>NC_051310.1:178406044-181374379 GCF_015220235.1 Choloepus didactylus | reverse complement strand
CCTGTTCAATAGAGGGTGGGATTGTGATGTAGGACTTGACAAATTTTATTGACAGAAGAGAAGATACCCCCCAATATCCCAGCACACAGTAAAAAACAAAGGGATCTTTTTTTACTATATTTATTTAGGGGGATTTAACATGGGGAAAATTAAGGCAGTTAGCAAGGTTCCCCATATTTACATTCTTCCCACTTAGCACTCACAGCCAGCTTTTCTCTATTCTTAAATAATATTCTTAAATAATGATGGGTAGCCAAGGATCATTAGAAATTTGTGGGAAACTGGCAGGCTGAGAGAGTCTAACTAGGATATGTAAATAACTAAATGTTTTGGAGGAAACACAGCAGGGCACAGCAATTTTTAAACCTTATATACAGAGAGTAATTAGTATTTCTATAGACTTGTATTTGAAAAAAATATAATGCTCCCATCAGACAGGAAGAGGATGCTAGTTAAGAAAATTAAGAGAATAAGAAAAAAACTCTTGGAAATTGAAAATAAACCATAAAATATAGATATAAAAGTATACATTTAAAATTAGAATATCAAGTAGAAGTCTCTTAGAAAATGGAACAAAAGACAAAAGGGATAGAAACTATGGGAGAGAAAAAGCAGAAATACTCAATCCAGTGCTTCCAATATCTGTGAGGTCCTCTCCTCCCTTGTCTTGTCACTCTTCTACATTTCCCAGTCTTCACTGCAGTTCTGAGTTCTGGAAGAAGTGATACATGCTCCATCTAGGACAGAACCCTAGTGTCTCCTGTGAGATTCTCTGTGTTCTTTCACATGCTAGCTGGATGCAGAGAATCCAATAAAAGGACTCCAAGGCTGTTGGGGATGTGCAGCCACCAGATGGAAGGAGCCTGGGTTCCTGAGTCACTACTTGGAGCAGACCCTCCTCTGTCCAACGTATTGCTAGCTGTTCCCCACATCAATCCACATTAGCCTGTGATATCAGAGAGAAACAAACCCTTGTTGTGTTATGTTACTAAGATTTGAGGATTGTCTGTTATAGAAATTTGTCTATCCTGCTAATACAACTACTGATTATTAAGAGTTCTAGAAGGAGAGGACAGATGAAGAGAAAGGAAGGAAATTGTCACAGAAATAATAGAAAAGAATTTCCCAGAGTTGAAAGATGTGAGTCTTTATTTATACTGAAAGAGTCCACTGAGAGATCAGTAACATAAATAAAAAATATGGCTAATGCTCAGAGATACCACGGTGCAATTTCAGAAGAGAACAGAAATGCTTTCAGGAAAAATGAAAACAATGACAAAACAGGTTACCCAAAAAAGAATGAGACTTAGCTGATCTTGGACTTCTCATCAGCAATACTGGATGCTAGAAGACAATGGAGTAACATCTTCAAAGTTCTTAGGTAAAATAATTTCTAATTCAGAATTCTATGTGACAGAAGAATAAAGATGCTGTGAAACATGTAAGAACTCAGAATGTTTTATCTCCCACACAGCATTACTTATGGAAGTTATTGAAGATATAATTCATCAAAAGAAAGGTGTTATCCAAGAAAGAGGAAGACACAGGCTTCAGGAAAAATAGGTCAGTGTAGAAGAAGGATGAGGGGAGGGCACCAGTAGAGGGTAGGAGGGTCAAAATTCAGTCATGTTCAACTATTCAAATACCGATTCTCTAGGGTGCAGGAACAAAGCCCTCAGTTCCACGAGTCAAGTGTTGCCAGGTTTAGCAAATAATATATTCCCTGAAAATTTTGGGATATACTTATACTAAAAAATTATTCATTGTTTATTTGAAATTCAAATGTAACTGGGCACCACATATTTTATCTGGTAACCCTACACTAGTGTGAAGACACTAGTTTTTGGTTTTCTCAGCACCGCACAATGTCTGATACATAAGTGACATTCATTCAGTATTCAGTGAAATCCCATCCAGAATGCTTCTGTGCTGTAGGGATGATGGAGAATTAAAAAAAAAAAAAATCCAAATTAAGAAACTGCAAGGGGCTCTTGAAGTGCTCAGAATTTCTAGTTATTTCATCACTTCTGCCTAATTTAAGAGACAGAGCATGCCTTGTCACATCTCATAAGTTCATGTTTGTTTATTCATGAACCTTTACTTCATCAGCAAATCCTTTAATACTCTCTGTGTCCATAGTATATTGTACTCATTATTTGTTCTAAACCTAACATGTATGTTTTATAACTTTGCAATTGTGACTTTTACTTTTGGAATTTCAGTTGAAAATAAACTTCTAATATTGACTAGTTTTCTTAAAGATAATTTAAAAGCATTTGGTGTACTCTGTTACATGGATTCATAAGTTCTTCATAAACCTCTATTCTACTGAAAAAAAAAAAGTCTCGAAAGTAAAAATCTGATCAGTAGGGGCTAATTTTGGTGAGCTATTTGAAATAATTACAAACCAGTTCTACATTTTAAAGTTATGTGCTTATCTTTAAACACTTCGTTGTGTTTATCCTTCAGAAATAAATTTCTTGGCTTCTTTCTTGTTTTGAAGATGTGATAAAGTGATAAATTAAAATTCACAGCTTATCAGTATGACAGAAGATTAAAAATAGAGGAATTTAAAAACAAACCTTTATATTCTAAAAATGTGAGTGCTTCTGCATGAATTTTCCACATTTTGTTTTTTCTTTAGGAAAAAAACCACACATTCGATTTGCATTTGATTGACTGCAAGACAAAAGTCAAATTGGTCTAATTTAAAGTGACTTGCTCTTATACAATGTCATCTCTTATTTTCAGCAGAGAGAGAAGAAATTGGGTGAGAAAATTGAAAAATCATTTTAGTGCTCCCTAAAGAAATTGTAGCATGAGCTGGAGCATATGGGTAATTTGTGAAGTAAAGTCAGCCATGGAGTCTAATAATTTTCAATGTAATTTTTGTGACTGAGAAAAGCTTTCTTTTCTGGAGGACAAAATTCAACATATCAAGAAAAGCTTTCTTTTTTGGAGGACCATATTTGTATCAGATCTCTTCAAACTTTCTGTTTCATATGTAACTGGTGTGTTACACAAGCATGACTCAATGAGAATGGTAAAAATGTAAGTTTACTTTTGCCCCCTTCTGCTACTTTAAAATTTATATGGTGGAATGACCGTCCCCTCCTCCTGATTGGAGGACTGGTTCCATTACCTTTTTGCCCACATTTAGGTAATAAACTGCATAAAGTCACTTTAAGTTACAACCAATCTCAATTCAAACATTGGAATCCCACTTCTCAACAATGATCAAAACATTTAATGTTAAATCTCCTCCTCCCCAGGCAGGGCCCATTGCATCGGGAGTGGTAAGGGCCTTGTCATCCCCATACTCTTGACATTTCCCTTCCTTTCCCGGCTTGCTAACTGTGGCTCCACCCTCCAGTGTCAGGCCCCAGGGGAGAGGGAATTAAGGGGAAGAGTACAGTCTTAAGGGGTGGATGCAGTCAGGCCCAACTACATGCTTTGCAGGGCCTGGGGAAAAATGAAAATGCATCCCTTATTGAAAAAGCAGGGGAAAAAAGTATCTTTAAAGGCACCAAAATAGAAAGCTTTACCTTTCATCCTGTTTCTCTCCTCATCATGGTGTTTTTAAAATTTGCTATTTAATGTTGTTCAAAATAAACAGAAATTTAAATTATTAGCACAACTTTACCATTCATCTTTATATTGTGCGATACCAGCTTTAAAAGCAAATATAAAAAAATTAAAAAAGCTAATATAAGGGTATTTAACTTGTACACATAATCACCAAAATTATGTAATTTGTATTTTGCAACCAGGACATGCATATGCGAAACAAACTAACGCAACTGTTTTTATTTTGTATCTTGATATCTGTACATTCTAATAACATTCTATATTTTGGGCTTATTAATGAGTAAAGAAGGATTGAAAGGAAAAGGAACTGTGTGTTGTCTTATCGTTCCCTTCTCTTCTATGTCATCATTTTAGTGTCAGTAGTTAGATACTATCACTAGAAATAAAATACATAAGAAAAAATAGGATAGGGTTCCTGGTTCTTCCTGTTTCTTAGAATACCATTGTCTTCTTTTGTGTTGGAAGTTGTGATTTACAAGTAAAGCATAGTGCCTGGGGTCTGTCACAACCCCTGCTTACTCAGTTATAGACAAAACTCTTTTACTCACTTTCAGTATTGCTGACCTCACATGCATCATGTATCCACTGGAATTCTTTGCTCATTGGGCATCACAAGTGTTATAAGAGAATGGAGCAGTAAGGAATGACAGACATGCATTCTCCCATTGAACTCACAAAACACAAGTTCAAAGATATAGTTATTAAGAATCAGCACACAGAGCATTAAACCACGCACAGGGCCCTTTTGAACGCAGGGCCCCGACTGCACAAGTCGCGTGCCATGAAGCTGACCCTAAATGCAACTGTCCCCTCCACATGTAGTTTCTTGCAGTTGGAGTCCCTTGGACCCTTCCAGGTGTTTGGCTTTGGCAGATAGCAGCAGGCTCCTGCAAGGCCCAAATCTGGTCCACAAGAAATACTTATGCATCCTTTGACTGCAAA
This sequence comes from Choloepus didactylus, assembly GCF_015220235.1. Taxonomy (NCBI): domain Eukaryota; kingdom Metazoa; phylum Chordata; class Mammalia; order Pilosa; family Megalonychidae; genus Choloepus; species Choloepus didactylus. The sequence goes on along the minus strand of NC_051310.1, from coordinate 181,369,849 downwards.
GTCAGCCACTTCCCATATGCAGCAATGTTCTGCTGTAGAAACACAGCCTCTGGTCCCAGGGCGTTACTGCCCTTGCTCAGGAGCCCAAAGAACCCTCCAGGAAGACACAGGCGGATCATATAATTGTTTATTTAGGGAAGCTTACAGACAGAACATGCAGTCCAGGGTGGCAGCAGGACTCCAAGGAGCTCTTTGCAGTGTGTAGCAGATTACGTGGGAACTACACGGGAGAAGAACAAAGAAGGCATGGAGCCAAACCATGCAAGAACTCAAGACATTTATCATATTCAGGAATGTGTATGAGACCTCCTGGTGCACGTATGCAAGGTCTTTGTGCAAAAACAGCTTCATCCATTATGGTTATAGGACAGAGTTTAAACAAGTATTTTCTGCCCTGTATTCCAGGTGCCTTTTGATTAAGTAAATACTCCCTTATTCCTTGAGGTTTGGCCAGGGCTTGGAACAATTTCTGTACTGTTCACAGGAAATAAGGAGGGGAGAAGGATGGGGAGACACAAGATTTGCACATGAGAAACTATTGACTGTACAAGCAACAACCCACCTTTACTTTGCCACCAAAAGTTTTCCTGGGGAGACAGCAGACCTTTGTTGTCTCAAGATGCTAGAGAACATATCTTCCGCTTTCTAGGTGGTTCCATTGAAGCACCTCTCCCACTAGACTTGAGGTGAAGGGGCAAAAACCTCTCAATCCTTTCTTCTTGGTGATCTGATGGGTTAGAGCTCATATCATGGCATCCTCACCTTCGCTATGTTCTCTCCCCAACTCTACTTTCTCAATTCCATTTTATCTCTCTATGGATATGAGCCAACTTCAGACCTGTGAAATTTGTTTTTGAATAATTATTTGCAAATATGCTCATGGTTTTCCCTCAAAACTCACTTTTGTATCTGAAATCTATCCTGTCTCAGTGCCTCTGCTTAAACTTCCAAGTTAAGCATTCTGTTTCATGTAAATTGTCATACTGAGTACACACTTGTCATGGGGCATAGTGATTGCATATGTTAAAATTTTGGTGTTTCTGAGTTTCTTTGAAGCCATACAGAATTTAGATGCCTATGAGTCTGCTTTCCGAAGACAGTATGCATGCCAGGCTTTCAATGTGACTTGAAGTACAAAAATAGGGACACTGTTCAAAAGCATGCTCATTGTGCTGGTCTGAGTCCAAGCATTTTCTGTAATGTATTGATAGCTCACTGCTAATGCTTCACCTAAGCCCAAACCATTTGTGTGGAAATAGTATGCCATAAAGAAAAATGCAGGACTATGGGATCATAGAGACCTGGGAATGCTTTCTATTTTTTCTACTTCTTATCCATCTTTACTTTGGGGAAGTTACTTAGCATTTCTAAGCTGTAATTCCTCATCTGTTTTCCAGGATTATTTGATAATATAATATATGTGAAAATTCCAGAGACAACCGAAGTTATTTGCTTTGAGGAACCTCAGAAATTTGGTTGAGTGTTTTATATTTATTTGGTAGAGAGAAAAAATTACTGTTTGAATTACAGCTGAGAGGAGCACCTTCTTAGGGTAGTAGCATATATTGCCTTTGGTTTAGCAAAAATATTTATGATGGTGCTATTTACTAATGGAAATGTAGGCCTCCGAGTATGGGCAAGAATTTGAAAGAATGATAGGAGGAGAACTAAAGTGCCCTGTATAATAAAGTAAGAAATGGGGTTTAATCCAAACATGGCTATAGTGTCATATCTATCCCTAACCTTCACCCAACCAAACATATATCACTAGCCAGCAGTGAAAAAAATAGATTTTATTGAAGATTTTGAAGGGAAGGAGTAGTATGTTACATCTTAGGTAAACAGCATTTCATTCAAAAAGGTTCATTAGGTAAAACTTTTATTTGCAAAGTTGTTCTTCTTGGCTTCCATGCAGGCTTTGGTTCTTGGTTTCAGACTCTTCCAACTCCAAGTCTCCTCCAATTCCCTCTTCTTAGACAATGCACTTTTGCTTTGCCTAAGTTTTTCTAATTTTTCATTTTCTTACTCTTTGCTGAACTCTATCTTCAAGTATGTGAAAGGCCATTAAATCAAAAATGTGCTCAACAAACAAAAGGCTCTTCAACTTGCAGTGTCCACTGTCCTTAGAATGTAGACATGATGAATAGTTATAGGCTTTTCATCTTTTTTTTTTCTTGTCATAGGAGTTTACTGGAATAACTTAGACCTGAGAGAAGGGGAATGAAAAGCAGTGTGAAAAGGGCACAGAACTTCAGCTAGCCCATGTGGCATTTTTGTGAAACTTCAGTCAGATGTGTCTCTGCCCCAGGACCTGTGCCTATGATTGTGAAGTAGAGTCTGAGCTAGATTTTAGCCCCTCACTCACCCCTTCATCCAATCACCCTTGTGCAGTGAACAATCTGTGCAGCTCTATGTGGCAGCCCTGAATAAGGAGGAATAAAGTAGCAAGTAGGACCTTTGGAAAAGGCAACCAATGAAAAGTTGTCGATGATGGGGAGGAGGCGGCAGGAATCATTTTAAAAACAAAATAGACTATTATTCAATTTTAAAGCTATCTTCTAAGAAGCTGTATAATCGTTTCAGTCACCCTGGATTCATCAGCAACGTGGTCTATGAATAAAGCCTTGAGTTGGTGGTACTTTGAGAAGTGAAGCAATTGAGCCTGAGTTCAGTGATGAAATAATGACCCAAGATAGAAATACAGTTGGGGAATAGAAGCAACTATAGCATGGGAGTGACTCAGGAATGGTCTTGAGTCAGTCACTCATTCTCCAAATAGTCTGGAGAGGGCAGTTTGATTACGGGGAAGGCTGATGCTTGGGTTACATTTCTATAAGTGGAAACCATGACTGGATTAAGGGAAGCGTGTTGACTCAAACCACTGGAGCCATATCCAAGTAATAGGTAGTGTCTAGGATGGTCCCCAGTGATCCCTACTTACTTGTATTTGTGCCCTTGTGTAATTTCACCCCCCTGTGTGTAGGCTGGATTTAGTGATCATTTCTAAAAACTAGAATATGACAGAGATGATGGGATGTCACTTCTGAGAGTAGGTTACAAAAAGGCTAAGCTTCCCTCTTAGGCACTCTCCCTTTACTTTCTCATTTGCTCTGAGAGAAGCCAGTCAGCTGCAATGTGTGACCCACATGGCAAGAAGCTGAGGGAGGTCTATGATCAACAACCAGCAAGAAACTGAATCCTGCAAATAGCCATGTGAGTGAAGTTAGAAATGGATCCTTTCCCAGTCAAGCCTTCAAATGAAACCTCAACCTTGGCCAATAGCCTGACTACAATCTTATGAGAGACCCTGAGGCAAAGGCACCAAACTTCACTGCTTTATAAGATAGGTGATACATCCAGCTTCACTGCTATATCAGTTATCTGTTGCTATCTAACAAAATGACCTCAAAACTTGGTGGTTTGAAAAACTATCTTTGTTATCTTATGGCTTCTGTGGGTCAGGAGTTAGGGAGTGGGTCACCTGGGTGGTTTTAGCTTGGAGTCTCTCATGATGTTAAATTCAAGATGCCATTTGGGGCTGCTGTCATCTAAGGGATTGACTGGAGCTGGAGGATTCATTTTTAAAATGACTCACTGACATTGCTGGCAAGTTGATGGTGGCTGTTGGAAGGAGGCCTTAGTTCTTTGTTGTGTGGACATTTGCCTGTGACTTCTTGATTATTCTGACATTATTATCTCCTGCTTCCCAAAGATTGAGTGATCAAAGAAAGCAAGGTATAAGCTCCCATATTTTTTTATGACCTAGCATCAGAAGTCACACCATCACTTTCTGCAGTGATGATTGATCAAGAGACCAACCCTGATATAATGTGAAAGGGGGCTACCCAATGGTATGAATATCAGGAGGCAAGCTTTTGACTTTGGGCCATTTGCTTAATTTTGCTAAACTTCAGTTTCCTTGGTTTTGAGATGGGAATAATAATGGCAATTGCCTTACAGGGTTGTGAAGATCAAATGTAATATTTCAGTTATTAGCACTTAATCACTGATACTTGCAAAGTTCTTTTTTCTGAGCACAAGCTTTTTTAAGGGAGATGTGGAAGAGTAGAAAGTGATGGGCAATTCTAATATAACCATCTTGAATGTATAAAATAACCTTATGTGTGTGGTCAATAAATGTTAGCAATTATCATCATTATTATAGCTATGAGGGTATTGTTGCTTATATTGCAGAGATGTCCAATCTTTCTTAACACTGTTTCAGAGGGATTCCATAGATGATTTGCTGTATGATCATCTTACATCTGAAGTTCATTGGGAAGCTTTCTAATGAACTTCTTGATTAAACCACATTTAACACATTATGACCTAATAAAATATTCTACCTAGTGAGACTGCCTCATTACATGTCAGAGAAATTAAAAGTGCAGCTCCTCATATAATTGTGCTGTCCTTAATGTGCTGACAGAGAGCTCTTTGCTGACAGGGTCAGAAAAACCCAGAACATGCCTGCTCTACAATATCTGCAGGTCAGTTCAGACAGTCTTAGTCTTGTTTAGGCTGCAGAAGGATGCATTGTATTTGCTCCCAGTTTCTACAATTTGGAGTAGAGACTGCTAGGAAATGGGGTATAGTTTTAGGAATAATTTGATTGCAAGGAGCAGAAATTCAATCCAAGTTGCTTAATAGGTACATTTATTTTAAGTGCTCAGAGGAAGCTCACAGAATGCAACTACTAGAAATAGCCAGGCCCTGATAAGACTGGACATTCATTACATGGGCCCTCTTTCTCCCTTAACACATGGTTTTCACTTCTCATGTCTGTGCACCTCCTCCATGCACTTGTATAATCTTCTTCCTTTGAATGTGGGATGGACTTATTGACTCACATTTTTTTTTAATTTAATTTTGTTGAGATTGTTCACATACCATACAAGCATCCAAAGATCCAATCCAAAGTGCACAATCATTTGCCCATGGTACCATCATACAGCTGTGCATGCATCACCACAATTAATTTTTTTTCAATTTTTAGAACATTTTCATTACTGCAGAAAAGAAATAGAGATAAAAAAGAAAACTCAAATCCTCCCAGACCCCTAACCACCCTCCTCCATTGTTGACTCAAAGTATTGACGCACTTTTTAAAAATTTTCTTTTTTCAAAAATTCTTTTTATTAGAGAAGTTGTGAGTTTACAGATAATCATGCATAAAATACAGGATTCCCATTCACCACCCTACCACAAACACTTGAATTGGTGTGGAAAATTTGTTACAATTGATGATAGCACTTCTTTGTAATTCTGGTTTTTTAAACAGGAGTTACATTTGTTACAATTGATGAAAGATGATTAAAGAAGTACTATTAATTATTGTCCATAGCTTATATAGGGGTATTTTCCCCCATATTCTCAACCTATTATTTATTTATTTTTTCATGAATCTTCATTTTATTACTTATTTACCCATACACTGGATAAAAGGGGTGTCAGTTCCAAGGTTTTTACAATCACAAGGTCACAAGATAAAAGCTATATAGTTATACAATCATTATTAAAGATCAATGCCACTGGATTACAGTTCAACATTATCAAGTATTTCCTCTGGCTTCTCGAATACACTAGAAACTAAAAAGAAGTACCTATACAATGAATAGGTAGTCATAATCATTTGTTAAATCATAACTTCTCTGTTACAAGTCCTACCTCTTATTTGATCATTCTCTCAATCTTCAGGGCTATCTGGGCAATGACTATTCTAACTTCTTCATGCTGAAAATGGGTGTCTACATTATGGGGTAGAGGAATAAAACTGGGTGATGTTCTTGGAAAGACTGATACCTCTGGGTTTCAAGGCTTATCTGGCATCGGAACAATAGGGAGGCTTTAAGTTTCTGAAAAAATAAACTTGATAAGTAAAACTTTCATAGAGTCTTAGAACCCAGGGCATTCTTTAGGGTTTTCAGGAATATTGTCTGTTGGAGCGTGGCATACTGTGGTAAATTGCAATATCTGGCTGAAGCTTGCATAAGAGTAACCTCCAGAATGACCTCTTGATTCTATTTGAAATCTTTTATCCAATGAAACTTTGTTTCATTTCTTTTCCCCCTTTTGGTCAAGAAGGCATTCTCAATGCCACAATGCCAGGGCCAGGCAAATCCTTGGGAGATTGACTCCCTTTTTTTTTTCTTTTTTAGCATTATGAACACTTTTTTAATGACAACAGATGGCAATTTTATGCAAATTACAGGCTAGAGTATAACGAATACAAAATCCATTCAGATAATGTTTAGAAAAGCATTGTTTACAAAGATAAATCTGATTCAAGTGGCTAAAGAACTTAAGTTCCCCATTTTGATAATTACACATGGCTTCAAATGTGGTGTATCTAAATCCTTCTCCTAGTCAGGGTGCTATTCAGTACTACAGCATAGTCAACAACTCTAGTGATTTAGTTTCTAACACTTTTAGCATCTATGATTGACTCACTTTTAAAGGTAGAAGTAATAGGATGTTATTTTAGAGATTAAGTTAAAAAAGATTGTGACTTTAATATCAGGTGGGCATGTGTTCCGGTTTGGTAAAGCTTCTCTTATGCAAAATACCAGAAATGGATTGGTTTTTATAAAGGGGATTTATTAGGTTACAAATTTACAGTTTAAGGCCATGAAAATATCCAAACTAAGGCATCAACAAGGTGATACCTTCACTGAAGGAATGGCTGATGGCATCTGGAACACCTCTGCCCCAGCTGGGAAGGCTTGTGGCTGGTATCTGATGGTCCTTTGCTCCCAGGTTGCATTTCAAAATGGCTTTCTCCAAAATGTCTCTGGGCTTCTGTCTCTCTTAGCTTCTCTCAGCTCTCTTCTTGATTCTCCTGGGGCATTTTTCTCTAAACATCTGGGAGTCCTCTCTTAGCTTCTCTGGGACAAACTCTGGGCTTTGTCTCTTCACCTACCACCTCCAAACATCTTTCTGTCTGCATCTCCCATCGTCTCCAAGCATCTGGGTCTGTGTTGGCTCTTAGCTTCTCCCAGAGGCAAACTCTGGATTACTTATCTTAGCTTCTCTCCAAATGTCTCTCACAACTTCTCTGAACTTCTCCTCTCCTCAAGCTCTCTTAGAGGACTCCAATGATCTAATTAAGACCCACCCTGAGTGGGGAGGGCCACACTTCCATGGAAATGATCTAATCAAAAGGAATCACCTACAGTTGGGTGGCACATCTCCATGGAAACAATCTAATCAAATGTCCAACCTTAATCAAAAGACTAATAAGTCTACCCCCACAAGATTGTATTAAAAGACATGGATTTTGTGGAGATACATAACAGATTCAAACCAGCACAGAGCACTATCTCTTTCTCTCTTTCTCACTCTCTCTCTCTCCAGTGGCACTGGAAGCAAGATGCCGTGTTTTGAGCAACTATAAAATGTGGAAGAATGGAGCCAACTCTGTCTCTGTGTTCATGCAAAAGAAAAGACTTTATTCTACTCATTCCTACAGGTTTTTATAGCATACAAGTTAGTCTCCTACTTGACTGTTTTCAGGTGTCTCAGGGAGGGTGCATTTTTTCTAAAGTCACAAGGACGTGACAGTAAACATGTTCTTAATCTTAAGGGGTAATCTCTTTGGGGTTGGGGGTGTCCCTATCCTTATCTAAATTGCCTGCCTTCAGGCACACAACATCTTGGCCTTCTCATAACCTTTTATAAGGCGGCCTCCCTGTATAACTTATCAAGCCAGGGAACCTTCCGTGTCTCCACATTGAGAGGCCTGTATGGTGTCATAAAAAACTGGGGTCCCTAGCCCAACAGCCTGTGAGAAACTGAGGCCCTCAATGTGATGGCCTATGAAGAACTAAAGCTTGTCAATGACTATGTGAACTTGGAAGTAGATCCTTCGTTTCCAGTTGAGTCTTGCAGTTACTGCAGCCCCAGCTGAATGCTTGATTGGAACTTCATGAACCACTCTGAGCCAGAACCACCTAGCTAAACTGCTTCTGATTTCTGACTCACAGAAATGGTGAAACGATATATGTTTTCTATGTTAAGCTGTGAAGTTTTTAATGTAATTTTTTATGCAGTTGTAGATAATGAATGCTAATTTTGGTACCTGGAAGAGTGGTGCAGCCATTATAAAGTCCTAAAATGTGGGAATAATTTTTGGAAACAGGCAGTGGGTTTTGAGCAGAGCAGAGTGTTAGTGAAACTCTAAAATGCCTTGAAGAATTTGTGGATAAAAGCTTCTTGGTCTTTTATAAGGCTGAGGGTAAATGCTTACAGTACACTGGAGGAAGGAAAAATCCTAGTTAGGAAGTGGCATAAACTTGGCGACATTATTACCTGTAGTAATGTGGAAAGTAGAAAATGTGTTTCATGAACTGGGTGATCTAGCTAAGAAGATTTCCAAGGCAAGTGTTGAAGGTGCTGCCTGGTTTCTTCTGGCTTTTTATAGTAAAATGGGACAAGAGGGAGTTAAATTGAGGTAAGAACTATTAAATAAAAAGGAGCCAAGACTGGCTGATTTTGAAAATTCTCAGTCCTTGTAATGGTTAGGTTCATGTGTCAGCTTGGCCAGGTGATAGTACCCAGTTGTCTGGTCAAGCAAACACTGGCCTAACAATTGCTGCGAGGACGTTTGTGGCTGGTTAATAAACCAACAGGCTGGTTTATTAAATCTTCAGTCAATTGACTGCAGTTGTGACTGATGACTCATCAAAGGGTGTGTCTTCCACAGTGAGAGAATGCAATTGTCTGGATTTAATCCAATTAATCAGTTGAAGACTTATAAGCGAGACAGATAGAGGACCTTCACTTCTTCTTTGGCTGCCCAGGGAAGCATTTCCTGAGGAGTTCATCGAAGTTGCTGGTTCATTTCCTGGGGAGTTCATCGAAGTTGCTGGTTCGTTTCCTGAGGAGTTCATTGGACATCTTCCTTGGAATTGATAGTTCACTGACTGCTCTACAGAATTTGCACACGTGCATACCCACCGTTGCATGAGTCACTTTTATAAATTTTATAGTCATAAACCCCTCTCATTGATTCTGTTTCCCTAGAGAACCCTCTTCAGATGGGAAGTGATGCCAAAATTAAGAAATGGCTTTGAGTCAAGATCAAATCCAGGGCACTGTTAGGAGAACAGGGTCTACAAATGAAGCAGAGGATGTGACTGTCAAAACTTCTGTTAAGATCTCAGGAAAATCAAAGGTGGTGCCCCAGAATACTATTCAGTTGCACAAAGGGCCCTTTAAAGAGATTAATTGTGTGCCTAACAGATGCTCTCAATGAAACAATAGTGCTTCTAGGAAGCTAAGGGCATTGTCCTTCCATTGTCTCAGCGAAGAATCAAGGTAGAGAAGAGCGTATCTTGAAGAGATCTGTGAATGTGACTTTGTCTAATGGAGTGATCCCCAAGAAGATTAATAGGAGACCTTAAAAGAGTTATATATTCAGAAGCATTTCCAGCTTGGGCTGGGAGGGAGAAAGACAGTACAGAATGAGGAGAGGCCTTTGGACTCTAGTAGGCTACTAGAAGGAAACAGTCTGTGATAGCTGCTGAGCCATAAACACATGCTATCTTTCATGAAAAAGGAAGCAAGACACAGAGGGTGGAAATAAGAACCTAGATGCAGAGCCAAGAGCCAGGGAGAATTACTCCAAGGCCTTGAAATCTAATCAAAGAACAGGAATGTGTACAGTGGTTCTTCAGTGTCTGATCCCCAAGCAGATGACAAGTGTCTTTCATTTCACGGGTCTACAGACCAAGAGGAATTGTATTTGAGGATCTACACTTGAGAAGCTTCATCAGCACTTGGACCTGATTTAGATGATAGGATTCTAGATTTTGAGTTGATTCTGTAATGGGATGAAACTCTTGAGGACCTTGGGAGGGGCAAGGGCATTTTTCAGGTAGGAGAGGTGTGAATCATTGGGGACACAAGGCAGACTGTGGTAGGCAGCCTCAAAGTTGGCTCCCAACGATCATTCCTCTTGTTATTCAGGTCTATGTGTTATCTCCTCTTGTTGAGTGTGGGCTGGACCTAGTGACTTGTTTCTGATGAATTAGAACATGGCAAAAGTGGTAAGATGTCACTTATGAAATTAGATTTTCAAAAGACTAGCTTCCCTCTTAGGTGTGTGCTCTTTATCTCTCCCTCTCTTAGATCACCAGTACTAGGGAAGCAGGCTGCTGCACTGTGAGAAGATCCAGGGAGAGACCTACATGGCAATGAGAGGAACCAAGCTCCTCAATCCAAAAGCCCAGGAGGAACTGAAACATACTCAAAGCCATATAAGTGATCTAGAGCTTGGAAGCAGTCTTTAGATGACTGTAGTCCCAGCTGACAGCTTGACTACAACCTCATGAGAGACCCAGAACCAGAACCATCTAGCTAAATAGCTCCCAGACTCCTGATCTTCAGAACCTGTGAGCTAATAAATGTTTGTTGCTTTAAGCCACTGAGTTTTGGGGTAATTGGTTATGCAGCAATAGATAACTAAGTCTGCTTTCTCATTTTGCAGATTGGATTCTCTGCTGAGTCATCTGCTTCCACACACACTTGCACTGATGGCCATAATTGATTGACTCACTCTCTGGATCCCAGTTTCAAACTTTTGGAGAGAGAATCTCATTGACCTAGCTTGGGTCAGATGTCCCGTTCTGGTTCTATTACCTATATTCAGAAAGAGCAGGGCAAGAATTTTTGTTGAGCAGCCTCTTCCAGGCTGTAGGTTGGGTATGTTCTTATAAAGACAGTGCAGAGGAAATGGTGAGTCTCTCCAGAATTTCTGCTTTGACAAAGGGTGACCCAGAATTGTATTTGTATCTGGCAAAGTGAGCTGGACTATTCACAACAATGAATCCAGGAGCTATCACATATTTAGGAGGTTCAGTAAACCTGAGGCCGTGGTATTAATAGTGGTATACATTTAAGCAGTCATTCATACAACATTGAATTTACCTCTGGCTGCAACTTACAATAATTATTATAGCTATTTCCACAGTATTTTCACTCAGGTGATTGAATTGACTGCGTTTTCGGTGGTAACTGAAGCTGTCTGGTGAATACATTGGGTAACACCTTCAGGGAAATGTTCTCATCCATCAGGAATGATTCAGAAGTCTGTTAGGTGGCTCACACCATCATGATAGGGAAGAAGGACTGCTGTGTATGCCTAGGGGCACTATGAATTACTGTTAACTTTTTATGTTTCATTGGTGCTTTCTAGTTGCAAACTGCAATGATTTTTTTTAGGATACCTCGAACTCAGAATTGTATCACAGAAATAAATGACTGTCTTGTTGAAAGCCTTGTTTTTTACTTCTTTTTTGTTTCATTAGTGCTACTCTAACTAGCACAGCAATTTGAATGTTCTAGAGGAGGTTATAAATCACACCCTAAAAAACAAAAACAAAAACATAAACACAGGTATATGTATTTTGCCGTCAGAAAAGTTAGAGTTAAGGAACACTTGAGTAAAATATTTAGAACAAAGACTATATTAGTTTCTTGGCTGCTAAAAAAAATACCACAGGAGTCAGTTTACCAACAGTCATTTATTGGCTCAGGGTTTCAGAGGCTTGAGGACTTGCTTCCTCTGGCTGGCTGTCAATCTTAGGGACTCTTTGACATTCCCATCACATGGCAAGGCACATGGTGGTGTCTTCTTCTTTCTCATCTGGTTCTTTTGACTTCCAGCTTTTTGCTTCTCCCATGGCTTCTCTCTCTCCATCTAACTTTCACTGCGCTTATAAAAGGACTCCAGAAATACCTATTAAAGGCAACCTGATTTAGTTAGGCCACACCTTAACTGAGGTAACATCTTCAAGAGATCCTATTTGCAGTGGGTCCACATCCACAGGACAAGGGGTTGGGACCTGAACACATTTTTTTGTGGGGATATGATTCAATCCCCAACAAATACTAAATATACTGTAGTTCCAAAATGATTTAAAATGTGAGTATATGGAAGATAATGTACACATATAATTGAACAATTAGGTTTTTTTAAAATATAGTTTTGACATTGAACGTTGTATACTGAGGTTCAGGACAAATGAAGTTGGGGCATTGAAGCAGCAACTAGGAGTTCTAGTTCCTTGAGGGCTCCTAGGAATCCTGAGAGGGGTGGGTATGGGTACCTGGGACATATTTATGATTCTTTAATGAGAAATGGGAAAAGAAGAGGCTCCTCTAAATCTTAATGGAGGGCTCTGGGAGATAAAGAAATCACACTGAGGTGGACAACAGTTGAAGGAATGAGTCCCTTTTGAAATACAGGAAGGCCAAGAGGGTAACCCAGAGGGTTATCACCTGAATCAATCCCTGGCCTCACCTCCTGGAGTACTTGGTGTTAGTTCCTGCACACTAGGTTTTGTAAAACTTAAACAAGACTATCTCTTAGGATCAAAAGAGCTGTAATCATGTAGATCAAAGGCCAACTATGACTAGTTGAAAGAAAAGTCATTTTTTATGCTGTCTATTTGAGGCAGAAAATACAGTAAACTCCCAAAGTAGGTGCCATTAGCTGCTTCAGAAAAAGGTTGACCAGTGTAGTTGTAGCCAATGTTCATAAGACTTCATGAAGGGAATGGGTTTGGGGACTAACCAACTGCACAGGGTCCTTCCTACTGATTATGGCGGTGTGATCTAATCCCTTTCCAAAGAGTGTTTGAGTCAATTCCAGCTGGGGACTGGTGGGAAGGATAAATGGGATCAAATACCTCTGTAACAGTCATTCAGTCCTTTGAATGTGTCCCTCTGGGGGCTTACATGGTTTGGGGGAGAGAATGTTAAGTTTGCCCTGTGGAAAATTGCTCTTTGATCAGAAATCGTGGATTCTCATTCAAACTACAAAGAGATCCTGTTTTAAGATGCATCTCTAAGTGCGATTGGGTTGTTATGCTGATGTCCAAATTTGCAATAATGACATGAAGCACTAATAGGGAGAGTTAAAACATGGTATGTGCAGAGAAGGCAGCTTTTGGATGTTCTAAGTATGCTGCTTTTAAATAGCTAGAGCAAGTTGGCATTAGATTCATTTAAGTTTCATCCCATTGCAAGTCACATGTGTTCCACCATTTTGTTCCCAGTGGCAGTAAAATTCTCACTCTTGCCATCCATTACAAAAAATTTACAGTTTGGGGGAAAGAGTAAGAGGGAATGTGGTTGTAGTGCATAGATCACATTTCTGTTGTACAGGTACCAACACTTTGAAATGTCCTTGCTAAGTGTGCCAGTTTGGATGTATTATGTCTCCCAAATGCCATTATCTTTGATGCAGTTTTGTGGGGGCAGACATATTAGTGTTGATTACATTGGAATTCTTTGATTGAGTCTTTCCATAAATATGTTACTCAACCAACTGTGAGTGAAACATTTGATTGGATAATTTCCATGGAGGTGTTACCCTGCCCATTACCGGTGGATGTTAATTGGATCACTGGAGTCATATAAAGGAGTTCACAGACAAGGACCTCAGAGCAGCAGCTAAGAGTGACATTTTGGAGGAGCTGCAGCTTACAGAGACATTTTGGAGAACGCAACCCAGGATCAAGCAGATGCCTAGAAAGTAACATTATGGGAGAAAGTCATTTTGAAACCAGAACTCCAGCAGATGCCGGCCACATGCCTTCCCAGCTAACAGAGGTTTTCCAGATGCCGTTGGCTATTCTCCAGTGAAGGTACCTGATTGATTGTTGATGCCTTACCTTGGACACTTTATGGCCTTAAGACTGTAACTGTGAAACCAAATAACCCCCCTTTATAAAGGCTAATCCATTTCTGGTATTTTGCAAAATGGCAGCATTAGAAAACCAGAACACTAAGATTCTGTACTTAATACATTATGCAATAAAATGCTAGATGTATGCTAAGGCAGGGTACCTTTGTGGAGACTAAAAAGAAAAAACACCACTCAAGCATAGTTTAGTTACAGCTGTGATTCTTATATCATTCAGAAAGCTTTAAAAAATCCTGATTTTCCAGACCAATTAAACCAAATCCAGGCATAAGTATTTATTAAAGCTCTCCAGGTGATTTCAATGTGAAGTCAAGTTAAGATTACTGAATTACAGTATCATTGCTCATCAGAACTGAGAACAGGGAACCCAGAAGTACCTACATAAACTCATTCCCACCAAGGCACATTACTAACCCCTGAGGCAAAACTGACTTGTTCTCGTGGCTAGCAGTTTAGTAAATGAGTCTGCTTGTCTTAGTCTATGAGTCTGCCTATCCATCCACCCACTCATCCATCCATCCATCCATGCATTTCTATATCTATGTATCTATCTATGAATCTCTATGTATGTTCCGGTTTGCTAATGCTGCCGTTATGAAAAATAACAGAAATTGATTGGCTTTTATAAAGGGGATTTATTAAGTTACAAATTTACATTCTGAGGCCATAAAAGTGTCCAAACTAAGGCATCAACAAGATGATACATTCACTGAAGAATGGCTGGAACACCTCTGTCAGCTGGGAAGGTATGTGGCTGGCGTCTGCTGGTCCTTTGCTCCTGGGTTGCATTTTAAAATGGCTTTCTCCAAAACGTCTTTGGGTCTCTCTTAGTTTCTTCAGCTCCTGTGCATCTAAGCATCAGTGTCCTCTCTTAGCTTCTCAGGAGCAAACTCTGGGCTAGTGTCCCCAAATGTCTTCAAGCATCTCCAAGTATCAGCATCAGTGTCAACTCTTAGCTTCTCTCCAAAATGTCCCTCTCAGCTTCTCTGCTCTCCTTCTGTTAGTGAGCTCTTTTATAGGACTCCAGTGATTAAATCAAGACCTACCCTGAATGGGTGGGGTCTGTATCTCCATGGAAATAATTTAATTAAATATTTCACCCACAGTTGATTGAGTCACACCAACAAGAAAACACTCAATCAGAATATTCCAAGCTAATCAATACTAATACATCTGCCCCCACAAGATTGCATTAGAGAATATGGCTTTTGGGGGGACATAATATATCCAAACTGGCACAATATATGTATGTATGTATGTATGTATGTATGTATCTATCTGTCTATCTATCTATCCATCTAAACATCTATCTCTGTCATCTATCCAGCCATCCATCCTAGAATGGAAGATTTTGGCTAGTCTGTGGAGAACTGTAAGTGAAAGGGTGACTGAGGCATAAGTAATTTAGTAGGCAATTAGTTAGTCACTAAAAGTTTTTAGGTAGCAAAGAAACATGATTAAACATGCTTTAAAAATCAGTTGGTAGCAGTGTTAACAAGTGAATGAGGCCATGCCAAAAAAGAGGTTATATTGCAATAATGAAGTGAGAGGAAGAAAGCCTTAACTAAGATTTTGTTGATGAAAATGGATAGAAGACTAATATGAATGACAGAATTTTAAGAATAATGATATCTCTGACTAGAAAACTAGAATGAGCCATATAAATTCTGTCCAAATGACTATTGGGGAACGTGGGGCTTTCTTTTCTTTTTTTTAAATTGCATATCAAAATTTATGGGATGCAGCTAAAGCAGTGCTTAGATGGAAAATTTTTAACCTAAAATGCCTGTATTTGAAAAGAAGAAACTCAGTGGACTCAGTTTCTGTGTTAAGAAACTAGAAAAAGAACTTAAAAAATCCAAAGTAAGCAAAAGGAAGGAAATAACAAAGATATGAGCAGAAATCAATGAAACAGAAAACAGAAAAATAAAGTCAACAAAACCAAAAGCTATTTGTTTGAAAAAACTCTATAAAATTAATACCCCCCCCCCCCGCCCCAGCTAAAATGATCAAGAAAAAAAGAAACTTTCAATATCAGGAATGAAAGAGGGCTACCATTACACAGCCTACAGACCTTAAAGGGATGATAAGGGATATTATAAATAAATGGGCAAATACTTTGAAAGTCCAGAATGGAATCAAGAAGAAATAGAAAATCTGAATAGCCATATAACTATCAAAGAAATTAAATTCATAATTTAATCCCCACACATGTTCTTTTCTACTTTTATTTTTTATTCTTATTATCTCTGGTGTGAGGAAAGAGTTCAAAAACAGATTGGGGTGATGAATGCATAACTATATGATGGTACTATGAATAGTTGATTGTACACCATGGATGATTGTATGGTATGTGAATATATCTCAAAACTGAATTTAATTAAAAAAAAAAAACAGAACCAAAACAAGCAAGCAAAAAACTCCCCACAAAGAAAACTCCAGGCTTGAATGTTCTCACTGGTGAATTCTATCAAACATTTAAGGAAGAAATAATACAAATTCTAAAGAAATGCAATAAACAGAGGAGGAAGGAACACTTCCCAAATAATTTTATGAAATCCTCATTTCCTTGATTTCAAAACTAGATGAAGATATTACAAGCAAACAGCAGGGCAACGTGCCCCATCAACAAAGACACAAAAAACCCTTTGCAAAATTTCATCAAACTGAATGTTTGGAGCTTTCTTCTGTTGAGCCTCAAATTCCTTTTCATGGCCTGGCCAATTTCTCCTATTCTTGTTTTCCTACTTGCTGCACACCAGGGACTTCTGCCTGATTTCCTTTCCTCTTTCAAGCTACCTACTTTCGGTTGTTGCCTTGGGTTTTCCAAGACTGACTTTGGAGTGGATACTGTTCTTTGTTCCTTACTGCATTGGAAAGCAAGCACCCAGGTCCTCAATTCTTCTAAAGGTTTTATTGCATATTACCAAAGATTTTCTCATCCTACAAGGACCTGTGACAACCTTCTTTTCACTGTCTCTTCTAAGCTTAATATGGATTTCTGTATCAGTTATCTATTGCCACAATAATGCTGTGTGACATGTCCCCCCAAAATCAGTGGCTAAAAAGCATTTATTTAACTCATGAGCTTTCAGATGAGCTGGATGTTCCTTTTGGTTTTGGCTGGGGTCTTTCATGCATCTGTTGGTCATGCCTTTTTCTAGTCTAAGAAGACCTTAGCTCAGACAAGTTGGGCCCCTTGTCTCTGCTTCACATATTTCCTCCACCAGACTAGCCTTGGAATGTTCTCACAGTGAAGGCAGAGGAGTGAAAGAACAAGTGGAAATGTGTAAGTGCTTTTCAATCTTCTGCTTGCATCTGTTTGCACACATCCCATGGTTAAAGAAAGTCACTTGGTTTAGTTCATTGGGAGAGTCACTCAAAGGGCAAATGACATGCATACAAGGGAGGTGAAGAATGTCAGTCAATTCTCCACAGCCTTTTTTTCTCATGTCCTCCCTAACGTAGTAGGGGGACCTCCCTCTGCCCCTGTTCACATTCAGAGTCTTCATGGATACAGCCCAAAGGGAGATTCTGCTAAATCCTCTGTCTTTATTCCTGGACTGATGTTTTATCCTGAATTCCTAATTCCTGAATAACAATAACAATAATAAATCTAAAAATATTATCAATGATGATCAAATTCTTTCTGTATGACTGTGGTAGGTTGCATTATGTCCACCAGAAAAACAAAGTGTATTTTTAAACTTAATCCTATTCCTGTGGGTGTAAGCTCATTGTAAATAGAACCTTTAGAAGATGTTAATTTTGGTTAAGGTGTGGCCCAACCAAATCAGAATGGGTTTTAATCCTATTACTGGAGACCTTACAAAAGAGAAAGCCACAGGGAGGAGATGGAAGCCAGAAGTCAATGGAATTTGAAAGTCAATGGAACCCAAAAGAAAAGGAGAGGACACCACCATGTGACAGGAGAGCCAAGGAGCCAAGGATTGCCAACCAGCCAAAATACTACTGACTTGTATTGGTGATTCAGTGGTAGCAAGAATTCTACTTCAGTATTCAGTAGCCAGAATACTACTGACCCCTGGAAGAAGCAAGCCTTCTAGCTTCTGAAACTGGGAGCCAATAAATCCCTACTGTTACACCAACCCATTGTGTGGTATTTGTCATAGCAGCCAGGAATTGGAGACCATAACAGATGTCATTCAGATTTCTTTATAGGTATTACAGTATTATTTAGTCCTTATAGGAATTACTATCCCCAGGAAACTAAAGTTCAAAGGGTTACCAAAAAAAAAAAAAAAAAAAAACAAACTTGCACAAAGTTAACATTTCTATTTTTTTATTGAAGAAAATATGGACTAGCAGAGAGAAGAAATAACTGAGGGATGACCATTATTAGTGTTTTGGTGAATGAATTCTTTTATTATATATTTTTATAGCAGATACCAACAAATTTAAAATTTTAATAACCAGGATGTGGGAAACTAACTTTATTGATAACACCAACTTCATATGAACAACCCCAGCCTGTATTAATCGTTTACATTTATATGATATTTGGAACTGAAAACAGTAAGATATACATAGCTCTACTCCAAACTACAATCCCATCCTGCCCTCAACTTCATATGATTTGCCTATTGACTTTACTTTCACTCTATTTTCTTATTTTGTTAAAAACATTTATAGATTTATGATGATAAACAGCTTAGCAGAGTGTAAATGCAACACAATAGAAAGGCATATTATAATTAGAAAATTATTAAATTGTTTTTCTCCATCATCTTGCTAGAAGTATACAAGGTGGGTCAGGGTAAGTTTTGTGCACTGGCAAAAGTGTGTAATGAGTATGCAAAGAAAATAATCAGTAGTATTCCAACACATTGCAACTCAGGGCATCTATCAAAATAAGAACTAAGACTACAATTCATGTAAAAAGGCCTGAGAAAGAATGAAGCTGACATTTACTGAGGAAGGAGGAGCAGTTTGGAGTAAGGAGAAATCAAGACTATTTTGTAACTAATACGTTTGAAATGCCTTAGACATCAGGTAGAGGTGTGAAATAGGCAGTTGGATGACTGCAATTTCCCAGATTTTCTTCTAATCTGTAATCGTATTGGGTTTTGATGAAATTTAGTTCAAATGAACAGTGAATACCAACAGAAGTTCCCTGAGAATCACCCCAATGATGATGTTAAGAAAGCCTAAATGTGCCACTGAAATGACTGCTCCAGAGTATTAAATTTTATTACTTTTAAAGGCCAAATTAATTATTTTTATTTTGACCATTTTTTGAAGAAAACCTAACACAAATGTACTTTCTATTTCTCTGTCCTCTTGAACTGAGCATACGCTACCTATTTTATTCATTTGGTGATGACTAGGTCTCAGGTTACCATTATGAATAATTTTTGTTATATATGTTAATATAAGTTTTCCCCTCAGGGCCTACTGATTTATGTAGGTCTGTTTGATTAATTATCTTAGATTTTTAAAAATAAGTTCTAGTGATTCTCTTGCCTTCATTGTCTCATCCTTACTCTAGGCTGTTTCAATTTAACAATTCCCTTTCCTTGATTCTTTTAATCTATTTTTTTGTTGTTGTTCTGTAAGCCCTATTTCAGTATAAATTGGACGAATAAATTTCAAAATAAGTAGGTTATGTTGTATATTAAATTATAATTCAGTAGCCCTTTGTCTAAGAACCTGAACCCCACACTTCTGAAAATATAATAAATGGGATTTATATGTTCATTCAAAAATAAGTTTTGAATGCCAGCTACTATATTTCATTGAATCTAAGATGTCATTCATAACACTCACCACTCTTTTATGGACTACTAAGAAAGAAAAAAAATGCTGCATATTATAAGAGGCATCTCCAATGTAGAGATGTTAAAATCTGTAAAAATATGTCTTGGAGGAGATGAAATATATTGTATGTGTGAGATAATGTTCTGCAAGTTGGGTGTACACCAGTGATTGAAGCCAGTAATACCCTTATTCTCATGGAGCTTATATTCTAATATGGGGGCAAAGGGAGAAGGCAAATAAATGTCAGTTGATCATAAGTATTCTGAAGGGCAGGGCAAGGCAAGGGGAAGGAGAGTGACAAGTGGATGTGTGAATGTTCTCTTATTAATGGAAGTCAGGGAAGACATCTCTGATAAGGGGATATTTGAACAGAGACCAGAAGGAAGGGAGGGAGTGAGCCATAAATTTGGGGAAAGATAATTCCAGGGAGTGGGGGCAGTAGTGCGAAGGCTCTGAGATGAGAACATGTTAGGGGTAGAAAGAGATGAGATAGAAAATGGTGGGCTCCAAATTAGATCAGGCCTTGTAGACAGGGTAAAAGTTTTGATTTCACACTGTGATAGCTGGCAAACAGCGGGAAGGTTTTGAGCAGAGATGTGACATGATCTGATTGCATTTTAACAGAAACATTGAGGCTGCTGTAGGAGAGACTGTAGGGAGCAAGAGGTGGAACCAGGGAGATCAGTTAGGAGACTACTGCAGTCATCCAGATGAAAGGTAGTGGAAGCTTAGATGAGGGTAGTAGTGATGGAGGTGGCGAGTTAATTCTGGATATATTTTGAAGGTCAATTGTAGAATTTGCTGATGGATTTGATAATGGAGTATAAGAAGAGAAGAGGAGTCAAAGGTGACTCCAAGTTTAAGTCCTGAGAAAGAATGAAGCTGACATTTACTGAGGAAGGAGGAGCAGTTTGGAGTAAGGAGAAATCAAGACTATTTTGTAACTAATACTTTTGAAATGCCTTAGACATCAAGTGATGGTGTGAAATAGGCAGTTGGATATAGGAAAACCAGAGCTCAGAGGAGAGGTCTGGGCCAGAGAAATAAATTTTGGAGTCAAGAAGAGGGAGCGAACAGTTGCTGCTTATAGACTGAGTAAAATAAAGATTAAGAATTGGTATTGGATTTGTCAACATAGAGTTGTGGGACAGAAAAGATTGGAGTGGACTCAGGAATGAGAAAAGAGGAAGTGGAAGTAATTCTTTCAAGGAATTTTGTTGTAAAGGGAAGAAGAAAATCATCCACTTGGAAGGTGTAGCACCAAAATATTTGTACTACAGGGTACATTAATTCTCTGATATCATATTTCAAAAGATTTGGTCAAGATATGAAGTAAGCTCAAACATTCTTTCCCTTCAAAGTGAAACCATGTATTCTTTATAATTTGCATTATTATTTGAAAATTTATGGTAGCATTGATGATACAAGGACAAACTTTGCAAATACAGGTTCCAAAAGTGGGCTTCACATACAACTGTATGTATTGATACTTCAGATAGACCAAAGTCTGAAGAAAAAGCTGGCAATTCAACAAGAGCTTTTGGCTAAAAATACAGGGAGGCTCCCATGTGATAATCATACTGGGAATTTAAGTAGCTAGCTCTATTAGTACTCTAGCTAGTACTTCTAGGGTGGGTAGCTATAACCTTTTAAAAATAACTATCTGAGGGTTGAATAATTTTGCTTCAGTAACCTGCAATATCCAGAAGTTATAAATATAGTCCCTTTAATGTTCAGTTCCAGATTTTTGCCTGCTGGTAACCCCCAAAGCTGTGACTGAAAGGCAGGATACCCCTCTGCTCTCTCAAGTTACTTTAGACTCTAGTCTCTCAGTAGATCTCTGGGGGTGTCTTGCAAATGCTTATGGGCTAGTGGCTGCTGTCACTGCTTCCCAGGGTACCATACTACCCATCCTTCCTTGGATGACCATGATGCTCTCCTGCAGCTCCAGGCTGCTGAGGATAACCTTTCTTCTTGGTAGGGGCAGGTTCAAATAGCCATTTCAATGTAGCCTTCATTGCTACTTTCCTCTCACCTTTAGGCTCTGCTACTCAATCTGATTCTTCATGCCAGATACTTCTTCATCTGAAATGATTTTTTTCCTAAGGACTCACCAGTCTCCCAGGCAATTCACCTTATCCTTTCCCCAACCCGTTTTTGCCAGACACGCCATCTATTTGAATTCTAATCCAGGACCATATTTGAGTTCTTTTCTTTTGAGGCTGCTCAACCCTATGCCCACCCCACCCCCTCCATAAATCAGTGGATGTAAAGTGATACCAGGGGCTGTGGCCTAACTCCACATGCATCCAAGTGTCATCTATATCCAGGTAACCTGGAAATCCTTTAGAGCACATATGGGTTTGAGAGAAAGGGAGAAATGCCATGGTTATGGGGGTTTCTGTGTTTTCTTCCTTTTACTTATGCTACAATAGCTCAGCTCTTTGGAGAAGCAGAAAGAGAAATGTAATTCAGACCATAAATGCCTGTTTTAGGTGTTTAAATTGATCTTGGATATTGTTGGGACTTGGGAAAAAAATTCAATGTCTCTGTGTATGTATGTATGCATATGTGTGCATGCACATGCATGACTGCCTGCTAGCTTTTCAGTTGCTTTTTCCTTTATTGAATGTAGGACATGCCTTACAAATAAAACCCCTGACTGGTTTTTCTCTTAGATCTTCAGGGGTGTTTAGATGTGTGGGGAATGTGTTGGAGTCATATAGAATTGCTATTAAAAAATCTACGTGTATAGAAGATGATGCTACTGACACATACCGTTGACAAACTAAGTGGTTCTTCCCAGCAGTGGGGCTGAGTTTGAGCTGAGACATCCCTGCTACTCTCTAGGTCCCCATTTGTGAAATGGCTGCTGGCTTCAGAGGAGGAAGTCAATGGCTGGGAACCATTTTCTCTGTGCAATGTTAAGTGCTCCTCATGGACCCTGCTGCCAGAGGGATAATGAAAACCTGGCAAATTATTGTTCATCTTAAGCAGCAACTAATGTGCTTTCCTGCTGTGGGGAAGTCAAAATGGAAAGGGAAGCTGCAGCAGGCAGGTGCTGATGGCTTTGTCTCTTTGGTCAGTCTCCCCGGGGCCGGGTCTTGCTTTTGTGGACACGGCATCCATGCAGGCAGCACAATCCACCCTCTTAGGATAGCTGCTCACAAACCAGCAGAGGCAGCAGGCAGGTGAAGTGCCAAAACGTTACACTATAAAATATTTAGAGAAAGCTGTGAATTTAGTTTTCTTTTGATTAGTTCTCCAGATCTATACTTCAGTAGCTTTGCTGAAGGGCCAGAATCAAACCAGAGATTCCCCCAGAGCCCATTTAAGTACTTTGCGCTATTTACTTAATATTTTAAAGATAAAAAATGCTTTGGAACATTGAGCACTCCAAAAGAACAAAACCTGTTTATGGACCCTGAGGGCATTTCACCTTCAAGGCAGCAAGAGCCATCAGAAAACTGAAGAAGTCTTTCATTTTTATAGCACCAGATAAATTATGAGATGAGACGGGTGTCTTTTAACTCGTTCAGCACTGCCTCCAGGTGTGTGAAGCACAACCTCTAGAGAAAATACTTTCTTTTATTACGATGCCTTCCATCACTTTTTATTTTGAATGTTTTAACAAAAAGAGATAAATAAATGTGTTTTGCTTGATGCAGGGCTTGAAGTGGAAACAAAAGAACTGTAATGGATCTGCTCATAATTTCAAATCAGAACACCTGGTGTGATGGTTAATTTCATGTGTCAATCTGACCAGGTTATTGTGTCCAGTTTTTTGGTCATGCACTGGCCTGTTTGTTACTGTGAGGGTATTAGGAGATGGGCTTTGCATCTATAATCAGTTGATTGGATCTATGGCTGATTGTATCTACAATAACAAAGAAAACTGACCTCAGCAATATGGGGCGTCTCCTCATCCAATCAGTTGGAGGTTTTAAAAGCCAGAACTGAGGATTTCAGAGGTCAGAAGAAGAATTTCTCCTTCAACTTCAGTGTTGGCTCTTGCTGGAATTTCCAGCCAGCAACTTTCTCTGGGGAATTCAGACTAAAGACTTCAGCACCACCTTTATTGGATTTTCCAGCTTTTGGTCTGCACTGTGGAGTTAAGACCTGCCAGCGCTCGTGGTCATGTAAGCAAATTCCTTTTAATAAATCTCATACACGTGTATATCATGTATACACACATGGATCTATATATACATATGTATGTATATATAAAATCCTGTTGATTCTGTTTCTCTGGAGAACCCTGACAAATACCCCTGGGTTTTAGAGCTGGCTCTGGTGTTTAGTGGTTTTGTAACTTCAGGAAATCTTGGTTCTCCCAATTATTACCAGTGTGACCATGGGCAGGTTGCTTCACCTCACTAGAGCCTCTATTTCTCATCTGTAAAATATGAAGAGTTCATATTTAATACCTATCACACAGGGTTCTTGTGGGGATTAAAAGACAGTGCAGACATAGCACCTGGCAAGCCTTGCTCAACACAAGTGCTCAGTAAATGTTAGATGTTACTAGGTCTCAAAATAAATCTTTTAGCTTTATTTTAACCTCATTTCCTTTATTTGTAAAATTACAACAATGCAATTCAATAGGTCTATTATAAGACTTAAATAAATATGACATATGCAAGCACATTCTATATTAAATGCTATAGAAACGTAAGGAATAGTTATAATCAAAATGATGGCTTTGAGAGCTGGCAGAGGAGGATAGGTAAGAAGAAAGGAAAATATAGAGAAGACAGTAGGAAAGTTGGGAGTAAACCTGTGGAGGGGTTTGCACATTATTAGAAGTAGCAGAATAAATTAAAACTGCCAACCAAACCAAATCAAACCAAAGCCAAATCCAAAATCGAAACCAAACTGAAGCATATAAACAGGCAGAGAAAACAATACCCAGTCCGACCACACTAGTTGCTCTTCCCCATTTTAAGACTACATTCATTACAGTTTTCCTCTCAGAAGAAGCTTCTGGTCTGTACTTCTGGTTCTGAAACAATAATGGAGTGAATTCTGTGACTTTAGAGTGAGCCCAACTACTGGAGGACACACCACAGACCTTCCTTTTTCAGTCTCAGTCCCTTCTTGGCCCATCCTGGAACCTCCTGCCTCAGGCAAGTTCCAGGTTCTCCTCTTGCCTTTCTCTCTTCTCAGCAGATGCCACACCTCAAATTAGCACTTCTAGCCTTACCAGGAGTTTAGAGGTGGGTCTCAATCCCTAATTCCCACTTTATTACTATGCCAGAATACAAACATTTAGGCTTTATATTTTAAGGATATTTCTGCTGATAAACATGAGGGAATAAACAGAAGGTATTCAGAAATAGCAAGCGTGGAAGAAAATATTACAAAATTTGTAGCATTATTAGTAGTTGCTAGTCCTAAAGCATGCCACTATTTCTATTATTTTGTAAAATGGAATGGAATCAAAGAGTTGAATTTGAGCCAAGTTCACTAAAGTCTTTACTTTAAGAAAGAAAGAGAAACTAAATTATTTCCACATACTGAACTTAGTGTATAAATAGGGCCTTGGATGTATGCATGCATGTATGTGGATCTTTCTCCCCACTCTATCATGGTTGGTCAGATGCTCCCTTGCTTGGTCTGTCTTGTAAGCATTTTTCTTTCCTCTGGTTATGCACAAAAAAAGAGACATTCCTGTGAGCTGGTATGAGTGAATTATCAGGGAGGTTGGGGTAACTTTTCAGAATCAATGAGGACATGAATGATGAATTAATCACTATAAATTAGCCCAAGTTCACAGGCAGGACTCAAAGAAATCAAGCTGATGCAAGTTAGAAATTTAATAGCATATAAAATATGGCCTACAATGGTGATTCATGTACTATTTGTTCAGGCTCCTGATTTTTACAGCTATAAGATATCAGAACTTGAAGAGCTGGGTAAGAAGCTGTTGGACCTGTGTGAAATTTTGTGGAGTGAATGTTTCTGGACTAATTCATAATGGCCTCTTCAATGGCATTCTTTCTTGAATATAATGATTTTTTCAGATAGATACTGTTTCTCCTATATTTGTGGATGCTGGTGAGCCTAATAAGAAAGGCACTCATCTTGATGCCCATCAGAGTATACAGATTGTCATTCCACAAATCCTGGGAGCTCCCTAAAAGTCATCTGTCCTTCAAAATGGCAGGAGACGCTGTGGGAGATTAACTGAACCAAGCATGAGGGCTAAAGACAGGTATTTGATACTGTAATTAAAAGACAGCTATTAAGGATGAGTTTGCCTTTTATTAATCCTCAAATTATGCTCCTTGCATTCCCAGGGCATTCAGACAAGTCACTAGCAGGATCTGGCACTCTTTTACAAGGTTGCGATGGAGGGGAAGAGTCTATAGACTTGAGAAAAAAGCCAGGAAAATAATATTGGAACTAGAGGCAAAGATAGTGCACCTTTGTTTTTTTCTTTGTTGTGTTAGCCAGTGGTCAATGGAAGCTTTCAAGACACATTATTTTGAGAAAGAACAAATTAGACAAAAAGATGTAGTGTTGGATATAACTTAAAAGCTGTTTCTACAAATCGCAAGTGTCTCTCTTTCTCTTTAACAAGGAGGATTATAGATTATTTTTTTTAACCAAAATCTGAAGTTTGGCATTTGGGTCTCCCAATTTCCAAACCATTTTATTATTATAACTGTTCTTTTTTTGTGGTGTTATAATAATACTCTGAAGAGTAATGATAAGGCAGATGCTCTCTAAGCCCCTGGGGACTGCTCAGAGTTTGCAGTGATTTAGGGGCAACCAGACAATGCTTCATTACTCAGGAAACTGACCCTTCTCCCATCTGCTGTAAATGAGATCTGAAAACTTTCTCCATCCTATTATCTTGTCAATTCCTAGCATCAGTTTCTAACAAGAGAGTTGAAATGCAATATAGCTTTGGCTGGGGAAAAAAAAAGTACTTAGGATTTAGCAGACTGTAACTGGCTGCAAATCTAAATGGGCAATATTTGGCTTGTAATATGATTTTCTTCATGCAGATTGCAATGTTTACATCTTGTAATGAAGCCCATGTTTCTTTGTATCAGTGGTTCTCATATAGAAAACATTGGAGAATAGCAAGATTGACCTAAAAGGGGTATCTACTGAACACATAAATATGAAATATTGACCCTTTTCAGAGTGAAGGTTGAATATTTTCTTCCATGACAATTAGCCTTATTTTCTCACTTGCATTCATTCTTTATACTGTGCTGTTTCAAAACTTGTGCTGTCAGACTTTTGCTTCTCCCAGTCACAAAATCCATTCATTCATTCAAAGAAGTATTTTTTTTTTTTCTTTTTCCTTCATATTTGGTGATAGTGATGGGAGAGGTAGTTTACTTTTAGTTAGAAGGAAAGAAAAAAAAAGAAAACATTGCACACATACTTCTTATAAACTGATCTGTTTAGGTGTTTGGATACAAAGAACTCAGATAGCCTAAATAGAACTAGGGGTTAAGTAGAACTGTAGGGTTAAATGTGGATTAGAACTTGGATTGAATGGCTGGGAGGAACTGAGACAGTTTTAGGTTCCAGTTCCATTCTCCATCTTTCTCACTGTCCCTCCCACAACATCTCTGCATTCCTCTGGTGTCTGAGCCATTCTTTCTCTGCCAGCTTCTGCTTATTCAGAATTTTAGTTCCTTTATAATTTTGGCCAGTATTGGGCCAGTTGTAGTCACCCTGCCTGACTCCTTTCAATTTCAGCTCTTACTCTAGAACTCAGCATCTTTCAGTTTCTGCATTCAGATTCCTGAGAGTAAGTATCTTCTTATCCTAAGTATGCTTTTTATTCCATATCACACCATAAGTCATTGGCCATCCAATGGATGATGTGTCAGAGCACAAAAAGTGCCACAATTCTCCATCCCTCCCTGTAGCCATACCTTTCCAATTTTGCTTCGCAGATCTTCCTCTCAAGAGATGAAGTTTGTTTCTCTACCACTGAATCTAGGTTAGCCTTGTGATTTGCTTTGGCAAGTGATGAAGCAGAATTGATATTGTGCAGTTCTAAGCTTGAGTCTCCTAAAGGCCTTGAGCACTTTCTCTATTGCTCTTAGAATTCTGCCATGTGACTGTGTCTAGGCCATGCTGCTAGAGGTGGAGAGACAAGAGAACACAGATAAGCAGTCCCAGTTGAGCATTTTAAACAAGCCAGCCCCAAGCCATCTGGAAGCTGACTGCAGATGCAAGAGTAAGCCTAGCCAAGATCAGCTGAGCCTGCCTCATATCAGCCAATCCTGGCTCAGCTTTGTCCAGCCCAAATTCTGCCCCATATATTAATTTGCTCAATAAGTGGTAGTTGTTTTAAGTCACTAACTTTTGGGGTAGTTTGTTACACAGGTAACAAAGGTAACACAACAAAAGGTAACTGTGGTGATTTGAAGAGCTGGATATACCCCAGAAAAACATGTTCTTAAATTGAATCCATTCCTGTGGGTGTGAACCCATTTAAGTAGGATCTTTTGATGAGGCTACTGCCATTAAAATGTGACCCACCTCATTCAGGATGGGCCTTAATCCTGTTTCTGGTGTTTTGGTTTGCTAAAGCTGCTGGAATGCAATATACCAGAAATAGGTTGGCTTTTTCAATGGGGATTTATTAGTTCACAAATTTATCATTCTAAGGCCATGAAAACATCCAAATTAAGGCATCAAAAGGAAGATACTTTCTGTGAGGAAAGGCTGCTGGCATCTGGGGTTCCTCTGTCATTTGGGATGTCTGTTGGTCCTTCTCTTCTTGGGCCTGGTTTCAAATGGATCTCTCAGATTCTTTGGGTCCTTTTTGCTTCTCCCAGGGTATTTTCTTTCTAAGCTGTGTCTCTCTCCATGAACTCTCTTAAAGGACTCCAGTAAAGGATTAAGACTCACCTTGAATTGGGTGAGTCACATCTCCATGGAAACAACCTAATCAAAACTTCCGACACACAATAGAACTGCAACTACAAGAATGGATTAAAAGAACATGGCATTTTCTGGGGTACATAACAGTTTCAAAGCAGCACAACTGAGTCCCTAATAAACAGAATGAATACAGAGAAAGAAAGGAAACCATGGAAGCAAGAACCTGAAAGCAAACAAAACCTGAAAGAGAAGGGAGAGACCTGCAGACACCACCATGTGTCTTGCCATGTGGCAGAGGAGTCAAGGATTGCAGCAGCTGGTCTTAGGGAAGAGAGTATCGTCTTGATGATGCCTTGATTTTGACATTTTTCTCAGCCTCAAAACTTTAAGCTAATAAATTCCCATTGTTAAAAGCCAACCCATTTCATGGTATCTGCTTTGAGAAGCCTAGGAAACAAAAACGGTAACTAAGAAAGTTGTGCTAATTTTGACCTAATTAGCCATAGCTAGATAGGGTGCTGGCATTATGATACAATACCTGATTGCTTGCCTCTTTTTCAGTGGCTTATGGCAGGGCTTTTTTATTTAGAAAAGGATGTAAGCTTTTGCTTATTTAACAAATTTTTGTTGAGTGCCTACAATGTGTCAGGCCCTGTGCTGGGCAATGGAAATCAAGGGTGATCAAAAAGACATGGTCCCTGCTCTTATATCTAGTCTGTATTTCAAGGAGTTAGTATTGAATGAATGGAACTTACACTTACACTTAGTGATGCAGACAGTCATTAATCAGAAAATCACCCTAAAGAATCTTGAATTACACACTGAGATAAGGGCTCTCAAGTGAAGACACACATTTCTATGGAAGCAACAACAAAGACCTAGTCTGGGTCTTGAAGGCTTACTGAGTAAGTGGTGCTTGAGCTAAGATCCTAAAGGTGAGTAGCAATTAATAAGGGGAAAGGGGAGGGGAGAGTCTTGTGGGTAGAAGGGAGACCTTTTCAGCATGTGCAAAGGCACTATGATGGAAGCAAATGTGTATCTTTGAAGAACTGAAAAGTAAGTCAGTGTGAGTGGAATACAGAGAGAGAGGTGAAAAGGGAGGAGATATGGGTGGACAGATGTGCAGGGGCTATTAGAATAGCTGGAGGGAGAGCAGAAACATGGGGCACATGATCAGTTTAATAGTTTTGAAAGATCACACTGTGTACACTGTTGAGAGAAGACTGAGTTGAGGATAAAAGTGAATGTGGAGAGACCAGCTAATATTGCATTGTGCGGGTGAGTGCTGATGACAGCTGGGATTGGAACAGTGGCAAAGGAGAAGGACAGAAATGGGAGATTTGAGAGATGCTTAGGAAATAAGATTAATAGGAAACAGGTTTGAATAGGAGAGTTGAAGGAGAAGGAGGTGTTTGAGAGACTTCTAGATTTCTAGCTTTCACAAGTAGATGGATGGTGGTGCTTTTTACTGAGGTTGGGAACATGGTAAGAGGATCAGGTCTGAGGAGTGATATCATGAGACCTGTGGACATGTTGAGTTTGATGTGCATTTAAAGCCCCAAGTACAAATATTTACTAGGTGTCATGGATTAGAAGAGGAATCTGGGCTAGAGGTATAAATTTGGTAAACACTGGTGTTGAGTTGAACAATTGAAATTGTGGGCACAGAGAGAGTTTAGGGCAGACATTGTAGACTAGTAGTCCATAGACCAAAACTGAATCACAAACATAGTTTATCAGTCTAACATGTTATTCCAGTTTGCTAATGCTGCCAGAATGCAAAATACCAGAAACGGATTGGCTTTTATAAAGAGGGTTTATTTGGTTACACTGTTATAGTCTTAAGGCCATAAAGTGTCCAAGGTAATGCATCAACAATCAGGTACCTTCAATGGAGTAGGGCCAATGGCATCCAGAAAACCTCTGTTAGCTGGGAAGACACATGGCTGGCATCTTCTCCAGAGTTCTGGTTTCAAAATGGCTTTCTCCTAGGACATTCCACTATAGGCTGCAGCTCCTCAAAAATGTCACTCTTAGTTGAGCTTGGGGAGTTTGTCCTCTCTTAGCTTCTCTGGATCAAAAGTCTGCTTTCAAAGGCCATCTCCAAAATGTTGCTCTGTAAGCTGCAGCTCCTCTCAGTTCCTATGTGTTCTTCAAAGTGTCCGTCTTGGCTGTAGCAAGCTTGTGCCTTCTGTCTGAGCTGATATAGTGCCCTAGTGAACTAATCATGGCCCATGAGAATGGGCAGGGCCACACCTCCATGGAAATTATCTAATCAGAATTATCACCTACAGTTGTGTGGGTCACATCTCCATGGAAACACTCAACCAAAGAACCACAATCCAATCAACACTATTACATCTGCCCACATAAGATTGCATCAAAGATAATGGCATTTTGGGGGACAAAATACATTCAAACTGGTGCACATGTTATTAAAAATAAAAACTGAACCAACATATACAATCAGAATATTTCACATACATATTTGAATATCCAAATTCTCTGAAAAATTTGAACCTCTTACAACATTAGGTTCCCATTTCAGCATAGCAAAAACTGGCTGGAGTTGGTTTGTAGTAACCCCCGTAGATGGGTCATGAGCTCTCCAGTTTGATAAAACTTCCATTGGACCTATTTCCTTCATTTATGTTCCTAGCTTGTCCCCTGTAGGGTTTGCCTACAGGCTGAGCCTTAAGAAACTGATAGTTAATGGCCAAAGAGAGAAAGGTAAATTTGCCAAGGAAGTTTAGAAGAAGAACCACAGAAGTAAAACAACTTGGAATTGATGGGAAGAGAGTGTTTTCATAAGAGGAGCATAGTCTTCATAAGAAGAAAAAGCAATGAGAATGGAAATACACTCATTGGGTTTAGAGACTTGGAGGTCACTGGTGATTTTAGCTATTTCTGTGGAGAGTTAGGACCAGCAGCTAGGTAGGAGTGGGCTTAGGAGTGTAGGGAGTGAAGAAATAGAGATAGTGATGTTAAATAAAATGGCCTCCTGCTTTGGGTGTTGCCAGAAGACTCCTTTCTAGGAAGGGCTTGTCCAGAAGACAAAAACAATTGACCTGCAGGGATTTTGTAAGAAAACAGAGCACACTCTATAGAGTTGCTGATAAACGACACCTGGTAATAAAACTAGCTTTGATCCAGTAGAGATTGCTTATCAGAATGGACAAGCATACCATATTAATCAATGTATATCTGCTCCCCACTTTGAAAGACCCCCTATGTAAATTGGAAGCATAATGTCAGCCCATCAGAACATTTCCTCACTTGCTTCTGCATTTGCCCAATATGAGCTTCCCTTTTCCACCCCCTTGGTGAAGCTCCTTTCTGTTTTCTGAAGGGGATGCTGCCTGATTCATGAATCACTCAATAAAGTGGTGAGATCCTAAATTGCATGAAAAGTTTTTCTTTTATCAGTGAGTATAGAGTTCTTTAAAGAAGTTTGGCTACAAATGGAGGAAAAATATACCTGGAAAGGGATGAGGGATTGAGGCGTTCCTTTTGTTTGTGTTTTACATGTGGGAGATACTCATATATGTTAAACTGTCAACGAGAAGGATCAAAAGTTGGGAGGGAGCATTTGGACATTGTGTGCCTTTTTATAGAAGTTCTTGACTACTGTAGTGCAGGTATGGAGAAATGGATAGTAGAGTCCACTTAAGTTTGGAATTGTTGGACAGTTATAATGGGAAGACCAAGGGATGAAGGAATTTATGCTATTTGCAGGAGTGTTACTGAAATGAAGAACTGAAGACTCCAAGCTGACTGAGGAAGAAAGTAAAGAGAAAGGGGACTGATGGTTTGGGAGGAAGTAAAAGGGCCAGAGAACCAGATGTTCCCATTAAGTCCATTAGCAGTCATAGCAGGTGAACATGCACAATGGAAAGGGAGGAGGTTATATCCAAGACGGAAATGCTTGAATTGATGCTGGAGGAAGTAGTGAAATTTCCTGTGATGATAAGTTCCAGAGTGCAACTGTGGGAGGGATTGTTTTTTGTTTCATATCCATAAATTTAGTAAAACAAACAAATTATCTGTGGTTGTTATAATTAAATGCTTTCACTATTTATTTAGCTCCATGTCTTGGCTATATCTTTCCTGGGCTCTGTAGTCTGAGACAGAGGTTCCCAAACCTGGCTGTTCATCAGAATTATTTAAACAAAAATACACTCCTTGTACCTCAGCCCAGTAGACTCTGATTCAGTAAGTCTGTGTTTGGATCCAGGAATCTGTATGTTTTATTGCCAGATATGGGGCCATGAGGCTACAGTGGTTATTTACATTGTGGAATGAAGGGATCATGTGAGTGTACAATGTATTCATAGTGAGTTTACTCACAAATGCGGGGAACCTTTGATCTATGGATCATCTGCAGCATGTCTCTTAATCATGTCTCCACTCTTGGCTTAAACTTACTCTGTAAGATAATAATAGCTAATATTTATTGAGAACTTGCTTTATACCAGGCATTTTGCTGGGTGATTTGGTTTAACATCCCTCGACTTTAAGGCAACTACAGATAAGGAAGTTATCTTACCAAGGTTTGAAATCACCTGTCTAAGATGGCAAAAGTAGCAAGTGGTTGAGCTGAACTCAGACCAGACATGTGTGTCTTCAGAGATTATGCTCTTAATCACCATTGCATGAAATCTCAGCCTTAAACACACTGGTATAAGTGTTGCCTTTTCTGGATATGCCATATACAGTTTTGTCTTTGCTCATGCCATTCACCCAGCTTGGAATTCATTACCCAATGTTTTCCAGTTTTTAAAATTCTTAACCTCCCAGTATCACCTCTTTCATGAAACACCCCGATTGCCCCAGATCATAATAATCTACTCTTTCATCTAAATTCTTTAATAGCTACAGTATAAGCTATGAATTAGCTTTTGGGGCTCTTATACTGTCTCTCCAATGACGAGATATAAATTCTTTTCTTTGAATCCCAGAGCCAGCCAGTGTCTTGTGCAGAGTAAGTGCTCTGGAAATGTGAGTAGTGAGTGAAAAGGATGATAGGAATGAAAAATTACAAGGGAAAGTATTATCTGGAATATCTGGCCAGTTGTTCATTTTCATCATCTTCTTTAATTTTTGTTTATTTTGTGCTTGTGTGTGTGGTGTGTGTGTGTGTGTGGAGAACCACATGGATTCAATAAAATCAATAACAATAGTATGAAGATCATAAATTATTAGAACATATTTAGGGAAATGTTAAAACAATTTTTGGGGTTGATTTATCCCTCACATTACCTTCTAGTCTTTAAGAACATGCTTAGAAGGTAAACAATGAATCTGGAAAATTCCCATGTTAGTTCAATGAAGATATTGGCACAGACGAAGTATTCATTATTTTTCAGAGGAAATGAGTTAAAATCCATTGAATATTAAAGAGATGTGGTTCAGAACTTTTATTTTATGTCAAATAGGCCAGTAAATTTATGCTCTCCACATAGTTATCACCTATGCACAGCTGTCTTGGAAATCTCTTGACGTTTATTTAGCCAATTGCAGTTTCTCTTCCAAGGCTGTATTGATTTCATAGCCTTTTGCAGTTGGCATATCTTGACGTGAACCATAGATGGTATTTAGAATTCTCAGTGCCTTTTATTAGATCTTTAAATCAATTACTACTAATATGATGAGAAATTCAAAGTTTTCTCCTGGAGGCACTATTCTCAGAGCTTCAACTTGACAGCATATGAGATTGGAAAATAGATGAATTGAATTGAATCCAAGTTTTCTGACTCCTAAATCAGGTTTCTTTCCAGAGAACTGTTCTGCTTAATAGATAATAATTTACCTTTATCCCCACAAGTTAAGTGAATTGGAGATCATAACATAAGCACTTAACCTCAGATTCACATGCTTATGTGAGAAGGAAATCTGAAATGAAAAAGAAGGCTGAGGTGGCTAAATAGGGGTGGTATAGTAGGGAGACATGATTAAGACAGAATTGAGAGGATTTTGAAGGTTTACACTTTAACCTAAATTTGTATGTGGGCCCATGTCCACTTTTATTTTTCTTTCTCCTATAAAAAATTATTTTTCTTGTTCTTTTCTACTTTTCTCTTCCCTTTTCATTTCCCCCTTACCTATATTTCTCTTTTTCTGACACTAAAGCATTTTTTTTTTGTGCATTGAATTTAGTGGATAAATTGCCTTACTTGAATTATAATTAAATAGAAAATGCATAAGCATCTTTCTCTCAAGAGAGAAACAAAATCTCTCTTTTTAAATAAGTATACAGTTCAGTGGTTTTTAGTATATTCACAGGATTGTGCAACCATCACCACTATACAATTCAAGAATTTTCATTACCACCAGAAAACCTTGTTCATACCCATTAGCAGTTAATCCCTTTACCCTTCCCCCATCCCTAGTAACCTCTAATCTTTCTGTCTCTATGAATTTGTTCTAGATGTTTCATATAAATAGAGTCATACAATATTTGTCCTTTTCAATCTGGCTTATTTCACTCAACATAGTGATTTCAACGTTCATCCATGTTCTAGCATAAGTCAGTATTTCATTCCTTTTTTAAGTGATAATAGTCCATTGTATATATATATATATGTATGTCACATTTTGTTAATCCATTCATCAGTTGATGAACATTTTTGGCAATTATGAACACTGGTGCTATGAACATTTGTGAACAAGTTTCTGTGTGGACATACGTGTTTATTTCTCTTGAGTATATATATATACCCAGGAGTGGAATTGCTGAGTCATATGGTAATTCTATGTTTAACTTTTTGAGGAACTGTCAAACTCTTTTTCGAACAGTTTGAAAAAATGTAAAATGGCTGCACCATTTTACATTTCCACCAGCAATGTATGAAGTTTCCAATTTCTCCACATCCTTAATAACACGGTATAGTCTGTCTTTTTGATTATAGCTGTCCTAGAAGGTGTGAAGTGGTATCTCCTAGAAGGTGTGAAGTGGTATCTCATTGTGCTTTTGATTTGGTTTTTCCTAATTACTAATGATGATGAGTATCGTTTCATTTGCTTATTGTTTTCCATTTGCATATCTTCTTTGGAATAATGTCTGTTCCAAATCCATTGCCCATTTAAAAATGGATTATTTGTCATTATACTGTTGAGTTTTAATAGTTCTTTACATGTTCTGGATACTGTTATCAGATTTATGATTTGCAAATATTTTCTCCACTTCTGTGTATTATCTTTTTTCACTTTATTGGTGGTATCCTCTGAACTACTAATATTTTTAATTTGGATGAAATCCAAGTTATTTATTCTTTGCTTTGCTTGCTTGTGCTTTGGGTATCATATCTAAGAAAACATTGCCTAGCCCAAGGTCACAAGGATTTACTCCTATGTTTTATTCAAAGAGTTTTATATTGTTTTAGTGCTTTAATTTAGATATATGTTCCTTTTTGAATTAATTTTTGTGAGACATAAGTTCCAACTTCATTCTTTCCCACGTGGATATCCAGTTGTCCCAGCACCATGTGTTGAAAAGACTATTACGCATCAAATTGTCTTGGCACTCTCGTTAAAAATCGATTGATCGTACATGTAATTTCTGGCCTCTTAATTCTATTCCATTGATATATATGCCTATCCTTATGCTAATACCACACTGTCATTAGAACTGTAGATTTGTAGTAAGTTATCAATTTGAGAAGTTTTCAGCCATTATTTCTTCAAATATTCTTTCTGCCCTTTTCTATAGCTCCTCTTCTTCTGGAGCTCCTATTTGCATATGTTAATATGCTTGACAGTGTCCTACTAGTCTTTCAGCCTCTTTCATTTTTCTTCATTTTCTGTTCCTCAGATTGGATAATCTCAGTTGACCTCTCTTCAAGTTTTCTGATTCTTCTTCCTGCTCAAATCTGCTGTCAAGTTGCTCTAATGAAATTTTTATTTCAGTTATAGTACTTTTCAACCCCAGAATTTCTATTTGGTTGTTATTTATTTATTTATTTTTTAATAATTTCTATCTCTGTATTGATGTTCTCTTTGTGGTGAGACATCACTGTCATACTTTCCTTTAGGTTTTTTAAACATGGTTTTCTTTAGTTCATTGAAAATATTTTAAATAGCTGATTTAAAGTTTTTGTCTAGAAAGTTCAATGTTTAGGCTTCCTCAGTGACAGTTTCTTTTGATTGATTTTTTTCCTGAGTATAGATGGACCATACTTTATTGGGATTTTTTGTATGTATCATCAGTTTTCATTGAAAATTTAACATTTAAAATAATAAAATGTAGCAACTCTGGAAATCAGATTCTTCCCACCCCCAAGGTTTTGTTGCTGCTGGTTTTTGTTGTTTTTTTCTGAATTAATTCTGTAAAGTCTGTTTTTTTTTTTTTTTTTTTTTTTTGTTGTTGTTGTTGTTGTTGTGTCACTGAAGTCTCTGCTTGGGTATCTCAGTGTCAGAGATTTATTTAGATGCATGAATTCATTAAGTCCCCCAGAGTTTGCTGCAGAGCTCTGTGTGCCTGTTTGGGCATGCTTTCAACACATAGCCAAGAAGTTCACAATTCTGTCTTAGCCTTCACTTCCTGATTACAAAGCTTGTTAGCCACAGGTGAGTGTTTAGGGCCTTCTCAGGTCTTTACTGAAAATGTCTACATCCATGGGCATGAACATAGCTTTGAGCATATGTGCCCTTCCAGATTACCAGGAATATGTCAGAGTTTTCCTGTTTTTTTTTTTTTTTAATTTTTTTATTGTGAACTTTAACATATATACATAACAGTATGATTTCACAAGTAGAGAGCAAATTTCAAAGAATTCATGGGTCACAGTTCCACAACTTCAGCCATTTCCATTATTGTAAAATATACATACAGAAAATGTCAACTCTCGATATACAGCTCAACAAACAGTTATATAGGTAATTTCAAAAATTGTTATGGATTACGGTTCCACAGTCTCATTCCCTTCCCTATTATGCAATACAAGGTATATACAGAAAGGTGAAGACCTTCAAGGCACAATTCAATGAGCAGCTATAGGGCAAATCTCAAAGGATGCTATAGGCTACAGTTCCACCATGTGATTTACCTCCTTCCAGCCATTCCAGCACCCAAGCATCCAAATATATATTTATGCACACACACAATTATTTAAAATTTCAATATTCGTAGACCTTTGTTAAATCTTTCCTTATTTGTTGCTGCCCCTTCCTCTCAATCTCTTTCTCCATCTTCAGGGGTGTCTAGGCAGTGAGCACCCTAACTTATTCCTATGGAAAGGGGGGTATCGACCATATGGGGAAGAGGGCTGCATCTGGTTGTTGTTCTTAAAGAGGCTGTTACCTCTGGGTTTTAGGACTTGTCTGGCATAGAGACACTCTGGTGGATTTAAGTTTCTGAGAGAAAAAACTTAGTGAGTGAATCTTTTATAGAATCTCAGGTAGGGACCTGAGTATTTGGGGACTACTTTTGGTAAGGGCATAGCCTACTGTGGCCATTTGGGATGCCTAGTGGGTACTTGCATAAGGGAAATCTCCAGGATAGCCTCTTGACTCTATTTGAGATCTCTCAGCCACTGTGACCTCAGCTTGTTACCTTTTCTTTTCCCCCTTTTGGTCAAGTAGGCATTTTCAATCCCTCACTGCCAGGGCCAGGATCATTCTTGGGAATCATGTCCCACATTGCCAGGCAGATTCATTACCTTGGGAGTCATGTCCCTCATGGGGGCGGTGGGAGGTTAATGAATTTCTTTGCCAAGTTGGGCTTAGAGAGAGAAAGGCCACATTTGAGAAACCAAAGGGATTCTTTGGAGGTGCCTCTTAGGCATAATTATAGGAGGGCTCAGCTTTCTATTCACAACCCTGTTTCACAAGAGCAAGCCTCAAGTCAAGGGCTTGATTTATTAAGTAATGGCTTCCTAAGTTCACTTAATATATATTCTATCCCAAAATAAATGGTCAGTTTCTTACATTATCTTCACTTAGTTGTACAATCATCATCACTCTCAACTTTAAATAATTATCATAACATAATACATCCCAGAACTCTTACCAACTGCTAATTATTCCTCCCTAGTATTAGGGTAGAGTTGGTAAGATATTCCTATTAAATGTATTTTTAGTACATAATGGGCAGTTTTTCCATACCATTCTGTGTTATCCCTTTGCAGCAGTGTCATACCTTATGAGTATATCATGCTAACACTTATTTAGGTTTGTGGTGCTACTCTGTGGGTTACATGCCTTTATACAACCATTTACAAACATGTTCACCTTCAACATGTCACTGACACTTAATAAGTGTCAGAGCTTTTCAAAGCCCCTGTGAACGGCTTATTTCCTGTCTTTTCCTTTTAAGCTTTTTTGGTTACCCTGAATAATATGCCACTATTTGGATATACCACATTTATTTTTCTCTGCTTCAGGCAACCAGAAAGTTAAACAATTGCCTCTAAATGATTTTGATAAATTCTCCTGGGGAAAAGACTTCACAGTGGGCAAATTCTGACTCAGGTATCAGTAGACTTTGCAGAGAACCACTAGACAGATAAAATAATGACAGTTCTCTAGGAATGGGGCTTTGAAGGAGTTCCACCTGTGTTCTGCCTTCCCTACCCACACCTCTCCAGTGGCTTCCAGACTCCTGGTTTTCATCATAATTTCTGAACTGTTGGTTTGCAAGGTTACTGCAGAGCTGCTAAGGTGATGATGGAAAAAGGCCAAGTTAAAACACCACAAGACTTGCTTTTTTACTGAGATTCAGTCATTTTTTTCTTGAATATTCCCAGGATTGCTGTAAGTATTTGGTTAATTTACAGAGTTATGGAATAGTTGATTCTAACAATTTTGCTAGAGTTCTCGCTGTTTTTATAGAGGAGAGAATTTTCAGAGGTTCTTACTTTGCCAATATTGCCAAAAACCACAATCTCTTGAACATGATCAGAAACTAAATTTTACTATTAAGGTAGGAAAAAAAAAAATCTCTCTCATGTTTATTGCATTTATTTGGTATCTATGAAACTGGAGTTTTGCTTTGTTGCAAATCATCCATTTTCTCAGGACAAAAGGCTACACTATGCATTTAGTTTGTACTTCCTATCTTTGTTGACTTTGTTTCAGTGATTTTTTTGAGGAATGGAAACTGTTTTGACATTTTCTGGCATTTCCTGTTTCATCTAAATTGCTAGCTGTTGGTGTAGTCACAGCTACAAAGACTCTCAGAGAAGTTTTTATAGTCACAGGAATCACCGAGACCTATGTTCTACTCCCCAGCCTGCCACTCACCGGGTATGTGGCTTTGAGCAAGTAACATCACTTCGCTTTGTGCAACCTTAGTCATTAAGGGTATTGATTTTAATGTTATATATCAGTCCTTCCTTTTCTGTATTTCTCATTAAAGACTTTGGTTAGAGGTCATCATGTTCTGTTTTGTTTTTTCCAGAGGAAGTTCATTTGGAATACTTTGATGGTTTTCATTCTTAAATGATGGTGACTAAGAATGCATAGATTACAACCTGTTGGCTGTTTATTTTTGTTTTATTTTTGTTTTATTATTATTGTTATTATTATTTTGTTACCTATTGGCTATTAACTTCATTCTCACAGAAAACCACTTTGGAACAAAATTATAATCACAAAGAACACGGGTCTGAGCAAAATTTTGAAGCAATAAAGCAGCCTTGTGAAACCCACTTGAGACTAAACTAGAGCATCTGCTCAAGTTTTGCCTTGGATCAGAAAAGAATGTGAAAAATTTTAGAGGAGCTCTATTTTAGAACCTGCTTCTAACTTGCTCCTTGACTGACAGATCATGTAGAGAGTTATATATTTTTTATCCAACATTTTTTCAAGTGGCTGGTGAATACATCAAATCTTGCCTTTTGTATCATTATCAGCTATAATTAATTGAAGTCTAAGAAACATCTGTTTAATAAGGGAGAAAATATTTTGAGGCTCTTTAAAAGTTTTTTTAAAAAATTGTCATAATGTGGCCTCTTTACATTATCTTGATTTTAAAAATTTATTGGGAGGAAAATATGGACCCTGAGCATTTCATAAAGAGAGAAAAGTTTTTGATGTCTCAATGTTACAAAGAGAATTAAAGTAATCCTTGATAATTGCTTTTACCTAATATACATTCTCACTAAGCTAAGCTAAGCTTGGATTAGGTTAAAACTCAAAGGAGAGGGTTGACAAGATTTAGGAACCTATATATAATATTACTATAGTTAATTTGTACCTATTTCTACAAGACTGTTCTAGTTTGCTAGTGCTGCCAGAATGCAAAACACCAGAGATGGATTGGCTTTTATAAAAGGGGGTTTATTTGGTTACACAGTTACAGTCTTAAGGCCATAAAGTATCCAAGGTAACACATCAG
Organism: Choloepus didactylus; assembly: GCF_015220235.1. Lineage (NCBI taxonomy): Eukaryota > Metazoa > Chordata > Mammalia > Pilosa > Megalonychidae > Choloepus > Choloepus didactylus. The sequence continues at coordinate 181,329,170 of NC_051310.1, read as the reverse complement.
CAATTGGGTACCTTCACTGTAGGATAGCCAATGGTATCCGGAAAACCTCTGTTAGCTTGGAAGGCATGTGGCTGGTGTCTGCTCCAAAGTTCTGGTTTCAAAATGGCCTTCTCTAGGCTGCAGTTCCTCAAAAATGTCACTCTTAGTTGCACTTGTGCTATTTGTCATCTCTCAGCTTCTCCAGAGCAAAAGTCTGCTTTCAACGGCCGTCTTCAAACTGTCTCTGTAAGCTGAAGCTCCTGTCTCAGTTCTAGTGCATTCTTCAAAGTGTCCCTCTTGGCTGCACTTCAAAATGTCACTCACAGCTGCACTGAGTTCCTTCTGTTTGTCAGCCCATTTATATGGCTCCACTGATCAAGGCCCACCCTGAATGGGTGGGGCCATGCCTCCATGGAAATTATCTCATCAGAGTTATCACCTACAGTTGGATGGGGCTCATTTCCATGCAAACAACCTAATCCAAACGTTCCAACTTAATCCCCACTAATACGTCTGCCCCACAAGATTGCATCAAAGAATATGGCTTTTTCTGGGGGACATAATACATTCAAACCAGCAAAAAGACCATCCCAAGGTATTTTGGAAACAAAAAGACAAAAAAGAACCCCCACCACCAAAAAACAAAACAAAACAAAACAAAAAACAAAACAAAAAAAAACACCCAAACAAACCTATAAGTGAAAAATGATTGACAGTGATATATAGGTCTTTGAAGTATTTTGGCTTTGATTGAATTTACTAATTCTGCAGCTTTCCAATATGGTAAGAGGAGAAAAACACTATTTGATTATTTCCTGTGCACCTTTTAGCCTTTTATGTATTAGTACTTGGAAAATGAAGGAATATTTTGTTGAAACTGATGGATAGATATGACAATGGACACACTACTCCCAATTCCTCTGGTGATATATAAGTTAAGTAAATCAGACTGTGTAAATATGTTCTTTTACCAACTCAATTCTTGTATATGTATCCCTAGGTTCTATGGTTTATTCATGCTGGGAAGATTGCATTAATGTATCTAATAGTTTCAATAATTATTCAGTGTCTAGCACAATATTTGAGACTTAGTGCTGAATAAGTGTTTATCAAATTGAAATAGAATTTTATTCCTATTGTAAATAACAAAAGACTAGTCTTAAATACCATGTTAGAGTCAGAATTTTCACATGGCTTTTTAAATGGAAAACATTGAGAGGTATTATTTTAGTTTCCTAGGCTGCTCAAAGCAAACACCATGAAATAGGTTGTGTTAAACAACGGGAATTTATTCGCTCATGGTTTTGAGGCCGGGAAAATATCCAAATCTAGGCATCATCAAGGTAATGCCTTCTTTCCAAATACTGGCTGCCAGCAAACCTTGGCTCTTCTGTCAGTGATCTTTGGCTCCTCTGCCACATGCAAGGCACCTGACAGCATCTGCTGGTTTTTCCCTTCTCTTCTGGGTTGAGTTGCTTTCAGGTTCTCGTTGCTGTGGCTTTCTTTTTCATGTCTGAATTCATTCTCTTATAAAGGACTCCAGTGTTAGAATTAAGACCCATCCTGATTGAGGTGGGAAACACCTTAACTGAAGTAGTCTCATCAAAAGGTCCTATTTACAATGGGTTCACACCCATAGGAATGAATTTGATTTAAGAACATGTTTTTCTAGGGTACAAACAGCTTCAAACCACCAGAGGTATGAGAATCATAGCTATTGTGACAGAGATATGTGAAGACCATATAAGCATTAAGAATAGGTAACATCTACAAAGATTTGGAAATCAGAATTAAAGAGTCCTTTTATATGTAGGTAATGCAATGCAATGTTACTTGGCTGGAACTGCATCACAAGAATGAATTTGTCAGTTGGGAGATATTTAAAATCTTTAATAAAATCAGGCTACTTTCTTTTACAACAGAGTTTCCAGTTCAAATTCAAGTTTTTAAAAAATAAAACCTTTAGGAAAAAAAATTAAAGAAGGGTCTATTTTCACAGAAGTTGATACTCGTTCCAGAAAGTATCTCAAGAGGATGACTCTAAATAAAGTCTGCCATCCATTTTGAATGGCTTCTAGTTTTTTGGTGCCTGTTCCCAGCTGGAGGAGATCTGACATTTCTGTTGGTGTGCATAATTTAGCCTTTTATTTTTTCTCACTTTTTAAAAAACATTTTATTAAAAGCTTTATTGAAATATAATTTACATAACATAAATTCATCCATATTAAGTGTACAACTCAATGATTTTTAGTAAATTCACAGTGCTGTGCAACCATCACCACAATCTAATTTTGGAACCTTTCCATCACTCCAAAAAAAACCTTGTACTCATTTATAGTAACTCCCCATTTCCACCCCCGGCCATAGGCCACCACTAATCTACTCTCAGTGTCTGTAGATTTGACTTTTCTGCACATTTTATATAAAGGGAATCATAAATATGTGATTTTTGCATCTGGCAACATAGATGTGTACATGTAGTAAGTTCTGAGATCAGGAAGTGTGAGTCCTCCAACATTGTTCTTTACAAGAATGTTTAATCTGAGACCTTTGCATTTCCACATAAATTTTAGGATTAGCTTGTCAATTTCTGCAGACCATTAGGGATTGCATTGAATCGGTAGATCAATTTGGGGCGTATTGCAGTCTTAACATCTGATCCACAGATAATGGGATGTCTTTCCATTTGTTTAGACTTTCTTTAATTTCTTTCAATTACGTTTGTAGCTTTTAGTGTACACATCTTTCACTTTGGTTAAATTTATTCCTAGGTATTTTGTTCTTTTTGATGCTATTGAGAATGGAATTGTTTTCTAAATTTCATTTTCAGACTGTTCATTGCAACTTTATAGAAATACAATTGATTTTTGTATGTTTATGTTGTATCCTGGGGTTTTGCTGAACTTGTTTATTGTTATATTAGGTTTTATATATACAAGTTCATGTAGTCTATGAAAAAAAGACAGTTTTACTTCTTCCTTTCAAATTCAGAAGCCTGTTATTTCTTTTACTTGTCTAATTGCTGTAGCTTGAACTTCCAGTACAATGTTGAATAGAAGTGGTGAGAAAGTGGATTTGTCTCTTTTGCTCAATGAGGAAAGCAGAATATAACAATCAGGAATTATTTAGTACTGACAGCACCAGGCAGTAGAAAGCAGTGGTTAAGAGCAAGTACCTTGGAGTTAGAGATTCCTGGATTCAAACTTCAGCTCTTTCATTTACATGCTCTGTAACTTTGGGTGAGGTACTTAATCTACATAAACCTTAGTTTATGTAGTATATGGGAATTATAATAATCTCTAATGCACAGATTTGTTATAAGCATTAATTAAACTAAAGCATATAAAATGTTTAGCAGTGTCTAAAGTTACTCCTAGTAACAGTAAATAAATGTAACCCACTATTATTATTATCCAACTACATAATTTCTTAAAACAATCAGGGTATTATTAACATGATATCTTTTTTATATTTCCTGAATTATCTTCTCTTCAACCTTAACCTGGGGACTTTTGGTTACTTATTTATATAATTATTAATATTCTTCTTTTGGTCTCCCATTCCCTGCACCCTACTCCAGCAATCAATGAATTAAATAGTAAAGTGGCTAATCCTGGCAGCATCAAATACAATTTGACTTAATTTTTCCATTGCTTTAAGAAGGTGAGGTTATTCAATATTGGAAACTTTCTTATTTGAATTGCACCTTTCACATTGCAATCATAAATATTTGAAGATGAGTTAAAGATGATTTTAAAAATATTTTATTTATACTTTACATGCTCTTCCTAGGCTATTCCATTGAGTAACATGATCCAATGTGGCTTCTATTTGTTATAGCTCTAAAATCTTCATTTCTACCCCACACTTCCTCATCTTTTCCAACCCTCCCTTTCTTTCTCCTGCAATTGCGTTTTCCTAATGAACACCCTGAAGCTTTTTCAACTGATGCCACTGCAGTCTTTTCTTCACTCTAAATGCCTTCTTTTCCTATCTTGGTTACTGAAATCCCTATCTCAGAAATAGCTAATTCACTAAGCCAGTCTAGCCAGAAAACTCCATGTCATTCTCTGGCTCACAATCGATGCCCAGTTACTCACTGACTAACTCACTATTACTTTACTTTGAAGTCCATCTCCTAAATATCTCTTTAATCTGTCCCCACCTCTCCTCCACCACTGCCTTAGCAACGACTAGTGTCTTCTAGCCTGTGCTGTGTCTATTTCAATAGTTTTTAATCAGTCTGTATCTCCAGTTTCTCATCACTCCATTCCATTCTCCATGCCTGTCACAAAACTTATCTTTCTAAAGTGTGTATGTGGCTTCTCAGTTTAGAAACTTCGAGTGTCTTCCCATTACATGGATAAAGCCCAAATCCCTTCCAAATGCTTTAGCGTGGCAAACAAGGCCCTGCACAATCTGTGCCAGATTTGCTTTTCTAACTTTGTTTTCTGCCACTCTCTTCCACTGTCTTATCTTTGCCACTGCTTTAAAGAAAGGTGGATGAGGCTTTGGATAGTTTGTCATGTGTATTTTACCTGAGTTGCTTGTTATTCTCTAAACATGCCTCTGTGTGTAGCACGTTATTTGTTCTACTTGGAATCCTTCCTGTTCTGTGTGTAAAAATATCCTATCAGCACTTTAAGATCCTACTCACACATCTCATTTAGGCAGCCTTATCCATTTTCCTCATGCGAAGTTGGTTGTTCCTGATTGTATGTTTCCAAGACCTCTGACCCTATTCATATCTCAATTAGAGTCAACCAGAGTAATATTTTTAAAAACAAACCTATCTAATCCTGATCATGAGTGCCTTCAGAATGTGTGCACAGCCTTGTTTCTCTTTTTTTTCCACATGCCAACAGAATGGTGCCTGGAACATTGACATATTCAGTAACTGTTTGTTGAAAGAATGAATAAATGAATGAACATAAAACACAGGGGTCACCTAACAATTTACATTCTGCTGCTTACATTGTAATATTACTTTGTATGGTTTAAAGTGAAATGTGACCAGAGGGTTTTAAGCTTCAGAAGATCGTTACATGTATTCTTGTAATTTTTGACGTGGTAATCTTATGGAAATGGATTAATTACAATGCTATTTCAAAGGGCTTAATTTCTTATCATAAGGTCATTGCTAAAGGATAAGGTTGATGAGATTGTGCTGAATAATAATGTATAAGTAATACTCTCTGGATGATAAGGCTCTGAATTAAAAAGAAAAGGTAAAAGATTTGATGTCATTGTGGGCTTTAGTCTCTGCTTATTGGTAGTTCTAGCTTTGATAGCACTTGGTTATATCTGTTCAGTGTTTCAGATTTAATTTTTCAAGCATTTCATGGTTTAAGTTGCTCATTTTGATCTTTTTTTAAAAATAAAGTTAGTAAATTTCAAATATTGTATACTACAAACTTTATATGCACCAAAATTTAGACAAATATGTGCACATAACCATGTTTCTCTTTGATATTATTGTATGATGTTCCCTAGGTGAAGCATGCTTTATAATTGTCCTTATTCACAAACATGAGCCAGATCATAAGATAAATGATACTGGATGGCGTTATGTTAGGGATGACCAGTTATGGATAAAACAAAGAAATGTAACTACTAAAATATCATGAAATTTAAGTATTTTAAATAATATCTGAGCAGAATATAAAAAAAGAAATTGGCACAAGTTCAAGTAAAGTGTAATGACTTCTCTTGCTTATTGAAATCGTCCTAACCTATCAGATTTTGGATACTCAAAGCAAGTATGCACCCTCAAATTATGTGAAATATTTCAGGTTCTGCATATTTTGATCTAAACCAGATTTTTCCTTTCCTTTGTGATGAAAAGAAGTATAAGAAACTTAGAAATGGATATTAGTCATCCTGGACATTTTGTAGAGAAGGTTCATGGTGATGTGGAAAGAGAGATAAATCAGAACTCAGAAGATATGGATTCTGGGCCTGGCTCTGACTGAAACTTTCTAACTCAGGGCTATTCTCTTAGTTGCTAAGCTTTCATTTCCATGAGTAATAGGCATGTTCATAATTCCCTCCCTCCATTCCTCCCTGCCTTTCTTCCTCTCTCCCTTATCAGAGATTTATTGTTGGGATCAAACGAGACAATGCAAAATTATTTTCTCTTTTCCTATAGCTTTTTTCTACAACATTCAAGAGATGTAGCAAAGAGGCCATTTTGACAAATAATCAATGTCTTCAGAGCTTGTGGAGAAAAAGTGAATTAGAATAAGTGGGTAGATGGGCACAGGATAAAGAAAACAAGGAAGAAAGCAAGGGCAAGATGAATGGGGTCCCGCTGAAAAGTTCAATATTATGAGATTAAAAATTGCTTTTCTCCCCCAGGCTTTATAAGCTATTGCATCTTTTCAATATGAGATAGTGCCATTTGTGAATTAGTCTCTCTTTTCTTTAGTTATATTCTTAAGAATACTAAAATTTCATTTTTAAATTGCTAAGAGGATTGCTTATGGAGTAACCGCAGAATTACAAATGGGAATCAATTCTATTACAATTTCATTGATTTGGAAACTGTGAGTGAACAGCTCAAGAAGATGAGAAATGGAGAAGATAAACTGACAGAGCCCTTGAAGAACTGATCATGAAAAATCTTTCTTCTTCCCTGACTGCAAAATTTTGCTATTGAAAATATTCTATCATAGATCATTAGTGCCTGTGCGGTTTGAATGTATTATGTCTGCCAAAACGCCATTATCTTTGATGTAATCTTGTGCGGGCAGACGTATCAGTGTTGATTAGATTCTAATTCTTTGAGTGTTTCCATGGAGAAGCACCCCACCCAACTGTGGGTGATGACTCTGATTGGATAGTTTCCGTGGCGGTGTGGCCCTGCCCATTCAGCATGGGCCTTGATTAGTTTACTAGAGCACTATATAAGCTCAGACAGAAGGCGCAAGCTTGCTACAGCCAAGAGGGACACTTTGAAGAATGCACAGGAGCTGAGAGAGGAACTGCAGTTTACAGAGACATTTTGGAAACGGCCTTTGAAAGCAGACTTTTGCTCCGGAGAAGCTAAGAGAGGTCAAATGCCCCAAGAGCAACTGAGAGTGACATTTTGGAGAGAAGCTAAAGCCTAGAGAGGAACACTCTGGGAGAAAGCCATTTTGAAACCAGAACTCCAGAGCAGATGCCAGCCATGTGCCTTCCCAGCTAACAGAGGTTTTCCAGCACCATTGGCCATCCTCCAGTGAAGGTACCCAATTGTTGATACATTACCTTGGACACTTTATGGCCTTAAGACTGAAACTTTGTAAACAAATAAACCCCCTTTATAAAAGCCAATCCATTTCTGGTGTTTTGCATCCTGGCAGCATTAGCAAACTGGAACAATGCCCAAATTAAGCATTGACATCTTGTCAGTCATTAATCAGGAGACAGGCTTGGTTTCAATAGGAGAAATGTTATTATTTAAGTAAAATGGGTAAATATCAAAACCTCACTCTGCTTTTTACAAAATTTGTTGACTACATTCCAGAATGAATACCCCTAGCTAGTTTCTCAGTCCCTTCACATCTCTCCATGGGAAGAACCAAGGTGGGCTTCTTGTGAGCGCCACATATAACACTACCTTTAATCTTGGGAAGTTGTAAAACTGGGTGACTCCAAATTGGGCTGACACTAATACCTGTTCATTTATCAAAGAACGGGATAATTTAGTATATTTTCCACTAAGTGCTTCTGTTTATCAGTGTCTAGTTGAGCATTAATATCCAGGAAAGGAATTTCATATTAAAAAAGAGAGCCATGGATCTCTGGTTGCTTTTGTAAATGTCAAGGATCATAGGCACTTAGATTCAGCTCTGCTCCTTGACACTTTAAATAATATCCAATTTTCTCCATGGAAGCATTCAAATTGATTCCTCTTTTGAATTCTTTTATAATACTCTGATTTCATATTCCACAGAGAATTAAATGAGGATATTATAAGCCTCAGTGATTTACCAAGAGACAAGGTAAAGGGAGGGAGAGAGCAAAGGGCAAAGAATGGCCTTTAATACAGTGATCCCTGGAATTGTGCACACAAAGCCTGAAGGATGAAGGCTGGCAGCCATCTGAGAATCAGGCGAGCCTGCTTTGCCCAGTACGAAATGCCAGAAATTGGAGGATAAATGAGGCTGCCCACCCGATATTTTGGATTATTTTGATGGGACATTAGTTTGACTCATTTTTTTGCTTTTTGTATCTAATATGTTATTAGAAAGTGTGCTTGAAAAAAATGGAAATAAATTTGATTTCTTAGATCTGTTGTTTTGGGGGTGTTATAAGTGCCTCAAAAGCATTCTTATTTTGTAAATAAGATCTAATATAGTGGTTGAATTATCATTTTCCCTTCTATATGAGAGGAGCTCATTTGGATTCAGAGAACACTTTTCCGATTTGGGAACAGACACATCTTAAAAAAAATAAGAGTTCAACAATGGTTTAGCTATTCCTCATCCCTTCAAAAGTTGATTCTAATTTTAAAAATTTAGGAAAGAAATTTATTTAAACAAAACTTTAAGTGCTTTGCCCTTTCCTTTTTTTAATTCAGTTTTACTGAGATATATTCACAAAACATGCAATCATCCAGTGTACAATCAACTGTTCACAGCACCATGATATAGTTGTGCATTCATCACCATAGTCAATTTTGGAACACATTCCTTATTCCAAAAAAATAAAAATAAGAATAAAAAATAAAAGTAAAAAAGAATATCCAAAACATTCCATCCCCCCATCTCACCCTATTTTTCATTTAATTTTTGTCCTCATTTTCCTACTCATCTGTCCATACATTGGATAAAGGGAGAGTGAGCCAAAAAGTTTTCACAGTCACACAGTCATACCAGGTAAGCAACATAGTTATACAATTGTCTTCAAGACAAGGCTACCGGGTTGCAGTTCAACAGTTTCAGGTATTTCCTTCTAGCTATTCCAATACACTAAAAACTAAAAAGGAATATCTATATAGCGCCTAAGAATGTCCTTCAGAGTGACCTCTCGACCTCATTTGAAATCTTGTAGCCACTGAAACTTTATTTTGTTTCATTTTGCTTCCCCCTTTTTGGTCAAGAAGATTTTCTCAATCTGTCCTTTTCTTTTAAAAAGTGTTTGCACCAAATTATTTCCAATAACTTTTCCAGAAAATATAGAAAAAAGTAGTTAACTTTAATAATTCACGTGTAATGTTTACTTACAGAAATAAGGATATTTGGTCATTCTATGTTTTATTCACTAAAAATATCCTCTTATAAATGAAGACCCAAAAATTTACGTTTTTAGGAAACTGATATTTAAAAGGTATTTTATAAATGTGCAATGGCTATCTGTCTCTCATGTTTACCAGTGTTATTTTTCTTCTTTTCTAGATCCCAATTTTCTTCCATTGTATTATCAGACTCAGAAGATGAGCATTTGTTTGTAATGACTTTCCTCTGAGTTCTTCATAAACAGGAGAACTGGGAATATTTAGCATGGAGAGCTGGGGTAGCATGATGTCTGTTTACAAACACTGTTATATGTGATATGGCTAACAGTGAAAGTTATTTTATGTAACTCCAGAAACAAGGTATAGGACCAGTGGGTAAGATCTAAAAAATGGGATCATATATTGATTCAGTATAATGGAGAAATGTCTAATAATTAGATTTGCCAAAAGAGTGGAATGGATTGCCTTGGAAAATTATAAGTTTCCCAACCCTGAAAGTGTTGATTAGAAGTTGATTAACCACTTGTGGAAATATGTAGCAAATATAGAGTAGGACTAGATTCCTGTATCATATAATTCTGTATAATGAAAATGTAAGAAGGTGATAGATGGAAGAGTGTATTAAGATTCTTTAGAACAAAAGTTCCTTTATGATTACCACATGATTTCTAATAGATATCTCTTATTATTCTCCCAAGGTACACAGTTAAATGTTTCTTTTCATGGTTATTCTAATTCTATGTACCTTTCCTCTATGAAAATTATTGTTTATGTTATTGTTGAAGACATTCACTACATTGCCTATATCAGAAATATATTTTTTCTCTTAATAACTTTTTTTTCTATCCTCTGAAAATGGTGATATATGTAACAGTTTTTGTTTTCTGTGCATTCGTTACTAGAAAACTTTAAGTCAAAATTGGGTTCCACCTTACAGAGTGCATTTGGTGTGTTAAGCTCATTTCTGGCTTCTTATCTTTTATATTCTTATTATACCTGCTCTACTGATGACTTCTAAACCCAATTTTCTTACCTTCTCCTCCTTTAAATTCTATTTTATCATGTACTAAATGTATTGTTGGTAACATTTTGGAACAAAGCCGGGTAGCAAGAATATAAATGAATAAAATCTCTACTTAAAGTTACTCTCTCTTCAGAATCTTTTGGGGGGCATATATCGGTTCCTTAGTTCTTCTACCATATCAAACAACAACAACCAACAACATAACCCTAAAAACAAATACAAGAAACCTCTCCAAACTTCGGAACTCAAAATATTTGTGTCGTTTCTGCTTCAATATGGTAGATATAACAGTATGTTTCTTTACCTTCCTTAATTGCCAAAATTTCCCTGAAATGTTTTATATACCTATAAAGGGGATGAATAAAAATATAAATGTGGAAATGACACGTGGGCATGAGGATGGAATAGGGCTGGGACCCATGGCCCATAAGCTTGATGAATTTCTGGTGGATGGGAACTAGAATGGATAGATAAAGCACAAACAGGAAAGTCAGCTGCTCAGAACTTGCACAGGAAAAGTCTGCAGCTGATGTGGTAGCCTTTTGTTCCCAGTAGTTCTGGATATGCTCTAAGTCAGCAAGTACAAGAGCAGGATTATGCTGTGGGGCACCTCACAAAGTGGTTAATTAAAGGACTATAGGTAGAACAGCTGGACCAGAGCTCTTATTTACCGTCCACTCCTCTCCCTCCTCACTCCTCCCTCCACAGAATACCAGGTGCTGGAGCACATGATTCCTCCACTGCTACCTGTCAGATTAGCAAACCTAGCATTTATCTCTAGGCTGGAAAGTCAGCTTTGCTTTCTACCAAAATTGAACCATCTGCCTAGAATGGCCTAGTTTGAGTATTCCTAGTTGGAGCATTTGTGCCACAGAGTAGAGTCCTCCTTATGTTAGCATGGAAAACAGAGTCCACTTGGTTTGCCTGATGCCCATTTGTTTGCCCAAAAGTGAACTTGCTATTGGGCTTGCCCTGACAACAATCACAGAGTCTGCCTTCAGCTCTTCCATGCAGGGAAAGAGGAAATTGACCTATCTAATGGCACAGGTATCTCCTTTCAGCCACTGGTGACATTAATCTAGCTATTACTCATAAATATTAACAGGTTATCAACAAAGGAATGGCAGTCACAGTGTCACCAGACTGCTCATTAAACACACTGGATGCTGGACAACAATAGAGCAGTCCTATATGATTCTGAGGGAGAATCGTTCGAAGCTATAATGCCAAACTCTCAAATGTGAGGAATTTGAGAGATATTTCCAGAAATATATGGGCTCAGAAGGTTTACCTTCTATGAACCATTTATTTAAAAAAAAAAACTATGTGATTTGGGCAGAGAATGAGGATATATTTGGAGGGGCCCCCTGGGCAACTGGGGAAGAATGTGGGAATGTTGAACTTCCCCACCTGGGTTGTTACTGGTGTTCTCGCAAATGTTGAGAACTGACAGTTTGGTAGGATGAGCCCTTGATCTTGGGGCATGCCCTTGTGAAGATTTTGCTGCAAAGGAGAGGCTGAGCCTACTTATAATTGTGCCTAAGAGTCTCCCTCAGAGAACCTCTTTGTTGCTCAGAATTGCCCTCTGTCTCTCTGTCTCTCTGTCTCTCTCTGCCTCTGTCTCTGTCTCTGTCTCTCTCTCTCTGTCTAAGCCCATGCGGCAGGTGAACTCACTGCCCTCCCCCCTACATGGGACTTGACTCCCAGGGGTGTTAATCACTCTGGCAACGTGGGACATGACTCCCAGAGATAAGCCTGGACCCGGCAATGTGGGATTGAGAAAATCTTTTTTTGACCAAAAGAGGGAGGTGAAATGAAACAAAATAAAGTTTCGGTGGCTGACAGATTTCAAATGGAGTCGAGAAGTCACTCTGGAGGGCATTCTTACATGCTGTATAGATATCCCTTTTTAGTTTTTAGCATATTGGAATAGCTAGAAGGAAATACCTGAAACTGTCGAACTGCAACCGGTAGCCTTGATTGCTGAAGACGATTGTATAACTATGTAGCTTACACAGTGTGACAGTGTTATTGTGAACACCTCATGGCTCACACTCCCTTTGTCCAGTGTATGGACAGATGAGTAGAAAAATGGGGACATAAACTAAATGAAAAACAGGGTGGGATGGATGGGATGGGAAGTTTGGGTGTTCTTTTTTACTTTTATTTCTATTTTTTATTTTTGGACTAAGGAAAATGTTCAAAGTTGATTCTGGTGGTGAATGCATAACTATATGATTGTACTGTGAACAGCTGGTTGTGCACTGTGGAGGACTGTAGGGTATGTGAATATATCGCAATAAAACTGTATATATATATTAAAAAACCTGTGTAGGAATGAGTATTACCTACAGAAAAACAATACTAGAAAGAAGATTATGGAGTCTAAGAAATAGCAGTCTTAATCCAGTAGGTCAATAGAAAGAAATGTTAGGGAGTCAGTAGGCCTGGAAAGCAATTTCTCCCGATTGGAGCTAGAGGTTTGGAAGGAACTTTATCTTCAAAAGGGAGATAGACGTTCATTAACAGAGTATGACTAAAGCCAATTGGTAGTCAGTTGCTTGACTTAGAAGGAATACCCCTGGCTATGTCCAAAACCTCTTGTCAGCCTCAAAATCCATTCTCTCTGTGATCTCCATCCTACCTCTAGTTCTGGCCCATTCCTATTTTATGTGTTTCTATTCTTCAACCTATGAAATAAATGTGAAGTTCAACTACTACAATTACATTTCTTACATATTGCAGCCTTCTTTTACTGATGTAGAAAAATTGTACTAATACAGAGGAATTTATTCTCCTTCAAGACATAAAAATATTTACTTCTTTTTGGGAATGTCTATCATAGAAAGCAAAACATCTTTTGGGTTGAATGTTTTGGTTGTTAGGAGTAGTAATGTCTGTATATCTTCTTTAAAACCACAAAGGTAAGAGTATTTTTCATTGCTATCACACTTATTTGTGCTCAAATTGATCTTGTGATCGCACGATTAAATCAAGGAGATTTCTAATTAATGAGCATGACTAGCCCAACCTAATGTGGCCCATAATATAAAAATAAGATAAAAAACCTCTTTCAGATCCAGGAAAGCATTTCCACAAGTTCTGAAAACTCAAGGAGGTAAGATGAATCAGAGGCTCACAAAACTTATTTTTTTTAGAATGCTTATATTTCCAGTATAAAGTACTTTTAGAGAGAACAATTAAGTTATCTTAAAATGTAATTTTTCACGTATGGGGTTAGACATTTGTTCTCCTAGTCCAGAATTGACTCATCCTAAATTTGATCCTTTATAGCTTATCCTTTATAGGCTGTTATAGAAGAGATGAAAAGCTGGTGGTTTCAGAGTCTCCTGGTTTCAGTTGAGATTTTTCTCTTGACTGGAGTAGGGAGAGTTTCAGTGGGAAATGAGATATAACTACTACTCTATTCTACCCTCCCTGCTCAGGAGAAATAACAGGAGGAAATTCTTCTTGTCAGAGAAGTAATATTATTTTTTACTAACAAAGTAGAAGGGACCCTTTCAGAACTTAAACTGGTATTTGGTAGGATTATTTAAAAAAAATTATAACAATTCTATTGAGACATAATTTATATATCATAAAATTTACTCCCTTTAAGTGTAAAATTCAGTGATTTTTAGTAAATTTACAATTATGCAGCCATCACCACAATCTAATTTTAGAACATTTCTCTTACCCCCCAAAAGAAACCTTATGCTTATTTGCAGTCACTCCCTATCCCACCCCCCACCCTGCCCCACATCCACAGCTTCAGGCACCCACTAATTTTCTCCCTCTGTAGATTTTTTTTTTTTCCCTAGGCATTTCAGGTAAATGGAACCATACAATAAATGGTCTTTTGCATTTAGCTTCTTTTATTTAGCATGATGTTTTTGCCGGTCCACCCATTTTGTAGCATGTATCAGTGCTTCATTTTGTTCTCAAGGCAGAAGGGATAACTGGGCTGATTTTCATTTTCATTTTTCACGTCTATCAGTTAGAGTTCAGACTAACTGAAAAAAAGGCAATTGTGTAGATCATATAAACCCTTACCTGAAGCTCCTTAAACACAAATTATCTGAATGTTCAAAATAGAAAGTTTGGGATTTTTTTTTCTCTTTTACGATTTATTTTCTTATTTCTCCACTTAATTTTCATGTGTGGACATAATATGATTAACGTCTGAAAAAAGATTATAGTTACTTGGTAATTTAAAAAAAGTTGAGGTGTTCTCTTGTCTCATAGTTTGAGCATACCTATCAATTTCCCATTGATTATTTTTTACCTTCCTAGTACTTGCCTTATTTTTCAGGTTTTAAAATTCATTTTTTTATTTTATTATTTTTTTTTCTGACTTCATTATGTTACCAAGGTGATAAGATGGGGTAGAATGGAAAGAAACTGATACTAAAGTAAGACACTGTAGAAAACTAGAACAATAAAGAGAATAGTAACTCTTCTCTGCTCTAGCTTTCCAGTTTCTTTTGAGTACTTCCCGATTGTCCTTAATATGTCCAAATTGTTTTTATGCATGGAACTAAAATGGCTGAAATCTTAGAGTGAGAAATGTTTTAAATAGAGATTACTGGCCCCTGTTTTCTATAGTGAAAATATTTTTCTCTTTATTTAGTCATATATTTGTACTTCAAACTGGCCTAGGGTACTCCAAACTTTGTGTTATCTGGTACTTGTGCATAATCTATTTTTCCATTTGGTTGGCAAGCTGACGGCTCCTGGTGATTATCTTTTCTCACTTCATGGAAAGTTCTCATAAAAGGTATTGACTAACCCTCACATTAAGTCTTTTCCTCATCTATGCCTAAACTAACCGTATTTAAAATTTTCCCTATAATTGCTGGAAATACCATTTAGCATTTGCTGCAAGTGCTTTCTAACTTCTGTGGGTTTGGGCACCCTATGTTATAATTATTTTACCAATTCATACAATCAGTAGAATAAGAAACCTATTATGTTAAAAGCAAGTTATTATATTGAAAGCATTTTGGACTTGGAGATAGTGTGAATGCCAATTACCCAACTTTCTAGCTGTGTAACCATGGAAAATGTCTCTGAGTCTCAATTTCTTCATCTCTCAGATAGGTCTAATGCCATCTGTTTCATAGTGTTTGTGAGAGGAATAACCAAAATAATGCAATCAAAATGCCAACATATAGCTTTTGGATATAGTAAGTGCTGAACAAATGTTAGTTGATTAATTTTTGGTTGAATAAATTATTTTTTCCTGGTGTATTTTTCTTCATCTTTATTCTCCTCAATGTCTTATTTATTTTGTAACTCTTTTGAATTTATTCTATACTCTTTAAACTTGGAAACATATTTTAGTATCACTGTAATTATTGAATAAAGCTGTGGTAATTATTAGGATCTATGTCCATTATTAGTCAAATAGATGGAATAGAATATTTATTTTCAATTGACCTACATTTGAAAGTAAATAAAAATCATTTAGAAGCAATAATCGATATTCACTTATAGGACTTGTACCACAGAACAAACTGAATGACTCCTTTGACCACCTAATTTAATTGCCAGTATTCCTGGAGGGAGTGGTGTAGATTCCAAAGGTTTTTGGTCTACCTTACTTATTCTTTAAAGGTCTGTCTTCTCATTTTGCTTCATTTATTAACCACTTTACAAAACAAGTTCCTCAGTACCTTTGCAAATTGATAGTGCTGTTTGTTTTCTATTTTCACTAGTCTATTCAGTGTGGTATATCACCAGCTAAATGAATGGCTAACAGTTGCCCTGACCATGAAGGTTATTTTACAAAGGCAACTTCTAGTAACTTCTATGTCAGAGTTTCTTTTTCTATGAATTCTTTCTCTCTAAATTTATTTTCTACACTTGGCCCCTGGCCCTCAGAGTTCCTACAGATTCAGTTGAAGATGCACGGATAGAACAGATGGGGATGGGGGTATCCTTATAGTGGCAGCTCCAGAGAGGCTGAGAAATCAGAAACAGGCAGAATCCTTCCATCCCATCCTTCATACCAAACTCATAGGGAAGAAGAGAAAATAATGATAATGGATTAGGCACTATAGATTTACTCAAGGCAGTCTTTGGGCATAAAGATTCATCAGGGGCTCATATTTTAATATTGACAAACAAGCAGGAATTCAGAAAAATCCTTCTTATTTCTTGTTAAGCATAAAAATAATCCAATATGTACAACATATTTTACTTTTGTGTGATACTCAATGGTATTCAAAATGCTTTCACTTAACATTTTCTTATTTGATCCTCACTAGGATCAAAGTGGGCAACAGTTGGAATGTATCCAACATTTTCTCTGTAAGGAAATTGAGGCTCAGAGATGAAATGCTCAGAGACTTGTCGCCCTTTCTATTGTCTTCCCAGAGTGGAGACTTTTTGTGTAATAGTATCTGCTTTGGCCAGATTTTCCCATGGCTCCTTCTCATCTCCTGTGCTATTTTCCTTTTTCCCTTTCCATTGTGATCAAAAGAGCATATTGACCTGCCAGGTTATCTTTGTGGGATGGACAGCTAACCAATTTAGGAAGCAGGTAAGTTCTTTTCAGAGCTTTCATTTTCATTTCTTTGCTCATTTCCTCTTTGAGAATTATCTTTCCTCTTTCAGGCCATGATACCTCAGCTCCCAACTGGAGGATCAGTTCTGATAAATGATTATCCTTTTAGTGTAGGATAATAAAATATGTAAACTTTTGGGAAATATTTTCCATTTAAAAATGGATTACAGGTTGAGTCATCAGGTGTGGAATTTCAGGGATTGAAGTTTTTAGGTCAGGGAGACATATTTAGGTACGAAGGATTTTGTGGAGCACCTTGACTCTCAAATTGAGGTGAGTATATACTCTGTTTACATAAAATACTGTCTCATCAGTCAGCAATTAAGAGCTGGGATAGTGTATGTTTATAAAGATTGAATGATTCAGTTTGAGGACACTAGACTTACATTGGGGTAATTCTCTGATTGTGGGAATGTTGGGACTGTAGGAAAACAAAAATGGGAGTGTGACAGCAACACCCCTCCTCAGCAGCTATATTTCTTAGGCACTTGGTACTTGGTGTGTGCCCCATGTAATTTAATGTAGCCTTTATGGTACAGTGAGTCATTGATGAACACTGAAATGGGGATGCCTTGAATCTGGGTTTCATATCCTTTATCTCTGTAGAACTGTATTTTTATACCACTAGTTCTGTATAGCAGGATTAGATTACAGTCAAATCATATTGGAAGTTTCTGCAGAATTCTCAAAACTTTGACGATAATTTGGAGACTCAAATATTTAACATAACAAAGCTGGCATTTTATTTTGAAAATTTGGGTGCTTATCTTATATTTTTCTCCTACTTTGGGCTTTTCCATTTTACCATAAGCCTGAGTTATAGAGACCACAGGATGCGTCATGTAGGGACACATAAGGGAAGTCCAGAAGCTGCACTTCCAATAAGCTTCCAATAAACTTTCTCTCTAGAACAAATGTGCATGAGAATTTTTATAGCAGAGAAGTGCCCTGGAACAATGATAAAGCAATTTGTGGCTGGCAGACTTTCCCACACAATACCAAATGGTGGCCGACTATAATAGATAGGAGAGGAGAGCTAGCAATAGCAGGCCCACAGACCCATCAAAACCCACTTCAAGCAGCCTGCTGTCACCAGGGTCTGTTGGCCAAGTACATCTCCATGGGACTCGGGGGCTCTGAGGAGTAAGTACAGATGTTACATATGGTCATTTACTGTCCAGATGAACACAGCTAAATATTTGTTTCTGCGTGCTATTTTTGGTGGCATGCAATTCCTAATCCTTGAAGGGTCAACTCAAGGGCACTAGTAAGAGGAACCACATTTCACATCTTCAAAAGCAGACAAATTTTTGATATGAGCTCTGAATTTTTATACCAGAAAGCATCAAAGATATTATTTTAGGCTAAAAATATTCAAGACCAAGTATTATCTTGCCATAGTGGAAATTCAATAAGCCTCTGTAGAAGACTGAATTTTTATAAAACTCTTTATTATTGGGATTAGAAGAATGAGTTAGCAGCAAAAAAAAAAAAAAAAAAAAAAAAAAAAGTACTCTTTTTGAGTGGGCTTATTTGTTCAAATTATTTTGGTGTTTATTTAGAAGATAATATCTGACAAATAGATTTGGGTTAAAATAGATTATTCTGTATGACGATAATTCAATGAGATATTGCCTCTTTTCCAACTAATCATTTTTATGAGAACTTCTAGTTTGTGATAATAAAGGTGTAACAGGACTGAGGAGAAGGCATGTTATTATATTTCTAAGAGATGCAATATCTGGACAGGTGGAATGTAAGAAAGTGAAGCATCTTGAGGTTGGAAACCTACTCATTTCTATCACTAGTGCCTGAAACCTATTAGATGCTCAATATTATTTTACTGGCTCTTGTTTCCATCTGCTATTTCAGCACCTTCATTCCCTCAGATAATTATGAGAACCTTAAAGAAATGCTTTGTGTGTGTTCCTGAACCAGTCCTTCCAGTTACTGCATGTTTTAGATTAGATCATGTCCCCCACAAAGACATGTTCAAGTACTAACCTCTGGTCCTGTGGATGCAAATCCATTTGCAAATTGGGTTTTGAAAAGGTTATTAGTTAAGGTGAGGCCAAAATGAATCAGGATGGGCCTTAATCCAATGTGATTGGAGTCCTTATAAGCTGAGAAAATTAGACTACAGTAGGAGACAGATGGAGAGAGAGATGGCCATGTGACAGAGGCAGAGATGGAGTTATTGGTTGCCAGTAAGCGACTATCACAATACTACAGATGTCAGAGAAAACATGGCACTACTGACACCTTGATTTTGGATTTCTAGCCTCCAAAACTGTGAGACAATAAAGTCCTATTGTTTAAGCCAATTAGTCTGTGGTTCTTTCTTATAGCAGCCATGGCCAAATAAGATACTATATGACACCACTTTTTATTCTCTTTTTTGATCTGGCTGCTCCCTTTTGATCTGTCCTTTGGAATTTGGGTAAACCAAATCCACTGTATTTCTTTGCCTCTCACTGAGATTCTGAAGTCCTTCAGGGGCTAAAATCATATTTATCCTTCCAGTGTCCTCAGTGTTCCAGAATCTATTCTGTATTCTGTTCAGAAGCAGGAAGAAAACTTGCTCTTGCTTTTAGCTTTACACGTTTCCACATGGGTACCAAATCAGGGTTGCTTGTGCCCTATGCCCCTCCAACTACTATGGCTTTATTACTGAGAGCAACTTGCTTGCTTTACCCTTTCATTCCTTTGGCTTAGTTGCCCCCAGGAGGTACCCTATTCATTCATCCTAACAGAGTTTTGGTAGGGACTCTTGCTTTGTCTGGATCTGTAACTCAGTCATGGCATTTAGCCATTTCCTGCCACCAACCTCCCTCCTGTTCTCCCTCACCCCATGAATCGGTTTAAATTGAATTTCCAAATATAAGAAGCTCTGTTGTGTGAAACCAGCATGCTATTGTTAGGGCTACAGCTATCTCAGTCAGATGGGCTGTATCAGTGCCCATTTAATTTCAAGGATACCTCGGCTTACACCAGGAGAGAGGTTAAGGTTACCAGTAAGCAGGAAGGTGGAGGGATCAGAGTTAGATTTGGAGCAAGGTTACTATTACTACTTGGTGAGCTAGGGCTGAGGTTGGATGCAGACAGGGCTGGTAGAATTGGAGATTCAAGAAAGAGGAGAAATAAAGCATTCTCTCTTTCTTGGGTCTTGGTAGTAGTGGACCTTTTTCATAACACATTGGCAGAAACCTAAATGAATCTTCCAAAGAGGGAAGGTAAAAAATTACAAAATTGCAGGAAAATAAGCAGACCATGTTTTAAATTTTCTTTTTATATATTACAAATGCAAGCCAAATTCATGAACAACTTCAAATATATATTATTTTTACTTAAAACATTCCATATGTGGGCTATCTATGTCAAGGGAAAGTCTTAAGAGTCATGGGAATTAACAAACTAGGTTGCATTTGACTGACAGTAAAATATTTACAATTTTCATAAGGTTCAAGGCAAAAATTTCAGGCTAACTGGGGCAGGTCTGAAATGGAAATTAAGTGCAGTTATTTTGCACATTATCTTCAAAGCACTGTTTTCTTGACCGAGAGTATTTTCATCTTGCTATGGAAAATGAAAGCAAAGCAGTATGGGAAAGGTCATCAGGCTGGGAGGTGCTTCCACATAAACTGAGCCCCAGCACTGCACTCTCCAAACCCAGGGCTCCAAGCCTTCTCAAGACTTTTTCCTTGAGGGTCCATGTGCATATTTTGGTGGTTTGCTTTTGCTTTTCTAGCCATTGACAAAATGAGGGGAAAAGACTAAGCTGACAAGATTCAACTCTGGCTGGGCATAGGGTTCATCTGTGGACTAAAAATTATTCTGAACCTCAAATCCCTTCTTGGGGAATTCTGATTAGAAGTTCTGGGGAGGGGTCTTAGAGGTTGAATGTGTTCTGATGTGATGAGCTCTGATGCATTGCCAAGGTCTAGGAATACTTGATTAAATGATGCCTTATCCCTTTAAGTGGATTTGGCCTGGGGAGAAGAAACTAGGGCTGCCTTTGGAAACCTCTCTGTATTTCTTGCAAGGACTCACCAGTGAGAATGAGATTAGGAGAGGGTGTTTTTCTGACCTCGTAACCACTATCAATTCAAAGCATACCACATAGTCCAGCTCACTGACCAGGTCAACATTTCATGACAACACACTCTTGGCATGAAGCCTTTGATTTATGCTTGTTTGTATGAATAAAACAAGTTCCTTTGCTTACAAATAAACGAGTTGTACGTTAGTATAAATTGGTTTAAAGTAGTGAAGGGAGGGCTGCCGTTGCTAATGTCAAGACATGAATTCTCAGCTTTCTTTTGATGCTCTACTGGTATTACTGATTAGAAATGGAGTTCTGGCTAGGGTTTGGGACCTGGACCAAGAGAATATGTAATCTTCCCTTCCTTTCCTTTCTGCAAAAAAACACACACACACAGAACAAAAACAAACCCACTTGCATGGAGTGAATGTGTTCAGTTGGTGGCAGCAAAGCTCTGTTATAGGAAATTCTGCAAGGCCTTGGTCTTAGATTATTTTCAAGAGAGCCAGAGGGAACAAAGCAGCATGTATAATAACATCCATGTTTTCTGTTAACCTGGAGAGCTATAAATTTACTGCATGTGCTCAGAAAAGGAGAAATGTGTAAAAGGAAGATTTCTTACTGTCTCTGTCTAAATCTAACCCCCTAAATATGTTCTTTGTTTCCGAATCCAGAAAGTAGTGTATGTGTCGGCTTTGGATGCAGAATTTAGTCCTATCATAAACCAAAAAGACGGGCATCTGAGGATTTATTGTTGGTTGTCATGTAAATTTATTAAAATGGAAGCATTGATCTTGAAATACATCCAGACAAGATTAATGATTTAGCATCTGGGGAAATCAAGTATTTGATGCAATGAATGGGTAAGGAATATTTTACAATTTCACATTGGCAGAGGTAAAAATTCAGTATGTAAAAGGCTATTTTAGAATTTTAGTTTAAAGGGAACTGTAAAAAGTGTCAAAGAACATTAGGTGGTATCTGACTAATATATTGACTAGAACAGTTTGTAGGCAATAAAAAGATGGAAGTAAATGAACAAAAATAAATGATCATTAGAAAGTTAGCATTGTTGATAGATAGTGGTATTTTATGGTTTGTGCCCACAGTTTTCTGCCTATGCTTTGGTGGTAGAATTAATCGTTGTGCCCTTATTTCAGGGGCAAATGGGTAATTTGAACCCTAAACTGACCCACTGTTTGTCTTGCAATTGTGCTACTAACTTTATCAAAGTGACTATCATCCAAAATGGAGACAGTGTCTCTTGGAGACACCGTCACCAGCCCTGGCATCATTGGGGTGAGGTGGGGGGTTGGGAGGAGAAGCCACATGTAAAAGAGATAAAGGAGGGGCTCTGGGAAAACTGCTGACATATTATCAGGATACTGACCTCCTAATGAGACAGTATCATCTAGAAAAAATGATTAAAATGTGAAAACATCCAAAGGTAGCAATTCATGTAGCAAATGTAAATTGATATGATGCTTTTGTTTAACATTGAGCATTAGAACATCAGATGACTATTAATAATTCTAAATTCAAGTTCAGATTATAATACCTATAAATGTCTTCTAAACTATTTTGATTATGTAAACGCTTTTTGGAAATAAATTTGTGTTTTGCTAATAACATAATTTTTCCTTAACTTGCTAACTATCTTAAGTTAAATTGATTAAAAACTAAAAATTATTAAATGGTTGTTGCCTAACTTTGAAACTTTTGAGTGTTGAAATACTTATAAAAGTAACGTATCCATTGTGAGTGTAAGCCACATAGACACCATCAAAGGCTGAACATTCTTGGCTAAAATTTCAAAGCAGTTTGGAATGTAACCATGTAAATCCCATTGAAAGTAATGGGATTTTCCAAACTTGAAATATAATCTCATGTGCACAATTTTGAAAATATGTCCTGAAGTATAATTTTTTTGTCCCTGTCATCATATTGTCAGTCCGATCAAAATTTGTGTCTTCTTAATCTTTCAATTTTGATAATGTAGCAAGACAACAGAATATTGTGAACATAAACATTTCACTCATGAGGAGTTTATGACTGGATAGTTGAAAAAAATTCAAGAAATTTTATAAATGAGATGCTTCCTTTCTTTTTTCTTGGTTGATCCAAAAAAAGAATATGCTGCATATCATTTCCTAAGTGAATTCAGAAATGGCTTATTTCATTTTCTTGCTGAGATTGATATGGATGGGCTTTCCAAAATGGACTCTGTAACTACGCTTAAGCCAAATAGACACCATCAAAAGTTGAACTTAGTTTAAAATTTCAAGGAAGTTGGAATGTAGAATCACCTTAGGAGCTCCTGGGTTAAGTGGCCCTGATACCTGCATTAAAAAAACAAAATAAAACACAACCTGGGTGATTTTGATGGGCGCCGGAGTTGAAAACCACTGGCTCACTGCTTTTGGAGACAGTAGGATGGCCAGAGACCATGGCCCGCTCTCAATTGGTTGATTTCCATCATTCTGTTAAGGATTCTGCTGGTGAGTTGCTATCTGTAGGATTAAGAAATGGTAATATCTGAGAGCAAGGATTGCAAATAGTTGAGAGTTTTTTCTACATTTTTTTTCTCCCATAAATTCTCTCTCTTCCCATTCTGCCTCTTCCCTCCACAGCACGAGCTGTCTAACCTCCTGTTTTGCCTTGCCTCCTCTCACCTGTACAATGGGAGCAAACATGTAACAGTGGCATCAATTGGCTTGTAAGGGCAGATTGTTAATGTTTTCAGGAATTTTGTGTAGCAGTTGCTAAAAACAACCATTATTAAAAATTAAATTATATAAACTTGCGATTGAATAAATTATATTAAAACAAAGTTCCCCAATACTCAAAACTCTTTACGTCCTAATTCTTTTCTTACTTTTAACTGTTATCTCTGATCATGAAGTTATATATGTCAATTCTTCAGTAAAAGAGATACTACTATGCATCGCTTCTCAATGCCACACTCAGTGATCACATGTTGGTAATTTGAAATCACCCAGGTCTTAACCCCGTAGATATCAGCAAATGCTGCAAATCAGGGCTTGCTTTAATGTCTTGTTAATTGCCTAAATTTTAAAAGTGATGAAGAAAATATAAACAAATGCTGATTAAACTTGTGTGTTTTGTCTGTACCTATTAAATTGTGACAAGCATAAAACAACTGGGGAAATTTTCTTCCAGTATTTGTAAACTATTATCCAATTTAACAAAGAAGTCACTCACATCATTGATGAATGAGTGAAATCCCAGCATATGTCTTTCTTATTTCACTTTACTCCTGTTCCTTAATATAAACAGAATTATCAACCAAAATTTGTGTCACAACTACATCCATTCGTTAATGATGAGATTTCTTTGCTGAATTAAATAGTAACCAAGCATATATTCACAGTCTGATTTTGTAACTCTGCTGTTGATAATAAAATTATAAAAACTGATAGTGGATTTTCAAGAAATAGCAAATCATACTAAATTATATAGGTGTATGAAACTTGCAATAAAGAATATTGTATATTTTAATATTTGTAAATTGTGTTACATATCTTTTATATTAGAAAAATTTATTTTATATATAGTTATATCTATACACATGTACATATATTTACATATACACATACGTATATCTATATATATTTTCCCAGAGCTGGTTTTGTTAAACATTTATCAATACATCATTGCATATAATCCTTGAAGTTAGGTTGGAAAAGTAATTTTGTCAAAACCAAACTTGCTGTATTCAGATGTTGGCTAGATGGAAATTTGAAACAGCTCAACCTGCCTGGCATTTATGCAAAGATGGATAGGCAGCTGCTAATGTATGATCTCCCTTCCCAAATTTTTATTCTTATTGCCCATGTATTAAATTCCACTTTATAGATTTATTACTTTGGATTCTGAGGCTTTTTGATCTTCTAAGTAGTGCTTACCAAATGTGAATGCGTGAATTGGGAATACCAGTTAAAATATAGTTTTCTGGCACTGGCCACCCCCCTCCCCCCCACCCCCCTTGCCAACCTGCTAAATCATAACTGTAGGTAGGAGGATCTAAAGAATCTGCATTTTTAATGTTTCTCAGGCAAGGTTTGGGAATCGCCCTTTGAGTCTTGTGTTAAATATAAAAAGCCCCAGAGGAACGATAAAGTGACTCAGCTGCTGCCGTAGTTAGGCAGGATTAACAGATCGCAGAGATGGGGGTCCTGTGAACACAGCACACTCCCCGCCCCACCTCCTCCAGGCACCTAAAGTTGGGTGGGCTAATGAACCCTGATAGGAGGTGTGCCGAGCACAGCCAAGCTGACTGTAAGTGGCCGTTCTCTAGACACTCACTCTGGAAAAATATTAGAAAGGAGTCTTTCCTATTGTTTTGGCCTCATTGCTCAGGCAAGAAATATGCTGTGTCTTCAAGTGCAATATGATGAAAATGAGGGATTGTTCATCTGTTTTGTGTGGGCCAGCTATATGGCTTCCCAGCATGCATGCCCATCTGTCTTGCAATAAAACCTCTAATTTTCTATTCCTGTAGTTTTTACAAAACCATTGGCAGAAAATGAAACGATCATGATTCTGTATATCCGGTTGGTCATTTTGAGCCCTTATTGCTCTTTTCTGACACTGATACGGGGGCCTCTAAAGGGCTTACCAGGTGTCCAATCTAAATCGATGGGAACAATTATTCTCTTTCTAACCTGACATATCCAGTTTGCCTGGGATATCAGCAGCTTTTCCTTCCAACCATCCAATTAACACCTAATTGCTTTTCTTTCAAGGAGAAGGTGAAGGTTGCTAAAACTACCAAGTAGGAAGTTTATTCAACTTTTACTCTCCAGATATAAGGCTTGGAGTTATAAAGGTTTTGTGCTCGTTTTGCCCAGTAGGTAATGGGCAAATTTCTTGGGTGGCTGGACAAGTGTAATTAAATGATTTTTAACAATAGAAATGAAGAAAAAATTCTTTACTATGCAAATATTTGCTTACTACCCAAAGAAAACTAGGCATGTTTGCTGATATACATATTTTACATTTAAAATTGTAGCTATGTGTTTGATATAATAATTAGTTTTGTTAAATTTTTTTACTTTTAAGCTTTTATTTGCAATAGTTATTTATTTTAGTTCATGGACTCTCAATGAGTAGGGACTATAATTGTTCAAGCTATTTTATGTATGGGATGGCCATAACATTTGGAAATACAAATAATATTTTAATGTGTACTGTAATATGACCTCAATACAATTATTTACTCTATATGTGCCTTGGGTGCCTACACCTTAGATCCTTTAGTAAGTCACATGTAGGGGCTAGTTATGGCTAAAGGTAAGGAGAGGTTGTTTCTGTCCATTATCAAGGCAAACATCATTTAGCTGAAGCAGGTAATGGCCTTCCATGTGTGTTTCAGAGTCACATCATCTATGGGTTCAATTTAAGCAATTTTGACAGAAGGGTGTAATTTAGGCAATTTTGACAGAAAGGGGCAGAGAGAGTGAAGGAGAGGGAGAGAGATATAAATTTCATCTTACTGTCAGATTGTAATTTCAATGTTCAATGATAATGCCAAATTTTTCATCTGGCATTAAACCAAAAAAGGAACCTAGTCCACCCCTGGAAGGAAAACTGTGATAGATTTATTAAGAGATGGTATGTTATTCTCCAAAGTGGGTCTTCTAAGAGACTTTCAAGTGTAATTTTGATTATATTTGACTTTTGTCTTATGAGTTATAAAATCTAACATCTAAATAAGAGACAAGTCTACTATAGTAATTTTCCCTTCTACTACATAGCTGTAGCTAAAGGCACTTAAAAGTGTACACCATTCTGACCACCAGGCTCATGAATCTTAGATAAGTAGGATTTCCTGGAGGAATTGTCTTTTTGGTGTCATGTCAACAAAACAGCATTTGTGAGAAAAATAAATTGTCCTTCCATGTTGAGAAAAGTAGGGAAGGAAGAGTTGTAGAGAGAATACAGTGCCAGGGTCTGGTGGGGTGTTAGGAGTGCACAATGTATAGGATTGAGGAATAGATTTAAAAAAATAGAAAGAGAAGCAATAAAAGGGAGAGACGAAGACCAAGAAGTATCAGGGAATCTGAGTGAGCACATAAGACGTAGTTGCCAGGAGAAGCAGCCACAGTTGGCAAAACAATGTCTGAGCATTGAGCTAAGGTGCAATAGGACATGTGACCCCTTTCTGTATTCAGTTGTCTATACAGGTCAGTAGCCAACTCAGTAGGAGAGATCATCTGAAACTCTGATGCAAAGAGCGAAGGCAGAACAGAGATATGAAATTACCTGGCTATGGGTGGTTAACGTAATTTAGCTAGAGAAATTGGGGGGTCTAAATAAACTCAAATTTGTTTAGGTTACTTGTGTTTATAAATGCTTCATATCTTTGTAATTGATGTGGAATTTTTTTTCCAGAGTTCAATAAAATTTAATTATATTCTTATTTTTTCTTATGACTTCATCTTTTATCCCCCTGAGCTCATTTTCTACCTTGTCTTAAAAATTGTAAAGGTCCTGAGACTAGATTGAGGATAGTGGGTTCAGGGACAAACAAAAAAGACTGCTGTGGGGAAGTGGAAAGAAATGAAGGAGGAGACATCATGTGGCATGTATTGTATTGTAATTGCAATGGAATGCCACCAATTTAGTTACCATATGATCATTTATCACTAGATAAATTAAGTGTAATCAGCAAAAGGGATCTCTCTAAGCAAAGGAAGGATTTTAAGTAGGAGATTAACATAGTTTGATTTATATTTGAAGAAGTTTACTCCTCCTTCTGTTGAAGAATAAATCAGGGAGGAAACCTATGGAATCAGGGAACCAATTAGGCCACTGCAGTGGTCTAGGCCAGAGATGATGATGGGTTAGCTTAGGGTAATCACGGTGGAGATGGAGAAAAGTGGACAGGTTAGAGTATTCTTTGGAGATAGAACCAGCTCTGTAATATCAAAATCATATATTTTATTTTGTTTAAAAAGTATTTTAAGATACAAAATATACTTTTTGTATGTTAAAATTAGTCTCTCAAAGTTGTTGTAAGGATTAACTGAGATAATATATGAAATGTTTTACAATAAATGAATAGACTTTTAAATAAATTTTGGAGAAGCAGTGTGGGCAGTGTGGGTAATGGAAACAGCAAAGGCCTGTTTTAGTTATTGATTGCACTGCAAATTACCTCAAAACTTAGCATCTTTAACAGAACTCCAGTCATGCTGCATTTCTTTGTAAATTGTAGCAGACACTGGCCTAACAGATATGGAAGGACTGGTGGTTAATCAAATGAACTTACATGGAAGGAGTTCTTACAAGTGGGATTTTTATATTGATGCCCACTAGAAAAACTATTAATAATGAGGAGCTTAAAAAATGTCATTGCAAGGTGAAGAGAAATCTGCAAAGTATGAATATCTGTTCATCCTTTACCAAGATAACTAGGTCACAGAAGTTGCAGCAGGGAGGAACCGAAATGAGATGCTAATGTCAGAATAATGCTTGGAGATTTTGGGGCATATCTTTTGTGGTTTTGAGCATGAATGTCCTTCCATTTGGGAGCATGTGATTTAAATCTGCTTGTGCCTTCTGTAAAACCACTGCCCACCCAACAGGAAGTACACACACAGCCTTGCCTTTTCTCCTTTTGTGAGAAAGAATCTCCCTAAAAGCCAGGATAGACTTTCAAGTGGGATAAGGAAGAGGAAGGAGAATCAACTCACCCCTATTTGATCTTTAAAACCATCCAAAGTAGGAATATTATCTTCAGTTTACAATAAGGAAACTAATGATCAAAGGAATTGCTAACTTGAGATCACACAAGAATAAGGGGTGGGGTCCATGAATAGATGAATGGATGAACAAAATGTGGTATATCCTTAAAATGGAATATTACTCAGCCATAAAAAAGGAATGAGGCAACCACATGGATGAATCTTGAAAACATTGTGCTTAGAGAGATAAGCCAGATACAAAAGGACAAATATTGTATGATTCCATTTACATGAAATATTTAGAATACACAAATTCATGGAGACAGAAGGTAGACAGGAACTGGAGGGAGGGGAGAATGAGGAATTATTGCTTAATGGGTACAGATTTTCTGTTTGAGTTGATGGAAATAGATGGTTATGATAACAGCACAACTCTGTAAATGTTATTAATACCACTGAGTTGTACAATTAAAAATGTTTAAAATGGGAAATTTTGTTATATATGTCACCATCATAAAAATTTTTTAAAAAGAAAGAAAACCTTAGCATCTTAAAATGACAAATATATATTTTTTCACACAGTTTCTGAGAGTAAGGAATTTGGGAGTGGCTTAGCTGGATGGTTCTGGCTTAGAGTCTCTCATGAGGTTGCATTCAAGATATTGCCCAGAACTGCAGTAATCCCAGGGCTTGATAGAGCTAGAGGAACTGCTTCCAATCTGACTCACTCACCTGGTGTTGACTGGGGGCCTCAGTTCTTTGCCATATGAACTTTTCCATATGGTTGCTTTGCTAGAGTGTTCTCAGAGCTTGGCAGCTAGTGTCCTCCAGAATGAGTCACCCAAAAGAGAAAGCAAGGAGGAAGTCCCATTGCCTTTTATGACCTAGTCTCGGAAGTGACAAATGGATTCTTTTGTCATATCCTATTTGTTAGAGATGAATCATGAGTCAAGAGCACACCCAAGGGGAAGAGAATTAGACTCCACCTTTGCAGAGAATTTGCAAACATATTTTAATATTTTAAAACCATAACAGGCCAAATGGAGTCGAGAGGTCACTCTGGTGGACGTTCTTATGCACTATATAGATAACACCTCTTAGGCTTTAATGTATTGGAATAGCTAGAAGTAAATACCTGAAACTACCAAACTCCAACCCAGCAGTCTGGACTCCTGAAGACAATTATATAATAATGTAGATTACAAGGGGTGACAGTGTGATTGTGAAGACCTTGTGGATCACACCCCCTTTATCTGGTGTATGGATGAGTGGAGGAATGGGGATAAAAACTAAAGGACAAATGGGGTGGGATGGGGGGATGATTTGGGTGTTTTTTTTCACTTTTATTTTTTATTCGTGTTCTGGTTCTTTCTGATGTAAGGAAAATGTTCAGAGACAGATTGTGGTGATGAACACATAACTATGTTATCATACTGTGGACAGTGGATTATATATCATGGATGATTGTATGGTGTGTGAATATATTTCAATAAAACTGAATTTAATAAAAAAAAAAAGAAATTAACAAAAAAAAAAAAACAAAAAAAACCATAACAGGGCCTTTATGTAAGCTTCTTTTTTTCCCTTTTTATAAAATGAGCCTAATGATAATGTAGACGTAAAGGATTAAATTAAGTAATGATAAATTGTGTATATCATATGACTGGCTGGAATGCTGCTCAATAAATGTTGCTTTCCTTACTTAATAAATTAGAGATAATCTGAAGCTAACAGATGAAAAGTAGGATACTTTGGTTCTTTGGATTGGAATCTGTCTTTTTTCCTTTCTATGTTTGTGATAACAGTTTTTGCATCAAGTGAACATATCTTAAACCCTACTTATCTAATTTAATTAGGCACATGAATTTAATTGTAGCTATATTCTTTTGTTCTCTTTGAAATGAAAATATAAACCTCTCTTAGGAGCCTTCTGAATGTAGAAACTGTTATATGTCAGTGATGTATTTTCCTAATTTTCTATAGGTAGGAATTTTAAGGAAAGAAAATTTTACATTAAAATAATGTATGCATAATATAAGTGAAGATCAGTACTATCTAAAAATAGAAAAGAAATTCATAATTAAAATAGCATTTCCAACTGTAGCCTTATTATTTTAGCATATTTCCAGCTGTGGGTGACTTTACATACCTTCAGGCATACTCACATATCAGTATGCATAGAGTGACATTCTTAATGTCCATTAATTCTCGCATAAACTCTTTGCATAAATCTGTACCATTCAGGATGTGATTAGAAGTTTATTGTGCTGCAAAATTTAACTATATTGGAGAGAGATTCAGAAAGGAGTTTTGACTTCTACCAAGTTATTTTGTTAATTTTTGCTTTTAAAGAAATCATTCTTTGAAACTTGGGATTTGAATGAGATGATGATGAATACTTTATGAAGTGGGAAACGGACCTCATCAGGAAGCCATTGTACTGAGTTTTAGGAGGTCAGCAATCATTGTTTGAAGCAAATATTTAAAATATTTTGAAAGGTGGAATGACTATATGATGGAATGTCATTTTTTTTCAATGCATGACAAAATTATTTCATTTTAGTAGGTAATTTTAAGACTCTGGAATGGAGCAAGACACATTAGATTGAAAAGAAGTACCCCAGATACGGGTAAGATCTCTCTTGCCTATAATCTCAGGAGTAAGCTCAGGGCTAAACAAGGCCATTGATATTTGGGTTATGTTAATTAGCAAATATGTAATAAGCATAATACATAAGTTAATAAAACCTAACAGAAGAGAGAGAATTTGGTTTTGATAAACTTCAAAGTTAAGGAAGATAACATAATTTTCACTGGGAGGGATTTTATAGATTCCTCTTAGCAGAAGACAAAGCCAACTGCCTTAATGACTGTGAATGGTTCTTAATGTTGTTTTCCATTTGAGAAGGGATTCTGCATATTAATTTCCAAGCATAATAATTTGTGGTTTCCATTTCAAGTTGTAATTTGGGGGAGAAATTTTACTTAAACTACATATATGCCTTATCTGTCTACCCCTGATCTTTCTTCTGAGATCTTGACCCATATATAGCAGTCTACCATTTATCTCCAGTAGGGTAGGGTATCCTATAGGCTAGTCAAATTCAACATTTCCAAAAATGAATCTTCATCTTCATCTCCAAACCTTTATATGCCCCTACATCTTTTAACTTGGTTCATGAAGCCACAGCCATCATCTTGATTCACATGCTGGAAACCTGGGTGTCATCCTTGACTCCTCCCTCTCTGTTACTTTCCTCTTTTTTCCCTTCCTCCTTCCCCACCACAAGCAAGTTAATCACTTGATTCTATTTGCTTTACCTCAAATGTTTCTCTGGTCTGACTCCTCTGCTACTATCCCATGGCCACTTCTGGTGTTAGGCTTTTCTGATTTCTCACCTAGACTTAGACACTTCTTAGCTGGGTATCTGATTTACCATCTCACCCTTATCCAATCTTTCTTCTGTTATGGTCAGAGTGATTTTGTAAAGTGCAAATCTGATCATGTTACTCTCATGAAATAAAGTCCACCAATGACTCCATTTAGCATCTCAGGTTAAAGGCCAGTGTCTAGCATGGTACATGAGGTATTCAGGATTGTGGCCTTGCATTTCTCCTGAACCTTATTTCCTTCACTCACCTTGCTCTCTAGAAATAGTGCTTGCTGTGCTTCTAAGCCTTTGCACACGTAGTTCCTTTATTCCCCCATTTACAGCTTTTTGGTCTGACAAACTTCTACTCATCCTTCAGGATGTAGCTCAGATGTCACACTTCCTATAAGGACTTTCTAGGTCTTACCAGGCAAAGTTAGATCTGTCCTCCTCTGCATTCCCATTGTGCCTTAATGTTTGCTTCTGCTGTAGTATTTATCAAGTCAAATAAAAATAAGTTATGTACCTGCTTGTTTCCCCCATTAAAATATGAGTTCCCTGAAAAGAGGGACTATATCTTACTTATCTTCATATTTCCAGTGCCTAGCAAAGAGCTTCAAAAATAATAAAAAACTTGGCAAATGCTCATTAAATAAATGAGTAAATTAAAGTGCCGCCTTAGCAACATGAATAGCAATAGTGCATAGAAAAATGGTTCCACAGGAGTGAGCTGTGTTCATCAGAGGGGCATTTATTATATCTGCTCTTAATAAAAGCATGACTTGCAAATTCATCACTGTTGGAACTGTGGTAAACAAACTTAGGATTATTACATTCATTTACAATAAACTTTGATTATCTGGTACCCTCAAGCATCTGAGTGGCACTGAGCCCAGAAGGCAGGAAAATTTAAAAATGAAAGTGTCTTTGGAAAAATATTCCAAATCCATTTGTGCAATGAACAAGGGCAACAGAAACCTTGGCGGAGTAATGATTAGTCCATTTTCTGTCTAGTTAGAAAGCAAGGAGGACTCTACAGGAGAGTGATGTTAATAGAAAGTAGGCTTTCCTGTGCAAAATCTGAAAGTCACAGGAGAAGTGACAGGTGACAGAAGGAAAAAAAGAGGAGAGATCAGAAACATAGGTGGTGATAACAATGACAGTGTCAGAGATTTTAAGTCATGTACTCCAACAGTCTGAGAAGAAATCCAAAAAGGATAAATCAGAAGTTAAAGGCTTGCTCTGTGTGTGTGTGTGTGTGAGTGCGTGCATGTGTGCGCGCTTGTGTATACATCCACCTGCACCTTATAGTTCTAGAAGTTCCAGTGCTTAAAGTAGGATCCAGAAAATGAATTTTTGTAGATTGACTTAATCATAGTGCTGGATAATGGAGGGTAATGAAGCTTTCAATGTGGGAGTTCTTTATGGGTGGGGATTATGTTTTCAAAACCCAACTTTGTACTCATTGCTATGTGTAGATAAGTCTGAAAAGCATTTTCCTGAGTAATGGAATGCTGTGACCCCGGAGGAATGTCTATATTTAGATCCTATTTTGTCTAACCTGTCTCTTATATCATTGGTTCTCATGTTAGACAGGTTGGGCTGGCTGTAGGGGAAATTACAAAAGAGGTAGAGTTTATTTTTGTGTTTCTAGTCTTTCTGATGCTTCCTAGCTCTAAAACCAAAGTGTCTCAGGGTATTCATTAAAACCCAAGCTGAGAGCTCTATGCTCATTGGAAGGATTTCCCTTCACTATTGTCTTTTAGGGTCACTCTTGAGGGGGGATGTATAATGGCAGCAATATTTTCAATACAAACCAATAAATTAAAGTGACTCATTTGTGATTCAGGCCCAGGTTTTTTTCCTTTTTGGTCCTATATCAGCTGGTCAGAGGGAACCTCCACAAGGCCTTCAGTGTGAGTTGAGGGATTAGAATCAGTGCTATGGAGCTGGATAACATGAGGACTGGGGCCAGCTGTCTGTGTAATTTATTTATGCCTTTTGGGTCATATGATGAGCTGCTCTGTGTCCTTTCGAACTTACCACTTGGTGGCTGAAAATATGCAGCTTAAGATGATCATCTTCAGTTACACAGTAGCATGGTGTACCCTAGTCAGGCACGTGGTCTCTATTAGGGCTTAGTATCCAGATGGGAGCTGATTTTCAAATAGGGGTCTGCACTGGGATTGTGCTGTTGGAGTTGGTCAGCAAATCCACATAGCATCCTCATGGATCATGAAGCACTTTTGGATCTGCTGAGTCATATGACCAAAGTGGTAGGGCTGCTTGTTGTAATCCAACCCTGCTGCCAAGCCATCTGTTGCTCTAGGTCTCCCTCAAAACTGGCAGGCCTCTGTAGTCACCCAATGTGTGTTCCAGAACAATTTTGCCAAGTGTGGTATGTAGTTTCTAAAATCCAAAGAGGTATACTAAGTTCTCTGCCTCTTTCTCGGGGATAGGAAGGTACAATCACTTATACTTTTCTTTAGAAGGGATATCCTGGCATTTCACAGATAATTTCTAGTTGAAATTATAATTGGTTAAGTGAAATCATATCTTGGGAAAATTTCCTTGAAAAAATTCCTTGAAAAAATTTCCACTAGATCTCTACATATTTCACCAATGTGGCAGACCCCAGAACCTTTGTCAGATTTATTTTCCACTTTCTGTGATGAATGGGTCATACTAGGGAATCCAGAGTACTTGTCACTTCCTGTTCACCAGATCCAAATAGCATGAATCCTTGAATGTCCGGTAGGCAATGTCTTTTCATACTCTACTGTGCAGAGGGTAGGAGATGTTAAGACCATGAATATGTACTGCTATCTGTTCCAAGTAAATGTGAATTGCTTTTGATTCTCATTCTTGATGGTGAGTGAAAAGAATGCAGTCACCACCAGAACAATAGTCATATACTAAGTGCCAGACTCTGCTGATCTGGTGAAGATACCACATCCAGCACAGCAGCTGCAATTGGGATTGACATTTAGTTAGGCTCGTGGTAGTTCACTATCATCTACTATAATCTGTCTGGGTTTTACAGGGGCCAGACTGGTGAATTAAGTAGGAATATGACGAAAACTACCACCTCTGCATCTTTTAAGTCTTGAGTGTGTCACTGATCTCTGCTATTCCACGTAAGATTTGGTATCACTTCTGATTTATTACCTTGACCATGAAAGGGGCTGGGGAAGAGGGGGTCAATTTCAATGTTTCAATAGTGCTTTATAGCCATTATACTTCTTACCCTATAGGTCATAGAGCCAGGTGAGCTCCGTGGCTCTGTGGGTCCGTGGACCTTTGGATCCATTATGAGATAGAACTTGGGCCAGAACTCCTTTTTCAACTGGCATCATACATCTCCACTCTAACAGGGGGCTATGATGGCATTTTGGGTTTCCTGTTATTAATGTTATCTCAGACTCTGTATCCAACAGGCCTCCAAAAATCTGGAATTTCTTTTTTCCCAGTGTACAGTTGCTTAAGTAATGGCCTCAGGGTTGGTAGAATGACTACTTTTTACACTTGCTCAGGTTTCTTCCTCAAATGATTCTGTTCTCCTCTTCTACCTATAACCTTTCCAATTCACCATAGGTCAAAGATTTAATAAATGTGATACTATTGCATGCCAAAGGTTATTACCACCCACCTTAACCCTAACAATGAGGTTGTTGCTGTTATTTGGCAGGCAAGTGATCCAATTCTAGAATCTCATCCTGATGATCTGCTTCCTGGGACTACTTCTGATACCCATTTTCTTGGTTAGGTCTTAGTAGAAGCAGATGTGAAGACAAGAATTCATGTGCAAGTGATTAATTTGGGAAGTGAAGGAAATTGTGGTAGGGGATTGGGGAGCCGAGACAGGGAAAGTGTTATGGATTGAATTATGTCCCCAAAAAGCCATGTTCAAGTCCTAATCCCCTGGGCTGTGAATGGAAGCTTATTTATAAATAGGATTTGAAGATGTTATTAGTTAAGATTAGGCTATGACTGGTGACCTTATAAGGAGAGGATATTTGCACACAGATTGAGAGGTAGAGAGAGTGAGAAGGCCATGTCATGGAAGCAGAGGTTGAGTTATGCTGCCATAAGCCAAGAGACACCTTGGATTGTCATCCACTCACCAGAAGCCAGAGAAGAGGCAGGGAATAGATTCTCCCCTGTAAGAGGAAGCAGGGCCTTGCTGACCCCTTGATTTCAGACTTCCATCCTCCAGAACCATGAGACGATTAGCTTCTGTTGTTTACGTTCTGATAAACTAAGACCGAAGGGAAGGCATTTTCAACCCAGTTACCACTGTGGGTAACTGAACTTAATTCCAGTGGGGAAGCTCTGGGAGGTAGTGTAGACACATGCCTCAAATTATCTCATAAGAGGGGCAAAGGAACTGGGGTAGTTATACACCAACTCCTTTCAGTCAATGGTTGAGAATTTCATGGGTAGGGGTATCGTTAAATCTCCAACACTTCCGGTCTGCAGCCTGGACAGGCAAAGAGGATTTTGATGTCCAGAGGAAATCGTTGGTGCTCACAGTTAAGTAGGAAGGGCCGGAGGGTGGGGACAGGGCACTGACAGCCGGGGTTAGAGTGTCCAATTATAGTCACAGCAGAAAGCTTTAGGACCTGTAAGTTAAAGTTCAGAATGTGAAATATGATACTTCATTCATAAAAGCATAACATTTTAATAGGTCAGATTAAATCAGGAGAGTATTATCTATTTCTCAACTGACGTAAAATATGTCCACAATGCTACTGAAAACTTCATGGTCTTCAGGCCGCTGTGCTTCCCTTTTGTTTTAGAATAGACAAGGAATATTCAGTACTTGTTATAGTGAGTGACCAGATCAAAGAACTATGCAATAAATATAGTTAATAGAAGGTGCATTATTGTAACAGTAGGCTGAATAAACAAATAGGCAAGATGAATTAAATTGATATGGTCATGGAAGAATTTGAATTTTGTGCTGATTTCACTAAAATAAAAATTCTAGGAGAAGTTTATATCAAGTCTGTAAAACCTTTCATATGTTAGACCCTTCCTTCATTTAAAGTGGTTCACGTCATTTAAGAAGTTCTGAATTTCTTTTCATTTTGCTTTTAATCAAGTCTCCCAAAAGCATACATTTAAATTTAGTTTCATAATGTACAAACCACTGTGGTTATCTCTAAATATTTCTAAATATTTTAGTGTTCTGATAAATATTATTTTTATACTTTACTTTCTGAGTTGTCAGGAACTCTTTTGAAGATCAGAATTTGTATTTTCTTCCAAGAAGAGGACATTTTTAAAAATGGTGTGGGAGGGAGGTGCATAAATTCCCCACTCTTTCCCAAATGGTTTTTATAAACACTCATTGTTTCCCTCAGTGATAAATATGAAAGTCTTACATTGCCTCTACTTTAGAAGACAAAGAAAATGATTAATAGTTTCAGTTTTGAACTCTTTAGAAAGAAAGATTTCTTTAACAATTAGTGTGTGATAAAGACATTTTAAACAAAAAATACAAGATAAACAATAGAAGACAAAGAAAATGATTAATAGTTTCAGTTTTGAACTCTTTAGAAAGAAAGATTTCTTTAACAATTAGTGTGTGATAAAGACATTTTAAACAAAAAATACAAGATAAACAAAACATTGGAAATCAAGGTTTGGAAGCCTCTTGATTCACCAACCACCTGAATATTTAAGTATCATTTGCTAAAACATGCAACGTGTCCTGAATCTCCAGAAGTTCCTTAATCACACCTAATAGTACACATCGGGTAGTCTAAAATCTATAAATTAAACTATGTGGCTTCAGGACTAGGGTGACTTTGCTCCTGCTTAGAAGATCTTAACAATTTGACTGTGATTATATCGCATTGGGAAGTAAGGGAAGGACAATAGGTGTCAGGATTTTGTTATGATTGTCTGTCTTTTAAAGTGACAGCCACATTTGAAATGTTTGGGTTTAGAAGCTGAGCAGGCCCTTGTTTAGACTGAACAATAAATTAGAGGTAGTATGGTACAGGTTAGCCTGACCCAGTCTTAATTCTGTCCTTACTAAACTTTGTCTAAGTAAGATAAAACACTGTGGTAATCACTATTCTCTGAATTTTTCTAAAGAGTAAACAAGCTGAAGAGAAATAAACCTTCTCTGGGAATGCAATAGCCTTGGGGGGAAGCCTGGAGTGAGAGCATTATAAGAGCACTCAGCCCTGACCAGGCACTGGGACTACTTTTTAACTCTTTCAAATGGTAGTTTGAGACTGATACTGTATTCCACTCTTACGACTTTATGATTTTTATTATTATTTTTTTTCTGTTCTGAAATTTCACAAGCTTATGTCTTCAAAGTCTTTATTTCTTCAAATTTGGTCTGTGGACTATTAGCATTGGCACCATTTGGGAGGCTGTTAGAAATGCAGAATTTCATATCTAAGGAATCAGAATTTGCATTTTGACATGATCTAAAGTGAATTCTTTGCATATTAATATCCAAGGAGCCCTGATGTTTCTCTCATCTTTTATCTGGTATTTTCCAATTCCATTTTTCAGCTTTACCTTTTAGATCTTCTACTGAATTTTTAAAAAAATTTTAGCAAATACATTTTAACATTCCAATGCAATTTTAAAAATTTTCTCTGATTGCTTCATTTGCATATAATCCTATTCATAACTTTCGGAGGCAGTACACTTTCTATCCTGAGAATCATATTAGTGTTGAAAACAAAATGGTTCTCTTTTTTTGTCTGAATTATCAGTTTCTTTGGTCAATTTTTCTGACCCTTAGTTTTTGCTTTTGCATGTCTTTCCCTGAAATATTTGGAGATCCTTGACTACCTATTCATATGTAGGTTGATTAGCTGGTATGCATTTTCACTGTCCTTAGTTAAGTCTGGGAGTACTATGTGCCCTTTGTATCAGGCATGGAGGAGTAGACTGCAGGGAACCTCCAGGAGGCACTTCCAAAATGATGAGGGATTTTCTCTGATTGGCCAGAGATAAAATGATCAATTCTTCAGAGCAGATCTCATGGCCTATGAAGGTAGTAAAAACAGGGCAGGGTGGGGGTGTTTAGGAAGGAGAGAAAGAAAGCAGAAGTAATTCCACAGGCAGACATTTATAAATCTTCCAGATTTCTGCTCCTCTTCACATTGTCCCTCTCTTTACCTCTTGAGTCAGCTCTTGGACTTCTTCAGGGCTTCTTTAAAAGGACTACTTTTCTGTTTTGCTAATACTGCCGGATTGCAAAATACCAGAAATGGATTGGCTTTTACAAAGGAGTTTTATTTGATTACAAAGTTACAGTCTGAAGGCCATGGAAATGTCCAAATTAAGGCATCAACACAAGTATACCTTCACCAAAGGAAGGCCAATGGCGTCCGGAAAAACCTCTGTTAGCTGGGAAGGCACTTCGCTGACATCTGCTGATCCTGGGTTGTGTTCCAGCTCCTCTCTCAGCTCCTGTGCTTTCCTCAAAATGTTGCTCTTGGGGTGTTTTGTCCTCTTAGCTTCTTCAGAGCAAACACTGGGCTAGCATCCCCAAAGTGTCAGCAAAAGCCTGCTTTCAGCAGCTGTCTCCAAAATGTCTCTCTTAGCTGCAGCTGCTCTGAGGTCCTTCTGTTTGTGAGCTCTTTTATAGGTCTCTGGTGATTAAATCAAGACTCACCCTGAATGGACAGGGTCCATATTTCCATGGAAAAAATCCAATTAAACTTTTCACTCACAGTTGATTGAGTCACATATCCATGGAAACAATCAAAGGATTCCAACCTAATCAATACTAATATGTCTGCCCCGACAAGATTGCATTAAAGAACATGGAGTTCTGGGGGACATAATACATCCAAACCAGCACAACCACCAATCACTTTGATAGCAGGCTTTGCCAGGTACTTTCTCAGCTGCTCCTTTCTCTTTCCACCTTCCAGCAAAATATTAAGTTCTCTGCTCAGCTGAAAGTTCTCTCTCCCATTATCGGGGCTCTTAGAATTTATTGCCATTTTTTTAAAAAACTATCATTTCACTAGGAATTTTGAAGATTTGGAGGTAAACATGGACATTTGATTCTTGATCTTTACCAGGAGATTAAATTTTTGATGTTGACAGAATATTTTTAATGCAAATATAATCCTTCTTAACTCACTGGGTTATCACTTACAAATCTTTCTTCAAATGATAACATTTTCTGTATTGACATAATTTTCAGATTATCACACATACCAAGAAAGATGGTAGCTAATCCTGACCAGAATACCAAGCAACTAAAAGAGTGAAATGATTTTGCCCATGCATCAGCAGGCACACACACACATTTCTGTGGGCAGGTGGGCATAATACAAACTGGACAATGTTGACTTGATTGGCACTTGAGTGATAAAATAATTATATTTTGAACTTTTATTAAAAGAAGTATAATTTTTATCATGTCTCAGTAAAGACTTATGACATATTTTACAAGTTATAGAGTTGTTTTCATATACTTTGTGTTCTAGTTTGCTAATGCTGCAGAATGCAAAACACCAGAGAAGGATTGGCTTTTGTAAAAAGGGGGTTTATTTGGCTATACAGTTACAGTCTTAAGGCCATAAAGTGTCCAAGGTAACACATCAGTAATCAGGTACCTTCACTGGAGGATGGCAGATGGCATCCGGAAAACCTCTGTTAGCTGGGAAGGCACGTGGCTGACATCTGCTCCAAAGTTCTAGTTTCAAAATGGCTTTCTCCCAGGACATTCCTCTCTAGCAAGCTTGCTCCTCTTCAAACCATCACTCACAGCTGCACTCCGTTCAGTCTCTTTGAGTCAGCATGTTTTATATGGCTCCACTGATCAAGGCCCACCCTGAATGGGTGGGGTCACACCTCCATGGGAGTATCCCACCAAAGTCACCACCCACAGCTGGGTGGGGCACATTCCAAGCAAATCTAACCAGCACCAAACCGTCTGTCCCACAAGACCACAAAGATAATGGCATTTGGGGGACACAATACATTCAAACTGGCACACTTTGTATATATATTTTTTATTGAGATTGTTCACATACCATACAACTATCTAAAGATCCAAAGTGTACAATCAGTTGTCCATGGTACTATCATACAGCTGTGCATTCATCAACACAATTAATTTTTTTTTTCAATTTTTAGAACATTTTCATTATTCCAGAAAAGAAATACAGACAAAAAAAGGAAATTCAAATCCTCCCATACCCCTAACGATGCCCCCCTCCATTATTGATTCATAGTTTTGGTATAGTACATTTGAAACTGTTGATGAAAGAATGTTAAAATACTACTAACTGTAGTATATAGTTTGCAAAAGGTATATATTTTTTTCCTATATGCCTCTCTATTATTAACTTTTAGTTATAGTGTCATACATTTGTTCTAGTTCATGAGAGAGATTTCTAATATTTGTACAGTTAATCGCAGACATTGTCCACCACAAGATTCAGTGTTTTATACATTCCCATCTTTTAACCTTCAACTTTCCTTCTGGTGACATGCATGACTCTGAGCTTATCCTTTCCACCACTTTCACACACCTTTCAGCACTGTTAGTTATTCTTACAACATGCTACTATCACCCCTGTCCATTTCCAAATGTTTAAGTTCACCCTAGTTGAACTTCTGCTCATAATAAGCAACCGCTCCCCATTCTTTAGCCTCATTCTATATCCTGGTAACTTATATTTCATGTCTATGAGTTTACATATTATAATTAGTTTATATCAGTGAGACCCTGCAATATTTGCCTTTATGTGTCTGTCTTATTTTACTCAATATACTGCCCTCAAGGTTTCTTCATCAACCCATTTCTTTTAAGATGGTTTTGTTCACACACCATACATTCCATCCTAAGTAAACAATTGTTGGTTCCTTGTATAGTCATGTATTTATGTATTCAGCACCATTACCACTATCTATAAAGGACATCTCCATTTCTTCCACAAAGAAGGAGGAAGAGTCAAAGAAGGCAGAGAAACAAAAGAAAAAGAAAAGAGGGAGAGAGCTAGAAAGCAACAAAAGGAAAGATAGCATTAACCTAAAGTAGAATAGTCAGACAACATCACCAATGCCAGGGGTCCCATACCCTTCCCCTATTCCCCACCCCCCCATATGCATTTATCTTTGGTATATTGCCTTTGTTATATTAAAGGAAGCATAATACAATGTTTCCATAAATTATAGTCTCTAGTTTGCATTGCTTGTATTTTCCCCTCAATCCCACCCTATTTTTAACACCTTGCAATGTTAACATTGATTTGTTCTACCGCATGTAAAAATATATTTGTACCTTTTATTACAATTGTTGAGCATCCTATGTTTCCATGAGTTACACAGTCCCAGTCTTTATCCTTCATCTTTTGTTCTGGTGTCCCACATGGTCCCAACCTTCCTTTTCAACCATACTCACAGTCATCTTCGTTCAGTGTCCCAGCCTTCCTCTTTCAACCATACTCACAGTCATCTTCATTCAGTGTACTTACATCGCTGTGCTATTATCTCCCAAAATTGTTTTCCAAACCTCTCACTCCTGTCTTTTCCTTTCTGTCTGCAGGGCTTCTTTTAGTGTTTCCTGTAGAGCAGGTATCTTGTTCACAAACTCTGTCATTGTCTGTTTGTCAGAGAATATTTTAAGCTCTCCCTCATATTTGAAGGATAGTTTTGCCAGATACAGGATTCTTGGTTAGTGGTTTTTCTCTTTCAGTATCTTAAATATATCACCCCGCCCACTTTCTTCTTGCCTCCATGGTTTCTATTGAGAAATCCGCACATAGTCTTATCAAGCTTCCTTTGTGTGTGATGGATTGCTTTTCTCTTGCTGCTTTCAGGATTCTCCTTTTATCTTTGACATTTGATAATCTGATTATTAAGTGTCTTGGCATAGGCCTATTCAGATCTATTCTGTTTGGGGGA
Source organism: Choloepus didactylus (assembly GCF_015220235.1). Taxonomy (NCBI): domain Eukaryota; kingdom Metazoa; phylum Chordata; class Mammalia; order Pilosa; family Megalonychidae; genus Choloepus; species Choloepus didactylus. Next base: position 181,286,355 of record NC_051310.1, on the reverse strand, counting down.
TCTTGCACTTCTTGGATCCATAATTTTATGTCTTTCTTAAGAGATGGGAAATTTTCATTGATTATTTCCTCTATTATTGTTTCTGCCCCTTTTCCCTTCTCTTCTCCCTCTGGGATGCCAATGACACATACATTCTTTATTTTCATTTTGTCCTTAAGTTCCTGGAGGCGTTGCTCATATTTTTCCATTCTTTTCTCTGTTCTTTTGTGTTTAGGCTTTCAGGTGCCTTGTTCTCCAGTTCCTGAGTGTTTTCTTCTGCCTCTTGAGATCTGCAGTTATATGTTTCCACTGTATCTTTCATCTCTTGTGTTGTGGCTTTCATTTCCATAGATTGAAAGTTTTTCGAACTTTCAATTTCTACCTTATGTATGCCCAGTATTTCCTTTATATGGTTCATCTCTTTTGCCATATCTTCCCTAAACTTTTTGAACTGACTTGTTATTAGTTGTTTCAATTCCTGTGTCTCAGTTGAATGTAAGTTTTTTCCTTTGTCTTGGCCATAACTTCATTTTTGCTTAGTGTAGGTTGTAGTTTTCTGTTGTCTAGGCATGGTTTCCTTGGTTACCCCAATCAGGTTTTCCCAGACCAGAATGGGCTCAGGTACCAGAAGGAAGAAATATTCAGTATCCAGTTTCCCTGAGGGTGTGTCTTTGAAAATTGGTACAGCCTGTGATGCCTCAGGTCACTGTGCTTTTCTGCCCAGCAGGTGGTGCCTGTCAGCCTGTAACTCCAGACTGGTGTAAGGAGGTGTGGCCCGTGGCTGCTTTCCCCCAGGCTCTGGGGTCTGGTTCTGAATGGAAGGTGGGTAGTAGAGCTGGGCCCCACCCCTTTCCTCTTAGGGAAGATAAGCCCCTAGGGAGAGGTTATTAGCATTTGAATAGACTCTGTCTGTGCTATCTCCACCCTTGTCGGGGTCAGAGGGCTGGGAACTGAAAATGGCTGAAGCTTTCTCCACTGAACCAAAACAGGGACAGAGAGCCCTCTTTAGGGCCTGTCCATGGCCACCCTCCCAGTCTCCAAGGTCTGTCATCACTCAAAGCCTCTGCTTGTTGGGAATTCATAGCTTGTAGCGAGCAGTCCATTCTTGTTAATTAAAACACCAGTTGGAGCTCAGCTGAGCTATATTCACTTGCTGGGAGAGAGCCTCTCTCTAGCACCACGAGGCTTTGCAGCTCGGGCTGTGCATGGGAGGGAATTCCCGGCTTGGCTCTGCAGTTTTTACCTAAAGATTTTATGCTGTGATCTTGGGCATTCCTCCCAATTCAGGTTGGTGTATTATGAGTGGATTGTCACATTTGCCCCCCGCAGTTATTCCGGATTATTTACTAGTTGTTCTTGTTTGTTTATTCGTTGTTCCAGGGGGACTTACTAGCTTCCACTTCTGTCTATGCTGCCATCTTCATTTTCATATACTTTTGACAGTTGTTTCATATTTCTGACATTACAGTTTCTTTTTCCATTGGGAAGTTGTGGATAGGTGGGCTATTTCCCCTTTCCAATAAAAATCTTCCCAATACTGCTCTTATGCAAGACAACTTTTTCTTTATCATCTGGTTAATTCCCCCAGCTATTTACTTCATGCCCTCTCTTGAGTTGGTTTCCAGTCTTCTTTCCAGCATTCAGAGTTATCTGCCTTTCATACTACTCATATTTGTCACCAGGATGAAGTGTGACCAAAAGAGTTGTTCCATATGACTTCTGTCTCTGCTTCAGTTGTGCTTATTTCCAGAAAAATAAGAGAAGCAAACACTTACAAGAAGCTGTTGAGAACTGCAGCTCCTGCAGCTGTTGCCCCATTGCTCTGTGGTAAACCAGAAAGTCCTCAGTCAGTGAAATAGTAAAAACCCATCTTGATGCTGGCCACAAGTTTCTGGCTTGCTACAGCTGCGGGAGGCCCTTTTCTGGCATGCGTACTAAATCCCCAAATCTGACATTACATTACCTTTGCTCATTACGATAGTAAATTCTCAGCCTCTGGGCAGAATTTAGATGATATTTTCTGAACATGTGACATATGTACACTCTAGCATGACCAAAGACTGGGTATGATCAGAACCAGTGATGATCCACTTGCATCAGTCACTCACACACACATCCTCTGACCCCCTATAAAAGAACTATGCTCACCTCCCTTCAGGGCGAAGGTGTCTTTTGGATATGAGTCTACCCTACTCTATTCTTTGGCCAAAGAATAAAGTTCTGCTTTGCTTCACTGAATCTTTGCTTCACCAGACAGGAGACTGGTTTCCAGGGTCTGCTCCAAGGAGGGTCTGTAACATGTTGACTTCTTATAAAACCATCCTGGGACATGTCAAAAAGCTTTGACTAGGGATCCATCAGTTTATCTCTTTACCCATCCCGCCCCCACCCCAAATTTCCTTCGTTTCTCATAGCAAAAATATTCACTCTATACTGTTATATTCACTTCTCCTTCTCCCTCCCCAGGCCTCAATTTTTTGTTGTAGGTGCCCAAAATAATGCTTTTTTTTTTAGGCTTCAGATAGGGAAAATATATATATGTGTTGGTTAGGTGCATGTGTCAACGTGGCCAGGTAATAGTGTCCAGGTGTCTGGTCAAGCAAGCACTGGTCTAACCTTTAGTGCAAGGACATTTGTGTCTGGTTAATAAACCAGAAGGCTGGTTTATTAAATCATCAATTGAGTGCAGCAGTGACTGATTAAATCAACAAAGGGTGTGTCTTCCCCAATGAGAGAATTCAATCAGCTGTATTTAATCCAATCAGTTGAAGACTTTTAAGAAAGAGAGGGAGAGGACCTTCACTTTTTCTTTAGCTAAACAGCAGAGTGTTTCCTGAGGAGTTCATTGAACATCTTCATTGGAGTTGCCAGTTTGCCACCTGCCCTATGGATTTTGGACTTATACATACCCACAGTTGCATGAGACATTTTTATAAAATCTTATATTCATAGATATCCCTTGTTGATTTTTGTTTCCCTAGAGAACCCTAACAAATCTCTCTCTGTCTCTCTCTCTCTCCCTCTCTCTCTGTTTATATATATATATATATATATATATATATATATATATATATATATATAGACAGTTCTGTTTCCCTAGTTAAAGCTTTATTGTTAAAGCCACTTCTGAGTCCAGGCACAGCTAGTGGTCCTTAAGTAGCCATAGACTATTTAATATGAAACGTGCTATGTTTATTTTACATTAGTTCCTGCCTATTTACTATGTTAAGAACACTGGGTTATGTATGGAATTCAATGGTGAATAAAACCTGGTTACTGTTCTCCTAGGGGTTTGCAATTAAGCATATGTGAGGGGGTTTATGACTTTATATACTGTATATACTTTTGTGAGGAATTTAACTATGAAAGCCCATCCAAAATAGTATCATTACTTCTATTATTCTTTTATCCATTTACTTTTCTATGATTTCTTTTTTTTTCCTTGCATGACCAGGTTAAATGGTGGCCCTGAGAAACATATGCCCATACCTGAAATGAGTGAGTGTGACCTTATTTGGAAAAAGGAATTTTGCAGCTGTAATTAAATTAAGGGTCTTGACTTGAGCTCATCCATGATTACCCAGGTGGGCCCCAAATCCAGTGACAAGTGTCCTTACAAGAGACAGAAGAGGAGAAAACACAGAGACACAGAAGACAAGGCAATGTAAAGACAGAGGCTTGGCAGATTGAGTTATGTACTCCAGAAAAAACATGTTCTTAGTTTTAACCCACATTTCTGTGGGTTTGAACCCATTGTAAATAGGATCTCTTCAAAATGTTGTTTTACTTAAGGTGTGGTCAACTGAATCGTGATGGGTCTTAATCCTATTACTGGAGGCCTTATAAAGAAAAAGCTATGGGGAAGAACCAGAAGCAGGAAGTCAGTGGGAGCTTGGAAGAGACAGGAGAGGGCATCACCATGTGATGGGAATGCCAAGGACCCCAAGGAGAGCTGGCCAGCCAGAATGCTACTGACTCCAATAGGAAGCAAACAGCCTCTAAACCAGGATCCAATAAATTCCTTTTGTTTAAGCCAACACATTGCATGGTATTTGTCTTAGCAGCCAGGAAACTATGACAGAGGCAGAGATTGGAGTGATGCAGCAAGAAAAGGAAGCCAAGAAATGCCAACAGCCACCAGAAGCTGAAAGGGCCAGGGATTCTGCCCTAGAACCTCTAGAGGGAGTGTGGCCCTGTAGGCACCTTGATTTTGGACTTCTGGCCTCTGACAGCATAAATTTTCTGTTGTTTTAAGTCACTGTTAAACAGTGCAATGTTTTTTTGTGGCAGTCTCAGGAAACTAATAGAACAGATGAAAGCATGACCAAAGCATTACAGCTAAGAGTAGTTCTTATGTGATGTATTTTACCAATTAAGAAATCTGCCAATCACCAAAAATTTTTATGACTTGCTTTGGAGAGTTCATAAGACTATGTTATTGAGTTATAAACAAGTGATATGGATAGGAAACTGAGGTTTATTCTTATTACCTGAGAAGGGAAATTAAGTGAGGTTAGGAATGTGATGGCTGGTTCTCTAACCTTTTTTACGGCATTCAAAAATTGTATTTTTATTTTGTCCTTTCAATTAGCAATAAATTAAGTTTCAGTCTGAAGGCAAAGAAAAAAATGCTTGTATATGCAGAGATTAAAGGTAATTGATAACACTGTGGTGATATGTAGGCATGTATATATTAACATAAGCTAGGCTGGATTACCGAGAATTATTTAGACGGATATAGGGATAGAAAAATCTGCATCTTTTGAAAGTTTGTCTGAAGGTTTGCGGGGCAAGAAGACACAGCTGAATTATCCATATAACAGAAGTAGTAGGCTGTAGAATAACTTGCTTGTAGCAGGGTGGCAAATTCAACACACTATTATGCAAGGAAAATGGTAGTTCTTTTTTTTAATCCTTTTAATTGTAAACTCTAACACAAATAAAGAAAAATGCACAAAATATAGATATAGCTTAATGAAGTATTTTAAGATAAAACTCTAACCATTGCTTAGGTCAGGCATGGAATATTACCAGCACTCTAGAAACTCCCTTGGCATTTTCCAATTACCTCTTAAGTATTCATCCCTAAATACTTGAGTTTCTCTTTACTGTTTTCTAATTTTCTAAAAATGGCATTATACAGCATATAGTCCTTTAGTATGGCTTCTTTCATTCAATATTCTGATGGTTTGATTTTTTCAGTGTTGTGTTTTGCAATTCCAGTTCATTGATTTTCGTTGCACTACAGTATGCCTTTGCAGGAATATGCACAATTTATATATTGATGGATGTTAGTTTATTCCCCAGATTTTGTCTTTTACAAGAAACACTGCAGCAAACATTCCTGTACAGGTCTCTTGGTGTAATATGTGCACATTCTCTTGGGGTAAAAGAGCAAATTGCTGGGTGTGTATATCTTCAGCTTTGGTAGACAATGGCGAATTGGTTATACCAATCTGAAATCTGTATGAGACTTCCTGTGGTTTCACATCCTTCCCCAAACTTGATATTGTCAGTTGTTTCCATTTTATCCATTTCTGGTGTGCATGTGGTCATATCTCATTGTGGTTTTAATTTGGATATTTATGATTATAATGAGGCTGAGAACCTTTTCATATGTTTATTGGCCATTTGGATTTTCTCTCTGTGAATTGCGTATTAAAGTCTCTTGTCAATTTTTTAAAAAACTGGGTTGTCTTTCTTTTTAAAATTGATTTGTAGCAGATCTTTATTTATTTTGCATGCCAGCCCTTTGCTAGTTTTTCGTGTTGCCAAAATATTCTCCCACTCTGTGGCTTACCTTTAAGTTTTAAAATGGTGTACTTTGATAAACAGAAATTTAAATTTTGATGTTCAATTTATTACTCTCTTTCTTTATGATCAGTGCTTTTTCTGTCCCTTAGAAGTAATCTTTTCCTAACATGAGTTAAGAAAATATTCTCCAATATAATCTTCTAGCCCAGAGCTGTCCAACAGAAATATAATAAGAGCTACCTATGAAAATTCTAATTTTCTTGTGGCCACATTAAAAAAAAAAAAAGTGAAATTAATTTTAATAATATATTTTATTTGCCCAGTATATCCCCAATATTAGCAACTTAGCATGTAATCAATATAAAAATGATCACTGAGATATTTTTCTCATTTTATGTTTTTAAAATAATACCAAATCTTCGGAATATGGTATGTATTTTATACTTGTAGCATGTCTCAATTCACACTAGCCACGTTTCAAGTGTTGAGTAGTACTTGTGGCTAGTAGCTATCATAGGGGGCAGCACAGTTTTAGAAGATACCTTGTTTTGCCACCTGGAATTGCTATTTGTGAATGGAGCAACATAGGGTCAAGTTTCATTTATTCCCCATATGGTAAAATAATTGTTCCAGCTACATAAATTGAAAATAAAAAATTTCCCCACTGCTTTGCAGTGCCATCTTTGTAATAAATCAAATGTCCATATATGAGTGGGTCTATTTTGGGCTTAATAAAGGTTCATTTTGTAAGTGGATCTACTCTTTCTCATGAACCCCACCATGCTGCCTGGTAGGCCAAAAGAGGAACAAGCTATAACTTTCCAGTCAATGGAATGAGTCTTTTCCAGTTTAAACTACATCTTTTAGGAAACTTATTCTCTTTTGGATACATGCTCAAGTCTTAGATTTCTTCCAATTCTTCTTACCTCTCCCTGAGATGGTGCCTGGGTATATGGGGACATTAATATGACCTCATGGTGTTGGAAAGGAGGAATCTCAGATCTGCCAGGAGGTCCTTTGCTAATCTTTATACCCTTTTTTGATCCCTACTGCAGTATGTACGTCATGGTATAGATCCTGACCTATTGGACTAGGATCTGGTAATGTGTGGTAGACAAAATTACATTTTGTTTCCTTGCATCAGGCAAGACCTGGTTCACCCTTGCAGATTGCTACCACCATGGTTCTCACCAACTGAGTCTGAGGCATGCTGCCTTGCCCAGCCCCTGGCTCTCCAGCTCACAGCCTCTGGCTGGGTCATACTGCTCATCACCGTGATGGTGGTCCACAGGCCATCAGCTCGGCTCCTTCTCCTGACAGCCAAGGGAGGCTAAGGAGTGCTAACTTTAGTCCTCTCTCTGCCTGATGATGTCATATCACCAGTTTTTGCTTTGATGCAGTATCTCACACTGGTGTGGGGCCATTCTGTGTTCTAGTCTTTCAGCGTTCCAAATGGCGTATATAGCACAAGATCCCTCTACTCTTCTAATATACCTCCTCCCTGGAATTTTGGGCCAGCTGTTCAGATCTGATGTTTTCTTTATTTCTGTCTCACTTCTCCTTTTTACAGTCCGCTGGGTTCATATGGGTAAGGTTTTCCACTTTCTGTGTGGCAGAAAGCACACAGCATGAGTTACCTCTACCTACAGCTCACAGAAGTCTGTCTCTTGATATGTAAATAGGAGCTTAAAGAATCTATAAAAGTTTTCTCTTCCAATCATAGTTGGCTTTCAAGACCATTCTCTTGTTAGGGATTTTTTAAAAAATCTAACTTAACATTTAATGCTGAGTACAGATTTTATTGTTCTAGTTGGTATCAGCTTTTTCTTGGGAGTTACTAGACAACATGATTTAGGGGATATACAATGGTATCCGAATATATTTCAAAAATATTACTCCCATTATACCATTGAAAAAAAGAAAAAAACTTCATTTTCCATATGTGATTGTCAAGTAAGTAGAAGTGAAAGCTGAAAAGAAAGCCTGGAAACAGAATTGCCAGTCTGTCTTTCAAGTACAGACACCTGTGTGGGAATTCATTTTCTCTGTGAAAGCAGCTGCAGAGTTTAAAGTCCTAAAGAAACAGGGAAATCATCTGAGCAAATAGATCATGCTGATTAGATTGTAGCAGAGGTAAATATTAGATTATGCATACATATAAAATAATAGCACATGGTTTGAGATCTGTCAAGAAACAACTTTAACATGATAGCTTTAAAAATAAGATGTTAGTAGCAGACCCTTTAGAAAATGCAGGTAAAATAAAGAAATAAAAACTAACCATAATCTCAACCAGGCAGAGATGGCATTAACATTTTATATATACCCTTCCAGAATTATTTTACGCATAAATATAAATTAAAAAAATGAGACCATGCTGTACATTCAGCTTTCTGTCTTTTTCACTTACTATAATATGACTATTTTCTATTATTAAATCTTTTCTTATAACATAATTTTAAATAGCTCTGTAGTAGGCTATGATGTGGGTATGCCATAATTTATTTAAACCTTTCTCTATTATTGGACATTTGCTTGCCATTTGTGGAAAACTTTCTTATAGCTAAATTTTAGCACATAGACATGATTGTTTCTTTAGTGTACATTCCTGGAAGTAGAATTCCTGGGTCAGAAGGTATTCAATAATCTTTTGATAAATATTGATAAGCCCTCTAGTAAGAATGTTCCAATCTTATTTCTTATCGTCAGTGTAGGAATATGCTGAATTACTTGCAACAATTACCTTATTTAATCACCATAGGCTAGGTTGTGCTGCAGTAAATAACAATAATCCCTGCATCTCGTTGGCTTTGAATGACAAAGATTTATCTCTGACTTCACGTTGTTGCTCATCATAAGTGTCCTTATGGCTTAATTCAACTTTAGTCAGCCCTTGTTACTTGCAGCTGAAACATCCTTACTTTTTTGGGAAGATGAAGTGTATCAGAAATAAGAGAATCATTGACTTGGAAAGGGACTTAGACATCATTTATCCCAATCCTTTGCCCTATTATGAATCCTCTGCATGACAGTTGATTATCTGATAGTGAGGGAAAAATCAGAAAAATACATAAAAAGCAAATATAACTACTAGTAGAGTGTGATATTCTTGAGTCATTTAGAACAGAGGCAGATATCCTTATCCAGCTCCGTGGGCCCATGGGGCATCTTTTTCACACACAAAAAATTTAAGTTAGTAAAGGGTAAATTATTTTCTGTCCACTTTGGTTAAGAAGGCAAGGAGTGGCTCTAGAAAGATTTGCATCCTAGAAAATAAAAATGAAAACAATTAGCTTTTAAAGCTATAAAATAAACTCTTCAAGAAGACTCCTTTCCTGTAAGTTTTAAATAACTGAGGATTAGCTGCATTGCATATTTTTAGGAATAAAATTCAATATAAATGTAAGATATTAAGAAATTCCTATTTCTGAAAGTTTGTGTTCAGAGTGAGATTTTGACTTAGTTGTTTGGCACTTGGAATGCACATGCCTGCAGCTATCAGAATATCAATAGTAGGTAGTTTTCCAGGTTATCTCCTGAAATATATTTACTCCAAGGGAAATACAATTTTATATTATGGAACATGTCCATTTCTTGTGTCCTATTTTACTTCCTGATTTTTTGCCTCAGTCATTTTTTACTTACATTTTATGGTTCATGTCATTTTGGTTACTCTCTACTCACTGACACACATTCCATCCTGCAGGAGAGTAGCAGAAGGGGGAAGTGATATAAACTGAATGACTTCTCAGCCCATTTGTTTTTTCTTTAATTGCTGAAGTCTTGTAGACATCTGTCGTGACTTTTCTTGAGAATAGTAAATATTGTTTGATTAGGAAAAGGCCACTCTCTAAAATAAGTGATTTAAAAAATGTGTGGCAGTCATAAAATTTTATTTTGTCATTTAGCTATAAACAATTACAAAAGATTATTAGGTGTCATGGAAACTGAGGTATACTAGTATCTTCACCACTTACAAACCTTGGGAGAGTCATTTAAGTTCTTTAGTCCTCAGTTGTTCAACTCTAAAGGGGGATAATATCTTATTTGCTGAAGCCTATGGTTGCCTCAATGTCCTATGATTTTGAATGTTATGAATAAAGTCAGTAAATATATTAGATGTCTATATTTCCTCTATATTTTTCCAGAAATGCAAATGTTCTGTAAGATGTAGTGCATCTGCACTTTTAATGAAAATTTCTCTCTGATGAAGTATGCATTTTCAGATTCCTGTTCCATTTCAAAGGGAAAGGATTTTATAGAGCTGGTTCATATTTTAAAGAGGATGTAATCATCAGACTTACATGCTTTTTAAGGTGCTTGAAACTTGAAAAAAATGTGATTTGATTTAATAGCTAATAAGTTATTTTTTAAAAAAAGAATATATGATCAACTAATTATTTTGTAAGTTACATACCTGGGGCTGCAGGAGACGGTGGGGTCCCTCTAAAAGGACAGATATTCATTTTCACTTAAAATCTGTAGGGGAAGCCACGAAAGATGAACTAGAGCTGCCTGGGTGGCTGTCAATTGTGAAGTTTGATTAGCCTAAATCATGGAGGGTTTCTGGACCCCTACAGCAGCATTCTGCTCTGGGTTAGGGGATATTTTCTTTGCTATTTACCTGCAAGCAGTGATGGGTTGTGGATGACTGAAGAGTTGTTTTTCACCATTTGCCTGATAGACTCAAACTCTTACACTATGTGTCTACAAACTCCTTTTAATGGCCGATGAACTCAGAGCCCAGTGGGTTGAGCAGGAGCATGTTGAGCAGATGGCAGCCTGGCTACTTTAGGAATCCTGGGATGAAAAGTTGAGGTAGAGGGCTAGAAATTGTTAATGGAGTCCTGATTTCTACTTGAAAATTCAGAAATGGGTGCTTTCAGTGTGAGTCTCCTGTAAAACTTGGATTGGCCGCTCTCATTTGCTGGCAGAAAAAGATACTTTTCAAGATTTCATAAGGAAACCACTGAGGAAGCCCAACTTTCCCCCATTAGGACTTTTGAAAAAATATTATGCAAATGACAATCAAACTTTATTCTTCAGAAAAAATTATAGATTGTTTTGACAAGGGCATGCAGCTCATTCTTTGAAAACAAAGTTGTCTTTGGCATGGATGCAAAAGAAAGAAAGAAAAAAAAAATCAAAACTCCCAAATTCTTCTGAGCGGTGACATCCGTGAGTTCCTCATGTATATCTGAGGCAGCTTGGCACCCTGAATTGACCCTCACTCCCCACTAACAGAAGTTGCAGGTGCTCTTAAAAGAGCATCCAGGTGTGCAGAGAGGCTTAGGAAACCATTCCATTTCACTCATGCAGTCTCCAATCTCCATCCATACCCTCTGGTCTTGCATTTCCACCTTACACCTGGTTTCTGCCTCTGTGCCTAGTTGCCCATGTGTTGATGCCTCAACTAGACAGCCTTGGCATGGTCTCTTGGTAAACCTTGTGTCTACACTCTGGTCCTCTGATGCACTGTGCTTTGAGGCTGGCTGAGGTCAACAGACTTCAGTTTAGATCAGCAACCAGGTTACTTTAAAGAGCTGTTATTTATGGTAATTGGCAAACACCCTAATTTCTCAAGGAGAATGTTCATCAAGGCTGTGCTACCATTGCCTATCACAGCTAAATGACAGATTTACTGTAAAACTATGATCTTTCATTGCATTGTTCAGCAAAATTCATTCTCGGGATGCATGTTTTCACTTAAAGAATAGGTTCTTTTTGAAAGAAAAGAGTAGAGGTTTGGCTACAGAGAGTATATACTAAAACTTCCAAGCTATTGGCTCTTTCCTGAAAGGCTTTTTTCTGTTCTTAAATTAGACTATGTGTTTTGTTTACTAGACAAACCATGTTTAAATGAGAGTGAAAATAAGTTTTCTCAAAAGACAGAATGTTTATTTTTATCAGTAAAAGGTTATAAATAAAAGTGGCCAAGACTTCATAACTTTATCCAGTAATAATGATTATGTGAGAAATTTTGCAACTTGGAACATAGAACCAGAATTCTTACATATCCTTTGATTTTTACTGTGTGCTAAATAAGGAAAAAGGGAAGACACTGGCATCCAACTGTTTCAGCATGTTAGTAAATTCTTTCAGTGGATCAATAGTAGAGGTAATCAAGGTGGCATTTAAATTAATTAAGCTTTCTTTGAGTTTAAATTAGACCATGTGTTTTGTTTACTAGACAAACAAACCATGTTTAAATGAGATTTAAAAAGCTTTACTTTTCTGACTGATGAATTTTGTGAAACTTTGCTACATGCATTATTTCTAATTCAGTGTTCAGAATACAGAAGCCCATTTGAAAGTGATAATAAGGGTTGTCACGTAAACAAAGATAAAAGGAAATTAGTTGGATGTCTGTCATGGTTTGTGTGCAGACTCTTGCTTATCTTGATCATTTTCTAATTTCAAAATGGATTGCTGAAACTAAACCACATTCTACTCTTACACTGGCATTCATTTTACTTTCTTTCTTTAGAGGTCTTTTGTTTTCAGTGTAGGATCTTCATGTAGTTTGTTTTAGGTGGTAAAATGCATTTTAGATATATGGTACATTAATTTGTTCTCTTCTGGGGAAAAAAAAATCTCCTTGAGGGATTGACCCATAGCATTTAGCTGTATTAATTAACATTAAAATAATTAGAGTCACAGTTCTGATTCTGTTGGCTGGGCAGGCCAACACCACACTGGTAAATGTTATTACCGGTTTATGAAGAAGGTGGAATTATGCCCTGATTCCCAGATACCTACCACTGAGGAAATTGTACCCATGGAGCCCTCAGAGGCTGTTGTGCTTAGAAATGCAGAGTGGCTTGTTTTACCTCTCTTGATACCTGTGCACCCCTTTTGGATAAAACACTGACACTAGAATGCCTGTGTTGTAGCGTGCCAGTGAATGGGCCCAGGAATCTGTGTTTTGATAAGCCAATGTATTAAATACATGTGCATAATTGATGGTATCTATTCTGCCTTTCATCTCTGCCCAGTCAGTATACTCCATGGAATATGAGGGAAGACTATATGAGGGAGGAATCTGGGCTGCTAGAAAGAAAAGGAGGCCTAGAACATCTTGAGGGTTAAGGAATAATGTAGACTTACAGTAGTTTGCTGAAATGTGAGGAAGGAATGTCTGACCACATAGATCGTCCAGTTAACATGTGGTTGTCCCCTCACCCCTTGAGGTTGGGGTGCGGTGACAGGAGTGGAGAATGACTGTACCCACAACTACTGGTGTGGGTACTAATTCTTTTACCCTAACAGGCTAATAGAGCCCATGTTCAAAGAAGAAAAGTCTAAGTCAATCAGTGAATGGTTTTCCAACAGTTTAAGAAAGGGCACTTCACCAATTTGGGCTAAGAGATGTGAAGGGAGGTTTGCTGGGAGTTGAAAAATTAGCCCTTTTGTGTAATTTGAAAGACTTGGAAATGCTGCAGGAATTTTTTTTTTCCACTACCAGAGAAGAAAGACATTGGATGATGCTGATAGAAAGAAAGGCAGAGGGGAGAGGAAAATAAACCAGGTCCTCAATGTCATTGTCGAACTGCTGAATCAAACCAACCCTGAGACTTCCTTTTTGCTGAACTCCCAGTTACATGAACCAATAAATCCTCTTTAGTTTAAGCCAGTTTGAATTGGGTTTTCCATTACTTACAAAATGGGGAGTCCAGGCTGATACAGAATGACAGTTTGGGGAAGATCAAAGAAAGAAGCGGCTCTAACCATTTTGATTGTACAATTTCAATATTTAGCAAGGGATAAAATGCAAAACTGTCATTTTGCATGTTTATCCTTAACAACACACTGAATGAAACCTAGAAATTTAGAATAAGGAAATTCACAGAATTCTTCTTAATGGTCTTTTAGTTCAATTTAAAAGGCAAACTGAATAGTTTGCCAGATGGAAGAGTATAATAGTCATCATTAAAAGGCTAATTATTTGTCATTTAACCAGATGGAAATTTCTCTTGATTATTCACAATGTTTTATTTTGAAAGTATTCATTTTTGAATAAATCCTCTTGCCTGTTTGAGTCTTTTAGGAAGCAGGAACTAAATTTTAGAGAGCTTTCCATGACTGATTTTCAAATGGCCCAGACTGATGGCAACATCAATAGAAACTCAGAGCATCTGCCCCTCCATGCGTCCAGGTGATGCAAACTAAATGTTAAGCAGGGCAGATAAATTGGGGAAGAAAGTTTATTGAATCAAGGAAAAGAGAAACGATGAACCTTAGAAGACAGACTCCTAAAATTAAGTGCTCTGCATTGGCCCTAGGGAAATCACTTTTATTTTATTTAGTCAGCAAGCATTTATTAAATATGCATTTGGTGTATAGTCTATACTCAGTGCTGCATGAAATAGCCACTGACCTAAAAGTTACACTTTATATTCCAATTCAACATCACTGCTCCCATGAAGCCTTGTCTTCTTGGTCCAGATATCTTCTCTGATCCTTACACTTATAAAAGGTACCACATCATTTGATTTTGCTATATGCTGTCGTTAAGTATACTCTAATGTATGTGAAATAATAACTGTTAGGGAGTTTGGAGACCGCATACCTATGTGTGAATCCCGGTTTTTCCACCTATTATCTGGGTGAATTTGGCAAGTCTCCAGTGCTCTCTGAACCTTGGATACCTCATCAATAGAATGTAATGATTCCTACTCCCAGGGTGATTGTGAAGATTAAATGACATGGTGAATGTGAAGCACTTATCATAGTTGTTGAATGCTAATTAGCATACATAATAACACATATAATTAATCATAATGGATTTTAAATTAAGAAGTGGACTTTTACCTTAGGCCAATCAGGCTGAGTCAGATATTTTACTTTTAATTAGTCAATAAATGTTTATTGAATTGAAATCAGTTTTGAATTGGACCTTCAGGAAAATAAAAGATTTTGAGACCCTTTTTTTTAAACATACAGTATATCATTTATTCTCAATTTGCTAATAATTAAGTGCATTGAATTCTTAAATTTAGTGCACGTAATTGCTGCTCTAGAGTAACTTTAATATACAAGGCACAATTTGAGTTTTTCTGTCACCCTATGATTTCTGCTGGATGGGTATGACTACCTCCATTTTATAGATGTGGTAATTGGGGATCAGAAAGGGGAAAAGATGGCACTGTCAGTAAGTAGAGGGACATGACTAAAACCTAAACCTTCTGGCTATGGTCCATGGCTTCCCTGTGTAAAACTGGCATTGAAGTCATCTATTCTTGATTGTTCTTAAAGATTTATCATTACAGATAGGCCAACTATCACAAACTCTTTTAAGATGACCCTTAACTCTTGGAAGGCAGGTAGTGGAGGATGGGGGAAAAAAAAAACCCAGGAAAAAAAGTGTCTTTAAAAACACCACCACAATGGTAGACTTCTGGGGAGATGAGCAGATCTTTCAGATCAGATTAATTTTCAAGAGGGATTTTTATTGGTGGTGTATAAATCTAAATTTTCTAAGATGTTTTGAAGAATATTAATTGCCGCTTTTTAAACATTCTCTGCTTTTTAGCAACAACCATTTTTGGAGACAATTGTTTTTCTGCAGATATTTGTCTTGTGGAAAGCTAAAAGGGGAAAACAAAACACCTAATCACTTGAGGACAGGGCTGCAACAAAAAGAGAGAGAGAGGAAAAAAAAAGAATTTTTAGCCTCAGGCAATGGTTTCAGATGAGTAAATAAACAGATTGTTGCCTAACCAGTAGCATATCAACAGAATATAAAGATAGCATTTTTACATGAAGGTTTTTACATTTTGAGAAGTAGATGAGGCTACTGAAATAATTTCTCAAGAAGTAATTGTAGTAAAACTCTTGGGTATGCAAGTATTTATAGCAAGGACATTTTATTGTCATGCTTATCATTGGGTGCCCTCAGTTAAATAGAACATGTGGTCAGCTCTGAACACATAAAGCCACACGTGCAGAGTTATTGTAAAACTGATTCAGAAGGAGGTAAGATTAAGTGTTTAGCAATGAGTGTGATGGGACAAAGAAATAACCTTAATTGGTTGAAGTCAGGTGAATACAAAAATCCATGAATTTTATTCAAGACTTTCTCTACAGAGTAGTCAAGCCATATTTTTCATTAGTCAAGTGTTTAATAATAACTGATTTTACTATTTGGGGACATGAAAAAAGAATTGTGGGGGTTGAGGGAAGAGAATACATGAAACAATGAAATCAGTGGGAAGTTATTTAGAAACAGTACTGAATTCAACAGTAGTTCACTGATGGAAGATAGCAACAGAGACCAGACTAGAGATGTCAGAGAAGGCTCCTGCCAAGAGGTGTTCATGGATAGGTAAGAGAGAAAGTGAAGGTAGGAAGTGAGAAAGGAGGAAGTGGAGGCAGGAAGGATAGAAAGTGCAAAGGGGTGGGAGTAGGACTAAATGTAGTACTTGTAGTAAACCATGAGTGTGCTGTCCATTTCAGCCACATTAACCTTCCCTTCCTTCAAGTTTCAATATTCTTCCCCATCTCAGTTATTCACTTGACACTAATATATTTCTGTATTACTGTGGTAGTTTTCTACTGCTGCATAACAAATTACCAGAAACTTGGTGGGTTAAAACAACATCCATTTATTATCTCACATTTCTGTGGGTCAGAAGTCCAGGCCAGCTCAGCTGGATTGTATGCTTAGGGTCCCACAAGGTCAAAATCAAGGGGTTGGCTGGGCTGGGCTCCTATCTGGAGGCTCTGGGGAAGAATCCACTTCCAAGCTCATTTGGGTTGTGGCAGAATTGAGTTCTTTGTAGTTATAGGACTGAGGGCCCGGGTTTCTTTATGACCGTCAGCTGTGGGCTGCTCTCAGCTTCTGCAGGCTGCTTGCAGTCCTCACTGCATAGCCCCGTCCATCTTCAAGCCAGCAGTGGCACACTAAATCCTTCTCATTTGTGGAATCTCTCTTGACATCCTCTTCTGGGGCCAGCTAAAGGAAACTCTGCTGCTTTTAAAGGGCTCATGTGATTAGGTTAAGTCCACCTGGATAATATCAATCTTAAGGCAGCTGATTAGTAACCTTAATTACATCTGCAGATTTGTTTTTACCATGTAATATAAAAAAAAGTCAGGAGTAACACCAGGGCATGGAAATCATGGGAGACATCTTAGAGTTCTGCCTACCACTGTCACATCATTATTTAGCAGTTTCGTGAATAGGTGTTTTCTCCATATGACTCTACTGAAAGCTGCCTGGGAATAGAAGTTATCTTCTACTTCACTGAAGTCCTCCATAGCATTTACAACAGTATATTCATGTATTAAATACTCCTTAAGTAGTTTTTTGAATTGAATTGCCCTGTGCTAGAGGGAGTAGAATGAAATATGTCTTGATGATTTTTTATTCATTAAATTTGGAGCCTCAGCTCTAAATCTAAGTGAAATGTCACTCAATTGTCTAGAAGCACTCAGATCCAGCTAACCTGTCCAGTTTTTTCAGACATCTGCTTTTGTGTTTGGATGGTGATTGCTACGGGACACTGGGCTTTAGAATGCAAATTCTTGAAATACAGGGAAGTCATATATTCTCTGTATTCACGTTCTGTTGAATGCTTTCTATTTTTAAGGCTCAGTAAGTGAAGTTGGAATAGGAGCAAAATAACATGTTTATGAGTTATAATATATTGTTATCTCTGCCCTTTATATGACTATTTTAGTCTATACAATTCAAAAAGGCAAAATCCTATCTGTCCAATTTTTAGGTAGTTTAAATGTTTAGAAAAAATTAAATTATACTACTAATAAAGATAGATTAAATGTATTTTAAAGAAATGTAGTAGACATTTTCCTTCTATGAGAAGAAATACATGCATGCTAACTTCTGATATTAGCAGGGAGGTTAAGTGTGTGATAAAAATTCTGAATTCCAAGAAGGGAAAGAGGAATTATCTTTAAGAAATGTATATTCTTCAAAAAGAGAAAGACTGAAAAAAAACATACAGGCTCTACACAGAAGCATCTGAATGGTTAAGATGCTAGTTCATTTGGTGATTGTAAACAACATTGAGTACCAACTCAGAAAGATAAAAAATATAATAGCCTCCTACTCCGTTACTGGTATGAGTTGTCTAGAAGAGATTTCAGTTTTCTCGCACACCTTGAGTGGGTCATCTTTATTTTACATGGTCTTTATTTGAAAATGAGAGAATTTCCACACAAAGGTTTTTATACTTCTATATAACTGTAAGTTTCCTATCTCAACCCCAACTCCAGTACTATTACTTCTTGAACCCTCCCTAATCAACTCTACGTGGAGATAGCATAATGTGTTTTAAACTTTTCAGTGGCCTGTGTGAGCAGGTATTGTGCTCTTTTTTACATTTAAAAATTTTTTTTATTTTTGCAGAAGAGAAAATTGACAGCCAGACGTTATCTAAAATCTCTGATTTATGCTGGAGTTGGCAGGTCCCGTAGAGTCCCTGTCACCTGGCTGCCATTCCTGTAATCATTAACTTTTTTTACAATTAGCCCTAATAATTATCTTTCTCTGAGGAACAAAGAATGGAATAATCTCTCATATTTGAAGGTGGTGCTGCCAACATTTATTGTCTGCCCTATATTTATCACCACAGTAAGACTTGCACTTGATTTGTTTATGGAAATCAGAGTTTGAATCATGTCTTCCTCAGTTGCCTTTTTTTGGCCAATGCACGAAAGACAGATAGGAAGAAGAAATAGGGTGTAGCCATGCCTATGTACAGAAAGCAGTTCTCCAGTGCTTTAAAGGAGAACATATTAAGAAATTTATCTTACAATTACAAAGGCTATATTATATACAAATGCAATAGTTTGCAACATTATCTGTTTCCAAATAGCACTTAGGTCTCTGTAAAGATCTCTTCACTATAGAACACACCAAATAACATGACTTACTTATTATTTTTACAGTCGCCTTTCTCACATTTTTAATGAAACCTTTCAAGATGTCTTATCTCTCTCAAAAGGAATGTATTTAAACTCAGCGGCAGCACTTAATGACACAAGAACAGTTCTTTTTCTTCCCTCTAGTGCCTCTATCTAGAACAGAATAAGAACAAATTGTAATAGCAAGAAGTTAAGTTCTTTCAGGACTTTTCATTAGAATTGTAGAAATGGGCAAGCTGGTGTGTTTGCTAAGCTGAATTTCAAATGGCTGACTGGGGACAACATGGATAGACTCTGTTGTTTTCTTGCAAGCTTACTACAGAAAAGGCTGTAGAAATGTCACCAATTACTTGTGGCATCATTAATATTTTAAAGTGTGGCGTTATAAAATATTTAAATGTAAATATTTTGATGTGAGTGTCTTAATACAGTTGCAGCACAGTAAGATTAGAAAGGTCTCATATGCAGCATTTTAATTAAATCCATAAAGAACACTCCTGTTTAACTTCTATGCAAGCTCTTGTTTAAATCCAATATAAAGCTTGCATTTCATTGATTGCTTCTACAAATTATGTGTCTCATAGTCACACTTTTTTCCCCCTTTTTCAGAGACAAATAATAATTCTTCAGCTTGGAGTTTTCCCCAAGCAATTTATTTAGATTATTAAGTTCACCAGGCCTGGTTTTATGAACCTTCCTGATCATATCCCTCTTTGGGTTCAGAGTGACACGGTTCCTTTGTTGTCATGTTAATGAATGAGACCTTGTGCTTTGAAGGAGCCAATGAAAAGAATCTACCTATTGTTAACATGTTTACCATATTTTGATATAAGAAGTGAGGTTTTCCACAGGAAAGTGTCTTGGGGAGACTTTAACCACTGTCATCATCAGCAGCATTTATTAAGTATCTAAAGTGGGAACAGGGTAAACAAGAATAGTTTCTGTCTCAGAATGCAGGTATATTCATTGCATATATATTTGCCTTATAGCCTTATGTAAGTGTAAACCATGGTGATAGACAGCTGGGAAGTTAGTCTCTTTTTCATTCTTTCTTTCCTTCATTTTTTCATTCATTCATTCATTCAACAGTTACTCAATAAGCACTTGCTATTAGTCAGTCACTGTGTCAGGCTCTGGGGAATAAAACAGTAAAACAGATGTAATCTCTATCCTCAAGTTTCAGGAAATAGATGAATATGATGATTCTTTTAGTTCAATATCCAATATCTTTTTCTTATATCTTCTTTGCTCTAGAGTATGCACAGTTCCAGATGTTGGGTCATGATCAGCCTACAGATTAGACTCTTAAGCCATCCATGGCCATACCATCACCTACTTTTCTGGCTCTCTTTGTAGCTAGGGCTGACCTGTGACTCAATTCTGGTGAAGGAAACATAAGATGAAAGAAATCTGCTGGGAATGCTTCTTTTGTTGTCCTGGTAAATGAAACAGACACTGAGGACATCATCTCTTCTCTTCTCTTTTGCCCCCTCTTCCCAACTTAAATGTGGATGTGAAGCTGTGGCAGGCACCTGGCGACCACAAGGGAAAGTCAGGAGAACCCCAAAGATGTTATTGAGTCACCGAACTGCCAGCAGTCTCCTGTCCCCAGACTTACGTTTATGTGAGAAAAACAAACTCCTAGGTTTGAATCACTATTAGCTAGACTCTCAGTTAATTGGATTTGAATGCATTCTAACTGATACAAAGAATAAGTGGACAATTACAGTATAGGGTAATATATGCAATGATAGGCAAATACAGATGCTGTTAGAACATATAAGAAGGGGAGCCCTGTCATTTGGATTTAGTGCAGGCTTCCTGGAGGACTAATGCCTAAGATGATCCTTAATTTAATTAGGATCTCTGGAAAATTCATTGTAGTGAGTCATGAATATTGTAATGCTGATGCTCACAAAGTATTTTTGTGTGGAATGCGCCAGCTTCTAGGTTTTTAGTGATAGGCAGTGGCACTCCTTTATATTATATGTCTATATTTCTAAGAGTATTATCTACAAGTTTACAAAAGCAGATGATTGTTTAATTTTATTCTAGGATGAGTTGGTCACAATACCATCAGGGCTTCAGCCCTATTGGTTGAAACAAAGGTAGCTTTAAGTAGCACTGCTTGAGGGAAAGCACTTAGCCACTCCTTTAGTGGCTTCTGTGCAGAAGTGGGATTGCCTTTGAATCAAGTCCTCTTTAGGCACCTCAATTTCATAAGAGGATGGTGATCTCCAGGCTTGGCTGGCTGTTAAAGCGTATGGGGCTGCACTTAGCCTGCAACCTAGAGTAACAGCAATCTAGGAACTTCAAAGAGGGCATTATCTGGGGGCTGCTGTTGTTCAATACTTACTGAAAGCTTTTTGAAAGAAAGAGTATATGTAGGCTTGACCAAAGGATTTGCAGTTCATCCCCAGAATTGATCCTTGGTTCATGCCAGGAGGGCAGAGAGCTGTGAATCTCACTCCATTTCTGATCCCCACTGTGGAACTGCTTTCACCAACTTGTACTTTGACATTACCTCACTCAACTACTTCGAGTGTGTTAAAAGAAACAGTCCTATGAGACGCCTCCTCACATTTGCTGTAAGGCTGCTACAGAGGGTGTTTACTACCTCTCACAGTTTACTAGCTCTCAGATTCATGTGGAAAGCATCTCTTTTTTCTAGTATCAGAAAGAGCTACACTTCTTCTGAAGAACTGGTGGGTTTTATCTTATGGATACTAAGAAACATGTGATTGTTCCTGTTTCCTTTCTGTTTTGAGTGATATAATTCCCATGCACTTTTTTTTAAAAGCACATCTCTTTCATGGTTTCATCTTTTCATGTTTTTACTTGTATTTTCCTCCACTTCCACCAGTTTATTCATATTTTTTATATTTATATGGCATGGATTTTTGTTAATATCTCACATTCTTTCTGGCATAAGACAGGGTATGTGTGCATACATACGAACAACACACATGAGAGGAACCATTTTGCCTGTAATTCTTCCAAGTCAAAACATTATCTCATTGGTTGATATAAGCAAGTTTAGAGTCAGAATAGGTAAAGTTTTTGAACGTATGTCCTCAACATGACTCTTAATATTAGAGGAAATGTTTTAACCTTTTTTTTTTTTAACCCTCCCTTGAGTGAAATTTACTTTGGCTTACAAGCATTTTTGGTTGAGAAATAGAGTCTGCAATTGATAGTTCTCACAGCAGTGTTTGCAATTAAAGTAGATGCTGGGGAAGAGGAGGTTGCAGAATGTCTGAGGAAGATTTTCTTCTTCTTTCCCCTTAAGTTTTAGCTCCAAATCAGATTTTTCTGACTTTAAGCATTGGTTTGAAATTATCTGATAGTCAGAGTATTGTCACTTAAAAATACTTTTCCTCTATAATCATATAAATTAATAACAACCAAACGTGAGCTAGAATGTTTAATATTCTAACATCTAGCACTTTTGAAATAAGGATTATTTTAATGTTAACTGTACAATTAATTGCATAAGACTTGTTATATGAGAAGATGGAGAATCTTTTATCAAGCCAGATATATTTTTTTCCTGAAATTTTTAGTCATTCTTGTAAGAATTTGAACAATGTCTTGAACAAATATTGTGAACAAATAGTGGTGAAATATAGGAGAAGAATCCTAGACAATTGGGAATTTGCTTCCCTGAGACCCACAGAGATCTCAAAAGAATCCAAGGGGACCACTTATGAGGACATTTGGCTCCATTGGTGGGGCAGTGAACAGATAGGGGTGGTTTTCTTCATTTATTTATTATCATTCTACCTCACCTTAAAGACCAGAGTGAAGCTGGGGGAAAATGATGACCTGAAGAGGAAGAGGATGTGGCTGGAGACTTGGGTTGGAGAACCAGCTGACTTTCCCTTACCAACTTGATGAGCCTTTTTGCTAAAAACAGCTGCTCAGCCCTCAGGGTATTTTTAGGTCCATGTGAGGGTTACACAGAATTAGGGTCAAGACTCTATCCGTGGCTGAGCTCCCTGTTGTATGGAACAAGTGTTGGAGGCAGAAGTGCTGGGGAATTCATGGACACACTTAGTAGCCATCTCCCCGCCCTCTACTATCTGCCCCCCCCTTTTCTACTGGGTGCAGATGTTTTAGTATGTCTTCATTCTGCAGTGGGGGGTGGGGGGAAGTTTGTGTCCCAAGGAGACCAGCCATTTGGGATCTCTTCCCCTGCTCTTTTGGACCTTTGTGCTCTGTGAGTAAAAAAGTGGTCATTTGTTGAAAGTTTCTGTTGCGCCTGAGCCTGTGTTCCCTCAATATACCATGTAGCAACTAGTTTCACAAGAAGAATCTCCAAATAGGCCCACATGGCCCCCTTCCAACCTCAACACAAATGCACGCGTGCACACGCACACACACACACACAAAGGAGAGGAGCGAAATTTGCCATAACAGGCTCACCTATCTGAGCTCGGGGAACTTGGGGAAGATCTCCCTCCAGCCCTGACACTGAGGATGTAGGAAGTAGAGGCTGGGAGTACTTCAGCTGGCAGAAATGGCATGGAGGAAAAGTACATTTTAATGGTAAGGACACAAGGTATTTATTTAGGAAACAACATGGGTGAGATAATATTCTGAGATTTTTTTTTCTTCCATAGTTTCCATTTTTTCTTTCTAAGGAGTCAAACAGGTAATGTGCCCTTTTGTGCTCATTGTCTCAGGGGATGGACGTAGCAGGTAAACCAGCAGAAAGTTGCCTCCTTGGCTTTTCTTTCCTAAAGACTTAACCCCAAGGATGGGAAAGGATTTGCTGGTATAGATAAAGTATCTCATCCAGGAGAGAGGAAAGCAGGGCTTTACTTCAGACCAGAGAGAGAGTCTTCTAGTATTCTGCCATAGTTCCAGGCAAGTTATGGGGGCTGGGGAGCAGGGTTCCTTAGCCTTTTCTCACACAGAGCACCAATGAGATACTTATCACCCTTGTCTACAGGCCCATCTGTCCAATGGCTCACTTGGGCCTCTGGGAATTTTTTCCAAGGCTGTCTGTGGTCCTGAATGTCTCTATCAGCATGCTTTTCAGTTCTGTGCTGCCTGCCCACATGGTTCTGCTGGGAAGCAGAGCAAAGCCCTTTTGTCCTCTCCAGAATCACAGAATTCTCTCTCTATGTCTCTGTCTCTCTGTCTCTGTCTCTGTCTTTCTCTCTTTGTCATCCAGGAGGAATATTATCCTAGCCAAATGGGGCATTGTAGTCAACAAATCACATTGAATTTAGTAAATATTTACTGAGCCCCACATCCAGGAACTATTGGAAATACAGACTGTCCTCTTTTCCCACCAAGGCTTTACTCGGTCTTAACATTTTTTAAGTTGGGTGATTTTGGGGTACTTCAAACACTTGGTAAGTTTCTTCCTTCTGAAAAATTTGAGACTAGAAGATGATTTTTGGTAGCTTGGGAATCTTCCAGATTAGAAATAATGTGTAGAACAAGGAGGGAAAAGGAACAGGACAGAAAGGACATAGAAAAATCTTATTTCTTCCATATTCTGAGAGGATACAAAGCTTAATCCCTTCTTAATGTGAGAGTATTACTGAGCCATGCCTTATATTTATAATCACTATGAGTGGCTTTATAGCCCCTCATTATTCCTGATCTGTATTCTTTGTATTTAACTTTTGTTTTTTCCAGCCCCCCACCCCCCACCAATTCTGCATTTCTGTTAAATCAAGCTTTCACATATTAGTTGTACTAGAAAACTTTTCATTTAGCCCTTTACCAGAGTGCTAAGCTTTTTTTAAATTCCGTTTTATTGAGATATAGTCACATACCATATAATCCTCCACAGTATACTATCAGTTATTCACAGTGTCATTATATAGTTGTGGATTCATCACCACAATCAATTTTGAAGGTTTTCATTATCCAAACCATAAAAATAAAAATAAAAATAAGAATAAAAGTAAAAGAACACCCAAAACATTCCATATCCCCCATTCCCCCTATTATTCATTTAATTTTTTTCCCCATTTTTCTATTCATCTGTCCATACACTAGATGAAGGGAGTATGAACCACAAGGTTTTCATAATCACACAGTGACACTGTGTGTGCTGGTTTGGATATATTATGTCCCCCAAAAGCCATATTCTTTAATGCAATCCTGAGTGAGCAGATTGATTAATATTTTTCGTTAGGGTATGACCTCTTGATTGAATGTTTCCATGGAGATTTGGCCCTGCCCATTCAGTGTGGGTCTTGATTAGTTTACTGGAGTCCTTTTAAAAGAGAGGACAATTACTCCAGATGCTTGGGAGCAGACAGAGATGTCTGGAGATGTTTGAAGATGCTAACCCAGAGTTTACCTCTGAGAAGCTAAGAGAGGAACCCAGAGGCTTAGATGCACAGGAGTGCTAAGCTAAGAGAGACAAGCCAAGAGACATTTTGGAGAAAGTTATTTTGAAACACTACCCAGGAGCAAAGGATCAGCAGATGCCAGCCACAGGCTTTCCCAGCTAACAAAGGTGTTCCGGATGCCACTGGCCATTCTTCAATGAAGGTATCCTCTTGTTGATGCCTTAGTTTGGACATTTTATGGCCTCAGAACTGTAAATTTGTGACCAGATAAACCCCTTTTATAAAAGCCAATTCATTTCTGGTATTTTTGCAAAATGGCAGCATTAACAAACTGGAACACTAAATAAGCTATGTAGTTATACAATAGTCTTCAAGAATCAAGGCTACTGGGTTGCAGTTCAACAGTTTCAGGTATTCCCTTCTAGCTATTCCAGTACACTAAAAACTAAAAAGGGATTATCTATATAACACATAAAATAAACACCAGAAAGACCTCTTGACTCCATCTGATATCTCTCAGCCACTGAAACTTTATTTTGTTCTATTTCTCTTCCCCTTTTTGGTCAAGAAGGCTTTCTCACTCCCACAATGCCAGGTCCAGGCCCATCCCTGGTAGTCAGGTCCCACATTACCAGGGATATTTGTATCCTTGGGAGTCATGTCCCATGTAGCGGGGAGGGCAGTGAGTTTACCTGCCAAGTTGGCTTAGAGAGAGAAGCCACATCTAAGCAACAAAAGAGGTTATCTGGGGTTGACTCATAGGCACAATTAGAAGTAGGCTTAGCC
This sequence comes from Choloepus didactylus, assembly GCF_015220235.1. Lineage (NCBI taxonomy): Eukaryota > Metazoa > Chordata > Mammalia > Pilosa > Megalonychidae > Choloepus > Choloepus didactylus. The sequence continues at coordinate 181,260,631 of NC_051310.1, read as the reverse complement.
TCTCCTTTGCAGTAACAAGCTTCATAAGGTCAAGCCCCAAGATCCAGGGCTTGGCATTCTAAATTGGTAGTCCCCAGTGCTTGTGAGAATATCAGGAATTCCCCAGGTGGGGAAGTTTAGTATTTTCACATTTTCCCCCAGTCCCTCAAGAGGGCATTGCAAATAAATTTTTTTTTTTAATTTAATAGATTTTATTTTGAAATAAATTCAATCTTACAGGAAGAGTTGCAAAAACAGTACAAACCCCATACATAGAACTCCATCATACCCTGACCTGCCTTCCCTGATATGCTGATCCGCCACCTTTAACATCCTGTCACACCACCATTTCTTTCTTTCCCTCCCTCTCTCCCTCCCTCCCTCCCTATCTATCATCCATCATCTATTGCTCTGTCCTCTGAACATATGTGAGCAAGCTGCACATATCTTTGAACAAACAATCTAATTCACATATACCTTTCCCATGGACAAGAACATTCTTTTATGCAATCTCATTAAGCGCAGCTAAGAAGTTCAAGAAATTCAACTTTGATACAAAGCTTACATTCTATATTTACTTTGTGTGTGTGTGTGTGTGTGTGTGTGTGTGTGTTCCATCTGTGTCCCTTTGAGCCTCCTTTCCTCCATCCTCAGATCTCATCCAGGATCATCCTTGGCATTTAATTGTCATCTATTTAGACTTTTTTTTTTTTTTTTTGGAAACATATATATAGCCTAAATCTTCCCATTCCACCCCCTCCCTAGCATTCCATTAGTGGGATTAATCACATTTAGAGTGTTGCAATGCTATCACCTTCCCACCATCCATTTCTAGAAATTTCCCTTCACCCCAAACAGAAACCCTACTTTCATTTCTTAACTCTCCATTTCCCTTTCCCCCACTTCTTGGAACCCCTACTCTACTTTTCATCTCTATGGTCATATTCTCTGATACTTTGTTTGTGTTTACCATGGGGCTTAAATTTAACATCTTAAATCTATAACAACCTTGTTTTTCTTTGATACCAACTGAACTTCAATATGACACATAAACTATGTTCCTATACTCCATTGTTCCCCCACCTTTATGTAGTTATTGTAAACAATTACATATTTTACATTGAGTCCAAAACCACTGATTTATCATTACAGTTTATGTATTTCAGATCCTGTAGGAAATAAATAGTGGAGTTATAAATAAAAAATACAGTAGTACTGGTATTTATATTTACCATGTGATCTTTACCAGAAATCTTTATTTCTTCATGTAGTTTCAGTCAATTGTTTAGTGTCCCTTCCTTTCAGCCTGCTCAACTCCCTTTAGGATTTCTTATAGAATTGATTACTGGTGATGAAGTCCCTCAGCTTTTGATTATCTGGGAATGTTTTTATCTCCCCCTCATTTTTACCCTCCAGGTGTTTGTGAATTCTCCAAGCCTCTGATGGTTATTGACTTCTATTTGTATTCCATTGTGATCAGAGAATGTGCTTTGAACAAATTCAAATTTTTTTTAAAAATTTATTAAGGCTTGTTTTTATGCCCCAGCATATGGTCCATTCTGGAGAAAGATCTGTGATCACTAGAGAAGAATGTGTGTCCCGGTGACCTGGGATGTAATATTCTATATATGTCTGTCAAAATTTTCTCTCTCTCTCTCTCTCTCTCTCTCTCTCTCTCTCTCCTTTCTTTGTTTCCCTGTTGGTAGGGCTCCCTTTAGTATCTGAAATGGGGCAGGTCTTTTATTAGCAAAATCTCTCAGCATTTGTTTGTGAAAAATTTAAGCTCTCCCTCAAATTTGAAGGAGAGTTTTGCGGGATAAAGTATTCTTCATTGGAAATTTTTCTCTCTCAGAATTTTAAATGTGTCATGCCACTGCCTTCTCACCTCCATGGTGGCCACTGAGTAGTCACAACTTAGTCTTATGTTGTTTCCTTTGTATGTGGTGAATTGCTTTTCTCTTGCTGCTTTCAGAACTTGCACCTTCTCTTCAGTATTTGACAGTCTGATCAGAATATGTCTTGGAGTGGGTTTATTTGGATTTATTCTATTTGGAGTTTGCTGGGCATTTATGCTTTGTGTATTTATATTGTGTAGAAGGTTTGGGAAGTTTTCCCCAACAATTTTTTTGAATACTCTTTCTAGACCTTAATCCTTCTCTTCCCCTTCTGGGACACCAGTGAGTCTTAAATTTGGATGTTTTATTTTATCTGTTGTATCCCTGAGATCCATTTTGATTTTATCGATTTTTTCCCCATTCTTTCTTTTGTTCTTTCATTTTCTGTTCTGTGGTCCTCGAGGAGGCTGAGTTGTTGTTCAACTTCCTCTAATCTTGTATTATGAGTATCCAGAGTCTTTTTAATTTGGCCTACAGTCTCTTTAATTTCCATAAGATCTTCTGTTTTTTTATTTACTTTTGCAATTTTCTTTATGCTCTTCTAGGATCTTCTTTTTGTCTTTTATATCCTGTGACATGCTCTTATTCATGTTCTGTATATCCTGAGCCATGCTCTTGTTACCTGTCTGTAATTCTTTGATTAATTGTGCCAAGTACTGTGTCTCTTCTGATCTTTTGATTTGGGTGTTTTGGTTTGGGTTCTCCATATCGTCTGGTTTTATCATATGCTTTAAGATTTTCTGTCATTTTTGGCCCTTTGGCATTTGCTTTACTTGATCCCTAATTTGACAGAATTGCAGCTTGGTGGCATACACTTTCTCTAACTAACCAGCAGATGGCGTCTGTGAGTCACCTATTCCCCTCAAGTCAGTTCTCCCCTACTTTGTCTTTGTGGTGTGTGGGGGTCTGATTCTTGTGGGGTCCAATTGGTGCACCAAGTTTGGGTGTGTTGCTGGTGCTGTCTGCCCTGAATGTGGGGTGTGTGTCTGGGTGGTTAGACAGGCAGGGCAGCTTTAATAATCAAACCTCCCAGGTGTTCCCAGAGATTTAAGGCTGTTGCAGGATCCTAAGCCTTCATTTCAGTCTTTGCACTGATTGTCTCTACCGCTGACCCACAAGTCCTTGGTATTCATGTAGGGTCCCTGGGATTTCCGAGCAGTTCCCCATTCCCAGCTGTGCTCTTCCAGGACCTCTGCTGAGGGAGGGCCGCACCATGTCACTAGTGTGCGCCAGCCTGCCAGGGAAGCCCAGGTCACTGGGCTGTGCAGGGGTGCTCCCAGCCCACTTCAAAGATGGTTGAATGGGATGTGTTAACTTCCCCCTTTTTGCATAGCTCCGCCCTCCCAACTCCGGGACAATCAGCTGTGGGTGTATTAAAGGCCACTGTCCACGGCCAATATTGTGGCTTGTGTGCAGTGCTGCAGGAAAGATTCCCCGTCACACTGGGTTTCTTGGTGCAGCTCTGGGCTGTGGGTCTGGCCCCGGGCAGGAGCGTCCCCCGCTTGCTGGGGCAATGGCTGCAAGGAATGCGTTTTTTTTTTCTCCCTTGGCTCCCCTCTGCTCCTCTGGTCTCAAGACCATCAGCAGCAGGTGTGGGAAGGGGTATCCTCCACGCTAGACCTTGAGGCGTTAGCCCAGCCTGCTCCCACTGTGCTTCACTGCGCTGCTCTCCCCATCGTATCTGCAGCCACTCCTGGGCTTTTTTTTTTTTTAAAGAACTAGTCCATCTCCAAACACCAGCCCACTGTTTCCCCACATGACAGCATGGCTGTGGGACTTTCAGCCAACTCAATCACTCATTTCAGAATGCAGGCTCCTGGTTTCACCAAATGCACATTCCCTGTGGATTTAGCAGAACTTGTCTGGCTAGTGCATCACTGGCAGTGGTGTTCTGGGTCACTTTCTGGTTTTTATCTAGTATTTTTTCACTTTTTTGCCTTGTCTCACCTAGCCGCCATCTTAGGTTCTCTCTGCAAATACATTTCTATTCTGTGCCCAAATTATGCTAGGATGTACTGGGGCTTCAGACTAACTTGTACAAACCAACTAGATCACACTCCCTATTCAAGGTTCCATGTAATTATGGTGTTTGAATAAACTGACCATACAAGATAAATTATATAGTGTGCTACAGAAAAGATAGATTTTGCACCAAATAAACATCTCTTCAGAGGACTAAGCTTTGATGCTTAGTTGGGCTCTTTGTGAAGTCTGTCCCTCCCTCATATATCTGCTCCTTTGGTTCATCCCTGGTCATGTATATTCCTGATGACACACTGAGCCATATAAGGATATCTGAAAAGTAGAGAAAATGACTGAGCTGGCAGCCTCCTGAAGTGCAACCCCAGATCAGGGCTGAAGCAATTCAAAACCTCCTAGCACACTCTCCATAGCTGATGTACCCCCAGGAGGTCTGGTGCTCACATGACTGTGGTTTGGGTTAGTGTGGTCTTGTTGAGGAGGCGTAGCTATTTTTCAGCATCTTCAATTTCTGCTGCACCAGATCTGAAAGAGGTGAGGGATACTTACTGATTGGTTGGATCTGGGAGGGAGTCTTGCCAAAGCAACTTGACTGGCACTCTCAGAAGAGCTCTGAATGTCTGCCTTGGGTAGTACATCAGTCTCAGGGCACTTTGGAATTGGAATGGCTGTTCAGATGGTAAGGGTGATTTCAGTTTTCATCCTCTCCACCTTCCAACTCTACTCTAGGTTTTTGCTCTTTTAGTAGGAGAGAGGTAGGTTTATTTCTCAATATTAAAATTGTCTTTCCAGTTTTAAAAAAGCCCATTTCCTTACAGGATGTTTTAAAGTTTAGGTAAATGAGGATGGTTGAGTTCATTATCTATACCAGAGTAAATTAGCAGATTAAAAACAAAGAAGACTCTCCTGATCCCTATTATTATAGGAAGGTGGTTCCTGCATATCAGTAATCCTATTTCCTCCAATTATATAAAACTTTGTTCAGTAAGCAGATTCTGTTTGCCTCCCAAGCACTCAGGAATATTTAAGAAGGGCCAATTGAAAGGGTAATTTGTAAAAAAAATACTGACCAAGTGTTCACAATTGCCCATTTCCTACCCTCTGCTTCATATTGACCAAACTTTATTCAGGCTTCTCTCCTTTCTATAGGCCCCTGAACTCTGCCCCCAGCATGAGCAAGTACTAAAAAGTGAAACATGCTCCTTTATCAGTGTATCAACCGAGATGCACCTGACCACAAGGAGACACAATTCCTGTCAGACCCTGGTGGTCATTTCTCCTTACTTGTCTAACTTCCCCTTAAAAGTACTTTGCTTATCCTTCCCCTATATAGATATTTTAAATTTCTTCTGTTTCTGTTTTTGTTTTGAGACACAGGTCCTAAGTTCAGAGCATTCTCCCTGTTGCGGCGGTCTTTCTGAATGAAGTCTCTCCTTACCTAAGTCCTGATTTGTTTCTCTTGACAGTACAGTGTTTGGGTCCTCCACCTATGCTCACCCCAGACCTACCCCTGCCTACTTTAAAGGTACCTTCTTGTGGGGATTCGGAGTTCAAATTCTGATCATCTGACTCTTAGTTGTTGTCATCTTGAGCAAGTTGCTTATCCACTCATGTCTAGTCTCATTTGTAAAATGGAAAGAATGATAACAACTCTCTCTTTGGCTTCTATGATGACTAAATGGAGTATTACTTGTAAAGGGCTTTAAAAATGCCTGGCACAGTGTTAGCTCCATTGCCCACCAGAATCTTCCCTTCAATTGCCTCAGTTCCAGCAATGTGATCTCATTGCTGTGTGTCAGGTCCAGGTGTGGAAGGAAGAGGTCTCAGGTCTCAGGTGTGGACCTGAGCATTTTAATGATCTGTCTTACTGCTTCCTTGAAACAGTTATGCCTACATTTTAATTAACATTTGTACAGACCCTATCATTTACAATCTCCACCCTCTTTAAAGGATTTCTATCTTCACAACAATCCTACGAAGTTAAGAATTGGCAGGATATATCTGATCAAGATGGTGCAGTACTTTCATGCTCCAGCACCCTCTCTGATAAAATTATATAATAATGATAAATGAGATATAAAAGGAGAATACCAAAAAAAAAAAAAATGAGACTGAAGTAAAAAAGGAGATAGGTATTTTTACAAACCAGTCACAGGCCAGAAACACAAAAACTAGTTAATGGCGCCAACCCGGAGGTGCCCCGCGGCGGGCTCCACCTAAGCGACCATCCGCTGTCCCACCGCGGCCGCCATGACCTGGAGCAGCACCGCCCGGGGCGCCCACCAGCCGGACAACACCGCATTCACGCAGCAGCGCCTCCCCGCCTGGCAGCCGCTGCTGTCGGCCAGCATCGCGCTGCCGCTCTTCTTCTGCGCGGGCCTGGCCTTCGTCGGCCTGGGGCTGGGCCTCTACTACTCCTCCAACGGCATCAAGGAGCTCGAGTACGACTACACTGGCAACTCCGGCACCGGCAACTGCTCGGTGTGCGCCGCGGCCGGCCAGGGCCATGCGCCACCGCCCAGCTGCTCGTGCGCCTGGTACTTCTCGCTGCCGGAGTTCTTCCACCGCCCCGTGTTCTTGTACTACGAGCTCACCAACTTCTACCAAAACAACCGGCGCTACAGCGTGTCCCGCGACGACGCGCAGCTGAGCGGCTGCAGAGCGCGCTGCGCCACCCGGCCAACGAGTGCATCCCCTACCAGCGCACCGCGGCCGGCCTGCCCATCGCGCTCTGCGGCGCCATCGCCAACAGCCTCTTCAACGACTCCTTCTCTCTGTGGCACCAGCGGCGACCCGACGGACCTCACGTCGAGGTGCCGCTCGACCGCATCGGCATCGCTTGGTGGACCGACTACCATGTCAAGTTCCGCAACCCGCCGCTGGTGAACGGCAGCCTGGCGCTGGCCTTCGAAGGCACCGCGCCCCCGCCCAACTGGCACCGGCCGGTCTACGAGCTCAGCCCCGACCCCAACAACACCGGCTTCATCAACCAGGAATTCGTGGTGTGGATGCGCACGGCGGCGCTGCCCACGTTCCGCAAGCTGTACGCGCGCATCCGTCAGGGCAACTACTCCGCGGGGCTGCCGCGGGGTGCCTACCGGATCAGTATCACGTACAACTATCCGGTGCTCGAGTTCGGCGGCCATAAGCTCATCATCTCGAGCAGCATCTCGTGGATGGGCGGCAAGAACCCCTTCCTGGGCATCGCCTACCTGGTCGTCGGCTCCCTCTGCATCCTCGTGGGCTTTGTCATGCTGGTCGTCTACATTCGGTACCAAGACCAGAACGACGAGGACGAGGTCGAGGAGTGATTCCTGGTTTCAAAGGGCCCTTCCTGCTCTTTGCCAAAATCCTCTGGCAAGCTGCTTTTGGCCGCCTCGCTCTCCTCCTTTACCCAATTCCATCCAACCTCACCTTTCTTATCCTTTTGTGGATGAAGGGGCCAGAGAGAGGAATCCCACTGAATTGGAGGCTCTCACTCTCTTGCTGGGTTGTTTGTACAGCAGAGTGTAATATCCTTTGAAATTCTACCCATCTCATTCACCACTCACGAATTAATATAATTTCTTAAAGTCTGTCACATTTGAGAGTAGAAGGGACAGTAGAGACTCATTCAACCCTTTATCAGTTAAGAGCCTGAGACTTAAAAAAGTTAAATAACTCATTTGAGATCAAGCAGTATTGGCGCCCGAGTCTGAATCTAGAGCTTTTGCCATACAGTTAAAATGTAGAGAGTATGAGGCATTATCCCCAGTGACTGCCACCATCAGGTTGAGATTGGTCCCTTGAAGCTGCATTTTAACAGGTTCCTCTGGAGATTCCTCTATTCCCTCGAGTCTGGGAATCACTGCTCTGAACCAGGGAATAAGTAGAGTACTTACTTAATAGCCTGAAGCTGTTAAAGCAGTCACTTGAGTTTTTCAGGTAGTAGTTCCCAAGGGCTATAGAAATCATAATTTTGCAGGTTTGGTTTAGCACCCTCCCTTGCACAAAGGAAGCTTCAGTGATTTGTGGAATAAATGAAAAAAAAAATTGCTGTCATGGAAAATGAACTGGCATACAGATTTGCAGGGCAATGTTTGTATTAATTCAGTTACTATTTGAGTGTTTAAAAAAAACTTTACCAGGTACTGTGTAGAGACTTGAAAATTCAGGGTCAGTTTGTACAGCGCAGAAGGAATGTTTTAGCCCTAGAATCAGATAGCTGGGAGGAATCTTAGAGGGAAAGTGACTTCCCTAAAGTCATATGTATGTCTCCGGATTCCTGGCTCAGTCCTCTTTGTCATCTAATTTGTTATATACTTAGAAAGGGCTCCACTCATACCTTTTCCTTGGATCTGAAAGAAAACTTCCTTTTACTTTGTATTCTCAAAGGAAGCATGTTTGTTTCCAGTAATCAAGTATGGATGAATGCTAACGAATATAGTTTTATATGTAAACTGGAATCATAAGAATTATTTGAAACTTTGAGATTATTTTAAATTCAGCTACTCTATAGTCATTCTAATATAGGTAGTTATTCTAAGAAGCAATCGAATAGTGTTTTAAAAATCTTCCTTTTATGGCAGAATAACTCTAAAAGAACTAAAAATAAAAGACCCTAGTGATAGCATCTTAACCAATGTATTTGCTGAAAGCAAACAGCATTTAGTTTTCTGTCAGACAGAATACTGTCTATAGTTAAAGCTATTTACCATGCCTTTGAGGCATTGCAAGATCTTGAACTATTTTTTAGTGTCAAAGAAATATTGAATTGCATTGAAAAGTTTGCATTATTTTATTTTACTTTGTTCCAGTTCTTTGAAATTTAATAATTAATAATCTATGCAAGCCTGATATCTGACTCAAATCTTCTGAGACAGTTGTGATTTAAGAAATTCTGTTCCCTTATATAAGTAAACTCCCCCAAATTTTAGTAATCACAATGGGTTGATCTCCCAACTTCTGAACATTACACAATTGATTTGTTAGACAGTGTATTGTGATTTTAAGCTATGAAAACATAGCCATTATATGTATATAGAGTAATTTTTATTTATTATGAATATTTGATTGAGCAGCCTAGCCCAGCCCTTTTCTATGCTGGATAAGAGAATTACTACATTTTTTTTACTATGTACTTTAACAATCATTTCTAGAATATTCAGTCCATTGCTATAAACTTTTAAATAAGACCATGAAACTTAAGATATTCTGATTAAATTATTGAATATGGTTCTAGCCACTGTTTTCTCAGTTATTTCAAGAGAATAAAGGTTGTTTGTCTTAGTCTTGCTAAAACAAGCAAACAAACAAACAAACAAAAAAAACTAGTTAATGCCCTAGAGCTGCTGGGCTCTAGATTTCAGAAGCAGGCAAGTGGCAGCAGAAATTTGGCTCCTGTGGGAAACAGGGTTTTACAGGTTTTCACGTGAGATGGGGGACTTGAGCCAGGCTCACAGCTTAAAACCAGGGACTGGGTTGGAGCATCCTGTGCAACTGGCCACAATTCCTGTTTGGAGCTATGACTCATAAGAAGCTAGACACATAAGGAGAAAACAGTCCTAGCTTTTCAACCAGGAACTAAACCAAGCCCCCACAGCCTTCCTGACTCTGAGGGAGGGGCAATATTCCTGATATCACTGTTAGTCATTATAAGAGCTGGTCTGGAATAGGACTCGATTGGTGGAGGAACCTCTTGTAAAGGGAGTAAGTTTCCATTGGATTTACAACAAGGGAGTTCTTAATGATCTTAATTTTGGTACTTTCATGGAATGGCAGATATACCAGAATGAAGAATTAGACACAGAGAGTGTCTAATATTTTTAAAGAAATGTGCCTGTGGAGAGTCAGCTGGAGGGAAGGCTGAAGTCTCTTTAGCACACTTATATGTTAATGGAAGGGGCCAGTAGAGTGGGAGGGATGGAAGCCCCAGAAAGTGGCCTAAAGTGGGAGAGATTGAGAGATGACAAAGAAAGGTGTCTGAGAAGAAGCCTATGATGCTTGGGGCTGAAAGGACTTGGAAGTGGAGTCTTTTTATTAGGAATAACACAGAGTAACAAAGCTTTTAATTTTTCCCTCTCACTTCATGGGAGATTGACAACATGTTGGGGTGCCATGAGGACTGGGAGGAATTGACGTGGATCTCTGCTGCAGTGGGGGCTGAGGCCTGTGAGGAGTGACATCTTGGACTGACCATGGGGCAGTGGGTGAAGGCTAGAGGAGGTGGAGGCACAGAACTTGCAGCATTTGAGGCCAACATTAGTGGAATGGCTAAGGGCACTAGGAGCCTGTGGCAGAAAAAACCTATACATATTTATGAGAACATGCAGCATACTCACAGGGTTTTTTTTGTTTTTTGTTTTTTTTTTAATTCAGTTTTATTGAAATATATTCACATACCATACAATCATCCATGGTTTATAATCAACTGTTCACAGTACGATCATATAGTTATGCATTCATCACCACAATCTATTTCTGAACATTTTCCTTACATCAGAAAGAATCAGAATAAGAATAAAAAATAAAAGTAAAAAAAGAACACCCAAACCATCCCCCCCATCCCACCCTATTTGTCATTTAGTTTTTATCCCCATTTTTCTACTCATCCATCCATACATTAGATAAAGGGAGTGTGATCCACAAGGTCTTCACAATCACACTGTCACCTCTTGTAATCTACATTGTTATATAATTGTCTTCAGGAGTCCAGACTACTGGGTTGGAGTTTGGTAGTTTCAGGTATTTACTTCTAGCTATTCCAATACATTAAAACCTAAGAGATGTTATCTATATAGTGCATAAGAATGTCCACCAGAGTGACCTCTCGACTCCATTTGAAATCTCTCAGCCACTGAAACTATTTCATCTCATTTTTCATCCCCCTTTTGGTCAAGAAGATATTCTCAATCACTCATGGGGTTTTAAAGACAAATTTTTTGCAGGTGGGGATGAAGGAAAGGATTCTTAAGGGACTAGATTTTCTGTGTGAACACATAGGACTTGGGGCTAATAAGATTTATGTACTATGTTAGTGTAAGATTCAAACATTTGTTCACATTTGGGGGACATTTAAGATATATTTATGTACATATCTGTCTCCTTCTATTAGACTGTACATCTCCGAATGCAGGCACTATACCTTGCTTACCGTGGTTGGTAGTATTTGTTAACTGACAGAATGGAATGATATGAAGGATGTTAGGAAGCACTTCTCAGGTAATTAGTTTTGTCAAAACTTGAAACAATATAAAAGAAAATGTAAAAATCCTCAAACCTTAGCACTTGTAATTAAATCTTTGACAGATTTATTTAGGCTTTTGAACAAGAGCTTATTCTTAAAATTTTTATGGGTTCACATTTTCAATGTGTACCTTCTGTTTCAATAGCATTAAAATAATGTTAGGTTTTAAAAATACTGGTCTTTTATTACTCTTAGGACTTAATTGTATGACCTCTAACCAGATATTATAAGTAAAAATGAACATACCAAAAATTGAAGAAAAGAGATTTGCATGACAATACCTTTTGCTATTTATTTTTTGGTGCTAAATGAATCATACAAAGAAAGTGAGAAACGAATAACTTAGAACACTTATTCTGCTACCTACCCTTTCATGTGAGTGTGAATTTTAAAAAACGACCTCTTTATCTGGTTTGACAGACGCCTCAATGAGAATTATATTGGTCATAATAGTATATAAGCTGATGTTATAAACTCTTTGAATTGCATAAATGAAAAAGCTAGTGACCAGGGTATTCTATAGGTTATGGGGGAAATATAAATATAGTAGTTGCCCTCCAAGATGGCTTCAATAATCCCCACCTCCTGGTATTTACATCTTTTTTAAGTTTATGAATAATTCTTTATGGTCATCCAGTGTCTTCTTTATATCCTTCAGCTCTTTTGCTATATCTTCCTTCATTTCATCGAATTTATTTAGCATTAGTTGCCTCCACTCCTGTGTCTCAGCTGAGCTATTAGTTTGTTCCTTTGGCTGGTCCATGTTTTCGTGTTTCCTGGTATGGCTTGTTATCTTAAGTTGTCTAGGCATCTGATTTTCTTGATTAGTTTATTTTGGAGCTTGTTTTCTATCTTTTACCTAGTGGTTTTCTTGTTGGTTGGCTTTGTTCTCTGGCCTCTGTTATTCAGTTCAACTTATTCTAGAACTCTAACTTAGGTTCTATTTAGTTGATCAGAACTTTTCCCCTCTTGTTCTTTCTGTTTCTTGCTCTGACTCTATGTAACCTTTTTGTGAGTGGGTCTCCTCAGATATGGTCGACCCTAGTCAGATTTTCCCAGTCTAGTGAGGCTCAGGTCTCATTGGGAGGGTATGGAGTTTTCCTGAGAATGAGACCCTCCTATGAGGCCTTTAGAATTGGTGCTTTTCCTCTCCTGTACAGCAGGTGGCGCTGGCCAGCCCGCAGCTCCCCCACCAGTGTAAGGAGGTATGTAGACTTTAGTTCTCCTGGTGACTCTGATCTTGTCGTGGGCGTGGCTGACTGAAGCCGGAATCTGAATTCCAGCCCCTGGGGTCTGAGTTCCCAGAAGGAGGACTGCCAGTTGAGCTGGACCTCCCTCTACTCTCCCAATCCTCAGAATTCCAGTTGTCTCTCAGGGGCACTATTCCCTTCTCCTCTCTCCTCTTTGGGGCCTCTCCAGGTAGATTCCTTGGTCAGCCTGAGTTGCCAATTAAAGACGGGGGTGGAGGCCTTCAGTAGTGAATACGGAACTCAAAGACACTGTGGGTACTCTGTCTCCCCCCAAGCCCAGCCTAGTCCCTCAACCTGGGCTTTCCGATAGAAAATAACCACATATATTACTTTTAGATTAAAAAAAAAAAAAATAGAAAAGAAAAACAAGAAAAAGAAAAAGAAAAAAAAAAAAGAGTCTCTTTTAAAAGTCTTTCCCCAGCCTGGAAGTTTTGTCAGTGTCAGAATAGAGCATTTAAAGATATGCTTTGGGCTATTGACTGATAATTACTCTCCAACTGCTTCAGTTCCACCCCTGCCAGGGGCTATTGAAATACAAAAAGATAAGGGATCAGTGAGAAGCCAGAAGGGACAAAATGTAGGGGGAAAAAAAAATGGCTTTTTTGGAGTCTGGGAATGGGTGCCCGCTTTTACGTGCCCCCACTTCTCAGAGCCCAGCCCTTCTTTAGCACCCCAGCTCCCAAAATTAGTTAATTAATTCTGCAGTTGAGGCTGGGTTGAGCCTCCCTTCTTGCCCTCAGCAGATTGCTGTTTTTTTGTCCCCCCCCCCCCCCGCCCTTTCAGGGAGCCGGCAGCAAGACAGTCTGTGAGGTCTGGGGAACTTACAATGTTCACTGCGATCTCAGCTTTTCCTCCAATTCCAAACTTGCGTCCAATGTGTGACTGGTTACTGGAGACCCTGAAAGCACTGTTTCATATAGTTCTTGGGTAATTGCCAGCTGCTCTAGGGGAGAGAGAAGAAATTCTGCTCCTCACCACTCCGCCATCTTGCCCCGCCCTCATTTACATCTTGTAGAGCCCCCTCCCATACTGGAGCCCCCTCCCATACTGAACAGGGCTGATCTGTGTAATGAATAAGATAATACTGAAATGACAGTGTGTGAGTTCTGGTGCCACCATAAAAATCATGGCTTGATGTCTCTTGGATTACTTGCTTTGGGGGAAGTCAGCTACAGGTTATAAAGGTACTCAAGTAGCCATATGGTGAGGCCTGTGAGGTGGGCAATTAGCTTGCCAGGTGTGTGAGTGAACCATCTTCACAGTAAAGCCTTAAAATGACTGTGGCTTCAATCAACATCTTGACACAATGTCATTAAAGACTCTGAGTTAGAACTCTTCAGTTAAATCAGATTCTTGACCCACAGAAATTATGTGAGATAATGTGTTTATTAAGTGCTAAGTTTTGGGCTAATTTGTTACACAGCAATAGATAACTAATACAACATTATCAGGTAAATTTTCTATTTCCTCTTTCCTTTTCCAATTAAATTGTCACTGCTTCTGATACTGCTAGATTTCTTGAAACCACAGGAGTTGCTATTCCCATGAACAGGTGAGAGGTCTGTAGAGAGAGCATCCCTGTTCTTGGTTCAGGGCCAAAGCAGTCAGAGTGGAGGAAAAGGTAAAGTGAAACCAACAAAGCAACCACCATCAAACAAAAACACTTTTCCTGCTACTGAGTCTATGATGTTTGGGAGGTGTGTGTTTGGTGTTCTGGCTTTCATGTTGTAATTTCTATTTCATTTTCTTGAGAAACAATGTTGCAAGTGAGACACATCCTGTCATTTAAACCCATATAGCAACTAAGGTAATATTAACTTATAGGGTCCAAATACTAAAGGGCTAGCATAGGATTCTATATTCCATTTATAACATTGTTCCCTTGTGAAAAGCATTGTAAATAACTGGCCTAAAATTATCTTTTAGAACACAACTTCTTTTTAAGTTGAGAGTTAACCTTAATTTAAATGAATATCAGCTGTAGTTCTAGTAATCTTAGTTGTTTAAGAAACAACCTGCATAACACTCTATTCTTAATGATTGCATTTTCTTATGGTGTTTCCACCCATATGGCAGTAGCATATTACAAAGCTACAAAACAAAAAGACATCCCCTTGGCCTACCACATTCCAGTATGAGAAATAGGAACTCATCAGTTGGAATGAGCTAGGATATGCAGTAATAACAAACAACTCCCCTTCCCCCTAATCTCAGTATCTTAAAACAAACAAACAAACAAACAAAAAAAAACCTTATTTCTTGATCTTGTTACATGTCCATCATGGGTTGACTGTAGCTCTATTCCACATTATCTTCCCTCCACGACCTTGGCTAATGGAGAAACTTTTCTCTGGAATATTGCCAGAGAAGCTCTCATTGTGGAAGTAGGAAAGACAGAATGGCAAATCACACACTGCTTTTGAAACTTCTGCATGTCCCTTCTGACATTTAACTGGCCAAAGCAAGTCACATGCTATTCTTGCATTCATTAGGTGAGGGTGTTTGATTCCCCCACAGGAAGGGCAGTGCATTTTTTTGTGAATAGTTTCAGAATCTAGCACAGCATCAAAACTCTTACATCTTTTCATAAGCCTTCTTGGGAGAGTGTTCTAGTTTGCTAATGCTGCCGGAATGCAAAACACCAGAAATGGATTGGCTTTTATAAAAGGGGTTTATTTGGTTACACAGTTACAGTCTTTAGGCCATAAAGTGTCCAAGGTAACACATCAGCAATCAGGTAACTTCACTGGAGGATGGCCAGCGGTGTCCAGAAAACCTCTGTTAGCTGGGAAGGCACGTGGCTGGCGTCTGCTCCAAAGTTCTAGTTTCAAAATGGCTTTCTCCCAGGATGTTCCTCTCCAGGCTGCAGTTCCTCAAAAATGTCACTCTTAGTCGCATTTGGGGTATTGTCTTCTCTTAGCTTCTCCAGAGCAAGAGACTGCTTTCAATGGCCATCTTCAAAATGTCTCTCATCTGCAGCTCCTGTGCTTTCTTCAAAGTGTCCCTCTTGGCTGTAGCTCCTCTTCAAAATGTCACTCTGAGCTGCACTGAGTTCCTTCTGTTTGTCAGCTCATTTATAGGCTCCACTGATCAAGGCCCACCCTGAATGGATGGGGTCATGGCTCCATGGAAATATCTCATCAGAGTTATCACCTACAGTTGGGTGGTGCACATTTCCATGCAAACAACCTAATCCAAACGTTCCAACTTAATCCCCACTAATATGTCTGCCCCACAAGATTGCATCAAAGAATATGGCTTTTTCTGGTGGACATAATACATTCAAAGCAGCACAGGGGAGTTAGAAATTTTACTCATGTAAAGTTATATCAAAACAAGGTAGGAAAGAAACTCATGCTCTGAGCAATATGTTCATACTCTATTGTAAAGTAAAGCAATTTCCCTTAAGTATAGTTATAGGGTCATTACAGTTTCTTGCTGCTTGTCTAAGACTACTCTAAATAACTCCCCTTTTGCCCTGGTGTCATAATTAACCTCCCAGCTGCTCTTCCTGAGCACTGTGGAGCATTAGTGCCAATATGTCTCTGCCAGCAAGGCCACTGGGCCTTGTTGGTCTCCTCCCCTTTGTCCTGACCCAGTTCTCACCAAAAGCAATGAAGATAATACTAATTTAATGTAAACTAGTCTATTTGTCAGGCAGCATTTTCTTTCTTCCTTTAAGGAATCTCTTTTCACAAATGGAAGTAACATTTTTTTTTTTTTTTCAGTATGCTTTCTCATTAAGGGCAGTGAAGAGTACCTGACAGTTACTTAGCTGTGGTACTCTCAGGACTTGGTGCGTTACTTAGCCCTTATTTTGGTGTGACAGGTACTATACTAGTTTTAAGCTATTCACATTCCATATGGGAAGCAATAGTATAGAAAACCTAAAACATAATTTACAACTTTCAAATGATTTTTGTTTTCAGTACATTTACTTTCATAACAAAATTTGATGTTACTAGTGCTAACATTGCTTTGTCTTCCTAAAAGATGCTATGTCTGGTCATGGCAAATTGTTGAGTGCACAGTTCTTCCCCTCCTGTCATTTCTGCTTTTTACAAAGAGTCAGATATAGCTTATCTAGAACCACCCACTATGATTATCCACTAGACTTTCCCCCTTTCTCAGCAGCAATGGATGCTCTGGGTATTTCCTGTGGTGACATCTACTCCATAAAAAGATCTGTTCTAAACCTGCAGATCCCTGTAATATCCCTGCAGACCCATGTAATACGATAATGGGTTAATACATCCCCCCCACCCCCCAATTTAATCCATTTGACCAGAGGTTTTCTGAAGACCATGCCTTAACCCAAAAGTGGAAAATTTGTCAGGCATTACTTCTGTTTGTGGAGGTGGTCGTCATATGTGGGTGTTCTGGTTTGCTAAAGCTGCTGGAATGCAACATACCAGAAATAGGTTGGCTTTTTCAATGAGGATTTATTAGATTGCAAATTTACAGTTCTAAAACTATGAAAATGTCCAAATTAAGGAAGGCATCAAGAGGTAGATACCTTCTCCAAGGAAAGGCCAATGTTATCCAAGGTTCCTCTGGCACTGGGAAGGCAAATGACAATGTATGTTGGTCCTTCTCCTGGGTTCTGATTTCAAAATGGCTTTCTCCAAAGTGTCTCTCTTAGTTTTCTGAGCTCTCTCCAAAATATCTCTGCCTTTTATCCTCTCATAAACAACTCCAGCATGGGGATGAAGACCAACCTTGAATTGGGTGGGTCACATCTCCATGGAAACAACCTAATCAAAAAGTCCCACCCACAATGGGTCTGCCTCCCCAAGTTGGAATAAAAGAACATAGTCTTTTCTGGGGGTACATAACAGATTTAAACCAGCATAATGGGTTAATTTGTTCACATTTCCAATATAATCCAATCCCTCCATTCACTCATTCTTCATTCATTGAATGATAAATATGTGTCTGGTATTAGGGAAACAAAGAAATCAACAGTCTTCTTATGCACCAGAGGATCACAGCAAAGTGTGGAAGCAGAAGCATAAAGAAATAATGTAACTACATAGACTTTGCAATGGTTTAAGGGATTTGAGAGCACTGATTAGGAAATACAAAAATGCATCTGGAGATGGAAGGCTTTCTAAGGAAGGGTCATTGAGCTGAGTCTTGAGGGATAAGTAAGAATTCTTCAAGTGGAAAAGACAGAGGACAGAGGAGGCAGTCTGGGCAGAGGTGATACTGTGTGTGAGAGAGAGCTGGGCTGTTTTGGGGAATTGCCAGAAATCTGGCTTGGCTGGAACTCAGTTTGTATGTGGGGGTGGGAGTAGGGAAATGAGATTAGAAAGACAGGGATTAGATGGAGATGGAAAGCAATTAAAAAATTTTACAGAAAATTTTTGAATGGGGTAGTAATTTGTGCTTTAGAAAGACCACCCTTGTGATTGTATAAAGTTTGCATGTCAGAGAAAAAATAGCCTTAGATTAAAATAAAAACCAACAATCTTATAAAATCCTAAAACATACCAAACATAGGCAATAGTCAATGATCAATGAAATTGATTTAGCTTTGAGTTAATGGCAAAAATTTATTTGGTATTTATTGTGAATGAGGCTCATAAATTACATTTTCTCATCTAATTCTCATAAGAACTATGTGGGGTGAGTAAAATTACTATCTTCATTTTATACCTGAGAAATGCTAGGCCCACAGAAGTGAAGTAACTTGCTACATAAACTAGAAGGTGACAGAGCCAAGTGTTCAAATCATGGTCTGATCAACTACAAAGCTAATGCTCCTGATTTGATCCCTCTTTCTCTCTGCTTTCAGGATTCATGCTCAGAACACAGGTAGGGAAATGTATATGCAGACGTATTTCTTTAAAGGAAGATTTTTATGGTTCCATGTTCTGTCCTGAGTCCTACTTTAGGGATCAAACTTTGGGGACTTAAATTGCGGAAAAAATAACCCAGAAAGACTGGATGGAGGAGTTAGCTCAAGGCTCATGATTATGATAGCTGAGAATAACTCATTTATAAGTAGAAGGATGATGGCAATAAAGATGACAAAAGAATGTAATCTATGGGTAGACCCAAGAAGTACATAGATAGGTATAGAGTAATAACACAAACTGTGCTCAGAAGTTAAAAAATTCCCCATAGTGCTTAATTAACATGTATTGCTCTGAATTGAGTAAGATGCATGCTAGTTAGGAAGGAGAGGAAAAAGAATGTGATAAAAAGAGGTCTCAAAACCCCAGAGAGTTTTGGATAGATTTTGGTTATGCACCAATTACCTCTTCAATACTTACTTGCTTACACAGTGCTAGTTTTCAAGCATGAAAATTTCATTAAATTTTCTACTGCCAATAAAATATTTTTATGACTGCTCAAACACTTTCCTGAGAGTGATATTTATCTAACATATTGAGAAATTATTTTAATTTTGGAAAATCTTTCCATTTTACCTATCAAACTGTCATTGCTTAAAAAAACAAAACAATGAACATTTATCATTTATTTCATGCATTTCTAAGCATCTTTTAAGCCCCTCTTTGAAGATGAATTGATATTTCTTTTATAATGCATCTTTGTGGTATACTTCAAGCTGCAGTGAAGTTCTAGTTCCTAGAATATATCTCTAGCTTTTAGGGTATACTAAAAAAAGATGATATAATTCTTTAAAATCATCTGATTTTAAAAGTCCATAAACAGCAACCCAAAATTTAATCTTATGATAAATATGAATGTAAAAAATATATTTTATTTGCTATGTAGTTTACATCTTAAAAACAGACATGAGATGTTACAATATTAATTATGTGCTTTTTATTCATTATAATTTTGATAATTTCCATTGCAGCTTCAAGATGGAGGTATTTTCATAATGCAATTGCAGCTATTTTCCTGAATAGGAATTCATCCTAAGGACCATTGCAAGTAAAATTACAGTTAAAATCATTTTTAGGTGCCCATTTCTTCTTTGGTTTGCTATACTTTATGGTGAATGATGCAAGGTACAGCCTGTAAGTTCTTTACTATTTAAGTAAAGTGTCACAATTTATAAAATGGTAAACCATATGTGATAATTTTATTTTGTTTAGCTATGGTTTCACACTGTTAATGTCACATGCAAGTCTCATGCTCCATGTAATTTATTTTATATGTTCCAGAGACTATGGAAATAAAATCTTTGTTTAGTAAAATTCAAAAACAGAAAAGATATCTTTCTTTAAGAGATGAAAGAACATTTATATTATTTTCTCCCCCCCCCCCCCAGAGAATATAGTGATTCTTTTTGAGGAGTCAATTCTAAGGAAAAAAGTAGGCAGGAAACCTCTTGCAAGAAAATCAAGGCGTTACATTTCACTGGTTACCTAAAAACTGCAAGAAGATAGTGTTTGATGAGTACATTTTCAAAAAGAAAATCTCCATTGGCTTAAGTGAAACTCAGTAACTATTCTAAATGTCTTATCCATATGACATTGAGAATAATGATGGAAAACTTTCTTAATTTCTTTTAGTACAACCATTTAGGACAGAAAATGCCCTAAAGCGTGTACTTACATCCACCAAGTATCACTTATCATGCCTTGTTTGGTAGAAATATAATTTCCATCTCAAAGGAGAAATTGGCAATTCAGCTAATCTCATCCGTTTTGGATAAAAGTCATCTGATATTTCATAAAGAGAGGAACTAAAAATAAAAACGATACAAAGAAACTTTGGATGGCGATAGATATGCTCAGTAACTTGATTGTATTCATGGTTTCATGGGTATATACACATCAGAACTAATCACATTTTATACTTAAACATATGTGCACTTTACTGTATGCCAATTATACCTCAATAAAGGTATAAAAATAAAAATTAAACTATTGAACTAACAATAGCAAGCTCTTACCCTTTTATTTAGAGATTTGCCTTTTAAAATCATTTCACCAATTGTTTACATAATTGGGAGACAATTCTTCATGTGTCTCTTACATTTCTGTGTATCTTGTGAGCAGAGATTCTGGCTACCTTTGTTTTGGGTTATCTATTCAAGGATGGTTGATTGTGAATAGCCTTCGAAGATAGTGTCTCCCCTGAAAGCAAAGGGCAGGTTTGTTTACTGTTCAGTGTGGTAAAGATGTCTTCCTTTTGGGCAAAGCATAGGCATGATTATTGCCCCTTGCTCCAGTATGCTAATGCTGCTGTTATGCAAAATACCAGAAACGGATTGGCTTTTATGAAGGGGGTTTATTAGGTTACAAACTTAGAGTTCTAAGGCCATAAAAGTGTTCAAATTAAGGCATCAACAAGAAGATACCTTCAGTGAAGAATGGCCGATGGCGTCTTGGAAACCTCTGTTAGCTGGGAAGGCACATGGCTAGCATCTGCTCTGTGGTTCTGGTTTCAAAATAGCTTTTTCCAAAATGTCTCTGGACTTGTCTCTCTTAGCTTCTCTGAAGCAAACTCTGGGCTAGCATCTCAAAGTGTAAGCAAGTGTCTGGTTCTCCTGGCTTAGCATCTCCTGGGGTGTTTTTCATCTCTGTTTAAAGGACTCCAGTAAACTAATCAAGACCCATGCTGAATGGACAGGGCCACACCTCCATGGAAATAATCTAATCAAAAGTATCACCTATAGTTGGGTGAGTCACATCTCCCTGGAAACAACATAACCCAAATATCTCACAAGATTGGAATAAAACATAGCTTTTGGGGGGGACATAATATATTCAAACTGGTACACCCCTTACAAAAGATTGGAGTTTCCTAAGCTTGGGATTCCTCTCCTATAATGCAACCCACTGCCTGTGCAGGTATCTCCTAGTACTCTTCATATCACCCTTAGGAATTGAGGTTTGGGGACATGGTACAAATGCTGATAGTCTACATACTGCTATTGCTGTTAGGAATAAACTGACCTTTGTCTCTGACACAGGAGTCTTCGTGACTTCTGCCAGCATCCATGAAACTGTGGTTGCCTAACTTGTTAGGTTTCACTAGGGTAAAATCTCAGACCCTTCAATGTTCTTGATAGTTTTGGTGATGCCTATGGAATGCTGACAGTTATGGCCTCTGGAATAGGAAGAATGAGGGCCTCATTGCTGATTAAAGCGTTTGAGGGAACTCTTTGAGGAATTGACAGTGGACATGGTGACCAAACTGGATAGTCAAACTGGGCAATAAATGATCTTCCACTTTAATGCCTAGTAATAAGAAGGAATTAGGGAACTCATTGCAGGGTGAGTCCTAGGAAGTTGGAAGATAGCTGTAGGAATGGTGCCCTGGTTATTTCTGACTCTTCTTGGTGGGAGGACTTTCTTGCCAATCTGGTGGTCAACCTCAGGCTCACCCAATTTTATTAACTGCTCTTGAGAATTGTCCTGGAAGTGGGGTGTAGAAGGGTCTGACCTTTCTGAAAACAGTTTTTGAGAACACATCTACTGAATGCAATGGGCTTTTTTCCTGCTTTGTGGAAAACCATTTTGGCTCTTGAAACTAATCTGTGCTATGTTTGGCTTTTCAGACCATTTGCAGTCTGGTGGTGATGTGCCTTTTATCAAAAAAGCCACTCAACAATGGGCCAATAGTCAAGGCATACTCAATCCTGCCATCATAGTATAAAAGCAGTCATATATAAACTGTGAATGAATGGGCATAGCTGTGTTAAATGAAACTATTTGCAAAATTGATGGCTGTCTGGATTTGGCTAGTAAGCTATAGTTTTCTGACCCTTGGTTGTGGGATTTGTTCAGCTGGTGGGTCTGGAGCTGTGAGAGTTGTGGTTAAAGTCAATTCTGTAGGTTGGCCTCAACCTGCTGCTTGCAATCGTCTTAAATGCTCTATGAGGCAAATTGTATTACTTGTCTTAATTAAATGCTGTATGAGGCAAATTGAACATGTTTGGTCTAGCCTCTGTTGGTGAGATTAATCATTAAGGCCAATGGTCAATTAATGGTCAATGACATTAATCATCATTACTCATGGGGAAATTAGGCAGAAGTGAAGACGATGTAGCTATGAGGAGTGGTTATTGTTTTAAGACAGTTCTTCGTGGGTCTCTTGTGTTCCTGCATATCTTGCAAGCAGAGGCAATGGCTGACTTTTTTCTGGACTGCTTTTTCAAGGACATTTGTATAGTGAACAGCCTTTAAAGACAGAACCTGCCTCTGAGGCAAATGGTTGGTTTGCTTACTGTCCAGTATAATAAAAACAAAGTCTCCCTCCTGGGCAAAGGTCAGATAGGCTTTCTGTACATTAGAAAACATTTGGATCCTTTTAATTTGTGGGTTTTCATCTGCAGCAACCCACTGAGTATACAAGCATCATGGGCCCACTTCACATTGCCCTTTGGAATTCAGGTTTGGGACACAGTGCAAATATATCAGAATTCCACCTATGGCTGTTGCTGTGAGGAATGAACTTTCCTTTGTCTCTGACACAGGACCTCATGTCTTCCGCCAAAATCCATGAAAATGTGGTAGGCTAACTTGTTAGCTTTCATGTAATGTAAAATAGCAGATCCTTCATTGTTCTTGACAAAAAAAGACCAAATCCAAACCTTGGGTGAGCTTTTATACAACAATTTAACATGTTTGATTGATACATTAAACCCTTTTATATCAACTTTTAAATTAATTAACTGAAACGTGTTCTCACCAGAATGAAAGACTTTTCAATTGAGTAATTGGGTTCCAATGATGACAAGTGGTAGAATATTCCAGATGTGACTTGATGGAAAGAACAGAGGACTAAGAGGCATCTGACCTGGGATCCAGGCTGAGCTCGGCTACAAACTGGTTGCATGATCTCAAAGAGGTTAGGCTATCTGACTAGGGACCTTATCTGTAAAACAAAGAGGTTAGATGAAATTGTTTATGTGGTCCTCACTGCTGTGAGATTGTATTATTCTCTGTGAGAAGACATTTTCTGCAGCAGCTTTTTTTATGGCTTATGTTTGAGAGGCCAGAATCTTTATGTGTAGAAGGGAATCACTTTTGTCTATATTATCTGGATCTCTTTTTTCTTCCTCCTTAAATATCTGTCAACCCAAAAGTTTTTTCTGTCAACTTGAAAAATAATGGAAAATATAAGCTCTTTCTCTCTTCAAAGCTTTTTTTTTTTGTATGTCATAAATTAGGCTTTGTGAAAGTGCTCAGTTACCATGGTGACATCCACTAAATAAATGTAAAGGAGCAGAATTCTGCCTTTTAAATATAAATTGTGCATTCATAACACATCATATATACACTAGATTCACTGGCTTCTTTAGCATCAGAAATACCTTAAGATAATGCCAACTTCATCACAGTTTCTTCCTTAAAGAGAGCAATAACTAATGATAAGAAATGTTTTAAGATATGCAATGGATTATATGAAGATTAAAAATGTGTTAGTGAATTTAAGGAATCCAATCTATGTGGTGGTGGGAAAAGTGTATAAGGTGTACTATCTGAAATGTATTATTTTAATTCTAATCTTATATTTACAACCCCAAAATCTAAAGAAAACATTTCTTTTCGTTCTTCCTTTATAGTCTCCCTTATCAGAATAGATTCTATTTCCCCTTTGAAAAGATAACTGAATAGAAATCAAGATAGACCTAAAAGTGTATATGAATTTAGGATGCTGTTCAACATTTTCTATAAAATGTGTTGTATTATATGGGACAGCTTAAAACAGCCTTCGAAGTGACCAATTACAAACCTGCTATCAGCCTAAATTATTTTTCATTTCTTTTTGTGGGAATGAATTAAGTGACCCAGTAAGAGTTTTATGATTATAAAATATTAGGTATGATTCTAAGTTATTTGGATGGTGGGATATAACATAAACACATTCAGGTGAAAAGCAGAAGTCTTTTTTACTTATAGCTCCCAACAAGAGAAGCCTGCTATGTGGGGCCACACAGAGGATTGTACTGGGAGAGGGTAACAGCAAGCAGGACTGTAGGAGGCAGCTTCAGTGTGGCAAATGAGGTGGGGTTAACTAAGGTTCAGGAGCTCCATGTGGATTGGCTACCTTGAATAATTTTGCAGGCTCCTGGGCATAGGTGCTGTCCCTAGTTGTCAGATACTTGGTCCTTGGGCAATTAGGCCAGGTACATAGTGACTCCAGCCTGATAACAACAATGGCTGGGTATGGACTGAAGTCTGATCAGAAAGGGGAACTGACAAACTTCTGCCCAGGACCTTAAAGATAACTGACAGATCTCTAGTCAGGGTCTCAAGACTCTGTTGAGACAACATCTCACAGAAAATTATATTACACAAGCTATTAGAGGACTAGTGACAGTACCCTGAACTGGTTTTTAAATTTTAGTAAAGAGAAAAAATTTAAGAAATGATAAAAACTGTAATATTTTTAGAACATGAAGATAAGATTTAGAAAGGAAAATCTGAAGTTTGTTCAAATAAAGTTAGCTGTCTTAGTGGTGGTATAATTTTTGAAGCTTGCAGAAAGGATGTGGAAAAGACTTATTCAAACATTGTTGGGATACGGTGGGAAACTTCTCTACTAATGTTTCCTTCCGTGTGGAGATAGTTCCATTAGTTTAACACTCCTGTCCTTTCTCCACTTCTTCACTGCCTCTTCAGAAAAGGAGAGTAGTGTTTTAATCTGATCGGTGAATTTGGAACGACAAACTGAACATATGAATTTAGCCCCTTTTCTTTTTCTTTCTCTTTCTTGTCAGGAGCTGTCCACAGGAGTGACACATACCTCTGGCTTACTCCTCTATACTGTTTTACAGTTATGACTTTCCAACATGGATTGATGCCAATCCAGAGCTATCAATGACTGGGTATGTATTGTTTAATTCTGTGGATTAGAATTAAGAAGCCCCAAATCTTTCAGATTTAAGGTCATATTCTACTACATCAGCTTTGTAATAAGTATAAAAGTAATATTTTTATCTTCATGATTTGTTACTGCAACAGAGTTTAGCATAACATGACTAATAAATATATTTGCTTGAATTATCTTTCTTAAACATGGGAATTTAAAATAGTTCTATTTAATGGCATTTAACAAAATTGGCCTGTGCAATTCCATTCTCTTTCATTTTTTCCCTTTCCTTTCTGATTCATGTTTCCATTCCCTCTTCCCTGTAAGTTCTAATTCTAATGTGCTTTATGTATGTCCTGGAAGATGTATGCCACCCTTACAAAATGTGATCCATTGTGTTGTGCATATTTTAAATTTTATTTATATGTTATTTGTGAAGAGCTAACTTTCCAGTTTTTAAATTTTTCACTCAAAAGAATGTTGCTACATACATATATCTAGAGAATTAATTCTTTTCAGAACATTTCAACTTTTGAAAGATTGGGCCTCAGGAAAGTAGGGACATCTCTAAAAATAGATCAGTGAGGTGTCTCATGTGAGATCGTGAGTATCTCTATAAGAGGGTGTGGTTTTGCTTGCTGTGTATCCTTTTGTGGTGGGCACAAGACAATGAAGCTGCAGTTGAGCTGCTTAGATGAGTTTAAACTCAGTTCCAGAAAAAGAGTTATATTCTTTTTTTTGAAAGCCTGGTGAATTAGATGCGGAAAAATGGAGGAAAACAGAAACACTTAAGTGAGAGACAGGAAGTAAACACAGTGGATAGATTTTTGGAGTATTGGGAAACAGTCAGGAACTGAGCTTGGAAAACATTAATTTTCTCCCCACTTAAAGCCACTGATTACACATGAAGGGAACTGTGCAAAATATACACACTTCTTGCAGTACCCATGGAAGATGGCCTTGAACAACGGCCATTAGACCAGAACTAGAAATAAAATTCATGGACCTTGAGAAAGACTGTTTTTATTTCAAAAATAACCTCTGTTTATTGATTGCATACAATGTTCTATGTATTTCACATATATTATCACATTGAATCATTATAAGAATTCTATGAAGAAGGTGCAATTCTTATACTCATTTTACAGCTGAAGAAATTGAGGACACACCATTATTCGAGTCAAATCCAGGATTTAAAATCATGCCCATTTTTGTCTAAAACCTGTATTCTTTCCAGTGTACATGCTACCTCTCTATTTCAAGGAGAGAATGTTCAAGGATTTCTCCTTGCAATGATGCATTAGTTGCACTAGTGAATAATGCAGAAGTGAACAACATGACTGGGAGACAAATGAAAAAAGGAGAAGTGGATAAGGACCCACGTAACACATGGCACAGAGTGGGAATTTAATAACTGTTGAATGGATATTTGCTAAATGAACTAAAACCAGAAACACACCTGTATACCATTCGTAATTAGTTTTACATAACACCTGGCACAGAGTGGGAATTTAATAACTTGAATGGATATTTGCTAAATGAACTAAAACCAGAACCACACCTGTATACCATTCGTAATTAGTTTTGCATTTATATAGATTACCTGCTTTGTAACCAAAAGCAGCTCTTTCCATTGTATGCCTTTAGTTTTTCCCAGCAGTTTTTTTGGCCATTTAAAGTCCCAACTTAAACTAACAGACAGTCTACTTAGATAGTAAGGAACAGCACCTGAATTGGCTGTACTCTGTTGACAGGTTTAACAGCCACAAAGCTGTGGCCTCAGCCAAGCAGATAGGTAGGCAACTTCTTCTGAAATGGAGCAAAAAAAATGGCTTATGCATTTCTTTTGATGGTCAGACTTTCCATTGTTTCTATGTCAATAGATATTGGAGTATTTCCAAATGATCTAATAGCCAAATTATTTCTCTCATTTGCTTCCTGTCTATGTCTCCTTCCCATCTTCCTTTCTTAATGCTGTTTTCCCCCTTTCCTTTATTTCTCCCCTATCATTTCAGCAGTTAGTAAGTTAATGATGGATTTAACTAAACGCATCACTCAGACCTTGAGGGGGATATCCCCATTCTACAAAAGAAGAATAATCATTATGCAAGTGGAACCATGAGGAATGTAAATAGAGTAATCAGATTACACATTGAATACTAATACAAGCATACACATATTATCTGGAGATGAGAGAGAATTTAGGTTAGGATATTCTTGATTTTTATCTCTCTAGTGAAAACAGAACAGGTTTTCTTTTCTTTTATACCCTGTGCTGGTTTGGATTTGTTATACACCCCAGAAAAGACTATGTTCTTTTAATCCAATTTTGTGGGGGCAGACCTATTGTGGGTGTGAACTTTTGATTAGGTTGTTTCCATGGAGATGTGACCCCACCCATTCAAGGTGGGTCTTAGTAGCCTTTCTGGGGTCCTCTATGAGACTATAAAAGGCAGAGACATTTTGGAGAGAGCTCAGAGAAGCTAAGATATGTAATCCAGAGTTTGCCCTGGGAGAGGCAAGGAGGATCCAGAGAAACAGAGAGAAGCTAAGACGGAAGTCCAGAGAGATTTTGGAGAAAGCCATGGAAACCAGAAGCTAAACCTGGAAGTGACCGAGCATACTCCAGCCATGTGCCTTCCCAAGTGACAGAAGAACCTTGGATGCCATTGGCCTTTCTTTAGAGAAGATATCCTCCTGTTGATGCCTTAATTGGGACATTTTCATGGCCTTACAACTGTAAATTTGCAATTTAATAAACCCGCATTGTAAAAACCCATCCATTTCTGGTAAACTGCATTTCAGCTGCTTTAGCAAACCTAAATACCCCCCTTCCGGAAGGCTTTTACAGACCATAGCTCTATACCAAAAAAAGCGAAGACTCTTCTGAAAGTGAAATATTTGTCCTATCCTTTCCAAATGGAATACAGAACCTTGTGAGATTATCTAACTGAAAAATTAAGCTTTATGTGAGTCAGAATAATTGTCCATATTAACCAAGCTGGAAAATTTCAGATGTGTGTGTTGCCAATATTTATACAATCCAGTGCCAAATATTAGATGTTTAACTTTCAATCAATCATTAAATCCAGATTAGGAGTGGGATAGACAATTAAGGTCCTACATAATTTTAAAACACCATTTTGGGTCCTGTTTTAACCAGAAACTTTATATCAAATTATAAACTTATGGTATAATTCACAAATTAATCTTTATTCATTTTCTTTTTCTATTTGGGTGGAATAGGGATTCAACTGTATATAACTTGGGAGGAGAAAAAGGGCAAAAGTTGTTTTAGTAAATTTTTGCATTAACAATGGAATTATTCTAGGTTGTATATATGTTACTAGAAAATAAATTTTTAAAATAAAAACAGCATATGACTGTACAACATAGTGAACCCTGATGTAAACTATGGACTAATAATAGGCTGCTATATGGGAACTCTGTATTTTATGCAGGATTTTTCGTAAACCTACAGCTTCTCTAATAAAATTTGTTTGAAAGAATGGAGAACTCAAATACACTGCTGAACCTTCTCTAATTTTCCTATTATCCAGTGCTTTTTGAAATCTACATGAAGTAGAAGAGGGTATGTGGCCAAAGTCTGAATAAAACCAAGAACCTTAAGATCAAGCAATCTTCCTGGAAAGAGTATCAATGATTTATTTTTCTTTTAAGGAAACCTGAACCATTTGAAGCTGTTATGGACCCCAGAAGAGCCATGATCCTTTAATCCAGTCTTATTGGGTGGAACCTTTTGATTGAAAGTTTCCATGGAGATCCCAACTAACTGTGGATGAGAACTTTGATTAAATTATTTCCATGGAGATATGACCCCACCCATTCATGATGGGTCTTAATTAGATCACTGGAGTCCTTTAAGAGAACTCATGGAGAGAAGGAGCTCAGAAAAGCTGAGAGACATTTTGGAGAGAAGCTAAGATATGTAACCCAAAGTTTGCCCCAGAGAAGCTAAGAGAGGACTCTGAGATGCTTAGAGAGAAATGCTCCAAGAGAACCAGAGAGCTGAGAGAAGCTAAGAGAGACAGAAGCCCAGAGACATTTCGGAGAAAGCTGTTTGAAACACAATCTGGAAGCAAAGGACCAGCAGATGCCAGGCACATGCCTTCCCAGCCAACAGAGGTGTTACGGACGCCATCAGCCTTTCTTCAGTGAAGGTATCCTCTTGTTGATGACTGAGCTTGGACACTTTTATGGCCTTAAAACTGTAAATTTGTAACCAATAAATTCTCTTTATAAAAGCCAGTCTGTTTCTGGTATTTTGCATAATGGCAGCTTTAGCAAGCCAGAACAGCCTGTATGACAATGTATCAAAATAATGGTGTTTAAAGGAAAAAAATCACATACATTGGTATTCAATGGATATTCAGTAAATGTTTGTTATTTAATTAAAGGTAAATGAATGATACAACTGCATCAATCACATAACTGCATAAACCTTCCAATTGTTTTATAAGCTCTACCAATAAAATCTGGGTGTCCACCTGAATAATTGGTATTATATATGAATGATGCCTGATTGTCCAGCTGAAGTTCATGGCCCTTTCCTATTTAATATTATCTGGTGAAATAAAATTCCATTCAATTCATGATTCTTCTATAGTGTTTATGTTGGGAGAAAGGTATCGTTGAGAATGGCAATCCAATACTCTGGGCAAGAAATAATGTGTGCTTGTGTTGAGGACTGAATTACGTCCCTGATAAAAGGCATACTCAGGTCCCAATCCCTGGTCCTGTGGGTGTGAACCCATTTGTAAATAGGACTTTGGAAGGTATTGTTAAATTGTGCCCAAACTGAATAAGGGTGGGCCTTAAACCGATATGACTGAAGTCCTTATAAGCAAAGGAAACTGAACATGGAAGGAAAAGCCATGGGGAGAAGCAAGTCACCAGAAGTCAACTGAACCCAGAAGAGGAAGGAGAGGATACTGCCAAGTGGTGAAAAAGCCAGGAAGCCCCAAGATAGCTGGCATCCAGCTCCAGAGCGCTACAGTCTTCAAGGACAAAGTAATGCCTTGCTGATGCCTCAATTTCAGACATATCTTAGCTTCAAAACCGTGAGCCAATGGTTGTTTAAGTCAACCCTTTGCATGATATATGTTTTTAGCAGCTGGGAAACTACTAGGGTGGCCATAACAAATTATCGCAAACTGGGTGGCTTAAAATAACAGAAATTTATTTTCTTAAGTTCTGGAGGATAGAAGTCTGAAATCAAGGTGTTAGCAGGGCCATGCTACTCCTGAGGTTTTAGGGAAGAGTCTGTTCCATGCTTTTCCCCTAGCTTCTTGTGGCTTCTGGCAATCTGTAACTTTCCTTGGTTTGTAGATATATCACTCCAATTTCTGCATCCATATTCCCTTCCCTCTGGGTAGTCTGTGTCCACATTTCCCACTTCTTATGAGGGTATCAGTCATATTAGATTTAGGGCTCACCTGAATAAAGACCTTACTTCCAAATAAGGCCACATTCATAGGACATGAATTTTGGGAGGACACTATGCAACCCAGTACAGTGCCTGAATTAGAACAATGACAGTGGGCTGAGAGAGAAAGTTATTGTTACAAGAGATTTTAGAACCAGAATGAGTAGAATGTGGGTATGTGAGGGAGACTGTCAGGGTTCTGGTTTAGACAGCTGCATGGATACATTAGAGATAAAGTATACAGTTGGGACATCAAGGTTTGGGGTCTGGAAAAAGAGTTCAGTTTTGAGCAAGATGACCCAGAGCTGTCTACAGGACATCCAGGTGGAGGTGTACCCACACTACACCTTTCTTATTTCCCTTCACATTCTTGGGGGGGTCATTCTGGTCAAACTTTAATAATATATATTCACATAGATGTTGCTTTGTCAATTACTCAAGAAATTTTCATTAATACAGCTGTCTTTCCACCTAGATTATAAACACATTGAGGGCAGATTCCTTTTCCTTTTTTTCCTTTTGGTACACTTTATTGGCCTCTGGTAAAATCCTTAGTGTAGTTGAAATCAGTGTCAAGGTTTATAACCAAATTCACATTCATTTCCTCTATGAGTTAAGTGAGCCTTTGTTGGTAGGCATGGTTCATCAGCCATCCATCCTTGCTCTTACTAAGGAAAAAAATCAATTTCTTAAAAAACTTAGAAAATGGAGATGGCTTTAGAGGGATCATTAGAAGACAAAACAATTTGGGGACATAATATTATGCTCTACTATTTATGTGTATTTAAAAAATACTGATGTCAATGAAAGAATTCAGTTGATAAAGAAAAAATTAAGAAAATCAGTAAATCACTCTATGCAAAATGTATTTTGACTTTATAGTTCAATATTTCTTTTGTAAGAATTAATTTTTTCATTTTCACTATCAAATAGGCAATAATTAAAAGTGATGACATTCAGTGATGAGTGACGGAAATTCTCATGCACTTCTATTGGCTATATATAGTCATACTAGAAAGCAATTTGGCTGTATGTATTAAGACTCTTGAAATGTTTAACTTAGACCTGGGAATTCAATTTAGGAATCTATATGAGGAAATGGTCAAAGTTTTATTGAGGAATAATTACAAGGATATTCATAAGTTTATTCATAAGAATCGTCATAAGTTTATTTATAAATGGTTAAAAATTTGAAGTAGCTAAAATGTTAAATCATATAGGTTTGTTAAATTATGATATTGACTCTAACTTCTCTTTCTCTTCTTAGAATCCATGTTTCTTCATTACAGTGGCTTTCTTGCAAACTTCCTAGTAGTATTGTTTCTCTGTTCTTACTTCATTCCCAGGCAAAATCCCGGCCCTGAAAAAACTCAACTACTAGCTTTCTCCATGCCTGTAACACTGTAATTAAAAATTATTGTAGAAAATCTTTTAAGTTAGCTTGCATTTCATCTGGGCCCTCAATACTGGCAATTCCATTCTCTTGTGCCCAATAAACATTATTTCATACTTGCATACCTTCTCCAATCTTCTCCTATCTCTGTCCTCTTTATTTTTCACTCTCCTTTGTGCTGCCCATAATTTCAAAGGATGACACTGCCTCCTACTGTATAGAAAAAGTAGACACTGTTAAAGAGTAACTCCAAATCTACTATTTACATCTGCACCAGCCACCTTTTTCCCTTCTGAGATAGTAGATGAAGAGTTCTACCTCCTATGAATGATGAAATCTGCTGTTTGCCAGGACTGTTATAACAAATACTACAGACTGATTGGCTTAAAAGAACAGGAATTTACTGTCTCACAAGATTGGAGGTGAGAAGTCTAAAATCAAGACATCAGGCAGACAGAAGTCTGTATGGTTCTGGTTGTGGCTTGCCAGCAGTCCTCTGCCATAAGGTGATCTATTTGCTTCTGCCTCCTCCTGCTCCTACTTCCATGGTCAAATTTCCTTTGCTTGTAAGGAATCCTATAATATTGAATTAAGGCCCATCCTGTTTCAGTTTGACCTCATCTTAATAGGATCTTTGAAGTTCCCATTTTCTTATAGAGTTCACACCCACAGGACTAGGGGTTAGGCCTTGAACATGTTTTTGTGGGGGACATGATTCAATCTACCACATTCTTCATATGCGCTCTGGATCCCATCCTTTCTCATCTTCTTTAAGACCTTGCTCAAGTAATTATTTCCTGTTTCTTCTCCATCCTAACCTTTTCTAAGTATTTGTCCATTTTCAGCATTCAAACATACTCTAGGGTCTCTCATCCTTTAAAACAAATAATCAAACAAACACACTGTTCCTTGGACTCACCTCTCTTTTGCTGTAATGCTCTTTACAGCCGAGATTCTTAAAAAAGTTTGCGTTCTTTACCACTTTATCCCTTATCCTCTCTTATCCCCCACTTTTATTTGGTTTCTGTCCCCACCTCTTCACCCAAACTTCTCTCACAGATCATTATGGACTCCATGTTGTCAGATCCAATGGAGTGTTTTCAGTCGTCATAACGTATAACTTTGCAGCATTTGTTTATACATTGTACAATTTCCTGTTTTTGAAACACTCTCTTTTCTTGTTTTCCTTGACATCATACTACCCTGGTTTTTCTCTCATTAATCTGGCCATTTCTTTTTAGAATTTGTTTGCCTAAAAGTTTGTCTCTTTTTGACAACTAACTCAGTTCCCACTGAACTTTTCTTCTACATCTCTTTCTAAAATATCTCACTCTACTGAGGACATTGGATACCATCTATTTATAATCGACCTTCTCATTTCCCTTACGGAGGACCACACTTCTCTGCATATCCAACTGTTAACTTCTTCACTTTGATGTCTCATGGACATTCTGATTTATTGTGCTCCCAACTGAACCCTTGATTGTCTCCCATCAGATTTTTTTCTCCACCAGTCTCCAGGCAATGGGGCCCTAATTGCTTGGTTTCTCATGCTAAAAACCTGTGAGTTATCCTTGCCATCAGCCTTATATTTACCTCCCACACTGAATCCAACACCAAGTCCTGTTGATTTTATTTCCGAAATATGTTTTGAATATGTCTGCTTCTCTCTCTTTCCACTTACTAACCTGGTCCAAACCAATAATTCTAGCCTGGATGATTACAATTTATTGTCTTTCAGCTTCTATTTTGTTTTCCTAAATTCATCTGCCTAGCAGTTAAAGAGGTCATTTAAAAATGCAAATCTGATCATGTCACTCCCTGGTGTAAAATCCCTTCATTTGGTTTCTCAAAAGGATAAAATCCATAATCCTTAATTTGTTCTAAACGACCTGACTACCCCACCAGCCTAAAATCCTGCTGAACTCTCCACAGCCCTGCCATCTTTTTATTTTTGTCCACTCTGACCTTTCCATTCCGCAAATACTCTAGAGTTCTTACCCAATATGGTTTCCTTTGTTTCCTTTGCCAACTTCCCCTCTTATCTTCACTTGGCATAATCCTACTCATCCATCAGGCCACACCTTAAATTGCACTTTCACAGGAAATCCTTTCCTCACTTTATAGATTAGGCTGAGTCACTATCTTCTTATAGTAAGTACCTTTGTACCTTCAAAATAGCTATTCTTCTGTTCAGAATCCTTCAATAGTAGCTATCAGAATATTTATGTATGTAATTACCCTTTTAGTGTCTGTTGCTCCATGAGGGCCCATTCACAGCTGTGTACTGAGAGATAAGCCTAGTGCCTGAGAAACATTAGGTTCTCAATAAAAATATTTTAAAATGAAGCAGTCAGTAAATGATCATATAGTCATTAGTGATCAAGTTTTATAAGTAATTATGTAAAGAAATGTTCTTGATTCGTGTTACATAAAAAACAAAGAATACAAAACATGATTCCAGTTTTGAAAAATATTATGTTTATTTCAATATAAAAAGACCCTGGAAGGATTCCTTCTACCCCAGATTTTAACATTTTTGGATAAATTCTAAGTTTTAGATTTTAAAAATTTTTGGTTATTGGGATTATAAGAGATTTTTATTCTTTATACCTTTCTGCATTTTCCACATTTTTTCTCATTGAAACTTTATTACATTTATCATTACAAAAAGTAAAAGTTATTTAAAAAGAAAAAATTCAGTTATTTGAACTGTATTCAAATACATGATGATTTTAGGTCCTTTATATTATTGCCTTCAGTTTCCTTAAGCCATTGCAAATCTCCTTTTTAAAAAATAGAATGCATCATACTCTAATACAAAACATCTTTTTGCTCAATGATCAGCTGCATGGAGAGGACATATCTGCTCTAAAATAGGATGCTTGTGAATCATAGGGTACCAAGGTTTGTAACACTGATCCAACTAGCAGAAGAATTAGTCAGGGTCATTGAACAAAGACAATTTGTTCAAATATATTCAGTAAACTGCTCACTGGAATATGAACAAAAATCCCTTATCTTTGGGAAATGTATGGCTTATTTATTAGTGCAGGTTCTTTGAGGAAAGATACAGGTAACAAGCTGTGAAAGTCTTCATCTGTTTCATTTTTTACAGTACAGTGCTTAAACATTTAAAAAAGAAAAACCTAATTTGCAAAGTTACATTGACATTGTAATTTTTGCATATTTAATAAACCTTAGCTACTTTAACTGAAAAGTGGAATTTTTCATGGAATGCTACCCTTTTCATTACTGCATACATCTTAGATTTAATTTGGCATGGGACGCATCAACCTTAGCTCTTGGAGACAAGGTTAGAATCTGTAGTGCATGAAAACGAGCTCTTCTAAACATTATTTTTTTTTCTTCATTTGCTACACATTCTATTCCAGCTTTGGAGAGAACACAAAGAATGAGAATGATCTTTTTTCTTAGCTTGACAGAAAATTATTAGAGTAGATGCAAATATTTTCCTTTTTGGAAGAGAAAGGATAGCATTTCTCCACATACCTTTAGAATGCCAAGAAGGTAGTATTTGTTATAATACAAAGCAAAAAAGCAATTGTGGAAGTCTTACATGTTTTGAAGAAAACTGCTATTGTTATTGTTTTCTGTATTTTTTGGGGGGAGGGGTAGAAATTTGGACTGGCTTTATTATTGCCAAAACACTTTTTTTTGGCTTGATGCCCCAAAATTTTAGTGCTATTTTGAAAAATTTTCAGATGTATATTAAAGCAATCATTTGGTTGAATTTAAGGTGTGAAAAAATCCAATTCTCTAACTGATAATCATATTATTACTCCTTTTTTTTTCTTTTGGGAAGAAAAATAAGTTACTGCACCATGGTGACATATGTCAACCATTAAGTGATTTGCAGGACACCAAGTAATTAATAAACTTTGCTTTCTTTGAAAAGGTGGTATTATGATTAACCTGAAAAGTATGACTTGAATGAGGCTAGAAAAGTTTAGTAAAATTATATAGTGAGGACTCTTCATTTCGTGAAATACCTGGCTTAAAGAGAAAAAGGAATTTATTGACTCATGCAAGTGAAAATTCCAGGCTTCAGAGTGGTAGTTGAGGGCTAAAGCAAAGTCCTCAAGATTCAGTCTCTCTTTGCCACTTAGCTTTTTTTAATGCCCCCTCTGTGTTGACTTCATTCTCAGGCAGGCCAACCGCTCCCCCACTCTCTATTCAACACAGAATGTTTCTTTTTCCTAAAATTCCAACAAAATATCCTGGGGTTGAGTTTCACTGCCCCTAATTGCCCTAGCTGGGGTTGTGTGCTCATCTCTAAATTAAATCACTCTGGTCAGCAGGTGTGATGCTCTGAAGGTGCAGCCTGAGGCACAGGCAAGCCCAGTCAGGGATAGGGTCCACCAAGAGGCTCTATATGGACCGAATGTAGAGAGGCAAGATCTCTCCAGTTGCCCTTATGTGAATAAAGGAGATTTGACATGGGGCCAGAGAAAATTTTTCTGTGTATGAAAGTCATAATGAATATATATAGTTGGTCTCAGATTAGGAGATGAAAACCTTGGAAGATATCAGGATTTTGACACCATTGAGGGGTAAAATAGACTTCGTTTGATGTCCTGCATATCTGCTATTAATGAAGGATAAAGAGGGGTATGCCCCTTGGGTGCTCTACTACTGGATGCACTATAGAGCAGTTACTGTGAAGGCTACCTTCTAACCAGCTGGGGGCTCTGTGGAATTCAAGTTTGCTCATGTCTAGCTGATTCCTTTCAATTGAACACATTAATTTGAGCATCTTTTATGAGCTAAACAATCTGAGGCATTCAAAAAATGGCAAGTAATGAAACAGTAGAAACAGTAGGCCTTCTTGATGTCCCAAAGATATGAAGTATCTATCATTTATTGTTAATCTAGTGCAGTTTTTGGAGTCCAAACTCAATGCTGCATTGAAGGCACATGGGGACTTGGAATATCTGTGGCAGATTGTTCAGGGCTTGGAATTGGCCCAAGAAATCTAGAGACCCTTTAGACCCCCTAGGGGTCCTGTTATGAATAGAATGTATTTATAATATTTAGATATAGCCCTTACCTTAGGCATAGTATTGGTAAGCTTGAAGAGGGGGATATTTGTGAGATAATTATGGGATGATATATGAAGTAAGTAATTCTTTACAAATTTACCTTTGTAAATTATACTGGTAGTTATATGTACTTCAGTCTTCTCATTCATACAGCTGTTTGAATGGGCTTAAACTTTATATGTAAGAAAAGGAGGACAGTTTCTTATGGCTTTCATTGAAGCCATACTACCTAAGATCTTTCAGATCTCCTAGAATCCTGTGAGAAGTCTAAAATAAGTCCTAGAAAAAGAATCTGAGCCTCGACTGAGTTTTCTCAGGTGCTTCTCACTAAAGATGCTTCCCTGGGACCTCTTTGATCCACTTTTCTCCCTCTCCTAAAATCTTCTTTCCTTCAAATTTCTACTAAATAAGAAGGTACAGGAGTTCTGACTGGCCTGAAATTTAAAGTCTTTTGCTTAGTGTTTATCTTCATCTTTGAGTCTAGGTATGAAAGCCATTGGTGGACTCCCTAATATGACCAAGATGGTGCTATGGCACCTGCCTCTGGTGATTAGTAGGTACTACAATATTGGCATTGTAATGATGGGACTATTTGTGAGAATCAGGTTCTTACTTTTGCCAGTACTGATTTAACAATGAGAAATATGCACTATTGTGTTGGAGAAAATATTTAATGGTACTAAACCAAAAGGTTTGTTTTATTTTTAAAATAAAACACTGCATTTACAGTTTTCTTTCCTTGCTTATAGCACAGATAAAATGCAATTTATATATTAGGCATCTTTGTTGTTCTGAAAAAAAGTCATAATGAAATAATTAAGATTGCTTGTTTCAAAAACAGCTTTTAGAAAGAAGTCTACATTAGGAAGGTTTTTAATTTTACCCCTTCCAGAAAATTATGTTTCTCAAATGAGAAAATGAACATTTTCCTTCAGCAAATTGGAATGTAGAAAATCAGTAAGGGCTTAGAATCTGGAAAAGAAAATAAAGTGTCAACTATAGATATGATAGGTCCTCCCCTCCATCTGGTGATAGCCTTGGTGTAAATAAGAAATTGTTGAGCTGGATAATTTAACTGAAAAGCAGATGATACTGTCTTTCCTACCAACGAGGGTCTACTTCAAGTCCTCATTACCATAGGCACAAAATGTATGGAAGAAACAAAATAGGTCAAGTGCAATTAAGTTCTCATGCATAAGGCAATAACTTTAGCTCATGTCTTCCAAACTTTTAAAATTACCCTAGTGAACTAACAGCAGCTTTTAATGAGACACGAGCAAAGAAAACACAGATTCTGTAAGATGGAAAGTCAGATAAGTATGGCAAAATAGTTGCTCTGCTACACATAGGTTTACTCCATTTGCTCTTAATGAAGCGTGGCCACTCTCTGTGTCCCTGCATTTAGTTCTACTTTCTGTATGTGCTAGTTCCACCTTCCCGGTGATAAAGAGATGCATACATTCCAAAGAGATGAGTCAATAAAAGAAGAGAAATATCTTTTGGTTCAAGATTTAAAAAGTGTCAGAGAGAAGAGAAGCAAGCAACATATATAGTTGAAAGACCAGTAAATTAGGAATCATGTATCTGGGTTAATTTAATCTTAGTTCTGCTGTTTATGAGCCATGTAACCTTGGGTAAATTATTCAGCCTCTCATTCTCAGTTACATTTTCTATAAAATTAAAGAGGTGATTTAGATAATCTCTAACAATTTTACAATATGGTAAACAAATAATTTTTTTTTTTAAATGACTGAATAACTTTTAGAAACTCATTTCAAGAATCAGAACCCTTTGTACTAGAATTATCATCTAAGACCCACAGTTTCTTTTCTATGGGGGGGTGGTGTGCTGAATAGTGATAAGTAGGCAATTTTGAATCATGGAACAGAAGAGCTTGCATTTACTAAGAGGCAGTATGAGAAGAGGCTGAGACTCTGGAAATAATGGCATGAAACCAGGCCTATTCTCTCCCTATTCCCAGCTTTCATTCTTGGTTTAATTCCCTAGTTTAAGCAATTACAAAGTTAGAAATTGCATGGGTTTCATCAGGTTTTGTTTGTTTTATTTTAGCTCTCCTTTCTCTTCTATCTTGAGAGAGTTCCTAATACTAATAATAGCTAGCAATGTTTGAGGACTGCACACTTGTTTTCATTTTTCATTTAATCTTCATGAAAACATAAAAGGTAGGTGTCATTATTATTATCATTAAGTAACTTGTCAGTGAGAAACAGAGTCAGGATTCAAACTCCAGCCTGCTTGTTTGAAGAGCCCAACTTCTCTACCTTAGGAGGCAGCAGAACAAAGTGATTGTTAACAAGAACAACAATTAATTACATCATGCGCACCTTGTTCTAAGTGCTTTAGATATATTGAGACATACAATCCTGATGGTAATTCTATGATGAGGGCTCTATTATTATGCCCATGTTATAGATGAAGAAACACTGTTAAAGGGAAGTGTGATGAATTGAATTACTTGTACTCCAATTGAGATATGTTCTTAATATTAATCCACATACCTGTTGGTGTGAACCCATAGTTGATACATCTCTTGAAGATGTCATTTGAAGTTAAAGTGTGGCCCACCTAACAAGGTTGGGTCTTAATCTGCATTACTGGAGTCCTTTAATAAGCTGAAGAAATTCAGATATGGGGAGAGAAAGCCAAGGGGTGGAGTCGGAAGCCGGAAATCACCCGGAACCGGAAGAGAAAGGAGAGGGCATCTCCTTCTGTTGAGAGGCGGGGATACAGGAAGACTAGGAACAACAAGGATCACTGGCAGCCACACCACAGTGTTACCGGCTTTGTGGAGAAAGCACCGCCT
Organism: Choloepus didactylus; assembly: GCF_015220235.1. Classification (NCBI taxonomy): domain Eukaryota; kingdom Metazoa; phylum Chordata; class Mammalia; order Pilosa; family Megalonychidae; genus Choloepus; species Choloepus didactylus. The sequence continues at coordinate 181,220,832 of NC_051310.1, read as the reverse complement.
TGATGACGCCTCAGTTTTGGACTTCTCTAGCCTCAAAACCGTGAGCCGTTAAATTCCCGTGGTTTATGCCAACCATTGTGTGATATTTGTCACAGCAGCTCAGAAAAACGAAGACAGGAAGTTAGATGATTTTCCCAAAGTCTACCCAGCCTGGAATTGCCAGAGCTGGAATTTGAATCAGTGCAATTGGTGCTCTATAAGACACTGCCTCACTATCAAGCTGCCACACTTCCCAGAGGAGAACTGTGAAGGTAATTCTTGCTTTTTATGACAGTTGTGTTCCTGGAACATTTCCTGAATTAGTTATTCATACTGACTTCCTTATAAAATGAAGACTGGATTCTGTTAATGTAAAGGTGAAGTGAAGGAAGTGGAAAAAGAGGGGCCTGAGGGGTAATGAAGAGAATTGTTGTGAAGAGTGTTGACAGGAGGGCCAGCTTGTGTAGACCGTGGTGGTGGAATGACAAGAATGAAGACAAGCTATTTGTACTTGCCTGAAGGGAGAAGGGAGGTTTTAACCCCACTCCCTACGCCACCCCCCAACTCTGCCTGTAAAGCGATAGGTGGGGAAGTAGTAGAATGTGATATATTGATAGGCCATAGCCAAAGTTTTGGGTTTGGACCAAGCCAGTTTTGGGGACCAGCAGATGCTGTCTCAAGTATGACTATCAACGGCTCTTGTCTGGGGGTTCTTACATGATTCATTGTCCCGGGTTATCTCTAGTGGGTGGTGCTAGCTTGGATTTGGGGGAATGCTCTTACTAATTTGAGGGCATACTTTGGACACAATTACTATCCAGCCAGTGAAGTACTGGATTTATCTTTAGTGATGCTGGGCATGCAGAATAGCACAGTTTTCATACTCTGTATTGGGCATTAGTCAGAAGGTGGACATAATGTACTGTGCTGTTGTTAGGTTTGGAAGGAAAGATCAGTGGAAAAAGAGGAAAGATTTAGGACATGTGAAAGGGTATACATTTTACAGGCCTCAAGATTTTATAGACTTTAAAATTTTTTTCCGGAACACACCTACCCCTACCTCTGTTCATACTCTTCACCAATACCCATTTAGGCTTTTGTATTGGGCTTAGGAATTATTCTTTTGGAGGATTTCATGGAGTGGAGATATTTGTTTAATAACCGTATTGTATCCTCCTTATTTTGAGTCCTCAAAGAGTACTTGTTTTTAGATTGTAACTTGTAATCCTTTGTCCTTCTAAAGAAGTACTTAGTTTTCCCAAAGTATTTGTTGCTGAGGGGGGTGGGAAAAATGCGAATCCCTAAATGCCTTGATTGGAAATCTTAGTTTGGCTGGAACTAAGTTTGAGGTGTGTCATTGAATCAATTATTATAAATTCATTGGTAAGGTGTTGTGTATAATAGGACTATGGATAGTAACCCATGTTATTATGGGTGTGTTTGACTTTTTCTGAAGACATTGGGGAAATATAATAATAAATGTATCCTATTGGGAGAGAAGAAAAAAAAGAGAATCTTTTAGGTTCCAAGATTCAGGATTCTGAATAGGCCAAAATAGGTAGAGGATGTGGACTCTTGGCAGGGGAAGTTGTAAGAGGGACTGTTTTTGGCCAGCATATGGAGAACAGAGCCACAAAATAAGCAACTTTTTTGGGAAATGACTATTAATTTGGCTTAGTGGAAGACTATACTCATGCCTTGGGATAGCTGTACTGCTATTGCTGATTTTAGCTGAAGGAATGCTGGATCCTGCCTGTGGCATTTTGAGGTGGCAAACCATCAGGATGGGCTTTAGGTGGCCCAGCTTCTTTTCCTGATGTACAAAGCACTCACTGTATACAGTGCCTTCATAGCACTCACTGCATACGTGACAATGTTCTGTTTACAAATTTTAGCTCATTTAGTCTACAAGCTTGTGAGGCTAGTGTAGTCCTAGATTCCTATTTTAAAAGATTAGGACACTGAGGCACAGAGAATTTAGGGAATTTGCCCAATTTGAGTTGCAGGATTGGGAATCGAACGCAGGCCTTCTGGTTGGAGTTAGTGTTCTTACTTAATATACTTTGTTGCTTCTTGTGGAATAATTTTAGGGCTCTGGGAAACCCAGCTACCTAGGGAAAACCTTGATGCTAATTTCTTGCACCCTTCAAGCTGCAAAGTGTGCTTGTATTTTTTTGGAGCATGCAACTTTTTCCAAAGGTGTCTGTCTTGTCAGGAGCTGCACTCTACCTGTCATCCTTCCCTTATGTTTCCTTCAGACACAGGAAAGGTGTTTGCTACCTTCCAGTGGAACTCAGACTGACGGGTGCCTCCCAACCAGTTAAAAAAAAATCAAGCATCAAGAATTGTTCTAGTAGGCCCAGCTGTCCATCAGACTCAAGCTCTTCCATCCATCTCCATGCAGTGAACACCACCTATGGATGATGCCTATTGGGTGTGTGGTCATGTTTTAAATTCTAGTGGTGGTGATTACACTTGTAACACAAGTTCCTTTTAGAAAACCAGGAAAGTTCAGAAATTTATTGACAATGGTGAATAGTCTGGAAATGAGCATTCTACAGCAAATGGGTGTTGCTGTCTCTTGTATATTGGTCCTCCCTTTCTCCTGTTCTTTCCTTGCTGGATGGCACATGGCATGGAATTTTCATGCTTCTTCCTTTATGTATGAATAATGTTTGTGAGCCCTGCTTATGCATCACTACTGGGTTCTATTCTTCCTCCCACCCTGGATTTGGAGTCTCTCATTTAGAGAGGTGTTTTTAGGTGCATAAGCAGAGTCCCATATTATGAGGGTGACTGAACAGTTGATCTGGTGCCTGGTACTTCCGGTCCTGTCAATAATGCTTGATTTTAAGCCCGAGGCCCTCCAATCTGTGAAACAGGTATGTCAGATCCTCTCTTCTGCATTTTTGGGGATCTAGTCTTCTTTGCAAAGAATTAAAAATGTGGCCCTATCTCTGCCAGATGCATCAGCTTGGGTGTGGTAACTAAGCAAGATTTCTATTCAGTGCCTCTTCTCATCTCTCCATCTCAGCGAATGGCACCATTATCCAGCCAACTGTATATGCCAGGAATCTCTTGGCTATCACCTATCCCTTGAGCCATATTCACTAAATCTTATAGAGTCTGCCTTTTTACTATCTTTGAAATCCAACCCCTCTGCCCCATTTCTGTTGCTTTGTTTCTCATCTGAATTACCAGAGTAACCTCCTGGTTCTTTTCCCTGCCTCCATTCTGAATTGTATTGCTGCTGTTCTATTTTTAATTCAAGAATGATGATGTCAGTCTCTTACTTAAAATCCTAAATGTTCTCCATCATTTTCAGTATACTTAAAATGTTATGACATAATACACATACCTTTTAAGATCTGTTCCTACTTACCTGTCTTGCCCTGTGTACTTTTGTGTTCTCATGTGAATCATTTGTCAGCCACTCTGACCACTTGTAGTCTCCTAAATTTGTTCTATTTTGTGATTTTACACATGCTTTATTTCTCTTCAGAATGCCCTTATCTACCTTCTTTGGTTTCCTCACTTCTGATCCTCCTTGCAGATTCAGCTCAGATGCCATTTCTGTGAAACCTGCCTTGATCTTCTAGTCTGACTTTGTTTTGCCCTTATGCTTCATTTCCAAAGCACATTTACTAACAAACCTACCAGCCATTATTACATTACACTGAAACTGTATGTGGTTTTTGTTTTTCAACTTGGCTGGCTTCCTCACCATGCTGCAAACTTGTAAGGGGAAGGATAGTGTATCAGTCATTCTTCAGTTCTTAGCACAGTGCCTGATTTGTAGTGGCTATCCGTGAATATTTGGTGAATAGAAGAGTGAAGAACATAGATCCTGTTGTATGGCCCATATAGCTTGCAGGTAGTACAGAAACTGGTATTCAGGTAGTTTCAGTTTACCTGAAGAGATTTAGAAATGAACCACCCCTGCTGCATACAAGAGGGACTAATTGAGGGTCTTTGGTCTCTAAAAGATGGGTGGCACAGCTTGGCGGAGGTTGTAATTGTTTTAGGGGAGGCCAAATATTTGTCTGTTTATTGATCTGTAAGCATTATGAGAAGAGTCAGGAAAAGACTTTACCTTGTACTTGGGAAAATTTATACTGAACATGGGGACTGACCCTCCTAGAATTGATCATCAAGGGTACATTCATTCCTAGCTCACTCATTTTGGGGCCAAGAAGTGTCAAGACTGGGGTTAGGTTGGAACTAATGTCCAGAATTACTCTGAAGGTGACAAAGAATTCCCCACATTTGTCTCAGGAGGCTGTGTTAATAATTGGAATGGACAGGGGGTCCTATTTGGGAATAGAGAAAAGCTGAATTCCCGATTCCCTGAGTCTTTTTGATTAGCTTGCTGGAGTTGGGGCCCCTAGAGCAGTCTTTGATTTAGGCTCTGTGTTAATTAGCATACATGCTAAGTTGCTAGAAGAAAGAAACCTCAAAATATGGTTTCTTACGTGACCATCTAGAAATAGTCAGACAATTCAGGGTGGGTAGAGGGCTCTACTCCCTGAGATCATCCTAGGACCTTGGTTCCTTTGTCCTGTTCTCCTCTATTCCCTAGACTGTGATTCTACATGGAGTAGAATCATCTGGGTTTCATTGCAAGCGTTTCTAACTCAGGTCTGGGGTTGGGCCCAAGAATCTGCATTACTGACAATTTCCCAGGTGATGCAGATGCTATTGGTCTGGGAACTTTGAGAGCCACTGTCTTATAATGTGGCCCATGTCTACTTGGTTGGAGCTGACTTGCTTGTTCCAACCCTGGGGAAAGGGAGAAAGGAAAAGAGCAAGGAGCAGATCACACCCACCTGTTTTAATGGCAAGTCTCAGAGGTTGCACATCTTCTATTCATATTCTGTTGGCAAGGATTTCATAACACAGACACAACTATCAGCAGGGAAGGCTGGGGAATATAGATTATATTGGTGTTTGATGTTCCCAGGTAAAACATGGGAGCTCTATTACCCAAAGGAAAAAAGGGGGAGAAATAGTGGCAATCACCCAGTGTTGCACATGTATGGGGATGTATATTCATAGATCATTCTATGCCCTGGGACATGGAGGCAGGACACCCACTGCAGGTTCTGAGCAATTTTCCCAGGACTCAAGAAATGCCCTGCACCCACCAAGGCTCTGGGGGAGTCCTCAGACCCATGAACTTGGTTAATTTGCCATAGCAGTAGTGGTCAAAGAACATGGGTTTTCTCCATCCCTCAGTCCCTCCTTCCTCCTTTTCCTCTCTCTGACTCAGACCTCCCCATCAGGTGGTCCATTTTCTCCACAGCTGATGCTACAGCAACTGTACTCTCATCCTGCTGACACTGCATCCAATTTTGATAGTGGTTGGCTACTTGTGTAAGAATTAAATTCTTTCTTTTTTTCTGGTGGGTAGCTGAACTCTTAAAACCTACTGCTCCAACATGAAACAAGTCCTTCAAAAACACAAAATTGTTTTAACCTGAAAATTTGCCTAACAGAAAGAGTGAAAGAACTGCATTGTATCTAATAATAAATGGATTTCTGATAATTAGCAAAAGTGGTTCCTAATGTGGGTGTGCCAGTTTGAATGTATTATGTGCCCCAAAACGCCATTATCTTTGAAGCAATCTTATGTGGGCAGACTTATTAGTATTGATCAGATTGTAATTCTTTGAGTGTTTCCATGGAGATGTGACCCACCCAGTTGTAGGTGATAGCTCTGATTAGATAATTTCCATGAAGGCATGGCCCCACCCATTCAGCGTGGGCCTTGATTAGTTCACTGGAGCCCTATATAAGCTCAGACAGAAGAAGTGAGCTTGCTACAGCCAAGAGGGACACTTTGAAGAATGCACGAGAGCTGAGAGAGGAGCCACAGATGGGAGACAGTTTGAAGATGGCCGTTGAAAGCATACACTTGCTCCAGAGAAGCTAAGAGAGGACAAACACCCCAAGAGCCACTGAGAGTGACATTTTGAAGAGGAGCTGTGGACTACAGAGGAATGTCCTGGGAGAAAGCCATTTTGAAATCAGAACTTGGAGCAGACGCCAGCCACGTGCCTTCCCAGCTAACAGAGGTTTTCTGGACACCATTGGCCATCCTCCAGTGAAGGTACCTGACTGTTGATGCATTACCTTGGACATTTTATGGCCTTAAGACTGTAACTGTGTAACCAAATAAACCACCTTTATGAAAGCCAATCCATTTCTGGTATTTTACATCCCGGCAGCATTGGCAAACTGGAACAGTGTGTTTCACCAACCTATGGGTAAGAGCTATATTTTTCTTTCATTAGAATTCTCAGCAAGAGAGTCTACATTTTGTCACTAAAACTCCAGGTTTTACTATCTCTTAGTATTGTTAAAACAACATTTCTCCCATTTTATTTTCCCTTGCTAAGTTTTCATGGCATTAAATTCTATTTCCATTGAAGTTTGTGTAGCATTATTCCCTTTAATAGACATTGTCTGAGATCAATTCACTTAGTCTGTTTCTCCCACTGCAAACCTACATCTTCATAAGCCAAAAAAGCCTAGTCTGACATCACCCCAATTGAATTCTTTCTTGGCTGAAACATAATTTGAAGCTGAACAGCGTTTTCCTGTAGAGGACAGTAGCTGAGACATCAGCCTCTGAAGTCACAGCACCAGGTTTCAAACCCTGGCTCTTGCTGTGTGTTCCTGGTTATTTTATTTGAGTTCTCTAAGTTTCAGTTCTCTTTCATTAAACAGGTATACAAATAAAATCCAAAGAACATGTTGGGCTAGTTTTTTTGGTATCACATTTCTGGTGATGCTAGTTCAGAAATGAGCCTTCCAGAAAAGCCAATGCTTCCCCAATTGCAAGCATTCTCTGGCTATCAGAAAGCAATTTTTAATAAGCAGAATTATCTAATTCCATTAATGACACCTTTTCATGATTTCCTTCTCAGGTAACTTGATATTTTCATACCTGTATCTCTGCTGTGAATGCTGTCTTCAGAAGGGGTGGGTCTCTCTGGTTCCGCCGCCCTCAGTTTATATATCCTTGTTCTGTGCTTTTGTCCTCTGCATTGAGGGCACCTGGGTACCAATCCTTCCTCACCCTGGATTACCAGGCTAGTAATAGGAAGGGTCCTATATATTTCATTCTCCATCTATATAGAGCGAATTATTTTTTAACTTTTATTGAGGTATAAAATACACAATAGAAGACAGCAAGCACATAGCATAAACTTAGAGTTTATTAAATTTTTACAAACTGAACATACCCATTGTTCTGGTTTGCATCTATTATGTACCCAAGAGAAGCCATATTCTTTTAATTCAGTCTTGTGCGTGCAGACTTATTGTGGGTGGGATCTTGTGATTAGGTTGTTTCCCTGGAGACGTGACCCACCCAATTGTGGGTGGGATATTTTGATTAGAATATTTCCATGGAGATGTGACTCTGCCCATTCAAGGTGGGTCTTACTGGTAGTTTTCTGGAGTCCTTAAGAGAGTTCAGGGAGAGAGAGAGGGAGAGAGAGAGAGCTCAGAGACATAAAAGACCCAGAAGTTTGGAGATGCTAAGCTAAGAGATGAAGCCCCGAGTTGTCCCAGGCAAAGCTAAGTGAGAACCCACAGATGCTTAAGAAGAAAGCCATTGGAATCAGGAGCTGAAAGCAGTGCAATCCAGGAGCAAAGGACCAGCAGATGCCAGCCGTGTGTCTTCCCAGGTGACAGACGTATTCTGGATGCCATTGGCCTTTTTCGTCAGAGAAGGTACCTACCTCTTGATGCCTTAATTTGGGCATTTTCATGTCCTTAGAACTGTAAGTTTATGAACTAATAAACCCCCATTGTAAAAGCCAATCCATTACTGGTATTTTGCATTCTGGCCACCTTAGCAAACCAGAACACCCATGGGACCAGCACCTGGCTCAAGAAAGAGATCCCCACAGAAACTTTTCTCCCGCTCGTGTCAGTAACCATCCTCCAACACTGTTGCCTCCACCAAGGGTAATCACATCCTGATTTCTAATGGCATAACACATTTGAATTTTTCTGTATTTTGAAAATACTTTGTGTAAATGCAACCATACATTGCATACCCTTTTGGGTCTGCCTTCTTTTGCTTAACACTATGTTTGTGAGATTCATCCAGATTGTTGAGGTGTAAAGTGTTCATTCTCCTGGCTCTGTAGTAGTCCGTTGTGTGACTATATCAGTTTATCCATTCAGCTGCTCATAGGAACTTTGGCATTCCCATGTTATTGCTATTTTGAATAATACTGCTATTTCTTTTGTAAACAGAATTTAAAGCTTTTGCTATTAAAGTTGTGAAGTATATTTTGGAAGTGACAGAGTGATTCCTACAGGCTGTCTTATTGGTAACCTCAGGGAACAAACCATAAACCACTGCTCCACCTTTACAGTATACTCAGTCTACCTTTAGGATTTCAGTACTGTGGAAAATGTGTGAAAATGGTTATTTAAATGTATCTTGTACAAGATTTCCTTTGGATTTTCTCTCATTCAGTACTACTGAGGAGTGTTTAACAGCACTTATCAGGAGATGGTTCCTGACAGGAAATCAATCATTTGTTACAAGATCTTATCAGGAACTGGAAGTAGACCATGGTTTCAGGAGAGCATGAGATTTAACTGGTTATAAATTTCAATTGAGATAATACAAGAGAAAAAAGAGAATGAGGAGAGTATTTGAACACCAGAAATGTTTTCTGAAAACCAGTAAAACTTTACTATTTTGTTAACCTCTATTCCAAGCCCTTCCCTTGGGCCCTGCAAAGGCTACTGAGATGAATCACACATAAAAGTTGCACTTACTATGATTATTTAGCCATGTTAGCAGTCATGCTTGTCCCCATGCTAAACACTGGGTACCAATGATTAATGGACAACATGCTTGAACAATGCTCTCCCACTTGAGCTAATGAACTTAACAGTTTATTTCATGCTCCATTTCCACAAATAAATGGCTCTAATATATAATGTGATAATTCCTGATTTCTTTTGAGTGCACTTTCTTGTCCATAGTGAACACAAAAGTTTTTGAAAATCAAATTTAGGCAGACATTGCAGTAATGTGATTTTACATGTTGGATAGATTATGAAATGTTGGATAGATTATGAAATGTTGGTAAAATCAAAATGTTCACACTGAAGGGAATAGTCATTAAAATCAAGCAGCCATTAAAAGGACACCAAGACAAACTTTTAAAAAAGCTCATAATAGGCTTTTTTTTTGAAGGAGTTTTTTTTTTAACTTTATTTATCACAAAATTAAAAAAAACACATTTCAAACAAAACAAACCAAGGAATAAGAAAAACAATTTTTTTTCTTATATAACCTTTACATTGAACCCGAGCAATCTGTGGGATGTAATCATCAGGCCACTTTAATTTTGACTCTTCTTGTCCCCCTAAATCTAAACTATAGAGTTAATTCTTCTTCTACTCTTAGATGAAAACTTGGGCAGACCCATGATTTCTCTGGCCTCTCTTAGGTATTAAAAGTCTCAATAGTCATTAACAGTTATAAAAGAGAGTCTCAATTTAGTAATAGAAATTTTCTGTTCTCTGTAATAAACAAATATCCAAACTTGATCCCTAAGCGAAGGGAAACAAACAAGGTGAGTGCTACAATCACCTCAGTATGCTGTCTTGAGTAAATTTCCAATTGCAGCAGGGAAGGGAAACCCAAGCAGAGCTTGGCAGTCTCCCTGAATTAAGGACATGGAACTGAGGATTTGGGAAGCCAAGGTGGCTAGATTTTGTAGGACAGAGTACAGTCTTGCTTCATAGAGAGCAAGTTCAGGAGATGAGCATTGGGTTTCCTTGCTCCAGAATTCTCAATGCATGAATCCACACTGAAGTCTGGGGAAAGAACTACTAGAAAGGAGGAGGCAGAAAAATTTCTAGGGCCTGCACAGGAATGGGAATAGTTCACATATCCAAGAGCCAAAGGGAAACCTTGGAATAACAGGGCATCAGGTAGAGTACTCAGAAGGGTATTGCCTCACTATGGGACCAAATTAGCCCTGGACTAAAGACCATTTCTGTATTACCCAAGAAAGCTTAAAAGAGAGCCTTCCAAGATCAAACTCTTTTCAAGTAAATTAACTGTATCCCAGAAAAATGTTCAGAATTATCTAAAAGAATACCAAAAGTGAATCCAGAACCCAGTAGCATAAAACTTATAATGACTGGCATCCAATAAAAAATTATCAAGCATGCAAAGAAATAGGAAAATATGACCCACAATGAAGAGTCAACCAATAGAGACATATCTTGAAATTATGTAAATGATCAACCATGTAGACAAGGACATTAAAACATCTATTTTATATATTCTCAAATGTTTAAGAACATAGAGGAAAGTATGCATATGTTAAGGAGAGACATGGAAGATATAAAAAGAACCAAAATTAAACTTGTATAGACAATAATATGTCTTAGATGGAAAGTACACTGGATGGGATTAACAGAGAATCAGACATTTCATAAGAAACAATTAGTGAACTTGAAGACATAGCAATGGAAATAATCAAAAATTATGCAGACATAAAAAAGACAAAAAAAAAAAAAAAAAGAGAGATCAGTGCATCATTGAGCTGTGTAACACCAAATTGCCTAATGTTCAAGCAATTGAAATCTCAGAAGGAGAGAAGGAGTCAGAAAAAAACTATCTGAAGAAACAATAGCCAAGTTTTCCAATTGTAATAAACACTATAAACCATAGATCCAAGAAGCTTAAAAATCTCTGAGCAGAAAACTTCACCAAGGCACATCATAATCAAATTGCTTAAAACCAATGATAAAGAAAAAAATCTTAAAAACATTTAGAGACACATTATGTAAAGAAAAACAAAGATAAAAATGACAGCAGACACCTCATCATAAATAATGCAAGCCAGAAGACAGTACTGAAAGAAAAAAAATGTCAAGCTAGAATTCTATCCCCACTGAAAATATATTTCAAAACCTAAGGCAACATGAAGTCATTTTCAGACATAAAAAAGCTGAAAGAATTCATCACCAACACACTGACATTTCGAAAAATGTTAAAGGGAATCCTTCAGGTAGAAAGACAATGATACTAGATGGAAATATGGATCTACAGAAAGGAATGAAGGAATGGTAAGTATAGCAGAATTGAAAGCTATCTCCACACTCCCCACATAAGCCCAGAGCACAGGGATATACTGACTAACAAAGAAGGAAAGAACTATATTAACAACTGTTTAGGAAAACTGAAAAATTATATAGTGCCGAAGTGGCCACAATTTCCAAATCAAACTAAATATCTACAAAGTCTTCTAATATTATCTATGCTTGCATAAAAGGGCAAGAGCAATAATAATGAAATCTTGGAGTTGAGGAAGTTCACAGCATTGAAATGATGCTCATTACATTTCTACTATGAGTTCTACATGTTTAAGCAGAAAAAATGGTGAATATCTGCTTTTGCATATTTTAAATATGTAACTTAAACATAGTGAATATTAGAAAAGCCCTTTAAGCATTTCATGATATCTAGTTTTAGATAAGGTGTCTTCACTAAGGTGGCTGGGAGACACTTTGAGTCTATTGGTTTGCCTGGAAGGCATGTTGGATAGATTGAATTAGACTTTTTGGTCTGGGAGTCAATATCGTATAGAAGGAGAAGGGCTTAATACAGGTGGGCTTTTTTTTTTTTTTTTTTTTTAATAAGAAATTTTATTTTGAGATAAATTCAAACTTACAGGAAAAAACAGTACAAACCCCATACATAGAACTCCAGCATACCCCGACCCCCCTCCCCTGATACCCTGATCCACCACCTTTAACATCCTGTCATACCACCATTTCTTTCTTTCTTTCCCTCTGTCCCTCCATCCCTCTGTCCCTCCCTCCCTCTCTCCCTCCCTATCATCCATCATCTATTGCTCTGTCTTCTGAACATATGAGAGGAAGCTGCACACATCCTTGAAAAAACAATATAATTCACATATACATTTCCCATGAACAAGAACATTCTTTTATGCAATCGAAGGTGGGCTTTATAAGTACTCATGTGGAGAGGGTTCTGAAACATCTGTAGTATTCTACAAGATAACAAAGCAAAGTCTAGTCATCTTTGAAGAATGGAAATTTTAGATAATCTAGTAAATTAAGAAAATTTTCTTACCAATATCTTTATGTTATGTTTAATTGAAGAAAAAGACAAACTTTCTAAACCTTACATACATTAGTGATTATTAGAATTTCTTTTTTTTTTAATATCCCAAATTTTGAGTTGTCTAAAATTTAGTCGTAGCTGTTTATAAAGTTCTTAGACACTAGAGAAATGCTCAGTAATCCAAGCAGATAATTTCTTGGAAGGCAATTTCAGAGGTATTGCCCCACATATGTTTGAACTTGTCCTAAACGTAGCTCACGTTAGACTTTCAGAGTGTCAGGACTTTTGGAAAAGGATTTCAAATCTAGAAATATTTCAAAACAAAGCAATAGGCATAAATGATAAGTTTGGGAAAATTGTTTGGATTTAAATTATTATAAAACTACAACATTTTGATAGCAGCACTATTTGTTTCTATTACTTACTAGCATGTGAGAGGCTGGGTAGCAGAGACATCTTACTTCCCCTTGCATTTTTAGCACTTCCTCTCTTTTTGAATGCACTATAGAAGATAAAAATGGCCTTTTGGAAAGACCAATTGTGTAGACTTTGATCTTTTTAGCCTGCACAGTCTCTGTCAGTAGTATCATTTTAGAAAAAGATGAATGCTTGAAAATTGCCTATTCAGATTCTCTGATGACATCAGAAATGTCACACACTAATTGACCTGGATTAAAAAGCCTTGCAAGTGATGTAAGTGCAACCTTTTATAATCTGAGGCTGACGGAAGCAACAGTGTCAGTTCACTATGCTGGGGCAGTATACTCAGCATTTAGGTACAATTCTTTTCCTTTAAAGCAATGGAATAAACACACAAAATATAGAAATGGCATGTTGAAATTCAAGCTCAATATACTTCAAGGCATTGACAGACTGATTTCTAGACATCTCTATGATATTAATGATATATGAATTAAATGAAAGTATTCCCCTATTTATGACAATTTTACATGAAATGTTGAAGTGAGTGTTCAGCTCTTTTTAACACTGTAAATCTTATGCGATTGCAAGATGTTTTTTCTTCAGATAAAGGTCTTATTTCAGCCATCATTCACCTTGGGAGTAAAATAATAAATGTTTAAATGGCTATAAGTTGTATAATTTTTGACCAAGTTTATTATACTGAGTAGGGTAAACATACGTGTTCAGGTTTGCTAATGCTGCCTTTTTGCAAAACACCAGAAATGGATTGGCTTTTATAAAGGGGGTTTATTTGGATTCAGAGTTACAGTCTTAAGGCCATATTGTGTCCAAGGTAAGTCATCAACAATTGGGTACCTTCACTGGAGGATGGCCAATGGCATCCGGAAAACCTCTGTTAGCTGGGAAGGCATGTGGCTTGCGTCTGCTCCAGAGTTCTGGTTTCAAAATGGCTTTCTCCCAGGACGTTCCTCTCTAGGCTGCAGCTTCTCAAAAATGTCACTCATAGTTGCTCTTGGGGCTTTTGTCCTCTCTCAGCTTCTCAGGAGCAAAAGTCTGCTTTCAAAGGCCATCTCCAAAATGTCTCTGTAAGCTGCAGCTCCTCTCTTAGCTCCTGTGTGTTCTTCAAAATGTCTCTCTTGGCTGTAGCAAGCTTGCTCCTTCTGTCTGAGTTTATATAGTGCTCCAGTAAACTAATCAGAGCCCACGCTGAATGGATGGGGCCACACCTCCACAGAAATTATCTAATCTGAGTTATTACTGTTATCACCTACAGTTGGGTGGGTTGCATCTCCATGGAAACACTCAATCAAAGAATTAGTCTAATCAACACTAATACCTCTGCCCACACAAGACTGCATCAAAGATAATGGCATTTTGGGGGCATAATACATGCAAACTGGCACAATATGCTAGTCAGAAAAGCAACAGGATGCTTGGGCACTGATTTTGCTCTGCCACTGAATGTAACTTCCCACAGACCTCTTTTTTCCCCACCAGTAAAATGAAAAACCTACATTTAATATAAAATCTTTGTAACAATGGGAATTTATTTAGTTGCCTGGGTAAGCGAAAACCAAATGATGTAAGTATTTCTGCTTTTTTTTGGTTTCATTATAAATATTTGAATTAATTTTGAATAAGTTATCCTGTTGGGTCTCCTGGTGCCTGGAGTCAGCTTACCACATCCTGTTGGGAAGAAGGAATTGTTGGAAAATCATGGCCACATTGGCTTCCCCACTAGAATTTTAATAGGATTCAGTGAAAAATATAAAAAGGAATTTCAGGCTACTGATAAATGTTTATGTTAGTAAACAACTATTCAAAAGGTTGGTTAGTAATAGGCCTTTTTTTTTTTTTTTCTTTCTTTCTTTTTTTTTTTGGCAGTTCCATTTAGGGAAAATCTGGACTTCTTTCCATAGCACAGGGTTGGATTGGGTCTTTGGTTTTTGTGCTCATACATTTACATCTCCATGACTTTGCTAGTCCGTTTTCCAAAAAGATACTCATTTATGTTGGTTACCATAGAAACCAGACATTCTCCATTTGTATGTAGTTCTTAGCCCATGCTCCCTCCCCTTTCTTCCTTTTCAAGTCTTCTAAATTGCTTTTTGTGGCATTGTATGTGGAATAACCTTTATTTGCTTAGGTCTTTCCTGAAACAAAGCTTCACAACTTCAAATGTATTATTTTATATTAATCTAAATCATAAATGTGACTTGTGAATTTTGCTGAAAAATAACTGGCAGAATAAAACGAAATGTTTTCTAAATAAAATAGCAGACACACTTTAGAGCTGAAATTGAGTAGGAAAATGAAGATATCAGTAGACAGCTTTAGAAAAGCTCTAAATGTTGCTTTGCTCAACCAGGAAGAAAAATTTAAAGACAATTTGCATATGTAAAGGGCAAATGTTTTGGCAACCATTACAATCAGCTACACAGGAATCAATTTTTTAGTGATTATTACATACCCACTTTGTGCTGGATATGAGGGAATACAAAAACTTGGAAGACGAAGTCACAGTCTTCAAGGTGTTTACAGATTAGTTTGAATGTAGAGACTATGGAAGCTATGGAAATTAAATTCATTTGAGAAATATGCAGAAAATATGTGCATTTTATAAAATGATTAAATACACTGATGGGCTGCTTTTGTCCATTCTGTAAATTTAGTTACAGACACCCTGTAAAAGATGCCTTTCCCATCACCATTTCCTTTCCTATGTCAGTCTTGACTATGGGGTGTTTCCCTTTCCTGAACAATTCTCCCAGTAGCCTTAAAGGGGGAAAATACCGAGCTTAAAGAGAATGCTGAACCAGCACCAAGGAAACCAGAATTTAGTCCTACCTCTGCCACTAACCAGCTGTGAAGCTGTGTGCCCTTGAGCAGGTCACTTCACTCCACTTCAGTGTCCAAATCAGCACATTGAGGGATGGAACTAATTCTTATTCTGTTATCCTAAAAAGGTATTTTCAGATACTACTGTGGCATTTTGGAATTCTAAGCAGTCATTTTGAAGCACCTGTTGGAATTCCCCAGGAGTCCCTTGAAGTCATGCTGGGGGTGACAGTTGGGTAGGTGAGCAGTGGACAGACCCTCTCATGTGAATGTATTTTGTGCCTACCACAGGAATTTTCTGAACCTGAAGCTCTGATGCAGAGAGCCTGAGTCACCTTGCTGCTTTATTTTGCGGACGGGTGTACAGAATAACTCTTTTTCAATCCGACAGGAACCCTGTGATGCGGAGTCATTGTGATTGGGCCTTCAGTGACCTATGCTATCTGCTGAGGTAATTTGTGGTTTTTACTAGAATATTGGTCCACCAAAGAGCTTTTTATTTAGATATGCCATCAGCTCAGAACCTATTTGCAGTTTCACAGATATGATATGAAAACACTTAAGTGCCTGCAATGTATTTTCCCCAAGACCTTATTTTAGCTGTATGTAAATATATCACTCTCAGATATTACCAAATATTTGGAAGTTATTGAATTAATACTAGGTTTGCCATGTCTTCACTCTCATTGTGAATGTACGTTGTCAGCCAATTTCAAAGTTTTATTATGAGGAACACGTAAGAGAGTGGCTGTGAAACATTTTGTAAAGTGGAATGTGATTTAGAAATATATATTACTGTTCATAATTAATACTTTGGTGTTCTTATTAACAGGAAACTATTGCCATTATAGTTGCAGGTAATAAGGGGTAAATACTTCTTTCAGACTTCTGTGTCCTTTTCTGTAAATTGTGTCCATTACCTTCTGCAGCACAGCATCCTCACCCTCTTTTCTGAATGTGGCTTTCACATTTTTAATTTAGCTTAAATCTTGCTCCGTCAGGAAGACTTGGTTTCCCTCACAGACCTCTCAAGTGATTGCTGCTCTCTTCTATATCCCCCATACCACTGATTTGGAGGTGAGGTGTCTTTTTTTACCCTAATTACCCTAATCAGGGTAAAACCCATGTTCTTTGAAGCTTTGCCATTAAACTATACCATTCTTTAATAATATGGCACTTACTATATATTATATTGGTATCTGTTTATTTAATCTTATAGCAGTCCCATGAAGTTTACATGATTACTGTGATTGTTATCCCCATTTGACACATATAGTTACTGAGTTACACTGTGATTAAGTAACCTGTGTTGAGTTAGAAAGTAACTTGCATAGAGTTAATAAGAAGCAGAGCTAGGATTCAAACCCCTGGCAGTTAGGCTTCGATGTCCATGCTCCTAAGTGCTATCTGTACTGCCTCTGGCCCCTTGTTTTTCTTTATCCTGTTATTCGGATTTATTTTTCCTTCAAAGCATTCTTTACCAACTGAAATATTAAAATTTATTTGTTTATTATTTATCTCCTCCACCAAAATATCAGCTTCATGAAAGCAGGGACTTTTGTTCTTTTTTCGGTGCCTAGAGTTGTCTGCCATATAGTAGTCATTCAAAAAATATTTAGTGAATAAATGAATGAATATTACATTGTGAGCTAGTGATTTAGCAATTGCCTCCCAGCTGGAGCTGGGACACTGCAAACCATCTTTCTGCTTTGCTAGTAGGCTGGCTCCCTATAAGGCTCTGCCATGAGGGAGCACTAGAGGGAGCTTGCAAGGCTGGAAGGAGGAGAAGAGATTCTCTCCTTCCTGTCCACTGTCCTCTCCTGACAGCCTCTACTCAGCAAAGCTTCTTCACCTCAGAAGCAGCAATTCCTTCTTGTAGCAGTTGATACAAGTTGTACCTTTTCCAACATTTGCAGAACCAGCCTCCTCATGTCCTCTCGGAGACATTAGCGCCAGCTGGGCAGTGCTCCTCCTCAGAGGTCTGAGTTTCAGTTCCATGGGGTCTCTTCTCCAAATATCTACGTTTTAATAATCCCAACTTCTCTTTGTTCTGCTAGTTGTTGGGCCATTGGTGGTTGCAGCTGCTCCTTGTCATTGCTGTCTCCACAAGACCCTGTTATTCCCTTTTTGCTTTTTCTGTTTTCTATTACATGGTTAACTTTTTTTTTTAATATTAGATTCTCTCTGTTTCAAAAACTGGTATGATTTCTGTCTCCCAACTATTCCCTGACCAATACAGAATTGGTATTAGGCGTACTTAGAAAATAGGTCCTCAAAGATGAGATTTGGGGATTAGTTTGGTTGTGTCTTTGAGCTTGAATGCAGTGTGGGTTCTGTGAAAATGGTTAACAGAGTGAAAGTAATCTATGGTATGCAGTGGCATCAGGATTAAACACATTTTTATATGCTGTTGATTATGAAGTGCATTGGGGTCCAAATGGTAGCTGCTGACCATCATGGCAGTAAGGATTGCTGCAACCACGGGCGGTGTGGTGACTTCCTTTGAAAGCACTGGAGCACTCACGGAAGAAATTCAAGCTCAAACCTTTGAGCTCTCAGCCTATCATTGTCAGAGAAACAGAGAGCTTCTCAGGAGAATCTTATTTGTCATGGATCACTAGAAATCAAACACAGAATCTGGACAGGTTGCAGAATTACAACACAAATTGAATTCACAATCTTGCCGAGTATTTTATGTGAAAGAGCATTGATTGGGAAGGAGTAAAACCTTGAAACTTCGAGTGGGAACATCTGAGTGGACTCACATGAGTACTAGGTATCAGTCAGTGGATATTATCGTGAAAACCAACAAATGTCAGAAAAAAAAATTGTATTTGAAGTGATTAATAGTGTGAAAGTACAATTTACTTTAATGTTCTTTAGCAGAGGGATTTCTATGAGTCAGTCTATATGTCAAATTATCTCTACTCAGTGAGTCACTAGAAATGGGATATTAATTTATTTGAGTCTGTCAACATGGAAAAATGGTGTCAGTGGGCTGTACTATCATGAACCATTACCAAAAGCTCTGTTGTCACTTGTAGAATCTGATGTGCTACAGTAGTCAATCTGCCAATCATCAGAAGCTGTCAGAATGCCTCCCTGCTTCACTGCTCACAGCTATACATGTTCAAACTCCTAGACTTGGCCCTGCTTTTAGTCATTGTCCTGTTTTCACACTGTCATATCATTCATTCTGAGTTGGAAGGGCCACAGTCTGCACTGAGATGCTTTATGCACAGATACATGATATCTAGTGATGGAATCTTTTTTGGAAGAAATTGGTGGTGGGAAATTGGAATGTTGAGTTTATGGTAATATCATCCTGTGAGAGAATTATAGTGTAGTAATTAAGTGGATAGACTTTGAAATCAGAATAGTTTTGGATCTTGGTTCAGGGACCCACTAGCTGGATAAATTTAGACAAGTTACCTATCTCTTTAAGATTTGGTTTCCTCACCAGTAAAACAGCAAAAATAAAAAAAAATAATTCATAGAATTTTGTGAGGATGAAGTGAAATAATGGAAACACTTAATGTATTAGTTTCTTACTGCTACTGTAACAAATTGCCACAAACTTAGTGACTCAAAAAAAACACAAATTTATTAGGTTATAGTTCTGAGGTCAGAAGTCTGAAATAAGTCTTACTAGCTAAAATCAAGGAGTCAGCAGGGCTGTGTTGCTTCTGGAAACTCTAAGGGAGATTCCGTTTTCTTGCCTTTTCTAGTTTCTAAAGGCTGCCTGCATACCTTGGTTTGTGGCTTCTTCCATGTTCAGAGCCAGCCTCCCTTTTCCATTTATATGGTTGCTTGTGGTAACATTGGGCCCACCTGGATAAACTAGGATAATACCCCCAGTGTGAGGTCAGCTGATTAGCAACCCTAATTCCATTTTAACCTTAATTCTCTTTTGCCATGAAACTTGATATATTCACAGGATCCAGGGATTAGAATGGGGGCATCTTTGGGTGGGCCGCATTATGCTGCCAACCACATACAATAAATATCTTATCACAGTTCCTGGCACATGATAGGCCATTAATAGAGATATTATTTTTCCCTACTGTCCAAAGTTCTCAAAATTGAAAAAGAATGCAAGCAATCTGGGGAAATTTAGGCAAATGATGACTGGTATATGGATGAATCTATTCTTTGTTGGAGGAGGAAAGCAGTGGTCAGCTACTGACTTTCCCTGTGGCCCACCTTGTCCTGTCTCCCCTTTCCAGCTTTATCTGAGTTCTCTCATGGGGGAGAGCCCCTGTCCTTTGAATCTTCCTTTTGTCAACCACTAAGTGTGTTGGCCTTCTTTAAAGTTCCAACCAGGTGTTTTGACATCAATGATATTTGCCTTATAAATATAAGACTTAAACATTTATTTCATGACCATTCAGAAAATAATGGCAGTATTGTTAGTTCTGCAGTGCAGCATTTTTGAGTCTACCTTATCTGCTTAAACTGGGAAATTGCTTTCCAACAATAACCTAAATTGGTCTGGCAATTACTTTTTCTCTAATATCTATTGTTTTCTATTGTTACATGATGGAAACTCACATTTTGATTCCATATTTTTATGAATACTTAGAAGATTTAAGGCCTAGAAGCCTCTGTGTGTTAGTGTATTGTTGGATAATTTTTCTATAGTGAGTTTGAACCTAGACAAAATTGTGAAGTAGGCAAAGTTTATTTTCGTCATCCTCAATCAATTTTCATCTTGTGTTACCTAGTTCCCTCTTTCAAAAGATATTTAGGGCTTACATGTTTTCTTCACTATCAAGTCTGCTCTGAAAAGAGAAATAAAACAACAAAATATCATTTATAAAATTATTGTAAAATTAAATCAACCTTTTTCTTCTTTGAAGGATATTTGCATGTTGTATTTTATCTCTTGTTATGGAAGGGCTTTGTCGCTATTAAAGAAACACTAAAGATTGGAGTTAGGGAAGGCCTTTATGGTTTTACAAGTCACATAAATATATATGTAGAACTAACCCATTATCAGGTCTGTTTATATGCTACAATTTATACAATCTGGATCCAATCCCACCTTTAGAAATTTAGAAATTCCTATTCTATCATGTTTGATGAAATATCAGTATTCAGTTTTTATAAATATACTTGATTTAAATTAATGCTTAATTGAAATCTGCTGCAAGTCAACTGTTTTGGTTTGATCCCTGTTAATTGATTTGGCATTCACCCTGAAGCTGCCATTGGAAAGAATTATTTAACATAAAACAACAGAACATAAAACAGCAGGGTGGCAGCATAGCTGCTTGTTTGTAAGATTGAATTAGAAAACTTACATTTAGAGTTGAGATGAGGATGCTTTCCAGTATTTCTAAAATGCTTCATCAAATTTTTCTGTTGAGCCTGTGGGCTTCATGCTTAGTTAAAGAGATCTAGCCATGCACTGATATAACATGATGACACGTCAAAATTCAAGAGGGTGGGAATCCCCTTTCCTCAGCCTGCCTTTTATTGCTGAGTAGTTTTCAGTGTCACTCCTAGTGCCAAGTAGTTAGGGACAATGTTGTCATCAGAGAACAGTGCTTGGGCTTTAATACCTTGTAATGTTAAAGCTGACAAATCATACCTTTAGAATGAATTTCCAAAGTCATGTGCTCCATTTGTGTGTACTGTAGCCTCTATTGTCCGTGGAGAGCTTTGACCTTTCAGCAAGAGCAGAACATGCCCAATATAAGGAGTTAAGTTGTTCAGCTGAGTTAGAACTTTAGTTCTTTGTACATTTAATCCTTTCAACAAAGGATTGTTTCAGATGTCTTCATTTCATAGGGATATGTTTTTCTCAACTGCTGCAATACTTCTCTGTTGTATGTATGTTAGGCCATGTACGTTCAGGGACAGCAGATATGGGGATTTGTGTTGACCTACTTGACCATGGGGCTATTTGAAGCTGGAAGTTAGCTGAGAGCTGCTGCTCCTGTGGGCCAAGAGGAAAGGAGCTCTTAAGTTTGGGGAGCCACATGTAATTTGGATATAAAATAGCCACTGCTCAGATCCCTCCACCCTATTACATATATTCTTGTCTTGGTTGGGCTCCTTTCTCCTCTTCAAGTGAAGATTTTTGGAGGGCAGAGAAACAAGCAGGTGGTTTTATTCAGGGCAGGGCAGCAGATTTTTCATAAGTAGAATTTCTCTGATACTCTTTTTACAGGAACTTCTCCTGAGTATATTTATGGAAATGATCTGCAGTCATTCAAGATCTAAAGTCAGACTGGATAGAAGGGTATATATATCCTTTAAAGTTCTTTCTAAGCCAGTTCATAATTTGTCCCTGGAGGATTTTTCTAAGCATTTTTTCCTTGGTACATTTAAAAACTTTGATCTTCTTTTTTAATAAACAATTTTTAATAGCTTTTCAAATTGTTGAATTTGCATTTTCATTAGTTTTTTTTTCTTTTTTACTGCTTGAGCATTTCTGCTTCTATATAATTAGAAATATTCAAAGTACAACTTAGTATGTGCTCTTTTAAAAAATATTTGTCAAAATGAGCTCTATTTTAACTATATAACATTAGATAACAAATGGAACTATTCATCCAAAGAGTTCATTTAAATTACTATACATGGAACAATTAGCTCTTTGACCAGGATCGTATATCATTTGTCTAAAAAGAAACTGAAGTTAGGAGAAGCCCAATAATTTATCCATACATGTCTAAAATTTGCCATTAATAGAATTTGACTAACTATTATATTCTCTAGATCTGGAGGGGCGATATTTTAGATACAGAGATCTGGGTAGTAATATTTTAATATTCTGTTATATATCCATTTTGTTATGTTATTTTGTATATTTTGGGTTTTAAATCTACATATGGGTTTTTAATTCTCTTTGCAGTTAATTTTCTCAGAAGTGGAAAGAGAACAAATGTTAAGATTGTAAAGGAATACAAGTACTTTGATAAGAAAAGGAATAAGGAATGTTAAGATCTTATATTGATCAGTAATTGCTGCTCATAAGAATGTTTTAGCTCTTTGTGTTAGAAAATGTTATTTCGCTAATAAGATAATGCAATTGAATGGATTAAAAAGTAAGTCCCATTCTAATGTAGTAACTTTTTGGGTTGTACCAAAGAAGAGCAGAACCCACTTCTAGTGAATAAATTACTCTGTAAAAAAGTTGAGCCCTGGTCACAGACTGGAACTACTGTGGTATGCATTCTACTTTTTCACATAAATAATATCCTTTTTAAAAGAAAAATAACCCTGGGGACCCAGTAGCAGCTCTGCCGAGATCCAAAAGAAATTACTTCTCTCCATAGCTAAATTATGTCTATCCTAAAGGAGAATTCCTGGATCATTGTAGTAGAACTAGAATAGGGTATAAAGGAGATGATTGCTTGTCGTCACTAAACTCCCTCCTTCTGACTCTTACAATGTAGTTTATTTGTTAAGAGCTTGATATAATATTAACAATACTTAATCTGATTTGCCCATGTGAGTGGATTGAGAAGTATTGGCATAATCTGCTCTCTCCACTTCTTTATTTCTCTAGCTAAACTCAGATATAATCTGAAATAAAGAGAACCCTTTATCTAAAAATATTTAAACATAAAATGATTTCAAAGTTTATGATGCAATAACATCCTCAAGTACCTAAATCTATATGATGTATGTATCATTCACTGGGCTAGCATGAACATTCTCAAATTGGGCAGCTTAAAGAGAGTTTAAGGGGACCAATTATGATAGTATAGACAAATCTATAGTGCAGTACCCTGGGGCTGGAACAATACCATCCCTAGGCTGAAAGTGGCAGAGGAGAGCTGTTTGATGAAAAGGGGGGGGGGGGGTGTTGAAAAAAGGAAGGAGACAGGGAGAGAGAAAGAGATGTGTGGAGGGAGCTATATGCAAGGCTCCTCTGATAGAAGCTCTGACCTTTAGCTGAGGGACTGGGCCAACTTGCAGCAATTACTGTAGGAAGGAGCTAGGGGAACCTCACTTCCTCCATCAGATTTCCTGGCAAGTGCACTCCATTTGCTGAATCCAACCAAAGTCAAAGGTGAGGTCTCCCACCATTGAAGTCCATTTTGCGCCAGACTCCTGGGGTACAATGTAGGGTGAAAAAGAGTGAAGAGAATATCTAGAGGGGTAAATGGAAGACATCTAGCATAATATGTAATATAAAACTTGAAAATTCAGAAAGACTAAAATATTTCTGAATGCTTTTGAATATTTAGCATATGCATTTGTTCTCAGTGTACAATATTTTAGGAAATTATTCTGAATATGTACTAACTCATTGATAAATTCTGGATTGAATTAATCCTCGATATATTTTCTGCTATCATATGGTATCTTGTTATAAAATTAAAGTGAAAGATTACAAAAACATCCAAAGGAAAAAATAGCTTTCCCACTATCATCTTCTAATTATTTACATCCTCCTGGTATTTCTTCTAGGGAAGTAATAACCAGAAAAACAATATTAAAAAAAAAAAAAACAACCCAAACCTGCCCTATCTACAGTATGTCTTTTACCATAAGCACTTAATGGAAAGAAGAATGGGACAAAAGTGGTTCAATAGCTTTGGGTTATTGTTGCTTCTGGCAACAAGGGTTGCAAGAATGAGGCATTGATAGTTGGCTTCATCAGGCTTCTGACCGTACCTGAGTCTCCAGCCTGCACCTACAATGGAATACCTTTTAATCCAAGATATTCTGGGAACACTGAGACCAGAATATCTCAAAATATTTCACAACCTTGTTACACTACCACACCGAACTTTCCATGCATAATCTCTTGTTTTCCTTGCATCCACATTTCACTTCTCTCTTCTTCTAACTTTCCACTGATCCCATCCAGTTCAATCCTTTTACTTTGTGCATCTCCCCAACCCCATATACATTGTCAATATATTTATAACCTCCTACATCCATCTCTTTGCTTTAACTGAGGATGCAACTTTCCTTGCAAACTTCCTCATGGAACCCCTTTGCTCCCCCAAATGACAAGCATCTTGGAATGGAAAGTTAGTCTGTGCCTGCTTCAATCCTCCCTTCCACCCTTACATAAAATGTATTTACTCATTGAAGCTCATAGTTTCAGACAGTGGCAATAGCTTTCTCTTCTTGTCCCTGTGCTTGATCAACTTCCTGATTACTTTTGCAGGTTCACTGAAAAGATTGGCTTCAGTCTTTGGGCCATTGTCCTCATCCCTTGGCCTGGATTATCTTGGGTCATCTCAATGTCTAATATCAAAGTTCCTTGCATTCCTCAAATGTTAGTGACTTGTGCTTCAGTACTAATCCAGTTGTATTCTGGACTTTATTATAAGCCAAAACTGCTTACCTTTTTTGATCTTAAATCATTGCATCCCACTCTCTCACCCTACTTGCTCTGAAATTTTCAGTTTTCTCACTGCTTTGTTCCCATTCCCAATATCTCTGCTTGTATTTGTCTTCACTCCTATCAAATCTGGCATAGGTTTAACTCCCATGTTCCTCTTTGATTTTTTACTTCACTACTCTGGCAAGCATGCCCTCCCCACCCCCAAATTTGCATCAATCCAACTCTTTCCCATTTGTGAATCTCTCCTACACTTGCTGTATACAGTTTGATAAAAATGACAATTGTAAAGATTTATGCTACAACTGATTGGGGTTTGAACTGACTGGGTCCTGGCAGTTCCTTTAATTTTGGCCATTTCTTTCTATTATTCTCTATAGTATGTATTTTAAAGACTCTGGAATATCACTTTATCATTCTTACTTTTTTCTGATTAAAACATACTGTTTATTAAGAAACATTTGGAAATATGTAAAAGAATAGATGAAACACTGAAATCACTTACCTATTCACTAATACATAGCCAAAAACTATATCATTCTAATTTTTTTCTCCAAGAATTTATATATACAAATTGCATAATGTGTAATACATAGCATTCATTTTGTGAAAATAGGCTCATACTTACAATTTAGTATACTGTTTATATTTCCTCTAATGTTTTGTCATGGACATTTTCCTCTGCCATTACATATTTTTCATAAGCATGATTTTTAATGGTGACATCTTATTTCAAAATAAGGACTGCTATTTACCTTTCCCTGATTTTTAAAAAAGGTGATGTGATATACATTGTTAAAGTATAGCAATAAACATCATTTTCCAAAATCTTTGTGCTGAAGTTTTTTGTAAGGGCTTTCTAATTATAACATTATCTGTTTCCTCATTGCCTGTCATAAGGCTTTAACCTCACCACTCTGGTGAACATGATTTAGCTAAGATTGCCAATGGCATCCATTTTGCCAAATTCAGTGGGCAATTTTCAGTCCTTATCTTAATAGATCTCTCAGCATCACTTGACACAGTTGACCATTCCTTCCTAAAATACTGTCTTCTCTTGGCTTCCTAATATTCCTGGTTTTCTTATATCTTCAGCTGTCCTTATTTTGCCAGCCCCTTTCCCTCTACCTGACGTTTAAATGCTTGATAACTTTCTTTTGTTGTCATTGCAAATCCTCTTCCTAGGTGATCATATTCAACTCATGACTTTAAATACCTTCAATATGCCTGTAACTCTCAAATTAGTATCTCCAATTCTGAACTCTGGACCTTTGTATTTAATTAACCACCTGTTACCTCCAACTGGGTGTGTCACAAGATTTCAAAATTCACATTCCCAAAACTGAACTCCGGATATTGCCTCCACAAATTAGGCCTCTTCCATTTTTTTTCTGTATCAGTAAACAGCACCTCTATCTACCTGGTTGCAAAAACCAATACCTGGAAATCATTCTTAATAGTTCCTTTCCTTTGTCCCTTAGATAAAATCAAGCAACAATTCCTGATAACTCCAACTCCAAAATGCACCTGTATTTTGTCGTTTCTTCATCCATGCTGCTACCAACCTAACATTCATTTGCTTCATGTTTTGCCAGATCCTTTTCCTCTACCTGACATTTAAATGCTTAATAACTTAGGGCTTAGTCTTGGGCCCTCTTTTCTTATCAGCTTTCTAGATGTTTTTCTTGATTCCATTCTTATCTCATGTAATAGAATTTTAAATGACCCTCAAGATTTCCTTGTCCACCTGTGTTGAATAATCTCCTCGCCTTGAGTGTGGGTGGTATCTCTGAACATGACCAGATAGCCACTCCATTGATTAGGTTATGTATATGACAGAGATGATGGGATAGCTATTTACTGTTGTGATTACATTGAGTTATGTAAGATCTGTTGTAGCAGACGGAAGAGAGATTCTCCTGCTGGCTATGAAAAGTAAGCTGCCATGTTGTGAGAGGGCCCTATGGATAGAACCTGAGGACAGCCTCCAAGAGCTGAGAGCCACCCCTGGCTGACAACCAGCAAGAAAACAGGACCTCAATCCTACAGCCACAAGGAATTAAATTCTTCCATCATCCAGTAAGCTTTGAAGAGGACTCCAAGCATCAGATGAGATCTCTGCATGATCAGGCCCACACATTTCCCCAAGCGTATCTCATGCCTGCTTTCCTTTGCTCACTAGCTTTTCTTCTACCCACAGACAACTTCTTACATTTCCTAGAACATGGCATTTACTTCTTACTGTACCTCCTTTGAATGTTTACCCACTTGGGTGCTTATCCTACAAATTGCTTCTGCTTCTATTACCCTAGGTAAAGTATATTCCATCCTCATTATTTAACAATACTTTCTACAGTTTTTATGCTTACTTCTTTTTAGTTCCCTACACTAGACTGTGTCAAGAGCTGAGCTGAACTGCCAGGTGTCCAAAGTAGCTGATTGAGGCAACAAACCACAATGAAAGCAACAGTGAAGCCTTTAATTATGGACTGCAGTAATTTAAGAGGCTAACCCAGAGAAAATGCAGACTCTCACTCTGTCTGGTTTTCCCCATGGAACAGCTGAATCAGTGCAGATGTGGGGATCATCTCACTGCTGAGGAGTCCTGAACAAAAGGCTCCTGTTGTTTTGTGGATCGGGGGGCTGGAGGAAAGGAAAGAAAGGAAGGGCTATGAGAGAAGAAGTATTGAGTACTGAGTCAGAGTGGAGAAAAGTGTTCTCACGGACTCCTCCCAATAAGGAGGTCTCAGCAGAAGTGCTTGGGGGTGGTCTTTGCTTAGGAATGCAGATATGTGTAAGAACATGAGGGCCAGGGGGCCTGGATTGCAACTCCTTTTAGAGACTGCAGTGAGCTGGCTGTTCACCAAATCTGTGTGGGGAGGGCAGATTTCCCCCATTAGTCTTCTCAGGTAAAGCCTCCTGATCACACACAGGAGCCTGAATCCTCAGACTGTAAGAGCCACAGAGGCAGGAAACGGTATCTTTTTGTTTTATGTTGTATCACCCAATGCCCAGAAATAGTGCCTGGCATATATAGGTATTCAATAAATATTTCTTGGGAGAATAATCATTTTCAGAAATTATGTTTCCTAGAAGTAGAGTTGGTATCAAATGGTATGCACTGTTTAGAAACTTTTGCGTTTACTTTCAAATAATCCAGAATAAAGATCGTATTACTTCAAAGTCCCACCTGTAACATAGGAGATCATCCATTTAAAAACAGTCTCATTTATTTTTTGGGTATTATCTTTAAAATGAATCTTGCTAATTTTATATTGGCATTACTTTAATTTTAATTTCTTTGAACAGAAGTGAATTTGAACTTTTTCTATATTTATTGGTCATTTAGTTTTCTTCTGAAAATTTTCTATTCATATCCTTTGATATTTTTTCTATAGTTTTGATATTTTTATATTGATTTCTAGGATCTTTTGTTCGTTAAGGATAGCTGTCTATGTTATATGTTGCAGTTAATTTTTTTTATTTTTTTAAATCACATTTTAATTTTTTTTTTTTAAAACACAGAGATTTTAAATTTGGATGAATTC
Organism: Choloepus didactylus; assembly: GCF_015220235.1. NCBI lineage: Eukaryota > Metazoa > Chordata > Mammalia > Pilosa > Megalonychidae > Choloepus > Choloepus didactylus. The sequence goes on along the minus strand of NC_051310.1, from coordinate 181,192,592 downwards.
TGTCCACACCCTTCCACTGAAATGCTCTGCCTAAAATTACCAATGACTTCTTGGTTTCTAAATCCAATGGGCGTTTTTCAGGCTTTATCTTATTTGATCTAGTAAATTAAGAGCAAAGCAATATTGAGTCACAGTTTAGATACAAAGTGTAAATGTAACCCTCATATCATGAATCAATTGGTCTATACTGATTTGAAGCATCTCTGCCATCTCTAAAGCATAGCTTTCAAAGTCATCAAAATAATGAATGAAATTAAATGCTGCCCAGAATATTTGGTTCCAGTAAAATTAAATGCAAATCATCAGTTGGAGGCCTTTGGCCCATTCAGCAAATTAATCTTAGTTTTAGGATTATAAAAATAAGGCAGTTATGGCATGGAAACTAAATGCCAGACCTGAGTCAGAAAAAAAGAAACTAGCCCTAGAGATTGAGAAAGTCATAAATACAGAATGTCAATCAGAAGTTAAAAACGTGGAGCTCTTAAATGATGGGAACCAAGTGAGGGGGAGAGAGCTGGATCATGGGAGATTTCCAGAACAAAGGGTAAAATGCCAAGCCCTAAATTGACAGGATAGATCAGGTGATGATTAGTGGGTCAGGCAGATCAGTAGGACAAAAGAGGCATTACTGGGTCTTAAGAAACAGGATGACAAACTGATCCAGGAAATCCCTCATAATTCTATTTGGAGGTCTAATTCAAACAATTCTATTTGGAAGTCTCAGGTGGAATTTTTCATTTTATTTTATTTTAGTTAATTGATGATTTGCTTCTATGCATAAATTAATACTAATGGTAAAACTATGTTTGTTTGGTGTGTGATCAAGAAAGATTAGTTCTTATTTAGTGCTTGGAGAAGATTAGAAATTGAGAAGCTAAAATTCAGTTTATGTCTGAGAAAATTTGGTAAAATCTTGTTTAAAATAAGCAGCAAAATCAGTCCAATAGATGCAGTGTTCTTTTAGCCCAATCAATACAATGGCAGTTTTGACATTTATTTCATGTTATGAATGACCCAAAATAGATTTTGAAGACATTGCATGAAATACCAGAAACTTAATTACAAACACACACGTAATATTTGACAGATGCAATTGAGAGGGTCACCAAAGAAGTTTATAAACAGGTTCACAAACTACAGCAGGTCTGATTAAAACCTATGTCAATTCTTTTGTAAAATGACTATCATTTTACTTCATTAAATCTTAGAAAGATAGAACATAGTGGATCATAAGAGACAAAAATGAAAGCAGAGCAAGTTGAACACAGGACAGGCATCAGGGTTTCTAGTCATATTTCCTTCAATTATACTGAACAAATATTCATTTTATCCCTGCCAAGAGACAGGGCTGTTCTGGGGACTGGGCCAAAGAATATGGAAGTGCTCATTTGTTTGGCTAAGAGAACATAGCTACAATTATGACCAATGTATGTAAAACAAGAGAAATTATTCACAGGCATTTTTATGTTTTCTAGGGGCAATACAGCAAAAAGAAATACAGATGAATGAAGTTATTTCCTTGCCTCTTATGACTATTTTTAAAGTCTATTTTGTCTTTTACTTTTCTTAGATGAAAGGAAAATATTTTTGCAGATCTTTTGACCAACTCCATCCTTCTAGTAAAATTCTTATGAGTTAGATAAATATTCCAAATCTAATGTAGTGCCATTTGCAGTTTGCTTAATGGGGGTTTCTCATTTTCAAAGATTCAATTTAAAGCTTTTTTCTTCATTGGGGAATTCATTCCCATGTGGTAATTCAGCAGAGTACCTAGTGACTCCCTCAAAAGATGCATTTTATTTCACTTGGTATATCTTTAGACTAAATATTCTTTTATTTTGCCAATTTGGGTGAAACTATTTTCTGAAATAGGTGAAAATAAAAATGAAAATATCTCAATTTGTTCGAGAAGGCATCATGGTACCTAATTTCATATATATTTTGATAGTCGACTTGTGGTTACTGAAACCAAAAGACATTGGAAAGGAGCTTACCTGGAGGTGGATTTCAGAATTCAAGTTTTTCAGACCATATTAACTTCCTTTCAAATCATATAAACATGCATTTATAGGATATTCTCACACATGTTTTCAGTTGTCTTTGTCAACAACTGAAAATAGGCTGCAGCACCCTGCATTCTAACTGTCTTTGATAATAGGATGAAAAGAACAGAAATTAAAGTTCAAAAGCATCAAGTTCAACAATTAGAAAGTGGCATTACTTGAGTTTATTTGATGTTCCTCTGGAGGAAAAATAGTGTTTTCAATTTAATCTCAAAAAGTAGATATCTCCTATGTAGCCATTGCCTGTTGGTGCACACCAAGTTAACAACTGCTGGGAATACCACAGATGGAACTCTGTAGGGAGAAGTGCTGTGATGTCATAGACCCTTGAGGAAAGCTTCTAGAAGTGAGTTTTAGTCATAACAGAGACTAAACAAGAAAGATGCATACTGAGTAAGGTGGGATCCAACAAGAATGTAGTACAGAATGCAATAATTTATGAATTACCTTTTTTTTCTGAGGGAGCTCAACAGAACAGCACTTAATGAAGGAAGGCAAAGGCTTAACCACTTGGTACTTTTGTAATATTTGATGATTAATTACTTAAAGAATAACAAAGTTGAAATTTGCTGGTCCTAGAAATGGAAGAAAGTGATGAACCTGATCAGCCTATCTCAGCAGGGAGGCAAGAAACTCGAAAAAGAAGACGACCCAGCCAACCAATGGTAGACAAATCCCAACAGACTGAAGGGACAGAAAAAAAGAAATACCTGACCATACCACAGTCACCGGGTCCTAAAGCTACCCATAGCATTGGTAATATTCCTGGAAGCAATGTTGACTATTCTGTTAGAGAATATGAGTCTCTTAGAGTATCTTCTCAACTTCAGCAGACTTGGGCAAGGAGAAAGTATGGACAAGAAATGAATGATAAATCTCTGCAGATAGACACCATTGTAGAAGAGAAAAAGGAAGAAATCAAGGCAGTTGGTGAAATAGTGGTACCTGAAGAAAAGCCAGCTAATACTGAAGAAGCAGCTCTTAAATTGCCAGAGAGTGTGCATGAAGTAGAAATTCCATCAAGTGGACACTCAATACAACTCAAAATAGACAGATCTCAGCAGACAAATTGTACTGGAGACTGGACCATGATGAACATTCCTTACAAAGAAAAGGTGGACAAGGAGCAGCAGACATACTTTAGTGAATCAGAAATAGTGGTACTTTGCAGGCCAGGGAGTTCTTTTTCAAAGTCAGTGGAAGGTGCCCAGAAACGTAAATCCTCAGGGAAGATTTTTGTCAGTGAACATCCTGAAATTCAACCAGCAACAAGTAGCAAAGAAGAAATTAGGCAGGAAAGTGTTAGCGAAACTTCCCTTACTCAACCAAAAATGTCAACCAAAAAAGGTACATCAGGATTCATTTTAGATGCACCTAAGGATGAGGAAAATAGATCTGCTGTAGGAGAGGTTGCTTTTTTTAAAAAAGAGGTCTCTGCTGAAATAGAGTCTCCACCAACAGAGAAAGTCCTGGCTGAAGAACAGCTTCCACCAACTGAAGAGGCTCCTGTTAAAGAACAGCTTCTAGCTGCTGCAGAAGCCCCTGTTGAAATACAGATTTCATTTGCTGAAGAGGCACCTGATGAAGCTCAGCCTTCAGCAGTTGAAGAGCCTCCTGCAGAAGAATCCCCTGCAGAACTTAAGCCTCCATCAGCTGATGAAGCCACTGCAGAAATAGGGCCTCTACCAGATGAAGGGTCTCCTGCAGAAGAGGTCACTGCTGAAGTAGAGCCTATACCTGCTGAAGAGTTCCATGTTAAAGTACAGCCTCCATCAACTAAAGAAGCTTCTGCAGAAGAGGCTGTTGTTGAACTTCATATACCATCAGCTGATGAAGCTACTGTAGAAATACAGACTCTAGCAGCTGAAGAGCCTCCTGCAGAACAGGTCTTTGCTGAAGTAGAACTTACCCCTGCTGAAGATGTACAAGTGGAAGTACAGCCTCCACCAGTTGAAAAGGACCGTGAAGAAGAGACCCCCTTTGAATTTCAGCCTCTATCATCTGAGGAGGCCCCTGAAGAAGAGGCCCCTTCTGATGTTCAGCCTCTGCCAGATGAGGAGACCCCTGCAGAAGAGATTCCCACTGAAGTTCAGCCTCTACTAGCAGAAGAGACTGCTACAGAAGTGGCCTCTGCTGAAGTTCAGCCTCCACCATCTGAGGAAGCTCCTGCTGAAGAGGCCTCTACTGAAGTTCAGCCTCCACCATCTGAGGAAGCCCATGCTGTAGAGGCCCCCACTGAAGTTCAACTTCTACCAGCTGAGGAGGATCCTGCAGAAGATGCCCCTGCTGAAGTTCAACCTCTAGTGTATGAAGAAGTCCCTGCTGAATTTCAGCCTCCATCAACTGAGGAGGTCCCTGCAGAAGAGGCCTCCACTGAAATTCAGCTTCTGCCAGCTGAGGAGGCTCCTGCAGAAGAGGACCCTGCTGAATTTCAGCCTCCACAAGATGAAGAGGTCCCTGATGAATTTCAGCTTCCATCAACCAAGGAGATCCCTGCAGAAGCAACCCCTACTGAGGCAGAGCTTACCCTTGCTGAAGAGGCCACTTCTGAAGTACGGTCTCTACCATCTGAAGAGGCCCCTACAGAAGAGATGCCCACTGAAGTTCTTCCACCAGCAGGTGAGGAGGCTCCTGCTGAATTAGATCCTAGCATTGTTGAAGAGGTCCTTATTGAAGTTCAGCCTCCACCAGGTGAAGAGGTTCCTGTTGAAGTTCAGCTTCCACCACATGAAGAGGTCCCTGTTGAAGTTAAGCTTCCAACATCTGAGGAAGAAGCCCCTATAGAAGAGGTCCCCACTGAAGTTCTGCCACCACCAAGTGAAGAGGCTCCTGAAGAAATAGAGCCTTGCACTGTTGAAGAGGTCCTTATTGGAGTTCAGCCGCTACCAGCTGAGAAGACTCCTGCGGAAGAGGTACCTGCTGAAGTTCAGCCTCCACCAGCTGAGGAAGCCCCTGCAGAAAAGGCCCCCAGTGAAGTTCAGCTTCCACCAGCTGAGCAGACCCCTACTGAAGAATTTCTTTTAGAAGAAGCCCCTGCTGAACTTCAGCCTCTATCATTTGCAAAAATCACTGTAGAGGCTCTTGTGGAGATGGAGTCTACTGAACTATCTCCTCAGGAAGATGTTCCGGTGGTAAAATTAAAGTCAATTGATTTGAGAGATGATCCTAAAGATGAAGTAGCTTCTGCTGCAGACTCTAAAACTCCAGGAATAGATCCTGAATTTCCTGAAGTTCCACCTAATAACAAGAAAAAAAGAGTTTCTAATGTTGAAATAGATGGTGTCTTCCATATAACATTAAAATAAGGGCCTTCACCTCAGCCCTAGGCGGATCCTAACTAAACTCGCAACCAGTAGCTAGGGGTTTTTGATGTGCATAAATTAGGAAAGGGGAGAGGCATCTGCAGTAGCTTTGTGGATAAGGAAATTAAAGAAGCCTCAAGACTTGGAGTGCAAGTGTGAAATGAACAATAAAAACTGTAGCAGTTTAAAATTTCTTGTGTTATTTTCATTAAAATATAGAGTGAATGCAATACCTATTTTGAAGTGAAATAAGTTATGCTGAAATAATTAAAATATCTTTTCTGAATTAAACCCTTGTTGACAAGGCTGGAGTATATTCTGCAGCCATGTTTTCTTTCCTGTGCCTTGCCTTTATAAGTACATGTAGCTTCGAAGGGAAAAGGTATTTTCTTTTCCACAGTTCTCTCATCTACTTTAAATTTCTTGAGTTTCAGTCACACATCTAAAGTTCTCTTTCTAGTTATTCATCGTATTCTTTCTTCCCCTTCCATTAGATTCTTTCTGAGCAAGCATTTCTTTCCTAGTTTCAGTTTAAGTTTTCTTCCTTTTCCTCTTGTATATTTTATATTTCAGTGTCTGGAGAATGTATTTCTTTTGTGAAAATCTTCATATCAATGAAATGAATATGGCCAGAGATAAACTATTTAAAATAGTGTAAATGTAAAGAAAACTTTGCTTTAGATGGCCTCAAGGGCACATTCCTGTTTAGTTTATTTTTTACACAAGACTAAATAACCATTTATTTATTTATTTTTTAACTTTATTTATCAAAAAATTAAAAAAAACAAACAATAAAAAAAACATGTCAAGCAAAACGAAAACAAAGGAATAAGAAAAACAAATAACCTAAAATAACTACATTGCTTCCAGCGGGTCCAACCCTACCCCAAGAAAATTAACATACCATAACTGAACAAAGAAATAAGAAAAACCAATAACCTAAAATAACTACATTGCTTCCAACATGTTCCCTACCCTACCTCAAGAAGATAAAAAACTATAACCAAACAAAGGAATAAGTAAAACGAATACCTAAAATAATTAGATTGCTTCCAACATATTCCTATCATACCGCCCAAAAATTAATAAACCATAGTCATTCCTGAGCATTCCCATAACATTAAGATTACCCTCCATAACTTATCTGTTCTTACTAGATTATCATTCCCCCTTCACTATTTGTTCTCCATCACTAGATCCCCTATATTCTACAATATAAAACATTTATTTTACATTTTTCACAGAGTTCACATTAGTGGTAACATACAATGTCTCTCTTTTTGTGCCTGGCGTATTTCACTCAGAATTATGTCTTCAAGGTCCATTCCTGTCCTATGATTCATGACCTCATTCCTTCTTACTGCCGTGTAGTATTCCATTGAGTGTATATACTACATTTTGTTTTTCCACTCATCTGTTGAAGGACATTTGGATTGTTTCCATCTCTAGGCAATTGTGAATAATGCTGCTATGAACATTGATGTGCAAATGTCTGTTCATGTCACTGCTTTCAGATCTTCTTGGTGTATAACAAGAAGTGAAATTGCTAGATTGAAGGGTATCTCAATATTTAGTTTTCTAAGGAACTGCCAGATTGTCTTCCAGAGTGGCTGTACCATTATACAATCCCACCAACAATGAATAAGAGTTTCAATTTCTCCACATCCTCTCCAGCATTTGTAGTTTTCTGTTTGTTTAGTGGCAGCCATTTTAATTGGTATGAGATGATATCTCGTGGTCTTAATTTGCATCTCCCTAATAGCTAGTGAAGATAAACACTTTTTCATGTGTTTTTTGGCCGTTTGTATTTCCTCTTCAGAGAACTGTCTTTTCATATCTTTTGCCCATTTTATAATTGGGCTGTTTGTACTACTGTCATTGAGTTGTAAGATTTCTTTATATATGCAAGATATCAGTCTTTTGTCAGATACATGGTTTCTAAATATTTTCTCCCATTGTGTTGGTTGTCTCTTCACCTTTTTGACAAATTCCTTTGAGGTACAGAAGCTTTTGATTTTGAGGAGTTCCCATTTATCTATTTTTGATTTCACTGCTTGTGTTTTGGGTATAAGGTCTAAGAAGTGACCTCCTAATACTAGGTCTTGAAGATGTTTCCCTACATTACCTTCTAGGAGTTTTATGGTACTGTCTCTTATATTGAAGTCTGATCCACTTTGAATTAATTTTTGTATAGGGTGTGAGGTAGGGGTACTTTCATTCTTTTGGATATGGATATCCAGCTCTCCCAGCCCCATTTGTTGAAGAGACTGTTCTTTCCCAGTTCAGTGCATTTGGAGTCAGTCAACTGTAGATCTGGGGGTCTATTTCTGAATTCTCAATTCAATTCCATTGTTCAATATGTCTATCTTTGTGCCAGTGCCATGCTGTTTTGAATACTGTGGCTTTATAGTAGGCTTCAAAATCAGGAAGTATCAGTCCTCCTAGTTTGTTTTTCTTTTTTCACATGTTTTTAGTAATTCGAGGCCCCTTTCCCTACCAAATAAATTTGATAACTAGCTTTTCCAATTCTGCAAAGTAGGTTGTTGGAATGTTGATTGGAATTGCATTGAATCTTTAGATCAGTTTGGGTAGGATTGACATCTTAATGATGTTTAGCCTTCCTATCCATGAACATGGAATTTATTTCCATCTCTTTAGGTCCCCTTTTATTACTTTTAGTAAAGTTATGTAATTTTCTGTGTAGAAGTCTTTTACATCCTTGTTTTAGTTTATTCCTAAGTACTTGATTTTTTTAGTTGCTCTTGAGAATGGAATCTTTTTCTCAAGTGTCTCTTCAGTTAGGTCATTTCTAGTGTATAGGAACATTAATGACTTATGCGCATTAATCTTCTATCCTGCCACTTTGCTGAGTTTATTAGCTCAAGTAGCTGTGTCATCAGTTTCTCAGGGTTTTCCAAATATGAGATCATATCATCTGCAAATAATGACAGTTTTACTTCTTCCTTCCCAATTTGGATGCCTTTTAATTCTTTGTCTTGCCAGATTGTTCTGGCTAGCACTTCTACTGCAATGTTGAATAATAGTGGTGACAGCAGGCATACTTGTCTCATTCCTGATCTTAGAGGGAAGGCTTTCAGTCTCTCACCATTGAGTACTGTGCTGGCTGTGGGTTTTTCATATATGCCCTTTATCATATTGAGGAAGTTTCCTTCAAATCCTACCTTCTGAAGTGGTGTTTTTATGAAAAAAGTATGCTGGGTTTTGTCAAATGCCTTTTCAGCATCTAATAAGATAATTGTTTGATTTTTCCCTTTTGATTTGTTAATGTGTTGTATTACATTGATTGATTTTCTTATGTTGAAGCACCCTTGCATGCCTGGGATGAACCCCACTTGGTCGTGGTGTATGATTTTTTTAATGTGTCTTTGGATTTGATTTGCAAGTATTTTGTTGAGAATTTTTGCATCTATATTCATGAGGGAGATTGGCCTATAGCTTTGCTTTCTTGTAGCATCTTTATCTGATTTTGGTAGTAGAGTGATGTTAGCTGCATAAAATGAGTTAGGTAGTCTTCCATTTTCTTCAATTTTTTGAAAGCGTTTGAGTAGGAATCGTGTCAGTTCTTTTTGGAAAGTTTGGTAGAATTCCCCTGTGAAGCCATATGGCCCTGGGCTTTTACTTGTATGAAGCTTTTTGATGACTGATTGGATCTCTTTATTTATGATTGGTCTGTTGAGGTCTTCTATTTCTTCTCTCATCAGTCTAGGTTAGTCTTGTGTTTCCAGGAATTTACCCATTTCCTCTATATTGTCTAGTTTGTTGGCATGCAGTTGTTCATAGTATCCTCTTATGATTTTTAAAATTTGTTTGGGATCTGCAGTAATGTTCCCCCTCTAATTTATTATTTTGTTTATTTGGGTTTCTCTCTTTTTGACTTTGTCAGTCTAGCTAAGGGTTTGTCTCTCTTCTCAAAGAACCAACTTTTGGTTTTATTTATTATCTCTATTGTTTTTTGTTCTCCATATCATTTATTTGTGCTTTAATCCTTGTTATTTCTTTTCTTTTTCTAGCTTTAGGATTAGTTTGCTGATCATTTTCTTGTTTATTCAGTTGTTCCATTAGGTCTTTGATTTTAGCTCTTTCTTTCCCTTTTAATGTATGCATTTAGAGCTATAAATTTCCCCCTCTATATCACCTTCCCTGCATCCCATAAATTATGTTGTATTCTCATTTTCATTCATCTCTAAATATTTAGCAATTTCTCTTGCAATTTCTTCTTTGACCCACTGATTGTTCAGGTCAGGAGTGTGTTGTTTGTTTTCTGAGCTACTTAAAAAAACCAGTAAAATTTGTTTTTCTAAGTTTGTAGGTTGCTTTTCTTTCTTTCTTTCTTTCTTTCTTTCTTTCTTTCTTTCTTTTTATTTTGTATATTCTATTGTGGCTTGATTTCTTTTAAAATTCAGAAGTCATATGAAAATTCTGAACTACATTGACCAATGGGAGAAAAAATATAATGAAGATAGTCATCAATCGACAACATTAGAGATGTTTCAACACTTAAAAATTATGTTAGCTGAAGCTGAGATGGAGAAATTGTTATAGTCTAAGTATTTTCAAATAGTAAGAAATACATTTGGGAGATTCTGGAGTTCAGATTCAGAATAACTGGTAATGTAAATTACAGCAGGAAGAGCTGTGAAAATTTAGGCAGGAAACATTGCTTTAAAGTCTTTAAGACACAGGTACCAGTGAGAAAATCTCCTGAATCACTAGGAAATAGAATAATAAGGAGAGGGGTTCAGTTTTTTAAAGCAGGTAGTGGGAAAACCTCAGGGTGAATAGAAACATGTATAGGTCAGCAGTCTCTCCACATGCAAGAGTGATAACAAGTTCCTAACAATTAAATTTTTTTTTTTAAATGCAATGATATTTTAAAAACAACTTTACTCAGGAATGAGCTACATATATTTAAATTGTACAACTGATGAGGTGTGACATATGTATATACCTGTGAAGCCATCACCACAAACAAGGTAATAACATAGACATCTCTCTCAAAGTCCCCTCCTTGACCGTTTGTAGTCTCTCTTTCTCTCCTGGACCCCTCAGGCCATAGGCAATCACTTACCTCTTCTGTCACTGTAGATGATTTTGCATTTTCTAAACCCATGTAAATGGAACTATATACCATGCACTCTTTTGTTGTCTGACTTATTTGATGCAACATAATATTCTGAGATTCATTCATGTTGCTATATGTATTAATATTTAGTTCCTTTTTGTTACTGAATTGTATTCCATTGTATAGATATTGCATATTTTTTTAATCTATCACTTGTTGGACATTTGAGTTGTTTTCTGTTTTGGCCTATTACAAATAAATCTGCTATGTGCATTCATGTACAAATCTTTGTATGGACGTAAGCTTTCATTTCTCTTGTGAAAATACCTAGGAATAGAAAAGCAAGGTTGTGGAGTAGGTGTATGTTTAACTTTTTATTAAACTTACAGATTTTTCCAACTTGATTATACCATTTACCTCTGACCAGCAGTGTACAACAGTTGAAGTTTCTCTACATCATCACCTACACTTGTTATGTTCAGTCATTCAAATTTTAGCCCCTCTAGTGTGAGTATTCTGATAACTGCTTGTGATTTTATTATGTATTTTCCTAATGACTAGTGATGGGCATATTTTCATGTGCTCTTTGTAATCTGTATATATTTTTTGTTGACGTGTCTTAAATCTTGGCCCATTTTAAAATTTGGTTTGTCTTGTTTTTTTTTTTTAAGCTTTTTATTGTAACAGATTTGAGTCAAAATTTACCGTTTTTAACTCTTTCAAGTGTGCATCTCAGTGGTATTAATTACATTCACAATGGTTTTCTACCAACATGACTAGCCATTACCCAAACTTTTTCATCACCCCAAAGAGATACTCTGTACCCATTAAGTGATAACTCCCTACCCCCTCCCCTCTCCAGTTGTAAACTGTAATTTATCTGTCTTAATGAATTTGCATATGCTAGGTATTTAATATAAGTGGAATCATATAGTATTTATCCTTCTGTGTCTGGTGCTTTCAACATGTTGTCTTCAAGGTTCATCCATGTTGCAGCATGTATCAGAACTTCGTTCTTTTTTATGGCTGAATAATATTTCATTTGGTATATACATCACATTTTATTTATCCATTATTCTGTTGTTGAATATTTGGGTTGTTTCCACATTTTGGCTATTCTGAACAATGCTGCTGTGAACAGTGGTGTACAAATATCTGTTAAGTCCCTGTTTTCAATTCTTTTAAGTAAATACCTAGAGGTGAAATTACTGGGTCCTACAGTAATTCTGTGTTTAACTTTTTGAGGAACCACTAAACTGTGTTCCACAGCAAGTGCACCCTTTCATATTCCCACCAAAAATGCAGGAGGGTTCCCATTTTCTTGCATTCTGTCCTGCATTATTATTTTTTTAAATATTAGCCATCCTGGTGGGTGTGAAGTGTTGTCTCGTGGTTTTGAATTGTATTTCCCTGATGACTGATGATGGTGAGCATCTTTCCATATGTTTTTTGACTGGTCATTTGTATATATTCTTTGGAGAAATGTCTATTCAAGTCCTTTGTCTATTTTATTTGCTTTAATCTTTATTATTATTATTTAATTTTTTATAGTAGTAACATATAACACAAAATTTCCCATTTTAACCACTTTTATTTGTACAATTCAGTGATATCAATTTCATTCACAATATTGTGCCGCTCACCATCATCCATTGCCAAACTTTTTTCATCATCCCAAACAGAAACTCTTTACCCATTAAGCAATAACTTCTCATATTCCCTTTCCACCTGACCACTGATAACCTGTAATGTACTTTCTGTCTCTATAAATATACTTGTTCCAAGTATATCATATAAGTGAAATCATACAATATGAATCCTTTTGTGTCTTGCTTATTTCACTCAACATTATATCTTTGAGGTTTACCTGTTTTTTTTGCATTTTTTACAGCTGAGTAATATTCCAGTGTATGCATATGCCACATTTTGTTTATCCATTCATCTGTCGATGCTCTCTGGGCTGTCTCCATCTTTTGGCTGTTGTGAACAATGCTGCTATAAACATTGGTGTTCAGATATTTTTAGAGTTTTTAATTCTTTGTGGGAAAAACCCAGATATTTCTGAGTCATATGGTAACTCTATGTTAAACTTTCTGAGGAACTGCCAAACTGTTTTCCACATCAGGTGCAACGTTTTACATTCCCATGAGCAATGTACAAGGGTTTCTATTTCTTTGCATTCTCACCAACTTGTTATTTTCAGCTTGTAAAACAACAGCCATCCTAGTGGATATGAAATGGTATCATTGTGGTTTTGATTTGCACTTCCTTAATGCTTAATGATATTGAGTATCTTTTTAAGTGCTTATTGGTATTTTGTATCTCTTCCTTGGAGAAATTTTATTCAAGTCCTTTGCTCATTTTTAATTGTGTTGCATTTTTGTTGTTAAGTTTTAGGATTTCTTTATATATTCTAGATATTAAACTCTTGCTACATATAATGATTTTCAAAATTTTTTTCCCATTCCCTACTTTGTCCTTTTACTTTTTTGATAATGTTCTGGGTGCACAAAGTTTTTAATTTTGATGAAGTCCAATTTATCTACTTTTTTTTCTTTTGTTGCTCCTGCTTTTGGTGTCATATCTAAGAATCCATTGCCTAAGGTTCTTGAGGAGTTCCGCCTATGTTTTCTTCTAAGAGTTGTGTTGTTTAGCTCTTAGATTTTAGGTCACTGACCCATTTTGAGTTAATTTTTTGTATATGGTATGAGGTAATAGTCCAATTTCATTATTTTGCATGTGGATATCCAGTTTTCCTGCCACTGTTGATGAGACATTGATTTGAGTCTTCAATTCTTATGTAATATAGACCTTTAGTGCTATGCTTTTGTCTCTGAGCACTGTTTTAGCTATATCCCACAAATTCTAATATGTTGTGTTTTCATTTTCATTCAGTTAAAATATTTTGTAACTTTGTTTCTGATTTATTCTTTGCCATATAGATTATTTAACTGTTTATTTTCTTCCCAAATATTTGGGGATTTTCCAAACTTTTTTGTTATTGATTTCTCATTTAATTACTTTATTTGTCACAAAATATACTTTGTCTGTATTGAACCCTGTTTAATTTGTTGAGACTTGTTTTATGGCCCAGTGTATTGTCTCTCTTAGTAAATGTTCTGTGTTCTAAAATATGCTGTTTTTGGTTGGAGTGTTCTATAAATGTGCATTTTAGTATCAGCACTTGGTTGATAGTGTTGTTTAGGCCTTCTATATTGTTGATTTTCTGTTTACTTGTTTTATGGATTATTGAGAGAGGTATGTTGAAATCCCTGTCTTTGTGGATTCTATTTTTTAACTTGTGAAGTTCTATTAGTTCATGTTCATGTATTTTGAAGCTCTGATATTAGCTGTATAAATGTTTAGAATTATTATTTCCTCTTAATGGACTCTTTATCCTTGTTAATGTCCTCTACTCATAACATTGTCACTTGTCTGGTTTAGATATTACTGTCCTTTGGTTTGCTTACTTCAGTTATTATCTGCTTTTCTTATTTTAGGCTTTTCTTCCTCTAAATAATCTTTCTTATTGTTGCTAGAGTTATTTTTAAAACAGAGATCAGCTCATACATTCATTTGCTTACAGAATAAAATCTATATTCCTTAAAGTGATAGTCATTGCCCTTCACCATCTACTCCCACCTATGTCATATCACCCTTAGTAAGTACAGGGTTGTGGTAAGCACATGACTGCCAGTTTGCAAATCCTGACTCCACTGCTATCAGCTATGTGACTATTTAAGGTTAATTAACCTTCCAGTGCCTTGGTTTACCTATCTGAAAAAAACAAACAGGAAAATAATAACAATAACTACCAGATAGGATTGTTTTGAGTAACAAAAGAGTTAATTTTTATTAATACTTAGGATAAAAAGTATTCTGGCTCCTGGTCTCATTATTATTACCTACATACTTCCTTTCTTATGACATCTCTTTTCTGTATTTAAGTTCTTGCCATATCTGACAATGAATGTTATATTTCAATTCCTTTTTGCTCATTGTGTTTAAGTCATTTGTATCCTGATATTTTGGCTATTATATTAGGAGACTCTGGCTCCTATTTAAATCTTTTATTTTAGCAGGCAGTGACACTGCTTAGGTTTAGTATGCAGGTCCTGGCCTACTTTTTTTTTTTTTTTATTTAGCATAATTTTATTGAGATATATTCACACACCATACAATCCATCCAAAGTATACAACCAGTGGTTCACAGTAGGATCATATATTTGTGTACTTATCACCACGATCATTTTTGGAATATTTGCATTACTCCGGAAAAAGAAATAAAAAGAAAAAAGGAGACCCCAAACATCCCATACCCCTCACTCCTCCCTCTTATTGATCACTGGTATTGCACTCTATCCAATTTTAAGACTTACAATAGAGGTAGGTTAACTAAGACAGTATAGTATTGTCAGAGATAGATATATAAATCAGTGGAAAAGAATATCACATCCAGAAGCAGAAAAACTTGGGCAACTTTTTTTTTTTTTTTTTTTTGCTATATAGTTATAAAATCATTATCAAAGTTCAAGTCTACTGGATTACAGTTCAATGACTTTAGGTATTTCCTTCTGGCTGTTCTAAAACACTAGACACTAAAACAAAATATCTACATAATGAGTCAGTAGTTGCAGTCATTGTTAAATATAAATTTCTCAGTTACACTTCTTCTCTCATTTGATTTTTCTGTCAATCTTCAGGGATATCTGGGCAATGACGATTTTAACTTCTTCATGCTGGAAAAGGGTGTTGACCTTATGGGGTAGAGGCATGAAACTGGTTGATATTCTTGGAAAGGTTTCAGGGCTTATCTGGCATAGGATCAATCTGGAGGCCTTAAGTTTCTGAAAAAATAATCTTGCTAAGAAAAACTTTTATGGAGACTTAGAATAGATCCCAATGCACTCTCTAGGGTTTTCAAGAATACTGTTGTTTGGGGATTGGCATACTGTGGTAGTTTGCAATATCTGGCTAAAGCTTGCATAAGAGTAACCTCCAGAATGACATCTCAACTCTATTTGAAATCTCTTAGTCACTGAAACTTTATTTTTCTCCATTTCTTTTCCCCCTTTTGGTCTAGAAGGCATTTTCAATCCCATGATACCAGGGCCAGGCTTACTCTGGGAATCATGTCTCACATTGCCAGTGAGACTCACATCCCTCAGAGTTATGTCCTACACAGGGGGAGTGTGGTGAATTTATTGCAGAGTTAGCTTAAAGAGAGGGGACACATCCCAGCAACAAAAGAGGTACTCTGGGGGTGACCCTTAGGCATAATTATATGCAGGCCCAGCTTTGCCATGGCAGAAATAAGTTTCATAAAGGCGAGCCTCAAGATTGAGGCTTAGCTTAATCAATTGTGAGTCTCTAGTGCCTGAAAGAATGTCAGGAATTCCCCAGGTGGGGAAGTCTAATAACTCCCTAGTCCCTCAAGTACACATTCTTCCTCGGTCCCTCAAGTAGATTTTGCAAATACTTTTTTACTTTCTGCCAAAGTTACTCTGGAATGTATCCGGGTATTACATTAACCTGTACAGAATAATAGGATCTCATTCCCTATTCTAGGTTCTATGTATTTGGGTTTTTTAAATAAGCTGATCAGACAGGTTAAATTAGATAGTGTGCTGCAGAAAATTTAAATTTTGGACCAAATAAACATCTTTTCCTTTGGTCTCATACAGAGGTTGAAGTTTTAAAATACAGACAATATCATCCTTTACTCTATATTGTGATTTACCTTAGTCATAACCAGGTCCATTTCATTCATATCTCTATTTGGAGTCTGATCTTTTTTTTAAAAAAATTTTTAATGCAATTTTATTGAGATACATTCACATACCATACAGTCCTCCAAAGTGTACAATCAGTTGTTCACTGGGTCATCACATAGTTGTGCATTCGTCACCACAATTTTTGAACACTTTAATTATTCCAAAAAATAAAAATAAGAATAGAAATAAAAGTAAAAAGAACATCCAAAACATCTCATACCCTTACCTATCCCCCATTATTCATTAACTGTTTATCCCCATTTTTCTACTCATCTGTCCATACACTGGATAAAGGGTATGTGAGCCACAAGTTTTCACAATCACATGGTCACCATATAAGCTATATAGTTATACAGTCATTTTTGAGAAACCAGGATACTGGATTGCAGTTCAGTAGTTTCAGGCATTTCCTTTATTTCCTTATAGCTATCATAATACTCTAAAACTAAAAAGGGGTATCTATAAAATGCTTAAGAATAATCTCCAGAATGACCTTTCAACTCCATTTGAAATCTCTCAGCCACTGAAACTTTATTTTGTTTCATTTCTCTTCCCCTTTTTGGTCCAGAAGGTTTTCTCAAGCCTATGATGCTGGGTCCAGGCCTATCCCCAGCAGTCATGTCCCATGTTGTCAGGGAAATTTGCACTCCTGGGCAGTGAGTTTACCTGCAGAGTTGGCTTAGAGAGAGAGGCCACATCTGAGCAACCAAAGAGGTTCTCTGGGGGTGACTCTTAGGCACAATTATAAGTAGGCTCAGCTTGTAGTAACAAGCTTCATAAACACAAGCCCCAAGATCAAGGACTTGGCCTACTAAACTGATAGTCCTCAATGCTTGTGAGAACATCAGGAATTCCCCAGGTAAGGAAATTTAATATTTCCACATTTTTCCCAAGTCCCTCAGGGGGGCTTTGTAAATACTTCTTATTCTCTGCCCAAATTACTATGGGACGTATTGGGGCTTCACTTTAACCTGTACAAACCAACAAGATCTCACCGACTATTCAAGGTTCCATGTAATTATGGTGTTTGAATAAACTGAGCATACAAGTTAAATTATATAGTGTGCTATAGAAAATATAAATTTCCCACCAAATAAACATCTCTTCCTTTTGTCTCACATAGAAATTGAAGTCTTAATACACAGTTGTTCTAGTTTGCTAATGTGGCAGAATGCAAAACACCAGAGATGGATAGGCTTTTATAAAACGGGGGTTTATTTAGCTACACAGTTACAGTCTTAAGGCCACAAAGCGTCCAAGGTAACACCTCAGCAATCGGGTACCTTCACCGGAGGATGGCCAATGGCGTCCGGAAAACCTCTGCTAGCTAGGAAGGCAGCTGGCATCTGCTCCAAAGCTCCGGCCTCAAAACGGCTTTCTCCCAGGACGTTCCTCTCTAGCAAGCTTGCTCCTCTTCAAAACATCACTCCCAGCTGCACTCATTTTCCTCTCTTTGAGTCAGCTCATTCATATAGCTCCACTGATCAAGGCCCACCCTGAATGGGCGGGGCCACGCCTCCATGGGAACATCTCATCAAAATCATCACTCACAGCTGGGTGGGGCACACTCCAAGCAAATCTAACCAGCACCAAAATTTCTGCCCCACAAAACTACAAAGATAATGGCATTTGGGGGACATAATACATTCAAACCGGCACAACAGTCAATATCATCCTTCACTCTTTAGTCTGATATACCTTAGTTCTAACCCAGTCTATTTTGTTCATAGTTCTAATTAAAGTCTAATCTCTTTTTTCAGCTTCTTTAACATTTGCTGTATGGGGTAATGCTGACATTCATAACTGTTGAACTCTGGCTCTGAGTCTCAGGTGTGACACAGATAACCAAAGTTCCAAGAACTGACCAGGTTATACGCAAACAGCTCATCATCTCAAAATTTAGAAGCAACCATTACAATTCATGAATAGATGTGACTACTGTAAGAGCTTACAATCTAGGAACCTTTACAATAAGCCTTCCTCTGATAGCCTATGCTCGCAGATTCAATTCTCAGTTTGCACATGATGTTTAGTCCATATTACTGAGGTGTTAAAATGTCTTTTCAATTTTGGCTTATTTCACTCAATATACTGTCCTCAAGATCCATTCGCCTAGTTGCATATCTCACAACTTCATTCCTTCTTGCCACCATTTCAATATTCCATTATATGTATACAGCACAGGTCACCTCTCCATTCACCCACTGATGTACCCTTAGGCCACCACCATTCATTGCAAATCATGAATACTGCTGACATAAACACCAGTGTGCCAATGTCCATTCATGTGTCTGCTCTCAGTTCTTCCAAGTATATACTCAATAACTGGGTCACAGGACCATATGGCAACCCCATGCTTAGCTTCCTGTGTAACAACCACCCTGCCCTCCAGATGGGCTGCACCATTCTACTTCCCTACCAACAGGGAATAGGTACATACCTCTCTCCATATTTTCTCCTGCACTTGTGTCTCTCTGTTTACTTTTTAAACAGTTTTATTCACACACTATAAAATCCATCCTAAGTAAACAATGATTCCCGATATAATCACATAGTTATGCATTCACCACCATAGTCTATATGAGGACATTTCCATTTAGTTTTATGCTGTGATCTCAGACATTCCGCCTATTCTAGACTGATGTACAATGTGTGTCCGGTTAAAGATGTCCCCCCAAACAGTTGTTCCAGGCTATTTACTACTAGTTCCTGGCTATTTACTAGTTGTTCTGGAGAACTAACTTGGATTCTGATCTCTTACTCTGCTTCTTTTTTTTTTTTTTTATTAAATTCAGTTTTATTGAAATACATTCACACACCATACAATCATCCATGGTATACAATCCACTGTCCACAGTATGATAACATAGTTATGTGTTCATCACTACAATCTCTCTCTGAACATTTTCCTTACATCAGAAAGAAACAGAACAAGAATAAAAAATAAAAGTGAAAAAAGAACACCCAAATCATCCCCCCCATCCCACCCCATTTGTCCTTTAGTTTTTATCCCCATTTTTCTACTCATCCATACACTAGATAAAGGGGGTGTGATCCACAAGGTCTTCACAATCACACTGTCACCCCTTGTAATCTACATTATTATATAATTGTCTTCAGGAGTCCAGACTGCTGGGTTGGAGTTTGGTAGTTTCAGATATTTACTTCTAGATATTCCAATATATTAAAACCTAAGACGTGTTATCTATATAGTGCATAAGAATGTCCACCAGAGTGACCTCTCGACTCCATTTGAAATCTCTCAGCCACTGAAACTATTTCATCTCATTTTGCATCCCTCTTTTGGTCAAGAAGATACTCTCAGTCCCATGATGCCAGGTCCACATTCATCCCTGGGAGTCGTATTCTGTATTGCCAGGGAGATTTACAACCCTAGGAGTCGGGTCCCACGTAGGGGAGTGGGCAGTGAGTTCACCTGTCGTTACTCTGCTCCTTTAACAGTTGCTGTATGGAGTAATGCTGACTTTCAGAGCTGCAGAATTCTAACTCTGGGTCTCAGGTGTCTCACAGATACCCAGTGTTCCAGGGAACTACCAGGTTATACACAAAGAGCACAGCATCTCAGAATTTAGAAATAATGGTTAAAAGTGAGGAATAAATGTGATTGCTGTAAGAATTTACAGTTTAGGTCCCTTTATAGTAAGCCTTATTTGAACATTTTATACTCCTTAATCATCCATTGCCCAATATCTGCCCACTTTCTATCCTCTGGTAGATAATCTGAGCACTCAAATTCAGTTCTCAGAGTTTTGCTCATTATAGTTAGTTTATATTAGTGAGACCACACAGTATTTGCCCTTTTGTTTCTGGCTTATTTCACTCAACATAATGTCCTTAAGGTCCATCACCTAGTTGAATGCCCAGTCTACTTTTGTTGGCTGTGGATCCAATGAAAATTTAACTTTCAGAGTCTCTGTGTTACTTTTTAGCCCTGAGATACCCATTTGTTTCTGCTGATGCTGCCTGAGGGAGTGGGTAGGGGAAAGTAAGGTCCATGGGGACAAAGAGGCTTCACTGGCAGTGCTTGTATAGTGGGATACCCCTTACTATTGTCCCTCAGCCACCCTGAATTTCTCAATATGGGAGAAGTCTCAGGCCCATGGTGACAAAGAATCTTTCCTGGCTGAGTGATTATTGTGGTGGAATTCCTCAGTCGCCCAGTGTCTCTTCATGGGCTGATGGAGACAAGGGTATGATGGGGTGGGGTTGAGGGGTTGGGGAAGGTTTTTGCTGGGGATGGTCAGGTTCAGGCCCATATGGGAAAAGAGAGAGCTTCCCCTGACTGCTTATTGTTCGTGGGGCTCCCTATCAATCTCTTTTGTCCATACAACCCAGCTTGCCTGGTATTGTTGGGAATCCCTTTCTATCCAGGAGAAAAAGGAGCCTATCTGAACCAGATTGGGGGTCAAGAAACAGTGTGCCTTGATCCTCTTCTTTTGTTGGTTGAGGGTTGTAAAACACCTTGCTACCATGCTGTTCCTCTAGCCTTGGGGTCTCTAACCAGTTTGCTTTTCCACTTTCCATCTTTTAGAGTTATCCTTTGGTTGTCTCTTGAGCTATTTCTAGGGTTTGTAGTTGTCCAACAGGGAATCTCCTTTCATTTGGAATGCTTTCTATCACCATTAACTATCTCCAATTTATGAGAGTCTATTTATCTTTTAAGTCATAGTTAAGCCAGTATCTACTCCATAATACTTTGAATCTAGTGCCCATCCCCTCCATATCAACTCAGTGACAAGCATCTGTCCCCATGGATTGTGTCTTCTTTACTATTACTATGAAAAACACTTCTTCCTTTTTCAGAGAACAACTCCCTTTCCTTGGGCACCAGATTCTATTCCTTTCTCTCTGCTTAAGGACACATATATGACAAATCTCTCCTTTTCCTCCTGCATCCTCAGTTTTTCTCTTTCTGTTCATTCTCATTAATTGTCAAACATGCTATTATTTTATCCATCTTAGACAAACACACAAATAAACAAACATTCGGTAAACAACATTTTCTCTTTCAGTTACTGCTCCATTTCTTGGCTTTTCTGAACAGATAAATTGAAATAATTTACTCACTCTATTAGCCAGAGAAACAGAACTGATAGGAGATATCTGTAAATATTATAGGATTTTTATAAAAAATTGTCTCATGTGACTGTGGGGATGATTAGTCCAAATTCTGTAGAGCAGACTGCAAGCTGGGAACTGTGATGAAGGTTTTTGATGGATTCCCCAGGAGAAGCTGGCTGGCTGAAGTAGAGATGGAAATTCTCTCTTTTGACTGCTGAAATCATTACTTCTCCTTTTAAAGTCTTCTAGTGATTGAATGGGATGTCTCTCAATGTTGAAGGAAATCTCCTCAGTCAATTGTAAATGTAATCAGCCATAGATGTAATCAACTTACTGATGATTTAAATTTATGAAATGTCCTCACAGTAACAATCAGGCTACTGCTTGCTTAACCAACCAGCAGGACACCATAACTTACTTGGCCATGTTGACACATGAACCTAACCATCAAACTCACTATATCCAATTCTTTTCTTCCCATTCTCTCTGGAAATCCTTTCAAGCAGACTTTCACTCTTACTTTTCCACTGAAATTGCTCTAGTAAAGATCGCTAGTAATCAATGTCAGATCTGAGAGTTAATTCTCAGTCCTCATCTTATTTAGTGAAATAGTATTCTTTAACAGAGTGCATAATTTGCATTTGATGTTCTCTCTTCTTAGCTTATGAGATACTTTCCTCTAACCTCATAGGATGATTATTCTCAATCATCTTTGCTGGTCCCTTCTCATCTTCCAGTCTCCTAAAATTGGGGAACCCCTGGTGGCACATATTACATCTCTTCTTTTCTCTATCCATGTTCACTTCCTTGCTGAGCTCATTTAGTCTTTTGGTTTTAAATATCATCTATATGCTAATAGTTTGCATCTTTAGCCAGACTTCTACCCTGAATTCTAGACAGACTACTCAAAACCTCCACGTGTGTGACTAATAGAACACCTGTTTTAATTTCTTTGGCTGCTCCAAGCAAATACCATGAAATGGGTTGACTTAAACCATGGGAATTTATTAGTTTACAGTCTAAGACCATGAAAACTTCCAAATCGAGGCATCATCAAGGTGATGCTTCCTTCCCAAAGGACAGCTGCCAGTGATCCTTGGTTCTTCTGCCAAATGTCAAGGCACGTGGTGGCATCTCTTGGTGTCTTCCTTCTGTTCTGGGTTCTGTTTCAGCTTCTTGCTTCCTGTGGCTTTCTTTCTTTTTCTCTGTATTCATTCCCTTTATAAAGGACTCTAGTAACAGGATTAGGAACCATCCTGAATGAGGTGGGTCACACTTTAACTGAAGTAGCCTCATTAAAATGTTTAACTTACAATAGGTTTATACCCACAGGAGGAGCATGCCTTTTTGGGGTATGTATATCTTCAAACTACCATGCATAGAAAAAACTTGAAGGACTATATGGTTATTTTTGGATTTAGGACTATAGATGGCTATATTCTTTCTACATTTCTTTTTACAACATTTTCCTTAATGAACATATCTTGCTCTTTAATTAAAAGAGTATAAACTGGATTTGATAGATCTCTAACCATTTAGTTATTGTTAGAGAATTCTGAAAACTGGACTCTAAAATTAAAGGGACAATATAGTTTCTGTGATGGGAAATTATATCTTTTTGTTCTGCTAGAGAGCTTATGCATACAATGTTGTATGTGGAGTTTCAAACAAATCTGTTTACAAATGTCACCAAGGGATTTGAGGATCATGAAGACTGGCTATGGAAAAGAACTGGCATAGAAAGCAAAACAAATAAATAATTAAAAAACCAAAACAACATTGAAAACAAAAGCAGGTAAACAACAACAACAACAAAGGAATGAAAGAAGCCTTGAAATATCCAAGTAATGTCACATAGAATAAATCATATAGCATATTACTGGCTCATTTCCTTCAGTGACTAGGTTCCTGAATAAGCAAATTAGGAAAATATGTTAGACTTCGTATATACTGACTTCCAGATTTGATGAGATTTCTTAGGATGACAAGAAAATATGGAGAAATGTGTGCTGGATGTGAGTTTATTTACCTTTATTTATCTCTGAATTTCTTATATTTGAGAATGTAGAATAATACTCTTATTAGTTTTAAATACAATATAGCAAACATGAAAATATGTAATATTTATAAGCTTTACTCACTTATCTGTTCATTTGTTGAGTTAAGTAACAAATATTTATTATGTTTCTCTGGAAATATAATAATGGATAATAACACTAATAAAATGTATTGACCATTTATGTGTGCCAGGTCTTGTGCTAAGTGTTTTACATGCATTTATTCCACAAAGCTCTAAAAAAAAAATACATTTATTGAATGCTTCCAATTGTCAGATTTTATGTTACCTTCTTTACATATATCTTTAAATCTTTCAGTAACTCTGTAAGGTATTATTATTGCCTCCATTTTATAAATGAGAGATGTAAGTGGTTTGCTTTGGATGACAGAGCAGAACAAGGATTTGAACATACAGCCTAATTCAAAATCAGCAGTCTTTGCGCAGTCAGTACTCTTAATATAATCAGTACTCTGAATGTACTCTATAATGCATTCATTTACAGGGCAAGAAACTATAGCATAGAGAGGTTGAGTCACTTGCTTGAAGGCACTCAGGTAGTAGTGTTGGATTCAGAATTTGAATCCAGAGTTGACTCTAAAAGTCCCTGCTTTGAATTACCGCACAATACAGTTTTCAGTTTCTACCCCTGGGCAACTCTCTGTTTGGGAGGACAGAAGTGAAAACAAATAATTTGCATTTAAGGAGAGGAAATCATTAATTCTGTTTGAATGGGCCAGAGGAAGTCTTCCTGGAAAACTTGGCCTTTGAACTTGGCTATGAAAATTAATAGGACATTATCGGTTGGACAGAAGAACATTCCAGAAAAAAGAAATGGCATTTGAAAGGTAGTGAGTATGAGACAACAATGTGTATTTGGTGAAGAGCAAGTGTTTTGATATTACTCCAAATGGGAAAGAATGCCCATGAATGTAGGGAGGTGGTGAAGGGGAGAGTCAGGAGATGGGGATGACCAGTTAGTATGGGTCTAGATATTTTTATTCTGTAATTTTATTCTGCTAAGAACTAATGAGGGATTTTAAAAGGAAAGAGACATTATTCAACTTTAGTTTTAGAAATGATGATGAGGTATGTCAAGAAAAATTGTGAAAGACTTTGAAATGGACAAAAAATATTACTGGATGTCTTCATTTTAAAATTAGGTGTTGTCTAGAACACTCTTTTGGGTTATTTGATTTTATAGTTTACAGCCTTCGTTGTCTTTGAGTTGTTTACAACTCTGCCAATTGTAAATCAGGTTTGATGTGCATATGAATTCTGTCTCATGGAGGGAAAATCGATTTCCTTCCCTGCTGTTAAAAAAAGCCAGTTTTACATCTATTTGTGTATTCACTTCAGCATTCCCTATTAACCTGTATAAGTGTAGTACTATGAATTTTCCTTTGAACTTATTGTAACTCCTTAGTGGTATTAATTAATTAATGAGCTAAATAAAATCTTTGATACATGTTCATTTTATATTTGTATGAAAGTCATAATTTTATCTTTTAAAGTTTTTTCTTTAAAAGATCTGTCCTAAGGGAAGAGATGATGTGGTTTGTTCTAAGGCAGTAGTAGCCCATGGGGATGGAGAGAAGTTATAGATTAGAGATTACTTCGTGATGTGGACTGACAAGACCTAGTGCCCTGATGAGATATGGGAGGTGAGGAAATTTGAGGATTTAAAAAGGAGCCCCACGTGTTTGGTATGGTGATTATACAGACAGCAGTTCCTTTCATCAAGATACAACCCAAAGGAAAAAAGACATCAAGGTAGGGATTACAGCGGGTTATTAGATATTTGGGTATGGAGTTCAGAGAAATATCCAAGACTAGAGGTTCTGATTTGGGACTCGTAAGTTTATATATGTAAATTTAGGGGAATGGATTAGAACACTAAAGAAGAAAGTGTATGTAGTGTAGAGCATTTTAGGAGTGAGTGGGGAAAAAAAGATCCAGCAAGAGAGATTGGAAATAAATCTCTTTTACTTAGGATGCTGTTATGTAAGCCAAAGGAGAAGAATATTTTAGGAAGGAGACACTAGTCAATAGTGTCAAATGCTAGAATTTTTAGTCCATTAGGTTTGGCAGTGTGGAAGTCAGTGATGGCTATGCTAATAAAGTTTGTGTTAAGGTGAAGGGCTAGACGCAAAATTGAGAGAGTGTTAGGAATTAGAAAATTTGGTAGAAGATAAGGAAAGCTCTGGGAAAGGAGGTAGGGATGGATGCAGAATCAAGGGAGAAGTTTTTAAGATTGAACATAGCATAAGAGGATGGGGCCATTTGAAGACAATGAAGAGGGAGAGGGAATAATCAACAAAATAAAGCTCTACCTTAGAAGGAAGGAGATGGAGCTCAACCATCAAAAGGAGGAAGAACATATTTTACCCCGAGACTGAAGGAGAAGAGGAAAAGCTAAGAGCAGCACAGGTAGCTTTTCAGATAGGAGAGCAGGAAGGTGAGGCAAGACTATATGCTCTGAGTGATGGAGTGAAATTGTAGAGGATTGGCTAAATTTGGGTAACCCCTGACTTGAGTGGGAGTGGGAGCTGATCAATGATAAAATCTTCATGGTAAAATTAAGCATTTAAAAGTAGCTTTGGTCTTTGTCCAAGGTTTTGTTCTGTAGGTATGGAACAATTGGGCCATATGAGGTTGCCAAGAAGTTTGCCTACTCTGAAATACTTTTTTCACCATCCAGTACTTTTCACCATAACTTTTTCTAGTGCTTTAGAAAACTATGGGACAAGCTTTAGCCTCTGAAAACCTTAGGAAGGTTCTGTATCTGGCAGCAGTATGTAAAACTGTAGCTTCTTAGTTTAGAGCCATTATTGGAAGCACGGGACCATGAAATGATGTGATATAGCACAGATGACTTCCAATGGGATGAGATTGTGACAACAAGCTTTGTGGGCAGGTAACAGCAAAAGTGGTACATAGGGTAGAAAGGCAGATAGAGAAGGTATCAAGAGTAGAAGATATCAGAAGGGGAGGGGACAATGTAAAAGATGAACTTCATTTCACAATTTTGCTTAGATACCACTTTGTATATGGCCAAGAAGGTTGTTTATCTCCAGCAGTGGAATATTCATTACTAAGGACCAAACATTTTAGAATGCCTCTTTGTTTATGATGTTCTTCCAGGTGACTTCACTGGTTTCCCAGAAACAATAAGTGTTGAAAACCACTGGAATTCTAAAAGCAGCAACTTATTCAGAATCCCTCTGATTATAAGGTGAAGATTTTTAAAAAATTCTAAACTGCATTTAGGATGAAAAATTGGGGAAATTACTTAAATTTCAGAAAGTTCTGTCCAGTGGACACAGAGCTTGGTGAAGTTTCCCATTGGTGGCAGAGTTTTCCCATGAAAATTCTATTTCATGGAAACTTTTCATGATGATTTTATACATCAGCTGAGCCAAACTTGATGGAATAGTGATTTTCACAGAGCTGACTTTTCAGGAGAAAAGGATATGAATTGCTTTAAATTGAGGAGTCAATTAGGAATAGGCTGTGTAACATTCACATGGTACTTTGTGTGTGTAAAATGCTGCATTTTCATAACTTGGATCTTTAGTTTCACAGAATTGGGTTTTTGCTTGCCTATGGGAAATTAATACCTTTCAAAGTTGAAACAATGATTTTATCTCTCAGGATAACAGCTTTGTGACCAATAAGACCTAATTTATATTGAGTACTTATTATGTGCTGCATGCTGCTCTTAGTGCTTTACATGTGTTAAATTGTTTAATTCTCCAACCACTCTGTGAGTTAGATTCTTCTTATTATTTTACCAATGCAGAAACTAAGCCATAGAGTTCAAAACCTTGCCAATTCACATAACTAGCTTACAGTGCAGTTGCACTGATGCAGTTCTGGCAGATACCCTACCTCATCTTGCCAGATGCCTCCTTGGATTGCAGTAACTTGTTGCTACATTCCTTGGATAATGTACATTGCCTGTTACAGGAAAACTTCCCACTTGTAGCTCATGATTTTTTTTTTTTTTAACCTGCCTTCTCCTGTTACTGTGATTCTCAAATTTCTGTGCAACTAAGAATCAAGGGAGCTTATAAGGAAATCAGATTCCAGGAACCCAAACCAAGATATTCTATTCCTTGAAGTCTGAGAGGGACCCAAGAATTTGCACTCTAAACAGACATCCTACGTGACTCTGATGCAGGTGGTCTGAGGAGCATACCTAAAGAACTATGTAGCAGGAAGGACCAGTTCTAGTTTCTGGTCCTTTCTAATGTGTCTTGATGGGTTAAATTCTATGGTAAACATTGTGTAATTATGGATCAGTATGCTTTATGACTGAAAATTAAATGTTGGGTAATTTTCATAGCTCTCAAGGCCCTTTGTCTGTTGAGTCAGTCTGGATTTATTATATCATATCTCCAGCATTGAGGAGAGTACTTACTTGTTCTCCTAGGGGTGTGGTAGGGACAGACAGGCATATATTAGATTATCCACAATGTTCCCTCCACATGGGGAGTGTGCCCTGTGTGATAATGATGATAAAAACACAATTACAACAGTGAATGTTTATATTTGCTATTTATTTGGCATCTGTTAAGCACATAATGTACTCCATTTCATTCGTTTTTCAACAACTTGTTGTTAAGTATAATTTTCCCTATTTTACGGCTATGGAAACTGAAGTTTCAAATTTAAATAGCTGACGCATATTTGCACGGTTACAAGGCAGAATGTGAATCCAGTGTAGACTTAATTCCAAGTCTGGGTTCTTTCCTATTTAACAGAAATATATGGATTTGGATCTTTGATTTTCAGATTCAGCATTTACAGATTATAGGTATCAGAACAGAGCCCAGGTCAAGTGTCTTTGGCCACTCAGCATGGTGTTGGTGGGGTGTGTGTTTGCAGACCCAGGATTTAGCTATTATCCTACGATGGGATGCCCCACAAAGTTTTGAAAAATAACTTAAATGTTTACTATAGCAAGAATAGAAGACTCAATTAAAAATAATATTTTCTATGTCTATTTAAAATCCTTGATAATTAGTGTACAATGTAGGTCTTTTATAGAAGAATGAATTATGAATTATATTATACTGTAAAATTTAAAATTGGATTTTGAATTGTTAAAGAACTTCATGTTACTTACTTTATCTTGAAAGTTTTTTGAGACACATACATGACTTATTTGATGCTGAGTTCATTGTCAGGGTTCATTACTGGTGTGGTAGTCTAAATGGGCAATTTTGATTCACTTTATGGCAATCTAATTCACAAAATGCTTTCCAGAAAGACGTTATGGTAAATAAGCAGGCGCTACTTGTATATTTTGTCTACATCGTATACAATTTGGCATAGTGTAAAACTCTTCTGCTTTCAAGAAATACTATTCATGCACACGAAAATGTAAGGATGAAAAATGTTTGTATATATACTGTTAAAAAAACTCTCTATGGTTGTTAGTTTTATGCCTTAAGAACAAACTCTGAAGGGTACTGATAAATTGCCTTAAGGCAATTTTGCTTCCAGAATGTATATCTTAACAAATATCTGCTACGGAGTCATACATTCTTCTTCATTTCCTAAGGATTCTGTCCTGGTGTCTGAGAGCCTATGGTTTATAAAGGAGCTTTATAGAAGGGTGAGGCCTCTTGGAAGGGCCAACTTTTAAATTAGATCTTGAAATGATTGATAAGGATGTTGCACAAGATTCAAAAGATATGAGAAAATAGAGAAGGGAATTTAAAATAAACTCCAAGAGGATGATAAGAAGGGGGAGCACTTGGGTAAATTGTATATATTTAGTTAAGAAAGACAGGGGTGGCAAGGCCAGTGGGTAACAATGCATGGTCTTTAGTTAAGGACCGAGGCATTCAAATCAAATTCAGGAGGTGGTGGAAAATTATATCCTTAGAGATTTTTTGCATGGCAGGTGTGGTGAAAAGAAATGAAAGACTAATTCTGTCACTTGTGTGAAACAGAGTAACAGATTTCATGTTGAAATTCCTCTATTTGGCACTAAGATACAGTGATGAATAAGAGATAATTCATTCCTTCAACTCAATTGTTCATATTCTTGGGAAGCAGACTGGAGTACATGTCACACAAAGATAGGTGCTACAAGAACTAATAGAAATTTTAAAAAATTACTTTCAATTTGAGGAACTGGGAAAATGGAAGAGGTGACTTTTAAGCTGGACTTTTAAGGATTTCAATAGACATGGATATTCCAGGTAGAGGGACCAAGACTGGCCAAGGGGAGGGTTAGCAGAGACAGGACTGTTGGTCAATATATTAGAGAGATGTTTTAAGCCTCTAAGAAAATCACAGTGTCTTTAAATCTAAAAGTAGACCAGAGTTGGGTAAATGCTAAGACCCTATTAAGTTTGCCAATAACTTTTTTTTGTTTATTAGAGAAGTTATGGGTTTACAGAACAATCATGCATAAAATACAGGATCCCATACCCACCCCACCACCAACACCTTGCATTGGTGTGGAACATTTGTTACAATTGATAGCACATTTTTATAACTGTACTATTAATTAAAGTCAATGGTTTAAGTTAGGGTTCACTATGTAGTGTAGTTCCATGGATTTTTTAAAAAAATTTGTATTCTGTTACCATATAGACAACCTAGCATTTACTCTTTTAATCATATTCAAATATATATTACAGTGCTAAGTCACGTTCACAATTACCAAAACATTTCATCTTTCCAAATAGGAACCCTATATATTTTAAGCCTTAACTTATCATTCCCTTTCTCCACCCCATCCCCTAGTAGCCTAGATACTAGATTCTGACTCTATGAGTTTGCTTATTCTACTTGTTTCAAAACAGTGAGAACAGACAATATTTGTCTTTTCCTGTCTGGCTTATTTCATTCAACATGATGTCTTCAAGTTTCATCCATGTTGTCGCATGTATTGGTATGTCATTCCTTTTTATGGCTGAATAATATTCTGTTGTGTGTATATACCCCATTTTATTAATCCATTCATCAGTTGATGGACACTTGTGTTGCTTCCATCTTGTGGCAATTGTCAATAATGCCACTAAGAACATGAGTGTGCCAATTTCTCTTCAAGTCCCTGCTTTCAGTTCTTTTGGGTATTTAACTAGTAGTGAGATTGGCAGGTCATATGGGAGTTCTATACTTAGTTTTCTGAGGAACTGCCAAACTGTCTTCCGCAGTAGCTGCAGCATTTTACATTGCTGCCATCAAAGAACGAGTGTTCTGTTTCTCCACATCCTCTCCAACACTTGTTATTTTCCTTTTTGTTTTTTTTTAAATAGCAGCCATTCTAATATGTGTGAAATGGTATCTTTTGGTTTTGATTTGCATTTCCCTGATGGCTAATCATGTTGAGCATTTTTTCATGTGCTTCCTGGCCATTTGTATGTCTTCTTTGGAGAGATGTCTATTCACATCTTTTGCCCATTTTTAAATTGAGTTGTTTGTCTTTTGTTGTTAAGTTGAGGGGTTGCTTTATATATTCTGGATATTAAACCTTTATTGAATATGTAGTTTTCAAATATTTTCTCCCATTGTGTAGGCTTTCATTTTACTTTCATGGAAAAGTCTTTTGAGGTGTAAAATTTCTAATTTTGATAAGGTACAATTTGTCTATTTTTCCTTTTGTTGCTTGTGCTTTGGGTGTAAAGTCTAAGAAACCATTGCCTAACACAAGTCCTGAAGATGCATCCCTACATTTTCTTCTAGGAATTTGATAGATTTAGCTCTTATATTTAGATCTTTGATCCATTTTGAGTTGATTTCTGTATATGGGGTGAGGTAATGGTCATCCACCTCTTTTTTGTTTCATTTTTTTTTTTTTTTTTATTTGCAAGTGGCGATCCGGTTTTTCCATAACCATTTATTGAAGAGACTATTCTTTCTCAATTGTGAGAGTTGTTTTATGAGCTCTCAACTCAATCCCATTGGTCTATATATCTCTACTTGTTCCAGTACCATGCTGTTTTGATTTATGTAGCTTTGTAACAAGTTTTGAAATCAGGAAATATGAGTCCTCCAACATCATTCTCCTTTTTGAAGATGACTTTAGCTATTCAGGGTCTCTTACCTTTCCATATAAATTTGATAATTGGCTTTTCCATTTCTGCAAAGAAAGTTGTTGGAATTTTGATTGGGATTGCATTGGTTCTATAAATTGCTTTGAGTGGTATTGACTCCTTAATGATATTTTGTCTTCCAATCCATGAACATGTAATGTCATTCCATTTATTTAGGTCTTCTTTGATTTCTTCAACATTTTGTAGTTTTCTGTGTACAAGTCCTTTACATCCCTGGTTAGATTTATTCCTAGACATTTTATAATTTTAGTTGTTATTGTGAAAGGAATTTTTTTCTTGATTTCTTCTTCCAATTGTTCATTGCCTGTATATAAAAACACTACTGATTTTTCAGGTATTGATATTGTACCTGCCACTTTGCTGAATTCATTTATTATCTCTAGGAGCTTTGTTAAGGACTTTTCAGAATTTCCTATATATAGGATCATATCATCTGCAAACAGTAAAAGTTTTACATCTTCCTTTCCAATTTGGATGCCTTTTATTTCTTTTTCTTGCCTAATTGCTCTGGCAAGAACTTCCAGTACAGTGTTGCATAATAGTGGTAACAATGGGCTGCCAAAGACTTTTTTTCCTATTTGTTTCTTATGTAAGGATTATTAGGTGTTAGAAGCACAGAGTTGTGGGAAAAAGTGGAAATAATGGTATGTTGGCTGGTATCATAATATCATATACATATAAAGCAATTAAAAATTTGTGTGGTGTCTTCACATGCATTTTCTAATTTCATCCTTTCAAAAATTTTATGAGTTAGTAAGGGAAAATATTATTCTCATATCCCATACCAGGAAATTTAGATTTAGAAACACTTTTCAAGGTTACTCAGTTGGTAAGTGGTAGAGACAGATTTGGACTCATGTTTCCTAATACCAGGTTTGTTGTACCACACATATAAAATGACAGAAAAATAACCATTGGAACTGATTGATAGAATCATTGATAGCTGTCAGAATAGTAAACATAGAGAAAAATAAGGAACTTACCTGAAAATCTCTCTCATTTCTTAGGAAGAGAATTTTATAGGCCTTGTTTTTAAAGAGATGGGATTTCCTACATTGGCTGATACAGCTAGCGATGAGAAAAGACAACTGCTGAAAGATACTAATAAATTACTATGTCTGAATTTGAAATCAGTTAGGCTGGTCATGTCCCATTTAGTTGTTATTTGAATGGACAATAGTGGACCTATATTCTATAATGAATAGAAATGAATGAACTCTTACTAAAAGGAATCCATATTCTACCAACTTCATGTTTAATCATAATTTTACTACAAGGAAAAGGTGGAAAAGGATCCTTTAAGGAATTATCGTAAGATGTCTCTAAACACAGAAAAACTAATACAACACTACTATCTTCCATTATACAGTCTTCTTAAAAAAAAACAACAGCAATGAGTCTCAAGTGTTTTATTCATAGCTCCATCAATCTTCACAATATTCCTGTAAGTTGTGTAGGAAGTGAGAATAACTATTAAGAGGAGAAGAAATTTAATACATTTATAGGCTGAAAGAAAAAGATGCATGAAGATAGGAGATGTGCAGTAAGAACACTTTGGTTTGAAATATTACAGATAATAACTGGGAATAAGTAACTATCCAAAGAAAGAAAAAAATTAAATCTAACTATTCATTTGGAATATGGAATTATCATCTCATAATCAGTGAAAATAGAAAATAAATCATAATGAATATTAAAAATAGAAAAATTCATGACAGTTCTGCTAAATTCAATAAACATTTATTGAGTGCCTAATGAATTTAAACTTTAATCAATTTATTTTTCTAATTATATTGAAAAATGTTGGTTTTTAGGTGACAAGTATTAAAAACATTTTTTAAAAGCTGAAGGACTTTCCTTGAAAATATGAGCAGCATATGAAATGAGCTTTAATAATGATCCCGGTTGTGGGTGGCTATGAGGAAAAAGAAGCCATAGTAGGACTTCTGCTGACAGGTTGCCTAAAGTATAAAAGAGAAAACAAAGATTGGGGTAACCTCTGTCGTTAAATACATATAAGGAAAAATGTTACATAGAGGATCATGATTAGCTATCCATCTTTACTATGGACATCATAAAAGGAAAAATATTAAACCATAATATCAGGAATTTTTATTTCATATATTGAAAGATTTCCCAAAAATGATTAGTGCTTAATGCAACACTAAATTACTAAGGCATAGTATGGAACTTCTTTTAGGCAAGAAAAAAGTGGAGATTTGAGGGTTTATGACTCCTAATGTCCCCAGCCTAAGTGTGTGTGTGTTTATGTGTATGTATGTATATATATTATACATATAATATGTATATTTAAGATTGTATATTTTTGAGAGATTAATTCTTTTTGTGAAATATGGGAGTGGGAAGGAAATTCGTAGCTGGTTTGCTGTTCACTTCAGCTTATTTCTTCAGTTCTTCTGAATCTACACAAGACTAGGGAAATGCTTTCATGTTTAAAATGTGCTATTCCTAGTAATCAAAAGTGTGTCCAAAATAATTAATTGAGGATGGAAAAATCAGTTGTTTAATGTGTATTGTTTAAATATTACAAGACGTCTCCAAATTTTAAAATAGGCCAGTGTACCTTCTTTGTGTGTTTGAAGTCCAAAGCCATTCAAGCCTGCTGGCTCCGGACTATCAAGGAAGAAAGGATCTCCAGCTGTTAGTGACTTAGTATAGTATCCCTTCCAGAAGAGTATGGATTTTAAAAGAGAAGCTGGTGGAGAAGACAATACCTGAAAGAAAGAAGCTCTAAAATTTCAAGAATGGGGTCAGTGAAAGTGGGTAAGACATTATTTTGGCAGATAGCCCTTTAATCACACAATAAAGTTGACTACATGTGCTTAAAGTGGACATAGGAGCTAGATATAATGAGAAGATAAATTGATAAAGTGACAAAGAGGAACTGATTGGAAAGAGAAATAATAATCACAAAATGAGAAGAAAGCTGAGGAGAGAGGGAGGTAAGCTGCTAATAGAGGGAGAGCAATAAAGATGGAAGGAGAATAAAAAGATGGATATATCAAGCTGGAATAAAATTTTTTAAATTTAAAAAAACCAAAATTGTACAACACAAAGAGTGAACCCTAATGTAAACTATAGACTATAGTTAATAGTATAATTATAATAATATTGTTTCATTGATTATAATAAAGGCACCATACCTAATACAACATGTTAATAATAGGGAAAATTGTGCGTGAGACGGATAGATAGGAAGTCTATCTGCTGCATGATTTTTCTGTAAACCTATAACTTCTCTGATTAAAAAAAGGCAGTGTCTACATGTTACTGAAGAACCAATAAATTTAGTAAAAATAATAATTAAAATTGTTCCTTTGCATTATGTAGACTTAAAGTTAGCTACCTTATTACATTACTAAAAATGAAACAATTTCTTTTCCATCTCCTTTTCCTCCCTCCTCATCTCCTTTGAACACTCCCCACCTGTCCTAGCAATTCCTTCCCATTGAATCTCTCTGTTTTTTTTTTATATTGATCCATTTATCATGACATCCAGTGTGGTTCCAACCTTTAACAAGTTATACAATTGTTAAAATGTCGAACTGTATTGCTGCAAAGGAGAGGCAAGGCCTGCCTATAATTGTGCCTAAAAGCCTCCTCCCGAATGCCTCTTTGTTGCTCAGATGTGGCCCTCTCTCTCTAGCTAAGCCAACCTGGCAGGTGAAATCATTGCCCTCTCCTACGTGGGATCAGACACCCAGGGGAGTGAATCTCCCTGGCAATGTGGAATATGACTCCTGGGGAGGAATGTAGACCCAGCATCGTGGGATGGAGAACATCTACTTGACCAAAAGGAGGAAGGTGAAAGGAAATGAAATAAGGTTCAGTGGCAGAGATTCCAAAAGGATCTGAGAGGTCACTCTGGTGGGCACTCTTACGCACAATATAGACAACCCTTTTTAGGTTCTAATGAATTGAGGTAGCTGGCGGGAGGAGATACCTGAAACTATCAGACTACAACCCAGAACCCATGAATCTTGAAGATGATTGTATAAAAATGTAGCTTATGAGGGGTGACAGTGTGATTGGGAAAGCCATATGGACCACACTCCCCTTTGTCTAGTTTATGGATGGATGAGTAGAAAAATGGGGGAAGGAAAACAAACAAAGGCACCCAGTGTTCTTTTTTACTTTAATTGCCCTTTTTCACTTTAATTATTATTCTTGTTATTTTTGTGTGTGTGGTAATGAAGGTGTCAGGGATTGATTTTGAGGATAAATGCACAACTATGTAATGGTACTGAGAACAATTGAATGTACGATTTGTTTTGTATGACTGCATGGTATGTGAATTTATCTCAATAAAATGAATTTTAAAAAAATGTAGAACTATTGATTAGGAATCTTTGGTGATGGTTGTGGTGATGATTTGTATGTTAGACTTTATTTTTAACAAGTCTCCATGATGAGTTTTATGCACACTAGAGTTTGAGAATCACTTCTCTAAAGTAAATATAGAATCTTAAAAACAATAATTTTTTTCTTATTTTGGATAGATTGCCTTTTTGGAATATTGATGTGAGTGTTGGGGCCAGGAAAAGGAAACTGGATAGTATTGGAGGAGATCTTCTAAGAACTTCTCTGAGAAGGCTAACAGGTTAAGGTGAGTATGTTACTGTTTCCCACATTCTTCTTACGGCTGTAAAAAAGCATTGAAATGCTGAATGCTTAACTTTCTTCTTTCAGCTATAACCCTCCTAAGAACACCAATAAAATTTTAAGAATTCTTTTCCAGTCCTTTTATTTTTCCAGCTTGCAAGGTGTCTCTCATGACCCTGTCTAACTCTTTCTCTACAAAATTTTTCTATTTGAAACTTGAGCTCTGCTTTCATTACTTTTTCCATTATGCAAAAGGTGATTTTAAAAAAACCTTTTACAAAAGTTTTACACACTATGTTATTGTTTTGACAAAAGTGAAGACGAGTAAAATTGGTTTTTATCCTGTAAGTATAAAAGGAATTATCCTGTAAATACTTCAAAGATGATTTCTGAGTGATACATACTGAAGACAAGTTTGATTGCTAATCGATATCTGAGTATAGTAGAACATTAATCAATTAATTATTTCTTTTTTGGGGGGTGTGGTGGGGTGGGGTGGATGTTTCAGTCTGCCTGAAGTTAGGTTGTCTTTTCATCTAACCTTTTAAAGTGGCTGGAATTCATCACATTTTAAAAGTTCAGGGTTTGGCCAGGTGATGAAGGGATAGTGTGACTAATTTCTCCTTAAGTCTGCTAATAAATGAAAAGGGCATTTTTGATGAGCCTATAATCTTCTCTTTCATTAGACTGAATTACTAGATTTTTCCTCTCTTTATTTCCTTTAATATGATGATTGGATAAAGAGAGACTATTGGAGACAGAATTATTTTTATACAAAATGACCTATTGGTTTTCATAATTATTTTAGATGAGAGTGAAAACTTTTCAAGCAT
The DNA here is from genome assembly GCF_015220235.1 of Choloepus didactylus. Classification (NCBI taxonomy): domain Eukaryota; kingdom Metazoa; phylum Chordata; class Mammalia; order Pilosa; family Megalonychidae; genus Choloepus; species Choloepus didactylus. The sequence continues at coordinate 181,155,698 of NC_051310.1, read as the reverse complement.
ATATGGATGGTAGCACATATAACCTGTATGAGTGTGATATTTTAGCATCATAGTGTAATATTATAAGACTATTGTTTTGGAAGAAAAATTTCACGCCCTTAATAGGTCCTCATCATAATCTTTTTCTGCAAAGAAAGAACATAGAATATTAGCTCAACCTCATGGTTTATAAACTGTGCAGCATTGACTATATTAGAGATTTAAAAACAAAAATTGTGAATTATAAAGAAGCCATATGAGTGTGGTTGAATGCAAAAATTAGTTAATATGGGGGAGGTATATTGGCTCAATTCTGTAGGCTAATTATCCAAATCCTATTAAGATCAGATGTATTTCCACTTCAGCTTTCTATCTTGCTAGTTGGCTCAGGATAGTTCCATACTAGTAAAGAGAAACAGAAAATTAAAATAATTACCTGAATACTTCAAGTGAGAAAGTGATTCTCCTTAAAGATGAAGTTTAATGAGGCTAAAATAAGCTGTTTTAAGTCACCTCTGAGCCAGTCTTCCCTAACCTACCCACAATGGCAATCAAATTGAGTGCTCAATACAAGTAATTTTTTTTCAAAAAAAAAAAAAAAAAAAAAGAAATAGAAAGAGGGCTTCTTTATAGGGGAATAGTGGACAGAGAATTAGGAGGAAGTTGACCCTGTAGTTAGTGGGCCACCTGCCTATGCTTCCTAATTCCCCACACTAGGTTCTGAGACAGGATACTCATTTATTTTAAGAGTTTTCCTCCTGCATGGATGTGGCTGAAGGACTTCAGGGATCTCCTTGGGACCAGGGCTCATCCCTGCACTTCTCCCATCCTCTCCTCTTCTTTAGTTTATTAAAATTGGGGTGTTCTCCTCCCTATGGCAATTATGCAAAGCTTTTACATCAGATGTAGGGCATATTTCTCCTTGGCTTTTAAATGTAAAAGAATGTTAAATTGGAGGTTTTAATTGAGACACTAATGTATCAGATGCCAAAGTGAGTCATGAAACAGATGATTCTGTAAGAAGTTCGAAGAGTTTTTTTTTAAAAAATGGGGAGTATCTCCCTTCTCTGTGTGGCATGTATATTTGTTAGGTTCCTGTAGGGAAACAGAACCAAAAGAGATATCTGTAAATATAAGATTTTATAAAAGTATCTTATGCAACTGTAGGGATGCACGAGTTCAAATTCCATAGGGCAGGCAGTGAACTGGCAACTCCAATGAAAGTATTTGGTGAACTCCTCAGGAGAGGCCGGCTAGCCGAAGAAGAAGGAAAGGTTCTCTCTCTTCTCCCTTAAAAGTCTTCAACTGATTGGATTGAATCCAGCTGATTGAATTGCTGTAATTAGCCACAGCTGCAGCCAATTGACTGATGATTTAGTAAACCAGCCTTCTGGTTTATTAACTAGCCACAGGTATCCTTGCAGTAACATTAGGCCAGTGCTTGACCAGACACCTGAACTATCACCTGGCCAAGTTGACACGTGAACTTAACCATCACAGCATGTCCACCTTTATTTTCAGTCAAGAAAAGAGGGATTCCAGGAGATTAGTGGGAAAGCTAGATTTGGCTACTTGCTGCCGAATGAGCCAAAGTGGACATATGGCTCATTCTGTACTCTTGCTGGTTGTGGAGGCAAAGGCTGAGGAAGTGCTGTCCCAGACTGGAAAGGGCAGAGGCTCAAGGGAGCTTGATGGGGATCCTTCTAATGCTGCCCAATAGGGCTGCCTAGAGGGTGCTGAAGAGATGTTAGAAGGGACTATCAGATTAGTAGAGGCTGAGGAGGGAGTAAATAACCTCTGGAATAGAGTAGATTCATCTGGGTCAAGAACGGCATGTGCACACCCACCCTAATGCTGGGCAACTCTGCAGAACCCATGAACTTACCCCATCAAAGAAAGTCAGCTGTTAACATCTGCTGGACCAAGATAGGTTGAAGCCAGTTTAGTGCAGTGCACTCAACTGCCTGGGAAACCATGGACTCTGACTCAGTTTTCAACCAAAGGCAGAGGATAAATTAGTCCCACTAAATACAATTAAAGGACAACTGGAGACAAAAACATAACAGTGTGTTCTGATTATATCTCATACTTGACAAACAACCATGCGTGTAATTCATAAGATCTGCTTAAATAGCCTGTATTAGTTATTATCAGATCAGTTGGTTTAATCTTAATAAGTGAAACAAAGTTTAGTAAACTTAGAAATCAAAAATTCAAAAAATTTAAATTTTTAGTTAGTACAAATTTTTATCTATTTCATATAATAAAGCAATATATTCTACTAGAAAATATGACAGTGTGACTTTTTTTCAAGGTGGGATAATCACTAGGATATTGCCACACAGTACTTTTTTATTTAATTGTTCACAGCCGAATTTTATATTTTTATAAAGTGGATTGGGGTATCACTTGTAAATGTAAGAAAGCCTGTTGTTTTCTAAATCTTCCCAAAGCCTTGCATTGGTAGCAGATATGGGAACATGGTAACCTGAAAAAGAACAGATAAATGCTAGGTGGGCAAAATAACAAAAAGAGCACTGAACTAAGCAATTCCTGTTTAAGACCCCCTGAGTCTCAGTAGCCTCACAGCAGTCAGTCCACATCAGATAAGTCTTGTTGTCCCTAATCCAAGTATTTAGTATGCCCAGTATGAGCAGCTATGCCTGCTGAGCCATAGTCTGACTCTAACCATTGCCAGCAACAATTCTCTCATAAATTGGTTGGGTTCTTCCTTCAAGATGGGTAGATCGCCAGTTAAGTCTGCCAGACTCTGAGTCAAGATGTCCAGTGTGGGCAGCCATCTTTCTGTACTCATCCCACATGCAGAAGCAGCTCCATGTGTTTTTAAAACCAACTTGTTTTTGTTACCTGCTTTACTGTGATCATTCAACGTGCCCATTAATGTGTCCCAAACGTGCCCATCTAAGATGATAAGAGTAGACAGTGGAAGATAGATGCATCCCTCCTATCAACTCCATTTCACCCTTTGATGATATCTCTTATTGAGTGATTGCTAAATAATAGTCATGCTTAGATATACTTTATGTATATTATTTTATCCTCACAAATCTGGGAGATAGATTCTATTATTATTCTTATTTTATAAATGAGTAAATCGAGGCCGAGAGAAACTAAGTAATTTACCCAAGGTTACACAAGTAGAAAGAGGGTGACCAGGAATTCTTATTCAGATAGCTTGACTAAGATCTGATTTCATAATCACCACACAATGCTGCCTCCAGCAGACTCAGTAGATTCATCCATGGTCCACTTTTCTTAACTTGGTGCCAGATGTGTCCTGACCGTCACTGTTAAGGCATTTGCCTTATTTGGGTTGACCACAGTGGCACAGCTTTCTCATGTCTTTGGCATGTTTGCACAGTTGATAACATTTCTGGGTACATCTACTGCTTAGCCTACTTTGTTTCCCCAAACTTTGTATCTAGAAAGTCAGTTCTCACATAGAAATATATCCCAGACTGCTGGCCCATCTATACTTCCTGCTTACAGTGAGCTTCCCTTGCTCCAGTTGTTCTCTTAGCACTTGATGGAGGCAGAATAATATGAGGTCACAACTTGGCTTGGGAGTCAGACAGGCCTGGGTTCAAGTTCTGACCTGTCACTTAGGAACTGTGTGAGCTTGGATATTTTCAAACTCTTTAAGCTTCATTTTTTCTTATATAAAGTGGTGAGGAAATAGAATTTATGAAACAGAAAACTCAATTCTGCCTTGATTAAAAAGACAAGCCACATTTCACAAACAATGGTAGCATAAGGTTTAGGAGGAAAGAATTTTGGAAATGCAAAGAAGGTGCTGGTAAGATAAGAATATTTATATTCTGTGATTGCAGGTACATATTAAACAGAGATTGCTTCTAAGACAGCATGAGAGCAGACAGACGGGGAAAAGACCCTACTTAAGTTTAAGTGTTTACAGACTCTGTCTTGACGTAGCACTGAGAAAGAATGAAGTTTTCTTTCTGATGAAGACAGGTTCTCTTTAAGATGTTTCAGAATTCCTGTTTAACTTCTCTGGAGCTTAACCTTCAGGGAGAAACACCTAAAAGCGTTATGCATTGTACATTTAATTTATAAAATAGAATTGGCATCGGGAATGAAATTTCTTCCTTTGAGTTGTATAAATGAACTCACCAGTTTTGTGTTTCCCTGTATAAGTAGTATGGGCTCTTTAGGCAGCAATACTTTGGAACAGGTTTTCTTGAGAGCATGGGAGCAAACCAAAACAAACCAAAAAACTCCAAGCAAACAAAACAAAAAAGTGTTTCCAGTGTATTCAAATCCAAACTTGTTGGGGAACTTTCTTTGTTTGAAACTAGGAATAATTAATAGTGCCTTCTTCAGAGAATTATTACGAGGATTTAATGAGAACATGCATGTTCAGCAAACACATAGCCATAAATATTTAATAGGCAATAGTTACTTTTACCCTGGTGCATTCAGTGACTCACCCGGGAGCCCTCATTGTGTTTCTCCTCACACACTCTTACGCCATCCCACTCTCTCTTTCAACTTGGAATACAACTTCTCCATTTCGTACAAGTGCCAGCAGCATAGATTGTGCAAACAAGTAGCTGAAACCTTACCCCACATTTAGTGTCTTCTTGCATCTCGGAAGGATTTGGCTTTCATTCTTAAAGTCCTTCAAATGTATCCTTACTAAGGTTTTTGACAAGGCACCCCAATTATTCCCTAATTCCTACCCCTGGACAATGCACCCTGTGATCTCTCTCAGTCTCCAGCCTAAGGTGTAGCTCCCTGGAGGCTTCTGAATCTTGTCAGCTGGAAAGATTGATTCAGTCCTCCCTCACCTTCTTGGGAAGGTAGAGCTTAGAATCTTTGCTCTAGCTAAGGAGGCTTGCCTGTGGTTATTTCTAGCTTCTCAGTGGCAGAGACTGTTTCATACTAATGTCTGTGGTAGCCAAGTCTAGTACAGGGTCTATAAAATCTAGGTGTATAATAAATGGCTCTATAATTACATGGAATAAATAAATCCCAAAAGATCCACAGTGCAAAACAAGTACAATCAATATACAAAAAGGATCACATGGAAACAAATTACAAATGTGACTTTCTGATATTTAAAAAGAAGCTAGTGTTTTGACTTGAGATGCTTAACAAGCATTTCTGTTTTAGTGCACAGTTTTGTTCCCAGTTATTAACGGATCTGTGTTTCCCTCCAGTGCACCCACCTGTTCTTTATATATAACCTTGAACTTAAATTTTTCTGGGTTAATTGCTCCTACAAATGCACTACAATTTCTAAAAACAAAGTGATGCAACTTAAGCCCCCCTATTGTGAATGAAAGAGGACTTTGTGATGTGACTATTGTCAGCTGCAGGGAATCAGAGGTCACTGGGAAAGGAAAGTCCAGATTCATGGTATACCTGGCAAGATGACATTATTATTATTTTTTTAATGGATACTTCCTGAATTAAATGAGAGAAGCATAAGATAGGAAAGACGGCAGTCCAAATCATTTAGACTAAGTTCAAAATCAGGACAGAAATATCCTTGTTTCTTTTCTGTTTAAAAAAAAAAATTTTTTTTCATTTTAATTCTCTTCTATTCTTTACTTTGTCTTCGTACAGACCTCAAAGTTGGGTGGACTCAAGCTTTGTTTTCCCTACTTTTACCCACTTCATTTCCTTCTTTTAACACCTTTGTCTGATCTTTAAATTCTTCTATGAGGGTTGTATTAATAACTTACAAACCCATAATTTTATATAACCCAAAGGGAATCTTTTCAGTGACTTCAAATATATGAATTTTCTGTGGACTAAGCATTCCTGAAATCAGGCTTTAAAATGGAATTTGTATGTTAAATTCCTTATTAGCATTTGGAAAATGCTTGATTTTTTGTAACAGTACAATGTTAGCAATTTTTAAATTATTTAACAAATTCCCTTGTCATGGTTGCCCATTACTCCTATTGTCTTGCATTGGGTGACATTTTCCTGTATCTTTGCATGTTTAGTACTTTTTGACTGGATGCTGGACATGGTAATTGTTACATTGTTGAGTGTCTTGATTTTGTTTTCTTTCTTTAAACCAAGTTGTGTTTCTTTGGCAATTAGGTTACTTAAGGATCAGTTTGACCCTTTTGAGGCTGGTTTTGAAGCTTTTTTAGGGTGGGTCTAGAGCAGAGGTTGACAAACTTTTTCTGTAAAAGGCAAGATAGTAACTATTTTAGGTTTTGTGTGCTACATACATGTTATGTGTTCTTGTTTCTTTTTTTTTCCTACACAATCATCCTTTTTACATTTTTTTTTTTAAATGCAAAAACATAAAACCCTTCTGAGCTCACGAATCATATAAAATATAGACCATAGGCCAGATTGGCCTTCAGGCCATAGTGTGTTGACCCAAATCTAGAATAGTCTTTATTTTATTGCTGCTTTAGCCTTAAACATGGGCATGATCCTTTTGGGATCTCTAATGAATGCCCCAGGTGTTCATCAAGCTCCCTCTACTCTGACTGATTGGAATGCAAATATTTTCCAAACTGATGTGAGTTCTGAGGGTTTTTAAGCTTAGAAAATTAGATAATTAGATAACAAATTAGGTAATAAAAAAATTAGACAATAAATTCCCTGGCAGTTGTTCTTTTTTGTGGTTGTTCTTTACCTGGAACCATAGAGTTTCACCCTAGCATGTGCAGATTTGTGTTCAATCAAAATAGCAAGGTGACTACAATTCAGATTTATGAATCTATTTCTCTGCAGAGTTCCCTCCCACCCTGGACTAACATGCAATTTCCTCCCATCTCAGCTTCCATTAATTTTTCTCCTCAACAAGGCTGCCGAGCTCTGTCTGTGTTTCCTTTCTGTGCCACAGTTCAGAAAGTGCCTCCAGGAAGAAAGTCAAGATTTTAAGACAAACCTCTTTTCTCTTCTTTTATGAATCATTCTTTTGTTGCCTACTTTTCCATGTCTAGAAATATTTGTTTCATGTATTTTGCTCACTTTTCTAGTTGTTTCCAAAGTTATCATTGACACATCTACAGCCAAGCTATAATGATTTAAGTAACACAATAAGTAAAAGATAGCTTTGTGAATAATTCAGTGCATTTTATTGCTATTACTGCTGTTACTGCTTAATTTATCATCTGGGATTTTTAAATAGCTTACTATTCCTTTCTTAGGCTGTGCTTTAGAGTGGGTTGTCTTCATACTCTGCCTTGGTAAGTAGATAAAGAAAACCTTGGGTTGTTATAATTACATGACTCACTCCACAACTTGCCCAAGTTACTGCTCTGCTATGCATTTGTGGCCTTTGAGAGTGGGTGCACATCACATTTTGTTCTTCTAGGCTGTCCCTTTATAGGTAAGTTAGGTCAGAGTTCCATTAATGTTAACTTTTTGTAATTGTAACTTTTATTTTATAAGTTGGAAAATTAGAAAATTTTGCTCCACCATGTATGGAAATGTATGTATGGGTGTCAGACTAATCTCAGTCATAGCCACTTGACTATGTAGTATCAAGTGAAATAACCTAGTACTTCCATTTCTTCATCTGTGGAAGATGGGATAATAATGCCTACTTTACAGGGTCATTGAGAGGTAGATATAATTTTGTAAAACAATCTGGCATAACTCCCAACACCAGTAAACAAGGACTCAGTTACTGATAGCAATCATCACCATCATCATCATCATCATTGTATTCGGTTGTTTAATGACAAATGATAAACACACACAGACACATACACATTCTCTCTTGGTTTCTTTATGTTGCTCCAGAGACTCATTGGACTATGTTAAATATTTTAGCTTATTTTACAGAATTGTCTATGTCCCTATAACAAATAAAAATGATTTTTTTTCCCAGCATATTAACTGTTATAGTAGTGGTAAACTTCGAGAGTTTCTTCCAAGGGTCTTCCCAACTCCCCAAATTTCTAAGTAGATACATTATGTATAAACACCTGCTCCTTGATCTTTTGTTGGGGTGATGTTTCTTCATTTGTATATCTTGCTTTGTCCTTGAATAAATCATTCGACTATTGCCTACCTGCATAACTCAAATAAAATCTAAGAAATATGCCAGGAATCACACTTACATATTAACTGCAGCGCAACAACCTTATGTGCCACTTTTCTCCCTTTATTCTTTTCACTTAGGCCAGGGAACAGTCTCTTTCTTGCCATTTAAGGTGACCCTGATGTCCAATTTCTGTTAGCTGTCTTCTTCCCTCTAAATCAGGGGCTTGCAAGCTATGGTTCATGGACCAAACTTGGCCTGCTGCCTATTTTTGGAAATAAAGCTTTCTTGGAATGCAGCCATGCCTATTTGCTTACATATTGGCTCTAGCTGCTTTCGTACTACAGTGACAGAGTTGAGTAGTTGCACCAGAGACTGCGTAGCCCACAGAGCCTGAAATATTTACTGTCTGGTCCTTTACAAAAAAGTTTGACAGCTTCTGGTCCAACAAAACCCACTTTCTGAAACTCTGTTGCCCCTTGACCATTTGTAACCTAGAGGGAGTGCTTTTTCAAAAGGAACATTGAAACAGATTCAAATCTCTTTTTTGTAATTAGCATCTTAATCTATTTTTATCATTAAAAAAACATTAAAAAATAATCATGAGTAACCTTGCTGTTTTATAGCTTGCCACACAGAGATATGCTCTTAACAAATGTAATGATTAAAAAAAAAAGGGGAGACAGAATGGGCCTATATTTTGCCAGTAAGGATATGAAGAATCCACACTTCACTTGTAATTGTACTTGTAATTGTTTCCCATATCCTGCATAGTTTTCAAAGCAAAGGAAAGGCCCTTATTTTACAGAAAATGCTTGGTACCCTCAATTGGTAGTCTACACTTGCTGTGGCATGATAAGAAATTCATTTTGCAAAGTAAGCTCTTGGAGATGCATGGTATAATTGTCATGTGAAGATGGAACAAAAGCCTGGCAGTATTTCCAGTTTATCTGGCTGCTGCAATTTTTCTCTTCAGAGAACAGATTGCTAACATTGTATAATGGTAGTTATACTGGCTACTTTTGAACTTGTGGGATCAAAGAGAGAAAGCAACCATTGTTGGGGGAGGGGGAGACTGGAACTTTCATATTAACTTTGATAACATTCATGGGGGAACTAAAGCAATTTTATCCAATTCTCCCCCCCCATCTAAATTTATTTTGGGAAAAGGAGGCTAAACTCAGGCAGCTAGAAAATACATGCAAACTTTTGATTGTAGTAAATCACCTAAGAGCAGGCAGGTGCATGATTCAACAGGTATAACAGCTCTAAGGACTGTGCGAATACAGCAACGTAGATGCCAGGAGAAATACTTGTCCAAAAGCCAGGCTCCAGTTGGTTTGTTCCAGGGGTTAGAGCTTAAAAGCTTTACAAAAAGCCATCTGTCTCCACTGCAACTTTGCATTTTGAAAGCTTCTCTTTTGTATCCATCTGAAATGAATTTTGCATTCTCGGATTCATTTTCTACTTCCCAGTGACACTTCCCTCTCTAAGTATTAAAACTTTCTTCACCGTAATCTTTTCAGAATTATTCATACTTTTCACTTCATTGCTCCATGCCGTTTAGGTGGTCTGATTAAAATACAGTTTCCCATTTCCTCTTTAATCTAATTTCTTTCAGAAACTTTTGGGGAAAATATTTTTCCCCAGGAAAAGCATATATCAGAATTAATTTCAACATGTATTTATTAAGTGATTATTATTGCCAAAATACTGGTCCAGAAGTTTTAGAGCTAAAAAAAAAAAGATGAAGAAGAAAATATAAATTCTTTTCTCAAATTTCTTACAATTTACTGAGATGGGAATTTTTAGTACAGCAGTTATAAAAATCTGAGGAGAAGGATGGATGAATAATAGAGTAAAACAGCATCAGTGTTACAATGTATGAGTAGGTCAGAAAAATAGTCCAGGCAAAATATACTGCTATGGGAACATTTTGTGGTGCTTTGAAAGGCGATAATCCTTCACTTGTGGTAGTCTTTGCTCTCTCTTCCTTGCCATATAGCCACATTAATAAAGGCCCACATATCTTATCTGTTTAGTTATTATTTGATATCAGTCTCTCCTGAATTACAGTTCTTTTGCTTAGTTCTCTTAGGTTTGTAGCATCAGAGTGAATCTATTTCATGTGGTTTTCATCCCCTTTCAAGTAGGCACCTGCCTGGACTGTCTGTTGCACTAATCTATGGATTATTATTGCTGATTTAGCCACAAAACCCCTTTCTCCATCTTCTCTGGTTCATTTCCTATAAGCAGAACTAGTTATCAAATCAATTACCTTGTTTTTGTGCCTACCTGGGTCATAACAGTAGCAACTAGCATGCACTGGAGAGGAAGTATAGACTAGTGGTTAAGTGCACAGTCTCTGAACCTGGATTACCTGGTTTGAACCCCAGCTCTGTAGCTCACGAGATGGATGATCTCAGGCAAGTTATTCGCCTCACTCTTTTCTCTGTCAAATGTCGATATTGATAGTTTCTGACTCATATGATTGTTGTGAGGATTAAACGACGTTATGCCTGTAAAGTGCATAGCAGGGTCTTAGAAAAGGGAGACCACTCCGTAAATGCTGTTTATTATCATTAGAGATGAACAGGCTTAGGAAAAAAACCCTCCCTTTTCTACTGTTGGTTTATAAGAAAAAATATTTTTCTATCCATATTTTCAGGATTTCACATCTCTGTGGTCAGCGTTTGCTGTTGGCGGGGGGGAGGGTTGGGGGACACATGCAAATGTGATAAATTGGGAAGATTTCCTGAAGAATGAGGGTTTGGGGCTGTGATTAAAGCCAACCAGTGGCAGAGTGAACGGGAGGAAAGAGATGGTTTCAAAACTGCATCACATGGCGGAGGCCCCAAGTATTGCAGGTGAGGACCAAGTGCAAGGTAACTTCAAAGTTAAATGTGGCTAGAAAAGTATGTTCAGTTTACTAGGATGATAATTCTGATCTTTAGGTTAGTCATTTACAAAAGGGAGGGTCTACTTCCTTACTGCTGAGTTGCTGCCCAGGTGTCTGATGATGTGGCCCAACTGCCCTGGCAGAGATTGTTCCAGGATGGAGAGTTCCAAAACCTTCTTTGTGGGCAAGTTTGTGCTGAAGAAACTTCTAAAGAGTGGGCAACAGAATCTACTTTTCATAAAGCTATATATCTATAGCATAGAAAGTAGGAACATAGAATCCAGAGTTGTAAACAATGCTTATTATCTAGTGTCATCTCTTAGACCTTTTCTACAACTTTGTTGAAAACTGGCCTCTGCATTAACATTTTTGAGCTCTGAAGGATTCCTCTATCCCAAGATAAACCTTTCCTGGACAGTTCTGATTATCAGCAAGGCATTTTCAAAATACCGAGTCAATGACAGTATCCCAGTTACTTGTCCTGGTTGTAGAATTCCCTCCTTCAGCTTCTGTGTCTATCTTGAAGATTATCACTGTATACTGAAATCATGTGTTTACTTGCCTCTTTCCAACTGGACTTTAAGCTCCTTGGGGGCAGGTGATGGGTCTTGTTTCCCTAGACCCTAGAATGATGTCAATCACATGCAAGTGCCCAGTAAATATTTGTTAATCTTTCTAGATTTACATTTTACCAAGACTAGTCCCTCTAACATGTAACAGGTCATCACAACTTCGAGAGCAATCATGATGGTTAATTTCATGTGTCAATTTGACTAGGTTATGGTGTCCAGTTTTTGGTCAGGTTCTGGCCTGCTTATTACTGTGAGGGTATTTCACAGAAAGGATTCACATCTATAATCAGTTGACTGCCTTTATGACTGGCAAAGGAGAGTGCCTTCAGCAATGTGGGTAGTTTCCTCATCTAATCAGTTGAAGGTATTATAAGCCAGAACTGAGGGTTTCAGAGGTCAGACGAATTTCTGCCTCACGTTCAGCATTGGCTCTTGCCGGAACTCTGGCCAGCCAGTGCCCCCTGGGGAATATGGACTAGGACTTCAGTATCACTTTTGTCAGCATTTCTAGCTTGCAGGCTGCCCTATGGTCATGTGATCCAGTTCCTTATAATAAATCTCTTTATATGTATGTCTATCCATCCATCCATTATCTATCAACCATTATCTAACAATCCTGTGTATATCCTGTTCTGTTTCTCTGGAGAGCTGTAATACAGGAACCATGATTGTAAACAGAATCTCCAAGCAATTTTCAAGAATCTATAAACAAAATTATTTGTGAAAACAGAGCTTTGTATAGTTTTTAAAAATTCAAATTTCTTATTCTTATAAGCATTTCCATTTTGTGTTTATTCCAGTTTGTGCTCATTTAAGGTGGTCATAACACTGTTAGCCACAAATGCTGGTTACCTCCTTAAATCACTATTTTAAAGCTTTCTGGCTTCTCCTGCTCACCACAGGAGGTGGCAATGTTCTCTCCAACTAGGATATGGTTTCTTTAACTTCTGGGATATGCTTCCCTTCTTGGTAGTTCTTGTGTCTGGCACAGTTCCTGGCACTTCATAAGTAAGTATTCAACACCTACCCATTGGTACATAGTTAAATGAACAGTTCTTTTAAATTATTAAATTCAATCATTTTACTTATAAAAAAGGAGAGTCTATGTTACTTTTGCCTTTCCCCAAATATCTAGGAAACTCCGATTCCTCCAGGAATTGAACATTAGCTGAAATCGTTAGGTCTTTAGTATTTTTTGCTTATGGTTGCTTCTTTTCATTTCTTGAGTGCACATTTTGAATTGGTCTCAGAAACTGAGTTTTGGAACTTCTGAGTCATACCATTAACAAAGTCATTTAACAGTATGAAAATGCTTTCAGAGAGAGAGATTCAGGGTTTCCAGAGGAAATAATTTCCCTTCTTACCACTGACTAGAACTTTGGAAACTGCCTTTTTACCTCCCTAAAGTTACTGATAGCAGTGAGTGGCTTCTTTATCTGTTCTGAACGCAGCCTTCCACAGTGGCTCTTTAAAGCTGGCATTGGCATTCCTGAACACCCTGCTAATTAAAAATTCACAAGCCTGTTTCTCCTTCCTTCTCCTCCACTGCCTGTGCTGTCCGGTTTTGCTTTTCTCCCTGAAATTAGAATTCTAGGTGGAGGCCTCATTCCCTGAGGGTAATCAGAACCCCACGATCTTCTGAACTTGTTCTTGTTCAGAGCATCTGTCAGCAGTGGCTCACCTGTTAAAATATGGACATTGCACCATCTGTCACTCATTTAGCAATACTGTATATCCCTTGGGCAAGTAGTTTCTTTGCAGAAGTAGTGTAATAGAAACCCTTATAGTTAATAAGCCGTCATTTTAATTGTGCTTTCAAGAACATAAACAAACACTTTTCTCAAGTTGCCTATTGGTAGATAAACTCTACTTTGGAGGCTTCCTGGAATAAGTTGAGATACTAATATCTATTCACTAGGTTGTTATGAGCTAATGCGTTTAAATTGGTTTGTACCATTACTGAGAGATAACTGGCAGTTAATAAATTCTAGCTAGTATTATTAATACTTTTATAATAATAAGGACATATGTAACATAAATAAAATAAACTGCTGATTATTGAATAAGTTTCTAGAGAGCCTAGGGAGGGAGCAATAATCTTATTACGAATCAGCCTGAGGATTATAGTCATAAAATTGGGGGCTTAACATGCACTTTATTATATTTTATGCATTTCTTTTAAAGAAATTAAATTGGATACATTATGAATAAAAATAGGTAATTGAGAGGAATAAAGGAGCTGTTGGAACATTGTTGATGGACACACCAATGTGAAAGGAGTTTGATGTATCATGGTGAAGATAAAAGCTGACATAAGCCTGCCCCTTCCTAGGATGTAGCATTTTTATCCTCTATCTTAGAACTTAAGGGGGAATGATCTTGGTAGTTGACTTCTAAAAGTCATTTTCTTTCTTGACCTCAGTTTTAGCTTAGTGTAAGTTTAAAAGCTGAATAACTGTATTGGATACTGAAAGCTGTTAATTATACATTTAGTGTGACATGCCAAATGTATCTAGGCTATTAATAATTTTTCTGAAAAGTATTCATTTCCCTTTTTATTTTATTTCTCCTTACTTGAATGTGTAGTTGGTCTGATAAATATTTCTTATGAAGAAAGTAATCAATTATTTCACTTAGATTTCTGTTGAAAGAGCTAGAGCAACTTGCTTACCAAACACAGACAAGCAGTATGAAGAGAAAAATTTTGTTTAGTTTATGGTGTTGCTCCAGAAAAGGTAGCACAGCCCGTTTTGCATATATGCTAATTATCTTGGTATTTTCTGAGGCTGGGAGAGTTTCACAGTTCCATATACTTTTACTGTCATAGTCAGAATGTCTTTGCCAAACATACTTAAACAGGCAAAGCTAGCATGGTTTACAAAAGAGGATTATTTCAATTTATTTTTAGTAAGCTGCCTCCAATTCCTCATTTTTCATTGCAGACTTGCTGTGGACCTTTTCAAGTCTGTGTGAAACAGTAAGTATATAATTGAGGGCAGTACCCACTCTTTCACCTGTGTTAACTTTGTGTATTTGTTAAAGATAAAGGATATGTAACAGATTGGGTTAGGAATATCATGCAAAAAACAGAATTGCATGACATTTTTACTATAAGTACCAAAACTAGGGGCCACATTCATTGCTTACCTAAGAGGGGTTTAATAAAATTTGAATATAAAAATATTCATCCAGTATTACTTTTGGTTGTTACAAATTTTCAGGCAAGAGGTAATGGTTTTGAAAGTTGCTGGGAAGTGGTAGGATTCTGGCTGTATTTAGAATATAGGGCCTACGGGATTTTCTGAAAGATTGGATTTAAGTGTATGCAAGAAATAGAGGAGTCAAGAATGACCCAAGCACTTTGGCCTAAGCAACTGGAGGATAGAGACACCATCCTGTGAGAGGAAAAGGCTGAAGATGAAAAAGTTTTTAGGGAAAATGTTCAGTTTTGGAAGTGTTAATTTTGAGATGCCTTTTACACATCAATGTAGAATGTCGTCTATTTATTCCCTATATTCTTTATTCTCTGTATTCTTCTCTAGTTTGCTCTTCTGCTCCTACCCCCCCAGGAGGCTAATCTGTATTTGTTTCATCAGTGGAACCCATTTGCCCTTTGACTTCCAATTCTGTTCAGCAAATGGGAAGCCCAAAGGCTAGAGGGAAGAAAGATAAGATAGTGAGATCATGCATCTATTCTCCCAGATTCCTCGCACAGTGAGGCTTTTCTCAGATTCTCTGTGTTACATGAACATATGTCACCACCTTTCTCCTGATGGCCCCATATATACAATTCTCTTCTTCCAGGTTTTAGTAATTTTCCTTTCCCTCATCTCTTTGTTCTTATCAGCTCTGCTGCTACTAACCCAGAGTTGCAACCTACACAGGGTGTAGGTTCCCTACACCCAGCCCTCACCTTTGTAAATAGTCACTTTGTAAATGAACCATCCTCAAATTATCCTAATTTTAGTGTGCCCTCTCTTTCTTGTCGGGTCTCTGAATGATATGCATTCAAGTGAAATAGAGGAGTAAGATACTGATTATACAAGTCTGGAGATCAAATAGAGAGATATGACTTAGAGATATATATTGGGAGTCATGGGTATATAGATGGTATTTAAAGTCATGAGTACGGAAGAGATTACCGAGAGACTGACTATAGATAGAAAAGAGAACGGAAGCAAGTACCAAGCTTGGTCTGGGGGAAAAAAATAGGAACCCACAAAAGAATCTGAGAAGGAAGAACTAGTAAGGTTGAAGGAAAACTGTGTGTAATATCTTGGAGGCTAAATAAAAAAAGCACAGCAGAGGGAAGGTGGTGATGATCTTTGTCAAATGCTCTTGCTAGTCAAGTGTTATCTGGATAGAGAATTGACCACTGGATTCAGCAACATGATATGGTTGAAAACCTGACTGAAGAGAGAATAGATGGAGAGGGATTAGACAAAGGAGTACAGATAGTATTTTGAAGAGTTTTGCTGCCATAGAATGCAAAACAATGGGGTTGTAGCTGGTGGAGGAAATGGGGTCAAGATCAAAAGAAGGAGAGAACAATCTACATTCATTCTCTTGGAAATCTCTTCCAGGCCATGACTTTAAATAATATCCACATGCATACACTTTACTGCAAGTAATGTTCCAGAGAATGAAAACAGAACGTGTCTAGACCTGGGTCAGAGAGAAAGTGTGGTGCATTTGAAGAACTGGATGATTGCAAGAAGCTCAACATGGCGATTAGATGGAGTGATAGCAGGCAGGGCAAGAGATGAGACCCTCAGCCCAATAGCCTGCCAGGAACTAAGTCCCTTCAGCAACCATGTGAATGAGTTTTCAAGTGGATCATTCCCCAGGTAAGCCTTGAGATTTCTGCAGCCCTAGCTGGCATCTTAATTGTAGCTTTGTGAGAGACTCTGAGCCAGAGGAACCAGCTAAGCCATACCTGGATTCCTGATGCAAAGAAACTAGGAGATAATAAGTGTTTGTTATTTTAAGCCACTAGGTTTTGGAATAATTTTTTTATGTAGCATTGGCTAACAAATACAATTCTGAAAAACCACTCCAGCTGCAGTGTCAACAGATTAGAGAGGGGCAAAATTGGAAGCAGTCACCCTCATTAGGAGGCTGTTTGCAGAAAGGCAGGTGAGAAGTGATGGTTGTAGACTACTGTACTCTCTAGAAACCTTCTGGAATGGCTTTTCTCCCTTTTACTTATCTGCAGCTGAGTCAATCCTTATAGTGTCTACTTCACTTCTGTAGGCCTGCCTAGTATCAGTCCTAGTGTCTCTTACATTGACCCATTCCACCATAGTTAAGTCTTCTCGTTGCAACTATGTCATAAGAAACACCCTGGGACCCTGAAAATTACAGTGAAAGAAGATTTCAACTTAATTTCTGGGTTGCTTGAAATTCAACAGATCAATTTTAAGAGCAATATGTAACTCAAAAAGTAGAACATTACACAATTTCCACCCCCTCAGTATTTTAGCATGGATAACTTTATCAAAATAGTAAGAGCAGTACCTTGAAAGAATGGAACACAAAACAGATGGCTAGTTTTAAGGATGAGAGAAGGGAAGGAAAAAGCATACTCCAGGGTCTAGAACAGTGTTTGGCACATACTAAGTGCCCAATAAATATTGGATGAATTAACATACCACGGTATAAAAATTGGGATGAGGAGAGTCTCATGTTCAGGGAAGAATATGAAGGCACAGGAGGTGTGGAGGAGGTTGGGATAGTAGTGGGAGGAGGATGTGAAGCATGAAAGCGGTATTTGGGAGGGGGCACTATAAATAAGCTACCAACTTCATAGTTTTGTCTAGACCCATCCATGTTTAATTCCTAGGAAAAAAAAAGAAACATCATGATAAAGCTGAAGATTTGCATACTGTTTAGAGAATCTAAGGTAGTGCATTCTATTATATAGGGAAAATTTGGGTAATTTTGGCTCCTTAAATATACAGGATATAGATATAGATTTAGTTTCTGGAGAAATATCACTCTATTTATTCCGTCAATATCAGGGAAACATCAATTGAAAGAGGCTTCCAGCATGTTCTGTGATTGTGAATGAAATTCTATGAAATTTTAAGTCTATGGAATGAAAAGAAATCCTTTTTATTCTTATTGTCTGGTAGATTTGGAAAGTTTTGGTATTGGGATTTTATTGAGTTATAGATAATGCTATACTGGGTAGACTGTTTACAGGGACCAGAGGGGACTGTAGGATTATTGTAATTGAAACATTTCAGCTAATAATGGAATATATTTAGGAACAATGTCAAGAAGGATTTAAATGTTTCTTGTTTCCCATTTCTAATTATATAATTGTCATTTCTGCTTAATTTTAGAATGCTCATGACATGATTTAACTATGAGTTTAACTTTATATGCGATCATACTGAGGATAAAGATTAAGGATTTTGGTTATGTTTTATCCAAAATTTATTATTTTTCATTAGGTTTTCAGTTAATTATACAAAATGGTGATACCGTTTATTTTAACCTTAAGATTAAACAAATGAATTGAGCATTATATGGACGATACTGTGTTAGGAGTTAATGCACTTTTTGTCCTGTTTCTAAATTAAATGAGAATTCAAATATGCTGCGTTCACACTTTTCAATGTAAAAAGTTTTCGTATTGTGTGTGCTGTGTTTGGCATGTAGCTTTTAGTAATTTATGCTTTGGAGAAAAAAATGAATATGTTAAAATTCCACCCATTACACCACATACAGTAGTTATTAGTGAAGTCAACATATTGCTTGACTGTCTTCATTATTACTTTATGACTACTTGTGTTTAACTGATAGCTCTTTTTTGTTGTTTTGTTTTATCCTTCCAATGTACTGAAACTTCCAGAATACTCAATACAGCTGTTTCATATAATGGCATTGCCTCATTAGTTTGATGCATTTGTACATACATACTAATAAGGACAGTCACAGGAAAAAATACTTTATTTTGTTCTTCCTTGGTGTTCTTTTTTGAAATAAGAACATTTGCCTCTAGTGGATGTTGCAGCTCAAATGTAACCAAAGGAAAAATCTCAGGAAAAGGCACAGATGGTCTCATTGGACTCTAGAGGAGCTACTTGTCTATGGCACTTTCCCCCTGGTTTATCCACCTAACTGTTTGCACAGCATAAAAGTTAATTTCTCAGGTAACACTTCCAAAACCATAATTAACTTCAAGACTGTAATTTCCTAGTGTGGGCAGATGAAGCATTACTTGACTAAAAATAGACCTGCTTAGAGTCCTTAGATAACCTGTGGCCCCTTTCTATTAAGAGATTTTCCAGCAATGTGTGGCAGCATGCATGTGCATTATTCGTATGTCTTCCTGCTTTAGCCATTACTAGGCATCACAGATTATGCTATGGGGTCTGTGTTCTTTTGAGGGGGAGGAGATATGTTCCTCTCAGACAAATCCTAAATTGGATTTTTGAGACCATAACTGACGTTGATGGTTTTGTCTGTAATAAACTTGAAAAACAATTTTCTTTTTACACTGTGGCTTATTCCATATTTTTGAAAACTATGTCAACAGAAGAGTAGAAATTCATGATATCACATTTGAAATTTAATGTCCATTTAGTTCCAGTATAAATATTTTCTGAAAGAGTGGTCCTATGTTGATTTATAGCATCTAGAAGGAAGAACATTTTAAGCTGCCAAACTATAGTCAATAACTAATCTTTTTAAAGGGAGTGTCAATGGCTAGGAAAGAGTTGAACCTATTTGGAGTTTTGCTTTCAGGGTTCTGAATCTTGATTCATTAGTAGACTTTGCTAAATTTTATATCTTTTATTCTTTTTTTTTTTGGGGTTTTGATTCCAGTGTACTTTTTTTTTTTTTTTAATCATCATTTTATTGAGATATATTCACATACCACGCAGTCATACAAAACAAATTGTACTTTCGATTGTTTACAGTACCATTACATAGTTGTACATTCATCACCTAAATCAATCCCTGACATCTTCATTAGCACACACACAAAAATAACAAGAATAATAATTAGAGTGAAAAAGAGCAATTGAAGTAAAAAAGAACACTAGGTACCTTTGTCTGTTTGTTTGCTTCCCCTACTTTTCTACACATCCATCCATAAACTAGACAAAGTAGAGTTTGGTCCTTATGGCATTCCCAATCCCACTGTCACCCCTCATAAGCTACATTTTTATACAACTGTCTTCGAGATTCATGGGTTCTGGGTTGTAGTTTAATAGTTTCAGGTATCCACCACCAGCTACCCCAATTCTTTAGAACCTAAAAAAGGTTGTCTAAAGTGTGCGTAAGAGTGCCCACCAGAGTGATCTCTCGGCTCGTTTTGGAATCTCTCTGCCACTGAAGCTTATTTCATTTCCTTTCACATCCCCCTTTTGGTCAAGAAGATGTTCTCCATCCCACGATGCCGGGTCTACATTCCTCCCCGGGAGTCATATTCCACGTTGCCAGGGAGATTCACTTCCCTGGGTGTCTGATCCCACGTAGGGGGGAGGGCAGTGATTTCACCTTTCAAGTTGGCTTAGCCAGAGAGAGAGGGCCACATCTAAGCAACAAAGAGGCATTCAGGAGGAGACTCTTAGGCACAAATACAGGGAGGCCTAGCCTCTCCTTTGCAGCAACCGTCTTCCCAAGGGTAAAACTTATGGTAGAGGGCTCAACCCATCAAACCACCAGTCCCCTATGTCTGTGGTCATGTTAGCAACCATGGAGGTGGGGTAGGCGAATACCCCTGCATTCTCCACAGGCTCCTCAAGGGGGCACTACATCTTTTTTTTTTTTTTTCATTGTTTGTCTTTTTTCTTTTCTTTTTTTTTTTTTTTTTAACTTTCCCTTCTTTTTTCAAATCAACTGTATGAAAAAAAAAGTTAAAAAGAAAACAAACATACAATAAAAGAACATTTCAAAGAGACCATAGCAAGGGAGTAAGAAAAGACAACTAACCTAACTGCTTAACTTCCAACATGTTCCTACTTTACCCCAAGAAAGTTACATAATATAGCAACATTTCAGTGAACTTGTTCCTACTACATCCATCAGAAATTAACAGACCATAGTCATTTCTGGGCATCCCCAGAACGTTAAATAGCTTATCTGTTCTTCTTGGATTATTGTTCCCCCTTCCTTAATTGCTCTCTACTGCTAGTTCCCCTACATTCTACATTATAAACCATTTGTTTTACATTTTTCAAAGTTCACATTAGTGGTAGCATATAATATTTCTCTTTTTGTGCCTGGCTTATTTCGCTCAGCATTATGTCTTCAAGGTTCATCCATGTTGTCATATGTTTCACCAGATCGTTCCTTCTTACTGCCGCGTAGTATTCCATCGTGTGTATATACCACATTTTATTTATCCACTCATCTGTTGAAGGACATTTGGGTTGTTTCCATCTCTTGGCAATTGTGAATAATGCTGCTATGAACATTGGCGTGCAGATATCTGTTCGTGTCACTGCTTTCCGATCTTCCGGGTATATACCGAGAAGTGCAATCGCTGGATCGAATGGTAGCTCTATATCTAGTTTTCTAAGGAACTGCCAGACTGACTTCCAGAGTGGCTGAACCATTATACAGTCCCACCAACAATGAATAAGAGTTCCAATTTCTCCACATCCCCTCCAGCATTTGTAGTTTCTTGTTTGTTTAATGGCAGCCATTCTAACCGGTGTTAGATGGTATCTCATTGTGGTCTTAATTTGCAGCTCTCTAATAGCTAGTGAAGCTGAACATTTTTTCATGTGTTTCTTGGCCATTTGTATTTCCTCTTCAGAGAACTGTCTTTTCATATCTTTTGCCCATTTTATAATTGGGCTGTCTGTACTATTGTCATTGAGTTGTAGGATTTCTTTGTATATGCAAGATATCAGTCTTTTGTCAGATACATGGTTTCCAAAAATTTTTTCCCATTGAGTTGGCTGCCTCTTTACCTTTTTGAGAAATTCCTTTGAGGTGCAGAAACTTCTAAGCTTGAGGAGTTCCCATTTATCTATTTTCTCTTTTGTTGCTTGTGCTTTGGGTGTAAAGTCTAGGAAGTGGCCTCCTAATACAAGGTCTTGAAGATGTTTTCCTACATTATCTTCTAGGAGTTTTATGGTACTTTCTTTTATATTGAGATCTTTGGTCCATTTTGAGTTAATTTTTGTGTAGGGGGTGAGGTAGGGGTCCTCTTTCATTCTTTTGGATATGGATATCCAACTCTCCCAGCCCCATTTGTTGAAAAGACCATTATGGCTCAGTTCGGTGACTTTGGGGGCCTTATCAAAGATCAGTCGGCCATAGATCTGAGGGTCTATCTCTGAATTCTCAATTCGATTCCATTGATCTATATGTCTATCTTTGTGCCAGTACCATGCTGTTTTGGCAACTGTGGCTTTATAATAAGCTTCAAAGTCAGGGAGTGTAAGTCCTCCCACTTCGTTTTTCTTTTTTAGAGTGTCTTTAGCAATTCGAGGCATCTTCCCTTTCCAAATAAATTTGATAACTAGCTTTTCCAAGTCTGCAAAGTAGGTTGTTGGAATTTTGATTGGGATTGCATTGAATCTGTAGATGAGTTTGGGTAGAATTGACATCTTAATGACATTTAGCCTTCCTATCCATGAACATGGAATATTTTTCCATCTTTTAAGGTCCCCTTCTATTTCTTTTAGTAGAGTTATGTAGTTTTCTTTGTATAGGTCTTTTACATCTTTGGTTAAGTTTATTCCTAGGTACTTGATTTTTTTAGTTGCTATTGAAAATGGTATCTTTTTCTTGAGTGTCTCTTCAGTTTGTTCATTTCTAGCATATAGAAACATTACTGACTTATGTGCATTAATCTTGTATCCCGCTACTTTGCTAAATTTGTTTATTAGCTCTAGTAGGTGTATCGTCGATTTCTCAGGGTTTTCTAGATATAAGATCATATCATCTGCAAACAATGACAGTTTTACTTCTTCTTTTCCAATTTGGATGCCTTTTATTTCTTTGTCTTGCCGGATTGCCCTGGCTAGCACTTCCAGCACAATGTTGAATAACAGTGGTGACAGCGGGCATCCTTGTCTTGTTCCTGATCTTAGAGGGAAGGCTTTCAGTCTCTCACCATTGAGTACTATGCTGGCTGTGGGTTTTTCATATATGCTCTTTATCATGTTGAGGAAGTTTCCTTCAATTCCTACCTTTTGAAGTGTTTTTATCAAAAAGGGATGTTGGATTTTGTCAAATGCTTTTTCAGCATCTATTGAGATGATCAATTGATTTTTCCCTTTCGAGTTTTTAATGTGTTGTAATACATTGATTGTTTTTCTTATGTTGAACCATCCTTGCATGCCTGGAATGAACCCCACTTGGTCATGGTGTATGATTTTTTTAATGTGTCTTTGGATTCGATTTGCAAGTATTTTGTTGAGGATTTTTGCATCTATATTCATTAGGGAGATTGGCCGGTAGTTTTCCTTTTTTGTAGCATCTTTGCCTGGTTTTGGTATTAGATTGATGTTAGCTTCATAAAATGAGTTAGGTAGTGTTCCATTTTTTTCAATGTTTTGAAAGAGTTTGAGTAAGATTGGTGTCAGTTCTTTCTGGAAAGTTTGGTAGAATTCCCCTGTGAAGCCATCTGGCCCTGGGCATTTATTTGTGGGAAGATTTTTGATGACTGATTGGATCTCTTTGCTTGTGATGGGTTGGTTGAGGTCTTCTATTTCTTCTCTGGTCAGTCTAGGTTGTTCATATGTTTCCAGGAAATTGTCCATTTCTTCTACATTATCCAGTTTGTTGCCATACAGTTGTTCATAATATCCTCTTATAATTTTTTTAATTTCTTCAGGATCTGCAGTTGTCACCTTTTTCATTCATTATTTTGTTTATATGGGTCTTCTCTCTTTTTGATTTTGTCAGTCTAGCTAGGGGCTTGTCAATCTTGTTGATCTTCTCAAAGAACCAACTTTTGGTGATATTTATCCTTTCTATTGTTTTTTTGTTCTCTATGTCATTTATTTCTGCTTTAATCCTTGTTATTTCTTTTCTTCTACTTGGTTTAGGATTGGTTTGCTGTTCATTTTCTAGCTTCTTCAGTTGATCCATTAGTTCTTTGATTTTGGCTCTTTCTTCCTTTTTAATATATGCGTTTAGTGCTATAAATTTCCCCCTTAGCACTGCTTTTGCTGCATCCCATAGGTTTTGGTATGTTGTGTTCTCATTTTCATTCGTCTCTATATATTTAGCAATTTCTCTTGCTATTTCTTCTTTAACCCACTGATTGTTTAGGAGTGTGTTGTTTAACCTCCAGGTATTTGTGAATTTTCTAAGTCTCTGATGGTTATTGACTTCTAATTGTATTCCATTGTGGTCAGAGAATGTGCTTTGAATAATTTCAATCTTTTTAAATTTATTGAGGCTTGTTTTATGTCCCAGCATATGATCTATTCTGGAGAAAGTTCCGTGAGCACTAGAAAAGTATGTGTATCCTGGTGATTTGGGATGTAATGTCCTGTAGATGTCTGTTAAATCTAATTCATTTATCAGATTGTTTAGGTTTTCAATTTCCTTATTGGTCTTCTGTCTGGTTGATCTATCTATAGGAGAGAGTGATGTGTTGAAGTCTCCCACAATTATTGTGGAAACATCAATTGCTTCCTTTAGTTTTGCCAATGTTTCTCTCATGTATTTTGTGGCACCTTGATTGGGTGCATAGACATTTACGATTGTTATTTCTTCTTGCTGAATTGCCCCTTTTATTAGTATGTAGTGGCCTTCTTTGTCTCTCAAAACATCCCTGCATTTGAAGTCTATTTTATCTGAGATTAATATTGCTACACCGGCTTTCTTTTGGCTGTAGCTTGCATGAAATATTTTTTTCCATCCTTTCACTTTCAGTTTCTTTGTGTCCCTGTGTCTGAGATGAGTCTCTTGTATGCAACATATTGATGGTTCATTTTTTTTGATCCATTCTGCGAATCTATATCTTTTAATTGGGGAGTTTAATCCATTTACATTCAACGTTAAAACCGTGAAGGCATTTCTTGAATCGGCCATCTTATCCTTTGGATTATGTTTGCCATATTTTTCCCTCTCTCTATTAATATCCTTTATTGTACCCATACCGAATCTCTTTAGTACTGAACCTTTCTCCAAGTCTCTCTGTCCTGTCTTTGTTTCTCTGTCTGTAGGGCTCCCTTTAGTATCTCCAGTAGGGCAGGTCTCTTGTTAGCAAATTCTCTCAGCATTTCTTTGTCTGTGAAAAATTTAAGCTCTCCCTCAAATTTGAAGGAGAGCTTTGCTGGATAAAGTATTCTTGGCTGGAAATTCCTCTCACTCAGAATTTTAAATATATCGTGCCACTGCCTTCTCGCCTCCATGGTGGCTGTTGAGTAGTCACTACTTAGTCTTATGCTGTTTCCTTTGTATGTGGTGAATTGCTTTTCTCTTACTGCTTTCAGAACTTGCTCCTTCTCTTCTATGTTTGACAGTGTGATCAGTATATGTCTCGGAGTGGGTTTTTTTGGATTTATTCTATTTGGAGTTCGCTGAGCATTTATGATTTGTGTATTTATGTTGTTTAGAAGATTTGGGAAGTTTTCCCCAACAATTTCTTTGAATACTCTTCCTAGACCTTTACCCTTTTTTTCCCCTTCTGGGACACCAATGAGTCTTATATTCGGACGTTTCATATTATCTATCATATCCCTGAGGTCCATTTCGAGTTTTTCAATTTTTTTCCCCATTCTTTCTTTTATGCTTTCATTTTCCATTCTGTCATCTTCCAGGTCACTGATTCGTTGTTCAACTTCCTCTAGTCTTGTACTATGAGTGTCCAGAATCTTTTTAATTTGGTCAACAGTTTCTTTAATTTCCATAAGATCATCCATTTTTTTATTTAGTCTTGCAATGTCTTCTTTATGCTCTTCTAGGGTCTTCTTGATTTCCTTCATATCCCGTACTATGGTCTCATTGTTCATCTTTAGTTCTTTGAGTAGCTGTTCTAGGTGTGTCTCTTCTGGTCTTTTGATTTGGGTGTTTGTGCTTGGGTTATCCATATCGTCTGGTTTTTTCATATGCTTTATAATTTTCTGTTGTTTTTGGCCTCGTGGCATTTGCTGAACTTGATAGGGTTCTTTTAGGGTTTGTAGACCAGTTGAAGTCCTTATCTCTAATTTATCAGATCTACAGCTTCGTGGAGTACACTTTCTCTAACTAACCAGCAGGTGGCATCCACGAGCCACCTGTTCTCCACAAGCCAGATCTCCCCTGCTTAGCCTTTTTGGTGAGTGGGGGAGTGAGTCTTGTGGGGCCCAATTGGTGTACCAAGCTTGCGTGTGTAGTTGGTGTTGCCTGCCCTGTATGTGGGGCGTGTTTCTGGGCAGTCGGGGAGGGGGGATGGCCCTAACAATCAAATCTCCCTAATGATCCTAGAGTTTTAAAGCTACTGCAATAGTCTAATCCTTCAGTTCAGTCCTGCCACAGTTTGTCTCTGCTACTGACCCACAAGTCTTTAGTATTGGCGTATGGCTCCTGAGACTTGCAAGTGGGCCCCTCTTCCAGGCCGTGCACCCCGGGTCCTCTGTTGAGGGATGACTGTGCTATGTCACAGGTGAGTGCCGTCCCCCCAGGGTAGTTCTGGGCTGCTGGGCTGTGTTGGGAGGCTCCCAGTCTGCTCAAATGATGGCTGAATGGGGCTCTGTTAATTCACACTGCTCCCCCTTCCCAGCTCTGGGACATTCAGCTGAGGTTGCAGGGAAGGCTAATGTCCACGCCCAGTTTTGTGGTGTGTGCCTGTTATTTGAAGCACTTCCGTCACACTGGGTTGTCTGGGGCAGCTCTGGGCTATGGGGCTGGCGATGGGCAGGAGTGTTTCCTGTCCACCAGGATGGTGGCTGTGAGCGGACACCCCCCTTTTCTTGGGAAGTTGTGTTGTTTAGTGAATTTTCTCAGCCACTGGATTATTGCCTTTTGTCTCAGAGCTCTCTTAGTTCTGCTCTTGACTTGACGTGCCCAAATTTCAATTCTTTGAAGCTTTCTGTATTGAGCTTCTTAGAGTAATTGTTTTAGAAAAAGCAAAAAGGATTTAAAAAAAAAAAAAAAACAAAAAACAAAAAAAAAACGGCCCTCCTCAGAGATCTAATGGGTTATTGAAATGCTAATAGACAAAGCAACCAGGGCCATTAAGGAAAGGTGCACAGGGCAGAGAGATCAGCCTTGCTTCGGGATTTGCATATGCGCCTCAAGGCCTGATCTCTGCCCTTCCCCTTTCTGTGTTCACCAGAACTCCAAAAATCCTCTGCTTTTATTTTGGAGTTTTTCGTGTTGTTTTTTTTCTATGCCTGTCTCCTCTCTGCTGGGCTGGCTGCTCTCAGAGTCTCTGGTGTCTGGTCTCAGTCTATCTATGGTTGGAGTTTGAATCAGTGGAATGAGTTTCCGATAAGAGCAGCCACTGCAATTCTCCCTTCTCCTTCCTGGAGCTGACAGCCCCTCCTCCCCTGGGACTGAGCCTGGCAGGGAGGGGTGCGGGTCCCCTGGCCGCAAAAACTTACAGATTTCGCTGATCTCAGCAGTTCCACGTTTTCATGAGTGTTGTATGAAGTATGCCCAAAGACAGATTGCTCTGTGGTGTCCAGTCCACGCAGTTCCTGGCTTTTTACCTACTTTCCTGGAGGAGTAACTAAAACATACAGCTCACCAGTCTGCCATCTTGCCCCGCCTCTGATTCCAGTGTACTTTTAAGTCATGTAATCATGCTCAGGTCAATTTAAATTCTCTTTTATTCTTATATTATTAATTCCATTTTAATTTATGTGATTCTATAGAAAATGAGCAGCCCAAACTTTCAGATATAAAAACCACAAAGATAGAAGTGCAATATTTAGATAATGACAGTATATAAAGAAATTGCAAATCAACAATACTTAATTAATTCATTTGTACTCTTCTTTGGCCCTAAAAGGATTGAAGGCAGATTTCAAAGTATAAAGTCTATTAAAGTAAATAGATTAGATATAGGGATAAACATGATATTGTTTTATTTTTGGAGTCTTTTAGATCTTCCACATACTCTTTCTGTGTTAAAGAGAAATGAACATAAAGCAGGTGAAAGAGGTAGACTACCTAATCGAACATTTGTCTCAGCCAGAAGGGCTTTCATGGATGAATGCCCGGGCAAATCCTAACATACATATTTTCTTCTGACCTAGCAGATTTTAGGAAGTTCCCTTCCCCTGCTGACTTTACCTAAAATACATTTGGAGATGACCTTGTAGTTGTAACTGGCTTTGTGAAATTCCTGCCCTGTAGCTCAGTGTCTGGCATACATTAAATAGTAAATATTAAATGTTTTATTACTAGAGTGCCTCATTCAAATTGTATGGAGCTATATGATTTCTGCAAAGGATGACATATTCATATATTCTGGATTCAGCTTGTCCTTAATAAATCCATGGAACATTTGGATCTATTCTTGAGGAAAAAAAAGAGCAGTATTTTTTCCCTGTTTCATTATGCATACATTCCTTGGTCAATTAGAACAACCTTCAAAATGTTTTCCAGATGAGCAAGAAATTGTCCTTTAAAATTACTTCTGAATCTGACAAATTTGGAAATAATATTTAGAAGCAGGGTTTAATGTGTGTAAACAAAGGAACACATCATTTGGCTTTTAAACCAGAGAATACTGGTCCTAAATCCAAAAGACATAGGTCTCAGGTAAAAGGCAGTAATAAAGTCTTTAAATAAGATTTCTGGGAGATGAAAGGCAACCACATTAAAGTAGGCCTTTGAAATCTGGAACCTTATCTAACCCAATCTTATTTCTAGAAACCACCCCTTCACACCAGTTATAGCAGAGGCTTTGTCTTGTCCAGGTCTATTCCTTTAATATTCATTAATGTTGGAGGAGACCCATAAAATCTGAGTAAGTGCAAGTTAAATAGTAAAATATGGTTCAGATGTCTGAAGACTGATTATTCGTTAGAGATAATGAAGAGTGGGATTTAAAAAAGATCCCTTGGATTAGGAGAGATATTAAAGTAGGGGAGTTAATTAAGGAACTTGGAGGAGAAAATTAAAGGAAGCTGCATACTTGTCCAGAGAGGTTATTTGAGAAAAATATCTATATTTAGAGAAGACTATCATATTTTATTTATCTATATGGACAAAAATATAAAGGTGTTATCATTTTCATCAAAATTTGATGCAACATTAGCACTTAAATTCCAGTTAAGAATAATTTTAACTCTTTCATTCTGGGTCTTTAACAAGTAATATATATTCACTCTTTTCCTCTCTCTCTCTCTCTCCCTTCCTTCCTATGTTTATTTGTATCTGTTCACTTAATATTGCCCCATTGATTTTATCTACTTTCAATTATACAAGTAACACAGAATACCCCTTATAAAAAAGAAATCCAAGTGATAGAGATCAAGCAAAAGTTCCTTTTATGGGCAACCTTCCTGCTCTCTCAGACTCCTTCCATACAACTCTATCCTCAGGATTAGTCTCTGTAGCTAGTTGATGTTTAGACCTATTTCTAATATGCTTTCCTAATAGTTACTAAAGGTAAAACTCCTCCTTGAGAGCATCCGGAGAAGCAAAGTTGATGAACTGAGGTAAATTTTTCCAGCACTATGCTCCTTTGTGGATTTATAGAAATCTGACCTCTGGCTAATTAAGTACTGGCATTTAATTGAAATAAAATTTTAGGGCATTTTTAGTTCTGGTGAGGGAAAATCTTTCTTCTAGCCAATTCTTATGTGTGACATAAACCTTGAAGAAAAAATTTATAAAATGTTATGATTAATATCACTTTAGGCATTTATATTTATAATATATAACCTAAACTTTAGCTAAATTTAATTTACCAAGTGTTTTTTTTTTTTGGATGAGGTTCCCATGGTGTGTGATTTTAGTGAACTCACTTTATTTTTTGTGGTAGCTTTTGTAATAGTGAATGAGTGAATAATGGACAGTGAATCTTGCTATGGTGGTGATGGGGCATTGAATGATAAGTGTTCCAGTTAAAGTGAGTGTGCACTATAATGTGATTTTCTCATCAAGTTTCAATTAAATGGAGATGCCCCTGTGACAGCAAGTCATTGTGCTCTACCAAACAAGTAAGTTACATTTGGAACAAAGACGTGTCTCTCCCTCCTTCATGGTGTGTGAGCAATATGTTCTGTAATATAATTTATTTCTACATGCTTTTGCTTATAGTCAGTTAACTGCTTCAAACAAAAGTGAAAAGCACATGTTAGACTCTTAAAATCCCTTTTTAAGGTCTCCTAAGTTTAGTAACTTTTGCCCATAGCAGGTCAAGAGTGAGGAAAGGAATGGTAAGAGTAGATTTTTGGGGGAGGAACCTCTATGCAGTTCTGATCAGAACTTCATTCTGAAGCTTTCAAATGAGCAGATGTAATGTTATCCCTGAAACATCACTCTTATTCACTTAACATTCCAAAATTGGTTCTTGAATGGTGAAGAAGTGAATTGACCTATTTTGGAGTTGAGGTATTGTGCATGCTTCATGGCCTAGCTGTAACTGATCTATCATTGAAGTTGAAATGATTACAAATTATTCTAGTGCTCATAAATTGAAACTTTACAGCTATTTCTCTATTATTTTAAATTTTACCCATGGATCTCATTTTTCAGTAAATAAGACAATGAAAGAGAAGAAAAGGTAAATTACATATTCATTTAAAATGAAAGAGGGATAGAATGAACATTTGATACAATTATGATGACCAAATCAAAGATATACAAACTATGCTGTTGTAAATTTATATACACTTAAGTAGGGACAGCCCATGATCTGCAGGGCCTGTCAATGAGTTATGTGTTCCTATTAGCATGTTCTGCCAAACTGCATATTGTCTGCACTCTAAATGAGGCTTTAAGAAAATCTCTATTGAAGATTTTAGATGGGTGGTTCTCAAACTCTGGAGAGATGGATAGCAGGGAAGACTGCAAATCTACCTTGGGTGTTGAGAAAGGGAAGGCTTTTATTTTCTCTTTCATCGACACTTGGTCAATAGGAAAAAAACTAATTCCATACTTTGTCTTAAGAAATTTGGAATTTGACTTCTTAATCTCTAGTTTGATAGACTGGGAATCAAAAGAAAATAAATATTACAAATATCAATAATGCTCACCAAACACCACAAACACTAAACCCTGGGTTGAGTAGTATGGTGATACGTGAAATTAAAGATAGAAGAGGGCAACAGAAATTTCATTAAAGATCAAACTTAAATCCCACTGTAAAAATCTTAGGAAATAATTAGAGGTAATAGACACGTGTCAAAAATATTAACTATCACTACAAATTAAACATCACTAAAATGAAACATCATTAATCTTAGATACATGTGTCAAAAATATTAAGTACCACTAAAATTAAACATCACTAAAATGAAACACATTAACATGTTTAGTTCTCCTCATTGGTACTTTCCATTGGTATCTACCTAGAAATGTAAAGTTCTATAAATACACATATCCTTCTTCTCCTTAACTATAAATTCTTCTTTTATTGTAATAGTTTAATCTGATAAATTCATGCAATAAAACCTGAGTTTGGCTGTTAGAGCTGATATTGAAGACAAATTCTAGAACACAGCTTTTCAATTTATGAATTTACTGGGGGAGAAACCAAAATTTATTTGTGAAAAATAGGTATAATTTCTTCTGCACTTTTCAAACCAAATTAAACTGCCCCAGCCTTTATAGATCTCAGGTTCCTTTCCAAGTAGTATGTATTTAATTATAGGTAATTAAAAACTGAAGCTAAATACAAGCTCAGCAGAAGTTTTTCTGCCCAGACTATGCTTGGACTCATACTTCTTATGGTCTTGCCAGTTAGAACTTTATCAACTTTTTGAGCAGATTCATTCTGGAGGGATTTAGTCTCTAGTCCATCTTCCCATTATTATTAAAGTACAAGTCTTTACTGTTTTCAAATTGTCGAGTCATTATCTTTTAGATGATCCATTTAATATATTTGCTAATTTATTTCTTTATATATTAAATGCAAGCTTACATTTCCCTAAGGGACAGATGAGTCCTAGGCACTGTTATTTCATTCTTGACCACTACCATACACAATTATGATTATATTTTGTCATATATTTCTCTATATATTGCCCTTGTCAAGTGTCTTTTCAAGTTCTTGTGGGAGATAAGCACATAGAGGGCCAGGTGCAGTTTTTGTCCCAAATCCCTAGATAGAATTCTGGTAACTTAAGTTGTACCAATGAATGTGCCCCTTTTTGTGGCAGTAGAAAGAGCAAAATACTTCATTCTTAAGGTAAGAGAATAGCTGGTTTCATCTGCCTATCCCAGGATTTTATTGGAGGCAGCAGTTCTATTGACACTACTGCAGACCCTCCTACTGCATGCATATGGGAGGAAGAGTCAGAAGAGGGAAGAATCAGATGGAGGAAGAGAGAAGGGACTGGAATTTTTCCCAGAAGGGTGACATCCAGCCTATCTTTTTTCTCCTAGTCTTTTACAAGCAACCATGTATAAGATATATGGTTTTTAATTTTCCTGTCACAATGACTGCTTCTCTCAATAGTTAGAATGAATAAAAAAAATCCTTGGTCTTGAGTGACACTCTGCTTCCTTGGCATCAGATTGAAATGAAATGTCTTCAGAGGCATGTGGTGGTAGCAGGGTGTTCTAGTTTGTTAATGCTGCTGGAATGCCAAACACCAGAAATGGACTGGCTTTTATAAAGGGGGTATATTTGGTTACACAGTTACAATCTTAAGGCCATAAAGTGTCCAAGGTAACACATCAGCAATTGGGTACCTTCACTGGAGGATGGCCAATGGTGTCCAGAAAACCTCTGTTAGCTGGGAAGGCACATGGCTGGCATCTGCTCCAGTTCCTCAGAAATGTCACTCTTAGTTGCACTTGGGATATTTGTCTTCTCTCAGCTTCTCTGGAGCAAGAGTCTGCTTTCAACAGCCATCTTCAAACTGTCTCTTATCTGCAGCTCCTGTGCTTTCTTCAAAGTGTCCCTCTTGGCTGTAGCGCCTCATCAAAATGTCACTCACAGCTGCACTGAGTTCCTTCTGTTTGTCAGCTCATTTATATTGGTCCACTGATCAAGGCCCACCCTGAATTGGTGGGGCCACATCTCCATGGAAATGATCTCATCAGTGTTTTCACCTACAGTTGGGTGGGTGACATTTCCATGCAAACAACCTAATCCAAACATTCCAACTTAATCCCCACTAATATGTCTTCCCCACAAGATTGCATTAAAGAATATGGCTTTTTCTGCGGGGCATAATACATTCAAACCAGCACACAGGGCGAAACAAAATTTGGTTCCTAAAAGTGGGCATACTTCTTTGTTAAAAGGTTAAAACTAATCTAGGCTAAAATTATTAGTCTTATAATGTAGCATCGACCTTTGGCATCCTTTTATTTGTGAGCAGAAGAGTACATCAAGTTATGTTTTGAAAAGAATATTGTCTCAACCCATAACTGCTCTTGTTTTTTCTTGATGTGCAGATGGAGTAGCTTTCTCTTCAAGCATTTGTTCTTGTCAGACTCGTCAGCTTTCATAAGAGAATGTCAATAGGCCTCTGGGTTGAGGAGCTGTTAAAACATATGGCTTTGCACTTAACCAGAAAAATAGAGTAACTGCACTCCAGGTACTTGTCAGGGAACATAATCTTCGACTCACTGCCATTCAACACTTATCAGAAACTCACCTGGGAGAAACAATATTTATGAAGGATTGTCTGAAGGACACGAGGTCTGTCCATTCAGCTTGCTACTCTTAAATCTACCCTGGCTAAGCCAGACAAGCAGAAATTCTGGAACACTGTGCTGGTCCTCATGGAAATGTGTTTCCTAAATTGTGGAGTGGCATTTTGCCACAAGCTTATGCTGAGTGATGTTAGCAGGAAGAAATCTTTGAAACCGTCTGTGTTTACTATGAGGCTGTTGTTAATTATTTTTCACTGTATTTTAAGAGTTCTCTCTTTTTGCAGACCACAGGAGAAATTTATTTCTAACCATGGGTGTGTTCTGTTTTGCAACTGTTTTGTTTATAACCGCATAAACACTGAGTCAAAACTGATTGTGCTTTTGCCTTTCAGTTATTTGCCAGCAAGTATAGAGCTAATGTCATGTCTGGCCTCACTTTTTTTTTTTTTTTTTAAACTTTATCTAATTCACCTTTTGTTCTTGTAAGATGGGGAAGGGCAAGAAAAGCTGTCAAAGAACTGAATAGCTGGGTCTGGAAGGCAGTAGTTCCTGGATAAAGAAGAGGAGCTCATTTGATTTGCATGGTGTAAAGCTCTGGGTCTACAGTGATATCTATGCATGAATAACATTTCATAGAAATCCAGGTCATATTATTACATCTCACTGATGTGTTTTTGTCTGTCCAGGGCTCAAATATCCCACCCCCAGTGTTCTAGTTTGCTAATATATTCAAACTGGCACATTCCACCCCCTGGACCCCAAAATGACATCTTTCCATATACAAAATATATTCATCCCACCACAATATCACAGAAACTTAAATCATTTCAGTAATGATAGTTAAGTACAAGATCCCATCAGAATCAGTTACAGGCATGGCTTGTTTGAAGGCATAATTCCCCTCTAGCTGTGGATCTGTAAAACTTAGAATCTAAGTTATGCGCTTCCAGTATACAAAGGAGGGACATTCATAGGATAAACATTCCCATTGCCATAAGGAGAAACTGAAAGGAAAACAGGGTTAACAGGACCAAAACAGTTCCCAAAACCCACAGGAAAAACTCCGTTAGATTTCAAAGTCTGAGAGTCATTAACAGAACAACTTGTATCCTTGGGGCTTGAGAGATCGGGAGTCTAACCCTTCCTAAGGGCCTTTTTGGCTTCCCTTTCCTCTCCAAATGCTGTGTGAGCGCTCCAACATATCCACACATTGGGGAGACCACCTTCTTGGCCCCACCCTCCTCAAACATCAGGGCAGCTCCCGAATTCCCTTCTATCTCCGGGGCACATGCTCAACCCCTTCAGAATAGTGTGGTGGCAGCCAGGCTCTCCCCAATTCCCTGGGAATGTGCTCCACCGTCTTTGGGGCTTGGGGTAGCAGAACATTTCCTGAGCATCAAGGTAGCAGGCCCACCCTCGACCTCCAGGGCAAACTCACCCTTTCCATGCATGTGCGCTGCTCTGCTCTCCCAGCCCGAGACCTCTTGACTCCAGACCTCAACCTCCATGGCTCTGTCTTTGAAGAAATTTTTCCTTCAGTTTGTTCCTTGTCTGTCTCCTCCAGTCCAAACTGACAACAACTCTGTCTATAGAGATCTCGCAAAAATTCTGTTGGCTTCGCATGAAGCACACAGGGGTCAAAGCCTGTCAGACAATAGGACTTTCCACAAACCCTTTCTGCTTAACTCCTTTTCCAATCTTGGCTTGTACTGAAATGGCGGCTGGGTTCCATGTTTGGTTACATCCTCACGTTGGGCTGTAGCTTCTGGGATTCTACCCCCTGGAAACTCGTAATTTTCCAAGCCATCAGCTTCTGGTTTCTTTGAACCCAAGAGTTCAGTTCTCAGCGTATCTCTCTCCGCTCGCATTTTACTATAAGCTGCAAGGAGAAGCCAGGGTACATCCTCTACATGTAGTCTGGAGATCTCCTCAGCTAAGTATTCCAGGTTGTTGCTTTCAAATTCTTCTTTCCATCTGACACCAGGACTCAATTTTGCCAAATTCTCTGCCACTTTAAAACAAGGATCGCCTTTCTTCCAGTTCACAACAACACAGTCATCATTTCTGTTCAAGGCCTCGTCAGAAGTATATTTAGAGTCCATATTTCCACAAACAGTCTCTACAAAGCAGTTTAGGCCTTTTCTATCAAGCTCCTCCCAATTCTTCCAGAATCTTCCCCTTATCCATTTAAAAAGCCATTCCAACATGTTTGGTATTTGCAAACTCAGCAGCAAAAGCACCCCACTCTTGGCACCAAAACCTGTGTTAGTTTGCTAATGCTGCCGGAATGCAGAACACCAGAGATGGATTGGCTTTTATAAAAGGGGGTTTATTTGGTTACACAGTTACATTCTTAAGGCATAAGGTGTCCAAGGTAAGTCATCAACAATCAGGTACCTTTGATGGAGGATGGCCAATAGTGTCCGGAATACCTCTGTTAGCTGGGAAGGCACGTGGCTGGCGTCTGCTCCAGAGTTCTGGTTTCAAAATGGCTTTCTCCCAGGATGTTCCTCTCTAGGCTTCAGCTTCTCTCCAAAATGCCATTCTCAGTTGCGCTCGGGGCGTTTGTCCTCTCTTAGCTTCTCTGGAGCAAAAGTCGGCTTTCAAAGGCCATCTCCAAAATGCCTCGGTAAGCTGAAGCTCCTTTCTCAGCTCCAGTGCATTCTTCAAAGTGTCCCTCTTGGCTGGAGCTCCTCTTTAAAACATCACTCACAGCTGCACTGAGTTCCCTCTGCCCATCCGCGCATTTATATGGCTCTAGTGACTCAACTTAGACCCACCCCGAATGGGCGGAGCAACACCTCTATGGAAATTATCCAATCAGAGTCATCACCCACAGCTGGATGGGGCGCATCTCGACAGAAACACTCAAAGAATTACAATCTAATCAACACTGATAACGTCTGCCCACACAAGATTACATCAAAGATAATGGTGTTTGGGGGACATAATATATTCAAACTGGCACACAGAGTGACCCACTTTTTTATTCTCCAGTCCTCCACTGCAGAAGAGCCTTTCTGCAGAATTGAGAAGAGAAGACTTTGGCTATGGGGTGGGAAAGGAGGAGTTGGAGTCTAGAGATAATAAGGGAATAGAATCCTTAGGAATTACCTGTTTTCTGAGTCCCATTCAGGAATCATTTAAAGAGAAATGTCTGAGTCTGTAGCCAACCACCTACATAAAATATTGGCTCTCAGTCACCAAATAAAAGAGTGTGCCAGGCCATTAGTCACACAAATGCCTCTTTCTTGGCTTGTGTCAAAAGCTGCCAGTGATTTTGGAAGTGGCAGGTAAGTCACTCTTTCAGGAACATACCATGCTGCAGAAATTAGAAACCTCAATTTTCGTCAAATGTTAGAAGACCTTTTTACTTTTTATAAAGTAACATTCAAAGCTGTATTTTTCCAACTCCAATCTATGGACAGATGCTAGTTTATGACAAGTTTTCTTTCATCAGTCTGAAGTAATAAGATTGTGATGTAAGGGTAATGCAGTGAGTTTTTCATGAAGTTAAAATTTTTTAATTTAAAAATCTGTGCTTCGTGATGAGACTATTTACTTCCTATTTTGGGAGTTTATATATACTTTTCTTTGTAGGAAAAACTGTGGTAATAGATTTTTTTTAAAAAAAATGCCTATTGTTAAAAATAATGATACTAATAAAAACAACCTAAGTGTGTCTCTAGGGCTGTTATGTGTAGTTGTGCAGGTTGTTTACTGCATAAAGCGCCTGTGTGAAATTACGTTTCAGTGATTATCCAAATTCTGGGAACCATGGACTGAAGGGATGTCAGCTTATTATGTACCAGATATACCCTTTTTCTCCCTGATTAGAAAGTTTAATTATTGTTTCTCACTAAACAATGCCACTTCAAAAGCAATTCCTATAAAAATACTGTGGAGACAGGATGAAAATTATCCACAGTTTTGTCAAACAATATGGAGTAGATTAATATGCTTAACTGATGTGATGAGGATGACAGCAGGAACTTTTAAAAGATAGCTGTTGTGATGCAGGGCCCAACTGTCAATAGCAATACCATTCTCTCAGGTTGTTGATTGATCCAGAGAAGCACTTACCAGGGCATTGAGCTTATTTTATATGATACAACACAGTGAAAGAAAGGAGAGGTTTTATGCATTCTCTTACTGCCCTACTATGTTTTCAGGAAACAAGTTTAAATGATTTTCTTCTGGATTTCTAGTCTTCTTTTTATAAAGGTGTGTATTCTTGATTGCTTCCATGCACATGTGCCTACACACAGACATGCACACACATGATCTCACACACACACAGTCTTTGCCATATCCCAGATCCATTATGCACGACTGAAATGGAATGGGATCAGTTATTGAAAGAGAACAGCCTGTTATTTCACACTAAGGACACCAGACACCAAACCAGCACTTCACCAATTTTAGAAATTAGGTTCTCAAGGTCATACAACTAACACCACTACACGTCACTGCAAGATTGCTACAAAGATAAGGAAAAAGCGTTTTTGTGTCGTTGAAGTTTCTGTAGAACTCTTAATCCTAATTCAATGCACTGCACTGAAAAACTGAATAAATACTTCTTATCCAGGGAGGGGTTTTGCAAGGTTGAATGACTGCAGGTGGTATTTTAAGCAAAAGGACTTTTTTGTTCCCTATGTACTGGAAAAGCCAAGAAATTTACCTGGTATTGGTAAAATATGCTATTAGGATTTATTTTCTTATAAATTGCAGTTTCCTTATATTTCTATGAGAGGTCATTTTTAGAACATACTGAAAATTTGCTGGATGATTCGTATTTTACTGGATTTGTGGATAATTTCTAATGTGTCAGATTGAAAAGTTACTTTGTAGCAACTAATCTATGTATGAGAATCACTTTAATAAGGTATTTAGGTCTGGTTTACTTTCTCCAAGTACAATATGTGGTAAGCCACTTCATCCATATGCAACTGGGTTCTAAAATGATGTAGATATTTTATAAAGGTGCTGCTTACAATTTGAAAAAATATTTTCAGTTATGAATGATTATGTCTAGTTTTATTTAAAATGTCAGTGATGATCTCAATAGGTTATTTTTTTCCTAAAAAATTAAGCATTTGATAATACTAAATATTCAAGCCTGATTGAAGCCTTTAGGTAAAAGATGAGATATAAACTAAATGTCAAAATTAAATTCCTTTGCTTTTTATAGTAATATATGTCTCTTTCCTTGTCCTTGCTTTCTTCTTCCTCTCCCTCTCTCTCTTTCCTTTTCTCTGCATTAAATCCTTACCACCTACCACTCCTTTAGCTTTTCTCTCCTCTTTGAATATTTTTTTCCTCCCAGTCACTCAGATTTCTTTAGGTATAAAGTCTGTGCTCTTCCCCCTATGCAGCACTGATTGCAATGGAGTTTGTTGCTAAGATGAAATATCTATTTCTGGAAACATTTGAGCCTAACTTTTAAGAAATCCAGGAAATGAATCCAACCTGGAAGCAGAGATAACTGATTTCCTCATGAAGACTTATGTAACCTGATGACTTCACTTTCCATCAAGAGAAATTTCAGTCTTGACAAAACATTTAGAGAATCTGTACAATTTTCCAAACATATTGATAACAAAGTAAAACTAAAATGAACCACAAACCTTTCTCTTCTTAAAATAGAAACAAGAAATTGTACTGTCATCTTTGGTAAATACTTACTAATTCTTTTTATTGTTATTTTTACTTTTAAAATTTGGATTGAATTTCCTCTAGAAAGTAGGCAGTCATATTAATTTTTTTAGTAGGCTGAGAAATTGAAATTAAGTTTTATTTCATTGGTGTTCTAGTCCAACAGTCTGTAATCTTGGTTTCCTCATATCACCTTGAGCTAATTACTCTATTTTTCTTATGTTATTTCTTTAATATGCTCTTGAAAAAAAAGGTCTGATTTGGAAATCTTAAAGGAGGGACTTTTAGAATTGACCAGTTTAAATTAAAAGAAAAAAAAAACCCAATATCTCAACATGACAAAATAAAATCTCTTAAAATAACTACAATATGTTAAATGTAAACTACAGTGGTAAACATTATTGTAGATCACAGCAACTGAAATGTCTTCCCTTAAATGAGTTGCTAAAAGGCAAAGTTAGCACAGTTGATCAATAATGCTGTGTAAAAATAAGAAAACCTTGAAATAGGCTTTATAGATGGATAAATATGTTTTCTCCTCAGCACTTTTCAATAGTAATCATTTTCCCTTCTTTTCTGCTGTGGTTGAGTAAAATAGCCAATAGCAAAATCATTATTTTTTTCTTACTTTAAAACTTGCTTACCTGGGTTAATATTCTAACATCAATCAAGGTGATGCGCAGAAGAAAAAAATAAATAGCTATAAACTCTCCCACATGTTTACTCCTTACTGCAGTACAAGAAATGTGAACTTGATTCTTTACTGTGTTTTAAAGAGTTATAACCTGGCTTATAAAGAAATCTGAAGCTGAGGGCATTTTAAATTCATGAACCTATATATTCTCTGACTCTAATGCAGTTAAGTAGCTATACAGTATCATTCTATCATAATGACTTTTTAATTCAATTTTATTGAGATATATTAACATACAAGACAATCATCCAAAGTGTACAATCAGTTGTTCATAGTACCATCATATAGTTGTACATTCATCACCACAATGAATTTTTGAACATTTTCATTCCTCCAAAAAAAAGAATAAAAATAAAAGTAAAAAAGAACACACAAAATATCCCTTTCCTCCATCCCCCCATATTATTCATTTAATTTTTGTCCACAGTTTTCTACCCATCTGTCCATACACTCGATAAAGAGAGTGTGAGCCACAAGTTTTTCACAATCCCCTGGATACACTGTGTAAGCTATATAGTTACACAATTGTCTTTAAGAATCAAGGCTACAGGGTTGCAATTCAACAGTTTCATGTATTTCCTTCTAGCTGTTCCAATACACTAAAAACTAAAAAGGGATATCTATATAGCACATAAGAATAACTTCTAGAATGACTTCTTGACTCCATTTGAAATCTCTCAGCCACTGAAATGGTATTTTGTTTCTTTTTTCTTCCCCCTTTTAGTCAAGAAGACTTTCTCAATCCTGTGATTCCAGATCCAGGCTCATCTCCAGGAGTCATGTCCCACGTAGGGGGGAGGGCAGTGAGTTTACAGCAGAGTTAGCTTAGAGAGAGAGAGAGAGCCACATCTGAGCAATAAAAGAGGTTAACACAATGGCTTTTGAACTGGGGTCCAAGAAACATTAGAATCTTTTAGGCCTTCTGTGGAATAGTCTAAAATGAAAGGACCAGCCAGTAGTCTTTTCTGGGTCAATATTTTTTTGAAGTTCCTAGTGAAGACGGGATTAGAGGTGGGGCAGTGATAGAGTTTGATTTCATTGCAGTCAGATAATCTCCCTCACATCTCTTATTTCTCATACCCTTTCTTCCACACTGCATATCCTTCCCTTATGCCCCTTCTCCGAAATGCTAATAACAGAGAATGACAGTGTTATGCTCTATCAGAAAGTTGATTTCTTAGTGGTAGATGGGGTATGTTGAAGGATCAATGTTGTAAAAACTGCTTTGCTAGTGCAAAGTCTAGAGAAATTATAGAGCAATTTGACTTCTAAAAAACGGCATCTATTGATGTAGTAATATATTGGAATTGAAGTTATGTGGGAGTATTTTGTAAAGTGTAAAGTACCTTTGCGTTGTAAGGTATTAGTTGTTTACTTAACCCCAGAATAATTTGATTAATAAATATTGTATACACCTATTAACACCCATTACTGCTAATTTAATCTATAAATTGCTACTCAGCCACTTTGGCTGGTTTGTTTAATTTAAATACTGCCTTAAAATAACTTCTCTGTGTTCTGAAACATTTAACTGAGGAAAGCGTAATTTTTTTATTGTGTTGTAGAAATCTCTAAAAGAACCACATTTTATTCTCCTTAATGAACCACAAAACTTTCTGGCATTCTCAATAGAGGGGTAGTAATCATTAAAAATCTATATTTCAAAAGCAATATGCATTTCCAATAAATAATTAAACACAAAGCTAACGTTACAAACCAAGGAAACAGTTGGATACCAAAACCAGCTCTTATTTAAATAACTATATATTTAAGCAACCTTTTACCCTTTTATAATGATAAAAGATGATTATTCATAGTAAAGGCAATAAAGATGTCAGTATGTATGGCACTGAATTCCAGCATGATGAGGATGTGGCTATGAGGGAGGAGATTGGGGGTTAAAGGGAAGATAGATGGAAGGAGCAGGCCACTGAGCCTGAGTTCCTTCCTAAATGAGGCCTCATTCTAGTATTTGAATTAAAGAATTCATACAATGAACAGTAGAATAAATAGATTATTTAAAAATATAGTGGCCTTTGGATGCATTTTTAAAGACATATGAATTGTGTCCTAAAATAGTGTATTTCTAAAATATTTAATGTATTTTAACTAAACAATTTTACATTCAATTAATTATATAACATTTATGATGAATTTTATTTCAATTGTGATTTGGTATTTTTGATTATCTCCTTTTTCTCAACTTCTCTTATTTTGGTTATGAAGTGTTTGCTTAACAATATTAGTGGAATATCTGTGCATTCTTTCATTCACTCATCCAACAATTAATGTTGAGAATTTAGTATGTGCTGGGCTCTGTTGTAAACCTTGGGCATATAACTGGGAAAACAACACATAAATTTCTTACCCTTGTATAGTTTATATTTTGGAAAAGAGACAGAAATATACAAATAAACTAGTAAATTTTCTTTTTAAATGCCAAGAGATGATGAGTGTGACAAAGAGGACACAGAAGAGGATAGAAAGTGATGGAATATGCTTTTTTTAGAGAGGGGCAGGTTACATTTTAAACAAAACCCTAGAAGGAATAAGGGAGTGAGGCATGTAACTATCTAAGGAAAATGTGTGGGGAACTATTAGGAGGAAAATCAGGATAAAGTGCTCTAAATAGCTATTAGGAAGCAGCACTGAAGTTCCAAGTCACTAATTCAAATCTGAGATAAGTCACATTTTTTTTCAAGTGCATGTTTGGTAGTTTCTATTTACATGATTGAACCAACTTCAGTACTGCAAGCTGGAAGCATAATTCCATTGAAAAGCATACTCCTCTTGATGCAATACTTCCTTTAAGCAATTTCAGGTTGACTTTTTAAAATGAATTGAGTTAATTTTATCATGATTATATTAAGTATGTTAAACTTTGCAGCTCATTTAGATTTATGCAGAAAAATCCACATAATGAATTCTGATATGATTTCAGCTAAATTTGGAAATGAATTTCTCAAGAAATGAAGAAGTGTGTTGCATTATTTAGCTGGGATCCCTAAGAGTCAGCCTGGTTTCTCACAAAACAAGTGATGCTGAACTAGCTCCATTTCCTTTTTTGACAGGATTGCTGGGCTGGTAGATCAGAGAAAAGGTAGAGTTTCAGCTTATCTGGATTTCATTAAAGTCATTGAAACTTTCTTCAAACTTATGACGAGAGATAGGCTTGGTGTTACTACAGCTACGTTTCTTGGTAACTGATTGATGAGGTGTATCCCAGATTGCTACTTAACAGATAAACATTGACTTTGAGAAAGTTTCTGGTAATGTGGCTTAGGGCTTTGTCATTGGCCTGCATATTTCAATGATTTTATTAGTGACTAAGATGAATGAATTAGGTTCCAAGCAGAACAACAAAATGAACAAAAAAGTGGCAAAATTTTTTATTAATTTATATTATTTTATTAATTTATATTTGCTCCCAAACCTTTGAATTCCAGACATTTCATTGTGATCATATGATTTAACTAAATATTACCTAAACTTATAATTTAAAAGGGGGAAAAAGTTGTTGTTTCTGTAGAAATAAAGTCCATGCTTTGAAAATACACCATGTTGCAAATTTTATAGAAAATGAACAAAATTTCACAGGAATAAATGTTAAAGGCCTATCAGCTGCAAAAAGGACAGGATACAAAACATGGCTTAAGAGAAGCACTTGCGAAAACTAAAAATTTTGTTCAATGTTAGTAAACTGTTTAATGTGGCCACCAAGATTGCTTCCTTGGGCTGTATCATTAGAAAGAATAATATCTGGAAGAAGGGAGGTTCATGCTTTGCTCTACTCTCCTTTGCCCAGGCCACATACCATTTTTGGTCCTAGGCAACACACTATATTTAAGAATATATTTAGAGGAAAGGAACTAGGATGGTGTAAGAACTTGAAAGAATGTAAGATGAAGAAACATTATCTTCATATGTAGTTATGAAGTCGCATGTAGACAATGTTTCTTCATATGTAGTTAGGAAGAAACAGGCTCAAGAAGTATAAATTGCACATTTGTCTACTTAAAAATTGTGAAAAGGGTGGTGAATATTTTAGAAAACCTATAGGATATCTTTTAGGGTAAAAACTCTCATATCCACTCCTCAATTAATCACTTGCCATTATCTCTATCAAATATTTTGATGATGACCAGGCGTGCTGAATCACCAGAGTTACAGGGCTCTTCTCAAGAATAGCTGCTCATTTTTATTCCTCCTAGTTGAGATTTTCTTTTTCTTGACAAGATTAATTTATATTTGCTCCCAAACCTTTGAATTCCAGACTTGTCATTGTGATTATATGATTTAACTAAATATTACCTAAACTTATAATTTAAAAGGGGGAAAAGTTTTTGTTTCTGTAGAAATAAAGTCCATGCTTTGAAAATACACCACGATGCAAATTTTATAGAAAAATATATTGTCAAACAGATTTAGGGAGAAAATTGTGAAAATTGTGAAAAATTGTTAAACTGTAAAAGGATCTACATTCATTGCTTCTCAAATGGCTTCTTTCCTCTTTAAAGAAACTGAAGCTGGAAATTGTAGTTGAGTTATGAGTGTGATTTATGCAGTAAGGTTAATGGAGGATTCCAATCAATGGAGATATTCAAAGAAAGGACTTTGGGACTACATCAAAAGACAGGTGAGTAAGTACACTTATGCATTTTAAGTTAAAATAAAATGTTTAAAATATGTATTTACTGTTTTTAAACAGATTCATTTACTAAGGCAGAAGGGGAGAATGGATACTGGGTAAACAGCTAGCAATGTCTGTCATTGTTAGTAGTATTTTTTTGTGTGTGTTTGTGAATATTGAACTTCTCCACTTCAGTAGTCAGCGGCAAGAA
This sequence comes from Choloepus didactylus, assembly GCF_015220235.1. Lineage (NCBI taxonomy): Eukaryota > Metazoa > Chordata > Mammalia > Pilosa > Megalonychidae > Choloepus > Choloepus didactylus. The sequence goes on along the minus strand of NC_051310.1, from coordinate 181,111,363 downwards.
ACACTGACTCAAGAAGTATAAATTGCACACACAGTATTCCTATCAGGTTGTCCAAAAATGGCAAATTATAGCAAAATGTCTTTTGGTGCTTGCTTTTTAGAATGACAGGCATGACATCTGAGTCTTAATTGCCTTCAGCTTTTATGACTGTTTTTTACTGCATCAAATGTTTGACCAGGCAAAGTACATTTCAGTGGGCAGCTTTGCTTCCTTTTAAAAGAAACTGCAAAACCAGCTGAAACTCCTCATCAAGTGAATGGAATCACGATGTTCATTTTGGATGAGGCAGTATTCTCATTCAGTAGTTTAGCTCAATTTGACATTTTTAAATGATCTTTTGAGGACTGCCCCTTACATATTGCTCAGTGGCATTATATTTAGAATATTTGGGGGAAATCTTTCAATCATATGGTTAAAATATAGCTTTGGAAGTGAAGAGGGAGGCCTTTGTGAAACCTTGAATTCATGGTTACCACAGTTTTGGTTATCTATGTAACAAAACATCTCAAACTGTAGTGACTTAAAACAATTTATTACTGTTCCTCATGATTCTGTGGGTTGACTGAGCCCCGGTGGGAGGTTCTTGCTTAGGGTCTTGCACATGATTGCAGTCAGATAGTGATGGGGGCTGGAGTCATCTGAAGATTTCACTGGGTAACTGTCCAAAATGGCTTTTTCATGCACATATCTCATTTTTTGGTGTTCCTTGGCCTCTCTTTTTCCACATTGCATCTCATCCTCATGGGTTTCTCCCATGACTTGGGTTTATTCTGCAGTAGTACAAGGTAGTCACTTCTTCTAACCTGGTAGCTGACTTCCAAGAGGCAGGCAATTAAGGGCTATGCTGGGACATGGGTACTATACCCGTGTCCACTGTATTCTATTGTTCAAAGCAATCATAGGACCTCTCAGAGACAAGAAAGTGGCGAAATGGATTCCACTACTTAAGAGGATGTGTCAAGGTCACATTGCAGAAAGCATATAGAATGGGAGAAGTTGTTCTAGCCATCTTTAGGAAACAATCTGCCACAACTACTATGGCACAAAATCAGACTTGCTTTGCACACGATTACAGGGAAAGAACAGTAAAAACAAGTTGAGATATGGATGTTAAACAGCTGCCTACACCTTGCCTACCATCCAAGTGACTTGCTTCCATTCAAGGAATTTGAGAGTATAAAACCCAAATCCTCCCATTCTCCTGATCCCCTCTATTGTTGACCTATAATATTGGTGCAGTATATTACTGTTGATAAAAAATATTAAAATATCACTGTTAACTGTAATCCAGAGTTTGCAATAGTTTTGGTTTTTCCATATACCCCTCTATTATTATTTTTTTCATTTGTAGTATTTCATGCAAGAACTTATTTATATTTGTAGTGTTAATTGGTGACATACATGACTTTAAACAACCACTTTCAATCAAATTCACCTACAATATGGCACTATTACTTAGTCTCAACAACGGGCTACCATTATGTCTATTCATTTCCAAACAGTTAAGTTCAACTTTGTTAACAATTCTGTAATTGAGTTAACCGTTCCCCATTCTCTAGCTGCTGTCTATCTCTTGGTACCCCATATTCTACATTTTAAGACTCTGGGTTTACATTGTTATAGTTACTTTGTATTAGTGAAATTGTACAAATCCTGTCCTTTTTGCAGCTGATGTCTTTTGCCCATTTCTATAATTCAGTTGCTTGTTCTTTTATTGTTGAATTGTAGGATGTTTCTATATACACTGGATAGCAAACCCTTATCAGATAAATGGTTACCAAATATTCTCTCCCATTGAGATGGCTGCCCCTTCACCTTTTTGACAAAGTCATTTGAAGCACAGAAATGTTCAGTCTTTGAGGAGTTCCCATTTATCTATTTTTTCTTTCACAGCTTGTGCTTTGAGTGTAGGATCTAAGAAGCTACCTCTTGTCTCTAGGTCTTAAAAATGTTTCCTTATATTATCTTCTAGGAGTTTTATGGTACTGGCTTTTATATTTAGGCCTTTAATCCACTTCGAGTTAATTGTTATATAGGGTGTGAGGTAGGGGTACTCATGCATTACTTTAGATATGGATATCCAGTTCTCCCAACCCCATTTATTGAAGAGACTAATCTGTCCCATTTCAGTAGATTTGGGAACCTTGTCAAAAATCAGTTGACCATATATCTGAGGGTCTATTTCTGAACTCTCAATTTGAATCCATTGATAAATATGTCTATCTTCATGCAAATACCATGCTATTCTGACCACTGTGGCTTTGTAATAAGCTTTAAAGTCTAGAAGTGTAAGACCACCCACTTCATTCTTTTTTAGAATGCTTTTGGCTAATCAAGGCCCCTTTCCCTTTAAAATAAATTTAGTAAATAACTTTTCTGAGTCTGCAAAGTAGGTTGTTAGAATTTTGATTGGTATTGCATTGAATCTGTAGATTAATTTGAGTAGAATTTACATCTTAATGACATTACCTTCCTATGCATGAACATGGAATGTCTTTTCTCCTATTTAGGACTTCTTTGATTCCTTTTAGCAATGTTTTGTAGTTTTCTGTGTACAGGTCCTTTATATCCTTGGTTAAATTTACTCCTAGATACTTGATTCTTTTAGTTGCTGTTGTGAATGGAATTTTTATCTTAATTTCCTGCTTGGTTAGGTCATTACTAGTGTATAGAAATGCTACTGATTTTTGTGCATTAGCCTTGTATCCCACCACTTTGCTGAATTTGTTTATTAGCTCAAGTAGCTTTGTGGTGGATTTTTCAGAATCTTCCAAAGATAGAATTATGTCATATGCAAACAATGAGTTTTACTTCTTCCTTTCCAGTTTGGATGACTTTTATTTCTTTTCCTTGCCTAATTGCTCTAGCTAGAACTTCTAGCAAAATGTCGAATAACAGTGATGACAGTTGGCAGGCATCCCTGTCCCATACCCAATCTTAGGAAGAAGGCTTTCAGTCTCTCCACTGATGAGTATAATGCTGGCAGTGGGTTTTTTCATATATGCTGTTTATCATATTAAGGAGTTTCCTTTGATTCCTACCTTTTGAAGTGTTTTTATCAAGAAAGGATGCTGAGTTTTGCGGAATGCCTTTTCCATGACAATCTAGATGATCATGTGATTTTTTTCCCTTTCAGTTTGTTAATGTGTTGTACTACATTGATTGATTCTCTTGTGTTGAACCACCTTTGCATGCCTTGAACTTGGTTGTGGTGTATAATTCTTTTAAAGTGCCAGTGGATTTGATTTGCAAGTATTTTGTTGAGAATTTTTGCATTAGAGGGCTCGGTCTATAGTTTTCCTTTTTGTAATATCTTTATCTTTGGTATTAGAGTGATGTTTGCGTCATAGATTGAGTTAGGTAATGTTCAGTTTTCTTCAGTTTTTTGGAAGAGTTTGAGCAGAGTTTGGTGTTAGTTCTTGGAATGTTTGGTAAAATTCCCCTGTGAAGCCGTCTGGCCTTGGGCTTTTCTTTGTAGGGAAGTTTTTGATGTCTGATTGAATCTCTTTACTTGTGATTTGTTTGTTGAGGTCTTCCATTTCTTCTCCAGTCAGTATAGGCTGTTTGTGTGTGTGCCAGTTTGGATATATTATGTTCCCCCCAGAAAAGTTTTAATCTGATCTTGTGGGATATTTGAATTAGGTTGTTTCCATGGAGATGTGACTCACCCAACTATAGGTGATACTTTTGATTAGATTATTTCCATGGAAGTGTGGCCCCTCCCATTCAGCATGGGTCTTGATTACTTTACTGGAGTCCTTTAAAAGGAGCAGACCCAAATGTTGCCGATGCTTTGAGATGTTGGCCCAGAATTTGCTCCAGAGAAATTAAGAGAGGACAAAGCACTCCAAGAGCATCTGAGGGAGAATTTTGGAGAGAAGTTTGGTAGCTGATGCTTAGAGATGCTTGGAGACATTTAGAGATATTTGGAGAAAGCCATTTTGAAACCAGAACACTGGAGCAAAGGATCAGCAGATGTTGGTCATGTGCCTTCCCAGCTAACAGATTTTCAGTATGCCATTGGCAGTTTGTCAGTAATGGTGTCCTCTTGTTGATGCCTTAGTTTGGATACTTTTATGGACTTAGGACTGTAAAATTTTAACCACATGACCCCCCTTTTCAAAAGCCAATTCATTTCTGGTATTTTAAATAATGGCAGCATTAACAAACCAGAACCATGTGTTTCTAGGAAATTGTCCATTTCATCTAAGTTGTCTAGTTTGTTGGTTTACAATTGTTCATAGTATCCTCTTATGATACTTTTTACTTCTTTTGGGTCTATGGTAATGGCCCTTCTCTCATTTCTTATTTTATTTGCATCTTTTCTCTTTTTGACTTTGTCAGTATAACTAAAGGCTTGTCAATCTTGTTGATCTTCTCAAAGAACCGACTTTTGGTTTTATTGATTCTTTCTATTGCTTTTTTCCTTCCAATTCATTTATTTTTGCTCTAATCTTTGTTATTTCTCTTTTTCTACTTCCTTTAGGGTTAGTTTTCTGTTTTCTTTAGTTTCTTCAGTTATTCAGTTAGGTCTTTGGTTTTAGCTCTTTCTTCCTTTTTTTGTTGCTAAACTAGTATTTTAATACATACATACATATATACATATTATAAAAAACATATGTAAAATATGGCAATTTGTCTATTCTTCTGAATATGCCTGAAAATGTGAACATAATTTGTATTTACCATCTCTGTGAAATCATTCCCCTCAACTTAACACAAATTTTTTGAGATTGTTCACATACCATATAATTATCCAAAGATACAAAGTGTACAATCATTTGCCCACAATACCATCATACAGCTGTGCATCCATCACAATTAATTTTTTGTCAATTTTTGAACATTTTCATTAATCCAGAAAAGAAAGACAAAAAAAGGAAATGCAAATCTTCCCATACCCCTTACCACCACCCCTCCATTATTGACTCTTAGTATTGGTATAGTACATTTGTTACTGTTTATGAAAGAATGTTAAATACTACTAACTGTAGTATATAGTTTGCAATAGGTATTTTTTTCCCCTATATGTCCCTCTATTATTAACTTCTAGTTATAGTGTCATACATTTGTTCTAGTTCATGAAAGAGATTTCTAATATTTGTACAGTTAGTCAAGGACATTGCCCACCACAAGATTCACTGTTTTATACATTCCCATATTTTAACCTCCAGCTGTCCTCCTGTTGACATACGTGACTCTGAGCTTCCCCTTTCCACCACATTCACACACCATTCAGTGCTGTTAGTTATTCTTGCAGCATGCTACTGTCACCTCTGTCCATTTCCAAATATTTAAGTTCAACATAGTTGAAGATTTTGCTCATAATAAGCAACCACTCCCCATTCTTTAGCCTCATTCTATATCCTGGTAACTTATATTTCCTGTCTATGAGTTTACATATTATAATTACTTCATATCAGTGAGATCCTGCAATATTTGTCCTTTTGTGTCTGATTGATTTCACTCAATATAGTGCCCTCACGGTTTCTTCATGAACCCATTTTTTTTAAGATGACTTTGTTCACACACCATACATTCTGTCCTAAGTAAGCAATCGATGGTTCTCTGTATAATGACGTATTTATGTATTCACCACCATCACCACTATCTATATAAGGACTTCTCCCTTTCTTCCACAAAGAAGGAGGAAGAGTCAAAAAAGTTAGAGAGACAAAAGAAAAAGAAAAAAGAAAAAAGAAACATGACAGCTGGGAAGCAACAAAGGAAAGATAGAATTAAACTGAAGTAGAATAAAGAGTCAGACATCACCAATGCCGAGTCCCATACCCCTCCCTTACGTCCCTCTCTTATATACATTTAGTTTTTGTATATTGACTTTGTTACATTAAAGGAAGCATAATACATTGTTTCTGTTAACTATTGTCTCTAGTTTGCATTGATTATATTTTTACCCTAATACCACCCTAGTTTTAACACCTTGCAAGGTGACATTCATTTGCTCTCCCTCATGTAAAAACATATTTGTACATTTTATCACAATTGTTGAGCACTCTAGGTTTCACTGAGTTATACAGTCACAGTCTGTCTGTCTTCCTTCCTTCTGTTGTCCCACACGCTCCTAACCTTCCTCTTTCAACGTTACTCACAGTCATCTTTGGTCAGTGTACTTACATTGCTCTGCTACCATCACCTGAAATTGTGTTCCAGACCTCTCACTCCTGTCTTTTCCTATCTGTCTGAAGTGCTCCCTTTAGTATTTTCTGTAGACCAGGTATCTTCTTCACAAACTCTCTCATTGTCTGTTTGTCAGAGAATATTTTAAACTCTCCCTCATATTTGAAGGACAGCTTTGCTGGATATAGGATTCTTGGTTGGTGGTTTTTCTCTTTCAGTATATTAAATATATCATACCACTTCCTTCTTGCCTCATGGTTTCTACTATGAAATCTGCACATAGTCTTATCAAGCTTCCTTTGTATGTGATGGATCACTTTTCTCTTGCTGCTTTCAGGATTCTGTCTGTCTTTGATGTTGGATAATCTGATTAAGTGTCTTGGTGTAGCCCTATTCAGATCTATTCTGTTTGGGGTATACTGCGCTTCTTGGATCTGTAATTTTATCTCTTTCATAAGAGATGGGAATTTTTTTTTGATTATTTCCTCTATTATTGCTTCTGTACCTTTTCCCTTCTCTTCTCCTTCTGGGACACCCATGGCATGTACATTCTTACTCTTCTTGTTGTCATTTAATTCCCTGAGACGTTGCTCATATTTTTCCATTCTTTTCCCTATCTGTTCTTTTGTGTGTAGGCTTTCAGGTATCTTGTTCTCCAGTTCCTGAGTGTTTTCTTCTGCCTCTTGAGATCTGCTGTTGTATGTCTTCATTGTGTCTTTCGTCTCTTGTGTTGTGCCTTTCATTTCCATAGATTCTGTCGGTTGTTTTTTCAAACTTTTTATTTCTACCTTATGTTTGCCCAGTGTTTTCATTATACCCTTCATCTCTTTTGCCATATCTTCCCTAAATTTTTTGAATTGATTTAGCATTAGTTGTTTCAATTCTTGTATCTCAGTTGAAGTGTAAGTTTGTTCCTTTGACTGGGCCATATCTTTGTTTTTCTTAGTGTAGGTTGTAGTTTTCTGTTGTCTAGGCATCTGGTTTCCTTGGTTACTCCAATCAGGTTTTCCCAGACCAGAACCTGCTCAGGTCTCAGAAGGGGACAATATTCACTATTACATTTCCCTGAGGGTGTGTCTTAGAAGATTGACACACCTTATGAGGCCTTAAGCCACTGTGCTTTTCCTAACCTGCCCAGTAGGTTGTTTCTGTCAGCCTGTCACTCCTTACTGGTGTAAAGAGATGTGGCCCCCTTAGTTTCTGTTTTGGCTCTTTTCCCCCAGGTTCTGTGGTCTGGTTCTGAATGGAAGGCCTGTAGTAGAGCTGGGCACTACCTCCTTCCTCTTAGGGGAGATACACCCCCTAGGGAATTATCATCTTCATTTAAATAGGTTCTTTGTCTCTCTGACTCTGCTGCCTCCACCCCTGTCTGGGTCAGAGTGCTGCAAACTGAAAATGGCTACATCTCTCTCCTCTGAGCCCCTCAGTTTGAGAGAGAGAGAATGGGACAGAAAGTCCTCTTTCAGAGCCTGTACATGGCTCCCCAGTTTCAGTCATCAGCCAGAGATACCACCTGGTGTTCTGTGCTCCCCCTCCCAGGACAGAGAAGTTTTCTGGCTCTTTAAGGTCAATCATCACTAAAAGCCTCTCTGCTTGTTGGAGATTTGTAGCTTGTATTTAGCAGGCCGCATTTGTTAATTAAAACCCCAGTTGGAACTGGACTGAGGTATATTCACTTGTTCAGAGAGTGCTGCTTCTCCCTGAGCAAAGTTTTGCAGTTCGGGCTGCTGTGGGGGAAGGGAGTTCCTGGCTCAGGTCCATAGTTTTTACTTACAGATTTTATGCTGCAATCTCAGACATTCCTCCCTATGCAGGTTGGTGTATGATATGTGTACTGTCAGTTTTCCCCACCATTTATTCCAGATTATTTACTAGTTGTTCCTGGTTGTTTATTAGTTGTTCCAGGGGGACTAACTAGCTTGCACTCCTCTCTATGCTGACATCTTCTTGGTCTCCTCTTTCTTCCATTCAATGTAGGCATTTAGAGCTATAAATTTCCTTCTCAGCACCACCCTTGCTGCATCCCATAGGTTTTGATATCTTTATTCTCATTTTCATTTGTCTCCAGATGTTTACTGAGTTCTTTGCTATATCTTCTTTGACCCACTGATTTTTTAAGAGTGAGTTGTTTAACCTCCATATATTTGTGGAAGTTCTGGTTCTTTGGTGGTTATTGGTTCCAGCTTCTTTCCATTATGATCAGAGGAAGTACATTGAATGGCTACAGTATTTTAAAAATTATTAAGACCTGTTTTGTGCCCCAACATATGATCTATCAAGAAGAATGTTCCATGAGCAGTTGAGAAGAATGCATAGCCTGGTCTTTAGGGGTGCCACAATCTATATATGTCTGTTGGGTATAATTCATTTATCACATTGTTCACATTGTTCTCATGGAGCCTTTGTCTGGTTGTTCTATCTATAGAAGAGAGTGGTGTGTTGAATTCTCCTGCTATTATTGTAAAAACATCTATTGCTCCCTTCAGTTTTGCCATTGTTTACCTCATGTACTTTGGAGCTCCTTGATTAGGTTCATAAACGTTTGTGATTGTTATTTCTTCTTGGTGAGTGGCCACCTTTATTAATAGATAGTGTCCTTTCTTACTTGTCTCTTATTACATCTTTACATTTAAAGTCTCTTTTGTCTGATACTTAGTATAGCCACCCCAGCTTTTTTTGGTCACTACTTGTGTAGAATATCTTTTCCCATCTTTTAACTTTCAACATATTTGAATTTTGGGGCCAAAGATGAGTTTCTTGTCAACAGCGTATAGATGGATCATATTTTTAAATCCATTCTGCCAATCTGTGTCTTTTAATTGGGGAGTTTAATCTGTTAACATTCAAAGTTTTTACTGAAAAGGCAGTTCTTGATTCAACCATCTTATCCTTTGGTTTTTATTGATCAAATCTATTTTTTCCTCTCTCTCTTTTCCTTCAAGTAACACTTACTAATACTCTTCAATTCTGTGCCCTCCTCCAGACCTCTCTCTCCTGTCTTTTTTTTTTTCAGCTGACAGAACTCCCTTTAGTATTTCTTGTAGGGCAGATCTCTTCTTAATAAAATTCTCTCAGCATTTGCTTACCTGTGAAAATTTTAAACTCTCCTTCATTTTTTTTTTCACACCCCAAAGCTCTTATCAGCCCCTAATTATTTACCCCTAGTATTTGTGTGGTACTAGCAAGGTATTCCTATTAAGTATTCCATAGTATGCAATAGGTAGTTTTTCCCATATACCACTCTGTTAACTCTTTTTTTTTTTATCATCATTTTATTGAGATATATTCACATACCACGCAGTCATACAAAACAAATTGTACTTTCGATTGTTTACAGTACCATTACATAGTTGTACATTCATCACCTAAATCAATCCCTGACACCTTCATTAGCACACACACAAAAATAACAAGAATAATAATTAGAGTGAAAAAGAGCAATTGAAGTAAAAAAGAACACTGGGTACCTTTGTCTGTTTGTTTCCTTCCCCTACTTTTCTACACATCCATCCATAAACTAGACAAAGTGGAGTTTGGTCCTTATGGCATTCCCAATCCCATTGTCACCCCTCATAAGCTACATTTTTATACAACTGTCTTCGAGATTCATGGGTTCTGGGTTGTAGTTTAATAGTTTCAGGTATCCACCACCAGCTACCCCCAATTCTTTAGAACCTAAAAAAGGTTGTCTAAAGTGTGCGTAAGAGTGCCCACCAGAGTGATCTCTCGGCTCGTTTTGGAATCTCTCTGCCACTGAAGCTTATTTCATTTCCTTTCACATCCCCCTTTTGGTCAAGAAGATGTTCTCCATCCCACGATGCCGGGTCTACATTCCTCTCCGGGAGTCATATTCCACGTTGCCAGGGAGATTCACTCCCCTGGGTGTCTGGTCCCACGTAGGGGGGAGGGCAGTGATTTCACCTTTCAAGTTGGCTTAGCCAGAGAGAGAGGGCCACATCTGAGCAACAAAGAGGCATTCAGGAGGAGACTCTTAGGCACAAATATAGGGAGGCCTAGCCTCTCCTTTGCAGCAACCGTCTTCCCAAGGGTAAAACTTATGGTAGAGGGCTCAACCCATCAAACCACCAGTCCCCTATGTCTGTGGTCATGTTAGCAACCATGGAGGTGGGGTAGGCGAATACCCCTGCATTCTCCACAGGCTCCTGAAGGGGGCACTACATATTTTTTTTTTTTTTTCCTTGTTTGTCTTTTTTCTTTTTTTTTTTTTTTTTAACTTTCCCTTCTTTTTTAAATCAACTGTATGAAAAAAAAAGTTAAAAAGAAAACAAACATACAATAAAAGAACATTTCAAAGAGACCATAACAAGAGAGTAAGAAAAAGACAACTAACCTAAGATAACTGCTTAACTTCCAACATGTTCCTACTTTACCCCAAGAAAGTTACATAATATAGCAACATTTCAGTGAACTTGTTCCTACTACATCCATCAGAAATTAACAGACCATAGTCATTTCTGGGCATCCCCAGAACGTTAAATAGCTTATCTGTTCTTCTTGGATTACTGTTCCCCCTTCCTTAATTGCTCTCTACTGCTAGTTCCCCTACATTCTACATTATAAACCATTTGTTTTACATTTTTGAAAGTTCACATTAGTGGTAGCATATAATATTTCTCTTTTTGTGCCTGGCTTATTTCGCTCAGCATTATGTCTTCAAGGTTCATCCATGTTGTCATATGTTTCACCAGATCGTTCCTTCTTACTGCCGCGTAGTATTCCATCGTGTGTATATACCACATTTTATTTATCCACTCATCTGTTGAAGGACATTTGGGTTGTTTCCATCTCTTGGCAATTGTGAATAATGCTGCTATGAACATTGGCGTGCAGATATCTGTTCGTGTCACTGCTTTCCGATCTTCCGGGTATATACCGAGAATTGCAATCGCTGGATCGAATGGTAGCTCTATATCTAGTTTTCTAAGGAACTGCCAGACTGACTTCCAGAGTGGCTGAACCATTATACAGTCCCACCAACAATGAATAAGTGTTCCAATTTCTCCACATCCCCTCCAGCATTTGTAGTTTCCTGTTTGTTTAATGGCAGCCATTCTAACCGGTGTTAGATGGTATCTCATTGTGGTCTTAATTTGCAGCTCTCTAATAGCTAGTGAAGCTGAACATTTTTTCATGTGTTTCTTGGCCATTTGTATTTCCTCTTCAGAGAACTGTCTTTTCATATCTTTTGCCCATTTTATAATTGGGCTGTCTGTACTATTGTCATTGAGTTGTAGGATTTCTTTGTATATGCAAGATATCAGTCTTTTGTCAGATACATGGTTTCCAAAAATTTTTTCCCATTGAGTTGGCTGCCTCTTTACCTTTTTGAGAAATTCCTTTGAGGTGCAGAAACTTCTAAGCTTGAGGAGTTCCCATTTATCTATTTTCTCTTTTGTTGCTTGTGCTTTGGGTGTAAAGTCTAGGAAGTGGCCTCCTAATACAAGGTCTTGAAGATGTTTTCCTACATTATCTTCTAGGAGTTTTATGGTACTTTCTTTTATATTGAGATCTTTGGTCCATTTTGAGTTAATTTTTGTGTAGGGGGTGAGGTAGGGGTCCTCTTTCATTCTTTTGGATATGGATATCCAACTCTCCCAGCCCCATTTGATGAAAAGACCATTATGGCTCAGTTCGGTGACTTTGGGGGCCTTATCAAAGATCAGTCGGCCATAGATCTGAGGGTCTATCTCTGAATTCTCAATTCGATTCCATTGATCTATATGTCTATCTTTGTGCCAGTACCATGCTGTTTTGGCAACTGTGGCTTTATAATAAGCTTCAAAGTCAGGGAGTGTAAGTCCTCCCACTTCGTTTTTCTTTTTTAGAGTGTCTTTAGCAATTCGAGGCATCTTCCCTTTCCAAATAAATTTGATAACTAGCTTTTCCAAGTCTGCAAAGTAGGTTGTTGGAATTTTGATTGGGATTGCATTGAATCTGTAGATGAGTTTGGGTAGAATTGACATCTTAATGACATTTAGCCTTCCTATCCATGAACATGGAATATTTTTCCATCTTTTAAGGTCCCCTTCTATTTCTTTTAGTAGAGTTATGTAGTTTTCTTTGTATAGGTCTTTTACATCTTTGGTTAAGTTTATTCCTAGGTACTTGATTTTTTTAGTTGCTATTGAAAATGGTATCTTTTTCTTGAGCGTCACTTCCGTTTGTTCATTTCTAGCATATAGAAACATTACTGACTTATGTGCATTAACCTTGTATCCCGCTACTTTGCTAAATTTGTTTATTAGCTCTAGTAGGTGTATCGTTGATTTCTCAGGGTTTTCTAGATATAAGATCATATCATCTGCAAACAATGACAGTTTTACTTCTTCTTTTCCAATTTGGATGCCTTTTATTTCTTTGTCTTGCCGGATTGCCCTGGCTAGCACTTCCAGCACAATGTTGAATAACAGTGGTGACAGCGGGCATCCTTGTCTTGATCCTGATCTTAGAGGGAAGGCTTTCAGTCTCTCACCATTGAGTACTATGCTGGCTGTGGGTTTTTCATATATGCTCTTTATCATGTTGAGGAAGTTTCCTTCAATTCCTACCTTTTGAAGTGTTTTTATCAAAAAGGGATGTTGGATTTTGTCAAATGCTTTTTCAGCATCTATTGAGATGATCAATTGATTTTTCCCTTTCGAGTTTTTAATGTGTTGTAATACATTGATTGTTTTTCTTATGTTGAACCATCCTTGCATGCCTTGAATGAACCCCACTTGGTCATGGTGTATGATTTTTTTAATGTGTCTTTGGATTTGATTTGCAAGTATTTTGTTGAGGATTTTTGCATCGATATTCATTAGGGAGATTGGCCGGTAGTTTTCCTTTTTTGTAGCATCTTTGCCTGGTTTTGGTATTAGATTGATGTTAGCTTCATAAAATGAGTTAGGTAGTGTTCCATTTTTTTCAATGTTTTGAAAGAGTTTGAGTAAGATTGGTGTCAGTTCTTTCTGGAAAGTTTGGTAGAATTCCCCTGTGAAGCCATCTGGCCCTGGGCATTTATTTGTGGGAAGATTTTTGATGACTGATTGGATCTCTTTGCTTGTGATGGGTTGGTTGAGGTCTTCTATTTCTTCTCTGGTCAGTCTAGGTTGTTCATATGTTTCCAGGAAATTGTCCATTTCTTCTACATTATCCAGTTTGTTGCCATACAGTTGTTCATAATATCCTCTTATAATTTTTTTAATTTCTTCAGGATCTGCAGTTATGTCACCTTTTTCATTCATTATTTTGTTTATATGGGTCTTCTCTCTTTTTGATTTTGTCAGTCTAGCTAGGGGCTTGTCAATCTTGTTGATCTTCTCAAAGAACCAACTTTTGGTGATATTTATCCTTTCTATTGTTTTTTTGTTCTCTATGTCATTTATTTCTGCTTTAATCCTTGTTATTTCTTTTCTTGTACTTGGTTTGGGATTGGTTTGCTGTTCATTTTCTAGCTTCTTCAGTTGATCCATTAGTTCTTTGATTTTGGCTCTTTCTTCCTTTTTAATATATGCGTTTAGTGCTATAAATTTCCCCCTTAGGACTGCTTTTGCTGCATCCCATAGGTTTTGGTATGTTGTGTTCTCATTTTCATTCATCTCTATATATTTAGCAATTTCTCTTGCTATTTCTTCTTTAACCCACTGATTGTTTAGTAGTGTGTTGTTTAACCTCCAGGCATTTGTGAATTTTCTAAGTCTCTGATGGTTATTGACTTCTAATTGTATTCCATTGTGGTCAGAGAATGTGCTTTGAATAATTTCAATCTGTTTAAATTTATTGAGGCTTGTTTTATGTCCCAGCATATGATCTATTCTGGAGAAAGTTCCGTGAGCACTAGAAAAGTATGTGTATCCTGGTGATTTGGGATGTAATGTCCTGTAGATGTCTGTTAAATCTAATTCATTTATCAGATTGTTTAGGTTTTCAATTTCCTTATTGGTCTTCTGTCTGGTTGATCTGTCTATAGGAGAGAGTGATGTGTTGAAGTCTCCCACAATTATTGTGGAAACATCAATTGCTTCCTTTAGTTTTGCCAGTGTTTCTCTCATGTATTTTGTGGCACCTTGATTGGGTGCATAGACATTTACAATTGTTATTTCTTCTTGCTGAATTGCCCCTTTTATTAGTATGTAGTGGCCTTCTTTGTCTCTCAAAACATCCCTGCATTTGAAGTCTATTTTATCTGAGATTAATATTGCTACTCCTGCTTTCTTTTGGCTGTAGCTTGCATGAAATATTTTTTTCCATCCTTTCACTTTCAGTTTCTTTGTGTCCCTGTGTCTAAGATGAGTCTCTTGTATGCAACATGTTGATGGTTCATTTTTTTTGATCCATTCTGCGAATCTATATCTTTTAATTGGGGAGTTTAATCCATTTACATTCAACGTTAAAACTGTGAAGGCATTTCTTGAATCGGCCATCTTATCCTTTGGTTTATGTTTGCCATATTTTTCCCTCTCTCTATTAATATCCTTTATTGTACCCATACCGAATCTCTTTAGTACTGAGCCTTTCTCCAAGTCTCTCTGTCCTGTCTTTGTTTCTCTGTCTGTAGGGCTCCCTTTAGTATCTCCAGTAGGGCAGGTCTCTTGTTAGCAAATTCTCTCAGCATTTCTTTGTCTGTGAAAAATTTAAGCTCTCCCTCAAATTTGAAGGAGAGCTTTGCTAGATAAAGTATTCTTGGCTGGAAATTCCTCTCACTCAGAATTTTAAATATATCGTGCCACTGCCTTCTTGCCTCCATGGTGGATGCTGAGTAGTCATTACTTAGTCTTATGCTGTTTCCTTTGTATGTGGTGATTTGCTTTTCTCTTGCTGCTTTCAGAACTTGCTCCTTCTCTTCTATGTTTGACAGTGTGATCAGTATATGTCTCGGAGTGGGTTTTTTTGGATTTATTCTATTTGGAGTTCGCTGAGCATTTATGATTTGTGTATTTATGTTGTTTAGAAGATTTGGGAAGTTTTCCCCAACAATTTCTTTGAATACTCTTCCTAGACCTTTACCCTTTTCTTCCCCTTCTGGGACACCAATGAGTCTTATATTCGGACGTTTCATATCATCTATCATATCCCTGAGGTCCATTTCGATTTTTTCAATTTTTTTCCCCATTCTTTCTTTTATGCTTTCATTTTCCATTCTGTCATCTTCCAGGTCACTGATTCGTTGTTCAACTTCCTCTAGTCTTGTACTATGAGTGTCCAGAATCTTTTTAATTTGGTCAACAGTTTCTTTAATTTCCATAAGATCATCCATTTTTTTATTTAGTCTTGCAATGTCTTCTTTATGCTCTTCTAGGGTCTTCTTGATTTCCTTCATATCCCGTACTATGGTCTCATTGTTCATCTTTAGTTCTTTGAGTAGCTGCTCTAGGTGCTGTGTCTCTTCTGGTCTTTTGATTTGGGTGCTTGGGCTTGGGTTATCCATATCGTCTGGTTTTTTCATATGCTTTATAATTTTCTGTTGTTTTTGGCCTCGTGGCATTTGCTGAACTTGATAGGGTTCTTTTAGTGTTTGTAGACCTATTGAAGTCCTTATCTCTAATTTATCAGATCTACAGCTTCGTGGAGTACACTTTCTCTAACTAACCAGCAGGTGGCGTCCACGAGCCACCTGTTCTCCACAAGCCAGTTCTCCCCTGCTTAGCCTTTTTGGTGAGTGGGGGAGTGAGTCTTGTGCGGCCCAATTGGTGTACCAAGCTTGCGTTTGTAGTTGGTGTTGCCTGCCCTGTATGTGGGGCGTGTTTCTGGGCAGACGGGGAGATGGGGTGGCCCTAACAATCAAATCTCCTTGATGATCCTAGAGTTT
This sequence comes from Choloepus didactylus, assembly GCF_015220235.1. Lineage (NCBI taxonomy): Eukaryota > Metazoa > Chordata > Mammalia > Pilosa > Megalonychidae > Choloepus > Choloepus didactylus. The sequence goes on along the minus strand of NC_051310.1, from coordinate 181,095,414 downwards.
TAAAGCTGCTGCAATAGTCTAATCCTTCAGTTCAGTCCTGCCACAGTTTGTCTCTGCCACTGACCCACAAGTCTTTGGTATTGGCGTATGGCTCCTGAGACTTGCAAGTGGGCCCCTCTTCCAGGCTGTGCACCCCGGTTCCTCTGTTGAGGGATGACTGTGCTATGTCACAGGTGAGTGCCGTCCCCCCAGGGCAGTTCTGGGCTGCTGGGCTGTGTTGGGAGGCTCCCAGTCTGCTCAAATGATGGCTGAATGGGGCTTTGTTAATTCACACTGCTCCACCTTCCCAGCTCTGGGACATTCAGCTGAGGTTGCAGGGAAGGCTAATGTCCACGCCCAGTTTTGTGGTGTCTGCCTGTTATTTGAAGCACTTCCGTCACTCTGGGTTGTCTGGGGCAGCTCTGGGCTATGGGGCTGGCGATGGGCAGGAGTGTTTCCTGTCCACCAGGATGGTGGCTGTGAGCGGACACCCCCCTTTTCTTGGGAAGTTGTGTTGTTTATTGAATTTTCTCAGCCACTGGATTATTGCCTTTTGTCTCAGAGCTCTCTTAGTTCTGCTCTTGACTTGACGTGCCCAAATTGCAATTCTTTGAAGCTTTCTGTATTGGGCTTCTTAGAGTAATTGTTTTAGAAAAAGAAAAAAGGATTTAAAAAAAAAAAAAAACAAAAAACGGCCCTCCTCAGAGATCTAATGGGTTATTGAAATGCTAATAGACAAAGCAACCAGAGTCATTAAGGAAAGGTCCACAGGGCAGAGAGATCAGCTTTTCTTTGGGATTTACATATGCGCCTCAGGGCCTGAGCTCGGGCTTGAGCTCTGCTCTTCCCCCTTCTATGTTCACCAGAACTCCAAAAATCTTCCGCTTTTATTTTGGAGTTTTTCATGTTGTTTTTTTTCTATGCCTGTCTCCTCTCTGCTGGGCTGGCTGCTCTCAGAGTCTCTGGTGTCTGGTCTCAGTCTATCTATGGTTGGAGTTTGAATCAGTAGAATGAGTTTCCGATAACAGCATCCACTGCAGTTCTCCCTTCTCCTTCCCGGAGCTGACAGCCCCTCCTCCCCCGGGACTGAGCCTGGCAGGGAGGGGCGCGGGTCCCCTGGCCGCAAAGACTTACAGATTTCGCTGATCTCAGCAGTTCCACGTTTTCATGAGTGTTGTATGAAGTATGCCCAAAGTCAGATTGCTCTGTGGTGTCCAGTCCACACAGTTCCTGGCTTTTTACCTACTTTCCTGGAGGAGTAACTAAAACTTACAGCTCACCAGTCTGCCATCTTGCCCCGCCTCCTCTGTTAACTCTTTTTACCAGTGTCATACCTTAGAAGTAGATCATGCAAGCACTTATTTATATTTGTAGTGCTAATCTGTGGGATACATGTCTGTAAACAATCCCTTTCAGTCATGTTCACCTTCAATGTGGCACTGATACTTACAATCCCATTAATGAAAAATCATCACCTGTGTCCATTCCCATACCTTTAAGTTCACCCTCATTAACATGTCTGTACATATTAGGTAATCATTCTCCCTCCTCTGGCTTCTGCCTCTCTCTATGTTCCCTATATTCTACATTATAAGGCACTGATTTTACATTATTCAGGGAGTTCATAATAGTAATAACATGCAATATTTCTCCTTTTGTATCTGACTTATTTAGCTCAGCATTATTTTCAAGAATCAACCATATTGTCACATATTTCAGGACCTCATTCCTTCTTACTGCTGCATAGTATTACATTGTATATGTATATACCACATTTTGTTCATCCATTCATCTGTTAAAGACACTTGGATTGTTTTCAATTCTTGGCAATTGTGAAGAATTCCGCTATGAACATCAGTGTACAAATGTATGTTCTTGTCACTGCTTTCAGATCTCCTGGGTATATACTGAGAAGTGGAATTGCTGGGTCATAGGGCAAATTGATGTTTAGTTTTCTGAGGAACTGCCAAACTGTCTTCCACAGTGACTGTATCATTATACATTCCCACCAGTAGCAGATAAGCATTCCAATTTCTCCACATCCTCTCCAGCATTTGTAGTTTCCTGTTTGTTTAAAGGCAGCCATTCTTATTGTGGTTTTGATTTGCATTTCCCTAATAGCTAGTGAAGATGAATATTTTTTTCATGTATTTTTTAGCCATTTGTATTTCCTCTTCAGAAAAATGTCTTCTTATAAAATGTCTTTTCTTATCTTATAAAATGTCAATTTTATAATTGGACTGTTTGTACTGTTGTCATTGAATTGCGTGATTTCTTTAAATATGCTGGACATCAGACTCTTATCAGATATATGATTTCCAAATATTTTCTCTCATTGAGTTGGCTCATTGAGTTGGCTGCTTCTTCACTTTTTTGACAAAGTCCTTTGAAGTACAGAAGCTTTTAGTTGTGAGGAGTTCCTATTTATCTATTTTTTTATTTCCTTGCTTATGCTTTGAGTATAAGGTCTAAGAAGCTACCTCCTGTTACTAGGTCTTGAAGATGTTTCCCTATATTTATGGTACTGCCTCTTAATTGAGGTCTTTGGTCCACTTTGAGTTAATTTTTGTACAGGGTATGAGGTTGGAGTCCTCTTTCATATGGATATCCTGTTCTCCCAGCTGCATTTTTTGAAAAGACTGTTCTGTTTTAGTCTGTGCGTTCAAAGTGTGCATTCAAATTCAGTTGCCGTGTCTTCTAGTTTGCTTATTCTTTCTTCAGCTTCTTCAAATCTGCTGCTGTTTGTCTCTAGTATATTTTAAATTTGATCTACAGTATCTTTCATTTCCATAAGATCTGCTGTTTTTCAATTTACTCTTTCTAATTCTTCTTTATACTCTTCTAGTGTCTTCTTGACATCCTTTATCTCTTTAGCCAACTCATTGAAGTTATTTAGTAGATTTGTATGAACATCTTTGATTAGTTGTTCCAAATTCTGTGTCTCCTGCAATTCCCTGCAATTTCTCTGCACTTTCCAGCCTTCCCAGTAGCTGGTGCTGTTTGGTGATGTAATTATCCTCAGAAGCTGTTAATCTCTTGGAACTCGCAGTGTCTGACTGGGCGGTGCTGAAACTGCGGGGTTCCTGTACATTCACTTTGCTGGCCAAAATCTGGCTCAGTTTGGGGCTCTGTCCTTCACTTTACTTGCATCAGAGGATTCTCCCAGTCGCTGCAGTCTGCAGCCATTCCCTAGGCAAGGATCAGCTGCCTGCCACTGTTTCCCTCAAGGGTGGGGTATGGAAACCAGGACTTAGGGTTGGAAACAGCGTCTCAGTCCATGTTTTCTCAGACTCTTCATCCCTCACTGATCTGGGCCTTGAAATTTCCTTCCTTGTGCCCCCAGGCCTCAAACCATTGATTTGGATATTTTCTGCCTGGCTGTTGCTGCTTTTAGGGAAGATTTTGTGGTTCCCTCCCTAATCCTCCATTTTGGAAATTCCTCGTTGCTCCCCTTTTGTGTTCTGCTGGACCCCGCAGTTTAAGTCCTGCCATGGATCTCTGTGAGCTTCAGTCTCTGTGTCTGGATATAGATGGGGATCTGTCTCACTGCTGTGAGAAACTTTATAGTCTGTGCCCCTTGTGGGAGGTGGGAGGGATCCTGGCTGCTGCTTCTGTGTACTTTTTGAGTTGTGTGGGACTAAGTGATGAGAAGGGGAGAGGACTGACAGGTCTGGGATGGAAGTTCCCTTTCTGATATTTTTCTCTTTCTTTGATTCAGTGTTTGTGGGATCCTTCTCCAGTCTATACCTTCCTCCAGAGTTCTGGAGAATTGTCCTTTTTTTTTGGTGAATCTCTGGGGAGAGATTTTCAATAGCTGTTTATGTTGCCATGTTTATGATGTCACTCTACACCCATTTAATTTTGATACGTTAAACAATAGGATGGTATAAAGGAATAAATTTTATTGTTTATTTTATTTATGCAGACATTCTTTAGTTTCTTGTAATCTGAATTTTCTAAGAACCAAGTTTTACATGTGATGATAATATGAATAACATATACATTGGGGAATATCCTTCATTGCATTATTTTCTACTACTATTGCTTATTATAGTACCAATCTGCATTATCTAAAAAATTAAACTCAAGTATAGTTGACTCAGTTCTGATGATTTTATCATGTTTACAAATGATGAAGTCATACATATCATTGCACAGCCTGGTTGATTTTTGTACAATTGTTTATGAGAATAATCAGAAGAAATACACGGTTAATACTATGAGGATGATTTAGTTTTTGAGTTTAAACAAATCAATATTTCAAATTCTTACAGAGGAAGTGCTTTCTGAGTTTGCCTGAACAGGACTTGAATTACTCCAGCCAGAGAGAAGTGTTGTATAATGATGAGTTTTTCTTGAGTTTAGCTAATCTATTTTTAGATGTAACAATGAATGATAATAAAATCCTATCTTCTGTGAAAAATGGCAATAGCAATAAGTGGCTATATATTTTTAAAGAATAGCAGTTAGACTTGGATAGGACTTCATTTTTTTCCCTATCATGTGAATCATTAGTTATTTTTTCATTTTGCTAATAAGAAAACTGTGAGTCAAAAGCTATGGTTTCAGACGCTAAGGATAGAAAAATTCAAACTTCTCCCCTCTAATCTTTTCTAGAAGAAACAGAAAGAAATATTTAAAGATAAAAAGGATTCACAAAACAATTACAGGATCTTTGTTACTTGAGGGAAAATCAAGAAAAGAACTTTTTTAGATACTGTGACTATTATGGATGTGCATGCCAAAGAGATAAACCCAAGTACACTTAACTCAATTATTATAAAAACTGGCCTTTAAATGAAGCATGTATGTATGTAGGAATGCATATATAATAGTAAAATGAATACATCTTATCCTAATTTATGTTTTTAAAAATAATAAACATATATTTTTCTTAGTGTATCTTTGAAAAAACATTTGTAAACACTACATTGATTTTTAAAAATTTGTAATAATATTTTTACTAATGAATATATAATTACATATGAGCACTGTTACTCCTACATTTTGTGGTTTTTATTAAAATTTCCCTATTTTACAAAGTTTTAACTGAAAGGGCTACATTTTCACCAGAGAGTTTCTTAAAAGTTTCCAAGCTTTATAAGTCTTTGTTTCATCTTCTTTACTTAGAATTTGCATCCTGCCTATTTCTGAAAAGATTTGAAGTGGCTTAGATATTAAGCATAATGCAAAGTAAGGAAATTAGAGATTAGACTAAAAGATATTGACTAAATATAGCAAAGGGAATGAGGTGAGCAGACACTCAAGATGAGGTGATTGTTAGAACTGGGGCACTGATCTTGTTTCTAACTTTCCTGTCAGACAAGACTAAGAAGAAAACTCATTGAAACACAGAATTTTAACTTCTGACTAGAAAAAGCATTTTTTTTGTTTTTTTTTGTTGATTTTTTGTTTTGTTTTGTTTTTACATTTTATTTTGAAATAAATACAATGTTATAGAAACAGTTGCAAAAACAATACAAACCCCATACACAGAACTCCAACATTCCCTGACCCCCCTCCTGATACCCCGATCCACTAACTTTAACATGTTGTCACACCGCTATTTCTTTCCCTCCCTCCCTCCCTCTCTCCCTATCTATCCTCCATCATCTATTGCTCTGTCTTCTGAACATATGAGAGCTAGCTGCACACATCCTTGAAAAAGCGCTACAATTCACATATACAATTCCCATGAACAAGAACATTCTTTTATGCAATCCCATTAAGCACAGCTAAGAAGTACAAAAGATTCAACAATGATACAAAGCTTACATCCTATGTTTCCTTTTCCTTATGTCTCAACTGTGTCCCTTTGAGCATCCTGTCCTCCATCCTCAGATCCCATCCAGGGTCATCCTTGGCATTCAATTGTCATCTATTTAGACTGTCTTTTTTTTTTTTTCTCAATTGTGGAAACATATACACAGCCTAAATCTTCCCATTCCACCCCTTCCCTAGCATTCCATTAGTGGGATTAATCACATTTAGAATGTTGTAATGCTATCACCTTTCCACCATCCATTACTAGAAGTTTCCCTTCACCTCAAACAGCAAGCCTACACTCATTTCTTAACTCCCCATTGCCCCTTCCCCCATTTCTCTTAACCCATATTCTACTATTCATCTCTATGGTAATATTCTCTGATAATTTCTTTGTGTTTACTGTGGGGCTTAAAATTAAACTCTTAAATCCATAACAATCTTGTTTTTCTTTGATACCAACTTAACTTCAATAGGACACATAAACTATGTACCTATACTCCTCCATTCCCCCACCTTTATATAGTTCTTGTCAAAAATTACATATTTTACATTGAGTTCAAAACCACTGATTTGTCATTAGAGTTTGTGTATATCATGTAGGAAGTAAATAGTGGAGTTACAATTAAAAAATTATTGACTTCTATTTGTATTCCATTGTGGTCAGAGATTGCACTTTTAGTATGTTCAATTTTTTTTTTTTTAATTTATTGAGGCTTGTTTTATGTCCCAGCATATGGTCCATTCTGGAGAAAGACCCGTGATCACTAGAGAAAAATGAGTCTCCTGGTGATTTGAGATGTAAGGTTCTATATATGTCTGTTAAAATTCTCTATGTATCTTTCTCCTTTCTTTGTTTCTCTGTTGGTAGGGCTCTCTTTAGTATCTGAAGTAGGGCAGGTCTTTTACTGGCAAACTCTCTCAGCATTTGTTTGTGAAAAATTTAAGCTCTTCCTCAAATTTGAAGGAGAGTTTTGCTGGATAAAGTATTCTTGGTTGGAAATTTTTCTCTCTCAGAATTTTAAAAATGTCATGCCACTGCCTTCTCACCTCCATGGTGGCCGCTGAATAGTCACTGCTTAGTCTTATGTTGTTTCCTTTGTATGTGGTGAATTGCTTTTCTCTTGCTGCTTTCAGAACTTGCTCCTTCTCTTCAGTATTTGACAGTCTGATCAGAATATGTCTTGGAGTGGGTTTATTTGGATTTATTCTATTTGGGGTTTGCTGGGCATTTATGCTTTGTATATTTATATTGTGTAGAAGGTTTAGGAGTTTTCCCCAACAATTTCTTTGAATACTCTTTCTAGACCTTTACCCTTCTCTTCCCCTTCTCAGATATCAATGAGTCTTAAATTTGAACATTTTATTTTATCTATCGTATCCCTGAGATCCTTTTTGATTTTTTTAATTTTTTCCCCATTCTTTCTTTTGTTCTTTCATTTTCTGTTCTGCGGACCTCTAGGACACTGAGTCATTGTTCAACTTCCTCTAATCTTGTATTATGAGTATCCAGAGTCTTTTTAATTTGGCCAACAATTTCTTTTATTTCCATAAGATCTTCTATTTTTTTATTTACTCTTGCAATTTCTTCTTTATGCTCTTCTAGGGTCTTCTTTATGTCCCTTTTATCCTGCTCCATGGTCTTCTTCATGTCTTTTATATCCTGTGCTGTGTTTTTCATTCCTCGATTGTAATTGTTGGATTAATTGTGCCAAGTACTATGTCTCTTCTGATATTTTGATTTGGGTGTTAGGGATCGGGTTCTCCATATTGTCTGGTTTTATCATATGCATTAGGATTTTCTGTTGTTTTTGGCCTCTTGGCATTTGCTTTGCTTGATAGGGTTCTTTCAAGTTGTAAAAAAAATATACCAATCTAATTTTTCAGAAATACAAGTTGGTGGCGTACACTTTCTCCAGCTAACCAGCAGATGGCATCTGTGAGTCACCTATACCCCTCAAGTTAGTTCTCCCCAACTCTGTCTCTGTGGTGTGTGGGGAAATGATTTTCATGGGGTTCAGTTGGTGAACTCAGTTTGGGTTTGTTGTTGGAGCTGTCCGCCTTGAATGTGGGGCATGTGTCTGGGTGGTTAGGCAGGCAGGGCAGCTTTAATATTCAAACCTCCCAGGTGTTCCCGGAGATTCAAGGCTTTGCCAGAGTCTAAGCCTTCATTTCAGTTTTGCCCCACATTTTCTGTCACTGACCCACAAACTACTGGCATTGACTTAGTGTTCCTGGGTTTTCCGAGCGGGCTCCCCTTCTCAGCTGTGCTCTTCCAGGTCCTCTGCTGAGGGAGGGCTGTGCTATGTCACTAGTGCACATCGTCCCTCAGGGGAAGCCCCGGGCTGCCGGGCCATGCAGGGATGCCCTCTGCCTGATGCAAAGATTAGCCTATAATTCTTGACTGGTGTAAGTTCTAAATGAAAGGCAGGTAGTAGAGCTGGGCCACACCCCTTTCCTCTTAGAGAAGATAGACACCTTAGGGGGAGGTCATGAGCATTGCAGTGGTCTCTGTCTGCCTGTGCCACACCCCTATCTGGGTCACAGAACTGGGAACTGAAAATGAGTGAGGCTTTCTCCACTGAGTCGAAAAAGGAACAGAGCAAGTCCGAGGCAACCCTCCGGCTCTCCAAGGTCAGTCGTCACCCAAAGCCTCTGTCTACTTGTTGGGGATTCGTACTTTGTAGTGAGCAGTTCACATGCGCTAATTAAAACTCCAGTTGGAGCTCAGCTGAGTTATATTCGCTTGCTGGGAGAAAGCTTCTCTCTGGCACCATGAGGCTTTGTAGCTTGGGCTGTGGGGGAGGGGTCTCCCGATTTGGATCCGCAGTTCTTACTTACAGATTTTATGCTGTGATCTTGGGCAATCCTCTCAATTCAGGTTAGCGTATGATGAGTGGACGGTCACATTTGTCCCCCTGCAGTTATTCCGGATTATTTACTAGTTGTTTCTGGTTTTTTTTTTAGTTGTTCCAGGGGGACTACTTAGCTTCCACTCCTCTCTGTGCCACTATCTTGGATCCTCCCCCCAAGAAAGCATTTTGAAATTAGGAAAAAAAAATTTCCTGGCCTTAAACTCAGGCCATGTTCTGTTGTCTTGTTTAAGGGGCATTGTGTAACCTACTGTAGTTTGTCTTTGCTTCATTTTAGACAAACACTTTCAATCTGTTCAAATGAATGATTTTTTTTTTTCATTAGAGAAGTTGTAGGTTTACATAAAAATCATGCAGAAAATACAGAATACCCATAAACACTGTTATTAACAGCTTGTATTAGTGTGGTATATTTGTTACAATTCATTAAAGAACATTTTTATAATGGTACTATTAACTATTGTCCACGATTTGCAAGTGTTCATTCTTTGTGTTGTACACTCCTATTTTTTTTTTAATTTTTATCCTAGTAACATATATACAACCTAAATTTTCCCCTTTAAACACTATTCAAATAATAATTCAGTGCTGTTAATTACAATCACTATATTGCACTACCATTACCACTATTCAAAACTTTTCCATTATCCCAAATAAAAACTCGGTAAAATTTAAGCATTGACTCCCCATTCCCTACCCCTACCCTGTAATGGTTTCTTAAGTTGTTTTATTTGAAAAGTAATGCATCTGTATGAAAATAAAGATTCAACCAGTCTCAAATGGCATAACGTAAAAAGTTAAAGAATTTTAATATCTTTACTTTTTCCTACCTCCAGTCCCTTCAGCAGCAGTAGCAGTTTTGACATATTGATTTAACTTCTTGTAGTGGTCTCTATAACTAAATAATATGGCTATGCTTTTATTTCTTGATTTTCATATTAAGCAGAATTGACTTTCCACTATAAAAGATAAAGATTAGAACTGATTTACTCTGCCAACTTTTCCTCCTCATTCCTCCCATTTTTATTAATCAGATTATAATATTTTAATTCCCTATGAGTAAGCTCAAAAGTTTAAATAGTGCTTAAATTTCTATTTCTTGATCCAGAAACTTCAGACAGTCCCTTTGGCTCCTCCTGAACAAGACAAGAAATCTGTACTCTTACCCTTTCTCCTCTTTTTCTCTCCCTTACTTCCTAGTTTTGCTGGCTCTACCCCTGCATTTGCATCAGCAGTGCAAAATTATTAAGGTTGTAAACTGATGACTGGAGGGCCAAATCTAGATGTTCAGAAATTTTATGTTTGGTCCAAATGTTGTCTTTTTATTTATAAAGCAAATTTAGTTAACAGCCAGTATTTAAAAATATGGAGATTTAATTTGAATTGTCTACATTTTTTTTTCTTCTCTAGAAAAACAGAAGAGCTGGTAATACTGGGCCCACATTTCTGCATGGTTGTAGTTGATTGGAGCTGAGTAATAATGTCTTCTTTAGAGGAAGCCTATACTTCTGTTCTTCCCAGGGCCTTTGATGCATTTAATTTAACTTCCTGTCCCCTATAAGCATGTGAGCTTATGTGACCTTTAGTTTGTAGCATTTAATTTTATTATGTAATGGACATGAAATGTTCCATGCTTTATTTACAGAATGATTCTGTTCTTTGTTTTGGGAAATTTCTTTGTCCTCTCTTTCTTTCTTTTTTTTTTCTTTTTCTTTTTTTTTCTAATACATGAACTTTTATTCAGGGCTTACCAACAGAGTAAGAAGTCACGAAGAGATCATGATGGCTCTCTTAGGCCAGGTGGGCATAGCATTCACAGGAAGTTGACTGCGCTGTCTTCTTTTTCTTTTAACTCCTTATTAGTGTTTTTAAAATTTCACCATTTTCTTTTAACCATGAATATTTCATTAGTATCTGAATGCTACTTTTCATTGCAGAGTATTATTGTTTACTGGATATAATGGCTTCTCACAGTCTCTCTGATTATATTAATAAGAGGATTCTTCTACCTGTTTTTAAAGTTATCTCTGTTCTCTGAATTCTTTCCTCTAAAGTCAGTTGTTCTTACTATTCATCTTCATCTATTTTGCTTGTATTGACTGATTATTCTTGATTGTCCTGTCATATTGATAAATGTAGGACTGGGACTGAATTGACATCACTGTCTCTTCCTGCCAGTCCTTTTTCTGGCTTCTTTCTTGGCCACTTCTACCTCTTTTGCTTCCTACCTGATTGGAGTGCTGAAGGGCTCAGTCCTCCTGCCCTCTGACCCTGAGGATCACTCCCATCTCCTACCCCCTGAACTCAAAAAGCAACCTGCAACCTTCTGATCTCTGACCTTAGCCAGTACCTTAGCCCCTGACTTCTGGCCTAAGAACCACCTCAACCCCAGCCTCTGACATGTGGCTCTCAACTCTCTAGGACAGAGCATCCTTGGATTCTGTTGGAGGTTGGAAATAGCACTAATCCATTGTTTCACCCCAAATTGACCCCCTTGCATGGGCTTCCACCATTTCTGCTCCTTCCTCTCCTGGAGTGAGGAAAAGTAAAATGAGCTTTATGCTACTCTTTCCTTCCTTACCGAAGAAGGAGCAGGAAGGCTGGGCTGAGAAAAACTCTCCCACCTCATCTTCTAATCTGTGGGAGTACAAATCTGTCCCTCCTCAGTCCTCCTGCAGTTCTCTTCACCTTGAATCAGATCTATATAGGTATCCATCAGTTTACAAAGGGACACTTTTCCACCAAATAAAGTTACTTTCTCTAAAATGAAAACAAAAAACAAAAAACCACATGGTTATTCAGATTTCAGTTTAGTGTCAGCTTCTCAGAGCAGCCTTTCCTGAACACTTCATTTAAGATGGACCCAGGCCCTTGCATCATGTGGTGATTCTCCATGTGACACCTATTATGATTCTGATATTTTGTTTTTCTTGTTCATTTATGCATTTATTTATGTCTTTCACATCTGAATGAAAGCGCTCTAGAGCAGAGACCTAAATCAACTTGTCCTTTACTCTGTACAGATTTCGTGGAACAGTTCTTGAATTTATTGTGTGTATTACACAAATATTTAGTCACCCCTTAAATGTTCAGTACATTCTACATTTATTCTCTTTATGCTTTGTTATTGTTGTAAGATTTGGAAGATAAGAAGAGAAATAAATCTGTTTTCTCAGGATGTCATCTTCAACTAGAGGAGCCATTAAGTGATGTTTGAAATTTAAAAAAGTTGTGACTAAATAAATAGTAATTTAATGATTGTTCTTTAAGGATTTTTAAATTATCATGTAATATTTTTTTCTGTGAGCGATGATTCTACTTTTTAAGCCTAAGTAGTATGGAAGATAAATGACAGTATAGGCTACTTTTAAGGTTAATCTAGAGTGCCGCTTTTCTTTCATAAGCAAGTACAGGAAATATAGCTTTGAAATGCATGTAAAAATGGTTATTTATCTGGGAAATTAAGGGGGATACATTATTCCTAGATTCTCCAAAGTTTTGAAAGTTATATTTGGTAATTTAATCTAACTTTATTTTCTCAAATTTGTCTTTTAAAAATTTCAGTAAAGAATGAAAATAGACAAGGAAACAATTTTGCCCAAGTTTCCCATTGCAATTTTGGATTCATTCAATTTGCATGGTATTTGATCTTTTTCCTTGAAATCATTTTGAAAGCTCTTGTACTTTAAGAGTTTCATTAAATCAAGTGAAGAGACTTTTTTTAAGGATTAATTTGCTATATACATAACTCACTTTGATGATGAATACTTGAAATACATCATATTGAGCAATGATGCTAGCAGTTATCCTTTGAAATTTTAGGTTCAACAAATATATCTTTTCATCTTCTCCTTGGTGTTCCAGAAACTGGGCAATTAAGTCCTTCAACTCTTGCATTCAGTAACAGGAGTTTTTCTTTAGCAAGCATAGTAACTCAGTATAAAAAATAGAGTAGATGTTATTGTTGGCATTAAAATCTTCATAAAAAAACAAAAACATTTAGTTTTACACATTGTGTTTCAAATAACTTACTGACTGCAAGGTTGATATCTTCTTTCAGATTTCTGGGAAGGGTTTTCAAAGTCAGTATTTTTTTATGTTTTGTGTATTCCAAGAACTTAAATTTTTATTGTTTTCCTGTGACTTTTTTTAAATCTAAAATTCTGATTTTGAGTTTAACATGGCTGGATTTTCATAGTGCACAATTCATTCTATACCATCCTTCTCCACATTAATTGACCTCATTTTTTCAAAGAGTTGACCCATTTTTCAAAGAACTTAGTTTACTGGTGATCTCCATGGCTTGAGAAAATGACATTGCCTCCATAAATGTGCTGTCTCTTGCAGTTTTTTTCTTGCATACTTTCCCTTTCTTGCCTTGTGTTCACTGGGTACTTTTATTCTTTTTCATTTTTTTTTTGTCTCTGCTTCTACTTTCTTGATATTTTGCTTTCTATGTCATAGGGCAAGAAGATATTTATTTATCTTAGAGTACCTTTTGTTTAAATAGGAAAATACTGGCATCCTAGCAGAAAGGTAACAGTAAAATCATCTCCCTAGAAAAGAAAAATGAAACTGCTTTCTATGGTAAATCCTTCTTCTATTAAGTTCTTCCCTAAACCCAGCAAATTTATTGAGCTTTTGAGTTCTTTATTGCTTTCTGTTTATGATTGTATATGAACAAATATGAGCAGAACCTTTGAGAGGCATCACTAGTTTTGGGATTGCTCTCTTGATGTTGTCCTCTGCAATGTGAGTGGCATATCTAAGATAGAGACTATTTCTTCATCTGGGGTGCAGCAATGAGAAGACACAATTAGTAGAGTAATAGCTGATTCATGCACATATGAAATGTGAGTTAAAAAGAAATGTTGCTGTAAGTCACTGAGATGTAGGGTTTATTACTGCAGCAAAGCTGACTAATATATGGCTAATATTTATACCTTAACCCTTGAAAATATCTCTTCAAGGAGGAAATACTCAGAACTATAAATTATATATTATTGATAGAGGGTGTCTAATTATTACACAAATTCCTCAATTAGTCTTTTTGAATACCCAAGAAGAAAAAAGCTGAAAGGGGCCTCCAAAATAATTTAGCACATTACATTTTTTTCTGAAGAGAATTTTGAAACTTTGTCTGCATAGAATTTATCATTATCTATGGTGATCTCCTATTCTTCATTGTAAGATATAATTCTGTATTTTATTTTCTTGATGTGGGAGACAGATTTTTCAATTACGCTTTTTGATTTTGTAATCTGGAACCAAAGCTAACCAACATGATAATAAATTCTGATCCCACCAACAAGAATCTATGAAAGAGTGATAATTATAGCAAAATTTAATGCCAACCCAATATTAAGATAAAATACCCCCATGTTTTTTAAAAAACTAATTTTAGCAGTTTATAAATTTTTGTCATGCTAGAGTTATTATATAGATCTTATACTGTAAGACAAAAATATTATTATTATTATGTTTTCTGTGGAACAAAATTTTAAATAAGAATTCTGTTCTTGTAAATTTCATGATTTAAACTATAACAGCAACGACTTTGTCTTAGTTTCCTAGGGATGCTGTAACAATATACCACAAACAAGCTGACTTAAAAAAACAAAAATTTATTGTCTCAGTTATGGAGGCTAGAAGTCTGAAATCAAGGTGTGGGAAGGGCCACGTGCCCTCTCAAGTCTGTAGGAATGAATCTGTTCCCTGCCTCTCTCCTGGCTTTTGGCAGTGGTCAACAGTCTTGGCATTGTTTGGTTTGTGGCATAACTCGTCTTTACCTCCTTTGTCATATGGCTGTCCTCTCTCTGTGTGTCCTCTCATCTTCTTACAAGTATACCAGTCATACACTTATAGGTGTCAGGGTGACTGTTGCCAGGGGGACACACTGGGGGTGGGGGTGGGGCGGCAAAATAGTATACCCACATTGGCCAGAGAAGCAAAGTGTTTATTCTTCCCAAGGGAGGAAAGGGCCATGCCTCTAAAGGAGACACTGGACTGCACTAATGGGGAAGAGGGGTTTTTAAGGGCGTGCTGGGAAGGAAAGGGTGAAGGTTCCACACATGATGTTTGCCTTCAACTGCAGAATGTTTAGTTATGCTCCTTCAAGGAAAATGACGTCCCTTGTGTCTTCTGCCAGCAGCATCGACTATTTTGACCTCCTGTTACTGTCCTTGCTCAGGGTAAGCTCCTCTGCACCTGCAAAATAGAAACCTCAGGCATAACAAAGGAAGAAAAGAAAAAAAGGGAGAGGAGGTGGAGAGAGTATGTCGTGCCTGGGGACCATCTAGACCTTATCAATAGGAACTAGAGATTAGGACTTCAACATATCTTTTTAGGGGACACAATTCAATCCATAACAGACTTCAAAATCATTCTTTTGTATCTTCTTGTGGTCTATTTACATCTCTATTGGATAAGCAGAAAAATGTACTGGCAAAAGGGGCTTATCTAGTTTGAAGTATTTGTAACCCAGGTTAAATTTGTGAATAAAAGAGACTTTGTTTTCACTTTAAAAACATATATTGCTATAAAGGAATAGATAATGTGCTTTTCTAATGATTTGCTGCCAATGGCAAGGAAATTGGACATTTCATGTTTAATAGAAATCAAGATGAAATTTAAACTATTGACAGTACTTTTTACCAATGCTTTATCATGGAAATCTTCAAACACACTGCAAACTGAAAAAACAATTTTATTGCGAACATCTATACACTCACCACCTCCACTCTTTCACTAATACCTAACTATGTATTTATCACTCTAAACAATGGTCAATTCATCTTATATTTTGGTACAGTTCAAAGTAAATTACAGATTTCAGTACATATCATGAACTAGAATCCAGTATTTGTTTATAGTCTTTCTTTTGAAGCAAAATTTCATGCAATATAATGCACAAATCATAATTGCATATATGCCAAGTATGACAAATGCATGTATTTGTGTAACCCAAACTTCTTATAAGATAGAGAACATTGCCTTTGCCTCAGAATGTTCTCTTATTACCTTTTCTAGTCAATCCCTGCTTCCACCACCCAAAGAGCCAATCATTGGTCTCATTTTCTTGCACAATAAAATGATTTTGCCTACTCTAGAATGTCTTATAAATGGAATCATACAGTATGTACTCCTTTATATAAAGCTTCATTCATGCAGCATATTTTGAGACTCATCCATATAGTTTGGGTATTAGGAAATTGTTCCTTTTTTACTGTTGTCTAGTATTCCGTTGTATGAAAATATAACAATTTATTTATCCTTTTTCACATTAATGGATATCTGGGCTGTTTCTGGTTTGGGATAGTATGAATGAAGCTGCTAAGAACATGCTTGTACAATTCTTTTTGCAAACATATTTTTTTTCTTTAGTAAATACCTGGGATTGGGATTGGAATTGTTGGCTCATAGAGTAGGTGCTTTGTACAAAACTGCCAGGCCTTTTTTCAAAGTGCTTGAATCATTTTACATTCCCACAAGCTGCATATGAAAATTCTAGTTACTCCACATCCTTGCCTGTATATGGTGTTTTCAGTCTTTTTGATTTTAGCTAATCTGGTGGTGGATAGTAGTATCTTATTATAGTTCTAATTTACATTTACCTGATGATTAATAATGTTGAACATCTTTTCATGTGCTTATTACCCATCTGCTTATCTTTTGTAAAGAATCTGTTCAAATTTTGGCCTGTATTTAAAAATTTTTTCTTTTAAATATTGCTCTTAATCCCAGAACTATTTCAGCCTCCATTTCATTGCATGACCTGAAATATAGCCATTTTATCCCTGAATTTAAAAAAGAAGTGAGATTTAATAGATTCAAAGTTATGAGTAGAGGGAAGAATTTTATCATATATATGGAATGTCTTGTGATTTTGTGGTCTTCTGAAGAGCCTTCATATTTCCTGTGGGATTCCCAAAATTATTGTACTATCCCTCTCATCACTGTGGTAATTTGGATACAATTGTACCACAACTTCACTTTTTAGAAGCATATTTTTAGAATTTAGAAAAGTCTCACTTTAACTAGAAAGAATCTAATTATTTATTCCTCAAAAAACAAGAAAACCTCTCCATAATCGGTACATGAACTTTTGCTGTATCTAAAATGGAAGTACATGTATCAATAATATTTATCATATTAAGGTACAGATAAATATTTTCTAATAGAGGACTTTTGTAGAATTATCAAAGACAAGTTCTATTCTTTAAAGAAACTGCTTGTTCCACTTGAAAATCTAGCATGAGTATTTTTTTCTCCTCCTCTTTCTCTTTCTTCCTTCTTTTCTAATAACAATAATAGCAACAATAATAACTATGAGTCATTGAGTCCTATGTGTCAGATAATGTACTACATGCTTACAAACATCATTTTATTAAATATGTGAGATAAATATTAATTAGCCCTGATTTTATAAATGATAAATCTGAAGCACAGGCATGTTGTTATATATCTGAGGTAACAGATACCAGTCATATTGGATTAGGGACTACTCTAATCAAGTTTGGCATCATAACTAATCATATCTTCAAAGTTCCTGTTTCCAAAGAGGTTTGCATTCATAGAACTGGGGGTTAGGACTTGAACATACCTTTGTGGGGGACACAATTCAATCTATAAGTGAACCCAAACCTGGCCTTGTCTTCCTTTTATCAACTGTGATGTGCTACTTTGGAAATCTCATAAACGCTGGCATTTGAAATGATGTTTTTAAGCATGTACATTTATCTGGTTGGTTGTTCTGTTTGTTTTTCTCTGCTAAGCAACTCCTACCCTTACACGAGCAGAGACTAAGGCACAGCATGATCCTGGAGAGTAGGGGTCATAGAAAATATGAAAGACTTGGATTTGTTATTGGGTTTAATTGGGATAAAGGGCAATGAAACACCCTTTCATATCTTGAAATGGAAAAGTAAAATCCTTGCTTATGTTGTGGTATAAATAGGATTTATACTATGATTTATCAGGACAATGTGCCAATCAGAGGGCAAGGCTTTGGGCGCTTGGGAATTTGCTTTAAATAGAGTAATTTAAAGGGATGGAAATCAAGGATGGTGAAGCTGAGTGGTTATTTTTGGTACATTAGGTAACTTACAGCATGAAAAACACAAACTCAGATCCAGAATATACGGTGTAGGGAACAAAAGGAAACACATTATGTAACCGTATTGCAGGAATTCCCTTCTGCCTGTAGTTGGTGCACTGAGACTGCTGAAAAGACATTGTAGAAATTCATGTATAAAAATGACTTTTTGCATAGTGTTTTAGCTCATACATATGTCTGGTGTGTGTGTGTGTGTATGTGTGCGTATAAAGAGAAAAAAAGTTTCCAGAAATAACAGTAATCCTATAATGCTCCATTCACTGATATTTTCTATTCCATCCCATCCCATTCCATCCCATTCCATTCCATTCAGAAGGAAGGGTGTCTTTACCATTGTAAATGTGATCATTAGATTGTATTAAGGGAGAGAATTATTGGGCATTTGGAAAAGGGTAAGTTTGAAAGGCAAATACAGGATTGCACACACTAGATAAGCAAATCACAGTGTTCCCTTTCACTCCCCTTCTGATAAATCCGCTCTTCATCTACTCCTAATCTCCCTTTCTTCCTGCCCCTGCACTCCCATTTATACCACATCACCCTTCCTACCACTAGTCATAGCTGAATTGCTCATGAGTAGGTATATGTCCCCCCAAAAATCAATCCATAGACCCCGTTGTGCCTATCACATGGCTGGGTTGTTTAGGTTTTCCTAGGATTCTGATAGAGCTATATCTGTTTATGAATCCATTTTTTGGCATCAATTTGAAAGCATTTCTCTTCCCTGTATCCAAACATGCCTCCTTGACAGATGTGTCGTGTATCCTCTGCTGACGTTGAAAGCTCGCTCTGTCCACAGATTCAACAGGCTATCTTGGAGCCTACATTATTACTTATTGACCAGTCAATGCACTGTGACTATGCTACTCTTTGTAACATTGGCCAACAGCCTTTGACAAATTATATCGAGTAAATTTTTATTTTTCAGGTGATTCATCACCTTTTCAGATAGGTAGACTAATCAGAATACATTTTTTTTTCACGGTCAGACTTCATTTTTGCTGGCTAAGTAGTGAATAGTTTCTGTTGAGTGACTGGTAGGTCATAGCCTCTTGTTTTTCAAACTGTCTTGTCTTGTCTTCTTTAATTTCTTTTGGTTTTATTAGGTAGACCTTATATTTGCAACTTAAGTGCTTTTCCCTTGGAGTTGTTAGATGGAATGTTTGATGTCCTGACTTGTCAGGTAGCTTAACCATAGACAGTATTCTAAGCCTGCCCTTTTTTTTCTCTTCATGAAGCATAAATTTATGGCTACTCCAGAATCCTAAAGTTTTTTAATACTTGGAAAAGTGACTTATTTGAGGATAGAATGATATTAAGTAACTCAGGTAAGTTTTATACATATCTAAGCTATTTATTTTCAACTTAAGATTAATTTTTCAGTCTCTAAGGCCTCAGAACTCTTACATTTTGGTCTGAAGCCAAACATTTGGATCCACTTCAAAAGAGTGGAATTATGAATTTCTCATTCAATTAGTTGTTTTCAATGGGAAGAAGAGAACAGAAACTTAGTCTCTTTTGTGAGAAGACCAGATGAGGATTTTATTTGCCAACTGGCTTTTAAAGAACTCTGGATAATTTTTGCCAATGAGTTTAATAGTGGATATATTTTCTATATTAAAATTCTTAACATGAAGTTTCATATCCCTTATTATTTTAAAATAAGCAAGTATTGAGCAAGTATATGAATTGTTTAGTTTGGAAAATATCTTCATGTCTATATTTTTGTAGCAGTGTTAGAACTAAAAATTTTCTTCTAGGGAAGATTTGATATGTTTTCATTGAACATTTGGTTTGGGGATTTACATTAAAGTATTATTATTGATAATATTTTGTACTCAATGATTGATTGTACTTAACTCTCTGCTTTCCACCAAATGTAACAACTATCTTGAAACTTAATCACTTCCTTGCATTTGTTTACAGTTTTATCACCCAAATGTAGAACCCTGGACAATATTGTTTTAGGTTTGCTTGTTAAAAAAAATAATGTCTTTTATGTCTCTTTTGATTAATGTTTGCATGGATATCTTTTTCCATCCCTTTAATTTCAATCTTCCTATATAATTATATTAGAAGTGAGTTTCTTGTACATAGCACAATTTGGCCCATGCTATGTTTTAGTTTTATAATCCACCTTTCCAATCTGTCTTTTAATTGTTTTATTTAGACCATTTACATTTTTAAAACAGTTTTATTGAAATATATCCACAAACCATACAATGCATCCAAAGTGTATGATCAATGACTTTTTAGTATAATCAGAGTTGTGCATTCATGACCACAATCAATTTTAGAACATTGCCATTACTCCTAAAAGAAAAAACCCATACCCCTTAGCAGTCACCTCTCAATCCCTCTTTCCTTTCCCAGCCCCAAATAACCACTGATCTAATTCTGTCTCTATAGATTTATTTATATCCACATTTTATACAAATGGAGTACCCTTTTCCAGTCAATTCCAGCTTCCACTGCCCAAATAGTCAATCATTGCTCTGAATTTTTTGCACCATAGCATGAAATATATATGAAACCATACAATATGTTCCCCTTTATATAAAGCTTTATTCCTGCAGCATATTTCAAGACTCATCCATATTGTTTGGGCATTAGGAGATTGTTCCCTTTTATTGTTGTCTAGTATTCCATTGTATGAAAATATAACAATTTACTTATTCTTTCTCATACTGATGGATATCTCAGCTATTTATGGTTTTGGGTACTGTGAATAAAGCTGCTAAGAACATTCTTGTACAAGTCTTTTTGTAAACATATGTTTCTTTTTTTTTTTTTAATTTTTCTTTGGTAAATGCCTGGGATTGGAATTACTGGCTCATAGAATAAGTGTATGTTTATTTTGTGCCAGGTTTCTTTTGTTTAGCATATTTTTTAAAAAATTATTTTTTTCTTTTAATTAAAGAAGTTGTTGGCTTGCATAAAAGTCATATGAAAGATACAGCATTCCCAAATACGTCCCTATTGTTGACGTATTTGGGAATGTATGTATTTCATAGATTACCCTAGGTGTGTTTTTTCCCATATACCACCCTATTATTAACACCTTGTAATAGTGACATGCATTTGTTATAATTCACAAAAGAATTTATTTGCTCTATTAACTATAGTCTTCTACAACAGGGTTCACTGTATTACACAGTTTCATGTTTTATCCTCTAACTTTCCTTCTAGTAATATACACAACCCAAAACTTCCCCTTTCAAGCACATTCATAAACATAATTCAGTACTGGTTAATAAAATTCACAATAATGTGCTACCATCACTACTATCCATTTCCAAACATTTATAATTAACCTGAATAGAAATTCTGCACAAATCAAGCATCAGCTCCCCATTCTATCACCCATTCTGTCTCCTGATAACCTATATTCTAGACTTTAACTTTATGAGTTTGCTTATTATAATTAGTTCATATCAGTGAGATTATACAATATTTGTCCTCTTGTGTCTCACTTATTTGACACATCATAACGTCTTCAAGGTTAATCCATGTTATTACAAGCATCAGGACTTCATTCCTTCTTACAGCTGAATAATATGTCATCGTATGTATGTACCACAATCTGTTTATCTATTCTTCAGTTGATGGACACTTGGGTTGCTTCCATCTTTGGGAAATGGTGAATAATGCTGCTATGAATAGTACAAATATCTGTTCGACTCTCTGCTTTCAGTTTTTCTTGTAATAGGATTAATGGATCATACAGCAATTCTCTATTAGCTTCTTGAGGAATTGCCAAACTGTCTTTCACAGCAGCTGTACCATTTAACATTCTCATCAGCAGTGAATGATTGTTCCTATTTCTTCACATCCTTTCTAACTCCTGTAGTTTTCTGTTTTTTTAATAGTGGGCATTCTCTTAGGTGTGAAATATCTCATTGTGGTTTTGATTTGCATTTCCCTAATAGCTAGTGAAGCTGAGTATCTTTTCATGTGCTTTTCAGCCATTTGTATTTCCTGTTTGGAAAAAGTCTATCCATGTCTTTTGCCCATTTTTAAATTGGGTTGTTTGTCTTTTTATTGTTGAATTGTAGGATTTATTTATATATTCTGGATAGTAAACCCTTATCAGATATGTGGTTTCCAAATATTTTCTCTCAGTATGTAGGCTGCCTTTTCACTTTCTTGACTAAATAGCTTGAAGAACAAAGGTTTCTAATTTTGAGGGGGTCCCATTAATCTATTTTGTCTTTTGTTGCTTTTGCTTTGGGTGTAAAGTCTAAGAAACCATTGATTACCACAAGATCTTAAAGATGCTTGCCTACATTTTCTTCTAGGAGTTTTGTGGTCCTGGCACGTATATTTAAGTTTGTGATTGATTTTGAGTTCATTTTTTTATAAGTTGTGAGATAGGGACCCTCTTTCATTGTTTTGCTTATGGGTACCCAGTTCTCCCACCACCATTTGTTGAAGAGACTGTTCTGTCCCCTTGAGTGGAACTGGCCACCTTGCCAAATATCATTGGCCATAGATGGGAGGATCTATTTCTGAACTCTCAATTTGATTCCATTGGTCAATATGACTATCTTTATGACGATTACATGCTGTTTTGACCACTGTAGCTTTGTAGTATGCTTTAAAGTCAAGAAGTGTGAGTCCTTCAATTTCATTCTCCTTTTTCAAGATATTTTTGACTATTTGGGGCCCCTTACCCTTCCAAATAAATTTGATAATTGACTTTTCCATTTCTGCAAAGTGGGCTGGGGAATTTTGATTGGGATTGTGTTGAATATGTAAATCAATTTGGGCAGAATTGACTTCTTAACAGTATTTAGTCTTCCAATCAATGAAAAAGGAATGCCATTCCATTTATTTAGCCCCTTTTTTAATTTCTTTTAGCAATATGTTGTAGTTTCTGTGTACAAGTCCTTTATATTGTAAATGGAATTTTTTCGTTATTTCCTCCTCAGATTGGTCATTACTAGTGTATAGAAACACTATTGATTTTTGTGTGCTGATCTTGTATCTTGCCACTTTGCTGAACATGTTTATTAGCTCTAGTAGCTTTATTGTAATTTTTTCAGGACTTTCTATGTATAGGATCATGCCATCTGCAAAAGGTGAAAGTTTTACTTCTTCATTTCCAATTTGGATGCCTTTTATTTCTTTTTTTCTTGCCTAATTGCTCTAGCTAGAACTTCTAGCACATTGTTGAATAACAGGGGTGACAGTGGGCATCCTTGTCTTGCTCCAAATCTTAAAGGGAAAGCTTTCAGTCTTTCACCATTGAGCATGATGTTAGCTGTTTGTTTTTCATTTATGCCCTTTATAATGTTGGGGAAGTTACCTTCTATTCCTAGTTTTCTAACTGTTTTATCACAAAGGGGTACTGGATTTTTTTCAAATGCTGTTTCTGCATCAATTAAGATGATCGAGTGTTTTTTTTCCTTCATTCTGTAAATGCAGTGTGTCACATTAATCGAGATTCTTTTATTGAACCACCCTCACATACCTGGGATAAATTCCATTTGATCATGGTGTATAATTCTTTTAATGTGCTGTTGGGTTCTGTTTGCTAGTGTTTTGTTGAGGATTTTTACATCTATATTCATAAGAATATTGGTCTGTAATATTATTTTCTTGTGCTAACTTTATATGGGTTTGGTGTGAGGGTGAGGTTAGCCTCATAGAATAAGTTTTGGAGTGGTCTGTCTTTTTTAAGCATTTGGAAGAGTTTGAGCAGGATTCTTCTTGGATTTTTGGATAAAATTCACCTATGAAGCCATTTAGTCCTGGGCTTTTCTTTGTTGGGAGGTTTTTTTTTTTCGATGGCTGATTCAATCTCTTTTCTAGTTATTTGTTTGTTGAGATCTTCTATTTCTTCTTGAGTCAGTGTAGGTAGTTTGTGTGTTTTTAGGAATTTGTCTATTTCATTTAGGTTATCTAATTTGTTGGTGTACAATTGTTCATATTATTATCTTATAGTCTTTTTTTATTTCTGTGTTGTCAGTATTAATGGCCCCCTTTTCTATTCTCATTTAATTATTGGTGTCCTCTCTTTTTTTCTTTATCAGTCCAGCTAAATGAAGGTTTGTCAATTTTGTTGATCTTTTCAAAGAACCAACTTTTTGTTTTGTTGTTTTTCATAGTTTTTATATTCTCTATTTCATTTATCCCCATTCTAATCATCGTTATTTCCTTTCTTCTGCTTGCTTTGGATTTGGTTTGCTCTTTTTCTAAATCCTCCAGTTTTGAAGTTAAGTGTCTGATTTGAGATGTTTCTTCTTTATTAACGTAAGAATTTATAGGTATAAATTTCCCTCTTAGCACTGCCTTTGCTGAATCCCATATGTTTGGAATGTTTAATTTTGAATTTCATTTACCTCAAGATATTTCTTACTTTCCCTTGTGCTTTTTTTTTTTACTTGTTGCTTGTTTAAGAGTACATTGTTTAATTTCCACATATTTGTGAATTTTCCACATCATCTTCTGTTTTGATGTCTAGATTCCTTCCACTATTGTCCGAGAAGATCCGTTGTATGATTTTAATATTTTTGAATTTATTGAAACTTGTTTTGTAACCTAACATATGGTCTATCCTGGAGAATGACCCATGTGCACTAGAAAAGAATGTGTATTGTGCTGCTGTTTGTTGAAGTGTTCTCTCTCTCTCTCTCTCTCTCTCTCTCTAGTTGGTTTAGAGTTCTGTTTGAGTCTTTTATTCCCTTACTGATTTCTTCCTAAATGTTCTATTTTTGAAAGTGGTATGTTAAAATCTCTTCCTATTAATGTAGAACCATCTATTTCTCCCTTTGTATCTGTCCATATTTCCTTCATATATTTTGAGACTCTGCTGTTATGTGCACATATGCTTATAATTGTTATTTCTTCTTGTGGAATTAAACCCTTTATCATTATATAAAGGGTTTTTTTTTTTTTTTTGGTCCTTGTATCAGTTTTCATCTGAAAGTATATTTTCTCTGATGTTAGTATAGCTACCCTATCTTTCTTTTGATTCCTGCTTGTATGATATATTTTTTCCATCCTTTCAAGTTCAACCTACTTATGTTTTTTAATTTAAGGTAAGTATCTTGTAAACAGTATGTGGTTAAGTCACACTTTTTTATCCATTCTGCCAGTCTCTGCCTTTTGCCTGGGGAGTTTAATCCATTTAAATTTATGTTCAACAGCACACACATACACTGTTCTGATACCCCTCCAGAACCCACCTTTTTTTTTTAACCTGTTACAAATTAAATCTTAGTACATTGAATGTCCCAAACCATAGATTTATTATAACCTTTTATGCATTTGAATTTTAGCACCTATAAGAAGTAAGAAGTGGAGTAATAGACCAAAAAATACAATACAGTATTTAAAATTGGCATTTAAAATTATCTATATGGTTACCTTTATCAGAGATCTTTATTTCTTTATGCTACTTTGATTTGCTGTCTAGTGTCCTTTCCTTTCATTCTGAAGAACTCCATTTAGCATTCTTTATGGCAGGTCTAATGGTAATGAACTTCATCAACTTTTGGTTATCTTGGAATATCTTAGTTTCTCCCTGATTTTTTTTTTTTTTTTTTAAACTGGGTTTATTATTACTGTTTAGCAATGGGGAGATGCAATTTATTTACACCAGCAGCCATGGAGCAAGGGGAATACACAGTTAGTTAGCTATCTGTATAGGGTGGACTACTGATGCAAAAATAAGAATTTCCAAAACAAAGGACAGTGGTGAGCCTCACTACCCTCCCAATGATCCCAGCATGCGATAATGCCAGGCAGTGGCCCCTGGGCATGCGATGGTGGGAACTAATTTATGGAAGAAAAAGCCACAAATCACAGAATTTGTAAAGAATCCCCTTCCCCCCTCCCCATATACACACACACTCAAATACATAACAGGATTACAGGTGATCAATACACTTGAGGTGGGAAGGATGGGAATTCTGCTGTTAAGAGGAAAGTTTGGTAAGGAAAGGGAGAGTTCCTAACCATCCTCACCTATATGGTAAGGGGCATTCTCTCCCCCAAAATAAAGGAGTTAGTTCCTTCAGGGCAACTGTTAGACCAAGCCCACCTCATACCCACCCAGGCAGAGGATTACCCCCAACTGGTGAGGGGCCAAAAAAAAAAAGGTGGTGGGAAGTAATATGAACAAACCATTACTCAAAGCTACTTCCCAAGTTTTCGTCCTCTAACCAGGAGAAAAGGCCAGAGAAGAAATAGCAATGCTGGGGTCTAACTTCCCTCTCTGAAGGCAGAGTAGACCAGGACTCTCACCTTCAGCCTGCTTCCATTTGGAAGGAGGCCAGAGTCTCACTGAAACTCTCCTTTCTCTCTGCATTCCCTTAGGAGATGTATGCAAAAACTCCAAGGCAACAAAAACCTAGGTACTGCCTAGGCCCCTGCCAAGGTTTGACTTTTTAAAAATTATCACAATTCTTGGATTGAAGACCAACCTGTGACTAGGCCCAAGCACTGATAAGGACAACTCTAGTGGGAGAACATAACGACAGTCTTGTGGTCCTATCTCTATAGTTTCTCTAACCCTCTTAGAGTATGTAACCCAAATCAGTCCAAAGATAAAGTAGTTCCTTCTGGGAGGACGGGAAATACATGCAAACCAAGGACTCAAGAAAGTGGGTCAATAATAACTCAACCCCTGTATGTGTCAGCCTTTACTGCTCTTCTGCTTAGGTCCTAAGAGAGGCAGTGCCTAAGTGTGGAAGTGGGAAGGTTTGCCTCCTCATAAAGTAAGTCATAGTAAGAGGGCTTATCAGCAAGGCAGTCCCATGGGGGAGAAAGGTTAGGCATGACACTGCCCTTCAAATGCAAAAATTACTATTCTCTTCCCACTGCAATCCCAACAGGGAGCTATAAGCAAAATTCTTCTGAATCTACAACAAAAACAAAAAAAAAAACTTAAAAGAGGCCAAGGAAAGGGAAACTGGGCAGGCTTTAGAAGCAGTAGCATCAAGAGAGATGAAGTGAAACTGGTCAATATGAAAGCAGCAGCAGTAAGCAGCACCTGGGGATTTGGGCTGCACCAGAGACGCAGTGGAGCAGAGGACAGGAGGAACATAGGGTCAAGCAAGAAGGGTGAGACTAGGCCCCCTACCGGGGCACAGAATGAGGTAAGAAAACATTTCAAATAAAGCAGCACCGTTCCTGCTAAGTTCCCGCTAAACTTGGGGCTCCCACCCTTCTACACTTCACCAACCCTTGGTGAGGGAGTAAAGTGGAGTGAAGTTTTTATCTACAGTTCTCACTTCCCGTGCTCTGCTATCCCATCCCTGAAGCCAGGGGATCCTGGAGGCCTTTCCCTTACTTTCCAAAAAGGATAGCTCCTGCTGTCAAGTTGGTCCACGGGGACTGAATGGAAAGGACTTTCCCTGTGCAGGGCAAAGACTGTGGTGTCAGTCTGGACACTCACTACAGCAGACTAAACTCTGTGACTGCCCAACGCAAGGAACAAGAGTATTCAATATGATTCTGCACATAGATGAGAAGACCTAGTCCTGCTCCTTGGCTCCTAGCACTAACCCATTCACATTACTGAGGGCAGCTGGAAGAGGTCACTTCTAGGCTCAGCTTTCAAATCACAGTCTCCTGAACAACCATAATGCTCTACTCTCTAGTTTAATCCTGCCTATGGGGTGGGAGGCAGGTAGTGACCTGGCATAGTGACTAAGTCAGACTTACGGCCTGGCAGGTAACTAGTAACTCACAGAGTAGGAAAATGATGGCCCCACTAAACTTTTGTCCAAGCTATACTACATCCACATATGAATCTTGAAATTTGGGAAATTGTGCATAGTTGCAGAGGTCCCTTTTACCTCCCCAGGGAATCATAACTGAATCTTTAGCCTGCCTGGACAATCAAGGTGCCAGGCCTATGCCACCAGGTGGGGGTCAGGAAAGAGGACTCTGCTCAGCCAAAGGTTAGCTCTTGTCCTCAAGTTAGTTGTTGAAGTCCTTGTAAATGCTGGACCTTTGAGGAACAGAAGCTTTAGCCTTTTCTTCTTACTGGAGCC
Organism: Choloepus didactylus; assembly: GCF_015220235.1. Classification (NCBI taxonomy): domain Eukaryota; kingdom Metazoa; phylum Chordata; class Mammalia; order Pilosa; family Megalonychidae; genus Choloepus; species Choloepus didactylus. The sequence goes on along the minus strand of NC_051310.1, from coordinate 181,067,680 downwards.
AAGGCAACAGAACTGTCCCTTCCAGACTCAGTTGGGACTTCCTTTTCTTGATTTTCCCAGATCAAGTCGTTAATATCCAGACCTCACACCTAACTTTCATTTGTACTGGAGAAACCCAAATCAGAGGGTCAGAGATAAGAGGAGCAGTGTCACTGGTATCCACTGATTAGGGCGTGACCGTCCATAATGTCCAAACAGTCATTTATCCAGGGAGCCCTTGACATCAGGCGGGTCTAAAGACCGAGGAACCAAAAGATTTTATATGCTAGACACACAGCTGCTCATTTGTGCACTGGGGCCAGCAAAGAGACTTTGTGCACATCCTGGCTTGTTTAGAAATAAGCCCTAGGGCTCTGCAGATCTCCTGCCCAGGGTTTCAGAACTGGCCCCAAGTAATACACTTACAAAGGATCCAAATTGTTAAATTCTTCATTTTGCGTTTTTAAAGGCTAGGATCTTCAAGGGAAATTGGGATTTTCGTCTCATTTTTTTTTTTTTTTTCTACTTAGCTTACTTCTCGAAGCAACAGGACCAGTATCAACTTATTGTCCTGATCATTCTCTGACTCTCTCATGTTACAGCTACTGGAATTCCGGAGGTGAGCGCTGCAGCTGCTGATCAGGCCCATTCCCTGGTTCTCCAGGAAGGGAGCAAAGCGGGAGGCGGCAAGCTCCTTTATCTTCCACTGGCTGAATGCCAAAATCCTTTACGCTACCAGTGTCTGCGAACTCCAGGTAGAAGTAGCCACACTTGACTGCCCGATGCACCTCAAAGCAGAATCCCAAACAAGAATCCTCTATCAGGTCTACGTATATCTCCTGAGCGATGGCCTCTAGCTTGTTAGTATCCAGGTTAGCCAACGATATTTCCTCCATTTTAATCTGTAAACGACTATGAAGAGGACACTCGTATTACTCACAGCAGCACTGGTGGCAACACTTAGGGCTCCGCGGGCCGCGCCTAGGCCCGGAGGCTTCTCAAGGCCGTATCCTCCGGTGTCGGCCGCGCAGGCAGCGGTGGCAGCGGCGACGGCAGACACAGCGACGGCGGCGACTACCCGGGAACCACAAGTCCTTCAGTCTGTGTTGGCCTCTCCCAGAGTCGGGGTTTGGGCTCTTGCTGTGCCCGTATTCACTGCCAAATCGGCACCCAACCTCACCGAGACACCCTGTTCTCTTCCGCTCCCTGGTCCTCCCTCCCTGATTTTTGATATAAAGTTTTGCTGGATATAAAATTCTTGGTTGGTAATTGTTTTCTTTCAGCACTTTAAATATTTTTTACAACTGTCTTCTTGCCCCTATGGTTTCTGATTAGAAATCAGTATTTAATCTTCCTGGGATTCCCTTATACATACCTTGTTGCTTTTCTCTTGCAGTTTTCAGAACTCTGTCCTTGTCTTTGGCATTGGACAATTTGGTTACTATGTGTCTGGACATAGTTCTGTTTGAATTTATTCTGTTTGGGTTTCATTGGGCTTCTTAAGTGTATATATTCATATCTTTCATTAAACTTGGGATGTTTTCTGACATTATTCTTTGAATATTCTTTCTGCCCCTTTCTACCTTTCTTCCCCTTTGGGAACTCCCATAATTTATATTTTGGTGTACTCGATGGTGTCCCACAGATCTTGTAGGCCCTGTTTGTTCTTTTTTTTCTTTTCAGTTGTCTTTTCTTTGAGTTCACTGATTCTTTCTTCTGACACTTCCAATCTGCTGTTGAAACCATCTAGGGAATTTTTCATTTCAGTTATTGTGATCTTCAATTGCAGTATTTCTGTTTGTTCCTACTGAGACTCTCAAAGGGATCCTATATTGTTCATTCATTGATTTCCTCATGTCCTTTCATTCTTTCTCCATGTTTTTCTTTATATCCTTGAGTATATTGAGGATAATTTTTAAGAAAGTCTTTCTCCCTTAAGTCCAAAGTCTGGTCCTTTTCATGGATTGTTTCTGGACTTTTATCTTGTTCTTTTTGATGGTCATCTTTTCCTTTTTCTTTGTTTGTCTTGTATTCTTTTGTTGCACACTGTACATTTTGATATTTTAAAGTGTTAACACTGGTATTTAGTCCCTGAGCTGTCTGTTCCTTAAGTATCTATCCAGATGGTGATATGACAAGGATTTTCTTGAATGCCAGAAGCTAATCACAGCAAACACACAGAAACAAAAAACACTTTTACTGTGTTTGCAAATTGGATTTGCTCTGACTGATGGTCCCCTTCAAAGCTTAGCTCTCCTATCAAGAAGATCAACTTGAGGAAAATGAAAATGCAGAGTCCTCTCTGTCTTATCTGAGCCAGGGTTGAGCTATGGAACTTGCTTCTTTTTCTGGGCTTGTGCTCACCAGAGGCCTTAGGAATTTTGTATTTACAGTTTACAGGAGTTTGAGTGAATGCCCCCTCTACTCCCTTTGAAATAGACTTTCACCCCCTCCTGGGTGTTCCCTTTGAGTGACCTAACACAGATAGTCCTTTACAGCGGGCTGCTTAACTTAATTGTTTCTCACAATGTTCTAGATATCGGTGAGCCACTTGTCTTCCCTCAAGTCCCTGGCTCAGTCTCTCAAACTTCCACCCAATAGGTTGGCACTGACATACATGCACCCTAGTATGTGCACAACAACCTCTTTTCACTGGAACAGGGCCAGGGGCCCACAATTGGACTGCAAGCTGGCTCCATCTTGTGTTGTGGAAGGACTGGGGAGGAGGCATTGAGGGTGCTAGGAGCATCTTATTTGGCTTTTGAAGTTGCATTTTCTTGGTTCAGCAGTTGCCCAGTTAATAGAGCCCTTTAACTATTTTCTGTAGTTTTGAGGAAGCTTACTGCTGCCTTTGCCTGAGGGAAGTTGGAACAATGGCTGCCCTCAGAGTTCTCTCCCAGTGATCTGAAGTAGCTGATCAAGATTAATGATCAAGGATCAGTGTATACACCCCTGGAGTTTGGAGGACTAGTTCTTTATGTCCTAGCTGGCACCAGCAAGCTCCACTAGGAGCCCAAGCTTCAGTCCCCACTGCTGCCTGCCAGAGTTGGGGGAAAGGGGATGGTAGCTGCTGCAAGGAAGGTGAAACTCACTAGTATTTATCAGAATTTAACAGCCTCTTCCTCCTGCACGTCCCTGGATGCTTCACAGTGTTCCACTGGACTCCGGAGTTTCGAAATAGTTGTTTCAGACATTTCCTGCCAGTTCAGCATTGTTTTGGTGGAGGGACTGATTCCTGGAGCTTCCTACTCCACCATTTTCTAACCATCTTCTCTTGGTTCTCTCAAGCTTTTTGATTTTTAATTGTCTTTCTTGCTGAGGATACTCTGACTTTGAAATGCAACTTATTTAAAGTTTACTGGTTCTTCCAAATGTCTGTTAAGGACACTCTTGTTCTATTCTAGATCCTTTATATTTATTATGGTCTCCTGGAATGCTTTATCTTAAAACCGTTTTGCTTATATTTTGCCTCAGTATTGACTCTTGCACAGTATTGACTCTTAGACCTCTGGTGTATTTTCATTTTTCCTCTGATGGACACAAAAAGAAACTATGAAATGTTTTCTTATTGGGAGTGCTCTTGTTGCTCAACTTCTCTTCTGAGTTGAAATTGAGGAATATAATTATATACTTCCACAGTTTTTGGCTGAAGGTGTCTTATCATCTTTATAGCTATCACTTAGGACATGGATCAAAGAACTGAGTGGAAACAGGTTCCTTGTTTATTTGAGACCTGGGGGCATCCACCTGGAGCAGCTGTGACCACAAATGCAGGCTTCCCTACCGCTTTACCTGTGATTCATTCTATGTCATTCTTGGAGATATATTTTTGGATATTTATTCCTTGCTAAGTCTTAGGAAAGCCTAATTTTTATATTTTTTTAATAGCTTGTTTCTAAAGTTAAGTTTATTTGTTTTTCTCACTTTAAAACCTTCAAATAGATTCTCTTTTCTTATTTGTAACATCTTTTAGCTAAGATAAATGAGCCAAAAGAACAGGCACTCACTGATGTACCTTCTCTTCTTGCTGGCTTGATGAAAGCTCTTTCTTTCCTTTTGGATTAGACTGTTCAAGATCTAGTCTGGCAGGAAGCCTTTCTCTGCAGTGTGTTCTCTGCTGGAAGCATTGATCTTCATTCTTTTTCTCTTTTCAGTTCATCCTTCTTTATAACAGTCTAGGGACAGTAATTCCTGATTGTGGCTGACAAAGCTCCCTATGTAAAATATTCTCTTTCTCCACCTGAGCTCTGCATTATCAGAGATCTGCAGCAGAGAAGCTATCTCCTGAAAATATTTTTGAGTTCTCCCCTACTTGTTCACAGCTCACATTATTTGTCTGGATTTTATAACCTCTCTGTGCTGCTGGGGAAGTATATAAGCTTAGAAATGGGAAGTGCTAGGGACAAAACATATATAACATGTTGCCTAGTCTGTATTTTTTATTGTTCTGTGTCATTATATTGTAGAAGTATAGATAATCTTGGACTAAAAATGCTAAAATATAATTTCAAAGTCAAGTAATTAATGTCATTCTGGTAGATATATAAAGTCTGACCACAATACCAGCTATTAACGTGAGGGCAAAACAAGGAGTGTAGAATTTGAATTGACTTAACGAACTAGGAATATCATTATTCCACTGGAGTATTTTAATGGTTTTCCATAACAAATTATCTAAGGATTTGGATTATGAGATGATCATTAGAAATGCACTCAACATAGCTTTATTAGAAAAGAGAACATATTATCCACCACTTTTACAAAATAAAATAAATTTACAAGTAAAAATGGAACTTTCAGTATAGTGAAAAAGATCAAGTTGTCAAAATAACTTGAAATGTGCCACAATCCAAATATCTAAGAAAGACACTAAACGCTCTCTTGAAACTCAATTTCTTCATATTATTTTCATGTAATGTTAGCTTTGCATTTGAAAACCAGAGTCTGTGTCTCTGTAAAATATATTTATTATTATATTATATATTTATTATCTTTATGGAGGAAACCCTGATTGTTCTGACTTACAGCACAAATGTTGTTCCAGTTTGCTAATGCTGCCAGAATGCAAAACACGAGATATAGATTGGCTTTTATAAAAGGGGGTTTATTTGGTTACACAGTTACAGTCTTAACATAAAGTGTCCAAGGTAAGGCATAAACAACCAGGCACCTTCACTGGAGGATGGCCAATGGCATCTAGAAAACCTCTGTTAGCTGGGAAGGCATGTGGCTGGTGTATGTTCTGGAGTTCTGGTTTCAAAATGGCTTTCTCACAGGACTTTCCTCTCTAGGCTTCAGCTCCTCTTCAAAATGTCACTCTCAGTTGCTCTCCAAAATGTCACTCTTAGCTGCTCTGTGTCTGGGCCTGTGAGGCTCAATGTACTCCAGTGATCCAATAAAGACCTACTCTGCATGGGTGGGGCAACACCTCCATAGAAATAATCCAATGGAAGGTCTTACCCACAATTGATTGAGTCACATCTCCATGGAAACAATGAACCAGTAGGTTCCAACCTAATCAACACTAATACGTCTGCCCCCACAAGATTGCATCAAAGAACATGGCTTTTTCTGGGGGACATAATATGTATAAACCGGTACAAGTGTCTTATATTTTAGTTAGATAATGCTTAACAGTCTGTAGGCCTTGACAGAAATGTATAGAGATATTTGGCAATTCAAAAATCTATTACATTTTGTATTCTTCATTCTTGCTAATGCTAAGAAGTAAACATTGGATACAAATATTTGAGGCAAAGATGATTCTATGGTATTTTTCATGTTATATGGGGTTAAATGTTTTTTTATTTGCCCCTCCAAATCTATTTTTTTTCCTCTCCACCCTGCTCTGTGTCCTGAAGGACAGATTTTCCCTTATGCATTCATTTTCCTTGTTTTGACTAATGGAAGGCAATGGCAGGAGATCAGAGGGCAAGGAGAGGTTGGAGTTATTTCTCCATTTCTCTTCCTACTGGGTTGTAGGTTGTCAGTGGCTGCTCCTCTGTGGTTGAGATCACTACTCCTGCCAAGTGGCCTTCTCCTAGAGCTACAGATTTTTTTCTCTGAGCTGCTGTAACGTCTACCTTCCTTGCCTTTTTAGTCCTACTACTCTTTCACTGAACAGGGTGTTTCTCCAGCCCTTGAGAGTTTTCCTTATCGCTTCCCAAACCCTTGTAAATAGTCTTTTCATTAAACTCTTCTCTCTGAGTCCTGTTGGACCTCTGTCTAATAGAGGTACCTCCTTTTAATATGTTTTAGTGTATTAAAACCAGAGAAATTGGAAGATTATAAAAAGCTATTTGATGAGAGAAGATTTTACTCAGAAGGAAATAATGGGATGGATAGACTTTTATTAAATAGAAATTATAAATGTATTGTGTTAAAGCGACACCAGAGAAAAGTATATGTCTGCTGTCTTAAGAGACACTTTTCTTTAGAGTCCCTTTAAGGCAGTATATTTCTAGTTTCTTTCAAAGTTCTATTTTAGAGAAATAAGATTTAGTTGGTTTTCTTGACACCACGCTTCCTACCAGATGGGGCTTAAGAAAAAAAAAAAACTCTAACAAAATGGTTTAGTTTTATTCTTCAGTCTCTCACAGATGAACTGTTGGGGTATAGAAGTAACCCTCACATTCCTGAGTCTGAGATACACAGAAGATCCCACCCTCATGATGTTAGCAGCTCAAAAATGTTTAATTAGATTGCACAGAAAATGAAACTGTATCAGTATAACCTCCAGTAGGAGAAATCAAGGAAGACCAAGACCCCAAATAGGAAGAACTTTTTTCCTCATAGAACGGGGGGTAAAGCTGCAGCTTGGAACAACCTGGAAATGGAAAAGAGAGGCTGAAATCTTTCTGTAGAAAATATAGAAATAGAAAACCTGTGCAGGATATGCAGAAGAAGATAAAATGTACAAGGAGGGAACCACAAATATCAAGACTATTCTTTTAGTCACAGTGATTAAGCATTTTATATTAAAGCCTTCCCTCCTCCCATTCTGTGATATTCCAAGAATTTATGCTTATTTGCTTTATAGAAAAACATATAAGGTCTTATTCCAAGGTGTTCAGACATTGTCAATGAATCCTTTGTAATTCTTGTAATCTTAATTAAAGAACTCCTTCAGGTTTTGTTAAAAATGGATATTGAATACATCCTTCCTGTCTATATAAGTCAATTTTGGTGAGCCAGAGAAAAGTAAACCATATAAGACTCACCTCTTTTAGAGTGCTCCTTTAATAAACAATTTTATACAAAATCTGGTGTGCTGCATTGTGTGCAGAGACAAGGTCCTTTTCTTGTCATTCAGTCAAATACGCTAGAATTTTTAATTGAGAAAAAGTAATCTCTTTCTTTGTTTCTTCACTGTTCTTTGAGAAACAATTTGAAAGTGACATTTCCCTTACTATAATAAAATGCAAATCTTTTCATATTTCTAAATGTTTTATTTACATTTAACATTCTACTAAGATTAAAAAGTCTTTCTCCTTCCATGGCAGAAATGAAAAATTGTGAAACTAAATCTGCGTATATTTTCATTCAAATAAAAGAAAATGAAATACCATTTCATGAGGTGAAAATATCTCCATGAGTAACAGAGATAAACATGGCATGAAATAAATTACTTAATAAACAGTTCGCAGCTGTGATTTGTTTAAAACATTATGGTTGACTCATACTTCCTGTTCACATTAATGGCCCATCATAAACCATTTTTGTCAGCAAAATTTTATTCAGATTTAAAAAGAATAATGTAGTTTATGACAGATTTAATGACAACTATCAGTTATACACCATCTTGTTGCTTTCAGATTGTCGATTGAACACATGTTTTTAAAATCTTAATATGTCATATAATCAGAAGTGTTTTGTGTTAATATATGGCTTTGTTCTTCTGATTACAGCACTGGAGGAACATTAAAATTTTATGGGAGTCCTATAAAATTCAACAGTTTGTTGGAATACTAAACAGAGTAATCACTATGCTTTATGGAACTTCATTCTGAGATGAGCTAGATTTTCTGTGGTGATTATTAGCTGGAATGACTCTTTCAGACCATTAGACTACCATCTAGCATTCATGAGCAAAGATGGTGCCTGGGTGTGAAGTCCTGGAAAATTAACAGTATCTCTTAAAGTACTTGTTATATCACCAAACAGGCACCAGGTATATAGCAGAGACCAAAATAGCCCGTCTCTGCCCTCAAGACACTTTCATTTCTATTTTAGAGAGACAGATAGTAAATAAGTTTACCTTCAAAAATAAATTTTCCTGCTTATATAAATTAAATGTTTATTATAAGAAAATTATTTATAGACTTTTTTGGAGGGATTTCTTCTTTTATAGACTAGTACAATAGCAGTTAGAACAGTTTCTAAAACCAGACTTCCTGGCTTTGAGTCCTGTCTCTCCCACTTGGAGGGTATTTGATGGGTTAATACATTGAAAGGACTTATAACAGTACCTGACACATAGGAAAAGCTCAGTGACATGTTACTTTTACTATTACTAGACAAAGGGACTACATTGGTGAATCCTCTGAGGATCTGAAAATAAGATTTTTCTCACTGTTCAATTGAAAAATCAATGTTTCAGAGTAAAGATACATGAAAGGCCCCAAAACATAGGATAGTTTTCCAGGGCAAAAGGACAGTAACATAATTTTTTTTTTTTTTGCATGAATTAACATAGCAAAAAAAAATTACTAAGTCAATCAGATGTAGGTTGTGGCTTGGTGGCCTTGGAGGAGTAGAAAACAAGAGGGCTTTTGGGCAGATGTTGCTGTTGCCCATTCAAATACTCCCCAGAAGTGAGGAAGCCTTAGCCCAATAACGTTGAGTGTTCCTATCTCTTTTTGGTAAGGTTTCCTGGCTCAGATCCCCCTGGAGACTTGTGCCCAAAGAGAAGATCCTTCTTTTCTGTTTTTGTTGGACACCAGACAGTCCTCTAAAGTAGCCCGAGCTTATTGTGAGAGTTTTTGCTGATGAACTTTTTCACAGAGCAGTTGGGATTTAGGCTCCTTTGCTATGCTTAAAATCTAAATTACATTTGAGTTGAGTACATTCTTAAAGTGAATTGCTGTCTTAGTTTTAGTGAGGGGCAACAGAGTCTTTGATTTTATGGCCAACTTTGATATACAGTCTGAACAATATGAAATTGATGTTTTCATAGATCAAAATGGTTTTATATTCGCAATATCACATGGTTTAACCAAACTGCTGGACAGCCAGACATAAACACTTGGTTGTGCTCAATATGATCCTGCTGCCTGCCTCTGCTTGGCTGGCCACACTTAGAGAGAGGACTTCAGCCAGCCAGCCAAGTGCAAAGACCATTGGCTGTCTCTCTTTAGGACAGTTGAAGACAAGGGGACACGTCTTGCCCCTGCTGACTCTTGGCAGCTGGCAGAGTGACTGATGCAAGCTCTGTCATTGCTGTTGTCAAACACAAAAGGATTCATTTCCTCAAGAACTGGTGGACCAAGCGGAGAGATTTGACCTACCGGCTCAATTGTCTTCAGACCTCTGTCTACTACAGACCCTTTTCTGTGATAATGACAAACCGTAACCCTTATCTCTTCCCTTCAGCTAGGCATGCTTTTCTTTCCTACTAGGTCTTGGGAGACTGCATTAAAGCCTTTTTTGTCTTATCCACATTCTGTAAACCCGGGCCTTTTATGAAGCCCCTCATCTAGGGGATGGAAACTCCATCTACCTCCTCCTCTCAGTCACACAAATACACAGCCTTTTAGCAAGGCTTCTGGTGTGGAGATAAAAAAAGAGAGCTACAGTTGAATATTCTGGTCCCATTAAAGAAACCATACCTCTGGTAGTATACTTGCAGCAGACTGCTTTTCCCTAATACCGGTAAACATTTTATTCATCCAATTCCCTCTTCAGATTCTAGGCTCACCCAACAACTTCTGCTTATCCTACAGCTTCTCGTGTGGGATAGCTTAAGTGAAAGGATGCCTGTCACATGGACTTACAAGCATTCTGAATTTTGTGACGTTTATTTTTGGTTGTAAATTAATAAATTTAAATTTGGGTTTATATCATAGTCTCATGATTTCAGTTCATGTGAATTTCTGCCATGAAAGATGCCTCTGTTTGTGGTCTGCTGATACAATCCAATTTCTAATCTTCCAACATAAGAGACCAAGAGAAATTCATCAAAGTGAGGTCTTTTTCAAGTTAGCCAAACTTGCCTTTTCTAGTCATACAATACATACCTTGGTAGTCTATCATTTTTTAAATTAAATTACAAATTTTTAAATAGTCATAGTAATCATACTTTATCATATATTGATAATTCCTCACATTTGATTTTTTTGCCTGTGATCGTTTTTGATGTGCAATTTTTATGCAGTCACTTCGACTAATATTTCACTTTCTAATTTCTTTGTGATTTATAAAATTTTCTCCACCCTAAGAACAGATCAATAGTCTAATAGTCTTCTATCTTTTCTTCTACTGGACTTAAATAGACTTACTTTGTGCCTTTAATTTATTCAGTTTTTTTTTTTTTTTTTTTTTTTTTTTGGTTTATATGAGGCAGCATTGTAACTCCCTCTCTATCTTCCTCCACACAAAAATCAATCTACTACCTCGATAACACTATTAAATGCTGACCATTTCTTTACCATGTGGGGTTCTTATGCTATTTTTATTGCACTCTAAACTCCATTATGTAGGGTCTATTTCTACCTTATAGTTTTTTCATTTGGTGGGCCTCTCTTCTTGTTTCAGCACCAATCTATTTTACTTATTATATTTTCCCTGGTGTCCTCTCTCATTTTTCCTTTTAAAACAGCCATGAGGAATTTTAATTAAACTAGGCTTTATAAGAGAGTATACAAGAGAACAGATACTACTTTAAAGAATTCTTAAAAAGGAAACTTCTAAATCTTTTGGAGTACCCAAACTAAACTACCTTGCTATTATTTCTTATTTCTCGCCAGTTAACTTAACCCCAAGATGCTAGTTTGCTCCTGCACTTGCCCTGCAAGCTCCTTTGTGTGGGAAGATGTTAGGCTTGGGTCAGCTGTACCTGAGTAAAGCCTTTGCCCTGCCACTTACTTAATTCACTTGGACTTGGGCAATTTAGCAAGTCTCCTTGAGTCTTACTTTCTTCATTCATAATATGTTCTGATGGCATTGTTCTCTTAATTAAATTGTGAAGACTATTAAAGAGGATCAGTATAGCTTGTCTAGCACAGTGAGTAAACAAGGTGGCTATTATCAATATCTTGACATGTTTATTATATGCTCACATCCCTGTTACCTTGATAAACTAGGGTTATAGAGTTTTTTCCAAAGGGAAGGAAGGATGGAGTCACAATTATTTTGCATATGAAAACTTGAGTCCTGTTTCTAAGCGTTGAGGCATTAAATAAAATGATGCCCCCTTGGAAAAGAAACAGACCTTGAAGCAGGTAAACTCTATTGTTGTCACCCACAGTGTCAAAGGCCTAGGCCCTCAGGAGATGTGGGGAGGATTTTAGCATAACCTACAGCACAAGACATTTCCACCACCTTATTGATGTCTGTGCACCAGGTAGAGAAGAGAAAGGGGCGATCTCAGTGGCATGAGGCTCTGAGAGGCTGGTTATTTGCTATCCTCTTGGGTGGTGGTAGGCCCCTTGGACTGTAGCTCTTCAATGACAGACTCCTCTGTCTGGAAGACCAAGCCTATTTTGAGCTGAGCTTTTATTGTGATACCTGAGGCTTTTATTGTGGTAACTGATGCTTTTTCTCATAGCGCTAGAGGCTATATCCTAGGCTACAGAGAGAGTTACTCAATTTCATGTGTATTAACCATATCTTCTAACAACCAATTCAAATAATTTAGAAACTAACATCCTTTTTCAGGTGTACCTTTCAAGCAGCTAACCCAACAGTGGCATTTATTGCATCATCCTGAAGCAAGCATTCTCCTAAAATCAATTAAACTCAGTACACCTGAAAAGTAAATTTTTGCCAATACGCAATTTGAAACATCACTCCAAAATAATTTGTTTACAATTGTTGGGCCTGCAAATGACCTCCTGAAGCTGAACACCTGGAAAACATTACAGGATTTTTTACAGGAAAAATCAGTCTTTTAAAAGGTATTTTCTAGTTGTCACCTTTGGATTCTCTCTTGTCCCTGCTTCTTATAGTATCTGAAGAAAGCCTGAAGCATGCCTCTCTAAATGTCAAAACCCTCAATCTCAACTAGTGCTCTTTTCATTCTCAATCTCAGCTCTTTGCCTTGAGGTAGCATATGGGGGCGAGGCTCTCATCCTTCTCTATATTGGCTCCTTTGACTTACAACTAAGGCCTTCCAAAGATGACACAGCTTATTATGCATTTTTCTTGGGTCTGCATTGTGTGGTATAGCTTCACTTTGCCTCCTGAATACCTAATCTGCAGTTTTTTTCAACTAACTCACACCATTCACCTGGTTACTTTTTGGGATATATTTTTAAATGATGCAAATTATTATTTTCCAAACATGTACACATACTTGTGAAAATATAGTGTCTTATAAAACACAAACCATGTTATACATTTAGAATAGTGCTGTGTTGCTCTTTTCTTTCTATTAATCTCTATTCCTTTTCCTTTCCCACCCCCCACAGAAGATATTCTAAAGCCTTATTATTCTTTTGAAATCTATTAATTCCCTACTTAGTCCCTTACTTTCAGCAGTAGCCCCTTTTCCCACTGAGAAAATATCAATTATGAACCCTCCATTTTACCTTCTTTCATGTTCAAGTGAACTTAGAGATCCCAACCTCCCTTCTCCTCTCTTAGAGCAGAAGTTCTCTTCTCTCCTTTCCAAACTCCTATTCCAGTAAGTATTTCTTTTTTCTTATAGATTTTCCCCCTCCTCATTAGTTTCTTTATGCCAGTTTAAAAATAAGACTAACCTTTCTCCCCATTAAAAGGTCAGTTTCCCTTCCCCCAAAATACTTTCATTCCATCTCAGACTTCTTTCTGCTTACCTTTATCACTAAATTTCTTGACAGGCTTTTCAGCATTTTAGTTTCAATTTCCTCACCATCTATTCAAACCTCAACCCACTCTAACTTGAGGTTCAGTATTCCTATGCTCCTGAGATAGTTCTTCCCTGGGGTACCAATGACTGTTTAGAAAATAATCTATTTTAAGTATTTGTATTTTTTTCTCTGTAATACCAGTTGTCTACTCTTTTTAAAAGCTTTTTCTCTCATGGCTTCCGTGCTACCATTCTCTCCTGTTTTTCTTACAACCTCTCTGAAAACTCCTTACGTGCTTGCATAGGTTCCCCTTACTGTGATCACTTCGTGAGTCCCAAGATTCCAGAATGCCTTCTCTTTTTTTTTTTTTTTTTTAATTTTTAGTACATTTTTTATTTTGAATTTAACATATATACATAACAGCAATAACTTTCAAAATATGGTTTAACAAGTAGTTAAAGCAAATTTCAAAGAATGTTATGGGTTCAATTCTACAGTTTCAGTTATTTCCTTATTGTGAAATACAACATATATACATAAAAGTGATAACTTTCAATGTATGATTTAACAAGTAGTTATATAGGTAATTACATAGAATTTTATGGGTTCTGGTTCCACAGTTTCAGTTCTTTCCTTATTGTGAAATATAAGTTATATACAGAAAGATGATAACTTTCAAAGTACAATTTAATGAGTAACTACAGCACAAATTTCAAAGAATGTTATGGGTTACAGTTTCAACATTTCAGTTATTTCCTTGTAGCTATTCTGATACCCTAGGAGCTAAAAAAAGTTTATATAAAGATTCAGTATTCGTAATCCTTTGTTAAGTCCTATCTTGTCTGTTGCTACCCCTTCCTCTTGTTTAATCACTTTCTGGTGGTGTCTAGGCTGTGACACCCTAACTTGTACATATTGAAAAGGAATGTTGACATTATGAAGAAGAGGGCTGCATCTGGTTGAAGAGGCTCTTGCCTCTGGGTTTTAGGACTTGTCTGGCATAGGAACACTCTGGTGGCTTTAAGTTTCTGAGAGACAAACTTAGTGAGTGAAACTTTTATAGAATTGCAGATAGGGACCTAGGCATTTTGGAAATACTGTTGATTAGGGCTTGGCATACTGTGGCCATTTGGGATGTCTAGTTGGAACTTGCATAAGAGTAACCTTCAGGATTGCCTCTCGACTGTATTTGAAATCTCTTAGCCAATGTAACCTTATTTTGTTACCTTTCTTTTCCTGCTTTTGGTCAAGAAGGCATTTTCAATTCCTTGATGCCAGGACCAGGCTCATTCCTGGGAGTCATGTCCCATGTTGCCAGGGAGAGTCACTTCCCCAGGAGTCATGTCCCATGAAGTGAGGAAGTTAATGACTTTATTTGCCGAGTTGAGCTTAGAGAGAAAAAGGCCACATCTGAGCAACAAAAAGAAGTTCCCTGGAAGTGCCTCTTAGGCATAATTATAGGAAGGCTTAGCCTCCCATCTATAGCCCTAAGTTTCTCAAGATGGAGGACTTGACTTATTAAGTAGGAGGTTTCTAATCTCAGGTAGCATTTATTCTGTCCAAGATAAACAGTCAGTGTCAGAAGAGAATGCCTTCTCTTATTCTGTCTTTTTCCCTTTCTCTTTTCTGTCTTTCTCTCTCTTTCTATATGCACTCCTAGAAATCTTATCTCCATCTATGGCTTCAAATTCCATCTGTTTACTGTGTACTGGATACATTCTACTGAGGGAGAAATATAATACAAACACACAAATCGTTTAGTAATGATGACACAAAATAGTTATGTATATATCATTCTCAAGACATGATCTGACCCCAATCATTTAAACCTTCTTAATAATAAATATAGATTATGATTCTGTTGATTTTAATGTACTATTTAGAATTAAAAGGAGATACAGATAACCAGTTCCATGAGAACAGAAATTATTGTACTCCTTTGGTTCCCTGTAAGACCCAGGATCAGGGCCTTATACATCCCAGGCACCCCAGCAACTTTATGATACTTGTACTAGTTACCATGACAGTGCATGACTGCACTTGCCTGAGAAAATTCCTCATAAAATAAAGTGCAAAGGATAAAAATAGATGCCACTCTTACCAACTGCAATTGGGAAAGGTTATTATTATTATTTTTTTGAGAACCAAAGCTAAGGAAAGAACTTTAAATTACACACAATAAGTTCATATTCATGTGTGACCTGTTCCTGGAAAGTTGAATAGAAAAATAATATTCTATAAGCTATTCAGCCCCATGTCATTATAGATCCCATGCCTTATAGGTGATTCTCATTAAATGGTAGGCAAAAGTAATTTTACATAATCATGTTAATCAAAAGATAAAGATGTAAGAATGTATGAGATCTTTGAGCACTAATAGATAATTTTAGAAGTACTTTGGTTTTAACTCTTCATTTTATATGAGACAAAAATGAAGGCAAAGGGGTTAAATGAGTTCTTTGATTTTACTTAGCTAATTAGTGGTGAAAAGGGGGGAATCTATGGTTTAAGTCTCAGGGTTTAATTTTTTAACATTACACATAATCAAAGTTGTCACTTTTGGCAGAAATATTAGACCTCCTTTAACATCATTCTTTTAATTAAATGAATAGTCCTTCCTTCTTACATCTGAATCAATTTCTCCTCCCTTGGACTTATGAGGTGCTGTGCAGGTAAGGGAAAGTGGAACAATTAATTGCATTGCTCAGCATGGTGGGTAAAGTTTTCAGGTGACATTAATGATGATTACGTTGTTTTTATGTGCAACATATTTTTTGTTTCTCAAATGCACTAGGTAACTTTTTTATATCTTTATTTAAAATCCTTATTTATATCCTTATTTGGTCAACAAATATTCCTTAAAAATATACTTATTCCAGTTATAATTCTAAGACTGAGAATAGAAATTTGAATTATAGCCCAGACTCTGCTTATGAAGAGGGATCCATTGGGGATTAATTGAGGTATATATAAAGGTACTCTGTTAATTTTAAAATTATAGTGTATATTGTCAAAATAATCTATTAAGAGCCATTTAAATGTTTTAAATGCTATAAATGTGTATGTATGTAAGTAAATGATATTATATGGATACCAAGGGAGTGGACATGGGAAAGGGGGAGTCCCAAAAGTCATCATGGTTGCAGTGATCTCTAGATTGAGCCACAAGCAATGGATAGATGCTCTTGAAAGGATAATGATGATGGGAGGATACAAGTGGGAAGGAATGAGTAAGGGTTTCTAAGCAGCAATAGCAGGGAAGGCAACTGTATGGAAGTGTGAACTGAAAGCAGTTCTTTGGGTTAGCACTTAAGAGGTGGATGGGAAAAGGACAAGTGGCAAGACTGGAGAGATCGGGAGGAGGCAGATTTTGGAGGGTTTTTGTATGTCCATGGTAAAGAGCTTGGACTTCACCCTTGACTTTTGGGCCCACAGGCATCATCATTTGAAAGCATGAAAGTATTATTGAGCACGACTTGAATGTGTATGACTTTACAGTATTTGTTATGGCTTGGGGAAAAGAACCCTGTACTTAGTGTGAGCAGACTTGAGTTCAAGTTCTTGTCCTTTTAGTAACATTGGGACCTTGGTTCTTAAGTTTGTAAAATGGAAATAATAATTCAAAGGGGATCAGATAAGATAGAAATTTGAAATTTATTGAAGTGTATATAATTTGTAGAGCATTGTTATTCTGATCATTTCGGAGGATAGAAAACTTCTGATGCAAGGAAAAGTGTAAATAACTTGGTATGATGAGGGTTACATTAGTTTCCTAGGGCTCCCATACAAATTACTACAAACATAATGGCTTAAAACAACAGAAATTTAGCTTCTATCAGTTCTGAAGTCCAGAAATCTGAAATCAAGGTGTCAGCAGGGCCATTTCCCTCTGAAGTCTCTACGGAAAAATTCCTCCTTGTTTCTTCTAGCTTCTGATGGCTCCTGGCATTCCTTGGATTGTGGCAGCATAACTCCCATGTCTGCCTCCATCTTTGCTTGGTCTTCTTGTGACTCTGTCTTCTCCTTTGCTGTCCCTTACAAGGACACTCATCATTGTATTAATGGCTAGGCAGTTTTATTGAGAAACTCGAGTTGTTTGGGTCGTTGGTCTAGTTGACTACTTTTGTTTTACTACTGTTGCATCTATCCAAATCAGTGACCTTCTCACCATACTCTGGCCAAATTGAATACAATTTTTAAAATTTCCCCAAATTTGTTGGCAAAATATGGCACCTCATAGGCACAATAATGGCTCCCCAAAGATGTTCACATCATAATTCTTGGAACTGGGAATAAGTTACGTTACATGGCAAAGGGGAACTAAAAGTTGCAGATGGAACTAAGGTTGTTAATAGCTGACATTAAGATGGAGAGATAATCCCCCAATGTAATTCTAAACATACTTAAAAATACAAGAGGGCAGCCAAAAAGGTCAGAGATGGGAGCAGTATCAGAGAGATACAGCATTGCTGGCTTTGAAGATATTGGAAGAGGTCCAGGATCCAAGGAATGTGGTGGTTTCTGGAAACTGGAAAAGGTAAAGAACAATTCACCCCTACAGCCCTGAAGGAGGAATACAGCCCTGCCACCATCTTTAGCTCACTGAGACCTGTAATGGACTTCTAAACTACAGAACTATCAGATAATACGTTTGTGTTGTTTCATGCCACTAACTTTGTGTTGATTTATTATAGCAGCAATAGAAAACTACTACAGTATCTCTTTTTAATTCAAATGTCTTTAATTAATAGTGAAATTGAAGAATGTAGTCTATTATTTGGCTATTTATATTTCTTCAGGGAATTTTCACTTAATTAATCTGACCTACTTTTTTTCTTGAGATGTTTGCCTTTGTTATTAATTTGAAATGACACGTTTAATATATTGATCTTTTGTCATATTTGATCAAATCTTTTTTTCAGCTTTTTGTTCCATATGCTTCTTCCATACAGATTCTGATAATCACAACTTAAAACTATTGTAATTATTTCTTTTTGATTTTTTATATTTTCCACTTCATATTTAGAAACTCATAACTTATCTTGAGATAACTTAAATGTTCAGTCACATTTCCTTTAGTTGTTTAAGTTTTTATTTTTTACATTGGATCCTTTTAGAATTTATTTTAGACTCCTCCTTTTCAAAGTTAAAAACATCCAACATACCATTTCTTTCATTCAGGGACCACAATAATCTGCCACTGAGAAAATCTTCTAAGAGTAATTCAGAGAGTTCTGAAATATAAGACAACTTCCAAGTGATTTCACTACAGTGACCCATTCACTCAACTAGCGACTTCTTGAGTTGATCCAAATTCTGACCCTGAAACTACTCTAAGTTCAAATGCTGAACACAGATGTGCAGGAAAGAAAACACACAGTTCCTAAAATAAATGTTTTATAGTGTTGGCAATCATTCTACTTAGGAGAAGTGTGATTATTTTCTCTCCACTTTTTAAAAAGATTTCAATCAAAGACTTCTTTAGAAGTGTTATTTCCTTCATTTCAATGTGGGAGCTATAAAGGAAATATACTTTACAACTAATAAATACTAAAGACCACACAGAATCAGGGATAATGAAGAAGCTCCAATTGAATATCAATTATCACTGCATAATACATAGCAAAAATGTGATTTTGCTGATAATCTAAGGTGTTACTTTGTAAAATGGGCAGCATGCTCACATATGGTGCCAGAACTGTTCCATTAATCATTCTTTCTATAACTTCCAAACAAATTGGAATTGCCGCTGTACATGGAAATCTGATAACAACAAAGAACACTTGAAAATGCACTTATTCAAAATCATGCTTATTGGTCCAAGCCAAGTTTTGAATTGTGGTGCACCTACTGTTAAGAATTAAGTTAGCCATGTACCTTGAGTTGTTTTCTGAGCAGTAATCTGTATTAAAATTTGAGAGCCTCTGCTTTAGGCAATATGTCTGTTAGGAATGGAAGTTAAACTATGCATAACAGAAGCTCAGCAGTGACTTAATCCAATGAGGGTTTATTTTTGTCACTCAGACTCACATTACACTTTGTGACTCTGATTGCCCAGGGAGTTCAAATCATAGAATTCAACCCTTTGAAGAGTATAGTTTAGTGTATTTTTCTCCTTTGATTAAAAGAGACAATTAAAATTTTTCTCTGCTTTTTGTACTGTATGAGTAAACTAATAAGGTCCAAAGTGAAGTGTTAATATTAGGCAAAACCTTATAAAATTTGTCATTTTTGAAAATTGAAAAAAATCAAACTGGCAATTTCATTGAGTTTAACCTAATTAATATAGTTAATGACTAAACAATGACTAATGTCCTCATAATGAGAGAAAAATTGAAGCGCACATACTTAAATAAGCTGCCTCTTTGATTTCTTGTTGTCATATGATAGAAAGAAATTATTCAGCTCAAGAAAAACATACTTGTTGCCTACTTATAGTTTTTATGATTAGGACCCTGTTTCTGTGAAAGTCAAAAAAACTTGGTTTCTCACTATTCCTTGAAGGTGATTATAGCTATGTGGCATGATTCTGTGCCATAAGTGGAGTTTATAATGTGTGGGCTTCTAGAAAAGTTATACTTTCATTGATAAAATGAAAAGACTCATCAGATATGCAGTCATTTTGTGAACGTGGTGGAGCTCAGGTCTTTAATAACTTCTAGAGCTGCTATACCAGTCTTGGTCTGTCTACCTCCATAGTTCCTGTGAGTGACAAAAATAAACCCCCAATGGATTAAGTCACTGTTCAGTTTTTAATATGCATAGCTTAACTGCCATTTCTAACAGACATATTGCCTAAAGCAGAGGGTCTCAAATTTTAATGGACATCAGAATTATCTTGCTTTCTTGTTAAAACATGAATTTCTGGATCCCCCTACTCCCACATTTCTGATTCAGTAGTTCTGAGCATGGATCCTGAAAGTTGCATTTCTGACAAGTTTCTAGATGCTGCTGATGCTGCTGGTCCAGGGACCACACCTAGAGAATCATAGCCTGAAGGATTTAGAAGGTTATGCACACAAGACATGCAAACAATTATAAGGCAATATGATAGCTGGTTTAATTGATTTATGTACCAAGTTAGGGAATAAATAAAGGGAATTACACTCAAATATTCTTGAAGTAGTCAGAGGAGTCAATGAAGCAAGATTCAAGTTGAGGAATGAAAATGATTATGCTAGAACAATAAATGGGAAGGGATAAATGACATTCTGTAGAGAGGAAACAATTGGCAATGGCATGGAAACAATGAAAAACATTGTTTAACTGGAATTATAAGCTTGGGATGTGTGTGGACAGTAGGGTGGTGGTGGGAGATGAAGGAGAGTCTGCACTGATTTAACAGGGGCCAGATCACGAAAAGCCTTGTAGTCCTTGTCCAGGATTTTAGATTATATTCATTAGTCAAGAGGAATGCCATTCAGAATTATAATGGGGTGTGCTGATTTGGATGTATTTTGTCCCCCAAAATGCCATGTTCTTTAATGCAGTCTTGTGGGGCCAGAGTCATTAGTGTTGATTAGGTTGGAATCCTTTCAACGATTCCATGGACATGTGACTCAGTCAACTATGAGTGAAACATTTGATTGGATAATTTCCCTGGAGGTGTTACCCCACCCATGTGGAGGGGGGAGGGTGTTAATTAAATCACTAGAGTTGTATAAAAGAGTTCACAAACAGAAGGACCCCAGAGCAGCAAAGAGTGACATTTTGGAGAGAGCTACAGCCAAGAGAGACATTTTGGAGATGGCCATTGAAAGCAGACTTTTGCTGATGCTTTGCTCTGGAGAAGCTAAGAGATGACAAAAACCCCAAGAGACACGCTTTGAAGAATGCACAGGAGCTGACAAAGGAGCTGGAATACAACCTGGGATCAGCAGATGCCAGCCATGTGCCTTCCCAGCTAACAGGTTTTCCAGATGCCATTGTTGGCCTTCCTTCAGTGAAGGTATACGCATGTTGGTGCCTTAATTTGGACATTTTCATGGCCTTCAGACTGTAAGTTTGTAACCAAATAAACCCCCTTTATAAAAGCCAATCCATTTCTCGTATTTTGCATAATGACAGCATTAGCAAACTGGAACAATGGGGAACATGTTTGGTTTGTATGATAAAAAGGTGATTGTGGCAGGTGGAGGATAGGAATATGAGCATAGAAGCAGGAGATAATAAAGGACCATTGAAATTAAGTGGACAGAGAAGAGGATGACATAGATACATGAGATATTGAAGAGTAGACTCAGTGGTGCTTAAGAAGACTTCCGGGTTTCTTGAACAACAGATAGATGGCAAACAATATTGTACAGGGAGCCATGGAATTTTACTTAAATAAAAATGTATTTGAATTTCTCATAGGCAATACAGGATATTGATCAAGAGGGTACATTTTAGAGCTTGATTCTCTGGGTCCAAAGACTCACTTCACCACTTTTTAGTTCTAGAACTTTGGTCTAATTATTTTGCTTTTTTTTTTTTGTCTCAGTTTCCATATCTGTATAGAGAGAAGAATAATGTAGTTGAGTGTTGTGAGGACAAACAAGTCATTACACATAAAATGCTTAGATCAGACATTGGCAAGAGGTTAAAACTCAATAAATTTGAACGAATGTTACTAATCTTACACTTAATTAAACAAACAAGGTTGGTTAAATCTTGAGAGATTCATAAAATCTTTATTGGTGTGCTGTTTTGGAGCTGTTATGTATCCCAGGAAAGAACATGTTCTTTTAATCCATTCTTGTAGGTATAGACTTGTTGTGGGTGGGACCTTTTGATTAGGTTGTTTCAACTGAAATGTGACCCAGCCCATTTAAGGTGGGTATTAATCCTTTACTGGAGTCCTTTATGAGAGGATAAAAGGCAGAGACATTTGGAGAGAGAGCAGAGAGAGAGAAATGCCCAGAGAAGCAAGAAGTTCCCACAGGAGCTGAGAGAGAGAGCCATTGAAACCAGAACCTGGGAGGGAGAGACCAGCAGACATTATCATGTGACTTCCCATGTGACAGAGGAAGCCTGGATGCCAGTAGCCTTTCTTCAGAGAAGGTATCCTCTTGATGATGTCTTAATTTGGACATTTTCACAGCATTGGAATTGTAACTTGTAACTCAATAAATCCCCGTTGTTAAAAGCCAATTCATTTCTGGTATATTGCATTCTGACAGCTTTAACAAACTGAAACACTTGGTTAAATGACTTGTCATGCAATTATTAGTACTGAAACCCTAGCTTACCCCCTATGTGGGATCAGACACCGAGGGGAGTGAATCTCCCTGGCAACCTGGAATATGACTCCTGGGGAGGAATGCAGACCTGGCATCGTGGGATGGAGAACATCTTCTTGACCAAAAGGGGGATGTGAAAGGAAATGAAATAAGCGGCAGTGGCAGAGAGATTCCAAAAGGAGCCGAGAGGTCACTCTGGTGGGCACTCTTACGCACACTTTAGACAACCCTTTTTAGGTTCTAAAGAATTGGGGTAGCTGGTGGTGGATAACTGAAACTATCAAACTACAACCCAGAACCCATGAATCTCGAAGACAATTGTATAAAAATGTCACTTATGAGGGGTGACAATGGGATTGGGAAAGCCACAAGGACCACACTCCACTTCGTCTAGTTTATGGATGGATGAGTAGAAAAATAGGGGAAGGAAACAAACAGACAAAGGTACCCAGTGTTCTTTTTTACTTCAATTGCTCTTTTTCACTTTAATTATTATTCTTGTTATTTTTGTGTGTGTGCTAATGAAGGTGTCAAGGATTGATTTAGGTGATGAATGTACAACCATGTAATGGTACTGTGAACAATCGAATGCATGATTTGTTTTGTATGACTTCTTGGTATGTGAATATATCTCAATAAAATGAAGATTAAAAAAAAAGAAAAGAAACCCTAGCTTAGTTAGTATTTTTATGTGCTGAAACCTTTCCCAATCATGCCCTTGTTTAGGAATTAATTTTTCCAATTCCAGATCATACGTGGCAAAGACTATACATGCCATGCAGATCATATATGGCAAAGAGAGGCCAGGAGGCTGGCTTTCCTGATTAAATTTATTGGCATATATATAAATTTGTAATGACACCTAAGGTGGATAATTTGTTGGTTCAAAAACTTTTATTCTGTTCATTTATGGATATCAGAGAGTACACAGAATGGTTCATGGTTGATGAAAAAGAGCGGAGAGAGGGAAAAAACAGAGTTAGAGAGAGAAAGGGAAGGACGAAGGGAGGGAGGGAAGAAAGGGAGGGAGAAAGGGGAGGAAACAGGAAAATGATTTATAAATAAATGTTGATATTTTAATCTGTGATTGGAGTGTGTAGACATGCTTATGGGAGAGCAGTACTTTCCCAGGGACCACCATCCTTTTCTTATCTCATGAGACCATGTTTCCTTCCATCAAGATACTAGGGCAATCAAATGATTAATCAGAAGTGTGCTTGGCAAGCAAAAAAGACATCAGTACTTAAATGCAGGATATTTAATCTGGGCTGGCTGTTGTGGAGACCAGTGACCTTCCTTCAACATCGTATAGCTTCCTAGTGACTGAAACCTCAGGTCTCTTAGATGTTGTCTTTCTTTTGCATAGCTCTGGAGAAACACTGATAAAATTGTCATTTCTAGCTCTCTCTCTCTCTCTCTTTTTTTTTTTTCTGACCTTATATGAACTACCTTCTTTTTGTTATTAAAACATTTTCTGGTCAAGTGGGATTTTATTGTATCATAATTTACCTTAATAGCAGTTAAATTTTAGATACTTTGATACTATTCAGCAGACAAACTAATTCAGTTTATTTAAGAAATATACCTTATTCTCGTTGTTTAAAAAATCACAAATGACCTCTGAGTATGCAATTGCATCTTTTAAAAATACCATTTATTGCCTGTTTTCCCATTACAATGAAACCATGTTTGATGCCAGGGACACAGGAAAACCAAACTAAAAACTAAAAATATACAAACACAATGAGCAATTGAGGCTATTTTCTTATACAGTGTTTTCTGGCAAAAATGGTAAAATGTGGAAATACCATTTTTTACACTGATTTTTAATTACATTATGACTATTATATTTTCCTATGGCAATAAATGTTATTCTATATCTGGTTTTTAATTGTTGCATGTTATTGCACTGTATAGAGATACATTAATTTACTTTATCCTTTTGAAAGACATTTGAATTCTTTAACAATTTTCTATATTATAGATAATGCGGTAATGAAAGTCTTTAAATATCTACTATTCACATTTTTGCTTCTTTCTATAATGGGGTGGATTGAATTGTGTGCCCCACTTTGGATGTGATCTTGGTCTTGGTCCACATTCTGGTGGGTGTGGATCCATTTCAAATAAGATCTCTTCAAGATGTTACTTCAGTTATGGTATGAATAGGTAGGTTAGGTTTTAATCTGGAATTACTGGAGTCCTTTATAGGCAGAGTGGAAGTTAGATATGGAGAGAAGCCAGGAGAGGGTGCATTTCCATGTGACAGAAAAGCCAAGGACCAAGGATCGCTGGCATCCAGTCCCAGAATACCACAGTCTTGGAAGAAAGCATGCCTTGCTGATGTCTTGGTTTTGGACTTCTCCTAGCCTCAATATCATGGGCCAATAAATCATCATTGTTTAAGTAAACTCATTATATGGTATTTGTTTTAGCAGCCTGGAAACTAAAATGCTTGGCATGCATTTCTAGAAAAGTTTTGCCTTATATATTAATGCATCACCAAATCAGGCATATCATTCTTCCAGGATTCCAATGTAATCCATTATATACTCATGTTTAGGCTCATGTATGTAGGATGATATTTCCTGATTATCATATCAGAATCTGATTGTTTTGTGAATTTGAGCCTGTAATTCCCTGTTTACTTACAGTATTGAGCAACTTAACACGAGCAAATCATTGGTCCCAAGTTATTTTTCTTGCCTTTTGTACCAACTTAATTTTAATATCCTGTTATATATGTATGCCACATATATAGTATATAGTATATATAGTATATAGTGTGTGTATATATATATATGACATATATGTGATAATGATATTTGATTTAGATTTAGTTATTTGTTTCATTAGCTTCTTTATGAGTTTAAATTTAAAATTTCTAAGTCTGAATTCAGGAAGTGTACTTGAAAAAAGTGATACAATTTAAATTAATTTCCACTTAGGAAATGAAGCTCTAGTTTTTATGAACCAAAACATTTGATACGTGGGAAACAACCCATGCTAAAATTTTGTGTTTTTTTTTTGATTTTTAAAATTTTTATTAAGATTGTTCACATACCATACAATTATCCAAAGATCCAAAGTGTACGATCAGTTGCCCCCGGTACCCTCATACAGCTGTGCATCCATCACCACACTTAATTTTTGTTCAATTTTTAGAAACTTTTCATTACTCCAGACAAGAAATAAAGCAAAAGATGAAAAAAGAAAGAAAAGGAATCCTCCCATATCCCTAACCAACCCCCCTCCATTGTTGACTCATAGTATTGGTATAGTACATTTGTTTCTGTTTATGAAAGAACATTGAAACTCTACTAACTGTAGTGTATAGTTTGCAGGAGATGTATTTTTCCCTATATGCCTTTCTATTATTAACTTCTAGTTGTATTGTCATACATTTGTTCTGGCTCATGGAAGAGATTTCTAATATTTGTACAGTTAATCACGGACATTACCCACCATAGGATTCAGATTTATACATTCCCATCTTTTGACCTCCAGCTTTCCTTCTGGTGACATATGTGACTCTGAGCTTCCCCTTTCTACCTCATTCATGCACCACTCAGCACTGTTATTCTCACATCTTGCTACTGACACCTCTGTTCATTTCCAAACATTTAAGTTCATCCAGGTTGAACATTCTGCTCATACTAAGCAACCGCTCCCCATTCTTTAGCCTCATCCTATATCTTGGTACCTTATATTTCATGTCTGTGAGTTTACATAGTATAATTAGTTTCTATCAGTGAGACCCTGCAATATTTGTCTATGTCTGGCTTATTTCACTCAGTATATTGATCCCTCAAGGTTTCATCATCAACCCATTTTTTTTAAGATGGTTTTGTTCATATGCCATATATTCCATCCTAAATAAACAATTGATGGTTTCCTGTATAGTCACATATTTATGTGTTCACCACCTTCACCACTATCTATATAAGGGCATCTACATTTCTTCCACAAGGCAGGAGGGAGAGTCAAAGAAGGTAGAGAGGCAAAAGAAAAAGAAAAAGGAAAGAGGAAAAAAAATGACAGTTAGGAAGCAGCAAAAGGAAAGATAACGTTAAAGTAGAATAAAGAGTCAGAGAACACCACCAATGTCAAGTGTCTCATGTGCCTCCGCTATCCCCACCTCTTATCTATATTTACCTTGGTTTATCGCCTTTGTTACATTAAAGGAAGCTTAATACAATGATTCTGTTAGTTACAGTCTCTAGTTTATGTTGATTTCACCCCACCCCCATGCCTCCCCATTTTTAACACCTTGCCGTTGACATTTGCTTATTCTCCCTCATGAAAGAATGTATTTGTAAATTTTATCACAGTTGTTGAGCACTCTAGATTTCACTGAGTTACACGGTCCCAGTCTTTATCTTTCCTCCTTTCTTCCGGTGTCTCACATGCTCCCAACCTTCTTCTCTCAACCATATTCATAGATATCTTTGTTCAGTGTGCTTACATTGCTGTGCTACTATCTCCCAAAATTGTGTTCCAAACCTCTCACTCCTGTCTTCTCCTATCACTGTTTAGTGCTCCCTTTAGTATTTCCTGTAGGGCAGGTGTCTTTTTCACAAAGTCTCTCATTGTCTGTTTGTCGGGAAATGTTTTGAACTCACCCTCATATTTGAAGGACAGTTTTGCTAGATATAGGATTCTTGGTTGGCAGTTTTTCTCTTTCAGTACCTTAAATATATCACACCACTTCCTTCTTGCCTCCATGGTTTCTGCTGAGAGATCCGCATATAGTTTTATCAAGCTTCCTTTGTACATGATGGATCACTTTTCTCTTGCTGCTTTCAGGATTCTCTCTTTGTCTTTGACGTTTGATAATCTGATTATTAAGTGTCATGGCATAGGACTATTCAGATGTATTATGTTTGTAGTTCACTGCCCTTCTTGGATCTGTAATTTTATGTCTTTCATAAGAGATGGGAAATTTTCATTGATTATTTCCTCTATTATTGCTTCTGCCCCCTTTCCCTTCTTTTCTCCTTCTGGGACACCAATGATACATACATTCTTGTATTTCATTTCATCCTTAAGTTCCCAGAGACGTTGCTCATATTTTTTCATTCTTTTCTCCATCTTCTCCTTTGCATGTAAGCTTTCAGGTGTTTTGTTCTCCAGATCCTGAGTATTTTCTTCTGCCTCTTGGGATCTGCTGTTTTATGTTTCCATTGTGTCTTTCATCTCTTGTGTTGTGCCTTTCATTTCCACAGATTCTGCTAGTTATTTTTTTGAACTTTCAATTTCTGCCTTATGTATGCCCAGTGTTTTCATAAACACTGCCTTTATCTCTTTTGCCATATCTTCTCTAAATGTTTTGAATTGATTTAGCATTAGTTGTTTCAATTCCTGTATCTCAGTTGAAGTGGAAGTTTGTTCCTTTGACTGGGCCATAACTTCATTTCTCTTAGTTTAGGTTGTAGTTTTCTGTTGTCTAGGCATCTGACCTCCTAGGCCTCCCCAGTCGGGTTTTCCCAGACGAGATCAGACTCAGGTCGCAGAAGGAGGAAATATTCAGTATCTGGTTTCCCTGATGGTTTTTCTTAGAGGATTGACACACCCTGTGTTTTTCTGCCTGGCAGGTACACCTGTCAGCCTGTCAGGGCTGGTATAAGGGGGTGTGGCCTGTAGCTCTCCTCCCTCAGGCTTTGGTGTCTGGTTCAGAATGTGAGGCAGATAGTAGAAGAGCTGGGCCCCTCCTTTTCCTCTTGGGAAGCTATGCCCCCTCCAGAAAGGTCATTTGCATATAAATAGATTCTTTGTTTCTCTGACCCTGCTGGTCAGAGAGCTGCGGTTTTAAAATGGCTGAGGCTTTCTCTACTGCAAAGAGCTGTGAGCTTAAAATGGCTGAGGCTTTTTCCACTGAGCCACCCAGGTTGACAGAGAGAGAAAGGGACAGAAAGCTCCCAGATTCACCCTTCGGCCAGCGATTGCACCCGATTTTTTGGGCTCCCCATCCTGAGACAGATATGTCCCCTGACTCTCCCAAGGTCAGTCATCACCAAAAGCCTCTGTCTGATTGTTGGGGATTCGCTGTCTGTGTTGAGCAGTTAACATTAACTGATTGGATCTGGGCTGAGGTACACTTGCTTGTTCAGAGAGTTCTGTTCTTGAGAACTGCGAGGCTTCCATGAGGGAGGGGCTCTCGGCTCTCGGCTAGGGTCCACAGTTTTTACTTACAGATTTTATCCTGCGATCTCAGGCATTCCTCCCATTTCAGGTTGGTGTGTGATGAGTGGACAGTCATGTTTGTCTCCCTGCAGTTATTCCAGGTTATTTACTAGATTTTTGGTCATTTATGAATCGTTCCAGGGGGACTGACAGTCTTCCACTGCTCTCTATGCTGCCATCTTAGCTCCTCCTTTATTTTTTTAAAACGCAATTTTATTGAGATCTATTCATACACCATAAAATAATCCAAAGTGTACAATGAATTGTTCACAGTATCATTATATAGTTGTGCATTCATCATCACAATATTCTGAACATTTTCATTACTTCAAAAAATAAAACTAAAAATAATAATAAAAATAAAAGTAAAAAAGAACACCCAAAACATCTCATACTCATTTCCCCCCCATTATTAATTTACATTTTGTCCACCCTTTTTTTTTTTACTAATCTGTCCATACACTGGGTAAAAGGAGTATAAGCCACAAGGTTTGCACAGTCACACCATATAAGCTATATAGTTATATGGTCGTCTTCAAAAATCAAGGACACTGGATTGCAGTTCAACAGTTTCAGGTTTTTCCTTCTAGCTATTCCAGTACACTAAAAACTAAAAAAGGGATATCTATATAATACATAGGAATAACCTACAGAATGACTCTTGATTCTATTTGAGATCTCTCAGCCACTGAAACTTTATTTTGTTTAGTTTCTCTTCCCTCTTTTGGTCAGGAAGGTTTTCTCAATCCCATAATGCCACATTCAGGCTCATACCTGGGAGTTATGTCCTGCATTGCCCAGGAGATTTACACCCCTGGGAGTCATGTCCCATGTAGGAGGGAGAGCAGTGAGTTTACCTGCTGAGTGGGCTTGGAGAGAGGCCACATCTGATCAACAAAACAGGTTCTCTGGGGGTGATTCTTAGGCACAATTATAAGTAGGCTTAGCCTCTTCTTTGCAGTAATAAGCTTCACAAAGCCAAGCCCCAAGATTGAGGACTTGGCCTACTACAATGGTAGTCCCCAATGCTTGTGAGAATATCGGGAATTCCCCAGGTGGGGAAGTTTAATATTTCCACATTTCCCCAGGTCCTCAAGGGGGCTTCGCAAATATTTTTTATTCTCTGTCCAAATTACTCTGGGATGTATTGGGGTTTCATGCTAACTTGGACAAACCAACCAAATCTCAACCCTGTTCAAGTTTCCATGTAATTACGGTGTTTGAGTAAACTGACCATTCAAGTAAACGTATATAGTGTGCTACAAAAAATATAGATTTTGCACCAAATAAACATCTCTTCCTTTGGTCTCACACAGAAGTTGAGGTTTGTATACACAGTCAATATCATTCTTTTCCCATTAGTCTGGTTTACCTTAGTTCTAATCAAGTCCATTTCATTCATATCTCTAATTGAAGTCTGATCTCTTTTTCAGCTTTCTTGACATTTGCTTTATGGGGTAATGCTGACATTCATAGCTGCTGAACTCTGGCTTTGAGTCTCAGGTGTCATACAGATACCTGAAGTTCAAGGGCCCAACCAGGTTATACACAAACAGCTCAGCATCTCAGAATTTACAGATAAATGTTGCAACTCATGAATAGATATGACTGCTGTAAGAGCTCACAATCTAAGAACCTTTACTGTAAACTTTCCCCTGATAACCTATGCTCTCAGATTCAATTCTTAGAGTTTGCATATTATAGTTAGATCCATATTAGTGAGGCATTACAGTGTTTGTCTTTTTGATTCTGGCTTATTTCACTCAACATACTATCTCCAAGGTCCATTCACTTAGTTGCATACCTCACAACTTCATTTCTTCTTGCTGCCACTCAGTATCCCATTGTATGTGTACACCACAGTTCACCATTCTGTTTATCAGTTGATATATCCCTAGGCCACCTCCATCCATTGTGAATTGTGAATTCTGCTGCCATAAACACCAGTGTGCAATGTCCACTCAAGACCCTGCTCTCAGTTCTTCCAAGTATATGCCAAATAACAAGGTTGAGTACCATATGGCAACCCCATAATTAGATTCCTGTGGAACCACCACACTGTCCTCCAGCTGGGCTGTGCCATTCTTCCTCCCTACCAACAGGGAATAAGTACATCCCTGTCTCCACATTTTCTACAGCACTTTGTATCCATCTGTTTATTTTTTAAACAGTTTTATTCACACACCATACAATCCACCCTAAGTAAACAATCAATGATGCCCAGTATAATCACATAATTATGCATTCACCACCACAATCTAAATGAGGACATTTCCGTTTTTCCCCAAAGAAAGAGGAAAAGGAGGAAAAAAAATGAAGAATAAAAATACAAAAGATAGAAGAAAAATAAAAATAAAATACAATGAAAAAGTCAGAAAACACCACCACCACCAAGTATCGCATACCACTCCCTTATATCCCCTTCTTACAGACATCTAGCTTTGATACATTGCCTTTGTTACAATTCGTGGAAACATCTTACAATGTTACCATTAACTATAGACTCTGGTTTGCATTGATTGTATTTTTCTCCTATATCATCCAATTTTCAACACCTTGTAATATTGACATTCTTTAGTTCTCCGTCATTTAAAAACATTGTTATATTTGTACATTTAATCACCATCACCAACTCTAGGTTTCACTAAGTTATACAATCCCCATCTTTATCTTCTATCTTTCCTTCTGGTGTCATATTTGCCCTTTGCTTCCCTCTTTCAACTGTACTCACACTCATCTTTGTTCAGAGTACAATACAATGTTGTGTTACCATCACACACTATTGTGATATACATTCCATTTCTGGATCTATACAATCAATCCTCTTGAAACTTCTGTAATCCTTTTAGCATCAAATGCCCAATCTCTAACCTCTATCTCCTGATAACCTGTGTTCTCAGCCCTTAAATTTTGCTCATCAATGTTAGTCCATATTATTGAGACCATACAGTATCTTTACTGATAGTCTTCATTTCTACACTCTTCTCCAAACCTCCCTCTCCTGTCTTTTCCTATCTGCCTGTAGTGCTCCCTTTAGTATTTCTTATAGAGCAGGTATCTTGTTCACAAACTCTCTCAGTGTCTGTCTGAGAATATTTTAAACTCTCCCTCATTTTTGAAGGATGGTTTTGCTGGATATAGAATTCTTCATTGGCACTTTTTCTCTTTCAGTATCTTAAATCTATCATAGCACTGCCTTCTCACCTCCATGGTTTCTACTAAGCCTTATCAAGCTTCTTTTGTATATGATGGATTGCATTCCTCTTCCTGCTTTCAGAATTCTCTCTTTGTCTTTGATTTTTGATAATCTGATTTTAAGTGTCTTGGAGTCAGTCTACTCAGATCAATTCTGTTTGGGGTACATTGAGCTTGTTGGATCTGTAATTTTATGTCTTTCATAAGAGATGGGAAGTTTTCAGTGATTATTTCCTCCATTATTGTTTCTGCCTCTTTCCCTTCACTTCTTCTGGGACACCCATGTCACATATATTCATGTGCCTTATGTTGTCATTTAATTCCCTGAGACCCTGCTCATATTTTTCTATTCTTTTCCCTATCTGTTGTTTTGTTTGTAGGATTTCAGATGTCCTTTCCTCTAGTTCCTGAATTCTTTCTTCTACCTCTTCAAATCTGCTGTTGTGTGTCTCTACTGTGTTTTTTATCTCTTCTATTGTGGCTTTCATTCCCATAAATTCTGCCAATTGTTTTTTTCAAACTCTTGAGTTCTTCCTTATGTTTTCCCATTGTCTTCTTTATAGCCTTAATATCTTTTGCCATATTTTCTGTCAACTTGTTGATTTGACTTTTGAATTGATCTAGCATATTTGTTTGAGCATCTTTAATTGTTTCAACTCCTGTATCTCATTTGAATTGTAAGTTTATTCCTCTGACTGGGCCATATCTTTGTTTTTTCCTAGTGTCTTTCATAATTTTTTATTGTCTAGGCATCTGGTATCCTTGATTACCCCAATTAGATTTTCCCAGACCAAATGGGCCTAGGTCTCAGGAGGAGACTGTATTCAGTATCAGGTTTCCCTAAGGTTGAGACCCAGCAGGTTGTCAGACTTCCCTGTGACGCCTCTAGACCCTGTGCTTTTCCTGTCCTGCCCAGCAGGTGCACATGTCAGTCCACAGCTCCCCACCAGGGTATAGAGTTGTGGTGCATTTAATTCTCAGTGGGCCCTGCCCCAGCCAGGGACTGAGGGTGTCAGAATCCAAGCTTAAGCTGTTTCTGTTTATTTTTTTTCCTCCAGGTCCTGGGGTCTGAGTTCTCTGAGGGAGGGCTACCACTTGAGCTGCCCCCCCCCCCCCTTTTCTTAGGGAGGATAAGCCCTTTAGGGAATTATCTTCTACCCTTGAGTTTTTCCTTTGAGTCTTTATATATCTTAACTCCACTCTTGCCTGGGTCAGTGCTGGTAATTGAAAATGCCTGAGGCTTTCTCTAATGAGCTAATTAGAATGAGAGGGAAAAAAAAGAAAACAAGAAATCCCATTCTCAGAGCCAGTCCCCAGCCCTCCAGTTTACCAGGGAAGAACCAGAGTTTGTACCCAGCTCATTGTGGCCCTTTTCTTGGGACACAGCCCTTTTCCAGTATTCTGAGCTCAGCAGACTCCAAAAGCCTCAGTTTTTATTTATTTATGTATCTTTTTTCATCAGCCCTGTTTCCTCTCTGCCAGGAGATAGCTCCCAGTTCCTTTCCTGCTTGCTCTGGGTTCATCTGTGCTCATAGCCTGTATTCAGTAGTTCAGATTTGTTAATTAAAACTGCAATTGGAGCTGAGTTGAGCTGCATTCCCTTGATCCTGGCAGGGACTGCTTCTTTTTTCCACAGTGAAGTTTTCCAACTCAGTTTGCCATGCTGGTGAGGGAGGGACACTAGCTCTACAGTTTGGGGAGCTTTACTTACACATCTATGCTGCAATCTCAGCCATTCCACTCCTTCCAGACTGGTGTACGATGTGTGTTTGGTCATGGATATCCCCCCATTAGTTGTTCCAGACTATTTTCTAATTAGTCCTTGCTATTTACTAGTTGCTCTAGGTGACTAACTAAATTCCACACCTCCCTATGCCACCATCTTACCCCACCTCCCCTAAAATCCTTTTATTCCCACTTTACCATTTAGTTTGTTTGCCATTTAAATGTTTTTGAAGGCTAAAAATGGCAAAAGATATGGGAAAATCTACAGATGTAGTTCTGGATCTAGGTGTGTGTGTGTGTGTGTGTGTGTGTGTGTCTGGGTGCACACCTTTGTCTATCACGGAAACAGGTGTGGTGTACATGTGTCTATCATGAAATTAGCTATAGCTATGCTTTTTATATATATTTATAGCATTTATAGATAGTACCTTGGTATTGCAACATATAAAAACAATTCTTATAGAAGAAGGAGCATTTCCAACCAACCCAGTAAGGCTAAATGTGATAGAAAAAAAATTCAGAACCTTTTTAAATAGATGCATTAAATAGTCGCTCACCCCATTTCTGAATTAGGCATTAATTTATAAGTAGAAAATGTTTTTCCCTGTTTAAAAATTAGAAAACCAGTTAACCTGTCCTACATTTTAGACAAGGGTTCTTAATCTGAGGTTGACTGACCCTTGGGGAGTTCCTGCATGGACTTTAAAATATGTAAAGTCACCAAAATTATACAATCCTAATAATGTGGTTATGTGCTTCTGTGCATTTTCCTCTGGTCAAAGATTTGATAGTTTTTAAACCACATTCTCCTTGGGGTCAGTAATACCCAAAAGGGTTAATAAAAATTATTATAAAACATAACAGTAATTCTTCAGAACCCATAATTAACATTGATAGCAAGGATACGATCTTGACCTTGTCAAGAGCAGCTACAATAATTTTTAAATGGGGAAAAAGGAGGCATCACTTATTGCATGCAGAGTATATTTCTGGAAATTTTGTTCAGAGAGAGAGGGAGGAAATCCTCCCACTGATCACCTGATCAATTTTGGGATTATAGTTTTAGGTATTACAGGCACTTGTCAAAGTTTTTACAACTGAGGTTGAGTATTTTGTAGCAAGTTACTGTCACTGTTTACTTTGTGACAAACTTTGTAAATCTATTAAATATGTCACTAAATAGTTGTCTAAAATGTGTTTTACTTTTATTGACTATTCATCAGGCACTTACCCATTGCCTCATTGTTCCCAGGACTTCACCTGTCCCAGTGGAGAAGCCTAGGAAAGTTACAGTTGCTGCTTCCTGCAAAGATTATGGTTTCTGATTGTGCTGCCCATAGTGTTTTCAGTCAATCTGCTGCCTCTCACCTAATGTATAATGCTGTATAAATTGCATTTTTCTTTGTACTGATGCTTGCAAAAGTAGGGGGTATGCTGAGCATGGGTGATGGTAATCACAGAAAAGGTATTGAGGAAAATGAGTCTTACAGAGGGATTTGAATGAATTTATAAAGACACTTCAGAAGAGAAAATAACATAATTAAAGCCACAAACATGGGAATGGCTATTATTCTTATCTGAGAAATAATAAGGAGGTAACCTAACTGGAGTTGGCAGCCCTTTGTGCATTTTAAGATCAGAGGTTAAGTTTGGCCTTCCCAAACATGATTTGATTTAATTTGTAGCTTTTGTTACTTACTCACCCTTTTGACATGATTGCATTTTAAGAAAAATTAGAAGTAATAATTTATTTTCTTTTCAATTTAGAGCAATCCAGTAGGCCTACCCAGTTGCATGTCTTTGCACAGCAAAACTTGTAAATTAAGTTTTTTACATAAATAATACTTTCTTATTAATTGCTTCAGAAACACTAGCTCTAGTCCATTTGGAAGGTTTTTGTTTCCAGAGTGTACTGACTGGTTTCTCCATTTCTGTAGGGCTCCCCTACAATAAAGGCTCTTCCCACATCCACAGTGATCCTTGTAAAATCTAAGCCAGATCAAGTCACTCCTCTGCTCAGAATTTCCAATGACTTTCCTTTTCACTCAGAATAAAATCCAGTGCTATTACCATTGTCTATGATGCCCTACAGATCATGTTCCCTGCTGGCGACCTCCCTGACCCATCTGTCCCTGTGTCTCTCTGTCTAAATGGCTTGCTTCTTCATCTCAATTCAGATCTCTGCCCATCTCTGATCACTGGGTGTTTTCTCATGACCTTATCTAAAATAACCCTCCCTCCCAACTCTGCCCCAGCACTCTCTAGCCTTATTTACCATGATTTTCTTCATACCACTCATCACTGCCTGACTTATTATACATTTATTTGTTTATTGTCTGTCTCCCCCCACTAGAATATAAGTTCCATGATAGTGGGGATTTTTTTTGTTCAGTACTCTATCACCACATCTAGAAGAGCACTGGCACTCAACAAATATTGAAGGAAGGAATGAATAAAATCATTTTAAATAATGTTAACATCTTTAACACTTTATTTTTATTGGGAATAACATTTTAAAGTTTAATAGTAACTTTAATATGAGAGCTATGCGTACTAAAAATCATTTCACCATATAAAGTAATTAAACAAAATTGTCATGCAGTACCAGATCATTTGCCAGAAAGAGTGTTTTCCTTATGCACACAGTATTCATTTTAGTGGTAGCATTTTCTAAAGCAAACATGAATTCATTCTTCAAAATGTGAAAGCCATTAAAGTACAGTGGATGGGGGTAAAAATATCCAGTGATGTGAACAAATTGACAAAATAATCTGCGTTTTTTCTTTTAGGGTAGTGGTGAGAATATTAGGGAAAATCTGGGTGAAGTTGTAAGTGACAAATGTAATATCAAGATGAGTTTGCAGTGAAAGCCACTGCTTGGGAGGGTCAAAGGAAAGCTAGTGTGGTTTGACCTTATCTGAAATGTCAGCCCCAATGAGCTTGGATATATCCTGACCCAGCCAGTCAAGGTCTGCCATTCCCCCTGGATGTGATTAGCCAGGATGTCTGTCTTTTTGTCAGGAAGGAGTCAGGAGTTGCTGTTTTGTATCATAAGTGATCCTGGGGATGGAAGTGGATGACTGTAGCACCATCTAAGGTCAAGTCAGCACCCAAATTTGTGTCCATCCAGCTGTCCTTGATCTGAACACTTTATCCATCTGTAAAGTCAAAAGAAAATTGACCAGTGAGAGAATATTGTACTGTTCATCTACAAATTTGTACCATTTGAAATGCTTCTTGAATTTTTCTTGTTCTACATTTCTGATTCCTAAATGCCTAGCAGCTTAAAAGGCTGTGAAGGATATAGTAGTGTGTTACTTGTAAATTATCTGAGACAGGCCGACTACCTGGCCCTGTAGGGGTTGGGTTGAAGAGGTTGGCATAATTGGCAAATAATATAGGCTTTTTGGTTAACATGACTTCTATGTATAACAGAAAATTTCTTTTTGAGCATCTAGTCCTTTACAGTGTGCTATTACGAGTAGAGTCTTCAACAAGGATCTGATGGGCTAAAGTAGAAATGATGGCCAGATGTTTTTATTTCTTTTAATTTTTTAAAAATTTAAAATACCATAATAACTAATATTGATAGGAAGAGTGATATACAATGCAATTATTTATTTTACAAGGAGGTTTGGTACATCAGGGAAGCATCTTTAAGTTTAATACATTAGGCTTTTATTTCTTCCTTACATTATGATTGTGAATTGGGATTACAGAATAAATCAGAAGAAATCTATGAAGTAGCCAAAACTTCTTGAACATTAAAGTGAAGAAAAAAGACACTTTCATCAATTAAATAGAAACTCCTATGTTCCTCCACTTAGTATGGATAGGAATTAAAGGGAAATCATGAGACATTATGGTTTCCAATAAAAATCAAAGAAAGCAACTGGATCTTCTATTTTAGGAAATCCTATTAATAATGTGTTACAAATACAGAAAGGGGGGGGGTGGTGGTGACCCAATGCCTAGGAACCAACTGTACCTACAGCTTGGAAGAGGACGGATAAGCGAGGTGAAAGCTGCTAGAGAGGGTGAGCAGGAGGATCAGAGTTCGGAGTTAGGAGGGAGAGCACAGGAGGAGAGTGCAAGAAGTGCTGAGGAGAAGAGAGGAGCAGTGGGTCATGATCATGTCCCCTGTTGCTTCTCAAAAGACCTTTTCCCACCCGGCACCCCACATCCCTTAGGACTCTGATGTGATTCTGGTTGGAGGTGTGGGGCTGATGACATGTGAATGTTCCAAGAGAATTGCTACAATTCTGCTTTACAAAAGAAGATACATCTATTGCTCAGAAGTGATCCAGATTATCGTTTGGTACAAGTGAAAGTACAACAGCCTATAAAATTTAAGTCACGAGTCAGTTTTCTGCCAACTTGGCATTCACACGAAAACTTGTTTTGGTTTCATGAACAGAAAATATGTATCTTTTCTCATGTTCCCAACTTGGAATCTGGTTGCAGCTGATTCCTTTACAGTTAGGAAATATATAAGTTCTCATAGCCTCTTCAAAATATATATATATATATATATATATATATATATATATATATATTTGGTAAAAAATCAGGGTTACCTGTGCCACAAAGAAGCAACATATCAGATTCTGAGTTTCCTTTCTTATAGTGCCATGTTACAAGAGGTATAGTGCCATGCTTTTTAACTGACATGCCAGTGTGGTATGAAGGTTTCCCTTTGCCAGAAAATTGGGGGCATCCAGAAGAGATTGTGCCCACCACCAATTAGAATTGATGGCTAGAACTTAGCACTTATAGAAGTGGGTCTCACAACTAGGACAGGTAGGTAAGGCCAATGGTGCAAACTGCTTTGGCACAGGCAGTCATCTTGGGTTGAGGGTGCAGTGCAGTCAGAAAACTTGGAACCTGCAAGATTCCCAGAACTCTGGTGGCTGGTGAGGGAAGACCACCTCAAGTATGCTGCAATATTAAAAGGTTGAATAACACTGACAAAGTGTTCAGCTGTGCCCCAGGGGCAGCACATAAGAATTCATTTCAGTGAAATGCTACATTCACAGAAGTGCTATCATCCTAGAACTACACCCTAGAGGGTCTTATTCTGGTTGTGCTGGGAACTGAATTACTCTGTGCCACTCTGGAGGATGAAGCAGCAAAGCTGCCCTGTTTTGGGGGAGTTGTTTAGCTCTTCTCTCAAACTTCATCATGGATGATGGTAGCCTGTAAAATATTTGCTCTCTTCATGAACCTTCATCTCTGTGCTTTTATATTCAGTTATTTCTTTTCTTATGGCAGCCTTGTCAGCAGGGGTCAGTTTGGTCCAAGGTTTGTTGACTCACCAGTCATAAACCTGAGCATCTGTTACCTCAACATATTCATTGAACCTCAGAATCTTCCCAGCCACCACGAGTCTTTGACTGAGCTTTCTCATGAGCTAATGCTTGATTTCTCAATTTTCTGCCTGGCTATCAGCTTCATTTTTTAGGCTACAGTGTATACTGTTGTTCTACTCCTCCTGGTGTTGGTTTTTTGACTCATTTGCTGGGTCAGTTTGTTTACAATCTGCTGCCGTTATTTCATTCCACTCTTCCTTACTTTTTTGGTGCCAAGAATTCAGGTTCAGTTCTGGTTTGCTGGGTCTGTGGTTCAGCTTCATTGCCAGGGTGTCTTTCTTCTCCACTTTGTGGGCCATGGCATTGTTTTGGCTTTCATCTTCATCCTCTTCATCTCAATACCTAATGGGACCCTCTGGATCATAGTCACTCTCCTTCCTCTTCCTCTTCCTCCTGCAGACACTGTGGAAGTTTAGGAAAGACTGAAGTAGATGCCATGTCTTCACTGAATGCACATGGACAGGTTTGCTCCTCGTCTACATTGTCTGGAACTTTCAGCATTTCAATAGTGATGGGAAGTGACCCAATCTGACCCAGGGTACTGCTGTTCTTAGAAAAGTTGTCACTGTTTTCAAAGAGCAACAAATGATCTCTATGAGAGCCCTCCAAGGAAGGATTCATGGGCAGTGCGCTGGTTAGGGCCTGCTGGATTTGAATATGCAGTGGGAGTGGGGGCAACCTAGAGGGTACATGGGGCTCCCCAAAGCTCTGCTCCACCATCCTCTTGGGTACTTCCTTTTTTTGATCTTCCTGCTGAGGGACCTTCTGAAGTAGATTTAAGGAAGGTGGAAACTCAATTTCTAGCACAACTTGAAAAGTCCTAGTGGAGAATGGAGATCATGGGGGCTCTGAAAGTATAAGAGTAGGTAGCAGGGTGGATGGAGAGGAAGGTAGGATCATTAGCAGAGGTACCGACCTCACAGAGCATGTCCTCTTCTCTCTTTTATCACTTGGTGTTTTTGTGGTGGCAGCAGCAGCAGACTCTGAGGTGGGTGCCAAGGTTGATGGAATGTCTTTCTTAGGTGGTAAAGGTGGGGATGGTTTCAGTAACAATGTACCACTGTTTCAGAACTAGGCTTGCTTCTGGTTGAGCCAAATTGCTTTTCAGCATCCTCTTCTGGAGTAGGTTTCCTAAGAGTTGCTATTCCTTCGCTTAGACTGGAGTAGAAGATCTGGCACCTCAAATGCGGGTTGTATGACCATTATTTAACATGGAATGGCTCATCCTTCCTGTGTCCTCACCACCCTGCTTAGGGTCTTCCAACAGAACTTTTCTTTTAACCAGCTCTTCTCTGGGTTTTTGCATAGACTTCTTTCTTTCTAAAACTTCTGATGTCTCTGATGTTATTACTGCTTTTTTTTTTTTTTTTCCCTGCCACTTCCAGGGCTTGAAGATCTCGCCAAAGCCTGAAAACTTGCTCTTCCTTTTGGTGAAAGGCATCATGTCATCTGCTTCCAAACTGTCCATGACCATGCCTGCGTCTGCAGTGGGTTGGCCTGCTTCTTAGTTAGAATCCAGGAAAATGTCCAAATCAAGAGATCATCAAGGTGATGTTTTCTCGCCAAAGACTGGTTATGGTGATCCTTGGCTTCTCTGCCACATGGCAAGGCACATAGTGGCATCTGCTGGTCTTTCCCTTCTTTTCTGGGTTCCGTTGATTTCAGCTTCTTGCTTCCTTGGCTTTCCTTCTGTCTGTACATGTTTGATTGACTTTTTTAGCTCAGCTAATCTTCCTTTAGATGTGATCACTTTATATGAACATGTACATATGTAACATAAAGATTGTTCTCATGTTTATGTTTTGTTCTTCCTTATTCTATTTGGGGCACTCCATGTCAGTAGGCTTTTAATAATACTGGGTGACTCAGAATGGCTATTGGCTATGATTCATGAGTCTGTGTAGAGATACCTAGTCCAGTTAATTTCTGAGCAGCATTCTCCTTGGCCACGAGCATTGCCTGAAATTCACGCAGAGCAGAGAGCATATAATACCCTGGCTTGTCAGTAGTTTACCATCAGTATAGTGGATGGCTGCAATACTCCTTGTGTTAATGGATTCACCAAATTAACAGGTGGGTCATTTTATCAGTGAGTAACATTTCTGTTTCATGTGGCAAATCTTAAAGGTGATGCCACCATATGTTGTTCCTGGCAATGCATATGGCCATCAGTTATAAAAGCTAGTAGCAGGGGTTGCAATAATTGTGTCCAGTCAGCATGTTGGTTCACTTGCAATGGGCTTAAGTGGCCCAAATTATTCATACTAATTTAAAATCCTATATAAAGGAATCATATATGAATGAATAGTAATCATAGTCTAAAGCAGAGTCCAAAGGACATAGCCTGTTGGCCATAGGTAACATCAGCTTGAATCATAAAAGGGTATTTCATTTGCCAAGGCCTTTCTCAGTACCAGTAACAATAGACATCCGAATTCACATGTCTAGTAAGCCCATCAGACTCTCTCCTTCCAGGATATGTGAACTGGTATACAGATAGGAGACCCACTGGAGGGTAACTGATTGCTAGGGTTACCCTTTAACGAAGTCTTTGACAGGATCCTAATCAGACTGGAGGGAGACTCTAATACCCACATGAAGATTAGTCTTGCAGCACAATGCAAATGACTGAAATGTTTCCCTCTGGAAATAACACTTGAATAGGGTCAAAAATTGTGCTATCCCTTCAGCTTCATCCTTTGAGTTCTCCATTGAGGATTCAGAGAGCTGTGAGAACTTGTAAGGTGGGTCACAGGGGAAACAACTAACAGCCCAAATCTCTAAAGTGGACCCCTTTGCAGCAACCTTCTCAACCCTATGTTTTGTTTGCTCCCATCTCAAAAGAACTACTTGAACTTACAGACTACTTTGTCTTCTTGGCCCCTTCCCCCATTATCCCTTTCCAATAAACTCAGTAGGTTCCTATGGAATTTACTGACTTCACCATCCTCCTTATATATCTTCCATAGTTTAATGTATGGCAACCCATCAAGTTGTGCTTTGTCAAATTGTCTATTCATAAGCCTTAAGCTTATTTTTTTTCCTTCA
Source organism: Choloepus didactylus (assembly GCF_015220235.1). NCBI lineage: Eukaryota > Metazoa > Chordata > Mammalia > Pilosa > Megalonychidae > Choloepus > Choloepus didactylus. The sequence continues at coordinate 181,025,974 of NC_051310.1, read as the reverse complement.
AGGAAACTAGCCTTTAAGGATCCTCTTACTTGATTCCCCACCTACTGGGGCTTCTTTTCTTTCTTTCCATTCTTGAGGTGAGTGATATATCATCCTAGAAGAAATATTCCATTTTGAACATAGTCTCCCAGCCAAAGGTGCAACGTCATTGTCTATTTAGAAGGACTTGCTTGTATTAAATATTTCAGCATTCTAAGTGAGATAAGGACATTATCAGAAGTTTTCCTTTGAAACCCTAGGTCCTCATAAAAATGTGCTATCACAGTAAGCTATCTCAAGAAGCTTCAGCTACAGTGATGGTATTACTGCTTACAGTAATTTACTTGATGATGGAATGTATTCCCAATTCCACCAAACATCCAGTTCAAGGATGGGATGGGAACACCTGCCCTGGCATTATTATTTGACACATACAACTTACTGTGTCACATGTGGTCATATGTTTTGCCTCCTAGTGTTTTCCCCTTGTCTTCTTTCAATAGCAACATAGTCCCCCTCATCATTTAAAGGAACAATCCAAGCTTCAAAGATTCTTCTGAGGATTCTGGTGACAGCAATTTCAGAGAGAATTTGTTCCATGCCTCTCCCCTGACTTCTGCTGGGTGACTGGCAATGTCTTGGCTTGTGTGGCATAACTCAATCTCTGCCTCTATCACGTGGTTGTCTCTCTGACTCTCTGTGTCTTTTTAAAACCAGTTATATTGGATTAGAGAACATCCTAATCCAGTTTGGCCTCATCTTAACTAATCATCTTCAACGATCCTTTTAACATTCACATTCACAGGCCTGGGCATTAGTACTTGAACTTGTCTTTTGTAGGACACAATTCATAACACTACACCAGTAAAAGAAAACTTCTGCATGATTAAGCCACTCTAGTTGGCTCTTCTGTTAAGTATAGCTAAATATACGCCAAAGTGAAATACTGACAAACCACTGATGTCGGACAGCTGCAGTGGAGAAGCTACAGTGCTGGGACCACTGGATGAGCCTGAGAAATGCCAGCCTTCACCAGCAAAGTGCTTCTTTACCTGCCTTTAAAAATTTATGTGTGTGTGTGTGTGTGTGTGTGTGTGTGTATAAACTAAAGTCAGTCCATAGTATAGAGATTTTCTTAATTTTTACCTAATATCTTTAGGCTTCTCTTGGCTGTGGTAGTTTTTCAGACTTGTTTTTGATGACATTTGTACTTTAGAGGTGTACTGGTAGGTATTTTGTAGGATTTCTTCTGCTGAAATTTGTCTGATTTTTTTCTCATGAGAAGATTGGGATTTTCTTTATTGAGAGGAAGACTGCAGTTGTAAAATGGCATCTTTTTCACATCATATCAAAGATACATAATATCCACATGATTTATTACTATTGATGTTGGCCTTGTTCACCTGACTGAGGTAGTGTCTGTCAGATTTCTATACTATAAGGTTACTCTTTTTTCTCCCCTTTCTGTACTGTGTACTTTGGAAGGAAGTCATTATGTGCAGTCCAGACCTAAGGAGTAGGGAATTATGCTCTCTCTCCTTGAGGGCAGAATATCTACATAAATTGTATGGAATTCTTTTGCATAAGAGAGTTATCTCTTCTCCCCCATTTATTAATGTACTTGATAATTTATTTATATTAGCATAGAATTGTGGATACTTATTTAATACTTCAGGCTATATTCCAGAAATACTTTTTTTTTTTTCTCGAATAGTTCCATCTTTGGCCATTGGGAACTCTTTCAATTGACTCCTGTGCTCTTTTGACATAACCCCATCAATATGGTAGGTTTTAAGCACTTCCTTACATTTTGGTACTATAATAAGGAGGTTTATCAGCATATTCCCTGTCTTGGTCCTAGAATCAGCCATTTCTCAAAGGATCCCCTGTTCCTTTTATTGGAGAATGGGGTTAGAATCCAAGGTCTGGGTGCTAGGTGTGTTCATGGTATCTTTCTTTTAGGATTCTCAGATGACAGAGAAAAAAATCTATGTATAAACACATAGCTATAAATGTTTCTATATGTATTTTGTTCTATTAAGAACATAAGTTTTCCTTATCTATATTGAGCTAAAAATTATATTATCCCTTTGTCTCCAACTCTAAATCATTAACAACTGGATCATTCTAGCTTCCTTCCCTTGTTTATCTGTAAACTCCCACTCCAACAGTGAGAACTTGGATCCCAGCATCTACCATACATTTAAATATTGTTTCATTCCAGTAAACATGTGTATCAGAATCAGTATTGTAAACTTGTAACCACATGGGAAAATAACTTTATCAACTAGAATATATCCCTCATCTACAGTTCCTTTTGTTTTTAGTCTTACAGTTTCCACTTATTTCCAAATTTATTAAGATCAGTACCTATCCCCCTTGCCCTCACCCACCTCCCCTGCCCTTCCCCATTTCTTCAGTGAGGTTGTTTCATACAATCGTAATACAGTTAGATTCTCCTGTTATACTCTGCATTCCTTGTTAGGATCCTCCAAACTAGTCAGTGGTATTTTAAAAATTTGCATACATTAAGGTTGACTCTGTGTACTATAAAGTTATATGAGTTATGACAAATGCATAATATCTGTATCCATTATTACAGCATCATACAGAATAGTTTCACTGCCCTAAAAATCTCCTGTGCTTTACCTGTTCATTCCTCTCTAGCCCCTAGCTTCTGGCAACCACTAATCATTTTACCATCTCTATAGTTCTGCTGTTTCCAGAATGTTATATAATTGAATCATATAGTATGTAGCCTTTTCATATGGGCCTTTTCACGTAGCATTATTCATTTGTTTTTTCCTACGTATCTTTTTGTGGCTTGATAGCTCATTTATTTTTATTGCTTGATAAAATTCCATTGTACAAATGTACCACAATTTGTTTATCCATTCACCTATTGAAGGACATCTTGGTTGCTTCCAGTTTTGGTGATTATAAACAAAGCTGCTATAAACAACTGTGTATAGGTTTTTATGTGTACATAGCTTTCAAATCAATTGGGTAAATTCCTAGGAACCCAGTTGTTAGATCAAATGGTAAGATTATGTATAACTTTGTATGAAATTGCCAAACTGTCTTCCAAAGTGGCTGAATCATTTTACATTCTCACCAGCAGTGAATGAGAGTTCTTGCTGTTCTACATCCTCACCAGCATTTGATGTGGTAGTTGTTATTTTTTGGATTTTATCCATTCTAATAGGCATGTAATAATATCTCATTCTTGATTTCATTTGCAGTTGCCTGATGACAACGGTTGATGCATATCTTTTTATATGCTTAATTGCCATCTGTATATTTTCTTTGGTTAGATGTCTGTTCAGATCTTCTGCCCATTTTGTAATTGAGTTGTTTGTTTTATTATTGTGGAGTTTTAAGTGACTTTTTAAAATATTTTGGATACAAGTCCTTCACCAGATATGTGCTGTGAAAACATTTTCACCCAGTCTGTGGCTTGTCTTTTGAGTCTCTTAACAGTGCCTTTTGCAGATCAAAAGTTTTTCATTTTAATAAAGCCTAACATCATTTTCTTTCATGGAGCATGCTTTGGTGTTGTATCTACAAATTCACTGCCAAACCAAGGGTCACATAGATTTTCTCTTACATTTCCTTCTGAAAGTTTTATAGTAATGTATTTCATATTTAATTACGTGATCTATTTTGAGTTAAATTTTGTGAAAGGTGTAAGATTTTTGTCTAGGTTCATTCATTGCATATGGACATCTAGTTGTTCATTTGTTGAAAAGACTACCCTTTCTCCATTGAATTGCCTCTGCTCTCTTGTCAAAGATCAGCTGACTATTTGCATGGCTTTATTTATTGGCTTTCTATTCTAGTCTATTTCTGGGATTTCTATTCTGTTCTATTGATTTGTTTGTGGAATTTGCCAATACAACACTCTCTGGATTACAGTTTCTTTATAGTACGTCTTGAGACTGGATAATGTCCATCCTCCTGCTTTGTTCTTCTTTAGTATTTATTGGCTTTTCTGAGTCCTTTGCTTTTCCTATAAGCTTTAGAATCCATTTGTTGATATCCACAAAATAACCTCTTGGGATTTTCGTTGGGATTGCATTGACTCTTTGTATAAAGTTGGAATGAACTGATATCTTAATATTGAGAGTTCCTATCCTTGAGCACGGAATATCTATACATTTATTAATCTTCTTTAATGATTACTTTTATCAGAGTTTTATAGCTCTCCTCATATAGAACTTGTATGTATTTTATTAGATTTATTCCTAGGTAGTTCATTTTTGGAGGTGTGTTAATATAAATGGTATTGTGCTTGTAATTTCAAATTTCAATTGTTCATTGCTGGTATATAGGAAAGCATTTGACTTTTGTATATTAATCTTTTATCCTCTGATCTTGCACTTATCTATTTTGTTGATTCCTTGTGATTTTCTTCATAGGCATTCATTTCATCTGTAAACTAGGACATTTTTGTTTCTTCTTTGCCAATCTGTATACCTTTTATTTCATTCTCTTGTCTTACTATGCTAGGTGGGACTTCCAGTATAATGGTTAATAGGAGTGGTGAGAGAAGACATTCTTGCCTTGTTCTCAGTCTTTTGTACCTTTTGTACCTTCCATCCTTATGTACCTGGAAGAAACTTAAGAAACTTCACTTGGTTGTGGTATATAATTGTTTTTATATATTGTTGGATTTGATTTGATAGTATTTTGTTGAGATTTTTGCATCTAGGTTCATGAGAGATCTTGGTTTGTAGTTTTTCTTTCTTATATTATCTTTATCTGGTTTTGGTATTAGGGTAATGCCGGCCTCATTGAATGAGTTAAGATGTGTTTCCTGTGTTTCTATTTTATGAAGGAGTTTACAGAGAATTGAAGTTGGTTACTTTTGCTTCTACTATATCAGATAAAGGCTCTGGTAGAGTCCCTGCCCTTGGAATGTTGGCCTTTTTAATGGAGAATGTGCTGGGTACATTTAAAAATGCTTACTATTCTTCTCCACCTGCCAGAAACGTGAAGGTTTTTGTGGACTTTTCACCTTGAGAACTTGGTGGGGTTCCTGGAGATAAAACCCCTGAAAGTGGGGAGACTTCCAAGACTGTGGCCCCAGAAGTTTCTCACTGTCACACCAGTCTACCCTTCACCTACAGCAATTTGTTGCAGTTACCACTTAAGTGAAGGTTCCTACCCTTTTATGGCTCCAGTGGCTTCTCCTTCCAGTAAGCTGACGTCAGCTGTATTTCTGCCTTTCCAGATTTTGGGGTGATAGTTTATCCTGTTACCTAAATTCTCTTCTGGTAAAGATGGGAGTAGGATTTCCAGGCTCTTTACTTATTGGAGGTGAAACTGGAAGTCCCCATCAGCTGTTTTTAGGTCTCTAATTGTTCATTTGTGATTTGGTTAGAGTACTTTCCATAGTATTCTCTTCTAGTGTGGTTTGCTAGATACTTGTACAATTTTGCAAATATGCAAATTTCTTTAATTTCTTCTGGTAGGTGAATGATATCTTGGCTAAATATTTGATTCCTGTGCGGTAGACCTAATAGTCTTTGCCCTAGGATAGCAGGAGTAAAAGGTAACAAGTTGTTAGTCCTCTTTTGAAACTACTCAGCTTCCAATCTCATTGGCTGCAGTCTAGAGTTCTCCTACACTCCAAGGTAGGAAAGGTAGGGGTAAAACAAACAAACAAAAAAAACAAAACAGCTTATATTTTCAGAGATAAGTTTCCCTGGCCAAGCTTTCTCCATTATCACAGAGCTTTGATTTTTGCCACAAGAGAGTCTCTTCTTCAGGTCTTTAGGCTGTGATCAAACACAGTGTGCAAAAAGAGCTGGGTGCAGGCCCTTCTCTTTTTCTCTCCCTGTTTTTCACTCTTCAACATGAAGACCCTAAATCCTTGCTCACATCCTCCAGTTTCTGTCTGTCTGCTGAATCTAACAGCTGCAAAATCCAAGACAATTAATTGATAATTAGCTTCTAATGAGAGGGTAAGAAAGCAAAGGCTTATTATAGTTAGGGCAACAACTTCCCAGAATCCCTGTCCCAAATTGTAATCCCTTTAGTTTCTACTTTCCTGCTTTTCATCTTGCAATAAACCTCACTTTATGCATTTAAAATGAAATGGTAAAGTACGTCAGGCAAGCCATCATTTTTTTTGGTGTCATGTATATACAACTTTTATATTTACAAAGGCAATTTTACGTATGGTAAGGGTCTTATTTTAAGCCTAAACTTACTGGCATGGACACCAAAGACAGGGCTGAGGTGCTTTCATATGGCTTAGCCAGCAGCCTAGGCTTTAGGAGAAGTGCCCAAGAAGTGAGCCATCGTTGAGGTGGACTGAGTGGAAGAGGAAGGAAATGGTAGCCAGGTGGTAACAGACACAGATTTGTGTTCAGAGGTCTGAACACAAGCGAGACATCTTCTAGCACGTCTCTCTGAAATGATTCAAGACTTTTTTCAGGGAGTTGGGGAGCCTACAGGTACAGCAATCAATCAAATAGCAAAGCCAGTAAAATCCAGTCGCTATTTTAATTTGACACCTTTTAAAATACCCAGCGATGTGACTTAGGTAAACCCAGGTCATACACATTAGAATGTGGAGAATAAGTCACTGTACTTTAACCAGCAGGTGGGAGTGTTGTGTCTTTTGAGGTAAGTGTTTGGCCTTTGCTCTGATATCTTTTCTTTGTGTGATTTAAAAAGGATGACTAATTATCAAATATTAATGAACATCTCATTGTATTATCTGAGAATATGACTTCATTTAGTACACATGCTCAAGGGAAAAGAATCTTTAGTTACTCCTGGTCAACAACTTCACATGTTCATTTATTAGGAGGCAAAAGCAGCTTTTCTATTACTGCTGCTATCTTCCTGAAATATCCGACCTTGACAAGTACAGCACATGAAGCTTATTTTTGTAGTCATAGGAGTGGTACTTCACTTCTGCCTCAGAAACCTTTACAGGCAAGGCTTTAGTTCCACAAAAATGAGCTGAGACAATGTTACACTTGCTCAAAACATAACTCACAATTCTTGCTTCATTTCACTGGGTTTCTGAGAGCAGCCCTGAACCACTTGTTGCTTTTAGTCGTCTCCCCAATACATCCATCAATTTGGGGTACTACTATTTTTTTATGGAATGCTCGATTGCTTAGGGACCAAGATAGAAAGATTTGAAATCAGGGTCTTCAGTGTTTGGGAAGGAGTTCTTTGCACTTTTCCTATTCATAAACTCTCAATTTATATTCATTTAGAGAGTTTTCGTTTCTTATACACAAAGAATGTATTTTCCACAGTTGATGAGAACCGTGAAGAGGAGTGTAAAGTTTTGCTGTGTGCCTGAGTAACCATAAGCATCTCAGAAATGCATACTGTAAATTTAGGAATATACAATCTTCAGGCAAATAGAGCATTGTTTGAGTCCTGGAAAAGAAGGGATTTGTGAATTTGTTTCCATTTGGTTTGGTAGATAGAATTATATCTGACAGATAGTTGAGTTAGGAAAAATAAAGTTTCCTATTTTCTTTCTTGCTTGGCAGAAAGAAAAGGTTAAACTGACAATAAAAATAATATATTCTAATAGCATCCATCTTTTCAGTTATATAGAATTAGACCTGAGAATGTTAGTCTTATTTGGCATTTTACATTATACCTGAAAGACTGATGCAAAGTAATGACTCGTAAAGTGCAGTCCTAACCAGCAGCCTGGGAACCTATTAGAAATGCAAATTCTCAGGGTCCACCCCATACCTACCTATGGAATCAGAAACCCTGGGGAAGAGGCCCAGCCATCCATGTTTTAATAAGGCCTCCAAGTGATTTTGATGCATTGGTGTTTGAGAACCATTGGTGTCAGACATAAGTGTGCCTTGAATTCTTTGCAACAGATTCATTGCTGGAGAACCAGAGAAGATGTTACCATTCTATCTTGCATAAGATGTGAATAGTACTGAAGTGAGTACTTTAAGGATAAGTTTTACAGATAATCCTACATCTAAATAATTCCTGTTTCAGGTGTAGGCTCTAAGTACTAAAATTCTTTTGTGGAAGGGTAGATCAGAGCAAAATCTATTGTATTACATGAGGGAAATGCATTCATTTTAATGGATAGAAAATATACACGTTTATTCACTATGCCTGAATCCAGGCATAGTGTTGCCTACAAAGGTAGAGATTAAGGGCAAACACAGGAGATGTCTTTGCTCCAATGTCACTCTCTCAATGAAGCATCATCTGGCCACTCTGGTGAAATACCAGGTTTTCTCCTTAGGCCCATCCATTCTCTATCCCCCCTTACCAGTATTTTTCCTCTTCCAGAGCATTTATTATTTCTATTACATTATATAATTTCATTATTCATTATGTTTTATGTTTATTAGCTGACTCTTCCCACAAGAATATAATCTTCTCAAGGGATGGTATTTTTTTATCCTTTTGGTTAATGCATTACCAAAGAACCTAAAACAGTGTCTGACAGTTAATAGGCACTCAAAAAATATCTGTTGAATGAATAGAATGTAAAGTGTGTATGTTCTTATTATGGAAGTCGAGTGTGGCCGCCTCCTGCCTTTCCCTAGGACTCATATGGTTGGGACCAGGTAAATGTGGGCTGACTCCCTTCTTGAGGCATCTCAGAGAGTGGTCTGCCCATGCATTCCTGTCCCTTTTGCGCTGAGCACATATAAACATTCCTAGACTAAGCATGTAAGCTTTTTATGGTACTTGGCTCATCACACTGCTCTAGCTGTTCTCGGCTGCAGGAAGGGAGCAGCACACTTCCACTATGGCCCAAGAGGAGGGTGCATAGTTCAGATCATTTCCCTGTGTCAGCCTGTGGCTTGGGAGCCCCTGGCCGCTGGGAATTGATGCCCAGTAGTGAAGCTGGCCTTTCTCTGTGTCTTCTCTGTGTGAGTAAATGTCTTTCTTTCAGAGCCTGTGTGAGTCATGCTTTTGCTGGTGACCATAAGACATGCAAAGTATGGAATGGGTGGGGACCCTAGGACTGCAGTTCCTGGTGGTAGGCCTTGATATGCTCTTGCTACCCTCCATGCGATGAGACCCTCCCCTGGAGAAGAAAATAGGTATCTCTCTTTCTGACTAATGTTTTGCACAACAAACAGGATGCTAACAGCCTGACACACTTATCAATATGAATGAAGAAAACCAAAACCAGTAAAGTTTAGCCACGTGGAGGAGATAATACACCTAAGTTTGAATTGGGGAAGAACTTTCATGTGCCCCATTTATTGGAACCCCTTCTCATGTTAATGGCATTATAATGAGCCCAGTTATATGCAAATAATATAAATTATAATTAGGGGTGGGGCAACAAGTGTTCAGCTGGTTTACACATTGGAGGATGGGTAAAGGGGAAGTTTGGGACGATCTTTATGGTGGACAAAGAATGAGGTTCTCAGGGGCTATTTATAAGTTAAAAAAAGATTGGTATATAAATAAAAGAGATTACCTTATAAAGGAAAGAGACTGTATTGAATGTGTGACTTCATGAATTCCTCGGGTATTGCATACCTGAAAGCTCTGCTAAGAAATCAATACTGGAAGGTGGTGGCTTTGTGAACTGCCTTGTGTCATTGTTTGTGACAACTGGTCTTAATTGTTTTCCTGCCCCTTGCTGCCACCCAGAAGGATCAAGCCCATCCACACAAGTTAGGATAGGTAGAAGGAGGAGTAAACTCAGAGAGTATATTGGATTAGTGTTCCAATAATATCTTCAACTGATAGAGAATACTTTTAAAAATAATTTACTTCCCTTTATAATAACCTTGACCCAGGTGGTAAATGCAAGAATATTCCAGATAGCTGAGGTAGATAGAGAAATTAAATGTTGTCTGACTTTTCTGTGTTATAGGCATAGGCCTCCAAGCTAGAAAACTGGGTCATTTCCTTCTGTTTCTTAAGTTCCTATCACCTCTACCTTGTACCTCAAAGTTACATCACTGACCTGTTAATAACTGTTGTTATGAATGTTTTTTCAAGTTATTTTAAAACATTTTCTTTTACTGGAGAAAATGGTAATGGTTTAAAGGATAAATTCAACTTGAGAGTTTCTCATTTATAGCTTGAGAATAGCTTAGTTTCTGGTGAATTTGCTTCAGTAAGTAAAGATAACACTGTTAAAATTTATCACGGTAGATTCTGAAAAACTCAGTTTATGTCTTATCCCTGGGCTTTTCCTGATCACAGCCCAGTAGCAATTAAGAAACAAAACTATTTCCCTGAGCTACGGCTATTCATTTCAGCTGTCATCGTCATCTACTCCGGTAAACAAGAATACAAATGAAAAGAGCCGTGTTGGCTTCTGTTCTTCTAGAGACTCTAGAGATAACTTGGCATCTGGCAGATGGAAAGTAAAAATAGTGGGTTTATGCTTTACTAATTATAGAGTTCTAAAACAATAGAATGCCAGGAAAACACATGTTAAAAAAATGAAAAGCAAAGCATAGCTATCCACAAGTTCCTTCAGAGAAAGATTCTCATGTTTTAGGTGTTAAGCTTGGATGTTTGCTAAAGAAATTTATTTTTAGCAGAAGCAGTGAGAACTGCACCTATGTGTGTGTGTTTGTGTATATATGAGAGAGAGATAGACAGGCAGAGAGAGAGAGACTTATATGGGGAGAAAGAGAAAAGAGAGAGAGATTTCCAGCAGGTTTGGAGCAGGAGATTCCTGAATGTGGAAACCCAAATAGGGGGGCAAGGGCCCAAAACTCAGCTGGCCTGAGTCATGATTTTCTGTACCAAAGGCAGATGCCTCACCCTCCTGCACTGAGGGGAAAGAGTAGATGTGTGAAGCTGGGCCCTGGGCTGAACTTTTGCTCTGGGTATCTAGGTGCTCTAGAGCACAAGAAATGCCTGGATGTGATATATATATATATATATATATATATATACAGAGCTTTTGTAAAATCTGAGACCTTTCTAACTGTCCACAGATAATATTGAACTTGTTCCATACTGTTAACTAGCTGAGCCTTTGAGAAATTAAAGGAATATTTGTACTTCAGAATATAAGCACACTCAGTTCCTCTGTACAGTAACACATTTTTTCTGGTCTAAGTTAACTGCATATTAAGGAAAGCAAGTTAACAGTATGAAATGTAGTTAATTATCAGAATTTTATATTTAAAAATGTGATATTGTTAATGTTATTTATTCTCCTCATTATTTTATGAATGCAAATTTAGGATCTTGGTACACATTTCATTGAATGTAACAACTCTCCATGTGCAGATAGACATTTGTATCTACTTAAAGGGTCTGACAGATTTTGCCTTTGAGGGTTAGGGAAAGGAAGTCATTAACGAAATCAGTGACAATTCATGTTTGTATACAAGGCATTGTATTTTATAAACATACAGTGTGGGAGTGGTCCACTCTACAGGTCAAGTAACAAGGGTGTGTAACAAGGGTGTGACTAGTATGTACAGCTTTAAAAACAATAATAAAATAAATAATAAAATGTTATTTTATAATAATATAAAATATATTTACTATTATGTAATATATAAAATAATACAAAGTGAAAGTCAGTCTGCTATTTATCTAACAAAGCATTTGGACAGTTTAAAACAATGCCAGTGATAAAATATACCTACTGGTCTGGGCAGACTGCTTCCAGGCACTGCTTATTGAGCACTTACTACATACTAGGGACTGGATTAAATGTTTTGCATGGAATGTCTCATTAATCCTTACAACAATCCTATCAGGTAGGTATTACTAGTGTCCCATTTTACAGAGGAAGAGACAGGCTTAGAAAGGTTAGTTTGCCTAAACAGTACATTCAGTTAGTTTGGTGCCACTAGGGACCACATTCGTAAATAACCCATCATCTGCTTTCCTAAATCAGCTTAGGTACTAAACTCTACTCATCTTTCCTACCACAACATACTTTTAGCTGTTATTCCAAGTAAAGGAAATCTGATCATTCCATAAACCAGTTTCCTCCCAGATAACTCTGCACTAGAAACTTTGCTATCCTGTATAAAGACTAAAGCCTTATAGCCACATTTGTGAACAAGAACTGAGCTCTAGATTTTGACTTTCAGAAAGAAAAGTCACTCATATGTCTTTGACTGATTTCATTAGATCACTCTTGGATTTGATCTTGTATCAAAGGCAGGGATTATGAAAAATAAAATATTTGTAATTCCTCTCCAGAGTTAGGTTTGGTGGGTGGAAATTGCATTAGTCAACCACCAATGAGTAAATGGAAATATGTGGATTCTACACATTAGGAGAAGTGTAAGGGGTTTCTCCAGAAGACATTTGTCACAGCACTGACTGAACTATAAGCTGGATATCTAAGTGAAGAGTTTTGAGCCTAGCCAAGTGTGTGTGTAGGGGTGGGGGTTTAAAAATAAATAAGTGTGGAGAACAGAGAAGACATGAAAAATAGGTCCCATGTAACTGTGTGTTAACTATAGGTCTGTATCAATCACCTGGGAATCCAGACCAAGTAATTTCCAGATACTTATGGAAATTCTTCACTGTTTCATTAGCTAAATTCCTTCTCCATTTGCTATAACACATCACCTTTTCTGTTTTTTTTCAAACTCCTGATATTATTACCTTCCCACTCAGAAGGTAAATGTTTCCCCTAATTCCCAATGATCATAGAAATCACTGGTGGGAATCCCTTTAACTGTCTACCAACAAGCACACAGACTCAACTGAATTTGCACTTTCTTTCTTTTTAAATGTCTTCCCTCCTGTTACAATGGAAGGTACTGAGGAATCTCCTAAAATAATTTTCCCACTTTTGCTCTAGATCCCATTTCCTCCTTCCTCTTCAGGAATTTTATTGTATTGATTATTCCTTTCATTACTGTCTTAAATTTTTCCCTTTCCCAAAGGATTTAAATAGACTCAAATCTCTTCCATCATAAAAACACAGGGGTTACTTTTTAACCCCTAAGCATTCTTTAATCTGCTGTACTGTCTTTGTTACCCAACCAGCTACCAAAATTATTTTTCACCAATATCATCAAAGTATATCTTTGTTGCTAAATTTAATGGATGCTTTTCAATCTTCTGAACAGGACTACTGTTGCTCCCTCTCTCTTTTCCTTGGCTTCCAGGACACGTACTGTCCAGGTTTTCACCCACTTTTCTGAGAGCTACCAAACATCTCTCTAGGGTGCTTTTTTTCCACCAGGAATTTCCGGTCCCTCTCCATTCTTCCCCTTCCTACCTGCACTGCTCACTTATCATCTGAATATCCCTTACTTTTCCAAAGATCTCAGTTTTATTCTTACACACTCCTGAAAGTTTCTCTGGAATTTTTAAATATGAGTTATGTCCAAGTTTACGGTGCTTCCGTAGTACACTCCCCTCAAATATCCCTCACCACTATTGTATTATAACCACCTGTATACTCACTTGTATTGCTCACTTTCTTCGTTCTCAAACTATGAAACCTCAGCATCAGCATCGGCATCATTTGGGAGCTTGTGCCAGTTTGAATATATTGTGTCCCCCAAACGCCATTATCTTTAATGTAATCTTGGGTGGGCAGATGTTATCAGTGTTGATTAGATTGTAATTCTTTGAGTGTTTCTGCGGAGATGCACCCCACCCAAATGTGGGTGATGACTCTAATTGGATAATTTCCATGGAGTGTTAGCCCACCCATTGGGTGGGCCTTGATCAGTGGAGCCATATAAATGATCTGACAGGCAGAGGGAACTCAGTGCAGCTGAGAGTGACATTTTGAAGAGGAGCTACAGCCAAGAGGGACACTTTGAAGGAAGCACAGGGGCTGCAGATGAGAGACAGTTTGAAAATGGCCGTTGAAAGCAGACTCTCCGGAGAAGCTGAGAGAGGACGAATATCCCAAGTATAACTAAGAGTGACATTTTTGAGGAACTGCAGCCTAGAGAGGAACATCCTGGGAGAAAGCCACTTTGAAACCAGAACTTTGGAGCAGACGCCAGCCGTGTGCCTTCCCAGCTAACAGAGGTTTTCCGGACACCATTGGCCATCCTCCAGTGAAGGTACCCAATTGCTAATGTGTTACCTTGGACACTTTATGGCCTTAAGACTGTAACTGTGTAACCAAATAAACCCCCTTTTATAAAAGCCAATCCATCTTTGGTGTTTTGCATTCTGGCAGCATTAGCAAACTAGAACAGAGCTCTTCAGAAAGGCAGAACCTAGGTCCCAGCTTATACCTACTGAATCAGAAACAGCTGATAGAAGAAAGCAAATAGTAGAGATTGACCTAAGGGAGGAGGAGTGGTAAATTTAGAAAGACAAAGCTTTAAGATATCACTAGACTGAGAGGGTTCTTTTTCTTCATGTGCAATACAGTAGATGACAATTTCACTTAGCTGCTCTGTGTCTATTTGATGCAGATAAGGGTGAGACTGCATGTGTATGCATAAATGTGGGTAGAGCTAGTGTGCTTCTGAAATCTCCACAGGCTAAATGTCCACTGTTTCTTGAACAGTTGTGGTTAGAGCAACTTGGAATTACTGAGTAACTACTGTCTAAAATGGGACTTATGGAAAGAGCAGAATACAGAAGCTCCTTCCAAGGCAACACCAGGTATACTGATTTTGTTCCATTTATCATAAGAACAGAGGTTTTAGATTTGGAAAACATTTACTGAAAACTACTATAACTTGCAATATGCTCTACTGGCTGTTGATAATTCTGTGCAGGGCAAACCATGACTCAGACCAAATTTGACCCATGGCCTAATTTTGAATGGCCAAAGAACTAAAGACCATTTTTACTTTTGGAAAAAGGGTTAAAAACAAAACAAAGAATAACATAAACAGAAAATATAAGTGGCCTGAAAATAATAAAATATTTACTATCTGGCTCTTAACAGAAGAGCTTTCTACCAGGATGTAGAACACAATCAAAAGAACCATTTTAGAAGATGGTGACATAGAAAGGAGTGGAATGTAGTTATTCCCCTGGAGCAACTAACAAACAACCAGGAACAACTAGTAAATAATCTGGAAAAACTGCTGGGGGACAACCTTGACTGTCCACACATCGTACACCAACCTAGATTGGATGGAATGGCTGAGATCACAGCATAAAATCTTTAAGTAAAAACTGCAGAACTGCACTGGGAGCCTCTTCCCCCATGGCAGGCTGAGCTGCAAAACCTCACTGTAGGAGAAGGCAGCAGTCCCAGCCAGGAGCAACTGAATATAGCTCAGCCTAGCTCCAACTGAGGTTTTAATTAACAAATGTGGATGCTGAATACAAGCTACAAACATAGACAAACCCCTAACAAACATACAGAGGCCTTTAGAGATGACCAACCTTAAAGAGACAGAAAACTCCTGGGCCTCAGGAAAGGGAGCCCAGAAGACCAGTTGCCCTCTCTGACTCATGGGCAAAACTGGGGGGGGGGGGGGGGGGGGGTATGGTCTGTGTCTGAAAGGGGACTTTCTTTCCCTTTTTCTCTCTCTCAACCTGAGTGGCTAAGTGCAGAGATCCTCAGCCATTTTCAGTTCCCAGCACTCTGACCCCAGACAGGGGTGGAGATAACAGAGTTAGAGAGACAAAGGAGTGATTTAAATGCAGAAGATAACTCCCTGGGGGTGTATCTTCACTAAGAGGAAGGAGGTGGGGCCCAGCTCTAGTGCTGGCCTTCCCTTCAGAACTCAGACCCCAGAGCCTGGGGGAAAACAGCAAAAACAGAAACAAATGGGTCCACACCTCCATACATCAGTCTGGAGTGACAGGCAGACAGGCGCCACCTGCTGGGCAGGTTAGGAAAAGCACAGCAGCTAGAGGCCTCACAGAAAAATTTGTCATTCTTCTGAGCTGCACCCTCAGGGAAACTTGAAACTGAATATAACCCCATTCTGAGACTTGAACCCGTTCTGGTCTGGGAAAATCTGTTTGAGATAACCAAGGAAACCAGATGACTAGACAAGAGAAAGCTACAAATTATGCTAGGCAAGATGAAGATATGTCCCACTCAAAGGAACACACTTATACCTCAATTAAGATAGAGTTGAGATATTGTTTCACTTTAATGAAACAATTAAAGATTTTCAAAGAAATATGCTAAATCAACTCAACAAAATCAACGAGTTCAGGGAAGATATGGCAAAAGAAATGAAGGCTATAAAGAAAACATTGGGTGAACCTAAGGTGGAAATTGAAAGTTTGAAAAAACAACTGGCAGAATCTATGGAAATGAAAGGCACAACACAAGAGATGAAAAACACAATGGAGACATACAACAGCAGATCTCAAGAGGCAGAAGAAAACACTCAGGAACTGGCGAACAAGACACCTGAAATCCTACACACAAAAGAACAGATAGGGAAAAGAATGGAAAAATATGAGCAACATCTTAGGGAATTGAATGACAATAGAAGTTCACAAATGTATGTGTCATGGGTGTCCCAGAAGGAGAAGAAAAGGGAAAAGGGGTAGAAGCAATAATAGAGGAAATAATCAATGAAAATTTCCCATCTCTTATGCAAGACATAAAATTACAGATCCAAGAAGTGCAGCATACCCCAAACAGAATGCATCTGAATAGACCTGTGCCAAGACACTTAATAATCAGATTATCAGACATCAAAGGAAAAGAGAGTATCCTGAAAGCAGCAAGAGAAAAGCTATTGATCACATACAAAGGAAGCTTGATAAGACTATGTGCAGATTTCTCAGTACAAACCATTGAGGCAAGAAGGAAGTGGTGTGATATATTTAAGATACTGAAAGAGAAAAACCACCAACCAAGAATCCTATATCTGGCAAGACTGTCCTTAAAATAGAGGGAACATTTAAAATTTTCTCTGACAGACAGACAATGAGAGAGTTTGTGAGCAAGATACCTGCTCTACAGGAAATACTAAAGGGAGCACTGTAGATGGGTAGGGAAAGACAGGAGTGAGAGGTTTGGAACACAATTTTGGGTGATGGTAGCACAACAATGTAAGTACACTGAACAAAGATGACAGTGAGTATGGTTGAAAGACGAAGGTTAGGAGCATGTGGGACCAGAAAGAAAGAGGAAAGATAAAGACTGGGACCATACAACTCAGTGAAAACTAGAGTGCTCAGCAATTGTGATAAAATGTACAAATATATTTTTACACGAGGGAGAACAAATGAATTCCAACTTTGGAAGGTGTTAAAAATGAGGTGGTATTGGGGAAAAAATATATTCAAAGCAAACTAGAAACTATAGTTGACAGAAACATTGTATTATGCTTCCTTTTATGTAACAAAGGCAATATACCAAAGCTAAATGCCTATAAGAGGGGGACATAAGGGAGGGGTGTGGGACTCTTGGCACTGGTTGTGTTGTCTGACTCTTTTATTGTACTTTAGTTTAATTCTATCTTTCCTTTTGTTGCTTTTTAGCTGTTATTGTTTTTCTTTCTTTCTTTTCCTTTTGTCTCTCTACCTTCTCTGACTCTTCCTCCCTCTTTGTGGAAGAAATGGAGATGTCCTTATAGAGATAGTGGTGATGGTAGTGAATGCATAAATACGTGATTATACAAGGAACCATCAATTGTTTACTTAGGACGGAATGTACGGTGGGTGAACAAAACTGTCCTAAAAAAATGGGTTGATGTAGAAACCTTTAGGGCACTATATTGAGTGAAATAAGTCAGATGCATAAGGACAAATATTGTATGGTCTTATTGATATGAACTAATGAAAATGTTCTAAAAATTGAAAAAAAATTGTGGTGATGGATGCACAGCTGCATGATGGTACTGTGCATAATTGTGCATTCTGGATCTTAGGATGATTGTATGGTATGTGAACAATCTTAATAAAATAAAAAAAAACAATTTTAGGGCAAAATGGTTCACATCAGAGCTGTTCAATAGCAGGATAAGATACCTTAAGCTGACATACCTGGTAAAGTGTGTATGTACAAACACAGGTCCAAAAAGCATCCAGTCTGTTTTCTAACAGAAACTCCTTGATCTGGTTTTTTTAGCACAATCATTTTCATAGAAATAAAGGAATGTTCCTAACAATTGTTTTCCTCTCTTTAACTGGTAGGAGTTAGTTTGGAAAATGCTCTCCAAATTTTGAAAGTTTTAGAAAGAAATCATTATTATTATTAAAAACAATGACTTTTTAATTAGTAAGTGCAGTCATTTCATAATCTTTTCATTTATGTGTATTAGTCAGTTTTAAACAATAGGTTCTGGTTAGCACTTTATCAGTAACAAATTGGCAGTTGTGTTTAGGAAAATACTTTATTCTTGGTGAGAGAGTACATTCCTGCTGTGATCTTTTGTGAATATAGTTGCAATTTGAGCATAAGATCCCAAGATCTGACTAAGTATACATTCAAATTATAGGGTGGAAAGATCTGTTTACAAACCCTATTCAAGGAATGTAAAGAACTTTGTTTTTTAATATCTCAATAAGTTGATGGCATGTGTATGTATTTTTTGAGAAGTGAAAAATTCTTTTATTAATGAAGTGAAAAATATTTTCCTCAGTAGGTAAGGGATTTTTACTTTTGTGTAATTTTTATTTTTTTGTTTGGTCTGGAAATTGTGGCCTTGCATGGACATGAAATGCAAAATTAGTTTTCATCACATTTTTAAAATATTTTTGAAGCACTATCCATTGGTATTCATAATTTCTTTAGCCCACACAAGCTAGATAACCCAATTGCCAAAAGGATTAAAGGAAGTAAAAATAATTTTTAAGGGACTCTCTGGGAGAAATCATATGTATATGATCACATTCAAATTATCGATGGAGGGAACACTCATGAACAATTGCAATTATCCTCTAATTTAACTTTGTCAGATAGTTTGTCTTTATTACAACTTCAGTGCAGTGTGCTTATGCATAGAAAAATCACTTTATGCAGTAAATGTGTTTGTAAATCTCTCAAAAACAATTTTTGTCATGGGGGACTCTTCTAATTAGACTTGAATTTGGTTTCCCTTTTATTTTATCCAACATTATATAATGGCATCTAGAAGGTGCTTTATAAAATTTAATGTGCTTAAGAAATATCTAATGATGTTAATTAAGTTTGATCTTGCCTCTAGGGTAGAGCAATCGAGTAAAAATTTTTTCTTTAAATTAACCTTGTGACATTTAATTTTTTTCTCTGTGTTAGATGGCATCCCAAAGTTAAGGAAAGTATTAATTAGTTTTACCATATCAGATTTTAGGGAGAAACACTGACTTCACATGAGATGTTAATTAACAGTTTTACATACCACACAAAATTATCAATAGTATTTATGGGTTTATGTATGTTATTGACTCTAGAGTTATAATGAATTAATTCAATAATACTAATATTATTGTATGACTATGATATCACAATACTGTGAAAGACATGAAGGGAAAAGAAAGTGGATGAGTCATGTCCCTCAAGATAAATTTCATGAGTATGGGATCATGTTGCATAATCTTTAGAGGCCCAGAACTCATTAAATGCTGA
Organism: Choloepus didactylus; assembly: GCF_015220235.1. NCBI lineage: Eukaryota > Metazoa > Chordata > Mammalia > Pilosa > Megalonychidae > Choloepus > Choloepus didactylus. The sequence continues at coordinate 181,006,575 of NC_051310.1, read as the reverse complement.
GTATGTTGAATAAAAGAGTACATCTATAAATAATGTAATAAGGAATGGATCTAAGAAAAATAAACAATTAAATATAACATAGCATGAACACAAGAATATAAGTGCCTTAGAAAGATTCAAAGTGATGTGAGGAGAGAATGATTGTATCAGGTTAGGATTGGGAAGGAGCAGAAATCTGGGAAGGCTTCATGTGAAAGTGATTCTTGAGATGGCCCTAGAGGATAGAATGGAATTTCAGCAGTTAGAAATGGGTAAAGAGCAATCCAGACAGAAAGAAGTCACATGAAACAAAGCACAGAGATAGGAACGCATGGAAGATGTTAGATGAATAGTGACTAATTCAGATTGATTGTAATGTGAGGTGTAGGCAGGGAAAATGTGAGGAATTAAGATTAAGTTTTAATGTGGTTTGACAGAATCAGAAAAAAAAGGAGTAATTTATGTTGTCTATTTTTCTGCTGGATTCCCAATATACTTTATGATAAAGTATTTAAACAAATCTCTTCAAACAAATAGATGGTGAAAGCTATGTAACTGCTTTGGTTAAATTGTTCCTTATTTTAAAGGAAAGAGCTATTGAGTAAATTCCCCCAAATCAAGGCAGAATAGGCTTTAGAGATAAAAGAGGTAACTTTGGTAATCCTAGCACAAACCTAAAATTCTCTCTTGTGTTAGTTTTACCTTTTATAAATGGGATAAATTTAGATATTTTTATATAGCCTGAAAGGTAAAATTATTTCACTAATTATTTGCTTTCTTCTCATTAAACGATCAAATTACTGGGTAATATAGTTGATTGTAAGAAATCGTGAATACCATACATGTTGGTGATGTACATTTAAGTCTTGGTCACTGATATATATTTATTCTTTTTCATATACATATCTTAACTGATTTCTGGGCTATTATTTTTACAGGGAGTATTGCAGAATTTTTCTTGAACACTTGAATTTCCTTTATATGGCAATCGTGTCATATGACCATTTGAAATTGCCAAAGAAAATTATAACGAAAGGAAGCAGATGTTCACTGCTGATGAGGAACTCTATGTGATACTACTACCAAAATACCCATCCTCTGTGTCAGTAAGATGTTTTTCATTTCTGCCTTCCTCTATGTGCATAGGTATCTTCTCTATGTACTATTCACTGCAGGAAATATGATGTTTGGAGGAATATTGTAATAAAATTTAAGTGTCATACCAAAGGCATAGTTTTGTGAAATTAACTCAGGAGAATTGAACAGCTGCACATTTCCCCTTTTTATTATTTCTAGGAAGTAAAACTTTTAATCTAGATTTCCTAGGGTGAATTACAGGAAGCTCATGTACTAGGAAAAACAAAATAAGGTACAGGAAACCAGAGAGAGAAAATATATGTATCAAAAGATGTATTTGAGTATATGTTTAAACATTACTTCTAGTGAAATATTACCTTCACATCTTAATGAGCTTTATTAAGGGAAATTTTAATGTAATGATTCAACTTGCACTCATTGTTTTTCTCAAAACTTACCTGAATAGGTAAAATTTTCTAGGATGTCCATGGCCTTTATTTGAAGTTAACACTTGCTCTTTATGATTCTTTAATGAGGGGACTGAATGTGCATGTGCTCTTGTGCATCACCATCCATAAGCACAAAGCTGCAGTAATGTAGTAATCATAGCAGCATTCATTAAGCATTTATTATAAACTAACACTAAACATTTTACTTGTATTTGATCCTCTGATCAAAGGTCATGTCTTAGTTTACCAGTCTGTTATGACAAATAGAACACAGCAGGTTGCTTTAAACAGCAAAACTTTGATTGTCTCATGGTGTTGAGGCTAGGAGTCCAAAATAAAAATATAGGCATTCTGGTGCTGGCTGCCAGCAATTCTTGGGGTTTTTGGTTTGTATCTCTGCTTCCTGTCATGTGACATGTCCTGTCCTTTCTGGCTTCTGTGATTTCCATTTTCCCTTTATAAGACCTCTATTAATATGGATTAAGGCCCAACCTGAGTCAGTTGGCCACACCTTAACTGAAAGTAACATCTTCAAATGGTCCTATTTATAAATGGGTTTACTCCCACAGGAGTACACATTAAGAACATGGTTTTGCTGAAATTCAAGCCACCATGGGTCAGTTGTCCTGACTTTAGCCTAGTAGAGGCAGATAGTTCATTAGTGATAATGTCTTAGATTTACATTAATATTTACAGGTAAAATACATTTTTTCATCTGCATTGGTGAAGTGAGAGCAATTTCTAAGCCCTGTTATATACAGGTGAAGAAACTGAGATTCAAAGAGATTATTATAACTCTTTGAGATTATAATTTGGGACTTGCCCAAGTTTACATAGCTGGTGAGTGTGACAGCTGGGGATCAAAACCAAGCCTGCTGTTTCCAAAATCAGTGCTCCTTTCTCTTTAGCAAAATGTGAATTGTCCTAGAAAACAACCATACCATTTTCTATACAAAGATAGTTGATTCTAAACATTCACTTATGTTCTGTTTTCCCATATTTTTGAGCTGAGTGCATAATAGCAAACATTTGGAAACTAAACCATTTGGTCAAGAATTCAGGCTTTTTAGTGTCTGTTTGGCCAACATACATTTACTTATTGTAGACTCAAGAAAATCCTAAAATAAGAATTGAGAGAGCATTTGGTCTCACATTCTCATTCTACAGGTGACAACACTGGATTGATAGCTCTCTTCACAAAACACATCAGGGCTCTCCATGAACTCAATAAAAACTAGAAATAGTATTACAACAGTGATTTTTTGGAGGTAATGTATTCACTCTTTTGGGTTTTTCATTTAAATAGTCCTTTTTATATTCAGAAAAGGAGGTATTCTGTCACACCCTTTTTCTAAAGAAAAAGGAATCCAGACCATTAGTGCCAGAGTAAGCAGGAAGGTACATGACTCCAGGGCATTATCGGTCTTGTAAGAAATTACCATTTGAATTCTTGGCTTACTCTTGTTATCAGGTTGGCTTAAGATACCTGATAAACATGACAATGCTGATGTTATTGTCCCACAGGAAAGCTCTTTTAAAAAAATATATGGTATAAAAATAAAGCATTAAAAATAATTGGCTTATTTCTTTGTAATTTATGAGTTCTCTATTTGCAAAGACAGAGCACCTTTGGTTTAGCAAAAATCTATGACAATCTGAGAGCTTACAAAGAATTTAAGAATTGTTCTGAAATAATATCAAGGAGACTGAGCCTGTGATTTCAGGCCATTAAAAGGATGGCGGGTGTGCATTTTATCATACTAAGATTTTTCCCCCTTATTTACTGTATTTCATTGAATCAAAGACGCCACAAGGATGCATATTATAGTTTTAATGGTATTGGCTGAAACCTAGATTGCATTTGTTGTCTTGACTGAAGTCTTGATGAACTTTCTCTATAAATAACCCAGGACAACAAAATGATTTTTCCAGTTTCTATCAATTTATCAATACTCATACAATAATTGAGCACCTACCATTGTTTGAGGGAGTGTTAGGTTTTAGGGATGACAGACGTGGAACATGCCCTCAGAGAGCTCACAGGTATTCATGCATTTGAAATACAAAGTGATAGATGCAACAAGAGTTCATCATACAGAAATATAGGACCTCTTGGAACATAGGGAGGGTGCCTGGGCCAGAACCAGGGCCTAGGGAATCAGTAAAGTGATGGTTTCCATAATTTTTTTCAGAGACTCTATAATCTCCAAACCTCTCTTCCTCTTTTCTTTGAAAATTGCTCTTTCAATAGTTTGTAAAGTTCTAAATAAAGTAGTTATTGATAATTGCTAGTGATAATGATATAACATATAATACTGCTCTTATGTAATGAATATTGAGCATTAGATTGAGCATTTAGATGTCATTAACAATCAAAACTCCTCTCTTTGAGAGTAATATCTACTAGTATTTTAGGTTGAACCATATTGTCATGGTCCATGAGGGCTTTGCCAGTCCAGGAGCCAAAAAAGACACCAGGCATTTTCTGATACACGAACTTTTATTCAGGGCTTACCAACAGGGTGAGAAGTTGTGAAGAGATCATGATGGCTATCTTAGGCCACTGGGCATTGCATTCACAGGGAAGTTGACCACATGCCTCAAGAAGTGGTGGAACAGGTTATAAGGGTTTAAGACAAAGACATTCCTAAGGATGGGAGAGCACTGATGTGGGAACAGGGTCCTGTGACATGGGGGTGATGCAGGAAGGAGAGGAGATTTATAGGACGTGGCTTTGTAGATAACCACAAAAGTGATAACATTTGAAGCCAGGAAGCAGGTAGACTAGATTAACATTTGATGGCAGTAGGCCTGGGGTACGTTTACGTCTTGCTCTTTCGTGAGACCAAGAGTTTCTCACCTCCTGCTTACTTTCTGTTTCATGTTTTAAAGTTACATTTTAAGGCTAATTTACCCTTTTCTCTTCACTGGCTAATAAAGATGATAGGTTGAACATTAGCTGCCCAGGTCACCCAGGCTGCTGCATGGCAACAAGTTCCACAGGCCTGTTTTGTTCAGGCCAGGGGGCTGCCACACACACGAAATTTTTGTTTTTGCATGCTAAAAAGTTGAATATTGGCAATTTCATAGGTTCAAGCTATTCATCTTGCTAAGTGGAAGAAATTTCAAAAATGAAATTTCCAAGGTTGCCATTTTGTTGCCATCCACCCCCCTTCCCCCATCCATTTTGTTGCTTAGATCTTACTAGAAACACAAAATCAATATTTGTCAGTTTTAGTCTACTCCTCCTCCCAAGTATCAGAATTTATATAAATACTTTTTTTCTAGTTGTATATAGTTAGAAATCAGAAGAAAGATTTTGAAATGAAGTGTTTCCTTTCATACCTTTAATTTAGTCAGTGGTCTCCAAAAAGAATTTCCAAAGAAAGAAAGTGACGTAAGATACTACCAGATTCCACAGAATAACACCAACCTCACCCAAGTTAAAGGACTGGTCTTGGTCTTGGATATGAAACACCGGATGACTTGTTTGGCATGAGGACAGAAGGAAGGCTCATACACTCGTAAGGAAGTGGCCAGCAGAAAATTTTCTTCCAGCTTGATTTGGGGGGCATGAGGTTGAGGGAATTAAGTTCAATTGTTTTCCTTAGGCAGACTCACTGAAATGCAAAGTAGTAAACTCTGTCTGACCTTTAAAATACACATCATGAGTAAGGGATTTATGAAAATGTGAATATAAATTGTGGTCTTAATGAATATTCTTAACTTTTTTACCAAAATATTTATGTAGGAAAAAAATGATCTTTTTTACTTTCAGTTTTACTCAGGGATTCTACTTCTACTAGTTTATATCAGATAATTGAGGTTTATAATCAAATATGGATTAAATAAATCCATAATAAATTAAAGAAGCAACGACCTATAGAACTGGCTTTAAGTAAAATGAGAAGATGGAATTGTTCCCTCCTTGTTTTGGACCCTTAAGTTCTACCCCAGGATTAATAGATGTAACCAGGAAAATTCATGAAGAAAAAGAAACTGCTTCTTCTTGTTCTGTCTCACTGGCCATTATCAATGAGAGGGTGGGGGTTATGAGAGATGAGAGAAGAAAAGGCAAGAAAGGACCCACAGCTTCTTTTATTATTATCCTCGTACTAGAAATATGGGGTGTGGATGAAGGTTTCAAATGCTTTTACTTTTTAAAACTGTTCAAATTTCACTAGAGACTCTTTCTGGGATGCTGAATTTTAGAAGTCATGAAATGATTAAGATTAACACAAAACAAAGAGTAGAGAACAATAAACAAGGTTCTAAACAGATTTCCCAAGGATTGATATTCTAACTCAAAATCAGCGGTGCACTGTGTAAATTTTAAAGATTATTTTATTTTTTTGTAGTTGATGTTATCTACCTCGGTAAAACATACTAAGTTAATGAAAAATAAAATAATATAAAAATACTGTGTTCAATTGGTAGTTACAAATAAGACAGAACTCAAAAGGAGAGATAACAATTATGGATCAAGTGCTTTCAAAGTACTTTAAAAATCCTGTACACTCTGCTTTTTTGTAGTTTACTGTCCAGGTGAGATAGAAAGACGCATTTTTTACAATATACTTTCTAAAATTAGATGAAATAAGCAAAGGCATGATAGGTTGAAATTCACTGGGAATTATATCTAGGTTGAAATCAATTTATCCTTATCAGCTAAGACCTAATAGTAAGCAAAAAGTTCTACCATTTTATAATTAAACTATCAAATTTTCATTCAGTCTGATATTATTGAAAACTTTGTGTTTTTTTCCCATTATTTTCACTGAACTCTGAGAATAAGGAATTTGTCTGTTACTGTATGTAAGCTTTCTGCTACCACTGTAACATTCCTTGAATATTCCTTCTATAATTCTCAGAGTACTGGAAAAATGGACCACAAAATTTGGCGTTTAAATATATATTGTCATGTACTATTCAGCATTTATATCCTGTGTATTCTTTTAAGTAGTCTACTATATTGTGAGGTTCTTAATCTAGTAGTCATTACTTTTCAATGCCATGTCCACTATATTTTAGGAATACTCAGTTGAGTGCCTTTCATTATTTCCTAGGAAACACAAACATTAGGGCTATTTCAAGTTTCTCATTCTTTGAAACTCAATGTTTTTCAGTACTTCCATCTGCTAGTTAAAACAACAGCAAAAAACTGTTAATATATTATATTAGCGTTTAGGACCCACTGGGATTATGGAATTTTCTAATATTGTTTTCTTTGTTTTTACTTTCCTTTTATTTCCAAGTTCTGTAGTTCTTAAACCAGATGAATGTAGTGAGGTGAAATTTTGGTCTATGAAAAAAGTATTTAGTCCCCCTCAACCCTAAGTAGGGTGATTTGCCACATCCCCAGATTATTGTTAAGTGGTGCATTTAGATCCCTTGGACTGCTTGATAGCCTACCATTCTGAATAGTAACTAACACACTGTAAGCTCATGGGCCAGCTTGACACATCTTAAACTTAGCTCCTTGTTGCAGTTTTCTTTTATTATATGTGATGATTAGGTTCATGTGTCAACTTGGCCAGGTGATGGTACCCAGGTGTCTGGTCAAGCAAGCACTGGCCTAACCATTACTGCAAGAACATTTGTGGCTGGTTAATAAACCAGAAGGCTGGTTTATTAAATCATCAGTCAATTGGCTACAGCTGTGACTGATTACATCAATGAAGGGCATTTCCAAAATGAGAGAAGGCAATCAGTTGGATTTAATCCAATCAGTTGAAGACTTTTAAGCAAGACAGATAGAGGACCTTCACTTCTTCTTTGGCTGACCAGCAGAGCATTTCCTGAGGAGTTCATCGAAGTTGCCAGTTCATTCCTGAGGAGTTCATCGAACACATTCATTGGAGTAGCCAGTTTGCTGCCTGAGGAGTTCATCAAACATCTTCATTGGAGTTGCCAGTCTGCTGCCTGCCCTATTGCGGTTGCAGTTGATTTGTTTGGGGGGGGGGGAGGTGGCGGCCGGTTACCAAATTTTAGGCTTTTTGGATTGCTTGGAGGGTACTGGCGGCGGGGGCTCTTTCCCGGAGGCGAGGGCGAGGCGGGGGACTGGGCCCGGTTCCCGGCGTAGGCGTGCAAAGTATGGAGGGCGGCGAGAAAGGAACAAGCGGGACACGGTTCTTTTAGGGTGAAGAAACCAAGAGAGACAGAGAGCTTTATTAGGGGAGAGTACAAGCTTATATCGGGCGTTTAGAGGGCGGGGTAGCTGTAGAGGTTAAAGGCTTGGATTGGTTCTGAGAGGGCGCGGAGGTTGATTGAAAAGGGGCGAGAGTTGCTCCGGTAACGGTGTCTGGCAACAATGTATGCGCACTGGTGGTAATGGGAGTTGCACTGGCAACGGGGAGTGTCCGGGCAAGATAAGGGGGTGGGGAAAAGGCGGTTCCCTCCGGCAAGCCTCCCCTAACAGTGTTATTTTGGGTGAGGAAATGGGGCCTGCCTCCGGCCTCACTTTCCCAGGCCCGGGGGGCTGCGGAGGGCGCTGTTGCCTGTGCCCACCACCCTCCCCAGGGGCTGATCAGGTCCCCCAGCCCAGGCCCGCCAAGTTGAAGCACGTAATCAGTGTCCCGCACCCTATGGAATTTGGATTCATGCATACCTACAGTTGCATGAGACACTTTTATAAACCTTATATTTATAGATACCTCTTGTTGATTCTGTTTCTCTAGAGAACCCTAACTAATGCAACTTGGTACCAGAAGTGGGGTGGTTCTTGAGAAACAGAATCTTAAAATGGGCTTTTAAAATTGGTTTTCTACTCTGATTAGATTCAAAGGCACTGATGACTCCATTTCTAACAATCAAGATGGCACTGACAGTCCATGGCATCAGGTGGCAATAGAGATACACAAAATATCACCGTTTGATTTTCCTAATCATAGTCTTGTATGAAGCGTGGCTCTGGGTGATAGTGTTTTTGACACCTTAGCAGAGTTTTGCAGAGTTAAGAGGTATAATGATGTTGGCTGGTTGTTCTTAGATATGCTGGAAAAAGTTATAAGAGAAAGGGCCTAGCTAAAGTCTTCAAATTTTAAACTTAAGTATGACAGATGTAAAAGTTTCTATGTGTGCCTTGAAAGAAAATCTTTTTTCCTGTGATCACAGACTTGAGATTTCTGAAAGCTAGATCCAGAGTCTCATTGTGTGAGTAGCAGATTTACAACATAAACTAAAATCTTAACCTTGCAGGGTGTCTGCTGTTAAAATAAAGGCATTTATTGGAAAAGAATAAGATCCTGAAATGTGGAATGGGGACATATGGATTGATAATAATGGCTGTGAGGACACTGGAGCCCTGGATTCTGCTGAGTCTTTGTTAGATATACCTGTAGTGGTCTCTGCTGAGGAAACAGCCCCCCTCCCCCACCTCCAATGTGCCCTGAGGAAACAGCTTCCCCACCTCCAGTCTGCCATAAGGAGCTTGCCATCCAACCTCCACCTAAAGAGATTAAACCTTCAGTGCCTGCTAAACCTGTAATCACCTCCCCTGAGGAAGCAGCCCTCACTCCTCTGTCTGGAGAGATTAATCCTGTTTCATGAGATGAAACTGCAACAGAATGTCCTGAGTTAAATGGCTTGAAGGATACTTCTAATTCTTTTCATGACCCACCCCCACCCCCAGTCTTTGCTTCAAGATCTATAACTAGACTAAAGTCCCAACAGGCCCTGAAGGGTGAGGTAAAAAGTGTGACCCATGAGGAAATATGCTATACTCCAAAAGAACTGTGTGAGTTTTTCAACTTATACAGACAGAAATCAGGGGAATATGTATGGGAATGGATATTAAGGGTATGGGATAATGGTGGAAGGAATATAAGATTGGATCAGACTGAATTTACTGATATGGGCCCACTAAGCAGAGATTCTGCATTCATTTTTGTAGCTTGAGGGGTTAGAAAGGGTGTTAACAGTTTGAGTTGTTAGCTGAAACATGGATCAAAAGGTGGCCGGCATTACCTGAGGTTGAAATGCCAGAACTGCCTGGCATAATGTAGAGGAGGGGATTCAAAGGCTTAGAAAGATTGGAATGTTAGAGTGGATTTATCATGGAAGACCTGCTCACACACCTCTGGAATGTCCAGAGGACACACCTTTTACTAGGACTGTGACAAATAAATTTGAGAGACTAGCTCCATTATCCCTGAAGAACTCTGTAGTTGCCCTTCTCTGTAGGTCGGGAACTGCTGTCACTGAGCTGGAATCCTTAAACATGATGGGGACAATCAGATCCCGAGTTGGCAGAAGCCATGTGGCAACAGTTAATCATCAAAGACAAGGTGGGCATGGCTACCTTAATGGAAAACAGGCTAAAGGCAGCAGTCAAAATAATCTGACTCGAGAGACTTATGGTGTTGGTAGTAGACCATGGAGTACCTAGCAGTAAAATTGATGGGCAGTCTACTAAATTCTTGTTTGAGCTGTATAAGCAGAAGACTTCTAGGTCAAGTGAACAAAAGTCTACCTTGAATTGCAAAAACAGAGTCATGGGCCCTTAATAATTCCCAGACTTGAGACAGTTTAAAGATCCAGAGTCCCTCGAATGAGGGGAAGGCCAGGTACCCTTGGGGAAGGACTCTGTTACACTGCCAAAAATCTATACTGTTAATCTTCCAGCCTTCACCAGGGGGACCTACGACCTTTTATCAGGGTAACTGTGCATTGGGGAAAAGGAAATGATCAGATATTTGGGGGATTATTAGACACCGATTCAGAAGTGACACTAATTCCAGGAGACCCAAAACATCACTCTGGTCCACCAGTCTGAGTTGGGGCTTATGGAGGTCAGGTGATAGCTCAGGTCTATCTCACAGTGGGTCCAGTCAGTCCCTGGACCCATTCTGTGGTTATTTCCCCAGTTCTGGAATGCATAATTGGAATAGACATACGCAGCAACTGGCAGAATCCTCACATTCGTTCCTTGACTCATAGAGTGAGGGCTATTATGGTGGGAAAGGCCAAGCGGAAGCTGTTAGAACTGCCTCTGCCTAGCAAAATAGTGAACCAGAAGCAATACCAGACTCCTAGAGGGATTGCAGAGATTAATGCCACTCTTAAGAACTTGAAGGATGCAGGGGTGGTGATTCCCACCACATCCCCATTCAACTCTCCTGTTTGGCCTGTGCAGAAAACAGATGGGTCTTGGAGGATGACAGTGTATTATTGTAAGCTTAACCAGGTGGTGACTCCAATTGCATCTACTGTTCCGGATTTGGTATCATTGCTTGAGGAAATCAACACATCCCCTGGTACCTGGTATGCAGCTATTGATCTGGGAAATGCTTTTTTCTCAGTAGCTGTTAGTAAGGACCACCAGAAACAGTTTGCATTCAGCTGGCAAGGCCAGTAGTTTACATTCACTGTGCTACCTCAGGGGTATCTCAACTCTCCAGCCCTATGTCATAATATTGTCTGTAGGGACCTGGATCATTTCTCCCTCCCACAAGACATCACGCTGTTCCATTATATTGATGATATCATGTTGATTGGACCTAGTGAGAAAGAAGTGTGGCAGAGGATGGGAGATAAATCCAGCAAAAATACATGGGACTTACACCTCAGTAAAATTTCTAGGGGTCCAGTGGTGTGGGTCATGTCAAAATATCCCTTCTAAGGTGAAGGATAAGCTGTTGCATCTGGTGCCTCCTATGACCAAAAAAGAGGCACAACACTTAATTGGTCTCTTTGGATTTTGGAGATGACATATTCCTCATTTGGGTGTGCTACTCTGGCCCATTTATGTGACCAGAAAAGCTTCTAGTTTTGAGTGGGGACCAGAACAAGATGAGGCTCTGAGACAGGTGTAAGCTGCTGTATAAGCTGTGTAAGCTGCTCTGCCACATGGGCCATATGATCCAGCTGATCCAATGGTGCTGTAAGTGTCAGTGGCAAACAGAGATGCTGTTTGGAGCCTTTGGCAGGCTCCTATAGGAGAATCACAATGCAGGCCCTTAGGATTTTGGAGTAAACCTTTACCATCCTCTGCATGTAACTACTCTCCATTTGAGAAACAGCTGTTGGCCTGCTACTGGGCCTTAGTAGAGACAGAATGCTTAACCATGGGCCACCAAGTTACCATGAGACCTGAGTTACCTATCGTGAACTGGATGTTGTCCGACCCTCCAAGCCATAAAGTTGGGCTTGCACAGCAGTACTCCATTATACAATGGAAAAGGTATATATGAGATAGATTTTGAGTGGGTCCTGAAGGCACAAGTAAGTTACATGAGGAAGTGGCCCAAATGCCCATTGCCACTTATCTTCTCTTTCCCAACCCACAGCTATTGCACCTTGGGGAGTTCCTTACAATCAGTTGACTGAGGAGGAGAAAACTTGGGCCTGGTTTATGGATGGTTCTGCACAATATGCAGGCACCACCTGAAAGTGGACAGTTGCAGTGCTGCAACCCCTTTCTGGGATATCCCTGAAGGCCAGTGGTGAGGGGAAGTCCTCCCAGTGGGCAGAACTTTGAGCAGTGTACCTGGTTGTTCACTTTGCTTGCAAGGAGAACTGGCCCAAGGTACACTTGAAGACTGATTCATGGGCTGTTGCTAATGGTTTGGCTGGATGGTCAGGGACTTGGAAGGAACATGATTGGAAAACTGATGACATAGAAGTCTGGGAAAGAGGTATGTGGATAGACCTTTCTGAGTGGACAAAAAACGTGAAGATATTTGTGTCCCATGTGAATGCTCACCAGAGGGTGACTTCAGCAGAACAAGATTTTAATAACCAAGTGGATAAAATGAACTATTTGGTGGATACCAATCAGCCTCTTTCTCCAGCCACTCCTGTCACTGCCCAATAAGTTCATTAACAAAGTGGTCTTGGTGGTAGGGATGGAGGTTATGCATGGGTCAGCAACATGGACTTCTACTCACCAAGGCTGACCTGGCCACAGCCACTGCTTATTGCCCAATCTGCCAGAAGCAGAAACCCACACTCCGTCCTGATATGGCACCATTCCCCAAGGTGATCAGCTTGCTACCTGGTAGCAGGTTGATTACATTGGACCACTTCCATCATGGAAGGGGCAGTGATTTGTTCTTACTGGAATAGACACATACTCCAGATATGGGTTTGCCTTCCCTGCATGAAATGCTTCTGCCAAAACTACCATCCATGGACTTACAGAGTGCCTTATCCATTGTCATTGTATTCCACACAGCATTGCTTCTGACCAAGGAACACACTTCACAGCAAATGAATTGAGGGAATGGGCACATGGTTATGGAATTCTCTGGTCTTATCATGTTCCCCATCATTCAGAGGCAGCTGGGTTGTTGAAATGGTGGAATGGCCTGTTCAAGACTCAACTACAGTGCCAACTAGGTGGCAATACCTTGCAGGGCTGGAGCAGTGTTCTCCAGGAGACTGTGTATGCTCTGAATCAGCATCCACTCCATGGTGCTGTTTCTCCCACAGCTAGGATTCACTGGTCCAGAAATCCAGGAGTGGAAACAGGAGTGGCACCACTTACTATCGCTCCTAGTGATCCACTAGGAAAATTTTTGCTTCCTCTCCCTGTAAGCTTAAGTTCTTCTGGTCTACAAGTCTTTGTTCCAGAAGGAGGAGTGCTTTCACCAAGAAGCACAATAATAATTCCATTGAACTGGAAGTTAAGACTGCCATCTGGCCACTTTGGGCTTCTTATGCCTCTGAATCAGCAGGCAAGGAAGGGGATTACTGTACTGGCTGGGGTGATCCTGACTATCAAGGGGAAATAGCACTGCAACTACAAATGGAGTTAAAGAAGAGATTTCCTGGAATACAGGAGATCCCCTAGGGCGTCTCTTAATACTACCATGCCCTGTGATTAAAATCAATGGAAAACTGCAACAACCCAATCCAGGCAGGACTACCAATGGCCAAGAAACTTCAGGAATGAAGGTTTGGGTCACCCTACCAGGCAAAGAACCTGAAGTGCTTGCTGAAGGTAAAGGGAATATGGAATGGGTAGTGGAAGAAGGTAGTGATAAATATGAACTACAGCCACGTGACCCGTTACAGAAATGAGGACTATGATGGCATGAATAAGTTCCTCCTTGTTTTGTTATGTTAAGTTTGTGTTTGCCTATAAAGCAAATATTTTTGCTTTCTTCTCTATCTTATTCCCTTATCATATGACATAAACTGCATTGTTCATTTTGCAGTATTTAAGTTAAAGGAAATCAATTTTAAGAGTTAATGCCACCCAAGGATTTGCACCCTATGCTGGAGAGATTTAGTGCATTTCTGGTTGTATGCAGGACAGCAGAATATTGTTAGGCAAAATATATGTCTGTTATTGCTCATTACTTAGAGATAAAGTATGGTTTAAGGTGATGTGTATAACTGCCAAGTTGACAAGGAGTGAACTGTGATGGTTAGGTTCATGTGTCAACTTGACCAGGTGATGGTACCCAGGTGTCTTGTCAAGCAAGCACTGGCATTGCCATTACTGTTAAGGACATTTGTGTCTGGTTAATAAACCAGAAGGCTGATTTATTAAATCATCAGTCAATTGACTGCAGCTGTGACTGAGTACATCAATGAAGGGCATGTCTTCCACAATTAGAGAATGCAATCAGCTGGATTTAATCCAATCAGTTGGAGACTTTTAAGCAAGACAGATAGAGGACCTTCACTTCTTCTTTGGCTGACCAGCAAAGCATTTCCTGAGGAGTTCATTGGAGTTGCCTGTTTGATGCCTGAGGAGTTCATCAAACATCTTCATTGGAGTTGCCAGTCTGCTGCCTGCCCTATGGAATTTGGACTTGTGCATACCCACAGTTGCATGAGACACTTTTATAAATCTTATATTTATAGATATCTCTTGTTGATTCTGTTTCCCTAGAGAACCCTAGCTAATTCATTATGCTTTCCTTGATATCAAGGCATGTATCAGCAGGAAGCAAACCTAAGTATTCAGCTAGAATATTCAGAAACTTTCTTTAAAAGATGGGCTAATGGAAATACTGTGTACACACACGCGCGCGCGCGCACACACACACACACACACACACACAATGTTACTCTTACTCTTGAGTTTCTGTTGCATTGCAGGATCAAATTAATCTAATTGTTTTATTAGCATGTAATAAGATAAATGAAGACAAATGGTTGTTTGGAAGTGTGCTGGTTTGTATGTATTATGTCCACTGAAAAAGCCATGTTCTTTGATGCAATCTTGTGGGGACACATTGATTAAATTTTTTATTAGAATGTGAACTCTTCATTGGATGTTTCCATGGAGACATGACTCACCCAACTGTAGGTCTTACCTTTCATTAGATTATTTTCCTGGAGGTATGGCCCCATCCATTCAGCATGGGTCTTGATTTAATTACTGGAGTACTTTATAAAGAGCCACTCAGGCCCTGATACTTGCTGCAATAGCTTACAGAGACATTTTGAAGATAGCTGTTGAAAGCTGATTCTGACATTTTGGAGAATGCCATTTTGAAACACAACCTGGGAGCAAGCAGATGCCAGCCACATGCCTTCCCAGCTAATAGAGGTTTTCCAGATGTCAGTGGCCTTTCTCCAGTGAAGGTACCCTATTGTTGATGCCTTACCTTGGACACTTTACGGCCTTAAGACTGTAACTTTGTAACCAAATAAACCCCCTTTATAAAAGCCAATCCAGTTCTGGTGTTTGGAAAAATGGAAGCATTAGCAAACTGGAACAGAAAGTTAAAACATTTTTTGAGAGCTGAGTTTTATCTTTTGAGAATGGTTAACAAAACCACTAGGCCTTTTGAAACTAGAGTAGACCAATAACAATTTTCTAAAAAATGAAAAATACAACAACTATAAGGGATATTTTATTTGTATCAATTTAAAAAAAATTAAGAACTTCATCATAGTTAATGAATTTAAGTGTGTGATAAGCTTTCTCATTTTTTTTTTTTTTTTGCTGGTAGGGAAGTTAATTTCTACCATCATTTAGAAAGAGCCTTAAAATAAATAGACATAATGTCAGGTAAAAAGCCAAGGTACAAAATTATATAGAAAGATCTTGTGTAAAAAATATGAAAATAAAATATTTTAGGTAGGAAATACATCAAAATACAAATAATGGTTACCCTTGGGAAGTGGGACTATGGGTAATCTTATACTATTTAAACTTTCTTTCTATATTACTTTTTAAATAGGTTTTTGATATTTTCCAAATGCTAAACTGAGCTTGTATGATTTTTATATTTAGTAACAAATTCCACTATATTTTAGGAATACTCAGTTGATTGCATTTCATTATTGCCTAGGCAACACATAAACTTTAAGGCTGTTTTAAGCTTCTCAATGTATTTAAAAATGATTAATAATGCTGATTTAAATAAATTATATTAGGAATAATGGCATGAAGAGCAGACACTACAATGTAATATTTAGTATTCTCTGAACTACATCTTGGCTCAACTATTATAAGATTTATATAATTTGAAATAAATCCATATTCATGGCTAAATTAAATCAAAAATTTCAATTTAACTTTCAAAATTCCTTAAGAGAAACAGGTATAAAAACTGTACCCAATCTTTATTTCACTGTTGTATTTTCTCCCTTTCCTTTCCTCTCTGTTCCATCTCTTCCCTTTCCTTTACATATTCGTTGAGTGTTGACTGTGTTGGAGGTGATGCATTAGGAACAGAGGATATAAAAAGATGAATAGCCTGTCTGAGGAATTTGCAATCTAATAGTATAAACGTTCTTGAAAACTTAACTTCAAGAGATTTAAAAGGAGAAAGTCTTTAGAGATAGCACACATCAAGTTTAATTATAAAGAATCTCAAAAGCAAGATATACCACTATATTCTTTGTCTAATGTATTTAAGACTGACTTTACAGTCTATTCACTCAACAAAGAGAGATGTCAACTTGCTGGAATGAAACAGGTAGACTTGTTTCTTCCTGAAAAATAGACCACAGGGGACTATTTTTGAAACCGTTTTTCTGATGTGGCATTAACCACTTTCTTTTTTCTTCTGAAATGAAAATAAAGCTAAAGGCCACAAAAAAGGGGAAACAATATACATACTCTTACAGTTGACCTATGTGGCATAACCCAATTTCAGCTAGATGTAAGAAAAATTTCTTTGTCTCATGGGTATTTATCTTTTCCAAATCAAAAGCATTTAGCAGTTTGACAATGTAATGAGCAGCCCCCAAACCACTTTTACGTGATGAGCTTGCAATCAAAGCATGGTTTGCAAATCCCTATTATTATTCCCCCTTGCTGTCTTCATTATTTTCTGACTTACAGTTTAAAGGATTGCCTTACTCGATGCTGCATCCCTTCAGTTGTTCACGGCTGTAAAATCAACTACCAGTGCTAACTGCTGAGGCACAGCACACGTGCATTGAGGGGAGACCTTGGGGATAACTTCTTTATTTTAAGTTTTATAGAGCCCAAGACTGCTTTTATCTTTTAATTTTCTATGCAGCAGCTGCACTTATCTTTCATGAACAGATTTGAAATGTGATGAAAATGCTAACAAATTGCACAATTTATACCCCCCTATTTTTTTCCCCCAGTATCACTAAGGATTAGGATGAGTGACTTATTTCTTTATGTTATTTGTAGGTTTACAGAAAAATCATGGAGAAAGTACAGAGTTCCCATATACTCACTCCCTACATGCAGTTTTCCTATTATTAACACTTTGTATTAGTGTGGTACTATTGTTACAATTGATGAAACAGTATTATTTTAATTATGTTGTGCTATCATCACCACCATCCATGACCAAAACTTTTCCATTACTAGAAACTCTGGACCAACTAAACATTAACTCCTAATTCCTTATCCCCATCCTGGGCCCTGGTAAACCATATTCTAGTTTCTGACTCTATGAATTTACTTATTCTAATTATTTCATATCAGGGAGATCGTACACATTTGCCCTTTTGTATCTGGCTTATTTCATTCAACATGATATCTTCAAGGTTCACCATGTTGTCACATGTATCAGAACATCATTCCTTTCTATAGCTGAATAATATGCCGTTAAATGTATATACCACATTTTGTTTACCCATTCATCTGTTGATGGAAACTTGAGTTACTTCCATCTTTTGGTAATTGCAAATAATGCTCCTGTGAATATTAATGTGCAAATATCTGTTTGAGTCCCTGCTTTCAATTCTTTGGGGTATATATCTAGAAGTGGGATTGCCAGATTAGTTTCTAATTCTATACTTTCAGAGAAACTATCAAACTGTTTTCCACAGCAGCTGCACCATTTTACATTCCCACCAACAATGAATGAGTGTTCCTATTTCTCCATATCCTCTCCAAAACTTGTAATTTTCCATTTTTTTAAAAATAGAAGCCCTTCTAGTTGGTGAGAAATGGTATCTCATTGTGGTTTGGGCTTGTGTTTCCCTAAAGGCTAATGATGTTGAACATCAATTTATGTGCTTTTTGGCCATCCATGTCCCTTCTTTGGAGAAATGTCTATTCTTTTGCTCATTTTTAAATTGGGTTGTTTGTCTTTTTGTTGTTGAGTTGTAGGATTTTTAGAAAAATATATTCTGGATATTAAACATTTAATGGATATGTGGTTTCCAAATATTTTCTCCTATTCTCTAGTTGTTTTTTTACTTTTATAAGAGGTCCCTTGCACAGAAGTTTTAAATTTTATTGAAGTTCCATTTATCTGTTTTTTTTTTTCTTTTGTTGTTCCTGTTTTTGTGTAAAGTCCAAGAAACCATTCCCTAACACAAGGCCTTGATGATACTTCTCTGTTTTCTTCTAGGATTTTTATAGTTTTGGCCTTATATTTAGGCCTTTGACCCATTTTGAGTTGATTTTTGTAAATGGTGTGAATTAAGGATTAAGAATCTTAATTCTTTTGCATATGGATATCCAGTTTTCTCAGCAGAAACTATTCTTTCCCCATTGAGTGGACATAGTACCCTTGTGAAAAATAAAATGGCCCTAGATGTGAGGGTTTATTTTTGAACTCTTAGTTCAATTCCATTGGTGTATATGTCTTTCCTTATACTAGTACCATGGTGTTTTGATTAATGTAGCTTTGAAATAAGTTTTAAGATTGGAAAGTGTAAGTCCTCCAACGTCATTATTTTTTAAAAAAGGTTTTATCTATTTGGGGCCTTTTATCCCTTCTATATAAATTCAATGATTGAGTTTTCAATTTCTGCAAAGTAGGCTTTGAAATTTTGATTGGGATTGCAATGAATTGGTAAATCACTTTGGGTAGAATTGATGTCTTAACACTATTTTGTCTTCTAATCCATGAACATGAAATGTCCTTCCATTTTTTGTTTATACTTCTTTTAGCAATGTTTTGCAGTTTTCCTATAGAAGTCCTTTACATACTTGGTTAAATATATTACTAGATATTTGATTCTTTTACTTACTATGGTAAATGGAATTTTTATCTTAATTTCCTCTTCAGATTGTTTATTACTATTGTATAGAAATAATACCGATTTTGGCATGTTGGTCATGTATCTACTACTTTTCCATAAGTTTTGGTATGTTGTGTTTTCATTTTCATTCACCTCAAGATATTTCCAAATTTCCTTTGTGATTTCCTTTTTTGATCCATTGGTTGTTTAGGATTCCAGGATTTAATTTCCACATATTTGTGAATTTCCCATTTCTCCCTCTGTTACTGATTTCTGACTTCATCTATTGTGGTAACAGAAAACAATATTGTATGATTTCAATCTTTTAAAATTTATTGAGACTTGTTGTATTACCTAACATATGGTCTATCCTGGGGAATGATCTGTGTTCACTAGGAAAGAATATGTGTTCATTGCTGTTGGGTAAAGTGATCTATATATGTTGGTTAGGGCTGGTTGTTTATATCATTCAAGTCTCCTATTTCCTTATCCATATTCTGTCTAGATGTTCCATCCATTTTTTAAATTGCTGTATTGAACTCCTACTATTAATGTAGAACTATTTCTTCCTTCAAATCTGTCAATGTTTGCTTCATAATACTGGTTCTCTGCTGTTAGGTACATATATGTTTATAATTGTTATGTCTTCTTTTTGAATTGACCCCTTTGTCAGTATATAATGACTGTCTTTTTTTAATGCAATATAATTGAGCTATATTCACATACCATATAATCCATCCAAAGTATACAATCACTGGCTCACAGTACCATCACATAGTTGTGCATTCATTGCTACAGTCAATTTTAGAGCATTTTCATTATTCCAAAATAAAGAAAAAAGTAAAAATAAAAAAGAACACCCAAAACATTCTATACCCCTATTATTTATATTTTTTTGTGTAATGACTGTCTTTATTCCTCATAACAGTTTTTGACTTAAAGACTATTTATCCAATATTAGTATAGCTATCCCAGATATCTTTTGTTTATGATTTACATGGTGTATTTTTTTCCATCCCTTTACTCTGAACCTACTTGTATCTTTGAATTTAAGGTGAGTCTCCTTTTTTGTTGTTGTTGCTTGTGCTTTTAGTGTAAAGTTGAAGAAACCATAGCCTAATACATGCTTTTCTATGTTTTTAATATGAGTTTTATTGTTTTGTTTCTTATATTTAGATCTTTGATCTGTTTTAAGTTAATTTTTGTATATGACATGAGAAGATATGGGTCTTTTTTTTTTTTTTTTGCTTATGGATATCCATTGTTCCCCACACCATTTGTTGAAGAGGCTATACTTTCCTCCTTGGGTGGACTTGGCATCCTTGTCAAAACTCAATTGGCCATAGATGTGAGGATTTATTCATGAACTCTCAATTTGATTCCTTTGGTTGATGGTGTTTTGATTACTGTAGCTTTGTAATAAGTTTTAAAATCTGAAGTGTGAGTCCTCCAACATCATTCTTTTCTTTCAAGATGGTTTTGGCTATTGGAGCCCCTTATCCTTCTGTATCGATTTGATGATTGGCTTTTCCATTATGCAAAGTTGGCTGTTGGAATTTTGAACGGGATTGCAATGAATCTTTAAATATCTTTGGGTAGAATTGACATCTTAAAATATATTTAGTCTTCCAGTCCATGAACATGTAATATCCTTTCATTTATTTAGGTCTTCTTTGATTTCTTTAAGCAATGTTTTGTATTTTCAGTGTATGAGTCCTTTACATCCTTGATTAAATTTATTCCTAGATATTTGATTGTTTCATTTGTTATTTTAAATGGAATTCTAAAAAAATTTCCTCTTCAGATTTTTCATTACTAGAGTATAGAAATACTATTGATTTTTGCATTTTGATCTTGTACCCTCCTACTTCACTGATTTTGTTGAGAGCTCTAGTAGCTTTGTTGTGGATTCTTTAGAATTTTCTATATATAAGATCATGTCATCTGCAAATAGGAAAGTTTTACTTCTACTTTTCCAATTTGGTTGCCTTTTTTTTTTAAATTTTTTTCTTGCATAATGGCTCTGGTTAGAACTTCCATTACAATGTTGAATAACAATGATCACAGTGAACATCCTTGTCTTTTCTCCGATCTTAGAAAGCTTTTGGTCTTTCAACATTGAGTATAATGTTAACTTTGGGGTTTCATATATACCCTTTATCATGTTGAGGAAGTTTACTTCTATTCTGAGTTTTCTAAGTGTTTTTTATCAATAAGTGGCACTTGATTTTTGTCAAATGACTTTTTGTACTATATGAGATGATCATGTGTTGTGTATTTTTCCCTTCATACTATTAATTTAATGTATTGCGTCAATGGATTTTCTTATGTAGGACCACCCTTGCACACCTGGGATAAATCCTACTTGATTATGGTGTATAATTCTTTTAATATGCTGCTGGATTTGGTTTGCATGTATTTTGTTGAGGCAAGTCCTGAGAGTGTCAGTCAGAGATAAATTTTCTCATTCAGTAGTTCAAGCTTCCACTTGATAGACTGGCATCAACACATACACTGCAGTAGTGTATAGTGGTTACTCTGGAACAGGGCCAGGGGCCCACAATGGGAGTCCTGGCTGGTTCCACATAGCATCAGGAAATGTGTTTTGGAGGGGCCAGCAAGGGTGCCAGGTGCTTTTTCTGTCATTTTCAAAAGCTACATTTTCTTGATTCAGTGCCTGGCCAGTTACTGAAGATTTCTACCTGTGTTCTGGAGTCCTGAGGAAGATGGCTGTGCTGCTTGTGTTAACTGCCCAAAGATTTTGTCGGGGAATGGCACCCTGCATCTCATGCCACCATTTTGGTTGACCAGAGCCATCTGTTTTCATCCTGAGGTGTCCATTATGGGGATGTGGAATTTTTATAGAAGCAAAAAACCTTCTGCATACATTTTTTCTTCACAAGGGCTGGTATTAAAACACAGAAAACTGCCTACATATTGATTTGTCCTGGTGGAGGATAAAATGGGTACTTTGTTCCAGTCACAGATTTAGCTGTTGTGGGTAGTTTAAGATTGGAGCACTAATGAGGCTGTAGTAAAAAATAGATATCCCATGTTCAACCATGGGTATCTGTGAGGTACACCATCTCCATGTGCACACCTTTGACTACAGCTGCAGAAGTGTTCCTCTAGATAAAAGCATGACCCTATGTACTCTGGAGAAGGGCAGAAATGGTCACATCCCATTTTTTTTTTTTTGGGGTAAAGTTACCTGCTATTTGCTCTCATTACTTTTGCCACACTCATTTTATCTGTATTTAAATCTAAGAAAAATGTACAAGATGCAGTAAAAATGCTTGATATCCATTATTTCATGGAGATCAAGCACAGCAGTAAAAGAAATAACCCATGTATTTAACTTTGTTTAATTTGTTGGTTTTTGTGATTTATTTGATAGTTGCTTAATATGCATATGCTGTTAAAATAGTTAACAATGAAATAGCTTGAAATGATGGCTAGTTTTGTTTAATGACATGAAATTTTCATGAACAATTCACTCATAATTAAGAAAGTGTGTATTGGCCGCTGCCTGCCGGGCCCATGCTCCTCGGCTGCGCTGACAGCCTGCGGGGCCATGTCAGGGTGTCGCGAGCGCACTGGGCCACACAGCGACTCTCCTCCAGGTCACCGCCAGGATGGAGAACCGGCCTCTTGGTGAGTCCCCTATCCGGCGCCCGAAGGTGCTGCAGTCCCTGTGGAATTTTCTGAAACCTCACCAAAAGAATTGCCTCTTCCTGGGCACGGTGCTTGGAGGAGTATGTATCCTGGGAAAATATGGACAGAAGAAAATTGGAAAAATACAGGAAAGGAGGCTGCAGAGTACATTGCCCAAGCTGGACGGCAGTATCATTTCAACCAAAGGGCCTGCAACATGACAAGTGCTTCCATGTTTCCGACACTTAGAGACTCCTTAATGCAGCAACTCAACTCTGAGAGCCTCACAGCTCTGCTGAAAAACTCGCCTTCAAACAAGCTAGAAATATGGGAGGACCTGAAGATAACAAGCTTCACAAGTAGTATTGTGGCTGTATACATTACATGTACGCTGGTTGTTCTTTTTGTATTGGCAGATACATTGACCTGGATAATGCAGAAGTTGGCAGAAATGGCACCACAGTTCTTGTGCCCCCAAATGTTCAGCAGCAGTAGGTATCAAGTATCCAGCACCACTTGGCAATGGCCTGACTGATCAGTCATTAAGCAAGCGTGCAGTACATTCCAGGTAGTGTTTCTCTTAAGCATTCCTTGTCCCTTTTGGACTTGGAGAAAAAAACTAAAAGAAATCAGAACCCTAGTTGAGCAGGAACTGCCTCTTCTCCCTGGCTGGAGGAGGACGGCTCCAGATCCTTCCTGTGCTGTTACCTGATGCTAGCTGAAGAGGCCCCGCTGGCCGTCCAGGCCTGTGGACTTTCCTCTAGAGATGTTACCATGCTTAAACTCCTCATCGAAACTAGAGACATGCAGGAGAGTCCAGATTTCAGGACAGTGTTGAAACCTGCCTGAACTGAGGCTTCAGCTGACTCCTGGACAATGTGGCTGAGTTCTTCCCATCCATGAGACAGGACCTGCAGCACGGAGACTCCATGGACAGTCTTTCCAGCGTCAGCCTGCCTTCAGCAAAGATAATTCGGATCGTAAATGGACAGCTCCATTCAGTGAGACACCCAATCGTTTTGTTCAGGATCTGTCCATGATGGAGCAGGTGAAAGACTTTGCTAACAATGTTTATGAAACCTTCAGTATCCCCCAGCAACTGGAGAAGTGACCTTCCTTTGAGAGAAACTATCATCAGATTCATTTACTTTAAAAACAAAACAAATAAGCAAACAAAAAAAGACAAACCCATGAATTGACTATCTATAGACTAACAATTTTACCAAAATGCCTAATAAAAATATATTCTTAATCAAATTCCTCATTTACTATTGAAATTGGTTTATTTAACATCTTGATTCATTTTCTCAGTCATCAACAGGCCAGTTTTTGTGGGCATCTCTGAGTGTACACACAATGCCAATACCAGAATTGTTAATAGGTTGTTACAACAGGGATATCAGTCCCAAACTGACTAAAATTATGTAGATACTTTTTTATATAATATGAAATGTAGTATGCTTTGACATTAATGCTGAGGAATTCTCTGTTTGGGAAATGGGCCTAGAATGTGTGAAGTTTGGAAAATACACTATTTAATTATTTTGAAAGTTCATCAGACTGCAGTAAGCAGGAATGTGTTGTGTTTTTCTCCAGGTACCCTTCAAAGGAATAAATTATTTGTCTCAAATATACCTTGATGGAGGACTTTTCTTTATATGAGAATCAGTGAACTGTAACAAGTATGATCAGCTGTTTTTTTCTTTGCTATTGTAATGAGCCTTAGAAAATTACACTGACTTAGAGACTAAAATTGTGCTAATGCTGGCTACTCCTGGATCTTTTAACTATCAGTATTATTCATTTGTATGTAAATAATTTTAAGAGTTTTCTTTGTATCGATTTGGGGCATAGTCAAATCTTATTGCAATAAAATATTTTAGTAAAAAAACACATGTATTAAGTTGATTAAGTGGAATAAAAGTTTTATGAATGGGAAAAAATAGGCATATATACTTTTAATTTTTAATTTGCTTATTTTATTCTTTAATTTTAATGTTAAAAACATATTTTATGTTCTTTGGGGTCAACATTTAGTTTAAGCTTTCCTCAATGTTTTTCTCTTGTTTTCAGGAAGTGCTTTTGAAGTATGCTGATTTTAATTTATACTTATCACCATTTTTGGCCTTGCTTTATTTACTTATATCATTTCAAATTTTGAATTATTTTTTGTAACAGAAAGAACTTTCATGCTGCTCATATATGATCCTAAAATTGTCATTACTGGTGAGGAGCTGAACATATGAATATCCTAGAATATCTTTAAAAAGTAAATATTGGAGGATTGTAAGCCAGTGGAATTTTTAGAGCTTTAGAAAACATGCATGCCTTTTTTGCTGAAGCCAAAACAGTGATAGTAGCAGCAGTAGCTGGAGAGGGTTGAGAGGGCAGTGAATTAGTGATATCACAAAGATCATTGTACTGATTTGGAGTCAGAGTAGAAGGTGAGGAATTCTTTCCTAAGCATATGACATAGGAACCATAGGTGACTGTGATGCAAACTGATTAATAAAGCTGACATGGACTAGTGTCATATTTTGGGTGATAACTTTCTGAGACACAGTTTAAATATTTAAATTGATTAGCAACCTTGCCTTTGAATACTAGTTTTTTATTTTTTTATTTTATGAATTATTGGAAGAAGATTTCTGAATTGTTTCTGAAGAATTTGGTTTTGTGATCTACTTTAAGAGAAAATTCATACCTTATTTTACATTTCAATTTATAGATGAAATATAAATAAAATATTGCAGGATTTTAATAAATCAAAGAACAGCTCTTACTAAAAATTAATATTGGATCTTATAGTAAAAATAATTTTATAATAACATATGTATTATGTTTGTGAGACACCGAATATACAAACAGACATTGGCCAGATCATAAAAGTACAACTCTGACTTACAACCTCTGCAGCAGCCAATTCATGAAGCCAAACCACAACCTCTGTAGTAATTGGCCCTACATGGTCAGGACTTGAGCAATAACTGCCTGCTTCATAATTTTGGCCGACCCTTCCAGTTTAGGACCAGCCAGAGAAAACCAAATATGCTCTTCTAATCAATCACATAGGATGCCCTATTTCTACTTAGCTCATCTCCATCTTCCCCTTGCCAGCGCACACCTGAAGCCTCCCCTTTTCTCCTGTATGACAGCTTTCCCATTCCCCTGCTTGCTTCTGAGTCTCTGAGAAATGAAATTGATGGTAACTGACTCCCTTGCTATAGTAAGCACTGAACAGATAGCCTTTGCTTGTTCACATTTGGATCTTCTTCATTTATTTCCACATCTAGAAAGATCAATGCATGAGATATTGAAAGTTATAAAATACATACTATTTCATCTAAGATTTTTAAATAACAATTTCAGGGTATAAATTGCCTAAAGTTAAATAATCTTATGACAGTAAAAATTTGGTGAATCTCGGCTAGATATTGAGAAGCAGTCAATTCTAATTTAGACACCAGCTGTCCAACCATTTCTTGATTTCTGAAATATAGATTTTCATATACACACTTTCAAAGGTAACCAAGATCATCTGAAAGTAATTTTAATATATAATTTATAGTGGTCCTTTGAGTCATTAACCCTGGATCATACCTGATAATTTAAAGTTTTATCCAGAAAAGAAATTTGACTTTCAGTTAGTTGGCAAGGAATATCCAATAGTTAGATAAGAAATTCAATTATCTTTTCATAGAAGCCAAGACGATTAGAGTTCAGAGAGCCAGAAGCACTGTGCTGTTTAATTTTAATGTATAACTGAATCAATCCTATTTTAAAGTATATATTCTAGCTCAAGAAAATGTATCCTATTTTAAGAGCCATAAATTCACACCATTGTATTTATTGTTTTTAAATTAATTATTTGCTAAGTAATACATTAAATTTGTTCTGTTAAATAATAGAAGCCCTTAACTTTAGAAGAACCTCCCTGGTATTTTCTCCTAGGCAATTATTTAGTTATTTTCAAATACAAATTTTAACATAAAATGACATAAGATCTTTAGAGGAGAGGGGAGCAAAAAAGAAGCAACAACAATTACAAAACATCTGTTAATGTATTTGAAACTCAGGAAGTCCTTGGATTCACTGGTAGTTCTCAAGCCATTCTAGTCTTCATAATAATAGTGAGGGCAAACACTACACAGTGCTTATTATGTGCCGGTTAATGTCCTAAGCACTTTACAGGTATAAATTCACATAGTCCTTACATGATCTCCAGGAAGTAAGTTTAATGATTTCTTAAGACCTCCCTTGAATTTGTAATTTTTAGTGACCTAAATCAATGATCCTTAGATTTCAGATTTGAACATAATTTAAAATGAAAATAATTAGGAAGCACAGAAAATTTTTGCCAAAGAAGGTCATGTGTACTACCATCATCAACACAAATACTATGTACTGTCATCACCTTTTCATTAAAAAAGAGATTAACATCAAAATGGTGAACCAACATACAGAATAAAGGGTATTCCATTAATTGAAAAAATTTTGTATTATTCCTTTATTTTCCACAATTTAAGTTGGATCAGTAAAAGCTTTGTTGATGACCAAAACTAGTCTGTGGTTTTACCTTAGAGAATAAATGATAAATTTTAATGGATTCGACTGGTTGATGACTAGCCATCTAATCTTTTTGGTCAATTTTATGGAAACAGAGAAAAGTCAAATTTTCCTAGCTTTGTGTGGACAAATTCATTGGCTGGTTGAATTCTTTACCTTTTAACTCTTGATTTGGTCTGATGATGGAAAGCAATCAATAAAGTGTAAACAGTAATAGGGAAAAAAATGAAGCAGAAAAACCACACACAAAAAAATCGAATTCACATCCATGCTCATTTGCCTATAAAATTGTCAGATATGTTTTTGCATGCAGAGCACTGAGTTTATTTTTCTCATGCCTTCCTTTAGTTATGTGGCTTCTTAGATCTGTGAATTAGCATTTGCTTACCCCAAATCCTCTACTCTGATTTATTTTTATTTATTTTTATGTTTTTAATATTTATTGAGATTGTTCACATACCACACAGCTATCCAAAGATACAAAGTATACAGTCAGTTGCCCATGGTACCATCATACAGCTGTGCATCCATCACCACAATTAATTTTTTTCAATTTTTAGAATATTTTCATTACTCCAGAAAAGAAATAAAGACAAAAAAAGGAAACTCCAATCCTCTCATATCCCTAACCTATGCCCCCCCATTATTGATTCATAGTTTTGGTATAGTAAATTTGTTGATGAAAGGATGTTAAAATACTACTAACTGGGAGGGAAGATGGCAGCATAGAGAGGAGTGGAAGCTAAGTAGTCCCCCTGGAACAACTGAAAAAAACCAGAAACAACTAATAAATAATCCAGAATAACTGCAGGGGGACAAACGAAACCGTCCACTCATCATACACCAACCTGAATTGGGAGGAATGCCCAAGATCACAGCATAAAATCTGTAAGTAAAACCTGTGGATCCAAGCCGGGATCCCCCTCCCCCATAGCCTGAGCTGCAAAGCCTCATGGTGCCAGAGAAGCTCTCTCCCAGCAAGAGAATATAGCTCAGCTGATCTCCAACTGGGGTTTTAAGTAGCAAGTGTGAACTGCTCACTACAGGGACGGATCCACAAAAAACAGACAGAGGCTTTGGGTGATGACTGACCTTGGAGAGCCGGAGGGTTGTCTTGGACTAGGTCTGAAGGGGACTATCTGTTTCTTTTTCGGTTCAGTGGAGAAAGCCACAGCCATTTTCAGTTCCCAGTGCTGTGACTCAGAGAAGGGTGGAGATAGCACAAGCAGAGAGAAAGAACATTGAAATGCTAATGACTTCCCCCTAGCAGGTCTATCTTCTCCAAGAGGAAAGGGGTGGGGCCCTTTCCATTCAGAATCAGACCCCAGAGCCTAGGGGAACACAGCCATACCTCCTCACACCAGTCAAGAATTATAGGCTAACAGGCGTCACCTGCTGGGCAGAAAAGCATAGTGACCTGAGGCATCACAGGGTAGAACAATTTTCTAAGACACACCCTAAGTGAAACCAGATACTGAATATTTCTTCCCTCTGGGACCTGAGCCTGTTCTGGTCTGGGAAAACCTGTTTGGAGTAACCAAGGAAACCATGCCTAGACAACAGAAAACTACAACCTACACTAAGAAAAACGAAGTTATGGCCCAGTCAAAGGAACAAACATACACTTCAACCAGGATACAGGAATTTAAAAAACTAATGCTAAATCAATTCAAAAAGTTTAGAGAAGATTTCACAAAAGAGATAGAGGCTGTAAAGAAAACACTGGGCACACATAAGGCAGAAATCAAAAGTTCAAAAAACAACTAGTGGAATCTATGGAAATGAAAGGCACAACACAAGACATGAAAGACACATTGGAAACATACAACAGCAGATCTCAAGAGGCAGAAGAAAACATTCAGGAACTGGAGAACAAAACACCTGAAAGCCTATGCACAAAGGAACAGATGGAGAAAAGAATGAAAAAAATATGAGCAATGTCTCTGGGAACTTAAGGATGAAGCAAAGTACAAGAATGTATGTATCACTGGTGTCCCAGACGGAGATGAGAAGGGAAAAGGAGCAGAAGCAATAATAGAGGAAATAATTAATGAAAATTTCCCATCTCTTATGAAAGACATAAGATTACAGATCCAAGAAGCGCAGCATACTCCAAACAGAATAGATCTGAATAGGCCTATGCCAAGACACTTAATAATCAGATTATCAAATGTCAAAGACAAAGAGAGAATCCTGAAAGCAGCAAGAGAAAAGCAATCCATCACATACAAAGGAAGCTTAATAAGGCTATGTGCAGATCTCTCAGCAGAAACCATGGAGGCAAAAAGGAAGTGGTATAATATACTTAAGATACTGAAAGAGGAAAACCACCAACCAAGAATCCTATATCCAGCAAAGCTGTCCTTCAAATATGAGGGAGAACTCAAAATATTTTCTGACAAACAGACAATGAGAGACTTTGTGAACAAGACACCCACCCTACAGGAAATACTAAAGGGAGCACTACAGAGTGATAGGAGAAGACAGGAGTAAGAGGTTTGGAACACAATTTTGGGAGATAGTAGCACAGCAATGTAAGTACACTGAACAAAGATAACTATGAATACAGTTGAGAAAGGAAGGTTGGGAGCATATGAGACACCAGAAGAAAGGAGGAAAGATAAAGACTGTAACTTGGTGTTCACTTTGTAACTTGGTGAAATCTAGAGTGTTCAACAATTGTGATAAAATATACAAATATGTTCTTTTACGAGGGAGAACAAGCAAATGTCAACCTTGCAAGGTGTTAAAGATGGGGAGGCATTAGGGGAGGGATGCAATCAATGTAAACTAGAGACTGTAACTAACAGAATCACTGTATTATGCTTCCTTTAATGTAAAAAAGGTGATATAGCAAGGTAAATGCAGATAAGAGAGGGGGTAGGGGAGGCATATTAGACACTTGACATTGGTGGTGTTGTCTGACTCTTTGCTCTACTTTGATTTAAGGTTATTTTTCCTTTTGCTGCTTCCTAGCTGTCATTTATTTTTCCTCTTTCTTTTGCCTCTCTACCTTCTTTGACTCTCCCTCCTGCCTTGTGGAAGAAATGTAGATGCCCTTATATAGATAGTGGTGAAAGTGGGGAACACATAATTATATGACCATACAGAGAACCATCGATTATTTATGTAGGATGGAATGTACGGTATGTGAACAAAACCATCTTAAAAAAAAAATGGGTTGATGACAAAATCTCGAGGGCAATATACTGAGTGAAATAAGGCAGACACATAAGGACAAATATTGCAGGGTCTCACTGATAGGAACTAATTATAATATGTAAACTCATAGACATGAAATATAAGGTACCAAGATATAGGACGAGGCTTAAGAATGGGGAGCGGTTGCTTTGTATGAACAGAATGTTCAATTAGGATGAACTTAAATGTTTGGAAATGAACAGAGGTGTCAGTAGCAAGATGTGAGAATAACTAACAGTGCCAAATGGTGCATGAATGAGATGGAAAGGGGAAGCTCAGAGTCATGTACGTTACCAGAAGGAAAGTTGGAGATCAAAAGATGGGAATGTATAAAACTGAATCCTATGGTGGGCAATGTCCATGATTAACTGTACAAATATTAGAAATCTCTTCCATGAACCAGAACAAATGTATGACAATACAATTAGAAGTTAATAATAGAGGAGCATATAGGGAAGAAATATATACCTATTGCAAGCTATATACTACAGTTAGTAGTATTTCAACATTTTTTCATAAACAGTAACAAATGTACTATACCAACTCTATGAGTCAACAATTGAGGGGGGTTGGTTAGGGATATGGGAGGATTCGAATTTCCTTTTCTTTTTTTTTTTTCATCTTTCACTTTATTTCTTGTCTGGAGTAATGAAAAGTTTCTAAACATTGAACAAAAATCAAGTGTGGTGATGGATGCACAGCTGTATGAGGGTACCAGGGCAACTGATTGTACACTTTGGATCTTTGGATAATTGTATGGTATCTGAACAATCCCAATAAAAATTAAAAAGGAAAAAAAATACTACTAACTGTAGTATATAGTTTTCAATAGGTGTATATTTTTCCTATATGCCCCTCTATTATTACCTTCTAGTTATAGTGTCATACATTTGTTTTAGTTCATGAGAGGGATTTCTAATATTTGTACAGTAAATCATGGACATTGTCTACCACAAGATTCACTATTTTATACATTCCCATCTTTTAACCTCCAGCTTTCCTTCTGGTGACATATGTGAGTCTGAACTCACCCTTTCCACCATCTTCACACACCATCAGCACTGTTAGTTATTCTCACAATGTGCTACCATCACCTCTGTCCATCTCCACATGTTTAAATTTACCCTAGTTGAATATTCTGCTCATAATAAGCAACTGCATCCCATTCTTTAGCCTCATTCTATATCCTGGTAACTTATATTTCATGTCTATGGGTTTACATACTATAATTAGTTCCTATCAGTGAGATCCTGCAATATTTGTCCTTATGTGGCTGTCTTATTTCACTCAATATAGGCCCTCAAGATTTCTTCATCAACCCATTTGTGAAAGATGGTTTTATTCACACACCATACATTCTGTCCTAAGTAAACAGTCATTGGTTCCCTGTATAGTCATGTATTTATGTATTAGCACCATTGCCACTATCTATATAAGGACATCTCCATTTCTTCTACAAAGAAGGAGGAAGAGTTAAAGAAGGTAGAGAGATGAAAGAAAAAGAAAAAAGAAAGAGAGAGAGAGAAAAAGCATGTCACCTAGAAAGCAACAAAAGGAAAGATAGCATTAAACTAAAGTAGAATAAAGAATCAGACAACGTCACCAATGCCAGGTGCCCCATGCCGTTCCCCTATACCCCCCTTCCCCAATATGCATTTAGCTTTGGTATATTGCCTTTGTTATATTAAAGGGAGCATAATACAGTGTTTCTGTTAATTAGAGTCTCTAGTTTGCATTGATTGTATTTTCCCCTCAATCCCACCCTATTTTTAACACCTTGCAATGTTGACATTCATTTGTTCTACCTCATGTAAAAACATATTTGTACCTTTTATTACAATCCTGGAGCACTCTAGGTTTCACTGAGCTATACAGTCCCAGTCTTTATCTTTCGTCTTTCATCCTGGTGTCCCACATGCTCCTAATCTTCCTCTTTCAACCATACTCACAGTCATCTTTGTTCAGTGTACTTACATTGCTGTGCTACTAGCTCCCAAAATTGTTTTCCAAACCTCTCACTCCTGTCTTTTCCTTTCTGTCTGCAGTGCTTCCTTTAGTGTTTCCTGTAGACCAGGTATCTTATTCACAAACTCTGTCGTTGTCCTCAGAGAATATTTCAAGCTTTCCCTCATATTTGGAGGATAGTCTTGCCTGATATAGGATTCTTTGTTGGTGTTTTTTCTCTTTCAGTATCTTAAATATATCACCCCACTTCCTTCTTGTCTCCATGGTTTCTATTGAACTATCTGCACATAGTCTTATCAAGCTTCCTTTGGATGTGATGGATTGCTTTTCTCTTGCTGCTTTCATGTTTCTCTCTTTATCTTTGATTTTTGATAATCTTATTATTAAGTTTCTTGGGATAGGCCTATTCAGGTCTATAATGTTTGGGGTATGCTGTGCTTCTTGGATGTGTAATTTTATCTCTTTCGTAAGAGATAGGAAATTTTCATTGATTATTTCCTCTATTATTGCTTCTGCCCCTTTCCCCTTCTTTTCTCCTTCTGGGACACCAATGACATGCGCATTCCTGCATTTCATTTTGTCCTTAAGTTTCCAGAGATGTTGCTCATATTTTTCCATTCTTTTCTCTGTCTGTTCTTTTGTGTGTAGGCTTTCAGGTGCCTTGTTCTCCAGTTCCTAAGTGCTTTCTTCTGCCTCTTGAGATCTGCTGTTGTATGTTTCCATTGTGTCTTTCATCTCTTGTGTTGTGACTTTCATTTCCATAGATTCTGCCTGTTGTTGTTTCAAACTTTCAATTTCTACCTTATGTATGCCCAGTGTTTTCATTATACACTTCATCTCTTTTGCCATACCTTCCCTAAACTTTTTGAATTGATTTAATATTAGTTGTTTAAATTCCTGTATTTCAGTTAAAGTGTAAGTTTGTTTCTTTGACTGGGTCATAGCATCATTTTCTTAGTGTAGGTTGTAGTTTTCTGTTATGTATGCATCTGGTTTCCTTGTTTACACCAATCAGACTTTCCCAGACCAGAAAGGCTCAGGTTCTCATAAGGAGGCAATAGTATCACATCTCCCTGAGGGTATGTCTCAGAAGACTGGTACACCTTGTGAGGCCTCAAGTCACTGTGCTTTTCTGCCCAGAAGGTGGTGCCTGTCAACCTTTAGCTTCAGACTGGTATAAGGAGGGGTGGCCCATGGCTGTTTTCCCCAAGGCTCTGGGGTCTGGTTCTGAATGGAAGGCAGGTAGTAGAACTTGGGACTACCTTCTTCCTCTTAGGGAAAATACACCCTCTAGGGAGAGGTCATTTACATTTGGATAGTCTCTCTGCCTGTGCTGTCTCCACCCTTGTCTGCGTCAGAGTGCTAGGAACTGAAAATGGCTGAGGCTTTCTCCACTGAGCTGACAAAGGGATAGAAAGCCCCTTTCAGGGCCAGTCCATGCCACCCTCCGGCTCTCCAAGGTCAGTTGTCACAAAAAGCCTCTGTCTGCTTTTTGGGGATTCATATCTTGTATTAAGCTGTCCACTTTTGTTAATTAAAACCCCAGTTGGAGCTCAGCTGAGCTATATTCATTTGCTCGAAGAGTGCTGCTCTCTAGCACCTGGAGGCTTTGCAGTTCAGGCCATGGGGAGAGGGGCTTCTGGCTTGGATCTGCAGCTTTTATGCTGTGATCTTGGGCATTCCTCCTAATTTAGGTTGGTGTATGATGAGTTTGTCCCCCACAGTTATTCCAGATTATTTACTAGTTGTTCCTGGTTGTTTGTTAGTTGTTCCAGAGGAACAAACTAGATTCCACTCCTCTCTATGCTGCCATCTTCTTCCCTACTTTGATTTTAATATCCCTTTATTCTCAGCAACACTAAGCATCACATTTTAGGCTCGAGGAATTTGGTGTCTATCTGTAGAGCACACAAAGCGTAACTAGATTTTTTTTCTTCAGGATTTTTCCTTTCAAACTATATTGGTATTTTGATGGCACTTGCTGTTTTATTTTTATTAATGATAGTTATTTCCTCAGCTATTTGGTTGATTTATCATAGAAATACATTGATTATTCTCACAGATGTGTTGAGTGATCAAAGTATAAAGATTTACAATTCTGTATTCAGGAAATCAGGAAATAGCTAATGAAATGAATCAAGGTCAAAAGTGTACATTATTGATTGAATAGAGAGTTCGATGATAATTCAACTCTGTATAGGGATGAATGCTCACTAAGAATAATCTATGTCCTGGATTTAATGTTTTGTTGATTTGTGAAGAATGGAAATGTGGTAATGTTCCCTGCTTTTAAAGAGGGCATTACTTCTGAGATGGTTATTTCCATCACACTAACACCTTAATCACCTTAAACAAAAATGACTGATTATGTAGTGATCAGCTAGAAAAATGTTACTCAAAAATATCTGAAACAATATTTTGAATATGACTATGGAAATACTGATTAGGACAAGTTGATTCGGTTAGTGATTCGTATCTAGAATACATAGAAGAAAAGACCTTAAAAAAGTTTTTATTGATAGCTATGTGCTTGTTCACATGAGTCTCTTCTCATTTGAAAAGTTTAGTTCAGAATTACTTGTGATTAACAATATTGTAGTGGGTTGAATTGTGGGCACCCATCCCCCAAAGGTATGTCTAATTACTAATTGACATACCTTGATTTCATGTTAACGTCAGACACCACTGAGGATATGTTACATAAATGGTACATTAAGTAAATGATCACTGAATGATATGTTAAGTAAAAAATATAAGCAGAAACTGATTTAAAAATTAAAATTAACTTGAAAACCAATAATATAATATATCAAGGGACAATTTTCCTGAAACATAGATATTTAGGGGGAGTCATTTGGGAAGCCTTTAAAATGGTTAAGCAGAACATAAGAGGTATTAACCAAATGATGTTAATTGCTGCCAGAATAGATATCCAACAATAGTGTTATGGATTAAATTGCATCCCCGAAAATACATGTTCAAATCCTAACTCCCAATCCTCTGAATGTGACATTATTTGTAAAATATTCTTTTAAAGATATTATTAGTTCAGATGAGGCGAAACTGGATTAGGGTAGGCCCTTAATCCCATATTACTGGTGTCATTATAGGAAGGGGAAAGGAGACACAGACATAGAAAGAGACAGAGAGAGAAAGAAGACTTCTGTGTGATGATTGAGAAAGAGATTGAATACTAAGGATTGTTAGCTACTGCCAGAAGCCATGAGAGAGGCATGGAACAGATTCTTCTTTGCAGACATCCAAGGGAACATGGCCCTTTCACACCTTGATTTCAAACTTCTAGCCTCTAGAATTGTGAGAGAATAAATTCCTGTTGTTTTAAGCCATCCAATCTGTGGTATTTTGTTATGGTGACACTAGGAAACTAAGACAAACAGCAACAGTTTTTATGCACAAAGTTCCCAGTTTTCAGTCAGTTATCATTTGTATAGATACCAAGTCATCATCTATGCAATATTTATTTTAAATAAAGTCAAAGGAATTCCTTGATATTCTTTAGAGATGTTTTTGTGACCCTAAGTTAGAATGACTCATAGAAAAATGCTCCACATTCTTCTATTTAAATTTATCAAGCTTATCAATTTAGAAGGGCAATAACTGACATAATTTGGGTCAGATACTTAATCCTCTTAATAGGTAGCTTAGAAAAGGACTAAGTAGTATTTTAAAAATAAAATGAACCTTTTTATAATCAGAATTTGTGCATGCAATGTTATAAGTCTTTTCACTGTTATTTAAAAAAATCTGTACACAAAATGTATAGGATCTTCATGTTTACTCTCATTGTCATCCATTTTCAGAAAAAAAATGCATGTATGTAAATGCCAGAATTTTAAATCTTTCATAAACTTCACAAAAGACAGAGTTCTCATTAAACAAAGTGTAGCATCAAGCCAAAGGAATAAAGAAAATTGAAATCTCACTTTGGATAAATGTCTAATTAATCATTGTTGACTAATTGAATCCCTTTATTTGATATTGGAATGCATAACAAATGAAGTTTCAAAAATATATTTTGAAAGACTCTGTCAAAGTAAAGGTTATCTCCTGATGAGATTTTTAATTAATTAGAGAAAAGTTCAATAGAGGTGCAATATGAAAAAAGAAACCATTGTAAATATGTTTGGTGATGCTAAAAATTGTTCTAATGTGCTACTGAGTAAAATAAGTTTGTAAGGCAATATGGAAATATGTTTTAATTACTGAAGTTTATATAAAGCAAAACATCCCATTTATCTTGTTCCATAAAAATTTTATTTTAGATGGAAGTAGTTATGTAGGGAAAGTATTAGAGAGATGTATGTAAATGATCCAATCCTGGGTTTGATTCATTGCTTTACAACATACATAGGCTAACACAGGTAAAGCACATAGCACAAAAAATGAAGCAAGCAAGTCCTCAATAAATGATATTTATTATTGTATTTAAAGTTTCATTTACCCTTCATCTTTAATTGATTTTTTTGTAAAAAATATTTTTGGTTAGTGTCCATTCTCTCATTTTTTAATCTGAGATAAATAAGATCTTCCTGGATTGTAATGGACCTGTTTACTACTGAAACTGTATATAATTTTACTCTATTTATTTAAAAACTGGCCTTTATTCATGTATGTTCTTATATGACAGGATAAATACCTGGTAATTCTTGATATTTTCCCGAGTGATGTAAAAATCAGTGTGTGGGTTTTTATCCAAACCTTTGCCATAAGTTTCTTTTTCCTTCTCAAATCTATTTACCTTTACACCATTTGAAAAAACCCAGTCCTGTGACCACACATTGGATTTTGTCATAATTAGAATTGCTGTTTATCTGAAATTGTTAGTACCATAGTCTCCTCTTTGGCTACCAGCCTCACTCATGTTACTCCACTTAACTGCTCCTTTGATCTCATGGAGATTTCAAAGGCCTTGACCATGTTGTTAGTGTTATTATTATTAATTTGTTGGACCCTTACTGTCTTCACTTCTGTCTCTTTTTAGAGCATATCATATGGTCATTAGAATCCATTACTGTTTTGATCACGATCAATGTAAACATAGTTCGGTCTAATTAAGGCAAAAATAAAAAGTGAAACAACTATTGGAAGGGCAGGGGTTTAGCTGGACCTCAGAAAACACTGGAAATATTTGTTCATACAATAAATAGTATTGGTACAATTGTTTGACTACATAGGGAAAATTTTAATTTTTGCCTACGCAAAAATAAATTGAATACTTATTTGGAAAAAGCATATCTATAACTAAAAAGAATTATAGGAGAATATTTTCATGAAATTTGAATAGAGAAGAATTTCTTAAACAAGTGCCAAAAATGGAAAATATTTTAAATATTCAATAACCTTAAATTTAAAAAAGAACCTAATATAAAAGATACCATAAAGTTCAAAGCATGCTGTAGATTGAATATATCTAATGTATGTAATTGACAAAGCATCGATATCCAGAATATGAAAATAATTCCTACAAATCAATCAGTAAGAGTAAACACATACAATAGAAAACTGTCTAATAAAAACTGTCAGGGGTATGCGGGGATCATATAGTACCCTCAAATGGCTATTTGAAAAGTGTTTAACATAAGAACTATTCACAAAGGTAAGGGAAACCAATTAGGGATACACCAGTTCCATGGGACCAGCAGCAGTAGAGAAGAAAATGACAAGGTAAGGAGGAGAGAGGAGTTAGAAGAACCCAGAAAGGGTGGAGGCTCACCTTGCAGGAGCTGTAGCTTCTAGAGAGAAACACAGTTAAGCCATGGAACCTAGCAGGGAGAGTGCCAAGGGGACAAATATCCAACATCACTCTCCTCTAACTCTGTGAATTTTCTGCTAATGTTTCTCATTGGGCAAAATAAACTGGAAGCCAAGAGGACATGGAAACCCATTGATGTAGTCCACATGGCTCCGAGGGCAGGGCATAGAGAAAGGTTGGTTAAGGCTGGACAGTGATTGGAGGGGCAAACAGGCTTTTGAGCATAGAAATAAACAGAAAAGGCAACGTCAGTAATTAGGGAGTTGCAAATTCAAGCAGTGTTGAAATGTTATTTCACACTATTAAATGAGGAAAAACAGTTTGATTAATCAAAGTATTGGCGAGTATGTGGAGAAATAATTCTCAAAATTAGTCAGAATATAGATAGATACTTCTATTTTGGAAAGTAAAATTGATATGTCTACAACAACCTAGAAATTCAAGTTCTGGCTTATTCTGCAGAAAAATTTTCCCATGTATACATAAAGAAGCATTGCTTTCCACTAAAAATTGGGAAAAACTGAAGTCCATCAAAGGGGAAATGAATAAACATATTGCGTTAACTTTACACACTGGCATAACTGTCTACATGTACCAATACACAGAAATCTTTGTTTAAATTATGTTGGTTGATAAACAAAAGTTCCAAGATGATACAGTTAAGGATTTTACCATTTATTCAAATCTTAAATAGACACAAAAGAAAAATATATATTGTTTATGAATCTATACATATGTAAAATATGTAAACATGTGGGGAGGTTACATTCCAACTTCAGTATAGTGGTTGTGTCTAGAGGAAGAGGGAAATGGGATACAAAGAGAATGTTTTGACTACATCTGTGAATTGTATGTCTTTAACAAAATATGATACAAATATGGTAAAATATTAGAAGTTTAAATATTTGATATGGGACTGCTGCTATCTATTAAATAATACCTTATATTTTAAATTATCGAATAATAAAGCATTATTAATTAATTTTGGATTATGAAGAGACTGTTTTAAGGTGGCTGCATAATGTTCATTTCCAAAATTCCTGAATATGTAAGATGACAAAGTTAGCTCAGATCTCTTTCTTTTCTCTTCATTAATTCCGTTAAAGTGATCAATAAATATCAAAACAGGGAAAAAATGGCATCAGTGGACACTCAGAAAGGCCATTGACATCAAGAGATGTAAAAACATGTTTTCCAGAGGGTGTGGAAGGGAAGGAAGAAGTTACAGAGAGGAGCACAGATCCTTCATTGATGAAAAAGTTATATAAAGTGGGAAGTAGAGAACTTGACATAACCACAGTATTAGCCCTGATTTATAGGTTGAGAAAGCACGTCTTGGATTAGCAGGTAGACCCATAGGAAGCTGTGTAATTCCTGGGGACTGGTGTTGGAGTACATAGCTCAAGTAAGCCAAAAGCCACTTGGTTGGATTTCCTGTTTAATGGGTAAATGGAGCAAAATCATTAGAACTTTTAAAAGATACTACTGGCCAAATAGGAAGCACTGCAAAGAGCCAAAGAAAATTTCTTTCTGGAATATATTTATTATAAAATGTGGGAAAGTGTTAGATAATTATGGATGTGTTCAATAATAATGAATATCTGTTTTTGAATAAGTAAATGTGATTTGAGAATATAGTACAAACCTATTAGTTGTTTCTTTGACATTCCCCACACCACCCTTGTGTAAAAATATCAACCTCTTGAAAAGTATACATAAAGAGGAGAAAGTACAAATATACAAATTTGGAATGCAGAAAGGTTACATGCAAAAATGTGAGGATTTATTATTCGTAAGAAATGTTATGGGCAATTTTATGCCAAACATAGATGCTTTTCTAGAAGAATGAAAATTATCAATAATGAATCAAAAATAAGTTAAAAACTTTATCATTAAAATGTAACAATAGGAAAAAAATTTCAAATACTACCTCTAAGAAGGGCAATGGGCCAAGATAGGTGTTCTAGTTTGCTAATGCTGCCAGAATGCAAAATACCATGGATTGGCTTTTATAAAGGGGGTTTGTTTGGTTACAAAGTTACAGTCTTCAGGCCGTAAAGTGTCCAAGGTAAGTCATCAACAATTGGGTACCTTCATGGGAGGATGGCCAGTGGCATATGGAAAACCTCTGTTAGCTGGGAAGGCACATGGCTGGCATCTGCTCCAGAGTTCTGGTTTCAAAATGGCTTTCTCCTAGGATGTTCCTCTCTAGGTTGCAGTTCCTCAAAAATGTCACTCTTAGTTGCTCTTGGGGTATGTTTCCTCTCTTAGCTTCTCTGGAGCAAAAGTCTGCTTT
Source organism: Choloepus didactylus (assembly GCF_015220235.1). Lineage (NCBI taxonomy): Eukaryota > Metazoa > Chordata > Mammalia > Pilosa > Megalonychidae > Choloepus > Choloepus didactylus. The sequence goes on along the minus strand of NC_051310.1, from coordinate 180,966,254 downwards.
CAATGGCTGTCTTTAAACTGTCTGTCATCTGCAGCTCCTATCTCAGCTCCTGTGCATTCTTCAAAGTGTCCCTCTTGGCTGTAGCAAGCTTGCTCCTTCTGTCTGAGCTTATATAGTGCTCCAGTAATCAAGGCCCAGGCTGTATAGGTGGGGCCACACCTCCATGGAAATTATTCAGTGAAAGATCTTGCCCACAGTTGAGTGATGACTTCTCCACGGAAACATCCAATCAATAGTCTCCAACCCAATCAGCACCAATATGTTTCCTGCCCACACAAGACTGCAACAAAGATAATGGCATTTTGGGGGACATAATACATCCAAACCAGCACAATAAGTATGGGTAAGTTTTTACAAACTTTACAAGAAGAGTTAATTACCATGATATTTAAACATGAAAGAGATATTAAATTGTTCCATGGTACAGTAAAAGATGTAAAACTTCCACAAATATACTATGAGTCCAGCATAACTCTGATAAAAAAAATGGATAAATACAATACCAATTTTCTCCTTCGTCAACTCCACCCCCTTCCTTTACCCCCACATTAAAAAGCAAATAGATTTTAGTCTCTATTTAAATATATATAACCAATGACAAAATAAAATTTATCAAATAATGTAAGGATGATACAATACCAGAAAATGTAGCACATTAAAAAGTCAAGGAGAAATTAAAGCAATTAAGAGATCTTGATTTATACAGTAAAGCTATGTAATAAAATTCATCTATTCCTGCTCTTTAGTTTTGGTTTTCTGTGATTTATCTAAAACAAGTGTTTACTATTAAATACTACGTTATGTTTACTATTAAACATAACGTAGTATTTAATATTAATACTATATGTTTACTATTAAATATTCTAAGCAACTCTGTTAGAATTAGGAACAAACAAGAATGCTGTTATTGCACAAATTTTAATCTTGTTTTATACATTTAATTGAAATAAAAACAAATAAGAGGTATAATTATTTGACTATTATGAGTATGTGCAGCTGTCTTTTATCCAACTGTAAGACCCAAGAAAATTAACTGAAAATCTATTAGAAGTATCAATAATTAAGAAATGTTATAGGATATTTCAAAAATTCATTTTTCCCATGTATAAAAAACTATCAGTTAAAAGACCTAAGAAAGATTCATTCACAATAGCAATAAATATATGTTTAATATATAAATATTTTAACAACTGGGCAGGACTTACATAAAATAAATATAAAGCTTTACTATAGTATGCAAATGAGATTTTGGAAAAAGGCTCAATATCACAAAGATATATATTCTCCTACAATTAACTCATAGTTTCTTTGTGATTCTAATCAAAATCCAAATGGGAATTTTTTTTTTTTTTTGGTCACAAATAATACTTTGAAAGTATATTTTATAGACTAATTTTAGGACAGTAGCCAATACATTTTTGAAAGAAAATGGTGAGGCAAAGAAACTAGGACTTCCTGATATTAAAATATTTTTATAAGATTATAATAATTTAAAATTTGATAGGAAAATCAAGAGGAAGGACAGAAATCCAAGGAATGGACTCATGGGTGAGTATGAGTATGTATGTTTTTGTATCTGTTTAACAGATAGCTTTTCACCAAATTGTAGACACTGGATTTTGAATAAGTAGGAAAAGAATAGAATACTCGATACTCAATGGATAAAATCAGTTAACTACCTGGTAAAACACACACACACACACACACACACACAGTTCTGAGATGGCCTCCGGGATTCCCATCCCAGGTGTAATTCTGTCCCTAGAGTGTGAACAGAACCTGTCAATGGGATGGATTTCACTCTCATGATTGTTACATTATGTGACAAATGTGAAGGGAGTTTACTGATGTAATTAATGCCCCACATCAGGTGATTTTGAGTTAAGCTAAAGATAGATTCTCTTGGGTGGGCCTGACATGATTGGGTGAACCCTTGAGAAGGACTTGGTCCTTCTTGATTGAAGAGATTAGACATGTCAGAGGTTTTCCCACTGGTCTTGAAGAAGGAAGCAGCCATGTTGTGAGAACCTCTGAAGGGGATAACATGGCAAGGACTTGAGGAGTTGGAAGTGGCCCCTGGCCAAAAACCTGCATGAAAACAGTCATAAGGAAATGGATTCTGCCAATAACTGTTAATTTGGAAGAGGACCCAGTGCCTCTCATAAGATAGCAATCCCAGACAGCATCTTGATTTCAGCCTGACCCCATGCAGAGGGTCCAATGATTCTGTCCTACAGAACTCTGAGATAACAGGTACTGTTTAAGCCACTAAATTTGTAGTAATTTGTTGCACAGAAATAGGAAACTAATACAAATATATAAAAGAATGTTCATTGCTTCATTATTTGTGATTTAAGAAAAAGCAAAAGGTGTAAAATAACATGGAATAAAGGCATTAACATCATGTTGAAAAATATATTTAATATACCACCAATTTTCAATTATACCTCTTGTTAGTTGGATTGGAGGGCTTTTACTTTTTTCTCTATGCCTATTTCTGTTTTTACATTTTTATAACTAACATGCATATCTTTTATATAGCATCAAGGAACTAGTTCTCTTTCATTCTTTGTTAACATACTTATTTCTTTTACCCTTAAAATAATGCTTATTTTTATCACTAAAAGTGATATTACAGTGTATTATCTTTAGAAAATCCAAAATATACTATACAATATGGCTTTAATTACTTCATTTTAAAGGGTAAATTTTTTTATTTGTATTTAACAGGGCACGTTATAAGCTAGTTAGATTCAGGAATGAAAAGCTATATAATGATAAGGAAAAAAGATGTATTCTCCAACTGATAAGTACTCCTGGTAATAGAGAATGTGCATCCCATATCGAAGCTTTTATGAATTTGGTACACAAAACAGAATTCAGCTATTCTTAAGGCACAATATTATGTGTTCTATATTTATAATCAGCATCCAGTCTTGCAGAAAATAATGGGTGTGAATTGTGGATCAACTAGCAAAACTATTGGGTGAACCTCTGACACCACATTGCCACATTATCAATAACCATGAAAAGACATTTTGCATGATCCAAGTTATTTTTTCCTAGTCTCATCAAATTGAGACCTAGCATGCACATTATACATTGTACTTCAATATCTGAGCAGCTCTCTGAATTTATAGAGCTGGACCAATGCCAATACCTATGATAATCAAAGAGTGGTGAGGATTTGAGCTTTGTTTGGAACCATGGAATTTCAATGGTGAGCGAGAATAAAAATGTATCTCATTGGACAAGCAGTAGTTCTTGTCATTGAATAAAGAAAGCTACATTAGAGTGGTAGTTAGGCATATAGCTTCTTAGTTACCTAATTTGTTATGGATGAGGACAATGTACTTAAAACAAATGGAAGAGACACTAATTCCTTTCATAAAATATTCTTTTTAATGAAAACTTTAGCAGTGATAATGTAGAAAGACAATACCTGCAGGTGATCATTTGCTGTCTTTCTTTTTTTACAGTCTTTTTTGAATAGTAGTAATCATGTAAAAAGAGAGATGTGCCCTAGACTTTTCTTTAAGTACTTAGGGTACTGTCAGTTTTGTGTGATGCACAGAGGAAAATAAAGCTACAGAGTTGCTTAAAAACAAACAATAAAAACAAACCTCATTCCTCTCTTGACAGGAGTAAAATGAGATAGAAGTAGCATAAAACTTGCCTAAGCAGAGAACTTCTCTAGAATATAGTAAATCCATATTAGAGCAAGTCAGTCCCACTTGCAGGAAAGGGGTGGAAAGAACATTTCCCTAGATCTGGCTAAAGGTATCAGTGGTAATTTTAGGTGCTCTGCGAGAGGTGGGGATACCCCTTTCATAGCTGATAAAGTGGTTCCCTTGTATACAAAGAAATCTTATTCAGTAGAGTTCTTATAAGAATCTATAAGTGTTCTTCAGCCTCTCTTTAAAATTGGAGGTGCAGTAAGAGAAGTCAGTGATGATACTAGTTAGTGATGATACTAGGGGCTAATAGTATCCCCTATTAGATTAGTTTCCTAATCTAATGGCTGCTGTAATAAAGTACCACAAAATGTGTGGCTTACCACAACAGAAATTTATTCCTGCAGTTTTGGAGGCTAGAAGCCTGAAATCAAAGTGTTCAAAGGGTTATGCTTCCTCTGAATGGTCTAGGGAAGAATCCTTCCTTGTTTCCTCCTAGCTTCTTGCAGCCACAGCAATTCCTTGGTTTGTGGCAGCATAACTTCAGTCTCTGCCCCTGTCTTTATAAGGTGTTCTTCTCTCTGTGTTTCTTCTCCTCTTCTTATAAGAACCCCAGGCATATTGGATTAGGGCTCACCTCAATTCAGTGTGACCTCATCTTAACTTGATTATATCTGCAAAGACCGTTTGTAAATAAGGTCATGTTCACAGGTGTTGGGGATTAGGACTTCAATATATTTTTTTAGAGGACACAATTCAACCCATAACATCTAGTGACCACAGTCACTTTTCATGCACATCAGAGATACAAAGCATTCCAACCATTATACTTATCACAGAAACTTAAGATTTAAAAAGGCCTTAAAGATGATCTGTTCAGACCAAGAAATTGGTATGTGAATTATTTCTATAACATTCTTGACAGGCACGACCAACCTTTGCTAGAATACCTTCTGTGAGAGGGCACTGCCTTATCACTTTCTGAGTCTGCCCTGTTTGTGGAAAGGTTTCATTTTAAATGCTTTCTCTTATGTGTCTGTCTCCTTATGACTTTTTCCTAGTAGCCTGGGTTTGACTAATTGGAACCACAATAAAAAATGTCGAATTTATCTTCCATGAGATAGCCTACTATATGTCTAAGGCATCATGTTTTTTGAGTTTTTTTTTTTTTTTTCCATCTTATACTGAGTCTTTTGTACTGCCTGAGTAATGAAGCCTATGGGCAGGCCTGGCCTTAAACAAAATTCTTCATCGTTCAGTACTTGTCTTTATGAATACCTTTCTGGGTCTTCTGCACTGGTGCCTTGTCTTGGTCTCAATAGGTGTCAGTGTCTCACTTGAGCCATGACCTTACTGTGGCTAAGTTATCAACATTCTATGTCCCTTTCTGCTCTCACTAATCTCTTTAGACCATAACTTTCTTTCAAAACCAGCTATCCTACTATTAATTATTTTTTATGTGTTTGTATTTCCCCTCTATCTTGAAAGGTCTTGAGGGGGAGTTCTGTTTATCTCTGTATGACCATCATCTACATCCTCATCTGATCACTGCAATAGCTAACATGTTTACTGTGTAACAGGATATATTCTAAGCCTTTACGTGTATTGACATTTTAAAAGAACTATATGAGATTGGTACTCTTGTATCCACACTTTACAAATGAGCACGCTAAAGCATAGAGTGGTTGAGTGATTTTCTTAAGATTATGCATATACTAAGTATTATGGCCAGGCTTTGAACTTAGGCAGTCTGGCTTCAGCACTCACTGTCATAACCGCTATGCTGTACTGTCTCCTAGGATCTAAAATAGGGAATGTCATTGATTCTCAACATACTTTTCTTGGGTGAATTAATCTGTGCCTTATTTTTAACTTTCATTTCGATACCACTGACACCTTGCAGAGCTTCCATTTTCTGTGCATCCGATTTCTATTTTGAACTGCAAAATCTATAGTTGCAAACAGAAAACTAATACCATGTCAAATTAATCTATCTCAAGCTGAGTTTATCACCTTCCACTTAAAACCGTGTCTCCTATTGTGTCCTCTCTCTCATTAAATGGAATCATCATGCATTGATTTGCCCAAGCTAGAGTTCTAGTCTTCCTTAGAGATTTCTTTCACCCCTATGCTCTACCATGTCCAGATAACCTCCAAATCCTATATATTTGACTTCCTCAGTATCGATATTCCTCAATATTAATAATCACCCCCTTTCTCCTTTATTTTTACTGTATTACCTTATTTCAGATTTTCGTAAGTTCTCACTTGGACTACTGCAGGTCCAGCCTCAGAATACTCCTCAAATGTTGGTCCCTTCCAATAGACCTTCCGCAGTCAGGGAGCTTTATAAAACATAAATGTTTCTGCCTTGGACCTTTTAAAAATCATTAAATTTTAAACTCATTCGGGATAAAATCAGACTCTAACAAGTCAACTGCAGTCCTTCCTACATAATCTGGCTTTGTTTACTTTTCCAGCCTTACATATTGTCACACATTTCCAGCCCACCACGTGAGAGTCACTGGTCATCTCGGGGATGTTAGCAGAAAGATGACTGAACCATTTGCCCGTTTCATTGTATCACGAGTTGTTGCATCCCAACAGGCTGTCCAGGAGTGTGGAGAAGAAAAGTGCACAGCCAAAATGCTATTATTTTTGTCACAGAGCATAAATTAACTTCATGATGTGAGTTGAAATGTGAGGCAGGGAAAATCAGCTCCTTGTGTGGCAATCTGGGCTTGGAAAGAGGGGAGAGGGAGCAAGTGGTCAGATGACAGATCCAGTTGGTCAGGTCTCCTGCTGCCAAGATGTCCTGGGTCAGCTGGATGAAAGTATTTTCTTCTTGGGTTGCCACTAGGCCAAATCTGTAGAAAACAGGAGAAGGGAGCAGTAACTATTCCTGATAGGGTGATCATGTACTCCACTTCCCATGAGAGACACATTTCTTGGCCTATTTGTTGTAACTTATTTCTTCCCTTGAAGGCCACTCAGTCTGACCCTTAGCCTGGAACTATAACCTCACCCCTTTTCAGTTGATCTGAGTGCCTTCCCCATATCTTCCTGCCCACTTTCACCACTTCCTAAAAGATGGGAATGGTCAGGACTCCTTGAGGGTATCCCATGACCATGCTCAAGGGGACTGATGGCCCAACCAGAGGTAGGCATCAGTCAGTAATCTCCAGTATGTGTGTTTCAGGCTTTGCAGGTCCAGCCTACTTGATGTCACCCCATGAGTGTTAAGCACTTTTTGGCCCATTTCCATCCTGTCACCCCTCCACCTGGGGGGCCTAATTTCCTCCCCCTCCTGGGAAATGTGTGGAGGGTATAATGTGATAAAAAGTAATGATCCCCTAACAGTGGGTGAAAAGGCAAGTCCCAAGTGGTGTGCCCTTGTTCCTCTTTTATGGGTCATTCATTATCTTCATGGTGTGTTCTAGTTTGCTAATGCTGCCAGAATGCAAAACACCAGAGATGGATTGGCTTTTATAAAGGGGGTTTGTTTGGTTACACAGTTACAGTCTTAAGGCCATAAAGTGTCCAAGGTAACACATCAGCAATTAGGTACCTTCACTGGAGAATGGCCAATGGTGTCCGGAAGACCTCTGTTAGCTGGGAAGGCACACAGCTGGTGTCTGCTCCAAAGTTCTGGTTTCAAAATGGCTTTCTCCCAGGATGTTCCTCTCTAGGCTGCAGTTCCTCAAAAATGTCACTCTTAGTTGCACTTGGGGTATTTGTCCTCGCTTAGCTTCTCCGGAGCAAGAGTCTGCTTCCAACGGCCATCTTCAAACTGTCTCTCATCTGCTGCTCCTGTGCTTTCTTCAGTGTCCCTCTTGGCTGTAGTTCCTCTTCAAAAGTTCACTCTCAGCTGCACTGGGTTCCCTGTCTGTTAGCTCATTTATATGGCTCCAGTGACTCAACTTAGACCTACCTCGAATGGGCAGAGCAACACCTCCATGGAAATTATCCAATCAGAGTCATCACCCACAGCTGGGTGGGGCTCATCTCCAAAGAAACACTCAAAGAATTACAGTTGAATCAACACTCATAACATCTGCCCACACAAGATTACATCAAAGATAATGGCATTTGGGGGACAAAATATATTCAAACTGGCACATTCCACCCCCTGGACCCCAAAATGACATTATCTTTCCATATACAAAATACATTCATTCCACAACAATATCACAGAAACTTAAATCATTTCAATAACAATAGTTAAGTACAAGATTCCATCAAAATCAATTATAGGCATGGTCAGTCCAAACGCATAATTCCCCTCTAGCTGTGAATCTGTGAACTTAGAACATGTTATGTGCTTCCAGTATACAAAGGAGGGACATTCATGGGATAAACATTCCCATTGCCATAAGGAGAAACAGTAAGGAAAACCGGGTTAACAGAACCAAAACATTTCCTAAAACCTGCAGGAGAAACTCCATTAGATTTCAAAGTCTGAGAGTCATTTACAGAAGGACGTTGCATCCTTGGGGCTTGAGAGTGGGACTCTAACCCTTCCTAAGGGCCTTTGTGGCAGCCCTTTCCTCCCCAAATGCTTGGGTTAGTGCTCCAACATACCACACATTGGGGAGACCACCTTTTCATTCCCACCCTCCTCAAACATCAGGGCAGCACCCGGATTCCCTTCCATCTCCAGGGCACATGCTCAACCCCTTCAGAACAGTGTGATGGCAGCCAGGCTCTCCCCAATTTCCTGGGAATGTGCTCCACCCTCTTTGGGACCTGGGGTGGCAAAACTCTTCCAGAGCATCGAGGCGGAATGCCCACCCTCGACCTCCAGGGCAAACTCACCCTTTCCACACATGTGGGTCACTCCGCTCTCCCAGCTCAAGGCCTCTTGACCCCAGACCTCAACCTCGATGGCTCTGTCTTTGAAGAAATTTTTCCTTCAGTTTGTTCCTTGTCTGTCTCTTCCAGTCTGGACTGGCAATGGCTCTGTCTATAAAGATCTCGCAAAAATTCTGTTGGCTTCGCATGAAGCACACAGGGGTCAAAGCCTGTCAGACAATAGGACTTTCCACAAACCCTTTCTGCTTAACTCCTTTTCCAATCTTGGCTTGTACTGAAATGGCGGCTGGGTTCCATGTTTGGTTACATCCTCATGTTGGGCTGTAGCTTCTGGGATTCCACCCCCTGGAAGCCCATAATTTTCCAAGCCATCAGCTTCTGGTTTCTTTGAACCCAAGAGTTCAGTTCTAAGTTTATCTCTCTCCTCTCACATTTTACTATAAGCTGCAAGGAGAAGCCAGGGTACATCCTCCACACATAGTCTGGAGATCGCCTCAGCTAAGTATTCCAGGTTGTTGCTTTCAAATTCTGCCTTCCGTATGACACCGGGACTCAATTTTGCCAAATTCTCTGCCACTTTAAAACAAGAATCGCCTTTCTTCCTGTTTGCAACAACACATTCATCATTTCTTTTCAAGGCCTCGTCAGAAGTATCTTTAGAGTCCATATTTCCCCAAACAGTCTCTTCAAAGCAGTTTAGGCCTTTTATATCAAGCTTCTCACATTTCTTCCGGAATCTTCCCCTTATCCATTTAAAAAGCCATTCCAACATGTTTGGTATTTGCAAACTCAGCAGCAAAGGCACCCCACTCTTGGCAGCAAAATCTGTTTTAGTTTGCTAATGCTGCTGGAATGCAAAACACCAGAGATGGATTGGCTTTTATAAAAGGGGGTTTATTTGGTTACACAGTTACAGTCTTAAGGCCATAAAGTGTCCAAGGTAACACTTCAGCAATCAGGCACCTTCACTGGAGGATGACCAATGGTGTCCGGAAAACCTCTGTTAGACACAGCTGGTGTCTGCTCCAAAGTTCTGGTTTCAAAATGAGTCTCTCCCAGGATGCTCCTCTCTAGGCTGCAGTTCCTCAAAAATGTCACTCTTAGTTGCACTTGGGGTATTTGTCCTCGCTTAGCTTCTCCGGAGCAAGAGTCTGCTTCCAACGGCCATCTTCAAACTGTCTCTCATCTGCTGCTCCTGTACTTTCTTCAAAGTGTCCGCCTTGGCTGTAGCTCCTCTTCAAAAGTTCACTCTCAGCTGCACCGAGTTTCCCCTGTCCATCAGCTCATTTATATGGCTCCAGTGACTCAATTTAGACCCACCCAAAAGGGCAGAGCAACACCTCCATGGAAATTATCCAATCAGAGTCATCACCCACAGTTGGGTGGGGCGCATCTCCAAAGAAACACTCAAAGAATTACAATTGAATCAACACTGATAGTATCTGCCCACACAAGATTACATCAAAGATAATGGCGTTTGGGGGACACAATGTATTCAAACTGGCATATGGTGTAAGCACATACATGCAGCAATGCCTGGGTTCCTCCTCCAACCTTGCCCCTTCCCTGTGCTAGGAGGCAGGATAAGACCATGTTTCCTTTCTGAGGAATTCCTGCGTTTAGCTTCCAGAGGGCCCAAGTAAGAGTTATCAGGGTATAGATACTTAAGCTCCTTTTTAAGGAGACCATTAAAGTTCTCCACAATGCTGGCTTCCTGTGGGTGGTGGGTGATGTGGAAGTCCATCATTGAGTGCATTGTACAGTAAAGTGGGGTCCTTGGTCAGAGGTTATGCCCTATGGCTTCCCAAAGGGGAGACAAAGCTGCCTTTCTAAGGAACTGTTGATGAAAAATATTAAAATATTACTATTAACTTTAGGCCAATGTATGCAATAGCAACATTTTTCCCATATACCCTTCTGTTCCAGTTTGCTAACACTGCTGTTTTGCAAAATATCAGAAATGGATTGGCTTTTATAAGGGGGGTTTATTTGGTTACAGAGCTACAGTCTGAAGGCCATGAAAATATCTAAATTAAGGCACTAACATGAGTATACCTTCACTGAAGAATGGCATCTGGAAAACCTCTGTTAGCTGGGAAGGCATGTGGTTGGTATCTGCTGAACTTGAGTTGTGTTCCAGCTCCTCTCTCAGCTCTTGTGCATTCTTCAAAATGTTGCTCTTGGGGCATTTTGTCCTCTCTTAGCTTCTCTGGAGTAATCTCTGGGCTAGCATAAGTCTGCTTTCAGACTGTCTCCAAAATCTCTCTCTCAGTTGCTCTCCAAAATGTCACTCACAGCTGCGCTGAGTTGTTTGTCAGCTGTTTTATATGGCTCCAGTGATTTAATTAAGACCCACCCTGAATGGGTGGGGTAAAACCTCCATGGATATTATTCAATCAAAGGTCCTGCCCACAGTTGATTGAGTCAAATCTTCATGGAAACCCTCAATCAAAGGATTCTACCCTAATCAACACTAATACGTCTGCCCCCACAAGATTGCATCAAAGAACATGGCATCTTGGGGGACATAAGACTTCCAAACTGGCACACCTTTTATTATTATTTTTAAAATTTATAGTGATTCACGCAAGAACTTTTTTATATTTGTGATGTTAATCGGTGACAAACATGACTTTAAACAATCACTTTCAATCAAATTCAACTAAAATACAGCACTATTACTTATAATCCCAATAATGAGATACCGTCACCTCTATACATTTCCAACCACTTAACTTCAACCTTGTTAACAATTTTGTTCATATTAGGTAACCACTCTCCCTTCACTAGCTTCTGTCTGTCTCTAGGTACCCTATATTCTACATTTTAAGACTCTGAGTTTACATGTTCTAGTTAGTTCCTATTAGTGAAATCATACAATATCTGTCATTTTGTGTCTGGCTTATTTCACTCAGTATTATGTCCTCAAGGTTCATCCATGCTGTCACATACTTCAGGACCTCATTCCATCTTACTGCTCCATAATATTCCATCATATGTATGTATCACATTTTGTTTATCCACTCATCTATTGATGTACCATTGGATTGTTTCCATCTTTTGACAATTGTGAATAATGCTGTTATAAACATTGGTGTGCAAATGTTTGTTTGTATCCCTGCTTTCAGATTTTCTGGGTATATACTGAACAGCATAATTGCTGGGTATAGGGCAATTCAGTATTTAATTTTCTGAGGAAACCCCAAACTGTCTTCCCCAGTGGCCGTACCATTTTACATTCCCACCATAGTGGATAAGTGTTCCTATATCTCCACATCCTCTTCAACATTTGTAGTTTCCTGTTTGTTTAATAGTGGCCATTCTTATAGGTGTGAGATGATATCTCATTGTGGTTTCCCTAATAGCTAACAAAGATGAACATCTTTTCATGTACTTTTTAGCCATTTGTATTTCCTCTTGGGAAAAAGTCTATAAATATCTTTTGCCCATTTTATAATTGGATTGCTTGTCCTTTTATTGTTGAGTTGTAGGATTTCTTTATATATACTGGATATTGAACACTTATCAGATATATGGTTACCAAATATTCTCTCCTATTGAGTTGGCTGCCTCTTCACCTTTTTGACAAAGTTCTTTGAAGCACAGAAGTTTTCAATCTTGAGGAGTTCCAATTTATTTAGTTTTTCTTTCATTGTTTGTGCATCAGGTGTAAGGTCTAAGGAGTTACCTCCTATCATGAGATTTTGAAGAGGTTTCTCTATATTCTAGCAGTTTCTGGCTCTTATATTTAGGCCTTTTGTCCCATTTTGAGATGATTTTTGTATAGCATGTGAGGTAGGGGTCCTCTTTCATTCCTTTGGATATGGATATCCAATTTTCCCAGCCCCATTCACTGAAGGCACTATTCTCTCCCAGTTCAGAGGATTTGGGGGCCTTGTCAAAAATCAATTGACCATGTATCTGAGGGTCTATTTCTGAACTCTAAATTCTGTTCCATTGATTAATATGTCTATCTTTGTGCCAACATCATGCTGTTTTGACCACTGTGACTTTATAATAATCTTTAAATTCAGGACGTGTAAGACCTCCCACTTCACTCTTTTTTTTCAGAATGCTTTTTGCTATTAAAATTCCCTTTCCCTTCCAAATAAATTTAATAATTAACTTTTCCAAGTCTTCAAAGTAGGTTGTTGGAATTTTGATTGAGGTTACATTGAATCCTTAGATCAATTTGAGTAGAATGGACACCTTAATGATATTTAGCTATCCTATCCAAGAACACAGAATGTTTTTCCACCTATTTAGGTCTTCTTTGATTTCTTTTAGCAATGTTTTGTAGTTTTCTCTGTAGGTCTTTTACATTCTTGGTTAAGTTTATTCCTAGATACCTGATTCTTTTAATTGCTATTGTGAATGGAATTTTTTTTCTTAATTCCTTCTTTGGTTAGGTCATTACTAATGTATAGAGACACTACTGATTTTGGTGCATTACTATTGTATCCCACCACTTTACTGAATTTGTTTATTAGCTCAAGTAGCTTTGTCATAGATTTCTCAGGATTTTCCAAATATAGACTCATATCATCTGAAAATAATAAGAGTTTTACTTCTTCCCTTACAATTTTATTTCTTTTTCTTGCCTACTTTCTCTAGCTAAAAGTTCTAGCACAATGTTGAAAAACAGTGGTGAAGTGGGCATCCTTGTCTCATTCCCATTCTCAGAGGAAGGCTTTCAGTCTCTCACTGTTGAGTACAATGTTGGCTGTGGGTTTTTCATATATGCCCTTTATCATATTGAGGAAGTTTCCTTAAGTTCCTATCTTTTGAAGCACTTTTGTCAAGAAAGGATGCTGAATTTTGTTTAATGCCTTTTCTGTGTCAATTGATATGAAATGTGATTTTTCCCTTTCAGTTTGTTAATGTGTTGTATTACATTGACTATCTTTTGTTGAACCACTCTTCTGTGCTTGAAATAAACCCCATTTGGTCATGGTATATAATCCTCTTAATGTGCAATTGGATTCAATTTGCAAGTATTTTGCTGAGAATTTTTGCATCTTTATTCTTGAGAGAGATTGGTTTGTAGTTTTCCTTTCTTGTAGTGTCTTTATCAGTTTCTGTATTAGAGTGATGTTTACTTTCTAGAATGAGTTAGCTAGTTGTTTTGGTGTGCTAAAGCCACCAAAATTCAATATACCAAAAATGGGTTGGCTTTTAATAATGGGGATTTATTAAGTTACAAGTTATAATTCTAAGGCCATGAAAATGACTGAATTAAGGCATCGACAAGAGACCACCTTCTCTGAGGAAAGGCTGTTGGCAGCCAGGTTTTCTCTGTTACATGGGAAGGCACATGGCTGGAGTCTGCTGGTCCTTCTCTCCCAGGTTTAGCATCTGTTTCAGTGGCATTCTCTCTCAGCTCCTGTGGGTCCTTTCTTTGCATCTCTGGGGCAAACTCTGGATTTCATCTCTTAGCTTCTCTGAGCTCTCTGTTTCATCTGCCTTTTATCCTCTCATAAAGGACTTGAGCAAGGGGATTAATAGCCATGTTGAATGGACTGGGGCACATCTCCAAGGAAACAGCCTAATCAAAACATCCCCCCCAATAATAGGTCTGCCCCAACAAGAATGGATTTAAAGAACATAGTCTTTTGGGGGGTACATAACAGCTCCACACAGCACAGTAGTGTTCCCTTTTCTTCAAGTTTTTGGAAGAGTTTGAGCAGAAATGGAGTTAGTTCTTCTTGGAATGTTTGGTAGTATTCCCCTGTGAAGTCACCTGGCCCTGGGCTTTTCTTTGTAGGGAGGTTTTTCATGACAGATGAATCTGTTTACTTGTGATTGGTTTATTGACATCTTCTATTTCTTCTTGAGTCAATATAGGTTGTTCATGTGTTTCTAGGAAATTATCCATTTCATCTATGTTGTCTAGTTTTTTGGCATACAGTTGTTCATAGTATTCTCTTATGATTTTTTTTCTTTAGGGTCCATGATGATGACCGCTCTCTCATTTATTATTTTATTTATTTGCCTCTAACTCTTTTTTTTTTTTTTTTTTTTTTTTGACTTAGCCTAGCTAAGTGTTTGTGAGTCTTTTTGATCTTCTCAAAGAAGCAACTTTTGGTTTTATTGATTCTCTCATTTTTTTTGTTCTTCGATTCATTTATTTCCAGCTTAATCTTTGTTATTTCTTTTCTTCTACTTGTTTTATGTGTAATTTGCTGCTCTATCTCTAGTTTCTTCAGTTTTTTCAGTTAGGTCTTTGGTTTTAGCTCTTTCTTCTTTTTAAATGTAGGTGTTTAGAGCTATAAATTTCCCTCTCAGTATTGCCTTTGCTGCATCCCATAGGTTTTGATAAGTTGTATTATCATTTTCATTCATCTCTAGATATCTGCTGATTTCTCTTGCAATTTCTTCTTTAACCCACTGATTTTTTAAGAGTGTGTTGCTTAACCTCCATACATTTATGAAAGTTCTGATTCTTCAGGGGTTAATGATTTCCAGTTCATTCCTTTATGATCAGAGAAAGTGCTTTGTATTGTTTTCAATGTTTTTAAAATTATTAATTACTGTTTTGTGCCCTGGAATATGATCTATTCTGGAGAATGTTCCATGAGCAGTTGAGAAGAATGTATATCCTGATGTTTGGGGTTGCAACAATCTATATATGTCTGTTAGGTCTAATTCACTTATCATATTGTTTAGGTTCTTGTTTCCTTATTGATTCTCTGTCTGATTGTTCTATCTGTAGAAGAGAGTGATGTGTTGAAGTCTCCCACTATTATTGTAGAAACATCTATTACTCCCTCCAGTTTTGCCAGTGCTTGCCTCATTTACTTTGGAGGTTATTGATTGGGTGCACAAACATTTATGCTTGTTATTTCTTCTTGGTGAATTTCTCCTTTTATGGCTATATAGTGTCGTTCCTAGTCTTTTATTACATCTTTACATTTAAAGTCTGTTTTTTCTGATATTAGTATAACTACCCCTGCTTTCCTTTGGTTGCTACTTGCATAGAATTTCTTTTTCCATCCTTTAACTTTTAAACTATTTGTACCTTGGGTTTAAGATGAGTCTCTTGTAAACATTGTATAGATGGATTGTACTTTTTAATCCATTCTGCCAATCTGTGTCTTTTAATTGGGGAGTTTAATTTATTAAAATTCAAGGTTATTACTGCAAAGGCAGTTCTTGACTCAACCATCTTATCCTTTGGTTTTTATTTGTCAGATCTATTTTATTTTCTCTTTCTTTTTCCTTTAAGTTACTGTTCCAGTTTGCTAATGCTGCCATTATGCAAAATACCAGAAATGGATTGGCTTTTATAAATGGGGTTTTTTGGTTACAAAATTACAGTCTGAAGGCCATGAAAATGTCCAAATGGATGCATCAACACAATATACCTTCAATGAAGAAAGGCCAGTGGCACCTGGGAAACCTCTGTTAGCTGGGAAGGCATGTGGCTGGTGTCTGCTTATCCCAGGTTGTGTTCCTGCTTCACTCTCAGCTCCTGTACATTCTTGGAAGTGTCTCTCTTGGCTGCAGCACCTCCTTCTGCAGCACTTTTATAGGACTCTGGTGATTCAATTAAGACTCTCTGAATGGGTGGGATAACACTTCCATGGAAATTATCCAATCAAAGGTCTTTCCCACAGTTGATTGAGTCATATCTCCATGGAGACACTCAATCAAAGGATTCCAACCTGATCAACACTAATATATCTGCCCCCATAAGATTGCATCAAAGAACATGACATTTTAGGGGACAAACTGGCACAGTTAACCTTACTAATACTCTTCAATTCTGTGCCCTCCTCTAGACCTCTCTCTTTTTTCTCTCTCTTTTTTATCAGCTGACAGAATTGCCTTTAGTATTTCTTGTAGGGCAGGTCTCTTGTTAACAGATTCTCTCAGCATTTGTTTATCTGTGAAAATTTTAAACTCTCCCTCACTTTTGAAGGATGGTTTTAATGAATAAAGAATTATTGGTTGGCAGTTTTTCTCTTTCAGAATCTCAAATATATCATACCACTGCCTTCTCGCCTCCATAGTGCCCAATGAGTAGTCAGCATTTAGTCTTATGTAGCTTCCCTTGTATGTGATTTGTTTTTCTCTTGCTGCTTTCAGGACTCTCTTATCTTCATCATTTGACAATCTGATTATATGTCTTGGAGTGGGTCTGCTTGTATTCATTATATTTGGAGTTCATTCAACTTCTCTGATTTGCATATTTATGTTTTTATAAGGGTTTGGGAGTTTTCCCCAATTATCTCCTCAAATAATCTTTCTAGCCCTTTACTCTTCTCTTCTCCTTCTGGGACACCAATGATTCTTATATTTGTGCACTTCATGTTGTCTAATCATTTCCCTGGGATACAATTCAAATTTTTCTATCTTTTTCACCACTTTTTTTTGTGCATTCAAACACAATTGCTCTGTCTTCTAGTTAGCTTATTCTTTCTTCTGATTCTTCAAATATGCTGTTGTGTGTCTCTAGTATATTTTTAATTTGATCTACAGTATCTTTAACTTCTGTAAGACCTGCTATTTTCCCATTTATTCTTTCAAATTGTTCTTTATGCTCTTCTAGTGTCTTCTTGATATCCTTTATCTCTTTAGTCAACTCATTGAAGTTATTTTGCAGATTTGTATGAACCTCTTTGATTAGTTGTTCCAAATTCTTTGTCTCCTCTGGCTTTTTAATTTGGCCATTTGGCTTGGCCATATCTTCTTTCTTCTTCATGTGCTTTTGATTTTTTCTGGTTTCTTGGCATTTAGTTATCATGATAAGGTTATTTGGAAAGTTTATTTCCCTCATTCAGCTAAGATTTTGTAGTTGCTTGGGTTTGTGTTGAATGTCTCCCTTGGCACTTGGTTTGTCAGTTATTTCCAGCAAAACCAGGGCTGGGGCCTCACATAGGAGGTGCAACCCTTTTTGGAAGTCTGTTAAGGGGCTGGGCAGAAATGCAGTTTGCCAGAGTGCACTTTCCCTGTCTTCCCAGCAGATGGTGTTCATGAGTCACCTCTTCCCCACAACCCTGCTCTCCCTGACTGTGGTAGCCACCTGGCTGAGACCCTACCAGGCAACAATCCAGTCAAGGCCACAGTTCTCCATGAGCAATGGAAGCCACTGACTCTGGGAGTAGGGGGTGGGCACTGTTCACCTTGACTGTGTCTGAGTACCTGCTTTTTGTATCATCCAAGATAGTGGTGCCAGCAGGATACAAAGATGAAGAATATGCTGGCACCAGTATGTAAACAGCCCAATGTCTGGGACCAAGAGTGCCAATGGGGACTTATCTGCATTCAAGCCTTGAACGTGTATTGTCAGCTGCTACATTCCACTTGCCTTTTCCACTGACTACACTGGACTATTATAGGGAGCGAGAGTGGAGTAGAGGTCGCCCACAGATAAGTTCAGTAATGTTCCTTTCCCTACCAGGAATGGGATATTGCCACTGTTGGGCAATGTAGTGAGGAAGTAGGAGCACTGGGTGGTATGCAGCCTGCCACTCACTTGACCATGCAAGCCAGAACTCGCTATGGGATATATATCCCCACAGTCTTCACTGGGATATGCAGCAGTGTAGGATATCAATCCCTATAATGCATCCCCTGGTGGGAACATGACCACAGGGTGACCAAAGGGACAAAGCCACAGGGTTTCTTCATACCCATGTGGAATGCCTGAAACCTTCTGATGCAACATGTCAGCCCATCCTGTCTGCATCTCCTAGAATGATGGTGGTGTGGGAGCCTGTATCCAAAAGTGCCATAAAAGTTCATTCACTACTCCCAAATTTTATACCCACTGGAGCATGTGACCTTCAATCCCCGAGGGTTGGTCAGGGGCTTTGGCCATTTGCAGTTTAGTCCATTCTGGGTAAAAACATCCTTCCCTGAGGCCAGTTTCCTCAACTGAAGCTGAAGGGAGAGGTGGGAGATCTTCAGGTGTGAGATCTCCTCTACCACCATCCCTAGGGATTGCTGGAGAGGGTTAGACAGGCAAAGATTGTCCCTTTTAACCCTTGGCCCTCTTAGTTTATGTTTTTCCCAAAGTTCTCCATTGGAGATCCTGACTATGGTATCCTTTGGGACCCTGTGTTCTGGTAGCCACAAGAACATAGCCCAGTGATTGGTGGTCCTGGGAGGAAGGGGCAGCCTCTTGCGCATTCCACAGATCTCAGGATCCACGGGATTAACATGCAGGCACCTACTGCTGGTTTATCTGGCTCCTTTGTCAGTTAACACAGTGGCTACCTTTCTAGTATAGGGCCCCTTGCCCCAAACAGAGTGTATGATAAACCTGCTCAATCATGTCTCCCAGAAGAAGCTCTGGGGTGAGGAGGAGAGCTAGCTTGTTGCCCTATTTAGATGGCCTCTTTCTAATAAAAGCATCAGTGTCCTGCCATGAAATGGGAATCTGGAAAGGGGCTGAATCACTCCAGCAGGGGTGGAATATTCATGTGCCAATATCCAGTTGTTGCAGCCTGACCACAGCTTCCTCATTACTCCAAGGCTTAGTTGGAATTTGAGAGTGGTCACAGGAGTTGGATATGCCCTTCTGATTCCCTGATGAATCCAGTTGAGGCTGTGACCATGGAGCTCCTGAGGCTACATGGTCAGCTACTCCTTACCCACACCCTTGCCTCTTCTTCCCTTAACTCCAACTGACGAAGGGTTTGTTGGAGGATGTTGTTGGACATAAGGTGGCCAAAAGTCCTCCATTTAGCCTGGTTGATCATGTTGGTAATGGCACCCACATCACCAAGTCAGGATAGCCACAAGTGGAGATCCTTCCAGGCTTCTGTCCCTACATACCATTCATATATGTAACTCCTTTGCCACAAGAATTCCTACTTTTGATTTCACCTTCAGGTCCCCGTCTTCATTTCTAACATTCTCCTTAATACTGACCAGCTTCACATAAACCTCAAGATCAGTCTGAGTGCGGGTATGCCTGGTTCCAGATAAGAACAGATATATGAGGCCATGAGCCAGGGGAGCATACACTAGGAGGTAGAAGCCCCAACTTCATTGATTTCAGCGTAGAATCGGCTAACCAACTCCCTGACATTCATAAGGGGATTTCCAAAGTCCCATTTATCATTGCCCTTCTCCCAGAAAGTGGAGACAGCCAGCCCTAAGTCCTTCAGTTGTGGGTCAGTACTTCTACTTAGGCTGGTAGGGTGGGGACAACCCTTCAGTTTAGCCCAGGGTCATGAGTCCTGTGTTGTCCAAGACACCCCAGTACAAAAGAAACACAAGAGAATGAAAAGAATGCAAAAAAACTTAACCCACTGCATACCTGCCCATGCACCTGTTTGCTGCACCAAAATTTTGTTGAGCAAGTTGCTACATGGTGCATCATGGTAACACAGGCTCAGGTACAACAAAAACTTTCAGCAAATGACTGCTTTATTACTTACATAGCACAAACGGTCCAGAAGAGCAAGGGAAGAGATCCCTTTGTGGCTGGTACCCCAGAGTGGCCAACTGCTGGGGCTGGGTTGGTGGATGGTGGCTTTGCACTCACCAATTTGTGAAGAAAATGAGAGATGCCTGTACTTCTCAAGGGTGGGTATTTATACCCTCAGGGAGAATGGGCCTTGCGTCTAAGAGTTCCTGCCCTGATAAGCAGCTAGAACTGCTTATTCTGGTTTTGGGTTTAAGGTATGATCATGCTGTTCCATTAGAACTAAGGTCTCTTTTGGTTTTGGGGTTAGAAACACATTGAAACATCTGCATACAGTAGAAAGAGAGTAGGGTAGGGGAGGATTGGGGGATGGCTTCTAGGCATATCCATGACTTCCTGAGAAGCTCTTTTTTTCTGCATATTATTACCTATCATCCCAAGGTCTTTTCTTGACCAACTTTTTTCAAAAGGTTAGCTCAAAAGGTTATTTTTCAAAATGTCACCTGGCTTCTGGATTGTCTGGACAACCACCTACACTCCCAGATCTGATTAATTTCCCTCTTACCCCTGTATATACATCTGTACTTTTTCTGTACTACTATTTAGCAGCATTGTAATGCTTGATTTTTACTTTTTCAGTCTGTTTTCTTGATAACTTGTGAGTTCCTTGAGGGCAAGGACTGCATTTGCTACAGTTATAGTCCCAGTGTTACTATAGTGCCTGTAAAACAGTAGAACTACAACAAACATTGTTTGAATAAATATCAATAGTTCCCCCAAGTTCATGAACAGAAAAGAGAAGTCATGCCAGGAAGGGGAAAGCTTCACCCATGTGCCAATTCTTACTCCTAGAAGAGTTGCCTAGAGCATGGCATTGCCATGGATTTTAAGGCAGGATTTAGGCTCAGTGGAAGGTTGTTGGAATTTACTATTGATACTTAACTATGGACCTGTTGGGTGTTGGGGAAAGTGGCATTTGCCCACCCTGATACAGTTCTAGCAATATTTCTCATCAGATTTGCCTTGAGGTAGTTAATCCTCAAAGATTATAAAGATTTAATGTTTCCTGAAGTTAATTTCAAACAATGAAATATTTTGCATTTATTCTGGTTGACTGGTGTCCTTCAAATTATACCACTGCTTCAAAAAGTCAGAAGTGTATGTCATGCTGGTTAAGTTCTATGGTTATAGTTTCAGGCAGAGTCAGTGTGAAACTCTATTCTGCCCCTTTGTTATTTGCTTGACCTTGGGAAACTTAGACTCTCTCTGCCTCAGTTTCCTCATCTAGAAAATAATAGTAATAACACTAATACCTACCATTCTTATAATTCTATCATACCTGTGGAGACACGGAAAGTCCCCTGGCTTAACAAACTATAGAGCAGGGCCTTCCCAAGCTCCAGATGTCTGAAGGCAGGCACTGGGCTAGGAAAAGGCCAAATGCTTTGCATGTCTGAAGGTGGACTGCAATTTAGGTGAGGGAATAGTCTCTGAGCTCCTGCTGGGCGCCTTCCATGCTCCTGTCTCCTGCCCCTGCTGTTTCTCGTTTAGCCCCCAAAGAAATTGTCCCTTGAGACTAAAGATATGTAAATACACCTTATGGCTTTAGAAAAAATGTACCCTTCCTGATATACCTGAAAACAGTCACGTAGGAAACTACCTTGTATGCTATAAAAACCTGTAGAAATGAGTAGAATGAAACTTACTTTTGCATGAACACTGAGGACGGAGTGTGCTCCCCTTCTCTCACACATACCCATATAAGAATTGTTTTACACAAGGGTATCCTATTTAGAGACTAAACCAATGCAGAGCATTATGTTACATCTAACTACATGTATCACTGGGTTACATAGATTGGCACTTCATTAATGCCTTCATGCAATGCAGAATGTAACTGATTTAAAGTGGAGTTAAATAATCCTAAGCAAGTCAGTCTACATAGGGAAATGTGTAATGGAGGTAGACAACGAGAAGTACTATTTATTGAGTTCCTTCTGAATGCCAGGCATTGTTTAGGTGCTTCATACATCTAGTGAAATTATCTGCACAAAAGGCTTACTTAACCCAGTGTCTGGCACAATAGTAAGCATGATAAAAACTATTGTAATCTTCACAACAACTAAACAGAGAAGGTGGATTTATTCAATACTGAGATATATATTATACTACTCAAAATAGTCAGCAAATGACAGTCAGTGCCAGGGGTTCTGATTTCATTCCTCACATTAACTGAGCACTTCATATGTGACAGATACTGATTCTAAATTCAATACCCTCTAGATCATGTTTTACTCCTGTTAAACCTTATGAGAATGTCTAATAATTCCAAATATTGGTGAATGGCCACTAATAAAAGAACTTTGGTTCAGTTGGATTTAGTGATAGGTCTTATTAAGATGAGCTCGTTATGTGAATTCTTTTCTCTAGTTATTATATAGTAGACACTTACTTTAAAGAAAGATGATCTTTGATTATGCACATAGAATGAGGAACTTGTTGATAAAAGCCACTTGTGAAAACTTCATCCAGTGGTCACTAATAACAAGGCTCTATACTCATTTCTCATGAAAATCAAATTTTTAAAGGAGTATAAAATTAACAGAAGGAACATATTTCTGACCAAATTAGATAAGACAAGGATAAGGGAACAGTTTCTTGAGTTTTACTTAGAGGGAAAAAAGGCAGCTTTTTAGTGACTCTAAACTTATCCTTTAGCATTCAATTTCTGCACAGCTGAAAGTGAAGCATGATGGGGTTTGGCCTTAAGAAAAGCTGAGCACTTGATCATGTAGACACTGAGCCCATGACAAGGCCTCACAATGCAATTGTTTAAACCTGGCTCCTCAGAACAATAATGGAGTATGTTTAGCAGCTCTTTTATTTCGTTTTAGAGTTGTTAAAAGAATATTAAAGTACAATCATGAAAATGAAGCTCATCTGTATAAGCATGTTTAAGTAGGGATTACACAGAGATGAATTATCTAGAAGTATCTCCACTTCTAAGAATTTGAATGTGGTTCTTAGTTATTGATCCCAAGACAAATTGGATTGCATTGGGATCTGGCTTTTATCCTTTATTTTCAATAACAAAAAGCATACCCAGGAGTGTGACAGCTAAGGCAGCACTTGAAATTAAACATTTTACTGAGCAGAATGGAAAGGCTCATAAGTGGCTCAGTTAAGGGTTTTTTAAGGAAATACAGAGCTTATTTTCATTTAGCATTTGGTGGTTTTAGGACTACTGGGCTATGCAGCCGAATGTACTGCAGTGGCTAATTTAAAGTTCTAAGGGAGTTTAAACCAGCATGAATTTTTCATCACAGACAGGTTAAAAGGTTTTTTAAAGTATTCTAGTTATTCATAGGCAGCTGGAATACAGTAGGATTCGTATCTGCCACGACTTCAGCAAATATCATTCCCAATTTGGCCCTGGAAAGGACAATACTAGAAAGTCTTTACACTTCTGCTACCTTGGAACCGACTGCAAATTTTATGGCAACTTTAGCTGTGAACTCTTCATTTCAGGGCTCTATATCTTTATTTTAATATGCATTGCTCTTCTGTATTTGTGTGCCCAAGGAATACTAAATTCACGGGAGGCTGTGAATGATGTAGGTCATTGTAGCTTCCTTTTAACTGGGGCTACTTATATAGTATAAGAACTCCTGACTACAAATAGCATAAGTGTAATTTTCATTACTTCCAGGTTTACATATAGGCCCTAGTATATTGATTTTATATTAAAAATACATACTTTTGGTGGTCTTGCTGCCCTGTATGATTATACATCCTATAAATGTATTGTCTAGTCAGTGCATTGCATTGATATGCATACTACCTTTTTATTCAAAATGAGCATGGTTTTACAAATTGAGGTATGTGAAGGAGAAGAAAGGGTGTCAAAAGAGAGGGATCCTCAATATATTCATTAGACACTGCTACCACCTGTTGTCTGCAGTCTCAGACCTACTGTGGATTAAATAATGGCATATTATCAAAACCACACCGTTGAGTTAAAATGGTTGATGTCAAACTAATTCTGCCTCACCAGGTATTTCTTCCCATTTATAATACTCCTTTTAAAACAAAAAAGGGTCCTCAAATTCAGATGTGTATATAATAGGGATGATATACAATTATATGTCAAACTGAATGCAAGCAATCTGTCAAAAAACAAAGCTAAATTTTGAGTAATAAAATCCACCACATGATTGATATTGTGCATTAAAGTGTGAGTTGAAAAAAGCAATTTTGTTTATGGGAAAGTCTTGGCTTGGTACATTTTTCATGTCACATAAAGATGGAAATCTTACCTTATGGTTGTAGATTACATTTGTATTTCAGCTTCGGTAATTGTAAAAGGACATGCATCCGTTTTAAAACAAGCCCCATTTTCTTCAGATAAAAATGAGCTCATTTTAATATAGTTTTCTTTTCTTTCCCAATACACATCATACTATCCTTTGTTTTCATTCCATGTTGTGATCTTTTATTTTACTAAGATTTGTTAAACATGAATCTTCTTAGAATTTTCAAATTGTTTTGTGTTTGTGGTCACTCCACAGTATAAACAATGAGTTTATGAGAATTTATTTGAGAATATAAGGAATTTACTTAACATTTCAGAATATTGCAAATTGAGTAAAACTGGGTCAGCATGTTCTCATTTTTCTGTATAGGAAAGAAATGAATGGTGATATTCAAAATCTTTTGTAATTTCTGAAGCATATTACTTACCAATATCTTTGTATTAAATACTTTTTAAATAAAGCTTTCTAAATAATGATCAGTATTTTACAGTTTACAAACTACTAACATATATCTCATTAATCTTCATCTATTCTTTTAAGTAGAAAATCATATTACTATTCTTATCCTCCTATTTCATATACCAGGAAACTGAGGTGCAAAGAGTTTAAATGAGATGTCCAAAGCTTAGAATTTAGTGGACTAAAGTCTTTTGATGTCATCAAATTCTAAATGATTTCAGTTCCATTTACCTTCTGACTAATACATGGGTAGAACTACTCTAGCCTTTAAATAAAGCTGCTTTGGCTAAATAGAGCTAAATTTAATATAATCAAACAAGTTATTTCTTTTTGCAGGATAGAACATGGATTGTATGAGAGCATGGAAATTGATACTTTCAATGGGTAAAAAAGAGTGTTTTATGTGTTACTTCTGAAATACTAAATATGTTTTTAATATATAGGTAATTAATATTTCATTAATATTGAGCAAAAGTGGAAGTACCAATGTTTTTATATTTCTGGGTAAACTTTGTAAAAGTTGAATAGTATTTTCCTCTTTGGACTGCCTTTGTGCAGCCTATAAAAGTTTCCTTCTTAGGAGGAGGAGATTCCCTAAATCTGGCTTCACACCAGCATTATTCAGGTTCACATTTCTCTTTCTAGTATCAAAACATCATGTCCTTTTCTTCCTTACTGAATCCCTATGCTGTAGGCTGCTTGTAAACCGGCCCCCAATGATTCGTGCCTCCTAGTATTCACACCCATGTGTAATTCCTTCTCTTGTGTGTGGCAGGATGGAGTGACTTGCTACTAGTGAATAGATTCTAGCAAATATGATGGGATGTCACTTCTGCGATAAGGTTATACAAGACGGTGACTTCTGTATCTTCCTCTCTCTCCCTTACTTTCCTCTCCCTCTTTGGCTCCCTTTGATGAAGCCAGTTGCCATGTTGTGAGCTGTCCTCTGAAGAGGTCATGTTGTAAAGAACTGAGGTCTCAGCTCAACAGCCCACAGGGAACTGAATCCTGCCAACAACTACCAAGTGTGCTTGGATGCAGATCTTTCACCAGATGAACCATGAAATGTTTGCTGCCACTCTGGCACCTTAATGTCAGCCTTGTGTGATGCCTTGAGCTGGTGGGCCCAGCAATTCCTGACCCAAAGAAATTGTGAGACACTAACTAATATTGTTTTAAGCTGTTAAATTTAATTATAATTTGTTATACAACAATAGATTATCAGTTCACTCTTGTATTACTATTCTTGCCATAGGTATTTGCCATTTTTGTTGCTTTCCTTGACTGCTGACCTCAATTATTCTCATGGGTTATTCTTTCTTGTCATTCAAGTTTTAGTAACAAAATACTCAGGCTGGACTTTGCTTGACCACCCTACTCTACTAGCATTCTCCTAGATATTCTTTGTCACATCATCCTATATTATTTTTGTGAAAGCTCATATAATTATCTAAAATTATCTTGCTTACTGTTTGTTTTCTTCCCAGAGTTAAAATGTAACCCCCATACAAGTTGAGGCCTTGTCTGTCTTGTTCACTTCTAGTTCCCTGGGACCTAGAAAACCACTTGGTATAGAGTTACTGGTGCTCAGTTTTATTGGTCGAATACATGGATGAATGAATGGATATGGATTTTTTTCTTTCCAGCTCTTGTTATTGTCAATCCCTAAAGTAAAGAAATGGCTTAAGGCAAGAACATTTGCTTTTTCTCTTTATATATACCTACAGAAGGAATAGTTCTCAAATATTTTTAACCTGCCACTAATCTTTCTTCAAAAAGCTGTTTCCCTATTAACTTAATATTTTCCATGTCCAAAGGTCTTCATAAACAATTTTCTCACCATTTTCCTTCTGCATAAAAAGCCAATTCTTTGACATTTATTCCTTTTTCATATTTGCTTTCCTCTGGGTACTGGACTTGTGTTCACCAGTATTTTGACAGAGCAACATATTATCTGTAGTATTAAATTTTTTTTTCTATACTGATTACCTGTGAATGGGCTTGGCTTCCTGAGTAAAGTTTTTAAAGTGAAATAATACATTAAAGATAAGATGTATGCAACACAGTAGTTGAAAAGTTATAAATATTAGACTCAAGATTCAAAAAGTAGTGGTGATTGCAGTTTAAACTTGGAACAAAAACAAATACTGGTATATGTTGATACCAACCTTGTGCCCGTTATGCCTAGAGCTTGATAAGGGACATGTAACCAATCTAACACTTTCATCTTTACTAATGACTTTTATTAGTTGTGATTATCCCACCAAAAACAAGGGTTTTCAGTTTCTAGTGAGGTTAAAAGCAATTAAAGTTTATAGTCTTAACAACATTTTTAATATAGGTACATTGCCTAATACCATATTTAACTAGTTTTGAAATTTAGAGTAAGTAACTTAAAATTGTAGCCAGTAAATTTCTCTCCTTCTCTCTTCTGAAGCTGCTGGTATCAAAGTCACCCACACTATTAAATCCAGTAGTCACTTCTCAGTTGTCACAGTTCTTAAAATTTCAGCAATATTTGCTATAATTCATCAATCTCTTCCTTGAGCCAGTTTCTTCAGGTGCCTTCCAAAATACGATACTGTCTGGTTTTCCAGCTTCCTTGTCGGCGTCTCTTTCTCACTTTTCCATTGCAGAAATTCTTTCTCTTTTCCCTGACCTCTAAATTGAGACTGTGCAGAGCTTAGTATTATGACTTCTCTTCTCTGTCTAACTCACTTCCTTGGAATTCTAAATAAGACTCTAATCTTTAACTATATGCTGATAACTACCCTGATCACCAGACTATAATAGCCACCTGCCTACTTGACCCTATCACTTAGATAACTAATATGCACCATGAATCTAATATATCCAAATGAACTCCTCATGTGTCTCATCACTCAAACCTGCGCCTCCTAGGGTGTTTTTACTCTGTACATGACAGCTCTATTCTTCAGTTTCTCAGAACAAAATCTTGGAGTCATCTTTAATTCTTTTTTTCTCCTCCCTCCCCATATCTTATACTTTGGCCCTACCTTCAAAATATATCCAGGATCCAAATTATTTTCATACTTCCAGTGCCATTCCAACCTGATGAAAGACAATTATGTCTCACCTGAAATATCTTAACTGATCTCCCTGCATCTACCTTTAACATATTGCCAGAATAAATATAGTAAAACCCAAGGCAGGCCGTGTTCAAAATTTTTCAAGTTTCCCATTCCATTCTGAGTAAAAGTGCCAGTTCTCACAATGACCTACAGGAGTCCACATTCTTTTCTCTGATTACAAATGACCTCTCTGACTTCATGATCCCTAATTTCTGCTCTCACTCTATTGAGCACATTAGTTCTTTTTCAAACATACCACTATGCTCTTCCTTCAGTATTTTTTTTTTTTTCCAAAAATGCATAAAGTCATTTATTTGGTGTCTTAGAATTGCAATTCAGGGAACACAGATTCAGGTAGCAAACCAAATCCTGTCCAGTCTTGGCATTTCTAGGCAATGGTTTTTAAAGAAAAAGAAGAAGATTAGATAAACTGTCTGTGGTTGGTGGATATTTGGGGTACTCTAATTGTCCTTCAGGTGGAATAGTTAAGGCAAGACTGAGTTCTTTATCTTGTGGTTTGTTTATAGTGTCCAGATGTCCTTAGGGTTTTTTTTTTTTAATTTATTTTTATTGAGATTGTTCACATACCATACAATCATCCAAAGATCCAAAGTGCACAATCAGTTGCCCATGGTACCATCACACAGCTATACATCCATCACCACAATTAATATTTTTTTTCAATTTTTAGAACATTTTCATTACTTCAGAAAAGAAATAAAGACAAAAAAAAAAAATCAAATCCTCTCATATTTCTACCCCTCCTCCATATTGGCTCACAGTATTAACATAGTATATATGTTACTGTTGATGAAAGAATGTTAAAATACTACTAACTGTAGTACATAGTTTGCAATAGGTATATTTTTCCCTATTTACCCCTCTATTATTAACTTCTAGTTATAGTGTCATACATTTGTTCTAGTTCATGAAAGAGATTTCTAATATTTGTACAGTTAATCATGGACATTGTCCACCACAAGATTCACTGTTTTATACATTCCCATCTTTTAACCTCCAACTATCCTTCTGGTACATATGTGACTCGAAGCTTCCCCTTTCCTTCACATTCACACACTGTTCAGCACTGTTAGTTATTCTCACTATAAAGTGCTACTGTCACCTCTGTCCATTTCCAAACACTAAAGTTATACCTAGTTAAACATTCTGCTCATAATAAGAAACCACTCTCCATTCTTTATCCTCATTCTATATCC
This sequence comes from Choloepus didactylus, assembly GCF_015220235.1. NCBI lineage: Eukaryota > Metazoa > Chordata > Mammalia > Pilosa > Megalonychidae > Choloepus > Choloepus didactylus. Next base: position 180,937,310 of record NC_051310.1, on the reverse strand, counting down.
TGGTAACTTATATTCCATGTCTATGAGTTTACAAATTCTCATTAGTTCCTGTCAGTGATACCATACATTATTTGTCCTTATGTGTTGACTTATTTCACTCAATATAGTGCCCTAAGGTTTCTTCACCAACCCCGCCCCCCTTTTTTTTAAGACAGTTTTTTTTCACATGCTATACATTCCGGCCTAAGTAAACAATTGATGGTTCCCTGTATAATCATGTATTTATGCATTTACCACCATCACCACTATCTATATAAGGACATCTCCATTTCTTCCACAAAGGAGGAGGAAGAGTCAAAGAAGGTAGAGAGACAAAAGAAAAAGAAAAAGAAAAACAAATGACAGCTAAAGAGCAACAAAAGGAAAGACAGAATTAAACTAAAGTACAATAAAAGAGACAACATCACCAATGCCAAGAGTCCCATATCCTTCTCTTATTGTCCCCCTCTTATAGGCATTTAGCTTTGGTATATTACCTTTGTTACATTAAAGGAAGCATAAAACAATGTTTCTGTTAACTACAGTTCCTAGTTTGCATTGATTATACTTTTTTCCCCAATACCACCCTATTTTTAACACCTTGCAAGGTTGACATTCATCTGTTCTCCCTCATGTAAAAACTTATTTGTACATTTTATCACAATTGTTGAGCACTCTAGGTTTCACTGAGTTATACAGTCCTAGTCTTTGTCTTTCCTCTTTCCTTCTGGTGTCTCACTTGCTCCTAAACTTCCTCTTCCAACCATACTCACAGTTATCTTTGTTCAGTGTACTTACATTTCTGTGCTACCATCACCCAAAATTGTGTTCCAAACCTCTCACTCCTGTCTTTTCCTATCTATTTGTAGTGCTCCCTTTAGTATTTCCTTGTAGAGCAGGTATCTTGATCACAAACTCTGTCATTGTCTGTCAGAGAATATTTAAACTCTCCCTCATATTTGAAGGACAATCTTGCCAGATGTAGGATTCTTGGTTGGCGTTTTTTTCTCTTTCAGTATCTTAAATGTATCACACCACTTCCTTCTTGCCTCCATGGTTTCTACTGGGAAGTCCACAAATAGTCTTATCAAGCTTTCTTTGCATGTGATGGATTGCTTTTCTCTTGCTGCTTTCAGGATTCTCTCTTTGTTTTTGATGTTTGATAATCTGATTATTAAGTGTCTTGACATAGGCCTATTCAGATCTATTCTGTTTGGGGTACGCTGCACTTCTTGGATCCATAATTTTGTCTTTCATAAGAGACAGGAAATTTTTATTGATTATTTTCTCTTATATTGCTTTGCCCCTTTTCCATTCTCTTCTCCTTCTAGGACACCGATGACATGTATATTCATGTGCTTCATGTTGTCATTCAGTTCCCTGAGATATCGCTCATATTTTTCCATTCTTTTCCCTATCTGTTCCTTTTTGTGTGGGATTTCAGGTGTTTTGTTCTCCAGTTCCTGAGTGTTTTCTTCTGCGTCTTGATATCTCCAGTTGTATGTCTCCATTATGTTTTTCATCTCTTGTGTCATACCTTTCATTTCCAAAGATTCTGCCAGTTGTTTTTTCAAACTTTCAATTTCTACCTTATTTTCACCCAGTGTTTTCTTCATATCCTTCATCTCTTTTCCCATATCTCCCCTGAACTTGTTGATTTGGTTTTTGATTTGATATAGCATATTTCTTTGAAAATCTTTAATTGATTATTTCATTAAAGTGAAGCAATATCTCAACTGTATCTTGATTGAGGTGTAAGTTTGTTCCTTTGACTGGGCCATATCTCCATGCTTCCCAGTATAGTTTGTAGTCCTCTGTTGTCTAGGCATCTGGCTTCCCTGGTTACCCCAATCAGATTTTCCCAGACCAGAATGGGTTCAGATCTCAGACTGGGGTAATATTCAGTTTCAAGTCTTCCTGAGGGTGTGTCTTAGAGATTGACAGACTTTCCTGTGAGGTCTCTAGCTGTTGTGCTTTTCCTAACCTGCCCAGCACGTGGTACCTGTCAGCCTGTTGCTCCCAACTGGTGTAAGGAGCTGAGCTATATTTGCTTACTCCGGGACTGCTGGTCTCCCCCACAGCAAGGTTTTGCAGCTCAGCCTGCCATGGGGGGATGGGGCCCCTGGCATGATTTCACAGTTTCTACTTACAGGTTTTATGCTGTGATCTCAGCCATTCCACCCAATCCAGGCTGGTGCATGATACGTGGACAGTCACAGTTGTCCCCCAGTAGTTATTCCAGATCATTTACTGGTTGTTCCTGGTTGTTTATTAGCTGTTCCAGGGGACTAAGTAACCTCTATTCCTCTCCATGCCACCATCTTGCCCCTCCTCTTCCTTCAGTTTTCTGCTTGGCTACCTCATTTGCTCTGTTCATAACAAAAGATATATGTCACCCACTAGAATATAGTGTATTATTATTACATTACATGTATTAGAATTGGAGTAATTAGATTAGAGTGTAATGTTACAACACTATTATAACAAAATAAACCCCCAAATTCAGTAGACTAGAATAATATAACTTAATTTTGGCTCATATAGAAGTTCAGTTATTTTATGACCAGTGGTTTGGGAGTGCATTCTCTTCCATATAGTCATTCAGTGACCCAGGCTGACAAAATCCTGTCATAGAACCTTGGCTTCTAAGGTCATCATGAGAGTCATTCCTATTTCTTAAAGGCCACAGTGCAGAAATTATCACTACTTCCATTCCAATTCCAATGATAAGAACCAGTAATATGGCCATACTTGGATGAAAGTGGGTTGGGAAAATGTTCCCTCATTGTGTTGTCAATCCCCAATGGCAACAAAAAGCTTGAATATTTCATGAATGCCTACCTGTCTATGCTACACTCGATAAGCGCAGTAACTTTTGATTGTTTTATTCACTGTTGTATGCCCAGCACCTAGAGCAGTTAAAAGAATAATTGAAGCAAATAAACAAACTTTAAATAAATAAACAAGCAATTTATGGACCATAACCCTGTCTAGCTACTGCCTTATCCCTTCTCAGGCTAATCGAAAGGGTTGTCCAAACTTGCTGTCTCACTTTTACTTTCTAGTCATTTCCCCATCCCATTTTCATCTGAGTTTTGCTGAATCTGAACTTCCTACTTGTTACTGAATTCAGTAGAAAATGTGGCAGGATAATATTTTCGACAGCTTATTTTTATTCCTGTGATCCTTTTTTAAGCTTGTGGTACTGTATCCATTGAGATGGAAGGAACTGTTGCTTCAGGGAGAGTGAAGAACACAGCTGAAAATAAAGTCAAGACTCAGCTTTAATGTTCAACATAAAATTTTTAAGTCTCACAGGAATGCCAAAGGTTATGAAACTTGATTTTCAGTTGCAAGAGCTAGGCACTTCTGAGTGAGAAACTTTTTCTTTTTCTTTGAATTTTTAAGAATGTTTTTACATGGCATAAAGCAAACTTGGAGATGTGGTTATGAAATTTTATTCTAAGCTATCGAGAACAGACAGTTTAACACGGGAATGGTTTCATTTCACTCTGGAAGGAGATGAAAAACCTCCCTATGCTGCAGTGGAGAGTAGTCTGGGGTAGGAAGTATGTCTTAACTTGGGTTTTCCAGGAGCAGAGGCTGTGACAAAGACTTGTTTGCAGCTTGTTTATTTGGGAGGTGATCCTCAGGGGCTGGAGAAAGAAGTGGGGGAGTGAGACAAGGAAAACCATAAAAAATGAATATGAGGATGTATTATTGAGGTTGTTACTGTTGGCAATGAGAATCTTATTTTGGAAGAACCTCCTGAGAAATACAGAGAATATCTTCTACAACTGTTCTTCCAAGGATGGATGGCAAACACATTTTTAACCATTGGCTCCCATCCTTCACTGGGCAAAAGTTACTCCTGGGAGTGTTAACTACTTTGTACTTCTGAGCTACACATGCATTCAGACTGATGAGACTACCACAGAAAGTATAAAATGGGGCAGTGTTGCCTGGTGGTGGGATGCTGATGGCATGAAGTGACTTAAAGCTCATGAAGAACTGAAATCCTGACTAAAATTAGAGGAGATGAGGTAGATCAGTGATCTGAGCTGGACACCAGAGGCATCTGATACAGGTGATGAGACAGATGTTTAGAATGAGTAAGAGATGTTTTCTCTACCACTCCCCAGATTTCGGTCTAGAAGAAATTGAGGTTTGAAGTAAGGTTGCCATATTGTGCAAATATGAGAAGTTAGGGCATAGTAAGGCCTCTGGATACGTATCAGTAAGTGAATGCCACCACGAGCAACTAAAAACCAGTCAGGACAAGCTAAATCGTAATTGGAAGCCATCAAAGTTCTGAGGACAAGACAAGGGCTAGACACTCTACTCTGATGTTAAAATTCCCCAAAACATGGAGAAAGGATGGGAAGAACAGAGAGAGCCCTCATAATCCAAAAGATCATTTTAAATTGGAAATTACACAGTACCTCTGAAATTTATCCATCACCTCTAAAAAACAAAAAAATACCAGGAGAAATAGGAGCTGATGATTAAATTAAATTCTATTATGGAGAAACAAAGGAATTTTCTATTTCTGATCACCTGAGTCATACTTTCAAAGCTACAAACCTACTAGAACCTTTTGATCCCATCAACATTCAACTAACCTGGCCACTGCTGTTTGCAATGAAGGAAACTTAACTAATACAAAAATTGCTTCCAGACAATGAATTAACTGGCTAAATATTCTCTGGGAAATGGGAATTGGTTATGAATCTGAGACAATGAGATTGTGATTCATATTCTGGGAAGGGGCACTAACAGTCCATGAGACAAAATGAAAGCTGGAACTATGTGTCACTGAGGGTGAAGCTCTGGGATCCAAGCAGCTGCTACCGGAGAATAATTTAAAAGAGAGGATGAATTTCCAGTGCTGCTGTGTATGCTGAGTGCTTCTGATAACAGTAGATAACTTAAAGCAAGAAGATGATAATCTCAGATACCTAAATTGTCACCTTGTGTCATGAAATGAAACCTAGGGGCCTTTTGACTTTGCTGAAAGATGATTCTTCTTATAGCAGAAGTGCTGAGGTTACTAACTGGTTATTGATTCTGCAAATTGCAAAATTGTAATATCAATTGAATTCATAACCCTATCAGTTCTCTTATGGGAAAAGAGTGAGCTCTTTTGGGCAAAGTTAGTGAACTGATCAAAAACTGATGGGGATGTATTAGAAAAAAAATGTCTAGAAAGGTGCAGAGGACCTGGACATGGAATGTGCCAAATTAAAAGTTGTCTAAAACTCCTGCTTGGCATGTTGTTTCCTAGAGATAATCTTCCCAGCCTAACAGGAGAAAGCTAACCATTCCCTTCCTGCCCACACTGTTGCTTGCTAGTAACCAGAATCCGCACTCTGCATTGCTAAGGCCTTGAGGTGCAGAGTCAAGAGTAGAGAATCCAAGGTTACACCCAGACAAATTGCAAGAATTTGCCTATTTGATTAATCAAAAATCTGAAAAATAAATCGAGAGGATCAATTTAGGAGGTCTAATAAATCAGGTGGGTGTAACAAAATTGTAATTATGATTTATTTATTGATATGGTTACACTTTATTGAGATTCTGAATTTAAAGGATTAGCCAGAGTTAGGGCTGTGATTCTAATGGTTTCCTGTGCTGAATAATAAAAAACCCAAATCCCAGGTTGGTCCATGCTAAAAGACGCGAAGAAGCCAGAACTCCCTGGCATCATGCAGAACAGAAGTTTCAATCTGGCATCCTGGATCAGGCCTGTCGACACGCTCTGTTTGGCCCTCTTAGTGTCGGCCTGCACAGTATTTTCAAAACAGTTGATTTATGTGCCAAGAAACCTCACATAAAAATTTTATTTCTACCCTCTTTTGAAAAGATCTGACAACTCTGGCAGTATGTGAATTCTGGAAACATATTCCTATGTGGTGATAATTTGCTGCTGTCCACTTAAAATGGGCCAGGGTGTGCTTCAAATTGCTATAGGCGCATCACTCTATAGCAACCTTATTCCAGTCCACTGCACTTATTTAAATTATTGTCCCATTCTCTGCAGGAATTTGATTGTGTGATCAAGGTTAATAAGGAAGGACTAAAAAGACTGAATAAAAGGACTCTGGATAAAATGTACCATGTATCCTACCTACCCACTCAGAGAAGTCTTGAGCAATGGAATTGATAAAGAAAACTGAAGAATCTATGAAAATACTTTTAGTTACTTACTAGGCCTGAGAAATGGTGAAAATGCCTACAATTGAAATGGCATGTTAGCGAGAATGGGAGAATGGGAGAATCCCCTGATGGGATGAAGAAGATGGTAGAAGAAAGCTTAGATGTGATTACCATAAAAGGCAGCAGGGATGTATTAGTATTTTAATCACTGAGAATAGCACCTTCAGAGATCTCTGGCTGTGTCTCTGTGAAGTGAAACAATTGGCAAACCAATAATGAATTGATGTATGCATTTTACAATTTAAAAAATTCTAGGCCTGGTAATTAGAAGCCTGTTTTAAACCAGGACATTATAGTGACACAGCCACTTACCTAGTTTCAGACTTGATTCAGTTCACAGACCAGAGCCTTTTGAACAAAGCGATGGTCACATTTCTCTAAAGAAGAAACGTTTTATCATAATACAAGAACCAAAATATCTTCTGCAAAAATATCTGTAGCTATTTTCCCAGGAAACTTTGTAGAGAAAAATAAGAAACAGCAATGCTTTTCGTGTTATACTGGATTCAGCATCTGAGCTATGACAACTTTGGGCATAGTGGTTTCCTAGTCAGATTGGAGGGAGCTATAAGGCTTAAGTAATTAATGGAATTTTAGCCTGAGTCTTTACCTTCTGCCCATCAGGATAAGTAACAAGAACCATAGACCAGAATAAAGGAGGAAAATAACAAACACCAGGAATAAATATCAGTAATAGCCTTGGGACCAATTCCAGAACTGTCAGCTGTAAACTCACACTTTTTTTCCTTAATGTGATTATACACACACACACATGCACATACATGCATTGAGCATTTTAAATAATTACTCTTCTTTTCTCCACAATTGCATATAAAGTATGTTCATCATGGTAAAGTTTACCAATTATTGTATAATACCAAGGCAGGATCCCAACAGATTTAGAGAAGGAATGGATATCCTTGAGGGATCCTATTTGGAGTCGGATATAGTAATTAAGATTTTCAGTTGCTTCCTTTAGGGACCATTTACAGTTCTATGTAGAATGCTGAAATTGCATTGGATTGGGGAAATTACATAAATGGGAAGAATTGTATAAATGTTGATGTTTGGTGGATAAGGGGTAGACTGCATAGAGGAGGTACTTTTCCCCATTGGTAGAAGTCTTTGGGGGTGAATATGAGACCATCTGGGAAGTTCCCATGCTCTCTCTTTGAAAGGGCTGTAATGTGACCCAAACAAAGCCAATTAGACTCTCCCTAGGGAATCTGAATCTTGAGTGGAGTTACCTAAGCAATGAAAATGAGTGGGAAAGATTAACTCTTAAGATAACATTGTGAAAAGATTACCAGTTATTGCTACCTAGAGTTCATTTGGCTCCTATTGTTTCTGAGGACCAGATTTTCAGCTTTTCCTTCCATTCTACTATCCAATATTCTTTGAATTCCTTCTTTCTCTTTCTTCTTTCTTCTTTCTTTCTTTCTTTCTTTCTTTCTTGCTTAAGATAGAATCTATTTCTGATTTCTTTTTCCTTTTTCAAAAAAAGGAACAGAAACAGATACATAGATTCCACAAGTCCATGTACAATTCAATCACTGTGAACCTATTCAGCATCATTCTACCTCCTACTTTTCCTTAAAATCCCAGCTAAAGGCAAATGAAAGGGAAGAGAAATAATTTCTGACCCCTCTCTTCCACCCTTCTCTCTCTCTCTCTCTCTCTCACACACACACACACACACACACACACACACACACACACACACACTAACCCCAAGACTAGATTAGCAGTCTGCATTTTATCCCCACAGAAAGATTTTAATTAAAATGAAAAATAATTATTTAGAAGGTTATTTGTCAATGTATATCACCCCACTTGACTGAAATTTATTACAGTAGGCAATATTCATGTGACAGAGGAGCCAAGGATTCGGGAGGAAAGCATCAGCTGGATGACGCCGTGATTTAGACTTTCTTTTAGCCTCAAAACCGTCAGCTATAAATTTCCATTGTTTAAGCCAATCATTTCATGGCATTTACTTGAGCAGCCTAGGAAACTAAAACAGTGGACATGGCTAGGCCTTTACCATAGTCTTGCTCAGTTGCTGGCAAAGCCACTCTGAGAAAAGCATGGCCCCTCAGCTCAAAACCTAAATTTACCTGAAGGCACTGAGGCTGGAAGTCATCAGTTAACTACACTCTTCACAACTGAGTAATGAGTCCTTCCTTCAGGAGGGGTTTGAGCAGGGCATCTCTGTGCCAGCCCAGTCTTCAAGGTGCTGTGTGATAAGGTCTTTACCCAAATGTCCAAATGCATCTCATAACACCTACCCCTCAGTCACTGCTCTCTAAGTTTCTTGTACAATTTTCTTTGTTCCTTATACACATGAAATCATTTCTCGCAGAGTCCTTGTACTTTCTATTTCCTCTGGACCATTTTTTATATGAATTACTTAATTCTAACAACTGGCCTATCTGGTGGGTACTATGATTATTCCCGTTTTGCGGACTAGAAAACCGAGGCACAACCATATTAATAGCTTTCCTAAGGCCCCGCATCTAGTAAATTGTAGAGCTGGACTTCTAATCAAACAGTCTGAAACCAAAAGCCGAGCTTTTAATGATTAAACTTTGCTCTTTATTGATATTCTCATGGCTTAGGTTTTCAGCTCAATGATTACTTTCTCAAGAAAGCATTCACTGACCCTCCTAACTTTAGTCGTACCAAACCCACACAATTTGCTATTTGTAACCCATATTATTTTTTCAGTCTTCATCACAATATAAAATTACCTGTTTGTTGTCTTTGTTGACTTGTTTTGTCTCATCATACAAGAAGGTAGGCTCCTTGTGGGAAGAAACCATAACCATCTCTGTTCACTGTGCCTGCCTTAGTGTCCATAATAGAGCTGGACTTCAGTAGAAGCTTATTGGGTTTTTTTTTTTTTTTAAATGAATTTCCAAGGCTTTAATTTTCTAGAAAAAGGGACACTATTAGACTGTATTCATCTTGAAAATGAATGTAGCTATGATATTGAATAAGTAAATATTGAAAATATAGTCCCTTTTGTTCCCTCATCCAAGAAGGTGTGGTAGTTTGGAGACTATATGTACCACAGAAGGATCATGTTCTTTAATCCATTCCTGCGGGTGTAGACCTATTGTAGGTGAGACCTTTTGATTAGTTTATTTCAATTGAAATGTGACCCATCTCATTCAAGATGGGTTTTAATCCTCTTACTGGAGTCCTTCATAAGATGATAAAACACAGAAGCTAAGAAATGAAACTAAGAGAAGCTCACAGAGAAAAGCCCTGGAGAAGCTAAGAGAGGAGCGACAGGAAACAGAGGACGCTACTGAAGCCAGATGCTGAAGGCAATGAAACCTGGGAGAGAAGGACCAGCAGATGCCGACCATGTGCTTTCCCGTGAGACAGAGCTGTCCCGGATGCCAGAAGCCTGTCTTCAGAGTCCAAGTATCATCCTGTTGATGCCTTGAGTTGGACATTTTCATAGCCTAAGGACTGTAAATTGTAAGTTAATAAATCCTCATTGTAAAAGCCAACCCATTTCTGGTATATTGCATTCTGGCAGCTTTAGCAAACCAAAAGAGAAGTGTTTCATGTTAATTCATTTCTGAAAAGCACTACCTCAAAAGGGAAACTTAGAAAATATTTGAGCTTCTAAACATGTGTGTGTACATACACACACACACACACACACTGAGAGCCTAGCAGCCAAGGGGCTGTTTCACTTAAGTAGACAGGGAAAAGTCTAGGTCTATTGTGTAGTAAGATAACTTGAAATTTATTAATGGGGATTCACAGCCTATTACTCATTCTTACTAAGCCAGTTCACTTTGTAGGGGCTCTTGATTGAGTATAGTGCCATATCCATGAGGAAGGACAATGCAATGTGACCAGAGATATATATATATACTACTGATATTCCCCCAAGCCTTAACCAAAGGAGCCTTTGGCAATTAGCCACGTTGGAGAAAGGGAAAAACCAGACCTCCCAGGGAAAACCCAAACCTTCCAGGGGGTATTACATTATGGCTCTGAGTCAATGCTGATCCTTAGAGACCACAAACTCCACGTGATTCACCAGTCATAACGGGGAGTCTTGAAGGTCTGGTGATAAGTGGAATCTTGGACAAAATCCATCCCATAGTGGGTTTAATGTTCCCACTGAACCATCCTCAGAATGTAGAGTGGGAACTGAGATTCAAAATAGTTGGTAGAATTCCAAAATTAGTTCTATGCTGCAAGTAGTCAAGTCCATTAGGTTTGGAAAATGCCAAGTAGAAATCTCTGGAATTGCCTTCTACTCTTGCCCCCTCCTCCCCACCCCCCTAGATAATGAACCACCTCTGGGAGAACTGAAGAGTTTAGATCCAACAAAAACAGACTTGAAAGATGTAAGAGGTTTAACTCATGTTTTGTGAAAAAACCAGAGAGGTCTTGTAGAATGACTATAGATTATTACAAACTTAATCAGTTGGAGATACCAATCACAGCTGGGGTTCCAGATTTGGATTTTTTTATCGAGGAAATCAAAACATTCCCCCTGGCACCTAATATGCTGCTATTGCAAATGATTCCCCCAACTTTCTCAGCAAAGATAATCAGAAACAATTTGCCTTCTCAATTCAGAGACAGTTGATTGGTTTCCCCTAGGGCTATGCCAATTCTGCTCACAATATAGTCTAGAGAAACATTGATCAACATGGTATTTTAAGGGAATGCAGAAGCTATGTTTTTATATTAAGTAATTGCTTCTGTTTGCCCTCTGTAACTCCCCCATGGTCTTATATAAAGAGCACTGGTTGTGACTTACACTTTAAGTTTCACGTGGTAGTGTGGTTGAATTGACATCACCCCATGTTGGTCAATGGCTGAAGGACTTTCTAGGTCTCCTTCATTCAGATGAAGGACAAGAACCTTGGCTATAAAGGGAAGCAGAGAAATGGGCTGGTAAGTTGGAAGGGTAAGTGGAATCATGAAGGGTATTTTTATAAGGATGAGGAAAATAACTTTGAATGTTTATGGGAATGATACAGTAAAGAAGAAAATTAAAAATGTAAACTTCATAATTACAACTGGCCCCATCCTGTATTCTCTGTCCCCTTACTCTGTTTTACTCTTTTTCTCCCCTGCCCTGCTGCCCATAGCACTGATAGCCTTCTAAGATTGTTTTATGTAATTTTTATGTTTATTATTTATTTTCTCCCTTCTAGAATATAATCTTTATGAGAACAGACACTATTAGATTCCAATCACCTTACACAGTTCCTGGCAGATGATAGGTACTCAAACTATTTGTTGAAAGATTAGTGAAAGAATCAGTGGGTGAAAGAATAAAAATGATTATATGAGAGGTGGTGACTCAAGTTAGGAGCACTTGAGTTTGTCTATGATGATATCTGGAGGGATATTGGAGTATATGGTACAGATGCTGGCAGGTAGATTGATGTGGTGGTAGGAATTTGTAAAAGTTCTCTTTAAATGAGCTAGTTCTTATTTAGAGCTCTAATGATGTATTAATATTCTGCTTCATGTAATTTTTACATAGCCCGTTATCATATCCTATTATTTTATGTAAGCCTTTTAAGTTCAGGAGAATGTTTTTATTTACATTTGTGCTATATTTTATTTATTTAATAAACACATACTATGTGTTAGGTACTTGTATTAAATATCTATATTGCTGTAAAGCAAATTACCCTACACTTAGCAGCTTAAAACAGCAAGCACTTATTACCTCATTGTTTCTGTGGGTTAAAACCCATGAGCAGCGTAGCTAGGTGGTTGTGGTTCAGGGTCTCTCATGAGGTTGCAATTGAGGTATTAGTTGGAGCTGTGGTGGTTTGAGGCTTGACCAAGTCTGGAGCATTCACTTCCAAGCTCACTCATGTGGCTGTTGTCAGGAGACTTTAGTTCTCACCACAGAAGCCTCTCCATTGGATTGCTAACAACCTGGCTTTCTCCAGAATGAGTGAGCCAAAAGAGAGCGTCCAAGACAGAAACCACAGTATTTTCTAACTGGGTCTAAGAAGCGATATGCTATCACCTCTGCCATATTCTATTGGTCCCATAGATCAACTCTGGTATAATCTTCAGAGAAAATACTGGGTTTGACTACCATGAGTTTGGGATCATTTGGGGCCATCTTGGAGGATGACTACCACAGTCCTATTTTTGATAACTTTCAACTGGTCAATTCACTAATCCTTAAAATGACCCTATGAAATATATTATAATTTTCTACTGTACAGAAGGGAAAACTGAGATGAAGATAAATGAAAGATAAATGAATTGTTTAAAGACCCATTGCTAATAAGTGATGAAATTGGGTTTCTGTACTGGATATTTTTGTTTGTCTTCCCCCCATCTATTTTCCCCATTTTGCCACCCTGTTCTACGACCCAGGAGGCTGACTGCAATGATCTTGCCACCTGACTAATATGTTGGAGCAAAGTCAATGGAGAGTGCAGAGAATGGATATTTATTTCCCCCACTCTCTCCCTGCAGGCTCACGTTAGATTGGTTCTTCCCTTGACTGAAGGCCACAGGTCCTTTCAAGCAGGTCTCTCCACACTGGTCTTTCTCAATCTCCCTTTCTCCCTCTCTCCCTCTCTCTCTCTGTCTCTTTGAATTCCAGAAACTATTCTTTTAGACCTAGGGATGTTAATGCCCCCACCCTTTGCAGCTACTAGCCTTGGGGGATGGTACTATCCATACCTCTGAAAACATCTTTGAAAAGTTGTTCCTTTTTTCAATTCTCCTCAAATTACCTGATGTAAGTATGCCATCTGCTTCCTGCCAGGACCTTGTCTGATACAGATTCCAACCTAAGCAACCTGGCTTCAGATACTGTGTTCTCAGCTCCTTTACTACACTTCCTCTTATAGCCCTTAGCATAAGGTCCTCCATGAGGAATGCACTCACCAGATAATTGTTGAATATTCATGTTTTTTGGAGACTTGGTGTTGTTTTTACTAACAATGGCATTTCTAGGCTATGTTTTGCTACCTTGCCTCTTTGTTGTTCAAGTCAATAATAGATTGGGCACTTAAGACCCAGGGCCAGGGTTTTGGGTGCTGGGGTTAACAGAAAAGACAGCCCTTGCCTTTAAAGAGTTCACAAACTTATATTTGAAGATGAGAGAGAACCAATTTATTATCTTGAAAATTGATTAAATAAAAAAGGAATTTAGCATTTATCTTGCTCTTACTATAAGAACAACACCCCCTTGCACCACATGGTAGGAGAGGGAAAGCATCTCAATATAAAATTATTACAGCTAATATAGGAAAAATGATGGAATTAGAGTATCACCATTCTGCCACCCCAATGAATTAATGAATTAAAACACTGAGCATCAACCTCCACTGACATCAAAAAAAGAAAGCAACCATATATTATATGCTTCCTGATAAAAGAACCCAAAACAAACCCTTTGTTCTTTCAAAGGGATTGAACCTGGTGGTTGGGCAAGATGGTGGCATAGAGAGGAGTAGAAGCTAAGTAGTCCCCCTGGAACAACTACAAAAAACCAGAAACAACTAGTAAATAATCAAGAATAACTGCGGGGAGACAAACGAGACTGTCCACTCATCATATACCAACCTGAATTGGGAGGAATGCACGAGAACACAGCATAAAATCTGTAAGTAAAACCTGCGGATCCAAGTTGCAAGACCCCCTCCCCCATAGCCCGAGCTGCAAAGCCTCGTGGTGCCAGAGAGAAGCTCTCTCCCAGCAAGCAAATATAGCTCAGCTGAGCTGCAGCTGGGGTTTTAAGTAGCAAGTGTGAACTGCTCACTACAGGTACGAATCCCAAAAAACAGACAGAGGCTTTAGGTGACGACTGACCTTGGAGAGCCGGAGGGTTGCCTTGGACTGGGTCTGAAGGGGACTATCTGTTTCTTTTTCAGCTCAGTGGAGAAAGCCCCAGTCATTTTCAGTTTCCAGGGCTGTGACTCGGGAAAGGGTGGAGACAGCACAAGCAGAGAGAGAGACCATTGAAATGCTAATGACCTCCACCTGGGGGGTCTGTCTTCTCTAGGAGGAAAGGGGTGGGGCCCTTTCCATTCAGAACCAGACCCCAGAGCCTGGGGGAACACGGCCATACCTCCTCACACCAGTCAAGAATTATAGGCTAACAGGCACCACCTGCTGGGCAGAAAAGCACAGTGACCTGAGGCATCACAGGGTAGAGCAATTTTCTAAGACACACCCTCAGGGAAACCAGATACTGAATATTTCTTCCCTCTGGGACCTGAGCCTGTTCTGGTCTGGGAAAACCTGATTTGGATAACCAAGGAAACCATGCCTAGACAACAGAAAATTACAACCTACACTAAGAAAAACAAAGTTATGGCCCAGTCAAAGGAACAAATGTACACTTCAACTGAGATACAGGAATTTAAACAACTAATGCTAAATCAATTCAAAAAGTTTAGAGAAGATATTGCAAAAGAGATAGAGGCTGTAAAGGAAACACTGGGCATATATAAGCAGAAATCGAAAGTTCAAAAAAACAACTAGCAGAATGTATGGAAATGAAAGGCACAACACAAGAGATGAAAGACACAATGGAAACATACAACAGCAGATCTCAAGAGGCAGAAGAAAACACTCAGGAACTGGAGGAAAAAACACCTGAAAGCCTACATGCAAAGGAGCAGATGGAGAAAAGAATGAAAAAATATGAGCAACGTCCCAGGAACTCAAGGATGAAACAAAGTACAATAATATATGTATCATTGGTGTCCCAGAACGAGAGGAGAAGGGAAAAGGGGAAGAAGCAATAATAGAGGAAATAATTAACGAAAATTTCCCATCTCTTATGAAAGACATAAAATTACAGATCCAAGAAGCGCAGCGTACTCCAAACAGAAGAGATCTGAATAGGCCTATGCCAAGACACTTAATAATCAAATTATCAAATGTCAAAGACAAAGAGAGAATCCCGAAAGCAGCAAGAGAAAAGCGATCCATTACATACAAAGGAAGCTTAATAAGACTATGTGCGGATCTCTCATCAGAAACCATGGAGGCAAGAAGGAAGTGGTGTGATATATTTAAGATACTGAAAGAGAAAAACCGCCAACCAAGAATCCTACATCCAGCAAAGCTGTCCTTCGAATATGAGGGAGAGCTCAAAATATTTTCTGACAAACAGACAATGAGAGACTTTGTGAACAAGACACCCGCCCTACAGGAAATACTAGAGGGAGCACTGCAGAGTGATAGAAGACAGGCGTGCGTGGTTTGGAACACAATTTTGGGAGATGGTAACACAGCAATGTAAGTACACTGAACAAAGATAACTATGAATACGGTTGAGAGAAGAAAGTGGGGAGCATGTGAGACACCAGAAGAAAGGAGGAAAGATAAAGACTGGGACTGTGTAACTTGGTGAAATCTAGAGTGTTCAACATTGTGATAAAATGTACAAATATGTTCTTTTACAAGGGAGAGCAAGCAAATATCAACCTTGCAAGGTGTTAAAAATGGGGAGTCATTGGGGGAGGGATGCAATCAGCATAAACTAGAGACTGTAACTAATAGAATCATTGTATTCTGCTTCCTTTAATGTAACAAAGGTGATATACCAAGGTAAATGCAGATAAGAGTTGGGGATAGGAGAGGCATGTTAGATACTTGACACTGGTGGTATTGTCTGATTGTTTATTTTACTTTGATTTAAGGTTATTTTTCCTTTTGGTGCTTCCTAGCTGTCATGTTTTTTTCTCTTTCTTTTGCCTCTCTACCTTCTTTGACTCTCCCTCCTGCCTTGTGGAAGAAATGTAGATGCCCTTATATGGATAGTGGTGAAGGTGGTGAACACATAAATGTATGACCATGCAGAGAACCATCGATTATTTACTTGGGATGGAATGTATGGTGAGTGAACAAAACCATATTAAAAAAAAAAATGGGTTGATGACAAAACCTCGCGGGCAATATACTGAGTGAAATAAGCCAGACACATAAGGACAATTATTGCAGGGTCTTACTGATAGGAACTAATTATAATATGTAAACTCGTAGACATGAAATATAAGGTACCAAGATAAAGGATGAGGCTTAAGAATGGGGAGTGGTTGTTTAGTATGAGCAGAATGTTCAATTAGGATGAACTTAAATGTTTGGAAATGAACAGGGGTGTTGGTAGCAAGATGTGAGAATAACTAACAGCGCCGAATGGTGTGTGAATGAGGTGGAAAGGGGAAGCTCAGAGTCATATATGTCACCAGAAGGAAAGTTGGAGGTCAAAAGATGGGAATGTATAAAACTGAATCCTATGGTGGGCAATGTCCATGATCAACTGTACAAGTACTAGAAATCGCTTCCATGAACCAGAACAAATGTATGACAATACAATTAGAAGTTAATAGAGGGTCATATAGAGAAGAAATATATACCTATTGCAAACTATATACTACAGTTAGTAGTATTTCAACACTTTTTCATAAACAGTAACAAATGTACTATACCAATACCACGAGTCAACAATTGAGGGGGGTTGGTTAGGAATAGGGGGTGATTAGTTTCCTTTTCTTTTTTTCTTTTTTCATCTTTCACTTTATTTCTTGTCTGGAGTAATGAAAAGTTTCTAAAAATTGAACAAAAATTAAGTGTGATGATGGATGCACAGCTGTATAAGGGTATCCAGGGGCAAGTGATTGTACACTTTGGATCTTTGGATAATTGTATGATATCTGAACAATCTCAATAAAAATGAAAAAATAAAAAATAAAAAGAAAGAAAAAAAAAAAAAGGGGATTGAACCTGAATTTGACCAAGCTCTTAATCCAGATGCCAATTTGTAGGAATTTCAGAGAATATGTGGCACTACACTACAAATATGAAATTAGCAAAATCTTGACTGTGGAAACTTTGCAGGTCAAATGACTCAAGTTCTTTAACATGAAAAGAATGGGATAGAGGGAGAACAACTGTTGTTATTGGGTTTTCCTTTAACACCATCATCCTATTTCTTCATTGCTCTATCTCATATTTGATTGGAGGTTTGACTGGAAAAAGAATCCTAGGCAGACAACAATTTTTCTCTCAATATTTTGAATGCATTACTCCATTGTCCTTTTCTGAAACCATTCTGATTTCTGTTCATTTATATCTGTAACTTTCCCCAGTTCTCTGGAAGTTCTTTTGGAGTTTAATTTGTCCCCAATATTTTTAAATTTCACACTGAGGTGTTTTAGTGTAAATCAGTTTTTCATTCCTTGAACTGAGATGTCTATGCAATTTTTAATTTGAAAAATTGTACCCTTCAGTTCCAGAAAAATTTTAAAGATATTACTTGGTGTTTTCTTCCTCTAACTTTTGTTTTTCCTGGAGAAGTCCTATTACTTTAATGTGGAAGTTCCCTGAACAATAAATGTTTTAGCAAGTAAAATCCAGTAATATGGTAAATAAATACATCATGACCAAGAAGGATTTATTCTTGGAAGGCAGATTAATTTAAATTTGATAACCAAATAGTTTACCACTGTTCTAATTTGCTAATGCTGCCAGAATGCAAAACACAAGAAATGGATTGGCTTTTATAAAGGGGGTTTATTTGGTTACACAGTTATAGTCTTAAGGCCATAAAGTGTCCAGGGTAACACATCAACAATCGGGTACTTTCACTGGAAGATGGCCAATGGTGTCCGGAAAACCTCAGTTAGCTGGGAAGGCACATGGCCAGCATCTGCTCCAAAGTTCTGGTTTCAAAATGGCTTTCTCCCAGCAGAAAGCCAGGATGTTCCTCTCTAGGCTGCAGTTCCTCAAACATGTCACTTTTAGTTGCACTTGGGGTATTTGTTCTCTCTTAGCTTCTCTGGAGCAAGAGTCTGCTTTTAATGGCTGTCTTCAAACTGTCTCTCATCTGCAGCTCCTTTGCTTTCTTCAAAGTGTCCCTCTTGGCTGTAGCTCCTCTTCAAAATGTCACTCTCAGCTGCACTGAGTTCCTTCTGTTTGTCAGCTCATTTGTATGTCTCCACTTATCAAGGCCTACCTGAATGGGTGGGGCCATGCTTCCGTGGAAATTATCCCATCAGCATCATCACCCACAGTTGGGGGGGCACATCTCCATGGAAACACTCAAAGAATCACAATCTAATCAAAACTGATACATCTGCCCACACAAGATTACATCAAAGATAATGGCATTTGGGAGACGTAATACATTCAAACTGGCACAACCACATTAACAGAATAAAGGAGGAAAGCTATATGAGCATCTGAATAGTTATAGGGAAAGTATTTGATAATTTCAACATTCATCATGATAAAAATTCCTAAATAAACTAGAAAAATGAGGGACATTTTGTAAACATCTACAAAAAACTTAGAGTTAACATCAAAGTTAATGGTAAAACATTGAATTTTTTACTGTTTTGGAAAAGGGCAAACTATCAACATATCCAGTTGTTCCTTTCTGGTATTCTGAGACAGATTTGCACGCTCTCTCTCTCTCTCTCTTTCCCCAATTCAGTTGCATAAGTATCATAAAAGGAAAACATTTATGCAATTTAGTATCTCACAGCTTTTTTGAGCAATTTGAGACTCATGCAGCATCCCATTCAGAAAGTAGAGGGAAGCTCTGCTGAGTGAGTGGAAAGGGGAAGCTAATAGAGGGTAAAGGTAGAAGTGAGGAAATATTCTGATTGGCTGACATTAAGTTTCCATTTTATATAGGGGGTCTTATAACGTGGGGAGTATATATACATTGATTAGCATAGTATGCTTGTCCATTCTGATGAGCTCTCTCTAGCAGACCAAAACTAGTTTTATCACCAGGTGTTGCTTATTAGCAACCTTGTAGGGTGTGTTCCATTTTCTCCGAAAATCCCTGCAGGTTGATGGCTAAACAATTGCATCCTCTGGAAAAGTCCTTCTCTGAAAGGGGTCTTCTCCCAGCCATGCCCAACGTGGGCATTTTATTTTACTTAACACATGTCTGCTTTCTCCAGTCAGCTAGTCATTGCTGTTTCATATAGATTCAAGCTCCCTAAAGTTTGTGTTTCTTATCAATTATTTTCTTCTTTCCTGTTATGGTTCTCTTTATTCTTGTAGTTTTTCCATACTCCCACTTTTTAAAAATCCCTTTTCTGTAATTGTAATGAGATTTCAGGTGATGTGCTAACCTGCCATGGTTTGCAGAAAAATCCGGTCAGTAGTCTTTCAGCTTTATTTGTGGGGTCTTTTGGAGTAGATATGTTTAAGACTGAATTTTCAAACTTGTTAGTCTTTTCATATAGAGCATTTAGATTTTTGGTTTGCTTAGAAAGTTCATCTCCATCTCAATATAATTAAAATATTTGACTTCTAATATTTTAATAATTATGTTAATGTTTATCCTTTTAATCAGTCTGAAGTGTGTGTGTGTGTAGGGTATGTCAGGGATCTGACATGATATTTAAATAGACAGCAGATGGTCCAATATAATTTATTAAATGGTCTACACTCTCCTTACTGGTGTCAATGCCACTTTATATATATACATTTTAATGTTTATTTATTCATTTATTATTTACACATACTCCATATCCACCAAACATATACTCCTCCTTTACCCCTCCTCCATACTCTGGTAATCTCTAATTTACATTCTATCTCTGAGAATTGGCTTTTTCCAGACATCTCTTAGGAGTGATGTCATATAGTATTTGTCCTTATGTGTCTTGCTTACTCCACTGAGCATAATGCTTTATGTCTTATGCAGCATGTCTTAGAGCTTCATTCTTTCTTATGGCTGAATAATATTCCATTGTGTATGTTCTGATTTACTAATACTGCCATTATGCAAAATATCAAAAATGGATTTGCTCTTATAAAGGGGATTTATTTGGTTACAAAGTCACAGTTCTAAGACCATAGAAGAGTCCAGACTAAGGCATCAATAAGGTGATACCTTCACTGAAGAATGGCTGATGGTGTCCGGAACACCTCTGTCAGCTGGGAAAGCACATGGCTGGTGTCTACTGTTCCTTTGCTCTAGGGTTGTGTTTCAAAATGGCTTCCTCCAAAATGTCTCTGGGCGTCTATCTCAGCTCCTCTCTCTCAGCTCCTCTGTGACCTTGCTTCATTCTCCCAGGATGTTTCTCTCTAAGCATCTGGGGGTCCTCTCTCAGCTTCTCTAGGGCAAACTCTGGGCTTCATCTCTTAGCTTAGCATCTCCAAACGTCTGCATCTCCAAGTGTCTTGAAGCATCAGCAAGCATCTGGGTCTGTGTCAGCTCTTAGCTTCTCTCTTAAAATACTCCAGTGAACTAATCAAGACCCATCCTGAATGGAAATAGGACCACACCTCCATGGAAATAGTCTAATCAAAAGTATCACCCACAGTTGGGTGTCACATCTCCATGGAAACACTCAATCAAAAGGTTCCACCCCAATGTATGCCAGTTTGTGACTTTAACATTTAATTAATTAGGTCTTTAATAAATCTGTCTAGAAAGTTAACTTTTTAATGAAGCCAAAATTCTGCCATATATCACATATTATTCTTAGGACTTTTGTTTCTATTTTTTTTTTTTAATTATCATTGACTCTTCTAATCTTTAGTTCATTATTTCATCCAAAACACTAGAGAGACTTTCTCTTTCTTTGCTCTTTGGAAATCAGTTTTGCTCTAGACTCTCCTGTATTCTCTAAGCAACTAGGAGTCAAAAACTTGAAACTACCTGGCTTTGGAGTTTGAAGTCTGGGTACTGGCTTTAAGAAAAAAAAGTACTTAATTTGGTACCTCTGACAGGCCTCTAAAGTAACGAATGGAGAAGGACTCCAAGTTTGCAACTCACTCAGTCTCTTATCTAAGACAGGGAAGCTATAGCTACAAAGATAATAAAGCAAATAAAATAAATTAGAAACAAATTACCTCCCTTGTATTATCTGATTGCTGTCGTTTAATCTTTGGGAGATGTTTACTAACTTCATATATTTTCCAAGAGAAGAGAATGTAGGTGCGTTTCCCTTCTCTGATCTAGACATTGCACATGGAATAAATACTTTGATAAAAAGCCACGAGGGAGTATGATATATTATAGTGTCAGTTCTCTGTGATGTAAATATTCTTTGGATGTATTGATTTTTAGGCTCACAGCTCCTGGTATTATATCAGACAAACACAGGAAGATCTGAGAGGCTAAGCTATGTAAATCCTTTCCATTGTATTGTTTGACAACATGTCAATTTAAATCTTTCCTACTGTTCATTTTAAAGATTGAAAATAGTTTGCTTCATGTATTTTAGGCAGACCAAATAATATCTTAATTTAACAAGCTCTTTGGTATTTAGCAGTCATTTACATACATATTTGGGAAATATGAAATAAAAATATGAAATAAAAATCAGCCTTTTCAGCTGATTAAGAAACAATTCAATAAAATTCTTTCAAATATATATTTCATTAATTTTTAAAAATAATTATGAGCTATTTTAAACTAAATTGAGATTACATTTATATGTTTTATAACCTGATTTTTTTTCACTGATTATAAATTAACATTACCTGGGCCATTAAATCTTAGAAAATTTAGTTCCTTGTTTATAGCTGCATAATAGTACATCACCTGATTCCATAATTCACTTAGCCACTCTCCTGTTACTGAATATAAAGTTTGTTTCAAATGTTTTATTATTATATTAATATAATGGGAATTCTTATGCATAATCTTTATGTACATCTCTTTTTTTTTTCCCAAGTAAAATTCATAGATAAGGAAATACTATTTATTTTGTCCAGAAATGGAATTACTGAGTCAAAAGCTATGAGAACTTTTTGTTCAGGATTTTTTTCCAGAATTTTTTGGACAAATTTGCACTGTCGTCAGTTGTATATGAGTGCCTATTTCACCACAGACTTGCCCAAACTGCATATTTACATTTTTTAAAATTGTTTGTTTTTGAAGTAAAAAGTGGCAAGTATTTTCTTGTAATTTGAATTTGTGTTTCTTGGTTATTTTTGAATTTAATAGTTTTACATATTTACAGAACACTGTAAATTTCTTCTGTGATGGATTCCTTTCATGTTCTTTGCCCATTTTTCTGATTGTGTATAATTTTAAATGGTAATAATAAAATTATTATGCTCTAATAATAACTAGAGACTCCAAAAACTTCTCTCATTTTTAATTCTTAATACATAATTGATTTGTGGCTTAAGAAAAAAAAATAACTGCATCTAAGTTACACCTCTATTAGTGATTTAAAAAGTCATTCATCTATTAATTGGTAAATATTTATTGAGTGTCTGAAACCAACATGTGCTTATATAATATCGTTTTATTTAAAATTGTATATTGTTATTCATATTGAATTTCTAAGAGCCTAAGTGCTCTGTGTATTGTGTATAAAATAGAATTGATTCCTCATTTAAATACTAAGATAGGAGAATAGTTACTAGTCTGTGTTTTCTTTGGTTAATTGTTCAGCCAATATTTTTGAGCCAGGCAATTTCCTAGACACTTCGGAATATCAGTGAACAAACAGATCCAACTTTCAACATTTCCTTATTAGGACTGCATATTTTTGCTATGCTGAAATAGTGGTGGATACTATTGCTTGAGTCAGTATGATAGAGTTGTAGCACATCTCTACCACAGCATTTCCAAACAGGGGTCCCAAACACTGCTTGAGAGATTTTAATAGCTTTCCAAAAAATATTTTCCTCTTTCAAATGGGTTTTGAAAATGCTAGACATCTTTCCCTTCTAGGAAGATCTTTCCCAGTATAAGGTATTGCAAATGCAAAGGGCTTGAAGACAATGTTTGCTTGTATTAGCATATTGAAGACTCTGAGAAGTCCAGAGTAAAGAAATCCATGCATTTTTATTTCTCTCATGAATTTTTATTGACATGCTATGGAACAGCAGTTTGTGAAACTGATTAATGGATAAATACATTGAACTTCATTTTTTTCCTCCTAGAAAGCAGACGAGTATCATATTACAAGACAAACTGCCTTCCCAAATCATAGTTTGAAAAATTATCTTTTTAGAATAGTTCTTAATAAAAAAGTTATCAAAAATTCAGAGTAAAAAAAAATCAATTTCCTATAATTAAGCAGATACTTTATTAGACAGAGTGTTTCCTTAACAAAAATGCATCCCCAATGCAAAATCCTTATTTTGTAAAGGTGAGCCTTCTTGAGTGACTTTGCTTTCTTGTGAGTGTTTTTTCCCCCCCATACAGTATCTTGTGAAGCTTTACACTTTGCCCTGAAACTAGGAATACCAGCTTTGGCCTTCTATGTAGCTAACTGGTATTTGTACTTCAGATTGAATTCTCACTCAGTTGGGTGCTGTAACTGAAGATAACCTCTTTCTCAGAATTCTGGCACCACAGCTGGTTGGGAAAGGGTGGAGAAAATGGTGACACCTCTTTCCAGGACAAAAGTTAGATGTCCTCTCCCTTGGAAAATATTCAAAGGTCCAATCTGTTCTGCCCAAGTAGAGAAGTTATCATCTAGGAAGTATGACATTCAGGTAGGTTATCTCTTTTACCACCTGTAGTCTTATGCATACAATTGCTTGTTTCAATAGATGCCTAGTGGTCATCTCAATTTGAGAAAGAAAGTCTGACTATGAAAGTTTCATTGCTCACTGCTCTTTCTTTTATTCTTCTATCTTAATTTCAAAGGTAATCTTAAAATTATATAAAACATAGTCTGGATCACCTGATTGAGGGAGAAAAAGTCATTAGAACAAATATATCACAAGGTTTAGTATATTATCCTATTCTGAAGAATAAACTTTTGTTATAGATTGCTATATTAGTGAGTGTGAAGATATTATTATATATAATAATTCAATCAGTCATTTATTCTTTCATTCAGCAGTTTGCATTGAAGGCTCAGGAGTAATAAAAGCAAGGATTTCTCTTCTCATTGTCTAGTAGGCAAAAGGAAATTAAACAAAAAGATTATTTCATATTTAATTGCATCTATCCTAGCATATTTATGGAGATTCAAACTCATTGAGATTCACTAACAGATTTTAATACTTCAGAAGACAGTCACATGATAAATGTTCATCATATTTTGTAAATAGGACCTAAATTGGTACATTTATCAGCATTTCCTTCTGGGGTTTTAGCAATCTGCCTTTAAGAAGATAATGTTACACCTCTATTTGAATTGTTTGCTTATATTCAGCTACAATTGTACTAAACTTTTGAGGCTGTAATTTTCTGGATAGGTCCGTGTGGTGTTATAAAACTGTATATAGTAATTAGTAATATGATAATAGCATCAGACAAAAGTGATAATATTTTATTTCTCTAAACATTTCTGAGTGCTAAGGAAAGAAGTCATTTGGAAATATTTCAGTTGGAAAATTGATGACTAGATGGCACTGAATAAATGATTAACAAGGAGATATGAATGATTAGTCTTGCCATACTGGAAGCATATGTAGTAGAATATTCATATTTTGTAATAAAAAATTATTTTGTCTCGTAATATATATTGTTAAAATATCCATGGGAAATAAGCATTTAGGTAGAAGAGAGGGAGAAATTTAAGTAGGCAATGATGTTTACCAATTGTAGGCATGTGTTAAATGGATTGTGTTATTAAAAATTAGTTTTTAAATCATATCATCACTACTCATGGACTATGTCTATGTAACTTCAAGAAAATCCCAGCAAATATCCAATACTGTTTTTTATTTTCCAGTATGATGTCAAGTTATTAGTTTAACTTTTTAACTAAATACATAGGGTATTTGAATGAATCCGATCAATTGCTCTTATAGCTTCTGGTAGATACCAGTTTAAGGTGCTATCTCCAGGTTTTAGTGAATTCTCCAATTTTAATATAGAAAATTATCCTGGAAAGTGAGTCTAATTCCTACCTCCTGCATGTGGCTGGAGGCTAGTGACATTTCCCTGATTTCTTCCAAAATGATTCCTTTGACATTCAAATATAATTCATCTATGACTTGGAAAAAAATCTCCAATATTAGACAGAAGTGAATGCAACTCATTCTATTCTTCAAGAAAGGTGCAAGAAACTGCTGTTGAAAGAAATTGAGAGAGAGGGAGGGAGGGAGAGAGATTCTGCTAACTGGTACTATGCAGTTTATCTTTGGTAATAAATGAGTAAACAATCTCATTCTTGAGCAGCTTGACATGAGCTGTCAAATATTTGTTTCCCCTCCCCAACCCATGCCAGACTAAGAGTCAGGAGAAAAACTGCTTCTTATCATTTTTTAATACAGACACAGGCATAGAAATTCTATCTAGAAGTACATTTTATTCTCTCATTGGGAAGGCAGTTCTCTAAGCACAGCCTCAAAAGCAAAAGACAAATTTTTGTGGACATTTGTTATGTTAAAACAAAGGGGAATGCAACTTTGGAAATTTTTCTAATGAATTATTATTTCTTAACGGGGAAAAGTTTTCAAAATGAGTTTTGTATTTTTAAGAGGATATTATGTTTTTTCCTCTAGTGTATTTATAAGATGAAGAGGTAAACCCAAAGGGCTTCATTTTTATTCTTGTTTTTCTGTTAACATTGCAATTTTAGTTGTAAAGATTTTCAGCATGTTTCACAGAAGAATATTTTGGAAATGTTTGTTCTTTGTATATGGTTTAACATAGCATGGTTTTCTAACAGATGGAATATATAAATTTTTGCCAAATGTACACTGTTAAAAATTACTGTTTTCTCTTTGGTTAAGTAGTGGTAATAAGCAGCGGGTAGTATATCTGTTATGTACCTTATAGAACAGGGGACAAGTTGAAGTCTTAATGTATGGTTCTCCTTCCTCCATTTTACAAGATAATTGCATTTATGTTGATTTATTTTCTATAGAAACCTATCTAAATAGTTATTTCCATTTATTCCTGTGCCACTGTTTTTCCTTGACAATGAATTGGCAACTTAATATCATTTTTGTGCTATATTTCCTATATAACAGGATAATAATGCTATAACAAATAATAAAATGAATACCACACAAACTACCCAGATTAGAAAATAAAAAGCCAATCCCTATTATCATGTTATTTTATTATCATCCTTCTCACCAGAGGTTAGTCCCTCTTTCCTGAAATACTGTGTCACTTTGCTTAAGGATCTCCACTTCTGCTTGGTTTCCTTCCTACCTTGCTGCTGCTCCGTCTAAGTCTCCTTGCTGATTCCTTCTTCTCTTCCAGACCACTATGCACTGAAGATACCAGGGCTTAGCCCTCAATTCTCATCTCTCCTCTGTCTACAGTCACTTTCTAGGTGGTCTAACACAGCCTCAGCTTCTTAGGATCATAAATACATTGAAGAGTCTCATATTTTAATAGCCAGTCAATAAATTTCCTTAGTACACCAGACCTCTATATCCAATTCTCTATTCAACTTCTCCATCTAGATGGAGAATAGCCACCCCACACTTTATATATTCAAAACCAAAGCCTCATTTTCTAGCCAACACTGTTCAACTTCTCCCTTTTATATTTCCCCATTCTCTTCTATTGCTTAAACCAAACAACTTGGAGTCATCTTTGACTCCTCTTTTTCTCATAATCCACATTTAATTCATGGAAAATTCTTTGATTTTAGCTTCAAAATAAAATTCAGAATCACTGCTTAAAGGCAGTGAGAGTTGATTCTAGTTCTCTTGCTTGGATTATTGCAGTTGCTTCCTAATTCATCTTCTGTTTTCCTCTTACAATTTCTTCTACATATTGCATCCAGAGTGATTCTTGAAAAACATAGAGTAGATCACATTTCCACTCAGAGTACTCCAGCAGCTTTCCATCTAACTCAGAGTAAAAGACACAGTTATAACTTTTGAGGTTATGAGATGATGACTTTGAAGTAATACTAATCCTAGGAGACCAGAAACCCAGAAACATTTCCCTGGACAGAAGGGATGCTTAGAGTATTCAAGTGATGGGTAGCATCTTGGCTTGAATTGGTCTCTTAATGGATCCAGACTTTAGATAGATGGTGAAAAGAGATAAACTCAGTATCTGGTAGAATATACAAATTGACTCAGTGCTGTCATGGTGGGCAGGCAATTAAAAGTTTCTGAAATGTACACCCATCCCTATTAACCTGATAAACCAAAATTATATGATATACTTGGGGGAATTGCTGATAAAAGTGCTGACGTCAGAGAGAGGCAAAGATGGTGATTTCTACTACATCACGATTTATCACTCCCATTTGGCCAATGCAAAAGTTAGATTGGTCAAGGAGAATAACTGTGGATCAGTGGTTCTCAAATTTTAGCATGCTTAAGAGTCACCTGGAAATCTTATTAAAAATACAGATTTCTGGGCCTCAGCTTCAGAATTTCTAGGAGAAGGCCAGTCATTTGCCTGAAAACAAGTTTCCAAGTGCTGTTGATACTACAGGTCTGGGGGCCACATTTTGAGAAATGCTGCTGTATACTATGACAAACGCAGTTAGGTAGAACTGCTAATCACTTGTATATTTCCATCTGTTGTATCTTTACCGGAGCAAAAAAGCACAGCTCTGACACCTGATAGGAAGCTGTTTATCTGGCAGAAACTTTTCATCCGTTCATGTACAGTAATTAAAGAAAATCAGAATCTATTTCCCTCTTATGGCAGCAACAGAAGTGTATATTTATTTCTTGCCTTAGGGCCTCATCAATTGTTCCAATTTGATATTGCTGCTGTTATGCAAAATACCAGAAATGGATTGGCTTTTATAAAAGGGATTTAATAGATTGCAGATAATCTAAATTCTAAGGCCATAAAAGTGACCAAACTAAGGCATCAACAAGAGGATTCCTTTACTGAAGAAAGGCCTGGAACACCTCTGTCAGCTGGGAAGGCACATGACTATCATCTGCTGATCCTTTGCTCCTGGGTTGTGTTTCAAAATGGCTTTCTCCACAATGTCTCTGGGCTTCTGTCTCTTTTAGCTTCTCTCTCTCAAATCCTGTGCAACTTCGCTCGTTCACCTAGGGCATTTCTAAGTGTAGGGGGTACTCTCTTAGCTTCTCTGAGGCAAACTCTGGGCTTCATCTCTTAGCTTAGCATCTCCAAATGTCTTTCTGTCTGCATCTCCAATTGTCTCCAAGCATCAGCATCTGTTTTGGCTCTTAAGCTCTCTTAAGTACTCCAATGAGCTAATCAAGACCCACTCTGAATGGGCAGGGCCATACCTACATGGAAATAATCAAATCAAAAGGTCTCACCTACATTTGAGTGGGTGGGTCACATCTCCATGGAAACAGCCTAATTAAGTGAACTACCCTAATCAAAAGACGATTAATTCTGCTCCCACAAGATTGCATTGAATAACATGCATTAAATAACCAGTGCATCAACTCTTCTGCTTTCTATCAATATAATCTCTAAAGTGCTTTCTATCTTAATATCATCTAGAAAAAAAACTTGATAGTGATGATATTCCAAAGAATATTTGATGATTTTATGCTAATGTGGTGGCTTGGAGTTATGTATCCCAGAAAAACATGTTCTTAGTCTTAATCCATTCCTGTGGGTGTGAACTCATTGTAAATAGGACTTTTTGATGAGGTTACTTCAGCTAATGTGTGGCCGAAATGAATCAGGATGGGTTGGAATCCTATTTTTGGAGGACTTATAGAGAAGACCACAGAGTGAAGAGTCACAGGAGAAGAAAGAAGTTGGAAGTCAACAGAATCCAAAAGAGAAAGGAGAAGCCACTGCCATGTGTATTGCCATGTGGTGGAAAAGCTAAGGAACCCAAATATTGCTGGCCAGCCAGAAGATAGTTACCCTGGGAGGAAGCAAGCCTTCTAGCCTCTGAAACTCTGGGCCAATACATTCTTGTTGTTATGCCAAACCATTGTATAGCATTTATTTTAGCAGTTAGGAAACTAAAGCTGCTAATTAGAACTTTCTCTGATTATCTGTTGCTGCATAACTAATTACCCCATACTTAGCAGCTTGAAACAATAATTTTTATTTTGTCTGAGTTTGGATATCATGAATTTAGCAAGAGCTCAGATCCTTGATTGTAGCTTGAGGTCTCTCATGTGATTGCATTCTGAGTTTGGCTGGGAATTTAGTCATTTGAAAGCTTGATTGGACTGTACATCCAAAATAGCTCATTCATATGGCTGACAGTTGATGTTGGCTATCAGCTGGAAGCTTAACTGGGGCTGTAGGTCAAGCACCTACATATGACTTTTTCATGTGGTGTGAACTTCTTATAGCGTGGCAGATAGGTTCTGAGAGGAAGTGCTCCAAGAGGAAGTGGCGAAGAGTGAACATGCCAAGAATCTAAAGCAGAAACTCTGAGATTTTAGACTTAGCATTAGAAGTCAGGTAGCACCTCTCTTTCAAACCATCTCTAAGGCTTACACAGATCCAAGGGGAAAGGAGTTAGATTTCACCCCTCAGTAGGAGGAATGTCAAAATATTTGTACTTATGTTTAGTTTGAACAGACCTAATTAGTATGAAGAACTAAGGACCCTAGTTGCCTTAAATAAGAAACATGAATACTAGGTGGTAGACATAGATCTTGTGAAAATTTAGGGACCTTCCACATGAATGAAGTTAGTGTTTTGGGGCCATGTTGAGATATCCCTTCTGTTCTGGTTTGCTAATGCTGCCATTTTGCAAAATACCAGACATGGATTAGCTTTTATAAAGGGGTTTTATTTGTCCTAAGGCCATAAAAGTCCTAAGGCCATAAAAGTGTCCAAATAAAGGCATCAACAATAGGATACTTTCACTGAAGAATACCCATGGCGTTCGGAAAATCTCTGTCATCTGGGAAGGCACAGGCATATGGCTGGTGTCTGCTCCAGAATTCTGGTTTCAAAATGGCTTTGTCCTAGGCATTTCTCTCTAGGCATCTGGGGGTGTTGTCTTAGTTTTTTCCAGGCAAACTCTAGACTAACAAAAGTCTACTTTCAATGGCCATTTCCAAAAT
This sequence comes from Choloepus didactylus, assembly GCF_015220235.1. Classification (NCBI taxonomy): domain Eukaryota; kingdom Metazoa; phylum Chordata; class Mammalia; order Pilosa; family Megalonychidae; genus Choloepus; species Choloepus didactylus. The sequence continues at coordinate 180,907,244 of NC_051310.1, read as the reverse complement.
GTCTAAGCATCAGTGTCAGCAAAGTTCTGCTTTCAACGGCCATCTCCAAAATGTCTCTCTAAGATGCAGCAGTGAGCTCCTTCTGCCTGAGATCTTACAGGGCTAAGGTAAACCAATCAAGACCCACACTGAATGGGTGGGGCCATACCTCCATGGAAATAATCAAATCAACCTACAGTTGTGTGGGTCACAACTCTATGGAAACAACCTAACCCACAGATTCCAACCTAATCAACACTAATATGTCTGCCCCCACAAGATTGCATGAAAGAACATGGCATTTTGGGGGACATAATACATCCAAACTGGCACACCTTCCAAAGTGAGAAATAAGTTGTACTTTTCACTGCCTACCAGAAAGACAGACGTACAACATTTGGTAGGCCTCATCAGCTTTGGAAAGCAACATATAACAAATTGTGATGAGCGGCTCTGATTCATTTTCCATATGAAACATAGAACTCTCAGTTTTGTGTGAATCCTAGAACAAGAACAACCTGCAGCACAAGTTCCCTTGCCACTTGAGCCTATGACGCAAAATTGGGTTTTTGGCAAACTGGGAAGTTGTATAAAGCCTTTGCTGAGCCCTTGTAGGAGAATCTAAGCTTCTTAGAGTAATGCTGTGCCCTCCTCTACTGACAACTAATCTGCATTTGAAAAGCAACTGCTGGTTTTCTGCTGGGTCCTGAAAGAGAAGTCAACAGCTGACCATGTTTCTCTAAGCCTGGATTACCTGAACTGGAAGTTGTTTGGCTCAGCAAACCATATAATCAGAGGTACACAATTGCATTGTATTGTGAAATGGAAATAGGGTATACAATACCAGGCCCAAGCAGGTCCAGAAGGTGTTAGTAAACAATGTTAAGCAGCTAGTCAAAATCCAGTGGTACCTGTTTCTACCAATTCTCCTTCAACCAACACCTATATCCTCCTGGAGAATTCTTTAACTAGCTAACAGCAGGGAAAATATATGAGCCTGGTGTGTTAATGGATCAGCACAGTAATGCTGGTGCAAACTAGAAGCATATGGATGCTGTATTTTAGCTCCTCTTGTGGCTGACCCAAGAGTGAAAGGAAAATATTCAAATGGGCAGAAATATGGGAAAAAGGATGAAGCAGATATATATCCCTGCTTCTATTCTGCTCTAATGGTCTATCCTGTTTACTCCTATGCCAACATCACATTAAAGTAATGTAACAACATGTCTTGTTATTTGGTAGAACATGATTTTCACCCCCACTCCCAACAATTTAATCCTTCATCTTCATAAGTATCTTGGCCCTTCTGTCTTTCACTCTTCCAGATGCATTTGAAAGTGGGCTTGTTACATTCCACCAAGCAAGGAAGGGAGGGAAGAAGGTAGGAAGAAAGAAAGAAAGAAAGAAAAGGAAAATACATGACGCATTTCTGAAATTTTTATTAGAATTTTCTTCAGGTTGAAGATTAATTTTTACTAATAATGTGTCCTCTTTCACTCCATCTCTCATCTCTTGCTTATTTTAAGTCCTTTATTTATCTTTGCTATTCTGCAATTTCACTATGATGTACATAGGCATTAAATTATTTTGTTTATTCTAATCAGCATATTCCCCAAGGAGTCACATCATTCTTCACTTCTAGAGAATTTGTATGTTTTACCATTTAACGTTGCCTCCCTGACTTGTTCCACAATATTTCTTGTAGCAACTTTGATTAGATGTAGTTTAGACCTTCACATTGTACATTTCATTATTTTTCAGTGCTATCTTCCAATTCATTGATCTCTCTTCATTTTTTTTTTTTTTTTTTTTTTGGCTGCTCTTTCATTCATTCACTTTCATTCTGGAGATTTTAAGTCTTATTGGGTATAGAGATTTGCATTAATCATACTCTTTAAATTCTTTATATTTTTATGCATGCTATTTGTTCTAGTTTGCTAATGCTGCTGGAACACAAAACACCAGAGATGGATTGGCTTTTATAAAAGGGGGTTTATTTGGTTACACAGTTGCAGTCTTAAGGCCATAAAATGTCCAATGTAACACATCAGCAGTCGGGTACCTTCACTGGAGGATGGCCAGTGGTGTCTGGAAAACCTCTGTTAGCTGGGAAGGCATGTGGCTGGCGTCTGCTCCAAAGTTCTGGTTTCAAAATGGCTTTCTCCCAGGACGTTCCTCTCTAGGCTGCAGTTCCTCAAAAATGTCACTCTTAGTTGCACTTGGGATATTTGTCTTCTCTCACCTTCTCCGGAGAAAGAGTCTGCTTTCCAAGGGCACCTCCAAAAGGTCTCTGTAAGCTGAAGCTCCTCTCTCAGTTCCAGTGCATTCTTTAAAGTGTCCCTCTTGGCTATAGCTCCTCTTCAAAATGTCACTCTCAGCTGCACTGAGTTCCCCCTGTCCATCAGCTCATTTATATGGCTCCAGTGACTCAACTTAGACCCACCCGGAATGGGCAGAGCAACACCTCCATGGAAATTATCCAATCAGAGTCATCACCCACAGCTGGGTGGGGCGCAGTGCCACAGAAATACTCAAAGAATTACAATCTAATCAACACTGATAACATCTGCCCACACAAGATTACATCAAAGATAATGGCTTTTGGGGGACACAATACATTCAAACTGGCACACTATTGTTAATGGCCTTTGTGGTAGGCATATTACAAAGATGGTATCCAAGATTTCCTGGATGTACATGCCCTGTATTGTGCCCTCCTCTCATGTGTGAGCAGGACCAAGGAATATGATGAGATATCACACCTGTGATTAGTTTCCAATCTGCTGAATTTGAGTTAATCAAAAGGGAAATCATCATGGGTGAACCTGACCGTTTCTAAAAATATGAAGCATCAGAGACATGATCTGGCCTTGAAGGTATAGCCTCAATGACTTCTACAGCTGCAAGAAGATTATTTCTGCCAATACCTGCATTAGCTTGGATGAGAACCTCAAGCCTCACATGAAACTCTGGCCTCAGCTGACACCTGGATTTCTGTCTTGTGAAACTCTGAGCAGAGAAACCCAGCTGAGCACTCTCTGGACTTCTGACCCAAAGGAACTGTGAGATAATGAATTTTCATTATTTAAGCTGCTAAGTTGGTGGTATTTTGTGTAGCAATAGAAAGCTAATACAGTCTTTATTTATTCATAAATTTTCTTATACCTCCCTTTCTCAACATCTTGTCTAACCCACCACAATACTGAGTAGGTAATTGCTCTAAAATATTTGCAATGTTTCCTTTTATTATTTATTTTTTCCTTGGAAAATACATGTTATTTTACAGGTCTGTATTTTTATTTCATAAGATGTTGTATTACAGGTCTTATTTTAATTCTTACAATTTTTTACACAGTTAAGCTTCTAAGAACTATTCAATAGTGTGTACATTGGTCCATTGGTTCTCATGGCTCTCTTATATTCCTTGGTGTGAATCCACTGTGTTTTTATGCCCATTCCCCAGTAGGGGCCCTCCAAATTGCCTCTAGCTCACTGTCACGACAAACAATGCTGTAATAATCATCCCTTCTGTACTCGGCAATTTCTCTAGGATAGATGCTCAAGAGCAGGCTTTCTGATTCTCAGAGAATTTGTATACTTATTCTGACCAAATACCATTAGGTTGCTTCCCAGAATAGCTGCTCATTCTACCATCCCAAGAGTACTGCATGAGCATTCATATATTTCCACACAATTGAATGGATATAAAATCACATCTCATTGTTTTACTTTGTGTTTCCCTTTTACACATGAGTTTGAACATTTCTTCATAACTTTATTAGCCATTCAGTGTATTTATTCTGTGATTATGATTTGTTTTCCAAAATTTATCAACAGCTACATTTTCTCCTTAACGGGAGTTATTTAGTATGCAGTCACATAAGTTTGGTCTTCGTGCTACTCCCATAGCATGTTGATATTGTCTGTAACTTTGGGACTTTGCTGTTATAAGTAGGACTTTACTTTCCCTGTGTGTTTGTTTTAAATATGCCTATGTGAAATAATCACAAGTATTTGACATTTTCAGGCAAAGCATATAACAAATTTGGATTTTCTTTTTAGTGTTGGACTTAAATAGTATAGACTCATAAAACCTTCCACTTTTACACAGCTCTTTGCTCTCCCAGGTACCCAATTATGTAGAAAAACTGTGCTCAAGCTTATTTTTTACATGAAATTCTCTTGGATGGTTAGTGCAATGAATTAGTGGCCTTATGCATTGCCAGGAAGGATACTCCCATGTCAGAACAGAGCTGACCAAACATGGGTGGGCAGTTGACTTGCCCTCTTTCATCCAAGCTGGGAGCTGTGGTAGAGGTGAGGAAATATCTATGAAGGTGTTTTCCTAAACAACAGAACTATCTAACCCCAATGATTATTTTAACACTCCTCTAGAAAGCAGTCATACTTATCAGTGGTCATTTATTTGTACTTTACTTAAACACTGAAAATTGACAATCTGGTAGGGAAAGTTAACTGGGTATGAATTTTAGACAGAGAAAGTAAATGACTGCTGTTACATTGTAAAAAAGCTGTCCAAAGCTAATTTCCAATATGCAGTGTCTATAATGATTTGTGACAAGAGGTCTTTGTTAAAAGCAGAATGTTTATAAATATTCTAGGTCAACAAGTGTCCAAAACATCTGGATTAAAGGCAAAAAGGAGTACATCATATGGCAAGCAACTGGGATTTTTCCAACAGCTTCAGAATAGTTTCTCTGGGTTAAATTCAATAATTTTCTTCCTATCTTTCTACTTTGTCATAGCCCACCCACATAGTTCAAACCAAATCAGCACTCCTTAACAGCAGGCACTTAAAAAAGGAAAGTAAGCCTATTTAGAGGGCACCTGGAGAAAAAAGGACACACAGAAGTGAAGTATCCAGTGTCCCAATAGCTCATTACTGGTCCTGAGTAGAAGACTTTCAAAGGTCTCCCACCCAGAATCAATGCACTAACAGTCGATGTGATGCCCATGGCTCTTCTGAACATACTGCAGCTGCATGCATTCGCGTTTTGCTGTCTGTTCTAGTTTGCTAATGCTGCCGGATTGCAAAACACCAGAAATGGATTATCAACTGTTTCAGATCTGCTGCTTCTCCTGGATTTGTGCCATGAGTGCAGAGATCACATTCTTGTTCACCATCAATTCTGCTGCTCTAGTTTGCCTGCATATTTCTGCTGAGCCTTTTTCTGAGCTAGAAATTTAATGATACTATTTGCTTACAGTTCTTCAGCATCTCCTCATCCAAAGCCAGAAATCCAAAGTCCTGGCTTGCCACAGTTTATGCTCCTTTCTCCTTTCATCCTCTGCTCTTACACTCACCATTTTGGCAGTTTGAACTAGTAAACACTTACTCTTGTCTCTGCAACATATGTCTATCATTAATTTATTATGCGTCAGCCTCTTATTTTGGACCAGCCTCTTATTCATCATATAAATCTCAATTCAAACACTGCCCTCTCTTTTGAATCTTATCTAATTCCCACACACATTTGCCTAAATAGTTATGATAATCAAAATATTTAATTATGCTATCTTAAATAATTATTGGTACAATGTTTGAGTGATATACATGTGTATATATATATATATGACTCATACATATAATATATATACATTTATCTATATATAAATTCCTATACATAGATCTTGATGTTAAATAGGAGATCAATACACATTTGATTGAGTAAATGAATAAAATGCTCTTGTCAAACACATTTTTCCTAGGCCTCAAGAGAGAAAATTTGTTACTTTGCAGTTTTTCTGAAGTAGTCAACCATGGTCAAATAGAAATTCTGCTTTTCATTTTAAATATTTCCCTTTCCAAAGTCATTAGTTTCAAGTGGGTAAACAGATACACAAAACACACGTGATTGAAACTTTCAGATCTTTATTCAAATATTCAAAGTGATTAGAAATACATTCCTGGACTATGTCTGACTCTGTCATTCATTTCCATGTGAGTAACTTGAAGTGCTGAATGATTTAGGAGAATTGATGAGCCTTAACAAAGAAGTTGGAATATATTGCTTTTCTCCATTTATATTACTTTGGGTTCCCATCAACTTTTATCTGAAATACTCCATTTTTCTCTTAAATTGTTTTCTTGCCTTTAGTCCTACCTCTTTCCAAATATGTTTTTAAGAATAATTTAAAAAAAATACAAATGTGGTCCTTTTACTCTTTAATTTAAAACTATCAGTAAGTTACCTTTTCCTATTTTTATAAGAGAACCTCCCTATCCTTCATTCTTTACGCCCATTCAATCACCGGGTTTTGTAGATTCAGCCTTTGTATCTATCATACCCATATCTCCTTTCTATCCCTAGAGCTACTGATAATTAAAACATCTATTATCTTGTGCCTGAATTACTAGAATAGTCTCAAAAATTTGTCTCTCTTCTTTGTTTTGTTTTTCTTTATACATTCTCTACTCTGCAGCCAGAGTGATTTTCCTGAAATTAAAATTAGATCATATTAGACACAGGCTAAATTCCATATTATTAGCACACAAAAGTTCTGCTTTATCTTTTAGTTTTTCATTTTTTGTGTTCATAATATTAGTCCTTCCATCTGGGAAACCACCCTGCACCATCTTCCTGGTAAACATTTCCAACACAGAGTTTGATAAACTTTTATCTGTGTGAACTTTTCTTTACCCTTCATCACCTCCTCAGCAGAGAACTGGCCATTCCATTCCTTCCTTGGTGCCCCTTTTTATCCTCTTAATATTTTGTTAATGGCCATTATAATGCCTAATTGCCACAGAATACACATCTCCACTAAGTATATTAATATATTTTCTTATTTCTTCACTACATTTCAGAAAGGAAGTATATTATTATCTTAAATATTTATTTATTCTTTAATTTTTAACATATATATATATATATATATATATATATATATATATATATATATTAGCTTCTGTGCATGTTTCCAGCTGAGGTTGAACAAGGTGATTCTCTCCCTTCTTGTTTTATCTCTCATACTGTAAGCAAGTGTCCTTTTTGTGGTATATTTAGCATGGTGTTTTTCACATTTTTATGCTTTTTTTTTTTTTTTTTTTGCAATTTCACTGCTTAAAATGATCCCCAAACATGGTTCTAAAGTTCTGTCTAGTGTTTCTAAGAGCAAGAAAGCTATGAAGTGCCCTATAGAGAAAATAAATGTTAGATAAGCTTTGTTCAGGCATGACTTCTAATGTGGTTGACTATGAGTTCAATGTTAATGAGTCAACAATATATATTAAATAAGTTGTCTTTAAACAGCAACATACATAAAACAAGGTTAAATATTGATTGGTTGACAGAAATGTGACCACAGGCTTTCAGGAACCTAACTAACCCTAGGAGCAATAATTCAGTACTCACTAACTCAGTGTTTCTGGCCACTTCTAGAATAAAACTACCATAATTAACAAGAATTGATGGCATTTTAAAATGCTTACATTAGAAAAGAAGAAAGGTATACAATAATTGATGGAAATGTCTCAATTTAAGAAGTTGAAAAAACAAAGAAAATTTACTTTAAAATAAGCAGCATGATGGAGGTAATAAAGATAAGGGAAGAATAAATGGAATAGAAAATGGAGAAAAAATTGGGAAAATCAATTAAACCAAAAGCTGCTTCTTTAGAGAATCAATACTGTTGATAAACTTTTAGGTAGACTGATAAAGATTAAAATAGAGAAGGAACAAATTGCCACTATCAGAAATGAAAGAGGAACTATCACTGCAGATTCTATAGACATTATGGAATATGTCTGGTCAAAATGTGGAATAGAGGAATCAACATTTTGACAATGCATTCTTCAGTTTAGATGAATAGGCAAATTTATCAAAAGGCAGATTATCAAAATGGACTCAAAAACACATAGAGTGTCTGAATACTCATAGAAAAATAAATTGAACTCCTTTAGAAATAAAAAAAATTGAAATCATAATTAAAATCTTTCCCACAAACAAACAACAAACAGAAAGACAAACTATAAAACTACAGGCCCAGATAGTTTCACTGGTGAATTTTAATAAATATTAAAGAAAGATATAATGCCAATACTTTGAAATTCTTTAAAATAATAGAAGGGAATACTTCCCAGCTCGTTTTACGATGCTATCATTACCATGATATCAAAACCAAATAAAGACTTTACAAAACAGAAACTATAGATCAATATCCTTTGTTTATACTAGCAAAAATTCTTAACAAATAATTAGCAAATATAATCTAACAATACATCATGACCATCTGGGGCTTATCCAAGTAATAAAAGGTTGGTTTATCATTTGAAAATCAATGTAATTCATCATCATAATAAAATAAAGTAGAAAACATATATGGTAATTTTAATACATGAGGTAAAAAATTTGACAAAATGCAGCTTCCATTTACAGTAAAAATTCTTAGCAAAATAGAAAGAGAAGAAAACTTCTCCAACCTGATAAAATGCGTCTATGAAAAACCTACAGCTAATGTCATACTTAATGGTAAAGAATGAATGTTTCCACCCTAAAAGGAAGAAAAAGACAAAATGCACACTCTTATCACTTCTAGTTGGCATTGTACTAGAGCCAGAACAATGAGGCCAAAAAAGAAATGAAAGGAATACAAATTGAGAAACACAGGAAGATGAACTGTTTTTTATTGCTGGTAATTGTGTATGTCAAAAAATCCTAAGGCATCAACAACAAAGCTACTATATTACTAAAAACAAACCCCAACCAAGTCCTCACTCCTAGCACAAAATTTAATTTAATTTAATGTGGGATATAATTCTAAATGTAACTGCCCTAAATATAAAATCTCTGGAAGGAAAATTGGGAGAAAATTTTTGAACTAGGCAAACACCTCTCAGATAGGATGCAAAATCTATGACAAAATAAGAAAAAAGAATCAATGAATTTGGCATTATCCATATTTAAAACTTTTGCCCTTCGAAAGACATTGCAAAAAAAAAAAAAAATGAAAAAAGCAAGTCACAGATTGGGGAAAATAGTGCCAATACATAATCTGACAAAGAACTTCTATATGAAATAGAGACTTCTTACAACTTCATATTGATAAAAATGGGCAAACTATTTGGAGACACCTCATAAAAGAAGAGAAATTGTCAATAATCCCATAAAAAGATGTTCAACATAATTAGTCATTAAGTAATGCAGATTAAAATCACTATTGATATCACCTCATCTATTAAATGACATATTTAAAAAGAGTGACCTTACCAAGGTCACTCCAGGCAAAGACCTGGTCACTCCAGAACACTCCAGGCAAAGACCTGGCGTGACTGGAACTTTCACACATTGCTGGTGGGAATGAAAAATGATTCAAACATTTTCGAAAACTGTTTCCTAGTTTCTTATAAACTTAAATTTACATATAACATTTGACCTAACTATTCTACTCCTAGTTATACATCTAAGAGAAATGTAAACTTACGTCCATATAAAGACTTTCTGTTATGTTTTCTTCTAGAAGTTTTGTAGTCTTAGATTTGACATCTGGCTCTATAGTCTGTTTTGAGGTAATCTGTATTTACAATGGGAAGTAACAACAATGTCCATTTTCCCTTACAATGATATCTGTTGTTGTAACACAATTTGGTGAACTGTTTTAGCACATTAGTTGAAAATCAAGTGACCAAAAAATATATATATGAATCTTTCCTGTCTATTTTATTTCATTAATCTATGGGCTTAACCTTTTGCCATTTCTTCACTATCCTCAGTGTAGCTTTTTAGCATGTCTTGAATTCTTACTTCTTCTAATTGAAGTTATTTAAGAGACAGCTCTCCCCTGCTTCTGCCTACTTTTGGATTCTTATAATGCTTTTAAGTAGATTTTTAAAAATTATTTTGTTCAGATTTTATGTTTTTTTCCATGAAAGGGTTCATGAGATTGCTTCATCACCAGTACTAGAAATTCTTCTCACTGTCTCTTTATATTATATATTCATATTTTTCAGTAGGAATTACTAATTGGAGAATTTGTATTATAGGAGTCTTTTTTTTGAGGGAAAAACAACAGGTCTATAAATTCTTAGCCTGTTCTGAACTGATTTTATATTATTTAGATGAAAATTTGCTTCTGTCATTTTAAAATACAGAATTTGTTAAAAAAATCAGAAACTTTTTGGTTTCTTTCCAGTCTGTCAAAATCTGCTTTATTTTAAAGTTCTGTTTTTCAGGTCATTAGTTTATATGGTGGATTAATGCCTTCAGGCTTTCTGAAAATGACACATTTAACAGTGGCTGAAGCACTCAATTTTAGGAGGATGATTCTGTGAATGCAAAATTACTCTCTAAACCAAAGTGAATTAGGTTCTTTCAGTATATCTATTTAGCATGCTAGCCTAGATGCCATATTAACACAATAGGAGGGAACAAGTGCTAAGATGTCATTTCAGTGTAAAGTGTCAAATTCATCAACTGTGTCCTTCAAAAAATTTTTTTCCTGGCCTAGAAAGAACTGCCACTATCCCCTGAGTTTAGAGTTCTCATACAAAGAAATGCCTAAACTGAAAATATTCATTTATATATGTTGTGTATTAATGACCTCAAATCCCAAAAACATTGTAAACACCTTGACCACAGTTACAATGTAAACAGGTTGAGAATAACATGTTTTTGTAGCAAATGATAACCAGACATTCGTGAGGATGATATGACATGGAATGGCTTCTCTTTTCCTGTTGACCTTTGTCTATGTTAGTTTTTATTTATTCCAATAAAGCGTATTCTTTAACCCATGATATGTGACATTATGAAATTTGTCCTAAACCTTGTTGATATGAGGTGGTGACCCAGAAGGGACCCACCTTGTATAAAGAAAATTTCATGTTTCCCTTCTGTTCTGCTATATCACCTCTGTCATGTATTGAGTCCACACATGTGTTAGTCTTCATCCCATCTATTCTTTTCTGTTTGTGTGTTTTCCTACATCTACACCTCATTGTTGGCAAAGTATCTAAATTCCTATATCATTATGAAAAAAAATCTCAAAGCCTATTATGGCATTTTGCTGTTCAAGAGAATATTGGCTGTTCTTGCATCTCTGTACTTCCTTAAAAATATTAGAATCAGTTTGTCAGGTTCTCCAGAAAGCTGTTGAGATCTGCTTACATTGAGATTGTATTGAATCTGTTCATTAATTAGGAATAATTAACTTGTTCACTATATTTATTTAGGTCTTAAATGTATTTTAATAAATTATATTATTTTTACAGATATTTTCAGGTTTTTTTAGATATACTTCATATTTTATTTTTTATTAATGCTATTTAAATGATACATAACATTTTAAATGTATTTTTTATTTTGCTGGAAAATAGAAATATAATTAATATTTGTACATTGATTTTTAAATCCAATAAACTTTCTAAATTCTCTTATTAATATAATAATTTATTTATTCATGATTTTTGTTTCAACATACATAATAATATTGTTTGTGAAAGATAAGGATTTTGGTTCTTCCTGTCAAATAATTATAACTTTTTTTCCTCATAATACTTCACTGATTAAAATCTCCAACAATATGTTGGTTAAAAGTGCTGATGGGAGGAAGCCTTAATTTGTTTACTAATTCAAATGGAAAGCTTTCAAACTTTCTCCACAAAATATGATGCTTGCTGTAGAATTTTTTAGACATCCTTAGTCAAATTGAAGAAGTTATTTTCCATTAATTGTTCACTAAAAACTTTTTTAAATCATTAGAACACATCAAATTTTATAAAATAATTTTCCACCTCTCTTGAAATAATTATATTATCGTCTCCTTAATCTCTGTCCACCACACTTCATAGGAAGTGTTCCCTCCTTTTCTTTACCTGTAAATGTTTGAGTAAATTTTTCAGTAAAACAGTTAATTCTAATTTGAATTAGAATTAATTCTTGCATTTTTTGTAGAACTTAGCAGTTAAATCACCCTTATTTTGATTTTCCTCAAAGAAGGAATTTTGATTATTGCGTTAAATATTTAATAGTTTTGAGTATTTTGTTTAATATCAGAAATATTTCTTACATGAATATTTAGAAGGATCACCTGTAAACAATCCATGTCTTGCTATAGTTGTAAAGGGCCCGAGATTTACGCTGCTTGTAAGCTAATAGTTAGCCTGCCACAGTTTCACAGATGCTGGCAGAAGACATGAGACTTCTGGGTCAGAGATAAAGGATTTTATTTCTGCCAGCAATAGCAGTAGTCAGAGTATCAGCACTTGCACTGGCTCCCCTAAGTTCAGTTTCTGAAAAGTGCTATTTGATTCCTGAATTGCAAGCAACTGAGTTTAGAGAACTTAAATATTTTATAATGGGCCCTAAATTTGCTTGACCTTTGCCACAGAGGGAGACATGAATTTTATTATACCAGAAAGTAAGTAAAGCTACTCCTTGCTATGAAGAGAGACTGTGTTTCTCTCTTTCAAGGCTGTTTACATACATCTTTGAAAAAAAAAAAAGGCCAGAACAAAGCCAGTCAATGCATTTGTTCATAAGACATGATGAAATACAAAAGACCCATGGAAAATTGTTCCCAACAGGACTATTAGGTGTGGAGACATTTTTGACTACTGATTCATTATTTAACAATTTAAAACTATTTAATTTTCTGTCCATCTTTGAGTCACTTTTGGTAAATTATACTCATCTAAGAATATATCTATTTCACCTAAATTTTCAAATTTGTTGACCTAAATTTATTTATATCTTCATTTTATTTCTCTGTAGAGCTATAGTTTTGCACACCTTTTAAATCCTAATTCATTTTATTTGTGTCTCATCTCTTTTTTCCTGATTAATATTGATAAAGACAACAATTTTTTTGGCCTTTCAAAGAACCAACTGTGGCAGATACTGTGGTGTTTTGTTGTCTCCTTTTTCAGTTATTCTAGAAAATGAAGCTAGATTATATTTTTCAACCTCCTTAATAAGCTGAGTTATGGTTTAAGTTTTAGCAAATCGAATATGGACAGAAGTGAAATATACCATTTCCAGACCTGACATTAAAAACCCCAGTCTTCTTGGTTATCTTCCGTGTTCTCCTGCACTCATCACTTGTCTGCTGATTGGATGAAAATACATCACCAGAGGAGATAGAGGCTCTCTGAGGGAGTGTCAAGTTCACTAAAAGGATAGAATATGAATGACTTAATAACCAGAGCTCCCTGTCCCCTTCATTTTCCTACTCTGCTGCCTCTATTGGACATGAACAACCTTCACTGTGTTAACCCATTGAGATGTTGGGGTTGTTTGTGTTAACAGTTGGCATGTCCCAACCTTTGCTTTATTTGATCTCCTCTATTGTAAGTGTGTTTTTATTGCATTAACTTCTGTTCTTTAAAAATTTCCATCTTTCTACTGTCATTTCGTTTTATATATGTATTTTAAATAACTTTTTGAATGAATGCTTATCTAATTTCTTTTCAATATTTATTTTTAATATTAGTACATAAGACTATAAATGTTCAACTAAATATTTATAGCTGCATCACATAAACTTTAAAATGCAATATTTTAATTATCATTCTGTTCTGAATATTTTCTAATTCCCCTTATGTTTTTTATTTGACCATTAGTTATTTGAAATCATCTTTCTTAGTTTCCAAACATTAGGAATTTCCTACTTATGATTATTACTTTTTATTTCCAATCATTTTCTTAGGGAAGGTGGTATAATGGTAACAAACCTTTGAAAACTGTTGAGACTTGCTTTATTGCCCAGTATGTAATTAATTTTACTAAAATTTCTGTGTTTTGGAAACTAATGTGTACTCTGTAGCTATTAGATTCTATGTCCTATAGATATGCATTAGAGCACATTATTTATCGTGTTGTCAAGTCTTCTTTATTAGTGACTTTTTGTCTTCTTACTATATCAGTTACTGAGAGACTTACATAAAAATAGTCCACAATATCTGTAGATTTATCTATTTCTCCTTATATATCTATCAGTTTTTACTTTATATGTTTTGAGGCTTTGAAGCTATTACATTAGGTGAATACAAGTTTAGAATTATTATATCCCTCTGGAGAATTTATATTTTATCATTATGTATTGAAGTGTGAACAAAGTATTGAATTGTTTATAAGTATGTATTTTAGGGTATTTTAGAGCCAGCTACATGTTCAGACTCCCAGGATCTGAATAGGATCTACTTAAAACAGTTTACCCAAGAAGACATGGTCAGGAAACACAGCTCACCAGCAGTGCAGCATCCTGCTCAGAGAAGTGGTCCTCTCATCAGTCTACGCAACAGTCTACACAGCCATACAAGAGCTATTCTCTTTGTTCTCTAGGTGACAGATCAGGTAAAAGGAGATGATGTCCATGTTAGTATCTGTGACATCCACTTTGGCTTAGAGCACTGTGCCAATAGAGCCAGTATCTCTTGTTATAGTCTAGAGAGCCCATAGGAGATAAGTTCTACAAAGATCACTGCTATCAGGTATTCAGAGTCCATTCCTACTTCTAGGTCAAATGGAATTTACCAATCAATGATCACTTTTACCAAATCAGTCTTGCCTGGTAATACAGCTTTACCTTCCCATTTTATCAGGTGTCCAGGGGAATAGAGATAGAAAGCTAACTCAAGATCAAATGTGTTCTTAGAGAAGGAGACAAGGTTTGGTTGTCCTTCACCCACAAGAGACTTATTTTCTTTAGTAATCCCTTTTGTCTTAAAGGATTTTGTGTTGTCTAATGTTACTGTATCTATACCAGACTCCTGTCAGTTAAAATTTCCTGGCATATCATTTTCTACTTTTTACTTTCAAATTTTGTGTATATGACATGATTTTTGATATGTCTCTTTTTAAGAGCATATAGCTAGATTTAAATGTTTATATAGCATGATAATATTTGTTATTTAACTGGAACTTTCTTGGCTTCTTTTCTATTACATGGTTATTTCTTATAAATTCCATTTTTTCCTTGGCCATTGCTTCTTGCTTCCTTTGCTGTTGTTTAGAAGTCAGCTGTCAACCTAATTATCTCTTGAAGGTTTTATATAATTTTCTCTCTAGCTTATTTTACTTTCAGAGTTTCAATCTGTTTTAGTGCCTGTATTTCAGTATGATATATATATATATATTTATATATATATATGTTTATATGTATGTGTGTGTGTGTGTATATATATATATATGGATTTCTTTTACTTTATTTGTGGATCCCATTTTCCTATTAAGCAGTAGGGTTAGAACAAACCATTTGGAGTGGTTGCAAGTTTCCATTTCTTGATCTGGTGCATAAAAATGTGTACTAAATAGGAGTGACTCTCATAATTTATTTGGCTAAAGATCCTAGATTTCACTGCCGCAAATAAAGAAGTATAATAGGAATGGCCAGATTTCCCTCTAAATAGGTTCCCAGTGATATGTTATTAGAGACAAGAATTTAGACTATCATCTTTAGCAGAATTTGCCAGTACACTTTTAAAGCCACTCCTTTTTCAAACAACTAAAATTTATTTACAAATACTTAAAGTTAAAAAAAATTATTTTAATACCAAGTACTAAATGGCATAAACAAGGAAAACAATGAGGCCATTCATAATTCACTGTTTATCCTTTAATTCTAAAATTCCTAAGCCATTCTTTATGCATTGACTGAAATTCCTATAAATGTGTTCACTGAACTGGGTTACCTGATTAAAATTCAAGTATAATTCTACTGATAGTTTTATTTTGTCTGTAGTAAGAACAGAACATAATTTATTAATTTTCCAATTGTTAGTACCTATTTTCAATTTATTTATGGTAGACATTATTCATTGTAAGTATACCCTTCTTCCCACATCCAGAAAGGGCCAACTCAACTCTTACTGCCATTTTCCAAATTTTTCTGTACACTTCTTCAACAACATATTCAGTGTAAAAAAGATCAAAGTTACTACTTTAAATATCCTTTAATCCAACAGCAAAGTCACTCCCTAGGATTCAGGTATGTGCTTAGAGAACAAGATATAAATTCCCTTTGGCCATCTGGGATCCATTTATAATATATTACAGCCAAAAGTAAAGCATAAATATCACTATTTTTCTGTAGTGTCAGTTGTGGATTTGTAAACATAAGAGAAAATTTAGATCAATATGAGAGTATTGATTACAACCATGTATTCTTATGTAAGGGGAGAACAAATTCCACTGATTTACTTATATAATAAAAGTTGAGAAGTGTAAGATTTATATTTTGCAAATCTCCATGATTCAATTTTATATGTTCTTTCATATCATAATGATGATACTGTAAGCTTAATGTATGTGTTTCTAGTGTCCCCAAGATAGTGTTAAACATATATTCTATATCCCTAAAATCATTCAGTTGGGCTGCAAATAGTGCACAGTATTTCCTGAAATGACCATTGTAGGTATGTTGTGTATAATATAAGGCTTGGCCAAAAGGTAATAAACTAAATTTTAAAACTTTACATTTCATGTACAATATTTTTTAAATAATAGAAGATGTAAAAAATACAAGTTAGCTAAAAAAATCTTAAATTCAATCACCCAAATTTTATGTATTTACTTTCACATTTTTTTTTTTGCTTTGGTACATTATTTTTATACTTGACTAGATTTCAAAACTATAAAGTTCAATATTCTGCATTGTATTTTATTTAATCTTTTTAAATCTTTTTTTAAACTTTATCAAAAAATTGAAAGAAACATTTCAAACAAAACGAAACAAAGGAATAAGAAAAACAAATAACCTAAAATAACTCTAGAAAGATATTTGTTTCCATGTTATTTGGAAGAATTATCACCATTCTTCTCAGTTTATAACTTTGAATTATTTTTCAGAAAAATGTTTGAATATTATGCCTACTTTGTTTATACACTATTCATATTCAAACACCATAACATGATTTTATTAATGGCATTTAGTTTTGAAGAGCATTTAATATATTGAAAAATATGTAGGACCCATGGGATAAGGGTTTTTCCTATCATTTTAATAAAACTCCAGTTTTTACATAGCAATAGATACATTTCTCATATTAACCTACATTGAGATTTAATATAGTTATCTGACTTTCATATATCCCAAGTGCTACATGAGGAAATATTAAAGAGCCTTTTTAAGTACAAATAGAATTGAATGTTGATTTTCCCTTATCTTTGTGAAAGGAAAGAACAGCATTTAATCTTTTTGTTTTTGTCTTCTTGGTTGTTACTGAGCTACTTCTTTAGTGAATAGCTAGTGATTTCATGAAATTGTAGGAAAAATGAGAGTATTATATTAATTTTATAGCAATGTATTGTATTTTCTTGCATGAAAAAGTGATGTAAGGATACCAAGTGACATAACTGTAATTCAAAATTTATTGTCTCAAAAGTGTAAAAGTGATATTTGGACAGGCAATTCATGATGAATTAATAAATGTATTACTTCTGTCCTGGTAAAATAGTTGGATGAACTTTAGGCTAATACCTATACACTTACTTTCCGCCATTAACCTATACACTGGGAGATTGATTAACTCAATCAAAAATAATAAGATATTCAGGCTATGCCTACATTCATGGACGTCTTCAGACATACTGCTAACTATCTTCTCCATATGTTGGCACATTTGAAAAGTAATTTTGACTTCTCTGTTCATTTGGATAGAGATTTTTAAAAACCTAGGTCTTTTTCAACAAAGAAATTGATAAGGAAAACAGAAAATAACATTAACTTCGGCTAGGAAACATGATAAAAGAAAATGGCATTGCAGCAAACCCGTGAGTTCAATTTATGATTTTCAACTATTTCATGTAATTCAATGTGAGGGCAGATGGAAACATTTTGGTAATGTTTTAAACATGGTGTTTAAAAAGAGTGCTCTTTAATGCCATCTTTGTAGGAAAAGATTGGGTAATATGACCAGCTAGCAGAACATATTTCCCAGATAATTATTATTATTATTAATATTATTATTATTACTGGTAGGTATGGTTATGTCTGATTTTTGTTCACTTACATGTAAGTGTAGTGTTAGTTGGGACTTTATTTAGGAAAGGGAAGGGGCTCAAACCCGTTTTCTGCCTCCTGCTTTCTCCTACTGCCTGTTTGAAACAAGAATACAATCACTGGAGTTTTAGTATATATTTTTGGCAATGAGATGACTTTGAAGATGGAAACTAGGCTCTTGGAGATAAATAGGAGCCTGAGTCTGCTGTAAAACTGCCATATTTGCTCTCAAATGCTATTTACCTGAGAGAGAAATGACATTTTATCTTGTTTAAGCAACTGACTCTTAAACTTGGCTACAAATTGGAAATACCTGGAAAATTTTGAATACTTGAGATACCTGGGTTTTGTTCCCAGAGATATTGATTTGTTATTGTATGCAACCTGGGCATTGGGTTATTTTAAAGCTCCCCAAATAATTCTAACATGCAGCAAAGTTTGATCACACTAGTTTAAAAAGGTTTTGGGGGGCTTTCTATTATAGATGAATACAATCATTAACTGATACACTGGTTTTATACAGTTGTTTTATTTAATAAACCCAAGTGAACCTACAGGGCTCAAAACACATGATGTCAAAGCTGTTATAGCTGAGCTAGAGTCTACTATTACAGTTAAAAACTTCACATTTCTATACCACTTATTTTATCAAAATATAAATCAAGGTTAAATTTATTTAAAGATTTACAGATGTTTTATCAGTAGGTCTGGCAAAATATTTCTATTGTTATAGTGACTAGAAAATTAATTTAAAAAGTTTTTGTTTTGAGTTGTAGGAATGATTATTGCCAATAATAGGAACTTAAATTTAGTAATTTGATTATTTTGATTAAATTTAAATAGGAAATTAAATAGGATTTAAAATTTTTTTTAAAAATATTAACATTTTTTCCTGAAAAATGGGCAGGACGGAAACTTATTGTCATAATAAAATCATGTACTAGTGCTTTGTTAATATTCAAACTCTGATTCCATTATTGTCCCAATTTTATTCTTTTGTAAAAGTTTTCTTTTTACTTTTGAAATTCTTAAGAACATAAGAGGTTAGGTATTATATGGGTAGAATATAGGTTAGTGGGACATTTAAGAATCACTGGGAATCCCAGATGCAAAGGGAGCCTGTATCCACTTTCTACTAGCATTTTTCCACATGCCTCTACTTGGTACTCAAGAGTCAAGGCATGAGTTATGGGATGCCCTTCCTACTGCCAGTGTTAGAGGTTTGAGCAGGAGTATCTAGAGAAGCCCATCCAAGCCCCAGACCCTACATGAATACAAGGTGGTGATTAGCTGCCACTGGGGTAGCATACAAAACCTACCTGTATTCCAGCCCTTCTTTGAAAGGAAGCAAAAGCAGTCTGTCTTAAGGAAGGGGAAAGCAACCTGCTTGTGCCTCAGACCAGACCCTGCTCTAAGACAAGACAAAAGACTTGCACTTAGTAATAAGTAAGAAGAATCTACTGGTGGGGGTGGCGGCAGGAGTTCATGGAAGGACTTCCTCTGTGATATAGGCAGGTGGGGCCTGCTGAAAACTGAGGACCAGTGACAGTGGTGGCGTTTCATGATGAGGTGGAGATGGAGGACTTCCAATATGAAGGAGGAGGACTCAGAGACATATTTCTACCCCTACCTGTGTGGGGATAACTTCTCCATGACCAAGGAAGATTTGGAGAATGAAGAAGATGTGGCAACGTATCCTAGCTGCTCTCTCATTATAAAAGTGATTTAAGTCAAAGATCAGTTTATGTGTGGAGAAACAATCCCAACACCTCCCACCAACAAAGAGTTACTGAAATGCTGAAGAAGTGTGTTAGTTTCAATGTATTATGTCCCCCAAAATGCCATTAGCTTTGATGCAATCTCATGTGGGGAGACGTATTAGTGTTGATTAGATTGTAGTTCTCTGAGTGTTTCCATGGAGATGTGACCCACCCAACTGTAGGTGATGACTCTGATTGGATAATTTCCATGGAGGTGTGGTCCTGCCCATTCAGTATGGGCCTTTATTAGTTTACTAGAGCACCATATAAGCTTAGACAAGGAGCAAGCTTGCTACAGCCAAGAGGAACACTTGGAAGAACACACAGAGCTGAGAGCAACTGAGAGTGACATTTTGAAGAGGAGCTGCAGCTAAGAGAGGATAAAATGCCCCAAGAGCAACATTTTGGAGAATGCCATTTTGAAACATAACGGGGGGGGGGGGGGCAAGCAGACGCCAGCCATGAGCCTTCCAAATTAACAGAAGTTTTCCAGCCAATGGCCATTCTTCAGGGAAGGTACCCTCTTACCTTGGACACTTTGTGGACTTAAGACTGTACCTTTGTAACCAAATAACCCCTTGGCTTTATAAAAGCCAGTCCATTTCTGGTGTTTTTTTTTTTTTTTTTTGCAAACTGGAACAAAAGTCTTTAAGAACCCAAATCTGGAACAGTTGAGAATGAGCCAAGATGGAAAAATCAAGTGCAAAGTTACAGATCACTTCACAAGGACAACCTTTTTGCGGTTTGTTGTTCTGCTACAGAGTGTGGATTCTTTCCAACAACTGCTACATTCACCTTCAATTAAAGAAGCAATACACAAAATGACATTACTGGATTTCATGCATTAAATCTTGAATTGCAAGTGTTCTTAATTTCCCACCCAAATTTTTAAAAAAGATAATTTCAAATCAGTACATTTCCCCCCACTCAGTTTCATTATTTTTATATCTTAAACCTAATGACTTAAGTGTCTGATAAAAGAATCATCTACCTCAAAGTTATTAGTATTCCTTGACAAAAAAGGGATTGTATTTTTTACTTGATTATTAAGATTATTGACATTAGCCCTTCCTTTGAAATTTAGCATAAACTTTGCTAAAAAATTTGCTAGCTAAAATTCGCTGATCTCCTCAGTCTTGTCATTGTTAGAATCAAAATATTCTGTTAAGCATGTCTTTTCTCTTATGCTTCATGCATAGAGTGCTGGTTGTAGTGGTAAAGAGAAAATACAGTGAGTTCATAATTTCTCCAGAACTAAAAGTTAGAGAATAAGAAAGAAAACTAAAAAGTGAAATGGTCAAAGAATATCGAGTTTTCTTTTCAACATTCTGTATGTTTCTTGAAAATCAGGATAAGATAAAAAGACTAGCAGCCAAGGGAAGCAAAACTGGTAGCAGAATGAGAGGAGTCAAACATGTCAACTTAGTAAATGAGATGCTTGAATGATTTTGCCAGATCAGAGCAAATAATATTTCTGTATCTTGGTTTTGTTTGTTTCTTTTTAGAAAAGGCTAATGAAATTGTACTCTAGATGGGGGTTAATGTCCAATCTTCATGGCTAGAGGCAATGCTTTCAGCATGATTGCTATATCATGCCACTATTGCTAAAAGATGAAGCCTCTACAATGGCTTCTGTTTGCTGAAGATGAGCTCAAAAACTGGAGGTGTATTCTGAATAAATATGCCCATGGGGGCATATCTAATAAGCCATCACCTGCAACCAAATCAGACATGCACTCTTACTGAGATGTTTGCCCAGGAGAAAAATAAATATATAACGATAGTCCATTAGTCTTCCTTTGCTGCAGTACTGAGAGGTAGCACAAAATTAGAATCACTTATATGGAAATTCAAAATTTCCCTTTATGTATGAAACTTTCCTGCAAATAATAAAGTTGAAAAAATGAACTGCTATCTGGCAGGTTGTTTGGGAAATGGCTCCTAAGAGAAACTGACTTGCTAGAATTTGAATATTCTATTACTTGTTGATGAAATGTGCTACACACACTCACTGGGAGGTTTAAATTAAAACAAATGTGTAACCTTTTGCCTGTTTACAGCATGGCTATGTGCAGCCAGTAGGCTGAGACATAATAAATCATCATGGTACATCATGTGAAACATTACATGGCATATGCTTGATATGCTGAGAAATTTCATTGCTATGTGCAATACTGATACCCCTGACATAATCCACAACTGCTTTCCAAAAGCTGGTCTTGGAACCAGTGACTGTTCAAATGAAAGGAGAAGGATATGTGATAACTCTGACTGGAATGAGCTGCTACAAATTCAACTTTTGATGGCTTTGTAGACATTGATACCACATTAGCTCCCTCTGCTAATGTTGAATTTCAAACAAGAACAGACACCCTTGACATAGGTCTGTTATGAGCACAGAAGAATGGGAAGAAAAGTTGCCAAAGTTGAAACATCCCGGGGGGAAAGAGGCATAAATGGCCCTGGCAATCAGTGATCAGTGATAAACTGCAAGAGTTGGAATGACTAAGTATGTTTGTGACCTACAAAAGAACCATCAGAATTCAATCCAATGTTAAGCAAAGTAAAACCAGGGTTGTTTTAGATAAGACAAGAGTTTTGTGTGATATATGTGCCTTATTTAGCCAAACAGATATTTCTGGAGCCTAAGAACTGATTTGTAGTCCAGCCTCTGCCTCTCATTAGCTTTTGTAATCTTTGACAATGTAAGTGGATTCTTATCTGTACAATTAGTTTATTGGATCAGGTGATTTCTGAACTGTCAGTTCTGTAATGTCAGGTTTGGTAGCTTGCCGGAACTGAAATAGCATCTGAAACTCTTATAACTCAAACTATCTTAATCATGAATTACAGAGAAAGAGACTCTATTCTTCAAAAAATTGATGTTACCACACTTCTGAATTTGAAAATTATAAAGAAAGCTGTTTAAATGTTTCTACTTACACTTTAGTGTAAACCTCCAGAAAGAAACATTTTCTTTGGAAAGCACCCAAATTTTTTGACAACTGTGCATATTAATTTATTAACAGGATAAACTATTTGTATGCTAAACAAAGTCAGATAATTTAGAAAAAAAACAAACTCACCTCAAACTCCTAATTGACTCACCTTCCATCTCTGCTCCTTCTACCACCACCCCTGTGAATTGTCTCAAAAAAGTAATATTTCTGACACATTATATCAGGTTTTACTGTTATTTTATGACCAATGTCTGTCTGGTGTTCAAAGAAAAAGTATGAGAAACATGAAAATATTGTCAAGAGAAAAAATTCAGATCAGGAGTAGGCCCAGAAGTTGGAATTATCAGAAAGAGAGTTAAAAAAAAAAAACTGTAATGTATATGTTAAAGGATCTAGTGGAAATTGTGGATAATACGTTCAAACAGCATGTGCAATTTCAGCAGAGAGAAGTGATATAAAAGACAACAATTAATTGGAAATTCTGAAAACGAAAAAAACACCATATCATGGATGAAGGATTCCTTTGACAGGCTTACAAGCAGACTGGACACAGATAAAATCAAATCTGTGAATTTGAAGGTAGGGCAATAAAAAGTATCCAAACTGAAACACAACGAGTAACCAGAGCAAAATAATAATAATAATGAGAATAATAATAATAATAATAAGAAGAAGAAGTAGAAGAAGAAGAAGAAAAGAACATCCAAGAGGTCAAGAGGTGTGGGAAAATATGAGTGTGGTTTAATAATATGCAATTATTTTCCAAGAAGGAAAAGAGAGAGAACCCAGCAGAATAATTATTTGAAAGCATAATGGCCAAGAGTTTTTCAAAATAATAAAAAAAAACCCACATATCCAAGAAGATCAGAATAAATACAAAGAAAAACATCAAGTCAAACTCTTGAAACCTAAGATCAAGAAGAAATCTTGAAGGCAGTCAAAGAATTAAAAAAAACTATAAATACAAAGGAAAAAAATAAGAATGGCAGCAGACATCTCATTAGAAACTATTGCAAACCAGAAACAATGGAGCAATATATTGCTCCATTTTTAATATCTCTTAAAACGTTCAATCCAGAATTCTGTATGCAGTGAAAATATCTTCCAAAAGTGTAATCAAAATGGGGACTTTTTCAGACCAAAAAAAGTTGAGCAAATTGTCAGAATGTCTGAACTACAAGAAATGTTAAAGGAAGGTCTTCAGGTAGCAGAAAATTGATACTGTGTAAAAATGTGTATCCACACAGAGGCACGTAAGGGCTGGAAATCATAATCTGTGCGTAAAGATAAATGTGAGTTTTTCCTTACTTTTGTCTCTGTAAAGGATAATTGACAGTTTAAAACAAAAAATAATAACTGCATATGTTAAGGTCTATAACATATTTAAATGTAAAAAGTACTAACACAAAGAAGGGAAGGTGGGAATGGAAGTACACTATTCTAAAGTTTTACATTACATGTGAAACTGTATTATACGAAAGTAGACTGTGATAAGATAAAGGTGTATGATGTACAGTATACATATGTTAATATTTGTATTAAATTCTGGAAAAACATAAATATATTTAATGTTTTTTATCTCTTGACTGTAGTCACTTAGGGACCTTAAATTTTCATCAAAATTTCATGGAATAGCAAATGTTACTAATAGTAAATTTTATGTTATGTGTATTTTACCACAATAAAAAAAAATACCCCCCAAAGAAGAGCAACAGAAGTATCTGAATATAAGAATGAAAATTATTAAAGAATATCACAAAGTAAGGAAAATATTCTGTAGTTTTAAAAATGTTAATTTTGCAAACTGAAATAAATAACTGCTGCTCATGGTTCATTTTTAATTCTTGTTTCATTTTACCACTAGAATTTTATAATAGGTGTTCAAATCTCTCAGAAATAGTACTCCTAATATTTTTCATTTTTATAATTTTCTTGTAAATTTTTCCAAATCAAGTTTGTTTTCAGTTTATTAATCTTTCATTTTATTTATCAAAATACATTAATGGAGCAATTGAGGAAGAATTGGCAACTGTAAAATGGAGCCTTGCATCTAGGAATAAGTATACTTTCTCATTTATTCAAATTTTTTATTTGGCTCTCAATAGTATTTTATTACTTTGTTTCCAAGCTCCTGGCATTTCTTATCATTTATTACCATGTATGTAACATTTTTTACTTCTATAAATGTCATTGAATTCCAAAATATTTTAACTGGTTATTTTTAAAATAACAGTTAAATAGCTGTTAACTGGTTTCTGGTATATTGTTTATATACCAGAAAGCTATTCATTTTATATATTAATTTAAATATTTTATATAATTAATTTAAAAACTGAGCATACTGGAATCTTTTGTTGTTATATTTAAAAATTATTCCCTTGGGATTTCTAGACATGCAATCCTATCTAAATATAATGGCAGTGTTTTTGCTCCTGTTTTAGTCTGCTAGGCTCCTGAAATACAGATAACATGAAATGGGTTGGCTTTTAGCAATGGGCATTTATGAACTTACAAGCTCACAGTTTTGAATCTGAGAAAAATATCCAAATCAAGGCATCATAAGGTGATGCTTTCTTCCTGAGGACCAGCTGCCAGAGATCCTGGACTCCTCTGTCACATGGCAAGTCACATGGTGGTGTCTGCTGGTCTCTCCCTTTTCTTCCAGGTTTCATTGCTTCCAGCTTCTTGCTTCAGTGGCTGTTTCTCTCTTTGTCTGAATTTCATTCTCTTATAAAAGTTTCCAGTAGGAGTATTAAGACCCACCCTGAATGAGGTGGGTCACATCTTAAGATCCTACTCACCAAAAGATCCTACTTTTAATGGTCCCTCACCCACGGGAATGGATTAACTTTAAAAGAACATACTTTTTGGGGGTCCATACAGTCCAAACCATCACACCTCATTTCCAAAACTTTTCCCAAACTTTTGACTTTCTTGAATTGTTCTAGACTTTAAAGGGAAGGCTTCTGATGTTTCAAGTGAATTGTGGTGCTTGATTTTGGTTTACGCTTCATATTTATTATTGTGACAAGGATTTTTAAGAGGCATTGATAATGATTTTTGTCAGCATCTATGATTTGATCATATGATTTTATTCATAAAATGAGCAACAATTTCCCAATATTAAACATCCTTCCCTGAACAACCCTACTTGTCATACAGTGTTGTCCTTATAAGGTATAATAGAATTCCGTTCAATAATGTTTTATTAAATATTTCTGCATCAGTATTCATATTTTTAATTGTTCTGTGATTTTCTCTGTGTGTTTTCTTTGTCAGACTTTCATATTGGCATTATATACTTTGTTAAAATAATTCAAAGCAAACTTCTAATTAACATGATGGCAACTCATGCTTTGTGGAACTGCCATAGGCATCAAACAGATAGCTAGACCCAGATGCAAGATAAATGTCTTCATGGACCATAAATAATCTAAAGGCAGAATTATGAATGTGGCTAATGCCATGGGTTGCTCTTGCTTCAGATTTTCTAAAATTTACATTTAAGGCAATAAATTGTCTTCTGTGGTATGTAGTACTCTGTCTTCATTGCTAAATAATTCATAACTTTAGTTTTCATTTCCGTTTTATCTGGATCTACTTACAAGAAATTTATAAGATCCCAAGTGAATGAATTTATTCTAGCCATTTTTTTTAATATTCATTTTATTGAGATATATTCACATACCATGCAGTCATACAAAACAGATCGTACATTCGATTGTTCACAGTACCATTACATAGTTGTACGTTCATCACCAAAATCAATCCCAGACACCTTCATACCACACGCACAAAAATAACAAGAATAATAATTAAAGTGAAAAAGAGCAATTAAAGTAAAAAAGAACACTGGGTGCCTTTGTCTGTTTGTTTGTTTGTTTGTTTCCTTCCCCTATTTTTCTGCTCATCCATCCATAAACTAGACAAAGTGGAGTGTGGTCCTTATGGCTTTCCCATCCCATTGTCACCCCACATAAGCTACATTTTTATACAATTGTCTTCAAGATTCATGGGTTCTGGCTTGTAGTTTGATAGTTCCAGGTATCTACCACCAGCTACCTCAATTCATTAGAACCTAAAAAGGGTTGTCTATATTGTGCTTAAGAGTGCCCACCAGAGTGACCTCTCGGTTCCTTTTGGAATCTCTCTGCCACTGAAGTTTATTTCATTTCCATTCACATCCCCCTTTTGGTCAAGAAGATGTTCTCCATCCCACGATGCCAGGTCTGAATTCCTCCGGGAGTCATATTCCACATTGCCAGGAAGATTCAGTCCCCTGGGTGTCTGATCCCACGTAGGGGGGAGGGCAGTGATTTCACCTGCCAAGTTGGCTTAGCTAGAGAGAGGGCCACATCTGAGCAACAAAGAGGCATTCGGAAGGAGGCTCTTAGGCACAATTATAGGGAGGCCTAGCCTCTCCTTTGCAGCAACAGTCTTCCCAAGGACAAATCCTGTGGTAGAGGGCTCAGCCCATCAAACCACCAGTCCCCTGTATCTGTGGGCATGTTAGCAACCATTGCGATGGGGCAGGCCAATACCCCTGCATTCTCCACCAGCTCCTCAAGTGGACTCTGCATATTTTTGTTTTTAAACTTTTTTTTTAATCAACTGTATGAAAAATAAAAAAAATTTAAAAATTTAAAAAAACATGCAATAAAAGAACATTTCAGAGAGACCATAACAAGGGAGAAAGAAAAAGACAACTAACCTAAGCTAACTACTTTACTTCCAACATGTTCCTACTCTACCCCAAGAAAGTAACCTAATATAGCAGCATTTCTGTGAACTTGTTCCTACTATACCCATCAGAAATTAGCAGACCATAGTCATTCCTGGGCCTTCCCAGAATGTTAAATTTACCCACAATAGCTTATCTGTTCTTATTGGATTATTGTTCCCCCTTCCTTAATTACTCCCTATTGCCAGTTCCCCTACATTCTACATTATAAACCATTTGTTTTACATTTTTCAAAGTTCACATTAGTGGTAGCATATAATATTTGTCTTTTTGTGTCTGGCTTCTTTCGCTCAGCATTATGTCTTCAAAGTTCATCCATGTTGTCTTATGTTTCACGAGATCGTTCCTTCTTACTGCCGTGTAGTATTCCATCGTGTGTATATACCACATTTTATTGATCCACTCATCTGTTGAAGGACATTTGTGTTGTTTCCATCTCTTGGCAATTGTGAGTAATGCTGCTGTGAACATTGGCATGCAGATATCTGTTTGTGTCACTGCTTTCCGATCTTCTGGGTATATACCGAGAAGTGCAATCACTGGATCTAACACTAACTCTATATCTAGTTTTCTAAGGAACTGCCAGACTGACTTCCAGAGTGGCTGAACCATTATACAGTCCCACCAACAATGAATAAGAGTTCCAATTTCTCCACAACCCCTCCAGCATTTGTAGTTTCCTGTTTGTTTAATGGCAGCCATTCTAATTGGTGTGAGATGGTATCTCATTGTGGTCTTAATTTGCATCTCTCTAATAGCTAGTGAAGCTGAACATTTTTTCATGTGTTTCTTGGCCATTTGTATTTCCTCTTCAGAGAACTGTCTTTTCATATCTTTTGCCCATTTTATAATTGGACTGAACTATAGCCATTGAGTTGTAGGATTTCTTTATATATGCAAGATATCAGTCTTTTGTCAGATACGTGGTTTCCAAAAATTTTTTCCCATTGAGTTGGCTGCCTCTTTAACTTTTTGAGAAATTCCTTTGAGGTACAGAAACTTCTAAGCTTGAGGAGTTCCCATTTATCCATTTTTTCTTTTGTTGCTTGTGCTTTGGGTGTAAAGTCTAGGAAGTGGCTGCCTAATACAAGGTCTTGAAGATATTTCCTACATTATCTTCTAGGAGTTTTATGGTACTTTCTTTTATATTGAGATCTTTGGTCCATTTTGAGTTAATTTTTGTGTAGGGTGTGAGGTAGGGGTCCTCTTTCATTCTTTTGGATATGGATATCCAACTCTCCCAGCCCCATTTGTTGAAAAGACCCTTATGACCCAGTTCAGTGACTTTGGGGGCCTTATCAAAGATCAGTCGGCCATAGATCTGAAGGTCTATCTCTGAATTTTCAATTCGATTCCATTGATCTATATGTCTATCTTTGTGCCAGTACCATGCTGTTTTGAAAACTGTGGCTTTATAATAAGCTTCAAAGTCAGGGAGTGTAAGTCCTCCCACTTGGTTTTTCTTTTTTAGAGTGTCTTTAGCAATTCGAAGCATCTTCCCTTTCCAAATAAATTTGATAACTAGCTTTTCCAAGTCTGCAAAGTAGGTTGTTGGAATTTTGATTGGGATTGCATTAAATCTGTAGATGAGTTTGGGTAGAATTGACATCTTAATGACATTTAGCCTTCCTATCCATGAACATGAAATATTTTTCCATCTTTTAAGGTCCCCTTTTATTTCTTTTAGTAGAATTGTGTAGTTTTCTTTGTATAGGTCTTTTATATCTTTTGTTAAGTTTATTCCTAGGTACTTGATTTTTTTAGTTGCTATTGAAAATGGTATCTTTTTCTTGAGTGTCTCTTCAGTTTGTTCATTTCTAACATATAGAAACATTACTGACTTATGCGCATTAATCTTGTATCGTGCTACTTTGCTAATTTTTTTTGTTAGCTCTAGTAGCTGTATCGTCGATTTCTCGGGGTTTTCCAGGTATAAGATCATATCATCTGCAAACAATGACAGTTTTACTTCTTCCTTTCCAATTTGGATGCCTTTTATTTCTTTGTCTTGACAGATTGCCCTGGCAAGCACTTCCAGCACAATTTTGAATAACAGTGGTGATAGTGGGCATCCTTGTCTTGTTCCTGATCTTAGAGGGAAGGCTTTCAGTCTCTCACCATTGAGTACTGTGCTGGCTGTGGATTTTTCATATATGCTCTTTATCATATTGAGGAAGTTTCCTTCAATTCCTACCTTTTGAAGTGTTTTTATCAAAAAGGGATGTTGGATTTTGTCAAATGCTTTTTCAGGATCTATTGAGATGATCATTTGATTTTTCCCTTTTGATTTGTTAATGTGTTGTAATACATTGATTGAATTTCTTATGTTGAACCATCCTTGCATGCCTGGAATGAACCCCACTTGATCATGGTGTATGATGTTTTTAATGTGTCTTCACATTCGATTTGCAAGTATTTTGTTGAGGATTTTTGCATCTATATTCATTAGGGAGATTGGCCGGTAGTTTTCCTTTTTTGTAGCATCTTTGCCTGGTTTTGGTATTAGATTGATGTTAGCTTCATAAAATGAGTTAGGTAGTGTTCCATTTTCTTCAATGTTTTGAAAGAGTTTGAGTAAGATTGGTGTCAGTTCTTTCTGGAAAGTTTGGTAGAATTCCCCTGTGAACCCATCTGGCCCTGGGCATTTATTTGTGGGAAGCTTTTTGATGACTGATTGGATCTCTTTGCTTGTGATGTGTTGGTTGAGGTCTTCTATTTCTTCTCTGGTCAGTCTATGTTGTTCATATGTTTCCAGGAAATTGTCCATTTCCTCTACATTATCCAGTTTGTTGGCATACAGTTGTTCATAGCATCCTCTTATAATTTTTTTAATTTCTTCAGGATCTGCAGTAATGTCACCTTTTTCATTCATTATTTTGTTTATATGGGTCTTCTCTCTTTTTGATTTTGTCAGTCTAGCTAGGAGCTTGTCAATCTTGTTGGTCTTCTCAAAGAACCAAGTTTTGGTGATATTTATCTTCTCTATTGTTTTTTTGTTCTCTATGTCATTTATTTCTGCTTTAATCCTTGTTATTTCTTTTCTTCTACTTGGTTTAGGATTGGTTTGCTGTTCATTTTCTAGCTTCTTCAGTTGATCCATTAGTTCTTTGATTTTCGCTCTTTCTTCCTTTTTAATATATGCGTTTAGTGCTATAAATTTCCCCCTCAGTACTGCTTTTGCTGCATCCCATAGTCTTTGGTATGTTGTGTTCTCATTTTCATTTGTCTCTATATATTTAGCAATTTCTCTTGCTATTTCTTCTTTAACCCACTGATTGTTTAGGAGTGTGTGTTGTTTAACCTCCAGGTATTTGTGAATTTTCTAAGTCTCTGATGGTTATTGACTTCTAATTGTATTCCATTTGTGGTCAGAGAATGTGCTTTGAATAATTTCAATCTTTTAAATTTATGAGGCTTGTTTTATATCCCAGCATATGATCTATTCTGGAGAAAGTTCCGTGAGCACTAGAGAAGAATGTGTATTCTGGTGATTTGGGATGTAATGTTCTATATATGTCTGTTAAATCCAATTCATTTATCAGATTGTTTAGGTTTTCAGTTTCCTTATTGGTCTTCTGTCTGGTTGATCTATCTATAGGAGAGAGTGATGTGTTAAAGTCTCCCACAATTATTGTGGAAACATCAATTGCTTCCTTTAGTTCTGCCAGTGTTTCTCTCGTGTATTTTGTGGCAGCTTGATTGGGTGCATAAACATTTATGATTGTTATTTCTTCTTGTTGAATTGTCCCATTTATTAGTATGTAGTGGCCTTCTTTGTCTCTCAAAACATCCCTGCATTTAAAGTCTATTTTATCTGGGATTAATATTGCTACACCTGCTTTCTTTTGGCTGTAGCTAGCATGAAATATTTTTTTCCATCCTTTCACTTTCCATTTCTTTGTGTCCCTGTGTCTAAGATGAGTCTCTTGTTTGCAGCATATTGATGGTTCATTTTTTTTGATCCATTCTGTGAATCTATATCTTTTAATTGTGGAGTTTAATCCATTTACATTCAGCGTTATAACCGTGAAGGCATTTCTTGAATCAGCCATCTTATCCTTTGGTTTATGTTTGTCGTATATATTTTTCACTCTCTCTATTAATATCCTTTAATGTACCCACACCGAATCTCTTTAGTACTGAATCTTTCTCCATGTCTCTCTCTCCTTTCTTTGTTTCTCTGTCTGTAGGGCTCCCTTGAGTATCTCCAGTAGGGCAGGTCTCTTGTTAGCAAATTCTCTCAGCATTTGTTTGTCTGTGAAAAATTTAAGCTCTCCCTCAAATTTGAAGGAGAGCTTTGCTGGATAAAGTATTCTTGGTTGGAAACTTTTCTCACTCAGAATTTTAAATATGTCATACCACTGCCTTCTCACCTCCATGGTGGCTGCTGAGTAGTCACTACTTAGTCTTACGCTGTTTCCTTTGTATGTGGTGAATTGCTTTTCTCTTGCTGCTTTCAGAACTTGTTCCTTCTCTTCTGTATTTGACAGTGTGATCAGAATATGTCTCGGAGTGGGTTTATTTGGATTTATTCTATCTGGAGTTCTCTGGGTATTTATGGTTTGTGTATTTATGGTGTTTAGAAGATTTGGGAAGTTTTCCCCAAGAATTTCTTTGAATACTCTTCCTAGACCTTTACCCTTTTCTTCCCCTTCTGGAAAACCAATGAGTCTTATATTTGGATGTTTTATATTATCTATCATATCCCTGAGGTCTGTTTCGATTTTTTAGATTTTTTTCCCCATTCTTTCTTTTGTGCTTCATTTCCGTTCCGTCTTCTCCAGGTAACTGATTGCATTTTTCACTTCTAGTCTTGTACTATGAGTATCCAGAATCTTTTTAATTTGGTCAACGGTTTCTTTAATTTCCATAAGATCATCTATTTTTTAATTTAGTCTTGCAATGCCTTCTTTATGCTCTTCTAGGGTGTTGTTGATGTCCTTTATATCCTGTGCCATGCTCTTCTTCATGTCCTTTGTATCCTGTGCCATGAGCTCATCATTCATCTTTATTTCTTTGATTAGTTGCTCTAGGTACTGTGTCTCCTCTGATCTTTTGATTCGGGTGCTTGGGCTTGGGTTATCCATATCATCTGGTTTTTTCATATGCTTTAAAATCTTCTGTTGTTTTTGGCCTCTTGGCATTTGCTGAACTTGTAGGGTTCTTTTAGGATTTGTAGACCAATTGAAATCCTTATCTCTAATTTGTCTGATCTACAGCTTCATGGAGTACACTTTCTCTAACTAACCAGCAGGTGGCGTCCACGAGCCACCTGTTCCCCTCAAGCCAGTTCTCTCCTGCTTTGCCTTTGTGGTGAGTGGGGGAGTGAGTCTTGTGGGTCCAGTTGGTGTACCAAGCTTGCGTGTGTAGTTGGTATTGCCCGCCCTGTATATGGGGCATGTGTCTGGGCGGTCAGGGAGGGGGGGTGGCTCTAACAATCAAATCTCCCTGGTGTTCCTGGAGTTTTAAAGCTGCTGCAATAGTATTATCTTTCAGTTTAGTCCTGCCACAGTTTGTCTCTGCACTGACCCACAAGTCCTTGGTATAGCCCCCTGGAGACTTGCGAGTGGTCCCTCTTCCAGGCTGTGCACCCCCTGGTCCTCTGTTGAGGGATGACTGTGCTATGTCACAGGTGAGTGCCGTCCCCCCAGGGCAGTTCTGCGCTTCAGGGCTGTGTAGGGAGGCTCCCAGTCTGCTGAGTGGACACCACCCTTTTCTTGGGAAGTTGTGGTGTTTAGTGAATTTTCTCAGCCACTGGATTATTGCCTTTTGTCTCAAAGCTCTCTTAGTTTCTGCCTTGTCTTGACCTGCCCAAATTGCAAGTTTTGAGGCTTTCTGTATTGGGCTTCTTACAGTAATTGTTTTAGAAAAAGAAAAAAAAAAAGATAAGGAAAAAAA
Source organism: Choloepus didactylus (assembly GCF_015220235.1). Classification (NCBI taxonomy): domain Eukaryota; kingdom Metazoa; phylum Chordata; class Mammalia; order Pilosa; family Megalonychidae; genus Choloepus; species Choloepus didactylus. The sequence goes on along the minus strand of NC_051310.1, from coordinate 180,873,948 downwards.
AGGGCCGTCCTGGCAGATCTAATGGGTTATGGAAATGCTAAGAGACAAAGCAACTAGGGCCATTAAGGAAAAGTCCAGGGGGCAGAGAGATCAGTTTTTCTTTGGGATTTGCATATGAGCCTCAGGGCCTGAGCTCTGCCCTTCCCCCTTCTATGTTCAGTACAACTCCAAAAAACCTCCACTTTTCTTTTTGCGCTTTGCTTGCTGTTTCTTGCTATCCCTATCTCCTCTCTGCTGGGGTGGCTGCTCTCAGATTATCTGGTGTCTGGTCTCAGTCTATGTATGATTGGAGTTTGGATCAGTATAATGAGTTTCCAATAAGAGCCACCACTGCAGTTCTCCCTTCTTGTTCCCAGCGCTGACAGCCCCTCCTCCCACAGGACTGAGCCTGGCAGGGAGGGGCGCGGGTCCCCTGGCCACAGAAACTTACAGATTTCGCTGATCTCAGCAGTTCGACATGTTCATGAGTGTTGTATGAAGTATGCCCAAAGTCAGATTGCTCTGCGGTGTCCAGTCCACGCAGTTCTTGGCTTTCTACCCACTTACCTGGAGGAGTAACTAAAACATACACCTCAGCAATCTGCCATCTTGCCCCGCCCCCCTATTCTAGCCATTTTGAAGCTTTTATTTCTAACTTTATTACATTGTGCTAAGACAATTTGGATTCTCTAATTTCAGCTTTTGCAATTATTTTTTGAGATTTCCTTTTCTTTTGTTGCATATTTCATTAATTATTACAGTAAATAATTTTTACTGCTTTGCATGTGTTTGAGAAGAATATCAGGTGGTCCAAAGTTGTATGCATTGTGAATATCTTTGTGCTTCATTAAGCTTGTTAATTATGTTATTAAAATTTCTATATCCATACTCATTTCACCTATGGAATAATTTGACTTCTGAAGGACACATGTTAAAATCCCCTGCAATGACTGTATCATTTCTCCTGGAAAATTTTTAACTATGTTGTCAGTATATAAAGTGTTTTCACTTATGTATATTCTTTTTGGTTATTTCCCTCTGATCTTTTTATTTGCTCTTTGCCTTAAATTTAAAATTTAATATTGTCTGATACTACACATCATTTTCTTTAATGAGATATGTTTAGTCTCTTTCCTTGGCTTCCCCCTTCCCTCTCCTCTTCCCAACCTTTTTTTTTTTTTCAGAATTTAAAAAGTGACAGGTTTGCTTTATTATTCCCATTTTTTCCCACCTTCTTTTCCTTGTTTCTTTGTTTCTCCCTCTCTCCTTCCATTTCCCCTTCCTTTCTTTCCTTTCTGTTTGTGTCTTATTTCTGAATTTACAAAGTGACAAACATTTTATTAAATTCATCGGACTTTTAAAAAGTTATTTTAAATTTTATGAAAATAATATATGTAAGTAGTTTAAGAAGTCAAATAGTTCCAAATGGCATATTCCAAAAGCAATATTGCTATGCTCCATATTTCTAATCTCTAATTCCTACATTCTAGTTTCAAGTGCTTTCATTTATTTGTACATTCCTTCTGGCATTTACATCCATATTTCCAAACAATGTTTAAATGTTGATCTGGTTTTTTAAATTGAATTTTAGATATTGTCATTTCAGTTCTAATAAGAAAGTTTCATAGTTTTCATCTATAAAAATAATTTTTGTAGGATTGTACTAGGCACTCAGAGTGTTTTTTTATCCTTAGTATTAACAAACTAAAAAAAAAAAACTTTATAATAATTTCATTCGCTTTTCCCCACTGTGTTCCTCATTTTTAGAATTCTTATTTGGACTTAGACCCCTGGGTCTTATCTTCCAACTGTTCTATTCAATGTTAAGTCTATTACATTTTTTATTTCAAAACTTTCTTCTCTGAATACTCCTTTTAGAGTATCCTATTATTTCATGGACTCTCTTTCTTTTCTTAATTCCCTTTAATGTCTTTGTTTCTCCACTCTCCTTTTTTCCTTCCTATTTTTTTTATTTCTATTTTTCATATTAACATTTTTTCTTAAACATGTGGCACTCCTTGATTATCACTTCACATTTAACAATTAGATAATACTGGCTGATTAGATGGCAATCTGAAGCTTTTCAACTAGTGGACTATTTCATTAGGGAACATCACTGCCAGCATCAATAAGTATTTTTCCCTTTGGTTGTCATTTTCCCAGAGAGAAATCTACCCATCTTCTGCCTAAAGGATCTAGCTAGATTTCTCTATCTTCAGGGGGGCTCATTGCCTCTCATTCCTGAGCCTTCCCCAGGGTCTATATTACACATCAACTATTTTTTTTAATTGGTTGACACCCATAAGCTGAAGCATAAGTTTTATGTGGTTTTTAAAGCCTCCACTCTCCTATTTGCTTTCCAATTTCCAAGGTTACCATACCTCATCAGCTATTGTTTCCTTAACCATCCTCTTTTCCTCATTGGGGGAGGCTTTTTATCCCTTTTTCTTATTTCATTGGGGTTTCAGGAGAGAATTTATTTTTAATCCAGCATAGTTAACTAGAGTCCTTCTGAACTCCTTTTCCATTCTTTCCACTTTTGGGGGGATTATTTTGGATTATTTTATTCAAAGTGAATTTTATGTAGGTATCTTGATTGTATGTTTGAGTGGATGTATGCTAAAGTGAGGGGCCCCCAGTCTTAGAGAATCTCCCTTAACATAGGAGGTTTAACTCATGCTCATTTTATGTGATTATTGACAGTTTGGGACTTATTTCTGCAGTCTTGTATCTTTATCATTCTTTCTTTTCATTTTATTGGTATTTCTTTCCTATTACAGTATTGGCCTATTTGAAATATTTTACATTGGGTCCCCTCTCCCACTAGTCCCCAGTTGTATACAGATTATTGTGTTTCTATCAGGTGCACTTAAATTTTTAAAAATATATATTTCAACTTTTATATTTCTACCATTGTTTAAATTTATTTCATATTCATATCCTGCCACTGAACAATGCAAAATCCTTCCCATCTCTCCTTCCTTCCCTTTGAACTCATCTCAAATTTTTCTTTCAGAATATTGCATTTTCTTAACATAATGCATCAGCAATTATTTTGAACCAAAATTAACTTCCATTGATATATTTCTCAACGTTGTTTCTTATATTCCATATATTTCTGATTCCTTGGTTAACCTTTTATCTATCATCTATCTATCTATCTATCTATCTATCTATCTATCTATCTATTTTTTGACTACATTCACTATACTGAAGGTAAATTCCCTATGCTGAATGTTAATCAGGGGAGGAGGCTATAAGTGAATGAGCGTACTGACTTGTTTTCCAATCCAAGTTCCCATTCTGGATATCTCCTTTTTCAGATATCCCACTTTAGACAAATGCACTCATGTCTTTAGCTTGCCAGCAGATCATGGTATTAAAACTGCTAATCTGGTCTTTTTCACTCCTCCTTCCCTCCCACCCTCCTTTCCTCCCCAATATTTTCCCTGTGCTATTATTGTGGAGATATAGAGTTAATTCAACCTCTGTTCTGATTCTTTCTCTAACCTCAAATTGAATCTCAGATTCGTTTCCAGAGAGAACTTTCAATTGTTTGGAACAGTATTTCTCAACAGTCATAGTATGATAATTATCCAGAGCAATAATTAAAATACAGATTACAGAGAAGAATATCCAGGAAAGAGGCTTAGAAATTTGAATTTTTAACAAGTATCTGGAGATTCTTATGCATTAGAAAAATATTTCTCAGGGTTTTAGCTTAGGGACAAAAACCACTGCCCCAATTGACTCGTAGATATATGGAGGTAGGAAGGATTCAACTATACCAATTGTTCTTAAGTATCCATAATTATTTATGCTGAAAATTATCCCAGAATATCTGTATACTTTAGATAGTCTTTGATTATTAGCTTGGAGCTTCTGGGACTTCAAAAGGAAAAATTACTTCTGATTTTGAAGAAAGACTGTTCTTTTCCTTGCTTTGGCTTCTTCAACTGAGGCCAGTGCAACATATGGAGGGAGTGCTGAGGGTTGATGAGAAACAAAACTATTGGTGTCTGTGATAGAGCTAAGAGCAGAGGCTGAGACATTTGATGTAAAGGTGAAGCTACCAAAAGAATGGCTAAGGAATCATAAAATGCCTCTATTACCAGATAGTATAGAGGAAGTTTATCCTACAAAAGACTAGAGGCTGACTTTTGGATTACTAGTGCAAAATTTATTACCAGTTTATTTAACAAATGACTAGATGTCATATTAGAAAATTTACTCTAGCAATGCAGAAGAAAATAATGGGAGAAATATTGTATAAGACAATTCTTTATTGTATGTATATTAAATCTAGGCTAATAGTCTAAGATTGCTTAGGAAAGATAGGTTTCATTGCCTCTGAATGAAAAGTGTGTAAAGGAACAGGTAAAATAATAACATATAATATAAAATTAAATGAAAGAACTGTTTTTATTTGGCTTCCTGAATTAGGATCGAACATATCATCCTAACTCTGGATTATTTCCTTAGCATATATGCTTGCACTTTAGGTATTTGCTAGCTGGTGAAAAGATGCTAAAAAATTACAAATCAGGCTGTATTTCTATCATAAACCATGTAGGATAAACTGTTATCCAGTCTCTATGAAAGTAAATTTATTAAAACATTAATATCATTGTTATTCAACCTATAGACTATAAACAGTGAGCAGCTATTTTAAATAAACCCAAAAAGAATTTTTAAACATAGTGAGGTAGCTGATTCTAACTTTTCTTATCTCTCAATACAGGTAGTTGACTAGCTTTAATGTTAATTCATCTTTAAAGCTCAGACTGTAGATTTCAGAAAGCAGACTCTAGTCCCAGCTCTAGGCCTGGGCATATTTAGCTTTGCACACTTTCGGCAGCTGATGTTATATGGTTTCAGATAGTTCCAGTTCTTGGTTAATTGGAAACATCAGTGTGTCTGGGCTTGCTGTGTCTACACTTAGAGTTCTTCGTTTAATACCTTTACTGTGTACTGAAGGTTAAGTAAACTCATGTTCTTAAATCTTGCCTCTTTCTCTGTTTTCACTCTTCTGACCTTTCAGGTTTTTTCTTGCTTGAGTTAAGATTCTGACTTTTATTCAGTGAAGTGTGTAGAAAAATATTGTTTCCACCTTGGGGCACTACTGTTGAAAAAAATTTAATGTAATGGTATATTTCTGGTTCTGCGTCCATATTTCTTCTTATTGAGGAAGACCTAGACATACATGTTATATAGTCCCTCTCTGTTCACATGGCTATCATCTAGCTTGTTCTAATAATTTTCTTCCTTAAAAATAGATATCCTGTATGTGATGAAGCTATTCTTATTACAGTCTGCTAATATAGAGGCATTAATTTTTCCTGAACCCTTAAAAATATTAGAATTCTAACAAACATCCTAAACAATTATTGAACATTTAGACCTATAGTTTCTCTGCAAACAAATGTTTCTCCCCCATTGTGATAATAATAACAACCTTTGAAGTTTCCTTAGGATTCAACAGAAAGGTACTATAGCCATTAGGGAGAATCTTAAAGCTTAAAATATTCTTAATGACTCTATAAAGTCCCTTTAGTTTCATATATAGCCATGGGAGGAAGGACCCTCAAATTAAATAAATTGATTTTTAAACATAAATACAGAATTGTAAAGTCCGACTTAGAATCTTATTAACAGTCTTTCTGGGTGAAGCAATTGGAAAACAGGATATTTAATCACCAGAGCACTTATAATTAAAATGAACATAAATACATTTTTTATAACATGCAATTATCTGTGATACAACATTTGAGTTTTCAAACTGCGAATGCAAATAAAAACCAAATTAGCACTACAAATTCTGATTAGTTATCAGACAGGGACATAAGGTGAAAGAGTTCAAACCAAAAAATTTTAAATATAAACAAATTTATTTATCTTCTTACTTTGACCTTCTACTGTAGTTTACTCTGTGCCATTATATGTCTCTTATCCCTTAGTGACTTTCAATTAATTCAATTTTCAGTAATAGCCACTTTAATGAACCTATGCTTATTTCTTAAATGACTTACAGTGTTCCCTCAGAAAATTCCAGATACTCACATATAATTAATTAATTCTCCAGTTTGTAAAAAACCTCAACATTGGGACTTATTTTAGTTTATGATTGAGTGAGGAATGGTGAAGTTAAGTGTAAAATAAAAGCATTGTCTTTCAAATAATAGGATATTGTACTGACGGGTGTCTGCTAAGGGTTGTGTTTGTACTGCTACAAACAGCTATGGTAGAGTTTTCTAGCACTCACCCATTTATTTTCATCTCCTTCAGGGAATATAGGAGGTTAAGGCTTCTCTGAACCCCTGCAGTTAGTTGGAGCCATGATCTGTGATTAGAAGTGAAATTGACACCTTCTGGCTGAGGCATTTCATTGTTAGCAGGAGACACTTCAGTGTTCTCTTCCCTGGTCACAGTGAAAAAGAAGTCTACAATTGCCAGATGGTACAGCTATAATATGGTGGCATCTGCCTCAGCCCTTGAGTGATTATGGATCGGTCTTGCCATCCCCATCACTTGCCAACTGCATGTTGCACATGAAGAGAGAAATAAACTTGTGTTGTGTTAAGTAGATGAGATTTGGAAGTTGTTTGTTAACATAGCCTATTCTATTCTGATAAATACATGACCTTTTTAAATGCTTTCATTTAAACAGCGTAACAAATATGTGAGATATCATTCACCTTTTGAAAATGAAAAAACAAACTCTAAAAGTTAAAATGACTGATATCTCAAGGGTTTTCAGCCTGTAAGGAAAATAAGTCAAAGTTCATTTCAAGTCGAGTATCCTTGCTACTATTCCAACTGCGTTGTAAAGAAAGTTGTAAAACACAGTTGCATTATGTTTTATATCAGAACTGAGTTGGTCTGCTATTGTACAAGGTTACTCAGCTATTCAGGAGAGGCATGGAGCAGAGCTGCAGCGATGTTTAGTATTCAATTGTAGTTTAGCCAAAGTGAAAACATCTGTTGTCTCCATTGCAATTATAGCTGCTGTAGGTGCTCCACTTAGTCAGGTTGATGCTTAGCTTGAGGCGAGAAAAACAGCTGAATGTGCATAGAGAATTTGTTTTCTCTCAGAGGTATAAGGTACATAGACACACCTTCTTCCATAGAGATGCAAACAGAAAGGTGTACTTTAGTATTGCTAGGTGCTTCATGGTGCTCACTTTGGGGAATGATCATTTTCATATTCTCTTATCACAAAATTTTTAATCAGTCCATATTTTGACACTTGGTTTAGAGAAAGGGTGACTGTAAGAATAGTTCAACTGTAATGTTAATTTCACATGCCGGACACTTGATTGGGAGAGGGCAAGAGTTGGGGAGAAAGTTTTACAGGGAAATACTTATCTTGAGTACTACTATACAGAATAGTGGTCAGCTATGCGGGCCCAGAAATCAGACAACTTATGATCTGTGTGACCTTGGGCAAATTACATAGCCTCTCTTTCTCAGATGCCTTATCTGTTAAAATGGAGGGTAATAATAGAATTTAGTAAAACTTGTGGGATAATATATGGGATACACTTAAAGTTCCTAGGACACAGAAAGTAATCAAATAATGTTGGGATTTGAAGGTTCTCCATGTTTTGTAACAATTGAGACATAGATTTAAGTACTAAATTGGAATTAACTTTATTATCTCCTTTAATACTGGTGTATGTATTAGAAAACTCAACCTAGACAAGAGGCCACCATTGATATTCCTATTCTATTCCTATCTAATTGAACTAACTCATTGCATCAGTCAGATTTTATTGGTGGTGTTGAGGTAACAAACTATTCCAAATCTTAGTGACTTACTGAGAGGGTATCAAAAATTTCTACAACTTTCAACAGAAGTTATTGAAGCTTCTGACACTAACTATGTAGGTGCAAAAGTTCAGACAGTAACTCAATTCAATTCTGACTCTAACTACCTAGATTTAGCACTTTAGCCATCAGTCATAAGTTCGAGGGACTAAGGACACCCACACTTCTTGACCAACTGGCTACAAATTTGGGGGTTCCCCCTACCCACATGGATTTGATGATTTGCTAGAATGAACTCATAAAACACACTGGAAATGCTAAACTTAGGATTATAGTTGTATTACAGTAGAAGAATACAAGTAAGAAGCAGCAAAAAGAAGAGATGCATGAGACAAGGTCTGAGAAGGTCTCAAATGAAAGCTTCCAGGTTCTGTCCATGTGGAGTCAGAATGTGTCATCCTCCAGGCACAGTGATGTCATTATCAATCATGGAAGCTCTTCAGGACTTTTAGTGTCCAGAGTTTATATAGCATTTCATTATGTAGGCATAATTGATGGAATCAATGCCCACATGGTTGAACTCAATCTCCAGCCCTGCTCTCCTCCTAAAGGTTAGGCAAGTTGGCTGATATGAGCTGATATGAAGAGGCTTAGAGCCCCAACCCCCTAATCACCCTGTTGGTCTTTCTGGTGTGGCCAGTCACCCATCCTTAGTCTGCAGTTGCGGCTGGCCTATCCTGACATCTGGTTAACATGAGAACTGTGGGATGTGATCCTGGGACCACCATGAATATAAAAGACATTCATATCATGGGAAATTCCAAAGATACAGCAGTCATCTCCCCAGGAATGGGGGACAAAGACTAGCCAAGTTTCTCCTTGTGCTTCAGTTAGAAAAACAAAGGTGTATTTCTTGCTTCCGTTACATGTTGGTTATAGGTCATCTGAGGCTCTGCTCTATGTCTTCTTTATTCCAGAATTAGAATTAAGGTACAGAAACTAAGATATTATTAGGCACAGTGGAGAGAAAAAAAAAGGTGTCTGAATTGTGCAATAGCTTTGCTTGGAGGTAGCACATGTCACTTCCACATATATTTCCTTAGCCAAAACAAGTCATATGACAAGCCTGGTATCAGTGTGGCAGGAATATATAATTCATCTCTTAGGAAGAATGTGTGGATAATTTTATAATATAATATAATATAATATAATATAATATAATATAATTTTATAATTTTATAATGATATAGTTTACAAGAGTTCACACTGTAGGTGTAAATATTTATTTCCTTCTCTTCCACATGCAAAGTACATTCACCCTCTCCGCAACAACCATGGAATCAGCCTCAGAGTCTATGAGGGATTTTTTCTATATTACCTCTGGATGTAGCTTCGGTGGATATGGCTACCTCATTCCAAAACAACCTATTTTTATGATGGAATGGGGTAGGGAACTAGAATGAGCACTCCCATTCAGAAAAGGAAATAGTGTGAGGTGCTCAGCTGTGACTACTTCATAGTATCCTTGTAGGTAGGTATCATGAGTGTCCCCTACCCAGGACAAGTGGAATCTGCTTTGATTAGGCCTGTGTTCCCTGGAAGTATCGTTCTTTTTCAGCCTCACTCATGACTCTTTGGAAGTACAACTTTCTCAAAATCTTGGTCAGCTTTTTATCCATTTGATACCACTTAGCCTTATGTGCTAATAGTTACACACATTGCTCTTCATAAGAAATATCTCTTCATATTAGTGCACATCTGGGCAAAGCTGTTGGGGTGGCTTACCAGGTTTTCTGTGGATGAGCCAAACTTTTAGAGTCTTTGTGGCATGCCATTTTGTCCAATTAAAAGGATTTAATGGATGCTGCATTAAATACTACAGAAGTTTTAAGATGCATTTTATGGCTCACTCTTGATGTGGTCTTGCCACTAACTTAAGATTTCATAAAGCTTCGTATTTTTCAGTTTTATCTTTGAATGATTGGAAGTGAGACCAGTTTGTTTTTAAATCTGAAGGTAAAAGAATTTTCAGATTTTCTAAACTCACTTTCAATCTGTTTTCAAAGTAACCAATTCTTTCATGAGCTCATCTCTTTCTTATGGTTTTTATATATCAAATTAAGCCAATAGAAACAAAATCACACTAAAAAATTTGATCTCCCCCCTCTACCTAAAGCTTCAAGCTCATTAGGTACAGTTACTAAAACAGCAAGAGTTTTACCAGGTGTTTGCCTCTCCATAGAATGGGTCCTCATCTTTTCTGACTCCGGTAGTAGTTGGCTTGAAAGCCCTTGTCTGGTCCTTGGGACAATGCTACACATTTCAGGATTTTTACTGCAGCACCCTAATCATATTTACCATTCCCTGTATTAGTCAACTTTTTTGTGTTATGCTATTTTTTAACTATTAGCACAATAAACTCTTATCGCTTGCTGATGTTACATGATGACTGTAGTTTGACTATGGCTATGCTCTCTGTCTTCTCCATTCCAGCATTCAGGTTGAGAAACAGATACATTATCTGACTCATGTGAGAGAGAAAAGAGAGATGGCATTACCTCATGATGACTCTTAAAGCTTCTGCTTAGAAGTGGCACCGTCACTATCATTCACAGTGTTTTGGCCACAGTAAGTTACATGTCTAAGCCTGACATCAATATCTAGGAATGTATAATCCATCTGGTTGGTGGGAGCAGTGCGTATGTTCATAATGACAAAAGACACTACAGTTGCCCTGTTAGTCTCAGATATTTGCTTCTGAAATGAAGGAGAAGTGGCTACTTAAAAAAAAAAAAAACAATCTATCTCATCCTCTGACTCAGGCACAGTTTGAGCAATAGAGAAACTACAGGCCTCCTCCATAGGATGGGGAAGTTCTAGCCTAAAGTTCTTAACTGGAAGAGTACCCGTGAGGAATACACACAACATAAAGTAGTCAGCTCTGAGAAAAAGAGCCAAAAGGCTATATATCATGCAGAAGCAGACACCTTATAACTGAGCCCACACAGAGATGACAGGTACTCATCAGCAGTAGTCAGTCCTCCTCTGATGAGGAGGAATGGGACGAAAACCATAGATGATACTCCAAAACTCTTCCCTCCCATGGAGATAATAAGTAATTTTCCACTACTCCTCAAATCATTGTTGTTTAGCCAATTGAACCTACCTGTCAAATCTGTGGACACCCAGTGTTTGGTTATCTTCCTCGGTGACTGAGAGCCCCCATCCAGCTCATGCATACCTGAACCCACTTTTATGAACCCTCATTAACAACTACTTCTCCTTTATAATTTCTCCCAGGATTGAGGGTAAGCATTATAGCTTCCCGCCACTCCACCCCCCCAAAAAAATCTCTGAAATGGGGCCACAATAAAACATTTCTACCTTATTTCCAAAGCATACTTCATTATTGACCAAAATTTCACTGCCTATTTTATTTTCTTCCTTAAATTATACCTAGCCACTTGGTTCAGTGTAGCTGAGCTGAAATTAGACAGCAAGCACAAATGTCAACATAAATCATAAAATGGTGCCAGGAACATAACAAACAAACAAAAAAATAACCTCCTAACTTATTATTTCAAAGGGAGAAATTAAAGCCCCAAATCCCTTATTAAGTCCAATGAAATTAAAGTGTGAAGTCCTGCCCTTTCCAATTTCATATTCAACTCATTAATTGTCAAATATGTCTCATTCAGATGCCTGGGTGGAGGTGTGCATCTCTTAGCAGCGGCAGCTTGGACTGTCTTCTTCTTGAATGGATGTAGTTTGCTTGTATTTACAAAGTTAATTCAACGCAAACCCAAGTCTCATCTGTGGCCCACTTTCCCAAAGAGTTAGTCAAAAGGACAGAATGGAATATCAGTTCACCAGCCACATTTCCGTATGAAAATTTGAAAATAAAACAATAGTCCATCAAGCATTAATACCACCAAAATTATGCCAGTACAGGTGGGAGTGTCAATACTCTGGCAAGTTAAAAGCCATAGCAGAGATTTAGTTATCTACAGGAAAGAAGCTGGGTGCTGGGGGATGGGGAGGGAAAGGAGAGAGAGAAACACACGTACAGAGAGAGAGTGAGTATATGAGTTTTTGATGATTTTATCCTTGCCAAAATTCATGTCAATTTATGCTAGTTTTTCTTGAGTTGATTACTGAAATATTAATATTAGTTGAAATAAGTCTATCATCTAAAGGTTACTTATGATTCTGTGGTGATAATATTTTGGAGAAAAACCCAAGATAGTCTAATGACCTTCTATCTTGAAGAGCAGTATTTGAATACTCCTACCTTGCCAAATTTTGAAATTTGTTTTAGTGGCACCAGCAGTAACCAGGACTTACTTTAACTCCTGTTTTTCCCCTTAGTTTTGATCCTTACTTAATATCCCTCTCAATTTTCATTTCTCCTTTGAGTTTTCAGTTTCTGACACCCAGTGCCAAACAGGGTGGGTCTCCTCTCCCTTTTGTGAACACAGTACCCTATAGTTTTGACAGGCAACTAAGCTTACAAACCTGGACTCATAGTCTTGCATTTTTCAATGTCCCAACCTCCCTAATCCCAATAGTGGATACATTTGGCAGATTGAATTTCTACATCCAGAAGATGATCATGCTGTGTTGAAAATACCTAATTTACCTATGGGTTTCTAACGTCACAAATCTCTAAGCCCTCGTCAGCCCTCGTTTCAGGAATGTCAGTATTCCTTCAACTAATAAGATAAAGGGAAAGAGGAAACAGAAGGTGATATTTTATGGGCAATTTAGAGATGAAAAACCAAGAAGCAGCAGAGCTTCAGATCTTGCCAGAGCTTACGTCAAGCAACAGCGTCTCTCTGGAAGTGGAGGAGATTAAAATTTTTAGAAGCAGTGAGATTTCTGAGCTGACCAATTTACTGGGGTCTCATCGCAGAGTTTTAGGGCGTTTAATAGCTGTTAAGGAATTTTTAGCCACTAACAGCAATGGCTATGCTTTTGCACCTGATGCTGAAATTTCTGAGCTATTAAAAGTCCCCCTCACTTTTCCTTTTTTGTCTCAGTTGGGAACCACCATGCTCCTATGTTTTTTCCTAAGACAATATCTTCAGGGTCCCACTGGGTAGTAATATTTACTTTTTCACAAGTATTTCTTTAGCCCTTGCTTTTCTTCATTGTTTTCTAATTCCCAGGTATTGTATAGTTAACTGAAGATATTTCAAATAGTAGCTAAATCACTTCTACTTGTCACCTCTTTCTGTATGCCCTAAGTATTTGTTTTCTTTCTATGCTCTTCATCATTTACAGAAGGCCTATTTGGGTTTTAAATCTTCAATGTGTTTTTAAGTTTATCATTTTCTTTCTCTCCCATGTGTAGGACCAGGTTATAATGCCTGCTTTCCTTCTTTGCCTCTTTATTCTTGAGCCCATATATTGGTTTTCCTATTATATTTCTGTAGACTCCCCCCTTGAAGTTTCTACCATTGTGAGCTATGAAGACACAATATACATCCAAATCTCATCAGCTCTGTCACCATAGTATTGAATAATTCCATAAAGTATATAACTGAGGCCAGGATTTTATCTATTTTTATCCTGCCTGGGTTTTTTTAGGATGGCTCATCTTCAATGGGCCTTCTTTAGAGATCTACCTTCATAAGTTTTCTGACCATGTTCCCCAAGGAAATATGTATGCTCTGTATTTTAGTTTCCAAACTGTTAAAACAAACACAATACAGTGGGTTAGGTTAACAATGGGAATTTATTGACTCATGGTTTTGAGGCTAAGAGAATTCCAAAATCAAGACATCAGAAAGGAAATGCTTCCCCCTAAAGCCTATGGTGTTCTGGGGCTGGATGCCAGCTCTCCTTGGTCCTTGGCTCTTCTTTTACATGGCAATGCATAAGGAGAGGTCTTCTCCTTTCTCTTCCAGGGTCTGTTGACTTCCAGCTTTTGGCATCTTCCCATGGCTTCTTTTCAGTGTCCAATTTTCTTTGCTTATAAAGGATTTCAGCTATATTGGATTAAGGCCTATCCTCATTCAGTTTGGGCACACCGTAACTAATAACATCTTCAAAGATACTATTTACAGATGGGTTCACACTCACAAGACAGGGGTTTGAGACATGCCCGGGACTTGCAAAATGGCCATGCCTTTCGTGGGGGACCTAATTAAATCTCCAACATGCTCTCATTTAAAAAGAAAACAACCATAACCACAAAGATAGCAACAAAAAGAGTTACTTTGGAAACAAATACTGCTTGAAGTTTTTTAGTCCGGTCTTCTTAGTCCTCCTTTCTCAAATCTTTCTGAATTTTCATCAAACAGCTTGATATCTCTATTTTCAAGCTAAGGGTTCCCTATTGCACTTGTTATAGACTCTGCAGCTTTGAGCTTTTTTCAAGTTTCTTGGCTCTGGATTGTCCCGATGAGCATAATTTTATTTTTTTTCTGTGTTATTTCCTTCCTTCTTTAAATCTCTTTGAGATCCCACACCTTCCATTATCTATTAATAAAAAGTTCACCAAATTCTGAATTAATTTAATTTAATTTAGTTTTTTTATTCATTTTTTTTGAGGTATATTCACATACCATAAAATCATCCAAAGTGTACAATCAATTGTTCACAGTACCATAATATAGTTGTGCATTCATCACCCCAATCTATTCCTTGAACTTTTTCGTTGTAACAGGAAAAGTGAAAATAAGAATAAAAAATAAAAGTAAAGAAGAACACCCCAAACACCCCCCACCCTATTTTTCATTTAGTTTTTTGTCCCCATTTTTCTACTCATCCATCCATACACTGGATAAAGAGAGTGTGATCCATAAGGCTTTCACAATCACATTGTCACCTCTTATAAGCTACATTGCTATACAGTTGTCTTCAAGAGTCAAGGCTACTGAGTTGCAGTTTGGTAGTTTCAGGTATTTACTTCTAGCTATTCCAATGCATTAAAACCTGAAAAGGGTTATCTATATAGTGCATAAAAGTGCCCACCAGAGTGACCTCTCAGCTCCATTTGGAATCTCTCAGCCACTGAAACTTTATTTTGTTTCATTTTGCATCCCCTTTTGGTCAAGGAGATGTTCTCAATCCCATGATGTTGGGTCCAGATTCATCCCTGGGAGTCACATCCCACATTGCCAGGGAGATTTACACCCCTGGGAGTCAGATCCCATGTAGAGGGGAGAGCAGTGAGTTCACCCACAAAGTTGGCTTAGCTAGAGTGAGAGGGCCACATCTGAGCAACAAAAAGGCACTCAGGGGGACACTCTTAGGCACAATTATAAGCAGGTTTAGCCTCTCCTTTGCAGTGGCTAGCTTCATAAGGGCAAGTCCTGTGATAGAGGGCTTGGCCCATCAAACTGCCTGTCCTCAACATTTGTGAGAAACATCAGCAACAATCGAGATGAGGAAGCCCAACACCTCTGCGTTTCCCCCCAGCTCCTCAGGGAGGCCTGCATATATATTTTTATTCTCTGACAAATTACTTTGAGATGTGTCACTATTTCACACCAACATATGCAAACCTACCAGGTCTCACTTCCCATTAAAAGTTTCATGTGATTATGGTATTTGAACAAACTGTGCAAGTTAAATTGTTTAGGAAATATTGATCTTGCACCAGCTAAACATCTCTTCCCTTGGTCTCACTTGGAATTTGAAGTTTTAAAATGCAGTCACTATTGTCCTTGACACTTTGGCCAATTTGCCCTAGTCCTAACCACAGCTGCTTCATTCATATCTCTATTTGAAGTCTGAATTCTTTTTCAGCTTTTTTTTTTTTTAACAGCTGCTATATGTGCTAATACTGATATTCATATCTGCTGAGTTCTAGCTCTTGAGTTTCAGGTGTCAACACAGATACCCAAAGTTCCAGGGATCGAACAGGTTATACACAATGGGATCAGCATCTTGGATCTGGAGATAGCCATTACAATTCAGGAATAGATGTGACTGCTGTAAGAACTCACAATCTAGGGACCATTACAATAAGTGTTCCCCTGATAAGCTGTGCTCTAATGTTCAATTGTGAGTTTACACATTGTAGTTAGTCTATAGTGTTTGCCTTTGTTTCTGGTGTACTTCATTCAAAATACTGTCTCCAGGTTCCATTCACCTCCTTGCATGTCTCACAGCTTCACTCCTTCTCACAGTAGCTTAATATTTCCTTGTATGCGCACATAACAGGTCATCATTCTGTTCCTCAGTCGATGTACTCTTAGGCCACATCCACCCATTGCAAATATGTATACTCTCTCCATAAACATCAGTGTGCAAATGTCCATTTATGTCCCTGCTCTCAGATCTCCAAGTAAATGCCCCCTAATGAGGTTGCAGGACCTTATGGCACCCACATACTTAGCTTCCGGTGGAACCACCCCTCTGTCTGGAAGAAAGCCTATACCATTCTGCCTCCTAAGCAATAGTAAATATGTACATCCCTCTTTCCATGTTTTCTCCAGCACTTTTATCCCTGTTTATATTTTTACATACAATTTTATGGAGCTATATTCACATACCATATAATTATCCACAGTGTACAATCAGTTGTTCATGGTATCATCATACAGTTGTGCATTTATCACTACAATCAGCACTTGAGCATGTTGATCACTACAGAAAAAAAGGTTCTTTTGGTTTATTTTAACAAATGATAAAAAAGGTAATAAAAAGAAAAATAAAATATCCACAATACAATATAATAGTAGGGTCAGACAACAACACCATTACCAAGAATCCCTGTGCCTCCCATATATCCCCCTCTTATACTCATTTAGCTTTGGTATATTGCCTTTGTTACATTTAATGGGAGCATATTACAACATCACTACTGACCATAGACTCCTGTTTTCTTTATATTTTTTGCCCACTACCATCCCCTTTCCAACATTCTGTGTGGTTGACATTCATTTGTTCTCCCACATGCAAGAACAGGTTTATGTTTGTACATTTAGTCACAATCATTGACCACTTCAGTTTTTGCTAAGTTAAACAATCCCAGTCTTCATTTTCTATCTTCATCTCAGGTGTCATACATGCTTCTAGCCCATCTCTTTGAGTTTTATGCATGGACATCTTTGTTCAGTGTAGTTACAATATTGTGCTACAATTTCACAGTATTATGTTCTCTATTTCTGGCTCTATACAATCAAGCCTGCTGAACATTCTGTAGTTCTTCAGCATCAAATGCCCAATCTCTATCCTCTTTCTATCTCCTGGTAGCCTGTATTATCAGCTTTTAACTCTCAAAGTTTGTCCATTAATGTTAGTTCATATTAGAGAGAACATACAGTATTTGTCTTTTTGTTTCTGGCTAACTTCGCTCAACATAATGTCCTCAAGTTTCATCCACGTTTTTATATGTTCCCTGTCTTTTTTCTGTCTTACAGCTGTGTAAAAGTCCATCATATGTATGTACCACAGTTTCTTTATCCACTTGTCCATTGATGGACGTTTGGACTGTTTCCATCTTGGCTATTATGGATCATGCAACAATAAACATTGGTTTACAAATGTCTGTTCATGTCTGAACTTTCAGTTCCTATGAGTGATTACCTAGTAATGGAATAGCTGTGTCATAAGGTAAATGTGTACTTAGCTTCCTGAGGAATGGCCACACTGTCTTCCAGAGTGGTTGCACAACTGTACATTCCTACAAACAGTGAATAAGTGTGCCTCTTTCTCCACATCCTCTCTAGCACTTGTAATTTTCTGTTTTTTGGATAATGGCCATTCTGGTAGGTGTGAGATGATATCTCATTGTGGTTTTGATTTGCGTTTCCCTAATAGCCAGTGAAGTTGAGCATTTTTTCAAATGTTTTTGTACCATTTGTATCTCCTTTTCAGAAAAGTGTCTGTCCATATCTTTTGCCCATTTTATATTTGGGTTGTTTGTCTTTCTGTTGTTGAGCTGTAGGATTGCTTTATATATTCAGGATATTAAACCCTTATCCGATACGCAGTTTCCAAATATTGTCTCCCGTTATGTAGGCTGCCTTTTTACTTTTCTGACAAAGTCCTTTGATGTACAAAAGTGTTTAATTTTGAGGAGATCCCATTTGTCTATTTGTTCTCTGGTTGTTCACATTTTGGGTGTAAGGTCTAGGAAACCATCTCCTATCACAAGATCTTTAAGAAATTGCCCTACTTTTCTTCTAAGAGTCTTATGGTCTTAGCGATAATGTTTTGGTCTTTGATCCATTTGGAGTTAATTTTTGATAAGGTGTGAGATAGGAGTCCTCTTTCATTCTTTCAGAAATGGATATCCAGTTATCCAAACACCATTTATTGAAGAGGCTGCTCTGTCCCAGTTGTTTTGACTTGACTGCCTTATCAAAAAACAATTGTCCATAGATACGAGAGTCTGTTTCTGAATACTCAATTCAATTCCACTGGTAAGTATATCTACCCTTATGCCAGTATCATGTTGTTTTGAGCACTGTAGCTTTGTAATATGCTTCAAAGTCAGGTAGTGTGAGACTTCCCACTTCGTTCCTCTTTCTCAAGATATTTTTGGCTATTTGGGGCACCTTGCCCTTCCAAATAAATTTGGTTGTTGGTTTTTCTATTTCTGCAAAGTAGGTTGTTGGTATTTTAATTGGTATTGCATTGAATTTGTAAATCACTTTAGGTAGAATTGACATCTTAATTATATTTAGTCTTAAAAGCAATGAACACAATATGTTCTTCCATTTTCTTAGGTCCTGTTCGATTTCTTTTAGCAGTTTCTTGTTGTTTTCTCTGTAAAGGTCTTTGGGGCTTTGTTAAGTTTATTCCTAAATACTTGATTCTTTTGGTTGCTCTTGTAAATGGAATTTTATTCTTGATTTCTTCCTCTTGTTGCGCATTACTTGTGTATAAGAACACTACAGATTTTGCATGTTGTTCCTGTAGCTTGCCACTTTGCTGTATTCATTGATTAGTTCTAATAGCTTTGCTATAGATTTTACAGGATTTTCTACATATAGAATCACATCATCTGCAAAGGTGAAAGTTTTACTTCTTCCTCTCCAATTTGGATGCCTTTTATTTCGTTTTCTTGCCTAATTGCTCTAGCTAGAACTTCCAGCACAATGTTGAATAACAATGGTGACAGTGGGCATCCCTGTCTTGTGCCTGATCTTAGAGGGAAAGCTTTCATTCTCTCCCCATTGAGTATGATGTTAGCTGTGGGTTTTTCATATATTGCCTTTGTCATATTGAGAAAATTCCCTTCTATTCCTGTCCTTTGAAGTGTTTTCATCAAGATAGGATACTGAATTTTGTCAAATGCCGTTTCTGCATTGATTGAGATAATCATGTGGTTCTTCTGCTTTGGTTTATTGATGTGGTGTATTACATTCATTGATCTTCTTATGTTGAACCAGTCTTGCATACCTGGAATAAACCCCACTTGGTCGTGGTGTGTAATTCTTTTAATGTGCTGCTGGATTCAATTTGCAAGTATTTTGTTGAGGATTTTTCATCTATATTCATTAAAAAGACTTGTCTAAAATTTTCTTTTTTGTAGCATCTTTATCTGATTTTGGTATTAGAGTGATGACTTCATAGAATGAGTTAGGTAGCTTTCCCTCCTCTTCAATTGTTTTTGAAGAGTTTGAGCAGGATTGGTATTAATTCTTTCTTGAATGCTTGGTAGAATTCACATGTGAAGCCATCTGGTCCTGGGCTTTTCATTTTTGGGGGAGCTTTTTCATGACTGACTCAATCTCTTTGTGATTGGTTTGTTGAAGTTGTCTTTTTCTTCTCGGGTCAATGTTGGTTGTTTATCCTTTTCTAGGAAGTTGTCCATTTCATCTAAGTTGTCTAGTTTATTAGCATATAGTTTCTCATGATATCTTCTCATTATCTCCTTTTATTTCTGCATGGTCAGTAGTTATGTTTCCTTTCTGACTTCTGATTGCACTTACTTGCATCCACTCTGTTTTTTTTGTTTGTTTGTTTGTTTGTTAGCCTAGCTAGGGGTCCATCAATTTAATTTCTTTCCTTCTGTTTGCTTTGGGGTTAGTTTGCTATTCTTTCTCTAGTTCCTCCAATTAGTTTCTCTAATTCCCAATTTTTGCTCCCTCTTCTCTTTAAATATAGGCATTTAAGGCAATAAGTTTCCCTCTGAGCACCGCCTTTGCTGCATCTCATAGGCTTTGATATGCTGTGTTTTCGTTGTCATTTGCCTCAAGATATTTACTAATTTCTCTTGTAATTTCTTCCTTTACTCACTGGTTTTCTAAGAGTGTGTGTTTAGTCTCTCTATATTTGTTAATTTTACAATCTTCTGCCTGTTATTTTTTTCCAACTTCATTCTGTTATGATTTGAGAAAGTGTGTTTTATAATATCAATATTTTTAAATTTGTTGAGACTTGCTTTGTGACCCAACATGTGGTCTATCCTAGAGAATGTTCCATGAGCACTTGAGCAAAATGTGTATCCTGCTGTTGTGGGGTGTAGTGTTCTGTAAATGTCTGTCAAGTCTAGTTCATTTATTGTACAATTCAACATCTCATTTCCTTATTGATCTTCTGTCTAGATGTTCTATCCATTGATGAGAGTGGTGTATTGAAGTCTCCAACTATTATTGTAGACTAATTTACTTCTCCTTTTAGTGTTCTCAGAGTTTACCTCATGAATTTTGGGGCACTCTGGCTTGATGCATAAATATTTATGTTTGTTATGTTTTCTTGATGAATTGACCCTTTTATTAATATACAGTGTCCTTATTTGTCTCCTTTAATTGTTTTACTTTTGAAGTCTAATTTGCCTGATATTAATATAGCTACTACCATTTTTTTCTGGTTGTTGTTTGCATGAAATATCTTATTCCAACCTTTTGCTTTCAGCCTGTTTTTGTCCTTGTGTCTACAGTGAGTGTCCTGTAGACAGCATATAGATGGGTTCTGTTTTTTAATCCATCCTTCCAGCCTGTGTCTTCTTATTGGGGGGTTTATTCTATTAACATTTAGTGTTATTACTGTAAGGGCAATACTTTTTTCTACCATTTTGTCTTTTGGGTTTTATATGTCATGTCTTTTTTTTTCCCTCTCTCTCCTTTTACCCTTCCTGATAATCTTCATTTGTATACTCTTCTCCAAACCTCTCTCTCCTATCTTTTCCTATAAGCCTGTAGCACGCACTCACTTTAGTATTTCTTATAGTGCCAGTCTCTTATTCACAAACTCTCTCAGTATCTGTTTGCCTCAAAATATTTTAATGTCTCCCTCATTTTTGAGGGACAGTTTTTCCAGATCTAGAATTCCTGGTTGGCAGTTCTTTTCTTTCAGTTTCTTAAATATATCATACCACTGTCTTCTTGCCTCCATGGTTTCTGCGGAGAAATCTGTTCATAGTCTTATCGAGCTTCCCTTGTATGTGATGGATTGCTTTTCTCTTGCTGCTGTCAGAATTCTCTCTTTGTCTTTGACATCACACAATCTGATCATTAAGTGTCTTGGAGTAGGTCTACTGGGGTCTCTTCTGTTTGGGTTGCTCTGTACTTCTTGAATCTCTAATTTTCTGTCTTTCCTAAGAGTTGGGAAATTTTCAGTGATTATTTCTTCTATTTTCTTTCTGCCCCCTTTTCCCCCTCTTCTCTGTCTGGCACATCCATTACATGTATATTTGTGCACTTCATGTTGTAACTAAGTTCCCTAAGACTCTGCTCATATTTTCCATTCTCTTCACCACATGTTCTTTCATGGGTATGAATTCAAATGTCTGATCTTCCAATTCACTGACCCTTTCTTCTGCCTGTTCAAATCTACTGTTGCATCCTCCATTGTCTTTTTCATCTCCTCCATTATGCCCTTCATTCCCATAAGCTCTGCCATTTGTTTTATCAAGTTTATGAATTGTTCTTTATGGTCATTCAGTGTCTTCCTTATATCCTTCATCTCTTTTGCTCTTTTGACTTGATTTTTGAATTGATTTAGGAGAATTGTTTGAACATCTTTTACTAGTTCTTCAGTTCATTAAATTGATTTAGCATTAGTTTCCTCAACTCCTGTATCTTGGTTGAACTATTAGTTTGTTCCTTTGGCTGGTCTGTATTTTCATGTTTCTAGTATGGCTTGTTATCTTGAGCTGTCCAGACATCTGACTTTCTTGATTTGTTTACTCAGGAAGCTCATTTTCACTCTTATACCTAGGGTTTGCTTGTTGGTTGGCTTTGTTCTCTAACCTTTGGTGTTCAGTTCAGCTTATTCTAGGCCTCTAACTTAGGGTCTGTTTAGTTGATCAGAGTTTTTCACCTCTTATTTTTCTGTTTCTTGCCCTGCCTCTCTATAGCCTTTATCCATGAGGGTCTCCTCGGATATGATCAAACCCAGTCAGGTTTTCCCAGTCCAGAGAGGCCCAGGTCTCAGGAGGAGAGTATGGAGTTTCCTTGAGAATGAAACCTTCCTGTGAGGTCTTTAGACTCTATGCTTTTGCTATGCTCTCCAGCATGTGGCGCTTGCCAGCCCACAGCTCCCCCACCAGTGTGAGGAGATATGGAGCCTTCAGTTCTCCTGGTGACCCTGACCCTGCCAGGGGCATGGCTGACTGAGGGTGGTTTCTGAATTCCAGCCCCTGGGGTCAGAGTTCCCCAAAGGAGGACTGCCACTGGAGCTGGGGCCCTTCTTTTCTTGGTGAAGTTACGGTCTTTAGCAAATATTCTCCCCTACCAGACTTATTGATTTGTCTCTCAGAGCTATCTTAGCTCTGCTCTTGCCTGGGCCCAAATTACAAATCTTTGAGGCTACTTAGAATAGTTATTTTTTAAAAAAGAGAAAAAGATTAAAAAAACAGAAAAAAGTTAAAGAAGGGCTCAGTATAGACTATTTAAAGAAAAGCCCTTTGCTTCAGTCTCTGCAGTTCTGATGGGCTATTTAAATGCAAAAAGACAAGGTGTTGGAGAGCAATTGATGAACAATCAAGAAACCAGAGAAACCAGCTTTTCAGAGAAGGGCCCTGGCCCCCTAGGTTTGCATATGTGCCTGATTCTTTTTGAGCCCAGCCCTTCTCTGTATTATGTTCACCCCCAACTCCAAAAGTCTCTGCTTTTATTTGTATGTTTTTTGCTGTTTTTGCTAGCCCTATCTCTTCTCCACTGGGCTGACTCCTCTCAGATTCTCCAGTGTGTGGTCTCAGTTTATCTATGGTTGGAGTTTTTGTTCAGCAGTCTGTTTGTTAAGAAGTTCTGCAACTGTAGTTATCTCTTCTGGTTCCCAGCACCAACAGCCCCTCCTCCTTTGAGATTGTACCTGGAAGGGAGGGGCGCAGGCCCTCTGGCCATGAGAACTTACAGATTTCACTGATCTCAGCTGCTCCACATGCTTGTGAGTGTTGTATGATGTGTGTCAAAACTCAAATTCCTCTGCAGTGTCCATTCCACACAGTTCCTGGCTATGTACCAGCTGCCCTAGAGGAGCAACTGAAACCCATACCTCACCACTCTGCCACCTTGCCCTGCCTATTTCATTTTATTTTATTTCACTATGCCACTGTTTTTGTTCTGAATGAAAGATCCAACTTTATTTTAAAACTAATATTTATTGACATTCCCAGCAAACCTGTTTTCTTCAATCAGGGAATTTGAATTTATAACAATCTTTTATGATTTTACTTTTTTCTCTATCTCAACCTAAGAAGATTAAACTTCTGCCCTTAGTTGGCAGACAGAAACAATCACTCCACCATGATAGCTTCATTGTCTTGCTATCTAAAATAAAAAACATTTGTTGGGGCTTAAATAATTAACCATGATGAACAAATCTGAAGTTATTGGTCTAGAAGTCATTAGACCATATGAATATAAAAAGTTAGGTTCTTCAGTTTCTTCTTTGTTCCTAGATACAATTCAATACAAGATACTGAAGCACAACAATTGAGGCATATGTTCCAATGCATTAAAGTTTAAAAGATGTGTTAGATCTCAAAATGGCCAAAATTCTTCGCTCCTCCTTGTCTCCACATTCTTTGTTTGATTTTGATATTCCTGTCTTTATTAATCAGGTTCTCCATGAAAATAGAACTCTCCATAGAAGTAGAACCAACAGAGTATTTGTAGATGTGTATATATACATATATAAATATATATAATATAAACACTGTATATATATATTGTATGTGATGCAAATATTATGGAATTTTATAGGAGTTGTCTCATGCGACCATGGGGATTGGCAAATCCAAATTCCAGAGGACAGGCCAGAAGCTGGGAACCTTAAAGAAGTTTCAGTGAATTCAGTTGGCTGGCTGAAGTAGAGATAGAAATTCTTCTTTCAGACTGCTGAAATCGTCAGTTCTCCCATTAAGGCCTTCAAATTATTGGCTAAGACTTCTCTCATTGCTGAAGGCAATCTCTTTTGTTCATTGTAATCAGCCACAGATGAAATCAACTGGCTGATTATTTAAATACATGAAATAGCCTCACAGTAATAATCAGGCCAGTGCATGCTTGAATGAACAACTGGACTCCATAACCAAGACAAGGTGACACATGAGCTTACCATCACATTCTCTCTATGGAGGTTTAGTCTGTCTCTCCCTCTTTGAATTTGGGCTTTTCTTATAATATATTTTGGCCAAAAGAATGAAGTGGAGTTAATGGTAGGTTCTCTTAGATCCCTTCCTCCACCCTGAGAACAATTACACATACTTGAAGGATGTTAGAGACATGTGGAAGAGAGATGAGGCCATCACATACCACCCAACAGCCTACCCCCAAACAATGTGAGAGAGCCCAGCCAACATCAGCAGAGTCTACCTGACCCATAGCTGACACAGATATATGAGTCCAACCGAGACCAGAGAAACCTTCCAGCTGGCCTGTAAATTCTTGAGCAATAATAAATAGTTACTTGTTTTAAGCCATCCACTATGCAGCAATATGGTGATAATAGATAATTGATACAAAGGATCATGCTTTAGAATGCTATGGTCCATGAGGAATTTCAATGTCTTTTGAAATTTAACCTTTGGGGCTACAGTCCTGACTGAAAATAGGATTCAGTGATCTCATCCAGTAATAACTTACATGAGTCTGAATACAGAATCTCTGCCAGTTTTGAGGTAAGAATTAGTTAGAATTAAATGGCTACCTGTCTCATTCTTATCTTCTGTACAAGATAAGGCCAGTTGTGCCAGGTATCTAGTCAGATCCATGCTCTACTCTCCACCAGCTAATGATCCCTCTTCCCAATGAATGTGTCTACTAAACCCAGATTCAAGACTACAGAAACCTACCATCATATCACAAAAGATGTTTCATTCTTTCTATGCACTATTTGGTTCCCTACTGTACTATTTTGCCCCTATTTGTAAGGATTTTTTGGCCATATACTGGAAATTCTTAGTCAACCTAAATAATCTTACCTCCTTGCTCTGAGAGCTGAATAAATAGAAAATAGGAATAGGAGACAGGTAGGAATTAAGATATCAATAGGTTAGAGAATGCAGCTTGGACAAGAGGCCAAATCCAGCTTTATACACTTTCCCCTTCAGTTGAACTTATGTACTCTTGTCACTGGCAGAATAGTTAGCTTTCTCTGCACTTTGGGAAGTGCGTGTCTCACACAAGTTATCATAAAGGAAGTGGCAGTAGGAACATACACTGTGTGGCTGATTGCATTGTATACCCCACTTTGGACATGTATTTGGTCTTGGTCCACATTCGTGGGTGCAGATCCATTGTAAATAAGATCTCTTCATGACGTTACTTCAGTTAAGGTGACTGCACTGAATCAGATTGGGATTTAATCTGGATTACTGGGCTCCTTATAAGCGCAGTGAAATCAGATGGAGAGAGAAGCCATGGAAACAGCCAGAAGAGAAAGGAGAGGGCATCAACATGTGCCTTCCCATGTGACAGAAAGCCAAGAAACCCCAAAGATTGCTGGTCACCCAGAAGATACTGACCCCAGTAAAAGGCAAGCTTTCTATCCTCTGAAACCATGAGACAATAAATTCCTGTTAGTAAGCCAACTTATTTCATAGTTTTAATTTTTCACAGTTGGGGAACTAAAACAGTGGGATATGCTATGAAGAATACTTAAAAATGTGAAAATGCCTTTGGAATTGGATAATGGGTAGAATCTGGAAGAACTGTGAGACTCTCATAAGAAAAAGCCTAAATTGCTTTGACAAGACTGTTAGAAATATGGATGTAAAAGTTACTTCCGATGAGGCCTTTGAAGTAAATGATGAATGTATTTTTGGAAATTGGAATAAAAGTGGTCCTTGTTATAAAGTGGCAGAAAACTTGTAAAATTGTGTTCCAATATTGGATTGAGAATGGAATTTGTAAGTAATGAACTTGGATATTTCACTGAGGAGATTTCCAAGCTAAATATGAAAGGTGCATCCTGGCTTCTCTCTGCAGCTTATAATAAAATGCAAGAGAAAAGGGATAATCTGAAAACTGAACTCTTAAGCACAAAGAAACCAGAAATTGATGGTTTTGAAAATTCTGAACCTGTGGAGATGGTGTGCTCTGAGACTATGACCAGATGTGCCTTTAGCAGGGACCTCCCTGAGCTTTGGGGAAGTGAGTTGCCAGGGGAGAGAGCTCCATCTGAGGATTTAACTGAACAGCTCTGCCAAAGAAAGTGTGGCTGGACATCGATCCAGTTAGTCATTCATTGGAAGTCAGTATTGGAAATGCAGTTATCCAGGAAGGATCTGGGGAAAGTTCTGTTGTCTGACAGTTTGGACCCACTTGAACTGCAGGCAAAACCAAAGAAAACTTTTGTAAAATTTTTATGAGCAGAATCAGTGCCAGCCTCGACTGAAAGGGACAGAGAAGGGATGAATTGAAGAAAGGCTGACTTTAAAGGCAAAACCATAGAAGCAGAGGTCTGGCCTGAAAATATCTCCTCAGGCCAAGAGGGAGCCCAGCTATGTATGTGGGAAGGACTTGTCTGCCTGTGTGCTTATGCCTGGTTTGTTCAGGGAGAATGCTGCCTGCCCAGTGCTGAGAGATGGTAGGGCCTGTGCCCTGGCATTTGCAGAGAGTCTGGTCACCATTTCAATGCTCAGAGAGGGTGATGCCTTTAGCCCAGTGTTCAGGGGCAGCATGGTCACTGCACTAGTTCTTGGAAGGGGTGGGGATGCCACTCCTTCATGCCCAGAGGACAAAAAAATCAATCCATAGATGACTCTCAGACCTTAAAATCTAATGGAGTTTTGGACTTGTTTGGGAACTGTGAACCCTGTTTTCCCTTCAGTTCTTGCCTTCTAGAATGGGAATATTTATCCTATGTCTGTCCCTCCATTGTATATTGAAAGCAAATAACTTGTTTTTTTAGGTTTCACAGGTCCATCAGACAGAGGAATTTTGCCCTATGATGGACCACAACCATAACTGATTTTGATGATATTTTGTACTTAGCATTGTTACCGAAATGACTTAAGGCTTTGGTGGTGTTGTGATGGAATGAATATATTTTACACTGAGGGAAAAACATGTATTTTGGGGGTCCAGAAGGCAGACCATGTTGGATTGCATTGTGTACCTCAGTTAGGACATATTCTTTTTCTTGGTCCACATTCTGAAGGGTGTGGACTCATTGTAAATAAGATCTCTTCAAGATGTTACTTCAGTTGAGATGTGACCCAACTGAATCAGGTCAGGATTTAAGTCAGATTTCTGAAGTCATTTGTAAGCATAGTAAGTCAAACAGAAAAGAGGAGCCATGGGAGAAGCCAGAAGCTGGAAGTCAAACCTAGAGGAGAAAGAACTTATCACCATGTGCATTGCCATGTATTGGAAAAGACAAGGAACCCCAAAGATTGCTGGCTAGGTAGAAGATACTGATCTTGGGAGGAAGCAAGCCTTCTATCCTCTGAAACTGTGAGTCAATAAATTCCTGTTGTATTGTATTGTATGATATTTGTTTTGGCAGCTAAGAAACTAAAATATCCTGCTTGCAAGCAAGAACTAAGAAGGAAAGAAAAAAAAGAGTCTTGGCACTTGAGCAAGACCTTCAACACATTAACCTAGTTAAATTAGGCACTGGATTGTAGGATGTTGTAAGTTGTGGCCACATTTTCTTCCGTGGAAAGGAGTGAGTGGATGGAAAAGAGAACCGAAAATTTGCCTTTGGGGCATGCAGTAGATATCCTCCATTTTCTGTGAAATGAGTGTTGTAGGAGAATATGTTTTTTCTGTCTTACAAAAGGATACTTATTAATGATAATGTTTCTTAATATTTTTATTTAGAAGCTAATTTTCTCCAATTTATCAGAAGATAAATTACCAAGCTTACTGTTAGAGTCTCATTGAGGTACATAAACATGTAAGTGTCTATTTTATGAGTGTTACTGAATACAAAATAATATTTTGATATAAAGCTTAGTTTAACATTTTGTAGTATGAACATGCAGAAAGCCGATATATGGGTATGGAAGTCAGTAGGCTGTTTGGACATGACATGGATTGCACTTCTTTTAAGGCTTTGACAAATGAAATGTGACAAGAAGTGGTCATTTTAGAGCAATGTGTGATTTATTATATTCCTGCTCATTCTTTAGGAATCTTGGAAGCATGTGATGATACAGAATTTCCATCGCTCAATTTCCTGATGGTTAAATCTTTCCAATAAGCCATACTGGACATGTAATCTGAGTTAGAAATAAACCTTTGTTTAACTCACTGAGTACCTAAAATACCTGAAGCTATTATAGGTGAGTGCTACTATAGGTTTTTGTTATGTTAGCACTCGCTTATTGTGGTTTTAGTTTTTTTGTTACTGGAGGCTGAAAAGATGGCATTCTATGATTTTCAGTGGAGAAGTATTTGGAAAAACTGTAGCCTACAGTAATTTGAAAGGAAGACAATGTACCAATGAGCATCTAATGCCAGGATAATAGATTGGAAAAGAGAATATTTGTAGTGTATATTAATATATAATAGCTGTTGGCTGCATTTGAGAAGGAATTACTAAGAAGAGATGAGCCCAGAAAAGAACTTGCTATCATGGTCTCAAAGGTTGGAATGGAAGATAATAAAAGAGAGATCAGAAATTTGAGGACTAGTAATGTTGGAAAGGCAACTGCTTCTTAACCCCAAATAGGAAAAAATAATATAGAGAAATTCTTTGACTAACAAAGATGGATTAAATCTCAGCCACAAGATGATAATTAAATCAAGGTATGACTGATACACCCATTTTGTTAATACCTCTACATCAACTAAGGTGTCTCAGGGTAAAGGCTTAAATAAGAGGGTGGTTTCAATACATCATTTTTAATTATAAAAAATAGCTCAAGGAAAGAGACTAAATATGTTGTACTTTCTACTGAAGCCTGATAGGTTGCAGAGACTTGAAATTAAATTGGGAAATAAAAAGAGTCAAGGGAACAAGAAAGCAAAGGAACATAAAAAAAATTGAAGAATTAAGTCTAGAAAAGACAATGGGTGCAGTCATTGATACCTGGGGTTGGCTGGATTCAATTAAATAAGAAACTTACACATTTTTAAGAGTATCATACTGCCAAAGAAACAATGAGGTAGACTAAAAAATTTTAAATATATCTCTTCAGAACTTAAAATTACCATTGAATCCCCAGCATCCTCCATATAGTAAATAAGCTGTTCAGCCTACAAAGATGGCACTTTTTTCTATTGTACAATTTGTATGTGTCTAAGTAGTATGATGAGACAGGAATAATTTCTCCAAGGGAAGAGCCAAGGATAAAGCAGAACAATAGTTTAGGGAGCTCCTCCCAAGGAGCAGAATTTGGAACTGATTAAGAAACATGTTCCACTGCAGGATAGGGAGCCCTTTAAATGTCTGCCCAGAGGGATTTCAGAATGTTACTTCAAGTGGCTATTGGGCATATATCCCATTCTTCCATTTTCCAATTTGAAGTCTTTTCTGAAATTAAACCATCCCTGTTCATCCCCTGTATACTAGGTGAATGGGGAGCAGTTATTTTGTCTTAGGTCTCCAGATCAAGGACTGTGAATGTTTGACCCCTTCCTCATGCCATACATAGAAGTAACTTCTATATGGAGTAAATATCCAAACTTTAAAAATAATCATATTTAGATTAAGATATCCATTTTTTTGTCCCCAAATTCTCAAATTAATAAGAACTCTACTTAGGAAGTTTTAAATGGAATATTTTGAAGGGGAGGAGATCAAAAGAATAAACGATTGTTAGAATTAATGATATTTGCTCACAGCAGTGGCGTGAGTGATGTAGTACAGGAAAATAATTAGTCCCTGGAGTTAATCCTAGCTTTATGAGGTGCCAACACTCATCAATCATTGTTTCACTTCACCAGCTAATTTTCACTTGGGTCAAAAAAAGAAGCTGCCTTAAATATTGCATTTTCAAGTACACATGGAAAGAGTAATGGGGATGTGATGCATTTTGCAGCATTTAGTGGTAAACACCAAAGTAGATCTGACTGGATAGATGATTGAATTTGGGCTTCATTTATTCCTATACCAGAGGATGAATTAACACAGGAGAGTGTTCAGAAATAAAACATAAACCATGATATAATTTTACAGAAGTCACACAGAGGAAAAGCAAACTTGTCAACACTGTGCTAATGACCTGCACAAAAATTGCAGCTTAGACTACAAACAGCTGCTTTTGGAAAAATCAACCTTGAAGAGGAATATACTTTGATTGCCCGCAGCTAAGTTATCTGTCTGCAGGCTCAGGGAAAAAAATAAAGTAACTTTTGTAGGTATCAGCATAACTTCTGACATGTTAATCTGGCATTGAAACTTAAATAAATGCCATTTAATTCTCTTTGGGGAGTTAGGATAATCTTTAATGGAAACATGTTCAGATTAGGCAAACCAGAGGACAAGAACATAGAGTATGTTGAAAGAGAATCTGCTTATGTTGAAATTATTTGCATAAATTGAATGAAGGTAAAGCATTTCAAAAGCTCAAACCAGTCTATTAAAAGGTCCTGATGCTACCACCCCTACCCCCAGAATTTAGGGGAGTTTAAGAACTTTTTTTATAGAATAAAATCATAGCTAATATTTAGATACATGACCAAGTTCCCAAGATAATTCACACCCTCCCTTTTCATTGCCATCTGTCCCTGCTGTTCTCCTCTCTTTCCTCTCCATGATCAGTTATTCTTGTTCTACTGGAAATTCCTATTGTTGGATAAGTATGCCATAATAGCTTTCAACATATATTTCATATGTGCCTTCAGGACCACCCTGACTTCTTTGCTCACCTCTAGGGCAAAATTTGCCAAAATATTGTCTATATTTACTATCCCTAATTTCCTTAATCTGTTTAGGTTTTCATGTCTACCCCTGCCCAAAGCTGCTTATTGCAAGATCACTAATAGTTTTCATGTTACTAAATCTAATGGTAAATTCTTAAACTTCATCTAACTTGAAGCATTTGATTATCAGACCTCTTCCTTGAAACACTTTTTCTGTAAACTCCGATTTTTCTGTAAACTCTCTTTTAGTCTCTTTTCTTGTTCGTCCTCATCTAAATGAATCCTAAACATTAGTGTCCCACAGGGCTCAGTCCTTGAATCTCTTTTCTCTGTCAATAGGAGCTTTCCAGACGATCTCATCAATTGTGAATTTTAATCTCATCTGTATGCTAATAACTTCTGAATTTATGTCCTTAGCCCTAAATGTCCTCTCAACTTCAAACATGTAAATTCAACTTGAAGTCGTAGAGGCATCTCAAATTTAACCTATCTAAAACAGTCCTGAATTTTTACTATAAAACCCTTAGTCATCCATATCTAAAAATAGTAGCTCCGTTCTACCAATTGGGCAGGTCAAAGAGAGCTTAGCTACTCTTTAGTTCTCACATGGCAGCATAAACCATTGATTTCATCTTCAAAATATATCCACAATAGTAATTTTCCAGCTTCTGTCTTTCCCGTCCTACATTCCTCACAGAGAAGACAGAGGGAACTTGTCAAAACGAATATTAGATCATGTGTGGATATTGCAGTGAGATCATAGTCACAACCAGAGTGAGAGGTTAGTGAAACAAAAGGGGATATGCTACACCTTTCTCTGATTTTTCTTGGATGAACAAAGTCATCAATTATGAAAGGAGAGAAATTATTTAAAATGGCTCAAAACTTCTAATAAATTATCTTTCATGCAAACATCACTTGGAGAGATGGGTATAATGTCGGTTTCATGATGTAAATATGCCTTCTGTAGATTTTCTGCTGAATATGTAATTGGCCAAATTCAATGATCTCTTTTCTTTCTGAACATTTCTTATTCAAAAATCTATGAAGAAAATACTGAACAGTGCTCTTTTTCAACAGCCTGTTTTTTTATTGGCTTCCTGAATAAAATGCTACCTCAATTTTTTTTTTTTATCTTTGTGACTACTATTTATTACTTATTGTTTTTGGATCATTTTCCATTTTTCTATTTTTCTGTTCTCTCCTTTATTCTGTAACCATTTTATGGAAATATGAGTCACTTACCATGCAATTTACTCGTTTAAAGTGTGCAATTCAATGTTTTTAGTATATTCACAGATTATGGAACCATCACCACAATCAGTTTTGGAACATTTTTATCACACTACAAAGAAACCATGTACCAATTAGCAGTCACCTGTGTATTCCTTTCTTGTGCCTACTTTTCTACTTTCTGTCTCTAGAGACTTGCCTATTCTTGCCATTTCATGTAGATGGAATGATACAAGATGTTGTTTTTATGACTGGCTTCTTTGGTTTAGTGTTTCATGTTACAGCATGGATCAATATTTCATTACTTTTTATGGCCAAATAATATTCATTTTATGGATATACCACCTGTTGGGGGTTAAATTATGTTCCCCATAAAAGGCCTGTTCAGTTCCCAACCCCTGGTCCTGTGACTGTGAACCCATTTGTAAATAGGAGCTTTGAAAATGTTATTAAAGTGTGCCCAAACTGAATAAGGGTGGGCTTTAATCTAATATGGCTGAAGTCCTTAATAGCGAAGGAAATTGGACACAGAGGGAGAAGCTACAAGGAGCAGCCAGAAGCTGGAAGTCAATGGAAACTGAAAGAGAGGGGAGAAGATGCTGCCTTATATTATACATGAGAGGCAAAAGCCAAGGAAACTCAAAGTTATTAGCCAGCCAGAAGATACCAATCCATGAGGAAGTATGTCTACTAGCCTCTAAAACTGTGAGCCAATGAATTCTTGTTGTTAAGTCAAACCATTTAGGGTATTTGCTTTATCAGCTGGGAAAGTAAAATAGTTTTTGGTACTGGAAAGTGAGGTGCTGCTATGACAAATACTTAAAAATGTGGAAGTGGCTCTGAAATTCAGTAATGGGTAGAGGCTGGAAGAATTGTGAGGCACTTAACAGAAAAAGCCTCAATTGCTTTGAGGAGACTGTTGGTAGAAATATGGATATCAAAGGTACTTCTGACGAAGACTTGGAAGGAAATGATGAATGTGTTATTGGATACTGGAAGAAAGACAATCCTTGTTATAAAGTGGCAGACAACTTGGCAGAATTGTGTTCTGGTGTTGCACTGACAGTGGAACTTGTAAGCGATGATCTTGGATATTTAGAAATTTAGGACCATATTTGAAGATTTAAACAACTTCCCTCTTAAATTGGTAAGTCAAGTGAACTAGGACAGAGAAGACATAGCAAACTTGATTTATTGGATATTTGGTATCTAGCAGATGAAATAAAATTATTTTCTGGAACACGTAACAAAGTTGTCCAAATACCAGCCACAAAGCAAGTCTCAAAAAATATTAAAGAATTTATAGAATTGAATACATGTTCTCAGAGCATCATTTAAAAAATTAATAACAAAAGAAATGAAAAAACAAAATATATCATAGGACATTTAACATTTTCTGAATAATTTCTCCTTGAAGGACACATTGTGAGGTAAAGCCAAACAGTATATAGAACTGAATGTCTATGACATATAAGCATCAAGATGGTTTTGAGGAAGAACAGGTATGGGTGTGTATACTATCCCTGACTAATACCAAGAATCTTTTAGTGCAGAAAGGCAAATAAGATAACAGAATAGAAAATATAATACAGGAAAACTTGGTACGACAGAAGTGGCTGTACAAATAATTGGGGGAATGGACAGACTATTAAAGAAGTGGAACATGAACAGGGACTACTTGTGGAAAAACAATACAGATTCCTACCTTATACGAAATATTTTAAGGCCCTAAATACAGAAAGCTACACTTTAAAACTTTTAGTAGAAATTATTATGAAAGAATAACTCTAATTTATCTATTTTTATCAAGATAGACAAAGCTTTCTGAAATAAGATGTAAAAACACAAAATATAATAGGAAAGATTTCATTGGGTAATTGAATTCATTAGTGTGCCAGTTTGAATGTATTATGTCCCCCCAAACACCATTATCTTTGATGTAATCTTGTGTGGGCAGACCTATCAGTGTTAATTAGATTGTAATTTTTTGAGTGTTTCCATGGAGATGTGCCCCCCCCCAACTGTGGGTGATGACTCTGATTGGATAATTTCCATGGAGGTGTTCGCCTGCCCATTCAGGGTGGGTCTGAATTAAATTACTGGAGCACTATATAAACTCAGAAGGAGCAAGCTTGCTACAGCCAAGAGGCACGCTTTGAAGAAAGCATAGGAACTGCAGATGAGAGACAGTTTGAAGACAGCTGTTAAAAGCAGACTCTTGCTCTGGAGAAGCTAAGAGAAGACAAACACCTCAAGAACAACTAAGAGTGACATTTTTGAGGAACTGCAGCTTAGAGAGGAATGTCCTGGGAGAAAGCCATTTTGAAACCAGAGCTTTGGAGCAGATGCCAGCCATGTGCCTTCCCAGCTAACAGAGGTTTTCCAGACACCATTGGCCTTAAGACTATAACTTTGTAAGCAAATAAATCCCCTTTATAAAAGCTGATCCATTTCTGGTGTTTTGCATTCTGGCAGCATTAGCTAACTAGAACAATTAGCATTAAAATTCTCTATGCAAACCAAGACCTCAAAATCAATGTTAAAAGACAAATCATAGATGTGAACAAAATGTTTGTAAGAATTAAACTATGAAGGAAGGGTATATACAAGAGCTCCCACAATTGGGCAAAGACCATGAACAGGTAAACCACAGAAGAAATGTGAATGGCCATAAAATACTTTGAAAAGACAAGTAATTTCACTACTAATCAGTGTACAAATAACAATGAGGTACCATTTAGTATCCTGTAACTAATTTATCTAATTTGATAAAACTCAGTGTTGTCAGGATATGCAAAATAGGACACTCTTGAATGGAACCAGTAGGCATTTTAGTTACAACAGCTACTTTGGATAGCAATTTGCCAATGACTAGATCTTCAAAAACTTATATACCAGTGATTCCACTTCAGTAATCTTTCTCTGTATATATAGTTCTCTCTCCCTGTCTCCATATGCACACATATACACTCAGATTTGAATTTTGGCTCATGTTCACAAGCAAATTTGTAGAGAATATTTATGACAATGTTTTTATAGTAAACAATTATAAGTAATGTAGGTAACAGGGCAATGGAGAATTTAACTGTGGTATTGTCATACAATTGAATATTATGGATGTTAAAATGAATAAACTATATATACAACTTTCAACATGGAAAAGCAAGTTGTAAAATGAGTTACATAGTATATTATCATTAAGGTACAATTAAAACTAAATAAGACTATCCTATATATTGCTTATGAATACATGCACATGTATACTGATTTTAATGAGAGATAATAACTTTGCCTCTTGGTAAAAAGGGAGAAGAAATGGTAGTGATTTTTGTAAATATCTTTTAAATTTTTCTTTTAAAAAACATGGAAATCTGAAGAAAACATTGCAAAATTTTAATATTTGCTAAATCTGGGTGGTAGGAACAAGAGTGTCTGCTGTATTATATTCTCTACCTTATTATCTGATATATTTTGTAATTAATTTTTTAAAAATTGTTTTCATGAAAATGTTTATCTGCTTATAAACCTTTATTTTCTTATCTTACAATGCCATTGCTACCCAAGCTTCTTCTCTGAACTGTAAGTCAGTGTAGCCATTATCTAAGATCCCCAATTTATACTCAGACCTAATTTCTGCCAAATTTGGAGAAGGAGTTTATAACATAAGCATTTACTGGACAGTATTTGCAATAAGTTCATGTAACATGGCCTGAACTGTAAGGCAATGTAGCCATTATCTAAAGTCCCCAATTTATACTCATGCCTAGTTTCTGCCAGATTTGGAGAAGGAGGTTATAACTTGTAAGCATTTACTGGACAGTATTTGCAATAAGTTTAGGCAGGATGAGGGAGGGAAGTCTTCCTGGGCTATGCTGTTTGGATTTTTACTGTTGATCCAGTATATTTTTCTTGATTAAATGACTGAGGCAGGAGGTATATGACTTGAAAATATCAGGGATGTTGGAACCAGAGAAATGATAAAATCACAGCAGTTAAAAACCTTGATAGCAACCAGAGTCTTACAGAATTCTGTGGGATTTGGGCATCACTGCTTCCCCAAAAAACAGATACCATCATTGGTAAATTTAACAAAGAAAAAAGTGTTTGCTATTGTTGTCCTGTAATGGCATGGTCACTTGTTTCAATTTGCATGTTCCAATTTTATCTTCAGTCACTTTTCTCCCAATCATTTTTTATTTATTTGCTCTTTAAGTTTGTTTAAAATCAAGTATGGGGAGTCAGAAGAAGATGGCAGCATAGAGATGAGTGGAAGCTAGTTAGTCCCCCTGGAATAACTAATAAACAACCAGAAACAATTAGTAAATAATCTGGAATAATTGCTGGGGGACAAACATGACTGTCCACACAGCATATACAAACCTGGATTGGGAGGAATGCCTGAGATCATAGCATAAAATCTGTAAGTAAAAACTGCGTACCCAAGCCAAGAGCCCCTTCCCCATGGCAGCCCAAACTGCAAAGGCTCACTGTGCTAGAGAGTAGCATTCTCTGAACAAGCGAATATACCTCAGCCCAACTCCAACTGAGGTTTTAATTAACAAATGTTCACTGCTCAATGCAAGCTATGAATTCCCAACAAGCAGACAGACGCTTTTGGTGATGACTGACCTGGGAGAGCCAAAGGACCTCTCTGGGAGGGAGGGGTAGCCCAGAGAATCAGGTGCTATTTCTGGCTGATGGGTGAAACTGAGAGTGGCTACAGACTGGCCCTGAAGTGGGGCTTAAGGTCTTTTTTTTTGGCTCAATGGAGAAAGCCTCAGCCATTTTCAGTTTGCAGCTCTCTGACCCAGACAAAGGTGGAGATAGCAGAGTCAGAAAGACTATTTGAATGCAAATGATATCTCCCCAGGGGGTTTATCTTCCCCAAGAGGAAAAAGGTGGTGCCAAACTCTACTACCTGCCTTCCATTCAGAACCAGACCCAAGAGCCTGGGGGAAAACAGCCACGGGCCACACCTCCTTACACCAGTCTGGAGTGACAGGCTGACAGGTGCCATCTGCTGGGCAGAAAAGCACAGTGGCTTGAGGCCTGAAAGGGTGTATCAATCTTTCAAGACACACCCTCAGGGAGACCTGATATTGAATATTGCTCCCTTATGAGATCTGAGCCTATTCTGGTCTGGGAAAACCTGATTGGGGTAAACATGGAAACCAGACGCCTAGACAACAGAAAACTACAATCTGCACTAAGAAAAACAAAGTTATGGTTCAGTCAAAGGAACAAACTTACACTTCAACTGAGATACAGGAATTTAAACAACTAATGCTTAATCAGTTCAAAAAGTTTATGGAAGATATGGCAAAAAGAGATGAAGGGTATAATGAAAACACTGGGTGTACATAAGGTAGAAATCGAAAGTTCAAGAAAACAACTGGCAGAATCTATGGAAATGAAAGGCGCAACACAAGAGATGAAAGACACAATGGAGACATATAACAGCAGATCTCAAGAGGCAGAA
This sequence comes from Choloepus didactylus, assembly GCF_015220235.1. Taxonomy (NCBI): domain Eukaryota; kingdom Metazoa; phylum Chordata; class Mammalia; order Pilosa; family Megalonychidae; genus Choloepus; species Choloepus didactylus. The sequence continues at coordinate 180,836,325 of NC_051310.1, read as the reverse complement.
GAAAACGCTTAGGAACTGGAGAACAAGACACCTGAAAGCCTACACACAAAAGAACAGATAGAGAAAAGAATGGAAAAATATGAGCAACATCTCTGGGAATTGAATGACGACACAAAATGCAGGAATGTATGTGTCATTGGTGTCCCAGAAGGAGAAGAGAAGGGAAAAGGGGCAGAAGCAATAATAGAGGAAATAATGATAATATCCCATGTTTTATGAAAGGCATAAAATTACAGATCCAAGAAGTACAGTGTACCCCAAACAGAATAGATTTGAATAGGCCTACGCCAAGACACTTAATCAGATTATCAAATGTCAAAGATAAAGAGAGAATCCTGAAAGCAGCAAGAGAAAAGCAATCTATCACATACAAAGGAAGCTTGATAAGACTATGTGTGTATTTCTCAGCAGAAACCAAGGAAGCTAGAAGAAAGTGGTGTGATACACTTAAGATACTGAAAGAGAAAAACCACCAACCAAGAATCCTATATCTGGCAAAACTGTCCTTCAAGTATGAGGGAGAGCTTAAAATATTCTCTCACAAGTAAAAATGACAGAGTTTGTGAATAAGATACCTGCTTTACAGGAAATATGAAAGGAGCACTGCAGACAGAAAGGAAAAGACAGGAGTGAGAGATTTGGAACCCAATTTTGTGAGATAGTAGCACCACAATGTAAGTACACTGAACAAAGATGACTGTGAGTATGGTTGAAGAGGAAGGTTACGAATGTGCGGGACACCAGAAGGAAAGAGGAAGGATAAAGACTGGGACTGTATAACTCAGTGAAAACTAGGGTGCTCAATGATTGTGATACAAGGTACAAATATGTTTTTACATGAGGTAGAACAAATGAATATCTACATTGCAAGGTGTTAAAAATAGGGTAAGTTTGGGGGAAAATACAATCAACGCAAACTAGAGACTATAATTAACAGCAACATTGTATTATCCTTCCTTTAATGTATCAAAGACAGGATACCAAAGCTAAATGCATTTAGGGGGTGGATATAGGGGACCGGTATGGGACTCTTGGCATTGGTGATGTTATCTGACTCTTTATTCTACTTTGGTTTAGTGCTATCTTTCCTTTTATCACTTCCTAGCTGTCATGTTATTTTTTTTCTCTTCTTTTTTTTTCTTTTGTCTCTCTACCTTCTCTTACTCTTCCTCCTTCTTTGTGGAAGAAATGGAGATGTCCTTATATAGATTGTGGTGATGGTGGTGAATACATAAATACGTGACTATACAAGGAACAATCAGTTGTTTACTCAGGACTGAATGTATGGTATGTGAATAAAACTGTCTTTAAAAAATGGGTTGATGAAGAAACCTTGAGGGCACTATATTGAGTGAGATAAGATAGACATGTAAGGACATATATTGCAGGGTCTCACTTATATGAACCAGTTATAATATGTAAACTCATAGACATGAAATATAAGTTACCAGGATATAGAACAAGGCTAAAGAATGGGGAGTGGTTGCTTATTATGAGCAGAATGTTCAACTAGGGTGAACTTAAACATTTGGAAGTGGACAGAGGTGATGGCGGCATGTTGTGAGAATGACTAACAGTGCTGAATGTTGTGTGAATGTAGTGGGAAGGGTAAACTCAGAGTCATGTATGTCACAAGAAGGAAAAGTGGAAGTTAAAAGATGGGAATGTATAAAACAGTGAATCTTGGGGTGGACAATGTCCATGATTAACTGTACAAATATTAGAAATCTTTCTCGTGAACTAGAGCAAATTATGACACTATAACTAGAAGTTAATAACAGAGGGGCATATAGGGAAAAATATATACCTATTGCAAACTATATACCATGGTTAGTAGTATTTTAACATTCTTTCATCAGCAGTAACAAATGTCCTCTACCAATACCATGGATCAATAATGGGGGTGGTGGTGATTAGGGGTATGGGAGGATTTGAGGTTCACTTTTTGTCTTTATTTCTTTTCTGGAGTAATGAAAATGTTCTAAAAATTGAAAAAAATTAATTGTGGTGATGGATTCACACATGTATGATAGTACCGTGGGCAATTGGTTGTACACCTTGGATCTTTGGATAATTGTATGGTTTGTGAACAGTCTCAGTAAAAAAAAGAAAATCAACTTTGCTTTCAAATATAAAACTTTTATACTTGTACAATCTTGAAACTTTTAATGGTTTGTATAAAAGGCAATCACATCTTTTGTTTTGGCTATATTAATTTAATGTTATACAGCTTTAAATTTTTTTTCAAATTATCCTTTATAAAAATATCAATGCAGATAAAACCTTTTTGGGATTATTAAGTGTGAGCAGAAGCAGAAAATTCTATCTAGTTATAAAGTTGTTTGCCCCCTTCAACTATTTATGTTTGCAGTGTGGTAGTTCATTCACTGAAGTTGAGTTACCTCAGTGAATTATTTAGCAACTTTGGGATTTGTTTAGTTTCCCCATTTTGCATAAATATATTGATAGAATTGAGTAGGTATTAAATATGCCATTTCAGTTTAGTTTTAGGCCTACAGTGGACTTTCAACCCCTCCAAAAGCAAATATTCATACCCTATTGACAGCAGTTTTTAAAATGTTTTATATTATAGGAAGTGTTTTAAATATGTACCTGTGATTGGCTAATTATATAATCTACATTTTAATATTCAGAATATAAAATGTATTTTACCAAATTCCTTTCAGAAATTTAACTTGTAAAACATCAATGCTTCTCTTGTTTTGAGTCCACATATTTAAGGTGATAATAAGCTATATATAGACTACAAAGATTTGCCAGCCATAAACCTGAAGTTTTTATAGTGAATATTCAAAAACCCCAGACTCTTTGAGTCATTAGAACATATCTTTTTCCAGTCCCAGTTTAGGTGGTAATAGATTAAATTTAATGTAGTCCCTAGTCCTGGCAGGGAGACAGTATGGAGACAAGTGCCATAAGTTACTCATCCCATGGAGATAACAAATGGCTCATTAAGTACAACATATTTAATTATGGAATCATAGAGCTGGAAGAGACTTTTAAGGACTTCCAGTTTAACCTTTCCTCCAATCCAAGAATTTTTGTCAACACGCCAGATGGATGTTTATTCAGCCACTGCTTAAACATGTGCATTGTTGAAGACTCCACAGCTTTGGAGGGATATTCATTACATTTGGGGCTAGCAGATGTGGAGTGAGTTGCAACAGTGTGTTGTGGGAATATAGATAAAGGCTTTCAGCAAATGACCACTTTATTACTTACACAGCACAAAGGGTTCAAAAGAGCAGGGGGAAAGATTCCATCAAGGCAGTCCTCTGGGGAGGCCGACTGCTTGGGTCAGGGTGGTGGATGGCAGCTCTGCCGCCCACTTCATGTCAGAGATGAGAAACATCTGTGCTGCCCAAGTGTGGGGTACTTATATACCCCAGGGTGAGGGAGCCCTGCCACCGAGCAAAAAGAATGTGTCAAGCAACCTTTGTACAGAGTTTCTACCCTGATTATCAGGGTAGATAACCAGGGTAACTGATGCTGCTTGTTCCCAGTTTTGTGTTCAAGGACCATCAGGTCATTCCATTAAACCTAACATTTCCCCCTGGCTGTGAAATGGAAACATATTGAAACATCTGGACCCAGAGAAAAGGACGGGGGTAGGTGAGGGCTGGAGATGGCCATGTGTCTGTGACTTCCCCAGCAGCAGAATTATTAGAAAATTCTTCCTCATATCTAAAGAATTCTCCCTTTAAATTATATCTATTCCTCCTCCTGTTGAACAGTGGAGTATACATTAGCTGCTTCTTTTACTTCTTAAAAAAATGGGTTGATGAAGAAACCTTGAGGGCACTATATTGAGTGAAATAAGACAGGCCCATAAAGACATATATTGCAGGGTCTCACTTATATGAACTAGTTATAATATGTAAACTCATAGACATGAAATTTAAATTACCAGGATATAGAACGAGGCTAAAGAATGGGGAGTGGTTGCTTATTATGAGCAGAATGTTCAACTAGGGTGAACTTAAACATTTGGAAGTGGACAGAGGTGATAGCGGTATGTTGCAAGAATGACTAACATTGCTGAATGGTGTGTGAATGTGATGGACAGGGTAAGCTCAGAGTCATTTTATTTTGATATTATGTCTCCCTAAATCATCTGTTCTCCAAATTAAGTACTAAAAGTTAGCTTAACAAAATAATATGATTACATAATAACCAAACAGAAATAAAAATAAAGAATCATATCAGGAAAAATACATTTTTAGAATCAGGACAACAAAGGGAAGGACACGATATAGAAAACCTATGTGCCATGGTAGTTTTTGTGACTGATCTTCAATTTTAGATTGTCACCTCTTAGTAACAAAGTAACAAAGTAAGGAAGTGTCACTTCCTTAAATTTCCTTAGAGTAACCAAAAGTTTTACATTGAAATAAGTTCTGCAAGGATATTTTATGTGGTTCATATGTAGCTCACAGTATTTTAAAGGACAATATTTTCAATAATTTTCCATCAATTGAGTCCCTATCATTATTCCTATGTCATTTACAACCTTTGATAAATTCAGGAAAAAAAGTGGAATGTGTTATGCATTTCCATGTGAATTGGAAAAAATGGACAGTGGACCATTCATTTAATGAATTTTTGCAGACTGTTTGATATGTTTTACTATAAAGGCTACAAGGATGCTGAAATTCCCCAGGAAAAGCTATTTCCAGAAATAGGCTTGGTCATCTTTGAAAGACTCAATAGGAAGTTATCAGCTCCTGAGATGTCTTTCCTTCTCATAGGAGTAGTAATAATGGGATTCCTGCAGCTTGGCACAGTTTATATATCTTCATTAGTACAGCACTGAGTGTGCATTGCTATATTTTCAGAAGCCTCAATCATTTGATAGGAATGAAAGTGCTAATTATAATAGTTAATTTCAGTTTTATCTAATTACAAATTATTTTCTCTCAGTGTATTTTTATCCCAATCATGGAGTCTAAAAATTAAAGTAAAAACCCCATGACTCTTTTTTCAATAGCTTAAAAGTGACAGAAATACCTTTTAATATATAATTTAAGGTAAAGCTCATCATTTCTGTACCAGTTTATTCATTAGAGTGTGTTTATTCATAACATGGCTGATTTTGATTGACAGGAAATGCAATATTTTAACAACAACTTGACTGTGTGTTACTAGTAACTGCTGCCAAAAATGTTATTTTCAAAGGTAAGTTAAATTCTCTAAATAACAATAGTTTATTAGATATTTGTTTAAGTTATATTCCTTCTTATGTTCTTTTGTCTTAGAGATGGTAAAATGGAAATTATTTAATAAATATTTCTTTTTGTTCTAAAGAGTGGTGGAAATCCCAAAATAGCTTTGAACAAAATAGAACAAAAAGACAAGACATTCACCATGGCCAAACATACTTATTTTAAAGAATATGAAATAATAAGTTATTTCTCTACCCTCAGTGTTGAAGAAAATGTAAATAACTCATTAGAAATAACTGCATTCATTAGAAATTCAATTTGGCTGAGGTTTACAAGAGAATATTGTCATATTCCTCACATATTCTTGTGATGGTGGCCTATATAAAAGAAGTGTCATGATAACTACATGGTTAGTGCCTCAATAGAGGCAAATTAGAACATTTAGCCTCCAAAGGAAATTGGTTTAAGTTATTTGGCTTGTCTCTAATTTTTAGTTGTCTCCTTTCATCTGGTTTTTTCACATGACTTCTCTTCAGGCTAAAGGTAATGAGCATGGACTGTGTTTTCCAACACCTTTGCATAAATAAAGTAAGAAGTATGAGGACATAGTTTCTCATATTTGTAGTGTTTATTATGATTTATCTGATACTAGTTTTGCCAATGGAAGCATATTCAAGTGGGTGCCTTTATAAATTTTAGCCGAACAATAGTGAAATATTACAGGTGCATAATGTGAATTATTCATGCTAATGTTAAGTAATAATGGCAGATTCTGCAGCCATTTTCTGTCACAAGAACCTTCACAGACATGATTCAAGGAGGAACCTGAGCTCAGAGGTTAGGAAAGTGCAGCATTGTGGGGTGAGGGAGGGTGTATTTCTCTTTTCGAAGTCCCTGGTGTAGACAGGGAAGAAGGTAGGCTATCGGCAGACTTCTAACTTCTTAACCCTGTCTCCTTCCTTTCTGGGATTGCAAAGACAGCATATATCCTCAGGAGCCAAAACGAAGTCCCTCAGGTACGTCATGGCTCAGATGCCTTGAGAAACGGTGCTTGCGCATCCTGGTGCAGTGCAGACCCACCGGGCACTGGTAGGTGAAACAGTTTTAAATGTGCTGATTTTATATCAGGCAAAAATTAAGAGGTGAAATTTTTAAATCCCTTGAGTAGTACATGGTTTTGGGTTTTTGATATGTAAAAATAGAATGAATTCATTTTACAATATGTTTTTTACAAGTGTTATTTGCTTCTTCTAGTGTCCTTTGCTTCAAGTAATGAGTGCTGTGAACAGGCAGTGAATTAGATGCTTTTAAGAAGAAACATATAGTGCACAAAAGCACATTCAAAACTTGATAGATAAGTTCAGATCTGTCTAATGTTCTTGGTTTATTGGTCCCTCAGGGACTGCCTGGAAAGTACCACAGGAAAGATATTTTTAGGCTGTAGGCAGTTGAAGTGCTATAGTGAGATCACTTATTAATCTTTAAACAGTACAACCTGCTATTGTGTGTGTGTTTTAGAGTCCAATTTATCTTACTCTCTACTGCCAGAATAGGATATAAGGTCGCATTCCTAAATATGATCAAACAGCACCATAACAAAAGGTGAATTAAAGCCACTATAAATAGTAAATCTTTAGCCAATTGTATAATTATAAAATAAACTGAAGTCTGCTATTGAGCTAATAAATTTTGTGTGTGTGGGTGTGTGTGTATATCAGTGTGTGTGTTATTCTACCCTGTATGGGAAGTGTCATTACTGGATAACAGGTCCTTACATGATTTGAAAACAATCAAGAGAGAAGTTATTAGTTTGACTATGGACAAGAGCAACTTTTCTTTGGTTTAATTTTTGGGGGATTCATTAAAATGCCAGCATGGAGGAAATGTAGGTTACTAGTGGAATTTGAGTATCTGTGTTATTATATTATATTATCAAGAAGTTTTTCCATATTCTAGAGGAAAAACAAAACAAAGTTGTGGGAGCTCAAGATGAGATGCATAGGGTACTTCAGCAATGGCAATTACTCTGGGTACAAGCATAATTTGCATGTGTGCCTGCGTGTGTATGTGTTTGTATTTTTGTGAGTAAGTTTATAGCCAGTGTGAGAAAACCTTATGGAACACCATCTTATTTTCTTACATATTTATTTTTTTGCTAGTGACACAAGGAACTTTGAGAAAGCAGTCTGAGAGATAAGAGTACAGATCCAAGGGGTACTCATCAGATTCCTTCTATATGGCAAGTGAGGATCTTGCTAAAGGGGTCTAAAAGCAAAATGCTACTAAACTTGTTTAATAAACATAACTCAGAGATTAAGGCATTTCTCACAAAATAAAAAATATGCTGCCTATGTTTGCATGTTATTATCTAGACAGCAGTCTTTTTAAAAGGTAAGTGTTCAGCATAAAGTTCAACAATGTTTATGATGTAATAGGGCGTGAGATGTGTACAGAGTACCCTACTCAATATTTCTTTTGAGATTTAGAGATTATGTCATCAGTCATACCTACAGAAAACAAATGCTCAAATATTTAACTGTAATAAAAGGGAGTAATGTGAAGAAGTGGCAGCAATCATTCCCACATCAATTGTTATACTATCTTCTGGGAAATAACATGAAATGAAGTTAAGGTACCAATATATGACATTATTAACTTTGTGGCTTTTTTTTTTTTTCAATTAATACCATTCACCATAGCTTTAAAGTGGAAACAACACCTGATTTTATGAAATATGTTACTACATTTTTTCCAGCATGAAGAGGATGGATATATGTATGATACATTTATTTTCTCAATATTTGGAAATGCCACTCAATTCAGACTTCACCATCATAACTATCTTTAAAGAGAAAAGTAGAAAGTTGGTGGTTATTGTGGAAAACTATTGTTCTCCATTTCATGCTAGTGTTGTACATATTCCTTCTGCGTCTTGTATAGAACAACATCATCAACCATTTGGCCACCAAATGACACTATGGCTCTGGTACACAGTGGAACAATAAACTGCACTTCCAGCAGCGGGGACCTGAGGGAAAGACGAGAATAGCATTGCACCTTTATATTGAATTCATCAATCTTATGAGTGTATGGGTTGCAGTCTTTAACTGACTGCCAACTTTTAAAAATAGTTGACTGTCCAGAGAAGTTAACACAGCTAATGAGAAAAAAGTTATATGATTAATGCAATTGTTGTCCCTATTAGTGCAAGTTTGTGTGATTGGTTTGGTTTTATTTAACCTTTTTTTATTATTTTTTTAACAAAGTTTGGCTTAAGGTTCCAACAAATTAGTATCTCATTACTTATCTCTTGAATTTTGGCAGTCTTATTGATCACTTACTAACCGTCCTGACTCTAACAGCCATTACCAATGGAAGAATATCATAGCTTCTATCACATGATAAATTGCACATTGTTCTTCTACTATAGCATGTTTATAAAACATTGTACACTTATATACTGTTTTATTGGTTATAATTTGTTGATTTCTTGTACTCTGAAGCTGATAAGCTTTGCAAATACTGAACACATACTGTTTATATCACTCCTGAGTTTTTTAGCAGAAAGTCCATTTTTAGCCGTTCAGAGACATCGTGCCATATGTTGCTTTCTGCAGTGTAATGATGTGATGCACCTTAATGATGAAGTCTGGCCTTCTTCCAAAGAAGGAAAGTGATATAATCCTTCTGGTGAACTGTGAAATCCTCCATTCTTATAGTGTCTTATGCAGCAGAAAATGAGCATTCTTTACAGGTTCCTTTAGGGTCTGAGGGAAAGGGATATGTTGGAGGGAATAAAAGCCAACTTCACTGGCAGGTTAATTGCTAGCTCTACAATATTTCTCACACTTCTTTCTTTGGGGGTGGGGAGGCAGATACATTTACTAGCCAAACACCCCAAAGCAATTCATATGTTACATTCAGTTCTCAGTGTTAAGACATGCTTTTGTTGGCTTCTATAAACACTCCCTGGAGAGTAAGTGCTGTCATTGGCAGCATCTTTTTAATTACACAGAAATCAGTACAGGTGACTCTCTTGTGGTCCCTACTGTTGCTATTCTTCAGTGTTATTGGAAGGAAAAACTTATAAATATAAGAAATTTTAGCTATTAGACATGTGAAATATGGCTGATAGCCTACAAATTTTTACTTGTAAGGCCGTTTCATGTGAGACAGTGATGTGAAGAAACATTTCCTGTAAAAAATTTTAGAACAGGGCTGAGAATTATACCATGTTGCTTATCAATGTGCTGCGTATGTTTTAGTAATAAGAAGACATTGGTACGTGATTTAAATATACTAAGCACTAATGAAGTAAAATAAAAGGAAGCCATACAGCTCTTACAGAAGAAGAAGCAGACTGTTGATGATGTCATAGCACCCCATGGAAACATGGTGATGCAGGAAGTCCTTTCCAGTATCCCTGGACACAGGTATTTTCAGTAAAAATGAAGGTAATCCTCCTTGAGCATGTTTCCTTTCAAATTTTCAGCACAGGTTTGAGCAGGAACTAACAAAGGTTGTGGGGCCCAGGGACAGCCAAAAGCGTTCCACAGGTTACTGAGTGATTCTTCAGGACTATTGACCATGATGAAGGGAGATTACTGACCCTGCTCTGTGTTCTATATACTGAGGGGTGAGGATATTTTATTTATTATTATTCTCACTTCTGTTTTTGTGACAACTCACTTTTACAATTTCTATGCTTCATTCAGATGGTTTTAGCTGGAAACTATTTAATTTGAAAGATAGCTTTTGTTCCCTTCCTCAATACTCATTTATCCCTTAAATTCAGTGTATCAATCAGTGTACTCCAGAGAAATGGATTCAATAGGATATGTGTGTGTGTGTGTGTGTGTGTGTGTGTATTAAGAGATTTATTTTAAGGAATTGACTCACATGATTGTGGGGGCTGGCACATCAGAAATTCACAGGGGAAACCAGCAGGCTGGAAATTTAGACAAAATTCATTAGGTTGAAGCAGAATTGCTTTTTCTCTGGGAAACCATGGTCTATTGCTGTTAAGGTCTTCAACTGATTGGATGAGGCCTACACACATTATCAAGGGTGATCTCCTTTCCTTAAAGTCAACTGATGTTAATCACATCTACAAAATACTTTCACAGCAACATCTAGACTAATGCTGATCAAGCAACTGAACACTTCAGTCTAGCCAAGTTGACTCATAAAATTACCCATCACATACAGTTTCTCTGATTACTACTGATTTGACACTGGTCTTTCCTGGGATAAGATATTGGGAATGTCATGAACTCCGGAAGTAGATAGAACTGATTTTAAATTTGAACAGTGACACTTAATGTTGGGCAATAGTTAAAGGCTGGGCAACATTTAATGTTAGGCAATTTATCTAAATTCTCAGTGCCTCAGTGTTTTTATCTTTTAAATGGGGATGTTAGTGATATCACAGAGTAGTTGGAAGGATTATATGTAGTAGTAATGTGGTAATAATATGATGGACACTGAGTAACCATTTACTAAATGGTTATTTTTATTATTGTTGTTTGTTGCTTAATAATATGTCCAATGAACTTTTTCAACTGATATCATCATTGCTCCTTTTTGAAACTCTTCCCTTTTCTTTACTTTATTGATCTCAGACACAGGCTTTCCAAACTACATGCTATTCCAAATATCCCATGCCCTTTCACTTTCCCTTGCTTCAACTCATATATTCCCTCCACCTGTACAGGTTCCCTCCCTCCAGTTACCCTCTTCCTTTGGTCTACTGGGTAAAAGTTGTGCAGAACTAAACATTTGTTGCTTGTATTCTCTGGAGCCTTCCAGACTTTCTTGGGAGATTAGGTGCTTACCCTTCATTAGACCACCGTATACATGAATATCTACCTCTATTACGGTGTATAAATCAGAAAGTGATAATTGTTTGCAAGTTTGTGTTCCCCACTTGACAGTGAACTCTTTGATGCTCTGTGCAGCAAGTGTACAGAGACTGTACTTATTTGTTCATAATATTAGTTGATCAGATGTAAGAATTAATTAACACAATTCAGCAATCCCTCTAACCATAGTTCTCCTAGAGAACCACAGAAGATTGTCAAGAATGCAGACAATCTTTAAAGTTTCATGTTACCATCTTTTACCCTATCTATTCTGCCGTCAATCAATCCTATCCATTTCCAGAGCTTCAGATGACACATTGATGAGTGATTCTCCAATCTATATTACTTTTCTTACCTGTCTTCTGGCCCTAAAATGCTGTTTTCTATTTGTCTGATGAATATTTCAATGTGAACAAAGTATACCATCTCAAGTTCTCTTTCTCCCAGTCCAAATTCTTCCCTTTTCACCTGTCACTATCATCCAACACAGGCATTTTTTCTGAGGCAGCATTTTTCTTCCTGTCACCATACTTGAAGATTGGAAATCAAATAATTAAAGCATCATATTTTATTTATGCAAAACCCCAATACTTTCAAAGCTCTTTAACAAATGTTCTTTAACTTTTCCCTTTTAAAACCCTCAGGTAACACTATTATTCCAGATTTATTAAAGAAACTGTGATTTTAGATTTTACACACTTCCCTAAATCTGTATAGTTTGTAATGATAGCAAGAGCTATTGCCCATTTAGTTCCTACTTTTACATTCCACATATTATTCATTCTTTACAGCAATGCTGTAAGGCCACTTTTTCAGACAGGGCTTTTGAGTTTCAAAGAGGTTAAAGAACTGAAGTAGCCTCTTAACTGAGCCTTCTCTCATTAATTGTTTCTCCCTCTAGTTACACTCTATAAATGGCTGCCACAATCACTCCTCAGTAATGCTACTATGATGGCAGTGAATACTCACTGCCTGTTGATGCTGCCTGAAAATAGGACAAATTCTCTACCTGGGAATTTAAGGCCAGAGGTAAAGTTTTCCTTCATTATACTTTAAAGCTTATCTTACACCAGATCCTCCAATATTCTGTGATATGTTATACCTAAATTGAACTACTGCCAACTCATCCCCAAATTTCCTACATGAGCTTTTACTTATGCCAGTGACTCTATCTAAAACATCTTCTCCATCTTGTCCTGTCAGCTTTTGAATCCTATGTCCAATACACCCTTTGTCAAAGAATCTTTAGTCTACCAAGCTGATACGATAATTTCCTCCATTGAATTCCTATACTGCTTTGCATTTGCAGATCCTACCTTGTCTTTTGGTTTTAATATTTTGCTTGCTTTGTCCCTAGATTATCCTCTGAATGTTGTAGGTCTTAGTACAATATCTTATATATTGCAAAATATTGTCCAAAATTAAAGTATATTATATAAGCCTGTCTTGTAGAGATGACCTAAATCCACTAAAAAAATTACTTTAAAAAAGTATTCAAATTAAAGAAAATAAAACCCAGGACTTTGGAATATACATTACCAAAGATACTCTCAACTCAGGGATATTGAAGAAGGAGGGTATAAGAACGAGTGGGGTCAAGTTCCAGATGGAGTTTAGGCACCAGATCTAATCAAGGGAAGGGAAAACAAAAAAGAGCAAAGCATTATTAGAGATAGAAAAACTTGAAAGAAATATCACTTTCTCCTTTCTTTTACTATGTATGTGGTCTAATGGAGAGGTCAACACAGCCCCTTCCCCTTCAGCTGACTGGGATTTTCTCAGTATTTAATCCCCTGATAACACCATCTACACAGTGTGATGTACACTCATATTCTCAGATTTCTTATAAAATCCACATGAACTTGTAGTCTTTGTATTTGAAAAATTTCAAATAGCTAAAGACTATTGTATCTTGTAAGAAAATATGGGCATTGTTACTTTAGAGTCTTTAATGTTAATGTAATCTCTGGTATAGGAATCCATAAAGTATAGCCATATCAAATAAAAAATCATATACAGAATCAAGAAATTCACATTTATTTTTCTTATTAAAGTAGAGAATACTGTCCATGTATCTTTCTCTTTACCTAGCTAATATATCATCTATCTTTATTTTGGTGAAACAGTAGCATCTAATTTAATAAATCACAAGAAATATTTGGTAAAAAGCACAAATTAGGTGAATCAGAGAAACTTCTGGGGAAGATGACAGAGAAGGGAGCTCCAGGACTTAATCCTCCCACCTAAACAACTATTAAGCAAGCAGTAATTGACTGAAAAAAAAAATTCAAGCTCCAGAGGCCAGAAGAACACTGTGCAACATCCAGGGAAGGGCAAGAGGAAGAGGCAGATAAAATGTGGTGAAGAACTGTAAATTGCTCTCTCCAGATGGCAGCTTCTGACAACCATCCCCAACCCACATGGCAGGCCACCTCAGGATCCATTTCCTGGCTGGCTGCTGGTGACAGAAAGGGGCATAAAAATTATCTTCCATGAGAACAGAGGTAGGCATGGTGATCACTGATCATGGCTTTTGTAGTGAATTCAGATTGCTGGTTCCTGGCTCTGAGGGCAACTATTGTTTCAACCCTGCCCTGACACAAATGACAGTAGCTATTGTTACAGCCCTCCCTGGACAGGGGCTTGAGGCAGTGGAGATCTAAAGACAGCACTTCCTCAGGGCAAGTAGGAAATCTCTGCTCTGAGGAGCCATCAGAGAAGATTTTGGAGCCCTTCCTGTACCCTCTCCAGGGCACTTTGGATCTACTCAGCATCCCCTTTGTAGGTCCCAGGCCCTGTTTGGGCTGGGAAAGACTATGATGGGAAAAAGCTCTCTGGGGTGACCCTTACCCCAGAATTTTCACTCTGGGCAAAAGCAGCATGAAACAGTGTGAAAGGAGTGTAAAAAACTATAGAGGCAGGCAGTCTGGGGTAAAGGCCTGTCAGCATCAAATACCAGGGAGAGGGAAGTCTGTCTCCTCAGAAACAGGGGGAACAACCAAACCCCTGTAAACAGGGGAACTCCAGAACAACTAATAAACAAAGACCCAAGACAAGGCAGAAGCCCAGACAGACAGAGAAAACCCTACCCACTGTATTTGCCTTGGGCAGACCTTTTTAATAGGGCTGAAGCTCAAGAAAATTACTGTCATTACCAGCTGGTTACAGAACTAATAAAGAGACATCACAGGGAGTAAATCCCCGAGTTAAGATTTTAAAATAATAAGATGTACAGTGTGCAAAAAAAAAAGAGTACAAGACAAACAAAGAAACAGGAAATGATGGCCCATCCAAAGGAAGAGGATAAAAATGCAGAAAATATCAATGAAGAATGAGCACATACTGAGCAAAACCCATAAAAAAATGAACATAAAAATGCTTAAAAAGATGAAGTACAGAGAAAGAACTAAAGGATATCAGGAAAACAATGAATTAGAAAAATGAGAGTCTAAGAAAAGAGATAGAAATTTTAAAAATGAACCAAACAGTACCACTGGAGTTGAAGACCACACTAACTGAATGAAGAATGCCCAGGAAAGTTTCAAGAGTAGATTGGAGCTGGCAGAAGAGAGTCATTGAACTTGATGGCAAGACACTTCAAATGTGTCAGGCTTAGGAGCAGAAAGAAAAAGGAAACATTATAAGCAGAAATAGCATAAGACAGCTATGGAATACCATCAAGTGCACCAATATATGCATTATGGGCATCTCAGAAAGAGAAGAGAAAAAGGGACAGGAAGAATAGTCAAAATAATAATGACAGAGAACTTTCCAAAGTTAGCAAAAGATGTGAATATGCACATCCAGGAAGCCCAGAGAACATCAAATAGGATAAATGTGAAAAAATAAACTCTGTCATATATCGATTATACTATCAAATGCAAAGAAGAAGGAGACAGTTCCCAAAGCTGCAAGAAAAAACCAATGTGCTTTGGACAAGCAAGTCCCAATTAGATTGAGTGCTGATTTCTCATCAGAGACCATGAAGGCAAGAAGGCAATGGGTTGAAATACTTAAAGAGCTGAAAGAAAACAACTTCCAGGTAAGACTGTCTTTCAAAAATGAGGGAGAGATTAAGATAAACAAAAGCTGAGGGAGTTCATCATCATCAGACTGGTCCTACAAGCAGTGCTAAAGGGTGTTCTTCAGGCTGGAAGGAAAGAACACTAGAGAAAGTTTCAAAGAGGCATAAAGAAATAAAGACGTGTGGAAAAGGTAACCATTTGGGTATTTATAAATGTGAATATTATTACATTGTATTGTTTGTATGTAATCCACTTCTTAGTTATAAAAGGTGCTAAAATGCAAATACATAAAAAGTAATGATAAATTTAGATTTTTGGACATACAATGTACAAAGATAGAAATGGTGACAAATACAAAAAAAAAGGGGGCAAAGAAGTATGGAAAAAGTATACATACATAATATTGAAGTTAAGTTGGTGTAAAACCAAATATGTTAGTTATATATTTAAGATGTTAAATTTTAACCCCATAGTAACCCCAAGGAAAACAGGTGAAAAATATATCCAGATAGAAATGATAAGGCACTCAATAAGATACAACACTAAAAAGCAAATAAATATAAAAGATATAAAAGTAGGCTTTAATGGAAGTGAGGGACAAAGAAAGTTATGACCTACAAAGGCTAAATAACAAAATGGCAGAAGAAAGTCCTGTAATATCAGAAAGTCCTGTAATATCCTTTAAATATAAATGGATTAAACTGTCAAATCAACAGGCAGAGATTGGCAGAATAGATAAAAAAGCATGAACTAACTGCAAGCTCTTTACAAGAAAGTGACCTTAAAGTTAAAGTTAAAAGTAGGTTGAGGGTGAAAGGATGGAAAAAACCATACTGTGCAAGTAGTAACCAAGAGAGAGCTGGGGTGGCTATATTGATGTCAGATAAAAGTAGACTTTAAGTAAAAAAACAGTTATGAGGAACAAAAATGGTTATTATGTACTGATGGAGGGGGCAATTCAACAGGAAGATGTAACAATTATAAATATATATGCACCTAACAGAAGAGCCCCCAAAAATATGAAAAAAATTGACAGATTTGAAGGGAGAAATTGACAATTCTACATTAATATCATCAGGAGATCAGCAAGGAAGTACAGCACTTGAATGATACACTAAACCAGCTAAACCTAACAGAAATATATAGAACACTGCACCCAACAAAAACAGAATACACATTCTTCTTGAGTGCACATGGATTGTTCTCCAGGATAGACCATATGTTGAGTCACAAAATAAGTCTCAATAAATTCAAAAATATTGAAACCATACAATGTATATTCTCTTATCAGAACAGAATAAACCTAGAAATCAATAACAGAAGAACAAGGGGAAAATTCACAAATATGTGGAAATTCAACAACATTCTCTTAAATAACCAATGGATTACGGAGGAAATCAGAAGCAAAATTAGGAATTATCTTGAGGCAAATAAGAATAAAAAACAACATACTGAAACTTAAGGGATGCAGTGAAGGCTGTGCTGACAGGGAAATTTATAGCTCTAAATGCTTACATTGAAAAAGAATGACTTCAAATCAGAGACCTACTCTCAAAATTGGAAGAACTAGAAAAAAGAAGAGCAAACTAAACCCAAAATGAGCAGAAGGAAGGAAATAACAGATAGAATGGAGATAAATGAAATAGAAAAAAAACATAGGTTCAACAAAACCAAAACTTGGTCCTTTGAAAAGATCAATAAAATTGATAAATCTCTAGCCAAGACTGACAAAGGAAAAAAGAGATAATACGAATAATGAAATCAGAATTGAAAAGAGGGACATTACTACTGACTGCAGTGAAATAAAAGGACTATAAGAGGATACATATGAACAACTGTATGCCCATAAACTAGATAACGTAGATGAAATGAACAAACTCATAGAAACACACAAAGTACCTATGTTGACTCAAGAAGAATTAGAGGTTCTCAACAAACCAACTACTAGAAAAGAGATTGAATTAGTAATACCAAAAAAACCTCCCAATGAAGAAAAGCCCAAGACCAGATGGCTTTGCAGGGGCGTTCTACCAAACCCTCCTAGAAGACTTTACTCCAGATCTGCTCAGAATCATCCAAAACATTGAAGAGGAAGGGACACTGTAACTCATTCTATAAGACCAACATCACCCTCATCCCAAAGTGGGATAAGGATACCCCAGGAAAAGAAAACCACAGACCAATATCTCTTATGAATATAGATACAAAAATCCTCAATAAATACTAGCAAACTGAATCCACAGCATATTAAAAAAAACTATACAACATAATCCAGTGATATTTATCCTTGGTATGGAAGAATGTTTCAACATGAGAAATCAATTAATATAATAGGCCACATGAACAGAGTGAAGAAAAAAAAACACATGACCATCTCAATTGGTGCAGAAAATGCATTTGACAAAATATAGAACCCTTTCTTGATAAAAACACTTAGAACACTAGAAATAGAAGGAAGCACCCTCATCATGATAAAGGGCATATAGGAAAACCCCACATCTAACATCCTACTTAATGGTGAAAGACTGAAAGATTTTCCTCTGAGATGAAGAACAAGACAAGGATGCCCACTGTCACAACTGTTATTGAAATTGTCTTAGAAGTTCTTGCCAGAGCAATTAGCTAAGAAAAATGGCATCCAAATTGGAAAGGAGGAAGTAAACTTTCCCTATTTGTAGATAGTATGATCCTATATACAGAAAATCCTAAAAAAAAAAAAAAAAAAAAAAAAAAATCCACAACAAAACTCCATAAGCTAATAAATGAATTCAGCAAAGTGGTGGGGTACAAGATCAACAACCTCAAATTGTTAGTGTTTCTATACATAATCAATGAACAATCAGAAGAAGAAATCAAGAAAGGAATTCCATTCCCAATAGCAACTAAACAAATCAAATATCTATGGATAAGTCTAACCAAGGGTGTAAAGGATTTGTACACAGAAAACTACAAAAATTGCTAAAAGAAATTAAAGAAGACCTAAGTAAATGGAAGGATAGTCCATGTTCATGGATTGGAAAACTAAATATCATCAAGATGTCATACTACCCAAAGCAATTCATAGATTAAATTCAATCCCAATCAAAATTCCAACAACCTTTTTTGCAGAAATGGAAAAGGCAATCATCAAAGTTTTATGGAGTGTCAAGGGCCCCCAAAAGCTAAAGTCATCTTGAAAAAGAAGAATGAAGTTGAAGGATTCATACTTCCTGATTGTAAATTGACTTCAAATCCTCAGTAATCAAAACAGCATGGTACTGGTACAAGGACAGGCATATAGACCAGTGGAAAAGAATTGAAAGTTCAGAAATCAGCCCTATCATTTGTGGCCAAATGGTTTTTGACAACATGACGAAGAACACTCAATTTGGAAAGAATAGCCTCTTTAATAAATGGTGCTGTGAAAACTGGATTTCCATCTTTAAAAAAAAAAAAAAAAAAAGGAGGAAGACCCTTACTTCACACCATATAAAAAATCAACTCAAAATGGATCAAAGACCTTAATATAAGATTAAGAACTAGAACTATGAAACTCCTAGAAGAAAACATAGGGAAGCATCTTCAGTACCTCATGTCAGACAATAGTTTCCTATACTTTACACCCATAGCACAAACAACAAAAGAAAAATAGATAAATGGCACTTCATCAAAATTAAAAACTTTTGTTTCTCAAAGGATTGTGTCATGAAAGTAAAATGACAACCTTTAGAATAAGAGAAAACATTTGGAAACTGCATGTCTGATAAAGGATTAATATCCAGAATATATAAAGAAATCCCTCAACAACAAAATGACAAACAACCCAATTAAAAAATGGGCAAAAGATTTGAACAGATCTCTCTCCTAAGAAGATACACAAGTGACCAGAAAGCAAATGAAAAGATGCTCAACATCATTAGCCATCAGGGAAATCCAAATCAAAAGTCCCTGAAATGCCATTTAACACCCAATAGAGTGGCAGCTATTAAAATAAAGGAAAATAACAAGTGTTGGAGAGGATACTGAGAAACAGGAACACTCATTCTTTGGTTGTGGCAATGTAAAATATTGCTGCTTCTGTGGAAGACAGCTAAGTATAGCTAAGTAAAGAACTACCATATGACCCAGTAATCCCACTACTAGGTATATATCCCAAAGAATTAAAATCAGGGGCTCAAACAGATATTAGCACACTGATGTTCATAGTGGCATTATTCTCAGTTGCCAAAAGATGGAAGCAACCCAAGTGTCCATCAACTAGTGAATGGATAAATAAAATGCCATATATACATACAATGGAGTATTATCCAGCTGTAAAAAGGAATGAAGTCCTGGTACATGCAACAACATGGATGAATCTTGAAGACATCATGTTGAGTGAAATAAGCCAGATACAAGAAGACATATATTCTATGATCTCATTGTTTTGAAACTATTAGAATAAACAAGCTCATAGAGTCAGAGTGTAGATTATGGGTTACCAGGGGACAGGGTGGAGACAGGGAATGGGAAGCTAAGGCTTAAAATGTTCAAGATTCCTATTTGGAATGATGATAATGTCATGGTGATGCATGGTGGTCATGATAGCACATTATCATGAATACAATTAAAAACAATGAAATATATCTCTGAATATGATTAAAAGGGGAAATATTAGATTGTAAATATTAAAAAATAATCCATGAAACTACACCACACAGTGAACCCCAAGTTAAACCTTGGACTTTAATTAATAGTACAATTATAAAACTGTGCTATGATCAGTTGTAACAAATGTTCCACATCAGTGCAAGATGTTTTGGGGTGATATATGGGAATCCCCTATTTTATGAATGATTGTTCTGCAAGCCCACAACTACACAACTAGTATAAATGAAAAAAAGAAAAGTACCAGTTTACTCAAAAAAAAAAAAAAAAAAAAAAAAAAAAAAAGAAGAGATTGAGGTGAAGTGGATATATTGCTTTGCTCTTTCTAAATAGAATGTAATATTTTATCTTACATCAGTCTTTGTTTTCCTTCAGGTTTGAACTCATCCTTATAAAATCCAATCCCGGTGATTTTCATGAAACAGCAAAATAAGTTAGGGAAGGAAGGAATAATGGAAAGCAGTTTCATCTGCTATTCACCTCCTCCCCACCCCCCAAGTAGGATTGGTGTTGGGATCTAATCCAATTTCACACATCCTTTTATGTAGGAAACTGGCCCTCAGGTCATACATCTAATGTTGGTGGAATTAGTGCTAGCCTGTGGGATGACTCTTGGCAGAATTTAGGGTTCAATTCTTTCCATTTACTGTGTTGGGAAGCAATAAACTCCTGCATATAATCTCCAAAGACATATGTAGTCCCTCCACCCCTCCCTCCCCTTAATCCAGCAAGTTCCTGTCCCACCCTGTGACATAATTTTAATATTCTGGGTGTGGAAGAAATATAAATTTTGAAATTAAAGATTAAAGGACAATGAAATAATTGAGAAGAACTGAGCATCTGTATCATTGATTGGGCTCCAAAGGCATTTGCTCTGTAGTGTTATACCTCATGAGGACATCTTTAGTTAATCATGGACTCTTTATCAGATATGAATTTGACTGGTAATGAGGTGCAATATCCACTTCATAGATCTCCTTAGAGGTTTTCTCTTTAGGAAGGAGTTCCATCTCCAGGCTTATCTTCAAAGTAACTGATGTGAGTTCTGGGAGCCCAGGTAATTGGAATGAATGTCCTATTGTAAAAGAAAATAAAATGCACACATCATTAATGTTTATTAAAACAGAAGACTTGCACCAAAGTATAAATATGAGGGACTGGTTCTATAATCCTCATGAATGTACCACAAATGGAATACTGGAAGAGGAAAAATGGGAGTAAAGTAAAAGTGAACCCAAACCACCACTTTAAAAAGTAGGAGTAAATTAAATAATTTGTTTTAACATTGCAAATGGGAGTAAAGTAAAAGTGAACCAAAACCACCACTTTAAAAAGGAGTAAATTAAATAATTTGTTTTAATATTGCTAACAAGATAATATAGGTTTAAGTACAATCATTTTTACTAGTACTGTTAGTATTGCTATTATTGTATAGTTTTATACAAAATAAAAGTTAGGCGCCTTCAAAGCTACCAGTCCAATAAAAGACACTCATTGATTAAACATTGTTAAAAAAAATTTAACAATATATAAAAAAATTCATAAAATAATCTGTTGATTATAAGACTCCAGCAAAGTTTACAGTACCTACAACAGAATTTACAGAACCCTACAATAATTTGTAGATTCATTTAGTTTACAGCTACATATATTTTTGTAAGAAACACATTTAATACAAATGCATGATTTACAGTATCCCTCTAATAGAAAGAAAAAATAAATTCAAAAAATAAAAGGTCTTTTAGGCATTTATTATACCAAGTATTTAAATTATTATTCTCACTATAACATAAGACTAATATTTTTTTGGTGGTAAAAGATAGATTTCATTTGGCTGAGGACCACTGAGGAGCATGGAGAAAATTCTAAAGAAAAATCTAGCTATACTTTCCATAAAATAAATATAACAGTAGCAATCTCTAGGTATCCCTTAAATATAAACTATGAAGATTCTGCTTATATTGACTGGGCCTTAAGTACATGACCTTTTACAAATAAACAAAAATTTTAGAAAGTAAACACCACTGGCCTGAATTGGGCTTTTACCTGCTTGAGTACATCTAGGATAAGTTGTTTTACCATGAAGCACATAGTAAGTTGCAAAATTAATAATTATTTCTAAGTTGAACATAAGTCAAAGGGCTTACTCTTACCATGGGAAAAAAACTTTCTTCTGGAAACAATCTGCAGAAATAATATGTAAACACATAAAGCTTTGAAATAGACTAAGATCACCTTCTATGAATAACTAGAGATCAAAATGCAAAGGTGTCCATTAACCATGTGTATGGAGGCAAATTTCATTGATTTGGGATATATAGAAATTATGAGACAATGAGCATACATGAGCACATCATGAAATAAATTATGACAGTGTTTCTAGTGACACCATATCTTGATGCCCTATAACTGCTAGAAAGAAAGAAACAAAATATGAAAACTAATTTTCCTTTTTTTTTTTGTAGAAATTGCCCTCTGATTTTTTTTTAATCTTCATTTTATTGAGATATATTCACATACCACGCAGTCGTACAAAACAAATTGTACATTCGATTGTTCACAGTACCATTACATAACTGTATAATCATCACCAAAATCAATCCCTGACACCTTCATTACCACACACACAAAAATAACAAGAATAATAATTAAAGTGAAAAAGAGCAATTGAAGTAAAAAAGAACACTGGGTGCCTTTGTCTGTTTGTTTGTTTGTTTCCTTCCCCTATTTTTTTTTTTTAATCTTCATTTTATTGAGATATATTCACATACCATGCAGTCATACAAAACAAATCGTACTTTCGATTGTTAAAAGTACCATTACATAGTTGTACATTCATCACCTAAATCAATCCCTGACACCTTCATTAGCACACACACAAAAATAACAAGAATAATAATTAGAGTGAAAAAGAGCAATTGAAGTAAAAAAGAACACTGGGTACCTTTGTCTGTTTGTTTCCTTCCCCTATCTTTCTACTCATCCATCCATAAACTAGACAAAGTGGAGTGTGGTCCTTATGGCTTTCCCAATCCCATTGTCACCCCTTATAAGCTACATTTTTATACAACTGTCTTCGAGATTCATGGGTTCTGGGTTGTAGTTTGATAGTTTCAGGTATCCACCACCAGCTACCCCAATTCTTTAGAACCTAAAAAGGGTTGTCTAAATTGTGCGTAAGAGTGCCCACCAGAGTGACCTCTCGGCTCCTTTTGGAATCTCTCTGCCACTGACGCTTATTTCATTTCCTTTCACATCCCCCTTTTGGTCAAGAAGATGTTCTCCGTCCCACGATGCCAAGTCTACATTCCTCCCCGGGAGTCATATTCCACGTTGCCAGGGAGATTCACTCCCCTGGGTGTCTGATCCCACGTAGGGGGGAGGGCAGTGATTTCACCTTTCAAGTTGGCTTAGCCAGAGAGAGAGGGCCACATCTGAGCAACAAAGAGGCATTCGGGAGGAGGCTCTTAGGCACAACCATAGGGAGGCCAAGCCTCTCCTTTGCAGCAACCGTCTTCCCAAGGGTAAAACCTATGGTAGAGGGCTCAACCCATCAAACCACCAGTCCCCTATGTCTGTGGTCATGTTAGCAACCATGGAGGTGGGGTAGGCGAATACCCCTGCATTCTCCACAGGCTCCTCAAGGGGGCACTACATCTTTTTTTTTCCTTGTTTTTCTTTTTTTCTTTTTTTAACTTTCCCTTCTTTTTTAAATCAACTGCATGAAAAAAAGTTAAAAAGAAAACAAACATACAATAAAAGAACATTTCAAAGAGACCATAACAAGGGAGTAAGAAAAAGACAACTAACCTAAGATAACTGCTTAACTTCCAACATGTTCCTACTTTACCCCAAGAAAGTTAACTAATATAGCAACATTTCTGTGAACTTGTTCCTACTATATCCATCAGAAATTAACAGACCATAGTCATTCCTGGGCATCCCCAGAACGTTAAATAGCTTATCTGTTCTTCTTGGATTATTGTTCCCCCTTCCTTAATTGCTCTCTATTGCTAGTTCCCCTATACTCTACCTTATAAACCATTTGTTTTACATTTTTCAAAGTTCACATTAGTGGTAGCATATAATATTTCTCTTTTTGTGCCTGGCTTATTTCGCTCAGCATTATGTCTTCAAGGTTCATCCATGTTGTCATATGTTTCACGAGATCATTCCTTCTTACTGCCGCGTAGTATTCCATCGTGTGTATATACCACATTTTATTTATCCACTCATCTGTTGAAGGACATTTGGGTTGTTTCCATCTCTTGGCAATTGTGAATAATGCTGCTATGAACATTGGCGTGCAGATATCTGTTCGTGTCACTGCTTTCCAATCTTCCGGGTATATACCGAGAAGTGCAATCGCTGGATCGAATGGTAACTCTATATCTAGTTTTCTAAGGAACTGCCAGACTGACTTCCAGAGTGGCTGAACCATTATACAGTCCCACCAACAATGAATAAGAGTCGCAATTTCTCCACATCCCCTCCAGCATTTGTAGTTTCCTGTTTGTTTAGTGGCAGCCATTCTAACCAGTGTTAGATGGTATCTCATTGTGGTCTTAATTTGCATCTCTCTAATAGCTAGTGAAGCTGAACATTTTTTCATGTGTTTCTTGGCCATTTGTATTTCCTCTTCAGAGAACTGTCTTTTCATATCTTTTGCCCATTTTATAATTGGGCTGTCTGTACTATTGTCATTGAGTTGTAGGATTTCTTTATATATGCAAAATATCAGTCTTTTGTCAGATACATGGTTTCCAAAAATTTTTTCCCATCGAGTTGGCTGCCTTTTTACCTTTTTGAGAAATTCCTTTGAGGTGCAGAAACTTCTAAGCTTGAAGAGTTCCCATTTATCTATTTTCTCTTTTGTTGCTTGTGCTTTGGGTGTAAAGTCTAGGAAGTGGCCGCCTAATACAAGGTCTTGAAGATGTTTTCCTACATTATCTTCTAGGAGTTTTATGGTACTTTCTTTTATATTGAGATCTTTGGTCCATTTTGAGTTAATTTTTGTGTAGGGGGTGAGGTAGGGGTCCTCTTTCATTCTTTTGGATATGGATATCCAACTCTCCCAGCCCCATTTGTTGAAAAGACCATTATGACTCAGTTCAGTGACTTTGGGGGCCTTATCAAAGATCAGTCGGCCATAGATCTGAGGGTCTATCTCTGAATTCTCAATTCGATTCCATTGATCTATATGTCTATCTTTGTGCCAGTACCATGCTGTTTTGGCAACTGTGGCTTTATAATAAGCTTCAAAGTCAGGGAGTGTAAGCCCTCCCACTTCGTTTTTCTTTTTTAGAGTGTCTTTAGCAATTCGAGGCATCTTCCCTTTCCAAATAAATTTGATAACTAGCTTTTCCAAGTCTGCAAAGTAGGTTGTTGGAATTTTGATTGGGATTGCATTGAATCTGTAGATGAGTTTGGGTAGAATTGACATCTTAATGACATTTAGTCTTCCTATCCATGAACATGGAATATTTTTCCATCTTTTAAGGTCCCCTTCTATTTCTTTTAGTAGAGTTATGTAGTTTTCTTTGTATAGGTCTTTTACATCTTTGGTTAAGTTTATTCCTAGGTACGTGATTTTTTTATTTGCTATTGAAAATGGTATCTTTTTCTTGAGTGTCTCTTCAGTTTGTTCATTTCTAGCATATAGAAACATTACTGACTTATGTGCATTAATCTTGTATCCCGCTACTTTGCTAAATTTGTTTATTAGCTCTCGTAGCTGTATCGTCGATTTCTCAGGGTTTTCTAGATATAAGATCATATTATCTGCAGACAATGACAGTTTTACTTCTTCTTTTCCAATTTGGATGCCTTTTATTTCTTTGTCTTGCCGGATTGCCATGGCTAGCACTTCCAGCACAATGTTGTATAACAGTGGTGACAGCGGGCATCCTTGTCTTGTTCCTGATCTTAGAGGGAAGGCTTTCAGTCTCTCACCGTTGAGTACTATGCTGGCTGTGGGTTTTTCATATATGCTCTTTATCATGTTGAGGAAGTTTCCTTCAATTCCTACCTTTTGAAGTGTTTTTATCAAAAACGGATGTTGGATTTTGTCAAATGCTTTTTCAGCATCTATTGAGATGATCAATTGATTTTTCCCTTTTGACTTGTTAATGTGTTGTAATACATTGATTGATTTTCTTATGTTGAACCATCCTTGCATGCCTGGAATGAACCCCACTTGGTCATGGTGCATGATTTTTTTAATGTGTCTTTGGATTCGATTTGCAAGTATTTTGTTTAGGATTTTTGCATCTATATTCATTAGGGAGATTGGCCTGTAGTTTTCCTTTTTTGTAGCATCTTTGCCTGGTTTTGATATTAGATTGATGTTAGCTTCATAAAATGAGTTAGGTAGTGTTCCATTTTCTTCAATGTTTTGAAAGAGTTTGAGTAAGATTGGTGTCAGTTCTTTCTGGAAAGTTTGGTAGAATTCCCCTGTGAAGCCATCTGGCTCTGGGCATTTATTTGTGGGAAGATTTTTGATGACTGATTGGATCTCTTTGCTTGTGATGGGTTGGTTGAGGTCTTCTGTTTCTTCTCTGGTCAGTCTAGGTTGTTCATATGTTTCCAGGAAATTGTCCATTTCTTCTACATTATCCAGTTTGTTGCCATACAGTTGTTCATAATATCCTCTTATAATTTTTTTAATTTCTTCAGGATCCGCAGTTATGTCACCTTTTTCATTCATTATTTTGTTTATATGGGTCTTCTCTCTTTTTGATTTTGTCAGTCTAGCTAGGGGCTTGCCAATCTTGTTGAACTTCTCAAAGAACCAACTTTTGGTGATATTTATCCTCTCTATTTTTTTTTTTGTTCTCTGTCTCATTTATTTCTGCTTTAATCCTTGTTATTTCTTTTCTTCTACTTGGTTTAGGATTGGTTTGCTGTTCATTTTCTAGCTTCTTAAGTTGATCCATTAGTTCTTTGATTTTGGCTCTTTCTTCCTTTTTAATATATGCGTTTAGTGCTATAAATTTCCCCCTTAGCACTGCTTTTGCTGCGTCCCATAGGTTTTGGTATGTTGTGTTCTCATTTTCGTTCGTCTCTATATATTTAGCAATTTCTCTTGCTATTTCTTCTTTAACCCACTGATTGTTTAGGAGTGTGTTGTTTAACCTCCAGGTATTTGTGAATTTTCTAAGTCTCTGATGGTTATTGACTTCTAATTGTATTCCATTGTGGTCAGAGAATGTGCTTTGAATAATTTCAATCTTTTTAAATTTATTGAGGCTTGTTTTATGTCCCAGCATATGATCTATTCTGGAGAAAGTTCCATGAGCACTAGAAAAGTATGTGTATCCTGGTGATTTGGGATGTAATGTCCTGTATATGTCTGTTAAATCTAATTCATTTATCAGATTGTTTAGGTTTTCAATTTCCTTATTGGTCTTCTGTCTGGTTGATCTATCTATAGGAGAGAGTGATGTGTTGAAGTCTCCCACAATTATTGTGGAAACATCAATTGCTTCCTTTAGTTTTGCCAGTGTTTCTCTCATGTATTTTGTGGCACCTTGATTGGGTGCATAGACATTTATGATTGTTATTTCTTCTTGTTGAATTGCCCCTTTTATTAGTATATAGTGGCCTTCTTTGTCTCTCAAAACATCCCTGTATTTAAAGTCTATTTTATCTGAGATTAATATTGCTATACTTGCTTTCTTTTGGCTGTAGCTTGCATGAAATATTTTTTTCCATCCTTTCACTTTCAGTTTCTTTGTGTCCCTGTGTCTAAGATGAGTCTCTTGTATGCAACATATTGATGGTTCATTTTTTTTGATCCATTCTGTGAATCTATACCTTTTAATTGGGGAGTTTAATCCATTTACATTTAACGTTATAACTGTGAAGGCATTTCTTGAATCAGCCATCTTATCCTTTGGTTTATGTTTGTCATATTTTCCCCCTCTGTCTATTAATATCCTTTATTGTACCCATACCGAATCTCTTTAGTACTGAACCTTTCTCCAAGTCTCTCTGTCCTTTCTTTGTTTCTCTGTCTGTAGGGCTCCCTTGAGTATCTCCAGTAGGGCAGGTCTCTTGTTAGCAAATTCTCTCAGCATTTGTTTGTCTGTGAAAAATTTAAGCTCTCCCTCAAATTTGAAGGAGAGCTTTGCTGGATAAAGTATTCTTGGCTCGAAATTTTTCTCACTCAGAATTTTAAATATATCGTGCCACTGCCTTCTCGCCTCCATGGTGGCTGCTGAGTAGTCACTACTTAGTCTTATGCTGTTTCCTTTGTATGTGGTGAATTGCTTTTCTCTTGCTGCTTTCAGAACTTTCTCCTTCTCCTCTGTGTTTGACAGTGTGATCAGTATATGTCTCGGAGTGGGTTTATTTGGATTTATTCTATTTGGAGTTCGCTGAGCATTTATGATTTGTGTATTTATGTTGTTTAGAAGATTTGGGAAGTTTTCCCCAACAATTTCTTTGAATACTCTTCCTAGACCTTTACCCTTTTCTTCCCCTTCTGGGACACCAATGAGTCTTATATTCAGACGTTTGATATTATCTATCATATCCCTGAGGTCCATTTCGATTTTTTCAATTTTTTTCCCCATTCTTTTATGCTTTAATTTTCCATTCTGTCATCTTCCAGGTCACTGATTCGTTGTTCAACTTCCTCTGGTCTTGTACTATGAATGTCCAGAATCTTTTTAATTTGGTCAACAGTTTCTTTAATTTCCATAAGATCATCCATTTTTTTATTTAGTCTTGCAATGTCTTCTTTATGCTCTTCTAGAGTCTTCTTGATTTCCTTTGTATCCCATACTATGGTCTCATTGTTCATCTTTAGTTCTTTGAGTAGCTGCTCTAGGTGCTGTGTCTCTTCTGGTCTTTTGATTTGTGTGCTTGGGCTTGGGTTATCCATATCGTCTGGTTTTTTCATATGCTTTATAATTTTCTGTTGTTTTTGGCCTCGTGGCATTTGCTGAACTTGATAGTGTTCTTTTAGGATTTGTAGACCAATTGAAGTCCTTATCTCTAATTTATCATATCTACAGCTTCGTGGAGTACACTTTCTCTAACCAGCAGGTGGCGTCCATGAGCCACCTGTTCTCCACAAGCCAGTTCTCCCCTGCTTAGCCTTTTTGGTGAGTGGGGGAGTGAGTCTTGTGGGGTCCAACTGGTGTACCAAGCTTGCGTGTGTAGTTGGTGTGCCCTGTATATGGGGCGTGTTTCTGGGCAGTCAGGGATGGGGGGTGGCCCTAACAATCAAATCTCCCTGGTGATCCTAGAGTTTTAAAGCTGCTGCAATAGTCTAATCCTTCAGTTCAGTCCTGCCACAGTTTGTCTCTGCCACTGACCCACAAGTCGTTGGTATTGGCGTATGGCTCCTGAGACTTGCAAGTGGGCCCCTCTTCCAGGCCGTGCACCCCGGGTCCTCTGTTGAGGGATGACTGTGCTATGTCACAGGTGAGTGCCATCCTCCCAGGGCAGTTCTGGGCTGCTGGGCTGTGTAGGGAGGCTCCCAGTCTGCTGCAATGATGGCTGAATGGGGCTTTGTTAATTCACACTGCTCCACCTTCCCAACTCTGGGACAATCAGCTGAGGTTGCAGGGAAGGCTAATCTCCACGCCCAGTTTTGTGGTGTGTGCTTGTTATTTGAAGCACTTCCATCACACTGGGTTGTCTGGGGCAGCTCTGGGCTATGGGGCTGGTGATGGGCAGGAGTGTTTCCTGTCCACCAGGATGATGGCTGTGAGCGGACACCCCCCTTTTCTTGGGAAGTTGTGGTGTTTAGTGAATTTTCTCAGCCACTGGATTATTGCGTTTTGTCTCAGAGCTCTCTTAGTTCTGCTCTTGACTTGACCTGCTCAAATTGCAAGTCTTTGAAGCTTTCTGTATTGGGCTTCTTAGAGTAATTGTTTTAGAAAAAGCAAAAAGGGATTAAAAAAAAAAAAGGGGGCCCTCCTCAGAGATCTAATGGGTTATTGAAATGCTAAGAGACAAAGCAACCAGGGCCATTAAGGAAAGGTCCACAGGGCAGAGAGATCAGCTTTTCTTCGGGATTTGCATATGCGCCTCAGGGCCTGAGCTCTGCCCTTCCCCTTTCTATGTTCACCAGAACTCCAAAAATCCTCCGCTTTTATTTTGGAGTTTTTCGTGTTGTTTTTTTTCTATGCCTGTCTCCTCTCTGCTGGGCTGGCTGCTCTCAGATTCTCTGGTGTCTGGTCTCAGTCTGTCTATGGTTGGAGTTTGGATCAGTAGAATGAGTTTCCGATAAGGGCTGCCACTGTTGTTCTCCCTTCTCCTTCCCAGAGCTGACAGCCCCTCCTCCCACGGGACTGAGCCTGGCAGGGAGGGGCGTGGGTCCCCTGGCCACAAAAACTTACAGATTTCGCTGATCTCAGCAGTTCCACATTTTCATGAGTGTTGTATGAAGTATGCCCAAAGTCAGATTGCTCTGTGGTGTCCAGTCCACGCAGTTCCTGGCTTTCTACCTACTTTCCTGGAGGAGTAACTAAAACATACAGCTCACCAGTCCGCCATCTTGCCCCACCTCCCCTTTTTTTTTTTTTAAATAAACTTTTTTAAATGGAGAAATAAATCCAGCCCTTCTCTTTGAAACACGTACTAAGCTCTAAATGGTTCAGAATCAAGTATTTTTTCAGTTTTTCCCCAATGTAATAGAACACATGAACTTTGTCTCTCTTTGGGAATTCTGATCATTTTCTAAGTTTTGTCTTAAAAACTACTGTTAAAGATAGGGAGCCATGCTGGTTAAGATTTTCCAGCTGCCCACTTTATACCTAATGTAGCCATGTAGATTGGTACCTTCGAGCACCACACCCATGATAACGCCTGCCGATATTTCACTATGAAGGAGAAGATCACCTACAGCACTGGACAAGTGATAAGCCCTAACCAAAAGATTCTTGACTCGGCCTCTGAAACAGCTTTATTCCCTTGAAAGGATGCCTTCTAGGACTCAATAACTCGGTGGCTCTTTCCGTCTTCATCAATATTCCACCAATGTAGGCCAACCATTAATCTACTTGGGATGTCCTTTGTCATCTTACAGGCAATGAAGCTGCTGCTGAACAATTCACAGAGAAGATAGACTATAATTGCACTGACTTGGAAGAATAAATGGAGAAATGACTCCACTCTGTGTCTGATTTTGGACTTTTTTTGGCCTATTTGTAGTCTCCTCTTCAGCACCAAGCACCAAGCAGTGGAATATCTTCAATGTCATCATGACTGTCCTGCTGCAACATAGAGGCCGTGTGCCAGCCCCACTTCCCACTGCCACATCAGTATGGCAACACAGCACTGCTGGGGCCAGATGATGGAACTTAAGTGCAGTTATTTTTTTAATAATATTTTTATTTTAGAATATAACATATATACATAGAAGTCATAACTTTCCAAGTGCAATTTGACAAGTAGTAAGCAAATTAAAATATATATATATATATATATATATATATATATATATATATATATATATAGGTTACAGTTCCACAGTTTCAGTCATTTCCTTATTGTGACATATAACAAATATACAAAAAGGTAATACCTTTCAAAGTATGATTTAACAAGTAGATACATAGGAAATTTCCAAAGCTGTTATGAGTTATAGTACCCTAGTTTCAGACATTTCCTTATTGTAAAATGTAACATACATACAAAGAGGCATAGCTTTCAAATTACAATTTAACAAGTAGCTATGGAACAAATTTCAAAGGATACCCACTGCCACCATTTTATTCAATATTGTGCTAGAAGATCTAGCTAGAGCAATTAGTCAAGAAAAAGAAATAAAAGGCATGCAAATTGGAAAGGAGGAAGTAAAACTATCACTGTTTGCAAAGGACATGATCCTATATGTAGAAAATCCTGAAAAAATCTAGAGCAAAGCTACTAGAATTAATAAATGATTACAGCAAAGTGGCAGGGTAAAAGATCAATATGCAAAAATCAGTAGTATTTCTGTACACTAGTAAGAAGAAATCTGAGGAGGAAATCAAGAACAAAATTCCATTAACAGTGGCAACCAAAATAATCAAATGTTTAGGAATAAATTTATCCAGGGACACAAAAGACCTTTACGTAGAAAACTATAAGAAATTGCCAAAAGAAATCACAGAGGATCTAAATAAATGGAAGGACATACCATGTTCATAGATTGGAAGACTAAATATAGTTAAGATGTCTATTCCACCTAAACTGATTCATAGATTCAATGAACTACCAATTAAAATCTCAACAACTTACTTTATAGAAATAGAAAAACCAATAAACAAATTTATTTGGAAGGACAGGGTGCCCTGAATAGCTAAAATATCTTGAGAAAGAGGAATGAAGTACGAGGTCTTACATTACCTGACTTCGAAGCATATTACAAAGCTACAGTGGTAAAAACAGCATGGTACTGGCATAAAGATGGATATACTGACCAATGGAATTGAATTGAGTGTTCAGAAATAGACCCTGTCATCTATAAACAATTGATCTTTGATAAGACAGTCAAGCCAACACAACTGGGACAGAGCAGCCTCTTCAATAAATGGCATGTGGAAAACTGGATAGCCATACCCAAAAGAATGAAAATGGGCTCCCACCTCACACCTTATACAAAAAATTAACTCAAAGTGAATCAAAGACCTAAAATTAGAGCTAAGAGCTTAAAACTTTTAGATGAAAATTTAGGGAAATATCTTAAAGGTCTTGTGATAGGAAGTGGTTACCTAGACCTTATACCCAAAGCATGGTCAGTGAAAGAAAAATGGATAAGTGGGATCTCTTCAAAATTTTACAGTTTTGTGCATCAAAGGACTTTGCCAGAAAAAGTAAAAAATGCAGCCCTTGCCTTGGGAGACAATATTTGGAAACCACTTATCAGGTAAGGTTTAATATCCAGAATATATAAAGAGATCTTACAACTCAACAACAAAATGACAAACAATACAATTTTAAAAATGGGCAAAAGACATGGACACACACCTTTCCAAAGAGGAAATATAAATGTTTCAAAAACATATGAAAAGATGTTCAGCTTTACCAGCTATTAGGGAAATGCAAATAAAACCACAATGAAATATCATCTCACACCTACTAGAATGGCCATCATTAAAAAAAAAAAACAACAACAGAAAATTACAAGTGCTGGAGAGGATGTGGAGAAAGAGACACACTTATTCACTGTTGGTAGGAATGTAGAATGGTGCAACCACTCCAGGAGGCAGTGTGGTGTTTCCTCAAGCTAAGCATTGAATTACATTATGATTCAGCAATCCCATTACTAGGTGTTTATTTAGAGGAACTGAAGGGAAAGACACAAACAGACATTTGCACACCAATGTTTATAGCAGCACTATCCATGTTTGCCAAGAGATGGAAATAGCGCAAATGTCCGTCAACAGATGGGTGGATAAACAAACTGTGGTACATTCATATGATGGCATATTATGCAACTGTAAGACAGAATAAAGTCACAAAGCATATAACAACCTGTATATACCTTGAGGATGTTATGTTGAGCAAAATTAGCCAGAAACTAAAGGACACTTTATGGTCTCATTAATATGAACTACTATTAATGAGCAAACTTTGAGAGTTAAAGTTGAGAACACTGGTTATCAGGAGACGGAAAGAGGGTAGACATCAGGCATTTGAAGCTGAAGAATAATAGAATGATCAACAGCATAGATTGTGTAGATCCAGAATTAGTACAGCACTGTGTGATGGTAGCACAATATTGTAAGTACACTGAACAAAGATGAGTGAGTATGGTTGAAATAGGAAGGCCAGGAGCATGTAGGAGACCAGAAGGAAAGATAGAGGATAAAGACTGGGACTGTATAACTTACTGAGACCTAGGTTGGTCAATGATGGTGATTAAATGTGCAAATATAAGAATGTTTTTACATGAGAGAACAAATGAATATCAACTTTTCAAGGTGTTGAGAATGGGATGGTATTGGGGGAAAATACAATCAATGCAAACTAGAATCTATAGTCAACAGTAACATATGTGTCCACTAATTGTAACAAAGGCAATATACCAAAGCTAAATGTTTGTAAGAGGGGGATATAAGGGGATTCTTGGTGATGGTAATGATGTCTGAACTTTCTCATGTATTTTATTTTTATTTTTTCTTTTATTTTTTTTATTCATCATTTTCTTTACTTATTTTCTTTTGTCTCTTTACTTCTCTTCCTCTTTTATTGTGGAAGAAATGGAAATGTCCATGTATAGATTATTTCTGTGAATGTATGACTATGTGATTATACTGGGAACTACTGATTGTTTACTTAGGATTTAATATTTGAAAAATTAACAGAGAGATCCATGTGCTTGAGAAAATGTGGAGAGAGGGATATACCTAATCACTGCTGGTGTGGAAATAGAATGGTGCAGTCCATCTGGAGGGCAGTGTGGTGGTTCCACAGGAAGCTAAATATGGGTTTGCCATATTGTCCTGCAACCCCGTTATTGGGTATATACTTGGAAGAACTGAGAGTGGAGATACAAATGGACATTTGCACACTGGTGTTTGTGTCAGCAGTATTCATGATTCACAATGGATGGAGGTGGCCTAAGGGTACATCAACTGATGATGGAGAATGGTGGTGTGTACATACAAAGGAATATTGAGCAGCTGCAAGAAGAAATGAAGTTGTGAGTTGTGCAACTGTCATAGGTTGATCTCTTTATACCTCAAAACTATTATCTCCATTAGAAAAGGCCTAAGCCTTATCAGGTTGTGATTCAATGGGTTTGGGTTTCATCAAGTAACCTCCCACTCAATTAGAAGTATAGGGACAGACAATAGTTTAAAGGTAAAGATCATTCAAAACAAGAATTCAACTTCAACACATTTTTACTAAAAGAGCACTTAAGGTAAAAGGAACTAGCTTACAATGTAAAAATTAATTGATATATTACTAAGCCTGGGAGCCCCCACACCTCCAGATGCAGTTGGACATGAAATCAGAAAGCTCCCCCTTGTCTGAGTTACAGAAAACTTATAGCATCTTTATTTAGAGTACCTTTAATGAAGTCATATTCTATTTTAAATTGAATGATGCTTTGTGAACACGTATGAATCAGGAAGTGAAGCGTCTTGATCCATGAGTGGTTCAAGATTGAAGGAGGGTATGCATAATGTTATTAGAGACTTAGCCTTGAATGCATGTAAAACTACTGATAACAATTTTTTACTAATTAAGCTATGACTTCCATAAGAGCAATATAGCATACTTTTACTTATATAAAGTCTAAAAATTAGAAAAGAGATTACTGCTACTTGTCTTTAACTTGTTAATATAGTTTTCTTATTCTATGATTAGTTTAGCCATCACATCATATTGATAAATATAATTTGTTTAGGACTGTATTCAACCTTGCTACATTAATTGTGGCTTATTTATGGTTAAAACAACTGCAGCTGCATCCTGTTTTCACAGAGGACCAGATGATTACATGTTATCTATATCTAAGAAGGTTGAGAGGGCATTTCTGCTTTCTTGAAAATATTCAAAGCTTTTTAAACTGTTTAGCTTCTCTTTCAGTATAATCTTCTAATATAGGACTTGAAGGATATGAATCATCTGTACCAGTCTTTATAGTAGGGCCTTTTCACTTTTTATCATTTGAAAATTGTACTTGAGTGTTTTTAGGTAAAAGTTCTGTGAAATATGCTTCTATATCAGAAGGAATAACTGGTTCTTCACTATCAGAACAGAAAACATCAGGTGGTATATGAAAGCAACATAGAAGGAGTCAGAATCCTCATTATCAGATTCCTCAGTAGAGTTATTATCCTATGACACAACTAGGTAAATGGACTCTGAGGATAGTATGTTGCATGAAATAAGCCAGAAATGAAAAGACAGACATAATGCCTCACTAATATGGACTAACTATAATGTGCAACTCTGAGAATGGAATCTGAGAAATTAGATTATTACAGGAAAGCTTATTGTAATGGTTCCTAGATTGTAAGCTCTTACAGCAGTTACCTCTACTCCTGAGGTGTAATGGTTGTTTCTAGATTCTGAGATGCTGAGCTCTTATGTATAATATGGTTGGTCTCTGGAACTTCAGGTAT
Source organism: Choloepus didactylus (assembly GCF_015220235.1). Classification (NCBI taxonomy): domain Eukaryota; kingdom Metazoa; phylum Chordata; class Mammalia; order Pilosa; family Megalonychidae; genus Choloepus; species Choloepus didactylus. The sequence continues at coordinate 180,800,554 of NC_051310.1, read as the reverse complement.
CTGTGTAACACCTGAGACTCATAGCTAGAGTTTAGTAGCTGTGAATGCCAACATTACTGCATACAGCAAATATTAAAGAAACTGAAAAAGACATCAGATTTCAGTTAGAGATATGAATAAAATGGCCTTGGTTAGGACTAAGGTAAATCAGTCTAAAGGGTAGAGGTTGATACTTATTGTGCTTTGAAACTGCAACTTCTGTGTGAGAACAAGGGTAGGGATGTTTATTTAGTGGAAAATCTTTATTTTCTATAGTGTGCTATATAATTTAATTTGTATGGTCAGTTTATTCAAGCATCATAATTACATGTAACCTTAAATAGGGAATGAGATCTGATTTGCACAGGTTAGTGTGAAGCTGTGATACATCCCAGAGTATTTTGGGCAGAGGATAAAAATGTATTTGCAAAGGCTCCTTGAGGGACTGAGGAAGAATGTGGAAATATTAAATTTACACACCTGGGGAATTCCTTATATTCTCACAAACATTGGGGAATCCCAGTTTAATTTGCCAAGCCCTCAATCTTGGGGCTTGCCCTTATGAATCCAGTTACTGCAAAGGAGAGGCCAAGTCCACTTATAATGTGCCCAGTAGTCACCCCCAAAGAACCTCTTTTGTTGCTCAGATGTGGCCTCTCTCACTAAGCCAACTCAGTAGGTAGACTCACTATCCTCCCCCCTACATGGGATATGACTCCCAGGGGTTTAAATCTCCCTGGCAACATGAGACATGACTCCCAAGGATGAGTTTGGACCCAGCATCATGTGATTGAGAAAGCCTTCTTGACCAAAAGGGGGAAGAGCAATGAAACAAAGTGAAGTTTCAGGGGCTGAGAGATTGCAAATGGAGTCTAGAGGTCAGTTGGGGAGTTATTCTTATGCATTATATAGATATTCTCTTTTAGTTTTAGCATATTAGAATAATTAGAAGGAAATACTTGAAGCTGTTGAACTGCAACCCAGTAGACTTGATTCTTGAAGACAAGTATATAACTCTATAGCTTATATGCTGTGACCATGTGATTGTAGAAAACCTTGTGACTCACACTCCCTTTATCCAGTGTATGGAGATATGAGTAGAACAATGGGGCAAAAAAGTAAATAAATAATGGAGGTGATGGGGGAATGAGTTGTTTTGGGTGTTCTTTGTTACTTTTATTTTTATTTTTGGAGTAATGAAACTGTTCAAAAATTGTAGTGATGAATACACAACTATATGATGATAACTGTGAACAACTGATTGTATACTTTGGATGATGCATGGTATGTGACTATATCCAATAAAATTGCAAGGAATAAAAACCCCAGAGAACTGTACACCACACACACACACATGCACACACAAAGATAAAAATTTTAAAAATGATAAAAAGAAAAATACATTAAAAACAGTTTAACATAATTTCACAAACTTATTTTATGTGTGCATGTAGGAGAAGAGTCATTATGTAATTTGAAAAGTTTCAAAAAATTAAAAAAATGAGAAGGACATGGTCCAGTCTCCTGGAAGCTCACTACGAATGAAAGAAAGAATTTCATTTACAAGACAGCTTGAAATGGATAATATAATGAGACAATAAACAATATACTAAAGTAGAATGGAGGTGTAATCTATTTTGCCTGTAGGAAATGTTATCCTTTTTCATAGATTCTAAGTAGCTCACATTGGGATTAAAGTATTGTTCTAGTTTGCTAATGCTGCAGAATGCAAAACACCAGAGATGGATAGGCTTTTATAAAATGGGGGTTTATTTCACTACACAGTTACAGTCTTAAGGCCACAAAGCGTCCAAGGTAACACCTCAGCAATCGGGTACCTTCACTGGAGGATGGCCAATGGCGTCCGGAAAACCTCTGTTAGCTAGGAAGGCAGCTGGCATCTGCTCCAAAGCTCTGGCCTCAAAACAGCTTTCTCCCAGGACATTCCTCTCTAGCAAGCTTGCTGCTCTTCAAAACATCACTCCCAGCTGCACTCAGTTTCCTCTCTTTGAGTCAGCTCATTTATATAGCTCCACTGATCAAGGCCCACCCTGAATGGGCGGGACCATGCCTCCATGGGAACATCCCATCAGAATCATCACCCACAGCTGGGTGGGGCACACTCCAAGCAAATCCAACCAGCACCAAAATGTCTGCCCCACAAGACTACAAAGATAATGGCATTTGGGGGACACAATACATTCAAACCGGCACATTCCACCCCCTGGATCCCAAAATGACATTATCTTTCCAAATACAAAATACATTCATTCCACAATACCACAGAAACTTAAATCATTTCAGTAACAAAAATTAAGTACAAGATCCCATCAGAATCAATTATAGGCATGGCCAGTCCTAAGGCATAATTTTTCTTTAGCTGTGGATCTGTGAACTTAGAACAAGTTAGGTGCTCCCAATATACAAAGGAGAGACATTCATAGGATAAACATTTCCATTGCCATAAGGAGAAACAGTAAGGAAAACAGGGTTAACAGGAGCAAAACAGTTCCTAAAACCCGCAGGACAAACTCCATTAGATTTCAAAGTCTGAGAGTCATTTAAAGAACAATGTTGCATCCTTGGGGCTTGAGAGAGCGGGAGTCTAACCCTTCCTAAGGGCCTTTGTGGCAGCCCTTTCCTCTCCAAGCACTTGGGTGAGTGCTCCAACATATCCACATATTGGGGAGACCACCTTCTTGGCCCCACCCTCCTCAAACATCGGGGCAGCTCCCGGATTCCCTTCCATCTCCGGGGCACACACTCAACCCCTTCAGAACAGTGTGGTCACAGCCAGGCTCTCTCCAATTCCCTGGGAATGTGCTCCACCCTCTTTGGGACCTCAGATGGCAAAACTCTTCCAGAGCATCGAGGCGGAAAGCCCGCCCTCGACCTCCAGGGCAAACTCACCCTTTCCATGCATGTGGGCTGCTCCGCTCTCCCAGCCCGAGACCTCCTGACTCCAGACCTCAACCTCCATGGCTCTGTCTTTGAAGAGATTTTTCCTTTAATTTTTTCCTTGTGTGTCTCCTCCAGTCCAGACAGGCAATGGCTCTGTCTATAAAGATCTCGCAAAAATTCTGTTGGCTTTGCATGAAGCACACAGGGGTCAAAGCCATTAGACAATAGGACTTTCCACAAATCCTTTCTGGATAATTCCATCTCCAATCTTGGCTTGTACTAAAATGGTAGCTGGGTTCCATGTTTGGTTACATCCTCATGTTGGGCTATAGCTTCAGGGATTCCACCCCCTGGAAGCTCGTGATTTTCCAAGTGATCAGCTTTTGTTCTCTTTGAACCCAAGAGTTCTAAGTTTATCTCTTTCTGCTCGCATTTTACTATAAGCTGCAAGGAGAAGCCAGGGTACCTCCTCCAAATGTAGTCTGGAGATCTCCTCAGCTAAGTATTCCAGGTTGTCGCTTTCAAATTCTTCCTTCCATCTGACACCAGGACTCAATTTTGCCAAATTCTCTGCCACTTTAAAACAAGGATCGCCTTTCTTCCAGTTTGCAACAACACATTCATCATTTTGGTTCAAGGCCTCGTCAGAAGTATCTTTAGAGTCCATATTTCCACAAACAGTCTCTTTAAAGCAGTTTTGGGCTTTTCCATCAAGCTCCTCACAATTCTTCCAGAATCTTCCCCATTAGCCATTTAAAAAGCTGTTCCAACATGTTTGGTATTTGCAAAGTCAGCAGCAAAAGCACCCCACTTCTCTGGTACCAAAATCTGTCCTGGTTTGCTAATGCTGCAGAATGCAAAACACCAGCGATGGATAGGCTTTTATAAAACGGGGGTTTATTTCGCTACACAGTTACAGTCTTAAGGCCACAAAGCGTCCAAGGTAACACCTCAGCAATCGGGTACCTTCACCGGAGGATGGCCAATGGCGTCCGGAAAACCTCTGTTAGCTAGGAAGGCAGCTGGCATCTGCTCCAAAGCTCCGGCCTCAAAACGGCTTTCTCCCAGGACATTCCTCTCTAGCAAGCTTGCTGCTCTTCAAAACATCACTCCCAGCTGCACTCAGTTTCCTCTCTTTGACTCAGCTCATTTATATAGCTCCACTGATCAAGGCCCACCCTGAATGGGTGTGGCCATGCCTCCATGGGAACATCCCATCAGAATCATCACCCATAGCTGGGTGGGGCACACTCCAAGCAAATCCAACCAGCACCAAAATGTCTGCCCCACAAGACTACAAAGATAATGGCATTTGGGGGACACAATACATTCAAACCGGCACAAGTATATTGCATTTTAAAATTGCTATTAGCCATGTGGAAGTCATGGTATAGTGGACACGTGACTCCATTTAACAACTTCTTGGAAGATCAAGGAAGAGCTGATTTCCTGTTGCTTGGAGTATATAAAACTTTGAAGAGTGCATTAATAGACATGTTGGGAAAGAATATTCTAGTCTAAAAGTTCAGAAATTGCAAATTTTTCATAGATTATTGAAGAAAGAATCAATCATAGTGTACTGCATTTACTTCCTACATTTCATAAATAAAGATACTTAAAAGACTCATCCAAAATCATCTACCAATTTGGTGACAGATTCAAGATTAGAGATAAAGCCTCCTGCCTTTTGAAAGTTATGGATATTGAACCTGTATGGATATGGCAGAAGGAACTTGACTAATTGAAATAGCAGATGACTCTGGGAAGGTGGATGGTTGAGAGTAATTGAAATTGATAGTTGATTTATCCGTGGGAATTTAACTGGCAGTATGGACACTTTATCATAGCTTTCTGCCTATTTAGCAAACTTAGGTGTAAAGAAAATATTTCCCATGTGGTGGCGATAAAGTGGGAGGGGGTTGAGATTATGCATTTTTTTTTTCCCTGTAGATTTTAAGTCAAGATTTGTCTCAGAAACCTTTTATTTTAACTGTATTATGTCAGCCATAGACGTGATTGTTGTCATTTTTTGGTTATTGTTTTGAAAGATGAATTGTGCTGGAAGATTTAAAGTTTTAGGGAAAAAAGCAAAGAAGTTAGAAAATAAGTGAAAAAATAAGTCATCTTTACAATATCCTAAAACAGATTTTTCCAAAATGTTATCCTCTGGGGTAAATTTTGGGTGTTCCCTAGCCTAATAGTCCTTCAAGAAAGTGATAAGTATTAAAATATTTTTAAAAGTTTAAAAATGACAATAACACATGGTTTTGTTTTTAAGACTAGAAATGTGAAATTCAAATTGTAAGCCACTTCTGGGAGTATAGGTTGGAATATATGTTCTATTTAGGAATAATTTGGTATAGTGAAAAGAACACTGGCCTAAAATTAGGTGTTGGAGTTCTATTTTTATTTGTAAATGTCTCTCTAATCTTGGAGTTTTGAAACTGTCTGTGCTTCTGTATCCTCAATTATAAGATAAATGGTTGGATAGACTTATGATCTCTGCAGTTAATGCAAACCATGCAAATAATGCTTGGTTCTATAGTTAAAAAAAGTCCAATCACATTAAATTCACCAATTACATAATTAATGTAAAACCTCTGAGATTTCATCTAATTGGCCAATATTTGGCTAATAGACATGTCTTTTAATATAATTTTAATTTAAACTAGTAGCAGTAAATTATGACTTTGTTCATATTTCATATAAGTCCAAAATGGAGTTAATTCTTTGATCTTGATATAGGAAAAAATCAGCTTTACAAATTAAAAAAAATGATTTGTCAATATTTGTATCTGTTTCACTGATTTGAAGAGGCTTGTGAAATACATATATTACACAAAGAATAAAATGGAAAGTGTTGAGGTGAAGGTAACAAGGAAAAGTGGTCATAAAAATGGCAGGCTGAGATATGTTTGGTATTTACAGATAAAACTAGGTCAAAAACTAATGCCAAGATTTCTACTGGCCAAAGCAAAGGAATAAACAGGTTCAATTCCCAAGTGTCAGCATTGAAAGAATGTAAAGTAAAAGTGCTAATACGGAGACCTGTTGTGTGTATTTGTGTGTGCACCTGAGTCGGCGGAGGAGGTGGGGGTGAGGGTGAAGATTTTTCCATAGTTCTCATGAACAGAATAACAAGTATTATGCTTGATATATCATTGGTAATACTCCTATAATAAATACAGCAAAGACATTTATACTACAATCTCTCATGGCATTCTTCAAACTGACGTGTAATGGCAAAGAGCAATTTTCAGCAAAAATAACTTTTGCGAGGAGACAAAACAATAGCTTTCAAGGAAAATAATTCTGGTTTGGCCCAAAAGTAAAATTTAGAACAGCTAGGGAAATAGCTCTTTATTTCTTCAGAGAAACACCAATAAATATTATTTTTTTCATGGCCAGATTTTTGGTAAAGTTGGAAAAACAAAGATTAAGGTTGCACTCTGGCATGATGCTGAAGTTCGGATATTATTTATTGCTGATTAATTCCATTTCAGTATGCTTGGACAGTAATCTTGATAGATGTTATAGCTAGTCAGTTTAGGAAAATTATGGAACTTAATCAGGATATGTACCTGAAAAGAAAGCCAAGTGCTTTTCCTAAATATTTTTCATAAAGTTAGTCTGGGTCCATAGCAACACACCTAAAAATTGACAATTTATGCCAGAATTCTTTACCAGTGATCACAGGCATAAGTCTTTTACCTGGAAATAATTCTATCCAGGTAGGTTCCACTAATTTCCCAAAGTGAGCACAAAAATGTTGCAAACACTTGTTGATTGCATAACTTTAATAAATGTGGAGTGAACTTACAAGAAAACATATTACAAAATGTATTTCTAGAATAATGAATATTTTTTACCAACAGAGAGTTAGTGGATGTTAGCCAATTGAATGTTGGAGAAGACTTACCAAAAATAATGATAGGATTTTAAAGTAGTATACCTTAAGCCAGATCAGTTGTCAAAGCTATTTCTAATGCCCAATACCCTGTATCATCTATAGATTTAAGAATACTTACCTTTCCACTCTCAATAGCCAGGGTATATATCTAATCTACAGCTTCAAATCAGTATGGTACAAATATAAAAGGATGGAGATCAAATCCAAACCAAATCCCTGTTTTACACTACTGGAAATGAAATATTCTGTCTAGACTATTTCTGCTAACCCAATACCTTGAAAAGGTATTAATATGTGGACTCTGTTTGAGCATGAGTAATTGGGGGTGAAGATTAATTTTGATTTAGAAAGGTTTTAACCCACAGAGCCGAGCACAAAGAAAATATCAATAAAAGCTAAAACAGATGCTTCCTTTTATGCCTTTTGTCCTTAAGTTGATGAATCAGGGCAGGGAATAGGGTGACACAAGCCAGGTGCCTGTGCACAAAATGGATGCACTCACTCTCAGCTGTAGATAAGTAAACATAAAGGGGTATGATATACCAAAGTAGAGATTCAGAGCTCTTTGCCTCAGATATGGATAATTAGACTTCAGTGAAGGAGCAGGACATTCTAGAAATGAGCCTAGGAGACACAGACTAGTGACATTTCTATACTCTTTGTACAGCTGTGGAGATGGTGTCCACAATAATTTTAATTGTATAATTAGCTGAAATGAGCAGCTAGTAATGTGTAGGAAAGACCTTCTCTGTAACCAGTGGAAGTAACCTTTTCTTGATGATTTTACATTTTTCAAAACTGTCTAATTAAAAGATAAACATTCTTATGGTAGTTAGATATACATATAGCTCAAAAATTAGCTAATCATAAAAAGGCAACATTGGTATTTTAATCTTATACATGTTAAATTAACCCAAAGTGAGAGAGAGAAATCTCATTTTTTCCTTCCAAGGAGAGAGGAGCCAGGCATCTGAGCCCAGGTTTTCACCCATTTTCTTCTACAAAGAATCATCTTTTATGTGGGTGTACATGTGTTGCTCTTTCCACTTCAGAGTCTACATTTTGTGATGTCATTCCCATGTAATTATTACCCCTTTCTCCAAGGTATCACCTGATAATTTGGATTCTCAAAGGTGGCAATTAATCCCAACTTGCTGCTTCATTAGTTTCTAGACCAATCGAAAATCAGAGAAAAGAGCCATATGGAAAATGTACGGTAAAGCTGGTTTGGAGAAAAACATTCCAGGTCCAATACAAAAGGAGGCTTCCTAATGTTCCTCTCACCCCACATCTAGGACCTGCCTCAGCAAAGCCCTTGCATAGCCAGGCAGCCAGCTTGAAGGACCACACACTGTCTCACATACCATGAAGCAATGGACAGGGCAAGAAAGAGGTCTCAGCTTCCTGGAAGCAGGAATGGAAAGGAGAACCTACTTTACCTGCTGGTCATCAGCTCAAACCAAGGGAGAAAGGGAAAGAAGAAAAGTAGTAAAGAGTGAAGAGTGTGGAGTATGCAGGATCAGTCATCTTTATTCCAGTTTTACCTATCAATCCTCATCAAATAGGGATGAGTAATCAGGAAGTGGACAATAGGGTAAAGATAGTTTATGTATCCACCTCTTAGAAGGCAGAAGTAGCACTAAATGTTTCTATACTTGGTCCAAAGAAGTAACATGTGGAATGGGAAAAAATATCTTCCCCTGTGCTGTGTATCATGTAATAGAAAATTATTTAATATGTATATGATGTTAATTTCATGTGTCAATTTGACTAGGTTGTGATGTCCAAGTGTTTGGTCAAGCAAGCAACTGGCTTGATTGTTATTCTGAGGTTATTTCATAGGTGGATTTATGTGATTAGTCAGTTGATTGCATCAATGACTGATTGCATCTATAGTCAACTAAGAAGATTGCCCCCAACAATGAGTGGAGTTTCCTCATCCAATCAGCTGTAGGTCCTAAAACTAGAAATTAAGATTTCAGTAGTCAGAAGGAAGAATTTCCACCTCTACCTCAGCTAGCCAGCTTCTCCTGGGGTATTCAAAGTCACCTTAATCAGAATTTCCAACTTGTGGATTGCCCTACAAAATTTGGTCAGGTGAATTCCCATGGTCATGTGAGCCAAATCCTACAATAAATATCTTATTATTTACATATATATGTATACATACATGTAGGTTCTGTTTCTTTGGTGAACCTTGAATAACACAACATTTTGTCTCTTTTTATCCCCATAAGAACCCTATGATATACCTTATATTCCCATTTTTCAGATTCAGGACTTGAGACATAGTAAGATTGAGTAACTTGCCTCGTGTGACAAGACGAAGATAGTGCAGAGCTCAGACTGAAACCTATGCTCTTAAATACTACATGATATTTTATCACATATCCTTGTAAGGCCCAGTTGAAATGTCGTCTTCTCTATGACACTTCCCTTTTTCCTCTATCAGATATAATCTCAGCATCTCCACTCCTACTTGGTAAATCTGTAGGTCTCCAGCCACTCTTGGACTTTTTTTCTCAATAATATTTTTATAAGAGAAGTTGTAGGTTTACACAAAAAAATCATGCATAAAATGCAGAGTTCCCATATACCTAACCTTCCTCCATCCCCATTATTAACTTTTTGCATTACTGTGGTAACTTTGTTACCAATTGATGAAAGAATATAATTATACTATTAGCTATTGTCCATAGATTACATTAGACTTCACTGTTTGTGTAGTTTAGTCCTATGCATTTTCTTTAAATTTTTTATTCTAGTAACATATATATGACTTAAAATTTCTCTTTTTAACCACATTCAAATTTACAATACAAACATGTTAATTACATTCACAATTTTGTGCTACCATCACCACCATCCATACCAAAACTTTTCATCAATCCACACAGAAATTCAGTGTAATTAATCATTAACTCCCCATTTCCTACCCAACCGCAGCTGCTGGTAAACTGTATTCTAGTTTATGACCTTGACTTTGTGTATAGTAATTATTCCATATCAGTGAGATGACATAATATTTGTCCTTTAGTGTTTTGACATTTTACTGAACATGGTATCTTCAAGGTTCATCTATGTTGTTGCATGTGTCAGAAATTCATTTCTTTCTACAGCTGAATAATATTCCATTGTAGATATATATATAACACATTTTGTTTCTCCATTCATTGGTTGATGGACACTTGGGTGGCTTCCATCTTTTGGCAATTGTGGGTAATGCCACTATGAACATCGATCTGCAAATATCTGTTCAAGACCCTCCTTTCTATTCTTTTGTATAAATACCTAGAAGTGAAATTGCCAGGTCATATGTTAATTCTATACTTTTCCAAAGAATTGCCAAACTGTTTTCCACAGTCACTGCACCATTTTATGTTCACACCAACAATGAATAGGTGTTTCCATTTCTCCACATCTTCCCCAATGTTACTTATTGATATTTTTTTAAATAGTAGCTGTTCTAATGTGTACAAAATAGAATCTCTTTGATTTGTATTTCTTTATTGGCTAATAATGTTGAGCATCTCTTAAAGTGTTTTTTAACCATTTGTATATCTTATTTGGAGAAATGTCTATTCAAATCTTTCACCCACTTGTTAATTAATTTGTTTATGTTTTGTTGATGAGTTGTAGGTTTGTTTATATATTCTGGATATAAAACCCTTATTGGATACATGGTTTCTAAATATTTTCTCCCATTCTGTAAGTTGTCTTTTTACTTTCACAGTGAAGTCCTTTGATGCACAAATTTTTTTTTTATTTGAAGTCCCATTTATCTATTTTTTCTTTTGTTGTTTGTGTTTTTGGTGTCAAGTCTAAGACTAATGCCTAACACAAGGTCCTGAAGATACTTCCATGTTTTTTTCTAGTATTTTTTGTAGTTTTGGTTCCTAAATTTAGGTCTTTGATCTATTTTGAGTTGATTTTTGTATAAGGTGGGAAGTAGGGGTCCACCTTCATTCTTTTGCATATGGGTATCCAGTTTTCTCAGCACTGTTTCTTGAAGGTAGTATTCTTTCTCAAATGAGTGGACTTGACACCTTGATCTAAAATCAATTAGCCATAGATATAAGGGTCCATATCTGAGTGTCAATTCAATTCCAAATGTCTGTATGTCTGTCCTTGTGCCACTGCCATGCTGTTATGACTACTAGAAATCTGTAATAAGTTTTATGATCAGGATGTGTGAATCCTTCAACTTTGTTCTTTCTTTTCAAGAGACCACTTACCCTTACATAAAAATTTGAACATTGGCTTTGCCATTTCTCCTAAAAAGGCTGTTAGAATTTGGACAGGAATTATATCATATCTGTAAATCTATTTGGGTAGAATTGATATCTTAACAGTATTTAATCTTTCAGTCATGAATATAGAGTGTCCTTCTATTTATTTAGGTCTTCTTTGATTTCTTTAGAATGTTTTGTAGCTTTCCATGTATAAGTCCTTTATATCCTTGGTTAAATTTATTCCTACATATTTGATTCATTTAGTTGCTATTATGAATGGAATTTTTTAAAATTTCCTATCCAGATTGTTCTCATATTGTATAGAAACACCACTGATTTTTGCATGTTGATTTTATATCCACAAGTTTTTTGAATTTATTTGCTATCTCTTGTAGGTTCATTGTGGATTTTTCAGGACTTTCTATATATAGGATCACATAATCTGCAAATAGGGAAAATTTTACTTCTATGTTTCCAATTTAGATTCCTTTAATTTATTTTCTTGCCTAGTTGTTCTGGCTAGAACTTCAGTATAGATTTGAGTAACAGTGTTGAGAGTGGGTATCCTTGGCTTGTTCTTTGTGTTAAAGGGAAAGCTTTCAGTCTTTCACCATTTATTTAGTATGATGTTATTTTCAAATATGCCTTTTATCATGTTGAGGAAGTTTCCTTCTATTCCTGTCTTTCGAAGTGTTTTTAACAAGAAGGGGTGCTGGATTTTGTCAAAATGCCGTTTCTGTGTCAATTGAGATGATTGTGTTTTTTCCCCTTTGCACCACTATTGTATTATATTACACTATTTGATTTTCTTATGTTGAAGCATGCTTGCATACCTGGGATAAATCCCTCTTGATCAAGGTGTGTAATTCTTTTGATGTGCTGTCGGATTCTGCTTACTAGTATTTCGCTGAGGATTTTTATGTGTATATTTATAAGGGGTATTGGTCTGTAATTTTCTTTTGGTATCTTTAACTGGCTTTGGTATTAGGATTATATTGGCCTAACATCATGAGAATGAGTTAGGGGGTGTTCTCTTCTCTTTAAGTTTTTGGAAGAGTTTGAGCAGGATTGGGGTTAAGTATTGGAATGTTTGGCAAAATTCATCAATGAAGCCATCTAGTCCTGGCTTTTCTTTGCTGGGACTAGATGACTGATTCAATCTCTTTACTAGTTATTGTTCTGTTGAGATATTCTATTTCTTCTTGAGTCAGTGTAGATAATTTGCAATTTTATAGAAACATCTCCATTTCATCCAGGTTATCTGATTTGTGTATGGTTGTTCATAATAGTCTGTTATAATTCCTTTTATTTCTGTGGGTTTGGTAGTAATGCCCTTCCTTTCATTTCTGATACAGTTAATTGCATCCTCTTGTTTTCTTAATCCAGCTAAAGTTTTGTTGATTTTATTAATCTCTTGAAAGAATCAACTTTTGGTTTCCTATTTATTTCTATTGTTTTGTAATTATCTATTTCATTTTTCTCTGCTTAAATCATTATTTCTTTACTTCTACTTACTTTGGATTTACTTTACTCTTTTTTCCCCTAAATCTTCCAGTTGTGATGTTAGGTCTCTGGTTTGTGATCTTTGTTTTTTTATAAGGTAAGCATTTAGAGTTATAAGTTTCCATCTCAGCATTCCCTTTGCTGCATCCCATAATTTTTTGTATTTTTATTTCCTTTTTAATTTGCTTCAAGATATTTCCTAATTTCCCTTTTGATTTCTTCTTTGGTCCATTTATTGTTTAAAAGTGTTGTTTAATGTCATATTTGTGAATTTTCCAGTTCTCCTTTTGTTATTGATTGCTAACTTTATAGCATTGTGGTCAGAGAAAATAAATTGTATATTTTCAATGTTTTTAATTTGTTGATACTTGTTTTATGATATAACATTTCGTCTATCCGGGGACTGATCCATGTTCACTAAAGAAAAATGTATATTCTGCTGCTGTTGGGTGAAGTGTACTATATATGTTGATTAGGTCTAGTTGGTTTATAGTGTTATTTGTCTTCTATTTCCTAATGATCTTCTATCTAGAGGTTCTATCCATTATTGAAAGTGCTGTATTGAAATCTACTATTATTATAGAAACTTCTATTTCTCCCTTCAGATCTGCCAATATTTGCTTCATATATTTTCTGGTTTTGCCATTAGGTGCATATATATATTTATAGTTGTTATGTCTTCTTGTTGAATTGGCCCCTTTATCAGTATATAGTAACTTTCTTTGTCCCTTGTCACAGTTTTGACTTAAAATCTATTTTACCTGATATTAGTATAGCTACCCCAGCTTCCTTTTGGTTACTATTTGCATGGTTTATTTTTTCTCATCCTTTTACTTTCAGCCTGTTTGTTTCTTTTAATTTATAGAAATACTGTATAGCTGTGTAATGCTCTCTTATCCATTCTGCCAATCTCTGCCTTTTGACTGGAGAGTTTAATTTGTTTACTTTTAAAGTAACTGCTGATGGTACAGAACTTTCTGCTGTCATTTTGCTACATGATCTTTGTAAATCTTATACCTTTTTGCCCCTCAATTCTTCATTTAATGCATACTTTCAAATTCATTTGATTTTTTTTTTTTTGCATTGTACCATTTTGAATCCCTTCTCATTTCTTTCAGTATATGTTTTTCAGATATTTTCCTTGTGTTATCATGAGTCTAAAACTGATATCCTAAAATCTATAACAACTGTGTTTGATTTGTTACCAATTCAACTTCAAGTGCATGTACATACACTTCTCCTATGCCCCTCCATTCCTCCACTTTTTTTGTTGTACTTGTTGCAAATTATATCTTAGTACACTGTATGCCCTTTACCATAGATTTAAAATTACTTTGCATGCATTTGCATTTTAGAACCAGTAAGATTTAAAAAGTGGATTTACATACCAAAAAACAATAAAATTATACTGCTATTTGTAATTACCCATTTATTTGCCTTTACAAGAGGTCTTTAATTCTTTATGCTGCTTTGATTTACTGTCTAGTGTCATTTCCTTTCAGTCTGAAGAACTCACTTTAGCTTTGTTTGTTGGGTAGATCCAGTGGTGATGAACTCCCTTAGCTTTTATCTTAGAATTATATTAATTTCTCTCTCATTTTTGAGAGACATTCTTCAGGGCTTTTGACCGTTTGTTTAGGTGCACGTGTTATCCCCTTTCCTTGATTTTTAATCTCTTTAGGGGAGTTATCTATATCTAAATTCATGTAGGTGTACCACATAGGTCTTTATAAATGTTAATTCAGTTACTTATATTTTGATTCTGAGCTTAAAGAAAATTGTGAGAATTCATTGTCAATGTAGAGAAAACTTTCTAATTTCTTTAAGAGAAAATTAATACTTTGACTTGTTGGAAATTGTGTTCAGTTGTATGTAGAATTCATCTCTCAATATTAAGTTTTCAATTTAAATAATTTTCCTCAGTAAATTGGTCTCTGGAAAGAAATATGCTTTTGAACCCAATAGCCCTTGAATTGATGCTGTAGTGTTAAAACCACTATTGCTGTTTTGTACATGTGAATTAGGATGTAAAAAGAAAGCAATCATTAACCTGAATTTCTTTTTTTCTCAACCTGAATTTGGCCTGAAGTCTGGCAGGCTTTATTTTAAGCCTCTAATTCTTATGTTAGGAGTTTACACGCAAGCCCTGAAATTTTAAAAACTAATCATCATGGTGTGTGTAGGAAATTTGAATGTTTTCTACATCTGTTATCTGTTTGAAAATTCTGACCTGAAGGCACAAAGCATTTGAATTACAGACCATACGGAACATCTGGAAATTCCTCATTTCCATTTGGTGGGCCATAACTAAAACCCCATCTCTAGCCTAGTTCTTACTTCACTCACTAATGATTAGTGCTATATCAGGTCTGTTTCAGTTCCCCTTTCTGGCTCGATAGCTTTCTAAGTCTTTTATTTCCTGCTGTCTTGAACTCTGCTTCACTTGATCCCCTCCATCTCATTTACTGTAATGATTAGCTACCCTCCACAAATTATTTTGGTTCAATTAAATATCCAGGAAGGCCAGGCACTAACAGCACTTTATCCCTCTAGTTAGATTACCACTTGTTATAAGCATATCTTGTTCTAAAGGGTACTTGTGTTATTTTCATTCATAAACCTCATGCTTATGCATAGGACTACAAAATATTTTTGTTTAGAAGAATTTTTTTGTACGAACTGTTTTTCTCTTTACATGGAGTTTTTCTATTATGTTTTTGTAAGAATCAGTTACCCTACCAGCATTTTTATACTTTTACACTGTTCATTAGTTTTAGCAGGATGTTCATAGAAGAAGTTGTTGCATAGGCATCAAGTAAATTCTTTAGGGTCCTCTTCTTTTTACTCTATATTTCCTCTATAACATCCTCCTCAGCAAAGCTTGCCCACTTCCAGCCAAGTGTGTATCAGGCCTGTTTACTCTCCCCACAATTAAATATATGATGCTAACATTTTAGAGAGTAGGTAATAGCTCTTGGGGTGGGAGCCAGCCATGGAAATAGGACAGGAAGTTTCAAGAAAGCAATAAGAGTTTCATAAACTTGAAAATGAGACTTTATTTCTTCTCTTTCCCTCTAGACAGAACTGCAAACTTTGGTATGAGTGGTGCATGCAGAAATCTTTCGCTACTCTATAGCTCTGTATTGACATGAAAGAGCAACAGAACATTTGTTTAATGTTTTTGGTGTTTGAGGGCATGATAATTAAGCATATTCTTCTCTCTGTGAACCAACAGAAAACTAGACCTCGGAAACAGAAATAAAATTAGGCTTCACAACTGCTAAACCTGATTTCTAGAATCAGCTTGGACCTGAAATCAGATTTCTCTTTTCCGTCCGCCATGAAGTTTGGGACTCACATTTGGTGAGAGCTGAACTTAAACCACCAGTACCCAGCCAGAGCATGCAGGGCCAGGGCCTACCTCACAAACACTGGAAGGCAACAGAGTGCACCAGGGAGGCCAAGACCTAAGCCACAACCCTCAGTGTATTTGGCCCCATTTAGTAGGAAAACACTTGACCGACAGATGGCAGCCTCTCTCCATCTCAGCCAGGAGCTGCTTCTCCAATATTTTGGAGAGGTTTAATGACCTCCAAATATGGGTAGGTAAGAAATTAGGAGAGAAAGTGCATAGTTTACCTTACCAATGGCACGTCTTTTAAAAAGAAATCAGTTATGCTTTCATCTGTACTATTTTGCACACAAGTTAAGCTTTTAAGCTTGATATGAAACTTTATGACCAAGATACATTTTTTTTTTTTTTGTATTATGGACTTATAATTGGTACTCGTTTTCCAAATAACCATATCTTTTTAGTTTATTCAGGACAGAGTTTTAAAACGAAACATAGTCAGCAGTCTTGGGGCCAGGACAGGGGCATAAGATTGTAGAGTCGGAAGTCTTGGGGCAAAGACATGAATAGGAAAGGAAAAAAACAGTAAAAAAGAAAAGAAAAGGACAAAAGCTAAGAAATACACAAAAGAATACGGTTTTCTTTTTTTTCCCCCTCATCAGATTTCAAAGGACTATGAGAGAATGGGTGTTTGCTCCAGGCCATTGGAATTTGAGAAAGGAAGAGAAACAGTTTAGATGAGAATAATAAAGGTAAGTCAGAATCTTTTGCATGACTAAAGAAGGAAAATATATATGTTTCCGGATATGCATCCATGAATGTGGAATTGAGCATTTTGAAATCACAAATATCCTTTGCATAGAGCTCTTTACTTTTGAGTAAAGGTCAAAAACCAAACATTTCTACTTCCCAAACAATAAAATATTGGCAGAATTTGCTGGTGGTTAAGCATTGGTAGGAACATTTTTGAAATTACCATGCATTCCCTGTCACTTACATTCGATGGTTTCCTTGAAAAGTACACTCTGGTTTGAAGTCCTGTTTTTAATTTTAAACTAATTTAATAATATGTACCATTGTCTTAATTTAACAATATGTGGCATTATTCCAGATGCTTACCTCCCTGTGCCATAATTTCCTCAACTTTAAAAACTTGGTGTTGACTAGACAATTCAAAGGTTTCTTTCATTTCTTAAGTTCCATGATTTAAAAAGGAGAGAAGGGAAAAGACTCAATACTATGTAATACTTTGGGCAATCTCAATTTTGGGGACACTTTTTGTTTTAACTTTAGAAGATTAGCTCATTATTCATATAGTTTAATAAACATCTACTTGCTGGCTGTTTTTTTCTGGTATCAGATTATCAGGGAAGACAAATTAATTGATGTCCATTCCAATGTAGAGAGAAATTCTAGGGCTATTGAGAAGGCCAGGATTAGAAGATACATGCATAGTCCATTCTCATAAAAATAGATCTTTTTTAAATTAATTTTGGTTAATGTTAGTAATAGTTTATAGTGTCAGATTCTATCACTTGTCAATACATCATTGAAAAGCTTGGAAATTCATTTTAACACTTTTATAAGTGCAGTTTATGTGTAATATTACTAAACATAAGGGGCACTTGAAGGAGACGGTCAGTTAAAAATACAGGTAAGATGTGGTTCATGCCATGCAAGAGTTTTTAATCCAGTAGAGGGAGACAGACATAAACTAAAAACACATGTAAATGAATGTGGGAATTACAAGAGATGAACTAATTGAAACTTTATAGTGGGCTGAATTTTGTCCCTGTGAAAGATATATTCAAATCCTAATCCCTAGTACCTGGGAATGTGGCCTTATTCAGAAACAGGATCTTTGCAGATGTAATCAATTTAAGATGAGGTCATCCCAGATCAGGTAGGCCATAAATCTAATCACTGTGTCCTTATAAGAAGAGAGGACACCCAGAGACACAGACAGACTTACAAGTAAGAAGGCAATGTGAAGACGGAGGTCGAGATTGGAGTTATTCTGCTGCAAGCCAGTGGATGCCTGGGCCCCCAGAAGTGGAAGAGTCAAGGAGTTCTTTAGATGGAGCATGGCCCTGCAGACACTTTGATTTCGAATTTCCAGCCTGCAAAACTGTGAGAAAATATATTTCTGTTGTTTTAAGCCACAAAATTTGTGGCACTTTGTTCCTGCAGCCCTAGGAAACTAATACAAGCTAATTTTGGAAATACCTGATCTCAGGCTTCTGAAGTGGAATATGGGGATCCAGTATAGTGGTTAAGGACATGCCTTTGAATCAGATGGGTTTGAGCCTGCAGTCTCATTAATTAGCCATTTCATCTTGGGCGTGTTACTTTTTTGCTCCAAGCCTCAATTTATTCATATGGAAATAATAGTATCTGTCTCAAAAAATGAATATGACAAATGAGCTAACATTTACGTAGTGCTTAGCATAATGCTACAATATATGTGGTCAATATATGTGAACAGTTATTTATAAACAATTTTCCTATGTTATTAATTCATTGTAGTGAATGATGAATCCCAGAAAATACTTCTGACTATACAAATAAGAAAGCAAGTCAAATATATAGGATTTTTTGCCCTTCTCTTCAATTATTTGTTTTATATAACCATGAAGTTTCAAAACAATGTGATTATGTTAATCAGCATAGAAGGGTTACAGACTGAAAGTTAAATATTTTAATATATTAGTTTAAATAGTTTTATGTAGTCTGAGGTCTAATTTTAGTGGAAGAAATGAAATAATTTATTAGAAAAAATTTACAATACAATTTACTGTGTCTTTTAACGTTAAATAATTTGTAAATTTCCTTGCCAGGCTATCCTAGCCTTGTACACGGAGGCCTTTTTTCCCTACCTCCAGATTAAGCTTTCATGTGTAAACTAGATCTGAATCATTGGTTAACAGCAGAGCATGTTAACTCCTGATTCTCCCACAGAAATTTAAAAACTCTTACTGACAACGTATAAAAGAGATAGTCCTTCTCAAAATTTGTGTTTGCTTACTAAAATTTTAAATAATATTAGAGCTTATTTTTTTTTTGCTCTATAGTATTAGATAGCATTAGAATTACTGTAATGATTCATAATTATCTGTCAAATTTAACTGTAATTCTCTAGCTTTTCTTATTTATCCAGTTAACTGCTCACTCTTAACCATGAGGCAAATTCCACAGCATATGGCAACAATTGTAATTTACCCGAGCTGTTTGTTGCAACTTAATATGCATCTATTGATTTTGGTTTTTAACTGTTGTAAACACTAGGAGTTTTCATCATTTAGGAATTATAACACCCTAATCTGATAGTTAAATCTGGATGGGGGGGCTGCTCCATTTGGGTGAGAAGCATTTTATGCCAACATAAAAAGCATCATGACTTACTTTTACTTAAGGGCTATCAGAGTTACTATAGCTTAGGGAAACAGCATGAGATTATAACGCACATTGTGTATTCATGTATTCCTCATTTATACTCATTCAGGAGTGGAAAGTATTATCTGTCATTACAAGTTATTTTAAGACTTTGAGTATGCTATTAGTTTCAAATTTTCCATGATTACATCTTAGATATACAACAGGGAGAATATAATGATACTGTTAAATGCATACTCTCTTTTCTAATATCTGTCACTTAATGAAAAGCAAAAGCTTTTAAATCATTGCACTTAGCCTGAAGTGTAATGAAATGAAGTGTTCTTGCTTGAACAGAAAGAATAATCAAAATCTAGTTAGGCAATTAAAGTCTTTGGTTTTTGCTTTGCTCTGTACTCCATCATTATGACACCCATATCTTTATCTCTGAGTGGACTTGTATGAGAAGCTGGGTCCAGACAGCTGATGAACTCTACCGGATCTTTTCACATATCATAAAGCATAGAAAACAATATATGTAGTTTTGTAGTATATATTTTATAATTTTTTCTTCATTAATATTTGCCTACTATTCCTTAGATGAGTGTCAAGAATTGCCTTGGAGGGATCTGTGATCCATATGGAAATGCTAGGTAGCTCTAGTTCCTTATGATATCTCCATGCAACACTGCAGCACTACCAGTTTTTGCCAGAGCAGCTTCCTTGCACAGGTCAGGAAGGAGGAGTGATTGCTCTTAAGAACATATTTGAAAACAAAGTGTGACATATCCTTTTTGTATTGTCTGGTTTGCAAGGTAAATGTAGAGGATCTTTCTAAGAAATGTGTGCCTCAATGTGTGCTTTTTAGACTCAATTTGTTTCCATTTATTAATGAACTGATATTCCATAACTCCTAATTTTTGTATATGGCAAAGTATCTTAAATAAAGTGAGAGTTAATCAAATCTAAAATATGTTACATGGAAATAACCAACCACTTTTGCTTCAGTTATCTAGAGTTCAGATGTGTTTTGGCCTAAAATCCTTATATAACTGTCTCATGTTTTCCCTTTATTTGGTTATGGTTTCCTTGATTCTGTTAGTAAGTATTTAAAGAAACATTTTTATTAATTTAAGAAATACTGAAAATAAATGCATGATTTAAGGAATAAAACTTGAAATTATAAGAAGCAATTTTAAAAATGGTTTAATACATATATATATGCATGTGATCATGATTAATCATATCATATATGCTCAATAAAGATTAGATAAATGAATGAATATAAATAAGACTGATCCTAAGATCATTAATCCTTTTTTTTCCAATGGCAGATCAAATTTGTGATGTGATTTTACTTTCATTTATGTATAATGGCAGTTTCCTCATTTTTTATATTTTACCTTCTGGGCTACTTTAGAGATTTATTGTTGTATAGATAATTTATATTTACTCTCTACAAAAATGAAACAAATAACAGTTAAATCACATTATATAAATGCTGGTATTTTCTCTTGTACATGCAGGATACAGTAGTAAGAGACAGAAAGCAGAAGCATTTGCTTGTAAACTTAAATTGTTTTGCTTATTTTAATTTTGGTGAGTGTTTGTAAGAAAAAATCTCATCCTTTTGATTTCTGATCTCCTGTCTCAGGAAATGAAAATGATGTTAAGTCATCTCTTCCTACACTCTTCCCTCTAGAGTGATTATGCTTGAGAATGAGTTTTGCTAATTGAAGACTGCTTAATTTAATAGTTGTAGATTATATCTTGGGAGAGCAATTTGGCAATTGTTGAAAGTAAAATGGGCTCTTATTTGTCAGGTTTAGAATTAAAACAATAACGATAGCCACATTTTAGAAGGTTTGAGAGTAAGGATGGACTACTTTAAATCACTGACTGTAAAATATTTCAGGCATGATGCAACCAAAGCCTCCGCAGAGACAATCTGGTGTCTTTGCTTCTTTACAAATTGTCATGCTTTTTCTTTTTTCGTGTGTCTTTTTCTATTTTGTTTTTCCATTGGATATAAACATATCAGAGGAGTTTTCTTGTTGTTCTTGTTGAATTCCAGAACTGACTTCTGGCTTATTCACTTCCAAATTTAAGTCTGATTGTTTTGTATTCTTATTGCGTAAAAGTTGAGATTGACTTACCATAAATATTCAGTGAGTTTGTTTCAAGCAAATGAGGAATGAATGAATGAGAAAAGGGATAACAGGTGAAAACAGGTGTTAGTTAGGAGCTACATGTAGGGAAGGCTTCTTGGAAGAGGTGATATGACTAGAGAACACTGTAAAGTGAAGGAGCACACTGTGCAGGTGCCCTGGGGAGGAGTATGCTTAGGCAGCAGGTACAGCAAAATCATCAAGGCCTCAAGGCAAGGTCAGAATGGTGAGTTGGAGAAACAACCAAGAGTCAAAGGGATCAAAGGTAAGAATGGCAGTAAGTGATGTAGAAGAGGTTGCCAGGACACAGGTGATAGGGGCCTTTGTAGACCTTTGTAGAAACTTTTGATTTTACATTATGTGAAATGGGAGATCATTAAAAGGGTTTTGCACATAGCAAAACTTCTATTTTAAAGGAGAAATCTGGCTATTATATGGGGAATCAGTGCAGGGAGGCAAGCAGGAATGCTGGATGACCCTTCTGGAAGTACAGTAGTCCAGGCCCGATGATGACAGCTTGGGCTAGAGCAGAAGCAGTGGACGGGGTACTGTGAAATGACTTTTGAAGATGAGTAGAAAGTATTTGCTGGTGCTGTGGCATGTGAATAAAAGACAGGAATCAAATGAAGGCAGAAGGATGATGCCATATACTAAGTTGTGGATTCCTGGAGGAAAAGGAAGTTGTGATTAGATGGTGTAGAGTAAAGAGTTCTGTTAACATATTTAGTTTAGAGTGATATGTTAAGGTTGGAGAGGTTGTAGGCAAGTAGATACCCAGGGGTGGGTCTGGAGTGCACAAGGGAGATAATGGCTGCATGAGAGTCATTAGTGGAAATGGATGAGATCAACTGAAGAACTGATGTACCTAGAGAAGCACTCAGTAAAGACAGGGTAGGAGTGGAATAAATTAAAACCCATAATTTAAAATAATTCTTAAATTGTATTTGGGCACATATCTTCATTAACAACTATTCTTTATATGTGTTCATTTTTTTCTCTAAGTTTTTATATACTACAGCATAATATATTATATAATCTTTCTTATTTTCTAAAGGCTTAATGCTTCCTGTTGCCTTCTAAGTAAATATACCCTGCAAATAAGTGACATTTCTTCTGAAAATGTGAATATACTTAAAGAACAAATGTATACTAATATTTTAAAAATCATACAATACAAAAATATAGAACAAAACTAACTTGGAGTCCTTAATGCAACACTTCCACCACCCAAATGCCCCCCCAAAACTTCCTAGAATATTGGCAATTGTTAGCATTTATATCTTCCTAAATCATGTATTTACTTAAAAACCCTTCACTGCAAAATATAACATAGAGAAAACTGCATAAGAGAAATGTGTAGCTTAGTGATTTATTATAAAGTGAGCATACTTGAAACCATCATCCAGGTCAAGACCTAAAACTTTGCCAGTCACCCATGAAGCCTTTTCATGGACCCCATCCCAATCATACTCCTGTCCCTCTCCTCTAAAAGTAACCTCTATCCTAATTATATGATATTCACTTCCTTTCTCTTTTATATATTTATATATAAAAACTGAGCATCTCTATTTTTAAATATTTATTTTAAGTCTTTTTAAATCTCAGGTTTTGATTTCTTTTTTTCTGTTGTATAATTTGTTTAAGAATCCGAGTTGTGCTTTCCTAGAGATTCCTTGAGTCTGTGTTTTGCTTATTGCATCCCATGACAGAGTTGAACATATTATTCTGTTCTCTAGATTTTCCTAATTATTGGTTCTACTGGTTTTATCAGGTGCAGTTTTTTTTTAGGGGGGGGTGAGGGGGAGAAGGGGAAGAACAAAATAACATCACAAGTGGTGATATGTTCCACAGACATGAGATCATGTCTGTTTAATTCCTGGGAATTGAAAAACAGTGATATTCTAATTCAATCCTTTCTTGCTCATTCATTAGCTAGAAAAGTACTATATAAATAGAAACCTCCTCTCATCTGCTCTATTGTTACCTTTTTGTATGGTTCATACAGGAAATATAGAATAAATGTTAAAATCTTTATCTTTACTTCCTGGTTTTCAAAATAGTGAGTTGGTTGCCTTTCTTCCTTTAAAAAAGGATCAGTTAGCTATTTCTTCTTAGTATTATAATTAACTCAATTATAAACATATCTGATGTGTTTCATTCCATCATAGTTACTATGCTATTGATGCTCAAAAAGTTCCATTTATGGCTACTGTTCCAGTTTGCTAATGCTCCCATTATGCAAAATACATGAAATGGATTGGCTTTTGTAAAGCGGATTTATTAAGTTACAAATTTACAGTTCTGAGGCCATGAAAGTGTCCAAACTAAGGCTTCAACAAGAGGATACCTTCACTGAAGAATGGCTGATGGTGTCTGGAACACCTCTGTCAGCTGGGAAGGCGCGTGGCTAGCATTTCCTGGTTCTTTGTTCCTGGGTTATGTTTCAGTTCCTCTCTCAGCTTCTGTGCATCCTTAGCTTAGCATCTCCAAATGTCCTTCTGTCTGCATCTCCAAGTGTCTCCAGGCATCAATGTCAGCTCTTAGCTTCTCTCTGAAATGTCCCTCTCAGCTGCTCTGAGCTCCTTCTGTGAGCTCTCTTATAGGATTCCAGTGATTTAATTAAGACCCACCCTGAATGGGTGGCATCCACATCTCCATGGAAATAATCTAATCAAAAGTACCACCCACAGTTGGGTGAGTCACATCCCCATGGAATCACTCAATTAAAAGTTTAATGATTGCCCTCACAAGGTGGCATTAAAGAACATAGCTTTTGGGGGCATAATATATCCAAACCAGCACAGCTGCTGAGATTTCTTGATCCCCAAGATGTTGTTCATCACATCTGTGCTTTTTGTTACTTTAAGATGTTCCAGGTTCGTTGTATACAATTTATCCCGGAGCTGGGAGCACCTTTTCTCAAAAACCTCTGATTTATTTTAGGGGAAAATAGTTTTCAAGGCTATAATCTAGCTATTAGGAATACCCATTATATCTAGGCCTTTTCAATGGACAGAATTAGAATACTTTGCCTTGTTCCTTCATTTGTCACTTTTTATTTTATACATGCCATTTCTTTCTTAATTAAAAAATCCTTCGTTTACTTTCTATTTCTCTTAAATTAAGAAATTTAATTTCACTTTTTGGTTCCTTCTAGTTTATTCTTAATTTCTCAGAAGTCTTTTCAAAATATGTATTATTTCCTGAGTTTTTCTAATTATGGTTTATGCTATTTTTTAAAATCTTGTATCATTTTCTTAATGTCATTTAGCTCATTTTGAAATAGTTTATAGTTTTCATCTACTTTGTTTTCATGTCATTAGGGCATACTTTCCTTGTCTGTGTGATTATTAGTTTCTTCTTTTCTTTGTTTTTTAATAATAACTTTTTATCGGATTTGACCTTGTTTATTTTGTTGCTCATTTTGATGTGAAATTCATTTTTCTGAGTTTCAAAAGGGTAGAATGGTGCCGGATACCTTTTCTAACTCCCCAGATCTACAACTCCCTCTTTTGTTATATTCATTCATTTTTCAAAATATGGAGGTTTACTTTCTGAGATCTGGCTTTCTTACCCTGCTCCATGTTTATCTGAATTTCTCTCTCCTTTATTTATTGCCCCTGTTCTGCTTAATTTGTGTCTGTTCTCAGTAGTCTCTTCTAAGTGTGGGGATTTGAATTTGAAGAGAGTTTTGGCTGCTTGGTTTTAAAAGTTCGTGGAATCCAAACTGTTTTAGCCTTTCAAAACTTAACCATGGGCACCTTGCACTTACCCACTATTGGTGTGTGAAAAGTCTCTACCAGTATGACTGCTATTATCGAGCTGCACTCCGAGCCATGCAGTGAGGGCCCATTAGCTACTTGGGGATCCTCAGGGCCTACAGACACCCTGTTGTTGCTTCTCTCTGCTTTCTCCAGCAGAGTTGCTGATAACACTCAACATTTTCCCCTGCTGCCTGCTTGGATTTTGGATTTTCTGAGGATACATATTTATTTAATTTTTTTATATTCACATATAGTTGTTCTGACTGTTCTTATAGAGGGATTTGGAAGATTTTAAATTGATGCTGCAGCCATCATCTTCCCAGAATCTCTGAAAAAAATTATAATATAAATATTATCATACCAGAAATAGTGTTTTGCAACTTGCTTCCCTACTTAATAATATATAATCTAGGGAAACTATAACTATTATATATAGAGATATATAACTTTATCATTAACACATTTATGCTCCATTACTTTTAATATTTCAATATTCCATTTATATATA
Source organism: Choloepus didactylus (assembly GCF_015220235.1). Taxonomy (NCBI): domain Eukaryota; kingdom Metazoa; phylum Chordata; class Mammalia; order Pilosa; family Megalonychidae; genus Choloepus; species Choloepus didactylus. The sequence continues at coordinate 180,774,865 of NC_051310.1, read as the reverse complement.
AATATATATACCTATGGTTATCACATATAGATATTATATATAATATTAATATATGTTTAATATATATTTAATGACATTTCTGTATTAGTTTCCTAGGGCTACTGTAACAAATTAACACAAAAATTGTTGGCTTAAAACTGCAGAGGTTTATTCTGTCTGGGTTCTGGAGGCCAGAGATTTTGAAAATCTAGCTATCAGCAGGGCTACACTCCTGCCGAAGGCTCTAGGGGAAAATCTATTCCTTGTCTGTTCCAGCCTCTGATGGCTTTTGGTATTCCTTAGCATTTCTTGGTTTGCAGCTGCATCACTCCAACCCCTACCTCTGCCTTCACATAACGTTCTCCTCTGTGTATTTTTCTTAAAAATTCCTCTGCCACTCTCTTATGTGGACACATGGTGTTGTGTTTAGGATCCACTGGATACACCAGGATAAATTCCACATTTCACGATCCTTAACTTAATCGTATCTGTTGCTATATAAGGTGGTATTTATAGATTCTGAGGATTAGGATGTGGATCTACCTTTGGGGCAACCATTCAGTTTAATGTAGTATCCAATTTGTTTCACTATTTTTGAAATATGCTCTACTGAGACACCCTTGTTTATATGTCATTATACAAATAAGAAAATTTTTGTAGTGTAGATTTTTACAAATGGAATAAATATAGCAGAGGATATTTAAAATTTTCCATCTGATTACACAAAATTGCTATCCAAAAGGACTGGAAAATATTTTTAGAGCCCTAAGTGGAATATAAAAGTTGAATTTGCCATGCTCTTTTCAAAATAGAGTTTAGCCATATTTTCCATTTTTGCCAACCCAATGAGCAAAACTGTTTACCTGCATTTATTTTATTGTTGATGAATATTATTTTATTTTCATAAATTTATTGTTGATTTGTATTTCTTCTATAAATTGCCAAGTCACTTTTATGTTAATTTTTCTGTTGGGTTGCTTGATTTTTCTTATTGATCTATAAGTAATCTTAATAAATTATGGATATATGAATTCTTTGTACGATATATATGATGGCAATGTTTTATTTTTCCAGTTTATCATTTATCTTTTAATTTTTGAGTATCTTTTCCTGAAAGAATTTTAATCTTTACAAAATCAAGTCTCTTAGTTTTCCCTTTATTGCTTCAGAGTTTTTTTTTGTCTTAATTAGATCTTTTCACCCAAAATTATTAACCAACACCTTATATTTATTTTAATACTTGCTAGTATTGAATTTAATCCCTTAGGAAATTTTTGAGTTGTTCATGGTTGTGTGTGTATGTTTTTAGGTAGGGAGGATGTGACTAAAAGTGTATGTAAATATATATCCAAATGGATTTGCAATTTTGTTGATACCAGGAACAGATCTATCTTTCTCTCTGTTCTGTTCCACTAATCTGTTTATATATTCCTGTATCAATACCCATGCTATTTAAATGATTGTTCTTTATAATATATTTTGATGTTTCTTGACTCACTTGGACTTTTTATTTAATAACTGAATCATCTTCAAATAATGAGAGTTAAGGAAAAATATTAATTAAAAATGTATTATTCTTTGTGTATGTGTGTCTCCCCTTTATTCTTTTATTAAAGTTTGTATTTCTTTTGATTTATTACACATCCCAAGGTACCTTAGGAATGAATAAATTCTGAAATGATTAGAATAAATTCTGTAATGAAAATTTGATTTCCTTTTTCCTTTACCCAATACCTCTTTTATTTATTTATTTTTTAATTTTTACAACAAACACTTCCTCTTCCCCTGTCTTCCCATCTCCTTTCCCCCAGTAACCTCCAGTCTGCTTTCTATCTCTGTGAATTTGCTATTTCTAGTCATCTCTTAAAAGTGATATCATACAATTTTTGTTCTTATGTGTCTTACTTGTTTCAGAGTATGTTTTCAAGATTCTTCCATGTTGCAACATGTGTCATAACTTCATTTTTGGTATGGCCGAATAAAATTTGGCCAAATAGTTTTGTATATGTGCCACCTTTTATTTGTCCATTCATTCATTTATGGACACTTGGTTTGTTTCCACTTTTGGCTACTGTGAATAATGCAGCTATAAAAGTCAGTGAACAAGTATATATTTGTGACTCTGTTTTCATTCTTTTTGGGTATTTACTTAGAAGTCAGATTGCTGGGTCAAATGGTAATTCTGTATTTAACTCTTTGAGGAGCTGCCATATTGATTTACATAGAGGCTGCACCATTTTACATTCCCATCAACAATGTACTAGAGTTCCACTTTCTCCCCATGCTCTCCAACACTTCTTATTTTCCTTTTTTTAAAAAATAGCTATTGTGGGTGTGAAGTGGTATGTTATTGTGGTTTAATTTGCATTTCCTTAGTAGTAGGTATTGATGTTAAGTATCTTTTCACATGTTTTATTGGCCATTTGTATATTGGCCATTCTTTGGAGAAATGTCTATTCAAGTTCTTTGCCCATTTTTTAATTGTTTTTTTTTTTTTTTGTCTTTATGTTGTAAGAGTTCTTTATATATTCTAGATATTAAACTCTTATCAGATATATGGTTTGAAACTATTTTCTCCCATTGTGTAGGTTCTTTTCACTTTATTGACAATTTCCCTTTATACACAATTCTTTTTTCTTAATTTTTTGGTGTCATATCTAAGAATCTATTGCTTATCCTAGGTCATGAAGATTTGCCCCTATGTTATCTTATAAGAGTTTTAGTTTTTTAGCTCCTATATTTAGGTCTTTGATCCATTTCTAATTGATTTTTGTATATAGTGTGAGGTAGGAGTTTAACTTCATTCTTTTGCATGTGGATATCCAGTTTACCTAGCCATTTGTTGTAGAGACTATTCTTTCCCCACTGTGTGTACTTAGCATCCTTGTCAAAAATCAATTAGCCATAGATATGTGGGTCTATTTCTGGACTTTCATGTTTGCTCACTTTGTAATACAATCTGAAATCATGAAGCATGAGTCCCCCAACTCTCTTCTTTTTTGAGATTGTTTTGGTATTCTTTTTCTTGACTAATTGCTCTGGCAAGACCCATCTAGTATAATATCAAATAGCAGTAGTGAAAGTGGGCATCCTTGTCTCATTTCTGATTTTAGGGGGAAAGCTTTTTGTCTTCCACTATGGAGTATGATGTTAGCTGTGTGTTTTTCATAGGTGGCCTTTGTCATGTTGAAGGAGTCCCCTTCTAAATCTAATTTTCTGAGTATTTTTTATCAAGAAAGTGTGCTGGATTTTGTTGCATGCCTTTTCTACATTGAGATAATCTTGTTTGTTTGTTTGTTTTTTTCCATTCTATTTATGTAATGGATAACAATGATTGATTTTCTTATGTTGAATTAGCCTTGCATTCCAGAATGAATCCCACTTGGTCATGGTGCATAATCTCTTTAATATGCCACTGGATTCAGTTTGCTAGTATTTTGTTAAGGAGTTTGCTCCTATATTTATAAGGGAAATTGGTTTGCAATTTTCTGTTCATGAGTTGTCTTAATAGGACTTTGGTATTAACATAATGCTGGCCTTATAGAATGAATTAGGACATGTCCTATCCTCTTGAATTCTTTGGAAAAGTTTGAGAAGGATTGGTATTAATTCTTCTTTAAATGCTTGCAAGAATTCACCAGGGAAGTAATTTGGTCCTAGACTATTTTCGATGTAATGTTTTTGATTATTGATTTTATTTTCTGGACTTGGTATAGGTTTGCTAATGTTATCTATTTCCTCTTGAGTCAATTTTGGTAATTGAGATGTATTTCTAGGAATTTTTTCATTTCTTCTAGATTATCTAGTTTGTTGGAATACATTGTTCATAGTATTCTCTTATAATCCTTTTTGTTTTTGTAGGATCAGTAGTGATATCACCATTTTGCTTTCTGATTTTAGTTATTTGCATATTTTCCCTTTTTTCTTTGTCAGTCTAGCTAAAGGTTTGTTAATTTTATTTCTTTTTTCAAAGAACCAACTCTTTGTTTTGCTTATTCTCTCAATTGTTTTCTGTTTTATATTTCATTTATCTCTGCTTTAATCTTTTTTCTTTTCTTCCTTTAATTTTGGGTTTATTTTCCTCTTGTTTTTCTAGTTCCTGAGGATGTAAAGTTAGGTTATTAATTTGATATCTTTTTTAATATAGATATTTCCTCTATTAAAATTAGAAATTTTTCTCTGAGCACTGCCTTTATTGCATCCCATAAATTTTGGTTTGTTGTGTCTCTCTTTTTCCATTTTTGTCTAAGTAATTCCCAATTTCTCTTGTAGTTTCTCCTTTAATCAATTGGTTGTTTAAGAAAGCACTGTTTAATTTCTGCATATTTGTAAATTTTCCACTTTTCTTTCTGTTATTTATTGCTAACTTCTTTCCATGGGAGTCAGAGAAGTTACTTTTTATGATTTCAATATTGTTGCATTTATTTAGACTTGTCCTGTACCCTAACATATTGTCTGTCCTAAAATTATCCATGTGCATTTGAAAAGTATGTATTCTCCATTGGTGAAGTTCTATATATGCTGCTTATATCTAGTTTGTTTGTAGTGTTTTCAGGTGCTCTATTTCCTTATTTATCTTCTATTTAGATATTCTATCCAGTGCTGGAAGTGGTGTATTGAAAGCTCCAACTATTATCATAGAGTTGTCATCTATTTATCCCTTCAATTCTGTCAATGTTTGCTTCACATATTTTGCACTTGCTGTTAGATGTGTATACATATATATATTTGTAGTTAAATATTCCTGTAGAAGTCACCCTTCTGCTGATATATAATGTCTTTCTGTGTCTCCTGCAACAGTTTTTGATGAAAAGTCTATTTTGTTTAATATTAATATAGCCATCCCTGCTTTCTTTGAGTACTATTTGCATGAAATATTTCCACCATTTCATTTTCAACCTATTTATATGTAAGCATCTAAGATGGATCGCTTGTAAGCAGCACATAGTTGGGTCATGTTTCTTTATCCATTCTGCCAATCTCTGCCTATTGATTGGAGAGTTTAATCCATTCAAATGTAAGGAAATTATTGATAAGGCAAGATTTACTCCTTCCATTTTATTAATTGATTTTTGTAAGACATATCTTTTCTGTCCCTCCTTTATCAATTACTGTCTTCTTTATGTTTAGTTTATCTTTTGCAATGAGCCATTTTGCATCACTTATCATTTCCTTTTGTGTAGATTTTTTAGATATTTTCTTTATGGTTACCATGGGGATAGCCATACAGTACCTGTATCCCCCACATCCTTCCCTTTTATGTTGTTCATGTCACAAAAAGCATCTTTATGCATTTTGTGCCCAGTAACAAAGATTTTTACTTGTTTTCTAGGAAGTTGAACTTTTAAACTTGTAAGAAGTAAATGACAGCATTAAAAATGCAAAATGAAATAATGCTGGAACATATATTTACTCATATTGATACTTACAACAAAGATATTTATTTCTTCATCCAGTATTGAAATACTGTCTAGTATCCTTTCCTTTCAATATGGAGAACTCCCCTTAGAATTTCCTATAAGGCAGGTGTAGTGTTAGTGAACTCCCTCAGTTTTTATTTGTCCAGAAAATTATCAATTTCTCTCTCATTCTGAAGGGCAACTTTGCTGGGTCTTTTATTCTTGGGTAACAGTTTTGTTTTGTTTGTTTGTTTGCTCTTGCAGCACTGTAAATATGTCCTCCACTGCCTTCTGGCCTGTATGGGTTTCTATTGATAAATCAGATGTTAATCTTTTTAAGGTTCCAATATATGTGGCATGTCACCTCTCTCATTGTTTTTAAGATTCTTTGTTCTTGATATTGGACCATTTAATCATAATGTGTCTCAGTGTAGATCTCTTTGGATTCATCCTTCTTCCATTCACAGAAAGTCTTGAATTTGTATATTTATATCTTTCATCAGACTTGGGAAGTTTTATGCCATTATTTTTGCATAAGTTGTGCCATTATTTCTGCCATCATTTCATTATTTATCTAACCTGGACAATTTCAGTTGTCTTGGCTTTGAGTTTGCTAATCTTTTCTTCTGCCTCCTCCAATCTGCTATTGGATACCTCTATTAAATTCTCTTTTGTACTTTTGAGTTCCAGAATTTCCATTTGTTTCTTCTTTATAATTCTTATCTCAGTATCAAAATTCTCCTTTTGTTCATATATTGTTTTCCTGATTTCTTTTAGTTCTTTGTCCATGTTTTCCTGTAGTTCACTGATCTTATTTATGAGAGTTGTTCTAAGATCTTTGATTAGTAATTATAGATACTGTGCTTCCTCCAGAATATTTTCCATCAAATTCGTTTTTCCCTGTGACAGGACCATACTTTCTTGTCTCCTTGTTACATTTTGTAATTTTTGTTGAGAAATGGACATTCTGAGTATTATGTTGTGGTCACTCTGGAAATCTAGCTCTCTCACTCTTCAATCCACCAAACTGAAAGTGAGCAGACAAATAAAAGCAAGGAGGGAAACAAAATATAAATAAGAGAAAAGTACTAACAAACAGAAAAAACACATCTCCCCCAACACACAAAAACAAACAAGAAAAAAAGGAAAGCAATGAAGAATTTCACTGCCTCTTTAAGTCTCTTGTTACGTACCGATGGGAAGCCAGAAGGTCCTGCCTTTGAGGCTGGAACCTAGGCCAGCATCTTTGCTTATCCCTCAGGGACAGGCCCAACTCAAAAATACAAAACAGAGAAAGAAAAAATGAGTAGCCCCCACCCCTCCCAAAAAAAAAAGAAAGAAAGAAAAAAAAAAAGAGAAGAAAAGAAAGAGAAAGGTACACTGGGTCTTGATTTTTTCTTTATTAGAGATGTTGTAAGTTTACAGAACAAATCATGCATAAATTACAGGATTCCCAAGTACCACCCCACCAACAATACCTTGCACTGGTATGGAACATTTGTTACATAAATTAAAGTCCATGGTTTAAGTTAGGGTACACTGTGTAGTGTAGTTCCATGGATTTTTAAAAAATATTTATTCTATTAACTTATATATAATCTATTCTTTCCCATTTGATCATATTTAGATATATATTTTAGTGCTGTTAATTGCATTCACAATGTTGTGCTACCAACATTATCCATTACCAAAATATTTCCATAATTCCAAATTTGAAACTTGTACATTTTAAGTCTTAATTTCCCATTCCCTATCCCCACTCTGTCCCCTGGTATCCTATATTCTAGATTCTGACTCTTGCTTATTCAAGTTATTTCATATCAGTGAGAGCTTACAATAATTGTCCTTTTGTGTCTGGCTTATTTCACTCAACATGATGTCTTCAAGATTCATCCGTGTTGTTGCATGTATCAGAACTTCATTCCTTTTTACAGCTGAATAATATTCCATTATATGTATGTATCACATTTGTTTGTCCATTCATTGGTTGATGGACATTTGGGTTGCTTCCATCTTTTGGCAATTGTGAATAATGCTGCTATAAACACTGGTGCATAAATATCTGTTTGAGTCCTTGCTTTCAGTTCTTTTTGGTATATAGCTAGTAGGGGATTGCCAGCTCATATGGTAGTTCTATGCTCAGTTTTCTGAGAAACCGCCAAACTGTCATCCACAGCAGCTGCACCATTTTACATTGCCACAAGCAGTGAATGAGTGTTCCTATTTCTCTGCATCCTCTCCAACACTTGTTATTTTCCATTTTTAAAATAGCAGTGATTTTAATGGATATAAAATGGTATCTTATTATGGTTTTGATTTGTATTTCTCTGATGGCTAATGATGAACATTTTTTCATATGCTTTCTGGCTATTTGTATATCTTCTTTGGAGAGACGTCTATTCAAGTCTTTTCATTTTTTAATTGGGTTTTTCTTTTTGTTGTTAAATTGAAGGATTTCTTTATAAATTCTGGATACTAAACTTATTCAGATATGTGGTTTCCAAATATTTTCTCCCATTGTGTAGTTGTCATTTTACTTTCACGATGAAGACATTTGAGGAACAAAAGCTTTTAATTTTGATAAGGTCTCAGGTATACAGGCTCTTGGTGTCCTGTAGATGCTGGTGTAAAGCCAGAATATGCTGTTTCTGAGAGAAGCTAAGGCTAGCACCTGCACTGTGTCCTCAGGATGCTGCAAAACCAAACAACACAAGAAAGAGAAAGGCACCAAACCAATGAGAAAGTACTCTGGGTCCTTAAGTCCTCATAGATGCTAGCCTGAGGACAGAAGCTGCTTCTACATAGAAGGCCTAAATCAAGGCCACAATCTCTGCTGTGCCCTTGGGGTCTGCCAAACCTGAGAACACCCACATATAGAAAGAAAAAAATGAAACATTCATTGTTTACACCCAGGTGGATGCCGGTGGGAGGCTGGAAGTACTGCAGCCAAGAGGGTGGAAATTAAGGCTAGCTTCCACTTTGGTCTCTCCCAGATCTCTCAGACAGACTTTGACCCTCAACCCCAACTTTTAGAAGAGGAGGTTTCCTCTGTCAGCCTTGCTCACAGATGGCAGCTCCTGGTATCCGGCTGCATTGCCACAGCTGCAGCCAATTCCACAGCCACTGTTGTGGAATTGAGCAATGTGGACCGACCACTGGTTCATGCCTTCACTTACAGAAGCTGAACTCTTGGCAGCCTCCTGCTTCCTCTGGCTCTCCTGTAGCTATTCCAAGTGTCCATTCTCGTTCCAGGGTTACCACCCAGTTAATTCCAGTCTTTCTCTCAGCTCTTTCATTTCTCTAGTGGAGGAAAGGATTTGTAATACTTCCTCTCCACCATTTTTGCTCCTGTGCTCCATTTATATTACTCTTAACATCAGTAGAAATGCTTATATTTTAGATATTTGATTAATCTAGTTAATCAAGTTAAAAAATTTTCTCTCTTCCTATGTTGCTAAGATGTTTTCTTGTTTAATCAAGAATGGGTCTCAAGATTTAATGAATATACCTCTGGAGATGAGCATATATTTTTCTCTTTAATCTCTTTGTGAAGTGAATTCTGTTAATAAATTTACTAATATTGTAATTTTATAATCATGGAATAACTAATAATAGTATAGTATTTACTTTATCATCTTATATAATATATAATAGAACTTGTGTTGTGCTAGGTACTTGCTAACTCTCTACATACATTTTCTCTTTAATCTTCAGAAAAATCATTTGATATTAAGGTAAAAAAATTTTAAAGTGGTCCAAAAGCCAATTGACTTGATCAATTTTGTACAGTAGTTGAATTGGGATTTCATATGAAGTACTCTGTAGAAATCTGTACTTTTCTGATGTATGAATTTTATTGAGTTTCTTCTTTTTTAATTCATTCACTTGATTTTCTTAACTTCCTAGAATTTTTGTTTGTTTTCTAAATGACGTTCCTTTAACAGTCTGTGTTCTTACATCACGGAAACAGCCTTTTACTTATCATTCTGAAGATATTAGTGATAAGAGTTTGAAAAATTCTTCTATTTATATTATTTCTCCCAGTTATTTCTGATGATTTTTTATTGTTGTTTCCATTTTTCATGTTAGAAGGTTTCCTAAAATTTGTGGTGAATTTTTACATCTTTTCAGATTTATGGTTACATACATGAGTAGGATTATAGACTGATGAACTTGACTATAGGAAAATCTATCAATATTTGAAGTCTTATTTTCTCCCAAAGAAGAATGTTCTGCACTCCTATTTGGGAAGTATAAGCTGACTTCCAGTTTTGTGGTGGGCAAAGGGGGAAAGCAGACAGGAATTCTAGTATACACGCATACATATGTAGATACATGCAAACATATATACATGCATATCCCTTCATGTACTTTATTCACATGTGAAATTTGTTTCACTAGGCTTAGGAGAAGCATTTCTAGGTCATGGAAAATTATCGTCTTTAAACTTTAATAGACATGCCAAATTATTTTCTCATGAGGTTGGACAAATTTACACTTTAGTCATCACTATGTAAGTGTTCCTATCAATCTTCATCTTCACCACTACTATATATGTATGTAAATATACACACACAATTTTTCCCAACTGGAAGGCTGTAAGATTCAATATCATTGTGGTTTTCATTTGCATAACCCTGACTAGTTAATAAGGTTGTGAAAATTTTCATTGGTTTACCAGCCTTTTGTGTTCCCTTTATTTAGAAAATATCTGTTGTAGTCTTTTGGGTTACACCTAATGATTCATAGTAGCTATTTATATATTCTGGATACTATACTTCTATCAGTTATATGCATTGCAGTATTTTAAGTTGAGCTTGCAGCTTAACCTTTCACTCATGAAATGGTATCTTTTGATAAACATATGTTCTTAAATTTAATACAGTTGAATTTGTCAACCTTTTTCCTTAATGATTTATGCTTCTTGAATCTCACTTAAGAAATCTCTCCATACCTTAAGATCATAAAGCTATTCTACATTTCCTTCAAAAGTTTTAAAGTGTTGACTTGCATATATAAGACCTTAATCCATCTTAATTGAATTGAATGCTTTTGTATAATGTAAGCTAACTGTACCATAATTCAGGTTTTTTTGTGTATGGAAGTACCTCTATTCCATGTGTCTGTCTCTGCCACTATCATTCGGAGTTATTACTTATAAACTTAAAACCTCTGCATGGATTCTCTTTAGGACTGACTTAGATATTCTTGAGATTTTCTTCTTTTTTTTAAGTTTTTGCTTATTCACATGCAGAATATGCAGAAATCCTAAGTATACAGCTACCTACAAATACACCAATGTAATCAGCAGGTAGAACAAGAAATGGAGCACTACTAACATCCAAAAAGCCCCTTTCATATTATTCACAGTCACTAACCCTGATATGCAACTGCTATCCTGATCTCTACTCCTGAGTTAGTTTTGCCTGTTTTTGACCTTTATTTGCATTTACTTCTAAACCCAACAATAGCTGCATCTCACAGATTTTATTAGGTAGAATTTTCATTTTAATTCTGTTCTATGCATTTTGTAATTTGCATTATGATTTACTGTTTAATATGTAGGCTAATTAGAATTGTGAGACATTTTGAAAAATATATATTTCTAAGTGTATTGTGCATTTTAGTCACATTTATTATTAACTATGAAATTACTTTGTTGTATTTTTAATGCTGATTGTGGCCAGTTTTCATAAATGTACCATGAGTGTATGAAAAGAATAGGTACCATAATCTTAATTTGTGTTTGTTTGTCCTGTTTGGTCTATAACCTTTTTATTTTTAAACTATTTTCTTGATTTCTTTTGGTTTTAATGGTGTGTTTCCTTTGTTTACTTAAATTTATTTTTTACCTTTACCAATTTTAAAATTATAGACTATTTATATATGTTTTGTGGTTACAGTAGCCCAAAGTTTTATTTTCTAGTTTCAGGGCTCTTGAGATCAATTAAATTTGAGGCTCTAAGCAAGATTTGGAGATCTCTTCAGAGAAAATGTCTGCTTGCATGATCTCTGTGAAAGAAGAGGAGCACATTCCGTCCTCAGTGTTCATGCAAAAGAAAGTTTTATTCTACTCATTTCTACAGGTTTTTATAGCATACAAGGTAGTCTCCTACGTGACTGTGCTCAGGTCTGTCAGGGAAGGCACATGTTTTCTAAAGCCATGAGGTGTATTTACATATCTTTAGTCTTAAGGGACAATTTCTTTGGGGGCTAGACAGGAAACAGCAGGGGCAGGGGGCAGGAGGCAGGAGACAGGAGCATGGAAGGAGCCCGACAGGAGCGCAGAGACTATTCCCTCGTCTAAATTGCAGTCTGCTTTCAGACATGCAAGGCTTTTGGCCTTTTCCTAGCCCAGAGCCCGCCTTCAGGCTTCCAGATTTTAGGAAATGGACCCTATGTATAATCTATGGAGCCAGGGGAACTTCCGTGTCTCCACAGATCTCTTACCTCTTTGTAATCTGCCTTCCTTATCCTTTCTGTTTTCAATTTGTTTTCTTTATTCATGTTTCAAAAAGGTATTTTAAAATTTAACACATCATTTGCAGGTTTTTTTTTTAAACTTAGAGTGGTTGCATTGCATATTTAGTTTGTCAAGTTGCTGCAAATGGGAATTAATTATTTTAAAAAATAACTTTTCTAGCAGTTCAAGTAATTTGGGAGCATATAGGAAATAGGTATGTGAACTCAGATACTCTGAGTCACTCAGTTAACTGGCTCTAATTTTTCTGCCTTCTCAATTGTTCTCAAATAATGCTGAGTGATATCCCTAGTTTAACCTTCATACAGATTATATGAAGTACTGAGATTCTTGAGTCCATTTCTGGGCTGTTACTCATATTTCAAGACAGGCAAGCATGGCATAGCAGCATAACAAAAAGAACTCAGACTCTATTTTCTGATGGCCCTGGGTTCAAATAAGTTCTTACACTTACTAGTTGTATGACTTTGTGCATAATATTTTGTCTTCTTTTTGCCTCAGGTTCTGTTTTAGAAAATCAGCACCTAATTATTCAAATAGAGTGCTGTAGTGAAGATTAAATAAGATAATATGTATCTGTTAATGTTATCTTATTAATGTTTTCCTTTTTTTATTTCAGATCCTCTCCCCACCATTCTCTACCTTCTCCTCTCCTCTGGGTGGACCATCTTTATGGACTACACCCAATGGACTACCCCAGAGGAGATACTGTATGTACATAAAATAGCATAATGACTGATGTGTGGGATGTGCACTTTAAATATTTGTTAAATAATAGTGAGTTTTCAGTTACTGGTAACTATTACAGAAATTAAATAGACATATAAAATTAAGACCAATAATAATAACAGCAACCAGTTATGCTGCTGTACCATGTTCCAAGCCCCATGGTAAGCACTTTTCAAACATTATAGCGGGATTCAATAAACTATGGTGTAGGCCACATCTGGTCTGCTGCCTAATTTTGAAAATAAAATTTAATTGTAACACAGCCACCTCATTCCTTGCAGGTCATCTGTGCATACTTTCATGCTACAATGGCAGCATTAAGTAACTGCAACCGAGATCAGATGGCCCCTGTGCTGGATTGGATGTATTATGTCCCCCCAAATGCCATTATCTTTGATGCAGTCTTGTGTGGGCAGGAAATATTAGTGTTGATTGGGTTGGAAACTTTTGATTGGATGTTTCTCTGGAGATGTGATCACTCAACTGTGGGTGAGATCTTTCACTGGGTAATTTCCATGGAGGTGTGGCCCCACCTGCTCAGTGTGGGCCTTGATGAGTTTACTGGAGCACTGTATAAGCTCAGACAGAAGGAGCAAGCTTGTTACAGCCAAGAGGGACACTTAGAAGAATGCACAGGAGCTGAGAGAGGAGCTGCAGATGAGAGACAGTTTGAAGACAGCCCTTGAAAGCAGACTTTTGCTCCAAAGAAGTTAAGAGAGGAAAAATGCCCCAGGAGGAACTAAGAGTGACATTTTTGAGAAACTGCAATCTAGAGAGGAACATCCTGGGAGAAAGCCATTTTGAAACCAGAACACTGGAGCAGATGCCAGCCACTTTGCCTTCCCAGTTAACAGAGGTTTTCCAGACACCATTGACAATCCTCCAGTGAAGGTACCCAATTGCTAATGCATTACCTTGGACACTTTATGGCCTTAAGACTGTAACTGTGTAACCAGATAAACCCCCTTGTATAAAAGCAGATCCATTTCTGGTGTTTTGCATTCCAGCAGCATTAGCAAACCAGAACAGATTTTGGTACCAGAGAAGTGGGGTGCTACTGAGTTTGCAAATACCAAACATGTTTGAATGGCTTTTTAAATGGATAAGGGGAAGATTCTGGAAAAATTGTGATGAGCTTGATGGAAAAGGCCTAGACTGCTTTGAAGAGACTATTGGTAGAAATATGGACTCTAAAGATACTGCTGATGAGGACTTGAGCAGAAATGATGAATGTGTTTTTGCAAACTGAAAGAAAGGCGATCCTTGTTTTAAGGTGGCAGAGAATTTGGCAAACTTGAGTCCTGGTGTTGGATGGAAGGAAGAATTTGAGAGCAACAAGCTAGAATACTTAGCTGATGAGATTTAGAAACTAAAATTGTGGCTATAGCATGGCTTCTCCTTGCACCTTATAGTAAAATGCGAGCAGAGAGAGATAAACTTAGAACTGAACTCTTGGGTTCAAAGAAACCAGAAACTGATGGTTTGGAAAACTCTGGGCTTCCAGGGGTTGGAAACCCAGAAGCTACAGCCCAATGTGAGGATTTAACCAAACATGGAACCCAACCACAATCTCACTACAAGCCAGGATTGGAGATGGAGTTTTCTAGAAAGGATTTGTGGAAAGTCCTGTTGTCTGATGGCTTTGATCTCTGTGTGCTTCATGCAAAGCCAACAGAATTTTTGCAAGATCTTTATAGACAGATTTGCTGCTGGTCTGGACTGGAGGGGACAGACAAGGAACAAATTGAAGGAAAAATGTCTTCAAAGACAGCCATGATGTTGAGGTTTGGAGTCAAGAGGTCTCAGGCTGGGAGAGTGGAGTGGCCCACATGCATGAAAAGGGTAAGTTTACCCCGGAGGTCAAGGGTAGGCCTTCCACCTCGATGTTCTGGAAGAGTGCTTTCACCTTGGGTCTCATGGAGGGTGGAGCACATTCCCAGGTGTTTGGGGAAAGCCTGGCCACCACTCCACTGTTCTGAAGGAGTTGAGCATGTGGCCTAGAGATGAAGAGAATCTGGGTGCTGCCCTGATGTTTGAGGAGGGTGGGACTGAAAAGGTGGTCTCCCCAGTGTGTGGATATGTTGGAGTACCCACTCCAGCATTTGGAGAGAAAAGGCTGCCATGTATGCCCTTGGAAAGTGTGGGAAGGCCCCTCTCTCAAGTCCCAAGGATACAACGCTGTTCTGTGAATGACTGTCAGACTTTGAAATCTAATTGAGTTTGCCCTGCAGGTTTTAGGAACTGTTCTGGTCCTCTTAACCCTGTTTTCCTTTCAGTTTCTCCTTATGGCAATAGGAATGTTTACCCTATGACTGTCCCTCCTCCATATATTGGAAGTACATAACTTGTTCTGAATTTCACAGGTCCACAGCTGGAAGGGAATTATGCCTTAGGACAAACCATGCCTGTAACTGATTTAATGGGATCTTGTCCTTAACAATTGTTACTGAAATGATTTAAGTTTTTGTGATATTGTGATGGGATGGATGTATTTTGTATACGGAAAGATCATGTCATTTTGAGGTCCGGGGGGTGGAATGTGCTGATTTGGATTACTATGTCTCCCAAAATGCCATTATCTTTGATGCAGTCTTGTGTGGACAGGAAACGTATTGGTGTTGATTGGGTTGGAGACATTGATTGGATGTTTCCATGCAAATGTGATCACTCACCTGTGGGTGAGATCTTTCATTGGATAGTTTCCACAGAGGTGTGGCCCCACCCATTCAGCATGGGCCTTGATTAGTTTACTGGAGCACTATATAAGCTCAGACAGAAGGAGCAAGCTTGCTACACCAAAAGGGACACTTTGAAGAAGCACAGGAGCTGAGAGAGAAGCTGCAAATGAGAGACAGTTTGAAGACGGCCGTTGAAAGCAGACTGTTGCTCCAGAGAAGTTAAGGGAGGAAAAATGCCCCAAGAGCAACTAAGAGTGACATTTTTGAAGAATTGCAGCCTGGAGAGGAACATCCTGGGAGAAAGCCATTTGAAACCAGAGCTCTGGAGCAGACGCCAGCCATGTACCTTCCAGACACCTTTGGCCATCCTCCAGTGAAGGTACCCAATTGTTGATGAATTAGCTTGGACACTTTATGGCCTTAAGACTGTAACTTTGTAACCAAATAAACCCCCTTTATAAAAGCCAATCCATTTCTGGTGTTTTGCATTCCAGCAGCATTAGCAAACCGGAACAACCCCACAGTAGAAAATACATACTATCTGGCCCTTTACTGAAAAAGTTCACCAAGTCATGCTTTATAGCGTTTAATACTCACAATGACCCCATGAAGTAGATACAATGCTTCTTCTCATTTCACACTTGAGGAAACCGAGGCTTAGAAATGTTAATTAGCTTGTACAAGGTATTTTAGAATAGCCAAGACCATCTTAATTAATTTAAAGCAACCACTTATGCATTTCTCCAGATGTTTTAAGTGAATTATTGGCTCTTTGTGAGCCAATTCCTAAAGAGGAATAGAGACCTGTTACTTTAGGCATTATAGACCAAAAAGGAAAAAAAAATGTTACCGATTGCTCTTCCTCCTTTGCTTCCTTGATCACAGGGAAATATTTTGTATAATTTGGCATCTTTCTCAGGAAGGAGGTGGCGGGATGTTTTAGTCATGTTTCGGCTGCTTTGGAACCTTTATTTTGAGTCATTTAACTAGTTCTTCAAGTTGCATTCTTGAGGATCAGAGTTGGATCTCAAAGCTAGTGTGTCCTCCTGAAGTTCCAATTCCAACTGCATCTCAACCCCCTTCTATGGCTCTCTCCTCTCTTCTCACCTTACGTTTCCTTGTGATTTCTTGTTAAATAATGAGAGATCATTAAGAATTTTTCTCTGCACCAAGACCAAAAAATTGGAATTTTTTTTTTTTCCTTTTTTATCTATAATGTCCAAAGTAATAGGTCTCTATTCCTCTTTAGGAATTGGCCCACAAAGAGCAAGCGGTCCCTCTCCATCATGGCTATTTTGGAAGATGTGAGGGATTATATATTTTGGGCTTAATCTCTCCTCATACTTCAAACAAAAGAATGAGACTTATTTTATTGGTTTGATTATGATTATTTTTACTTAGAAGAAAACATTTAATAGCATTAGAAATGAAAACTCCTCTGTTAGGATCATACCTCTGAATGCCAAGATATCAGTAATTGAGTACATTTTAAATGAAAATGTACTCATATTTTGAAACCTATGCATAGATAGCATGAATTTGTTTGATTTTCAAAGGAGAAAGGTATGATAATATTAATGATTTACAGTATGGAAACTGTGTTATATTTAGTTGTGATTTCTTGTTAAATAATGAAAGATCATTAAGAATTTTTCTCTGCCCCAAGACCAAAAAAATTGGAAATTTAGCCTATATCTGTGTGATTGTGGAGTCCCCATTATTAACAAGGAACTTTGTTCTGGTTTGCTAATGCTGCCATTATGCAAAATACCAGGAATGGATTGGCTTTTATAAAAGGGGTTTATTAGGTTACAAGTTTACAGTCCTAAGGACATAAAAAGTGTTCAAACCAGGGCATCAACAAGAGGATCCCTTCATTGAAGAAAGTCCAGTGGTGGCTGGAACACCTCTGTCAGCTGGGAAGACACATGGCTGGTGTCTGATGACCCTGGATCGTCTCTCAAAATTGCTTTCTCCAAAATGTCTCTCTCAGCCCTGTGCATTCTTGGTTCTTTCTCCCAGGATGTTTTTCTCTGAGCACCTGGGGGTCCTGTCTTAGCATATTCTAGGGTAAACTCTGGGTTTCATCTCTTAGGTTAATATCTCCAAATGTCCTTCTTGTCTGCATCTCCAAGCATTTCCAAATGTCAGCGTCACCAAGCATCTGGGCCTGTGTGGCTCTTTTAAAGGACTTCAGTTAATAATCAAGACCCATGTTGAATGTGTAGGGCCACACCTCCATGGAAATAATTCAGAGTTGTCACCTACAGTTGGTTGAGTCACATCTCCATGGGAAACACTCAATCAAAAGGTTCCAACCTAATCAAGACTAATACATATGCCCCCACAAGATTGCATTAAATAACATGGCTTTCTCTGGGGGATGTAATATATCTAAACCAGCACAGATTTCTTCTCCATCTCTCATTTATGTTTGTGCATTATTATTATTATTATTTTTGTTATTAGTAGTAAATTAATAGTTTTATGTAGTAATATAATGCAATGTATATAATACAGTATAATAACGAGATACATACTGAGATGTTCTTTTACATAATTTTTATAATGATTATAATTATTAGCAGTAGTAGTAGTAATAGTAGTAGTAGTGGTACAAATATCTACCACTACAAAACTAATGTTCTTCATACATTAGTTGGCTGGACACTTACAATTACCACTCCAATGTATTATATTAAATTTAAATTTAAATAATGATTACCTCAAGTGCTTTTAAAATTTGTAGTCAGTTTTATTATGAAAGCTTAGAACAAAAGCAATACACTTTTAATAGCCTGGAAAAATAAATTTACCAAGCCATAATAAATTAAACTGAATAATGCTTTTTTAAAATTTTATCTAATGATATTTTGATAACTACCAAAATATTTTGAAAATGAAATGGTGGCTTTTAGTATGCCAGTTATGTTTTATATCCTTAATTTACCTTATTTAATACATGGTCTCTTACTGACACTTATAAAATACAATTTTGAGCTTTATTGTTTTTAAAACAGGAGCTATTTACCTGAGGGAGTAGTTTCCTCCATTTCTAGATGATGGGCAGCTATTATTTTATTGGTTGAATGGGATTTTTCCTTTACAATGCATAATCCTATAGATTTAGAGTTATAACTATTTATGAGATATTTTTCAAAAGACTATTTGTATGTTTCAGTGACATGTGCCATGTCATTAACATAAACAACTCCATGATCTCATACAATTTTACCAAAGTGCTATTTAAATTAAAAGAAGATTGCTCCAGCTTTAACAGTTCTATCACATAATAGAATAACTAGATGGAACCAGGATATCATATATTCTAACAGATTCTAATAGTTATTAATGAATGTGTTGTATTTATTTATTTAAAGTGTTTAACTTTTGGTGTCATTATCTTGCTTTGTAGAGATGATATAGTGCAAATGTTATGGACATGCTTTTCTACTGTAAGGTTTGTCGATTATTTGTAGTTGGTATTTTGATTTGGTTTATTCTCTTCTCATTTCTCTGCTTTTTATTTCTTTGTTATTTTTGTTTATAATTATTGTTATAATGTTTTGTTTGTATCTGAAAGTCTATTAGTCTATAATATTTTGTTGGCATTTCTTCTGTAGCTTTTCAGAGTTCTTATACATTGAATCATTTAAAAATACTCAATATTTTTTCACCTTTGATTAATTAAATAAATACCAAAATTATACATGTTGTGTATAAGAAGTTCATTATGTATAACACATATACGCATACATGTAAGGTTTAGCTGGGTAGCTAAATATTGTTTTTTATCCCAGTGCTTACAGAAGTATCCTTTGATTACATGAAAATAGGAGTGGTGATAAGTAGTGACAACATATTTCTGAAAAAAATATTTACCCAAACAATTTTTTTTACTTTTTATTTAGTTAAGGAAGTTGATGATTTACAGAAAAATCATGTAGAAAATACAAACTTCCCAGATACCCTCCCCATGACACACAAAAATTTTTCCTATTAATAACATTGGTTTGGTATGTTTGTTAAAATTGATGAAATAATATTATTAAAATTGTAATCTTAACTATGGTCCAAATGTTATATTGGGGTTCACTGTGTTATATAGTCTTATAGTTTTTTTTAAGTTTTTATTTTGCTAGCATATATACAACCTAAAAATTTCCCCTTGAAACCAGAAATATGTAATTCAGTGGTCTCAATTACGTTCACAATGTTGTGCTACCTTTGCCATCACCCCAAACACAAATTATGCATCAATTAAGCAGTAACTACCCATTTCTACCACCACCCTAGTAACCTCTATTAAACTCTACAACTCTACAAATTTGCTTATTCTTATTATTTCCTATCAGTGAGATCATACAATATTTGTCCTTTGTGTCTGGCTTATTTCACTCAACATAATGTCCTCCAGGTTTATCTATGTTGTTGCATGTATAAGAACTTCATACATTTTTATGGCTGAATAATATTCCTTTGCATGTATACTCCCTATTTTGTTTATCCATTCATCTATTGATGGTAACTTGGTTGCTTCTATCTTTTGGTAAGTTTGAATAATGCCAATATGAACATTGGTGTGAAAATATCTACTTTCTATTCTTTTGGATATATACCTAGAACTTGGATTTCTAGGTATATGGTAATTCTATACCTAACTTCCTAAGAGAATGCCAAACTGTTTTCCACAGGGCTGTACCATTTTACATACCTACCAAACTGAAAAAGTGTTCCTATTTTTCTACAACCTTTCCAACACTTATTTTGCATTAAAAAATAGTAGCCATTCTAATGGTGTAAAATGGTATCTTATTAAGGTTTTAATTTTCGTTTCCCTAATGACTAATGATGTTGAGCATCTTTTCATGGGCTTTTTGTTAATTCATATTTCTTCTTTGGAGAAATTTTCTTTCAAGTGCTTTGCCCATTTTTTAATTAGGTTGTTTCTCCTTTTGCTGTTGAGTTGTAGGATTTCTTTATATGTTCTGGATATTAAAATCCTTATCTGGTATGTTGTTTCAAAGTATTTTCTCCCATTATATAGATTATCTGTTTATTTTCAGGATGAAATCCTTTGATTCACAAAAGTTTTTAATTTTGATGAAGTCCTATTTATCTATTTTTTCTTTTGTTGCTAGTGTTTTTGTATAAAGTCTAAGATGCTTACCTATGCTTTGTTCTAGCAGTTTTATAGTGCTGATTTTCTATTTAGGTATTTGATCCATTTAGAGTTAATTTTTTTTTCTTTTCATTTTTATTGAGATTGTTCAGATACCATACAATTATCCAAAGATCCAAAGTGTACAATCAGTTGCCCCTGGGTACCCTCATACAGCTGTGCATCCATCATACTTAATTTTTGTTCAATTTTTAGAAACTTTTCATTACTCCAGACAAGAAATAAAGTGAAAGATGAAAAAAGAAAAAAAGAAAAGGAAACTCTAATCCTCCCCTATCCCTAACCAACCCCCCTCAATTGTTGACTTATAGTATTGATATAGTACATTTGTTACTGTTTATGAAAAAATGTTGAAATACTACTAACTGTAGTATATAGTTTGTAATAGGTATATAGTTCTTCCCTATATGCCCCTCTATTATTAACTTCTAATTGTATTGTCATACATTTGTTCTGGTTCATGGAAGCGATTTCTAGTATTTGTACAGTTGATCATGGACATTGCCCACCATAGGATTCAGTTTTATACATTCCCATCTTTTGACCTCCAACTTTCCTTCTGGTAACATATATCACTCTGAGCTTCCCCTTTCCACCTCATTCACACACCATTCGGCACTGTTAGTTATTCTTACATCTTGCTACCAACACCCCTGTTCATTTCCAAACATTTAAGTTCATCCTAGTTGAACATTCTGGTCATACTAAGCAACCACTCCCCATTCTTAAACCTCGTCCTATATCTTGGTACCTTATATTTCATGTCTATGAGTTTACATATTATAATTAATTCCTATCAGAGAGACCCTGCCATAATTGTCCTTATGTGCCTGGCTTATTTCACTCAGTATATTGCCCTTGAGGTTTTGTCATCAACCCATTTTTTTTTAAGATGGTTTTGTTCACTCACCATACATTCCATCCGAAGTAAATAATCGATGGTTCTCTGCATGGTCATACATTTATGTGTTCACCACCTTCACCACTATCTATATAAGGGCATCTACATTTCTTCCACAAGGCAGGAGGGAGAGTCAAAGAAGGTAGAGAGGCAAAAGAAAGAGGAAAAAAAAATGACAGGTAGGAAGCACCAAAAGGAAAAATAACTGTAAATCAAAGTAGAATAAAGAATCAGACAATACCACCAATGTCAAATGTCTAACATGCCTCCCCTATCCACCCCCCTTATCTGCATTTACCTTGGTATATCACCTTTGTTACATTAAACGAAGCATGATACAATGATTCTATTAGTTACAGTCTCTAGTTTATGCTGATTGCATCCCTACCCCAATGCCTCCCCATTTTTAATACCTTGCAAGGTTGACATTTGCTTGTTCTCTCTCGTAAAACAACATATTTGTACATTTTATCACAATTGTTGAATACTCTAGATTTCACCAAGTTATACATTCCCAGTCTTTATCTTTCCTCCTTTCTTGTGGTGTCTCACATTCTCTCCACCTTCCTCTCTCATCCATATTCATAGTTATCTTTGTTCAGTGTACTTACATTGTTGTGCTACCATCTCCCAAAACTGTGTTCCAAACCACGCACTCCTGTCTTCTATCACCCTGTAGTGCTCCCTTTAGTATTTCCTGTAGGGCAGGTGTCTTGTTCACAAAGTCTCTCATTGTCTGTTTGTCAGAAAATATTTTGAGCTCTCCCTCATATTTGAAGGGCAGCTTTGCTGGATATAGGATTCTTGGTTGGCGGTTTTTCTCTTTCAGT
Source organism: Choloepus didactylus (assembly GCF_015220235.1). NCBI lineage: Eukaryota > Metazoa > Chordata > Mammalia > Pilosa > Megalonychidae > Choloepus > Choloepus didactylus. The sequence goes on along the minus strand of NC_051310.1, from coordinate 180,752,686 downwards.
ATCTTAAATATATCACACCACTTCCTTCTTGCCTCCATGGTTTCTGCTGAGAGATCCGCACATAGTCTTACTAAGCTTCCTTTGTATGTAATGGATAGCTTTTCTCTTGCTGCTTTCAGGATTCTCTCTTTGTCTTTGACATTTGATAATCTGATTATTAAGTGTCTTGGCGTAGGCCTATTCATATCTCTTCTGTTTGGAGTACGCTGCGCTTCTTGGCTCTGTAATTTTATGTCTTTCATAAGAGATGGGAAATTTTCATTAATTATTTCCTCTATTATTGCTTCTGCCCCCTTTCCCTTCTCTTCTCCTTCTGGGACACCAATGATATGTACATTATTGTACTTTGTTTCATCCTTGAGTTCCCGGGACGTTGCTCATATTTTTTCATTCTTTTCTCCATCTGCTCCTTTGCGTGTAGGCTTTCAGGTGTTTTGTTCCCGGTTCCTGAGTGTTTTCTTCTGCCTCTTGAGATCTGCTGTTGTATGTTTCCATTGTGTCTTTCATCTCTTGTGTTGTGCTTTTCATTTCCATAGATTCTACTAGTTGTTTTTTTGAACTTTTGATTTCTGCCGTATATATGCCCAGTGTTTCCTTTACAGCCTCTATCTCTTTTGCAATATCTTCTCTAAATTTTTTGATTTGATTTAGCATTAGTTTAAATTCCTGTATCTCAGTTGAAGTGTACGTTTGTTCCTTTGACTGGGCCATAACTTTGTTTTTCTTAGTGTAGGTTGTAATTTTCTGTTGTCTAGGCATGGTTTCCTTGGTTATCCAAATCAGGATTTCCCAGACCAGAACAGGCTCAGGTCCCAGAGGGAAGAAATATTCAGTGTCTGGTTTCCCTGTGGGTGTGTCTTAGAAAATTGCTCCACCCTTTGATGCCTCAGGTCACTGTGCTTTTCTGCCCAGCAGGTGATGCCTGTTAGCCTATGATTCTTGCCTCGTGTGAGGAGGTATGGCCATGTTCCCCCAGGCTCTGGGGTCTGGTTCTGAATGGAAAGGGCCCCACCCCTTTCCTCCTAGTGAAGACAGAGCCCCCAGGTGGAGGTCATTAGCATTTCAATGGTCTCGCTCTCTGCTTGTGCTGTCTCCACCCTTCCCCAAGTCACAGCCCTGGAAACTGAATATGACTGGGGCTTTCTCCACTGAGCCAAAAAAGAAACAGTCCCCTTCAGTCCCAGTCCAAGGCGACCCTCCGGCTCTCCAAGGTCAGTCATCACCCAAAGCCTCTGTCTGTTTTTTGGGGATTCATACCTGTAGTGAGCAGTTCACACTCGCTACTTAAAACCCCAGTTGGAGCTCAGCTGAGCTATATTCGCTTGCTGGGAGAGAGCTTCTCTCTGGCACCACGAGGCTTTGCAGCTTGGGCTATGGGGGAGGGGGTCTCACGACTTGGTTCCACAGGTTTTACTTACAGATTTTATGCTGTGTTCTCGGGCATTCCTCCCAATTCAGGTTGGTGTATGATGAATGGATGGTCTCGTTTGTACCCCCACAGTTATTCTGGATTATTTACTAGTTGTTTCTGGTTTTTTGTAGTTGTTCCAGGGGGACTACTTAGCTTCCACTCCTCTCTATGCCGCCATCTTGCCCCACCTAGAGTTAATTTTTATATTTGTTATGAGGTAGGGCTCCACCTTCATTCTTTTGCATATGGTTATCCAGTTTTCTCAGCACCATTTGTTGAAGAAACAATTCTTTCCCATTTGAGTGGACTTGGCACACTTGTCAACAATCATTTGACTATTATATAAGGAGTCTGTTTCTGAGTTCTCAATTCAATTCCATTGTTTTATACACACACACACACACACACACATACACACACACATACATGTCTGTCCTTGTGCCAGTATGAAGCTGTTTTTGCCATTTTAATAAGTTTTAAATGCAGGAAGTATGAGTCCTCCAATTGTTCTTTTCCAAGATAGTTTTGGCTATTTGGGGCCCTTTATCCTTCTATATAAATTTGGTCATTGACTTTTCCATTTCTGCAAAGAAGGCTGTTGGCATATTGTTTGTGATTGTGTTGAATCTGCAAATCACTTTAGGTAGAATTGGTATAGTAACAACATTTTAACCTCTAATACATGAATGTGGAATGTCCTATTTATGTTGTTCTTCTGTGACTTATTTTTAGCAATGTTTTGTAGTTTTCTATGTATAAGTCTTTTACATCCTTGGTTAAATTTGTTCCTTAATATTTTATTATTTTAATTATTATTGTAAATGGAAATTTTTCTTGTTTTCTTCTTCATATTATTCATTACTAGACTATAGAAGAAAGTTTATAGAAAGCCTACTGATTTTTATGTGTTGATTCTGTACCCCATCAGTTGCTGAATAGGTTTATTAACTCTAGTAACTTTGGTGTAGGTTGTTCAGGATTTTCTATATATATATAGGAACATGTCATCTGCAGTTAGGGAAAGTTTTACTTCTTGCTTTCCAACTTGTATGCCATTTATTCTTTTTTTCTTGCCTAATTGCTCTGAATGGAGCTTCTTATGCAATGCTGAACGACAGGGGTGACAGTGGGCATCCTTGTCTTGTTCCTGATTGTTTTGGTTTGCTAAAACTGCTGGAATGCAATATACCAGAAATGGCTTGGCTTTTTCAATAGAGCTTAATTAGGTTACAAATTTACAGTTCTAAGGCCATGAAAATGTCCCAATTAAGGCATCAACAGGATGGAAGATACCTTCTCTGAAGAAAGGCCAATGGTATCCTGGGTTCCTCTCTGTCACATGGGAAGGCACATGGCAATGTCTGCTGATCCTTCTCTCCCAGCTTCTGGTTTCAGTGGTTGTCTCCCAATGTCTCTGGGCATTTCTTTCTGAGCCTCTCTGAGCTCTCTGAGTTTCATCTGTCTTTTATCCTCTCACAGAGGATTCCAGCAAGGGGATTAAGACCCAGCTTGAGTGGGCTAGATCACATCTCCATGGAAAAACATATTCAAAAGATCCCACCCAACAATAGGTCTGCCCCAACAAGAATGGATTAAAAGAATATATTTTTTTCTGGGGTACATAACAGCTCCAAACCAGGACACTGATCTTGGAGGTAAAGTTTTCAATCTTTCACCATTGAGTATGATGTTAGCTCTGGGTTTTTGTTATGTGTTCTTTGTCATATTGAAGACATTTTCTTCTGTTTCTAGTTTTCTAAGTGTTTTATCCAGAAAGGGTGCTGGTTTTGTCAAATGCCTTTTCTGTGTTACTCAAGATGATTATGTGGTTTTTCCCTTCTTACTATTAATATGGTGTATTACTTTATTTGATTTTCTTATGTTGAAGTACCCTTGTATATCTGGAACAAATCTCACCTGTTCATGATGTACAATTCTTTTAATGTGCTCTGGAATTCAGTTTGGCATTATTTTGTTGAGGATTTTTGTATGTTTATTCATAAGGGATATTGGTCTGTAACTTTCTTTTCTTGTGGCACCTTTATCTGGCTTTCGTATTAGGTGATATTGTCCTCATAGAATGAGTTGAGGAGTGTTCCCCATTTTCAATATTTCAGCATTTGTGCATGGCTTATAATGCCCTGTTACATGTCAAAGGGCTAACTCAAAGGTGTCCAGTGACCTTAAAGATGGCCGTACACATACAAGAGTGGATATGTGACACTATAAACAAGCCCCATTTGGGGAGTGCTCAGCTGAGCATGCTGACAAAATGGAAAGCCTTCCTCCTAAAATGCAGCATTTTTAACAACAGCACTTTGCAGAAATGCATGAAATTTTAGGGTAAGTCTCCTAAGTGGAAGAGCAGCATTCCCCGCTTCCTGTTGATACTCCTGAGGTGTCTCCTCCCATGCTCACTGTTGTTGGACAAGGAAGTATATCTGACTCTGCATGGTATACTGATGGTTTGGCATAAGGGCAGCCTGCTACCTGACAGCTATGGCTGTCCAGCCTAGTACTGGCACCATCTGCTGGGAGACTGGAACGTTGCAAAGCAGCCAGTGGGCTGAGCTGCAGGTTATATGGATGGTCATTGCCCATGAAACAGGGGACATTTTGTTTGTACAGACAACTGGGATGCGTACCAAGGTTTAACTGTATGGATGGCCACCTGGAAGCAACAGCAATGGGCAGTAGTTGGCCATCCTCTGTGAGGAAAAGTAATGTGGAAATACATCTGGACTGCCTGACACAAATGCAAGGTGACCATTTTTCTTGTCTCTGCCCATAACACCAATTCATTCCCAGGTTTCATAGAAGCCAATGACCTGGCAGAGATCTGCTGCATAGCACCAACAACACACAAAGATGCTCAGTGTCTGCATCAAAAAACAGGGCACTGAGGATATCAAACCCTGTAGAGGCTGGCACAGCAATTTCAACTACTCATCACCAGACACCAATTAAAAGAAGTAGTGAATGCTTGGCCCTCCTGCTCACTGCAATGGCCCAGAATGCTTCCTCAATTACTTGGGCACATTGGCCAAGACCAGATCCCTGTCACTGGTGGCAAGTAGATATTTTGCTCCCTTCCTCCATCCAAAGGGGCAAAATATGCCTTCTCCACTGTAGATATGGCTATAGGGCTGCTGCTGGCCTTCCCAGTAGGCAAGGTCAACCAATGGCCTACCATACATAGCCTAGAAAAGTTGAGTGCCTTCTTTGAGGTACCCACACATGTGGACAGTGATAGAAGGACCCCATTTACAGGACAGCTAACCCAAGCCTGGGTTACTGAGCATGATGCCCTCTGGACATTCCACCTGCCCTACAACCCCACTGTGGCATGGTTGATAGAATGAATGGCCTTTTAAAAGAAACACTTGAAAGATGACAAAAATTCCCTAAAGCAATGGACTTGATGACTGTATTCAACAGTAATCAGTATCAACTCCAGGCCTAGGGTGACTGTCCCTGCTCCAGTCGAGATGGTCACTGCTGGGCCCATGCAAGCCTTGTGAATTTAGGTAAAGGGACCAGCAACCTTACAACTGCAGTGAGGTAACAATAACAATTTACTCTTGCCTGTGCCACAAGCACTAGGAATTGGAGAAAATAAGGTCAATCAGCCCTGGTCCTGGCCAATGCAGCCTTGATGGCTGGGTGTCCTAAGCCCAAGAGGGGTTTGGATTGCCCAAAACCTAAATATTAGACCACAATTTATTAAAAAAATAATGCCAAAGGTTATATATATTGTTAACCCAGGGCACCCTATATCTCAAGGTGCTATATATATGATATTATGGACTCTTAATATGACTAGGCTAACCATGGATGCAACCCCTAGGGGTCCTTCACAACCCCAAGAGGAAAATATATGATATTTAAAGCCCCCTCAAAATGCCCCCTTGCCCAGGACACTGTTATCCACTGGTGGAAGTATAGCTTGCATATTGCTAGACCACCAAGATTTGCCTCTTATTGTACCCCATGAGTATCTTTCTTTTTGCCCATAGCACTGTAGAAAATACATTTCTACATGGGGCATCTTCAGTAACCTCTGCACATAACAGGTCTCAGTGCTGGATATGCACTGATTTGCTGTCATCCAGCACCACTGGCCTCCTGTGGACCATTGCTCCTGCCAACCAGACCATTTGGGACACCATGCTGATGTGGCAATGCACTCACCAATGACAAGGGTGGAAAGACTTCTTCCCTTTCTCTGCATCACCAAATATTTTTTCCCTCCAAGACTTAATCTTATTCTTACATATATTCCCTAGTCTGGGAGAAAATAATTAAGTCCTGGCCTATATTTGGGTATTCAGCAGATGATGGTTTAGGATGGCACACTGCTGAGACTATAGCCATAGATAAAGTGGCTCCAGTTTGTATAGAGCATACTGAAGGATATAGAGAAATGGGATGGCTGCCCCCTGAACTCTGGCATAGCAGTCTGCCTACAAAGGACTAGCTATTTTCAGTGACAAAATGTTAACATTAGCCTTAGAGCTTATCCATCACTTAAGGGATGGCTCTGGACCTGTGGGCAGAACAGCTGGCCCTATCTGCCTTACAACTGGATTAGATGATGCTCTTGGAGGCAACCCTACATGCCTGCCAATCTTTATGATACATGATCCCAGCAACTGGGAAATGGTAAAAACTAGATATAGAATAAAGCAGACTGCCTGATGGTTTTATCCTTTAGCTATTTTAGCCCTGGGTAGCACCACCATAGTAACTGAAAAACATGTAGCTGCTTTAGCTAACCACACTGCACAAGTGCTCAATGAGTCAAAATTAGCTATATCATTGCTTAATGATGAAACTATACAACTTAGGAAAGTAGTTTTACAAAATAGAATGGCTATGGATATTTTAACCATTGCCCAAGGTGGTAACTGTGCTTTAATTACTATTCAGTGTTGTGTATATATACTTGATAACTCACAAAATGTAATACAAGCTCTTAATCACATGCAAGATCATATACAAAATATTGAACATTTATCTGATGTCCAAATGGTTTAATTCTTTAACTTGGTCATGGCACCACTTATTAATACGATTATTGTCAATATGTACTGGTTTACTTATACTCTGCTGTTTACTGTATTTTTGTTGTGGATTATGGATGCAATGTCTGTCCTATGGTCAATGCAAGTTGCTGCATGGGGGTGGATTGTGGAAGCCCCAGGCCCAGAGCCTTCCCCAAGGGCCTTGAAGACTGCGCACACAGCAGCTTGCATGACCTAGGTCAGTTAAAGTTTGACCTACTATCCTTATAAAATCAGGCTTTCTGTGCTAAATGTAATCTATAGCTTATCTCCTTCCTGAACTCCCTGAGATACTATCTACAAGATAATCTAAAATCCTCCCCTCTTCCTGTTGACTACAATTGATCCTTCCCTATGTCACAAGACTCCCATACCCATTGCAATGTCTTGCCTCAAGCCCCTATAACTGGCTTGATCAGCACCCACTGCTTCTTACCCCCCAAAGCATTGAGTGCCTTCACATGGAGCTTATGTTCTCATACACATTGCAATGTCTTTCCTCAAGCCCCTATAACTGGCTTGGTCAGCACCCACCCCTCCCACCCCCCAAGCATGAAGTGCCTTCACATGGAGCTCTGAACTTGCCACCATTCAGAGCAGCTCCTGATTTCATTCAGAGTGATGTGACTGACTTCCATTTCCCTGTTAAGTAAGCCCCAAACAAAATCTCATGCCTCAGAATGTGCCTGGTGTCTTCTTTGGCCTCTTGGCAGCAAAATCCCCCTTGGACCATGACACTTATTGAACTTTTGTTTAGATATTCTACCAATTAATGAAAGTGGTATATTGAAGTCTCTTACTATAAATGTACAACCTTCTATCTGTCCCTTCAAATCTGTTAATATACTTCATATTTTAGGGGATTTGCCAATAAATGCATAAATATTTATAGTTGTTATGTCGTGTTGTTGAGTTGACCATTTTATCAGTATATAATAATCTTTTTTTTTATTACTAAGTCAAGTTTTTGACTTAGAGTCTGTTTTATCTGATACTAGAATAGCTACCCCAGCTCTTTTATGATTACTATTTACATGGTATATATTTTTCCATCCTTTCACTTCAAACTTAACTTGTGTTTTGAAATTAAGGTAAGTCTCTTGTAAATAGCATATAGTTTGGTCATGCATTGTTATCCATTTTGCCAGTCTCTGCCTTTTGACTGGAGAGTTTAATGCATTTACATTTAAAGTAACTACTGATAATGAAGGACTTTCTTCTGCAATTTTTCTATTTGGGTTTTGTAAGTTTCATACATTTTTTGTCCCTCAGTTCTTCCAATATTGCCAACTTGGATATTTATTTGATTTTTTGTATTAAAACATTTTGTGTTCCTTCTCATTTGTTTCTATATATATTCTTATATACGTTTTGTGGTTACCATGGGCCTCAAATTTAACCTCTTAAATCTATAAGTCATGTTTGATTTGATACCAGCTTAACTTTGATAGCATACACCTACTCCTTTCCATCTTTTTCTTGTACTTGTTACAGAATATACTTTTATACTTTGTATGTTGAAAGCCATAGATTTATCATTACTTTTTATGCATTTTCATTTTAGCACGTGTAGGAAGTAAGATTTGGAGTTATATACCAAACCATGCAATACAATAATACTGACATTTATAATTACCCAAATAGTTACTTTTACTGTACGTCTTTATGTCTTTATGGTGCTTCAATCCACAATCTAGTGTCTTTCCTTTCAGTCAGAAGAACTCCTTTAGCATTGCTTTTAGGTCAGGTCTAAAGGTGACAAGCTCTCTCAGCTTTTGTGTTTCTGGGAATGACAGAGTCTTATTTTTGAAAGACTGCTTCACCCAATATAAAATTCTTGGTTGCCGTGTGTTTTCTTTCAGAGTTAAATATTCCCTATCACTTCAGTCTTGCCTCCATGGTTTCTGATGAAATTCAACACTTAATCTTACTGGGACCCTGTTGTATGTAATATGTTGCTTTTCTCTTGCAGCTTTCAGGACTCTTTCCTTGTCCTTAGCATTTGTTTGACTACCATGTTTGTGGGCCTGGTTGTCTTTTAATTTACTCTGTTTGGAGTTTGTTGAGACTCTTGAATGTCCATATTCATATCTTTATTTAAATTTTGGAAATTTTATGCCATTATTGCTTCAAATATTCCTTCTGCCCTTTCTCTATGTCTTCCCCTTCTGGGACTCTCATAATAAAATATTGTCATTCTTGATCATAACACTTGCTTAGGTTCTGTTTGATTTTTAAATGATTTTTTCTTTAGTCCCTAAGCCTGAATCATTTCAGTAATTTTGTCTTTGAGTTCACTGATTTTTTCTTCTGTTAGTTCCAATTTGCTATTAAAACCTTCTAGAGAATTTTTCATTTCAATTATTATGCTACTTAACCCAGTATTTCTGTTTTGCTCCTTTTTTAAAATTTCTTTTTACTGAGATTTTCTCATTATTCATCTTTTCCTGCTATCCTTTAGTTCTTTCTCTGTATTTTCCTTTACCTTCTTGAGCATTTTGAGGATCATTTTGAAAAATTCTTTTTCCTGCAATTCCAATATCTTGGATATTGATAATTTCTGGATTTATTCTTGTTACTTTGGATGGGACATTATATCCTGTTTCTTTGTTTTTCTTGCAATCTTTTGTTGAACACTGTATATTGCAACATCTTAAAGGGTTAACACCAGGATATAAACCCTGAACTGTCTGTTCCTTAAGTTTGTATCCAGCTAATGATATGAGAGAGATTTCCTTGAGTGCTAAGAAGTAATGAAAACAAACAAATTGAGACCAAATACAGCCTGAGGTGAATGAGAAGTGTAGGGTTTTCTCCATCTTTTCTTAACCTACATCTTCTCCTGGCCTTGTGCTTGCTCTTGTCCTTAGGAATTCCCTCTTTTACAGGAATTTCTAAACCTTTTCTTCACCATATGAAAAAGACTTTCTCCCCATCCTGGGTGCTCTATGGTATGACTGAAAGCACCATATCCTTTGCCCCAGGCCATTTTGACTTCATTGCTTCTTACACTGTTTTACCTGTCAGCAAACTTCTGCCTGTTAGGGCATGCCTGGCGGGGGGAGCCTGATTCAAGTTTCCTGGTTCAGTCTTTAGGTTGCCACTATTTTTTAATGTAAAAAATTCTTAAATGCATGTTTTTTAAGAATTGCATGCATTTCTGAGCATTTATTTACTTAAAAAATCTTGTATATTTTTGACTATTCATGTATCATCACAGCCATAATTTTTCTACAATAAGATATTTAGGATGGCAAGCCTAAGAAAAACTTGCTTGCAGTTGGTGAAGCATTAGTGCAGTTTTTCTTTCCCAGCCCCTGAGTTTTATGTTCTTCTGGATAAAAGTCTGGAGAAGCTTTACTCTGCAGCCTTGGCTCCCACAACTTTACCACTATGCATTTTTGATGTATTTCTCTTTTTTTACTGGAAGTTAAAAGACAACTTTGAGATGCCCCCACTCATCCTTTAATAACTAAATCAAATATCACCTTCTCTGTGAAAACTTTCTTGTCTCCCCTAGGTCTAGTAACTTTCCTTTTTTTGGTTACATTGAATTTTAGAATTATCTCCTAGGGCAATTGTTTTGTTATATCATATTTACTTATAAACTAGATTGAGCAGTTATTGAGTATATATACTACTTAATTACTTTATATATTTCTAGTAATTACCATGATGTCTGACAGGTACTTGGTGTTCAATAAATGTTTGTTGAATAAATGAATGTATTATTTAGTGAAAAAAAAATGGGAATATATGTACTATTAAAGTTTTTCAGTGGATATGGACTAAAGTATTACTTACTAGAAGAATTATCTAGGATGTTTCTGGACCTAATGTAAAAGAGATGAGTAAAGATAACATAATTCATATATTTATTTTATATTTTATGAAACTTATATATATTATATTCCATATAACTGTATTTTTATATAGCTATAAAACATTTAATTTCCAGATTTTTTTTTCTCAGAAACATCACCTATATTAAAGTGAAAATAAATCAAGAGGATTCTCTTTATTTTGAATTAGGTTGAATCGTTTAGAGTGAATTGCATCTAATTTGCTGTCATTCCTAGTACTAAGAATATAAAGGGAAATGTCGACAGTATATGTAGGAAAATATTAACAGAGTATGTAAGGTTTCCTAGAGAAAATATTTAGGAAACAAGTGCAGTAGTAAAGAAGAGGTGAAAACAGGAAGGAATAAGAAGGCATTTTATTTGTCAATTTCACTCAATGTGAATTAAAAACAGTTCCATCTGCCTGAGGCTGTAAAAGTCCCCGGAATGCTAGTAAGCTTGACATTATTGCCTGGTAATCAGGTATTACTTGCTTCAGCTAGTTTGTTATATGCAATCCTCAAAGCACACTATAGTGTATACACTGCCATTAATTGACAAATAATAATGAGGTACATTTTTAAATTTTTGGCACTAAAAACATGAGTAAATTATGTATAAACATTCTTAGATTTCAAAAATAATCCTGCAATGTATGCATTTAGCAAAAAGGTACTGTTCCCCTATTTTCCTCTTTTAATTATAAACTAGAAAGTTCAGAATAAGATTTTGATATTTAATTTAAAAGTATATTATAAAGCAATTTATCTGTACTGATCTGTCTGACTTGATGAAATCATGGGTGCTACACTTAGCCCAGTCACTTGGGGTGGGCAATAGGACCCTTGGTAATTGTGGTCCTAGCTAGATACGTGACACAAGGCATCTGATTAACCTGGCAGGAAAATCATGAGTTTGGTTATAAATTAATCTTCTCCCTTTCAGGTTTCTGTCAGAGAAGAGATATGAGTAATGTAACTAAAAAATATTCAGTGTCTCCCCAAACTCGAGGGAGATTGAATGTAACATGGCAATGATTTCAGGACAATTTTAAAAGCAGCAGACATGAATCCATAGTTTTTTCCCCTGTATTGATCAGTCTGTATCTTTTTTCTTTCTCCCTTTACCATTTATTCTTCTCTGTCTCTGTCTTTCTCAGGGCACAGTATCTTCCCATCTCTTAATAGTCCATGTAACACACTGCTTACAGAGATGTACGCTAGAGCTGGAACTGCACAGTCTGCTTTTGAGTCTTACCTCCAGCATTTATCAAGTGTTTGATCATGAGAAAATCTTTTAACCTTCTTGAGCCTCTGAAGTTATTTGTGCTATTTGAGATTTTCATATTTACCACATAAAATGTCTGCATGAAATTAAATAACACATGTGAAAGCATCTTTTTTTTGCAAACTACAGTTATAGTGTATTGTAATAGCATTGTATTAATATCTTCAAGAAAACTTGAATTTATTAGAGATTTACTCTGTGTCCCTCATATTAAAGTGACAAAAATGTGTGGCTCCTGGGCTGCAGGAAGGCTGCTCAGAAGAATGGGTCCCATAGTTCATGAAAGGCCAGAGGTCCATCCCAAGCAGAAGTCATGGACATTGTGGAGAGGCTGCCTGAACCCTGTGTTCCAGGTTGGTTTTCATGGAACCAAGATATGTCCATTTGGTATTACAATATCTGTAATGTCAGCATTGCCAGAGAATCCAATATCTCCTTTAAAGGATTTTAAAATGACTAGAATTTTCAAAGAATGAAGGTCCTCAGGCTCTCCTTAGGTCCTTTTTGATCTCAAAATGTTATCAAACTAAGAATCAGAATTGTGGAATTTAAGCATTTTATTTCCAGGGAAATTCAGTATCTTTTTGTCAATGTAATTTTATAAACTACAAAATTTGTAGTTTAAAGTCTTACTGTAATTGCTTCAGGGAAGTAAAGTCATTTAAAAAAATGATTTTTCCACATAATTTCCTCACCTGTTTTTAAAAAATAAAACTATTTTGCCTCCAGAGGAGTCTCTCAGTGAAACATATTTATAGCTAACAAGGTATGGCCAGCTAAGTTAAAAAGAAACATCATTAATTGAAGGGATGAAGTATAAAAGGCACAGTTCTCTGTTATTCATTTAGTCATTTATTTACAACTCTGTCTAAGTGGGTATTGCTTTCACTCCTTTTCCATGGAGAACAGGGGGTTCAAACCCCTTGCATCTGTGAAAGAGACTTCATGGAGGTTGGGTTCACAAATATTTTTAGGCCTTTTATTAATCCAGAGACAAATGTGATTATGTTGGTCTAAACCTAGGTGAATGACAAGAAGGTAACAATAAATATGCACACTATTTGTAGACCTCTCTGAATCATTTCTCAATTTTCCTCCCTAGCACTGAAAACAAACCAAATGTGGTAGAAATCAGAGATCAGGAATCCAAGTAACTTTCCCATTGGATTATGGTAACAGTTATTTAATAAATAATGGTAATGATATAAAAAGTTAACGAGTGATGCTGAGTGCATTGGTAGACTTTGGTTCAAATGGTGGCAGAATTCTTCATGACCCATATTTTAGACTGAACATTAAGTAAAAGGATGGATTGATTTTTAAAAATTACTCTCATGTTGTTCTCTTCAATATTTCCTGTGCTAAATTTATCTGTTAATTGCAAAGTTAGATTTATCTAGACCTTCTTTTTGTCCCAATGCAGTATTTTCCCATTTAAAAAAAAGAAAAAAAAAAAAAAAAGAAAAATTTCAAACTCAAAAGAATCATGGTATGTCCATTACCTTTGTTCTAAAGAGAAAGTTGAAATAATATATTACTTTAGTCAATAATAATTGAGACAGAAGACTTTACCTGAGAGTTAATAGATGCTAGAAAGTGTGGATGCCTTAGGCTAAGCCAAGAGCTATTAATTCCTTAGTAATACACAGTTTTAAATAATTATTGCTTTTCTGAGCTCAAATGAAAAGCAAATAATATGGTACAGAGATTTTTATTCCTTGTCTTATTTTAACTGTCCTAAAATAGATTTTTTTATAGTTAAGGAAAATAAACTTCCTTTCCTAAATATGATTTATTCTTTCCCTATGGTTTTCTCCTTTATTCTTCAATTAAAATATATTTGTGCAACTACTAAAAGTTATTTCCTAAACACCTTGGGGATGTACATATTGAAAAGAACACTGTCTTAGTTCTCCAAAAGACACACTTTTCTGAGGATCTGTACAGGTAAGTGAAGCTCAAAGCCAACTAAAATTAGCGTTATCCTAAAGTTTCAAAGGAAGAAAGGTAGCCATACTTTCATTACATATGGAGGGATCCACAAAGGCCTCTGGAGAAGACGTTGTGGTAGAAGTAGAATTTTGTGGGGTTCTGTATATCAATTATAATGGCATTCCTTTGTGAGTTGCAGAAAACTCTGCTATCGAATTTTTACATGTAAGAATTTATACATTTTTTATATAGAATTAAATGTGTAAGAGGTTTAATTTTTTTGCATGAGAATAGTTTGGAAGTGGGTCCAGTATAGCCACCCAATACTTCCTTGAGGGAATCAAGAACTTTCTCTTACTGTAGCATCATCCTTAGTGACAGTTGCTATACTACAGGTATAACACATATTCCTGTCAGTTAGAAGGAAGGAAAGGGAAGATATGGCACCAGTGTTATTTCTACTTTTGGTTTATTGTCCCAAACACTGTGATACTGCCCACTTAGCAGCATCGTTAAATCTGGTTTTTTAGTTTTCCAGCCACTGGAGTGGGTAAAAATAGAGGGAGGGGCAGAGGTGGTTTGAATGTGTTTTGAGTGATTGAGCTTACATTAGCTGCAACAATTCAAAATTTTGACTACTTAAGAATCACTCAGAATTTTAAAGGAAGTAATACTATCACTATATGTAGATGACATATGTCTGGAAAATCAAAAAAAAAAAAGCAGAAGAAAGAAAAAAAGAAAAACTACTATAAAACTCATACATAAAAACAATTTAAAATGGACCATAGACTTGAATGTAGTAACTAAAACTGTAATATTTCTAGTAAAAAAGGTAGGAAAAAGTAGGAGAAAATCTTTGAGGCTTTGGGTATGCAAAAATTAATTGGATCAGACACAAAAAGCATGACTTATAAAAGAAAGGAAAATGATAAATTATCATTTTCCCATCAAAATGGGAAACTTTGCCTTTTAAGATACATCATTAATAAAAAGACAAGTCATATAATGGGAGAAGATATTTGCAATGTGTATATGTCACAAAGGACTTGTATAAAGAATATATGAAGAAGCTTACAACTCAATAATATCATTGAATTGCCTATGTGGACAGGTACATATAAATATACAAGTGCGGATATATATGCACATAAATGTATGCAGGGTGGTATTCAAAATATTTAACAACCAGATTGGTATATGCACTGATCAATCAGAATTGACACTGACCTTTGTGCTGAACAAGGTCCCAGAAGCCCCTGTTTTGCCAGGTATTATATTTCATCCTGGATTGTGGGGAGTTCTTTAGGTGACCCAGGATTTGAAGGAGATACTTGGGCACCCTGGGAAGCAAGTTATCTACCAAACTACAGAAGTTTCTCTATATAATAAAACTCTACCACTGCACAGTGCATGCCAGCTGAATATTACAATGCTGTTTTGGAATTTTTTCAGTTGTCAATTTGGGTATTGTGCCAGTTTGAATGTATTATGTCCCCCAAAATGCCATTATCTTTGATGTAATCTTGTGTCAGCAGACTTACCAGTGTTGATTAGATTGTAATTCTTTGAGTGTTTCCATGGAGCTGCGACCCACCCAACTGTGGGTGATGACTCTGATTGGATAGTTTCCATGGAGGTGTGGCCCCACTCATTCAGCATGGACCTTGATTAGTTTATTGGAGCACTATATAAGCTCAGACAGAAGGATCCAGCTTGGTACAGCCCAGAGGGACTCTTTGAAGAGTGCACAGGAGCTGAGAGAGGAACTGCAGTTTACAGAGACATTTTGGAGATGGCCTTTGAAAGTAGACTTTTGATCTGGAGAAGCTAAGAGAAGACAAACACCCCAAGAGCAGCTGAGAGTGACATTTTGGAGAGAAGCTGAAGACTGGGGGGAACGTCCTGGGAGACATCCATTTTGAAACCAGAACTCCGGAGCAGATGACAGGCCTGTGCCTTCCCAGCTAACACATGTTTTCCGGACACCACTGGCCATCCCCCAGTGAAGGTACCTGATTGCTGACGTGTTACCTTGGACACTTTATGGCCTTAAGACTGTAACTGTGTAACCAAATAAACCCCCTGTTATAAAAGCCAATCCATTTCTGGTGTTTTGCATGCTGGCAGCATTAGCAAACTAGGACCGATGTTAATACTGTACCAATAGCACAGTAAATCAAGTCTCTTAATAGCTTTTTTTTAGAAAATCATTTTGTATTTTTAGGCAGATTTTCTTCTAATTTAACTTGGGAATCAGCTTGTTAAGGTCCTAACCATAGCTATTTTGTGACTGGAAGGTAGATGTATTTATCTAGGGTATAAAAAAAGGTCAACATCTCTTGAGCACTTGCCATGTCACATAGTATACTAAGCACTTTACATGAATTTTCTCATTTAACTTTTTCAATAAACCCCTGAGATAAGTATATTATTCCTATTTTACATATAGGGAAACTGAGGCAAAGAGAGGTTACAAAACTAAAGTTCTCAGAATTAAAGAGCTGTGGAAATACAAGTCAAATCTAGTCAGTTTGATATCAAGAGTCTATCTTGAAACTAGCAGCTGTGTGTTCTGAATGTTCATTTTTGAGTCTAAGCCAAGTTTATGGCCTTGTCTCTATATGCTTCCTGTCAAATAACTCCTGATGTGGTACACAAGGACCTGGTAAGATAATGAGGAGATCTGAGGCTGGCCATTGCTTCCTTATTTCTCCCATCAGAAATGTTTACATATAAAACACTTTGTGATCTACAAAGTGCATTCACATGGCTTATTTCATTATTTTTGTGATAGAATAATTACTCCCACCCCCCAATCCCTACCTGCCCCCAAGTTGTCCACATTAACCCTCAGAATCAATGAATATGTTGTTACATGGAAAGTGGGAAATAAGGTTGCAGATGGAATTAATTTTGCTAATAAGTTGACCTTGAGATGGGAAGATTATCCTGATTTATCCAGGTGGACCCAGTGTAATCACCAGGGCCCTTTTAAGTGGAATAGGGAGTCAGGAGAATCTGTGTCAGAATGAAGCAACATGAGAAAGACTCAACAGCCATTGCTGGTTTTGAAGATGGAAGATGGAAGAAGGAGGATGTGAGCCAAGGAATGAAGGCAGCCTCTACAGGCTGAAGAAGGCAAGGAAACTTGAGAGTATCCCATAGAGCCTCCAGAAGGAATACAAGCTCACGAACACTTGGATGTTAGCCCATGGTAACCCATTTCAGACTCTGACCTCCAAAACTGTAAGGTAATTAGTTTGCATTGTTTTAAACTACCAAATTTGTGGTGATTTGTTATAGCAACAGTAGAAAACTAAGAACAATTATCATTACATACCTGATGGAGATATTATTATCTGGTTTGCCGATGTGGAAAAGAGGCTCAGGGTTTAACTGACATGCTTAAAAGAAGCTCAGCTATAAAAATACTGATTAGGAAATTAACTCAGGTGTTTGTACTACAAACCCAATGCACTTTTTATTATAAAATGAGTAGGTTGGATGACATACTAAGTAAGTCCTTCCAGTGCTAACATTCACTGATTCTAAATGTCAAATAAAATCACAGACTAAAATGTGACACTTTGTTGGCTGTGCTTCGCCTCAGTTGTCAGGAGTGTTTCTAAAGCAAAAAGGTTTGGCATTTTTTTACTGCATAGCAAAGTAGTTGTTTTTCTTTCTTCTAATGTAAGCCCTGTAGCCTTTGCTCCCAGCTCTGAAGTTTGGTTTTTCAGGCTGTTTCACATACATAACTAGAGTAGTTTTCTCCTGTGTCTGTTAAAGATTTACTGACAGTTCACCAAACTGACTTTCTGCTGACAGAAACTGCTTTTGCCTGAACTGTTTCTTGAGCAAAATTTGTCATTTCTATAATTTGAAATATTTTTAACAAGTAGTATTAAATTTGGCATCAGTTTTTAAACATATTAATTACAGTTTCTTTCATAGGTGTTAGCTAATATATGTGTTTATATGCTGATATCTATGTACTTTATAAATATTTGTTTTAATTTCTAAATATCATTGTTATAAGTGGCATTGTCTTGCTTTCAAAATATCACTTAATAGGATTTAAAGTACAGGCAAGTGTAAAGAAAAATTGTCCATAATTCTCTTGACCAGTTGATCCTGGTTGACCTTTTAGAAAAAAATAAAAGTAATCCATTCAGATGGTTAAAAATGCAAACAGAATTGGATGGTGTAAAATGGAAGAAAAGGAATGATTTTATGTGATTAGCCCAGTTTACATATGAATCCATCATTCACACAAATTTTAATCAACCACTTTCTATAAGCATTGCCATGTATTTGTGTAATACATTATGTAGCCAAACAAGAGAAAGAAAATGGTGCTCTTTTATACAGAATGCTGCTTAGTCTATCCACTCCATAAATCTAGATCCTATAAACTGTAAACATCATTTGAGGTCCTTTTCACTTAAGAATCAGGAGGATTTTAAAATTGCATTAAATGAATTTAACCCAAAACTTTATAAATAAAACAAAAATATGACATTGAGAATGACTGAATACAGAAAGGAGTGAAAGTAATGTAAAATTTATTATTTTGAAATACAAATATATGCAAAAGAAATTTAAAATGTTATTTTAATTTGCAATCTCTTCTTAGTAAATCTGGGTGAAATGATTTGCCAGGTTAAATGTTAGTTAAATAAATTAGTTTATTTTCCCTTTTTAGTACATTGTTAAAGTTATGCTTTTTGCACTGATGTCTATATCTCTTGCATTTGACAGTAAAATAACTGCTTCATTTGCTAGGACTCATTTCTAATTGCAAAGAATTAGACGCTTCTTATTGTGGAATTACCTATTGTTTAGACTTTACATAAAATCTGCTTCAATTACACTCTGCCATTTGTTGGCCATGAGTTACTTATTCCCAGTACAACAACCCTGTTCCTGAGATCCGAATTTTCTGTATCCCTACCTATCTGGCATGACATATTTATTACATTTCTGATAAAAGGGCATGGGGTTGGCAGCAGGATGAAGCCATCACAAAGTGTTTTTTCTGTTTGTTTGTTTGTTTTGTTTTGTTTTTCCACATCATCCACACTGAAAACAGCCATCCAGCTGCAAACATGAAAATAAAAAATGGTGCTATGGAAATTTGTGTAGATCCTTCTTTGATGTCTTTTCTGGCTGCAACATTTCAATTGCTTTTGTTGGTCTTATGTTGTTTTGGTGTTTGTTCAACTTTACTTTTTAAGCTCTTTAGGGCTTTTATCAGAAACACTATGTTGCTATGGAGGGGTGGGGTGGGAGGAGGAGCAAGAACATCCAATGGAGTAGAAGACCTTCTCTGTCTGAGGGGCTCTTACATTCACTAGGACTACAAATCATGTATGAAAAGTAAATTCTAGATTAACATAGGATTCAATAATAAATGTATGGTATGTATATAAGTAATCTATGAAAAAGTTACTTTATATTACTTTAATCCTTCATTAGAATACATTATAGACAAATGTGAAAGGAAAACCTTTTTATCTTTACGGACTTAGAATCATATGAATGAGTTGTCATGTTCATTGGGTACCTGTTATATGCCAGGAACTTGATAAATGATTGTAACAATGGCGTGGATTATCACTACAATTCCTATTTTATAGATAAGGAAACTAATGAGGAGAGAAGTTAAATAATATGATAAAAGCTAAGTGACTAGAAAATCAGGGATTAAAATATTACCAATAGCTTTTGATGCCAAAGAATCAAACAAAGTATTTTTGTTCTGTGCTCTATAGCTGACGGATAGGTAAGTACTGTGTAGATGTTGTGACCTGTTCATGGATTTTAGTTTTACACTTTACAAATTTATAAAGATGGTAACAATTTTTCATCAATTACAAACACTTCTGAGTCTTATTTGCTACTCAAAGACAAACTATTTGACTTTTGGAGTCAAATAGACTCAGTCTATAGACTCATAGACTCTTCTCCTGGGGCAATAGTAACATTCCAAATTATTTCAAGCAAGTAACTTAAACATGAAAGAGAAGCAGCAGTATAAACAGACCAAAAATTTAAATTGTGAAAATCAAAAGCATGTTCATAAACACAAGTCATCATTTTTGCATTAATTCTATAGTTATCAAAATGTTTCAAAAAGTCCTTTTATCCCTAGAATCATAATTACTGCTAAAGTAATCATTTGTTCATCCAGCAGTCACTTGTTGATAATGGAAAGAAACTCTATATGGTGAGGTTTAATTCTAATTGGAATTATTGTGTGCTTTTGAATAAGGCTATGAATTGCCACTCTGAATAATTCTTATGATTTATTTGTGGAGAAAAATGTGGCACAAACTGCTATTAATTCACTCCTCATCCAATGTGAGAACATCATGTACTAAAATCAACAAATTGGACCCTAAAGAGGAGAACATGTTGAAAGCTTTAAAACACATGAAATAAAATAAAGAATATATTTACTTAGATTCAAATAAAACAATTTTGTAGAGGCCAAATTTAATGATAGTGATTTTTAAGAAGCAGCATTTTAAATGAATTAGCACAATTAAAATTTAAAGGACATTGGTTTAAGACTCAACTAAATTTTTAGTGTCTTTTCTGATGACATCTTCCATACATATGAATTTAATTGCTGATTTTATTGCCACCTATACAAATTATTCATATATATACAAATTATTCATATATATATACATATACACTCATACATGTGTATATGTGTGTGTATGTATAATCTCAGCTTGGTGAAATACCAATTTGTACAATTCCACTTTAGACTACTGTGAAACGCATTTCTTTATATGTTTGTTTATCAGGGTTTCAAATGTTTGGAAAAAGAGGATTTCCTTGGATACACATTACTCCTGTTGCCAGTTATTCTATAATGGCTTTTTGTTAGTAGTCTGTAGTGGGGTAAGGCAGTAGTAGTGGGGAAGTAATTTAAGAATGAAAAGCAGTAAGATTTTCTTTAGTCTTTGAGCAAGCACAGGGAACCAAGGGTAGGTTTGTGATCCACCCAGACTTGGTAATAATTGATGGTTATGTCCTAGTTATATCCTAGCTTATATATACAGCATTTCATTAATTCTAAGATGCATTTTTATTTTACAGTTTTCACCTCTGAAATCAGGATAAATTGGGCAATTGATGCTTTTGGTGTTTTACAATTTTTGAACAGGAAGTAGTTGTGGTATAGTTTCTGTTACTATACATAACGACTGGGTCATAGAAGTTCTATTTCAATATCAGTTGAGTTTATAGATTATACTACTCAAATGTTGAGTTTACTTGATATTTAGTGCCAACAAAGCATTTAAGGATAATTTGAGAAAGAAATATGAGTCCCAGTTGTTGCCTGAAAACTTCCCACTGATGACCTATATTGTAAGATTAAAAATCATCAAAATATGTAGACTAGAAAATGGTATTTAAACACTAAGTTCTGGTGCTAGGTGTGCTCATTGTTACTGGTGTATCATTGCTTCTAGGCCTTCTCAGAAGACAGAGCTGTGAAATATATGTATGTATAATGGCCCACGCATATACATGCACATTGATAAGTATTTCTATATCTACCTATCTGTATCTATCATTAATATAAATGAGTTCAGATTGTAACCTTTAATTCTAGCCTCCCTCCCTCACTAATGTCTACCTTCTTTCTCTAACAGTGAGAAAACTGGCTCTCATTGCCAGTTTCTGTAATATATTCTGTATTCTGTATTCTGTAATATATTCTGTATTATTCTGTAATATAAAATAATTACAGAATTGATTATCCATACTCCTGTGAGACACATTTATCTAGGAGGGTACAATGTTGGTATTCAGTTCTTTTTGTCTTTAGTCTTATAGTTAAAAATACTGTTTTTCAAAATTAGGTCAGCTCAGTTCTTCCCCGCTGTCTTCATTATCATTCATTTACAATAAAGTTAGATTTATTTGTCACAGTCTGAATTCCATTTTGGGTCTCCCTCAAAACCTTGATTCCTGGAGAAGTAGTTGACTCAAGTAAAATACAAAATAAGCCTGGATCATTTTGAGATGCCAGAAAGTATGAAAATGCTCAAAATGGGGAGGGGGGTGTTGAAAGGATAATAAATTCAACTGAAAGAATTTCCAATGTCCAAAGCTGGAACTGTTTGAGCAACAAAATGAATAATAGTGTTAGATCTGAACCCAAAGAAGAAAATAAAACAACCATCCATGGTTCCCTATTAATATAAACAAATGACTAAATTAATAAACAGGATAGATGAAACTATTCTTCCTTACAGAAGAATTCTAATGAAAAAATAAAGAAGGATAAAAGGGAAAGGAAACCATCATAAGAACACCACAATAATAATTGCTGCAAGAAAGATCTATGGATGAATGCTAAATTAGTAGCAAAAATTTTTACAAGAATATTTGCATAGTCTCAAAGTATCTCCTCCAAAATTGTTATTAATTACAAAAGTAAAATAGTAAATTTATATTGGAAGCACCACCTTAACCAAGCTGTGATGGTTTGGAACTGTTGGTATCCAAGAAAAACATGTTCTTAAACTTAGATAATTCCTCTGGATGTGAACCCATTGTAAGTAGGACTTTCTGATGAGGCTACTTCAGGTAAGGTGTGGCCCACCTCAATTACGATGGGTCTTAATCCTATTACTGGAGTCCTTTATAAGTGGAATGAAATTCAGACAGAGAGAGGGGGAAAATCATAGTAAGCAAGAAGGCTGAAATTCAGTGGAACCTGAAAGAGAATAGAGAAGCTAGGAGAGTCCGCTATGTTCATTGCCATGTGACAGAGCAGCCAAGTACAAGAATCACCAGCAGTGAACCCTAGGACGCAAGTTTTTGGGAAGAAAGCATGGACTTGATGATGCCTGGATTTGAACTAATTTCCTAGCCTCAAAACTGTGAGCTAATAAATTCCCATTGTTTAGGATGAACCATTGCATGTATTTGCTTGAGTAGTCCACAAAACTAAAACATAAGCCATGAAAGTTAACATCAGCAAAAATAAAAGATACCGACAGTTTGCAACCCCTGATATGATACAGAGAGACAAGCACTTCACCTCTGTGATATCTGTGGTGATGCTTCCTAAAAACTTCCATGCCCTAATTCTCAGAACTCAAGAATATGTTACATTACTTGGCAAAACGGACTTCGCATATATGATTAAGATTTTCGACCTTCAGTTAGGAAGATTATCCTAGACTATTTGTGTGGGCTTAATCTAATTGCATGAGCCCTTAAAAATAGAGAACTTTTTCAGGGTGGAGATAGAAGTGACATGTGGCAGGAGAAGAGTTTAGAGTGATTTGAAACATTAGGAAGGACTTGACCCTCAATTGCTGGCCTTGAAAATGGAGAAGAAAAGTACAGACCAAGTGAAGTGGGTGACCTCTAGCAGCTAAGTACAACACCAGGCCAGCAGCCAGCAAGGAGATGGGGCCTGAGTCCTACAACAAGTAGCTGACTTTTGCCAACAACCTGAACGAACTTGAAGTGGACTTCTCTCCAGAGCCTCCAGTAAGGAATGCAGTCCTGTCAACACCTTGGGTTCAGCTGTGTGAAACCTGGAACTCAGACCTATGGAACTGTGATATAATGCATTTCTGATACTTTAAGCCTCTATGTTTCTGGTATTTTATGGACACAATAGTAAACTCATGCAATTTCCTTCCCAGTAATGTATAACTTCAATCTATCATAAGAAAACTTCAGACAAATACACATGGAAGAATATTATACGAAATACCTAACCAGTACTTTTCAAAAGTATCAGAGGCATGAAAAAGGAAATTTGTGAAGAACTGTTACTGACTGAGGGGTGCGATGCTAAACTGACAATGACAGTGAAATACAATGTAAACTCCTGGATTGGATCATGGAGCAAAAAGAGAGATTCATGAAGAATCTGGTGAAATTCAATTGTCTGTAGTTAGTTTGATAGTATTGTAGAAATGTTAATTTCTTAGTGTTTAGAAATATGCTATGGTTATGTAGAATGTTAATGTGGGGGAAGCGGGGTGAAATAACAGAAATGTTTGTACTACTTTGCAATTATTGTCTAAGTCTAAAATTGCTTCAACACAAAAATTTTGAAAATACATGGAATGGGGGTGAGCATCTTGGAAGAGAATCCTGGGACGGTAGAGGAACAGTTTAAGAAATGCTGCATTTCCAATATGCTGATCACACAGAGAATGTGAGGGGAAATACACATTGCCAATGCCAAGTGAAACAACAATAAAAAAATGATTCCAAAGAATCTTCCCTGAAAATGAAGATTTAAGAATAACTTAACCAATCTATATAGTGTTATACTAATTTTTATGTAAACATAAGAATGTTATATGGTAAAAACCTATGACTAAATGATTTTTAAAGAGCTCTTTTTATAAGTATCAGTAAACATACGACATGATAAGAAAACAATGTGACAGCTTAATTGGCTGCATTTTCTATTTAATCATGGTATGTGAAATAATGGGGAATTTTACAACTGATGGCATTTTTGTTTAATAGAATACATTTTTATCTCATTTAATCCTTACACCAAACATGAAATATTTCTTCTTATTATTATTTAAAAAGGAAGAACCAGACATATAGGGATCTTAAGTAATTTGCTCAAACTCACATTACTAATAAGACGAATAGCTGGAATTGAAAGCCCCTCTGTTAGACTACAGGGCCTCTGTTACTGTTATAAAATATATTACCCACATAACAAATCAACCAGTGGGCAGCAGGACACAGACTCAAGGTGCTGGACTCATAGAATTAATGCTCTGACCCATTAGGCTGAAGTTTCTAATGTGGCATATTCAGTAGGAACTAAGAATTTCTATAGATTAAATTCTATAAATTTAATTAAAATTCTAAATGTACTATAAATTAATTCTATAGAATTAAAAAAACTTATAAAATTCTATAAAATAAAATTCTGTAAATTTCACCTATTTAGAAGAGTGAAATACTGAAAATTAGAAGATAAGCACGTGGAGATTTACTCTTTTAGATGTTAATTACATCCAGATACAAAAAGTTATTATGACTGAGAGTATATTATTTTCTTTAGATACAATAACAATGAAACATGCATTATTTTGAACTATGTATTTAAATTATAAATTTTAGCCTTTTGGAGATGAAGATAGGGGTGACATTTGTGTTTCTTCTCATTTTGATGCTTCTGTACTTTTTGTGTGAAACTGAAACACACACAAAAAGTTAACAAATGTAATGCATCAGGGATTATTCAAAGGCACTTGCTAACTTTTGAGAAAGTTGCATAGAGGAGCAAATGAGGGGTTTAATTTCTATCTGTATTTTGTCCTTTGTGTTATGCTACTCAAAACAAAAGGTTTATTTTACACCTTTTCAAAATGAAACATTCTAGAATTGATGTTTGCTTTCAACATTGTATGCTTTGAAAATGGTATTTTAAAATTCACAAATTTGAATAAACAAAAAAGAAAAAAAAGTGTCGAAATCCTCAAAATTCAGAGAAATACCCACACACTAACTTTTTTGATGTTTTTGAAGTCATTAAGTAAAAAAAGTCAAACTAATTTGGGTTCTTTGTAAATGTTTCTCAGAAACAAATTCAAGATATTTTAAAAGCGCGCTCCTTTTTACTTTTTGTATTTTCAAGGTACTATATGTTCATGATATATTGAAGCTATTAAAAAAATAAGTAAACTTAAAGATAATCACTCCAGATTCTATTTACATTTCATTATGTAACCATGACACACAACTGTTTAGTAGAAGTATTATATTCAAATGGATTTAATGCTGGTCACCATCTGTTTACCATGGCTCCTTCATTGTGTATGTCTATTTTGATACATCTATTAATAGACAGAGACAGATTTTTTGGTTGTTTTTATTTTCCCCTAGAAGGCTCATGGGCTGTATATACATGTGTGTGTGTATATATATACACATATACATACACACACACGTAAACTCTTTGTCATCTTGAATATATGAAATTTTCTTTATTCTTGTAGTTCTATAATTTAATCAGAATACATCTTCATATTACACATTCAGTACCAAATTTACCTGGAACTTATTGGTGTCTGTCCATTTATACAGATTCATTTCCCTCATTTTATTACCCATTATTGTTTTTTCTGATTTACTAATCTCAACTCAAGCCTTAATTGTCAGTAATTTAATTTTTCAATTGTCAGTGATATCTGTTTCATACCTTACTATATCTAATGTATTTTATTCTTTAATGGCACTGTTTTAATCCTTGATGTGTTTCTTCAATTCTTTATTCGTCCCTCATTGAGTTATTTTAATCATCTCATATTTGAGGTCTTTTTTTTTTTTAACCAAATTTACATTCTCATAAAATTTTTCTGGTACACAGAACTTGTGGTTAAATATCTTTCTATGGACTATTTTATTTCCTGAGTCTATTCTCCTCACTTAACTTCTGCCTCCTGTATTTCCCTTTCTCCATCTCTACTCTTCTCTGTCTTGATCACTTTTGTGAAGTATATTGCTGTACCATTTTCCTTTTTTTTTCTAATGACTTTCTTTTCTTTTGTTTTTCTTTATTTTATTTTTCTGAGAGACTGAGTATGCAAACTTAAATATATAAAAATTAACTCTGACCATAACCTACAAAACCAGTCAAATAAACCAGACCACAATCTCTATAAAACTGACCCTATATAACCAGGATCAATAATGACAGGTTCCCTGATTTTTGTCCCCTCGTCTAACTTTGGACTAATTGTAGAAAGCCAAATATGCTCCCGTGACCAATCACATAGAATGCCCCACTTCTAGTTTGCTTCCAGCTTCGCCATTCCAATAGCCTCCATACCTGAAGGCTTCCCTTTTTTCAGCTGTAACGTTTTCCCACTGCTCTATCTGACTTAAGAGTCCTTGCTAAACCCTGTGATGGTGGCTAATTCCCTTGCTATATAACAAGCTCTGAATAAATAGCCTTTGTTTGTTCTCATTTGGGGGTTCATATTTTTCCCCATTGACTATTTTTGTTATTTTAGATTCTTCCTTGGTACTAATTAAGATGTCTGTCCTCTTTTGCCTAGCAGTATTATCTCTTGATTCTTTACATTGTTTCTTGTTCACATCTCCTTATTCTCTGTCTTTGAACAGTTTCTCACTCTTCAGTCTTTAGAGGGAGCAATACCTCCAAATTTATAGGTACAGGATCAACAGATTCTCAATCGCAATTCTAAATACTGAGGGAAATCTTGATAATTTCATCTAGGCTTTTCTGTTTCAACTATTTTTTAAGAGTCTTTGAATATTAGTTCCTTAATCTTCAAAATTGGAATGTTGTGTAAAAACATCTAGATTAAATCACAATCTAGAAAATTTTTTGTAGAAAATTCAAGATATCATCACCACCATCACCACCACCATCATCATTATGTCATTTAAGCACATTGAGCTATAATCTTGTTACATGAATATTCATTTCTGAAATAATATAATGAGTATAAATGGAACCAAACATTATAAGTGAAGTCAAAGAATACATTTATTTAATTTTTAATGCAAAAGAACATATGAGAAGTATGCTATTATTCTGTGGACTTTCTCATCAGAAATTATTTGAATGCATCATAAATCAGTAGCAATACAAGATTTAAGGGAAGCATATATTCTACACTTGAATTTATTTTTTCAGCTCATTAATTTTGTAAATATAAACTACCTTAAAATTCTATAGTAAGAAAATTACTTTAAATGTGAACTCTGATGTAGGCATCTATTCTATGTCCATTTAGGACACTTCTGTATTAACTGCCAGGCACAACAATAATTGCTGCCATTTCAAAAATGGAGCTTTTCATTTTGGTCATAATAAACTTTCCACTTAGATTATGGGTTTAATTATGGAAAAATTTTACTGTGGCATTTTGTTGAAGTATTGCTTTAATTATTTGATCTAAAAATAATCACTTGACATAAGCAAAAAACAGTAAGTTGCTCTTTTGATTAACATGTCCATCTTTTTAAGTATATCAGGCTATAATTTTAAAATGAGTTATTAATTATTTGGTTATAATTTTAATTTTTGGTTATAATTTTAATTATTTAATTCTTCCTTTGATGAGTTGGTTTTCAAATATTTTCTGAAATTCCAATGAGTACTGAGAAAGAGTGTATTGAGGCTCAATTTCTGAGGCTCTGGGTTTTGCATGCTTGGAGCTATTATGGAGAGATCTGATTAGACCACACTCCTCCAGTATTGCCATTAATTGACTGGAAGATTATGCTTTCTGGAGGCCAAGAGTTGTCTGTCCTTGGCTTTATATCATGTTTGTTTGACCACAAATAATGCCTCACTGTAGTTTGCAACCAGGTGAAATCCAAGACCCTGTTTGCTCCTCTCTGGTAGTTGACCATTAGACTTAACACTTCTGTAAGTAGCTAACAGGTTTTAAAAACAGGTTTGTATACTTTCCTTTGTATGCTTTACTGTTTATTTTTCTAATGTCATAATTTCTCCTTTAATTTGTTTTACACATGGGAAATTGGAAATTGTACCATAATGGGAGAATTTTGCACAGTTAATGCTGAAAGTTAGGGAGGTTGAGTACTTTTTCTAAAGTTGTCCTATAAAATAGATCCCTACGTTCCTTCCCTAGCTGAAGTTCTATTACAACAGTTAGCCTGCAAGAAAAAGCTGACATTGTGAACTCAGAAACCACAGGGCTGGGCAGCTCAAAATCACATCAACCCGAACTTCCCCCTTGATAGCACCAAGTCCACCCAGGGTTACAATTCCGCCGAATTGCTAGTGAAATGTTGTTTCCTTTTGTCAGGAAAAATTCATTATCTTTATGAAAAAGGAGGAACATTCCAAAACCTATTGTCTCCAATTTATGTGATTAATTGATATTAGCCAATATGTGCAAGCATAATAGGAGAAAGACAAGTTAGAAGAGCTTCCCGGAGACAGAGTCTTGAGTATGCTCCTTTAGATCTAACTCAGCAATTAATTAAACAGATTTTACCTTCCAGTAAGGTTTTCTTCAAAGGAAAAGTGTGGAGGATCAGTAAACATGTACTGGAATCCTATTTGCCTTCCCTAAAACAAATGTTAAACATTTGTCTTCCGTGAAGGTATAACTTCAGGTTTATTCACTAAAGTATGTTCAATTTCCTCAACATCCTTCCCTTAATGAAGGCTATAGAAAGGTAGGATAGCTTTGAAATTTTTCCCAAAAGAGATTTTGTTCCTATTGTTGATTTTGTTTTGTTTTGTTGGTTTTGTTTTGTTTCTAAATACAGAGATAGCTGTATCTTTGGTCATAACTATCTAGAAAAAAACACAGCATGAGTCATCTAGGTATTATCTAGTATCTTAGAAAGACCAAGAGGAAACTGTATTTCTTTTGCTTAGCCTATTCTCAAATCACCCTCAGAGTGCTGCTTACTTCCATGGGGATGGCGAGAGGCTGTAACGAGCAGACTTGAATCACTGTAGGGACACAAAAGGGCAGTAATTTCAATTTTATTTATCCAAAATGGCATTATTTGTGTTACCTGGTGTTTCCAATTGCAAACCCTGTTTCATTTGTGGGCTCTGTCTGAGTGATACTTATATTAATGGTTAATACTGCTTAATGTATTCCATATTAGTCCTTCCAAATTTTTCTGCATGCTCAGACTTTGGGATGCTCTACTTCTCCGGTTGCCCGATGAAGCAATCCTCTGTATTTGGCTCGTTCCCCTCTCCTCAGATAGCTCAGTATATGGAGCCCATCAGTTTTCTCAGCACAAGGAATTGGTCATTTATGCTGACGCTTCAATCTGGCACCTGGGGCCTATTCAACTCTGGTAGTGTTATTGGAACTTCAGCTATAAAACTTAAATTCCAAAAATCCAATGGCTTCATTTTCTCTCACCATGGGCTTTATGGGATATACCTTTCAAGATAAATTATCCTCTTCTTATAAGGCATGTTGGGAAGCAGATCTAAATACAAAGATCCTGAATTTCTGTTGATTCTAAATCCTGTTTTTCCTGAAACATTTTTTTTTTTTTAATTCTCAAGATCCTTCTTGTTGGATTTGCCCATCTTTCTAAATGCAATTATCTGAACAGATCTATTATGACTTACCTGGCAAGTGACAAAAAATTTCCTTCTAGGTTCTCAATAATAGAAAAATTATATTTTCGTGCTTATGTTCCTTTTGTCAAGATGTGTGCGTGTTTGCTAGATGTTTAGTCTTATTTAACAGTCTTTCTTATTTGTTACAGTATCTATGGCTAGTAACTGGTATTTTCTGGGGAAAATCTGAATTATAGCACCACAACAAATCTCATCTATATATAATCTGGGATGGCAAGATTGTTTTTGATCAAATTGTCCTATAAGATTAACTAAAACTGGTTAAATGGTAGTTGGTGGGATTTTTGGCATCACCTTAAAGAAGATACCTGATATCTAAGTGAGAGGGTTTGGAACCTTCCTGCCCCTGCTTTTGTGTTTGACTGAAATATTAAGAAATATGCCAGGACACAGACAAGAATGAAACTTAGTGAGAAATTCTTTAGCTTTTAAGGTGACTTCTTATGGATAAAGGCTTGCCTCCTATCCCATGAGCATATCATAGGAAGGCTGTCTGTCCAATGCTTATATATTAAGATCTGGGACTAAATTCTTGCGTTTCATATCATGAAAGAAAATTATAATTTTATTACTTTTGTAATTTGTATATAATATCTTTTGAATTCTGGTGCTACTTCAACTTATTTTTATTAAACATTTGCAATGAAGATGATTCAAGGTTGTAGCTACTCAATCAGAAATTAATGTAACAGCTGAAAACTCTGAAGGATGGATTTCACAAGCCCCTTCTCTTTTATTTATCTGCTCTATGTGTGTGTGTATATATATATATATATATATATATATATATATATATATATATAATTTTTTTTATGTATTGAAAATTTAAAATACTAGGGAATTTCAGTTTGGCAGCCTAACTTCAATAGGAAATAATTTAATAAAAGAAAAAAGTGTATGATTTCAGATATTATGCTCTATATAATTAAATGGTAAATGTATTTCTATATTAAGTATAGAAGCTTAAGTAGATTAAGAGCAGCATTGTATCTATTATTGACACAAATCTGATAAATAGACCAAAGGCATTACTCATGACTTAGTAGGGAAAAATGGAGGTACAATTAAATATGAGACAGGTAATCAGACAACACTTCCATAAAATATCTTAGCAGAAGACATCTTTGTCAACTAATTTTTCATGTAAAGAAACTGGCACATACAGAGATACAGAGGTAATAAAATAAGTGGTTTTTGGCCAAAACAAATATAAATTACTTAGTAATTCACAATATAATTTTCCTAATATGCATTAATTTGGTCTATGTGGTTTCACATGATCATGATCTGAAAATCAGTGAAAAATAAGATATGATTGATGGGAGACTGGTTGAAATGGAAATCAGACAGGTTGGCTTGGAAATCTCTGAAGGCAGGAGGGTACTAAATTTCTAACACAAACTAATATGTTTTCTATATATTTGACTCAGTATAAAATTTCTTTCAGAACTTTTTCACTTAAAATGTAACAGTCTCTTGATTAAAGAGTGTTAACAAAAATGATACTGTTTATTAAAGTTTTAAATTGACAAATGACACTTGCTAAGTATTGAAGCCAAATTTCTAAAAATAATCACCTATTGAACTTCCCATGGCAATCTAAACCACCTACTTCAATTCTGCATAGTATGAAAAACAGGAGGCAGATTTTCATTTATGCACAATGCATTAAAAAGTACACAATTTGAAAAAGACTACTATTACTTCCAACATTACAGAAATTATTTGTGTATTAGGGAAATGGAAACAATGTTAGCTTTTTTTTAACAGTATTATTTACATACTGTACAACCCATCCATAGTGTGCAATCAGTGGCTCTCACTATAATCAGAGTTGTGCATTCATCACCACAATCAATTTGAAAACATTATTATTGCTCCAAAAAGAAAAATCCCGTATCCCTTATACCCTCTATTATTGACACTTAGCATTGGTATACTACCTTTGTTACAATTGATGAAATAATACTATAATATTACTGTTAACTATATATGGTCCATGGTTTAAATTGATTGTACTTTTCCCATATACCTTGTAATAGTCGCATATATTTTTTCAGTTCATGTAAGATCATTCTTACATTTGTGCAATTAACCACAGTCATCATTCACAATAGGGTTCACTATGTTATACAGTCCCATGTTTTATCCTCTAGCTTTCCTTCTAGTGACATAAAGGATCCTAAACTTCCCCTTTCAAAAAAACCATGCTCATAATTCAACACCATTGATTACAGCTTTTTAAGCAAATTTTTGTATTTGTATTATATTTGATTTTATTTTTACTTTGAAATAATCATAGATTTATAGGAAGTTGCAAAGATAGTACAGAGAGGTAACATGTACCTTTTGTCGAGTTTACTTCTGTGTTTCCATCTTGCAGTCTAAAATTGTCTACTTTAATTGTGCTTAGTACAAAAAACAGGTTGTCAATTTCCATTTGTTCCTAGTACATCATGGAGTACAATCTGAGGGAGTATAAGAACTCAAACATTGAAAAAAAATTATACATGTGTAAGAATGAAAGCACCATCAGCTTTTTAAGCAATTCTTACATTTGTATTATAATTTAAAATAATTATGTGGAAATAATTATGGATTTACAGGAAGTTACAAAGATAGTTGTAGCAACCTGTGGCCTAAGCAAAACAGGCCTGCAGATCTTTGGTGCACAGCAGTCTGCATGACCTAGGGAGCTAAATGTTTAACCTATTGTCTTTCTAAGCCAGTAAAGAGAAAGAGGTTAAACTGACCTTAAAATGTAACTTTATGCAAGCAGGCAGGAAGTGATGGGCTCTTAGTCTCACAAAAAGAGCAAAATGTAATTGTTCAAGTGTTATTCTAGTCCTTCCTGCACCACCTCTCAGGTCAGAGTGACCTGTTCCTGCATCTATGCTCCCCCCACCCTTAGGAAGGCCTTTGTCTTAAACTCTTATAAAAGGCTTTCTGCCCTTTTTGCATCACTCAGTTGTCTTCCCTGTGAGTGCGATACCTGCCTGGCTTCAGAGAGCCGTCATGATCTCTCACGACTTCTCACCCTGTAAGTAGGCCCTGAATAAAGGTTTATGTATCAGAAAATACTTGTCTTCTTTGGCCTCTGGACTGGCATGGCCCTTCTGCGCTGCAACAATAGTATTAAAAGATCCTGTGTACTCTTCACTTGGTTTCTCCCAGTGGCTACAGATTGTGTAACTATGATATTATATCAAACCAGGAAACTGACATTTGGTACAACGTGTGTGTATACTTGACCATTTTATCACCTGTGTAGATTCCTATAACCACTGCTGCTGTCAAGATAGTGAACTCTTATGTCACAACAAAGATCTGCTGTTGGCATTTTAGCAGTTAAGTGTAGAAAACCTTACTTCTTTTTATGTCTGTTCATCCTTTCCTTTTTGTAATATAAATGTCTTAAATATTTCTTCTCCATACATTGTTCTCCTAATCAAACAATGTTACTCTTTTTGCTTTGACCATCAAACCATCAAACATAATTTAGAGAAAAAACAAGAAGAGAAGGAAGTTTATTGTAATGCCCATATTTTTGCTCCTTCCTTTGCTCTTTCCTTCCTGTTGTTCCAAGGTTCTTTCTTTCATCATTTCCTTTCTTTTCAAGAATTCCCATTAAACATTCTTTTGGGGTGGACCTTCTGGCAACAAATTCTCTTAGTTTTCCTTTGTCTGAGAATGTCTTTATTTACTTTTTAATCCTGAAGGATATTTTTGCCTGATATAGGATACTGGGTTGACAGTTTTTTATTTTCAGCATTCGAAATTTTGTGCCTTTTGACTTCCATGGTTCTGATGAGAAATCTGCTATCATTGGAATTGTTTTCCCTTTTTCAGTAGTGTGTAAAATTCTTTTTGCCACTTTCAAGATTTTTCTCTTTGCCTTTGGTTTTCTGAAGTTTGATTAAGATGTCTTTTGGCAAGCATTTCTTTGGATTTATCCTGATGGGATTCACTCAGATTCCTGAATCTGTCAGTTTATGTCTTTTGTAAATGTGGGGAACTTTTAGCCATCATTTCTTAAAATACGTGTTCAGCTCCACCCTCTTTTTTCTTCTATTGTTGGGACTCCCATGAAAAATGTTAGATCTTTTGTTGTAGTTCTACATATGCCTCAGATTTTTATTCATTTTTAATTTTTTGTTTTTAGTCTGTTTTCTTTCTCTGGTTCAGATTGGGTAGTTTCTGTTTTCTATCTGTTCTATTTTCTCTGATTCTTTCCTTTGTCTTTTCCATTGTTGTTGTTGAGACCATACATTGTTTGTTCATTTGTTTTTATTTAGGTTGTTATAATTTTCAGTTCTAAAATTTCTATGTTGTTCTTCTTTATTCTTCTGTTTCTATGCTGGGACTTTCTGTTTTTTGTTTTGTTTTTTCATTTATTTCAAGGATATTGCAAAGTTAGAGAATGGCCCACAAACCACCCTCACTTCTAACACCTACTACAGAGTTTGGGGCCTCCCAAGACCACCCTCAGATTCAATAATTCACCAGACGTACTCAAAAAAATCACTGAAAGCTGTTATGCTAATGGTCTTGGTTTATTACAGTGAAAGGGCATAGATTAAAATTGGCCAAGGGAAGAGATGGATGGGACAAAGTCCAGGGGCATTCCAAACACTAAGCTTCTAGTTGTCCTCTCCCAGCAGAGTCACAGATGACATTGACTCCTTCCAGTAAGTATGTGTGATAATATACATGCAGTATTGCCAACCAGGGACACTCACTCAAGTCTTTGTGTCCTGAGTTTTGTTGGGTCTATGTCACTGCTCCTCCAGCCCCAATGTTTTTTTTCCAACCCAAAGCCCCTACCATAAATCACATTGTTAAAACAGTCAGGCATGACCCAAGCTCCTCAGGAAAACATACACTCTTATTAGACAGGACATTCCAAGGTTTAGTAATTCCCTCCCAGGAGCCAAGGGCTTAGGCCAGACCTCTTTTTGTACAAGGTTACATTCTTTAATCAGGACATTCGGGATTGCTCATTGAAGCACTATTACAATGGCTAATTTTAAATCCTTCTTAGGTAATCCCAATTTGTGTGCCATCTATGTCAGTAACTTTCAATTGTCCTTTCTCATTCAAATTGAGATTTTCATGGTTTTTGGTATGATGTGTTATTTTGAATTGTACCCTAGGTATTTTGGTATTATATTATGAGACTCTGAATCTTATTTAAATCCTCTGTTTTAGCAGGCGTCTTCTGACCCTGGGAAAATGGGGCACCATCTTGCAAGTGCCAGGTAGAGATAAAGTGACAGGTTCCCCACTCGGCTTCTTTTGACACACTGTGGAAAGGGGGAGTCTTGTTAATGCTACATGGAGGTGGGGTTTCAGTTGCCCATTAGGACTCGCTGAACTATCCTGGATGGGAGAGCAAAAGGCCCTTGTTACTGGATCCCTGTGGCCTCCACTGACACAGGTGTGGGATGGCCTCATTGCCACTGGATGTTGGTGATGGTTCTGGATGCTCCTTTGCTTCTGCTGTCACCAATGTGGAAGAAAACTGTGCCTCACCGGTGCTGGCTGGGGATGGAAGTCCTAGTTGGCCTCCACTGACTTCATGGGGAATGGGGTCTTTACCACTGGGCAGAGATGAATGACTCAGCTCTCTACTTTGTTTTCTCTTGAAACAGCCACAAAATCTGAATTAGTTTTCTACTGCTGCCTTAACAAATTACTTAAATTTAGTGGCTTGCCACAATACCTATTTATTATCCCACAATACTCTACTTCACAAATCAGGGCAGATATGACTCAGCTGGGTCCTCTGCTTAGAGTCTCACAAGGCTAAAATCAAAATGCCAGCCTATCTGCACTCCTTTCTGGAGGCCTAGAAAATGAATCCACTTTAAAGCTTATTCAGGTTGTTGGCCAAAATCTGTTCCTGTTTCCTTGCTGGCTGTAAGCCATTTTTCATATTTGCTTCCTGTCTGCTTCTACTCCAGGAAAAAAAAAAAAAAAGTCCTTCTTATACTTAGAATCTCTGACTTTCCATTCTGATGTATTCTCTGACATCAGCCTTAGAAAGTTCTCTGGTTTTAAGGGATCCTGAGATTAGAAGCAAACCTTTACATTTGTATTATAACCTAAACTTAAGATTTATGTTTTACATTTGCATTATAATTTAAGATTTATGTTTGCTGATTTTGTATGTGTCTGATGAGAGAAAGCATGTCAATATCTCAAAGATGTCAGAATTTGCTCTTGAAGCTCCTTTCTTTGAAATTGTAGTGGGAATTTTATTATATAATTCCCATCACACTTTTGTGTTATTTGTTATGATTAGGAATATAGAAGGCTTGCTTTTATTCTTTTCAGATATTCATCCTTAGAACATCTAGTGCTTCTGTGAAGTTTGCCTGAAACCTGTAGAAAGCTCTATTTCTAGGGATATATCCAATTATTCCCATAGTAATCTAGAGCAAGAAATATGAGCAACTTATTATATTGGTGTCTTCAAATATGCCCATTTCCATTTATGAAAATAGATCAAGTATGTCTTTCAGTAGTGGAACTGGAGTTTGGAGTTGTTTAACCATATGTGATAAGTGAAGGGGAAAGTAGAGAGAAAAGGATAATGTAGAAATCCTCTGCAGCAGGGCTTGTTTCACAGTCACAACATATGACAGGGACTGGACAATATTTCCAGGATATTGGTGTCTTTTGGAATCAAATAAATTGACCAGGTGATTTAAGCTAACACACGAGAATCATGATGACAAAGAATTACTTTTTTTCAATAAATTCTGTATACTTTTCAAAATCCCCCCACTGTGAATGGGGTTGTATCCTTTGGGGTGTATTGTGTCGCATTATTCTAGGATTTGGAGAAATGTATTTTAAAAGTAAGAGATCAGGTTGGCAGAGACATAACTATTTTTGAGAAGGAAATAATTTCCCCATTTGTTATATTATTTAGTGAAAGGTCACATATGAAATTAAGTTAAATAACCAATGTATTTTTCCTACAAGGAAAGTATATAGGTATGTATTTATATATTTTGAATAGTTACTGCATTTACATATTTCAAAAACAAAAATGCGTTATGAAGGTAAACAAAATTCTCATATGTTGTTCCTTATCTAACTAGGTCTAATCCTTTACAACCTCAACAATAAATTTTACTAACTTATTGCATTTATATGCAAATGAAAGCAAATAGTCTTATTTTTTACCTTTTTAAACACTATCCTTCATCTTGATTTTTTCATGTTGGTGATAAATAGGAAACTATTATGTTTTTAATAGGTGCATTGAATATCTGATATTATCAACACACCATGTAACTTCTTAACAAGTCCTTTACAGATGATTTTTCATGGTTTCATATCTTTTGCTATGACAAACAGTTCTGCAATAAATGACCTAGTAGATATGTCACTTTACATAAGCACAAATATAGCTCTGAAATACATTCATAGTAATGTAACTGCTAGATAAAAGATAAAATAAGGGGGCTTGTGCCATTTTACATTCTCATCTGTAATCCATGAAGCCATCCTTTCCAAACAGTCTTGGCAACTGAGTTTGTTGTAAAATTTTTCATTTTTGTCAGTATGTTAGGTGAGAAAATGTCTCTTTGGTGTAGCTTTAATTTGAATTTTGTTTTGCCTAAATGAGGTTATGTATTCATATATGCTACAAATATTTTTCACCTGGTTTGTTGCTTGTGTTTCAACCTTGTTTATATTATTTTGCCTCATTTGGTAATTTTTATTTTTCTTTGCAGTTGAATTTCTCAATCTCTCCTTTTATGGTTTTTGTGTATTGAATCATTTAAAAAATTTTGGTTGTTTAGAGTTATAAATAATCTTATTTCTCCATACCAGTCATTATTTTCTAAAATACAATTAATTAACTTATTTATTATATTTATTCCAATTCCCCCCATTAGATTCTAAATGCCATAAGCACAGAGAATTTTTATTTTCACTGCTATGTCTTCTGCACACATAATAGTGCTTGGCATAATGTAATGGCTCTATAAATTTTGTTGAATGAATGAATGTAGTTTTTCTAGATGAGAACTTTTTAAGAATAATTTAAATATGGTATAGAAATTGCATTGATGTGAGGAGGCTAGTTGGGATATTATTGTAATAATCCTTTACTTTTGGGATGCCTGGTTGAAAAATAACTAGCAGTGAGTTCTAATTGAAGATCAATGATTAGGGGTTATATATAGATATAGATATATATATATATTCTATATATACAGAGTTGGATGTTGCTTCCATTAAATTAAATTCTGGTCACAATTGAAGGTCTTAACTGTGAAGTCAAAATGTATTGACTTGTCTTGAACACTTGTGAACTGATTGTCTATAATTTGTTTCTTATAATTAAAGTGATAATTTTTCTGAAATATTTGTCTTTTAAAAGTAATTGATATCATCGTTTCAAAGCTATCCTTTTATTACCATCACACTTACTGACTTGTATTCTGCTAAGTTTCCTTGAATTGGATAAAAAGGGATGGAATTACAGCAAGCACAGTTTAAATTGCTTAGTACCAGGATTACCTTACATATGCCGTAGTGAGACTACAGCTGATTCAATGCTGAGGATATTGTGACAGTAATTAATATAGTATTTAATTTTCCTGTAACAGTTTTGTGGAGAATCTAATCAAATTTATGTATACCTATGAGAGTGTGTCATACTCATGGATCACATATGTCACAGAAGGGGAAAATAATAAGATTCACTGTTCTTTCTCTGAAAAGTAATCAGGTGTCTGATTTCCACAGTTTATATCTGTAACATTTTTCTGCACTCTTTAGAGAGTAGCTTCTTGAATTATCTCTGGAAGTCATATAAAGACACTAATTTTCCTTCAGTGGCTCTGCCTATGTAACATGACCTTAGTTTAGTTATAAAAATATGACACTTTAAGAGTAGCTTAGAGACTACTGAATTAAGGAAAAACCTGATCTCATGAAAAACTTCAAAAGAGAATAGAAATAAAATATTGAAAAATTGCAAAAGGAGAAGTGGGCATTTCTTGTTCCACGAAAAAAACAGGATTTGAAAATATTTGGAAGAGACTAATGAGGAATATGAACGTGGCTTAAAAGCAAAGCTGAAAGACTTAAGATTGGGTTTGGTATCATTAGGAAGTAAAATTTGGATTTTCATGATCTGTTTGCTAAAGGGTCAGTTAATAGTAACTTGGGGGTTTCTTGTTGCAAGGAACTGAAGAAACATGGTACAAATAAAGTAAAGGGCCCTCCTAGCTGTTTTAGACGTGGAATTAAGAGGTAGCCAACTGTGTTGCGAATCTCTTCACCTTTACGCTAAGCAATTCATTTCCTGAAAGTTGATGCCTAAAGAATATGTTTGAATCTCTTGTGTGTGAGGAGCTTAATTCACCACACAGAGAAAGGCACTTGCTAAAGAGATGACAGTTTGTGGCAAAATACAGAAGCATACCTTTTCATTTGCACAACAAAATTGTGATTCTAATTTTTAAAGAAATACAATCTGAGTCTTAACTGAAGAAAAAATATCATTTTATCTTGTGCAGACTTCCAAAAACCATTCTGATTCTTAAGACAGGTCTATGTTTTCTGGGCCATTTTCTTAATCATTTTGTGTGTACCAGAAGATTTCTATTTATTTTCTGAGGAATATTTGACTAAAAAACCCTTGTGAAGCCACTTGCAATGAAATGCATTTCTTTTAATCAGTTTCCAAGCCAAGTCTACTAAGACTCAAACTATTCTAATGAACCTGCCAGTTAATGCATAGGACAGCTACAGGTTTGTGGAATATAAGATATGAGCTTCTCTGGTTTTGATATCTACAATTCTTTAACATTATTCATGTTGTTTGAGCGTTGAATAAAAGCAATTTTTAGCCAGTTTCTGCAAGCTACAGAAGATTTGAGGAGCTAAATTCATTTTGCTGTTCCAGGTGCATGCAACATTTCAAATTGAATTCAACTAACCCAACTGATCAAGGTCAGAGAAGCAGGTTAATCAGTGTGATCTATTTCCTTTAAATGTCCTTTATATTGAAATACTAAATGTTTATTTCTTGGTTTTCAACAAAAGGAATAGCAGAGTTCACTAATAAATATAAGCAAAAGGCTAAGGTATGATGGGAATGTACTCAGTTGCAATAACATTTAACTTTCTTTCCTATTCATCAAACATTGTCATTTTGGGCAATGTTACACTTGGGTTTATAACAAACTGGCTCAGTACTTTATAGAAACTGATTTTTCAGGTAAGTGACTGAAGCACTTTCCATATTAAAAATCTCTAAGTGCTTCTGCATTTACATATCAAAAGAAGTACATCCTCCTCTATTTTGCCCTTGACTAAGTTATATGGAAAATAAGCTATGTGATTTTTAAAACAAGATTTTAATCAACACAGTTCTTGCTAGTCATTTTATGATAAAAATTTGCTGGTGACAAATGTAATGGAAAATGAATATTTTCCAACCAAACCAATTTTTGTTGAAACTTCATATTTGGCCATTTCTTTTTTTACCTTCACAATTAGTATGATACTAGATTTCTTAACTCTAAATTACTTTGTTACTCTTGTTTAAAAAGTTAATTTATTATTGATTTATTGATGTACTAAGGGTAAAGAAAAAAATACACCAGACACTAGGTTCTAGCAGAATTAGTTTGTCTAGATAGGAAAGTCACTACTACTACCATAATAGGTCATTGGTAAGTGCTCTACATGTATCAAATCATTTAACCTTAATAGCAACTACAGATGAGTCTAAGAGATAAAATAAATGTGATAAGATCTCTAGTATAGGGAAATAAATAAAATTCATTGATCATACTTGGGGCAGAAATAAGCCTAGGAAGGGAGAGTTGGCAATGTTTCAGCTAAGCCTTGATATAAAAGTAGGAATTTTACAAGGGTAGAAAAATTTTCTGGAGGGAAAAAGTATAAGATGACCAAGAATGGCACATCTTTTCATGTCAAGTCTTTTTCAGTGGAAAAGAGCAGAACCCTACTAAAGCTAGCTCAAGAAAAAGGGGAAGACATTATTATTATTTTTTTTTAGTTTATTAAAATCTTCCTTTTTTTCCAGAATTAAAACCCATGGAACATATTGGACATTTAGGTTTTCATCTGTCTTGTTTGATGTCTTTCCAAGTACAACCTGGTGGTTCAGCAGGGGAAGGCTTATTTTAAAAATGCACAAAAATCTCCATGAAGATGGCATCCAGAAACTGTCCTGAATCAAGAAAATTAGTCTCTTTCTCCCTCCCTCCCCCTCCCCCCCTCCCTCCATCTCTCTTTTTTTTCTCTCTCTCTCCTCTCCTTCTGTGTGTGTGTGTGTGTGAATGTGTGTGTCCTCAAAGATGTCTAAACTTCTTGTTCCAACCTTGGATCTCTTTCTGTTTCTCCCTTCAAAACTGACTTCCTCTGTTGTTTTCTCTGTATACACCTAGCTGCTAATGTCTGTCGAGTCTCAGAACAAACCTGACTACCTGGCTGAGTTCCCCATGGATTAATGTATCTTTTCTTCAGTTCCAAATTCCAAATTCTTAGCTGAGACATATGAACTAGCTGTGTGTTGGTTGGTCTCCTGACACTTACCCATCCATGGTCCAATCAGCTGTAACCAGGAGAGTGAGGCATGATCCATTCTATTCTGGGGGCCTATGAATAGATATTCATTAATGTATAAGCTTACTGGGCAACAACAGGGGATGGTGAGTCACTCGTTGTGGCAGGCATAGCATGTGTTTGGTATTTGGCAGTAGATAAAGCAGGATTGCGGAAAGCCTTCTGTGTCATGCTATCAACATAAGACTTTAATCTGTAGTTATTGGGGAACATTTTTAAAACTTCATTTTTAAAACATTTTTAAAACTTCAGAGTTTCATAATCAGGCCAGTCCTGCAGACATAATGCTCCTAGATATACAAATAATAGATTGGAGGGTAGAAAACTGAGAAACAGGTAGGAAGCAGAGGGCAGTTGAAGTGATCTATGCTAAAGATGAGGAGTAGTTAAACTGAAATTGGCAGGCACCAATTCCTGGTATTGATAATGAATTCAAGTATGAATTGGTTCTCTGTGCATGGAAAAACATCCATAAGATAAAACTATCCAGGAGTGGGCCAGTACTGGAAGAATTATCTTTAACTGGCAAACCACCCATAATGCAAGCATTAAAGTATAAAACCTAATGAATTATAACAATTGTAACAGCAGTAATGAGAGACAACCATCTATTAAGCACCACCATGTGCCAGGTATTTTACTAAGTGCATTATACAGGTTATTACATCTAATCTTCACAACACCTCTAAGAGGGATTATGCTATTATCAGTATTTTTTAAATGGGAGCATGAAGGCTCAAAGAAATTAGCACTCAAGTTGTTAAGAATTTCAGTAAGAAGAGAAAGGCCTTAAACCATACTCTTTATGTTGTATTATAATGCCTCCTTAGAGTGCATGACAAGTACCACAAAAGAATGGGACCATGCAATCTTCAAGTTTATAATAACAGAAGAAGGGACTATTAGGCATAGGTAGAAAGGAGTGCCACAATTTAGGATAAACTTCAAAGAAACAAGATTTAAAATGACATGTATTTAGAGTTCTGAAAACAGTTTTTTTTTTTTAAGGGAATGAGGATTTTTAAAAATTGGAAATATTTGTTTTAGCACAAATTATCCAAATAAAGAAGTAAAATATCGATCAACTGAAGATATCACATATATGGAGTTATATAGAATTAGCACAGATTTGAAAGGGTTGCACAAATGATGGAGCAGATGGCTTAGATAGAATATAGATGTAAAAGTGACATTTATATTGTCAGGAATAGTAAATGGCAGACTGTTAAAAGCCTGTGAAAAAAAGAGAAATAGCAAGGAATCCCAGCTACTTAAAAAAATGTTTTGATGATGTGCCTGGGAAATTTGCTGCCATATACCCAGAGTTCTGAAAATTAAATGATTATATATTGCTTTTGCTTTTTAAAAAAAAGCCTGTGAAAAAGATTTTTAAATAGGTTGATGTGCATGCTTCAACTGTGTTAACGGCAAAAAGGCTAAGAGGCGGAGAATTCTATCATCTGAAGAAGATCTAATAGTAACAAAATAAGAAAGCAAATAACACCATTGAACAGAAATTTAATCTCCATTCAAAAGTGTTTAGGAAAAAAAAAAAAAAAAGGCTTAAGAAGGAAAGATACCCAGGATATGAGAAGAGACCATATAGCTGCTTTAAATGATTTTAGTTCTCTTTAACTAATGAAAGAACTTTCAGATGTACATGCACAACAGCTTTCATTGTCAAAACTATGGAGGTAGGCATTCATATATTTTTTTGCTTTATTTCAGACACAAAATAATATACTCTATAATGGTAAACAATAAAACTCTGAGACAGATGATTAAATAGATGGCTTGTAAACATTTACAAAAAAGAAATGATGTTTGGTAAAAGTCACCATAGGTCTACAACAAATTCCCCAGAAATCAAATTTATTGTATTTTTCAACATGCCCCTACAGGTTATAGTCATCTTTTTTGGAGTCTTTGTACTACATTTATTTGCTTTTGTCTTTCTTGTAAAAACCCTAAATTTTTTTGGAAAATGAGTCCCACTCCAGTATTGGTTCATGGGGTTGGTAGCATACATTCCAGGCTTTTTCAGGGATATTACTCCATTTCCAAGGCAAGGTGATTGGATCAGCTAAACAATAAGGAGCAGCTTGGGACTTTGCCAGAACCATTCAGAAAGGGAGAGCCTGTTCCTCTGACACTGCTAAACTAGAGGAAAGTGAGTTTGGGACTTCCCCACTTTGTATCATGAGGGGAAAAACTAACTGATAATGAAGTCAACAAAACAGAACTTCTAGCTGAGAGATAAAATCCTAGCAGTATGATTATTTGGAATTAATTAAGCCCATATATAACTTTTTTGCTTATGTCCTTGGAACTAAAAGAGTTCTACTTTTGAAATAGCCTGTGGAAGTAGAGTATTATAATTGGAGAAAGTAAACTGAGGATTGAGTTGATTTGAGAAAGACAGGGTGAGGAATTCCTCTATCCCTGGCTGGGAAGATACGGTTTCTTTTTTCAATAGACAAAATTAGTTATATTGCCATTTTCATGCAAATCCACTTGATTCTTATATTATTACTTCCCTCTCTGAGATCAGAACTTAAGGGGATTCCGTAGAGAAATACCAGGAGTTTGGAATTGGTCAACTATTTTTTCTGGCTTTCAATATGTTCTTTTAAGAATGAGAAGAAGCTATTCTTCTAAACAGCCCATCTGAAAGCAGGAAAGGAATATTACCTAATGAATGAAAGCCCTTTGTGCCAGCATCCATCAACCTAGTGTGACTAAAATTATGATAATCTTCAATCT
Organism: Choloepus didactylus; assembly: GCF_015220235.1. Lineage (NCBI taxonomy): Eukaryota > Metazoa > Chordata > Mammalia > Pilosa > Megalonychidae > Choloepus > Choloepus didactylus. The sequence continues at coordinate 180,708,622 of NC_051310.1, read as the reverse complement.
GACAGTACTGTAAAGCTTAATACCCTGCCCCAAGCTAGAATTAGTGGTAGAAAAAGCAGCAAAGGAGGTGAAAAGTGTAGAATACATATATTTGGCCTTGGTAAGGAAAGACTATTCGAAAAGGTTATTGTAAAGGAGGAAGGGTCCATTGCAATAAATTGAGGGAACTATTGCAATAGGGAGAAGACTCTGATCATAAGGTCTGCAAGCATCACAAGAGACAGGTAAAAAGGGTTTGTTTGTCTTTTTCTCTGATTCAGAGGAAAGAACTGGATGTAGGGAAGTGGGATGAAAGTTTAGCTTGATGTAGATAGTAGAACAGAGAGTGTATTATGCCGAGGCTAGGCCAAAGTTCTGTGTCTGGGAAAAGGAGAGACCCTTAACCAAATTTTTATTACCATGCATTTTTTTTTCCAGTAGATGAATGGGGCAAGCAATTCATCTAATCATTTATGAAACAACAGATGGGAATTTAGAGTGTCTGTGCCTGGTCTGTCATAAGGGGGTATCAGGAAGTCATATGGGGTAGGGTGGTTTTTTTGGAGTAAGCTTTTTTCTGGAAAACAAAGGCAGGGGGATTTATTAACCTTCACTGTTTTCCAGAAACACAACGCTTGGGTAAAGTTCAACATTGTCAGAAGTGAAGCAGAGATAATACAAACCCTGGAGAAGCTACTCTTTTCCCCCATGTATCTTAGTTTTAAAATTTCTGACTGATAAATATCAAAATTATTCCCACAGATTAGTGTGATCCATTGGATATAATCTTAAAGCAAGGAGTCTGTTAGTTCCGTTGTTGCAGAACAGTGGCCAAGATGGAAGCCATTGTACTTATGCTACAAAATGGGCAGAGCACCAAGTCTTGTAAAAAGAAAGGAGTCGGTAGTGACATGCACCTCTTGGGTAATCACTGAGGTGCATAGTGGGAGCAGGCTGTTTTGGGAGAGGAATGCAAGGCAAGATTGAGAGAATCATGGAGGCAGTAAACCGCACAGCCAGGGAGACTTGCCTCCCAGAGGATCAAGGTCAAGGCTGGAGCTGGTGCTCTGGCAGCAGGGTGATACTAGAAATGAAGCCAGCTGGTACAAACCCAAGGATATTATCTCTAGCTGCTGAAGTTGCAAAGTCCTGAGCATAATGTCCCTGTTACATTGTTGAAGTTAAAAGAAATAATAAAGAGCACACCCTTAGGAAGCTCAAGAGTTGAAGAAAATCAAGCAAGATATATATTGTTATGATCTCATTCAATGTTGTCTTTTGGTACTCAGTCAAGATTGTTCTCGAATCCAGGGTGGTTTGACTACAATTTTCTAGCTTACACAGATATTAAGCCATTGCTGTGTGGGCTTGGAACCAGGAAAAGATACAGAGGAATTTTACAATGAATAACTTCCATCAACTGTAGAAAGTTTTCTGATTTGGGGGAGGCAATTACAAACATGTTTCATCAATGCAGCTAAGGGTGAAGAAAAAGATGAATCACTATACTTTTTTCAAATTGTGGCTAATTCTCTCATCTGGCTATTTGGAGGTCATGTTCAATTCATCCAGAATGATGCTACACAGTGTTCTACTAGATTCCAGAGTTTCAAAATAGTTGTCTGAATGACAGCTGCCTGTTAATCCCTGGGAAGGGATAGATTCCTGGAGGTTTCTTCTCCGCCATCTTCCCACAATCCTTATTGTAATTGATTTTTGAAAAGGGTATCACATCCTTTCAATGGGAGAAGAATAGTCTTTTCCACAAATGGTGCTGGGAAAAATGGATATTCACATGTAAAAGAGTGAAAGTGGATCCCTACCTCATACCATATACAAAATAGGTTGATGACATAAATATAAGAACCAAAACTATAAAACTCCTAGAAGAAAACATGGAAACATTTTCAGGACCCTGCTTTACGTGATGTTTTCTTAGTCTTTACACCAAAAGCATGAGCAGCAAAAGGAAAAATAGATAATGGAAATAAATCAAAATTTAAAATTTTGTGCATCAAAGGACCACCTACAGAATTGGAGAATATATTTGGAAACCAGATTTCTGATAAGGGATTATTATCCAGAATATATAATGAACTCCTAGAAATAAACAACAAAAAGACAACCTGATTAAAAAATGGTCACAGGACTTAAACATTTCTCCAAAGATATACAAATGGTCAATAAGCACATGAAAGGATGCTCAACATCTTTACCCATTGGTGAAACAAAAATCAAGACCACAATGAGATATAATTCCACACCACTAGAATGGTTACTATTCAAAAAATGGAAAATAAGTTTTGGCAAGGATGTGGAGATATAGGAACCCTGTTACATTGTTTTTGGCAACATAAAATGGTACAGTGCTGTGGAAAAGTATGGTAGTTCAGAAAGTTAAATGTAGAATTACATGTGATCTAGCAACCCCACTTCTAGGTACATACCCCAAAAAATGGAAAGCCAGGACTCAGACAGATACTCATTATTCACAGTTGTCATTATTTTTGTAAATAAAGTTTTCTTGGAACACAGCCACACCTATTTATTTTCACATTTTCTATGACTTCTTTTAAGCCACAATAGCAGAATTGAGTAATTGTGACATAGACTGAAACGCCTGCAAAGCCCAAAATATTTATCTGCCTCTTTAAGAAAAAGTTTTCCTATCCCTGCCCTTGAGAATTAAATACATTCAAATAAATAGAATAACCTTTCTTAACAGCATCTCCATTTTCATGATAAATAATCTTTAAGGAGTATTCTTGATAAATGCAGGAAGAGCATTTATCTAAGTTACTGTTCTCATTATGTTCTGGTTTGCTTAACACAGTCTTGAACTACTACTGAGGCTAGATTACTTCTTCCTGGAAATTTTCATTAAAAAATTCCATACATTTAAAAGCCTGTACAACTTGTTCTCCTGTCTAAAACTACAAAACCAAGTCAAGGGACCACTCTGTCTACCAGATACCTCCAGCAGTACGTAAGGCATATCTCAGAGCTATTGTGGGCTTAGTTCTAGATACTGCAAGAACATGAATGTCACAGTAAAGTGAGTCATACAAGTGTTTTGGCTTCCCAGTGCATGTAAGAGTTATGTTTATACTATACTGTGGTCTATTAAGCATGCAATATCATTATGTCTAAAAACAAAAACAAAAACAATGTACATACCTTAATTTTGAAAATAATTTATGCTAAAAGCTCACCATCATCTGAACCTTCAGCAATGAGTCTTTATGCTGGTGGAAGATTTTTCCTTGATGTTGATGGCTGCTGACTGATCAGGGTGGTTGCTGAAGGTTGGGGTGGCTGTGGTAATTTCTTAAAATATGATGACAATGAAGCTTGCTGCAATAACTGACTCCATCTTTCATGAAAGATTTCTCTATAGAATGTGATGCTATTGGATAGCGTTTTACCCACAGAAGAACTTCTTTTAAAATTGGAGTCAATCCTCTCAATCCCTGCCATTGTTTTATCAACTAAGTTTCCATAATATTTTAAATCCTTTGTTGTCATTTGAACAATGTTCACTGCATCTTCACCAGAAGTAGTTTCCATCTCAGGAAACCACTTTCTTTGCTCATCCATAAGAAACAACTCCTCATCCATTCAAGTTTTATCATAAGATTGCAGCAATTCAGTCATATCTTCAGGCTCCACTTCTGATTCCAGTTCTCTTGCTGTTTCCACCACATCTGCAGTGACTTCCTCCACTGGAGCCTTGAATTCCTCAAAGTCATTCATGAGGGTTGGAACAACTTCTTCCAAACTCCTATTGATTTAATATTTTGAAGCGTTCCATTGAATTGCAAATGTCTTTAATGGCAACTAGAATGGTGAATCCTTTCTGAATGGTTTTCAATTTACTTTGCCCTATTCCATCAGAGGAATCACTATCTATGGCAGCTATAGCCTTATGAAATATATTTCTTAAATAAGACTAGAGAGTCAAAATGACTCCTTGATCCATGGGCTTCAGAATGGATAGTGTGTTAGCAGGCATGAGAACATTATCTCGTACATCTCAGAGCTCTTGGGTGACTGGAGCATTGTCAGTGAGCAGTAATATTTTGAGAGGAGTCTTTTTTCTGAGCAGTAGGTATCAACAATGGGCTTAAAATATTCAGTAAACTATGTTGTAAATAGATGTGCTCTCATCCAGGCTTTGTTGTCCCATTTACAGAGCACAGGCAGAGTAGATTCGGGATAATTCTTAAGGGAACTAGGATTTTCAAAATGGTTAATAAGTGTTGGCTGCAACTTAAAGTCAACAGCTGAGTTAGCCCCTAATAAAAGGGTTGACTTGTCTTTTGAAGCTTTGAAACCAAGCATGTACTTCTTTCTAGCTATGAAAGCCCTAGAGGGCATCATCTTCCAATATAAAGTTGTTTACTCTACATTGACAATCCACTGCTTAATGTAGTCACCTTGATTATCTTAGCTAGATTTTCTGGATAACTTGCTGCAGCTGCTACCTCAGCACTTGTTGCTTTACTTTGCATTTCTATATATGGAGACAGCTTCTTTCCTTAATTTTCATGAACAAAACTCTGGAAACTTCAAACTTTTCTTCTGAAACTTCCACACTCTTTCAGCATTTCTAGAATTGAAGAGAGTGGACCTCACTCTGGATTAGGTTTTGGCTTAAGGAATGTTGTGGCTGTTCTGATCTATCCAGACCACTCCAACATTCTCCAAATCAGCAATAAGGCTGTTTTGCATTCTTATTATATGCATTCTCACTGGAGAGGCACTTTTAATTTCCTTCAAGAACTTTTCCTTTGCATTCACAGCCTGACAGTTTGGCATGAGAGACCTAGTTTGCAGCCTTTCTTGGCTTTCAGCATACCTTCCTCACTAAGCTTAATCCTTTCTAGCTTGTGATTTAAAGTGAGAAACACTGGACTCTTCCTTTCACTTGAATTCTTAGAGGCTATTTTAGGTTTATTAATTGGTCTAGTATCAATATTGTTGTGTCACAGGGAAGGGAAGACTGAGAAGAAGGAGAGAGATGGGAAAATAGCCTGTTGGTGGAGCAGTCAGAACACAAGCGACATTTATTAAATAAATTATGTTTTAAATGGGCACAACTCATGGCACCTCAGAGCAATTATAATAGTTACCTCAAAGATCAGTGATTACAGATCACTATAAAGGATCCAATAATGAGAAAGTTTGATATATTCCAAGAATTACCAAAATATGGCACAGAGACATGAAATTAGCCCACACTGTTGGAAAAATGGCATTGACAGACTTGGTTAATGCAGGGTTGCCACAAACCTTTATTTGTAAAAACACAGTGTCTAAAAGGCATGATAAAGTGAAGTACAATAAGATGAGGTTTGTCTGTATTGGTTTGGCTGAATTCCTCTCTCCTTGGGTTCCATCAGATTTTCAGAAGTTCCTGGCCTTTCAGGAAGTATTGTTCCTTACAACCCAGAAGTTTGGGGCCCTATATACCAGATAGCAGGTCTCTTTGCTGGGAACAGTTTGTGGGCACTGGCTCCACATGTAAACTATGATCCTTATTCATTAGTAGTGGACTTGTCATTATTAGAGTGATTTATTACCAAATATGATACTCAGAGTATGATTTTTGTTATTGCATCATCAATATGATCAATTATATCCTGGTATAAAGGAGAAGCAATTATTGTACTCATGTTAATGATAATATTGTCAAGAAAAGTAAGGAAACTGATTGAAATTAATTGTCACCAAAATCTAAGGAGTCAGTGAAAGTATATTCAATTTAGATAATGTTTCACTTAAGTTTATGAAAGTATATTCTATCAAATTGGTATTGAAACACATTAAGATAGATTCCTCTTAGACTGATCAGAAAAATACGAGTATGAAAACAACTTCAGTGATATATAAACAAATAAATAATAATAAATTTCCCTAATCTACTTATTCAGTTCCATGTAATTAACTAGAACCTGAGGAAATTATTGTTCCTCTAGATTGTGTGATAGCAGTCTGATTTGATGAAGTTGTTTGCTTCTGGACTAAAAAGAATCCTGGAAATCTCACCTAGTCCTGTGATATGCCTGGCAGGTGTCCAAGATATGGAAGCTTTAAGCCTCTGAAACTTGTACTCTTGAGTCTATTTCTCAAAATAGAAACAGTCCTTGGTTTTCTTCCCCCAAGCTCTGAGATTGTCTTTTGCTGAAAATCCAATTTCTAGCCTGTAGCTCAAAATAGAGCATTTGAAAAAATATCAGAGAAAAGCAGAAACCACCTGTTTAATCATAATGTTAAATGGGTATAGTTAGTTTATTCTGGAAACCAACAAAATCAGAATGTAGAGTAAAATTTTCCACTGGGGTATAATTTGTAACTATTTCATAAGGATTCAATCAATTTCCATTTTAGCAAAGAGAAAACCAAAAGCTAGTTTTGCATTATAAGAGTCAAAGACTTTAAATGGACATCAAAAATGAGCAAACTTTTAACAGATTCCATTGAATCTATCCAGACTGCTCATAGGCATTACCAACCAAGGCACATGAAATTCATTTCCCTCAAACCTTCTATAACTTGCTATACAAACTCAATTTTTTCCTTCTCTATGTTCTTTCATCTTCTCAAACAATCTGATATTCTTGATTAGATCAAAATTACTCTTTTCCTGAAAAAAAAAAAACATATCCCATTACCTTACATATGTAGTTGTATTTCTTTGCCACTGCTATTTCTAGTATATACTCAACTATCATTATTAAATTAGAACTTGTAACTGAAAAAACAAATTAACAATCAGTTCATCAGGAAAGGTCAAGTTCTGTTATTCTTGTTGCTACTCAGGGTTTACAACAAGGGAGGAAAAAGCATTTCTCGACTTAGCCTATAAGGTTCACTTTTCACACAACACAGTTTATTGTGTCCCATAATTGAATCTTCTTGGGCATTCTGAAGTAACCTCCAAAACTCTCAAATTAAAAGTTGAAAAAATAGTCACAGTGTTATAAAGTGAATATATGTCATACTATATTTTATTAATGAGGAGCCAGTGAAATGGTGAAGTTGGTATAGGGCAATCAACCATAAATGTTGGAGCTATCTTTTCTATCAGACGAAAGTCTATAAATTAACATGTAATTTCCCAATGCCTGGACTTCAGTTGAGTATAAATAACTAAGCAAAACACAGGTGAATTGTCCTCTAGAATGAAGCTACTCTCAGACCAGCCTGTTAAATGATGCCCTGGTATGACATTGAAAGGTCATATTCTTCAACTATTATCCTATTTCCAAGTTTTGATTAATTTCTCTTAGCGTGTATTAGATATGGAGCACTGCGCTGGCTGCTGGGATCCAACAGTGAGCAACACAGTCATCATCCTTGCCTTTAAGGAAATGGCAATCACTGAAGGAAACCTGACCAAACATATAAACAAATAAGCAAACAATTATAGTACAAAGCAGTAAATGAGAGAAGCACTGAAGGGGGAAAGAGCGGTGCTTACTTTATGTAAGGTGGTAAGGTCTTTTTGAGGGATGATGTGCAATGGATCTGAGAAAGGAGAGCATTTGGCAGATGCAAGAAACTAATAAAATATGATTTTAAAAGAGAAAATGAAGCCATATATTTGGACTCAAAAACCTCAAACTCAAAACATAGGGTATGGGGGTTCTGACTTATCAGCATTTAAAAGATACGACTTTGATCATAAGCTCAATATTATTAAGAAGTGTGGCAAAGCTGCCAAGTAAGCTAATCTAACAAGACTATTAAAAATAGATTTTTACAAATCAAGGAAATAATTCTTTACATTCTGAGAATTGAAGGGAAAGTGACCAATGGATAAGACTGTAAATATGAAATGAGAGGAGCCATTAATAGAGACTATATTATATTAGAAACACTATAAGGAACTGTAAATGCACAAAAAGAGAGAAGACAGAGTGGATATATAATTGTTATCTGTGAAAATTACTGGTATGTAGGAGAATAATTAGACTATTTTTGTTTAGCTTCAAAGTGCATGGAGGTTATGGAAGGTTACTGGGAAGTTCACTGTAAGAACAACTTTCATAAAAATTTTAAAATAGTGTTATAGCTAGTAGCTCATCAGAAGTTTTCAAATAGAAGTTGAATGACAATGTAGTTTCTTTTCTTGGGGAGGATTTTAAGGATAATATCAATTTCTGAATTTGTCAAAATGTCCATTCAGGTTTACTAAATTACTTTAACTTCTGTTTCTGTCCCTGAACATCCCTCTGCCCATCACTTGCTAACAAACTGATTTCTGCTTAAATAAGTCCCATGGTGCTATTAACTATAAAGTATTGAACATATCTTTTTTCTTTAATTGAATCTGAAAATTAAGGAGCTATTGTAATATTCTAAACAATTATCTAATATTGGAGTCTAAAATGGATATTAAAAGTTGACCTAATCTTTATTCATTTATTCAGCAAATATTTATTGAGTTTTTATCATGAGCTTGACATCAGGCTTCAGGAAATTAGTAATGAACCCAAACAGATGCAATCCCACAGTGGGATGGCAGGTACAAAGTTTCTGTGTCAGAATTGAGCATGACACAGGGTATAGGTCTTATAGATGATATACAGAATAGAATTTTTAGCCTAAGAACAACGTTGATCCTTAATAGATTTTAATTTATTCATGTGGTAGTGCTGGAAAGCAAAAGTGGATTTATGGAGCATAATTATGAGGTTTTCTGTAGTTCAGGTGAGACTTGAATTGGGTAGCTTAAATTAAGTTTGTGAAGGTGAACTGGAGAAGTATATTGGTTCAAGAGATTTTATAATGAATTGAGTTTGGCATATGTGAAGGTCAAGAAATTAAGCCAAGTATGATTCTGAGGTTACTTTCTAATTCATGAAATATATGTATGGTATTCAGAAAAGAATTTATTAGTTGAAATTTATTCAATCATATCAAACAGTATCATGTAAAAGGATATAAATGCTCCACGTAAGTCTTCTTTTTTAAATTAGGCTTTCTTTGACAGAACAAACAACATTTTATTTGCCAACTCAGATAATGAGGTTGGAATATCATTTTAAGAGTTATTATGCAAGATTCTTTCAAAGTCAAGCCTTGATATCTCTATACCCATTAGGAAATTCTCATAGAAGTTTCGTACATCAAATCTGTACTACTGTATATATGATGAACCTGAAACATTAGCAAAGTTAAATATTCTGCTAGAGATTCATCACTGTTAACATTTTAATAAAAATTATTGTTCTGCTTTCTTATCCTTCAGTATTTCAGAATATTGGGCAATAAAAATTTCAAAATGTTTAATGTTACATAACTTGAATCTCTTCACATTTTGTATGTTTAGGGTACATCTGCACAAAATCTATTATCCAGATTTTGGAAAACCAAAAATTTACTTCTTAATCTACTCATGAACTAGACTGTAGAATATTATAACTAAAAGGGTATATCAGTGTCTTATTTTAGCCTCTTTTTTGCAGACATACCTTAGCTTACTATGTATCAAAAGTTAAGGGTACATTCCCTATAAGTAGACTTTAAAATATAGAAATCCTTAATATAAGTCAGATTGATATTGACCATAAGCTTTCTGTTCAGTGATTTGATTTCTAGTCTGGAAACTGAGGCTAAAGTTATTGGGTGGCAAATTTTTTCACTATCTGACAACAAGATAGAAATTCTTTAAAACATCCAAATAAATGCCAACAATATTCTACAAGTGTTTTTGAATATTGCCAAAATGCTGTGCAGATAAAGGTTGATATTAAAGAGAAAGGAATTATTTTGTGACTTTCTAAATGTTTTGAAAACCATTATATTATAAGAAAAATAATTTCAGATAAAATCTGATTTTCTGATCAATCTCTGTAAGGCAACTTCTATCACTCCCAATTGTCTATTGAAAAACAATCAAAATGCTTTGTTTTAGAGTCCTATGTAACATTTACCTCTGATTTTTATCCCACAATTTCTTTGTTTTCTGATGCTCTTTCTTTGGAACAGCAAAAATTTGTTAAAATTTGGAGCTAATATCCTGGGCTGAGTGTTGTCCATGAATATCTTTTATGGAATGAATTCTGAAAGGCATAGATTTTTGAGTGAAACATTTAAGGTTGTTAATAAGTATTTGAGCTATTTTACTCACTTTGCAAGATCTACTTATGATCATATAATATATTTTTTAGGTAACTGCAAGATTTAAGAGTGCAATTAGGAAAGTTTACTATATGCATTGATCCTAACAGGGAGGCATCTTCTCAGACCTTTTCTTGCCTGCTTGTGAACTGGGAACAATACTAAGAGCTGGTGATGATAGGGATAATAGAGTTTAAGCTCTAGGTACTTCTAATTATTCTATAACTGTAATTATGATTATTTATTATCAAACACAATTTACATAATCATTACTTCTCAGGATCAGAAAACCAGAGTATATAAAATATTCTGTTTTAAAGCTTTCCTAGTCACTATTTTCTGTCATTAATACTAAGAGTATGAGATATCAGACTTCAGTTATTAATGATGTTAATTCAATATAAATTTCCTCTGGTAGATTATATTTCTGTTATAGTCAGAACAGAAAAACTCTGCTTCACAGACAACTGGGTTTCTTTTTTTTTTCTTTCTTTTTTTGGAAGGAAATTTTTTTTTTTTATTAGAGAAATTGAGGGTTTACAGAAAAATCATATATAAATTACAGGTTCCTACAAACTCCCCTATTATTATATTATTAACACCTTGCATTGGTGTGGTTCATTTGTTACTATGATGAAAGTACAGTTTTATAATCATACTATTAGCATAGTCCATGGCTTAATTTAGGGTTCAGTGTGTTGTGCTGTTCCATGGATTTTTTTGTAACTCAATTTTATTGAGGTATATTCACATACCATAAAATCATCCAAAGTGTACAATCAGTTGTTCACAGTACCATAATACAGTTGTGCATTCATCACCCCAATCTATTTTTTGAACATTTTCCTTGTACCAGAAAAAGTGAAAATAAGAATACAAAATGAAAGTAAAAAAGAACACCCAAATCATCCCCCCCACCCTACTTTTCATTTAGTTTTTTGTCCCTATTTTTCTACTCATCCATCCATACACTGGATAAAGGGAGCATGATCCGCAAGGTTTTCACAATCACACTGTGACCTCTTGTAAGCTACATTGCTATATAATTGTCTACAAGAGTCAAGGTTACTGGGTTGCAGTTTGATAGTTCCAGGTATTCACTTCTAGCTGTTCCAATGCATTAAAACCTAAAAAGGGTTATCTATATAGTGCATAAGAATGCCCACCAGAGTGACCTCTTAGCTCCATTTGGAATATCTCAGCCACTGAAACTTTATTTTGCTTCATTTTGCATCCCCCTTTTGGTCAAGAAGCTGTTCTCAGTCCCACGATGTTGGGTCCAGATTCATCCCCAGGAGTCATATCCCACATTGCCAGGGAGATTTACACCCCTGGGTATCAGATCCCATGTATGGGGGAGGGCAGTGAGTTCATCTGCTGAGTTGGTTTAGCTAGAGAGAGAGGGTCACATCTGACCAACAAAGGGGTACTCAGGGGAAGAATCTTAGGCATAATTACAAGCAGGTATAGCTTCTCCTTTGCAGTAACAAGCTTCATACGGGCAAGTCCCTTGACAGAAGTCTCAGCACATCAAACCGTCAGTCCTCAATGTTTGTGAGAACATCAGCAACAATCCAGGTGAGGAAGCCCAACTCCTCTGCATTTTCCCCCAGCTTCTCAGGAGGGCCCTGCATATATATTTTTATTCTCTGTCCAAATTACTTTAGGTTGTGTCTCTATTTCACACTAACCTATGCAAACCTACCAGGTCTCACTTCCTATTAAAAGTTCCATGTAATTATGGTATTTGAACAAGCTGTATGACTTAAATTGTTTAGGAAATAGAGATCTTGCAGCAACTGAACATCTTTTCCCTTGGTCTCATGTGGAATTTGAAGTTTTAAAATGCAGTTCAGTATTGTCCTTTATGCTTTGGCCCAATTTGCCCTAGTCCTAACCACATCTGCTTCATTCATATCTCTAGTTGAAGTCTGGACTCTTTTTCAGCTTTTTTAACAGTTGCTATATGTGCTAATACGGACATTCATATCTGCCAAGTTCTAGCTCCAAGTTTCAGGTGTCACACAGATACCCAAAGTTCCAGGAATCGATCAGGTTATACACAAAAGGAAAAACATCTCAGAATCCAGAGATAGCCATTACAATTCAGGAAAAGATGTGAATGCTGTAAGTGCTTACAATCTAGGGACCATTACAATAAGCATTCCCCTGGTAAGCTGTGCTCTAAGGTTCGATTCTGAGTTTACAAATTGTAGTTAGTCCATATTGGTGAGGCATTATAGTGTTTGCCTTTATTTCTGGCATTGTTCAGTCAAAATGCTGTCTACAGGTTCCGTTCACCTCATTGTGTGTCTCACAGCTTTACTCCTTCTCACAGTTGCTCAATATTCTATTGTATGCTGTGCCGGTTTGAGTTTATTGTGTCCCCCAAATGCCATTATCTTTGTGGTCTTGTGGGACAGACGTTTTGGTGTTGGTTGGATTTGCTTGGAATGTGCCCCACCCAGCTGTGGGAGATGATTCTGATGAGATGTTCCCATGGAGGCGTGGCCCCGCCCATTCAGGGTGGGCCTTGATCAGTGGAGCTATATAAATGAGCTGACTCAGAGAGAGGGAACTCACTGAGTGCAGCTGGGAGTGATGTTTTGAAGAGGAGCAAGCTTGCTAGAGAGGAATGTCCTGGGAGAAAGCCGTTTTGAAGCCGGAGCTTTGGAGCAGATGCCAGCTGCCTTCCTAGCTAACAGAGGTTTTCCGGAGGCCATTGGCCATCCTCCGGTGAGAGTACCCGATTCTTGATGTGTTACCTTGGACGCTTTGTGGCCTTAAGACTGTAATTGTGTAGTGAAATAAACCCCCGTTTTATAAAAGCCTATCCATCTCTGGTGTTTTGCATTCTGCAGCATTAGCAAACTAGGACATATGCACACAGCAGTTCATCATTCTGTTCCTCAGTCAATGTGCTCTTTGGCCACCCCTACCCATTGCAAATTATGGATACTCTCTCCATAAACACCAGTGTGCAAACATCCATTCATGTCCCTGTTCTCAGATCCTTCAAGTAAATGCCCCCAAAGAGGTTGCAGGACCTATGGCACCCACATACTTAGTTTCATGTGGAACCACGCCACTGTCCTCCAGAAAGGCTATAGCATTCTGCCTCCTAACCAACAGTAAATACATACATCCCTCTCTCCATGTTTTCACCAGTACTTTTATCCCTGTTTATATTTTTTCATAGCATTTATAAGCTATATTCACATACCATATAATTATCCACAGTGTACAATCAGTTGTTCATGGTGTCATCATACAGTTGTGCATTTATCATCACAGTCAGCACTTGAACATATTGATTACTATGAAAAAAAAGTTTTTTTAAATGAATAAAAAATATAATAATAAGAGAAATAAAATATCATACAACACAGTGTAATAGTAGGGTCAGACAACACCACCACCACCAAGAATCCCATATCCCTCCCTTATATCCCCCTCTCATACATGTTTAGCTTTGGTATATTGTCTTTGTTACAGTTAATGGAAGCATATTACAATGTTACTGCTGACAATAAATTCCAGTTTGCTTTGGTTATTTTTTCCCCAATACCATCCCCTTTCCAACACTCTGCATGGTTGACATTCATTTGTTATCCCACATGCAACAACAGTTTTATATTTGTAAGTTTAGTCAAAATCATTGACCAGTCCAGTTTTTGCTAAGTTAAACAGTCCCAGTCTTTATCTTCTATCTTTACCTCAGTTGTCATACATGCCCCAGCCCACCTTTTTCAGCTTTACTCATGGACGTCTTTGTTCAGTGTAGATACAATAATGTGCTGCCATCATAGTGTTGTGCTATCTATTTCTGAATTTATGCAATCAGTTCTCTAGTCCTTTAGCCTCAAATGACCAATCTCTACCCTCTTTAATTGGGTTTCTTTTTAATTCTTTCTTTCATTTCACCTCATGCTTCAAAATTGTAATAAAGATACATGGTTTTGTATTTCTGGTGTCACTCCTTGGATCATACCATGTTTTAATTATCTGTTATACTAGTTTACTGATACTGCTAAGTATATCTGCTTATTCTGCTAATTTCTTTAGACATTTTCCCCCAAGAAAAACAGCAGACCATCAACATTTCAATATCTCTAAGGAATTTCTTTATGTTTCCTTGAAACATATATTTTTATAAAAAGGCTTTGTCTTTTCTCCACTTCTGAATCTTTTAAAGATATTTTAACATGCAGTTAAGAAAATTAAAAAAGAATAGAAACATAGAGTACTTTTACCATGATTACAAAAGTGTTTTGTAACCAATCCAGGGTGCATTATTATTCATATTACTTAGAGCTTAAAAAGGGAAGAAAGCAGGACCCAGAAATTGGAGAAGGCCAAAGGAAGAATAAGAATTCAGCATAAACCAGAAGAGCACACCTGAAGAGAGATATCCTCATGTGATAGGAAGCAGAGATGTAAGCCGAGGAACCTCAAGGATTGCAGGAAGTCAGCACCAGAATGTTACTGACCCTGAAAAGAAGCAAATTATGCCAATACATTGATGTTGGACTTCTAGCCTTTGTAACCATGAGGAATAATTTCCTGTTCTTCAAACCAACCATTGTGTGGTATTTGTTATAGCAGCCTGGCAAATTAAGACAAAAGGAAAAGAATATTAAATATTAAGATTCATTTGATTTGATGCAAGACCATCATGGGTGGGTAGTGATGTTGCAAACTAAGAAATGCATATCTCTATCCAAGGAAATTTGGATATAAAATAGACATTCATTGACTGAGTCAGGTCACAAATTAATGTGTTACTTACAAATCCCAACTAAATAACGTAAAAACCATTTCCTATAAATTATTTGTTTGGTCTTTGCAAAACCTGCAATAAGTAATGTCTTTGGTTCAGTTCCCTAGGAAATAGACTCTGAAGTACAGATTTGCTTAAGGAAAGTTTATTGGGAGTGCTTTCAGTATTACAACCTGTCAGGGAGTGAAGGAAACAGGATTTGCACAGAAGAGGTTGAGCTGAAAAGCCATGGGGTGCTTTGCAACTGGGATGTCCCCTGAGTTGTAATGAATTAAAGCAGGTCTTTGTGTCCATCTACAGATCAAGAACTGAGGAGGGGGCTCAACCTAGAGTAAAGCAGCTCCCATGGGTTGATAACAGTTCCAGGGAAAGGAGTCAACTGAGCTGGCAGCAGGCAATGCCCCCAGCATGTGTGAAAAGAGGTGGGAAATATAAGCAGCACACTCTAGAATTTAGACTAAGGAGTCTATCTGTCCTGGTGATATTCAGGTCTTTAATATAGTTTTCTAATTATCGTAAGGAAGTAATGGCCACTTACCAAACCAATAAATATTTACGAGCAATGATTAATGCTCTTTGGAACATTTCAGGGATAAATAGAAGAACCCATTTAATTTACAAAAATAGGTGCATATAAAAGTAAATTATGTAACTGTACTGGGTTGAATAATGCCCCCTCAAATTTTGGAACCTCAAAATGTGACCTTATTTGGAAATAGGGTCTTTGCAGATGTAATTAGTTAAGGGTCTCAAGAAAAAAAATAAAACAATATCCTGGTTTGGGGGAGGGCTACTGGAATCCCAAAATTCTGCAAGCACAAAACAGACTGATAGAAGTACTTCACTGAAAATATGTGCTAACCTTTAAGAAAGAGGAAGAATGACATTAATCACAGAGTCTTGGATGCAGAGGCAGAGGCCCAGAGGATGCAGCTGCTGCCCAAGGGCTCAGAAGGCAGGGTTTCCACTGCAAGTCCAGAGGGCAGAGTCACTGTCATGGACCCAGAAGATAGAGAAGGAAGCCTCCAGAATTATTTCTAGGCCTTGAAACTTAGGAATTTGTCCTGCTGGGTTTCAGCCTTGCTTGGGACCAGTGACCTCTTTATTCCATCTGATTTCTCCTTGTGGTGGTTTGTAACTGTATGTATTCCTCAAAAATATGTTCCTAGACTTAATCCATTCCTCTGGGTGTGAACCCATTGTAAGTAGGACCTTTTGATGAGGTTAGTTCAGTTAAGGTGTGGTCCATCTCAATCAGGATGAGTATTAATCTTATTATGGAATCCTTCATAAGCAGAATGAAATTCAGACAAAGAGAGAGAAAGCCAGAGGGAGCAGCTAGAAGCTGTACACCAGCAGAACCCAGACAAGAAGAGAAAGGCCAGGGGATAACACCATGTGCCTTGCCATATGACGAAGCTGAGGACCAAGGATTACTAGCAGCCAGCCCCAGAATGCCATAGTCTTTGGGGAGAAATCATCACCTTGATGATGCCTTGGTTAGGACATTTTCCTAACTTCAAAACCATGAGTGAATAAATTTTCATTGTGTAACCCAACCCATTTCATGGTATTTGCTTGAGCAGCCAAGGAAACTAAAACACTCCTTATGGGGATGGGAATGTCTAGACTATGCCTTTCTCACCATTGTATTGTGGGAGCAGATGACTTGTTCTTTAGTTTCAAAGGTCCACAGTTGGAGATAAATTTTGCCCCAGGATTGAGCATATCCAGCATCTCATCCATACATGATTTAGATGATTTAGATGATGAATTTGGGGATTTTGGAGTTGATGTTGGAATGGATTAAGACTTGGGGATATTCACATGGAGTGAATATATTTTCCACATGGGACAAACATGAATTTTGAAGGGCTAGAGGATAGACCATCATGGATTGAATATGCCACCCCCAAATTTGTGTCTACCTAGATTGTCAGAATATGGCCTTATTTGGAAATAAGGACTTTGTAGAAGTAATTAGTTAAGAATCACAAGTTGAGTAGGGTGAGCCCTAAATTTAATGATTGGTGTCTTTATAAGAAGAGTAGACAACACAGATTGGTCCACACAGAAAAGGCCATGTGAAGACAGAGACAGAGACTGGAGTTATGCTGCCTCTAGCCAAGGAGCACCAGTAGTGTCCAAAACCTGGAAGAGTCAAGGAAAGAGTTTTACCTAGAGCCTCCAGAGGTAGCATGCCCCTGTTAACACCCTAATTGCAGTTTTCTAGCCTCCAAAATAGTGAAACTATATATATTTGTTTGTTTTAAGTCACCCACTTTGTGATAATTTCTTATGGCAGCATAAATAAATGAATATAGCCATCCATAAAATACAAGATTCAAGTTTTAAATACAGTAGGAACTTTACTTAAAATCAATAAATTTTTTGCTGAATGCAGTGTTTATTTATGGTACATGACAAGGTAGG
This sequence comes from Choloepus didactylus, assembly GCF_015220235.1. Classification (NCBI taxonomy): domain Eukaryota; kingdom Metazoa; phylum Chordata; class Mammalia; order Pilosa; family Megalonychidae; genus Choloepus; species Choloepus didactylus. Next base: position 180,691,302 of record NC_051310.1, on the reverse strand, counting down.
GCTCTCTGGGCCACTCCTTTTCTTCAGGGGTCTGGGATGGAAACCATACTGATTCTCAGTGTGTTGGGGGTTCTGGTTGGGGCAAGCATTCTCCAGTAGCTGTCTGCCTCTCCCTTCCTCTCATGCTGTTGCTGGGGCTGGTGATCCAGAGGGCTTTTACTCCTTGGAGGCTCTGTAAACCATAAGGTTCATAACTGTGTTGCTATAGCCAAATTCATTGTCACACCAGGAAATCTCAGCTCCAGCATCAAAGGTGGACAAACAGGCATCACTATTAAAGTTACAGGAGACAACCTGGTCTGCAATGTAACCCAGAATGCCATTTATGGGGCTCTCTGACATCTTCTTCACCACCTTCTATTTTTTGGGGGATGTTTCCTAATTTCACCTAATATATATTCCATCCCAAGATAAATGGTCAGTTTCTTACATTATCTTGACTTAGTTGTATAATCATCATCACTGTCAACTTCAAGCAATTATCATAACATAAAACATTCCAGAGCACTTATCAGCTGTTCATTATTCATCCCTAGTATTAGTATATTGTTGGTAAGATATTCCTATTAAATATAGTCCATAACATGTAATGGGTAGTTTTTCCATATACCACTCTGTTTCTAACTCTCTGCACCAGTGTCATACCTTATAAGTATATCATGCTAACACTTAAGTAGGTTTGTGGTGCTGCTTTGTGGGTTACATACCTTTAAACAACCATTTACTAACATGTTCATCCTCAATGTGTCATTGATACTTATAATCCCACTAACAAACCATAGTCACACCTGATCTTTCCCATACCATTAAGTTTACCCACATTATCATATATATACATACTAGATTATCATTTCACCTTCACTAGCTTCTGTCTCTAGGTCCCCTGTATTCTACTTTATAAGACACTTATTTTACACTTTTCATGGAGTTCACATTAGTGGTAACATAAAATAGCTCTCCTTTTGTGTCTGTCTTATTTCACTCAGCATTATGTCTTCAAGGTTCATCCATGTTATCCTGTTTCATAACCTCATTCCTTCTTATTGTGGCATAGTATTCCATCTTCTGTATTTACCACATTTTGTTTATCCACTCATCTGTTGAAGGACATTTGGATTGTTTCCATCTCTTGGCAATAGTGAACAACGCTGCTATGAACATCAGTGTGCAAATATCTGTTCATGTACACTGCTTTCAGGTCTTCTGGGTATATACTGAGAAATGAAATTGCTGGATCATAGGAAAACTTGATATCTAGTATTCTGAGGAACTGCAAAACTGTCTTCCACAAGGACTGTACCATTATATAGTCCCAGTAGCAATGAAAAAGAGTCCCAATTTCTCCACATCCTCTCTAGCATTTGTGGTTTCCTGTTTGTTTAATGGTAGCCATTCTTATTGGTATGAGATGATATGTCATTGTGGTCTTCATTTGCATTTCCCTAATAACTAGTGAAGACAAACATTTTGTCATGTGTTTTTTAGCCATTTGTATTTCCTCTTCAGAGAAATTCCTTTTCATGTCTTTTGTCCATTTTGAATTGGGCTGTTTGTACTATTGTCATTGAGTTGTAGGATATCTTTATATATGCAAGATCAGTCTCTTATCAGATACATGTTTTCCAAATATTCTTTCCCATTGCACTGGCTACTTATTCACCTTTTTGATGAATTTTTTTGAGGTACAGAGACTTTTTGATGTTGAGTAGTTCCCATTTGTGCCAGTTTAGATGTGTTACATCCCCCAAAATGCCATGTTCTTTGATTCAATCTGTGGGCACAGACATATTAGTGTTGATTACATTGGAATCTTTGGATTGGCTTGTTTACATGGAGATGTGACCCACCCAACTGTAGGTAATACCTCTGATTAGATTGTTTCCATGGAGTTGTGGCCCTGCCCATTCATCATGGGTCTTGATTAGTTTACTGGAGCTCTTTAAGAGGTCAGACAGAAGGAGCTCACTGCTGCAGCCAAGAGAGACATTTTGAAGACAGCCATTGAAAGTAGACTTTTGCTACTCCAGAATTTGCCTGGGAGAAACTAAGAAAATACCCCCAGATGCCTAGAGAGAAACATCGTGGGAAAAAGCCATTTTGAAATACAACCTTGGGAACAAAGGAAGAAGATGCCAGCCACGTGCCTTTCCAGGCAACAGAGGTGTTCCAGATGCTATTGGCTATTCTTCAGTGAAGGTATCCTGTTGTTGATGCCTTAATTGGACATTTTTATGGCCATGCCCCACATGAGGAGTTAAGCAAACATGGGACCAGCCAACCATTTCAGTACAAGCGAGGATTGGAGATAGAGTTATCCAGAAAGGATTTGTGGAAAGTCCTCTTGTCTGATTGTCTTGACCCCAGTAAACTGCATGCCAAGTCTAGAGAATTTTTGCAAGATCTGTATAGACAGAACCACTGCTGGTCTGGACTGGAGGGGACAGAGGGGGAACAAATTGAAGGAAAAGTTTCTTCAATGACAGAATCGTGGAAGATGAGGTCTGGAGTCAAGAAGTCTTGGGCAGGGAGAGTAGAACAACCCATGCACATGGAAAGGCTGAGTTTACTCCAGAGGCAGAGGGTAGGCCTTCTACCTCAATGTTCAGGAAGAGTGCTGCCACCCCAGACTTCAGAGAGGGTGGAGCACATTCCCTGGGGATTGGGGAGAGCCTGGCCACCACCCCACTGTTCTGAAGGGGTTGAGCATGTGCCTCATAAATGGAAGAGAGTCCAGGTGCTGCCCAGATGCTTGAGGAGGGTGGGACCGAGAAGGTGGTCTGCCCAATACATGGATATGTTGGAGCATTCACCCCAGTGTTTAGAGAGAAAAAGGCTGCCACAAAGGCCCTTAGAAAGGGTTGGAAACCTGATCTCTCAAGGCCCAAGCATAAAATGACATTCTATAAATGACTCTCAGACTTTGAAATCTAATGAAACATGTCCTGCAGGTTTTAGGAACTGTTTTGGTCCTGTGAACTGTTTTTTTTTTCAATTTCTCCATATGGCCATAGTAATGTTTGTCCTATAACTATCCCTCCTTTGTATATTGGCAGCAAATAACTTGTTCTAAGTTTCACAGGTCCACAGCTAGTGGGGAATTTTGCTTTAGGACAAGATTGATTTTGATGGAATCTTGTACTTGCCTTTTGTTACCAAAATGATTTAAGTTTTGTGATACCATGATGGGATGCATGTATTTTGTATATGGAAAGATCATGTCATTTTGGGGTACAAGGGGTGGAATGTGCTGGATGTATTTGGATGTATTATGTCCCCCAAAATGCCATGTTCTTTGATGCAGTTTTGTGGAGGCAGATGTATTAGTGTTGATTAGATTGGAATTATGTGATTATTTCTATGGAGAGATGACTCAATCAGCTGTGAGTGAAACGTTTGATTGGATAATTTCCATGGAGGTGTTACACTGCCCAGTCAGGGTGGGTGTTAATTGGATCACTGGAGCCATATAAAGGAGTTCACAGACAGAAGGAGAGCAGAGCAACTGAGAGCGACATTTTGGGTTAGCTACAGCTTACAGAGACATTTGGGAGGATGCAACCCAGGAGCAAGCAGATACTTAATGTGGAACATCAGAGGAGAAAGCCATTTTGAAACCAGAACTCTGGAGCAGATGCCAGCCACATGCCTCCCTAACAGAGGTTTTCTGGATGCCAATGGCCATCCTCCAGTGAGGGTACCCAGTTGTTGATGCCTTACCTTGGACACTTTTATGGCCTTAAGACTGTAACTGTGTAACCAAATAAACCCCCCTTATAAAAGCCAATCCATTTCTGGTATTTTGCCTAACAGCAGCATTAGCAAACTGGAACACTTGGTTAACTTTATTCCTAGGTACTTGATTTTTTTAGTTGCTATTGTAATGGAAACTGTCTCGAGTGTCTCTTCAGTTAGGTCATTTCTAGTGTATAGGAACATTACTGACTTATGTGCATTAATCTTGTATCCCACAATTTTGCTGAATTTATTAGCTCAAGTAGCAGTGTCATCAATTTCTCAGGATTTTACAAATATAAGAACATATCATCTGCAAACAATGACAGTTTTACTTCTTCCTGTCCAATTTGGATGCCTTTTATTTCTTTGTCTTACCATATTTCTCTGGCTAGAGCACAATGTTGAATATTAGTGGTGATAACATGTATCCTTGTCTTGTTACTGATCTTACAGGGAAGACTCAGTTTCTCACCATTGAGTACTATGCTGGCTGTGGGTTTTTCATATATGCCCTTTATCATATTGAGGAAGTTTCCTTCAATTCCTACCTTTTGAAGTGTTTTTTTTAAATCAAAAAAGGATGCTGATTTTTTTCAAATGCTTTCTCAGCATCTATTGGGATGATCATTTGATTTTTCCCTTTTGATTTGTTTATGTGTTATATTACATTGATTGATTTTCTTATGTTGAACCACCCTTGCATGCCTGGGATGAATTCCAGTTGGTTGTGGTGGATGATTTTTTTAATGTGTCTTTGAATTCAATCTGCAAGTATTTTGTTGAGAATTTTTGCATCTATCTTCATTAGGGAGACTGGCCTGTAGTTTTCCTTTCTCGTAGCATCTTTTTCTGGTTTTGGTCTTAGAATGATGTTGCCTTCATAAATTGAGTTAGGTAGTGTTCCATTTTCTTCAATTTTTTGAAATTGATATCATAGTATTTGGCTGCTTTATCCAGGTGGCAGGCCACATCCATTACAGACACATTGGGGCTGGGGCACAGAAGGCCGAACCAGTGAGCGTTCCACTCAGATCAGGGATGACCTTGCCCGCTGTCTTGGAAGTGCCAGTAGGTGCAGGAATGATGTTCTGGGCATCCCCACAGCAGTCATGCCAATAGTTTCCCTGAGAGACCTTCCATAGCCTTCTGGGTGGCAGTAATGGTATGTATTATGGTCCTGCATCTCTTCATGATACCAAAGTTGTCCTAAGTGACCTTGGCTAGGGGTGGGGTACAGGCAGTTTGCAGTGCAGAAAGAATTGCTGACAATCTTGAGGGCCTTATCATAATTCTCATGGTTCATGTCCAACACAAACATGTGAACATTGGTATAAGGGGTTGAGCTGGTGACTCTTTTGTCTTTACCCATCAAGTGAGCCCCACCTCTTTCAAGGCAGTGAAGACACCATATTCAGCACCAACATCATCTCAATTGAAATTGGTGTGATCTTGCTCCTGGAAGATAGAAATGGGTTTCCCATTAATGATAAGCTTCCTGTTCTCAGCTTTGATGGTACCTTTTTAACTGCATGGTGGAATCCTACTGGAACATGTAGACCATGTAAGTTGAGGTTAATGAAGGGGTCATTGCTAGACTTAATAGCAACCCTGGTGACCAGGTGCCCGATACAGCCAAATCTGTTTGCTCCAACCTTCACCATCATGTCTCAGGGATGTGGTTGGCATTTCATGGTCAGATAAGACTATCTTTCAGAGAGGAATAGAGGGCTGATTCACAGTCTCAGTTTTGACGAGTTTTCTTTTTTCTCTTCTTCAGATGTGAAACAAACAAAAAAAAGTGCTGTATGATTTGGGAAAAGTGATCACAGTTACATATAAAATCATTCATCTCCATTTCCAGAGCTTCATTTTGAACAAGTTCTTTGTTGGGTATGTCAGTTATTCACAAATATCATCAATGTAACATATCTATTAAGTTGGGTAGTATCCCTTTCCATATGTTTTCTCTCTAAATAAGCCATGCACAATGATTCAGCATTCTTCTCTCCCAACAAAAGTCCAAGAAAATCCTTCAAAAGTAAAGGATGAAAGCAATCTTCTAATTTTTCATCTCCGTCCTTAATTTTAATCTTAAATTAGAATGTCAATTGGAAGTATTGTTTTTATTTCTTTAAATTAAAGAACTGATTGATTCAATTATAAAATATAGAACAAACATTTGTTGAACATTTATGTGTTCATTTGTTAAGCATTTGTTGAGTGCTAACTAGAACTTCTCACTATGCTAGGTGCTGAGCTTTCAGGAAGATAGTCATCACAATCTTTATTATATTTGAAAAAAAGGAAAATACTGTCACTGAGAACCACTTGTAATCACACATCACTTGCTATTTACTTTTGCTTATCAGAAGCATTAGTTCCCTGTGGGGAAAACTAACATTCATAAAATACATAAAAGATCCTGTCAGTTTATCATATCTTTGGAACAAGTAAGCCTACTTACTATTTCTATGCATAAATTAAGTACTCAGACAGTTACAAATGTATCTTTTATTACTTTGCATTGTATGTGTTTATCTGTGTATTATATATTTTTCTAGATACTCTACCACTTGTTTCTTTTGCATAAATAAAAATAAACATCTAATTGTTCTCCATTATAACCACCTAACTTTTCAGATCAATTTTTGATGATATATCAGGTACTTTAATGATAGATTTTTATATAACTAGTACAAAACTTTACTAAATTAAACTGCTTTGGTTTTAAATTAATTACGTTCAACCTCATTGTCAATGCTTAGTATCATATTATTAAGTATGAATAAGGAATTATGAAATATTTTTCCTAATGTTGCCACTATAAGGTTGATGTAAATAAATATATCCAATATTCAATTATAAAATTCAGCATTTTGACAAAATTAGCTGCAAAGAGGCTATCTACCTTGATGGTTTCTAAGTGTTATTAGGGTTGTAGATTTATTGCCATATAGAAGTCATCCTGATTCCATGTATTAAACTATATATTAATAATTATTAAACTAAGATATGTATAATATACTTTTGACACTGATTTTCTAACCATGTTCAACTGCAAATATTGGAAAAAAAACTTTAGTAATGTACATCCTATTTGGATTGAGATGATTGTTAGATTTAAAAATTAAATATTTTTAAAATGTAATTTTATTTATTGGTGCCATTTAAACTAGGTAAATAAAAGCCTTATTTATACCTATCCTTTCAAATGTGACCTAGACACACGTTTTAAGGCATTTTTAAAAAGTTGTTATAATTAACATATGAATGGATTCCTGAAGTATATGCAAGCCCCAGTTGGGGGCCAATCTATTAAAATAAATTCTAATCAAAATCTTTTATGGAGCCCTAGGATTGAGACTGCTGTAGTGATGTGAGAAGAGCATCCTTTTCTCTGGCATAGATAAACATTATTGTCCTAGTTTTGGTAGACACAATTCAGTTATAAAATGGCGCTCACAGAACTGTCTACAGTTTAATTACAATGATCTAGAAGAGTCTGAGATATGGCATTCATACATGAATGGTTTTATGAGGAAAGAATCAAGGCCTTTTAAAGGTTGATGGAGAAAGAAGTTTGTAACATAGTCAAAGTCTAAAGTGCCTTATAAATATATTACATGTTAATTAATATTCAAGTATTTTGTGCCGTACAAATTATAACAATAAATCTGAAGTTCAGAATTAGCAAGTATTATTTGTTGTTTTTTTTTAATTTTGAAGACAATATATCTTTTCCTCTATCCTTCATGTGGCTCAAAATCGGACAATTGGTTTATTTGTGTTCCACAGTTTGACTTAAATAATTTTTGTATACTTGTTTTGATTGCTGTTTCCCAGGAGTTATACTGTAGCCTATCAGTAAGAGTTGTTAGATTTATCATATGCTGAATATATTTATATGCAATTTTTAAAAAAATAATTATTCTTAAATCAGTGAAAAAGACAGCCTACCGGAGCATTATTAATTTATTTTCCCACTTTAGGTTTTGGAAATATGAATACCAATGAAAATCTACTTTTAGATTTTAGGATTTTTTTTTTCTTGTAAACAAAACCAAACATTTTTAGGTAGACTCAATATTTCCAATAGAAACATTTCATTAATCACCTATGCCATCCATGATTCTATATATGATGACACATGCCCTTTTATAATCTATTTTTACACTCACTTCTGGTTTAGTTCACTGCTAGTGTGTTTTCTTGTATGAACTACAAATAGAAATACACAAGTGAGGCAACATCTGTCATGCTTCCTTGGTAAATGATATTAGGTACTTTTGTAGGACCTTTTATAGAAACCTGTAAATAACAGCAAATATAAAACAAAAATATTGATCCAAAAAGATACAATCCTGAGCTCTGTTCTCAGTGTATTATAAGACAAGCCAAGTAGAATCTACTAACTATGAAAGACAGTCATTCAGTGGCTGTAAGAGAGCAACTTTAAAGAGAATAGATGTTAACCAAAGAAAAGACTCCCTGCCATACAGAAAGGAAAAGAGGAGGAGAAACAGGTGGCTTCAGACATTCTGCTGGGCTAATATGGTGAATGATTCCCTCACTAAATATCATTGTATTAGGTCTTTCCGTAATAATTTATGCATTCTGTTCTAATACTACAATTTCAGAAATGTAAAATTAATTTAAATGATTCCTATAGAAGAAACAATAGTGTTGTTTCCATTGCATTAATGTTTAACAGATTTGACTAAGATATAATTGATAATCACTTTTCATATTTAGCAGTCTATAGCATATAACCATGGGTTACATTTTGTTTTGCATTTGTTTTGCATATTGGTGAGTGCTAATCTGTGATGATAAGAATTAAGTTATTAGAAATACCAAGAAGGTCAGGGTACATCTATATAAAATATTAAAATGGAATGTAAAGTTGAGTTTATCATTTTATTAAAATTATTCACATTCTATACTAACAATGTAAAATATAATATCCCAAACAGCTGAATCTTAAAAGTAAGTGTTTTGATGTTCTAGCTTGGAAGCAGAGAAATTATTTGGGGGACCATCCCAATTTTCATAACACATGATTTAAGACTCCTAAGAATGTCAGGAATTTAAAATATTATGCAGTTCTGAGTTGAACTCTAGGGAGGATATCACATAGGTTACCCAAACAAACCTCCCCAGGAAAAGGCTCTACTGAAGTGGCCATAATTTAGAAAACTTTTTCTCTATTTCAAAATTTTATTTCTCTGAAGACTGGGGAAGTATTCTTAGTGAATGGAGCATCCAAATGGAGTAAACTTTTTGCAGCAAAATAAAAATAAAACAAAACAGAAACATGTGTTCTCCTCCAAACTAGTGATTTTTAGGAAGCAGTATGTACAATCTTGAAGTTCGATCCATGACAGCTGGTAATCAACAGAAGCTAGCAGTCCCACTGGGGCTTGCCTTAATCTTACTCCTTTGATTCTGAGCTGCATTTTAAGACTCCACACCAGCTGCTCTTTCAGAAACATGTGTTCATATGACATCCTTGCCTTGAGACTAGCTACTTGCACATGTTAAGTGCTGTAAGAGCAGATTTAACACCCTCTTTTGGAGTAATGCCCTGGTGGCACACCAATAGATGCTGAACTCTGTTGGTGCTTAGCACATTAGAAATTATTTTGTAGCCAGAATAGGTCTGTAATGTAACTTGTAGATTTAAATAAAATTGAACACCCTAAAATTCAGTTGCTAATTTATTGTATTGGCAGGAATGGCACAAAAATAGTGAACCTTGATAAACCACTTTCCTACCTTTTTACTTCTGATTTGATCAAAGCAAGGAAAACAAAAGGCTTAACTCTGTATTCAGAAGCTTTCTCAGAATCAAATGTAGAAATAATACCCTCTGGGACTTGCCTTAAAAATTAATATTGTAACCTTGGTGATAAATGAGGAGAACAAAAACTCCTTTGTTTAGCAGAAAAGATTGCTTTAAATTCATTGATATTATTATTTTTTTTCCATCGTAAAATGCGGGTACCCAAACTAGCTGCTAGGAATAAAGTTCCTAAGTCTGGTTCTTGACCTCAAAGAGGAAATAATTTAACAAGCTAGCCCTCTTTTTTTAATGTTTTTTTTTTTTTTTCTTTATCAAAACCTATCTGTCTTCTGTTTTTGAGGCAAACAGAACCAAATTATACTCTTTTTCACTCTCTTGGACAAGTAGAATGGCTATTCCCAACAATGGCTTACTAATTATATAAATAAAAGAAGAAAAGCTAATTTTAGAATTTTTAAAATAAATAACTTCTGATTGAACATACAGTAATGAGTGATATAAAAAATGAAGATTATATGTTCTCTTTGGAGTTAACTTCAATATAAACTTTATCATTCATATCAAAACAAATAAGACTACAGCAATAGGCTGTTTTAATTGGCATAATCAAGGAGATACTGAGTCATATGACATATTATATCATTATTTTCCTTTCCATCAGAAAATTTAGCAAATAGTTTCTGTTTTCTTATATTACTGTTTTTTTCTGGTTAATGTGTCATAGAATTTGAAGCTAAATTTAGCAGTTCTAGTCAACTTTTTATGTGCTCATAACTTAGACTAACATTAGCAATACTTATCATTCTCAAAGGTGAGCTGATGTGATAGATTGGAACTAGATAAAGAATAAAAATACATTTAGGGAAAAATTCCAAGGATTTTCTCCTTGGAAGCATAAGCCATGTGTGGTTGCTTAGCCCCACAAATCTAGGAGTTATTATTGATATTAAGTTTTGAAAATAGCATAGAGAGATTAGATGCACAACCAGACTCTCAACCAGCTTTGAGTCAATTACAGTCTTAATTCCTTTTGAGTTGAAAACGTTACTAATTTCTTTGTATCTCAGGTTTCTCATCTGCTGAGTAGGGGTAAAGAACCTACCTTGGAGGGTTGTGGTGAGGATTGAATGTATGATGCCCTGGAAAGTAATTGGCTTACAGAAGAAAAGAGCCTTGTAAATAGTAATTTGGGGCATAATATGTCCTAGGGATAAATGAGTTCATAGAGTAATGGAGGAGGAGTTCTTGTACTAAATTTTAGCCTAACAAAGCTTTTTAGAGGAAAAAAATGCCTCAGGCAAAACTTCTTGATCATTGGATATTGTCTTATCTATTCAAGGACCGTTAACTAAAAGTTAATAGTATGAGAAAAGCAAGTATGCAAGTTAATTACCATAATACAAGTGTACCAGTTTGAATGTATTATGTCCCTCCAAAGACCATTATCTTTGATGTCATCTTGTGTGGGCAGACCTATCAATGTTAATTAGATTGTAATTCTTTGAGTGTTTCCATGGAGATGCGCCCCACCCAACTGTGGGTGATGACTCTGATTGGATAATTTCCATGGAGGTGTTGGCCCACCCATTCAGGATGGGTCTGAATTAAATTACTGGAGCACTGTATAAGATCAGACAGAAGGAGCAAGCTGCTACAGCCGAGGGACACTTTGAAGAAAGCACAGGAGCTGCAGATGAGAGACATTTTGAAGATGGCCATTGAAAACAGACTGGGTCCAGAGAAGCTAAGAGATGACAAATATCCCAACTGCAGCCTAGAGAGGAACATCCTGGGAGAAAGCCATTTTGAAACCAGAACTTTGGAGCAGATGCCAGCCATGTGTCTTCCCAGCTAACAGAGGTTTTCTCGACACCATTGATCATCCTCCAGTGAAGGTACCCAATTGCTGATGTGTTACCTTGGACACTTTATGGCCTTAAGACTGTAACTGTGTAACCAAATAAACCCGCCTTATAAAAGCCAGTCCGTTTCTGGTGTTTGCATTCTGGCAGCATTAGCAAACTGGAACAATAAGGTATCAAGTGGAAAGCAAGTACAGAAAGTGCTATGACTTATAGAAGTGCACATTATTTCAAGTTAGGGTTCCCTAGCGAAGTTCCTTGGAAGGAGTGATACTTGAGCTGTGTCTTGAGGATTAGGCAGCTTCAAAATGATCATGATTAGTTGTCCCTCCATTCTTTTTACTTAACCTCTACTTTTACCTGTAAGTCAACTGGCTTAGACTTTTTCTTGCCACTGTAAGAAAGTTTGTATATTTTAAAAATCGTTTTATTTTGTCATAACAAATGTATGAAAAGTGTTATGAAAGTTACGGCTAGGAAAGAATATATACTGAAAAGAATATTTTTCACCATTTGTTTCAAAACCATTGCTACGAGTTTCTGCGTATTCTTTCACAAATATGCTATGCCTTTCAAGCAAATATATTCATTTAATTATTACATTTTTACACAAATGAATAAAATATACATACAGAAAAACACATATACTGTTTCACATGCCTTGTGTCAGCATTAACAGAGCTGCATTTTTATTTAATTGGTTTGTTTATTTAAACAGTTTTGGGTTGAATGAATGTACCATAATTTAGCTACAACAGCTCCATTGGTAGATAATTAATGCATTTCTATTCTGATAGATATTTAATGCTTCCCTGTTTTTTTTTTTTACAACTGTTACAATTTCACAATGTAGGTTTATAGGGTACACACATACACACACACATACATAAATGCCTTTGACTTAGGAATATAGTGGATTATATTAAAAGATTCCTAATAGTGAACAATTCTGGGATTCCTGAAAAAAACTCTCATTTGCTCTGGTTGTATTTATTATTCTGATGCTGGATTCTATTTGCTAACATATATTTGCAGGGTTTTGGTATCCATATTCATAGATGGTATTGCTCTTTGTAGGTTTTCTCTCTGTGGCTAATTTTTGGGTGGTTTGTATTTGGTGTAATTAATAAACGCTTCCTCTTTTCTTCCCCAGTGCTTTGGAACAGTTTATATACTAAAAATATTGTCAGTTTCTTGAAAGAGTTTTTAGAATTCCCCTGTGTACACATTTGTGCCTTTGAGATTTTTTTTTTTTTTTTTTGAGGGGGAGGTAGGTTAGCTTTGACAGTTCTCTCCTTGACTTTTTAAAATAAGGTATTGGCCGGCATATTCTATTATTTACCTCTCAGGATGTAGCTTTACTTTGAGAATAGCTGCACACTCTTCAGGCTTTGTCTGAGAGCTGCAGCTGAAGGTATTCACTCTTGGTGGGGTCCCATGTGTTCGCCAATCTTCATCACATTGGAGGCTCTTCCTCATTGGTATGTGTAGGAGTTGTAGATGTTAACCAGATTCATTAAGGATGGATTGTATGTTTCTGCTTCTCTTTCTTTGCCTTGTTTTGGGGTATAGTTTTCAGGACATAGAAACCAAGCATCTTCTCTCTTTGAAATTAAACATAGATCCTGCAAAAGACATATCAATCAACAAAAAGTTTTAAGTTATTGTTTTTGTCTAAATCTGATAGTTTTTTTTTTCCTTCTTTCTTTCAGCAGTGAAATAATAGTGTATATTCTCAAAGGGAGTATAGGATGGATCAATATATACTAGTTAGGATCCAGTTTTTATAATCTAATAAAGTCTAAATGATCCCATTTCTCAAGACATTCTTTTATGAAAGACCTGAGTTTTCTATGTACAACTATAATCTAGGTGAGATGCTGTTGTATTATAGTAGTAAAATGTGAGATGAGGTATGTTAAAGTAACTAGTGTAGAAGCAAGAATTCCCTTTATATGATTTTCAAACTCATCAATGTTTTGCACTGGTATTTAGATATTTATTTAAACACTTTAACTATATACTTAATGTAGCAGATTTCAATATGTTATTTAAAATGGACAAGATTACTATATAAAACACAAACCTTTGTGAACATTAGCACATATTCAGCTGAAGGAAGATAATGTTTGTGTGTGTGTGTATGAGAGAAGGAGATAGAGAGAGACAGAGATTCTGAACTATGTGCTTTGGATTTTTAAGACCCTTTAATATTTGATCTTCCCTTCCTAGTAAACATTATTTTCCACTCTTTAATCACCAACCCTCTACTTTAAATGTGACCATTTATCTAATTCTAGAAAATTCACGATTGTCATTGCCATTCTTGTTTTTCTTTTGTTTTCTAACCTTAATGGTGATGCCTCTTTTCTTCTGCTGACTTACTTTACCCATTAATCAAGTTTCGGATACTAGGCCCAGCATTCAATGAAACATGGCAACTCTGTGCCTATTTGAAATCCTTTCTAGTAATGCATTTTGGCTCTAATTTTAATTTATTTTTCCTCCATTTTTCTCATTTCCTTAACCAAATTTTAGACTCTGAGGGCAGTTACCATAGCTTATTAGTTCTGTACAGCACTGTCACCTAGCAGAGAGGTGAGCACAAAGCCAGAACACTTCATAACTCTTGTGGTTGGATTGCTTGGAGATCCAGGACCCCCTAAAGGCTAGGAGAGTTATCTGCACATTTTTACAGTTCTTTTTTTTACTCCTAAGCATAAAATTATAAATTGGATGACTTAATGAATATCTCAAAATTTTAAAAGAAAATAACTATTCCTAACTTAACAGGTTAGTTTGGTTTGATGATTAAATTTATTAATGATAAACAAATAAATCAAGTTTTTATCTAGCTGTCATCATTACAATTATGAGCATTACAGAAGTAAAACATGATGAAATATATGCAGTAGCTTCCTTTAGGATAGAGATTTGAGATTTGTAAATGAATAGAGCAGAGATTTCAACTTATACAGAGATAGATAGATATAAATATAATGTTTATATATATCTACTATTATATTTTTTTGTGAAGGAAATTTATGCAGTTTTTTAGTATACGGGAAAAATGATTTAGAAAGGGTTGTCTTAGTAATACAAATCTTATTTCTTCCCAATTAATGTATATTAGTTTATATGCATAGGATGTGTATCTTTATCAAAAGTGATTGCAATAGAATTTTGAATGCATAAATAAACAAATATAAGATTTTGAAGAAATTAAATAATTTCCCACTGTAAAATGATGACACGATTCCCATGTTTTTACAACCTGACATCAAACCTGCTGGTTTTACAGCACAGGACCTATTTTTTAGCTGCTGAGAAGAAAATTGGTGTTAGCAGGCAAAAAGAAGCTGGTTTCATTTCAAGAATACAAGGAAATGCTAATTATGAAAATGAATTTAAAGTTACCAGAGGGAACATTTTTCACAAACATTATAAAAGCACAGCTAGACAAAACTCTGTTATTTAAGACACTAGGAGAGGGACGGAGAACATCTTCTTGACCAAAAGGGGGATGTGAAAGGAAATGAAATAAGCTTCAGTGGCAGAGAGATTCCAAAAGGAGCCGAGAGGTCACTCTGGTGGGCACTCTTATGCACACTTTAGACAACCCTTTTTAGGTTCTAAAGAATTGGGGTAGCTGGTGGTGGATACCTGAAACTATCAAACTACAACCCAGAACCCATGAATCTCGAAGACAATTGTATAGTAATGTAGCTTATGAGGGGTGACAATGGGATTAGGAAAGCCATAAGGATCACACTCCCCTTTGTCTAGTTTATGGATGGATGAGTAGAAAAATAGGGGAAGGAAACAAACAAACAAACAGACAAAGGTGTCCAGTGTTCTTTTTTACTTCAATTGCTCTTTTTCACTTTAATTATTATTCTTGTTACTTTCGTGTGTGTGCTAATGAAGGTGTCAGGGATTGATTTAGGTGATGAATGTACAACTATGTAATGGTAGTGTGAACAATCAAATGTACAATTTGTTTTGTATGACTGCGTGGTATGTGAATATATCTCAATAAAATGAAGACAAAAAAAAAAAAAGACACTAGGAGAGATCTTTTTCTTCCTGCATTCTGTTAGCTCAGTATTAATCATAGAAAAGTAAAAAGCATGAGATTAAACTTTTCTTTTGCTGCATCTTTATTTTTGCCTTTTTAGAATGGAAGTTTTGTTTTTCCATACTGTTTTTTGTCATTTTGAGTATATTTGCCCCAGCTTTTCAGTAGGAAACATCATAGGGAAAGTAGAAGAAGAATATTTAGATTGATAGGTTGTAGTGGCTAATGATATTATTCAAAAAACGGAAGTGTTTATGCTTTCATATGCATAATAAAAAAGAAACTCAAAAGCAAATACATACTTATATCTTCCTTTCATCAAATGGCGAATCATGTTATTAAAAAAAAATGTTTGTGGAGAATATATTCAAATGACTGTCCAGAAAGGATAATACTTGTATAGGTCTTTACATTCATTCATTCATTCAATCCTTTATGTATTTCTTTATTTATTGCAATTAATCTTGCATTTAAATCATCAAATTCTAGCTCTCAATGCCCCATCCTCTCTTCTCCCCAACATGTTATCAAAATCATAGAGATACAAGAAAATATTTTAGCTTTTGGTTCAATTTCACATATCAATTTATTGATGTTTGTTGGAGTTTCTAATATGTCAGTATATGAAGTAAATTATCCTTTAAAACGTTTTTTTTTGTTTGTTTGTTTTTGGAGATTAATGTTTTAATGAATTCTTTCCCAAAAGTGAATGTACAGTGAAAAACACACAAAAAAGTCACACATGAAAGCTAACCAGTAGACCCACCATGGAGATTTTTAAAACATATGTATTTCTAATTCAATAAGAATGTTTGAATTTTAAACATAATTCTTTCTCAGCCTGTCACAATAGAAATTGAGAATGGAGTCATGGTACTTTCTATTTCTCGGGAGAAGGGCAGTAAAAACCCATGCAGCTTTCAGTGATTTATTCAAGACAAAATCTTTTAAAGAAATTTTAAATTAATATTACAGCCACTTAGAAAAACTTTTTAGAGAAAGAAATTAAATTGGATAGCATATAGTTACTTTATCAGAGTATAGGCAAGAAAAAAAGATCCCTAGGGGATTATGAATTTGGGAACATCCTACCTTTTGCTTTCAGCCTGAAACGTTAAAACACGAATCAGAAAGGAAACATTATTGCAAAAGGCATTCTTCTCTAAAAAGTACCCATACTAGCTCAGGCAGTGAAGAAAAGTCATGCTCAAAAAGGTTTCTTTCCAAAGGAGGAGAATCGAAGTAGACTGGGTACCCCTGAGTCACAGGAGAGAGTTGCAGAAGGATGGACAGATGTTCTGCTAAAAAAGATAAAATAAGCTCCTATGTAACTCCGGAATTTACAACATTAGGAAAAGAAGCGGTGGAAATCAAAATGAGCAAAACTTCAGTTCCATGGAATCAATACTAAGAGCTTGTACAAACCGCTGGAAGCATCACCATTTTCAATTGTTTTTTTAAATAAAATAATTTGAAGTGGTATAAAAACTTTAGTAAAAAAAAATAGCTTTATGAGCCCACAGATTTTTGCTGTGAACTATTGCTGGCACTCCTAACCAGCGGCTAGACCCTTTCTGGCCATTCAGGCCCAAGTCTTGGAATTGAGGAGCCAGAGAATACGGGCAGAGCTGGTCAGAGTGGGGCTGTGGACCGTTGGGACAAAGTGGCCAAGGTCATGTGAGGAAAGAGCATCGAAAGTCATAAAAATTATTACATCTTCACCAAAATGCCCCCCACTGTGTGTTCCAAAAATTATGATAGTCCTTTTAGGAGGAGGCAAAACACAAGAGGAGAAAAAAAGAAAATAGGTTGATATGGTGGAATCCCTCGACTACCCCAGTCAACTCCAAGAGCAGCTATGTAGCCATGGCCACTGCTGCCTCTTGGAGTCCCTTTTCTATGGAAATAAAGACTCACCCGTTGGAGATGCGCCACTAGAACGCGTGGGGTGGGGGTGGGGTCCAGCCTCCCTTTGTACACACAGCAGCCACTTCTAAGCCATATCGACCATTTTGCAGAGGATTCATATGTGCTGCCACAGGAGAGGGGGCCAGCAGGAGGGCCAGGGGCCATCACCTCACTGCTATCTGGGGTGCATTTCCCATTGCACTTTCTCCTACAGGGCCAAGCCCCTGTCCCCTGTCCTGATGCGTGAGCAGTCCCCTTGCTGCTGGATTGAGCAGTGCCACCGCGGAAGGAACCTGTACACAAGGGCTCAGAGGACCACTGGTGACTGGATCTTGTGCCTCCAGGCCCTGGTCCAAGCTGGGATTTCCTCAATGCCCAAGAGTCAGGACCACTAGCAGGTCTGATCTGGTAAAATTATTTCTGATGATCTCCTCAAAAAATAAACAATTCCCAGTGTTCCAGGTGAGGGCTTTAAAAGGTCTTCCAAATGACTCTGTTGCCCCTAGCAACCCCACCATGGGGCACTGCCAGCAGCGATGTGGCCGGCCAGAATGGCCTATTGCCATAGCAACTGGAGGTAAGGGGCAGTGAACAGGATAACAACAGCAACAATGCCCTTGCAGGCAGCCTCCTCCCCTGAGTGCCAGGCTGCTGATGGCCACTGGACAATGTGAGATGGAGAGCCAATCTCACATTCAAGTGTTCACCAACACTGATGTGTTTTTATTTCCTTGTATATGATTTTAAGATGTGTTTTCTGCATTCTGTAAAGAACCATATCAAACTAAATAAAAGCAGTGTCTGTTGAAAGTGGGGGAAGGCAGTAGATTTAGTTGTCACACAAAGGGTAATGGAAGTGCCTGGTTCAACAGGGCATGAGTGCCCTCTCTGCCCAGGGACTCGCCTTTCTCCATCAGTGTGAGTCAGCAGGCCAGGTTGGAAGGCAGGGCTTGTCTGCCAGAAGCTTCTTTGCAAGCATCAAAGAATGTCTCAATTATTTCCAGAAAAATTGTTGGACATCAAAGGGAAGCATGCCTAAATACACTTTCAGGGTATTGCAGACTGGCATGTGCCCTACTGTGCAACTAACTTGAGTGGAACTCACAGGGTCACTGGAAATCTATTCATTGAACAAATACATATTAATGTTACAAGGATGAAGTGTTACCCTTGGATTAACACATATAAAAATTTCTATCAAGCCTCTGTCTGGACCATGCTTGCTCTCAGAAATCAACTGCAAGAAACCATTCCACCTAACCTTTGTCCAAGCTCTGCTTGCTTTCAGAAACTGCTTTCAGTAACTAAGTGCGGGAGGCCAGTAACCACAAGAACAGCCCAGAGTCCACAGATGAACATCATGTGCAGATGAAAAGTGCAGGAATACTGATGGCAGATGGAAAGTGCAAAGGTGCTGACTGCAGATGGAAAGTGCAAAGGTGCTAAGTGGGACCACTTGCACATACTGAAGCCATGCCCCTTCATCCTTCATAAATGAATCTCATTCACCTCCCTTCAGGGAGAAGGTTTCTTTTGGACACAAATCCTCCCTTCCCCATTCTTTGGTCAAAGAATATAGTGCTGCTTGCTTTACTGAACCTGGTTTTGTTTTGTTGGTGCGAGTGACACTGGACAAGAGAACTGTTTTGGAGGGTCTGGCCCATAGAGGGTTGGTAACATTAAGTACTTGCTATGTGTTATGCCCTTTGACAGACACCAGAAAATAGTGAATAAGAAAGAAACTGCTGCCGGCTTCATGATGCTTATAAGTCTGTTACAGAAAGTATAGTGATGTTGTGGGATAGTTGGACTACATGCTATCTAACGTCCCTTCTAAATATTTATTTTAACAAGGTGTAATGGGGGTTATGACTGTACAATTGTATGGCAGTATTAGATAGCTATTTAGTTTGTTTCTTTATTTGTCACCACTATGGTATTCATAATGAAGAGCATAATCTTTTTATCCAAACGAACTTAAATGTGACTGCTTATGCCTTCCCATACCACAGTGCAACACTGGGCAAGAAGTTCTCTGTAAAGTCTCCATAGGTGAAACAAAAATCAAAATCTACATCTGGGAAATTTAAACCAGTCCTCTGTAATATATAGAGCACCTTCTCTAAAGACAACAAAGGGAACCTCAGATTCCCCTCAGTTTCTAACTTTCTTATGGCAATTTCTTATTTCAGTGAGATTATCTGACCAAGGTGAAAATTAGATAAAACTCAGCAACATTAATTTAGCTTTGCAATCATCATGTAATTCTATTGTGTCAACTTCATTTTAATTTTCATACTCATCCATTTTCTTCCAAAGAGTATTTAAAACTTTATCACTGTATTTTCTCAAATACACTGAGGTATTAGAAAAGTGTAAGAGAGAATCCTCCATTTCATTGTAAAAAACACATTTAAGGCTGATAATATTTGGCTTAAGTTCTTACTCAACTGTTGATACCTTGTGGACAATCTCCTATACTCCTTGATGGCTTTGGTCCTTGTCTCACAATCTTCTTCCCCATTCTGATTTCTGCAATTGTTCTCAGGGACTTGCTTTTCTTTGAGGCTAATCCTTCCAAAAATCTGGTATTTTGGTTTCTTGACCTCCTCTCCTCTTTTTACCCACCCCTCCTCAACCACACTCACATAGTCACATTCCAGCACTATTTCTGTTTTTCTTTTTTATTTCTTCCTTCATGTTAATCTCATTGAAAAACTGTATATAGGAAAAAAAATGTTCTGTACTCCAAGCCCCATTCTAGGTCTGGTGAGATAGAAAGGATCTGCAGAGCACATAACCAGGTTGGAGACTGTTGTGGAAGATCCCAGACTTTCTCATCACTTACTATGTGGCATTATGGAAAAATTAATACAGAAATTACTTCCATTAATGGCGATCTCTTACATATTGCCTGGTCAAGAATTCTCACTACAGCTGTTCTTTGACATCATGAAAACTTTCAGCCCACAGATCCAAATACTCTCTCCTTATTCATGAATATTTTTTTCCTTACTTCCTTATGTTTCTAGCTGACATGCTATAGCATTTCTTTTAATTACTTTCTTGCCATTACAATTAACATTTGTCTTTTTTCTCCCACTCTCATTTCTGGTTGGGAAAACAACACAAAACAAAATACCATGTTCTGGCAATCTCTGTGCTTTGTCTATGCCTGTACCTAAGCAACTAAACCCTGGTATAGAAAACCTCTCAGATGGGTATGCAGGTAACATTACCTGTGAAATATACATCCTCTGGGCTCTAAAAACAGTCCAACCCTCTGAATACATTTTTCAGTCAGCTTGCTCCCTAACATTTCTGCAATATTAGAAAAACAGATCTGGGAAAACAAACAGAAAATTGGGAGTTCCATAAGGCAAAGGTGCAGTAAAGAGTTACAGAAAAAATCATGAGTGGGACTGCTGGATGAAAGCTTGTGTGCACTAAAAATTCTGATAGCTCTTTCTAGAGTATTTTCCTGAGAGTTTGAATAAGTTTGTGCTCTCACCAGCAGCTTAACAACTGTACTCATTTCCTCAACGTTTGCCTTTACTGGATGTTAATTCATTTCATATTTCCCAGTCTGATGGGTACAAATATATAGTATCATTTTCTTGTTTTAATTTGTATTTTCTTGAGTAATAATGAGATGAATTGCCTATTAATATAATTACCTCACTCTTCTATTACATCAGTTTTTCATTCCACTAAAAACTAAAAAGGGATATCTGTATAATGCATAAGAATAACCTCCAAAATGACCTCTCAACTCCTTTTTTTTAAATTATTCTTTTTATTGAGATATATTCACATACCACGCAGTCATACAAAACAAATCATACATTTGATTGTTCACAGTACCATTACGTAGTTGTACATTCATTACCAAAATCAATCCCCGACACCCTCATTACCACACACACAAAAAATAACCAGAATAATAATTAAAGTGAAAAGGAGCAACTAAAGTAAAAAAAAACACTGGGTGCCCTTGTCTGTCTCTTTGTTTGTTTGTTTCCTTCCCCCACCTTTCCACTCATCCATCCACAAACTAGACAAACAGGAGTGTGATCCCTATGCCCCCCCCCAATCCCACTGTCCCCCCTCATAAGCCACATTTTTATACAATTGTCTTCAAGATTCATGGGTTCTGGGTTGTAGTTTGACAGTTTCAGGTATCCACCACCAGCTACCCCAATTCATTAGAACCTAAAAAGAGCTGTCTATATTGTGCATAAGAGTGCCCACCAGAGTGACTTCTCAGCTCCTTTTGGAATCTCTTTGCCACTGAAGCTTATTTCATTTCCTTTCACACACCCCTTTCGGTCAAGAAGATGTTCTCCATCCCATGATGCCCGGTCTACATTCCTCCCCAGGAGTCATATTCCACATTGCCAGGGAGATTCACCCCCCTGGGTGTCTGATCCCACATAGGGGGGAGGGCAGTGATGTCACCTGCCAAGTTGGCTTAGCTAAAGAGAGAGGGCCACATCTGAGCAACAAAGAGGCATTCGGGAGGAGGCACTTAGGCACAACCATAGGGAGGCCTAGCCTCTCCTTTGCAGCAACAGTCTTCCCAAGGGCAAATTCCATGGTAGAGGGCTCAATCCATCAAACCACCAATCCCCTATGTCTGTGGGCATGTTAGCAACCATCGAGGTAGGGCAGGCCAATACCCCTGCATTCTCCACCAGCTCCTCAAGAGGGCTCTGCATATTTTTTTCCTTGTTTTTTTTTTACTTAAACATTTTTTTTTCTAAATCAACTGTATGAAAAATAAAAAAAATTAAAAAAAGCATACAATAAAAGAACATTTCAAAGAGACCATAACAAGGGAGTAAGAAAAAGACAACTAACCTAAGATAATTACTTTACTTCCAACATTTTCTTACTCTACCCCAAGAAAGTAACCTAATATAGCAACATTTCTGTGAACTTGGTCCTACTATACCCATCAGAAATTAACAGACCATAGTCATTCCTGGGCATTCCCAGAACATTAAATTTACCCATGATAGCTTATCTGTTCTTCTTGGATTATTGTTCCCCCTTCCTTGATTGCTCTCTATCGCTAGTTCCCCTACATTCTACATTATAAACCATTTGTTTTACATTTTTCAAAGTTTACATTAGTGGTAGCATATAATATTTGTCTTTTTGTGCCTGGCTTATTTCGCTCAGCATTATGTCTTCAAGGTTCATCCATGTTGTCATATGTTTCACAACATCGTTCCTTCTTACTGCTGTGTAGTATTCCATCATGTGTATATACCACATTTTATTTATCCACTCATCTGTTGAAGGACATTTGTGTTGTTTCCATCTCTTGGCAATTGTGAATAATGCTGCTATGAACATTGGCGTGCAGATATCTGTTCGTGTCACTGCTCTCCGATCTTCCGGGTATATACCTAGAAGTGCAATCGCTGGATCGAAGGGTATCTCTATATCTAGTTTTCTAAGGAACTGCCAGACTGACTTCCAGAGTGGCTGAACCATTATACAGTCCCACCAACAATGAATAATAGTTCCAATTTCTCCACATCCCCTCCAGCATTTGTAGTTTCCTGTTTATTTAATGGCAGCCATTCTAATAGGTGTGAGATGGTATCTCATTGTGGTCTTAATTTGCATCTCTCTAATAGCTAGTGAAGCTGAACATTTTTTCATGTTTCTTGGCCATTTGTATTTCCTCTTCAGAGAACTGTCTTTTCATATCTTTTGCCCATTTTATAATTGGGCTGTCTGTACTATCGTCATTGAGTTGTAGGATTTCTTTATATATGCAAGATATCAGTCTTTTGTCAGATACATGGTTTCCAAAAATTTTTTCCCATTGAGTTGGCTGCCTCTTTACCTTTTTGGGAAATTCCTTTAAGGTACAGAAACTTCTAAGCTTGAGGAGTTCCCATTTATCTATTTTTAGTTTTGTTGCTTGTGCTTTGGGTGTAAAGTCTAGGAAGTGGCCGCCTAATACAAGGTCTTGAAGATGTTTTCCTACATTATCTTCTAGGAGTTTTATGGTGCTTTCTTTTATATTGAGATCTTTGGTCTATTTTGAGTTAATTTTTGTGTAGGGTGTGAGGTTTGGGTCCTCTTTCATTCTTTTGGATATGGATATCCAACTCTCCCAGCCCCATTTGTTGAAAAGACCCTTATGACCCAGTTCAGTGACTTTGGGGGCCTTATCAAAGATCAGTCGGCCATAGATTGGGGGTCTATCTCCGAATTCTCAATTCGATTCCATTGATCTATATGTCTGTCTTTGTGCCAGTACCATGCTGTTTTGACAACTGTGGCTTCATAATAAGCTTCAAAGTCAGGGAGTGTAAGTCCTCCCACTTGGTTTTTCTTTTTTAGAGTGTCTTTAGCAATTCGAGGCATCTTCCCTTTCCAAATAAATTTGATAACTAGCTTTTCCAAGTCTGCAAAGTAGGTTGATGGAATTTTGATTGGGATTGCATTGAATCTGTAGATGAGTTTGGGTAGAATTGACATCTTAATGACATTTAGCCTTCCTATCCATGAACATGGACAATTTTTCCATCTTTTAAGGTCCCCTTCTATTTCTTTTAATAGAGTTATGTAGTTTTCTTTGTATAGGTCTTTTACATCTTTGGTTAAGTTTATTCCTAGGTAATTGATTTTTTTAGTTGCTATTGAAAATGGGATCTTTTTCGTGAGTGTCTCTTCAGTTTGTTCATTTCTAGCATATAGAAACATTACTGACTTATGTGCATTAATCTTGTATCCTGCTACTTTGCTAAATTTGTTTATTAGCTCTAGTAGCTGTATTGTCGATTTCTCGGGGTTTTCCAGATATAAGATCATATCATCTGCAAACAATGACAGTTTTACTTCTTCCTTTCCAATTTGGATGCCTTTTATTTCTTTGTCTTGCAGGATTGCCCTGGCTAGCACTTCTAGCACAATGTTGAATAACAGTGGTGATAGCGGGCATCCTTGTCTTGTTCCTGATCTTAGAGGGAAGGCTTTCAGTCTCTCACCATTGAGTACTATGCTGGCTGTGGGTTTTTCATATATGCCCTTTATCATGTTGAGGAAATTTCATTCAATTCCTACCTTTTGAAGTGTTTTTATCAAAAAGGGATGTTGGATTTTGTCGAATGCTTTTTCAGCATCTATTGAGATGATCATTTGATTTTTCCCTTTTGATTTGTTAATGTGTTGTAATACATTGATTGATTTTCTTATGTTGAACCATCCTTGCATGCCTGGAATGAACCCCACTTGGTCATGGTGTATGATTTTTTTAATGTGTCTTTGGATTCGATTTGCAAGTATTTTGTTGAGGATTTTTGCATCTATATTCCTTAGGAAGATTGGCCGGTAGTTTTCCTTTTTTGTAGCATCTTTGCCTGGTTTTGGTATTAGATTGATGTTAGCTTCATAAAATGAGTTAGGTAGTGTTCCATTTTCTTCATTGTTTTGAAAGAGTTTAAGTAAGATTGGTGTCAGTTCTTTTTGGAAAGTTTGGTAGAATTCCCCTGTGAAGCCATCTGGCCCTGGGCATTTATTTGTGGGAAGCTTTTTAATGACTGATTGGATCTCTTTGCTTGTGATTGGTTGGTTGAGGTCTTCTGTTTCTTCTCTGGTCAGTCTAGGTTGTTCCTATGTTTCCAGGAAATTGTCCATTTCCTCTGCATTATCCAGTTTGTTGCCATACAGTTGTTCATAGTACCCTCTTATAATTTTTTTAATTTCCTTGGGATCTGCAGTAATGTCACCTTTCTCATTCATTATTTTGTTTACATG
This sequence comes from Choloepus didactylus, assembly GCF_015220235.1. Taxonomy (NCBI): domain Eukaryota; kingdom Metazoa; phylum Chordata; class Mammalia; order Pilosa; family Megalonychidae; genus Choloepus; species Choloepus didactylus. The sequence goes on along the minus strand of NC_051310.1, from coordinate 180,666,137 downwards.
GGTCTTCTCTCTTTTTGATTTTGTCAGTGTAGCTAGGGGCTCGTCAATCTTGTTGATCTTCTCAAAGAACCAACTTTTGGTGTTATTTATCCTCTCTATTGTTTTTTTGTTCTCTATGTCATTTATTTCAGCTTTAATCCTTGTTATTTCTTTTCTTCTACTTGGTTTAGGATTGGTTTGCTGTTCATTTTCTAGCTTCTTCAGTTGATCCATTAGTTCTTTGATTTTGGCTCTTGCTTCCTTTTTAATATATGCATTTAGTGCTATAAATTTCCCCCTCAGTACCGCTTTTGCTGCATCCCATAGGTTTTGATATGTTGTGTTCTCATTTTCGTTCGTCTCTATATATTTAGCAATTTCTCTTATTATTTCTTCTTTAAGCCACTGATTGTTTAGGAGTGTGTTGTTTAACCTCCAGGTATTTGTGAATTTTCTAAGTCTCTGATGGTTATTGACTTCTAATTGTATTCCATTGTGGTCAGAGAATGTGCTTTGAATAATTTCAATCTTTTTAAATTTATTGAGGCTTGTTTTATGTCCCAGCATATGATCTATTCTGGAGAAAGTCCCGTGAGCACTAGAGAAGTATGTGTATCCTGGTGATTTGGGATGTAATGTTCTATATATGTCTGTTAAATCCAATTCATTTATCAGATTGTTTAGGTTTTCAATTTCCTTATTGGTCTTCTGTCTGGTTGATCTATCTATAGGAGAGAGTGATGTGTTGAAGTCTCCCACAGTTATTGTGGAAACATCAATTGCTTCCTTTAGTTTTGCCAGTGTTTCTGTCATGTATTTTGTGGCAGCTTGATTGGGTGCATAAACATTTATGATTGTTATTTCTTCTTGTTGAATTGCCCCTTTTATTAGTGCGTAGTGACCTTCTTTGTCTCTCAAAACATCCCTGCATTTAAAGTCTATTTTATCTGAGATTAATATTGCTACACCTGCTTTCTTTTGGCTGTAGCTGGCATGAAATATTTTTTTCCATCCTTTCACTTTCAATTTCTTTGTGTCCTATGTCTAAGATGAGTCTCTTGTATGCAGCATATTGATGGTTCATTTTTTTTTAATCCATTCTGCAAATCTATACCTTTTAATTGGTGAGTTTAATCTATTTACATTCAATGTTATAACTGTGAAGGCATTTATTGAATCAGCCATCTTATCGTTTGGTTTATGTTTGTTGTATATATTTTTCTCTCTCTCTATTAATATCCTTTAGTGTACCCATACTGAGTCTCTTTAGTGCTGAACCTTTCTCCATGTCTCTCTCTCCTTTCTTTGTTTCTCTGTCTGTAGGGCTCCCTTTAGTATCTCCAGTAGGGCAGGTCTCTTGTTAGCAAATTCTCTCAGCATTTGTTTGTCTGTGAAAAATTTAAGCTCTCCCTCAAATTTGAAGGAGAGCTTTGCTGGATAAAGTATTCTTGGTTGGAAATTTTTCTCTCTCAGAATTTTTAATATGTCATGCCACTGCCTTCTCGCCTCCATGGTGACTGCTGAGTAGTCACTACTTAGTGTTATGCTGTTTCCTTTGTATGTGGTGAATTGCTTTTCTCTTGCTGCTTTCAGAACTTGGTCCTTCTCTTCCGTGTTTGACAGTGTGATCAGAATATGTCTCAGAGTGGGTTTATTTGGATTTATTCTATTTGGAGTTCGCTGGGCATTTATCTTTTGTGTATTTATGGTGTTTAGAAGATTTGGGAAGTTTTCCTCAACAATTTCTTTGAATATTCTTCCTAGACCTTTACCCTTTTCTTCTCCTTCTGGAACACCAATGAATCTTATATTTGGACATTTTATATTATCTATCAAATCCCTGAGGTCCATTTTGATTTTTTCGATTTTTTTCCCTTTTCTTTCTTGTGTGCTTTCATTTTCCATTTTGTCATCTTCCAGGTCACAGATTCGTTGTTCAACTTCCTCTAGTCTTGTACTATAAGTATCCAGAATCTTTTTAATTTGGTCAACAGTTTCTTTAATTTCCATAAGATCATCCATTTTTTTATTTATTCTTGCAATGTCTTCTTTATGCTCTTCTAGGGTCTTCTTGATGTCCTTTATATCCTGTTCCATGCTCTTCTTGATGTCCTTTATATCCTGTGCCATGGTCTCATCGTTCATCTTTAGTTCTTTAATTAGTTGCTCTAAGTACTGTATTTCTTCTGATCTTTTGATTTGGGTGCTTGGGCTTGGGTTATCCATATCTTCTGGTTTTTTCATGTGCTTTAAAATTTTCTGTTGTTTTTGGCCTCTTGGCATTTGCTTAACTTGTTAGGGTTCTTTTAGGATGTGTAGACCGATTGAAATCCTTATCTCTTAATTTGTCAGGTCTACAGCTTCGTGGATCAACTGCATTTGAAATATGTCACCCACTGAAACTTTATTTTGTTTCATTTCTCTTCCCCTTTTTGGTCCAGAAAGCTTTGTCAGTCTTACATTGCTGGGTCCAGGCTTATCCCTGGGAGTTGTGTCCTACATTGCCGGGGAGATTTGCAGCCTGGGGAGTCATATCCCCCATTGATGGAAGAGCAGCAAGTTTACCTGCAGATTTGGCTTAGAGAGAGAGGCCATATCTGAGCAACAAAAGAGGTGCTCTAGGGGTGATTCTTAGGCACAATTATAAGTAGGCTTAGCTTCTCCTTTTCAGTAACAAGCTTTGTAAGTGCAAGCCCCAAGATCAAGGGTTCAGCCTACTAAACTGGGAATCCATAATGCTTGTGAGAATATCAGGAATTTCCCAGGTGAGGAAGTTTAATATTTCCACATTTCCCCCCATTCCCTCAAGGGGGCTTTCCAAGTACTTTTTATTCTCTGCCCAAATTACTCTGGGATGTATTGGGGCTTCACTCTACCATGTACAAACCAACCAGATCTCTCCCTCTATTCAATGTTCCATGTAATTATGGTATTTGAACAAATTCACCATACAAGTTAAATTATATAGTGTGCTACAGAAAATATAGATTTTGCAATAAATAAACATCCCTTCCTTTAGTCACACATAGAAGTTGAAGTTTTAAAACACATCAATATCACCCTTTATCCTTTAGCCTGATTCACTTTAGTCCTAAGCAAGTCCATTTCATTCGTATCACTAATGGAAGTCTGATCTCTTTTTCAGCTTCTTTAAAAGTTTCTGCATGGGGTAATGCTGACATTCATAGCCACCAAACTCTGGCTCTGAGTCTCAGGTGTCACACAGACACCTGAAGTTCCAGAGACCTGTGAGGTTATATATAAACAGCTCAACAACTCAGAATTTAGAAATAACCATTATAACTCATGAATAGATGTGACTTTTGTAAGTGCTTACAATCTAGGAACCTTTACAATAAGCCCTCCCCTGATAACCTATGCTGTCAGATTCAATTCTCAGAGTTTGTACATTATGGTTAGTCCATATTAGTGAGGCATTATACTGATTGCCTTTTTGATTCTGGCTTATTTCACTCAACATACTGTCTTTAAGGTCCATTCACCTAGCTGCATACTTCACAATTTCATTCCTTCTTGATGCTCCTCAATATTTTATTGTATGTATACACCACAGTTCAACATTCCATTTATCAGCTGATGTACCTTCAGCCACCTCTATCCATTGAAAACTGTGAATACTGCTGCCATAAACACCAGTGTGCAAATGTCCAATTGTGTCCCTGCTCTCAGTTTTTCCAAGTATATACTCAATAACAGGGTTGCAGGACTATATGGCAACCCAATAGTTAGCTTCCTGTGGAACTACCACACTGCCCTCCAGATAGGCTGCACCATTCTGCTTCCCCACCAACAGGGAAAAGGTACATACCTCTCTGCACATCTCTAGCAATTGTATCCCTGTGTTTATTTTTTAAAGTTTTATTCACACACCATACATTTTAATTTCTTTTTATATTAAAATCTCATTTTTTTTTCTGTTGGGTCTGTCTAAGTTGAAGGAATTGGACCCAAATAAGACTGAACTTAATTTGGCTCACTCTCTCTATTAAAATGTACATTTCCTGGGATTAATTTTCTGTCTGGTTACAATAAAATGAAAAGGACCCTTTTATTCTCAAATTATTTCTCTATTGAGCCTATCCTGATAGATCTAAATTATAAATCTATCCAACTATATATTTTATTGTAATTTTATTGTGATATATTCACACAACATACAACCATCCGGAGTATGCAGTGTTTGATAGTATCATTGCATAGTTGTGCACTCATCACCAAGATCATTTTTAGAACATTTGCATTACTCCAGAGAAAGAAATAAAAAGAAACAAGAAAACTCCAAACTTCCCATATAACTTACTCCCCAACCCCCCACTTATTAACCACTAGTATTGTGCTCTACCCAATTTTAGGACTTAAAATAGAGGTAGGTTAACTTAAGACAGTGTAGTATTGTCTGAGATAGATATATAGATCAGCGGAACAAAACACACATGCAGCAGTGGATCCACACAAACACAAGCAACCAATTTTTTTTCTTTTTTTGCTATATAATTATACAATCATTATCAAAGATCAGAGCCACTGGATTACATTTTAACAACTTCAGGTATTTCTGTCTGGCTATTTGAAAACACTAGACACTAAAAAGAAATATGTGTATAACAAGTTAGTAGTCACAGTCATTTATTAACTACCAATTTCTCAGTTACACCTCCTACCTCTCACTTGATCATTCTGTCAATCTTTAGGGATATTTGGGCAATGACCATTTTAACTTCTTCATGCTGGAAAGGGGTGTTGACCTTATGGGGTATAGGAACGAAACTGGTTGATGATCTAAGACAGACTGGTAACTCAGGGTTTCAGGGCTTATCTGGCATGGGATCAATCTGGGGGCCTTAAGTTTCTGAAAAAAATGAACTTAAAAAATTTTTATAGAGACTTTCTTAAAACCCAGGGCACTCCCTATGGTTAATTTGCAATATCTGGCTAAAGGTTGCATAGGAGTTACCTCCAGAATGATGTCTTGACTCTATTTGAAATCTCTTATCCACTGAAACTGTATTTTGTTCCATTTCTTTCCCCCATTTTGGTCAAGAAGGCATTCTTAATCCCGTGCTGCCAGGGCCAGGCTCACCTTGGAGTCATATCCCACATTGCCAGGGAGACTTATACTCCTGGGAGTCATGTCCCACATAGTGGGGAGGGTAGTGAGTTTATTTGCAGATTTGGCTTAAAGAGAGAGGCCACATGTAAGGAACAAAAGAGGCTCTCTGGGGGTGAATCCTAGGCAAAATTACAAGCAGGTCTAGCTTCACCATTGCAGAAATAAGTTTTATAAGGGCAACTCTCAGGATTGAGAGCTTGACTTATTAAATTGGGAGTCCCTAATGCTTGAGAGAATATCAGGAATTCCCCAGGTGGGGAAGTTTAATAATTCCACATTTTTTCCCAGTCCCTCAAGTAGACTTGTAAATACTTATTTTATTTTCTGGAATGTATCCAAGTTTACATTAACCTGTACAGAATAATAATATCTCATTCCTTATTTTAGGTTCCATGTAATTAGGTTGTTTAAGTAAACTGACCATACAGGTTAAATTAGATAGTGTGCTATGGAAAATTTAAATTTTGGACCAAATAAACATTTTTTCCTTTTGGTCTCATACAGAAGTTGGAGTTTTAAAATACAGACAATATCATCCTTTACCCAGTATTCTGATTTACCTTAGTCCTAACCAGGCCCATTACATTCATATCTATAATTGAAATCTGACCTCTTTTTCAGCATCTTTAACAGTTACTGTATGGATTAATTGAAATCTGACCTCTTTTTCAGCATCTTTAACAGTTACTGTATGGATTAATGCTGGCTTTCAGAGCTGCAGAACTCTAACTCTGAGTCTCAGATGTTACACAGTTAAGCAGTGTTCCAGGGAACTGCCAGGTTATAAACAAAGAGCAAAACATATCAGAATTTAGAAATAATAGTGAAAACTCAGAAATAGATGTGACTGCTGTAAGAGCTTACAATCTAGGAACCTTTACAATGAGCCTTATTTGAACATTCTGATTGTCTAATCACAGCCCACTTTCTATCCTCTGATAACCTATACTCTTGAATTCAATTCTCAGAATTTTCTCATTATAGTTAGTTTATGTTAGTGAGACCATGTTTTAATTGTCCTTTTGTTTCTGGCTATTTCACCCAACATAATGTCCTCAAGTTTCATTCACCCAGTTGCATGCTACACAATTTAATTTCTTCCTGCAGCCACTCAGTATTCCATCATATGTATACACCACAGTTTGCCATTCCATTCATCAGTCGACATACCCTTAGGCTACCTCCATACATTGCAAGTCATGAATAAGGCTGCCATAAACACCAGTAGGCAAATGCCTATTTGTTTTCCTGCTTTCAGTTTTTCCAAGTCTTTGTCTAATAATGGGTTTTCAGAATCATGTGGCAACCCTGTACTTAGCCTCCTGTGGAAACACCACACTGCCCTCAAGAGAGGCTGCACCATTCTACTTCCCTACTGATAGTGAATAGGTATATCTCTCTCCACATCTTCTCCAGCATTTGTATCCTCCTGTTTATTTTTTAAAAAGTTTTATTCACACTCCATACAATCCACCCTAAGTGTACAATCAATGGTTCCTGGTATAATCACATAGTTATGCATTTACCACCACAATCTATATGAGAACATTTCCATTTCTTCTGTGAAGAAAGAAGAGGAGGACAAAAGGGAAAAAAAAAGAGAAACAGCAACAAGAATCCCATACTATTCCCTTATGTCCCCTTCTTATGATATTTAGCTTTGATATATTGTCTTTGTTACAATTAATAAAAAACACTACAATGTTACTGTTAACCATAGACCCTAGTTTGCATTGATTTTTTTTTCCATTTACTATCCCATTTTTAACACCTTACAATGGTGATACACAAATTTTCTCCCTCAAGTAAAAACTTTCTTATATTTGTACATTTAATCACCATCATTGTCCACTCTAGGTTTTGCTATGTTATACAGTTCCAGTTTTTATCCTCTTATCTTTACTTCTGATGTCATACATGCCCTTAGCCTTCCTCTTTCAAACATACTCACACTCAGCTTTGTTCATTATACTTACAATATTGTGTTACCATCACATAATATTGTGCTATCCATTTCTGGATCTTTACAATCAATCCTTTTGAACATTCTGTAGTCCTTCAGCATCAAGTATCCAGTCTCTACCCTCTTTCTCTCTCCTAAAAACTTGTGTTCTCAACTTTAACTCTCAGAGTTTGCTTTTTGTGGTTGATTCATATTAGTGAGATTATACAGTATTTGTCCTTTTGTTTCTGGCTTATTTCATTCAACATAATGTCCTCAAGGTTCATTCATGTTCTTGCATGCATCTTGATGTTATTCTGTCTCATGACTACAAAATATTCCATCATATGTATATACCACAGTTTGTTTATCTGCTTGTCTGTTGATGGACATTTGGGTTATTTCTATCTCTTGGCAATCAAGAATAATGCTGCTACAAACAGTGTGCAAATGTCTGTTTGTGTCTCTGCTTTCAGTTCCTCTGAGTATATGCGTAGTTTTGGGATTGCTGGATCATATGGCAATTCTATACTAAGCTTCCTGAGGCCAAACTGCCTTCCAGAGAGGCTGCACCATTCTACATTCCCACCAACAGTGAATGAGTTTGTCTATTTCTCAGCATCCTTTCCAACACTTGTAGTTTTCTGTTTTTCTTTTTGTTTTTGTTTTTATAACGGCCATTCTAGTTGTGTGAGATGATATCTCAGTGTGGTTTTGATTTGCATTTCCCTAACAGCTAGTGAAGTTGAGAATCTTTTCATATATTTTTAAGCCATTTGTATTTCCTCTTTGGAAATGTGACTGTCCATGTCTTTTGCCCAATTTTTAATTGGGTTGGTTGTCTTTTTGTCTTTGAGTTGTACGTTGTCTTTATATATTCTGGATATTAAATGTTTATCTGATATATGGTTTCCAAATATTATCTCCTATTGTAGAGGCTGCAGTTTTACCTTCCTGACAAAGTCCTTTGATGTGCAAAAGTGTTCAGTTTTGAGGAGATCCAATTTATCTATTTGTTCTTTCATTGCTCTCACTTTGGGTGTAAGGTCTAGGAAACCATGTGATAACACAAGATCTTTAAGATATTTCCCTGTATTTTCTTCTAAAAGTTTTATGGTCTTAACTCTAACTTTTAGGTCTTTGATCCATTTTGAGTTAATTTTTGTATAAGGTGTGAGATGGGGGTCCTTTTTCCTTCTTTTGGATGTAGACATCCAGTACTCTAAGCACCATTTATTGAAAAGGATGCTCTATCCCAGTTGAGTCAACTTGACCACCTTATCAAAGATCAACTGTCTGTAAATGTCAGGGTCTATCCATCAATTAGATTCAACTGTTCAGTACATCTATCTTTATGCTAGTACCATGCTGTTTTAACCACTGTAGCTTTGTAATATGCTTTTAAGTCAGGTAGTGTTAGACTTTCCACTTCAAATTTCTTTCTCAATATAACTTTAGCTATTCAGGACACGCTACCCCTCTGAATAAATTTGATTATTGGTTTTTCTATTTCTAGAAAGTAAATTGTTGAGATTTTAATTTTTATTGCATTAAATCTATAATTCAATTTGGTAGAATTGACATCTTAACTATATTTAGTCCTCCAATCCATGAACACAGTATGTTTTTCCATTTATTTAGGTCTTCCTAGATTTCTTTTAGCAATTTTTTATAGTTTTTTGTGTATAGGTCTTTTATGTTCTTGGTTAAATTTATCCCTAAATATTTGTGTGTTTTTTTGGTTGCTATTGTAAGTGTTTTTTTTTTCCCCCTTAGTGTATAGAAACAGTACTGATTTCTGTGTTTGTTCTTGTATCCTGCCACTTTTTTGTACTCACTTATAAGGTCTAGTAGCTTTGCTGTAGATTTTTTGGGATTTTTCTACATATAGGATCATGTCCTCTGCAAACAGTGAAAGTTTTACTTCTTCCTTTCCAATTTGGATGCCTTTTATTTCTTTTTCTTGCCTTATTGCTCTAGTTAGAACTTCCAGCACAATGTTGAATAACCGTGGTGACAGTGGGCATCCCTGTCTTGTTCCTGGTCTTAGATGGAAAGCTTTCAGTCTTTCCCCATTTAGTAGGATGTTAGCTGTGTGTTTTTCATATATTCCCTTTATAATGTTGAGAAAGTTTCCTTCTATTCCTGTACTTTGACATGTTTTCATCAAGAAAGGATGCTGAATCTTGTCAAATGCCTTTTCTTCATCAAGTGAGATGATCATGTCATATGGATGTGGTGTATTGCATTAATTGATTTTCTTGTGTTGAACCACCCTCACATACCTAGAATAAAACCAATTATTCAATGTGTATAAGTCTTTTAATGTGCCTCTGGATTCATTGTGCAAGTATTTTATTGAGGATTTTTGCATCTATATTCATTAAAGAGATTGATCTTTAATTTTTTCTTGTAGTATCTTTCTCTGGCTTTGGTAGGGTGATATTGACTTCATAGAATAAGTTAGGTAACTTTCCCACTACTTCAATTTTTTTGAAGTGTTTGAGAAGGTTTGGTACTAATTCTTTCTTGAGTGCTTGATAGAATTTACATGTGAAGCCATCTGGTCTTGGACCTTTCTTTTCTGGTAGGTTTTCGATGACTGAGTCAATCTCTGGCGATTGGTTTGTGGAAGTTTTCTATTTCTTCTCAAGTCAATGTTGGTTGTTCATGCTTTTCTAGGAAGTTGTACACTTCATCTAAGTTCTCTAGTTTGTTAGTGTATACTTGTTCACAGTATCTACTCATTATCTCTGTTATCAATGGTTATGTCCCCCTTCCCATTTTTGATTTTATTTTCTGCACCCTCTCTGTTTTCTTCTTTGTCAGCTGAGATAAGAGTCTATCAATTTTATTGATTTGCTCAAAGAACCAACATCTAGTTTTGTTGATTCTAGTGTTTTCATGTTCTCAATTTCATTTATTTCTGCTTTAATCTTTCTTTTTTCTTTCCTTCTGTTTCCTCTGGGGTTAGTTTGTTGTTCTTTCCCTAGTTTCTCCAGGTGAGAAGTTTTTGCTCTTTATTCTTTTTTGATATAGGCATTTAGGGAAATAAATTTCCCTTTCAGCATTGCCTTTGCTGCATCCCATAATTCTGTGTTCTTATTTTCATTTGCCTTGATATATTTACTGATTCCTTGTAATTTCTTCCTTGACCCATTGGTTTATGAGTGTGTTGTTTAGCCTCCATATATTTGTGAATTATCCAGCCCTCCATCTGTTACTGATTTAAAACTGCATTCCATTATGATCTGAGAAAGTGTTTTATATAATTTTGATCTTTTTACATTTATTGGGTCCTGCTTTGTGACCCAACATGTGGTCTATCCTGGAGAATAATACATGAGCACTTTAGAATAAGGTTTATTCTGCTGTTTTTAGGTGCAAAGTTCTGTAAATGTTAAGTCTAGTTAATTTATCATATTATTCAACTCTCTGTTTCCTTGTTGATCCTCTGTCTAGATATTCTATCCATTGATGAGAGTGGTGTATTGAAATTTCCAACTATTATTGTAGAAGAGTGTATTTCTCCCCTTCAGTGTTGTCAGTGTTTTACATTTGAAGTCTAATATTCTGATATTAATATAGCTACCCCTGCTCTTTTCTGGTTGTTGTTTGCATGAACTATTTTTTTTCCAACTTTTCACTTTCAATCTGTTTTTGTAGTTGGGTCTTAAATGAGTCTCTTGTAGACAGCATATAGATGGATCCATTTTTATCCATTCTGCTGATCTAGGTCTTTTGACTGGGGAGTTCAATCCATTAACACTAAATGTAAAGGCAGTACTTTCTTCAACTATTTTTTCTTTTGGATTTTATGTCATATCTTATTTCTTTCTCTATTTTTACCCTACTAGTTGCCCTTACTGATAATTTTCATTTCTACACTCTTCTCCAACCATCTATCCTGACTTTCCCTATTTGTCTGTAGCACTCCCTTTAGTAGTTCTTGTAAAGCAAGTCTCTTGTTCACAAATTCTTTTGGTGTCTATCTGTAAATATTTTAAACTCTCCCTTATTTTTGAAGGACAGTTTTTCCAGATATATAATTCTTAGTTGGCAGTTTTTCTCTTTCAATATCTTAAATATACCATACCACTGTCTTCTCATCTTCATGGTTGCTGCTGTGAGATCTGCACTTATTCTTATTGAGCTTTCCTTGCTTGTGATTGATAACTTTTCTATTGCTGCTTTCAGAATTCTGTTTGTCTTTGATATTTGACAATCTGATTAGTAAGTGCCTTGAGTAGATCTCACTCACACACACACACACACAACATATGTTTGTTAAACCTGGACAAATTTAAGTATTGGAAAATATTTTGCCATCAGCAACAACAGCAAGGTTTGATTGACATTAGACTAATGATATGGATAAGGTCTTTAATGCCTTTTCATAGTACACATGCTATTCATAGAGTTCTATCTTAACATTTGTCTAAGTACCAGAAAAATCATCCAGTCAGCAAAATCTGTCAGTCCTATGGCAGGTCAGTGGAAAACCCACATGAATAAATGCTCAAACTCTTCAAATTTTGTCACAGAAAAATGAACTCTTTTCAATTTCAAGTGAAATGGTTTTGTAGTCTGACCCATATGGAATCATACAGTAACATATCAAAAGAACTTCAAATATGTAAAGAGCCATCAATAGACGATAAGTTATCAGTGTAGAGGAAGGTATGTGAAAAGATGTGGGGGGTTAGCTTGAATATGCACTGATCTAAAAACATACACTGATATTACACTCATGTCTTATCTTTTTCCCTTAAAAGCAAATTGCACAAATAGGTGAATTCTATTTATTTGGGTTTATTCTGCCATAGAGAATATAAAGTAAAAGTTAAGTTTCTCTTATGCCAGCTCCAGCTAGACATCCCAAATGGCCATAGTATGCCATGCCCTTACCAAAAGTAATCCCCGAATACCTAGATTCTACCTGAGATTCCATAAAAGATTCATGCACTAAGTTTTCTCTCTCAGAAACATAAATCCACCAGAATGTTACTATGCCAGACAAGTCCTAAAACCCAGTGGCAACAGCATCTTTAAGAACAGCAACCAGATGCAGCCCCCCTCCCCATCCTGTTGACACCCCCTTTCAACATGAATAAGTTAGGGTGCTCACTGCCTAGACAACCCTGAAGATGGAGAAAGAGATTAAGTGAGAGGAAGGGGTAGCAACAACCAAGATAGGATTTAACAAATGTTTATGCATACTGAAACTTTATATAATTATATATATATATATGTTTTTAAATGCTGGGTGTTGGAATAGCTGGAAGGAGGTAAATGACATATTGGAACTGTACCCTGTAACATCCTTTGAAATTTGCTCTATAGCTACTCATTGAATTGTGCTTTGAAAGTCTTCACCTTTCTGTATATACCCTATATTGCATACTAAGGAAAGAACTGAAATGCGGAATTATAACCCATAGCAACTTTTGAAATTACTTATATAACTTTTTGGTGAACTGTACATTGAAAGTTAACACCTTTAAAAAATTTGAACAGTTGCCCATAATAATAGAAATTAAAATTAATATACAGTAAATAGCATTCAATATGCACTTAAATGGGGCAGCAATATTAAAAGTACTTTACATTGGAAGTAAATGTCATCATTATAGCCATTTTGCTACAGGAAATTTTCTTTTTGTCCAAGGTCACAGAGCAGAAGGTGGTGCTGTAGGGATTCACACCTATTGACATGACAGTGTGTATAGTATAATTAATAAATTACTTAAACAGGAATTTATTGCATACCAACTGTGTACCATGCACTTCTATTCCCTGAGTTCAGCAATGAACAAAAGGACAACATCTCTGCTTTCCAGGAACTTAAAAATAAAATGGGAAGGGAAATTTTGCAAAACTAATAGATGTGCATGATATTGTCAATTAAAGGCAATTGTTATCAAGAACATTAAAGTAACTCATGCACCAGGGATTTGATGGTCTGGAATGAGCTGTCTAAGGAGGTGGCATCTGAGCAGAGATCTGATTGCTGTGCGGGAGTGACTTAAGTAGATATTTGGAGGAAGAGAATTCCAAGTAGAGAGAAGAGTAAGTCCATGTGCTTTAGGTAGGCACATGCTTGGCATATTCAAGGAATAACAAGATGGCTAGGGGATGGATCACAGCAAGTGACTGGAAGTGCAGTAGTAGATATAAGGTTGATGTATGAGAATAAGCTAGGGACTCGATCGTGTATGCCAAGGTAGAGACTCTGTATATTATTGTAAAGGTGAAGGAAAATAGAAGGTTGAGACTAAGAGAGTGGCTCAATCTGATTTCTATTTTATAAGGATTACTCTTGTTTCTGTGTCAAGGATAGCCAGTAAAGACAAGAATGGGAGCAAGCTTGTTTCTGCATTAGTCATGGTGAGAGATGATGGGGATCTAGACAATGTGTTATCAGTTGTGGAAGTAATTCCATGTAGTTATGATTGACTGGACTTTTAATTAATGAACTTAAAGTCCCTCTTTTATTTGTAAGGTTTGCTGTACAGAAATCTACCATTTCAGTTTTATTTTCTTTTTCTAGAACTGGAATACTGTTATCCTTTATAACAGAAGAGACAATTCAATAAATGCCTACTGAGTAAATGAATGACAGAAATGTATCTCTTTCCTATCTTGCAAGTATATTTTCACATCCAGTATTGAATAATTTATCATATATTGTGCTCTGATAAATTCAGCATGCTCCATAGCTTCAAGGTCATTTTATTTTCCTGTAGTTGCCTAAGTCATCCTAAAATGCAGCATGAAGCATTTGTTTTAAACTAAATAATCCTTTTTGTGTGGTTCTCTAGTGAATAATCATATCTTCTAAATGTCACCAGTGCTAACCTTTATTATTGTATCCTGAGCAAATACACTGCTGTTAAATTGTTAGATCAATCTTAACTCTCTTTGTGAGAGCTTGGATAAAGTACAAAGAAGTGTAAAAAAAAAAAAATTGAATAAAAAGAAAACGATTTCTAATGCCATTATTTTTTATCATTACATGTTTTTAAAGGAAAAACACCAATAATTTCACTGTCAATATCTATATAGGCAGTGAAGGAAGAGAACAAAAAAAAAGATGTGTTTTCTTAAGAGATGTTTAAATTGGCTTTGAAAGGTGTGCTGAACATATAGTTTTTTTCTGACACTTTCCCTCTTCCTTGTTTTTCTGAGAACTGTTTCCTCTCTAAGTCATAGAAGCCACAAGGTGTAAAGATGGGGAGTTGTTGGTGAATGCACCATCTGCCATGAGGATAACACTGGACTGCAGGAAAGGGGAAGAATGCCTCAAGCACACGTGGAGACACAAAGGCAGGAGACACAGATGACTCCTGACAGTATTCAAGCCCTGGAAGCACTGTCCTGGGCTCTGTCGTAGAAGGTCTCTGCTTAGTATGAGCTTAGTATAATACAAAGAATTGTTCAAAAGGCAAGTTCAGAAATACTTGGAATAAATGTGACTCCTCATTGAGAATACTTTAGCAAATTTAAAGTGTAAGATTTTATAGTATTGTTTAAAAGAAAGCTACATGTTTTCTATATTATTAATCTATTGATTATATGACTTTATTTATTGAGATGCTTTACTAACTCAGTACACTAGGAATAAGCTAGCAATGTGATTAATGATATCATCTAGTCCCATGGTTTTGAAAACCATTTGTATGTAAGGATTTCCAATTTTATGTCTCTAAGTTGACTTTTCCACCTACGTGTATGCTCTTATATAATGCCTTATAATTCCACTTAAATGTCTAACATACTTTTGAAATGTAACATGCTCTTTTTTTGTTTAACATATACAGCCCACTTTCAAAGACTATTGGCTTGACTGTTAATGTATATGCTTAATCTGTTCCCTTTAGTAGGGAAAGAAGATGGAAATGTTAGACTCATGCTTTGGGATGCCCCTGGGTACTTTGTGGGTACTGAACTTTAGCCTCCTTTCCCCTAACCTGTGTGCAATGATCTGGCTGACAGACCCTGTGCCAAGGATCCTAGTTGTGAATTTTTACTACCACTCCTCTTCAATAGCTTTCAGTCTTCCTCTTAATTTTAAATTTAACATCTGCAGTTGGTTGTACAGATGATGAGAGCATTGAGAAGCTGGGGACAGTGAAGGACCCCATGAATTAGCAAAAACAGAAAACTTTTATCAGCCCTGTAGTAGAGACAAAAGGAGTGGTATCAGAGCCCAAGACAACTGGAAAAATCTAAAGCCATACTTGGCCAATCCAGCAGAAGTTGGAGCAACAGAGGCAAGGCAGCTGCTGGAGGCACTGCCTGAAACAATCAGTGGGGGGTTTGGGCATCCTGGCTTCTTCTTCCCCTTACTCTCCAGTGCCCCTATTAGCCAAGTCCAGCTGGACCCCACTGACAAAGGACCATGCAGGGGTCCTAACCTCTGAAATACAAAGCAAATTATTTAACTGCTTTGAAACTGAGATTTTTCACTCACAGGCTTACTGCAAGGATAAAATGAAATAACATTGATCTTTTTAATAAATTAGCACAGTACCTAGCACATAATTAACGCCATGTTAAGTCTTTTGAAATGCAATTAAATATACCCAATTATATATATATACTTTTTTGCTCCCCAGTGGTGGTGGGAGGGACTTAGTTGCATAAAATAGGGCACCTCTTTCTGTTAGCCCCTTTATTAGAGAGGAAAGGTGTTCCTGACCCAGATTTATTAGTGTGAGAGAAAAATGTTTTGAAAAAATGCAGCGTTCAAAGGCCCTATTCATTCTCTTAACCACCTGAATTAACTCAGGTGGAACAGATTAAGGGGCTGGTGGGGTGGATGGTGCTATGTGAGATGTGTTTGTTTTATGTTTGTTGTAAGAGTAAACAGAAGTTAGGAAGGGGAAGGAAAAAGAAAACTCTGAAGTGCAGCTTTGTTCCATTATAATCTTATAACTAGGGCAATGCCAAATGAGGTTTAAAATGTGAATTTCTACATGAAAATTATCCCCACACAATGTCCTATGTGCATAAGGGGGTTTGGTCTGGAAATTTTTGTCCAATTGTCTTTGCTCTATTGGCTTCCCAAGAGTATAGTCGAACTCAGACTCAAGCTGGGTGAACTTTTCCATCAGACTCATGGTTCTTGTGTTTGAGGCCTTGAGTGAGTAGGTAAATCATAAAATTGTATTTTGTTGGATGTGATTTTTATAATGAAAAATATTTGAGGTAGATTGTTCAAAATGCAACCTTCTGTAAGTTTCTAAAATCTATTTATAATAACCAGAGAATTAGTAATGGAACAATTCTGGTATATAACGTACCGGAAATATTATAAAAATGTTCTGAAATTTTATGATAGAATATTTTCTATAAAATTAAATTTAAATTTAAATTACTATTTGGCTGCAAATAGTTATGGTGTCCAGTGAAAATTCACACTTTTTTTTTTTTAATATCTGTGTTTTGGTAATATAGTGAAGTGGTATATTGTCTCTAAATTTCTTGATATTTCTGATACAGACTTGGTTCAAAAAAGAAGCCAATCACTCTTTATATCTCATGATTACTATTTCAACATAATTGTCTGGAACAAAATCATTCAGATGATAATATGTTACTTTTTTAAAGGTAAGTAGTTTGGGAATAAAGCAATTCAATGGCCCATTCATTTTATCCAAATACAAATGTAAATGAACTGTAGATGCAGTTTTGATTTAAGACGTTGTTGTTGTTGTTGTTGTTGTTGTGGTTGTTTGGACATGAAGAGTTAATTACATATCTAATTTAATTGCTTGGGATTCTATTACATTAAGGGGTGAAATGTATTATGATTATCAATCCCTAGTCATTATCGGAAATACAGTGGAAATCACTCAAATGCCATTGATTTTCATGTTGATGTGATGAAAAGTGTTTGTATCTCAGAAAAGATTCATTCTGCTAATAAAATTTATTCACATAATTGCATCCAAATACTGACCAACATATGGAAATAACATGGGTGATATGAGAAAAACTGGAGTGATAATTTTCTGAGAGTTAAATCTAAATAGAGCATAAAGAAATAATTTTCCCTTTTATAAACAGATTGCAGCACTATTTGCTAAAAAGGAAACATGGTAATTGAATAGACTTTGATGTGCATACCTGGGACTCTCCTCTCCCCTCTCCATCTCATCTCCTTCTCCTTCACCCTCTCCTCTCTTTTCTGTCATAATTGTTCATTTATTTATTCAATCAGGCTTTCCTGTGCCTCTCCTACATACAAAGCATTGTGCATTATGGGAGACCCAAAAGGAAAGAGAGTTTGTTGAACTCTATAACTTATGAAATAGTAGTCCCTGGCTACCCCACTCTACCCAGTGCTAACAATGATAATGTGTGTGTGCAACCCTATCTGACCATTCAGCTAGAGAACAAGGCCTGGAAGAATGGCAAGAGTCCCTTTAGTAGGGAAAGGAAGATAGAAATGTTAGACTCATGGTTTGGGAAGCCCCTGAGAACTTGTGGGTACTGAACTTTAGCTTCCTTTCCCCTAACCTGTGTGCAATGATCTGGCTGACAGGCCCCGTACCAAGGATCCTAGCTGTGAATTTTTACTACCAGGGAGTAAATCACACCCATAGATTCTTCTCTGGCTAGATTGTTTCCCACTCCTCTTCAATAGCTTTCAGTCTTCCCCTTAACTGGGACCCAGTGTTCATCCCAGTACAAAATGCTGAGAAGTTGCAGTAGTGGAAGAATTTCCAGCTCAAGCAGATCAGCTAAGAATTCATGGATTAGCTTATAGTTGAGTTGGCCTTAATAGATGGATAAGATTTTGGTAGACAGTCACAGAGGGAGTGCTTTCTAAACAAAGAGCATCAATTAAAAACAAACAAACAAACAAACAGAAAAGCACACACAGCATCTGGAAAGTGTACAAAGGTATTCAGGGAGTTGTAAAAGTCTTCTATGACTGTGAGTAGGGCATGTGTAGAAGACTCAACTAATATTGCAGAAGGCAGGATAATAGACTTCCATGTATCAGGCCCCACATCAGCTCTTCAGAAGGAAAACCTGGTTATTCAATGGCCATGAAAACTCTCTGCTAAAAACAGAGAAGACAATGTTTAGCAACTCAAGGATGAGTTTCCTTATTGAACTTCCCACACCTAAAACAGACTGCAAATGAACATGCAAAATATTTTGAATTTTTTTACTAATCATGGGTGTTGGTTTATGTTACAAAAATTATATGACTAATTTAAACAAAAAAAATTGTTTAAAACCTATGAGGATGATCAAATATTTAATAAAAAAAATTGTATGGAGAATGGAAGGAAACAAAGGACATAGAATATATCTGAATGCTGCCACCACTCTCTGTCCCAAGCGCCATACACAGCCATCTATGCTGTAATCAATAGATTTTGCCACTGTTGCCAGTGGAATTGTGGCTGGGCCTTCTGCTTAAATCTAATCCTCCTGTCCCTTTTCCTTTCCATTATTCTCTTTAATCTCAAAGTTCTACAAAGCAACACATAATTAACCACAGGCTGTAGCCCTTATCCTCATTGTGTAATGAAAAATTGGGTCTTGCTTTCACCAAGATTTAGAAAATGGAACATTTTTCCCAAACAGGAGAGTTTAGATGGGGGTAAAAATAAAAATAAAAATGCCAAATACCCTTTTGGTCTACCTTTTGGCTATCTAATATCCACGTATATTCTACTTCCATTTACTGTGATGGTTAGATTCTTATGTCAATTGGCCAGGTGATGGTGCCCAGTTGTCTAGTCAAGCAAGCACTGGACTAACTGTTGCTGAGAGGACATATTGTGGACTGAAATTATCAGTGCATTGATTGCATCTATGACTGATTACATCTGCAGTTGGCTAAGGGGAGTGTCTTCCGCAATAAGAGGTGTTTAATCTAATCACTTGAAGGCTTTTAAGACGGAGGTGATAGATTCAGCAGTCAGAAGAGAGAACTTTCATCTCTACTTCAGCCAGCCAGCCTCTCCTGGGAAATTTATCAAAGATTTTCATTGGAGTGCCAGCTTGCAGCCTGCCTTACAGAATTTGGACTCATGCATCCCCACAGATGTGTGAGACACTTTTATAAAATCTCATACTATTTACAGATGTCTCCTGTTTCTTCTGTTTCCCTGGAGAGCCCTGACTCATACACTTATGTTTCTAAAAATGCCCCAGAGATTTCTGGATTCTTTACTTCATATAAGGCCATGTACTCTCAGCCATCTCAACAATGTTTAGTATGCAACACTCTTGTGTCCAGATTTCTAAAGAGCAGCAAGCAAATAATTTTAATTATTTCAGATTTGTTAATGAGGATATCCAATGCAGAATGACTGGTAACTGTATTCATGACAATTTCAGATCATTTTAAAGTTATGTTCCTTGGACCTTTATAATCGGTTCTCACATATACTCCTTAGAATTTTGCTGATAGAAATTAGCAAAGTTCTGTAATTCTTTCATGCATCTTTGTCTTAAAAGTTTTGACATTGCAGTTGGCCACACAGGATATGTTGGAATGTGATTCTAAATACATTCATGCTGAAAAAAACAGGTCATGAAGAGATTTAACTTCTTCAAATAAAAAATAATTGGTATTATTAAGTCTTATAAATATGGAAGTATTATTTGTCTGTCAAGGGGAGTTCAGTCGGCATTGGGAGCTTGGGTTACCCTTGGTTTCTTGGAATCTTCATGTATACCTTCACTGCAGTTTTTGTAGCCCCACTGCTTCCATATTAATGTCCTAAATTTCACATAAGAAATATGTAGAGGTAGTAAATTCAGCTGATATAATCTCAAAACTTGCAGAATCAGAAGTTTGACTTCAGCCTTGGCTTTTATGGCTGGAAGAGAAAGGAATCCTGTTGACATAAACAGGATTAAATTAAATTGTTAGAAGTCATTCCATTTCTCAGTCCTTGACATTCACATGCCTTCCTACTCTTCACATTGTCCCATAGAAGGAGCTATAATGACTCAAAAATATTTACCTTATCACACATACCTTTGCAGGTGATTATAGGTGATTGATTGTTTAATTAATTGTTTCTTCTCTGTTGCTAGATTCCTACTTATTAATCCATTAGCAATCCATTAATGCTAATAGGATTTTCTGCTCCGACATAATACAGTTATCTCAGTTTATCAATTCATAGTTCTTACATTTTGCTGAAGAAATCCTGCCTTTAGTCAGTTAAGGTGTTTGGTTGCAAGCAACAGACTTTGACTTGCTTAACTCATGGAGAACACACTTTACTGGAAGCATTTTGCATAGTTCTCCAAGAAACTGACAAGAAAGCTGGAGAACTATATTTTGAAAATTGTCAGGAACCAATGGAAGTTAGGCAAAATAGCCTGGCCACAGCACCACCATGAACACATGCCACCTGTAGAACCAGCCTGGCACTATAAACAGCTACGAACTGTTGCACAAATTCAAACTTCCCTTATATTCTTCTTGGTGACATTTCTGCATGAATCAAATTCTTAGGTGGAAGCATCCCTTTTGCTGAACTTGGGATATGTACCTTTACCTTATCTCTCCTCTTATGCTGTCACGAGACCCTTCCTTCCCTAGAGATTTCCATTTTGAAGAATTTCCTCTAAAATAAGAAGAGTTTTTATAGTAGAAAGTTGGAAAAAGACAAACATCCGTAAAAAACTTGGTAGTATGCCTTCATAATTTGCATTGCTTTCTTCTTGGATAGATGACAAATGACCCTTCCATGTCTCAAGACCTCTTACATTTTAGAGTTTACTGTAGTGGCATCCTCAAGAACTCTACCCTTTCTTCTGATTGGAGCAAATGCTGAAGATGTGGACTTTTCAGGAGGCAAAGAGGAGCTGTTTTCTGTGAACAGGTTTATGACTCAGTCAGGGTGTGCCTTGGGAATTTTACCTGCCATGAAAAATGGATTGGAGGGTATAGTGTGTGGAAGCTGCAGCTCTGTTTGAAGATGATCTTGTAAAAGACAAAATGAGAAGTAACGAGAGAATTAAGTTGATGGATATAATGAAATAAAACTGGATACATCTAAAGAGAGGAAAGAGTTAAAAGAAATGCACAGCTTTTTAGTATGAATGACTAGAGGAATGGTGGTGTCATTAGCAGAAATAGGAAGTCAGAAAGAGAAATTTATTGTAGCAGAGGGGATAAATGATAAACATGGTTTTGACTATTTTCAGTTTGATGGGCTAGGAAATTGCAAGTGTAGGATATTGGCAATGCAGAACTGCTATGTGCAGTCCTTCATGATTCTGGTTGTTGGTCTGATATATTCTGATAGGTGATTTCAAGCTCTCTAAGGAATGTGAGATGGGCTGGTGAATGGCACTAAGAATATGAGTTAATGATCATAAACCAGCAATTGATTGCTCAACAGTGTGATATATAATCTAGAAAACAGATTTCTGAAGTTTCAAAAGCACTTGCTGAACAGTGAATAGGAAAACACAAAAACATAATGGCTGCAAATATGTGATTTAGGAAGCTTGTTAAACAACTGCAAATCCTTTTGAAAATTCTACACATAAAAATTGAGATTCACAGCAAACTTTAGAAGTATTTTAAGCCCTATTTTATGTATAAGAGAATAAGTTTCAAAGTGGAAAATAACCTTTACATCAGAGAGATAAATTCAGGTTCTATGGCTATAAATCACAATTATTAGGTTGTTTTCACCATTAAATCATTATTTTGAATACTACCATATTTCTTGACCCTTTTGTTTTCTTGTTTATTTTTAAAAAACAAAGTGGGGTTGGAAGCAAAGTAGTTTTTTTATGTTGTTTTTCTTAATCCTTTGCTTTGTTTTGTTTGAAATGTGTTTTTTGTTTGTTTTAATTTTCAGTAAATAAAGTTAAAATATATTTAAAAAAAACTGGGTGGGGGTTAAAATAAATTATAGAGGAACATGTCTAGGTTCAATCTATTTATTCATGAAAAACTGAGTGGTCAAGCAGGACAGTGTAAAGCATTTCAAGGTGCCATTTGCCTTCAGAACTTTGAACAAGCAAAAACTGGCAAAGCCATCTTCCTCAAAACTCCAAAATCTCTTTCAGTTTCATTTCATTTCCTCCTATTTGAGTAATATAAGAGTTAATTTAAAATTTCTATAAAATATATCTTGTATATCATGGTCCTACTTTTGCCAACTTCATTGATCTCTTAATATATATTTTTATCTACTTATCTACTACTTACCTACAAAATGTCTTCCTGTGTATACACATAGAGAAATGTCTAGAATGATTTTAACCAATCTTAAAGTTAGTTCTTTCTGTGTGTTGAGGTTTTGGGTCTCTTTATTTTCCTCCTTGTATTTTGGGTGGATTTTTATAAATTTACATAAAGAACATGCATTATTTTTACTAAAACTGAAAAAGAAATTATTGGAGCAATGAGAAAAGGAAAGACTATAAAGTCAAAATGCAAACAAAACAAGATTAAAGTTTCTATGGATAATATTTTACAGTTAACTACATGAAGGATGAAATATTTTAGAAGTGTAAATATTATTTTAATATATCTCATGTTTCATTCAGATTTCATTGAAAGTCTTCTAAAAATTATGTATTCTGCAGAGACAAAAAAGAAACAATCTATACTTAGAGTGCTAGCATCATGTATCTTCAAGTATAATTTTGGTTTAGAAAAATAAGACTTTAGTAGAAGAGGCTGTGTAGTTCTTTATTTCTGGTATTTCTCAAGAAAAGTATAAATTCTGTAAATATTTAATTAACTTTTTTGCTATGTTCATGTGTATACAAGCTAAAATATAAAAAATCTTTATTTTCATAGTCAAGTTCCTTTTATGATAACTAGAATATTAAGAAGTTAAAATTTGACTTTCATTTATTGAATGGATAGTATTGTTCTAGTTTGCTAATGCTGCAGAATGCAAAACACCAGAGATGGATAGGCTTTTATAAAACGGGGGTTTATTTCGCTACACAGTTACAGTCTCAAGGCCATAAAGTGTCCAAGGCAACCGGGCACCTTCACTGGAGGATGGCCAATGGCGTCCAGAAAACCTCTGTTAGCTGGGAAGGCAGCTGGCGTCTGCTCCAAAGCTCCGGCCTCAAAACGGCTTTCTCCCAGGACGTTCCTCTCTAGCAAGCTTGCTCCTCTTCAAAACATCACTCCCAGCTGCACTCACTTCCCTCTCTTTGAGTCAGCTCATTTATATAGCTCCAGTGATCAAGGCCCACCCTGAATGGGTGGGGTCACGCCTCCATGGGAACATCCCATCAGAATCACTACCCACAGCTGGGTGGGGCACATTCCAAGCAAATCTAACCAGCACCAAACATCTGCCCCGACAAGACTACAAAGATAATGGCATTTGGGGGACACAATACATTCAAACCGGCACAAGTATAAAAACACTAGGGTATGTGAAAGAATCTAGAGTTCTAAGTAGGCCTTTAATCAAGTAGATATACTGGATGAGTAATGAGAAATGATAATCCTACACAAGCTCTTAGTGTAGCTGGCTCAGAAAAACATATTTCATAAGCATAATAAGAAGCATATCTATTTTAGGATATGCTTTTTAAAATTTGTTGGCATTATAAAATGTAAATGTTCCCTCTCTTTGCACTAAAATTATCAATCGTTTATTACTCAATACAGGTGTGTGCTTGGGTGTTTCAAATAGATGACTTCCGAACTAATAAATCAGATTTTTAAAAATTTCTTTCAATTACATTTGGCCGCTCTATATTATAGATTTCAGATTAATACAGCCATTACTTTAACTGACAGTTATAGGTGTTGAGTTGAATAAAATCTAAGTTGAATAAAACTGAATTTTCAGCAGGATATAGGGAGTTGTTCCCAGATAGCCAGAAGAGACCACTATGAAGCACAAATTATGCTTTTACATAAAATAGATGCAAATACATTACTGTATTTGAAGTGTAAATGTTTCATTCTGATTTTAAAGACATGCTCATGCGTTTCAGAACTGTGGCCTCGA
This sequence comes from Choloepus didactylus, assembly GCF_015220235.1. Lineage (NCBI taxonomy): Eukaryota > Metazoa > Chordata > Mammalia > Pilosa > Megalonychidae > Choloepus > Choloepus didactylus. The sequence continues at coordinate 180,642,097 of NC_051310.1, read as the reverse complement.
CTTAGACGCTAATAGAAAATCGACCTTCTTATCATCATTTATTAATTTTTATAGTTATTATACATAAAATATTTGAGAAATGATGTGATAAAATCTTCCTTCTGAATATAAATTTTGTTGATTATTTTTGACATTTTTTGTAAGAACCATAGTATAAATTTACTAATATTTCATTATAGAATATGGCATCAAGACTCATCCATTCATTAGATTCTTATAATTATTAATTGACTAACCAAAAAGTTTAATTTCTATGTTATAACACTGCTCTTTTCTAAGTGTTGAACATATTTTCATGTATAGGTAATATAGAATATATATACACACACACACAGATACATGCATATATAAAGAGGTGATTTTTAAAAGACAGGTGTTAAGAAACTAATTAACATACAGGATAATTCTCCATTTATCTAAATCACTATTTCTCCATAAATAGCTCATTGGCCATGGATGGTCTTTTATGATAATAATAGTTATCCCAAGATAGTTTAACCATTTCAGGCAAAAAGGATCAACCAGTTGTTTTGTTGTGCTTTTTTTTTTTTAATTCAAGGTAAATGTGATTTTTACAGTAATCATATTCTTTAAAAATTATATTCTTAGGCTTTGCATGCATTGGAAGACCATGTTGGCAGTTGCCCTAGCTAAAATTCTATTTAATAGGATTTAGTTTGTATTGACTAAGGGGAGTCAAGCAGGATAGATACTGGCCCTCTATGGTTATGACAATAATGCCAACAGTGCTAGCAGAGAGGAACATGGCATTGAAGACTTAGTTTGCATTCATTTTATGTTGTCAATAAAAGTGCAGTCAAGGCAGAAACTCCCACTGCATTAACTCCAGATGCACTATTTCAATTGTCAATCCTTATAGCAAAAACCAGGTTAAAAAGAGTGTTGTTCCTTCTTACCAAAAGAGGGATGCAAAGAAAGTGAAGCTTTGGTGGCTGAGAGATTTCAAATGGAGTCGAGAGGTCACTCTGGTGGACATTCTTATACACTACATAGATAACCCTCTTTAGGTTTTAATGTATTGAAATAGCTAGAAGTAAATACCTGAGACTATCAAACTCCAACCCAGTAGCCTTGATTCTCAAAGACAAGCTTACAAGGGGTGATAGTATGATTGTGAAAACTTTGTGGATTGCACTCCCTTTATCCAGTGTATGGAAGAATGAGTAGAAAAATGGGGACAAAAACTAAATGAAAAATAGGATGAGATGGGGGGATGATTTGGGTGTTCTTTTTTACTTTAATTTTTTTATTCATAATCTTATTCTTTCTTTTGTAAGGAAAATGTTCAAAAATAGATTGGGGTGATGAATGCATAACTAACTATATGATGGTACTGTGAATAGTTGATTGTACACCATGGATGTGTGTGAATATGTCTCAATAAAACTGAATTTAATTTTTTTAAAAAAAGAGTGTTGGTGAAATACTAATAAAAAATTGTAAAATTAATGAAAAACATTATGCCAAGGGAGAAAGTAGAGTGAACAACTTTGCCAGAATTACCTTTTCACATGACAACTTTGGGTGTCATAACAATGGCAAATAATATGGAAGAGCAGCAACTGCAATGTGTGCCTGCTTATAGAAATACATCTTTCCAGATGGGAAGATGAATATTCACCTACCATGTGTATGCCACATACATGAGGAAGATGTGTTTGACAACTTTTTGCTCTCTAACAGAAGAAGAGATTTTAATTTACTTAGCATAATTTTATGAGTAATGAGTGTGTTGGAATTAGTTGTGATGAGCTCCAGCAGTGTGTGCAGGGAAGCAGGGCATTGCTATTCAAATAAATGAAATTGCACCTGAAAGCCAATCCACATGAAGAATAGCTAGTGGCCAAAAAAAGTCTCCTAAACCTCCTAATCTAAATCACATTGAATGACAGCAAGAATAATGAATGTGATCAAATGGTGGCCACTGGCTACTGAGTACCTCTTTTTAGTGTGACTTTGAAAAGAAATTAGTAGTGATTGTATTATTGTTTTCCCCAAAGAATGGGCTGGGTATAAAGGCAGTAAGTGCTTACTGGAGTTTTCAAATTGAGGCATGAGAGAACATTCTTATGATTTCAAATGTCTGACTCAAAGTAACTATCTCATTGATATATTAAATGAACTTAAGTAGAAGGTAAGATACCAAGATTTTTTAAGATGTCTCAACTCATATTTGTCCAATGTTTGACTCTTTTGCAGTACTTGATAATTTTCTTTTTTTTTTCTTTATTAGAGAAGTTGTGGGTTTACAGAATAATCATGCATAAAATACAGGATTCCCAAATTCCCCCCTATTATTAATGCCTTTCATTGAGGTGGAACATTTGTCACAACTGATGATAGTACATTTAATAATCGTACTATTAATAAAGTCCATGATATAACTTAGGGTTCACCATTTGTGTGGTGTGGTTGATGTGCTAAAGGTACTTTCCAGAGCTTCATGTAATGTGACCATTGGTATAACCATTGATTTAAATGCAACCAAGATATTCATTTGCCAGCTTCTGATTTTGATACACATGCCAATTTAGCATCTCACTGTGATTGAAATTAGTCTTCAGTAAGATATATTCTCATAAGTCTGGGTGAATCTACTCAATCTCAAAATTCAGAACTAACTGAAAGAACCATCTAATTATGGATGCAAGGTTTTATGATATATAAATACGAGTTAGAATTTATTTTAATTTAGCTTCAATAAAGACTAAGAAAAGGAAATTATTGAATAGAATCAAGACCAGTGTCTTAAGCTATACTTTGGTAACACATTGTAAATAATAATGTTATTTTTAATTATATAAACTAATGATTATTATAATAATTAAAATACTTTCATTTTGTTATTAAAAATTGCAAAGAACCTATTGGCTTCAATTTACCTGAAATTGGTCATCCATGTACACATCAAATTCACATTGTTTTAAGATTATAGCAGGAAGAAAAACACTGATCTATATTCTTTGAGTTTCATATCATATCAAACAATTAGTGCTAAAATCTTCCAGAATGAATGGGAATGTTGAGGTTTGAATTACAGCAAGTTACTTTAATGTATATGTTGAAACACATCATTTGCATGAGGAATAATGCTAATATTAACCATTTGAGTTCTTTAAAAGCATTAGCTCTCATTTATTTCTTAAAAGTCACATTTTACAGCATTAATTAATGGCCTATTCTGGGATAGTGGTAGCGGGATTCTAGTTTTATAATATTGAAAATGAGTTTCATATAACATTTGGATAATTTTAATGATAGAGAATGGTTTAGAATAATTATAGATCTATGCATAAATGTTAACCAAAAAACTCTGCAAATAAAAAAGATTAAAATATCATTATTCAAAAATTAATAATAATATATAAGGAAAGCTTATATATTTTTATCCTTCAACATTATTTTTAGAACTACTATTAATACAAAAAATAAAATACCTGAATAACTACATTGGAATTTCCTTGCTTCTTGATCAGATATACTGTAATAGAAGTATGATTTTTTCCAATTTCTTCAGTTTTAGTTTTTATTCTTGTGTAAAAGTGTATTTTTATTGGCAGAATCATTTCTTTCCATGCTTTGGAATTAAGCTATGTAGATGAAGTCCTCCTATTTTTTTTCTCCCTTTTCCCTACTCCACTTTAACCCATTTCTATTTTTAATTTGTAAGTTATATTAACCAATTTTCTCTGTTTTAAACATTTTAGCTAATGTTAAAATTCTTTTATCAACATAGGTATTTCCCCTTCATTTTCTACATGTGTATTTATGTTGTTAATTTAAGTAGGCAAAACCTTACCTTAATCTGAAAGATCTTTTTTCAACCAACATGTGTAATCATTATCATCAAAAAATAGTTTAAAAGACAGTTAAAGTAATTTGAGTTATTTCAGCAAAAATTAAACTGGTAACAGGAGACTTCAAGGAATAACATGATAGATAACATTAAAAGATTGTTATTATATAATGCAAATTAATTTATTCTATGTGATTCAAGGAACCATGCCTAGAAAACCCAGAAAACAGATTGTGCCTCAATGTGGCAAAAACTTTTCTTACAAACAGAGTTGTTTATAAATTAAATGCAGCCCATACAGCAAACTTTTGTCTGTGAGAAGAAAAGAATGGCTTATATATGCTTATGTATTTGTTGAATTGAAACAATTATTTTGGCTATTTTATATTTATTTTGTATAATACTTAGTAACCTGCACAAATTTCAAAACTGACAAAAAAGATTGCTGCAGAAACATTCCCACATTTGGTTAGGACTTAAATCATCATATTTTTCTTTCATCTTGGAGAATTTCTTAGTGTCTGAAGCCTCAAGGGCAGAATTGCCAGAACAAAATGTGATAGGATGACCAGAGAGGGTTTATAGAATCTCTGGTGCTGTGGGTAGTAGCAAAGAAGCACATGATCTTGTATGAAATTTTGTGTTATATTTTAAAAAAGAAGCTCTTAATGCTCTCTGCTCTGTCTATGATGTCATGTACTATGGTAACAATAATGCTATCTAAATATCTCTGTTTTATCTCTTCCAGGCTGGTAGAAAATATCTGAAAGGGCACAGAGAGCAGGTAGACTAAACTGTGCAAAATAGGGAACTGACATGCTCTGACATGAACAAAGTGCAATCCCTCAGTCACCAAGGCCCATGTGACTGTCCAGTCCTGATCCAGCATTAAAGAAAAGCAGTCATTGAGAAGTGATTTAATACCACCTTTTCTCTTCCTGAGGGAAACACGAAAATAATCCATTTAAACAGAATTCTTGCATCTTTTATACATCTGAAGTTTAAATATTGTCTGCCATGGTACCCAATATCCCTTTTACTTAGGTCTGTAAAATAAACTTATATTTGCATTTAATCTCAGGTAGAAAGTCCAGAGCTTACTTACGATTTTCTTTTTTAAGAAATAGAAGCACACTACATTATACTTATCCTCTCACCTTTGCAGTTAATATACAGGCATGTATATTGTTAAAGTATAGGAAGTAACTCATCTGTGAGACTTGCTAGTATCTATTTCCACTGATAATGTAAATGGTGCCTCTAGGAGTCAGGGTCCCAGGAGGAAAAAGATCCATTCTTAAACTGCTAATTAAGAATAATTTTAAAAGTTCACTATTTACCAAGATGTGGACAAAAGCGAAGGAAACCAACAAGAGAGTGTTACTCAGAGGCTAGCAAAAGTAGAAAGCATGTACTACATCTAAGCTCAAAGGGCGAAGAGGAGGAAGGGTGTTTTTTTGGAAACAGAAAGGAAAGCATGTCACCTAAGAGTGGTTTTTAGTAGAAGGAAACTGCTAATTTGAGTTGCAGCAGCAGGGAGGAGGACAGAGAGGCAATAAAACCTGACCTGATTCTCTCCCCACCTCTGCCCCTCCCACCCTCTGATTCCCTTAACCCAATCAGAAACAAGGAGGAGGGAATGCTTTGATAAAGTCTATATAAGCCAGCCTCCAGGGAACAAAAAGACAGAAGGAGAATGGTAGATGGTAGATATAGAGGAGTAAGTAAAAAATACCCAGAGGAATCATTAATATTTTTATTATTAATTATACTAATTTGAATTATGTTTAACACATATAGAAGCTCCAATCATTTAAGAAACAGGGAACTTCCTATAATGTAAATAAAACAGTAAAAAATATAATAAACCAAATTAAAATCACCATATTTATATTCACATCATGTATTATATAGTCCACATTTTTAAAATAGATGAGTAATTATTGCACATATAATTAAGCTATTTCTAATAATTGAAGATGGTTCATAATAATACTTTATCTTGAATTAACTTGTAGAAATTTCTATTATAATCCTTTTTATTTGTATAGTGTTTTGTATTTTACAAAAAAGCTTTACAACCATTATCATATTACTAAGAATATCTCAATAGAATGAATGCTAATTTTCTAGATAATACTCATTTACTTGAATAAAAAAAAAATCAAAGACCTAATTGAGTTTCATAGCACAGATGCAAGGTTGAGTACAAATAAAACGGTTAATTGTGGAAAACATGTTCTGTAGCCACAGCAAGCCAGAGGAATAAGAAAGCATAGCAATTCATTAAAGAATCATAAATGAACATTGTGAAGGATAAAATACAAGATAAAGTATATTATTCTATGTTAATATTGTTTCTGTATAACTTCGGAACTTGAGAGATTTAACAGTATATTTGATCATAACCACTGAAATATATGGAAGATATATTATCCATTTGAATGATCTAAATGGTCACCTTCTGGCCATGATACTAACTTCCTCAAGAAGGACCCATGAAATGAAAATCAATTTTTTTTTCACACTATCTAATAGCTTCATGGAAAGGCAGAAGAAAATCTGTATTTTATACATTAATGAAAAAAGTTATTTTTAATATATGGGAAAAACATTTCATTTACTCTACTAATGGCTTTAATGATTTCTTACATGAAATTTACTCTACGAATGGCTTTAATGATTTCTTTTTCTTATTTCAGATATTTCTTAATGGAAATGATTTTAGTAATTTTATGGCTGTGTCCTTATTTCCAAATTATAGGTAGAAGAGAATTGGAGATTTACTCTATTCCAAATTATGAGTGCTTTGTATCTAAGTTAATTATATAAGTAAAAAGGTGTAGGTTATTTTACAACTTCTATTAAACACACAAGTATATCTCTACACCCATCACAGATATCTACAATATTTGCTCTTCATATTATTTAGATTTGATTACTTTTTAGAAGTCCTCAAGTACAGTCATATCTAAATTTAGGCTACTATGATCACTTCCTGTTCTAGAATTATTTAATGAGAGATCATGCAAGTTAAATTATTTAAATGTGGTTCCATTTTATTAAAGACTAAGTACTTTACAATATAATCTGTAAAATATGCATGCAAAATAGAGACTTGGATGTTGGTAAGTAAAGGGTTTTTATTTTTCCCCCCAGATAAGTACATAGGTTTAAGAAATATTGCAAAAATTATTGAAAAAGTGTATGTTGGCCATGATGAATTTATTTGAAGAGTATTCAAGTGTCAAACTCAGTGAACAAAATATTGAATTCATCATATCTCTACTTCTTTCCTGTAATATCCTTGAGATCAGGGACCATATGTTGGGCACTTAAAAATGACATTTCTTTATGAAAATCTTTGAGAGAAATTTTTCTGGTTTCATTATTGGAATAATTGTCTTTCGATGTAACTGGTTTCTCTTTCTGATGTGTACTGTCAATCTTATAAATGATCTTTGTCTTTATTCAGAATGCTTGCTGAAAGCTTAAAAATGAATTTGTGCTCAATCTCTACCACATATATAGGATTTCATGGCATGAATTTTGTGTACTAATCTCATTCTTGAAGTCATCTGTCCTATAGTGATTGCTTCTCCATTTTTTTCCTTTCCCAATTTATTTTGTTGTATTATGTGTTTTTTAAGTTTTACATAATGTTCAGAAATAGGGATATAAATAAGTAGAAAGAACAGTAATGTGCAATAAAAGTTGATTAAATGAATAGTAATATGATATCTAACATAGGTGCCAAATACATATGTATTTTATGTCTATTTTTTTCATTTAATCCTCATGAGAGCCCTACAGGTCATATTCGGTTATTAATGCAATTTTACAGATGAGGTGATTGAGACATAAACTTTCATAACTTATTATCATACAATAAACAGCAGAGCTAGAATTCATAGCTAGGCTATGTACCTGCTTGTAACCACTATGATGAAAACAATATGCTTGGCTTTGGAGAGTCAAGGAAGTTTACATTATGGAACCTACATCACATCACCACAAAAATGCTGTGAAACAAACCACTCCAAAATGCAGTGGTTTAAAACAACAATTATTTATTCTTACAGATCTAGGGGTTTTCTGAGGGTTCACTGATCTCAGCTGGACTAATTCATGCTTCTGTGCTGACTGGAGTCACCTGATCCAATCTGAGCTTGTCAGGGGTGGCTCAGCTCCACTTGTTCATCCACTTCCAGAGACCAACAGGAGAACCCAGATGTGTTCTTCTCTTGATGTTGGCAAAGACACAAGTGAGCAAGGAGAAACCCACAAAGTCTCTTGAGGCTTATCATTTTTATCTAATTTTATTGACTAATTCATATCAAATGCCCATGTCAAAGTCAAGAGACAGGGAAGAATTCACCAAAAACAGTAGAAAGTTACATGGCAAAGGGCACAGTTACAGGGAAGATGAAGTATTGGGTCCAATAAAATAATCTACCACCGATCTTCCCCTTAAATAGTTCATAGTGTAACCATGGAGTAGAGAAGGGTAATCAAGTGGGTAGACAGTAGCTAGATAAAAGATGGATAGATGGACAAATATGCATTTATACATACTTACATGCATATCGGCAAACAGCTTGACTACAATACAATTACATATATTAAGATCTAAAATCAAGTTATAAATAATCAGTACTATAGGAACTGAGAGTACGTTACTTCTGTTTAGTGATCATTTTTGCTTTCTCACTGTGGGCTGTCGTTCAGATTTGTAGATGTAGTCTCATAAAAGGGTGCATCACTGTCTTCAATGTTTCACCACATTTCTACTTTTCTTTCAGTCATTCAATTTTTCCTTCATCTTGAAGATGCCCTTCATTTGAAGCTGTTCTTCATAGTTACCTTTCTGTGTTAGCAAACAAAGAAAACAACATTTAGGAAGAGATGGTTGGTTTTAGAAATCTCTTCTGATTGATGAAAATGAATATTCTGTATAACTTTATTCAGCCAGTGTCTTTTGGATAGACAGATTAAACAAATCCTGTCAGCAGCATGTTTCAAGGTAAGGGTAATGTCAGTGGGTAACTAGGCAAAGGGTTGAAAAGCTACCTGCATGTCTGCCACGCTATTCAACAAACCCAAGTATGTCCCTCTAGAGCTGCTGTTGGAATCTTGATGTCAGCTGTTTTCTACATAGCACTAGATACAGTACTGATAAATAAACACTTGTTTCCTGCTGCATGTCATTAAGACATTCTATTTAACAGTGTAGATTGGTGCCCTCTCCTCCTAATTAATCAGTGAGCGGGTAAATTATCAAATCTCTCAACCATGTACCTCAAATTGGAAAAGAAACAATGAGAAGCATTTTGACTGTTACTAACAAAGGGGCAGGTGATTGGAAATTTGGGGGAGACCATTGTCAAATAAAAACAAATCTGGACTTTTTATTCAAAAAATCCCCTTATTGCAATAGGATGGACACGCCAATCATCAGACCTGCAATTGCCTCAAAGTTCAGGCAGAAGGGATTTTCTTTTATAGGAAGGAGTAAACAAGGCTAGAAAGAACCAATGTGTAGGAATGGATGAGCAGATGGTATGATATAACATTTGAGTAGGAAATAGATTTCCTTGCTATAAGCTGAACTGAAGGAAGGGTCAGGAGAGGCCAATTTGCATTCCAGTGCTCCTTTAACCTTAGGGGCCAAAGTTCATGGTCCTATGGGGAGGGGAGAATATTAACTAAAGTTTGGTGAAGTTAACAAGCTAATCATCCATGAGACAAAGCCTGGGAATTAGGAGAGTCTGTGTCTGGCCTTGTCCTGTGTAAACAAGGTCTTATCTAAGTCATATGGGTAAGCATGATTTTTTGCAGTTAGCCATTTATTAAATACAAAAAGTGAGGGCATTTCTTTAATCAATGCTGTTTTTCAGAATCACAGAACTCAGGTAAAGTTCAATATTGTAACCATAAATATTTCTTTCTCTTCTAGCTCATGAACCAGCTTTTGATAATCACTATTATAGATAGGTCTTTTTTTTTTAATTCAGATTTATTGAGATATATTCACATACCATGCAGTCATACAAAACAAAGTGTACATTCAATGGTTTACAGTACAATACATAGTTGTGCATTCATCACCAAAATTAATTTTGGACATTTTCATTACCACACACAAAAATAATAAGAATAAAAATTAAAGTGAAAAAGAACAATTAAAGTAAAAAAGAACACCGGGTGCCTTTTTTTTTTCTTCCCCCATTTTTCTACTCATCCATCCATAAATGAGACAAAGGGGAGTGTGGTCCATATGGCTTTCCCAATCACATTGTCACCCCTCATAAGCTACATTTTTATACAATTGTCTTCAAGATTCTTGGGTTCTGGGTTGTAGTTGGATAGTTTCAGGTATTTACTGCTAGCTACTCCAATTCATTAGAACCTAAAAAGGGTTGTCTATATTGTGCATAAGAGTGTCCACCAGAGTGACCTCTCGGCTCCTTTGGAAATCCCTCTGCCACTGAAGCTTATTTCGTTTCCTTTCATTTCCCCCTTTTGGTCAAGAAGATGTTCTCCATCCCATGACTGTGGGTCTAGATTCCTCCCCGGGAGTCATATTCCACATTGCCAGGGGGATTCACTCCCCTGGGTGTCAGATGCCATGTAGGGGGGAGGGCAGTGATTTCACCTGCCAAGTTGGCTTAGCTAGAGAGAGAGGGCCATATCTGAGCAACAAAGAGGCATTTGGGAGGAGGCTCTTAGGCACAATTATAGTGAGGCTTAGCCTCTCCTTTGCAGCGACAGTCTTCCCAAGGGCAAGTCCTGTGGTAGAGGGCTCAGTCCATCAAACCACCAGTCCCCTATGTCTGTGAGCACATCAGCAACCATCAAGGTGGGGGAGCCCAACACCCCTGCATTCTCCACCAGCTTCTCAAGGGGGCTCTGCATATTTTTTCTTTTTTTTTTAATTAACTCTTTTTTTAAAAAAATCAACTATATCAAGAAAAAGAATTAAAAAAAAATACAATTAAAAAAAACATTTCAAACAAACCATAACAAGGGAGTCCAACATGTTCCTACTCTACCCCAAGAAAATAACCTAATATAGCAACATTTCTGTGAACTTGTTCCTACCATACCCACCAGAAATTAACAAACCATAGTCATTCTTGGGCATTCCCAAAGCATTAAATTTACCCACAATAGCTTATCTGTTCTTATTGGGTTATTGTTCCCCCTTCATTAATTGCTCTCTATCACTAGTTCCCCTACATTCTACATTATAAACCATTTATTTTAGGAGTGTGTTGTTTAACCTCCAGGTGTTTGTGAATTTTCTAAGTCTCTGATGGTTATTGACTTCTAATTGTATTCCATTGGGGTCAGAGAATGTGCTTTGAATAATTTCAATTTTTTTAAAATTTATTGAAGATTGTTTTATGTCCCAGCATATGGTCTATTCTGGAAAAAGTTCCGTGATCACTAGGGAAGAATGTGTATCCTGGTGATTTGGGATATCATGTTCTATATATGTCTGTTAAATCAAATTCATTTATCCAATTGTTTAGGTTTTCAATTTCCTTATTGGTCTTCTGTCTGGTTGATCTATCTATAGGAGAGAGTGATGTGTTGAAGTCTCCCACAATTATTGTGGAAACACCAATTGCTTCCTTTAGTTTTGCCAGTGCTTGTCTCATGTATTTTGTGGCACCATGATTGGGTGCATAAACATTTATGATTGTTATTTCTTCTTGTTGAATTGCCCCTTTTATTAGTATATAGTGGCCTTCTTTGTCTCTCATAACATCCTTGCATTTAAAGTCTACTTTATCTGAGATTAATATTGCTACACCTGCTTTCTTTTGGCTGTAGCTTGCATGAAATATTTTTTCCATCCTTTCACTTTCAATTTCTTTGTGTCTCTGTGTCTGAGATGAGTCTCTTATATGCAACAAATTGATTGATTCATGTTTTGATTCATTCTGCCAACCTATATCTTTTTTTTTTTTTTTTTTTTTTTTTTTTTTTTTTTTTTTTTTTTTTTTTTTTTTAAAATATTTCATAGTTTTAATTCTGAAGCCATTTTTTTACTGGCATCCTGTACATTTCTTCTTTTTTTAAAAAAAGAGAAAGGAATAACAAAATGAATATTAACAAAAATCAGGGACAATATTTTCAAGCAACAAAAACTGGGGTAGGGGAAGCTTATTCTGAAGGTACATTTAAAACTGAGATAACAACTTAATGAAAATTAAGAATTGCATAGCGCTGTGAATTTAGCCTTCAGCAAAACAAAACAGAAGCTATTTGGTATTGATACAAATCCATGTATTTGATAGTTAGTCATCCAATATTATGTACATATTTTATATACTGAATGTCATTTTGAAGTCCTGTTTTCCGAGCTCAATTTTTCTGTTGGTGTTTTCTGTTTTTTCCTTCTGAAAAGTTTAAACAGATGCTTTTCTGGCACTTGGCTACGACAGAATTTCCTCTGAATGTACATGAACTGACGTTCTCCCAAAGTGTCTCCTGGAAGTGCCTTTCTGCTACATATCGTTCATGTCAGAAAATGAAATAATCCACAGTGCGATGTGTCTGGGCCAACCGTTCACAGCAACGCCCAGGCTAAACCAGACTGGCCTGAGCATTTCCAGGCTGGGGCCTTTCAGCCCCATCTACCCTTCGGTCTACAAAGTCCCAACTTTTGAGCTGGTAAAGCTTCAGAAAGCATTAACAAGCACCATGGTTAAAGGCCTCTTTGTCCCTGCACGCAGAGATTTTTGCATTTCTTTTTCTCTTTGTGTTGTGTATTGTTGTGGCTTTAAATTAAAAAAAAAAAAAGAACAAATAAAAAACCCAGAAACAACAACAACAAGAAAAAAAAACAACAGGAAAGAAAGGAAGGATAACCACTCCGGATTAGAAATGTATGTCACAGCTCTAGGCTGCGGGTCTTCCTCTACTTCTTTTTTGTCAAAGAAAGCGCGAGTCCTATCTGAAGACAGACGGCTTTGATTCCGCAGCTCAATTCACAGGTCAGGCTGGAGAGGAGCCCTTGGCTTTCCAGAGGCCTCAGGGTGGTTGAACTTCAGGAAAAAGATCCGAGAGTAAGCGCTTCATCGTCTCTGCTGTGCATTTACTGGGTAGGCTAGTGTGACGTTGAGGGAGTCGTTGTGCTGCACGAGAGACGTGTGTTGGTAATGTAGCACCAGTTCTTTCAGGGAGCTGTACAAGTTATACGGCTCGGCGAAGCCATACCCAGTCGCTGTTTTGTTTATGACACAGTGCTTCACTTCGCCATCCACCACTACAGAGCAGGCGTAGCAGCCCTGCTTGCTGCTCTCCCGGACAAGAAAAGTGCCATCTCGCTTCCCCCGCAAGAGGTTTTCGGCTTTGTTTCGGTTGCTGCTTCCCACATTCCATGTCTTCTCATCATGATGGGGCAAGTCCTCGTCATCTTCCACCAGCGAATATTGGTCTTCAGTGTTTTCATTTCCCAACCACTCGTTCAATTTCTTTTGCCGAACACCTTTTTGAGTCAACCACATCAAGTATTGGTCTCTCGTCTTTCTCAGTTGAATGAGGTCTGGTTTAATGCTGTTCATACGTTTGTCAATCTCCCGATACTCGGCTGCTTGCTTCTTCAAGTCTTCCTCCAATCTCCTTCTACTGTCAACAATTTCACTGATTCGAGACTTTAACTTTTCATAATTATGCATAATCCTCTGTATTTCTTTCTCATTGCCTTCACGTTTAAACTTTTCTATGTATTCTTTGCTGTACCGCTCCTGGGTTTGGCACTGTTCTTCAAATATTTTTATGGTTTCATTAAATGCTTCAATAGCTGTTCTTTTCATCTGGATTTCCTGGGAAGTACGAGTATAATCTTCATATAATCTATCATATTCTCGACTTTTTTCTTGAAATTGAGTGTTATATTCATGTAACTTTTTTCCTACAGCTTCAATATTATCTTCTTTGACAACCTGATCCTGTTGGTATTTGGACACTGGATAAAGTAATTTCACATCCAGCTTGGGATTATACTGAGCTAGAGATTCATTCCGGTAGTGGTTTATTAGCTCAACCACAGAGTTGAAAGTTAATGGGTCAGAGAAACCGTATTTCCCATCTCGGTGAAATATTTTGATTAATTTGTTATTCCCTCCTTTCCTTAGTGTAAGAGTATAATCACCATGCATCTTAGTAGAAGCATCTCGTACCAAAAAGGTCCCATCTGCTGTATCTCGAAGTTTTTCATTCACTTCTTCCCTCGAGATATCTCCCCAGTACCACTCAGCATCTTGCAAGGACATATTGTTATTCATACCGTTGTTGGCTACAGTAGTGGGTTTTGGTGGTTTAGGAGGCAGTGTTTGCAGGTTATGCATTTCAACGGTTTCCCTTTGAAATGCCCGTATCCGACAATGAAAAAAAAAATCCAAAAAGCTAATCTTCCACCAAGTGGGAAGCGCTCCCACATCGGCCCCGACCTCCCGGCGGGGCGCCGCTCGTGGCCGGCGGCTGAGCGCGCAGGGGCGGGGACGGCGCGGGGAGGGTCCTCCACTGTCAATGACCGCCGGTCCATCGGCCGGACGCGCAGCCCGGACTGGCTGACCAGCGCCGGCCTCCGCGTCCCCGGGCCGCCGCTCACTTCTGGCTCCCCATTAAGAAGAACACTCGATTTCGGTACTGTACTGGGGAGGAAAAAAGCCCAGCCGCTCGCACGTCTCCCTTAGATAAAGATCGCAGCTTCATGATTAACTTGGGCAGGTTCAAAAAAATGCCAACCTATATCTTTTAATTGGGGAGTTTAATCCATTTACATTCAACATTATTACTGTGAAGGCATTTCTTGAATCAGCCATCGTACCCTTTGGTTTATGTTTGTCATATATATTTTTTCCCTCTCTCTCTTATTGTCCTTTAATGAACCAATATTGAATCTCTTTAGTGCTGAACCTTTCTCCATATCTCCCTCCTTTCTTTGTTTCTCTGTTGGTAGGGCTCCTTTAGTATCTGAAGTAGGGCAGGTTTTTTATTAGCAAATCTCTCAGGATTTGTTTGTAAAAAATTTAAGCTCTCCCTCAAATTTGAAGGAGAGCTTTGCTGGATAAAGTATTCTTGGTTGGAAATTTTTCTCTCTCAGAATTTTAAATATTTCATGCCACTGCCTTCTCGCCTCTGTGGTGGCTACTGAGTAGTCACTAGTTAGTCTTAAGTTGTTTACCTTGTATATGGTCAATTGCTCTTCTCTTGCTGCTTTCAGAACTTGATCCTTCTCCTCATTATTTGGCAGTCTGATTAGAATATGTCTTGGAGTGGGTTTATTTGGATTTATTCTCTTTGGAGTTCGCTGGGCATTTATGCTTTGTGTATTTATATTGTGTAGAAGGTTTGGGAAGTTTTCCCCAACAATTTCTTTGAATATTCTTTCTAGACCTTTACCCTTCTCTTCCCCTTCTGGGACACCAATGAGTCTTATATTTGGATGTTGTATTTTATCTATCATATCCCTGAGGTCTATTTTGATTTT
The DNA here is from genome assembly GCF_015220235.1 of Choloepus didactylus. Classification (NCBI taxonomy): domain Eukaryota; kingdom Metazoa; phylum Chordata; class Mammalia; order Pilosa; family Megalonychidae; genus Choloepus; species Choloepus didactylus. The sequence continues at coordinate 180,626,774 of NC_051310.1, read as the reverse complement.
TTCAATTTTTTCCCCCATTTTTTCTTTTGTTCTTTCATTTTTCCATTCTGTGTCCCTTGAGGTCACTGATTCATTGCTTAACTTCCTCTAGTCTTGTGCTATGAGTATCCAGAATCTTTTTAATTTTGTCAACAGTTTCTTTTATTTCCATAAGATCAGCTATTTTTTTAATTTACTCTTGCAATTTCTTCTTTATGCTCTTCTAGGGTCTTCTTCATGTCCTTTATGTCCTGGGCCATGCTCTTCTTCATGTCCTTTATATCCTGTGCCATGCTCTTGTTGTTTGTCTTTAGTTCTTTGATTAATTGCTCCAAGTACTGTGTCTCCTCTGATCTTTTGATTTGGGTGTTTGGGTTTGAGTTATCCATATCATTTGTTTTTTTCATATGCTTTAAAATTTTCTGTTGTTTTTGGCCTCTTGGCATTTGCTTTATTTGATAGGGTTCTTTTAGGATATGTAGAATTATTCAAAGACTAATCTCTAATTTGTCAGATCTACAGCTTGGTGGAGTACACTTTCTCTAACTAACCAGTAGATGGCATCCACGAGTCACCTATTGCCCTCAAGTCAGTTTTCCCCAACTTTGTCTTTGTGGTGTGTGGGGGTCTGATTCTTGTGGGCTCCAGTTGGTGCACCAAGTTTGGGTGTGTTCTTCGTGCTGTCAGCCCTGAATGTGGGGTGTGTGTCTGAGCAGTTAGGGAGGGGGGCAGCTTTAATAATCAAACCTCCCAGGTGTTCCTGGAGATTTAAGACTATTGCAAGAGTCTAAACCTTCATTTCAGTCTCACCACAGATTGTCTCTGCCACTGACCCACAAGTCCTTGGTATTGGTGTATGGTCCCTGGGATTTCCGAGTGGATCCCTCTTTCAAGCTGTGCCCTTCTAGGGCCTCTGCTGAGGGAATGTTGTGCTACATTAAAAGTGTGTGCCTTCCCTCAAGGGAAGTTCTGGGCCCCTGGGCCATGTAGATGCATTCCCAGCCTGCTGTATGGATGGCTGTATGGGTCATGTTAATTTCCCCCTTTTCACATAGTTCCACCTTCCCAGCTCTGGGACAATTAGCTGTGGGTGTGCGAAAGGCCCATGCCCAATACTGTGGCGTGTGCATGTGTTGCTGGAAACACGTCCCGTTGCACAGTGCAACAGTGGGAAGATGGCTGCAAAGGGCGTGATTATTTTCCCCTTTTGGCTCACCTCTGCCTGCATTGCTCTGAGACAATTAGCAGCAGATGCGTGAAAGGCTATCTTCAATGCCAGATATTGAGGTGTTCATGCAGCCCGTTCCTGCCATGCTTCACTGTGCAGTTCTCACTGCCATATCTGCAGCCGCTTTTGGGTTTTTTTAAAAAAGAACTAGTCCACCTCCAAACGCCAACCCATGGTTTCCCCGCACCATAGCATGGCTGCCAGATATTCAGCAGGCTTACTCACTCATTTCAGAACAGAGACTCTCAGTTTCACCAAGTTCATGGTCCCTGTGGAATTAGCAGAACTTGTCCAGCTGGTGCATCACTGGAACTGATTTCTGGGTCACTTTGTGGCTTTTATCTGTATTTTTCATGGAGGTGCTTTTTTTTGCCCTGTCTCTCCTAGCCGTCATCCTAGGTTCTCCTATAGTTAGGTCTTTTATCAAAGAAAGTTGACTTTGAAAACCATAAATGCTCCAAGGAATGTCATTGCTTCTTTAGTGGTAATAAAATTTCTTTTGATGTGAATCTACACACTCAATTCCAATCTCCTTAGGGAGGTGCAAATACACCATTGTCATGACTGTGTCTTTATAAACTAGAATTTATATTTGTTTCTCTTTAGAAACATGCTTTAAGCATAAGCACTATCTATAAAATATCTAAATAGTATATTCAATATCCATGCAGATGAAAAAGTATGGTCTTATGATTTTATTTGAGCTGTAGTCCAATTTTACCTAAGATCTTTCAAAGAATTATAGTTTAAAAATTTGAAATTAATATGCAATTCTTTCCTCAACTGTTATGCCCTCTTGGAAGATAAAGAATGAACATCTCTTTGCAGTGTTGTTTAGTCACAACTTTATGTTTTATGAACAACAGAAATGTAAGGGAAACACAAATGTTGAGCATTTGTAGATTGCTGCACCAGCAAGCTATCTTGTCTTTCTTAAAACAGTCCCTACTATGGAATAAATTCTCCACTGTTTTTGTGTGGTTAGATTTAAATAATACTCCCAGTATGAAGGATAAATGTGATTAACTACAAGTCATAGAATTTTAGAGAAAGAAAGGACTATTGGAATCATCTCATTGAAATCCCTCATTTTAAGTATCAGGAAACTTTCACAAAGCAATTAAATGACATTTGCCTATGGTAACTGAGCTAGTTAGTGACAGAGTTAAGATAAAAGTTCGTTTCTTCTAGTTCAGACTTAGGTTCTTTCTTCATTTCAAATTTGGCAAAACAAACATAGCAAATATTTTTGAAATTTTCCCTAGTATCCTAGAGATATAGTGTTTTAAAAGTAAAATGTTAATTTTATGACTAAGTGTAATTGTCTGCCTTTGTGTTTTGGTTTTAGACGTACTTAGGGATCTTACATGTCTATAGCTCTCTTACCATGATTCTCAAAATTCTGCTAATAATGACCCCTTGTTATACATTTTGAAGGATTTTAAGTCTTCAGGTATTACATGTTGTAATGCAAATACTCTCTGATACATTACAACTTATAGGTTTAATAGCTTAAAATTTAGCAAAGATTAGTTTAATGAGATAGAGAGAAATGACTGTGTACTTCACATAGAAAGTGGGACGATTGCTGGATATATTTGGTTTACCATGCTTTCAGGGTCACAGAGTTTCAGAAAGGGATGGGAGAAAAAGAATTGCAATGATTAACTTAACCTATTCTACACGCATTTCCTTGGGTTTGCCTTGGTATATATAAAAATCTGTATTTGTGAATATACATATACTTTTAAAAATTTAAGTATTTTTAGGTTAGCATAATTTACCTGTTAAATTCCAATGTATCAATAGTTTTTTTTCTTTTTTTGAGCAAAAATTGTGTATTTTTAAAAATTTTTAAAACTCTTCAAATACTTTTTATTTATCTCAATGCTTTCATCCCAATAAATACTAAATTTTAGGTAACAGTTAGACCCTTTGTCAGGAAGTTTCCAGATGTGCTTATTTCTTTCTATGATGAAAAGATTAAGGAACGTGAGCTCATATTTGGGTTTGTTATAGTCATTAATGATTTCACAACCTGATTCCTCTTGATAATTAAGTATTTTAAGAGATTATATGTAGAAAAATACTATCAACAAAATGATGGGATGAATGGTACTTTGTGTTGTCATCATTGGTAGTGCTATATCCACTTACTTCAGTATTTTGTAACTGTCAAATTGTTTAAAGAGTATCTAACAGTAAAGAAATTTTCTTGAATTGTGCTTCTATCCAGAAGTAATATATATAGATATTTCACTTATTACTTGCAAATTACTAATGGTCAAATAAGATGTCTTTTAATACCTGCTTCTGGCCAAAGTACAATTGTGCCCCATATTCACTGATTCAGTATCCTCTGATTCAGTCATCCATGGTTAACCATGGAGGGGAGGGGAATTTGGAAAATTCCAGAAAATAAAATAAATAAATGGTTCATAAGTTTCAAATTGCCCACCAAATGAGTACAGGCTGTAATGTAATGAAGTCCACCAGCCCAGTATAAGATTCATCTCCTTTTGTCCCCATACCTGCATTTCCATGTGAAAACTTTCCTCCACTCCAGTCTGTCTCTAGTGTTCTGGCTGATCACATTGTAGCTTTATTGTAGTGCCTTTGTTTAAAAAAGTCCTTTTTACAGTAATAATGGCCCGAAAGAGAATAAGTAGGGGTGCTGGTAGTGCTTCTGCACCTAAGAGAAGCTGTGAAGTGCTTCCCACTATTGAAAAAGCAAAATTTTTTGATTGGAAAAGGAAGAAAATTGTATGTGGAGATTGCCAGGTTGTATGGCAAGAACAAATCTTTGATTTGCAAAGTGATGAAGCATAAAGACAAAATTCCTGCTAGTTTTTCTGTTGCACCTCAAACTGCTCAAGTAAGTACTACAGTGGGTGATAGGTTGTTGATGTTCACTTACACCCACAGTTTCCACTTTCCATGGTAGGTCTTAGAACATATCCCACATGGATAAAGGGGGCCCTACTGTACATTATTTATATAAATGCTCAATAAATATTTGGAGGTACACTTTCAGATAATGCCATTCAGTTGTCCTAAGAATCCCTAGTTTCTGGTATACCTTGAATAGTATCTTGAATTATATTATTATCATGAATCTGATAAGTATGATCAAACTAATGAAGATGAAAGCAGTGCAGTCTCGTGTCCTGAAAGAGAAAATAATTAATTTACCCATGTCAGTAAGTAGTTGGCTACAGATAGTCTTTTAATAATAGAAGAACCTAGACCATCTTAACTTTATATCATATAATTTTTAGAATAGTTAAAAGCCTTTAACCTAATGATAACAGTGAGAGTAATGCTTTCTGTTAGATAATCTTTACAATGTAACTGTGGTGGTTATGTTCCCCAGAAAAGGCCATGTCCTTTAAATCAGTTCTTGTGGGGACAGACCTATTGTGGGTGGGACCTTTTGATTAGGTTGTTTCAATTGAGATGTGACCAACCCAATTCAAGGTGGGTCTTAATCCTTTACTGGAGTCCTTTATGAAATGATAAAAGGCAGAAAAAGACAGAAATACAGAGAGAGAAACACCCAGAGAGCTTGGAGAGAAAGGCTCCAGACATGCTGAGAGATGACCCACAGAAGCTTGGAGAGGATGCCACTGGAACCAGAAGCTGAAAGCAGCAGAACTTGGGAGCAAAAGACCAGTAGACACTGGCCATGTGCTTTGCTATCTGGCAAAGGAACCCTGGATGCCAGCAGCCTTTCTTCAGAGAAGGTATCAGTTCTGTTGATGCCTTAATTTGGACATTTTCATGGCCTTAGAACTGTTAATTTGTAAGCTAATAAATTCCCATTGTAAAAGCCAACCCATTCCTGGTATATTTTATTCTGACAGCTTTAGCAAACCAAAACAGTAATAATAAAGTAATGAAAGCTAATATTTAGTTAATGCTTATTATGGGCCAGACACTATTTGGATACTTTCCACATGTTATCTGACCTAATACTCACAAGAATTCTCTACTATAGATACTTTTATCTTCTATATTTTACCTATGAGAAGACTGAGGCGCTGAATTAAATAACTTGCCCAAGTGGCACAGCCAGCTAGCAAAAGAGCTGGGATTTGAATCTGGGTGATCTTTGTCAGAGTCAGGAGAGTGCATTATTGACTAGATATCTGGAGAGTGATGTTTTGTCATTTTCTTCCATTGAAAAATATTTGAGAATTTCTGAAACTAAGCAAAAATTGACTTTGAGTCTTCAACTAACTTCTTTATATGTGAAGGACATTAATACAACAATGCTTCAACCAGGAACCTGTTTTTCAATATAATAGCTTTTCTATTTTTTCTTAGTCTTTTGTTCTTTCTTTCTATTTTTCTCTACAGTGTAATTTGATTGGAGAAAAATCTCAGTTCGGTAGTCTACTCTCAAAAGAATACCTACTAAAGGCAAAGAACTTTTAAAAGAATAAATCCTTTTGTTCCCTTTCTGACAAAATGTAGAAATATGGTACAGTGAAACCCCTCAAATGAATACCTGACAAAGAGGGAAAGGAACCTGTTAAAAAGTAATAGCTACTTGAATTTTTTCCAAGATAAATTAAGTACTTTTCATTTAAAGTGGAACCCTCTTTCATGGCAGTTATTGGAAGACAGATTGAGCAACATTAAAAGTAATGGAAACTTCCTGCACTGTGTAGCCAGTCCAAGAAAAACATAGTCAGTGAATCATATTTCTACATACATGGTCAATCCAGTCTGTCCTTCAATAAAGCAGTGTGAAAAAATAATTCAGAATATTTATTTAAATAAAATGCAGATGAGGTTTGTGAATATTTAAGGAGAAAATATGATGATATAAGCAAAGAAAAAAATGAAAAAAATACCCCAAATTCAACCACTTGTGATCACTACAGCTAATATCTTCATGTATATTAAACTAGCTGTTTAACTTTGCACGTATTGCACACATAGATGTATGCAGAACAAAATGAAATTATTTTATATTTATTATTTGAAACTTCCATTTTTACTTGATTGTACATGGTACATGGCAATAAATTTTCTACCATGGTATATATGATTGATAATGACTAAATAAAATTTTCTTGCACTGTGAATCTTGTTCTATGCAACTGATATGTCACCATTGGCCATTCAGCATTTCCAAATTTACACTAAAGTGAATAATCACAAATTAATGCTGTTCTAGCTAAATCTTTTTAAACAGTTGTGATTACTATAGGCATACTTATTAGCATTTTAAAGATCCCACAAGGCACTAAGGGCAACAATAATGTAAGTTTAAGCCTCAATGAAATATTCACTTATGCCCAGAATACTTTTAGAACACATGTTACATGTTAAGGACTGAATAGTCTATAAAAATGACTTCAGAAATTTAGCTATTTGTAAAGACTCATTAATCAAAACTGAATACTGCATAGTAGATATGATGATAGCTTCCCACTTTTTCTTTCAATTTTGTGAATATTTTGTTGAAATTACTTGTTACTTTTGCAGATTTTTACATTCTGTTACCAAATATAAATTATATATATTTTATATTATAAAATAATGTTATAAAATAAATATATTTGATGCATGTAAAACTTAACTCTGAGTTAACCTGAACAGGACTGACTATATCTCCATTCATTCCTTCATTCAATTATACATTTATCCATGTTCAGAATTGCATCTACAGACTATGTTCTCTTCTCTCTGACCTATAAGTTCTCTCAGTAACATGCATTTTTACTTTCAGTCTCAGCAGTGCTAGATAAACCTAGTGCTTATCACTTCCCCAGGGGGTTCTTTTTTTGGGTTTATTACCCAGAATAAGTAATGTATTACTTATTAAAGGGTAGTAATGTAAATGATTCCTCTTAAAGAACATATACATATTGTGCCTCTTTTACTTACACCAAACTTTGTCATGCAATCAAAATTAAAATTTATTAAAAAAACACAAAGTCTGGAAGGAAGACGGTGGAGTAGGGAGATCTGGAACTCAGTAACTTCAACCAAAACAACTATTACATAGGCAGAAGCTCTCTGAAACAACTATTTTGAAACTCCAGAGGGCAAAGGAGCACTGTACAAAATCCAGAGAAGAGCAAGAGTAAGAGTCTGATAATGTATAGTAAAGGACAATAAATTGCTCCCTCTGCACAGTGGCTACTGGTTCCCATCGCCAACTCTCACAGGAGACAACCTTGAGGATGAGTCTTTGGCTACTTTGCTGGTGACAGAAAAGGACTGTGCTGGTTTGGATGTATTATGTCCCCCAAAATGCTGTTATCTTTGATGCAGTCTTGTGTGGGCAGGAAATGTATTGGTGTCGATTGGGTTGGAGACTTTGATTGGATGTTTCCACGGAGATGTGATCACTCAACTCTGGGCAAGGTCTTTCATTGGATAATTTCCATGGAGCTGTGGCCCTGCCCATTCAGCATGGGCCTTGATTAGTTTACTGGAGCACTATATAAACTCATACAGAAGGAATGAGCTAGCTACAGCCAAGAGGGACACTTTGAAGAAAGCACAGAAGAGTAGCTGCAGATGAGAGACAGTTTGAAAACAGCCATTGAAAGCAGACTCTTGCTCCGCAGAAGCCAAGAGAAGACAAAAACCCCAAGAGCAACTAAGAGTGACATTTTTGAGGAACTGCAGCCAAGAGAGGAATGTCCTGGGAGAAAACCATTTTGAAACCAGAACATTGGAGCAGATGCCAGCCACATGCCTTCCCAGCTAACAGAGGTTTTCCGGACGCCATTGGCCATCCTCCAGTGAAGGTACCTGATTGTTGATGACTTACCTTGAACACTTTACGGCCTTAAGACTGTAACTTTGTAACCAAATAAACTCCCTTTATAAAATCAGATCCATTTCTGGTGTTTTGCATTCTGGCAGCATTAGCAAAGTAGATCAGGGACGTAAATACCCACTTCCTCAAGAACATGGATTGTCACAGCTGATCACTGCTCATAGTATTGATTAGTGAATTCAGATTACTGGAGTTCTGGTTCTGAGGGTGCTAGTGTTTCAACCCACCAGAAACAAACACCATTGTTTAAGTCCCTGACAGGGTGGAGGCAGTGGAAATTTAAAGACATAGCACTTCATCTGGGGTGTGGGGACAGTTAGCTGAAGGGCAGCATTGCTGGGCAGACAGAAAATTCAGCTTTGGGGAGCTGCCAGAGAAACTGTTGTGCCCTTCCAGATCAGCTCTTGAAGACACTTTGGAGCCAATCTTTGCCCCCTTCATGGGTCCCTGGCAGTGTTTTGGTAGGAAAAACTGACTTTGGAAACTCCTCTCCATTTGTGTACTCCTTCCAGAATTTGCCCTCCAACAAAAGGGTTGTAAGAAACTATACTGGCTGACAATCTGGGACAAAGTTCTGCTACTTCAAACACCTGGAGAGGTTGGTCTGGCTCTTGGAAAACAGAGGGGACAACCAAAGTCACATAAACAGGAAACTCTGAAACAACTAACAAGCAAAAGCCCAGGACAAGAGAGTGGGCAATATAGACAAAGAAAATCCAGCACACTGCATTTTCCTTGGGCAGATCATCCTGATAGGGGGCAGATGCTCAAACATATCTCTGTTTGATTTGGAACAGCTGACTACAAAACCAAGAAACAGAAACCTCAGGGAATAAATGCAAGAATTAACATTTTAAACTATCAAAATGTACAGTGTGCAACAAAATGGTACAAGACAAAGAAACAGGAAATGATCGCCCATACAAAGGAATAGGATAAAAATACAGAAAACACCAATGAAGAAGAAGAGCATGTTGACATCCTGAACAAAGCTTTTAAAAAGCTGAACTTAAAAATGCTCAAGGAGAAAAAGGAAAGTGGAGAACTAAAAGATATCAGGAAAACAATATATGAAAAATATGAGAGTTTCACTAAAGAGATAGAAATTTTAAAAAGTAACAAACTGAACTATGGGTGTTGAAGACCACAATAACTGAAATAAAAAAAAAATGCCTCAGAGGGTTGCAAAAACAGATTGGAGCTGGCAGAAGAAAGAATCAGTGACCTTGAAGAAAAGAGACTTGAAATGAGTCAAGCTAACGAACAGAGAAAAAAGAGAAATATTAAAAGGAAAAGCAGACTAAGACATCTATGGGACACCATCAAGCATTATGGGAATCCCAGAATGAGAAAGAAGACAGAGGCAGAAAGAATAGTCAAACAAATAATGACAGATAACTTCTCAAATTAAGCAAAAGACATGGATATGCACAACCAGGAAGCAAAGAGACCATCTAACAAGGTAAACATGAAGAAAAATAAAACCCGTCATATAGTGTTTACACTAACAAAAGCAAAGGACAAGAAGAGAGTTCTGAAGCTGCAAAAAAAAAAGCAACAGGTTATGTACTAGGGAGTCCCAACTGAACTGGGTGCTGATTTTTTATCAGAAATCATGGAGGCAAGAAAGCAGTGGTCTAAATACTTAAAGTACTGACAGAAAACAACTGCCAGCCAAGGATTTAACATCTGGCAAGACTCTCAAAATTGAGGAGATTAAGACATTCTCAGATGAACAAAAGCTGAGGGAGTTCATCACCATCAGAACTGCCCTACAAACAATGCTAATCAGAGTTCCTCAGACTGAATGGAAAGAACACCAGACAGTAGTCCAAAGGAGCATAAAGAAATAAAGACCTGTGGGAAGGTAACTACTTTGGTAATTATAATGCCAGTATTATTGTATTGTATTGTGTGGTATGTAACTCAACTTCTTACTGCTTACAGTTGCTAAAATGTAAATGCATAAAAAGTAATGATAATTCTATGGTTTTGGACATACAATATACAAAGATATAAGTGGGAACAAGTACAAAAATTGGTGTGGGGACAGGGGTTAAAGGAATAGTATATGATCATGCTACTGAAATTAAGTTGGTATCAAACCAAATATGATTGTTATATATTTAGGATACTAAGTTTTAACCCATGTTAACCACAAGGAAAACAGATGAAAAATATATCCAGTTAGAAATGAGAAGACACTCAATCATAAATTACAACAATAAAAAGCAGATAAATACAAAAGTAGACTTTAAGGGAAGTTGAGTGACAAAAAGCTATAAAACTTACAAAAGCAGAAGAACTGTATTATCAGTTGTGACTTTAAATGTATATGGATTAAACTCTTCAGCCAAAAGATAGAGATTTGCAGAATGGATACAAAGGCAAGACCCAACTATATGGTGTCTGCAAAACACTCACCTTAAAGTCAAAGTTAAAATTAGGTTGAGGGTGAAGGGATATGAAAAATATACCATGCAAGTAGTAACAAAAAGAGAGCTAGGTGGCTATATTAATATCTGATAAAATAGACTTTAAGTCAAAAATAGTTAAGATGACAAAAATGGTCATTATATACGGATAAAGGGGGAAACTCAACAGGAAAATGTAACAATTATAAATATAATGCACCTAACAGCAAAGATGCAAAATCAAAATTTATGAAGGAGATGCTGATATATTTGAAGGGAGAAATTGATGGTTCTACATTAATATTGGAAACTTAAACACACCACTCTAAGTAATGGATAAAACATCTAGGCCCCAATGAAAAGAGAATACACATTCTTCTCAAAGGCACATGGATCATTCTCCAGGATAGGCCATATATTGGATCACAAAACAAGTCTCAACAAATTATAAAATATTGAAATCAATGTATATTCTCTGACTACAATCAAATGAAGCTAAAAATCAACAACAGAGGAGGAAATGGAAAAATTACAAATATGTGGCAATTAAAAAACATACTCTTAAACAAGTAATGGGTTAAAGAGGAAATCTGAAGAGAATTCAAGAAATATCTTGAGGGGAATGAAAATGGAAACACAACATACAAATCTTATGGGATGCAGCAAAGACATGGCTGAGAGGGAAATTTATAGCTCTAAATGCTTACATTAAAAAAGAAGACTTCAGATAAGATGCCCAACCTCACAGTTGGAAGAACTAGAAAAAGAAAAACAAACTAAACCCCAAAGAAAAAGGAAAGGAACAAAAAATATTAGAGAGAAGATAAATGAAATAGAAATAAAAATTAATACAGAGATTAAAAAAAAAAAAAACACCAAAAGTTGGTTCTTTGAAAAGATCAATAAAATTGACAAAACTTTAGTCTGACAATGAAGAAAAGAGAGAGGATGTAAATAGCTAAAATCAGAACTGAAAATGGGGACATTACTACTGATGCTTCTGATTTAAAAAGGACTGTGAGAGGATACCATGAACAACTGTATGCCAACAAATTAGTAAACTAGATGAAATGGAAAAATTCTTAGAAACACACAAGCGACCTACATTGACACAAGAAGTAGAACTCAACAACCAATTACTAGTAAAGAGATTGAATCAGGCATCAAAAACCTCCCAAGAAAGATAAGTCCAGGACTAGATGGCTTCACAGGGGAATTCTAGCAAACATTCCAAGAAGACTCCTTAAACTCTTCAAGAAATTGAAGAGGGTGGAACACTCCCCAACTCATTCTATGAGGCCAATATTGCTGTCTTCCAAAGCCAGATAAAGATACCACAAGAAAAGAAAAGTACAGACCAATATCTCTAATGAATATAGATGCAAAAATCCTTAACAAAATACTAGCAAACTGAATCCAACAGCATATTAAAATAATTATACACCATGATCAAGTGGGATTTTGTCTGATATTCAAGGTTGGTTCAACTTAAGAAAATCAATTAGTGTAATACACCACATTTAACAGAATGAAGGGAAAAAGCACATAATCATTGCAATTGATGCAGAAAAGGCTACTGACAAAATACAGCACCATTTCTTGATAAAAACACTTAGAACACTATGAACAAAAGGAAACTTTCTAAACATGATAAAAGGCATATATGAAAAGCCCACAGCTAACATCCTACTTAAAGGTGAATGACTGAAAACTTCTCATCTGTCTTCAGGAACAAGAGAGGGATGCACATTGTCACCACTGTTGTTCAACATTGGACTGGATGTTCTTGCCTGAGCAGTTAGGCAAGAACAAGAATAAAAGGAATCCAAATTGAAAAGAAAGAAGTAAAACTTCCCTTATTTGTAGTTGATATGATCCTATATACAGAAAATCCTGAACAATCAACAAAACTACTATAGTTAATAAATGTATTCAGCAAAATGGTGGGGTATAAGAGCGACATCAAAAAAAGCAAGTAGTGATCCTATACACAAGCAATGAACAACTGTAATAAAAAACTAGAAAAAAATTTCCCTTCACAATAGCAACTAAAAGAACAAAAATGTAAAATAAATTTAACCAAGTACATAAATGAATTGTACACAGAAAACTACAAAACATTGCTAAAAGAAATTAAAGACCTAAATAAATGGCATTCTGTGTTCATGGATTGGAAAATGGAATATTGTTAAAATGTCAATACTACACAAAGGAATTAATATATTCAGTACAATACCAATCACAATTCCAAAACATTCCTTGCAGAAATGGAAAAGCCAATCATCAATTATATGGAAGAGTAAGCCCCAAAAAGCTAAATCATCTTGAAGAGTGACATTGGAGGGCTCACACTTCCTGATCTTAAAACTTCTTGCAAAGTCATAGTATTCAAAACAGCATGATACTAGCACAAGCACAGATATATAGACCAATGGAATCAAACTGAGAGCTCAGAAATCAACCCTCATATTTGTGGCTGACTGATTTTTGCCAAAATGCAAAGACCATTCAATAGGAGAAAAATATTCTCTTCAACAAATGGTGCTGGGAAAACTGGATCTCTATTTACAAAAAAAAAAAAAAAAAGAGGAGGACCCACACCTCACACCATATAAAAAAATCAACGAAAAATGAATCAAAGACCTTAATATAAGAGCTTGAACTATCAAACTCCTAGAAGAAAATATAGGGAAGCATCTTCAGGACTTTGTATTAGGCAATGGTTTCTCAGACTTTACACCCATCCATATGGCACAAACAACAAAAGAAACAATAGATAAATGGAACCTCATCAAAATAAAAATTTTGTTCCTCAAAGAAATTTATCATGAGAATAAAAGGACAGCCTACACAATGGGAGTAAATATTTGGAAACCACATATCTGATAAAGAATTAATATCCAGAATATATAAAGAATCCTTTAACAACAACAAAAAGACAAATTTAAAAATGGGCAAAAGACTTGAACAGGCATCACTCCAAGGAAATTATACAAATGGCTAGAAAGAACACGAAAAGATGCTCATCCTCATTAGCCATCAGGGAAATGCAAATCAAAACTGCAGTGAGATGCAATTTCACACCCATTGGAATGGCTCCTATTTTAAAGAGTGGAAGGTAAGTGTTGGAGTGTATGTGGAGAAATATGTACACTCATTCAATGCTGGTGGCAAAGTAAAATGGTGCAGTCGCTGTGGAAAACAGGTGAGGATTGAAATTACCAAATGACCTGGCAATCCCACTACCAGGTATATACCTAGATGACCTGAAATCAGGGGCTCAAACAGATATTTGCCCATTGATGTTCATAGAAGCATTATTTACACTTGCCAAAAGACAGAAGCAACCCAAGTGTCCATCAGCTGATGAACAGATAAATAAAATGTAACATATACATACAATGGAATATTATTCAGCCATAGAAAGGAATGAAGTCCTGATACATGTGACAACATAGGTGAACATTTAAGACATCACATTGAGTTAAATAAGCCAGACACAGTAGTACAAATATTGCATGATCTCACTAATATGAAACAATTAGAATAAGCAAAGTCATAGAGTTGGATTCTAGACTATAGATTATAAGGGGATGGGGTGGGGGTAGAGATTGGGAAGTTAAGGCTTAAAATGTACAGGGCTCCTATTTGGAATGAAGGAAAATTTTTGTAATAGATGGTGGGGATAGTAGCACAACACTGTGAATGCAATTAACAGCACTGAAATATATATATCTGAATGTGATTAAAAGGGCAAATGTTAGATTGTATATATGGTAACAGACTAAACATTAAAAAAATCCATGAAAGTATGCTACCCTAAGTTAAACCATGAATTTTAATTAATAGTACAATTATAAAAAATGTGCTATCATCAATTGAAACAAATGTTCCATACCAATGCAAGGTGTTGGTGATGGGGTGGTATACAGGAATTCTGTATTTTATGCATGATTGTTTTGTAGATCCACAATTTCTCTAATAAGGAAAAAAAACATAAAAAACAAAAAACAATGCCTCATAGCAGTACTGTTCACAATAGCTAAAAGGTGAAAAGAACCCAGATGTCAATAAACAGATGAATGGAGAAACGAAATGTTGTATATTATACAATGGAATGTTATTTGTTCATATAAAGGAATGAACTACTGGTACATGCTATACTGTGTATTAACCTTCAAAACATTATGCTAAGTGAAAGAAGCCTGACACAAAAGGTTATATATGATATGATTCCATCTATGTGAAATATCTGGAATATGCAAATTCATAGAGACAAGAAGCAGATTGGTGGTTGCCAAGAGGTAGAGAGAGGAAAGAACAGGAGTGGCTGGTTAATGGTACCGTTCTTTCTTGTGGGGTTGTTTTATTGTTTGTTTGATTTTTACATTATCCACATTCACCTTCTGAAACAATCTATTTATTTTAGGAGTAAACTACAGGTGTTTTTTTCTTTGACGAAAACACGTTCTGTTACATTGAATAATGGCTGTACTTTTCTGATACTATTGCTTCTATTTTAGTCTTTATCACCCATAATAACCTAACTGTTAACCAAAGTAAATAAATTCTATTTAATCAAGAGTACAGGGAGGTAGGGAATTGAGAACTCTCTGTCATAGGGAAGCATTTTAACACATAGTAGAGCTCAGGAGCAGACATCATATGACCCTTATATCCCTTTCGTACCTCCTTACAATTGCAAAAATTAGCTGGTTTGCTAACATGAACCCAAACTATAGCCATTGTATAATAAGTAAAAATAAGAAGATAAGTATGTATGTATATTATAACCTAGCTAAATGACTAATATTTCAATATTCCATCTTACTTAAAAATACTCATTACTTGTCAACTTAATTTAATATTAATTCAAAGTTTTAATTCAAAGTTAACTAAGGATCTTGAAAGTTGTGTTTTAGGTGACATACTACAGAACATAATTATTATTTATATAAAACATTTGTCATAATTAAAATTCAATTTAGTTAAAACCATAATTTAAAATTTTCATAATCCTAAATATTATGTGGGAATAATACTAGCTTAGCTAACAAATCAGTATGACAAATTTAGGAAGTTCACATTAGTTACTCAATTTATGCAAAAACAAACCCCATTTTATAAAAAATAGAATGCACACTTGATTTTTACTCAGTATGGATAAAATTGTAGAGTAGACATATAGATGTTTTTGAGGCAAATTTATTAAACCATATGATTAATGCAAAGATTCACTCAATTATGTGAACTTCAATTCTCGTATAAAAATGCTTATGATCTAGCATGTTATCTAAGACCAGGTTTTGTTTATATTATTTTTTTTAAAAGGCTAACACACCTAAAAATCTATTAAATTATGTTTCTTTAATTTTTCTGGAATCACTTTCCATAACTAACTAAAATCATTTTCAAGAAACATTGTTTTCCAGAAACTAAAACAGGATTACTTTAATGTTTATTTTATGGTCTAATTTATTAAATCCTCAGAGATAGAAAAATATTTCAAAGTCACATGATGATCCCTAAGGGCTCTTCTCAGTTGCAGACACATATATTTATGGAGAGCTTGCAGCTTCAGTTCTTTACTCAGCCCCTGGTCAACAATAAACAAATTCATAAAGACATGCTGGTCCTGATTTCAATGGGCTATCCTTCACACTAGGCACAGATATTTTTTAATTGGTTTGATCTCCCAGAAAGACAAAAGATAAAAAAACAAACGAGAAAAGATTAACAAACTGAATTGTCTGTCATTTCTTTCACCTGACAGAGGAGTGTTCCCGATCACCAACCTGATTGATTTGGCTTAAAACTAGGTACAAAACCTTCACTGTCATCTATGGCAAAGACCATCAGATTTACTTATGCACAGGAGCTCTCAGAATTATGCAGCCAAGACTGGCCTTGTCAGCCCCTAGTCCCTGGACTGTCTGTGGAAAGGGGACAACCTTAAACATGAGTTAGACAAGACATGGACAATCAGACTTAGTCCAAACCAGATACAACAACAAGATTTAAAATTATTTAGAAAAAGAGGGCCAGCAAATGTAAAGTTCTATTGCCGGTTTCCCCTAGGAAAAGTTGCTAAGGCCTATTCAGAAAAGAGTTATTCTAAACTTATAGGAAAGAAAAGACCAGGATTAAAGATTACCTTTAATGAGCTCTGCTGTAATTGAGCACCAGCTAAGTACTTCTGTGTTATTTTTTGGCATATTTATATATATATTGAGAAAGTAAAAATAGAGCTTCCAAAAATTTAAAAGAGATTCTGGGTGAAAATATAACCAAGCACATATGAAGTCAGATCACAAAGTGAAATAATATGATTTGAATTTCTAAGTTTTAAAATTGATGTTATCAATTTGACTAGACTGATTAGTGTAGTAAAACTAAAATCATATTATTTATATATGTGTTTCATTTGGGATTGTTTTCATCACTAAAATGTCAGGTTTATTACATTTTTCTTCAGAAATTTCTAATCTGCAATTAATCCCATACATTATATTATTTCAGACATTGTACTTTTCTTTTTAGAGATTGTATTTGAATCTTTTCTAATTTCTGTGTCTCCACTTAAGTTGTTCAATATTTCTACTAATTTATGAATGCATGCAGTATAATTATAACTGTTTTAATGTCCTTGCCTACTAATTTTAGCAGCTATATCAATTATGGGCTGTTTTGATCAATTATTTTCCTCAGTATGGTTCATATTTCCTGGCTTTTTTGCTTTCCTGATAACTTTGAATCAAGGCCAGAAATTGCCAATTTTATCTTTTTAGGGTTAAATATTTTTGTATTCCTATAAATACACGAGTGTTGTTCAGATATGCAGTTTTATTACCTGTGAACAGTTTGACCCTTTCAAATTTTGATTTTAAAAATTGTTAGAGAAGTCTAGGGCAGCATTTAGTCTAGAGCTGATTTGATCCCAATAATGAGTCAAGACACTTTATTTAATGCCCTGTGAGTTGTAATGTTTTTCAGTCTGGCTGGCATTGTGTGAACGCTGGCTATTGTTTGTTTTTTCCCTGGTCTTGGGTGGTTTACTCAATGCATGTGTTGATCATACTATACTGAATGCTCAAAGGGACCCTCTTCAGATCTTCAGAATTCTCATTCTGTTCATCTTTCTTCTCTGTTGTTCTCTGCCCTGGTCTTTTCAGACTCTTAACTCATAGAGTCTATTACTTTCACATGGGTTCTCCCTCTTTGTGCTATGAACTGGAAACTATTAAGGCAGTAATATGTGACAATCATAGGGATCCCCTGTTTATGTCCTGTCAGGGATCACTATCTTTTGTTTCCTGCCATATAATGTCTTGAAAACTATGGTTTCATATTTTTTATCTACATTTTTTGTTGTTTTAGGTAGAAGGGCAAGTCTTATCCCTGCTATAGCATCTTGTCTTGAAACAGAATCTATACTTTACTGTTTTAGAAGCAAATTCTATTTTTGTCATGCTTTAAAAAAAATAAGTTGACCTTCATTTAGCTGACATATCTTTTGGGGTGGGGAATCACATTCAGTGATTTTCTTGCTGACAAAAAGAAACTATTTGAGAATGAAAGCTAATAGACTTATAACCTTTATTCAAGCAGATGAAAGTAGGCCATATCAATAGACAATGACTTTTAAAGTTTTAAAATCACTGCTTAAAGGATTTACCCCAAATTTTAAACTAGACTCCAGAAGGCGAGGAATTATTTGTGTGTGTGTGTGTGTCTGTGTGTATATATGTGTGTCATTGTTTATTTATTCAAACTTCATCTGAGAAGAAACTTTCTAACTCCAAAGTATGTACTATTTTATGATAGAGTAAGGACTTAAAAGGGATGCATACCTACATACACACACAAATATTAGTTGGGAACACATTTTGGATCAAAACCTTTAGCTGACAAAGTGCTAATGTCAGTTCAGATATGTGTTTGTTTGAAAGAAACCATTAATTTGCACACATGCTGCTTTTTGTCTTTCATCAGCAAAAGAAGAATACTAGGGATGCACACACATTAAATATATTATAGGACTTACATTTAACAACTTTAAAGAGAGCATATGGATCTTCCTTATTTTCAGTAATGTGGAGCCAGTGATTTGCATATAATTAGACAAACTCACATACCCTGCAAATTTAAGTTCAGAACATCTCTTTTTCAGTAAGTTCTATGTATGAATCATTGTTCTAGAAACTGATTTTTTTTTCCATGTATGTCTTTATTACTCATCTAACCATATACTGGATAGAGGGGTTGTCAGTCACAAGGTTTTTACAATCACATGGTTGCAGGATAAAAACTATATAGTTTTACCATCATTATTAAAGATCAAGGCTATTTGATTACAGTTCAACAATTTCAGAGGTTTCCTTCTATCTATTCTAATACATGAGAAACTAAAAAGAAATATATATGTAATGATTCAGTGATCATAATCATTTGTTAAGTCCTAACTTCTCAGTTACAGCTCTTCCCTCTCATTTGATCATTCTCTCAATCTTTGGGGATAATTGGGCAACGGCTCTTCTAACTATTTCATGCTGGAAAGTGGTGTTGACCTTATCGGGTAGAGGAATGAAACTGGTTGATGTTCTTGGAGAGACTGTCACCTCTGGGTTTCAGGGCTTGTCTGGCATAGGATCAATCTGGAGGCTTTAATTTTCTGAACAAAATAATAAGTAAAACTTTTACAGAGTCTTAGATACAGCTCAAGGTATTCTTTTTTTTTTTTTTTTATCTTCATTTTATTGAGATATATTCACATACCACGCAGTCATACAAAACAAATCGTACTTTTGATTGTTCACAGTACCATTACATAGTTGTACATTCATCACCTAAATCAATCCCTGACACCTTCATTAGCACACACACAAAAATAACAAGAATAATAATTAGAGTGAAAAAGAGCAATTGAAGTAAAAAAGAACACTGGGTACCTTTGTCTGTTTGTTTCCTTCCTCTATTTTTCTACTCATCCATCCATAAACTAGACAAAGTGGAGTGTGGTCCTTATGGCTTTCCCAATCCCATTGTCACCCCTCATAAGCTACATTTTTATACAACTGTCTTCGAGATTCATGGGTTCTGGGTTGTAGTTTGATAGTTTCAGGTATCCACCACCAGCTACCCCAATTCTTTAGAACCTAAAAAGGGTTGTCTAAAGTGTGCGTAAGAGTGCCCACCAGAGTGACCTCTCGGCATCTTTTGGAATCTCTCTGCTACTGAAGCTTATTTCATTTCCTTTCACCTCTCCCTTTTGGTCAAGAAGATGTTCTCCATCCCACGATGCCAGGTCTACATTCCTCCCCGGGAGTCATATTCCACGTTGCCAGGGAGATTCACTCCCCTGGGTGTCTGATCCCACGTCGGGAGGAGAGCAGTGATTTCACCTTTCAAGTTGGCTTAGCCAGAGAGAGAGGGCCACATCTGAGCAACAAAGAGGCGTTCGGGAAGAGGCTCTTAGGCACAACCATAGGGAGGCCTATCCTATCCTTTGCAGCAACCATCTTCCCAAGGATAAAACCTATGGTAGAGGGCTCAACCCATCAAACCACCAGTCCCCTATGTCTGTGGTCATGTTAGCAACCATCGAGGTGGGGTAGGCAAATACCCCTGCATTCTCCACAGGCTCCTCAAGGGGGCACTACACCTTTTTTTCCTTGTTTTTCTTTTTTTTTTTTAACTTTCCCTTCTTTTTTAAATCAACTGCATGAAAAAAAAGTTAAAAAGAAAACAAACATACAATAAAAGAACATTTCAAAGAGACCATAACAAGGGAGTAAGAAAAAGACAACTAACCTAAGATAACTGCTTAACATGTTCCTACTTTACCCCAAGAAAGTTACCTAATATAGCAACATTTCTGTGAACTTGTTCCTATTATATCTATCAGAAATTAACAGACCATAGTCATTCCTGGGCATCCTCAGAACGTTAAATATCTTATCTGTTCTTCTTGGATTATTGTTCCCCCTTCCTTAATTGCTCTCTATTGCTAGTTCCCCTACATTCTACATTATAAACCATTTGTTTTACATTTTTCAAAGTTCACATTAGTGGTAGCATATAATATTTCTCTTTTTCTGCCTGGCTTATTTCGCTCAGCATTATGTCTTCAAGGTTCATCCATGTTGTCATATGTTTCACGAGATCGTTCCTTCTTACTGCCGCGTAGTATTCCATCGTGTGTATATACCACATTTTATTTATCCACTCATCTGTTGAAGGACATTTGGGTTGTTTCCATCTCTTGGCAATTGTGAATAATGCTGCTATGAACATTGGCGTGCAGATATCTGTTCGTGTCACTGCTTTCCGATCTTCCGAGTATATACCGAGAACTGCAATCGCTGGATTGAATGGTAACTCTATATCTAGTTTTCTACGGAACTGCCAGACCGACTTCCAGAGTGGCTGAACCATTATACAGTCCCACCAACAATGAATAAGAGTTCCGATTTCTCCACATCCCCTCCAGCATTTGTAGTTTCCTGTTTGTTTAATGGCAGCCATTCTAATCGGTGTTAGATGGTATCTCATTGTGGTCTTAATTTGCATCTCTCTAATAACTAGTGAAGCTGAACATTTTTTCCTGTGTTTCTTGGCCATTTGTATTTCCTCTTCAGAGAACTGTCTTTTCATATCTTTTGCCCATTTTATAATTGGGCTGTCTGTACTATTCTCATTGAGTTGTAGGATTTCTTTATATATGCAAGATATCAGTCTTTTTTCAGATACATGGTTTCCAAAATTTTTTTCCCATTGAGTTGGCTGCCTCTTTACCTTTTTGAGAAATTCCTTTGAGGTGCAGAAACTTCTAAGCTTGAGGAGTTCCCATTTATCTATTTTCTCTTTTGTTGCTTGTGCTTTGGGTGTAAAGTCTAGGAAGTGGCCGCCTAATACAAGGTCTTGAAGATGTTTTCCTACATTATCTTCTAGGAGTTTTATGGTGCTTTCTTTTATATTGAGATCTTTGGTCTATTTTGAGTTAATTTTTGTGTAGGGGGTGAGGTAGGGGTCCTCTTTCATTCTTTTGGATATGGATATCCAACTCTCCCAGCCCCATTTGTTGAAAAGACCATTATGACTCAGTTCAGTGACTTTGGGGGCCTTATCAAAGATCAGTCGGCCATAGATCTGAGGGTCTATCTCTGAATTCTCAATTCGATTCCATTGATCTATATGTCTATCTTTGTGCCAGTACCATGCTGTTTTGGCAACTGTGGCTTTATAATAAGCTTCAAAATCAGGGAGTGTAAGTCCTCCCACTTTGTTTTTCCATTTTAGAGTGTCTTTAGCAATTCGAGGCATCTTCCCTTTCCAAATAAATTTGATAACTAGCTTTTCCAAGTCTGCAAAGTAGGTTGTTGGAATTTTGATTGGGATTGCATTGAATCTGTAGATGAGTTTGGGTAGAATTGACATCTTAATGACGTTTAGCCTTCCTATCCATGAACATGGAATATTTTTCCATCTTTTAAGGTCCCCTTCTATTTCTTTTAGTAGAGTTATGTAGTTTTCTTTGTATAGGTCTTTTACATCTTTGGTTAAGTTTATTCCTAGGTACTTGATTTTTTTAGTTGCTATTGAAAATGGTATCTTTTTCTTGAGTGTCACTTCAGTTTGTTCATTTCTAGCATATAGAAACATTACTGACTTATGTGCATTAATCTTGTATCCCACTACTTTGCTAAATTTGTTTATTAGCTCTAGTAGCTGTATCGTCGATTTCTCAGGGTTTTCTAGATATAAGATCATATCATCTGCAAACAATGACAGTTTTACTTCTTCTTTTCCAATTTGGATGCCTTTTATTTCTTTGTCTTGCCGGATTGCCCTGCTTAGCACTTCCAGCACAATGTTGAATAATAGTGGTGACAGCGGGCATCCTTGTCTTGTTCCTGATCTTAGAGGGAAGGCTTTCAGTCTCTCACCATTGAGTACTATGCTGGCTGTGGGTTTTTCATATATGCTCTTTATCATGTTGAGGAAGTTTCCTTCAATTCCTACCTTTTGAAGTGTTTTTATCAAAAAGGGATGTTGGATTTTGTCAAATGCTTTTTCAGCATCTATTGAGATGATCAATTGATTTTTCCCTTTTGACTTGTTAATGTGTTGTAATACATTGATTGATTTTCTTATGTTGAACCATCCTTGCATGCCTGGAATGAACCCCACTTGGTCATGGTGTATGATTTTTTTAATGTGTCTTTGGATTCGATTTGCAAGTATTTTGTTGAGGATTTTTGCATCTGTATTCATTAGGGAGATTGGCCGGTAGTTTTCCTTTTTTGTAGCATCTTTGCCTGGTTTTGGTATTAGATTGATGTTAGCTTCATAAAATGAGTTAGGTAGTGTTCCATTTTCTTCAATGTTTTGAGAGTTTGAGTAAGATTGGTGTCCGTTCTTTCTGGAAAGTTTGGTAGAATTCCCCTGTGAAGCCATCTGGCCCTGGGCATTTATTTGTGGGAAGATTTTTGATGACTGATTGGATCTCTTTGCTTTTGATGGGCTGGTTGAGGTCTTCTATTTCTTCTCTGGTCAGTCTAGGTTGTTCATATGTTTCCAGG
The DNA here is from genome assembly GCF_015220235.1 of Choloepus didactylus. Taxonomy (NCBI): domain Eukaryota; kingdom Metazoa; phylum Chordata; class Mammalia; order Pilosa; family Megalonychidae; genus Choloepus; species Choloepus didactylus. The sequence goes on along the minus strand of NC_051310.1, from coordinate 180,603,770 downwards.
AAATTGTCCATTTCTTCTACATTATCCAGTTTGTTGCCATACAGTTGTTCATAATATCCTCTTATAATTTTTTTAATTTCTTCAGGATCTGCAGTTATGTCACCTTTTTCATTCATTATTGTGTTTATATGGGTCTTCTCTCTTTTTGATTTTGTCAGTCTAGCTAGGGGCTTGTCAATCTTGTTGATCTTCTCAAAGAACCAACTTTTGGTGATATTTATCCTCTCTATTGTTTTTTTGTTCTCTATGTCATTTATTTCTGCTTTAATCCTTGTTATTTCTTTTCTTCTACTTGGTTTAGGATTGGTTTGCTGTTCATTTTCTAGCTTCTTCAGTTGATCCATTAGTTCTTTGATTTTGGCTCTTGCTTCCTTTTTAATATATGCGTTTAGTGCTATAAATTTCCCCCTTAGCACTGCTTTTGCTGCATCCCATAGGTTTTGGTATGTTGTGTTCTCATTTTCATTTGTCTCTATATATTTAGCAATTTCTCTTGCTATTTCTTCATTATCCCACTGATTGTTTAGGAGTGTGTTGTTTAACCTCCAGGTATTTGTGAATTTTCTAAGTCTCTGATGGTTATTGACTTCTAATTGTATTCCATTGTGGTCAGAGAATGTGCTTTGAATAATTTCAATCTTTTTAAATTTATTGAGGCTTGTTTTATGTCCCAGCATATGATCTATTCTGGAGAAATTTCCATGGGCACTAGAAAAGTATGTGTATCCTGGTGATTTGGGATGTAATGTCCTGTATATGCCTGTTAAATCTAATTCATTTATCAGATTGTTTAGGTTTTCAATTTCCTTATTGGTCTTCTGTCTGGTTGATCCATCTATAGGAGAGAGTGATGTGTTGAAGTCTCCCACAATTATTGTGGAAACATCAATTGCTTCCTTTAGTTTTGCCAGTGTTTCTCTCATGTATTTTGTGGCACCTTGATTGGGTGCATAGAAATTTACGATTGTTATTTCTTCTTGTTGAATTGCCCCTTTTATTAGTATGTAGTGGCCTTCTTTGTCTCTCAAAACATCCCTGCATTTAAAGTCTATTTTATCTGAGATTAATATTGCTACACCTGCTTTCTTTTGGCTGTAGCTTGCATGAAATATTTTTTTCCACCCTTTCACTTTCAGTTTCTTTGTGTCCCTGTGTCTAAGATGAGTCTCTTGTATGCAACATATTGATGGTTCATTTTTTTTGATCCATTCTGCGAATCTATATCTTTTAATTGGGGAGTTTAATCCATTTACATTCAACGTTATAACCGTGAAGGCATTTCTTGAATCAGCCATCTTATCCTTTGGTTTATGTTTGTCATATTTTTCCCCTCTCTCTATTAATATCCTTTATTGTACCCATACCGAATCTCTTTAGTACTGAACCTTTCTCCAAGTCTGTCTGTCCTTTCTTTGTTTCTCTGTCTGTTGGGCTCCCTTTAGTATCTCCAGTAGGGCAGCTCTCTTGTTAGCAAATTCTCTCAGCATTTGTTTGTCTGTGAAAAATTTAAGCTCTCCCTCAAATTTGAAGGAGAGCTTTGCTGGGTAAAGTATTCTTGGCTGGAAATTTTTCTCACTCAGAATTTTAAATATATCATGCCACTGCCTTCTCACCTCCATGGTGGCTGCTGAGTAGTCACTACTTAGTGTTATGCTGTTTCCTTTGTATGTGGTGAATTGCTTTTCTCTTGCTGCTTTCAGAACTTGGTCCTTCTCTTCTGTGTTTGACAGTGTGATCAGAGTATGTCTCGGAGTGGGTTTATTTGGATTTATTCTATTTGGAGTTTGCTGAGCATTTATGATTTGTGTATTTATGTTGTTTAGAAGATTTGGGAAGTTTTCCCCAACAATTTCTTTGAATACTCTTCCTAGACCTTTACCCTTTTCTTCCCCTTCTGGAAGACCAATGAGTCTTATATTCGGACGTTTCATATCATCTATCATATCCCTGAGGTCCATTTTGATTTTTTCAATTTTTTCCCCATTCTTTCTTTTATGCTTTCATTTTCCATTCTGTCATCTTCCAGGTCACTGATTCGTTGTTCAATTTCCTCCAGTCTTGTACTATGAGTGTCCAGAATCTTTTTAATTTGGTCAACAGTTTCTTTAATTTCCATAAGATCATCCATTTTTTTATTTAGTCTTGCAATGTCCTCTTTATGCTCTTCTAGGGTCTTCTTGTTATCCTTTTTATCCCGTACTATGGTCTCATTGTTCATCTTTAGTTCTTTGAGTAGCTGCTCTAGGTGCTGTGTCTCTTCTGGTCTTTTGATTTGGGTGCTTGGGCTTGGGTTATCCATATCGTCTGTTTTTTTCATATGCTTTATAATTTTCTGTTGTTTTTGGCCTCTTGGCATTTGCTGAACTTGATAGGGTTCTTTTAGGATTTGTAGACCAATTGAAGTCCTTATCTCTAATTTGTCAGATCTACAACTTCGTGGAGTACACTTTCTCTAACTAACCAGCAGGTGGTGTCCACGAGCTACCTGTTCTCCACAAGCCAGTTCTCCCCTGCTTAGCCTTTTTGGTGAGTGGGGGAGTGAGTCTTGTGGGGTCCAATTGGTGTACCAAGCTTGCGTGTGTAGTTGGTGTTGCCTGCCCTGTATATGGGGCGTGTTTCTGGGGAGTCAGGGGGGGGGGGTGGCTCTAACAATCAAATCTCCCTGGTAATCCTAGAGTTTTAAAGCTGCTGCAATAGTCTAATACTTCAGTTCAGTCCTGCCACAGTTTGTCTCTGCCACTGACCCACAAGTCCTTGGTATTGGTGTATGGCTTCTGAGACTTGCAAGTGGGCCCCTCTTCCAGGCTGTGCACCCCGGGTCCTCTGTTGAGGGATGACTGTGCTATGTCACAGGTGAGTGCCGTCCCCCCAGGGAAGTTCTGGGCTGCTGGGCTGTGTAGGGAGGCTCACATTCTGCTGAAATGATGACTGATTGGGGCTTTGTTAATTCACACTGCTCCACCTTCCCAACTCTGGGACAATCAGCTGAGGTTGCAGGGAAGGCTAATCTCCACGCCCAGTTTTGTCGTGTATGCCTGTTATTTGAAGTGCTTCCGTCACACTGGGTTGTCTGGGGCAGCTCTGGGCTATGGGGCTGGCTATGGGCAGGAGTGCTTCCTGTCCACCAGGATGATGGCTGTGAACGGACACCCCCCTTTTCTTGGGAAGTTGTGGTGTTTAGTGAATTTTCTCAGCCACTAGATTATTGCTTTTTGTCTCAGAGCTCTCTTAGTTCTGCTCTTGTCTTGACCTGCCCAAATTGCAAGTCTTTAAAGCTTTCTGTATTGGGCTTCTTAGAGTAATTGTTTTAGAAAAAGAAGAAAGGATTAAAAAAAAGGTCCCTCTTCAGAGATGTAATGGGCTATTGAAATGCTAAGAGACAAAGCAATTAGGGCCATTAAGGAAAGGTCCACAGGGCAGAGAGATCAGCTTTTCTTCAGGATTTGCATATGAGCCTCAGGGCCTGAGCTCTGCCCTTCCCCTTTCTATGTTCACCAGAACTCCAAAAATCCTCCGCTTTTATTTTGGAGTTTTTCGTGTTGTTTTTTTCTATGCCTGTCTAGTCTCTGCTGGGGTGGCTGCTCTCAGATTCTCTGGTGTCCGGTCTCAGTCTATCTATGGTTGGAGTTTGGATCAGTAGAATGAGTTTCTGATAAGGGCTGCCACTGCAGTTCTCCCTTCTCCTTCCCGGAGCTGACAGCCCCTCCTCCCACGGGACTGAGCCTGGCAGGGAGGGGTGCGGGTCCCCTGGCCACAAAAACTTACAGATTTCGCTGATCTCAGCAGTTCCACGTTTTCATGAGTGTTGTATGAAGTATGCCCAAAGTCAGATTGCTCTGTGGTGTCCAGTCCACGCAGTTCCTGGCTTTCTACCTACTTTCCTGGAGGAGTAACTTAATTCAGCAGTCCTCAAGGTATTCTTTAGGGTTTTCAGGAATGCTGTTGGTTGGGGCTTGGCATACTGTGGCAATTTGCAATATCTAACTGAAACTTGCATAAGAGTAACCTCCAGAATGACCTGTTAGCCACTGAATCTTTATTTTGTTTCTTTTCTGTTTCCCTGTGTTTAAGAAGGCAGTTGACACTGATATTTAAAGATAAGTAAAATAAAGTCTCTGATTTTGAGGAGTTGAGATTCTGGAAAGGAGGGAGATGTTGGGATATATCTACTCAATAACATATATCTCCTGTGATAAAAGAGGAGAGAGCTTTGGCAGTCAGGAGGAAGTCCAAGGGTCAATGATTCCTAAGTTCAGTATTAAAGATGAGTAATGGTAGTTAAGCAAATATGTGTGACTGGGCACACAGAAGGTTTCAGTAGAGAAGGACACCATGTATAGCCTGTCTAACTTTACTCACCTGAGGAATTAGTCATGTTCAGTTTTCTGATAGAACCTCATTGGAATAATTCTTAAAATCCCCACATTTTTTCACATTTAAAATTTTATATTAAGTTATATGAAACCCTATAAAACTTTCCAGGACCTTATTATAGGTAAAATTTGTTTGCAAAAACTATAGTGTATCCATGGAAGTCTTCTGTTTAAATAGCTATCCTCCCAATTCCATTAGGGAAAAGGCCAAAGTCTTTAAATAAAATGTGTTCCAAGGTCCTTCATATTGTCCTCTGATTGCCACTTTTTCTCAATTTCATGTTACTTTTCTCATTGCATATTGGACCAACCATGTTTATTACCATGTTGTTGTTGTTAACTTTTGGACTTTCTCTTATCTCCAAATAGTCCTACATTGCTTACAACCTCTCCTTTGACATTTATGCCTCCATCAGCAGAAGTACACATAGCATACTATATGCTGGGAATAAGAATTTCTTATCCTAAACCTCCAAGCTTCCATCAGCAGTTCCTAAAAGGAGGCTGTATCAGTTCAGAGACAAACCCTCTCCCCTTCCGACCTTTACCTGCAAAGTGGAGTGGGGCCCAAACCCCTAACATTTACTACCTTGCTTCCACTGTCTCTCTTGGACCATCCCCACTGCTCTCTTCATGCACTTAATTTCTGTTTATGTTAGTCACCACAAGAAGCCCGTATCTCTGGATATTTCCCCATTTCTCCAATACTCAATCAAAAACTCCACTTTTACTATATCCCATCCCTTTTTCCTTACTCAAGAACATTCCTCCAATAAATCTCCCCACCATCTACTGTTTCCATTCCCCTAAATCTTTCTAATTGGTCATTCAACTTGGCCACCTTATCTCTTCCACTATTTCCCAATTATCTGTTCCCCTTTATACCAAGCTTCCCCAAGAGTGCTGATTCCAGTTATTCCTCTCACATTTTATGTTGCTCCCTCCTCTTCACTAAATCCAGGCTTTGCAAAGCCACCAATATTGTGCCTATTGCTAAATCCAATGGTAGATCTTCATGTCAAATCCCATTGGCTTTTTGGTAAAATTTATCAAAATTGCCATTCTTCCTACTTGAAACATTGTTTTGGCTTTTAGGAAAATGCACCTTCCTTATTTTCCTTCCAAATCACTGGTTTTCTGTTTCTCTGTTTCCTTTGTGAAATGTCTCTCATCTTTTTGGGGGCATTAACATAGAAATGCTCCAGGGCTCAGTCTTTGTTCTTCTCCTATTCTATATACATACTCCATCCCTTGATGATCTTACTCTCACAGAATTAAATTCCTATCTCAGTCCTTCCAGGTGATTTGGCTCTTGCCTCATTTCCTACAATTCTTTTCCTTACCTTTTCTCTTCCTTGCTGGCACTTGAAGTTTGTTAGGAATATCCCAACCTTCAGTGGATTGCTATTACTTCTGCCTGCAGTGCTTTTCCCTCAGATATTTCAATGGCCCTCTCTCTCACTTCCTTCAAACACTTGTTCAAACATAACCTGCTCAGTGTAAATTTCTTGATCAATCAGTTTAAAATTGCCTCTTTCTCTCACCCTATTACTGATGATATACTTCCCAGGTTTATTTTTCTCCATACTACTTATCACCTAACTTATTACATATTTTACTTATTTATTCTTAGATTTGTGCATCCACCTAATGAAATGTAAAATGTATAAGAAAATAATTTTTTTTCTATTTTTACTATTGATGTATATCCAGTGCTTAGAAAACTGCATGACAAGAGGTAGGTGCTTATAAATAACTGTTGAATATGAATTGAAAAATAGAAAACTGCCCACTTTATGTGTCTGTCTTGATTTTCCTCCCTTCTTCCAGCAAGACTTACTTGGCTCTACATGGTCAGGTCTCATCAGCATATGCTTTCCTAGTGGAATCATTGTGTTTACACATTGTTATTACTTTTTTCATTGCTTGTCTCCTTTTCTACACCTTGATTGTATTCTCTGAGAGTGCAGAGGCCAAGTCTTATTTGTTGTTCAGTATAATACTAAGTATTTAGAAGAGTTCCTGTGAAAACTATATTTTCAATTCAACAGATTCTTAATGTCTTTTGGGATTAGAAGGAAATGTATATTAAAATACTGGCAAAAGTGATCAACATATATTGTAATTTATGTAACTTCTTAGAAAGCATTTCTTTTCCTAAAATCAGTACTTGAAAATAAAATGTTTGTTGCATCAACTAGATTCCCAATATAATAAATATTTTTTAAGGGCAAGAATATAATGATTTTTTGACCATGCTTGTCCAATGTTTTGGTTTCTCCTCATACAATTTCAGAATATGCATTAGCAAATATTGTGATGTTTTTCAAATGTTCTTATAAATGTGCTTTATTTTGCAGCATTATCTCTATTTTTTTTTGTTTGATGCATGCTCATATATCCTGCTCCATATAGCTAGCTACATCTCTCTATATATGTACTTGCCTTATAAACTGTAAAATTATTGTCTTAGCCTGAGTTCCCCAGAAAACAGAGATTTAGGCATGCTTTTATGCTAAGGCTTTATTGGGAGGTGTAATCTTAAACTTGCAAGTGTAATAGAAAAAAAGTAGGCAAGGCAGAGAAGTAGGAAAAGCAAATACAAGGTGGTGCCTTACCAAGATGGACATGGATTCACAAGAAAAGAGAGAAGGGACTTGAAAGGCTCAGTGGAATCCGTGCACCTTGGAACAGAATGGAGGATATGAGAGGGAAATAGAGTGGACTTTTTCTGCTGATTTCTTCCTGTTCCTTATCTCTCTTTTACCCATTGATAAATCTGTCACTTGAGGCATTAACTACCATGCACTTTTGGGTTGGGTCACCTGGACTTTTCAAGAAGCCATTTGGGAAGCCAGATTTCTTGCCATACACCATTGTGGGAAGAACCACTGCTCTGGAAGGGTTGAAACTGGACAGCGGAGCCACTGAGGATCTGCTGTGGAGGCCCAGTGGAAGCAGTATTGAAGCTTGGCCCCAACCAAGAGGGAGACTGAGCTAGCTGCCTGTGTAGAAGATAAAACTTCAGTTGCTTCATCTTCTGCTGAACAAGAAGCCAACACCCAAGGGACACGTGAGGTTCAGCAAATCCAGGGACACACATGAACTGGGTTCAACACAGACTTGTGCACATAGTAGGTAATTATACACTTCCCATATTGATTACCAGAAACATAATAAAATGTAGATTTTGCCCTATGAAGCAAAATAATATTTAGTTACAGGGCTTATGCTTCTCTGTTAAGAGTATTTTAATTGAATATTAGGGAATAGACTCATGCAAAAGAAGTTGACATTTAGAACATTCATGAGTGTTTAAAGTATTGCTATGCCAACCTACACAGTTCCTAAGTATGCAGCCCTAGGAATGATGCTTTGTCTTAAAGGAGGATGTTTTATTGAAGTCTTTGTTTAATGCTTGACAATGTACTTCATTATTGATCAATAAAAATATTATAATGGGGATGGGTCATCGAAGAGTTTGCTGGAGGACAATACATCATTTGACCCAATTTTAATAGTCAACCTGGAATCATAATTAGTCACACACTTAACATTAAAATTATGACTTATTTCTGGCACTGGATTCAAATAATGGTAAAAGGAAAAGTGAAAAACAAAATGTAATATTTTAAAATGAAATCACTATGAAAGGTTTGTTTCAAATTCAAAGTACCCACTTAAGGGTTCTAATGTTTTGTTCCTGAGTGGAGTGAGATTTTATTAAGAACATAAATTGCGTTATTTGTATGATTATTAAAATAATACATCTTCAGCAGAAAAATATAACTGAGAAACTTTAATTGCTGAAAATTTAATGATGCTGACCCTACTGTTTGTCAAGATTTGTATGTGTTTACTTTCTTCTATTTTATAGAAAATTGGGATAATGCTACACATATGGTTTTGTGACATCTTTCCTCTAAATAGTGCAGGATAAAAATATTTCAAAACTCACAAAATATTCTTCTGTAACATTTTTAATTTGAATATGTCATACTCTAACTTTTCTCTATTTTTTACATTCATACTGCTTCATACTTTTCACTATTGTTATTTTTAAAAAGACTTTGTTGAAGATATTTTTGCATAAATCTTTGTAAACAAACCTGATTTTATCTTATGGAGAATTTCAGGTATGTAATCTTTGGGTTAGATATTTGAAACCACAGGATATTGAAAAAGTGTGGAATTGCTACACTAAGAGAGTATAATAACATTCTTACTAGAAGTGTAAAAGTGTTTCTATTTCATCATAATTTGGTCCAAAAAAAATAATGTCTATGTTTTAAGTGAAAATGCATTGACTTTTAAAAATTTAAAAATCTTTTAAATCACTCTTTTTTCCAAAAGTTATTTCTGAGATATTTTTCTAAATGGATAAATTAAGCATATTTGTGCATGCTGCTTTGTCATTATGTTACTATTTGTTGAAGTACCTGCTTTTTCCCATTTTCCCTGTGGCAGGCTCATTGTTTCTTTTTCACTTGTAAGTGCAAATTTACATCAAGGATACTGTGTTGGGTTGAAGTTGTTATGTACCCCAGAAAAAGCCATGTTCTTTTAATCCTTTCTTGTGGATATAAACCTTTTGTGGGTGGAACTTTTGGTTTCATTACTTTAATTGATATGTGACCCAGCTCATTCAAGGTGGGTCTTAATCATTTATTAGAGCCCTTTATGAGAGGATAAAAGGCAGAAAAGGCCAAGGGAGCCTAGAGAGAAAAAAGTCCCAGAGATGCTGAGAGAGGACCCACAGAATCTCAGAGAGGAGGCTACTGGAAACAGGAGCTGAAAACAATGAAACTTTGAAGTGAAGGACCAGCAGATACCAGCCATGTGCCTTGCTATCTGATAGGGGAACCCTGGATGCCAGAAGCCTTTCTTCAGGGATCTCCCTCTTGATGCCTTTCTTTTGATATTATCAAGGCCTTAGAACTTTAAATTTGTCAGCTAATACATTTTCATTGAAAAAGCCATCCCATTTCTGGTATATTGCATTCTGGCAGCTTTAGCAAACCAAAACAGGTTTTGATACTGAGAGTGGGGTGCTGTGATATGCAAATATGAAAAATGCTGGAATGACTTGATAAATGGGTAAGGGGGAAACTCTGGAAGAATTGTGATAGGAAAGGCCTAGAATGCTTTGAAGAGACTGTTTGTAGAAACATGAAAGCTAAAGGTATTTCTGATGAGGCTTTAAACAGAAATGATGAATGTATCATTGCCAACCAGAAGAAAGGCAATCTTTGTTTTAAAATGGCAGAGAATTTGGCAAAATTGAATCCTGGTGTTGGGTAGAAGGCAGAATTTGAAAGTGACAAGCTTGGATACCTAGCAGAGGAAATTTCCATACTAAATGTGGAAAATGAAGCCTTGCTTCTCCTTACAGCTTCTAGTAAAATGTGAGAGGAAAGGGTTAAGGTGAAAACTGAACTATTGGATACAAAGAAACCAGAAATTGACAGTTTGGAAAATTCTGAGCTTTCAGAAAATGAGTCTCTGGAGAATAGTGCCCCATGTGAGAATTAAACCAAACATGGAACCAGCCAGCCATTTCAGTGCAAGTCAGGATTGGAGATGGAGTTATCCAGAAAGAATATGTGGAAAGTCCTATTGTCTGATGGTTGGGACCCCTGTGTGCTGTGTGCAAAACCATGTGAGATCTGTATGGATGGAACCACTGCCAGCTTGGACTAAAAAGGTCAGAAAAGGGACAGATTGAAGGAAAAATGAGGTATGAAGCCAAGAAACCTCTGGTCAGGAGAGCAGAACCACACATGCACAAGTAAAGGGTGATTTTGCCCCAGAGTTTGCAGAGGGCATACCTTCCTCCTTGTGGTTCAGGAAGAATGTGGCCACCCCAGGGCTCTCAGATACCTGGGGGATTGAGAGGAGCTTGACTGCTCTGTTGTTCGTGAAGAGAGCTACTGCCCCAGGCTTCCGAGAGGGTGGAACCCATTATCCAGGAATTGGAGAGAGCCTGGCCACCACCTCACTCTTCTGGGGGGGGGGGGGAGGTGGCAATGAGCCTATGCCCCACAGATGGCAGAGAGTCTGGCTGCTGCCCTGATGCTTGAGGAGGGTGGAACAGGGAACATGGTCATCTCCCCAATGTTTGGAGATGTTGGAACCCTCACCTCAGTGTTTGGAGACAACAGGGCCACTGCACAAGCCCTTTGAAATAGTGGGACTGATGCTTTCTCAAGCCCCAAGGATAAAACATCATTTTATGGATGACTTTCAGACTTGGAAATCTAATGGAGTATGCCCTGCTGGGTTTCAGAACTGTTTATGTCTGGTGACCCCTATTTTCCTTCCAATTTCTCCTTAGGGAAATGGGAACATTTATCCTATGTCTCTTCCTCCTTTGTATATTGGAAGCAGATAACTTGTTTTACATTTCACAGGTTCACAGCTAAAGGAGAATTTTCCCTTAAGACAGACCAACACTGTAACTGATTTTGATGGGACTTTGTACTTAATACTGTTACTAAAATGATATAAGCCTTTGTGATATTGTGATGGAATGAATGTATTTTGCATATGGAAAGTACATGTCTTTTTGGAGTCTAGAGGTTGGAGTGTGTTGGTTGAAGCTGTTATATACCCCAGAAAAGGCCATGTTCTTTTAATCCATTCCTGTGGGTGTAAACCTATTGTTGGTGGGAACTTTTGGCTGGGTTATTTCAATTGAGATGTGACCCAGTCCATTCAAGGTGGGTCTTAATTCTTTACTGGAGTCCTTTATGAGAGGATAAAAGGTAGAAAAGGCAAGGGTGCTTAGAGAGGAAAAATCCTCTTAGATGCTAAGAGAAGACCCACAGAAACTTAGAGAGGAGGCCACTGGAACCAGGAGTTGAGAGCAACAAAATCTGGGAGTGAAGGACCAGCAGACACTGGCCATGTGCCTTGCTATCTGACAGAGGAACCCTGGATGACTGCAACCTTTCTTCAGAGAAGGTATCCCCCTCTTGATGCCTTAATTTGGACATTTTCTTAGCATCAGAACTGGAAATTTGTAAGCTAATAAATTCCTACTGTAAAAGCTAGCCCATTTCTGGTATATTGCATTCTGGCAGCTTTTGCAAGCTGGAAAAGATACCCTCCATGGCAGTTTGGAACTGTATTGCCCCAGGAAAACATGTCCTTAAACTTAATCCATTCCTGTGGGTATGAAACTATGGTAAGTAGGACCTTTTGATGAGGTTACTTCAGTTAAGGTCTGTCCCACCTCAATCAGGATGGGTCTTAATCCTATTTCTGGAGTCCTTTATATGACAATAAAATTCAAACAGAGAGAGAGAAAACCACAGAGGGAGCAGCCTAAAGCAGAACATCATCAGAAACTGGAAAAGAGGTTAGGGACAAGGAAACACCAGCATGTGCCTTGCTATGTGACAGGGTAAGAAACAAGGATCACCAGCAGCCAGCCCTAGAATGTGAGTCTTCAGGAAGAAAGCATCACCTTGATGTTGCCTTGATTTGGACTTTTCTTTAGCCTCAAAACTGTGAGCCATTAAAATTCCATTGTTTAAGTCAACCCACTGCATGGTATTTTCTTGAGCAGCCGAGGGGGAAAAAAAAACACTTTCCATTTATTTTATTTTATAATTATTTTATCTCAGTTTTTTTCTCTTTAATCCTTCATGCAATATCTTTTGAAACAGTGTTTCACTTTTACCAATAAATTCATTTGTTATTTCTGTATTGTTTCCTTCTCTGCTCTTAATTCTTGCAATGTTTTTCACCACCTCTATTTATTAATATGAAGCTTTCTGCATGCCAGGCACTGTTCTTTACAAAATATTCACTTATCTAATCTTTACAAAATAACACTACAAAATAATATTACAGAATAAGGAGGAAACCTAGGTATAAAAAATACTTTAAAATTTCCCCAAACACAGCACAACAGCATATAAATTGCAGAGCCAGAATTTCAATCTAAGTGGTCTAGCTCTGTAATCCATGTGCTTAACCATTATGATGAACTGCTGCATTTTATTAGAGATATTATCATTATTTTAATTTTTAATTCTCATAGTGCTTTGTCATTAATGATATATATTTTCAGTAGGGAATTTCTTCCTTTTCTTTCTTTAGTTGGAGATTCTAGGGTGCCAGAATGATTTTTGAGTAATTTATTCTTATCTCATGATTGGAAATAACTCTCTGAGCAAACAATAAATCCATATGTAGAGGAAATTTGCTCTTTCAGTTTCTATTTAGTCCTCTATTTTTACTATTGGGTAATCACCAAAATTATATGACATTAGAATATTTTCAACTTTTAAATTAATATCTCCCACATGCAATTTTGTTAATGCAAAAATTTCTTAATTAATCTAGCCTCTTAGTTCATCAAGTTAAGCTTTAGAAATACTTTGTCAATTGGGAAAAGTTTCTATTAGAATTTATTTTTAATTTGGACTGGCTTGAAATGGTTAAGCTCACTGAAGGGAAATTCACACCTTTATAATATTAAATTTTCCCTTCCAGAATGTGGCACAAATTTCCAATTATTTCAGTTTATTTTTATGTACCTAAGTAATGATATATTATATTTTTCAACATAGAATTCCTGCATTAAATGTACTTATATGAGTAAACAAAATGAATTTACAGGAATAAATGAATGGTGGGGTGGATATATATTTATATAGATTATTGATTTAAAGTAACTCTTCTGTAACTGCCTAACATAATGGCTATATTATTTGTTTATTTGTTTTCATTTCAATCCCATACCCTGTTATGATTACTGTTTTGTATGTATATGCTCCCAAAGTCTTGGGAAGATATTAGGACACAGATTTTAAATCATTTAAAAAAATTTTTTTCCCTAGTAAATATCAGAGACACAAATATTTGTAAAATGAATGCTTTCCTCTTCCCTGTTCAAAGTCGAGATCCCTCAGCCCTTTTTATTAGACCCACATATCTTAAACAATTAACGTGGAAACCACTAGAAGTAGTATAATTGATAAAACATGATGCATTTTTAAAATTTATATATATATATACATATATATATACATAACTGAGATTGTTCAAATACCATACAACTATCCAAAGATCCAAAGTGTACAATCAAATTGCCCATGGTACCATCATACAGCTGTGCATCCATCAACACAAGTAATTTTTTTTAAGTTTTAGAACATTTTCACTACTCCAGAAAAGAAATAAAGACAACAAAAAAAGGAAACTCAAAAGCTCCCACACCCCTAACCATGCCCCCTCCATTATTGATTCATAGTTTAATAAATTCCCATCTTTTAACCTCCAACTTTCCTTCCGGTGACATATGTGACTCTGAGCTTCCCCTTTCCACCACCTCACACACCTTTCAGCACTGTTAGTTATTCTCACAACATGTTACCTTCACCCCTGTCCATTTCCAGACATTTAAGTTCACCCTAGTTGAACATTCTGCTCATAATAAGCAACTGTTCCCCATTCTTTAGCCTCGTTCTATATCCTGGTAACATATTTCATGTCTATGAGTTTACATATTATAATTAGCTCGTATCAGTGAAACCCTGCAATATTTGCCTTTATGTGTCTGTCTTATTTCACTCAATATAGTGCCCTCAAGATTTCTTCATCAGCCCATTTCTTTTAAGATGTTTTGTTCACACACCATGCATCCCATCCTAAGTAAATAATCATTGGTTCTTTTCGTATTCAGCTCCATCACCACTATCTATATAAGGACATCTCCATTTCTTCCACAAAGAAGGAGGAAGAGTCAAAGAAGGCAGAGAGACAAAAGAAAAAGAAAAAAGAAAGAGAGAGAAAAAAACTAAAAAACAAAAAAACCCAATCTTGACAGCTAGAAAGTAGAATAAAGAGTCAGAAAACATCATCAATGCCAGGAGTCCCATACCCTCCCCCCACCATGCATTTAGCTTTGGTATATTGCCTTTGTTATATTAAAGGAAGCATAATAGAATGTTTCCATAAATTATAGTCTCTAGTTTGCATTGATTGTATTTTCCCGCCAATCCCACCCTATTTTTAACATCTTGTAATGTTTTCATTCATTTGTTCTACTTCATGTAAAAATATATTTGTATCTTTTATTACAATCATTGAGCACCCTAGGTATCCCTGCATTACACAGTCCCAGTGTTTATCCTTTGTCTTTTGTTCTGGTGTCCCACATGGACCCAATCTTCCTCTTTCAACCATACTCACAGTCATCTTGTTCAGTGTAGTTACATTACTGTGCTAATATCTCCCAAAATTGTGTTCCAAACCTCTCACTCCTGTCTTTTCCTTTCTGTCTGCAGTGCTTCCTTTAGTGTTTCCTGTACAGCATGCATTTTGTTCACAAACTCGGTCATTGCCTGTTCATAAGAGAATATTTTAAGCTCTCCCTCATATTTGAAGAATAGTTTTGTCCAATATAGGATTCTTGGTTAGTGGTTTTTATTTTTCAGTATCTTAAATATATCACACCACTCCTTCTTGCCTCCATGGTTTCTATTGAGAAATCCGCACATAGTCTTATCAAGCTTCTTTGTATGTGATAGATCGCTTTTCTGTTGCTGCTTTCAGGATTCTCTCTTCATCTTTGGTGTTTGATAATCTGATTATTAAGTGTCTTGGCATGGGCCTATTCAGCTCTATTCTGTTTGGGGTACTCTGTGCTTCTTGGATCCAAAATTTTATGTCTTTCATAAAAGATGGGAAATTTTCATCGATTATTTCCTCTATTATTGCTCCTGCCCCATTTCCCTTCTCTTCTCCTTCTGGGACACCAATGACACATTCATTCTTGCTCTTCATTTTGTCCTTAAGTTCCTGGAGCCATTGCTCATATTTTTCCATTCTTTTCTCTATCTGTTCTTTTGTGTGTAGGCTTTCAGATGCCTTGTTCTCCAGTTCCTGAGGGTTTTCTTCTGCTTCTTCAGATCTGCTGTTGTATGTTTCAGTTGTGTCTTTCATCTCTTGTGTTGTGGCTTTCATTTCCATAGATTCTGCCAGTTGGTTTTTTGAAGTTTCAATTTCTACCTTATGCATGCCCAGTGTTTTCTTTATATGGTTTATCTCTTTCACCATATCTTCTCTAAACTTTTTGAACTGACTTATTATTAGTTGTTTAAATTCCTGTATCTCAGTTGAAGTGTAAGTTTCTTCCTTTGACTGGGCCATGACTTCATTTTTCTTAGTGTAGGTTGCAGTTTTCTGTTGTCTAGGCATGGTTTCCTTGGTTATCCCAATCAGGTTTTCCCAGCCCAAAATGGGCTCAGGTCCCAGAAGAAAGAAATATTCAGTATCTGGTTCCCTGAGGGTGTGTCTTAGAAAATTGGTACACCCTGTGATCCCTCAGGTCACTGTGCTTTTCTGCCACCTATTGGCCTGTAACTCCAGGTTGGTGTAAGAAAGTGTGGCCTGTGGCTGTTTTCTCCTAGGTTCTGGGGTCTGGTTCTGAATGGAAGGAAGGTAGTAGAGCTGGGCCCCACCTCTTTCCCCTTGGGGAAGATAACACCCCTAGGGAGAGATCATTAGCATTTGAATAGACTCTGCCTGTGCTATCTCTACCCTTGTCTGGGTCAGAGTGCTGGGAACTGAAAATGGTTGAGGCTTTCTCCACTGAGCCAAAACAGGAACAGAAAGCCCCCTTCAGGCAAGTCTGTGGCCACCCTCTGGCTTTCCATGGTCACTCATCATCCAAAGCCTCTGTCCGCTTGTTGGGGATTTGTAGCTCAGAATGAGCAGTCCGTGCTTGTTAATTCAAATCCCATTTGTAGCTCAGCTGAGCTATATTTGCTTGCTGTTGAGAGCTCCTCTCTGGCTCCACGAGGCTTTGCAGCTTGGGCTGTGGGGGGAGGTTTCTCCTGGATTGAATCCACAGTTTTTACCTACAGATTTTATGCTGCGATCTCAGGCATTCCTCCCAATTAGGTTGGTGTATGATGAGTAGACAGTCACATTTGTCCCCCCTGCAGTTATTCTGGATTATTTACTAGTTGTTCCTGGTTGTTTAGTGGTTGTTCCAGGGGACTAACTAGCTTCCACTCCTCTCTATGCCACCATCTTAGATCCTCCCTGATGCATTTTTATAAATTATTTTTGACATAGAATAAAACAACTTGAAATGAAGGTTTTCTTTAAAATGTTAAATACCATCATTTTTAAATAACTGAAATTGTCTCTAAGTGTGGTCAGAGGTGATATGGCCTGTGAGTAGAAGTTCTCTATTTGTTGACATTTGAGGGGTCCTCTCATGAATTTGAAACCACTAAAAACAGCAAGAGTTTTCAGGCAATAGATGGGGAAGTTCCTTAGAGGTGCTTATCTGTTTTGTTTACTTCTTTGTTTGTTTTGTAGCAGCAGGTAAGCCTTCCAAACATCAAGAATTAATTATGGTTTCAGGAAAACACAAACTCAAAAAGTTCCAGGAAAATGTTTTGACATTGTACTTACTGTTGTTATTTTCCAATTATTAAAGTAGATGAAGATTACATTTTATCATAATGATATATTCAAATTTAAAACAAGCTATCATAGATTGTTTTATTTATAAATAGAGGTAAAATAAAATTATGTTTATTTGAAACTAGTTAAATTTTTCTTTAATTCTGTGGTGTGTCTGTATAGTATTTGGCATTTTATGTCAGTATAAATTTGGGAACTCAAATGAATTTCCTTTGCAATTTATGCATCCATAACCTGAAGAACATCAGACGAGAGAAAGATTTCGAGTCATAGAAAACCTTTCATGGCACATTAACAGTGTGCATGTGTGTGTATGTGTGTCTGTTGTGCTTATTTGCATTGATTTACTTTACAATGAATTATTTTAATACTTTATTTAATACTTTTTAATACTTTATTTTAATACTTTATCAAAACTGATGTTTGGATGGTCATGGTTTTAATATTCTTGAGGAAAATGAAAACAAATGGACAAAAAAGGTGTTTATTGAGAGCTGACATACTCTATTTGTTTGAAGGAAGAAAAAAATAAAAGGAAATATAGCTCCACATGCAATAACTCTTGTTATATCACAAATGTGCTAAGATGATTATTCAATCCTTTCGAAAGATGCAAAGTAGGTTAGATTATTATATTGTTTTTCAAATGTAGAAAGTGTTGTTTGGAGAGGTTACTGTTTAGAGTCAAAGTCTCCCAATTAGTAACTGATATAGCCATGACTCCAACACAATTCTGTTTTACAATTTCCATTACCCTATCCTGCCATCAGAAGCTTTTAACAAGTAGCTGGAGAGATGAAATTGTGGCTCAGGATGATGTAACTAGGGAGGATTTTATTTAGACCTGGCTTTGAAGGATGGAGAACAGTGAAATAAAATGAGAGAAGGAAAGAAACTTTTTAGACTGATGGATAAAATAAGCAAAACAGAGAGTTTCAGAGGATCAACAGAGCAGGGGATGACCTGCTTGACCAGAACACATACAGGAAAGTTGGATTCAAGTGGTAACAGGTTGGAGAGATTGAGAGACCTGAGTTAAGGGAAGACTCTATTACTAGGCAGATTGTTTCACATATAATGATGTGAGTAATATGGAGCCATGGAGGTTCATAGAAGAATGACATGATGAATACAGCTTTGCAGATTATGGAAAAAGAGTTAAAATATGTTAGAAGTAAAGAGGTGGAAGAATGAGGTAAGTTAAGATTCTTTTTCAGTAAAATTGGTATTAATTTCATTTATATCTTCCCAAAACATATAAATGTTGATTCATGCACTTAATATATAAAATATAAATCCAAAAGATGTCAATAGTGATTAGTGTTAAGATGATAAAGTTGTAATTTTCCTCCCCTGTAAGCTCTTTTTTTAATATTTATTTACCATTGACCTATTTTTCTGAATTTTCTTGTGTGTCTATTAGTTTTCCATGCTGAGTAACAACATAAATTTATTATCTCACAGTTACTATAGGTCAGGAACCTGGGCAGTGCTTTAGTTGGTTCTTTTGCTACATGTCTCACAAGGCTACAGACATGATGTGAAGAAAGAAGGCAATCTCATCTGAGGCTCGGTGTTCAATTCCCAGCTCACAAGGTCGTTGGAAGAATTTATTTCTCAAAAATGAGAGTTGCAGAAATCATGATAGCTTGTTTCTTCAAGGCTAGCAGGGGTGCTCTTTCTGACTACTAGACTTTTTTTAATAGGAACATCTGATTAACTTAAAGTTAACTGATTAGAGACTTTACATTTCAAAATCCCATCGTCTTTGCTGTATTCTATTGGTTAGAAGCAAGTGGCAGGTTCTGCCCATATGCAAGGGAAAGAGATTACACAAAGGTAGAAATATTGAGGGCCATCTTAGAATCCTGCCTATTATACTTTGTGACCACAGTTTGGAAATAATTTAAGAGAAACCAAATAATATTGTGTTTATGTTATCCTAATTTGTAATTTTTTTTCACTTATTGAAACTAGCATGGTAGGAAAAAAAACACTAATATTCTCGATAAAAAGTAACACCATGCTTATAAAAGTTTTATTATCTTTTCATAACTCAGAATAGACTTTGTGAGGTAATTTTAATATTATCTATAGAAGTATTCTTCAGATACTTGACCTAATTCAGAATTGGTGCTTTGGAAAAGGGTCCCTTTACCAAATGTGGATACACTTGAACTCTTTCATGATGTGAAAAGTGGGATATCTTAAAAGATTTTCCCATCATTTAAACTTTTATAATATTGTAACATTTATCCATACCAGTCAAGGAGTACTTGTGTCCCACTTGTGTTTTAGATTGTATAATACAAAAGCATGTAATATTCTCAAATGATATTTTTCTGACTTTAAGATTGTTTTATTTCAGTCTTTCAGGAAATGGAAAAATAGTCTAAATAATTCATTTCATAATATTGGATTCCATTTAAAAATGCAAATATTTCATGAAAATTATACTTAATAAATAAGAAAAGTTTAAAGTGCATGAATATAAGTCTAGACAGGAATAATTTTCTTTTGTTTTAGAATGTTTATGCCTCAGATATTACCAATTTATGTATTTAGATAATTTAATTTAAATTAATATAATTTTTTTCTAAATGTAGATGTGTTCAGGCCAAACATTGTTGAATTTAATGTTAAATAGTTATTATAACTTGATTTAATCCAATCTACAAATTATGACTTCCACTTCCATTTTGCCTTTTTTAATTTCCAAGTTAAACTGTACTAACAATTCATTTGATGAGACACATTGGAAGTTCTGTCACTAAATCCAACTTTAACTTGGAACTCTGCTGAGCTGGGTGAAAGATGAATACTTTCACTTGAGAAATTACATTGGTTAAATAGGGTTGCCCACTGTTCAAGCACTATATTCTGCTGTCTTATAAAGTAAATACCATCTGAAAGGTTATACATAATTAGAAATATAACCTTTCCACAATTAACCAGAACTTCTTCCTGTGCCAACTCCCTGGAACATTCTTACCATTGTGATGGGAATGTTACAAGTGGATGAACACCCTCTGTTCATCAGGGGTTCTTTTTCTCATCTAAAATTCAGAAGATTTTAAAAGCTGTATTGATCTAAAAGCACTTTCTTCCTGCCCATGTTGCTTTCTCTGTAAGCTTTGCTGCCTGTTAATTGTTCTTGAATTGGTAACCATAATAAGCAGCTCCCACTGTGGTCAATTATCAGGCAGTAGAACTTAGAACAGCGGGGACTATTTGTTAATATGATTCTTTGATCAACTCAAAAATAAGAAGACTTTTGAGGGTGACATTTAAAACACGTGGATTTCAATTTTTAGACAAAGTGAAAGTCTGAGTAAAATTCCAGCAATTCACAAGGACTATCATATTAAGCAGGATAAGGACTATAAGGCATTTAGGAGGCAGAAAGAGACAACACAGATGATTATAATTTGTCAAAGCAATGCAGCCTAGTAGATACTGATCCTAAAGCCTTCCGTCTACCTACAAGGATATGACATTATTTACTGTGAGATAAGGGGCTACTAAAATCTCCCTGATCATATAGATTCTCTCTTACTATATAGAGAACCCTGATTTAAACCTTGGAAATTCATGTTAAAATAAAAGTATGGTCCTAGCCAATGATAGCCTATCATTCTCTTAAAGTGATTTATGGCAAACTAAAATCAGATTATGAGAGTGGATGCCACTGAGGTAAAGAGAATGATTCCTGATTTCTGTTGAGAGCAGATGAGAGCCAGACATAAAATGCCTGGCTATCCTTACTTGTTTTGAACCCTCTTCCTTTTGCCTATCAATCTACAATGCATCTAGCAGCACTTGAATATTTCCAAAAAGGCCATGTATAAACTATTGGTATGCATAAAAATTAGTTCCATTTCCCCTCAAGAAGACATATTCTGGAAAGAGAATTACACAGGTCCTGGAAATGCTCTCAGGTAATTTGAATAGATATTTCAGTGTCTTAGGGGTCCAAAGCATGGCCTGGAATGGGTGAAAGGCTTCATGTGGGCACATCTTCTTGGCCCCATTGACCATGGGGTGTCATATGAGCAGGATCAGAACTGGACACTCAAAAGACAGGGTCCAACATGGGGGTCCCTGATTGCTCATGTATCTTAGTTGAATTGTCCTCCTTATTTTCTTAGGTTTTTTTTTCTTAAAAATGTCCTGTGTATCTATTCATTTCCTGTAACTCACTGGTTTATTGTTACTATCTAGAATATTTAAATGGATAATAATTTTCCTCCCATATAATAAAGTTCTTTTCTGATCAATATTTTGTGATCAAAGTGATTTTCCGATCAATATTACCTAACATCATAAAAATAGTTATTTACCTTTAAAAAAGTTTATATTTTAAATTAAGTTTAAAATACATTTATTTTTAAAAAGTTCATATTTAAAAATAGCATCAAGTTTATCTTGGTGAATATTTTTAAAAAATTATTTAAAAACTCTTGTCAATATTTAGGAAGTGATGTCATAAATTATAATCAGATTAATTGAGCAAATCTAACTTCAAGAACCACATAGTAATCAAGATGTTATTGTCAATGGAGTAATATTTCATTTTTATTATTGCAATGGTATCTGAGAAAATAGATATATTTCATTTTTTGTAATTCCTTTATTTTGCCCATAAAACTTTTAATCTCTTCTGATTTCATGTTTAATTTGACTTTCATTAACTTAAACTTTATTCCACCTTAATATTTTCTTAGGAAATTTAGAATAAAAATCTTTTCATTCCACCTGAATTTCTGGAAATGTTAGTATTAGATTTTTCCTTCTGTAAAATGAAATAATTCATTTTGATAATTTCAGATTTTTGAAGCCAAATCCAGAGATCTCAGTGTTGAGACAAATTAATTGGGTGAAACTGGGAGCTTAATTACTCATTAGATAAGGAACCTAGTTCCCTGATGCTTTTGCCAGTTTAAATGACATGAAAGGGCCAAGACTGCTGGATAAGGAATGCCCATAAACAATATGTTTCATAATTCTAGTGGAAAATAATTTTATATAACAAAGACATATGGTTTCATTTTGAAAGAATATAAAGGGAACCTTACATTTACTAAAGATACCCAATAATTCATCTGGATGAAAATAATTCATTGACCAAAATGCTGGGAAGGCTGCTCAGCACAGAATGTCACTAATTAGGGAGAAATGGATGTTGCCAGCAGACAAATGCCTTCTCAAATGAAAAGTCTGCCCCAGGTAACTCTTCTCTGCCCCCCCCCAGGTTAACAGTTAGCTGTGGAACAGGATTCTCAGCTCAGCCATAGAAGAGCAAATATCAGAGGAAAAGTCTATGATCTTCACTCTGTATTAAATGGGAAATATCACTAATTCTCTCTTGGCTTGAAAGAAAGAATAACGTATAAGCCCTTTTTCAACTTGTTTAGGAACTAAGTAGGTAATTACTAAGGTCATCTCATGCACCCCTTTTCTAGTCTATCAGATTGAAACCCCTATGCTATTAAAAACAACAAAAACTCTGTTTAGACCTAACTAGTGTGTAAGGTTTGACTTTACTGAACTTGGTAAATACAATATGTGTTTTAAAATGTAAAATACCTTCATTGAACCATACTTGGAGTTCCAATTTAGCCCAAATTTTGAATCTGTCCCCCACCCCAGCTAATGGTGAAAAGATCATTTTGCACTTTTGAGAATTGTGTGAAAGAAAGTCTCATTGTTAATACTTTTAAACTAGTGTTGGGAAAATAGTATATGGTATCATAGAGTACAATATGAGAAATCATTGTATTTATTGTCTTGTAAGGGAATTGAGTTAGAAATGAAAGATCTGGTATCAGGTTCACATTCTTTCATTAAACAGTCGTGTAATCTTTACCTTTGGAATCTGTGTTAAATTGTTGAAGCTGGTAATATCTAGGCCTCTTCTAGTCCTAAAATTTTGTGATACTTATAAACTATGCATATTTATAATATTTTACAAAGATTTTGCATTTGTAATAAATCTGAAAGGCCTCCCACACCCAAAAATCAAATCCAATGGTAATATTCCTTACACATGTGTCCTTTACAGAGCCTGCTTTTGACCACAAATGTAGTTTGGTAGATAATGGATCCTTAAAAAATATTTGATGGATGAATGAAATTTGTATTTCATAAATGTTTATATAATTTATCTGTTTTAATCATTTAGGATAAAAATCACATTAAAGTGCAACCATTCATTTACTCAATGTGTCCCTAAGGTGACAGGGTATAAGTACCTTATTTTGTCAGAAAGGAATATGTTTGGGTCTTCCCTGGGTTGCCATGTAAGGGGGAAGCTGGGGAGCAAGAAGCAGTAAAAAACCCTTGAAAACATAGGACTGTACAACACAGTGAACCCTAATGTAGATGATGGACTATAGTTAATAGTGAAAGTATAAGAATGTTCTTTCATGATTTATAACAAACATACAATATTAATACAAGATGTTAATAATAGGGTAGTATATGGGAAAATATATGTAATGTAAATTTTGGATAATAGATAATAGTATGATTTTAATATTTCATAAATTGGAAGAAAGATAACTACTGTTAAAAAATAGTACACATTAAAAAATTTCTGTAATCAATAGTAACTAATGTTCCACACAAATGCAAGGTATTGGGTATGGTGTGGTGAGTGGGAATACTGTTATGTTATGTGTGATTGTTTTGTAAACCCACAACTTCTTTAATTCAAAAAGAAAGAAAGAAACCCTTGAAAGATGAAAAGTAACAGACATGGAGTATGTATTGTTCTTCCTAATTCATTGAATACAAACTTAGGATATGTATTCTTAGCAAAAATTGCTAATGGTGGGAATTGCATTTTTGTTTTCATAAATTCCACTTTAGACAGTAGGTAAAAATGGTAATTTCTTTTGTCAACTTGATATATTCAAGTATTTGGTATCATATGAATGGAAAGCATTTTCTGGGGTTGTGTATTCCTGCAGTATCAACTGAAAATTATGAATATATAAATATATATTTGATTTTATATATATATATAATCAAAGGATGATGATTATCTCTATCCAATAACAAAGAAGCTAAAATGTTTAAATTGCAGAAGAAAGAATTTTTATAAGTCATAAAAGTTACATTATCTGATTTGAATTATAACCACTGGAAAAATTAGACAAAGATAATTCTGAAATTTCTAGCTCTTTGCTAGAAGTAAAGATGATAATGTGTCACATTTGGTCATAAAACAGAATTAGGACTAGTAAATTTTTTGAGATTTGTAGTCTGTAATTATAGCCATAGCTGTATAAATTATTTTTATGCTTGTTCATAACATTTCAAAAGCAGTATTTAAAAAGTAATAATTTGTTTTAGTGTACTCATTGGTTCAAACAATTTTTAAAGTCTCATTTATTTTACTTTCCTGTCACATTTTAGGATAAAGTATATTGAAAGTGTAGAAAATGGAATACGGAAGAAAATATATCTGTACAAGTAAAACTTGTAATGTGTTCCAAATTGGCACATGCCTTTAGAGAATAACATAAATTATTTTCATCTTACCAAACAGTAGGAGAAAAGCTTAACTTGCTAGCAAGGAGAATGTGATTTAGACATAAAAGTCCTCTTAGGCCCTACTCTGTTACCCAAAGACACAAACCCAATTATAAAGAGCCCCCTCCCACTAATGTTTTCACTTTATTTTCTAAATATCCTAGAGCAAGAAAAATAAAAAATAATTTAAACTGTTGTAAATATGAAACTTCAGTGTGCATGAAATCAGCTACAAAAGTGTGTCAAGTAAGTCTTTGTTTCCTTAAGCTTTGGTGAAAATGGGAAATGAAAACTAAAGAAACCAGGTATACCAACTTTAGGAAAGATCCAGTAGCTTGTGTATATGTCTCCACAACTATTTTAGTAACAGTATACTGAACTGAAAGAAAATTGGCAAAATAAAAATGAGACGTTGGAAGACTTTTGAAGGGAACATTATTTGCATCCTCATTTGTAGGTGTCAGAGGTGAAAAGAAGTAACAAAGCCAAATTTCCCAGTCATTTCTTCACTCTATTCCTAAAGGAAACCAGTTGGTATGGGTGATATTATAAGTCATTGATTTTACCTTGACAGAAATGGAGCATGCAGCTGCATAAAGGTTTCTATTAGAAGGGCTTGCATTGATATGAAAGGTCAAAAATTTGAAAGTAGAAAGAAGCAATAGAAGATTCATTATTCACATTTCTGGCAGACATTTGTAGCAGAGAGTTGGGAAACTCACGTTTGGAAACAAATGAGAAATTGATAGGAAAGAAAAAGGTAGGAATTATCTAATTCTATCTCATAGGCAAATAAATAAGAAGCTGAGGATATTCAGAATAGAACAGGAACTGTGTACTACATATTATGCACTTTATTTCAAATGTGAGTTTTAATCTTTGATGTGAATATCTTGAAAGAAAGTTGGAAAGTAAAGACTGTAATTGATGTTGTGTTGCCATGTTCTCTTTGTACAGCTAAAAGAGCAATTTTGACATAAAGTTGGAATAATTTCGGTAGTTTGTGGTGACACTTTATACATAAAATATGTGAAAATATTAAGGCAAAATGGGAGTTGCAGGAAGGTCATCTTGAAAAGAAAGTACAATGAGACATACACATTTCTTGCAAGTTGACATCACTGCACTAATGAAATTTGATTTCGAGTTATTTTATACTGCCCTTGAATGACCTATTCAGTTGAAAGTCAAGAAAAAAACACTCAGTATTACAATGGGAACAAATTACATTTCTTTTCCTTTCCAGTATAAAGGTCAGTATGGTATTTATTCCACTATTAAAAGTAAATTAAACCCCACTGAATTATTAAAGCAATATGAGGTTGAAATATAAAAGTGTAAAAAATGGGGGTTAGTATTAGCATAGAGCTCTCACCTTAAACGAGCAGCCCTTAGTTCTGTGTTTCCCTCTATTATGCTCAGAACTGCTTATCTTTTCCCAAGACAATAACATACATAAACAAGTTTTTTGTCACACTTTTGAATGGGTATAGATTTTCAATATGATTACTCATCCAACATTTGTGGCTGCTTAAATTCCTTTATTTTTTCGTTTACTGAGGATTGTTATGGAAAAGAACTCAGCTAGGCTCCCGTAATAGACTTATATGTGAATAAATCAGAAAACCTATCCTAAACAAGTTTAGAAGAAACCATAACTAAAAGCTTCCTATGATAGCGGCAATTGTGGGTATACATTGATTATTGTTATCTTGAGGATTCATTTTAACTTGAGGGTTCTGGGAAGGCTTAAAATGAGAGCTGGTGTTGCAGCTGGTTCACAAAAGTTGTGTTTTAGGTAGATAGTAGAAAAACTGAAGAGTAATCTAGGAGAAATGTTATAAGCAAACAGACAAAGGCATGAAAATTCACAGACTATATTAATTTTATTCAGTTCAAGAAATATTTACTTACCCAATCATGTACATGAGGAATTGTTAGTAGTCAGAAATTTGCAACACAGGGTGCGTTTTGGACTGCCATTCAGCTGGTGCACACTAATACAGCTGTTATTGGTGTTAGAATATTGAAATGCTGTGATCCTACCTGGTAAGTGCTTATAACACTGGCCTTCTAAAAATGCCTTTCTTCTCTGTCCACCCTGCGCCTGTCCTCAGGATTCTTTATGTCTCTTGAGGATACAGTAATAAAAGCAAAACAACTGATTGGCACTTCCAGGGTGCCTGGAGAAGTCTGCTTCAAACCAAAGCTGGCTAGTGTCCATTTTCACCAGTTAGTGTATTTACCATACTGGTTATATTTTGAATTTCATCACTGAGTACATGGATTAGAGTGGCAAGTACATCCGGAACAACACATTGAGGACATATTTTGAGGAGCCTTGACCAGGATGCTTAGAATTTTGGAGGACTTAACAGTTTGCTAAAGCTGCCAGAATGCAATATACCAGAAAAGGGGTGGCTTTTTCAATGGTGATTTATTAGTTTATAAATTTACAGTTCCAAGACCATGTAAATGTCCAAGTTAAGGCATCAAGAGGAAGACACCTCTGAGGGAAGGCTGCTGGCATCTGGGATTCCTCTGTCACATGGGAAGTCACATGGCAATGTCTGCTGGTCCTTCTCTCCTGGGTTCTGGTTTCAATCTCTCTCTCTCTCTCTCTCTCTCTCTCTCTCTCTCTGTGTGTGTGTGTGTGTGTGTTTCTGCCTTTTATCCTCTCATAAAGACTCCAGAAGAGGACTAAGACCCACCTTGATTTGGGTGGGTGTCATCTCAATCGAAACAACCTAACCAAAATCTCACCCTCAGTAAGTCTGCACCCACAAGAATGGATCAAGAGAATATGGCCTCTTCTGTGGAACCGAACAGCTCCAAACTATTACAGGGACCTTAATATTTTCTTATGAGAAGTGGGTGACATTATGAAATACTGTATTTTTTTTAATAATCCAAGTGGTAAAGTATTTTTTTTTTTTTTTAATTTTGGTGGGGAGGGAGGGATAAATTACATTTTGTGGGAGAAAGGGATATTTGATGTAAGTGTCCAAACTGGCTAGGAGAAAATTACAATTCAGCAGAAGCAAATGGAATCATGTTCAATGAAATTCTTAGAAATCTATCCATGTTCCATGCATATTTAATCTGTATGGTTTCTAATGCTATTAAATAGAGCTTCTTTTTGCATTAATCATAAACTTTCAATCTCATATATTTATGTAAAGGACAGTGAGACAAAGTCTCCTTTATAGGAAGACTGTTGAAGGAAGTGGGTTCAAGTGCGACAAATTCAAGGTACATCACCATGACTGTGCTCATTTGCACCCTATAGGGCAATACAAGGACCAAAGCAGAGAAGAAAAGGAAAGTAAGAAGAATGCTGTATAATATATTCCTCCTGCTTATTCTTTACTAGGATATCCATTTCCAGTATTCAATATTTTACCAGCTATAATTACAAGCTAAGCCCATTCTTTGTAAAGGTTCCCACCATTTCCAAGAATCAGTGCTCCTGAAGAGTTACTTTTCACAATTCAGACTGCAGTAGCCTTAGTAAAGACAACTTTAATTTTGTTTATTTCACATCATATTACTATACACTCTGTTGTCAACAACTGAGCTCCATTGCTTAAAATTATAGTTCAGTTACTGATTATACTTTTGCAGAGGCAATTCTTACCCCTCCATTCAAAAATCCATCTGGGGGTTATTTAACTATCCTCAGCAACTACTTCTACTATAAAGCAGAGATAAGCATTGCTTTAAACTGGTGGATTGACAAGCGTTTGGAGAATAACTCTTGCTTAATCTATTTTATACTTGTTATGGCTTCCAGGTTAGGCTGATTAATTGAAGGAGCTGACTTTGCCATCTGTGAGATGAACAAATTTCAGAGTGATGTTATGTTGACATTTTGGTAGAAATGTGAGTGCTGAAAGGAAGGGCAGCAGGGAAATTTTGACTAGCTAAAAGGCTTTCTAGACCCTGTGCAGGATGTTATTACATCAGTGGATTTAACCAGGTAGCTAAAAGGCTTTCTAGACCCTGTGCAGGATGTTATTACATCAGTGGATTTAACCAGGTCCATAATCTGAAACTCCCCCTCATAGGTCTAGGAACAGGATTTTATCAGTTCACCTAGATTCTGAATACTAAGCAGAGTAACTTCTTGGGAAACATGCCATTAGCATCTTAAATGATCATCTTTTGAAGTATTTTGTCTAGGCCAGGGGTTTTCGAACTGTGTTCTATAAAGCTCTAGAAATGCACTGTTCAATATGGCAGCCTCTAACCACACATGAATAGTGAACACTTGAAATGTGGCTGGTACAACAAAGGAACAGAATTTTAAATTTTATTTAATTTTGCTTAATTTAAATTTAAAATCTGATACTCATTCAATTATAGGAAAACTTGTGTGTTTAGCAAAACATGGGTATGCAACTCTATTTGTTTAATTGTAATTTTTATGAAATATTTACTCAGATCAAATATTTCCATTAAAAATTTAGCATCTGTCTGAGATGTGAAATATACGATACCACTGAATTTGAAGACTTAAAAAAAGAATATGAAATATATCATGTGTAATCTTTATGTTGATTAGATGTTGAAATGATAATATTTTTATATGTTTGGGCAAATAAAATAAAGCAATAAAATTAATATCACATGTATTTTTACTGTTTAAAATGTGGCTCTTAAATTTAAAATTACATTTGTGGCTTGCTTTGGGTTTTTATTGGACAGAGCTGTTCTAGAATAAACGTGTGTGTGAAGATGGAGGGTCAGCAGTTCTCTATCCTCCCCATAACAGTTTCATATAGACAAGTGCAGCTCTTCTCTTATATTTGTTATCTGTTTTACATATTGGGATTCTGCATAAGATTTAATAGCAAGGAAATGTTCTGTTGCTGAAAATAATGTTTGAAATGCTTACTTTAGATCATAACAAGGTTTAATAAAATAATATAATACTATTTGTTTTTGGTTTTCTGCAATTTGAAAATGGTATGTCTAGGTACAGATTTTTTGGTATTTATCCTGGTTCATGATTGCTGAGCTTCTTGGATGTGTGGTTTGGTGTCTGTCATTAATTTGGGAAAATTCTTGGTCGTTATTACCACAAATATTTCTTCTGTTTCTTCTCTCTTCTTTCTGCTTTTTCAAACTACACGTTATGCTTTTTGTAATTTGTCCCACTGTTCTTGGATGTTCTGTTCTGTTTTTATCATTCTTTTTCTCTTTGTCTTTCAGTTTGTAGAGTTTCTATTCACATATCTTCAAGGTCATTGATTCTTTTTGAGTATGTCTCTGGACTATAATATTTACAAGTGTTTCTTAGCTTGCCACCCTCCCTTTTATGTGACACAGGAAGACTAGAGGAGGCTTGGAGTCTAAGAAATGCTCTTCCCCCAGATGGGATAAGGCCATGGTGAAGTTCTGCCCCTGGAGAGTACATTTTTGTTATGGAAACTCCAGGCTTATTTCATAATGGTTACTCTTCCCCTTCCTCTTCCAGAGCCTCAAGAGGATTGTTGTTGGCTCTTCACTGTGAGAACCTGGTAGGGTTCCTGGAGATAAAATGCACAAATGTGTTGGGACCGCCCATTAGACTCTCATGTGAGTCCAAACTCAATCTCCAAGAGTCTGTCAAAATTACCATGTAAGTATTCCCACCAATTTATTGTTCCAGCTGTTTCTGCTTTAGGCAAGCAGACCTCTGCTGTTACTCTGGATTTGACTCTCTTTCTGGATTTCAGAGTGGTGGTTTGCCCTATGACTTCAGTTCCCTAATGTATCTAAGTTATTGATTTTCAGTTTGTTCAGATTTTTTCTTTTTTTAAGGATAAAAATGATTATTTCCATTCTCTTTACATGTTGGAGCTTGAAAACCAGTGTGATGCAATTTATATATCACTCTGGTGACCAAAATAAAGATTGATTCATCTTTCTTGCTCTTGGATAATGGTGATTGTATTGGTTTGTTTTGTTTTCTTTTCCTGAAAGCCAACCTTTCAATTGATACATCTATTCTTTAGATATGCAATATCATTTTATTACATCCAGATCAAAAAATATTTTGCCTTCATCCATAGCTGCTGATTTAATCACTTCCCCAAATTATGGAGGTTAAGCAAATCTAATATTCGTATCTTTAACTTTTAAGTTTAATACTACATGAATCTCACAATAACTGAACTCTGTGCTGTTGGGTTTACAAAGAAGGATAAGGCAAAATTTAAACCCCAGTAAAACTCGCCATCTATTTGGAGAAACAAAGCTAACTTTCTAGAAACAACTTGAGAAAAATTACTTAGTTATGAAAATTGGAGAATGAAGGATGGTATATAAAAAGTCATTTCAAAGCAAGAAATGAAGTACATTGGAATGTAGGTAAGCATGTGATAAGGCAGTATAGAATAGGGCATCAAGGCTGTGGTCCCTTGTCTTCTATTCAGCTTCAAAAGAGTTAATGTAGATCTGCAAGCTTCAACTGCAGACTTCATGGAGCCAAAATTTCCCCTAAAGCTCTGAAACCTCCCTAAACCATAAAAATGTGTAGAATCATGGACCCAAAGCAAACTCTTAGTTAATGAGAAAAAGTGCAGGGTCATAAAGATTGGTAAATATCTGCCATAGACAAATTTTGGATACATGATGGCAAGCCACAAGTCCTGATAGCTATCTCCTTCTAGAACAAAGAAGATACCTAGTGAATCCAAACCATGGTTATACAAACCTTGTAACCTCCCAGGGTTAAAAGATTACTGTGGAAACCTGCCACCAGCAAAACTTCCCTTTATAACAAGCCAACCCACTGCCACTCAGTGCATGCTTCTCCCTGGAACATACCCACATTATCCCTTTAATGTGTCTTCTTTTTCTCTTTAATAAACTTTACTTCTTATTCCTATTGTCCCTCTTGTCTCTGAATTCTTTCCAAGACAAGGTTCTGGAATGCATAATTGGAATCAGCATGCTCAGCAACTGGCAGAATCCCCACATTGGTTCCCTGACTTGTGGAGTGAGGGCTATTATAGTAGGAAAGGCCAAGTGGAAACCATTTGAACTGCCTGTGCCTAGCCAGATAGTAAATCAGAAGCAATACCAGATTCCTTAAGGGACTGCAGAAATTAATGCCACTCTTAAGGACTTGAAGGATGCAGGGGTGGTGGTTCTCAGCACATCCCCATTCAACTCTCCTATTTGACCTATGCAGAAAAGAGATGGGTCTTGGAGGATGACAGTGGATTATCATAAAATTAACCAGGTGGTGACTCCAATTGCAGCTGCTGTTCCTAATGTGGTGTCATTGTTTGAGCAAATCAATACATCCCCTGGTACCTGGGATGTAGCTATTGAGTTGGAAAATGCTTTTTTCTCAATAGCTATTGGTAAGGGCCACCAAAAACAGTTTGCTTTCAGCTGGCAAGGCCAGCAGTACACTTCACTGTCTTACCTTAGGGGTATGTCAACTGTCCAGCCATATGTCATAATCTTGTCTGCAGGGACCTTGATCATTTTTTTCCTCCCAAAAGACATCACACTGGTCCATTATATTGATGATATGTTGATTGGAACTAGTCAGCAAGAATTAACAACTACTCTAGACTTATTGTCTCCCATCCTCTGACACACTTATTTGTGTGTCAGAGGATGGGAGATAAATTCAACAAAAATACAGTGGCCTTCCACCTCAGTGAAATTTCTAGGTGTCCAGTAGTATAAGGCATGTTGAAATATCCCTTCTAATGTGAAGGATAAGTTGTTGCATCTGGCCCCTCCTATGACCAAAAAAGAGGCACAATGCCTAGTTGGCCTCTTTTATTCTGGAGACAACATATTGCTCATTTGGGTGCGCTGATCTGATCCATTTACTGAGTGACCAGAAAAGCTTCTAGTTTTGAGTGGTGACCAGAACAAGAAGAGGCTCTATGACAGGTCCAGGCTGCTCTGCAAGCTGCTTTACCACTCAGACCATATGATCCAGCTGATCCAATGGTGCTGGAAGTGTCAGTGACAAATAGAGTTGCTGTCTGGAAACTTTGGCAGGCCACTATAGGAGAATCACCATGTGGGCATTTAGAATTTTGGACTAAAACCTGTCATCCTCTCAGATGACTACTCTCCCTTTGAGAAAATGCCCAAATGCCCATGCCCTCCACTCCTGCCTTCTCTTTCCCAGCTCAGAGCTATGGCCTCTTGGGAAGTTCCTTATAGTCAGTTGACTGAGGAAGAGAAAACTCAGGTCTAGTTTACAGATGGTTCTGCACGATATGCCAGTATCACCTGAAAGTGAACAGCTGCAGCACTGCAGTCATTTTCTGGGATGTCCCTGAAGGACAGTGGTGAGGGGAAATCCTCCCAGTGGATGGAAATGCAAGCAGTGCAGCTGGCTCTTCATTTTGCTTAGAAGGAGAACTGGCCAGAGGTGCATTTGTATACTGATTCATGGGCTGTTGCTAATGGTTGGCCTGGATGGTCAGGGACTTGGTAGGAACATGATTGCAAAATTGGTGACAAAGAGGTCTGTGGAGTAGGTATGTGGATGGGACTTTCTGAGTAGGCAAAAAAATAAGGATATTTGTGTCCCATGTGGATGCTCACCAGAGGGTGACTTCAGCAGAGGAGTGTTTTTTTTTTTTTGTTTGTTTGTTTTTAATTTTAAAAATTGTATTTATTTGAATAGGTGACATACTCAGTAAAATCCAAAGGCAGATAAAGAAACACAGAAACAATATATATAACTCTTTCCTTTCCATCCCTTTTCCTATTCCTCTGGTTCCCCTCCCCAGAGACAACCACAGTTTATCCAATATACTTTTTGTGATACTGTATGGCTAAACAAGCATATATTTATATATTGTAAATAATATATATTAGACACACAAACACATTTTTATATGTATGCATACATATATATGAACATATATTCACATATATGTATATAGACATATGTTTACATGTATGCATACATATAAATATGTGTATTTGTTGTGTGTATATAATCTTCTAAGGTGTTTTTTACCTAATTGGTAGCATTTATGTTCTGCACCATACTTCTTTCTTTTAATTCCATAGATAAGCCTGTTTCTTTTTAATGAGTACATGATATATAATTTTGATATACCAAATATTTTAAATAGAAACTTATATGGGATAGAAAATTCCTTATATTTTTTCTCCAATCTCCCACATTTTTAGCACTTTATAACAATCTCTAGTGTTCATAATGATGACACTGACATGTCTTTGGGATCATTAAGAAAAGACTAAAAATTATTTTCTGTAGTTTTTTATTTTTAATGAAATTTTATTGAGTTATAGTCACATACCATACAATCAAACAAATTGTACAATAGATCATAGTATCATCATATAGTTGTGCATTCATCTCCATAATTTTTGAACATTTTCATTATTCCAAACAATAAAAATAAAAATAAGAATAAAAATAAAAATAAAAGTAAAAAAGAACACCCAAACATCTCATACCCCTCCACCTTATTATTCCTTTTCCTTTTGTCCCATTTTTCTACTCATCTGCCCATACACTCGCTAAAGGGAGTGTAAGCCACAAGGTAGTCACAATCACATTGTCACACTATGTAAGATATATAGTTATACGATTGTCTTCACCAATCAAGGATACTGGATTGCCATTCAGTAGTTTCAGGTATTTCCTTCTAGCAATTGCAATACACTAAAAAGTAAAAAGGGCTGTCTATATAATGTATAAGAATAACCTCCAGAATGACCTCTCAACTCCATTTGAAACATCTCAGCCACTGAAACTTTATTTTGTTTCATTTCTCTTCTCCCTTTTGACCCAGAAGACTTTCTCAAGCCTATGATGTCAGCTCTGGGGTCATTGCTGGGAGTCGTGTCCCATGTTGCCAGGGAGATTTACACCTCTGGGGGTCATGTCCCACCCAGTTGGGGAGGGCAGTGAGTATACTGTAGAGTTGGCTTAGAGAGAGAAGCCACATCTGAGCAACAAAAGAGGTTCTCTTTGAGTGACTCAGGCACAATTATAAATAGGCTTAGTCTCTCCTTTGAAGTAACAAGCTTCATAAGGGGAAGCCCTGAGAACAAGGGTTCAGCTTCTAAACTGGTAGCCCCCAATGCTTGAAAGACTATCAGGAATTCCCCAGGTGGGGAGGTTTAGTATTATCATGTTTTTCCCCAGTCCCTAAAGGGGGCTTTGAAAGCACTTTTTATTCTCTGCCCAAATTACTCTGGGATTTATTGGGGCTTCATGATACCCTGTAAAAACCAATCAGATCTCACTCCCTATTCAAGTTTCCATGTAATTATGGTGCTTGAATAAACTGGCCACACAAGTTATATTACATAGTGTGATATAGAAAATATAGATTTTGCACCAAATAAACATCTTTTCCTTTGGTCTCACAAAGAAGTTGAAGTTTTCAAACACAGTCAATATCATCCTGAGCCCTTTAATCTTATTTACCTTAGTCCCAACCAAGTCCATTTCATTCATATCTATAATTGAAGCCTGATTTCTTTTTCAGCTTTTTTTAAACAATTGCTTTATGGGGTAATGCTGACATTCATTGCTACTGAACGCTGGCTCTGAGTCTCAAGTGTCACAAAGATACCTGAAGTTTTGGGGACTCACTAGGTTATAGAGAAACAGCTCAGCATCTCAAAATTTAGAAATAACCATTACAACTCATGAATGGATGTGACTGCTATAAGAGCTTACAATCTAGGAAACTTTACGATAAGCCTTCCCCTGATAGCCTATGCTCTCAGATTAAGTTCTCAGAGTTTGCACATTATATAGGTAATCCATATTAGGGAGGCATTATAATGTTTGACTTTTGAAGTCTGGCTTATTTCACTCAACATACTATTCTCAAGGTCCAGTCACCTAGTTGCATACCTCACATCTTCATTCCTTATTGCTGCTGCTCAATATTCCATTGTACATGTACACCACAGTTCACCATTCCATTTATCAGTCAATGTACCCTTAGGCCACATTGAAAATTGTGAATATTGCTGTTATAAACACTGCTATGCAAATGCCCTTCATCCCTGCTGTCAGTTCTTCCAAGTATATACCCAATAACAAGGTTGCCAGACCATGTGGTAATCCCTTACTTAGCTTCCTGTGGAACCACCACACTGCCTTTCAGATAAGTTGCACCATTCTACTTTCCCACCAACAGGGAATAGGTACATCCCTCTCTCCACATTTTCTCCAGCACCTGTATCCCTCTGTTGACTTTTAAACAGTTTTATTCACACACCACACAATCCACCCTAAGTAAACAATGATTCCCAGTATAATCACATAATTATGCATTTATCACCAGAAGTTATATGAGGATATATTCATTTTTTCTGCAAAGAAAAAGGTAAAGGAGAAAACAAATGAAGAATAAAAAAATAAAAAATAGAAGGAAAATAAAAATAAAATAAAATATAATAAAATAAAATGAAAAGGTCAGACAATACCACCATCAAGAATCCCATGCCTCTCACTTATTTCCCCTCTTAAAGACATTTAGCTTTGGTATATTGCCTTTGTTACAATCATTGGAAGCATCTTAAATTGTTACTGTTAAATAGACTCTAGTTTGTATTTTTCCCCCATGTCATACAATTTTCACCACCTTGTAATGTTCACATTCATTTGTTCTCTCTCATGGGAAGACATTCTTATTTTTGTATATTTAATCACCATCATTGACCACTCTAGGCTTCATTAAGTTATATAATCCCACTCTTTATCTTCTATCTGTCCTTCTGTTGTCATAAATGCCCCTAGACTTCCTTTTCCAACTGTACTCACATTGATCTTTGTTCAGAGTACTTACAATATTGTGCTACCATCATGCAGTAATGTACTATCCGTTTCTGGATCTATACAGTTGATCGCGTTGAACCTTCTGTATTCCTTCAGCTTCAAATGCCTGGTCTCTAACCTCTTTCTATCTCCTAATAACCTGTGGTCTCAACTTTAAGTCTCAAAGTTTGCTCATCAATGTTAGTTCATATTATTGAGACCATATAGTATTTGTCCTTTTGTTTCTGGCTAGTTTTATTTAATGAATGTCTACTGTCTACCATTTGTCTTTTGGATTTTATATGTCATATTTTATTTTTCTATTCCTTACTCTCTCTTTTTACCCTTACTGATAGTCTTCATTTCTACACTCTTCTCCAAACCTCTCTCTCCTGTCTTTTCCTATCTTCCTGTAGTACTTCCTTTATTATTTCTTCTAGAGCAGGTATCCTGTTCACAAACTTTTAGTGTCTGTTTGCCTCAAAATATTTTTAGCTCTCCCTCATTTTTGAAGGAGAGTTTTGTTGGATATAGAATTCTTGGTTGGTAGTTTTTCTCTTTTAGTATCTTAAATATATCATACTACAGCCTCCATGGTTTCTACTGAGAAATCCACACATAGTCATATCAAGCTTCCCTTGTATGTGGTGATTTGCTTTCCTCTTGCTGCTTTCAGAATTCTCCCTTTGTCTTTGACTTTTGAAAATCTGATTCTTATGTGTCTTGGAGAAGGTCTATTTGGATCTATTCTGTTTGGGTTATGCTGAGTTTCTTGGATCTATAATTTTATATCTTTCAAAATAAATGGGAACTTTTCTGTGATTATTTCCTCCATTATTCTTTCTGCCCCCTTTCCCTTCTCTTCTCCTTCTGGGACACTCATAACATGTATATTTGTGCACTTCATATTGTCCTTCAGTTCCCTTAGACCCTGCTCATATTTTTCCATTATTTTCCCTATCTGTTCTTTTGTGTGTAGGATTACCAATGTCCTGTCTGCTAGTTCATGAATCCTTTCTTTTGCCTCTTCAAATCTGCTGTTGTATGTCTCCATTGTGTTTTTCATCTCTTCTATTTTGCCTTTCATTCCCATAAGTTCTGCCATTTTTTTTTTCAAGTTTACAAGTTCTTCCTTATGTTTGCCCAATGTCTCCTTCACCTCTTTTGCCACATTTTCCCTCAGCTCATTGATTTTATTTATATTTGTTTGAACATCTTTAATTGGTTGTTTCAACTCCTGTATCTCACTTGAAGTGTAGGCTTGTTCCCTTGACTGGGCCATATCCTCAGTTTTCCTTGTGTGAATAATAATTTTTTGTTGTTTAGGCATCTGGTTTCCTTTATTACCACAATCAGATTTTCCCAGATCAGGCAGGCTCAGGTCTCAGGT
Source organism: Choloepus didactylus (assembly GCF_015220235.1). Classification (NCBI taxonomy): domain Eukaryota; kingdom Metazoa; phylum Chordata; class Mammalia; order Pilosa; family Megalonychidae; genus Choloepus; species Choloepus didactylus. The sequence goes on along the minus strand of NC_051310.1, from coordinate 180,566,242 downwards.
GGGGGTGTAATCAGTATCAAGTTTCCCTGAGTATGAGACCCAGAAGATTGTCAGACTTTCCTGTGAGGCCTCTAGACTCTGTGATTTTCCTATCCTTCTCAGCAGGTGGTGCTTGTCTGCCCACAGTTTCCCACCAGCATACAGAGGTGTATTGTTTTTAATTCTCAGCAGACACTCTCCCTACCAGGGGCCAAGGGTGAATCAAAAGCCAAGCTTAATCTGTTTCTGTCTTACTTTTCTTTTTTCCCAGGCCCTGGGGACTCAGTTCTCTGAGGGAGGGCAGCCACTTGAGCTGGGCCTCACCCCCCCCACAACCATTCTTAGGGACAGTAAGCACTTTAAGGAATTATCTCCTTAACTTGACTTCTTACTTTGTCTTTTTATCTTAACTCCACCCTTGCCTGGGTCAACACTGACTACTGAACATGCCTGAGGCTTTCTCTAATGAGCTACTTAGAATGAGAGAAAAAAAGAAAAAAGAAAGAATTCCCGTTTTCAGAGCCAGTCCTTAGCCCCCAAGTTTCAGTGGTTGACCAGAGTTGGTACCCAGTTCTATGTGTACCTTTTCTTGATACAGTCATTTTCCAGTATTCTGATCTCAGCTGACTCCAAAAGCCTCTCTGTATGTATGTATTTATTTATTTATTTATTTATTTATTTATTATTTTTTCCATCAGCCTTGCCTCCTTTCTTTCCAGAGACACCTCAGGATTCCTTTCCTGCTTGCTGTAGGTTTATCTGTGCTCATAGCTTGTATTCACTTGTCCAAATTTGTTAATTAAAACTGCAGTTGGAGCTTGGTTGGGCTCCTTCCCTTGATCCCAGCAGATATCACTTCTTTTTCCCACAGGGAAGTGTTCCAACTCAGCTTGCCATGACAGTGGGGGAGGGGCCCCAGCTCTGCAGTATGGGGAGCTTTACTTACAGTTCTATGCTGTGATCTCAGCCATTCCACCAATTCTAGACTGGTATCTAATGTGTGTTCCATCATGGATGGCTCCCAAACATTTGTTCCAGACTATTTCCTAGTTATTCCTGGCTATTTACTATTATTAGGGGACTATCTAAATTCCACACACCCCCTATGCTGCCATTTGCCCTGCCTCCTCCCAGCAGAGGAGGGTTTTAATAATCAAGTGGATAAGATGACCCATTCAGTGGATACCAAGCAGTCTCTTTCTCTAGCCAATCTGGTCATTGCCCAATGGGCTGATGAACAAAGTGGTCATGGTGGTAGGGATGGAGATTATACATGGGCTTAGCAACTTCCACTCATCAAGGCCAACCTGGCTATAGCCACTGCTGAGTGCCCAATCTGCCAGCAGCAGAGACCCACACTCACTTCTATATGGCAGCTTTCCCCAGAATGGCAGGTTGATTACACTGAACCACTTCCATCATGGAAGGGACAGAAATTTGTTCTAACTGGAGTAGACACATACTCTGGATATGGGTTTGTCTTTCCTGAATGCAATGCTTCTGCCAAATCATCTTGGATTTACAGAATGCCTTATCCACTGTCATGGTATTTCACACAGCATTGCTTCTGACCAAGGAACCCACTTCACAGAAAATAAAGTGTGGGAATGGGCACAAGCTCATGGAATTCTCTGGTCTTACCATGTTCGCCCCATCATCCAGAGGTGCTGGGTTGATAGAATTGTGGAATAGCCTTTTGAAGACTCAATTATGGCACCAACTAGGTGGGACAATGGTCTCCAGGAGGCTGTGTATGCTCTGAATCATCATTCACTCTATGGTACTGTTTCTCCCATGGCCACGATTTATAGGTCCAGGAATCAAGGGGTGGAAATGGAGTGGTACCACTCACTGTTACCCTTAATGATCCACTGGAAAAATTTTTTCTTCTTGTCCCTGCAAACTTAAGCTCTTCTGGTATACAGGTCTTAGTTCCAAAAGGAGGAGTGCTTCTACCAGAAGACACAACAATAATTCCATTGAACTGGGAGTTAATACTGCCACCTGGCCACTTTGGGCTTCTCATGCCTCTGAATCAACAAGCACAGAAGGGGATTACTGTACTGGCTGGGGTGATTGATCTTGACTATGAAGGGGAAATAGGAACCACAACTACACAATGGAGGTAAAGAAGAGCTTTCCTGGAATACAAGAGATCCCCTAGGGCATCTCTTAATACTGCCATGCCCTGTGATTAACATCAATGGAAAACTGCAACAACCCAATTCAGGCAGGACCACCAATGGCTCAGAGACTTCGGGAATGAAGGTTCAGGTCACCCACCAGGAAAATGACAATGGCCAGCTGAGGTGCTTGCTGAGAGTAAAGGGAACATGGAATTTGTAGTGAAAGAAGGTAGTGATAAATATGGACGACAACCATGTGGCCAGTTATAAAACAAGGACTCTAATGGTATGAACATTTCTTCCTTGTTTGAGTATGTTTGTTTTTGTACCTAAAGCAAATAGCTTTGCTTTCTTCTGTATCTTATCCTATTATCATATGACATAAGTCATATTGTTTATGTCATAATATTTAAGTTATAGGATATCAAGCTTAAGAGTGAATATTGCCCAAGGACTTGCACCCTATTCTGGAGAGATTTAGTGTGTTTCCAGTTGTGTGCAGGATAGCTGAGTTTTGTTAGGTGAAAAATGTGTCCGTTATTGTTTTATATTTAGAGATTAAGTGTGGTTTAATGTGATGTATATAGCTGTCAAGTTGACAAGGGGAAGACTGTCATGGTTAGGTTCACGTATCAACTTGGCCTGGTGATGGTGCCCAGTTGTCTGGTCAAGCAAGCACTGACCTCACTTACTGCAAGGACATTTTGCATACTTAAATCATCAGTAAGTTGATTGCATCTATGGCTGATCACATCTGTAATCAACTAAGGAGTGTGTCTTCCACAATAAGAGACATTTAATCCAATCAGTTGAGGTCATTAAAAAGAGATGTGATGAATTCAGCAGTCAGAAGACAGAATTTCATCTCTGCTTCAGCCAGCCACCCTCTCTTGGGGAATTCATCAAAAACCTTCATCGGAGTTGCCAGCTTCCCCTTGCCCTATGGAATTTGGATTCATGCACCCCACAGTTGTGTGAGACACTTTTATAAAATCTCATATTTCCAGATACCTTCTGTTGTTTCTGTTTCCCTAGAGAATCCTGATGAATACATCTACCAAGAAGAGTCTGTGGTCTATTGGAAAAGAGTAACCTTCTCTTTTCTGATATATATTGTTATACATTGGTCACTTGTTGCCTCTTCAACTGTAGATGTTCTCTGGTGGGAATTCACTTACAATCAAAGATCTTCACACTTTGTGCCCATTCCCGTACTGTCCATCCATATGTCTCTTTCCCAAAATATCTTGCCCTCCATCTTCTAATCTTTCTTCTTTCAGGCCCCTGACCAAGTGGTCAGTGTATTTGCTCCCATTAGGGCCAATAGCTTTCTCAGAACTAGAGAAAAGACTTTGCAAGCAGGTACTTTCCTAACCAGGAAAAGGAGTAGAAGACCTGAAAAGTATGAAACTTGTAAGGAGGGAAAACTAATTTAAGAACACATCATTGAGTTGGTTTCCACTGGGCCTCCAGTCCTTCAGATAAAGCATGAATGGGCCTCTCTCTCCAAAACATGGAAAAGAGATTATTTGTATACTGACTCTACTCAGTCCCCCATTTGTCAAATGCATCCTGGGAAGCTTGGACCCCTTATACCTCCAGGTGTGTGCATGCCCTAGAATAGTTGTCTTCATGTAGCCCATATGATAGTGGCAGAGAAGCCTGTGGTCAGAAAAACCAGAGATACATTCAGAGTAACTGAGGTAGGTGATATTAGGCTACATTTTCATATAGCTGGGTGTCCCACCAATGGCTGGAGCATAAAGGTGAGCCAAGGAGTTGTGAGAAGGGGCATGAATAAAGATTACACACAAGAAGTATGTTTTGCATAATAAACACTATGATATTTCTGTTAAAATAATTCATTTACCCATATTCATGGGTCATAAAATAGATCTCATGGGTCCTGAGTATGGCCCATTTTCATTTAACTAAGATTTTTTTAGTTTGCAAAACTCAAGTTGTGTTACTCTTACCAGTGTCTCATTGAGGTACTTGTCTCCTCACCCTCATAACCTAGTGTTTTACTGATTATCTAGACTGTTTATGAAAAGATGGGTTAAGGTGTAAAAGTATAATTATCATAAATAGTGTTTTATATGTCAGACAAGTTTTCTATGGTAGGAAAGGTCTACATCAGCACCTTAAATTCATCATGGCTTCCTTCACTTTTATGGACTATAATTGGTTACATAGATTGGGGATATTAGAGAGAAGTAAAAAAGAGCTATGATTTACTCTTACTTTATACCCCTCTGAACCACAATGCAACTTCCAGATAACCTTTCTAAGGTCTAAATTCCATAAGTAAGAGATCGTATTCTGTGCCCTAAGGCTTTTAGCCTCTATTAAAATGCAAATAATATATTATTTATTTCTTAATATATTTGTGTTAATTAGATACTTACCTGAAACCAGGTTTTAATAGTTAAAGATGAGTTGGTAAATGGAAAGACCCTGGTATCACAGGATATGAATTTGACTTTGATGATGGAAAATGTTGGCCTAGAACTCTCCCTGAAAGCAGGGAGTATTCCCACAGTTGGAGAAAAAATCCTCGAAGAAAGGAAAGGAAAATGGGAAAGAGCTTCTGATGTAGTTTAGTCATGAAACTGAATGAAGAAGAGAGAGAAGGAGAAAGATCCAATTCTCTCCTTTCTGACTTAATTCACCAAAAGAATGGTGTGTTCCACTGAGCACTGGATCTAAACAGAAGGAAAGTTTGGATACAAGAAGAAGCAACAAAACTATGCTTTTGTCAGCATGAGAACAGGGGTTCCTTTCTGGTTTGGCTGTAAAATATTCTCCTGAACAAATCAAATACACTATAAAGAAAGCAAGCCTAATCCTGTTTATAATTGTTTAAAGGGCTTCATGGATGTTTCCATTAACTATGTCCTGGCTTTGAAGATCCTCTAAACTGATGTTTTGAATTAAGCTGTTAAGTCTCAGAATTACCATTTCTTCAGTGACAATTTTGATATATAAATCTTCTCATAAATTTTTAAATTATGACACTGTGTTTGCAGGCAAAACCATTTTGAATCTCCTCTCTGCCACTTATTAACTTGAATAATTTACCTAGTTTTTTTGAACCTCATTTTCTTTATCTCTAAAGTGGAGTAAGAATAACTCTTTATAGGATTGCTTTACACTTAAATGATTATGTATAATATATTATTATCTGAGGTTGCATTGCAGAATTAGACAATTTCAAAACACTAGCTTATTTACAGACATATAGAATACCAGATTTTTAGCTCAATAGTAGCTTACTATAGTATATTTGAGTGCCAGGTACTCAAACAAATAGTGCTAATATCAGGTAAATCCAAGGAATCAAACAATATTTTACCAAGTTTATCTAAAATGATTAGCATACTCTCATAAGATTATCTTAAACATGGAATGCTGCCTGAAAATGAAGACAAATATTTCAGATAATGTTTTTTTTTTCCCTTTAAGGTATTATCCTGATGTTCTGGGAACATTAATACAGTTTGCAAAATGTTTTCAGAGATTTTAAAAATTTTTGCAGAATCTAGGCACAAAATTCATTCATTTTCATAGTATTTCTATTCGAAGAAAGAGGCATTTACTCTTTAGAAGGCAATATGAAGGAAAGCTATTTCAGGATTCTCTCATGTGTGTTATTATTGTAATTGTCTCACTATGTTTAGTTTTTCTTCTATATAAATGCTTCCTTCAAGCTCCTAAAGATCAATTATGATCTTGTTCTTTCTTTAAAAAGTTTTCTGTAATTCTCCCTGTGTTCTAGTTTGCTAATGCTGCTAGAATGCGAAATATCAGAAATGGATTGGCTTTTACAAAGGGGGTTTATTTGGTTACACAGTTACAGTCTTAAGGCCATGAAGTGTCTAAGGTAACACATCAACAATCAGGTACCTTTACTGGAGGATGGCCAATGGTGTCCAGAAAACCTCTGTTAGCTGGGAAGGCACTTGGCTGGCATCTGTTCCAGAGTTCTGGTTTCAAAATGGCTTTCTCCCAGGACATTCCTCTCTAGACTTCAGCTTCTCTTCAAAATGTCACTCGAGGTTGCTCTTGGGATATTTGTCCTTTCTTAGCTTCTCTGGAGCAAGAGTCTGCGTTCAACGGCCATCTTCAAACTGTTTCTCATCTGCAGCTACTCCCTCAGCTTCTGTGCATTCTTCAAAGTGTCCCTCTTGGCTATAGCAAGCTTGCTCCTTCTGTCTGAGCTTATATACTGTTCCAGTAAACTAATCAAGGCCTATGCTGAATGGGTGGGGCCACACCTCCATGGAAATTATCCAATGAAAGATTTTACCCACAGTTGAGTGATCACATCTCCATGGAAACATCCAATCAAAAGTCTTCAACACAATCAGCAACAATACATTCCTGCCCACACAAGACTGCATCAAAGATAATGGCATTTTGGGGGACACAATGCATCCAAACCAGTACATCCTATTTCACCATTTTCCACACCACTAATATCTGACCATGCAGAATTATTCATTACTGCCCCAGCATCCCCCACACTGTCCTGATTTTGTACATGCACACTCATTGTTTCTAACACCTGAGGAATGATGCTCTTGCTCCCATTTCCATGTCCTATCTTTGATGACGGCTCATATGGCTTTTTAAAGAACAGAACTGGCCACCTCCTTTCTCATGCCCAACTTACCTCACAGAGTAAGACTGCTTGCAAAGGGAAAAGCTCTTTAAGTTAAACTTTTGTGAAAAGAAATAAAACAAAATAGAGTTACTATGTACAAGAGATTTAAAATGGAGTCTGGAAGCAATTCAAGAGGTTACTCATCTGCAAATCTCAGCCCGATATCACAAACCGCAAAGTATGCAAAGCCTCAAGCAACGATGTTCCTCAAAGTCCTAAGGACATCTGGACACCATTGATATACCACAAGAAAAGAAACCAAATAATCTATCTAAGGTAATGGATATTTGGAAAACCCTGAATATCTGCCAATCACAGACAACTTATGTAATCTTTTTCTTTAAAAACCCTTGCCTGGAAGTGCCAAGATGGGACACAATTTGGGTTGCTACCTGAAACTGTGCTTCCAGAATTTTAATTCTAAGGCTCCAAATAAATTCTTTTGTTGCTTTGCAGCTCTGTTATTTCTTGGTTGACACTTTACAATAAAAGGGCTTTTAATGACTTTAGAAAAAGGGCCACTTGCTTTGTAAGTGATAAAAGAAATTCTTTATTAATAAGAATGTAAACTGTGTTATCCATGAAAATTATTATTTGTAGTTGAAAATTTGCATAAGCATAACTGAACAGAAATCTTATTTAAAGGAGCTGTTATGTCCCCATGTTACGTGGGTTGGAAAATAGAAAGGGAACATGACCAGGTGATCCATGTTGACCTTAGAGAAGGGGTTCTGGAGTCCCTGATCTATCTACAAGCTTCAAGCTTAGAGAGCAACAGACATCATGGTTCATCTTTTAAGTGAAGTCCAAGGGCTCCTTTATGTTGACCAGATCAGATCTGGTGCAGGAGAGTGTGCAAGATTTCTACCTGTCAGTAGGAGAGGGTTTTTTCCAGGAATGTAGGTGGAGATTTGGATTAAGAGAGTTGAAGGACAGTCTAGGGAAAGAGAGGGCAAATCTGAGTGAGGGGAACCTAAGAAGAGAGAAGGGCAGACAAATTCAAAGAACTCTCAAAGGTTCTTAAGATCCTTGGGCATAGTCCACACTAATGAGGGTCTCAGCTTTCTGCTTTTACAGTGTAGTTCTGCAGTGTCTTGGAGCCATGTACCCCAGAAAAAACATGTTCTTAAACTTAATGCATTCCTGTGGGTGTGGGCCATTGTAAATATGATCTCTTCAAGATGTTTCTTTAATTAAGGTGTGGCCCAACTGAATCTGATTGGGCTTTAATCCATTTTACTGGAGTGCTTTAAAAACAGAGTGGAAGTCAAGCAGTAAAAGCCAGTGGTACCATCCTGAAGTCGGAAGTCAGTGGAAACTGGAAGCCAGTAGAGACTGCTGTTTGTACTGCCATTGGCAGAAAAGTCAAGGACCAAGGATCCCCGGCACCAGCCCCAGAACACCAGTGTTCTGGAAGAAAGCAGTGCCTAGATGATGCCTTGATTTGGGATTTCTCCTAGCCTTGAAACCATGAGCTAAAATATTCCCATTGTTTAAGCGAACCTATTGCATGTACTTGCATTTAGCAGCTAGGATACTGAAACAGTTTTTGGTACTATAAAGTGGGGTGCTGCTATTTCAAATACCTAAAATGTGGAAACGGCTTTGGAATAGGGTAATGGGTAGAGGCTGGAAGAATTGTGAGGTACTTGATAGAAAAAAGCCTAGATTGCTTTGAAGGGATTGTTGGTAGAAATAAGGACATTAAAGGTACTTCTGATGAGGACTTAGAAGGAAATGATAAATATGTTATTGGAAACTGGAGGAAAGGTGATCCTTGTTATAAAGTGACAGAAAATTTGGCTTAACTGACATCTGATGTTGGATGGGAGGCAGAACTTGAAGGTGATGAACTTGGTTATTTAGAGGAGGAGATTTCCAAGCTAAGTGTGTAAGATGCAGCCTGGTTTCTCCTTGCAGCTTATAATAAAATGTGAGAGGAAAGGGAGACACTGAAAACTGAACTCCTGGACACAAAGAAACCAGAAATTCATAGCTTGGAAACTTCTGAACCTATCCAGATAAGGTGCTCTGAGAGTAGGACCAGAATCAGCTCTATCAGAGACCTCCCTGAGATTTCTGGAAGTGAGTTCCCAGGGTACAGGGCCCCATGTGAAGGTTCAGTCTGCCGTTTCAATGGAAGTCAGGATTGGAAATGCTATTCTTGAGGAAGGGTTTGTGGAAAGTTCTAGTGTCCCATAGTTTGAGAGCTCACTTTTGACTGGCTCAGTATTAAAGAGCTTCTTCTACTTCATTCTGTAGTTCTTCATCAGAAAGACACACATGTCAAAGTTGTTCTTCCCTAGTGAGTCCCCTAACCAAGGAAGTGAGAAAGGGACAGTAAAGCCTTTCAACACTAATAAATGGGCTTTTAAAGAGCAAAGTTGTTTTAAATGTTTATTGTAATTGACCAAGAAAATTAAGGTGATAAAGGAAAATTTTACTGAGTGCTAAAAACAGTGATCTTACTTTAGGGACTGGATCCAGGCCTGAGGCCACTTTTCCACAATCCTCAGTTCAAATGCTAATTCCACTTAGAAGCTTTTCCAGATAAAATGCTGGGTCTGAATTAAATGTACCTTCCTTGTTTTCTAATTAGAGCCATGTGCATGCCACTATTACAGCACTTATTACCCTGCATTGTAATTAGGCTTTTAAATTGTGTCTCTTCTATTACAGTGGAAACCTCTTAATGCAGGATTTGCAACTTATATTTCTTTCTCTTCAGAGCTGGGACTGAGTCTGGTACACGGTATATACTCAATAAATACTGATTGATTGATTGATTAAATGAATGAATGAATGAATGAATGAATAACATAGGAAAGAAGAAATGGGTGAATTACTTATCATTTTGGTAAGAAAAAAGAGATAGGATAGCACAGAGTAGTTGTGAATTGTTTAAGGCTATACCATGATTGGCTGATAGAAGCAAGACCTTGATTATTGTTTGGATTATTAAGTCAGGATTCCTGTAAATTTTAAGGCTCCACAAGAGCACTAGACATAGAGTCATGTAACTTTGTCCCAGAATCCTGGTTTCCTCCTATGTAAAAGTGACAGCATTTTAATTATATTAGAGATTTGTTACTGAAATTAAAAAATGATAATATCGAAGTACCCAGCAGTTATATTAAGTGTATGATAAACACTTATGTTTTTAAAATTACCTTGACATACCTTAAGTAGTCATTTTTATAAGTTACAAAGAATCAAACAAACATTTGATATAAATTATTACTGACTCATGAGCTTATTTATGCATACGCCCTATTATCTTTGTTGGTTTTGCCAATGGGGAGAAACAAATGTGACAAATGATTCATATACAGATTGGTTTTAGACAATAGATGCTGCCTTCTTTTGCAGAAGTTGTCAGGAGTTAAAAGCTATTTAAGCTATCTCTCTGTTACATTTGATTTTCTTCTTTCTGTTAAGTGGTGGTAACATTTAAAAGGTCAGACACATCAAGTATAAGGTGTTAAATTTACAATTTGTCAATATTTTGAGGGTAAGTAGAATTTATTTGCTACATTTAGGAGGATTTGCTTCATTAAAAACATAAGAATCTGTAGTTAAAAATACATGCTTGCAATAACAATTGTAAAACAAGAAAGAAAGCTGTATTCCAACTGCATCTTTAGAACTCTTTCAGGTAAGGACCATGTGTAGTTGGGTAGATAAGTGGGAAGAAAAAAGTATAGAAAAAGCCGGAAGTAGAAATGAAACTTTATTGATCCCTGGAAGGTTACTTTTTATTACAAACTTTTCAGCTCCTCCAAAAATCTGAGTCATTTGAAATGAATTCAGAAATGATATTTTTGGTAGGTTTGCTTTATTAAGAAAGAGTAATAAGTGAAAGAATTTCTCTCAACATAAGTTATAGAATGATACATTACTTTTTATGATATTGTATTTTTAATTAATTTTGGGAATAAGCATCATGTTACACTTTATGTGATACAATAGAAAAAAATATGCTGGGTATGAAAGAATACAATGCCATCATGTTCATTCAACAAAATTTATTGGACATCTATTGTGTGTATCACATTATGATTCAAAAGTCTGTGGCAGATATATAAAGCTGTGAAAATCCAATCCTCAGCTTCAAGAGCTTACATTACATTAGAGGAGACAAGCAACAGTGGGAAAACAACCAGAAAAAGCTACTGATAAAATGCTTTGTAGAAACAGAAAGATTTCTTTTGCCTGATTAATCTATCAATTGTTCAATTGATAGAAAAATCTTGCCTCAAATTGTATGTTGGTGTGGTGGATTGAAGCTGTATGTACCCCAGAAAAACATGTTCTTAAATTTAATCCAATCCTAAGGGTGTGGACCCATCGTAAGTAGGACTTTACAAGCGAGCAAGGTGGTTACTTGAGTTAAGATAGTGTGGCCCACTTAAATCAGAATGGGTCTGAATCCTATTACTGGAGTCCTTTATAAGTGGAGTGAAATTCAGGCAGGGAAAGAGAAAGCCACAGGGAGCAGCCAGAAGCTGAACTTCAACAGAACCTGGAAGAGAATGGAGAGCCTGGTGAGGCCACCATGTGCATTGCCATGTAACAAGCTAAGGACCGAGGATCTCCAGCAGCCAACCCCAGGACACCACAGTCTTCAGGAAGAAAGCATCACTTTGATGACACCTTGATTTGAACTTTCTTTTAGCTTCAAAACCATAAGTAAATAAATTTCCGTTGTTTAACCTGACCCATTTCATGGTATTTGCTTGAGCAGCCTAGGAAACTAAAACAGTTGGTATTGCATTTCACTGCTTCAAAATGTTTTCAATATATTATCACACTTAAGTAACATAATTTTGCTTGCATGATTGGTATTATTGTTTGTTTCTCATTTACAAATGAGGAAAATGAAGCTCACTGAGGTTACATTCACAAAATAAGAAAAAGCATACATGACTCCTTATCTCCTCATGACAAATTTAATATTATGGAACTGCTTCTAAATGTAATTTATATATTTTTAAATGCATGTGCCATATTTGTGCAATAGCATTTGAGAGGCAGTATAGCAATGCCCAAGTTAATAGCTTGAACATTGGATTCAGATACAGCTGATAAATACTCTGGTTTTGATGCTTACCAGCTATGTGACAGCCAAGTTGCCAATTCCCTTTGTGACAATCTGGGTAATGGGGATAGCAACAGTAATTGCTTCACAAGGCAGTGTATCAACTACAAATACCAGAATGGTGGTTTAAGTAGAAATAGACATCGATTATTTTTCATTCACTTAGTTGGAAGGTCAGTGGAACCAAGTAGTTCTGCAACTCAGCATTTTCACAAGGCCTCAAGATTATTCTACCTGTTCACTGCATTATCAAGATGTTCATAAAATCTTTCTTTTTGGTCTGCCAGAAGGAAAGCATTGGGCAAGCATTGTGCCTACATACAAGCATGTAGTCAAGAAGTACCCTGCGTATATTCTACTTGCATTTCCAGATATCCTTTGACACATCTGGACTGCTTAAGTAGTCTGTGGTTTCTGGTTGGTTTCAACTAATAAAATCAGGGGGTTGAAAGTAGGAAGGAGAATGATGATGCTGGGGGATTCACTCTCCACTGCTTCCTACTTGCCAGGTCATCATCTAGCAGAAAGATAGTCCTTTCTACTGCTCACTCCCTTGCTGCTTTGCATCTCTGCTCTTGTTAGCCCCAGGGTACTGCACTATCTCTTATCCAGAGTAGATTATTTAGAAAACAGCTGCTTACTATACCCATGGCATTGTAACTACCTATAATGGGCTGTTAGTGATCTATAGACATACAATCCAAAAGTTATTTTATAAGCAATTTCTTTTCAAAATGATACATATTTAAACAGACTTCCCTAACTTCTCATAAAATATCCATGAGAGACATACAAAAAGAAATCTCTACACCATTAAAAGCAGTAATGAGCAAACTAATTTTAGCATAAAGGAGAATTCATAAATAACTATGAGAAAATTAATATAGATTGAAAAGTCCATTTTAAATACTGGAATTTATACTTCAGAACATGATATAAAGACTACTAAAAATACAAATTTGTTTTGTACTCATCCACTACAGGCTCTTTGATTCAGGTTTCTAGTACCTAAAATAATTCAAAACTGGGTTGTCAACTCACTTTTCTGAAGGGTTGCTTTATGAAGTAGGCAGAATGCTGTTTATTCCATGCTATATGCCTTGAGAACCTATAGAACATATATTCCTGCCTCTGTGCTAAACAGTACTGGGACCAAGTATAAGCAACTTAGCTATTTACCCTAAGAAATTTTTGTTCCTAGAAGATGATATTGAGGTGGGGGGGGGGGGTGGGGGATGAAAGGGCTTACTTACCCAGACTAACAATTTGCTGATCTAGACTTGCTTTAAGACCCTCAGGCTGCCATGCCCACAAATCTAAAACTATTTTGTTGTAATTGTCCTAATCCCAATTCATTTTCCACCTTGGAAAATGTACCTAAAAATCATCCAGCCCAGTCTCTAAGACTTTACAAATACACACTCTTGACTTCATCTTTCTGAGATGTTATGAAGATTCAGTAGAGATAGTGTCCTCTCTTGGTGCAGTAAGTCAAATAAATAAACTTAGCCTTCCTGATCAACAGGTTATTCTGTCAGTTTGACAGTTTCTGTGCTGTGCTGGCATCTTACTGCACCCTGGTAGAAATTGAAAATCTTAAAATACAATTGAACAAGAACTGAGGATTGTGAGGGGTGAACCAATGCATTTCATGGATTTCAGATTATATGAGTGAAGTTCAGTAAAGAAGGTCAGAGAGAAAAAGAACCATGGTAGCAGTTTATGTTTGAAAATGTAGTTTTTCAGGTACTGCGTTTTCTCAGAGCAGCAAACCACCAGGAGATGAGGGGTTGGAGGAAGACATAACTCTAATGCATTTTATTGGAGAAGGTGAAATAGACTAATATATGCATACTTCAATCTGTCCTCAAATTGTAGATTTAAGAAGGGTATTTACCTGCTCCAAGAATGGAGAATGAACAGAGCAATTGTCAGTTCTCCCACGCTTGTGTGACATATACTAAATGAGCTGAGGAAAATATTACTTGAGGATGAATAGAGAGGGAGAAAAATCAATTTATCAAAGAAGGCTTGTTATTAGAATAGAACAGTATCTCAACAGTGGCTGCATATGGAAATCACCTGTGAAGCTTTTAAATATAAGCAAGCACAGGCAGACCCACGTACAGGGATTAGGATTTAACTGCTCTGGGTTAGGGCCTTGTTCCAATAAGCAGCTGTAATTGAGAATCATTGCTCTGGAACAGAATTGTCAAACTATGGCTCATGGGCCAGATCTGACCTGCCACATCTTTTTGTGTGTCTCATGAGCTAAGAATGGTTTTTACATTTCTCAAAAGTTTGAGAAAAAAGAATATTTCATCATATGTGAAAACTATGTGAAATTCAAATTTTACTGTCCATAAATAAAGCTTTATTGTAATATTGCCATGTTCATTCATTTATGCATTGTCTGTGGTTGCTTTTTATTACAACAGCAAAGTTGACTGCTTGGGAAAGACACTATATGGCCCACAAAACCTAAAATGTTTACTATTGGCTCTTCACAGAAAACATTTGCTGGTCACTGATCTTGAAGAGCTATTGCAAAATTTAGAATAAAATTTTGGGAAACTTTCTGATATACTTAATACAGTATGACTTAAACATTATGAATTGATTATACAACATTATGTGGTAAAAACCTGCTAAGAAACTATAAAAGGAACAAGAGGAAATAAAAGAAAGATGTATTCAATAAGGAAGGTAGGCAAGTAATGACATAGATTTACTTTTTAAAGCCAGGCCTTAACATCCACTTATAAAAATAAGTACAAAAAACCTCAATATATGAGAAGGGATACTGGAATTGCAATATTTTACAGTAGTAATATAGAAAGGTACATTCATTTCTGTCATTCTATTTTACCAGCATCTTCTGTCAAAGACTATGCAACAACAGCAATGCTGGACATTTTGCTATCCAAGCTTTTCTATGACAAATAAAAATTTTAATCTCCTTCAACTATGGTGTCCATTTTATGAAAATGGAAATATAAAGTAAGGAATGCGAACAATAAAGAAACAAACAGCCACCAGACAAACCCATATCCTATGATGCACCTGCTTCTGTCCAAGGTTCTAACATTCTGGAAGCTGAACCCTACGCCTGTAGTGAAATTCCTTGGGTTATAACTTGCCTTATCACACCGCACTGATGTAAATTTTTCACTATCTAATTCAAAGTAATGTTATTAACTTTTTTTGATGGGAGAATGGAATCACAGTGTTGAACCACTATCAAAACTTCCTGAAATGGGTTGGAAGTTGGGATCAAATATCAATTCCTGTCTCTATGTTTCTGTAATCCTAAGAATCAGCCATAGTCTTTAACAGAAGATGTTGGTAAAATAGAATGACAGAAATGAATGTACCTTTCTATATTACTATTGTAAAATATTGCAATTCCAGTATCCCTTCTCATATATTGAGGTTTTTGTACTTATTTTTATAAGTGGATGTTAAGGCCTGGCTTTAAAAAGTAAATCAACGTCATTACTTTGGCACAATTCTTTTACGTTACTCCTTTATACTTGTTTTTCCTTCAGGGGTTTCTCAGGTAATGGCAAATTTGTGAACTCAATTCTATGGTGACCATGTTTTCAATTTACTATTAGCTTAACAATGGAGTCCATAATATTTTATTCTATTTTCCAAATTCATTATACTATTCAATTTATGCAGAAGCTATATGACTTTGCTAACGAGTTGCCTGGTTATAAAATGTCAGGTTTAGAAGCACACTATGAAGTGGAACAGAATGTTATATTTTATATTCCCAATTTTGACTTTAACTCAGTCCTAAATTTAATAAAAATCCTTTACTTATCGCTTTCAAGTATATGGCTATTCATTCATTGTGCATAATTAAATAGTACATAAATCATAAAGAAGAAAGAAAAATTTGATATTATATCGTGTGAACATCTTGGTGAACATACTTTCAGATTCCTTTCTGTGAATATATAATCTATAATTGCAAGCAAATAATTTGCATAAACACTGACTTATAAGCTCTCTTTTACATGCAAAATATTTTTAAGGGAATCTTTCTGACAGTAGATATAGACCTGCATCCTCGTTTGTGTTAAAGGCAAATGATTTCCACATGTATGTAAGCAGATGCTTGGTTAGGCAGAATTTGAAATTTGATTGCATTGAGAAAAGTGACTAACTACATCTCTTCTATGTAGAATCAATAAGTAACATTAAAACAGGTTTTTGTTTTGGGAATAGTTAATTGACAGCAACTCTTGGTTATGCAAATCTAAGGTAAAGAGTCAACCATTGCCAGACCTCACCTATCATTTAATATACAGAAACTGATTCCTGCAGAGGACTGGCAAAGGGTCTCCCTGTCAAGAAAGGATTTGAAAGGACTGACTCTTCTCCTTTGAGGTGTAGGTTATTAAATAGCTTGTGCTGAGCCTTAACAGGCTGGAAAGCAAGTTGCTAGGAGTGTGAGGGGAATCTAAACCTCTGGGTGTTCAACCTAGAGAGCTGGCCCTTGGCAGGAAGTTTGGCTGAATCAAAATGCTCTCCAGAACAGACTCCTTGACTTGGTAGTCTTGGCTGAGCATGGGAATATAAACACAAAATATTGCAGCCATGCGGTCCAACTAGAAGATACCACACCCTCCTGCACATCATTGCATTTCTAGGGGATCAGTGGACATGAATGCTTTACACTCTGCAGGACCACTTTCCACAAATAATTCTATGTGACCCTGACAGGAGCAATGGCAATGAATACCATTTTGGGCTAATGTACAAATTAGAACAGTTAGCTCTCTCTCCTGGCTTTTATTAATGGATTTTCCTCTTTGATTTGATAAGCTGCAGGTACATGTACAATTTGCAGGTGGTGGGTAAGGAAGAGGCCTAAGAAAGAATGACAGATTTATTGTTATTCTATACATGTAATTTTAAAAAGTTAAATTAAAAAATGAAAAAGGGTATAAACCATTTTTGTATGTTACTTCAATTTATTATAATTGATCTCTTACTGTCATTTGACTCTTGCTATTTCCCTATTTACTGTTAAAAAGAATATTTCAATGAATATTTGGGAGTATACATCTTTTTATATGTTTATTTATTGATTGTCAAAATACAGTTAGCTAGATTTTAGCCATGAAAAATATGTTTCCAATAACTTAAGGCAAAACTACATATTAGAGTCTATGTTTTTAAATTAAAGACAGGGTTTAGCGTTAAATTAGACTATCTTTTTTTTCTGGATGCTTTTATTATGTGACAACATTGCATTTTCTTGTCAGCAATATTGAAATGAATAAAAAGTGGAAATTTTATGTTTTGCCATTCACAATAAATGCCTGATTATGAAAGTGTAAAGGCTATCAATGTATTTCAAGAAACAATAGACTGGGCATAATATTACCACAGTTAAGTAAAAGAAAGATTGAGAAAAAGTGTTTGCATGATATTTTCTTTAATTTTATACATATAGTGACTTTTCAAGGCAAGTCTTGCAAAGATTATCTTAACCTTAAACTAATTGTTACTCACAATTATGAAATTTCATAGAGTGCCAAATGAAAACAAGCTTAAAAAAAAGACGCTAATTCTATTGGAGGGTAAACAGAATTATAATCATATTATCAAAGAGTTGCTCTCTTCCTGCAGTGAAATAAAAATCTTTACTATTGGTTAATTCCAGCTTTTACTAACATTTCTACAAGTTTTTGTAATATGCTTATCCTTCTTCATGCAGCAGTATACATCATGTAAAACTGGGACATTAATCCCTTCAATGTGATTTCTCATTTGACTATAAACCATTGCATGGCGAGTTGCCTGTGAAAAGATTGGTTGCTTATTATTTAGGGATTTGTCGACAGTGAGGTCACAGGTTTAACAGCCAGGCTCATTAGATATTCTCCATGTGTTCCCCTTCGAGGGCCACAATAATTTTTTATTTACCCCATGTTCATCTGAACTTCATCCAGGTTGAAAATCATTAAAGTGGTCTCTGCTAGTACTCCTTAAGTCTTCAGCAGATTGTTGTTAAATTCCACGTATAAGGACCTTGTGACTTCTCAGAACAAACTAAACTGATCAATTTAAGTATTTCACCAAATTGCTTGAATAACTTGTAAATGCGATCAATATAAATGTTTTAAATGGTTTCTGTATATACTATGCTTGACTGTATATAGCTACTAACAAACTCAAGGACATTCACCAGGTAATAAATGTACAGGTTCACTGTTATGTCATTTAAGGGAGCATTAAATATATGGGGACAATATTTTCCAGACTTCCACTGAATCTTGTACTTAGTATCTTAGCAATCAATCTATAAATATATTTCTGCTTTTATAGTGGTATAGTTGATATATTGGAAATTGTTTTTCATTTTCTGGATATTAAGTTTTTGCTTTAATGGAATTTCTGACAGCAAAGAAATATATTACAAAACCGAATAAAATGCTGGTATACCTTATTATATTAGCTGAACCGTATTAGTCAATTAGCAACAATGAACAAGGAAAATCACAACATTTCATGTCCACAGGAAATTCATGTTTACCTCAGCAAAGATGCATACTCTTGGGAAGTGACCAGCTGGTAGAAATATCATAAGACAAGCAAGTATGCAAATGGTTTGTTCTACTAAAACTAATATTAGCCAGGAAATCTTAATCATCAATCATTTTTAGACTTTTTTTGGCTAATGTTAAATTTTGGAGGTATCCGTTAATACGTATATGACTCTTGTCACTGAATTAGGACCATCTAAACTCTTTAATTAGGCAAACCCTTTAAGTGGATAGTGTGTGTGTGTGTGTGTGGGTGGGTGTATGTATGTGTGTAACTTCAACTAATTAATTTCAAAAAACATGAAAAAAGACACAATTGTCTTTTTATATTACTTATAATAATTTATATGCTCAATCCCATATTGTCATTATAATTTTCTGCTGTTTCCCTTTTTCTACTGCTATAAAAACACTTCATTATTATATAGGGGTATACATCTTTTGTATATGTTGTTTATTGATTGTTAAAATACAAGCTAGATTTCATCCATGAAATGATACATTTCTATTATTTCTAGTTATTTAATTAAAGCAATTTCTATTCTAGCTATAATTAGAGTAGAATAGAATAGAATCTATGGTGAATCTAGAAGATTCTAGAATCTAGAAGAATCTAAGATGTGGATTAATTAATTAAACAAAAACAATTTATCCTTGATTTATTCTCTCTCTCTCTCTCCCTCTTTCCCTCTCTCTCTCTCTCTCTCCTGTCTCTCTCAATGTGTGGTTCTTTAGCCACCTGATTTTTTATTTCTTATTTCTTTGACTTTTTCACATCTAATGACCTTATTCCTCTTTAGCCTTAGCTACTCCTCCCATGTTCACCGATTAGCTCTCAATTTTCAATTCTGTTACAACACTAAATCAGTATTCTGATGGTCACCTCCTAAACTTACCATTTATAGTATGTTTACTCTTAGACTTACCTGAACTTGCATTTAATGGGCCCTCAACTTTCTCCCTATACTTATATATGTTCTCCTATTTAACTGCCCCACACTATTTAGCTTAGACTTCATGGACTATTCATATTAATCACTCCCAGCAATAATTAGAAATATTGTATCTACTTTAATAACAATCTTAGGTAAAGTATCATTTGTTTTCCATGCCTGCATCAATGCATTGAAGAAAAATCACAAAACAGGGCAGATTGGTAGTCACCATCTACTTCTACAGACCTTCAATATCGCTACTTTTTCTCTAATCAATTG
Source organism: Choloepus didactylus (assembly GCF_015220235.1). Taxonomy (NCBI): domain Eukaryota; kingdom Metazoa; phylum Chordata; class Mammalia; order Pilosa; family Megalonychidae; genus Choloepus; species Choloepus didactylus. The sequence continues at coordinate 180,546,596 of NC_051310.1, read as the reverse complement.
ATTCTTTCCGTCTAATGCCCTCCTTGACAATCTCTCCCCTCAACTAGAAATCACAGATTCATTTTTCAATGATACATACACTCTACTTAGATTCAGTTGCTTCCAAATATATAAATATTTATATATATCCAGAGTGGAACTGTCCACTGACTGAGCTTCAAACTTGTTTATACGTCTGCTCTAAACAGCTACTCAGATATTTTCCAGCACTATTAAAACATATGCAAACCCAAACTTCTTATCTAATTCTCCAAAATCTTTGAAATGCTTCTCTTCATCCAGCATTTCCTATCTTAATTATTTTTATGACCATCCATCCTAAAACCCTGGCAGATATCCCTGACATTTTCATCTCCATTATGTTCTATGCACCACCTACACCAAGTGTTTACTTCAGTTTTTCACTTCTTCCTATTCCCACTGCCAATATAGGGCAAACAAATACGACCTATAGGTTAGACCCTTTGAAATCAGCTGCTGACTGGTCTTCTTGTTTCCATTCATTTCCCTCACTATTCAGCGTCCATTTCTACCAGGGGAAGGATTGAAAACTAATGAACAAACAAATGAGCAACCAAGAACAACCCTTCAGTGGGTTTCATTGATTGGAATAGAAAGTAAAAATTACCTAATAGAGTCTGCCATTAAACCCATGAATTTATTTTACTTAAATGCCTATGCGATGCTTAATATGTTCTATGAACTCTTCTAAATGCTTTATACATAGTAAGTGAATTAACCTTCATAACAACCCCATGAAATAGCTGCTATTATTATCCCCATTGTATAATCAAGGGAACTGAAGCAAGGGGAAAATTAAATATTAACTTATCTAAGTAATATAGCTAAGTGGCAGAGGTGGGATTTGAACCTATGGAGTCAGATTCTAGCATCTGTGCTCATAGTTACTGGATAACGAAGCCTCTTCCTTTCAATGGTCTGTCCTCTACCCTCCATTTTACCCCATCTTTCACCAACATGAATGTGAAGGCTCTGCTGATTTTCATCCCTCTAGTTGTACTCCTTCATATATCAGGTGTTTTTATATGCTTTTCCTTTGACCACAAGTAGCTTTCAACTTGCAAAACTATATATTATTATTTGCCATCTAAGTGTCAGGCTAAATGTTACTTGCTCTGTGAAGCGTTTCCCATACTTTCAGTTATAGATATGTTGTAATTGCACCTTATACTTCTTATTCAAAACACATTTCCTGGTTTAAGTGCTACATTTAATTATACAATTATCTGCTTAATTACTACTTCTCTTTGCTGGAATTGAGTTCATAAGAACCAAAATATTTTTATTTCATTTAAACCTCTGTATAACTTAAAAACTATAAGGTTATCTGACACATAGTAGGTGTCCCACTAATTGGTACTGAATGAATGAATTAATGATTCAATTTGTAAAAAAGGAGCAACAGGTAGAAAGTAAATTAGAAAAAAGTTGTACAATGAATCACATATCACAAATTGTGTATTCTGAGAAATACTATCCTAATAGAAATTAATAGGTTTGGCAAGACTTAAAGAATAACAATCTGTGTTCGAACAAGTTTGGGAAATTCTGTATTGAATGAAATATATGTATATACACACACACATAAATATACTGTATGCCTATGAAAAGTCAAATGAACTATGATAAAATTACACAATGGAATATTTTGCATTGTGTATTTGCACTTTGCAAGTTTAAAGCAAAGAAAGGGAAAGAAAGAAAGAGAGAGGAAGGAAGGAAGAAGGTAAGGAAGGACAAAAAAATTAAAATGAGGAAGGACTCTATGAATTGTGATATTCAAGATCTATTTTGAAGGAAAAAACACATACTGCATTCTACCTTTTTTATAAGAAAGAAGGTGAAATACATATCTATATCTATTTTCGATCAATCTATCTTTACATATCTTTCTGAATATATATATCTAAAATAAGATTATAGGGAAGGATAAACTGGTTTCTGTATAAATAAAATTATTACTACAAGGGTGAGTGAGAAAGAGTTTGAGTAAAAAGTGAAGGGAGTGAGATTTTTATACATATACATTTTTATATTATTTTTAAAATTAATGCATTTCACTATTTTACATAATACACATAACAATAAGTCATTTAAAAACACACTGTAAAGTTGAACATAAATCTAAATCTAAATCTATATCAAATTCATGTTATAATTACCCATATAAAATATTTAAGCAATATTTGAAAAAAGTACTCTGACTATGTATTCTTAAAGGGATATGTTTTGAGATGAAAAGAATTGTAACAAGTATTTAAACTTTATAGGCTTATCAGAGTAATATTGGGATTGTAATTTGAAAATCATTTTAAATCTAATAAAGCTAGTAAGCAAATATGACATAGAAACACTATGTTAGGAATTAGGGAATATAGTATAGAGTGTCAGGAAGATCCCAAAAATGTTAACTTTGAAATGGAATTGAATCCCAGGAAGGAATGTTAAAAACTAGCTATGAAAGACATTTTAATAATAATTGGAGAAACTTGAAGATGGACTAGACACTAGCTAATATTATGGACTTATCATGAATTTTCATAGTCCTAATGATGGAATTGTGGTTAATTAGGTTCATGTTCTTATTTTTAGATGATGTAGGAAGTATTTAGGGATAAAATATCATTTTAGATTTAATTTACTTTCAACTCATACTGTAAAAAATAGTCTATAAATACTGTCTATATCCATAGTCATTTCTATATTAGTATATTATTCATATATATCTAGATTTAGCTATAAAGAGATCACATAGATATAATATTGCCACAAATATAGAGAAATATGTAAGTGTGTAGATAGAGGTAAAAATTTATAGAGTACATATGAGTATAAAGGGATAGATAGATTGATAGATGAATAGGTAGATAACAGCAAAATGGTAGCAACTGAATCTAACTAGAGAGTATGTAAATGTTCATTATTCTAATCTTTTGAATTGTTCTTGTATTTGAACATTTTCATTGAACATTAAAGGGGAAATTCAGCTATGCATGGTTTAAACCAACTGAGCTAAAATTTAAGATTGTCTAACAAGTTGAAAGTAAAAGGAAAACCATATTGCTTATGGTGTTACAAATCAATTAGATCCTGTAAAAATCAAAGTTGTTTTATTTAATTTCTAGGTTTTCAGGAAGTAAGAATATTCTCCAAGGACCTCTCATACTGCAAAGAAACACACACACACACACACACACACACACACACACACACACACAAACACAAGGATTGGTGTACCAGACATAAGTGAAGGACACCTTTTTCCTGGAGAAAAGCCTGTGTTCTGAGCTCCAGTCAGCTGAGTCTCTTTCAGCAAGTTGTCAGTCCTGAATCTGAAACTCTCAGACTAATCCAGAGGACCTGAAAAATGACCAAATTGAGCTCAGGTTGGTTGTATAATCTGCTACCAACAGATATTGGAGGAAAGCATTTTTCATCAAGACTCCCAATGTTTATGATCATCCAGATATGAACTCATAATCAAAGCTCATCCAAAACCATAGGTAATAAACCATCATGAGTAGAAAAGAAAAGAAAAAAAAAGACCAAATATTTAAATTTCCAAAACCTTCAGATACTCAAATAAAGCACATAAAGTGATCTATTTGTTAACTTAAGATTACATACTATAAAAGATTATGTTTTATAAAGCATGCAATCCTAAAATAAAAGAACAAAGATTTGACTCCAAGAATAATCATAAATAATCTCACAAGAATGTCCAGGAAGACTTTAAAAGAATCAAATAAAAATTTTAGAAATGTTGAAATTAAAACTCACATGAAAGAAACAATTGAAATGGAAAACAAATCTAATGTAATCACACAATTCAAAAAGAAGGCAATAAATGTGAAAAAAATAATGATTAAGTGGTTTGGAATATAGGATGACAGCATATGGGAATACATAATTTGTCGGTAAACTCGGGGGAGGATCAGGAAAAAAGAGGTATTAGAGGGGAGACATTAGATGCAGAGATGATTGCTAAGAATTTTCTTGAACTAAAAAAAAAGTCATGGATCCACAAATACTCCCAAATTCATTTATTGAGGGTAATATAATTTTGATATTATGAAGGGACAAAGACAGGACAAAAAGGAAAATCACAGCCATAATCAATTGTAAATGTAGACTTTAAAAGAGTAGCAAATAGTACCAAATCCAAAGTATAATTCTTCAAGGCTAAATTGATTTTACCTGGCAAATTCAAGGACAAATTACCACTGAAAGTGGAATGTCATTCACAATACTAAATGAAATACACAAAATAATTACTTCACCAAATACAGCACACAAAGAAAGCACTTTTTATAATCTGTTTCTATTTAAATAAAAGTCTACAAATATAGGGGAAAAGTGTACTTTTTAACTTTAAGAATGCAGAAAATCTTAATACTTGATTGAAAGGCATATATATAATGTGACAGGAAGATTCACTTTTTAACCTGTCAATGTTACCAATGTTGTTTTATAGGTTCAAAGAAATTCTAATGCAAAGAGAAAATGTTTTGGGGTGCATCTTGACAAAACAATGTTAAAATTTCCATGGAGGAACAAAGAGCCAAGATTTGCAGCAATACCTTTGAAGAATGTGAATAAGAAATGGACATTTGCCTTATCAGATATCAAAGTTTATTATAATGATATAGCAATTAAACAATATGGCATTGGCACATGCCCAAAAGTAAAACAAAAAAAAACAGAAAAGAAAGCAGAGAAACCAATCCCTGCATATATAGAAGTCTGATATATGGCACATCTGGCTTTGTAGATTGTTAGGGAAATAATGGATTTAAACTAAGAATATTTGTCCATCAAGAGACACCATAAAAAATAGTGAAAAGACATATTGCTAAATGGAGAAGAAATCGGCAACACAAAATCAACAAAACTGTTTGTTCCAGAATATAAAAATAGTTCCTATAAATCAGTATGAAAATGATGAGCAACAATAAAAAGATATCCATAGGAATTACAGAAAAGACAAAATATGAATGATCCATAATTATATAGAAAATATTTTTAAATTTAATAATTGGGGGAATGTGCTTAAATATAAAATAAGATGTTATTTCAATTATAACAGATTAGCAATATTAAATAGTCTGACAATAGTGCAAGTGCAAGTAAGCATGTGAGGCAATTGGAACTCTAAAAATAAATTAAATTCATATGTGCATTACAGAAAAATTTGTCACTGCCTAGTAAAGTTCAAAATAAATACACACTGTTCTTATCTACAGACCCTGTTGAAACTCTATCACATATATATCAAGATATACATATAAGAATAGTCTTAACAACATATTTTAACCATGCAAAGAAGAAAGACGCTGAAATCATCATTAGTAGTAGATAAATAAATGTTGGTATAGTCACACGATGGAATAGTCCAGAACAGTGAAAAGGATGAAATACAGCTATAGGCATAAAGGGAAATGAATCTCATGGGTATAATAAAAAGTGAAAAATCATAGAAGAATATGTAGAGTGTAGTTTCTATTTTAAGGTTGAATGAGGAAAACAAATAATACATTCTTTTCACATAAAAAGGAGCATGGAAATTATTAACAAAAATTCAGGTTAGTTATGTTCTTTTGACACAGAAGAAAACTTTTTGGAGGCACACAGGAGGAATTTAAAGGTAATACTATTGTTCATTTTTCTATTGGACTTTTCATTTTATTATTTTTTCTATAAACTTGACATATACATTTATACAAAAAGTATGATTAAAAATTGAAATATGAAATAGTTGTACATGACATTAAGTATGATTGAAATTTGATAGTAGGTTACCATACATAGGATAAATTAATTTTAAAATCATGAGAAAAATTAATGGGGTTATTATCCTTCCACATATGTAAAAATAGAACTTTTAAACTAATTTTTAAGTTACATTGCAATGCCTTTGTAAAATAACCCTCTAATCTGAAAACAAAATACGTGAATATTTCTTCACCCCAATTTCAATATTTAAACCTAAGCTATAGAGTGAATTCATGCAAATATTTTGTTTTAATCCCCACATTCTATTTTGCAAAGCAAATCCTGTTAGTGAGGTCTTGTCTTCCACTTTTTACTGGCCTTATTCTTTCCATTTGTGGAAGTTGATGATTCATCATTTCATAATGCCCAAGTATAAAATATTTAAACTGCCTTATTTCAAACCAGTATGTTTTCTAAAAAAGTTTCTGTTGCTTCAGAAATACTCTATTGCTGATGTTTTCAGGAATGACTCATGTATATAGGAATGTTGCTTTAAATGAATTTTATCGTATCAATTATCTGAATTTCATAATACAATTTTTAAGTAAAATGTCTTATAAATCAATGGACCCAGCATGCAATATGTGATATCAATTGTATAATTAATTATCAATATAAACCCTAAAATATTTGATATATTTACCATATTTCATGGAACCTAAGTTGCAATCTATGAGACAAGCCATTATTTTGTGTACCACCAAGAAAGAAAAACAATCTTTCGAACTATTGATGGATCTTTAATTCTAAGAAGTTTACTCTTTTCAGAGATGTTAAAATATGTGAAAAACAAAATATCTATTACTTAAAATTCATGACAATAAATTAAATATTTTATCAAAATTTTGCCTATAATTTACTGTCACAAATTCTCAACATTTGATTGATCACATTTATTTTTTAATTGGTTTATTTTACTTTTTTATTTACTCTGATTTTATAATTATTATATGTTACTTCTTATACCCCAAAGAATATTAGCTTTTTTCATCTCTACCATAATAGTCATTTCCTCTCTTGGTGAGAGAAATGAAAGGCTTAGCTTTTAATTACAACTGCATCTTAACTTATCTGAAAAGTTTTACTCAATTCTGAAGCAAGAGACTTTCTATAAGATTTATAATATATGGAAACTATCATTATATCTGCTTTCAAGATAGAACTAGTGTTTTCTGTTTTCTGGATTATCAGTGCCAAAAGATAATCTGAATGGTAACTCTAAATATGACACAAACAACTAGACAAAATGTAGTAAGTTCTGAGAAATGGACAGAGTAGAGCATTTATAATTTTTTTTTACTGTAGTTAATAAGTTATGTGGCATCTAGGAGTGATTTCATCATTTCACCAATGGCATATAACATATGGCATTTCAGTATTATACCTGTAGAAGCAATTCATTGTCTAAAATCAGATGAAATCTTGAGGAATTCTGATTTTTGTAATAGAGAGATCTAATAAAAAATGTACTAATCATTAGTGATGCATAAAGCTCTGTGGTGTTAAAACTAGACATCCAACCTCAAATTGAGTTTGTAAGGTGGAGAGGATTTTAAAGGGACGTTGGGAAAAGGAGATTGATATTTTCTGGGAAAGAGTTTCATTTCAGAAAGTGATAGGCTATGATTTTCCAATGGTAGATTATTTCAAAGGAGTGATTCCAACCGAGCTTTAGCAGTTGGAAATTTATGAGCATTAAATTGCATTAAATATAGAGATGTTTTGAAAGATAGGAAAGTTTAAGTAAAACATTAAGGAGACAGTGAATATTTACAATTGTCCAGATATAAGAAAATAATGGCCTGAAATAAAGAACTAGAAATGAGCATGGAAAACAAAGAGATTAATGTAATAGTTGAAAAAAATAAAACATTTAAAGAGTTTAAGACCAGTAAAGCTATACTAACATACTGTAATATATTTGACAAGATGGTCAGAGACTGCATAGAATAGATCCTGTTTTGTCATATTTCCTTCACATGTTACTGCAAAATTCTTATTGAGAAATGTAAGCATTCCATTAATGTTATTGGGGTGAAAAACAAACACAATATATTCTCGATATCTGGTTTGATGGTTTGAAGCTGTATGTACCCCAGAAAAGATCAGTTCTTAAAGCTAATCTATTCCTGTGCATGTAAACCTATTGTACGTTAGATCTTTTGGTTAGGTTATTTCAGTTGAAGTGTGTCCCAGGTGGGTCTTAATCCTCTTACTGGAGTTCTACATAAGAGGATGAACTTAGAGAAAGACACAGAGAAGCTGAAAGAGAAAAGCCAGAGAAGCTGAGAGAGAAGGACTCACAGAAAACAGAGAGAATCTACAGGGACATAGAGGAAGTCACGGAAATCAGAAGCTGGAAGCAACAAAACCTAAGAGAAAAGGGAGAGACCAGCAGACATTTCCATGTGCCTTCCCATGTAAACGAGAAGACCCAGATGGTGGGAGCCAGTCTTCAGGGAGACAGCATTGCCTGTTAATGCCTGATTTGGACATTTTCATGGCCTCAGAACTGTAAAATTGTAAATTAATAAATCCTCATTGTAAAAACCAACCCATTTCTAGTATACTGCATTTCAGCAACTTTAGCAAACTAAAACATCTGGATTTCTAAAAGATATTGCAATATCTTTTGTTTGTAATGATACTACAATTTTCAAGATACAAAATTTTATTCAGTGATAAGATATTTGACAGCACTTCTTTGTTTCATGTGATAAAAGTTTAGTTCAGTAAGCATGAAACAAAATTGTAACTGGTGTTACACATTGTGTGAATTTAAAACAAGCTCAGCCAGAACTTACATTATAATTTTAAACTATGAGTAATGGTAAAATGAGACTAAGTCAGAAGAAAATGGCTAGTGCTTTTTAAAAAAATCTGCATCAATATTATTTCTCTTTTCAGAATTGGATTTATAGAACTTTTAGTTATGGGAAATTTTAGAAATTGTATCCTCATTAAAATGGCATTAAATTTTCATTGACAAATGATCAAAAGGGAAGTCTATTAGAACTGAAATCTTTTTGTATTACTTAAGTCAGGTGGGGATAGTTTGTGTTGTAGTAACAAACAACCCCCATATATGTGTAGATTTAAAGATGTGCCTCTTCCACATGCTGCCTGTTTAACTTGGGTTAGCTGGTGTTCTGCTCTATGTTGAGCTCACACATGATAGCAGGCTGAATAAACCTTCATCATGAACACTGGCTACCATCATGGCAGTGGGAAAGAACAAGAAGAATCATGCACAGTCTCCTAAAAACATTTATGTGGGAATGACGCCAATCAAATCTACTCACATTTCATTAATTTTAGCAAGTCACAGACGCCTTACCTAATCATGGGGTGGTAAAGTATAATTTTACTATGTCTCAAGGAGAAGGACCGGAAATACGCAAGAATATCACATTGGCTACCACATGCATTTATTAATATAACTCAAAATACCCATTTGATGTCTGATAAATTTCACTGATTACCTTTCAACTTTTATTTATAAGCTTCAGATGCTTCAGTGATCTCTATTTCCAGCGCCTCAATGGACTTTCATGCTTGCAAAATTCTTCTTTATGGACATATACATATACAGATACATATAGCATCTGGAGATTAATAAAAGTCTCTCAACCCATAAAGACCAACCACTTTAGAAGTAATTTGGGGCCACATATTTGTATAACAAATAGACTCCTTGGAAATACGTCAATTTTCTTTTAATTTTTGGTCATTTCTTAAATTTACTGTTCTATTGTCTATTTGATTTTATGCATCATCATTTATTTGAATTATTTTCTTTTGGTATATCATTTGGACATTCTATTGTGAAATTTTTTCAAATACTGCTGTTATAGGTTTAATTGTGTCCCCCAAAAGATATACTGAGCCCCAACCCCTAGCACTTCATGATGTGACATGATTTGGAAATAGAGTCATTGCATATGCAATTAGTAAAATCAAGATTAAGTCACCCTGAAGAAGGTTAGATCCCAATTCCAATATAAATGGTGTCCTTATAAGAAAAGAATACAGAAAGGAGAATTCCATGTGATGATAGAAGAGAGATTAGAGTGCTACAGCTGCAACAAAGTAACACCAAGGGTTGCCAGCTTGTCCCTGTGTACACCATAATTTCAGACTTCTAGACTCCATAACTGTGAGATTAAAAAATGTCTGTGGTTTTAGGCCTCCAAGTTTGTGACACACTGTTATGACAGCCCTAGGAAACTAAGATAAGCATCAACAGATGAGCTGAGCTGAGCTACCAGGTGGCAGAGTAGTCAATTAAGACAAGCCATGGTGAAAGTAACAGTCAAGCCTTTAATCATTTATTTAGTGTGATGGTATAAGCAAGAAGCTAATCAGAGAAAGCATTGGCACCCCTGTTCCATTTCCCCCCATCTGACCTACTGCTGCTAGGTGAGCATCAGAGGATCGTCTCAGAGGTGAGGGAAGTCTCACCACTGACGGTACCGTGAATAAAAGGTTCCTGAACTTTTATGGACTTGGGGGCTGGGAGGTAGTATAGGGTGGCAATAAGGGAGAAAGTACTGAATTCTGAGTCAGAGTGGAGACAAGTGTCTTCAAGACCTCCTCCTCCTCCTCTGATAGGGAGGTCTCAGCTTTGAGCTCCCCAAAGGGGAGGCACCTGAGTTAGAAATGCAGATATGCATAAGAGCATGACTAGCCAGGAGAGCCTGAGTCCTTAACTATAACTCTTTCAGAACCTGCAATACATTGGCTGTGCACCAATTCTGATGTGAGTGGGGCAGTTTTCCACCACGAGACATATACTCACATATACTCAAACAAATATTCATTTAGATACTATTAATGTCTTATTTTATTTCAGATGAGGTTTTCAAACCTCTGTTTGTGCCTTTTATAAGATATTTCCTCATAAAAGAGGCTTTCTTCCCCTTCCCTCCCTGCCTCCCCGTGTTTTCTCCTTTTCCCCTAGGATAAGTTACCCTGATTTTCTTAGGACTAGCAGTCAGTTCTAAACATAAGCTTAGAACTATCCTAGCTTAGGGTAAGGTTTTGTGAAGTTAGTTGGTGTTTAAACTGAATAATCAGCAGGAGCCACATAGGTAGGTTTTGGAACAAAAGCAGGAAATTCTCACCGGAGCAGATGGGAGAAAGTAATTCAGGAATACAGAGAATATAACAAATAATATAAAAAGAGAATATAAAAGAGAATATAAAAAGAAAAAAAGGTGGGATTGACATGGCTGGCAGGAGAAAATGGCTCTGGGGAACATGCAGAAGAGATTTAAGGTGAGTTCAGGCTATAGTCAGGAACAACAGGTAATTTGTTTACAGGGGCTATAATTAATGCTGAGAATATTATGTTATTTACTCTAGTTTTTGTGAGCTTAAAGGATATTGTGGGCTATGTCAGGAAATTGGAATATTTTCCTCTTTTTTGAGGCCTTCAGTAAAGTGATACAAGAGCAAAATGAGTTCAAGATAAAAATAGCCTACCTATAACAGATAAGAACCAACAGATGGGGATAACATTTATTCTTTGAATTTATTTGGTGCTACAATCTTTTATTTGAAATTACTAAGTATTTTAAAAGTTCATATACTTCAGTAAATTGCAGTAACTGAATTTTCTGTGCATCCTAGGTAATCAACTATGTTTCTAGTAATTAAAATGGGGAAACTTTAAGAGTCATAGTAGTCAGGAATGTTTCCCAGATTTCCCAAGCACATACTAATTTGTACCTTCAATCAAGGGAATTTGTGATCTTCCCCTTTGTTTTCTTCTAGTAATTTATTGACTTAGTTTTTATATTGAGTCTATAATCCTTCTGAAATTGAGTTTTGGTGTATGATATGAGTTATGAGGTGAAATACTTTCCTTTTTTTCCCATATGGATATCTAGTTGTTCCAGCACTATTAAGTGAAGATGTAATTATTTCCCTATAAAGTTGCTTTGGTACCCTTGTTGAAAATAATTTGTCACATATTATGGATCAATTTCTATATGTTTTTTCTTATGTTAATACTACTGAATTAATTACTGCAGCTTTATAGCAGGTCTTGAAGTTATGTCATGTAAGCACTACAAATTTTTCTTCATTTTCAATTTTTTTGACTTTTATCTCTTTTCCTCTCCTAATACATTTATAAACAATCTTGTCAATTTTTAGAGAAATGTCTGCTGAGACTGTGATTGGGTTTTCTCTGAGTCTATAGATCAATTTGGGAGAAATCTTAAAAATGAGCCTTCCTAAACATAAATATTTATTTTGATCTTCTATATTTTATATATATTCTGTTTAAAAGAAATAATCTGCAAATTTCAGTCATTTACACTTAATGTAAATATTGCTATTTGAGAGCCATTTAGAATTCTACCTAATAGTCCTCATATGCCTAGGTATGTTTTTCTTTATCCTGCTTGGGGTTCTCTGAGCTTCTTGGATCCAAGATTTGTTTTTCATTAATTTCAGAAAATTCTTTGCTATGATCTCCTTAAAATTTTTTTGCCTTATCCTCTCTCTCTTGTCCCTCTGAGTCTTCAGTTACACATATGCCAGATTGCTTGATATTGTCCCATAAATCCTGTATGCTCTATTCCATTGTTTTCACTTTTTTCTCTGTATTTTATATTGCATAATCTCTTTACAAAATAATTGAAGGATTTTCTTATGTCAGATATTATGTTTTTCATTTGTAGCATTTCCATTAGGATCTATTAATAATTTTAATTTTTCAGACTAACTACTTATCTGTTCTTGCATGTTTTTCAGCCTTTCACTAGGTCATTTGATATATTAATCATCCATTATGTTAGATTCTCTGTTTGGTAATTCCAAAATCTGGGGACATCTTGGCATCTGGTTTTTCTAATTCTTTTATCCCTTGACTAGGAGTCAAACATTCTTGCTTTCATTGTTTATCTCCTGATTTTTTAGTCTAGGCCAGAAATTGTATGTTAAAGCATGCAAAAAATCAGGTAAATTAAATATACACACAAAAATGGGCATGTCTCTTCATTTGTTAGGCCATTCATTTTAAGGGTCTAGTAAATTGGTGTACAGTTGAGCTGAGTTTTGCCTTCCATAGTTACCCTTAGTTCTCCATAGGCCTTTCATTCCAGCCACTACCTTGGGCTTCATTTGAGGTCTGAAGCTCCAAAAGTTTCTCTCAGTATTCCTTTTCTTTCTAGTTTCAGCAGGTATGACATATCAGCATGTTAAAAAGTGATCTGTGCTTAACACAGCAGTAGATTGTGGTTGCTTGGTACTCTATCTAAAGCTTCTATTGCAATGGATGTGGTTTCTTTGTTCTTCTGTTCTCAGTGTTGTGTTCCTGATATTCAGGGATAGGACTCTCTCACATCTATATTCCTGTGCCAGGGGCTGATAGACTCAGTTTCTTACTCATTTCAGGTTGTAGAGATAGATGGGCTTCTTGTTTCTCCCTCAGAAACAGTAAATCTGTACATGATACCCATTCAAGGTCTAGGATAGCTGGATTTCCTTCCTAAACCTCAGTGGCAGATGGCTCTGCCTTGTAGCAGTATACGGTCCATTGTGATTAGTTTTCCCCTCTTTCACCAGGGGCAATTGTCTTCTGTCATGTGTCATTATAGCTTCTGTGGCAGGCAGGTTTCTTGCCCCATCCCTAGGAGCATATGACTTCTGACTCCAATCAGAGTAGGGTTCACAGTGCAGTTGGATTTCCTGCCTATTCTCCATTAGCAGCAAACCTCATACTCACATTGGTCCTGGCATGAAGACAGTTTTTTTCTAGGTTCTCATACACTACCCTGAAATTCTTATCTCCTACATTCCTGAGTCACAGAGGATGTGTTTCTCAGATCTTTTACTCTGTTCTTAGTCTTTCTTTTAAGCCCTTAGTGGAAACCTGTACAAAAAGAGTTGACAGGCACACACAGAATCCCCTTCTCTCTGGGGTTACCAGAGATTTAAAGCTTTCATACTAGCCTCAAGTTAGCCTTTAACAATTCTTTCATATTTCAGCTGTTTTCATCTTACTTTCCCTTATTGTGACTATTTCTTCTTTCTATGATCTGCCAAGGTGAAGCAATCCATATGTACCATCTAACATTGCACTGTCACTTTTTGGATTTGAGTTGATCAAATCAAGTTCACCTTTTTTCCTCAGCTCACTGATGAACTAAAAAAATGTGATTCCATAGATTATCCTGATTGTTCTTGTTAAGCTTTTGTTAGTATTAGTGACTTTTTCTAGAGGCTTAATATTTCTAAAGCAGAAGATGACACTATATTTTTAATTTGATTTAGTTGTTGGGAATAACTTTGTGTTTCCTATTGATTAAGAGTAGGTGAGGCTCCTCTAAGCCCACTCAGCAGGTGAACTCACTACCCTCCCCCCTACGTGGGACATGACAGCCAGGGGTGTAAATCCCCTGGCAATGTGGGAAATGACTCCTGGAGATGAGCTTGGATCCAGTACTGTGGGATTGAGAGGATCTTCTTGACCAAAAAGGGGAAGAGAGATGAAACAAAATAAGGTTCCAGTGGCTGAAAGATTTCAAATGGAGTCAAGATGTCACTCTGGAGAGTATTCTTATGCACTATATAGATATCACTTTTTAGTTTTTAGTGTGTTGGAACGGCTAGAGGGAAATGCCTGAAGCTGTTGAACTGCAACCCAGTGACCTTGATTTTTGAAGATGATTGTACAATTATGCAGCTTGCACAGTGGGACTGCATAATTGTAAAAACCTTGTGGCTTGCACTCCCTTTATCCAGTGCATGGACAGATGAGTGGAAAAATGGGAACAAAAATTAGATGAAGAATAGGGAGGGATGGAGAGGTTGGAAAGATTTGGGTGTTCTTTTTGCTTTTATTTTTATTTTGGAGTAAGAAAGAGGTTCAGAAGTTGATTCTGGTGATAAACGCACAAATGTATGATGTGCTGTGAATAGCTGATTGTACACCGTGGATGACTGTAGGGTATGTGAATAGATCTCAATTAAACTGTTTTAAAAAAAGTATATGAATAATGGGGAGGAGGGGAATGGGATGTTTTGGATGTTCTTTTTTATTTCAATCTTTATTTTATTTTTTGGATAATGAAAATGTTCAAAGTCTGATTGCGGTGATGAATGCACAACTATATGATGATACTATGAAAAACTGATTGTACATTTTGAATGATTGTGTTATGTGATTCTATCTCAATTAAATTGCCTTAAAAAAAAGAGGAGATGAGGTTGCTGTTATAAAAGGGTTAATAGAATTATTTTGAGTGAACACAAGTGTTTGGCACTCTTTCACTAGGAATTACCATTCTCTATATCAACATGATTACATAGAATTTTCATTTTAAAAAATTAATCTTGGTATAAATTTATTTATATTCTTTTATTGGTAAACATTTTTCTATATTCTCTTGTATAAAATGTACATTTATACTTATCTTTCCATTTTTGGTATTCTATATTCTTTCTATTTTATTTTTTATGAAATCTGCCTGAAAATGGATTTAACAGTCATGTAGTCAAGTGAGCAATCATTTTCTTTATAATATGCTGGGGCAAAGGCCCTTGCTCATCAAATATAGAATTCTGATTTTTTACCAGAATTCTCCAAGTGACTAAATTTATGTTTTTCATTACTTTTAAAAAGAAAATTGTAAGAGAAGTTGTGGGTTTACAGAGCAATCATGCATAAAATGCAGGATTCCCTTATACCACCTGTTTTAGTTTGCTTTGTTGCTGAAAAATACCATAAAATGGGTAGGCTTTTAACAATGGGAATTTATTAGCTTACAAGCTTACAGTTTTGAAGTCATGAAAATGTACAAATCAAGGCATCATCAGGCAATGCTTTTGTCCTGAGACTGGCTGCTGGCAATCCTGGACTCCCTTGTCACATGGCAAGGCACTTTGTAGTCTCTGCTGGTCTCTCCCTTCTCTTGTGGGTTTTGTTGATTTCAACTTCTTGCTTCCATGGCTTTCTCTCTCTTGTTGTATTCATACCATTTATAAAGGACTCCTGAAAGAGGATTAAGAGCTACCGTGGTCCAGGCCTTAACTAAAGTAACCTAGTCAAAGGATCCTACTTACAATAGGTTTACACCCACAGTCATGGATTAGCTTTAAGAGCATGATTATCTGGGGTACGTACAACTTCAATTAACCACACCACCTTGCATTGCATTAACACCTTGCATTTGTGTTAACAATACCATTTATTTGTAACAATTAATGAAAGCTAGATTGAGGTTTAATGCACAACTATGATTATCATTCTCTGGTTTGTCTCTTTGCCAGTTTGGGTTCAATGCAAAGGTGTATTTGAGTCAGCTAATCAGAAAGGGATATTTTAACAACAATTTAGAAGGTCATCTTAATTAAAATTGCTACATTTCTATATAGGGAGTATTTTTACAAACTTCTCTGTTCACTTTTCAAATATTAGGCAAGTTCTAAATTTGGAGGGAAAAAATGCAGATTTTCTTATTTAAATTTCTGCTTAGTCATTTTTGTTTAAGAAGTCATCATGAAAATTTTTGAGACTCAAATATAATTAATATTAAGCTTGAAAAAGTGATTGAAATTTTATAGGTTGGTAAACTATTATAAAGCTAACATTTACTGAGTAGTCGCTTTCTGCTCAGAATGATTTTAAGAACGGCCCTACATGGTAGACACCCAATTTTAAAGTTGAGGAAATTTAGACTTAAAAATATCATATCACTAACTTTTCCAACTTCAACATGACTAGTAATTGATGTCAACTTGATTCCATACTATGGCTCTCAAACTCCAAAGCTTAGGCTCTTATTACTGTGTTATCTTGCCTCAGATCAGAATAGAAATAATGAAGACTGAAATTATGAATTGTCACAAGGTAGCAGTTCATTTTGACCCATGCTAAAAAGTAATTGCCTTTCAAATTACGAGAAACTAGAGATTCAAGTATAAATTAATGATTGATCACTATTTTTATTTGTGGCATGTATATTTCTTGTCACAAATATATATGAATTACATTATAATTATATAAAAATCTTAATATAATTAAATATGGCATTGCATTGCAATAACTGATGAAGAAGAATCATTCTTCAAAATAGAGATGTTCTACAATGCTGGGTTTGCACTATTCATTTTTCACTGTACACTTTCATAGCATTGCTACGAAAGCAGATTCTCTGTAGAGTTAGAAGTGTTAATGTATCACTAAGAAATAGAAATTTGGTTTAAATTCAGGAAATTATTTGTGTTGTGTATGACCTTGGTAAAAATAGTCATCACAATTAGAGTGACTATGAAACCTTCCAAATTTTGAAGTTTCCCTGGGAAAGCAGTGATTTTTGAGCTCAAGGAAGAGCAACTAATTTTTGGTTAGGTTTTACAGCAAACAAGAGGATCAGAATTTATCTTTGAGTTGATATTAACAGGATTAATTTTTTAACATTTGATTTATTATTGAGTCAGATATGGGAATTTCCCATAACTGAAAACATGTTTTTTTTATACCAAAGCCTGATTTTAACATTAAAATCATCAAAATGATGAAAATCAAAGCCCCAAAACCATTCACCATAACAAATATTTCTGTATTGATTTACTGTTTAATAATTATATTTAGATAAATAAAAGAATAATTATAAATATAGCAGAGCCCATGTAAGTACCCCAAGCCTTGTTTCTTGTGTTTTGTACCTGAAAATGATATTTATGTAGGAATTTCTGTGTGAATTTCTCATGTCATAGATGCTTGAAGTTCTCTCATTTCTTGTTTAGCAATGAGATTCCAAAATTATTTGTAATTTTACAGTTTCAAATTAATACATTTAATTTGTGCTCTTTTGCAAATTTGATCTGTTTAAACTTAGCCAAATAAATTGATACAAATATATTCCCATCTGGCATCACATATGGAAATATATCATGCATTTATATATTTTCTGATTTGTTTTCCTGGTATATCAGAAATTTATGATTTTGCGTATTGTGTAGTCAAACACTTTACATGATGTTAAGTTTTCTAGCTATAAGGGAAATAATATTTTCGGTAACTCTCTTGCTGCATCTAGCCCGGTTTCCCAGCTGGTTCCTCTGTTTCTGTAATCCATAATTTGGAATCTTGTGAAAGAACCAGAGCAAATGCCACATGGAGAAGGAACAGGAGATATGATATATGAAAAATTCCTTTAGACAGGAAGAATAGGTGGGGAGCCTACTACTATCAAACATGATTGATTGTGGGAAAGATATTAGAGGATGGAGGGAAAGGAGACAAATAGACACGTGTTGACCACCTTTTGTGGTCAAGTATCCTATTTAGATAGACTGAAGAAAACCCAAACAAAAAACTCCAAGGATTTTCCCCCAATTCCATTTTGGAACCCTAGAAATGATGTCTTTTTGGAGAAATTGAATGACAGTGGTAGAAATTGTGCAAGACAGGTAAGTCTGACACATCAGATATGACACATATAGAATCAGTAAATATTCACATACTCAGGCAAGGAGACAGGAACTTGCTAAGAGAATTGGTGAACCACCAGAAGCTTGAAGTTGTAATAAGAAGGGTACTCTGTTTAGGCATCTAGAGAATGGAGGCAAATGGCTGGGAACATGTACAGCAGCAGAGGGTGACTTCACATTGCCCCTTTTAAAAGCAGATCAGGACTTGTTCTCAGCACTCTGCAGTCCAGTCATCAGATTAGACCACTTCAAAAAACAGTAAGGACACTTTGTAGGTCATAGGTCTTATTCTCCCTCACAGCCATAGGATCATTTATGCTACCTGCCCCTACAAATCCAGCTAGGTGTCATCTTGGAGAGGAGCAGCTTGATAAGAGAGAGAGATATATCTAAAAGACTATCTTACGGAGGCTAAATTACTTAAATGGGACTCTTTAACCTAGATAATACTTCAATTCCTCAAAGCTTCAAGTTGAAAATTTTCTCCTGTAATACCCAGTGGCTTCCGTAATGATTAGTTTGATTATATAATACACAATTTTCTGTTTTCTTTGCTCTTTTGAGTAGTAGTGATCAAATACTCTCACCTGTTAAAGGAACATCATATTGTTGATCTAAAATTATTATTCTATTTCCTCTGTACCAATAGGTATATGCTATTTCCATTTTGTGTCTGTTTGTATTTCTAAAAAGTGTTAAATGGAAATGTTAGCGATTTGTGGGTTTCAGTTGGAAACTTCCATATCTGTCTTTCTTTGTTTCTAGAATGTGGACTCTTATTTCCTCTTAGATGTATTTCCCTTGATACCTTCCTCTTGGGTGAATTTAATTCCCCTCTTCTGTGTTCTATTGACCCTGAACATATAGAATCTTTAAATTTATCCTACTATATAATAATTTAGGAATTTTAGCCTGTACCTTTCACTGAGCCAGTGGCTCCCTGACAGTAAAACTTGGATTTTTGCAGATTTTTAGTCTCTGATGTAGTAACTCTTCACATGCTAGCTAAATAAATATTTGTTAGATATTAAATAGATGGAAATCCAGAAATAAAAGCCAGATCCTACTGGAATATAGATATTTTTCTTTTTTGATTTATTTGAATAATTTTCAAAGTGCCTTATTTCACTTTAGCTGTTTTGCCAAAATCTTTGTAAGATAACTCCTAGCAATAATATAATTTCATGTTTATTTACCCATATTCTAACTCACATTAGAAATATGAATCCATTTACTTTATGTGCTTAAGAAAACCAACAAATTATGTTTTGTGGATATGCATTTGATTCTAAGGTGGAAGTGCTGTCTGAAAACAGACATTAGGATGATACAGTGTCATTAGTATACTGTCATTAGAGATTATTTTAGAATATGATTAACCAGAAAGGTAATGCATATAATGCATGAATCATCTCAGTATTTTGTGTGTATATACAAAGGAAATGGAATGTTAGTGATACTTTAAGCTAATGAGAGTTTCCCTGAATTCCACTGCTCTTTTCTGACTGATTTAATTTTCACTTTAATCAGGCATAATCTTTTCATTTTGTAGAAATTCTCAGTTTCTGACATTTCTGGATTAGAAATGAGATGAGAACTTTAGCTGATTTAAAGCAATATTTTTAAACATGTTACCTCAGTCTTGAGTTTCAGTTGCTTAAAAGCAAGAATTGTCACTCTCTTCCTTGTGTTTAATATGATGCATATAATTTATGATTCAATTTAGTAGATAAAGAGAATGAATACAAAAAGGATTTTAATGAAATAAATCCTATTTTAATTAAATTGAAATGCTGAGTTGAGTGCTGAATAAGTAGTAAAATGTAATTTGAAGAGCACATTGGAAAATTCAGGAATTATTTGAGTTACCAGGTGCTATGTAAAAATGCAGGGAGGACAGACGTTATAGGGTTGTGTGATATTGCTTAGTTACTTCACCTCTTTAGTTTCCTATTCTAGAAAGTAAATAGATTAAACAAGGAAGACCTCTAAATTACTTTGCAGCTTAAATATTTTATTCAATCTGTGTGAAAAAAGATGAAGTCCTATAGGGTATCAAATCACAGATTATTGAAAACAAATAAACATAAAAAGAAAACCCAACAACTTCATTATACCTTAAGGAAGAAGTGTCCCATAATGTTTGCTATTTATCTTTTGTAAAGTTAAAAGAAAGTGAAGTAGTAAAGTAATTAGCAGGTCCAATATAGGTAGAATTAATGAGTTACTTACCTATTAATTTAGAGGAAAGGTCATTAATAATTGATTTCAATTGGTTATTTAGTTCTCAGAATTTAAAGGATGACAAATACTATTTATAATTAAAGTAGTAAAGAAAAATTATAAGAGAAAGTCATGTGTTTGAAGAGTCAATATCTTCCTGTTAGCCCCCATAAGGAACACTTAAGAAAAATAGCCCATTGATTTTTCCCAAGATAAGAGTAGTGCATGCTCATTTCAACAAGTAAAAATTAGCATAGTACATAAAGAAAAAATGTTAGATTTCTGGGAAGGTAGTGATGTGGAATAAGTCCCAGACACTCTCTCTTCCATAACCTCATCTGAAATAATATAATGGAAATGAAGAAGGTATAGCATAAGGACTGTGATTCATTTCTCTCCTAATTACTGATTTCAGTTGAGAGGGGAGGGTGCTCCTGGGGAAAGAAAGAAGGCATGTGACTTGGTCTAACTTATTTCTAAATTGTTGGATAACTGACCTCTTGGTAAACAGACCAATGATATTTGCCAGGAAGAGATCTTCATCTATGGAATGTTCTGAGCCGAATGTCGCTAGTTTAAGGATTTCTTATGGTAACCAAACCCAATATCTATGAATTCATGGGGCATGGCTCCCTGACAAATATCACATTAACTAGGGGAACATGTCAGGTATAAAATGGAGATGTTTCATATCCTAAGTGCTCCCCACTTTGTGTGATGACTTGCAAACCCCATTTGAGATATGTCCCTTACTCTGAGCCAGAGGGCATGCATTTGATGCAAAAAAGAAGAATCTGGGGAAGCACCTGGAAGGTCTCACACCTGTCTTCACTTCATGTTGGGTCTCTTGATTTCTTGTGTCTTTGAACATGTTATAAAGCTTGATACTATGTAAGTCTGATTTGAGAACCTGGTATTTGTGTTCATTCACAGAACTAAAGCAAATTGAGATGAACTAAAGGATGTGATTGATTACATCAATTCAACCCCAGACTCTAGGATAGAAATGATAACTATAACTTCAGTTTTTCTGGAACCTGTTAGAAGAGTGGAAAAGGAGAATGTTGTGTTGTGTTTTGTTTTATTTTCCTATGGTCTGGGATAAAGATATAGAATTTTTGGACTATCTGACATAGATTGACAACTAAAAACCTATGGGCACATTCCAGAGAAGGGCTATTCCTATCCATGATTTTTGGTCTTTGGATGGGTTGCATAAACCTGCTAATCCTGGTGGAAGTGGGTGAGTGGGGGGTGGGTCAGAGCTACTGATGCATGATGCATCACTTCCAATCATTGTGTCTAAGAAATATGACCATTTGAAGTTCCATGTTTAGGCATGTGTAAGAAGGGAACTTCTACTAGGTTGTGGCCTCATTCCGACCCTACACAGGCTGAACCCCATCTCAAAAGTCAGGATTCTATAGGCTTAAACCACAGCTTCTATATCACACTTCAGTATCCCCTGCCCAAAATGGCCTTTAGCATTTCAGGGGTCTTGTTTGGGCTCTTTCCTGGGTCTGTCCTCCCAAATATGGACTGCACAACTAGTGTGCACACCCTGGGCCTAAGGGGTGCTCAAGGAGTAAATGTTCATGGGCAGCATTTAAATCATGGACTTGCAGACCAGTCTTGGCCTTGGCATGTGTGAAGCCTCTCAAGGCTCAGAATGGAACTAGGTGGAGAAGTAAAAAGAGATGGTGTCAGGCCAAGGACAAGGTATTGGGTATGGAACTATTTGGGGTCTCAAAATTCTAAATTCAAATATGACTGTCTACTTTTGTCAAAATTAGGGGGATAAAACATATATCAGCATTTTGTTTAGTGTGATCTAGATTTTAAATATTTATATATTTGGCATGTGGATCTTCATTTGTTCTTTTGTCCAGGGCACCACAAATGTTTGAGCATGCATTCCATACTTGCACCAAAAGATATGTAGGAGTAAAGGAAAAAGAGTTTAACAATTTGTTTATTTATGGCCAAACATAATATGTTAGTGTGGTTTCTATGCTTTCTAGTTTTCCACTTTCCTGTAAACTTCTCTTCCTAAACATAGGGTGCTTATGTCATATATGAAAATGAATAGGTGCTGTTCTGGTTTGCTAATGCTGCCATTATGCAAAATACCAGAAATGGATTGGCTTTTATAAAAGGGGTTTATTTGGTTACAAATGTAGAGTCCAAAGGCCATGAAAATGTCCAAATTAAGGCATGAACATGAGTACACCTTCACTGAAGAATAGCTGATGGCATCTGGAAAACCTCTGTTAGCTTGGAAGGCACATGTGGCATCTGCTGGTTCTTTGCTCCATGGTTCTGATTTCAAAATGGCTTTCTCCAAAATGTCTCTGAGTTTCTCTTAGCTTAGCAACTCCAAACATCCTTCTGTCTGCATCTCCAAGAATCTCCAATTGTCAGCAAGCGTCTCTAGGGGCATTTTTTTCCTCTCAGCTTCTACATAGCAAACTCTGGGCTAGCAACTCAAAATGTCAGCAAGCAACTCTGTCAACTTCCAAACATCCAATGTCTGTGTGCCCTGGCTTAGCATATCCCATGCTCTCTGTGAGAGCTCCCTTTAAAGGACTCCAATAAACTAATCAAGACCTATCCTGAATGGTCATAGTAAAATCTCCATGGAAATGTTCAATCAAGAAGTCACATCCTAATCAAAAAGATTAATCAATCTGCCCCCACAAGATTGCATTAAAGAATATGGCTTCTTCTGAGGGACATAATATATACAAACTGGCACAGGTGCATACATATTAAAGACACACTTATGGAAACTACAATGACCAAGTAGCACTAATTAAAGGAATCCAAACATAGTTCAAAACTGGAATATCTCTGTATGCAATTCATTAATTATTAAAGGAGAAAAAGATACATGATTATATTAATACAAAAAAAATATTTGATACAATCCAACAGCAATTTCTAATTAAATCAAAAAAGAAAATATGTACATAAAGAAATTTACTAAATATGGTAAGGATGTATCTAAAATCACCTACAACAATCATTTCTATTAGTCATAAGTAATAAAGAGATGTCCACTGTATTATACTATAAATGTCCAGTTTATTGTAACTAATATTTTAAAATATTGTTTTGGAATTGGTCACTACTTCAATAAAATCTGAAAATGAATCTTGAAAAAGGAGCTCAGATTATTTTAGTCATAGATAAAATAATAATGTACAGAAGAAATAAAGGAATTAAATGATGAAAGCAAAATGAAGGAGCCTAGAGAAAAGCTTTTCTTTATTTTAGCAATCACTTATTTTACTTTAAAATAAGGAATCCAGAGCCAGCTTGTCCCAGCCCCACTCTCAAGGAAGAGTCACCTCCCAACAGGCTGTACCCTAACCCTTCCTGGCAGGAAAAGGCTGATCAAAGCCATTGGGTCAGCCTTGATCCCACAGACATAGCTTGTGCTAGTGTGCACCTGGACATGGCTCCATTGAGGGAACTGGGGCCTTGTTCTCACCACTCCTTCCCAGTTCCACTGTTTATGCTTCTAAAATAAACAGGACTTAGGATCATTAAAAATGCGAGCACTTTGCATTTTCCATCTTTTATCATTTTAAGCATTTTGTTGAGTGTATGAGTTTGAAACTGTTATATACCCTAGAAAAGGCCACTTTCTTTTGATCCATTTCTGTGGGTGTAGACCCAATGTGGGCGGTACCTTTGGATTAGATTGTTTCCATTGGAATGTGACCCAGCCCATTCAAGGTGGGTCTTAATCCTTTACTAGAGTTCTTATGAAAGGATAAAGGCCAGAAAAAAGCCAGAGAGTTCAGAGAGAAACACCCAGAGAGCTTGGAGAGAAAGGCCCCAGAAGTGCTAAGAGAGGATCAACAGAAGCTCAGAGAGGAGGTCACTGGAACCAGGAACTGAAAGCAATGAAGCCTGGGAGCGAAGGACCAGCAGATGCCAGCCATGTGCCTGTCTATCTGACAGAGGAAATCCAGATGACAGCAGCCTCTCTTCAGAGAACGTATCAGTCCTGTTGATGCCTTGATACTGACATTTTCATGGCCTTGGTACTATAAATTTGTAAACTAATAAATCCCTATTGTAAGCCAACCCATTTCTGGAATATTGCACTCTGGCAGCTATAGCAAATCAAAACAGTGAGTGTGTGCTATTATATCATTGTTAGTTTTCATTTATATTTCCCTGATGCTTCATACATTTTTCCTCATAAGATTCTCAGTTATGAACTTGCATTTCCTTTTGGATATTATCCCATAAAAATTCCTTATAACTGAGACAAGTTACTCTGCCTCTTATTTTCCTAGTCTGTAAAATAAGTAAATAACTTTGTTATTTTACAGTTTTAAACATTTTATTCAATCTGCAGGAACAAATGACTCCTATAGTGTGTCAAACATATAAGAAACTTCTCTTCGATGAAGAATTTCCCTTTCCTGCTTACTGTTCCCTAATTTGTATAAGTCAAAAGAAAGCCAGTTATTAAACAAATAAATGAAGACTGTATGTGTAGAATTACTGAGCTATTCAGCAATTAATTTAGGAAAAGAGTCCATTCATAACTAACTTTAATGGATTATTTTAGTGTTAAGAATCTGAAGGATGAGAAGTCCATTTATCATACAATTAGGAAAGAAAAATATAATAGGAAATCTTATGCTTGAGGAGTCAATATCTTCCTCTTTTAGGCTCATACTGAAGTTCAATATAGAGAGACTTCAAAAATACACCATTGAATTTTTCTCAGTTCTATTTATATAAATAATGTGAGGCATGTATTCATATATATATATATATATATATATATATATATATATATATATACATTTGATGAATTTGAAAGGGGATGTTTATGTAGGGATAGAAATTAGGTGATTAATGCCAAAAAGGTAAGAATTGTGACGTAGAATTTTTAGAGGTAAAGGGGAGTTCAAAATGAGATAAAGGGAACTTCTGGGGAAGAAGGCCAAGGAGGAAACTCCAGAAATCAAACCTTCCACCAATACAACTATTAAACAGGCAGGGAATGTCTGAAACAATGATTTTGAAACTCCAGAGGCCAGGAGAACACTGTGTAGCATCTTGGGAAGAGCTGTAGAAGAGGCTGAAAAATATGGTAAAGAACTGCAAATTGCACTCTCCATGTAATGGCACCCATTCCCCACTCATGGAAGTCCAGTCCCTGGCTAACTGATGGTGACAGAAAGGGATGTAATAGTCCTCTTCCCTAAGAAGAGGGGTGGTGGCAGACAGCACTGAACATGGCTTTTGATTAGTGAATTTGAATTGTTAGGCCCTGGCACTGAGGGCAGCTATTGTTTCACCCTGCCCCAGACAAAGGTGGCAGCAGCCATTGTTTTAACTCTCCCCAGACAGAGGTGGAGACAGTGGTGATTTAAGGATACAGCACTTCCTCAGGGATGTAGGGGATAGTTAGCTGAAGGGCAGCAGCATTTGCTAGGCAGGTCAGGAAAGCTCAGCCTTAGGGAACCATTGGAAAAATTTTGGTGCCTTTCCTGTTCACTTGCCCAGGGAACTTTGGAGTTGGTCTGTGCCCCCTTTGTGGGTTTTTGGCCCTATTTTGGCTGAGAAAGACTGACTTTGGAAAGTCCTCTCCAGGGTGACCCTCCTTCCAGAATTTGCCCTGCAGGCAATAGAAGCATGAGACAATAAAAAGAAGTATAAAACTATAGAGGGAGACAATCTGGGACAAAGGCCTGCTGGCTTCAAATACCCTGGAGAGGAAGTTCCATCTTCTGGGGAACAGAGGGGCAACCAAACTCCTATAAACAGGTGAACTGCAAGACGATTAACAAGCAAAAATCCAGGACAAGACAGAGGCCCAAAAAGACAGGGAAAACCCTCATGTTGCATTAGCCTTGGGCAGACCATCCTGATAGGAGGGCTGAAGCTCAAGAAAATCTCTGTCTTGTTATCAGCTAGTTACAGAACCAAGAAAGAGACATTCCAGAAGATAAATCCCAGAGTTAACATTTTAAGCTATTAAAATGTACAGTGGGCAGCAAAAGGGTATACAACAAAAAAGAAAAAGGAAATGATGGCCCATCCAAAGGAAGAGAATGAAAATACAGAAAACACCAATGAAGAAGAAGAGAATGTGGACATGCTGACAAAGCCTTTAAAAAAGATCTTAAAAGTGCTCAAGAAAATGAAGGAAGTACACAGAAACAACTGAAGGATATGAGGAAAACAATGAATGAAAAATATGAGTATCTATATAAAGAGATAGAAATTTTAAAATGGAACCAAACAGAAATACTGGAGTTGAAGACCACAATAACTGAAATGAAAAAATGCCCAGGAGGGTTTCAAGAGCAGATTGGAGCTGGCAGAAAGAATCAGTGAACTTGAAGAAAGCCATTTTAAATGAGTCAGCTGAGTAATAGAAAGCAAAAAGAAATATTAAAAGTGAAAATAGCCTAAGACACTTCTGGGACACCATGAGGTGCATGAATAGATGTATTATGGAATTCCAGAATGAGAAGAAATACAGAAAGGGGCAGAATGAATAGTTGAAGAAATTATGACAGGAAATTTTCCAAATTTAGCAAAAGACATGAATATGCACATCCAAGAAGTTCAGAGAACACCAAACAGGTTTAACATGAAGAAAAATATACCCCATGTTCTGGTTTGCTAATTCTGTTGCTATACAAAATACCAGAAATTGATTGGCTCTTATAAAAGGGGTTTATTCAGGTAGAAATGTAAAGTTCTAAGTCCATAAGAGTGTCCAAATTAAGGTAATTAATACCTTTTCTGAAGAATGGCCGATGGAGTCCAGAACACCTCTGTCAGCTGTGAAGGCATGTGGCTGGCATCTGCTCTTCCTTTGCTCCCAGGTTGCATTTCAAAATGACTTTCTCCAAAATGTCTCTGGGTCTCTCTTAGCTTCTTCAGCTCCTATACATCTAAGTGACAGTGTCCTCTCTTAGCTTCTCCAAAGCAAACTCTTGGCTAGCATCTCCAAACATCTCCAAGCATCTCCAAGTGTCAGCATCAGTGTCAGTTCTTAGTTTCTCTCCAAACTACCCCTCTCATCTGCTCTGAGCTTCTTATGTTAATGAGCTCTTTCATAGGACTCCAGTGATTAAATCAAGACCCACCCTAAATGGGTGGGTTCATACCCCCATGGAAATAATTCAATCAAATTGTTTGCCCACGGTTGATTGAGTCACATCTCCATGTAAACACTCAATCAGAAGACTCCAGCCTAATCAACACTAACACGTTTGCCCCCACAAGATTGCATTAAAGAATATGGCTTTTGGGGGTTCATAATACATCCAAACTGGCACAACCCATAATATATGATTAAACTATTGGCTGTAAGGTACAAGGAGATGCTTCTGGAATCTGCAAGAGAAAAGCAATTTGTTATGTACAAGGGAGTCTCACATAGATTAAGTGCCTGTTTCTCATCAGAAACCATAGAGGCAAAAAGCAGTGGGTTGAAATACATAAAGCATTGTAGGAAAACAACCACCAGCCAAGAATTTTATATCTATGAGACAATCTTCAAAAATGAGGTGGGGGTGGTGGTGGTAATGTATTCTCAGATAAATAAATGCTGAGGGAATTCATCAGCATAGACCTTCCATAAAGCAATGCTAAAAGGAATTCTTCAGGCTGAAAGGGAAGGATAGTTGATGGCTCAAAGTAGCATAAAAATAGACCTATGTTAAAGGTAACCATTTGGGTAACTATGAATGCCAGTATTATTGTATTGTTTTGTTTGCTAGATAACTCCACTTTTTACTTCCTACAATTGCTAAAATGCAAATGTATACAAAGTAATGATAACTCAATATTTTTGGATATACACTATATAAAGATATAAAGGGTAACAAGTAAAAAAAAATACCTGGTGATGGGGCAAAGGGATATAGGATAAGTTTATGTGCATGCAGTCAAAATTAAGTTGGTATCTAACAAAATAATATTGTCATATAGGTTGTTAAATGTTATCCCCATGATAGCCATAAGGGAAACAGATGAAAAATATATACAGATAGAAATGAGAAGACACTCAATACGGTACAACACTAAAAAGCAAATAAATATAAAAGTAGGCTTTAACAGAAGTTGAGGGACATAAAAGCATAGGACTTACAAAGGTGAAATAGCAAAATGGCAGAAGAAAGTCCTGTATTATCAGTAGTGACTTTAAATGTATACAGATTAAATTTTCCAGTCAAAAGTCAGAGATTGGAAGAATGGTAAAAAAGCATGATGCAACTATATGCTCTCTGCAAGAGGCTCACCTTAAAGTCAAAGATACAAGTAGGTTGGGGTGAAAGGATAGGGAAAAATATACTATGCAAGTAAACCAAAAGAGTGCTGGGATGGCTATATTAATACTGGATAAAATAGACTTTAAGTCAAAAACAGTTATGAGTGACAAAGATGGTCATTATATAGCAATAAACGGAATAATTCAATAGGAAGATGTCACAATTGTAAGTATATATGCACCCACAGCAGAGAAGCAAAATATATGAAGAAAATTCTGATGGATTTGAAGGGGGACATTGACAGTTCTACATTAATGGAAGGGGACTTTAACACACTATGCTTAATGGGTAGATACATCATCTAATCAGAAGATCAATAAGGAAGTACAGGACTTGAATGATACACTAAACCAAACAAACCTAACAGACATCTATAGACAATGAGCAATTGGAAGAAATCAATAAAAAATCTATTCACAATAGCAACTAAAATAATCAATTATCTAGGAATAAATTTAACCAAGGATTTAAAGAACTTGTACATAGAAAACTATAAAACATTGCTAAAAGAAATTGAAGAAGAAATATAAATGGAAGGACATTACATGTTCATGAATTGAAAGACTAAATGTTGTTAAGATGTCTATACTATCTGAAACAATTTATAGATTCAATGCAGTCCCAATCAAAATTCCAACAACATTCTTTGCAGAAATGTTAAAGCCAATCATCAAATTTACAGAGAAGGGTAAGGGGCTCAGATTAGCTAAAGGCATCTTGAAAAAGAAGAATGAAGTTGAAGGACTCACACTTCCTGATCTTAAAACTTATTACAAAGCCGTAGTAATGAATACATCATGGTGGTATTGACACAAAGACAGACACATACTCCAATGGAATCAAACTGAGAGCTTAGAAATCAACCTCACATTTGCAGTCAACTGGTATTAGACAAGGTGGCAAAGACACTCAATTAGGAAAGAACAGTCTCTCCAACAAATGGTGCTAGAAAAACTGGATCTCCATTTTCCAAAAAAAAAAAAAAAAAAAAGGGAAGAAAGAGGACCCCTACCTTACACTGTATACCAAAATCAACTTACAGTGGTTCAAACCTCTCATTGTAAGAGCTGGAGCTATCAATTGGCTAGAAGAAAATGTAGAGAAGCATCTTCAGGACCTTGTGTTGGCAATGTTTTCTTTTACTTTACACTCAAAGCACAAGCCACAAAAGAAAAAATAGATAAACAGGACCTCATCAAAATTAAAAACTTTTTCTCCTCAAAGTATTTTATCATAAAAGTAAAATGACAACATACACAATGGGAGAAAACATTTGGAAACCCCATATCTGATAAAAGATAAATATCCAGAATATATGAAGAAATCCTTCAACTTAACAACAAAAGGACAAAGAACCCAATTTAAAAATGTCCAAGAGACTTGAACAGATATCTCTCCAATGAAGATACACAAATGACAAGAAAGCACATGAAAAGATGCTCAACTTGATTAGTCATTAGGGAAATGCAAATCAAAACCACAATGAGATATGGTTAAGTATTTGACAGCCAACTCTTTTATTATTGCAAAAATATAAAGATATCAGAAATAATTTTGTTTATATATCTTAGAGTGGGAAAGAAAATAACATTTAATTAAAGCTAATGGTAAATAAACTCTTGATACCAAGACAACCTGGTTACACAATTATACTAGTTAAGACGTAAATTACAGACCTTATATAATAGCAACATTGTGATTTGAGTATTGAATTTTAAACTTCTGATTTGTATGCATTTGATTCTTATTTTATAGTGGCATAATTTACATAGACTATATTTTTAAAACTGTACAGTGAAATTCAAGTGTATCTTAAGTCTCACTACCAAGATGATGATAGAAAAATATGCAGAAAGATTGTTTTCCTCCTATTTCAGCTTGCAGATGACATTCCTCATTCTCACATGTCCCCAAAGATGCATTGCAAAATGTTAATATAGGCAATGCACAGATTTTGCCCTCTGAATTGTTTTGTAAACAAAAAAATCTGAAGAGTTTCAATGGAGCTAAAGAATGTTGAGTGAAAGGGAAGAAGGCTTCCTAAACAGTAGTGTGATATCCAACTAGATTTATTGTTTGGGGAAGATTTTAAAATAATACCCTTTTGTAGAGTGATTTAAGATCTATTTAAAGGTGCTTCTACTTTGGGTTAGATGATCCATACCCTATATGAGATTACAATTTCTTATATAATATTATTTGTGTTCATTATGTAGTGCCCAAAATAATAGCATGAGAAATAACTTTGTTTTTTCTCTATTGGAAGAGTTCCCTGCATTAATAGCAAGAGAAATAACTTTATTTTGCCTTTATTGGAAGAAAAGTTAACTTTGATAAATATCTTCCCAAATTTATTTTGCCATTCCACAACTTCACGGATGTTTAGGGTACCATGGCTCTTCTGACACAGCCAATATCATGGAAAGCTATGGTTTCTGCAAGTGACATGTGAGTTTTTAATGTGGTAGACTATCCTTGGGACAAATGAGAAGCTTGGTAGTACAATTTCCTCGTCATTTACTCTTGGGAGAACAGCAATAGGTTTGATAAATATCTGGACAATATTGATCTAATTTTTCAAATATGAAAATTAATTGCTCAATAAAGGCAAATACATGGTTTTTGTGGCCTTGTTTTTATAATTTTGGCTTCTTTTAAAAAGAGGATATACAATTATAAATACTAAATAAGGTAATTTAACCTTATTTATTTACACTGAAAGTTGAAGTGATAATGAATTAATTGTAAAATGCTGATTAATACCACAAATAACATAGAATCCAGAAAAAATCAAAAAATTTAAAAATTAATTCTTGATACATCTCTATATTATTGTTTCTATATTTTTTGCTTGCATCTTCAGATTGGCTCCTCATATGACAATGATTTTGTAATAAAAATTTTCTCTAGAGGAAATAGTAAAATAATTCAGTATTTCCTCCATTGTGATTGATCAAAATTTGTTTTCTATTATTGAGAATTGACTCTACACTTGTACTTGCTCACTGTTTGTAGCACCATTACAGATTTATGATATGCAAACCTAGGAATGCTGATAATTTCTGGTTTTCATGATTCTCATCAGAAAAAGTAAAACAAAAAATGCATTGTGCATATATAATTGCATCCACTGCATTCTTGAGTATATTCCTGAAAGGAGAATTTGACTATGAAGTGATTTGAATTCAATCATCCACTTTTAATTTTGCTCATGGAATTATTAGAAGTATTTCCACTAACTTCTCACTCTGTTCATTCCAACGCTGTTCGTCTTCCACTGTGTGCATACCCAGTGCAGAGTATCATAGGGCACATTCCAGCACCATGAGCTCTCTGCCTCTGCAATTCCACATTCTGAAGCCAGGTAAGTGGCATAGCTAAAGTCAACCCTACCGGGTAGCTCTCAGTACTTTAACTATACATAGAAGTCCCAGCAATTCACATGGATTCAACCTCCCCCTGCCTGGATCCCAGAACTGCTCACAGCTACTCCAGCTCCCTCTGGCAGTTTATAAAAAGCACAGTGCTTTCTTATTTGATTTTCATTATTTGATTCTCAATAAAGCCACAGACCCAAGCATGTCAGAACAGGATTGGTCAGCTATCCAGAATTTCTGTGAACAGGTGAACACTGATCCCACTGGCCCAACACAGGCTCCCTGGCTCCTGGCCCACAAGATCCAGTCTTCACAAGAGAAGGAAGCTCTTTATGCCTTAACGGTGCTAGAGATGTGTGTGAACCATTGTGGAGAGAAGTTCCACGGTGAGGTGGCCAAGTTCCGCTTCCTGAATGAGTTGATCAAAGTGTTGTCCCCAAAGTACCTAGGATCCTGGACCACTGAAAAGGTTAAAGGACGAGTCATTGAAATACTCTTTAGTTGGACAGTCTGGTTTCCAGAAGACATCAAGATCCGAGATGCTTATCAGATGCTTAAGAAACAAGGAATCATAAAGCAAGACCCTAAACTACCAGTGGACAAAATCTTACCTCCACCTTCTCCCTGGCCCAAGAGCTCCATTTTTGATGCTGATGAAGAAAAGTCAAAGCTTCTTACACAGCTTCTGAAGAGCAACCATCCTGAGGATCTTCAGGCTGCAAACAGGCTGATCAAGAATCTGGTCAAGGAGGAGCAAGAGAAATCAGAGAAGGTGTCAAAGAGAATCAGTGCAGTGGAAGAAGTTCGCAGCCATGTGAAGGTGCTGCAGGAAATGCTGAGCAGGTACCGCCAGCCCGGGCAGGCCCCACCAGACCAGCAGGCCTTGCAGGTCGTGTATGAAAGGTGTGAAAAACTGCGGCCCACCCTGTTCCGGCTGGCAAGTGACAGCACAGATGATGATGATGCTCTTGCTGAGATTCTCCAGGCAAATGACCTCCTCACCCAGGGAGTTCTCCTGTACAAACAGGTGATGGAGGGCCGTGTCACCTTTGGGAATACAGTGACCAGCTCATTGGGAGACATACCTGTCTCCAGAGTCTTTCAGAATCCAGCCGGTTGCATGAAGAATGGCTCCCTGATTGACTTGGAGGTGGACGATGGATCTGAGCAGGCCAGGACTGTGGCGCCATCTCTGCTTCATCAGGACCTGGCAACCTTAGGGATCACAGATGCTCCTGTTACAAACAAGGTTGCCAGTCAGAATTGCTGTAAGGAAAAGAAGAATCCCACCCCTACCACCCCACCCAGTGGTGGTGTTCAGAGCCCTTCTGCAGAGAGGAACTTGCTGAATCTCCTTTCACCACAGCCCTCTCCGGGCCCTCTGAATTATGTTCCCCAGAAAAGCATCCCCAAGGAAGTGCCACCAGGTACAAAGTCCTCTCCAGGTTGGTCCTGGGAGGCTGGCCCATTGGCTTCTTCCCCATCTTCCCAGAACACACCTCTGGCTCAAGTGTTTGTCCCCTTGGAGGCTGTTAAGCCCAGCAGCCTGCCTCCCATTATTGTGTATGACCGGAACGGATTCAGGATTCTGCTCCACTTCTCTGATACTGCGGCTCCTGGGCACCCAGAGGTACAGGTGCTGCTGCTGACCATGATGAGCACGGGGTCCCAGCCTGTTTGGGATGTCATGTTTCAGGTGGCTGTGCCAAAGTCCATGAGAGTGAAGCTGCAGCCAGCATCTAGCTCCAGACTTCCTGCATTCAGTCCTTTGATGCCTCCAGCCGTGATCTCGCAGATGTTACTGCTTGATAATTCACACAAAGAACCCATCCGGCTGCGGTATAAGCTGACTTTCAACCAAGGTGGACAGCCTTTCAGTGAAGTAGGAGAAGTGAAAGACTTTCCAGACCTGGCTGTCTTGGGTACAGCCTGACTTTTCACAAGATGGACCCTGCCTTTCAAGCTTAAGCCAGTGTTACTTTTGCTGTCTAGACAGATCTGATAATGGTGATTTAGTGCAGAGTGCCAAGAGTTCTGTCCTGTTGTCAGGCTCTGGGTGCCAACCGCTGACTTATTCTGCAGATTCTGTGTGTGTGAGTGTGTGTGAGTGTGAGTGTGAGTGAAATGTGGAAGCATTTTTGATGAGCATCTCTGATACAACCATATCTGTTTCTGCATGTAGGTGGACAGTGGTATTCTCTGCCTCCAGTTTGAGGTTTTATAAGCCAAAGGTGTTTTTCATGTATTATCTTTTCATTCATCCACTCTGTGCCTTGTCAGCCTTTGAAAGTCTTGGCTACTCCCAGGTTGCTGTTCTCAGGGACCGTAAAAGAGACCTGGTTGGTCTTGGGGCAGAGGGTATCTCCTGGAGCCCTCTTTTCCAAGAAAGACCTTGTCTCCATTTCCATTAGAGAATGCTGCTTCCATGTGTTTGGGAAGGTCTTCTAAATGGAATACTTGTTGCACTGTTTCCTGGCAAGCGGCTTCCTCTAGACCAGAGGACCACACTCAGTGGGCCAGTCATGTCCTTCACCACTGTGCCTTAGACCTGCCCTCAGGTGGACCCTCTAGGGCAGAGGGGAAAGCAGATCTGAGGCCTTACGCAGGCCTCAGTTTCTGTGGGTTGGGCAGTCTATCTGCGCCCTTACTCGGGATCCTCATCTCCATCCCCATCCTCTTTTTCCTCAAGCGTTTACTCAGAGCTCTCTGATTGTTGAGATCATGCTAGTCATTGTAAATCATAGCCAACAGGCTGGTCCTTGCCTGTTTTTGACTTTACAAACCAAGATGAAAAACTGTGATGCAACTATATATAAAAAGAGTTTAGCAATGATTTAAGTGGTAACTATTAATGTAGAAATCACTGAATAAATACCATGTAGCAAATAAAAAAAAAAATTACTCTTGCAATTTTTTTTTAAAATATAGGATCTCATGAACACATTGCTCAGGATTTCTCCCAGGGTCTTGGAAGGTGCCCAGGAAGGTGAGCAGCCCTGGGCATTAAGCTTCATTAGCTTCACTTACTTCTTTTCTCTATTCTAAAACACACATTTCATGATTACTAGAAGCAACTTCCCAGTAACAAAAATATATACTTGATATATTTCAATGAATGGCAAGGTGATTAATTATAAGCTGAAATCTGGGTTATTCTTCATGAGGAAATAATTGCTACTATTATCTTTAGACCTGATGTGCATTTAAATGAAGTATTTTAAAAGAAATGTTCTAATTGTCTCAATTTTGTAAAACTTCCAAATCTCTTTCTTGTTATGGAAATCACAGTTCTTGTACTACATGAACTGGTAAGACAAATAATTTTAGAGGTGATTAACTAAAAGAATGTCAAAGATAATGTTTGTACTTTATATTTTCCATTTATAATGTCTTCTTTTCTCTAAGAATCATAATTATTGTGAAATATAAAAACTATCACAAAAATCTCAGTAACATATATACAAATTTTATTAAAAATGGTAATATATTAACTTTCATTTTTCTAAAGATGATTTTATTTTAAGTGAATTATCAGGTCTCAACTGATTATAGTAGATAGTATTTGAAAAGAGAAGCTATTTTGCCTGAAAATACAATCTCTGACAACTTCTACACAACAAACCTATTTCTCTAATTCCACTTTCATGCACTCACATTTATAAATAAGTAATGGGAAATAAATCCATATAGGTTACAAAAGGACTCTTGATAGTCAGAACTAACATGTAAATGGATCTTAGAATTGGCACCTTTTGGCTGTAGCAAACCAAAATAAATCCTCAGTGACTTGGCAAGCATTTTCACCTTGGCATTGCTTTCTGTGAAGTTTTCTCTTCTGATAAGCTTTGAATTTGGGCTTAGTTGTTCATTTATTTTTATTCCACAGTGAATATTGAGAGCTATTCTCAGAAATCAGGTCTGCATTCTCAATTGAGAAACATTCTGTATAAACACAAGGGAACTTCCAAGGGAATTTTGTGAATTCTTAACAACTAGTCATGTAAAACTAGATACTCTTAAATTAAATATCCATTTCTATTGAAGATTTTTTCGTTGAATCCCTAATGACTTTACTGTTTTCATTTATACTTTAAAAATAAGTCTGAAAAGAGATAATTACACAGGATAATTCTCTTTGAAATACGATGACAGTGTCCAGTCCCTCTCCAAAGCAAAACTGTGGCATTAGAACATAATTTCTCTAGTATAAGGATTCCTAATATAATTTCAAAGACATGCATTTGCATTTGAACAATATATTAATCTAAATAATCCACGTTCTAGAAATACACAATTGACATTAAAACTGATTCATATTTACAAGAACTTAAAAGATATTAGAAAGCTGTTAATAAAGAATGTATGGTATCTAAAAGTTATCTTTAATGATTTAGTTAATCAATGTAGAAAGCTAAAGTGTGTTTTATGTTTGAACACTTTCCCATTTAGGAAGTTGGTCCCCCCACTTTTTTTTTTTATTTTATAAAATATCATTGTGCTTGTATCAAATGAGAACGTTATTGTGTGTGTCCAAAGAACGTCATAAACTATCCAAAGCAAGTAGGTAAATTTTCATTGGCAGAAAATTATGTAGTACAAAAAAAATGATATGAGTGATGCATGAATCAAAAAATACCTTTATTAACCTATTAGATCATGCAAATGCAGTTTACTGAGTATCTTTTAGATCATAGGTGATAAAGTCGTTAGTTAAATATACTATTTTAAAGCATTGTGTATTAAGTAGGTGAAAATAGAAACCCTTCTAAAACATACGTATGAATGTCAGTAACTTATTTCTTAGTGAGTAGCTTATTTCTTAGAATTCTTGAATGAACCATGTAGAACTATTGTCCAAGAATTCTCCTACCTAATTTTAGATGCATAGAACAATTTAAAGCCAAGAGAAAATTTTCCAGGTCAGCAGCTCTACAAAAGCAGGTTTTCCAGGCTTCAGAAATTTGGAGGACTCTATCTTTGATTGTAATGGTAGGTGAATCTGGGAATCTTCTGCCAAAATGCAGAGGCTGCATATTCCAATGTCTTCAATGGCCAGGACAATAACAGGAATGTGTAGTGCCAAACCTTTAAAAAATTATAGAATTGTGGGCAGTGTGGTCAAGTGAACAGTGTCTTTCCTAACAAAAATCATTAAATACCTTATTTGAAACACTGCTGTCCAATCAAAAGATATCCACATGCTGAATATGGACAACAGGTATCCTCAGTTATTCCTGCCACAATGACTTATTTAAACATAGGGAATGGGAACTAAAATGTATTTGTTTCCTTTTGGTTACCTGCTTTGGGCAAGGAACCATGACTTAATCATTTTTAAGAGATTTTAAAATCAATTTTTGAGGTATCATTTACCTACATTAAAATTATCTAAGTGTACATTTCAATAGGTTTTGACAGGTGTGTAAATCCATGAAGCCATCACACTCAAAAAAAGCATGTAACTTTTCCATAACCCTTAAAAAGTGAATTCCCTCCTGCTACTTTAAGTATGTCCCTATCCTCAACACCTGCCCTTAGTAAAAAACTGATGTTTCCTGTCACTGTAGTTAATCATGCTTTTTATAATTTCACTTACATGGAATTTTACCATTTGTACTCATTTGTATTTGACTTCTTTTGCTCAACATCCTGTTTTTGAGGTGCTGTTGAGTGTATCAAAAGTTTGTTATAATTTATTTCTGAGTTATCATTCATTAAATAAGAATAACAGCTTGTTCATCTGAAATGAATGAAGAATAATAATATTTAAAAACTACCTCATACCGTCTACAAATTAAAAACCAAAAATGATTAAAGAAATTAGTGTAAGAGTTAAAATTATAGTACTAAGGCATTATAATATGGGAAGAATTTCTTCTGACTTTGATTTCAGAAGAATTTTTTACATAGGACACCAAAAAGCATAAATTATAAAGGGGGGCAGAAATTAAATAGTTTATTTCAGTGAAGGGCTCCACAGACAAGGTTATAAATATTTTAAAGTTCACAATATGTGTAGTTTGCATAATTTCTTGGTTGGAGAAACATTCCTAAAATTCAATAAGAATGTAAGCAGACTTTATAATAAAAAAATGGAAAAGAATATGAATTGGGTAAGCCTAAATATCTAGGAAATCTAGTTAGAAATGATTAATTTCCTTAAAAATCATAGACTAGAAATCAGAAAAACATTAAGTCACTGTAAACATCAGTTATTGAGAAAAAGAATGTCACATACAATGATATGCGAATGGGAATCAATAAGCATTGCTGGCCGCATGGACTGGCGCCAGCACTCTGAAGAGTAATCTGTCATTCTTCAGTGAAATTGAGTATTTATCTTTGAATCCAGCCCTTGTATTCCTAAGTGTGGATCTGATTGGCTCTCTAGTATAGGCCCTTAAGACACACACACTAAAGTGTTCATTTCAGCAGTGATTGAAGTAGCAAAGAATTGGACACAACCTACTTGAATAAATGAATTGTAGCATATGCATACAAGGGGTGACTATGAGTTGGGGTGAGTTGGAAGGCAATGGTATCCTTATGTCTTCCTGCCAAAGACTGCCAGAAATATACCTATAGTTGAAAAATTTAGACTTACTGTTCTTTGCAACAAGCGGGAAGACGTGGTAAAACATGGATTATTTTATTAAAAGGATGTTAGAATGAACTTATTGTAGGATTTGGGCACTTGGGTGATTTTGGAAAGGATTCGAGGAAATGGGACTTTGTTTGGGGTTGGATAATGGAAGCAGGGAGAAATCTATGATTTAGTTATCCTAAAAAATTATATCTATGAGGTGAGAGGAATTAATCAAGGCTAAAGCTATACATGGTAAAGGAGCAGTAGCCATTTTGTTTAACCATACCAGGACATTTCTGTGGTTTGGATAACATTAATGTTTCTGTCTGTATACAGACATGTTGACATGGCAGTCTTGATTTTGTTCTGATCCATCACAGTCACAGACTGGCCTTGCCTGAAGCACAAAGTTGTTTAGGTTCAATAGGAAAACACTAAAGCCTACCTGTGAGTACTCTGCTCCCAGGTGATGGGGGTTGTTTTTCCCTTCTTCAGGATGAAAATGGAGAAACAACACTAAATAATAAAATCATGAAAACAACAAAGTGAAGCAAAGAGGGTCCATGGGCTTACTGGTGATGTAATGTATCATGAACTGAAGAGTGTGGTTAAAATTTTGTGCACTGTTGGCCCAAACTACCAATCCACACAAGCACAATATTTTTTTTAAAGAAAATGAACTGAAATTAGACTGAAATAGAAGAACCTAAAGAAATGAAATGAAATATGTAAGTTGTACTTAATACCAGCAGGAGGGATCTTATGAGAAAGATGAGAGCAGGTTTACATCAAAATCTTACATTTTCCTCTAAATTTGAGCAATTTTTTCTTTGCCTTTTAGCATTCCATGCTGCTAAAGAGATTATGATGTTAATCTGATTTGTTTTTTCCTGCAAGTGCCCTGTTTTATTCTCACAGAACTATTTTTAAAATTGTCTTTCTCCTTTGTTTTTAAAACAGAAGACTGATCGAAGAGGCCACCTAAGTGGTCTCCGATTTCTCCATGTCCTTGCAGGTTTGTAACTGAGTTCGATAGTCTAATGTCAGGAGTAGCTCAGTGGTACACTTCAATCTGGACATTCACATTTGCCATCTCTGTGAAGTTTTCTTATACTGTTTTAAAAATTCCTTCTCTTTTACATATATTTAAAAAATTTTTCCCCTTGGTAATACCTATTAGATGCCATTGTGTCTAAATTGATTTTTTATTCTACTGTCTAGATTTTTCTTGGCTACTTTAAAATTCCTCTGCATCTTTTTGAATTTTAACAAGCATATATTTAACATTTTCTTGTCTTATTCTTTCTTCTCATTTCATGGATGAATTTTCTTCTTTGGCTCTAAGATTATTATTTGAAGGCAGTTTTGTGAGGTGCTACATTTTCTGTGAAGGTTCTTTTGTCTTTCCTTATTTATATTTGCTTCCTTTAAGATAATTTTTTTAAAATTTTCTTCTCTGTCTCTTGGCATTTCTTGAATATCTGATGATCCTTGTTCATTTATAGTTAAAAATAATAAAAAAACAGGAAAGCACAGTTTAGGTTTCTCAGTTTGTATGTGGGTCTTGTTAGCATATAGCCTACAGTTTAGAATGATTAAGTAATTATATTGACTGACCTCTAAGTGTCCTTATGCAAGGGTCTTTGCATTGAAATCATTCAATCTCTCTAGCATGGAACACTCATTTTCTTCCTGCCTCCTGTGCCCCCAACTTGATGGCTTCCAATAGTTCTGTCCAAGAGGACTTAGGAGTTAAAGATTTTTGACTCTTTTAAATAAATATTTAAATGCATCATCCTATTTTTAGCTCTATTATTCCAACTACTGTGCAAACTGACATTTCTAATTTCTAATCTTCAAAGGAAATCTTTCTGGGTATATTTGCCTTGAATAGATGTCAAATTTACATACTTCTAGTTTTCAGAATACATATATATTCATTTTTAGAAAATTGGAACAACTTCTCTTGTCTCCACCTTCTCATCACCTCTCCATTGACCTAGAATTTATCAAGGACTACTAATTTTATAATCTTTATTATCTAGATTAGCCTGTATTACAAGTTAACATCCATTCAGAGCATAGATGTAAATTCACTTAGATACTGTTTTTATAATTCTTCTACCTATCTGAATTCTGTTAGGATCTTTGGTTTTTTTCCCCTAATATTTTGTTTAACTGTAGTACTCTTCTTTTATGATAGTAATATGTTTGCTGGCTTTATTAATTTGAGACTTTAGTTTTCTTCACAGCATTCCTCAGCTCTA
This sequence comes from Choloepus didactylus, assembly GCF_015220235.1. Taxonomy (NCBI): domain Eukaryota; kingdom Metazoa; phylum Chordata; class Mammalia; order Pilosa; family Megalonychidae; genus Choloepus; species Choloepus didactylus. The sequence goes on along the minus strand of NC_051310.1, from coordinate 180,505,585 downwards.
TGCTATCCTTTGCTATCTGTCCTTTATCATTTCTTTTTTTCTATCTCTTGCATTAAACTATTTAATGTCTGAAATGATTAAAGTGTTTTCTATGCAAATAAATCAATTTCTCCACGTATACTTTCTTTTTCTCATTAGGTTTATTTGAGATTATGAAGTCAGAATTGCTTATTGGAGACATTTTAGCTCTCTTGATTTATATTTCATTTTTTAAATTTGAGAATACTATAATTTTACAGATTTCCCCCCACTTGTCTGAGAAAAAGGTATTACAGTGTAATGAAAATTTTGTAGTTTTTTTTTGTTTGTCTCAGAGATAACTGGATATGAATCTGAGCTCTACTACTTCCTACAAGTTTAACACTTTGAATTTAAATGTCCTTTCCTATAAAACAAGTATGATATTCTTTGGGATTCCAAAAGAAATTCCTAGAGAAAATATCTATTACTGAGAACATCATATATAACTTCTAGATCAAGTGGCTGTGATGGTTAAGTTCATGAGTCAAATTGGCCAGTTTATGGTGCCAGATTGTTTGGTCAAGCAAGCACTGGCCTGATTGTTATTCTAAGGACATTTCATGGACTTAAATAATCAGTAAATTGATTGCATCTATGTAGATTATATCTACAGTCAACTGAGGAGATTGCCTTCAACAGTGAGAGAAGTCTTGTCCAATCATTTGAAGGCTTTAAAAGGAGAAATGATGATTTCAGCAGTCAGAAGAGAGAATTTCTATCTCTATGTCAGCCAGCCAGGTTCTCCTGGGAAATTCGTCAGAGATCCCAGCTTGCAGCCTGCCCTATGGAATATGGATTTATGTATCCCCACAATTGCATGAGACAACTTTAATAAAAATCTCATAATATTTCCAGAAATCTCCTGTCAGTTCTGTTTCCCTTAAGAACCCTGACTAATACTGTGGCCAGTACAAGCCAGTTAGCATTTCATTTGGGTAAACAGAAGGAGATACTTTTATCGGAGTCATGGAGGTGCAAAGTAAATATGTGGTTGGGGAATTACATTAATGAGTATAGAAAGTGTGACCTATTTGGAGGAAAAATTTTTTAAATAAGTAAACTATTGATGAACCACCAAGGAAGTAGCTATTATGTCTGGATATAAATCTGTGACTAATTGGTAAATGCTCTAGTACTGTAAGTTATTCTAATGAGAAATCTCAGTTGGAAGTCTTTAATGACACAATTATTCTCTCCAATAAAATAACAATTAGTCTATCTGGTATTGTACTAATTGATATTAACATAGAGTATTGACAATGTTTAAAAGCTAAATATTGAACCACTTCAGAAAAGATCTCACAAGATTATTTCACACACACAGAACTGATGATCTTGCTATGCTAAAAAACTTCACCATTTAACCTAAAATTTTCTAAATTTCTTTTTTTATTAATATATGTTATTTTTTACAACAGTTTATAATTACAGAAATATCTAGCACATGGTATAGAGCTTCCATATAACCCCCTCCTCACACAGTTTCCCCTCTTATTAACATCTTGCACTAGTGTGGTACTTTTGTTATAATTAATGAACCAGTTTTTGTTATTAACTAAAGTCCATATTTTACATTGAAGTTCACTCTTTGTGTTGTACCATTCTATGAATTTTGACAAATGCATAATGCAATGTATCCATCATTACAGTATCACATAGAATAGTTTTACCACCCTAAATATCCCCTGTGCTTCCTCTATTCGTTCCTTCCACCAGTAAAACTCTGGCAACCATTGTTCATCTTATGGTCTCTATAGTCCTGCCTTTTCCAGAATGCCATTTTCAGTTGGAATAATATAGTATGTAGACTTTTCAGAAAGTCCTCTTTCAATTAGCAATATGAATTTAAGATTTACCCAAGTCCTTCTGTGGCTTGGTAGATCAGTTCTTTTCTTTCTTTTTTTCTGGATATATTCAATGCATATACCACAGTTTGTGTATCCGTCCACATATTGAAGGGCACTGTGGTTGCTTCCAGTTTTCTGTGATTACGAATAAAGCTGCTATAAACATCCATGTGTAGGCTTTGTGTGCACATACTTTTTCAACTCAATTGGTTAAATACCTAGGTGTGTGATTGTTGGATCATATGGTAAATCTATGCTTAACTTTGTAAGAAACTGCCAAAATGTCCTCCAAGGTGTATACCATTCTGGATTCCCACCAGCAAGCAATCTGTTGTTCTGCACCCTCACTTGCATTTGGCATTGCATTGTTTTTGGATTGTAGCCATTCTGATGGGTATCTACTAATATCTCACTGTTGTTTTAATTTGCAGTTCCCTAATGAGATATATATTTCACATCTTTTCTTGCAATTATTTGCTATCTGTATATTTTCTTTGGTGAGGTGTCTGTTCAAATCTTTTACCCAAATTTTAATTAGGATAGAATTATTCATATATTTTGAACATAAGTCCTATATCAGATATGTGCTTTGCAAATATGTTGTCTATGGCTTATCTTTCCTCTCTTAACAGTACCATTTTCAGAGCAGACATTCTTAATTTTCATAAAGTCCAATTTATCAATTTTTTTTTCATTAAACATGATTTTGATATTCTATCTAAAATCTTGGCATCAAACCAAAGGTTACCTGGATTTACTTTTATGTCTTATTGTAGAAGTTTGAGAGTCATGAATTTTACATGTAGGTATATAGTCCATTTTTAGTTTAGTTTTTGGAAAGGTATAACATCTATGTTTTGGTTCTTGACTTAACTCATTTTATCCTTGAAAACAGATAAATGGAGCCTGGGCTGATGCCTGTGGTGTTCTTTCATTTCAAACTCAATGTACAGTCTTGTTCTACCAATTACCAGGAGGCACCACAGTGCCCGGGATTAGAGGAGAAAACATTTACAATAAAATCCACTCAGCTCAAGTGAAAAACATGGTGGGTTGATGGCTTCATGAATATTTCAGTGGACTGAGTTTCAGAAATTCAGACCTAACTCTAATCTCTCCTGAGAGCCAACAAACTTTTCTAACATGATGCTCATAATACTGTAAAAATTATAATATTGGCTTTACCACATTTTAATTTGTTTGTGTGTGTGTGTGTGAAAACTCTTTGTGTCCATTTATCTGTTTTGAGTGGCTCAGGAAAGTGGAGATTTGAGGAAAGGCACCTGATAATTGGTCAGTTTAGGAGACAAATTGCATCCAGGTAAGGACAGGACATGGGCAAATTTGTGTTCAATTACTATAGCTGTACTTATTGCAAAGACAGGTCACAGTGGAGAAATATGTAGATAAGATCAAGAAACAATCTTGTCTATGAACAGCTCTGCAGAAAGCCAACCGTGAAGCAAGCATGCCTGATAGTTCCAAGGAATTTCTTGTTCTGATAAAAATCTTCAAGGAATGAGCCCATTTCATCCAAAAATCATAGTAATATACCTAACCAGTTGTCTTAGGGATCAATCTTTTCCCACATTTTTTAACAAAGCTGGTTTAAGGATGGTTGGTTTGTAAACATCAAAGGCTAAGTCCACGTCTATTCATAACCAAATGGTGTATATACAATGAGATAATGACTTGTCAGTTGGAAAATTTGTGTCTTCCTTGAGGAATCTGGCCCCTGCTGTGATTACATGATGGCCATCGTACAGATTCTGAGGTCCTCAATTGTGGAAGTATATTATTCCCTAGGGATTAGTGTAGAGAGAAGTTTATTGAATTTTTCAAGGCAGTAAATATTGAAATATTCCTAAAGATGTCAAAATGAAATAATGGGGCAAGTTCCATTTCTGGGCTCTTTTTACGGCAAGAGCATGGTGATGACATTTTATTCTACCAAACGGCACCATTGACTTTCATTCCTGAAATCAAAATGTAATTTTATAACACAGAATGGCCAAAACTTTTGCTCTACTTTTGTTCCTTTACAAATTTTATGACCTTCATATACATTTCTACTCAACCTCTGATAGTTACCATCTGCCTAAAATGCCCATTCCAGAAGAGCCTTAGGATTGTGGCAGGTCACATGACAGGATGTGACCCTTTTGCCAATCTCCAGTCACATTCAGTATAGCTGAGTAACATGGATAATTTATGTTGCTGCACCCTTATGGCCAGAGGAAAGAATTCTGTTTAAATGTTCAGTTAGGGTAACAAGGATCATTTAGTGCTGCCACATGCTGTGACTATAGAAAAAATTCTGTTTCTTTAGTATTCATGATAATACAATGACATGGTATGTTGCCTTTTGCATTGCTGGGCACATGCCTAGAAAGATACATGGCCCAGGAGGAGCAAAAGCTGCTTGATTTCTGCTACCCATTGAGTCTGCCAAGATGATAAGTCTACTTGGTACTGAGCTTGTTAAAGAAAAACTCTCTGATTCAATGTTCTGCATCCTATCTTTTTTCAGGCACATGGACAATTAGTGTATGGGTTAGAGTAGCTAGTATTCTAGGCATTATAGATAGTGATATCCTCTGAAAGAGCAAGAAAAATAGATTCTCTCTGTAAGAAAATTCTAATTCCTGGTGTCAATAAGTTTAGTGTCATTAAATTTCATTGGCTTGCAGTGTTATTTGGGTTATGAAACAATTAATTACGTTGCTAATGAACTGGATTCTTTCCCAAGGTTCTGATTTCTAAGTGCCAATCTACTACTATTTTATTCAGCACTCATTGCTTAAGGAATGATAAAAGATAAGGGTAGGGGGAAGAAATAATGAACTTTGGAGATGACTTGATATAATGTAATTTCCTACACTACCACCTACAAAATTTTTTTGCCTTCGATTAATCAAGACCCACCATTACATCAGTTAATTCTCAAGACAATCATAGTAAATTCTCATCCAGAGAACTTTCCTTATTAATTTTCCAAAGAAACCAAGATGTCTGTGTTGATCAGTATTTTACTTTGTCTAGGTCATTCATTAATTTCAATACAAAAGTTCATGAGCTGTAAAATCCTGAGGCTAAGATTAAGCAGCTATTACAAGTGTACCTTCTGTCCTAAAGTAAAAGGCTCATAAAGTAAATTACTACCCTTCATATCACTGCTAAGGGTTCAAGAGTAAATTCTTCACTATTTTAGAAGATCACATGCAAGCTGCTTCACATTTTTTATTACTTTCCCTGCAGCAAACTGAAAAAAAGAAACCCACTTTCCTCTGAATGGAATTTGTTATTTTTCATCCTCTGAAGATTTACACTTCAATTGAATTTTTTCTTTCAATGCAGGAGAAAATATGCACTTGCTATCTCACAACATTCTTTTTTACTGCCTTTCCAGGCACTGCTTTTTTTTTTTTTTTTTTTTTTTTTGTAGAAATAAAAATAAGTTGAAGGATATTTTGTCTCTTTATGTTTTTACTTGATATAGGCAGTCTTCTTTGCTGTTGGCCAAAGACTAAACTATAATTTCAAAATACAGAACAAAGAATATAAACATAAAATGTATTCCCATGACAAAGTTCTTAGACATTTCCTAATAAATAACCAATATACTTCTCTAAGTCCTTTCATCAATTTATTTGTCATATTACCTTCTGTAAATGTTTACATATTTTCTTCCTTTAATCTTTCTTAGATTTTTGAGTATTAATCAGGTATTGCTTGTTGTCTTGGAGAAATGACATTGCTTCAATTTCTGTCTGTCCTTGAGTAGATCAGCAGCTCCCCTCATTTAGCTGTGAGAAACTCTTGTACTGTATAACAGAGATGGGTTAGGTTTTAATAGAAACTCATTTTCTACATGTTGTCAAACTCTGAACTGCTTTGACTTATTTGATATATATCTCATATGAAAGCTGAAATTATGGATAATTAGAGAGGCCTTGCACTAAGTATCTGAGTATCACATGTTGTCTGCCTTCCAAATGAAATACTATCCTACTCAGATGATGCCAGTCTAGGCTTGTGTGAAGCCAGTCTAGGCAACTTGTGATTAACTTTTGGGTTAATTGGAATTTGGATTCAATTTTTACTGGTTATACTGATTTTACTGGTTAGGGTAACTAGCAGCTATAATAAAATATAGACCCCAAATTATAGAATGCCTCAAACACAGTACAAGTTTATTTCTCACTCACGTAATAGTTGTTATGGTTTGAAGCCATCTGTACACCAGAAAAGATCATCTTCTTTTATTCCATTCCTGTGTGTGTAAACCTATTGTGGGTGGGAACTTTTGATTAGGTTATGTCAGTTGAGGTGTGTTTCAGGGTGGGTCTTAATCTGAAAGCAACAAAACCCAGGAGAGAAGGACCAGCAGACATCACCCTGGTCTTCATGAATCGTCCTGTTGATGCCTTAATTTGGATGTTTTCATGGCCTTAAAACTGTAAACTTGTAAGCTAATAAATCCCCATTGTTAAAAGCCAGTCCATTTCTGGTATATTGCATTTCATCAGCTTTAGCAAACCAAAACAATAGTCCAAAGTAGACGGTAATGGTTTTGTGTGTGGTTTTTGTCCATGTGGTGATTCAAGGACCTAGTCAACTTCTATAATTTTACTTCACCTAGATACTGTCCAATAGAACTTTCTTCAAAGAGGAAAATATGCTATAATGGTAGCTACTAGCTACGTGGCTCTCAAGCACCTAACATGTGGCTAGTATGACTAAGGATCAGACTTAAAATTGTATTTAATTTTAATTAATTTAAATATAAACAGCCACACTGTGGCTAGTAGCAACAGTATTGGAAGAGAGAGAAAGAAGATACTTCATAAAATCCTTGATCTGGAAAAGGCACACATAATTACCACTCACATTTAATTGTCTAGTACTCAGCAACCTTGACACACCTTACCGATATAAAGCTAGAAAATGTAATTTAGCTTTGTGGCCAGGAGGAAGAGGACTATACAGATTTTAGCAAGCAGTTAGCATCCCCTCCATGCACTGAATAATAAAATATCTCTATTAAATGAATATAAAAAATTATTTTTGAAATTTTTGATAAGTAATTAAAATATAATTACTAAAGAGCCAAAATTCCTTTTATGTATGTTGACCACTTCAGTATTAAAGAGAAAAGATGTTAATGTTCTTCAATAAATATGTATTTAATGAATGAATGAATCAATCAATCAACTGAAGCAGATGGAACTTTAAATTTGTCTCTCAAAATTCTCCTGGGCCCCTTCGCTTGGGTATATACTGCCGCTACTCATATAATGACAGGTCTTCGGACCATAAACCACCAGCATGAAGCAGAAAACTGCATCGAATCATGCCTCTCTGATATTAACATGCTCATATGTCTTTTATTATGTTTCTTCAGCTACTTTAGATTTTCAAGTCATATTGCGTGGAAAACCCTGGAACCTAATTTTCTCTTCCTGCAACACTTCTATTTTTATGATTCTGATTCCATATGTCCTTGTCCTGCTTTTCCCTGGCCAGTCTCACAGCTGACTTACCTGCCACAAATTCTGACAATCATGCTTACTGAGATATTTCCTTTTCTGACCATTTACTATCTAATGGTCTATCCTGATCTGAATTGTACTTACTAACCCCTATATGATTGACTTCCAAACACCCATACAGAAAGCTGAAGAGCCTTCTGGGGAACTTCATCTTTTAATCTGACATAACTTGGACTCTTGACTCTTCCCCTATTCCTTCTTTTTTGTTTAACCTTTCCAAATACCTTTAATAAATACCTGCCAGGGCTTATAATCACCAAACCATATCCTAAATATACATGGCAGGACTGGTATATATGTGCATGGGTGTATTACTGATAAATTTTCACAGTGCATTCCTGCCCACTTTATATTTTTCCCTGCCTAGGTTTATCTGCAAGTATTATTTCATTAGAGACCTGAGTAGAAGGACTTCAAGGAAACTAATCATTTAAAATTTTAATAAAAAGGTCAGAGGAACTTATCAAAAATAATACTTCAAACCCTTCCTTCTGGGATACTTTTATATTGCCAGATTTTCCTTTTGATATTTTTGAAATGTGTTTCTTAAATATACAGACATTCCTTTGTACAAATATAGAGTGAGAAAAATCCAAACAACTAATATGGGACTAGGAGAATTCTTGACAGACTCATGAAGAAAGAGACTTGTAACTTTCTGCGTTTTTTTACTTTCTTAAAATTTATAGTTGCTCATTTAATTCTTTTAAGGTGACTTTGTTTCTTTCAACTTATTACTAAAGAATTTTTGTTGAGAAATGTTTAAGAAATCCAAAATATGTCATCTAGATACAAGTAATTTTAAATTGTCTTATGCCATGATTAGCATGTATTTTGGTACCTCAGAGAAATCAGACAACTATGTAACTCTCCTGCAGAAAAAAAAATGAAGTTAGTAGGATTGCAAAGTGTATATAGTTTTAAACATATAGTGTACATGTTTACAATAATTCACCCATCAAGTATTTTCCATATTTATTTTTTGCTTTTATTTTAAAGATTATTTTTATGTGTATGTATTGATTTGGGGCTAAACAGACTGCTAGATATTAGCTTATCTAACCCTGTAAACAAATGTAATGCATTACAATGAATCTGATAATGATGTGAGAGATAAATAATCCTATCTTGCACATTGTAGAGTGCTTCCTTAACTTCATTTTTTCAGCGCTATTGAAAATGTTTGAGGCATTACAACAGAAAGAGATGGTATAAATAAAGTAAGGCATTAATTATTTTAATTATTCATTAAGTAGTTAATTCAGTAAAATAATTTGCCCATCAAATATTTATGCACCATATTTCCCAGCTATATTCCTAGGTTTAAGAGATTTAAAAATGCCTACGTTCCAATACCTGTTCTCCATTTTTACCTGTGGATTGCTTTATCATAGTTCCTATCACACTGAGTTGAATTTTTTTACATGCATACTTCTCTTACACACTAAATGTCAAGTCACTTGTAGGTAAGGACCAGAGAGGCATATTCTGTTGGGCCTGGATTCAGAGAGCTTATACTCTGAGAATATGAAAAAGTTAGACCATGCCTTTTCTAAAAGAGAGCTCCAGCACTAGGATGAAGAAGTCTCCTGGATAAATGGGTAGTAGTTGCCCTCAGGTAGGATAAGAAATTCATCAGGATCTAGCTAAGCAACTGAAATGTCTTAAGCCTGGGGAAAATAACATTTGACCCCACTCAACCCCCAAATGCCTCACATGTGGTATATTAAGTCATGTTAAACCTATTTTATAATGTAGATCCAGCTCCCATGTTCTTGTACAAGTAATATTTATTTTCAGGCAAAGATTTATTAGTGGAAAAAAGGTGGCAGTGGGAATGCACAGCATTTCTGAATTATTATAGGATGTTATTTATTCCTCATATTTCCTTCTATTCCCTAGCCCTTTCCCTACTTAATTGGAAATCTTTTTGTGGCCTCAGGAAATATTATATAACAAAGGGGAACAGAGAGATTCATTGGCAGAACAGATTAGAAGAACTAGTATTCAAACTCAAGAATTAGGACACAAAGGTCTATTGCTATTAAACGCTAATAAATATAGTGTCCTATCAGAGCATGTGATAGGATGTTCAAAAAAAAATGCTAAACATTACAGCTCACTTTACTAAAAAAAAATATATCACAGCTGTCACAAATCAGTATATGTGAGAAGAAGGAACATTCACTGTGGTTTAAAGGGAATCTGTAAATGATCAGTAAGGAGAGCATGAAATACAGAAATTTGAATTAGCCATCAAGATCATGAAAGATGGAAAATTATTTAGATAGACTGAGAAATGAGGATACAAGTTAAAAAATAGTTTTAAAAGACAGGTTATGGCCAAACTACAGAGGGTTTTTATTCTTCTATAAGGCTTTTCCTTAAGCATTGAAAAACTTTCAAATGGATAAGGTAACCAAGCTGAAGTTAGTATCATTATAGGTGAGATGAATGTGTGATTTATCAACCATTGGATCATTTTTGAGAGTGAAAGGGGATGATGTTAATAATTACAATAGGCAAAATTTGGAGACGTCTTGACAGACTCGGGAAGAAATTACAGATTGTCCATTATAGATCGCAAATTGTCCAGGCAAACTGGGATAATTTAATTGCCATCCAAATTATAGGTCATGGTGTATATGGGGGATGTATGTAGAGAATAGAATTACAAAAAGGGGGCCCTGTCATAGTCTAGATATGAAATATGAAAATCTGGACTACAGTGTTGAGAAGGAAAATCAAAGTAACCAATTCAAAGGCATTACTAGAGACAGATGGACGGGATTTGGTATTTTCTTGGATGTGGCTACAAGGATGGGTAAAAATTTTCTCTATTTTGGTTTGATATGTCTAGGAGAAAATATAACTATGAAAATAATTAGTAAATTTCTCCTACTGGTCACACAGGTATTTTATCATCATCTCAAATTCATCAAATTTATGTGTCAGAGAAAAAGAAGAAACTGATGTCTTTAATGTCATGAAATTCTAATATAAAGATAGCATTGAGTTTTGTGAAGTGAAGTGACATTCTCTACTAGACAGTGAGGGCAAAGGTCTCTTTCTTGTACATTGGTTTTGTTCCCAAAGCTAGTTCAGTTTGTGATGTGTAGTAGGCATTTCATTTGTATTATTTTGACTATCCTCTAAAGGAAGTTTCTGTTTAAAAATCTGTTTATTTAGCCCAGGAAATATAATACTCCTCAGAAGGTGTACTGGTGAATTAATTTATTTCGGTAATAATTCAGCTTATAAATCTAAGCCCAAAGCTTAATGCCCCAAGTACAACATGGAAGAGTGAATAACATCCATTTCTAATAAATAAAATAAAGCCACCTGATGTCTTTACTAAATAAGAGTAAATGAAAAGCCTATGGGATTGCAAAAATCAATGAACTATTTTGAAGTTGTTTTAACTCACCTATTAATTATGGCAAAATGCCATGAAATCAAAAAAGTATAATCATTAATGCCTTTAATTTATCTCATTTTATTCTGAAAGGAAAATAACAACAAAAGCAATTGCTTCATCAAGACCAGTGGCACATCATTGAAAAATATGATTTTTCTTTAGATGAATTGCCATGCTCCTTGTTCTTTGCTTTGACACTCTCCCTGTTCTAGTTTGCTAATGCTCCCTGTTCTAGTTTGCTAATGCTGCCAGAATGTAAAACACCATTAATGGACTGGCTTTTATAAAGGGGGTTTATTTAATTTAACAGTTGCAGTCTTAAGGCCATAAAATGTCCAGGGTAATGCATAATAATCGGGTACCATCACTGGAAGATGGCCAATGGCATCTGGAAAACCTCTGTTAGCTGGGAAGGCACGTGGCTGGTGTCTGCTCCAACTTCTGGTTTCAAAATGGCTTTCTCCCAGGATGTTCCTCTCTAGGCTGCAGCTCCTCTTCAAAATGTCACTCTCAGTTGCTCTGGGGGTATTTGTCCTCTCTTAGCTTCTCTGGACAAGCCGTCTCCAAACTGTCTGTCATCTGCAACTCCTCTCTCAGTTCCAGAGCATTCTTCAGAGTGTCCCTCTTAGCTGTAGCTCCTCTTCAAAATGTCACTCTCAGTTGCTCTTCAAAATGTCACTCACAGCACTAAGTTCCTTCTGTTTGTCAGCTCATTTATATGGCTCCAGTGATTTAATTTAGACCCATCCTGAATGGGTGAGGTAACACTTCCATGGAAATTATCCAATCAGAGTCATCACCCACAGTTGGGTGGGGTGCATCTCCATGGAAACACTCAAAGAATTACAATCTAATCAACACTGATACATCCGCCCACACAAGATTACATCAAAGAAAATGGTGTTTTGGGGGACATAATACATTCAAACCAGCACACTCCCTAAAGAATTTACATAAGAGAGTAAACAAATTTTCATATATTAGTTAATATTATTTTTGGAGAAAGATCGTCTATTAATTTTTAATTGAAAAGTTCTCCCATTGGCTAAGAAAATAAATCTAAATTAGTGTATGTAATAGATATCTTTTGTAATTGCCATTTGTTTTCTTATAGTACTATTTTAGTTAATGTCTTCTTAGATTACAGTCATAATTTCTGGATATGTATATATATCTTAGTTTATAGTCATAAATTTCTGGATATAAATCCATTAGGGATTGTTTATGTTCTCTATTAAATATTCTGTTAAAATACCTTCATAAGAAAATGACAATTTAAATTATAGACAGTGCCTTTTTATATAAAGTGATTAGCTTCCTTGTTGAACCTTGCTGATACATGAATTTTGTACCTAAGGCATCTTAAGCAAATATTTGATAAGTGAGATATCTGTTTTGTTTTGTCTTATTTTTAGCCTTACATAAAACTCCTAAAGGTTATCCATTGCTAAGGAGGTTATATTTGATTTCAAGTACAATGGGAAACCATTGGAAAACTTTATATAGAAAATTTATACAATATTTTGAAAATATGACTCTAGCTACATGTGAGAAGAATGGATTTTAAGGAAAGTAACCACAGTGGAAACAGGAAAACCGGTTAGTAGGCTACTACCACGATCCAGGCAAGATATGATGGAAGATGAGAGCAGGGTGGTAGAAGACGACATGGAGAAAATCTACCAATTTGGAATAAGAATTATTGAATGTGAGGGTAAGGCTCCTGATTTTGCCTTAAGCAAAATAGTAAATGGTAGTGACATTTACTAAAATGGAAGAAAACTGAGGGAAGAATATTTAAGGAAGAAAAAAGCCAAGATTTATTTTTTGGAAGTGTCTGAGAGATCTGTTATTTACCAAAATAGAGATATAAGATATGATATAGTCAGGTTGTTAAGAAAGCATATCCTAGAGCCGAACATCTTGAATCCAAATCAACTACTACTTTTGTCTTGGTTTCTTCATTTGAAAAATGGGAATAATAGTAAAGCAACAAACTCTTATATTTTCTAGAATTTAAAAATTAAACACATAAATTACTTAGAGCAAAATAAATGCTGAATGTCTGTTAGCTATTAATATACATGACAGGAACAAATATTGGCTTAATAACAATAGCATTTATTGAGTGTTCATTATATACTAGGCACATTGTTTCATGAAATTGTAAAAATAACCCTGAGAGATACTATCTCAGCCATCATGGTCATACCATTGACTGCTGAGGGAATATTCTCCCTGGAATCCTATCTACCACTTAGTACATGATTTTGGACTACAATTCTAAAGCTCACTTTTCCATTGTGTGTAAGTTCCACTTTTTAGGTAAGGAAAATGAGGCTTAGTGAGTTTAAGAAGCATGTCTGCCATCAAATACCATGAAATATATAATTATGATTCAAACTCAGCTAACCCCATAGCTCAAGCTCAGACTGAAACCATAATCATCTTACAGTGATTTTGCCCTTCTGTTTGATTTATCTAGGTTACTCTCAATTGCACAAACCAAAAGTTGTAACTGACAAAGAATTGGTTGGACCAATTAATGGACAGCTAAAAAGAATCAACATGTTGAGAATGAAGTAGAAAACATCCAGGATGAATGACAAAGATAAGGGGCCAGTGAACTGTTCCTTTCATCCCTCACCTAATTCTTTTTAACATACCTTTAATTGGATACTTTATTTGAATCATTCAAATTGGAAGTTTCCTTGTTTCCTTATGTCCATTACCCACCCATGAGGTCAGTATCCAGAGCTGTCAAGCAGAATTTTTGCAGTGATGGAAATGTTCTTCCTCTGTGCTATCCAATATGGTAGGAACTAACTACGTGTGTCTAATGGCACTTGAAATGTGAGTAGTGTGACTTAGGAGCTGATTTTCTTATTTAATTAAATTAAATTAATTTTAATTCAAATAGCCACATATAGCTCAGCGACTTCCAATTTAAACATAACAGGCTATTGACTGTGAGGGTTTTTCCTGAGCAGTAAATGTGAAAGGAGTGGTATTATGGGTTGTTTGACATAAGAACTCATGAATTGTCTTGTGCGGCCACTAAATCTGTAATGAGTGAAATTAAAGCAGGAACCAAGGATTAGAAATAAGTTTGGAAGTCAACAAAATCAATGTAGCAGTTTGGAAGGGCTATGTGGAAACATACCATTAATGCAGAGGAAAAAGAAATAGAATGAAATGAGGTGCAAGGGACTGAGACAACTAAGTCCAAGATCAAAATTTGGGAACACCAAATGCTCAGAGGATGCTCTTCTGTTGTTGACCCTGATGCAGTTTAGTGGAGCACATGCAAATCAGGTCAGACAATCCCAGAGGAAAATTAATTCAGCATAGTGTGAAGAAACCTGGATATTTTTATCTTTTCTAAATTGTAATTGGGGACAAGAAGTTAAAGAGATTTATTCTGAAACCCAATAATTTCCAGTCAACTTATTAAATAATGAATATCTGCCTGTATAAAAATCACTGTCTTATCTGATTCATAAAAAGATAATTAAAACTTGAACAGAAAATTACCTTTGAGACTGTACGTAGTTAATATACATCCAGAGAAGAAATATATGAATATGTAAAGACCGCCAAAGCAAAAGGTTCTAAAAGAGGCTCACATCTGGCAAACTGATCCAGCTCAAAGCTATTTAACCTGTATGTTACAGGAATACTTTATTGGATACTACAGATATTACAAGCTTCAAATGAGAACTGATGCAATTTTTGCTTTTAGGGGATGTGGAATCATCTAATAGAATGATCTCCAAAAGCAGAATAAGTGTTCTAAACAGAAGGTTTTTTTTTATAAATTAATATAAATTTGGGATTTTGATATGCTGCTTCCTTCATTAGAAGAATTTTGCCATGTTCATTATGTTGACTCTATTTTTAAACTTTTGAAAAATACAAAGACCCAGTTTCCCTCCATTCTGGAGATTGTAAATGATGACAGTGTTGGAATGCAGAAGTGATGCTCAAAGCTGATTTGGGATCTATCTTTCCTTTCTAGTTGTTAAGCAAGAACCTGTGAAAACAGGAATATATTGGACACACTGATGTTTTGCTCAGCATCATGAGAATTTACACAATATATATATAATGCCAAATGTATAAAAGAGATTACATAAAGAGTGTGCTATAAATGGAACCATTCAAATGATCAGGAGGGTAAGAGGAAGGGAGGCAAATTTTATAGAAGATTAGGGAAGTGTTAGTAGCATTTTATTTTAAAATATTTTTAAAACCTGGATGTTGATTCCCCTTCATCAATTTTTGTAATTAATTTACATAACTAGTGTTCGGCATAAATGTAAATGTTTTGACTTAGTCCTGGTATTTATATTACATGTGCAGTAGTTGAAATATAGTATTGATGATGCTGGTTAAAAATTGCACAATATCTCTTTTAAGTAAAATAATTTGTTATTGATGTGAATATATTTATTTTAAAATAGTATCATTTGTAGAAAAAATAATGGGTTTAGGTTCAATGTAGTAAAACTATGAGTATTAAGCTTTTTAAATTTTGTGAGAAAGCAGCAGAAAATTACTCTTCTATAAAATGGGTTTCTATTTGAATGTAAAAATTTGGATTTCATGAGTTTGAAGGAGTCCCTCATTGCTTGCTTATCCTACAGAAACACTTGCTATGATTGTAAATAAACTTTCAGAATATACATAGTTTCCAAGATTGGCTTCAGATATAACAATTAGCAAGAAAATGTAATATTACTAACCAAGCACAGATTTTTTTAAAAGAGGTAAAGGTAGAAGTTAGTGTATGATTAGGAATGAGATCATAGGTATTAATGATCAGTTGCTAATTCTTTCCTTTAAGAAACTGAAGGCTCAATTTGATCCACTATGGAGGAGGAAGAGGTGGTATTGACAGAGTGACTACAGAATGAAAATTCACTTTCATTGGGTGCATCTTAACCACTGCAGAGAAGTAAGCCTCTGGAAAGCTCTCCTACCAACTTCGTAGCCGGTGGCCTTTATTCCTTATTCCAGCTATTGCCACACTGGTTATGTGAAGTCTTTAACAAGATTTGCAAAGAATAACCTGATAGCAAAGTGACTTATTTGCATCCCCTGGACCTTTAAATTTCCCAGGGTTTCTTTGAAGATACAATGTAGGAAGCCAGCTTGAAAGCCTGCAGGAATGCTTGTGCTAATGTGAAGTGTGGGAGAGTTAACATTCCGTGGGTCAACCGTTGATCAATGGGGGATTGGAGACAACAGATAAAGGCTTCCTTCCATTGTCCCCTGGGTGGACAGTTCTGAGGGACACTTCATAAGGCTCTGCAAAAACTTTTGGTGGCTTCAAGTACTGAGTCTCCCTTAGCTGTAGCAAACTTTATAACCATTCTTATATTGGTGTTTTCCTTCCTTCCCTCATTCCCACTCCCTGGCATTCCAAAATAAACTACCTGCCTGTAGATCTTCTGGTGAGAGGGTTGGTTATGGAAGCGGCCCTAGAAAGCAGACCCTCTGGAAAGGATTTTGGAACTGTATTACTTACCACTCATGTAGCAACTCAGACCACACTATGTAATAAGTTCCACCAGATAGAAAATCAGTTAGAAAAAACACATTTGTTTTCTGATTTTTTATTGGTAATTTTTGTTCTGATGAAGTAAAAAATTTAAACATATGCATGATCAGTCTGAATTATTTATGTTTAACTGTCTCTACGGAATCACTGTGTTTGTTCTAACCCAAATCATTAAAATTCTATGTACCTTACTGCAGAAAGATCTAAGTATAGACATTTTTAATTTCTTCAATTTGTCTGCACTGTTTATATTGTTTACTTTTTTAAAAATCTAGAACAATCTTCAAGTTAAAAAAAAAGAACTAAGAGTGTGAAAATAAATGAAGTGCCCATGTTTTCTTGACATAACAAGAGCAACTGGTAGTGAACAGTCTCTGCCATTTACTTTATTTTGAGGATTGCTCATGACAAATAATTGTTTCAAAAATTGTAGGTACAAGTGTTCTGCATAATAATATGTAGAAATGACTCTGGTAAGATGGTTTGTAACAGAAGTGATAACTTTCATGAATGGTACTTAAAGAAGCATAAAGAAGAGGAATGAAGTGTAATTGGTTCATACTTGAGGCAATGGGTTGCACTACCTATCTTTTTTTTCAGCCATTTTTACTTTTGTCCATTTGTTGGGTCTGTGTTTTTTGTTGAGGTGGAAATGGTAAGCTACCTTTAGTTTAGCACTTACTATTTCTCAGATGTGTTCAGATATTTTATATACATTGTCCTATTATTTCTTTTAAAAACAACACACAAATGCATGGTTATTATAACGAAAGCCAAGGATCAACTAGATTATGTAAATCTACCAAAGGACTCAGCTCCTCAATGGTTGGGTAAAGGATAACTTGACTTCAATTCCTTCAGTCCTTTCTTTCTGCCATTTTCCTCCTAATTCATGAATAGAACCATGCATGTTATCACAAGAAGAGATTTTTTTAAAAAGTTTATTTTCAAAGCTCACCATTGTCTTTTTCTGAATGCAAAGAAGTCTAACATATTGTTTATAACTCATTTAAATAGTTATGTTTATCCTTGTATGAATCTTTTTCCTTTAGAAAGTTTGGGAAACATAAAATTGGTAAGTTAGTATTTCACCAGTCTCTAAAAATTGATGGATAAAATAAAGGGATAAAATAATTACAGTGGAGAGGGTCTGATTCTCGGGTGAGCCTAAAAATTATCAGAACCTTTTCTAACTACAAAAGCAAAGGTGAGGTAAATATCATTGTTCATTTATTATGTGATTATACTGAAGAAATGTGAAAAGAATGGGAATACTTGTTATTTATATCACATAATGCAGGAGATGATTGAAATAACAGAACTGAACCAACAAGAAAGCCAAATGTCAAGGCACAAAAAGGCAGATTATCCTAAAATATTACTTTTGGCAAGAAGCATACTGAGCCTAAATGATAGTTCTTTACCTTTTACTACCTCATTTAATGTTAGCTTCATACTTCCAATTCTTTAAGACAAAAAACTTGGAGTCATTTTTGACTAATTTCTTTCTTTCATAACTACATGCAATCCTTTAGTCAGTTATGCTTTCAAAATTTATTCAGAATTCAGCCACGTTCTCCATCTCCACTGTACTCTAATCCCAAACACCAGCATGGCCTGAATGGATATTGCAGTAGTCTTTGGCCTTTCATCATGCTTCTGCCCTTGTCTCCTTCAGTGTATTCTGTATAAAGTAAGCCTGTTAAAATGTGTCGGATAATGTTACTTCAGTTCAAAACTGTCCAGTGAATTCTCCTCTCAGAGTAAAAGCCAAAGTTGTTCAAATGAGCTGCAAGGTCCTAGATGACATGGCCAGCTGCCCCTCATATAGCTCTCCAGCTCATTACCAGTGGCTCTCTTGCTGTTTTGCTCATTTGTCCTCTTCTATTCTGGGACACATCAGACACACTCTGACCTCAGGACCACTTTACTGGGTGTTTGATTTTTCTAGAATCTTCTTTACTCACATGTGGTATGAC
Organism: Choloepus didactylus; assembly: GCF_015220235.1. Taxonomy (NCBI): domain Eukaryota; kingdom Metazoa; phylum Chordata; class Mammalia; order Pilosa; family Megalonychidae; genus Choloepus; species Choloepus didactylus. Next base: position 180,487,205 of record NC_051310.1, on the reverse strand, counting down.
TCATTACCTCAATTCCTTCAGGTCTTCATATAAATGCCACATTCCCATTAAGGCTTGCCTTTATTTAAAATTACAACACTCCTCTTCCAATGCCTTGTTCTCTCTCCTTTCTTTACTCTATTGCACTTATTTCTATATTCTATATTATATATTATATATTCTATTTATTCATCCTGTTATTGCATGTATCCTTAGTCTACCCCCATCAAATGACTATAAATGGAATGTGGCTGTTTTCTTCAAAGTTTTATTCACTACCTGACACATGGTAAGTGTTCAAAAATATATGTTAAATTAAAGAATGAATGAAATAAGAAAAAGAGGCTTCTAACTACTTTAAGGGTAGAAATTTATTCTAATGATTGAGCACCTAGAAAATTATGAAGGCCTGACCTGAATTTTCAGATAAAATTATATCTACTTTTGTGGATGAGATATCTAAAAACTACTCAACTCTGAAATCTTTTTCATAATGAAATCAAGTACTTTTTTATTTTCTTAATCTGTATCATCTTCTTTCTTCCTCTTGTCAGTGTGGTAGTATCTTATTAATATTACTTTTCACATCATAGTATTAATATAAATTGAAAAAGTGAAAAATTGAGTTGCCAAAATTAAAACTATCAAGATCTATTCAGCTTTAAGAATACAGTAAATTGTTCATTGTGTTTTGCTATAATGGAAAGAATGAAATGTGCATTTGATCTTGACACTTCTAATTGTGTAAACTTGGGAAAATCATGAAAACCCTCTGCTTTCTGTTTCTGAAACTGTACAATGGGAATGCTACTTATTGCAGTTAATGAGATATTTGGCAGGATAAAATAAGTAAATTGAAATGTATATATTTAATCATATAGCCATAACTATATATAGCAAATGGGTTTTGAGCAAAATTTGTAAGTTTTGGAAAATATTCCAGGAGTGTGTATCTTACCCAAGGTTAATCTAAAATGTACTATTCTCTCCTTCTGCATTATGCTTTCACAGCTGTAATGATTAAATTACTTTTAGCAATCCAACAATAATTTCTGTTATTAAAAGACTTGTGTAGACATGGGTTCACTATTTTATTTAAGTTACAAAATCTGTTATAATGTGTTCTTACTTGCTTCCTCTGAATATGTTCCATTAATCCTTTTATTACATCTTCTATTCAGTGCCTTCATTTTGATACTATATCTTGAAATATGTCCAACCCTTCAAATGCTAATTGATCTTGAGCATCTTAAAGCAAGTTTATTACCAGAGAAGCATCTAAGCATTATTATATGACAAAGCATGCTTGAATGGAATTTTGATGTTCTTTATATAAACCTTAAGGAATTTGAATGCATTATAAGAAAAATGCACCAATGAACTTTGGTGCTTTTCTCTATTATTTATGAAAAAATTCTCTCTAAATCTCCTTTACTTTTTGATCAGGACAAGGTGAATTTGATGGTATTTTCCAAGTCTGGATCTGATTTTAAAGACTGTTTTGACCCAGGCTCTTTATATAGTAGCTCTCAAACATTATTAAACTGGATGAAAAATAGTGGAATCTGTGTTAGCCCATATCAATGAACAAGTATTGCTTCAGCTTTGATTCTTCCAAGCAATTTTTTTTTCAGTCCTTGAGACGTTTTTAGTTCTATTAAATGAAGGGTGTTTCTTCCCTCAAGCAATTCCTCAACCAACCTCTCAACACTAAGTGCAAGTTCTAGATCATTACCCCTCTGCTGAGGGTAAAAACACTACACAAACTGTCTTCTTTGAAAGTCCTCTCCATAGGGGTTTTCTACTGTTTGTCAATAGTGAAGGTCTGATTAGGCATTGAAAATATTGATATTAAATATTCCTTCCCTACTCTAAATCCTGACATCACTCTAGGTGACTTCAAGTTTCATGTAGATGTTTTATTCAAACACAAATATCTAGCAATTCCCTAAATACTTTAACTCCATGTGTTATGCATATCCATGGTGAAAACTTAAAAAAAATTTACCCTCTTGTACTATTACAAGTCAGAAATCTTAAATTCCAGGCCCTCACTTGCTGAAAGCAAACTGCCCTCCCTTCCAGATTTCTCATACCACATTATACGGTATACCTGCTCCATGGAATTCTATAAACTACCATTTTATTTATCCCATATCTTCTAGTCTATTTCATTTCTCTAAAAGCCTAAGAACATTGGTTGACCACTTGAAGCTCTTACTCTCCATCATTCTCATATGCCACCTCTCCCCAGCCCTTCTACTACACCCACATGACAAAAAGAGAAGAAAGTCACCCCAACCTTAAATCAATCGTATTTGTCTTTATTGCTCCTAGACTCAAACAAGAGAAAATTCCTGTCATATACATTATTACCAGAAGATATTCAAGGAGCCCATCACCTTTTTTCCTAAAACTTTTCTTATTCTGTAATTCATATCTTCATTAATGGTAAGCATAACTATCCAGTGACATAATGCCATAATCTGTGTAGGCGTTTTAAATCCTTTCTGTTTCTGTATTTCACATCAAGTCACTCATGAAATTCTAATGATATTTATGTCCAAGTATTTCAGGGTTTGTCCTGTCTTTTTTTTTTTTTTTTCTCCAGCCTTCTACACCTGGCCTATTTCAGTTCTTAACATACCTTATCTATATTATTGCAAAACGTTTTGGGATGGTTTCCCTGCATCCAGTCCTGAGACTTTATCTGTAACACATACATAACTGCATGCCCACTCCCACCCACTTTTCTAAAATCCATCAGATGACTCCTGCACTGTATTCATTTCTGAGCTAAGGGTGTCTTTTCTATGCCATCTATGATATTTTCACCTGTATCATAGCACTACAAAATTAAGTTCTTTGAGGGATGTAATCATGTCTTATTCATCTGTATATCTGCAGTACCCTGTAGAACTCCTCAAAAAATTTGACGTTAATGGCCATCAATGGAAGAGTGGATAAGCAAACTGTGGTATATATATACAATGGAGTTTTATGCAGTTGTAAGACAGAATAAAGTCATGAAGCATGTAACAATGTGGATGAGCTTTCAGGATGTTATGTTGAGAAAAATTAGCCAGAAACAAAAGGGCAAATACTGTATGGTCTCACTAATATGAACTAACATTAATGAGCAAATTTTGAGAGTTAAATTAGAGAACACAGGAACTAGAAAAAGGGTAGAATTGGGCAATTGATGCTGAAGGACTATAGAGCATTCAACAACGTAGATTGTATAGATCCAGAAATGGATGGAATGATACTTTGTGATGGTAACACAATATTTTGAGTACACTGAAGAAAGTTGAGTGTGAGTACAGTTGAAAGAGGAAGACTAGGGCATGTAGGACACCAGAAGGAAAGACAGAAGATAAACACTAGGACTGTATAACTTAGTGAAAACCAGAGTGGTCACTGATGGTGACTAAATGTACAAATATAAGAATGTTTTAACATGAGGACAAACAAATGAATGCCGACTTTGCAAGGTGTTAAGAATGGGATGGTATTGGGGGAAAAATACAATCAATGCAAACTAGAGTCTATAGTTAACAGTAGCATTGTAATATTCCTCCACTAATTGTAACAAAGGAAACATATCAAAGCTAAATGTCTATACGAGGGGAATATAAGGGAAGGGTATGGGATTCTTGGCAGCGGTGGTGTAGTCTGAACTTTTTAAAGTATTTTGTTTTATTTTTATTTTTTCTTTTATTATTTGTCATTTTTTCCCCTTTGTCTTTTTTCTCCTCTTCCTCTTTTTTGGCAGATGAAACGGAAATATCCACATATAGATTGTGGTGGTGAATGCGTAACTATGTGATTATACTGGGAATCACTGATTTTTTACTTAGGACTGAATGTTTAAAAGATAAGCAGAGGAATACAAGAGCTGGAGAAATGTGGAGAGAAGGATGAACCTAATCACTGCTGGTGGGGAAGTAGAATGTTGCAGCCCGTCTGGAGAGCAGTGTGGTGGTTCCATAGGAAACTAAGTGTGGGGTTGCCACATGGTCCTGCAATCCTGTTATTGGGTATATACTTGGAAGAACTGAGAGCAGGGACATGAATGGACATTTGCACACTGGTATTTATGGTGGCAGTATTTACTATTTGCATAAGGGTACATTGACTGATAAATGGAATGGTGAACTGTGGTGTATATGTACAATGGAATATTGAGTGACTGCAAGAAGAAACAAAGTTGTGAGGTATACAACTAGGTAAATGGACTTTGAGGACAGTATGTTTTGTGAAATAAGCCAGAAATGAAAAGACAGACATTATGATGCCTCACTAATATGGACTAACTATAATGTGCAAACTCTGAGAATTGAATCTGAGAACATAGGTTATCAGGGGTGCAAACTCTGAGAATTGAATCTGAGAACATAGGTTATCAGGGGAAGGCTTATTATAATGGCCCCTAGACTGTAAGCTCTTACAGCAGTTACCTCTATTCCTGAGGTGTAATGGTTATTTCTAGATTTTGAGATGCTGAGCTCTTGTGTATAACCTGATCAGTCCCTGGAACTTCTGGTATCTGTGTGACACCTGAGACTCAGAGATAGAGTTCAGTAGCTATGAATATCAACATTACCCCACACAGCAAAATTTAAAGCCAGAAAAGAGATCAGAGTCCAATTAGAGATATAAGTGAAATGGACTGGTTAGACTAAGTTAAATTAGACTAAAATGTAGAGGAAGATATTGACTGTATTTTAAAACTTCAACTTCTGTGTGAGGCAGGTAGAGATGATTATTTGGTGGAAAATATTTATTTTCTGTAGCACTTGTATGGTCAGATTATTCAAGCACCATAATTTACATGGAACTTTGAATAGGAAGTGAGATCTGGTTTGTTTGTACAGGTTAGTGTGAAGCCCTGATACATCCCAGAGTAATTTTGGCAGAGGATAAAGAAGTATTTGAAAAGTCCCCTTTAGGGACTGGGGAAAAATGTGGAAATATTAAATTTACCCACCTGGGGAATTCCTGATATTCTCACAAACATTGGGGACTACCAATTTAGTTGGATGAGTCCTTGATCTTGGGGCTTGCCCTTATGAAACCTGCTACTGCAAAGGACAGGCTAAGCCTACTTATAATAGTGCCTAAGAGTTGCCCCCAGAGAACCTCTCTGTTGCTCAGATGTGGCCTCTCTCTCTCAGCCAACTTGGCAGGTGAACTCATTGCCTTCCCCCGTGTGTGGGACATGACTCCCAGGAGTGTAAATCTCCCTGGCAATGTGGGACATGACTCCTGGGGATGAGTCTGGACTTGACATCATTGGATTGAGAAAGCCTTCTTGACCAAAAGGGGGAAGAGAAACGAAACAAAGTAAAGTTTCAGGGGCTGAGAGATTTCAAATGGAGTAGAGAGGTCATTCTGGAGGTTATTCTTATGCATTATATAGATATCCCTTTTTAGTTTTTAGTGTATTTGAATAGCTAGAAGGAAATACCTGAAAGTGTTGAATTGCAACCCAGCAGCCTTGTTTGTTTCTTGAAGACAAGTGTATAACTATATAGCTTATACAGTGTGACCATGTGATTGTAGAAAACTTTGTGGCTTATAATCCCTTTATCCAGTGTATGGAAAGATGAGTAGAAAAAAGGAACAAAAAGTAAGTGAATAATAGGGGGGATGGTGGGATGGGTTGTTTTTGGTGTTCTTTTTTACTTTTATTTTTGTTCTTCTTTTTTTTTTTTTTGGAGTAATGAAAATGTTCAAAAATTGACTGTGGTGATGAATGCACAGCTATATGATGATGCTCTGAACAACTGATTGCACAATTTGGATGATTGCATGATTTGTGACTATATCTCAAATTACAAGGAAAAAAAAGTCAACTTGTAGAGACTCCATATAGCCCAAAAATACAAAAATGGGACAATTTGAGAAATAGTAAGAATAACATTGCTTTCAATTGAAATATATTTAATATGTTTAAATCCATAAATTCATTGTGATGATGATAAAAATAATAACCAAAATCAGTGGTCCAAAACATTTTTGATGTTTATTAAGTATTTGATGATGTCAGGTACATCAGCCTGTATAAATTGATTGGTTTCTAATAGCAAAAACTGATCAATTTATATAGCAAGTTAAATTAAACAAAATGCTGCTTTGCAACACTTTATCAATATTTATGAAATATGAAAATGTGAAACATATTTAAAATATTATACTCGAAATCCACTAGTAAAGAAAAATATACTTAATTATATAAATTATATATAATTAACAAGTGTCTTTATCACTTGTTTACTGTTTTATATCATAGTGCATTGTACTATGTGCTTTTGGGAACAAAAGAATGAATTCTGTAAGAAATCTTTCTTTAAGGAGCTTACACTCTAAGCTGGGAAGAAAGGAGACCATCACTAAGTAGATAGATAAATAAATATATACATATGCCTATATAAATATATAAAGATAGATAAGTAAGTAGCAAAGTATATATATATAGAGAGAGAGTTATTAAAGATGAACATTCTGAAATTATATGGGAGTTCAGAGAAGAGAACTTATTTCTGTATATGTTGAAATACAGAAAAACTTTTGAAGAAAGCTTTGTTTTTACTGAGTCTAAAGGGATTAGAAGGATTTGGACATGTTAAGTCAGGGGTAAGACTTAACGTACTTTTATTTTCTTCACCTTTATCTTTCTTCATATTCCTTCTATCTATATGTTATATTTCATTATGTATTTTTGTACTAATGAATATAATAAATTGTTTTTCTCCAATGGAATTCAGTTTAATTGAAATTATCAGGTACATAATATTTCTCAAGCATGTAGCTAGATCCAGGGAATACAATAGTGAAATTTTGTGAGGAATTTTAATTAAATATTATATGTAAAAATATCCATATCTAGATATTTACATCCATATCCATAGCTATAACTATAACCATAACTATATATATATATGCAAAAAGCTATGGGAGCAGGGATGAACGAGTAATTATTTGTCTGGAAGAACACTAGAGACAAATAACCAGAAAAGGTAAAATTTATGCTGGGCCTGGTTGAATGAGTAAGTGTTTGCAGAACAGAAGGGAAAGGAGCGGGCACCAGGGCACATGAAAGAAGTCCAAGGTGTCAATGTGCTTGTAATGTTTGGTAATGACGCTGACTAAGAATCCCAGGATCAGGGAGTAAATAGCTTTATGTGCACATGTAATTCAGCTATGGACTATATGCCTCATGGTCTCATTAAACATTGAATTTAAATAACAACAAGAACAACATAATGCAATACTAAATATTGGCATTTTATTTTTGCTTTCAAGTTTAGTTCCCCTGAATATCACATTTAGTCTCTCCATTGTGTGTGTGTGTGTGTGTGTGTGTGTGTGGTTTTGCTTTCTTTCGTTTGCGATCGTTTACTCTTTGCATTTACTTTTTCTGCCTGCAGGCCTAAGGCTTCCCTTTGTGACTGAGATCCTGGGATCCCTCCCATGCCCAGGTCACATTTGATAGTACTATTTCTTTCTTTGGCACTTGGCGCAGGTCTAAAGCAAAGTGCTGCGTAATCACAGCAGGGAGTAGATTACAGGGAGATGATCAAGGACCTGGTGATAATTGGACAACTTTACATTTGGAGAGGCAAATGTTTTCAGTGAGCTTTATTTTATTATTTCCTTTAATGCTTATTCTCAGAACATATGGAAATTTTATGTCATAGAAAATTAGGTGCCCCAGACTCCTGATTCTTCTTCCCCAAATCTAATAAGCCGCCACATGCTGAAGAGCCTGCCTTCTTAGTGAATCTCTAACAGTCTTTATTCAAGCTTGTGCAGATTACTGTAACTAAATATCTCTATGTTTATTCTTCATTTCACCACTGCAGAAGGGATTTAGAATGCAAATTTGCTTCAGTTGCTTCTTTCCTTAAAACTTTTCCATGACACTCCCCTGCCTATGAGATAAGATCCAAACTGCCCACTAAGGTACACAGGGTGCTTCCAGTTATGGCTCTGGTCTAGTTTCCAGCCTCATGCCTTGCTCAATCCTAACAAGCTCATTCTATTTGTGTGCAGAATAGAGAGACATTTGCTGACCATACCCTTCAGGCTTGTGGCAGACAAGGAATCCCTTCAAGGGAGGACTTGCTGCCCAGATATGAGGAGTGTGACTTAGCTTATGGCCACCTTAGCTGATACCTCCTTCTGGTCCATCTCAGTTTTTGAGATGAGGTCAAACTCTTCATGGGGTGGTCCCAAGCAATGGCTGAGGAAGACTGGTACAAAGATTTAGCCACTTCTGCCAAATGCAAGACCCTCTAATAAGGAATCTTTGCCTTGGAGTCCTGCATAGGGCTGCCAAAGACTTTGCCAAGTCTACATGATAGTCTCAACTCCCCATGCCCAATCATACCTTCCTCCTTTCCTTTTACAGGTCTAACTCCCAATAAACTTTTTGTACTCCTAGCTCCATCTTCATGTCTGCCTCCTAGAGGAACCAACTAATGCAAGGTTCATGTGTCCTATTGCTGGGGAAGTCACAGACATGCTCAGAAGCCATCTCCCAGCCCTCACTTACCCTCCTCTTTTTCTTTGTGTGACAATATATCAATATATTTCAATTCCATAGTCCAGAAGAGATGTTAGGTCTAATGGACAGCCTGAGTGTATCTTGAACCGCAAACCAGGAACAAGCTGCTTATCAGGGTGGGGACTCTGCAAAAAGGTTGCTTGATATAAGCTTTCCACTCAGTGGCAGGGGCCCCTCCCCTTGAGGTATAAATACCACTACCCCCCACCCCCAGTTGGGCAGTGTAGGCATCTCTCCTTTCATATTCAAAGTAGGAAATGCAGAGCTGCCACCCACCCAACCTGATGCAAGCAGTTGGTCTCCCCAGGAGACTGGATATAATGGGATCTCTTTCCTGAGCTTTTGGACTCTTTGTGCTGGGTAAGTAAAAAGCAATCGTTTGCTGAAATTCTTTGTTGTGCCTGAGGCTGTGTTCTCACCATACAGCAACATGCTGCAAACCTATTCTATGTAAACTGTCCCCTCAATCAAGGATACTTTATTCTGTGTCCTTTTTACAGAATCTTATCTTGTCCTCTCAGACTTGACTTCCAAAATCAACTCCAACAGTCCTGACTCTACTTACATGCTTTCTTATATTTTACTATAAATTGTGCATTTACTCATATCACCAACACCTAGTCTCCCCAATGGCAGTTGCCACACATTATTTGACTCTCTGACTTCACTGTTGAAATTATACCTGATACATTTATTCACTCACTGATTTAATAGATTTTTAATTTATTGTTTATTAAGTGCAAGCCCTATGCTATATGCTGGAGACATAGATGTAAATAAGGCAAACACAATTTTTGCCCTCATTCAGTATAAACATATATTAGAAAACAATAATTTATCTTTACTATTACAGAGTCATTTATGTTTACAATCATTTATCTTTACTATTATGGGAAGTTCAAGGAAAAAAAGTTAGAGGGTTATAAAAATAGAAAGCAGGGAAGTCCTGATCTTGTCTGAAAGGTTTGGAAAACTTTTTTGAGAGAGTGTTATATAATTCTGAATTACGAAGGTCTAGTAGGAATTAATTAGCTGAAGTAGGAGGGAATATGGTAAATGTTTATTGAATGAATAAAATAATGTCATTTATGTTTATGAAACTATACACCAGAGACAAATACAATAATTTTTATTAGCCACATCAAATCTTTCCTTCTTTATTGTGACCAATTACATCTAATATTTCCTTTCTTCTGGGAAATATCTTCTAAGCACATCTTAACTGCCATCTCCAGGAAACTATTTAAATGTCTAGTCTCAAATCTCAAGCTATCATTTGCTGATGGTTTCAAGCATATATGAGCTCAATAGAGCTTTAGGACTAATCTTTTCCATGATTTGCAAATTTCATTTATTTTTAAACCTCCTTAATAAACATTTAAAGCAAGTATTTACCCACAGGACTGATTCTTACATAACTGATGCTTGTACACAGCCAAGATGCTTTTATAAATATATTGGCAGTAGAATCTTCAACTCTAATGGCATTTCTATAAAGTATGTTAAATTTTTTCTTCTACACAATCCTGCAAATGCTAGGTTCATAGGCATTACTTGGTAGCTCCTTATTTAATCAAGATAATTTAACTGCTAAGTATAAAAATAAGTTTGAAAACAAAAGTTTCTGGAAATTTGAGAATGCAGCTTTTTGACACTAAATACCTTGCTGGACTAATGTTTTGTTTCATCACTTTGTTGTTTGGTCCCATGCAGACACAATCCATATCTATTGTTTCTATTTTCACTTTACCCCTTATGCTTCATTAGGCGTGCAATAGAGAAAAGACTAGCACAAAAAAAAACTTGGATCAATTGCTCCCCAATAGGCCAGAGCAAGCAAAATCAATCACTGTCCACTCAAGTGGTTCTTAGCTATTGACTTCAAACTTTCCTGAACCAGAGGTTACTGCACTGTTAATTGCACTGAAGTTGAATGTTTTTGTTTCAGCATATTCTTTATCTCTCTTTGGAGAATATATACTACCATATCTCTATTAATTTCTTATGTGAATTGATGCAGGTTGGGGGCCTTTAACCTGCAATTAAAAGCCTGATAATACTCTAAAGCATATAAGAATAGCTCTTATAGTAACTTCAGTTATTGGCTGAGGAATTCATAGCTTTCAGTTTGAAATCTCATTGAGTATTTATTTTTTGAAAGCTCTAAGTATTAACTATTAATATTTCCACATAATGGAAAATTGGCCCAGAGTTACGAGGATAAAGGTTTTAAAAGCATATGAAAAACTATATGACTTGTGTTTGACAGTTATTTTTAAACTACATTTTTTCTACAATGACAACTATTAAGTCTAGTAGTTGATCATTGTCACAAAAGTATCCATCACGTTAAGAATTGTGAATAATTCCTTACTTTGTAACATAGTATCCCTGAGACATTATGACTTCAGACTGGTTGTTTTTAAGTTTGAAAATCTGATTTTCACACATGCTCTTTGTTTGGAAAAAGAAGCTATTTATATATGACCAAAGATAGTTATGAAGTTATGAGTCTCTTTATATGGTCTTAAAAGGTAACTAACACCCTATCCTTTCAACTAAAGGCCCATAGGCTTGAAATAGCTTAAATTTAGGATTGATTGTGAACATACTTGCATCAAACAAAGTATACAGAAGAAAACAAAATGAGGCAATTTATCAGTTAAATGTTAGTAAATTAAAAGCTAGGAGTAGAGTGATAGGTCAGAAGTTTTGTGAAATTTATTGGTGTTGTCATTTTTGGCATATTGAAATGTGGAACAGTTATAAGGGGCCACTTCTGCTTTTCATTGACTGCCCCTATGTAATCATGTTGTGGTGAAAACAGAAAATTTTGTGAAGTAAATAATGCTGTTCTTTTTTGGCTTTTTCTTCCCTTTTGAGTGGCTATGTCTTATTCATCTTTTACTGGATCTATCACATCACAGAGCCTGACACAAAAGTAGTCAATTAATCATATTTGGATAAGTAAACAATCACATAAATAATATTATAATTACTACTAATAAATTGTGTACATTTATTGAATCCTCTGTTAAAGTGCTTTACATACATGATCTGGTTTATCCCTTTTGACCATCTTCCGAGGCATGTATGTCCTATCATCATACCCATTTAACAGATTTACAGAACAGGCTAGGAAAAGTTGCATGAATTTCCCAAGATCAAGAAAGTAGTGTGTCGTTAGGAAGGAATTCTTTAGATTAAATTAAATTTATTTATTATTATTAATTTTTTTTTGGCTTGAGCAACAGGAAGTTATTATCTCATGGTTTCTGAGGCTAGAAAGCTGACTTGCTTCCTCCCAAGTTATTAGCATTCTGGTGCTGGCTTGTTGAAACCCGTGGGGTTCCTTGGCTTGATCCCTGCTTTCCCATCACAGGACCATGTAGTCTCCTTTCTCTTATGGATTTTCACTGACTTTCCACTTCCGGCTCCTCCCTGTGACTTTCTCTCTCCAGACAGGAATTTGAAGCCCAAGTTGTCATCATAGAGCTGAATGCTACAGACTTTTGCTCTAGAAAAACAAACAAACCAATGTACAATAATAACAGCCTCAAGTAAAGAAAGAAAAGCAGGTAGCTGCCCTCATGTCATTGTTAAAAACTGTTTAATGGTAAAATTGCCTACATTAAATTCAGAGAAAATGATATGAACTTACTCCTAAAGAAATAACAACTTTTAATTATAAAATTATCTTTTGACATTAGAAATACACTAAATTTTTTAATGGAAGATTGATTATTGGGATGGAATTTTATAGCTCAAATCTTTTTATCCCCAATAGTTTTATTTCCCTGTTTGACTAATAGAATCATTAAACACTTTTAATATATATATTTTAAAAACTCTCAAATAACCCTGCTAGAGGCTGTGCTGTGTATGCTTCCAAAAGCAAAATAGAAGGAGGGGTCTCAGGTAGGAAATTAGTAAGGAAAGAATCTATAATAAAAGCAAAAACAAAAATGCAAATGATAGAGCTGTATTTTCAGTAGCTTTTCTTGGTAATAATCATTGTCAGCTATATTTTGAAATTAAAAGCAATGACCATTTAATTTTATCTGAAATATTTCCACCAAAAATACTCAAAATTATCAAGGTAAAGGTAACTCTATAATGTTTTGCTCTTATAATTTCCTTTGAGAACACAAAAGTCAAGATTATTAAAAAAAAAAAAAAAAAAAAAGCCTGTATGTAGTAGGTAACTACTGAGTGCTCTAACTTTTCTGATTCATAAATCATTTGAAAAACTGAGTTAGAATTACAGGTTTCAAAAACAAAAGCAATTATAAATGTTTTTTCAAATATTACCCAATATTACCCAAATATTACCCAAATATTACCCAAATATTACCCAATTAGATACTCATCCACAGATCACCAAAATGATTCTTGGTCCTAATTCACATTGAAACTCAGAAGACACATATCTCATTAAAAACAGCATACCAAATCAGGAGAGCACCTCCAGTTCTTTTGCCCCTGCCCTGAACTGTTTCTGCCAGTAAATATGATAAAATTGGAATTACATTTATTATATATCTCTGAGAATGACAATTGAAAGTTGGAAGTTAAGAAATGTTATGAAGTTTTAAAATATTTTATCATATGAAAACTGTTCATTCAAGAAGTTTTTAAGTTTTTGAAGAAAATTAAGCAGGAATCAGAATGAAATATAGTTTAGTGTTTCCCCAAACTGAATGTGCTATGTGTAATCTTGATATATTTACATTCCTCTGGTCATCACATGCTTTCCTGAAACATATTCCCTTATTCCAAACTAGAATTTCACTATAGTTTTCTCTTCCTGATACCAAAAAAGTAGGTAGCTTCTAATATCACAGACATATGATAAACAATCTTTTAGTGATCACCCCATTCTGTTACTAGATCTATAAGAATAATAACTTATAATATTCAATCAGAATTCAAAATACGTTATAGTTAAGAAACTACAGAATTTTAAGTATTTCATTTTCTAGGTCCTCAAGAAGAATGTATTATTTTGCAGTGCCAAAGATGGAATCATCTATTTTGCATAAAGAACTCATAAATGATAGGTTTTTATAACTTTGGTGATAGTTCTAATTGCTTTCTGATTTTCTCACAAATTGTGTTTCTACTTATAGAAAATTACAACTGCGCTTACTCTGATTTGCAAATTCTGCAACAGACTTTGTTTTCTTTTTACTTTATATCTTATATGTGCCTTTTATATAGCTCATGAATTTTCTCAAAATCAACTGATATGTAACATTATCATACTCAGGTAAGCTTGTTCAAAAATAAGTTTGCTTAATTGTAAGCAATAATTAGTATAGTAAAAACTTCCAGCTCTCTGTAGTCAAATTGTTTATTGCTTGTAGATGCAGAGACATTTTTCCTGAACAGAATATAAGTATTGGTCAAACTGACAGGTTAGAAACCATTTCATAGAGATGTTTCTCTTAAATTTATTTTAATTAATAATTTGCCTGAGTTTACTTTAAATAAAATATATTTGAATTCATGAATTTAAATTATAAGCAATTCTTTATTAAATAATACATTTAAGAAAATTGAGTCACAATTCTGCTTGACTTTTATACTACTCTTAATTTTGTTTTCTCTTCCTGGTGATAATCCTAACTCTTGAAATAAGAAAAGCAAAAGGAGTTAGACTAGAGAAAGAGGTAGTAATTAGGGTTTGTAAACATTCAGAGCTTCTTTAAGATTAAGTTTTTAGTTCCATTTCCAAGTATAATGAAGATTTTTTTGCTTCCTTATTGGCAGTATCTTCCTGAAGTTACAGACTCTGCTTCCTGTAACTCATTAAATACAGTGATTTTCATGTGTCAAAGAATAATTAATTTTTATATTTGCAGTTTTAATCTATCTTTATATTCCAAATATAGTCATAGTGAAAGAAATTTAAAGCCAATTTTAAAATTGTACCTTCATCTTCCAAGGACTTGTGCAGGAGTCAAAATTTTAAAACTATTGTACAATCTCCTCACATCCTCCTGGGGTGACAGCAGTAGCAACCTAGTCTGTGCCACCAGCATTTCTGAGTTGAAGTGAACAAACGTAAAATCACCCCCTACTTTAAACTAATAGGACAGGAAATGCATGTTCTAAAAGTTTAGTGCCTTATCAATTGCTGTTTGTTTGGTTTTCTTTTATTGTTGTTTTTTTATATAGAAAGATTGGGATTTGTGACATTAAAAGGGTTTTTTTTTTTTACTTCACCTATGGATCTTTAAAACAGTGATAATAGCACCATAGGATTGTTTTTAGAATGAAATAAGACTTGGAATGTTCAGCACCTTTTGTGAGAATGCCTCAACATAGCTCAGGCTTGATAACATTTATTTAACATGATGATGATGATACACTGCTTGCAGAAACACAGCAAATGAAATCAAGAATTAAGACTATCTTGATTAACATGCAGAAAACTCTTACCCAGGAAGAAAATGTAGTAATAACATATTGCTTGTGTCAGAAACTTCCTGTAAATCTACTTATTTGAATAACAGAGTGCTCAGTTAGTTGGCCTGCCTTCTTAAAACAATACATGACTTAGACAGGCCAACTATTCTCCTATCAAATGACTGATGACTCAGTTCAAAAGCCTCACCTCTTTTTTGTCTATTTTTCAGCATTGTATCATGAATTTTGTGTTGCAGCATTGAATGACCCACCTTAAATCAAATTCCAATTCTTATAAAGTATCTACCCTTGATTTTTCCTTCAAAGATACTAAAAAGGCTCTGTCAAGGCAGTGTTTTCCATTATTGCAGTAACAAACTCAGCTTTGCCAGATCAAACGGCTATTTTGGTGGTCTGTTCAGAAAGTCAGCAGTCAGCAGTGATAATCAAGATAGTAATATTTCTCCATTTGTGTAGTAATTTATTATCACCAAACACTTGCAGATGTAATAGTTCCATTTTTGCATTTCTGTAAGATGGAGGTTGTCTATGTACATTTTACAGAGAAGGAAACATTTTTAGTGAAGTTGATGTTATGCAAATCAGTGACGTGGTTAGAACAACCACTTTTTTGATATTCTGTCTAGTGCTCTAACTACTGTGTTTTTCTTATGATAAGTGCCCTCTTGTCACAGATTATTTTCTATAGTTCTCTTCACTTCTTAATATAATTTTAAAGAATGACATCAATATAAGTAAAAACCACATAGATTCACATTATTCTTAGCAACATGATATGAACTAAGCAATTGTTTGAACTTATCCTCTATTTCAAAGCCAAAATAGTCACAAACGTAAATTTAATTTATTCTATTTATTCCGACAACATATGGATATTTCAGAATTTGGGCAAAGGAAAAGGCCAAGGGTATCTTCCACTGTAGCACTCAAAGCTTCATTGTGATTTGTCTTCAGGAAATTTTCTCTTTATTACAATTCTTGCAAAAAAGAATGTTTTACATGAATTGTTACTTTTTGTCATGTACTTGAAAGAAACCAAGCTCCTATAAGATTATCTTTTCTTTCACATTAAGGGTACCTGAGAAAGGTCACTTGCTTATTTTTTAAAAGACTTTAAAAGAACTCTGTAAACATAAATATAAAAGGCTAACAGAACTTGGAGATTTACTTTTAGAAATGAATGAAGATGCAGAATTTGTTACATGGCTATTTTTGTTATGACCTCAATTACTAATTATTTACTGACTTCAAGAAAAGGCCATGCCAAATTTTGTGTCACATGGTTTTTGTCACACGTCTAATGCATTTTACAATTGCTGATCTTTTTTAATGCTTTCACTCCATTTTCAACCTTTTGTCTGGTTCTTGCCATGATTAATTCACTGACATATATGACTCTCACAATTTTGTTCATGAACCAACTAAACCTTAAAAGCTTGAAGACTCCATAGCATCCCTTGCAGGAGAATATTTAGTGATATTGATTATATTTTACAGTAATGGCCAAATGTGGGTCCATTTTCAGTTCAAGCAATAAGAAATTATTCTCTTCATAAGAGCTTTTAAGTAGTCTTCTGTTGACACTACAGAAGGAGAAAACTCAGTGATCTGAGCAGAAAATTGTAGATTTGATGAAACAATGCAGAAAGAATGTCCTTCAATTAGTGCTGCAAAATTGAGCAATCATTTCTGGGCTGTGGTTATCAAAGAAAGCATCAGAATTCCACAGTGCACCTTGAGCAAGTACCTAATCAAAGCTAATCTTCTTGATAAAAGCCCTACAGCAAGCACCAGTCCAACTTGTCATCTCAACCTAAACCAGTTCTTGCAAAATAAGAGTAATATGGTTCATGCAGGAAGTGCTTTAGGTTTAACCTGCAGTGAGACAACCCCCCTACCACCTCCCCCACAACTCTGGTTCAAGATTATTACAAATCCCTGAAAGAGGCAGAATTGGAATCAGACATCAGAACTTGTGAGCATTTTATATATAAACATATAAATTATATGTTTTCATTATAGAAAGTTCATTCATTTAAATCAAATTATGATTTTATCATAATAGGTCCTTGGCTGTATATTTATCCATACCAAATAAAACTAAAGCCAGAACTGAGTGTTTATTAGATACTCTATTAATGCCAGTTAGAGTTGAGGTTTCAGTTCCCAGAATGAGCAAAACCAAGGAAAGGGAAACCTTAACAAGATTCCTGGGTGAAGATCCTTAGTTTTTCCTGGGTATGATAATGTAACTCTCAGGTAGAAATCTGCCTGCTTAGAATAGTTTGACAATTAGTACTATTAATTCAGTAGGCCAAACCCTTGATCTTGGGGCTTTCCCTTGTGAAACATACTCTTGCAAAGGAGAAGCTAAGCCTACTGCTCCAGTTTGCTAATGCTGCTGTTTTGCAAAACACCAGAAATGGATTGGCTTTTATAAAGGGGGTTTATTTGGTTACAAAGTTACAATTGTAAGGCATTAAGTTGCCAAGGTAAGGCATCAACAATAGGGTACCTTCACTGGAGGAAGGCCATTGGCATCCAGAAAACCTCTGTTTGCTGGGAAGGCATGTGGCTGGCATCTGCTTACTCCCAGGTTGCATTTCAAAATGGCATTCTCCAAAATGGCAGTGTCAGCATTCAATGGCCATTTTCATAATGTCTGTCTCAGCTGCAGATCTGAGGTCCTTCTGTTTGTGAGCTCTTTTATATGACTCCAGTGATTTAATTAAGACCCACACTGAATGGGTGGGGTAACACCTCCATGGAAGTTATCCAATCAAAGGTCTCATCCACAGTTGATTGAGTCACATCTCCATGGAAACACTCAATCAAAGGATTCCAACCTAATCAACACTAGTACTGCCCACACAAGATTGCATCAGGGAATATGGTGTTTTGGGGGACATAATGCATCCAAACTGGCACACCTACTTATAATATTGCCTAAGAGTCATCCTCACATAACCTCTTTTGCTGCTCAGATATGGCTTCTCTCTCCCAACCAATTCTGCAAATAAACTCAATGTCCCTATATGGGACATGACTCCCAGGGGTATATGTCTCCCTGGCAACTTGGGACATGACTCCAAGGGATGAGCCTGGCCCTTGAATCATGGGATTGAGAAAGCCTTCTTGGACCAAAAGGTGGAAGAGAAATGAAATAAAATAGATTTTCAGTGGCTGGGAGATTTGAAATGGAGTTGAGAAGTCATTTTGGAGATTATTCTTACATATTACATAGATACCCCTTTTTAGTTTTTAGTGTGTTGGAATAGCTAGAAGGAAATGCCTGAAGCTGCTGAACTATAATCCAGTAGCCTTGATTCTTGAAGATGATTGTATAACTATGTAGCTCTTAAGGTGTGACTGTGTAGTTGCAGAAACCTTGTGACTGACACTTCCGTTACCCAGAGTACGGACAAATGAGTAAGAAAACAAAGACAATAAATAAATAAATAATAGGAGGGGATAAAGGGTATGGGATTTTTTGGGTGTTCTTTTTTATTTTTATTTTTATTCTTATTTTTATATTTTTGGAGTAATGAAAATGTTCAAAAATTGATTGTGATGAATGCACAACTATATGATGATTCTGTGAACAACTGATAGTACACTTTGGATAAGTATCTTTTATGTGAATATATCTCAATAAAACTGCATTAAGAAATTCATCCATTTATAGGTATACAACAACAACAACAAAAAGAACAGATTGTGGGACCAAATATCAGAATTCATTGTACAATTTTCTTTATACTTATTTTTACTCTAGCACTTGATTTTCTCATCAAACTGCTTTTTAGAATTGGCAAACAGTTTCAAATAATTCAAATACAATTAATTCTGATGATATGATTTTCATTCATTTGGATTATCTTGAGTCATTGTCAGTGCTATTTAAATCTGATTAGGAGAGTCAGATGCAAGCAGAAATATAACAGAGTAATCAAAAACTTTGTGGACAAAGTTGGATGCTCTTATGTAATCAACATAGATTCTACTCAACTCAAACTTCATCTTTTATACTCGACTAATTATAATCATCTATAGCAGTGATATTTTTTCTTTGTGATAATTTTGACATCTCTGTCCTTCAAGAGACACTATTTTTTAAAAGACAATGTAAATAAAATTATCTCACCAAAATTAAGAAATAATCACTTCAAAATGGATCAAAGGTCTAAATAGAAGAACCAGAACTATATTAGAAAATGTTGGTAAACAACTTCAGCATCTTCTTTTAGGCATTTTTTTTTTTTTTAGTCTGTACACCCAAGCACAAAAAACAAGAGATAAATAATAGACATATGGGAACTCATCAAAGTTAAAAACTTTTCTGTATCAAAAGACTTTATCATGAAAGTAAAATGACAACCTCCACAATGAAAGAAACTATTTGGAAATACCATGTTGATAAGGTTTTAATATCCATTAAAAAAAAAATCCTTCAACTCAACAACAAAAAGACAAACAACCCAATTTGAATAATGGGCAAAAGACTTGAATAGACATTTCTCCAAAGATATACAAATGACCAGAAAGCTCTTGAAAAGATGCTCAGCATCATTAGTCATCAGGGAGATGCAATTTAAACCACAAGATACCATTTCACTCACACAAGAATGGCTATCATTTAAAAAAGGCAGAAAACTACAAGTGATAGAGAGGACGTAAAGAAATAGGAACACTCATTCATTGATTGTGGGAATGTATAATGGGACAGCCACAGTGGAAGACAGCTTGGCAGTTCCTCAGGAAGTTAAATACAGAATTACCCATACGACCTGGCAATTCCACTTCCAGGTATATACCCAGATGTTTTCACACCAATGTTCATAGTGGTATTATTCACAATTGCCAGAAGATGGAAGCAACACAACTACGCATTAACTGAAGAATGGATAAATAAAAATGTGGTATATACACACAATAGAATATTATTCAGCCTTAAAAAGGAATGAAGTCCTGATACATGCAACAACATGGACAAACCTTGAGGGCATTATGCTAAGTGAAATAAACATGATACAAAAGGACAAATATTGTATGATTTCACTGATACGAAATAATTAGTATAAGCAAACACAAAGAGTGAGAATCTGGAATGTAGCTTACCAGGAGATGGGGTGGGGGTAGGGAATAGGGAGTAAAAGTTTAAATTTTACAGAGTTTCTGTGATGGGATATTTTGGTAATGGTGATGGTAGTATGACATTGAAAATGCCATTAATAGTACTGAATTATATTCTTGAATGTGGTTAAAAGGGGAAATTTTAGGTTGTATGTATGTTACTAGAATAAAAATTTTTTAAAAATTTATGGACCTGCACAATAGAAACGTGAACCATAAGTTTAAATATGGACTATAGCTAGTACAATTATAAAAATTTGTTTTTATCAATTGCAACAAACGTGCCACACAAATGCAAGTTATTAATAATAGGGTGGTAAAGGAAAACCCTATATTTTATTCATGATGTTTCTCTATGCCCACAACATCTCTTATAAAATAAGGCCACCTGAAAATACAACACAAGCATCAGATATTGACTTAGATAGGACACATATTTTGGAATTTTCAGATAGGGAATTTGAAAACACTATGATAAGTATGTTAAGGGTGCCAGTATAAAAAAGTAGGCAACATTCAACAACAGGTGGGTAATGTAAGTAGAGAGATGAAAAATGCTTAGGAAAAAAACTCAAAAGGAAGTGGTATAAATAAAAAAAAATAGTTAACATAGTTGAAGAATGCTTTTGATGTGTGCATCAGTAGACTGGATACACACACACACACACACCCCCCATATAGCGCCAAGGGAAGAATTAGTAAACTTCAAAATATGTCAATAATAACTTTCTAAATGAAATGCAAAAAGGAAAAAAAAAAAGGAATGAAAAAATATAATAGAATATTCAAAAACCATGAAACAATTTCAAAAGATGTCATATAGCATAATTGGAATACCAGGAGAAGAAAGAGAGAACTAAGAAGAAGAAATTGTTGAAGTAGTAAGGGCTAAAAATGAACACCAAGCAGGATAATAATAATAAAAAAAAATAACCAACAAATCTACACCTATGCATATTACATTCATACCACAGAAAAGCAAAGACATTTTGAAAATCTTTAAGGAAGCAAGAGGGAAAGGAACACATTTCCTATAAAGGAACAGGGATAAGAGTTACAACAGACTTCTCAGTAGCTATGCAAGCAAGAAGAGAATGGAGCAAAATATTTAAAGTATTGAAAGAACAATATTACCACACTAGAATTTTATATTGGGAGTAATTATCTTCCCAAAGTGAAGGAAAATTAAAAATAAAAATAAGAGAATTCAACAATATCAAAGCTTCACTGAATAAATCCTAACAGAAGTTCTCAAGGAGAAGGAAAATTATGTAGCTGAGAATAGAATCTACACAAGCAAAGGAAGAGTATTTGAAAAGGAATAAATCAAGGTAAAATAAAATATTTTATTTATCTTATTCTTGATGGATCTAAAAGATAGCTGTGTCTTTGAAGTAATAGTATCAATGTATTGGGTGATTTTAACATATGGCTAGGTGAAATGAATGTTAGTAATGTCATAATTGATGGGATGGAGAATTGGTGATACTGTTACAAGTTACCTGGACTACACATTAAGCAGTATAATGCTATTTGAAGATAGACTTAGATTGGTTAGTAAGGTAAACTGCAAACATGAGGGCAAAAAAAAAAAAAATCTAAAAGAAACACATTAAGTACACTGGATATGCTAAAAAGGAGATAAATTGGAATCATATGAATGGCTCAGCTAAAACCAGAGAAGGAAGGAAAAGAGAGGGAAAAAAGGCATAAAAGCAAGTGTGATAAATAGAAAACATCAATCAATATAGTAGCTATAAATACAAATGTATCAATAATTGGTTTAAATGTAAATGGCATAAATGCAGAAATTAAAAGACAGATGTTGTCAGAGTGGTTAAAGCAAAAAGACCCATTATATGTCATCTACTAGAAACCCACTTTAATATGAAGGTTGAGATAGGATAAAAATAAAAGAACAAAGAAAGATAAATCATTCCAACACTAATGAAAAGAATGTTAACACTAATCAAAAGAATTCTTGAGTAGTTATATTTATTTCAGACAAAGTAAAAAGAAAACCTTCATGCTTATAAAGATATTACACACTGATAATGGGATAAATTCTCCAAGAAAACATAACACTTCTAAATGGGTGTGCACATAAAAACAGAACATGAAAATACATGACAAAAACTGATATAACTGTAAGGATACATGGAAAAATCTGCTATTATTGTAGGACTGCAACACTACTTTTTCAGTAAATGATTGATAATGCAGGCCAAAAATATAAGGATATATTTGACCTTAAGAACACTGTCAATAAACTTATATAGCTGATATTTATAAACTACTCCTTTCTAGAACAGCACAATACACATTATCCTTAAGCCTGCATGGAAGATGCACCAAGGTAGACCACATTCCTGACCACCAATGACACTTTAACAAATTTAACATCATGGACATCTTACAAACTGTGTTATTGGACAACAATGGAATTAAACTAGAAAACAATAAGATAAATGAAGGTGGATATTTCCCATACTTTGGAGATGAAGCATCACAGTTCTGAATAACAGATATGTCAAAAGAAAAGCATGAAGAGTAATGTTTTAATTTCCTAGCCTGCTTATGCAAATGCCATGAAATGGGTTGGCTAAAAGAAAGTCCAAATCAAACATCAGCAAAGCGATGCTTTCTCCCCAAGTCTGTAACATTCTGGGGCAGGCTGCTGGCAATCCTTGGCTCCTCTGTTACATGGCAAGGCACATGGATGTGTCTCCTGGCCTCTCTTTTCTCTTCCTGGTTTCATCTATTTCAGCTTCTTTACTTCTCTTTGCTTTCTCTCTCTGTGTCTGAATTTCATCCCACTTATAAGGGGCTCTAGTAATAGGATTAATACCCATCCCGATGGAAGTGGGTTTCTTCTTAACTGAAGAAACCTCATCAAAAGGTCCTACTTACAGTGGGTTTACACCCACAAGAATGTATTAAATTTAAGAATATGTTTTTCTGGGGAACACATAGCTTCAAACAGCCACAAGTAATTAAAATTATTTTAAATTAAATGAAAATGACAATACAATTTATCAAAATTTGTGGGTTTCACTACTAGCAGTACTTAAAGGGAAATTTATAGCATTAAGTGTATATATCAGAAAAAAAAACAGATTTAAATAAATAATCTATAGTTTCCACCTTATGAAACTATAGAAATAAAAATTAACCTAAGCCTAAAGCAAGCATAAGAAATAGTAAAATTAGATCAGATATTAGTAAAATTGAAATTAAAAAATGCAATAAAGAAAACCAACAAAACCAAAACATGGTTTTGAAAAGATCAGAAAAACTTATAATACTTTAGATAGGTTAATAAAAGAAATAAGAGAGAAGACACAATTACCAATGTCAAAACTGAAAAAAAGAGTTTTCACTGTTGATCACAGGAACAACAAAAGTAAAATAAAGGAATATTGTGAATAACTATATATCTACAAATTTGATCATATGGATGAAATCGACCAACTCCTTGTAGTATACAAACTACCAAAATGCAAAGGAGATATAGAAAATGTGAATGACTATATCTATTAAAGAAATTAAATAAATAATTAAACCCCTTCAAACAGAGAGTACCTAGCTCAGAAAATTTCTTTGGTAAATTTGATCATTTATTGAATAAATTATCTTAAATCTCTGCAATATATTCCAGAAAACAGATGCAGAGCAAACACCTTAACCCATTGTATGAAGCCAGCATTGTCCTAATACCAAAGCTAGTTATAGAAATTACAGGAATAGAATACTACAGACCATTACCTCTCATAAATTTAGACACAAAAATTCTCAACAAAATATTAGCAAATTGAATCCATCAATGTGTAAAAGAATTATGCACCATGACCAAGCAGGATGTATTCCAGCTATGCAAACTCTGGTCCAATATTTGAAAATCAATTAGTGTAATCCACTCCATCAACAAAATAAATAAAATCATATATGATAGTAGCAATTGATACTGAGAATCATTTCAGAAAATCTAACATTCATTCATGATTAAAAACTTTTATGAAGCTAGATAGGCAGGGAAACTTCCTTAACTTGACAAAGAACTTCTATACAAAACTGATGTCATAGGGAATGGTAAGAAACTATATGCTTTACTCCTGAGATCAATAACAAGGCAAGAATGTCTCCTCTCACCTCCTCCCAATATCACAATAGAAATCTCATCTAGTATAATAAGACAAGAAAAAGAAATAAAAATAATCCAGATGAAAATAAGAGCTAAAACTGTCCTTTGCAATAGGTGACATGATTTTCTATGTAGAAAATCCCAAAGATTCAGCAGAAATAATCTCCTGGAACTAATAAGTGAGTATAGCAATATCATAGGGTACAAGGTTAATATACAAAATCAATTCATTTCCTGTATACTAGTAAAATTTGAAATTTAAAAATACTATCTGCAATAGCATCCACAAAAATAAAATACATAAGTATAAAACAAATACAAAATGTGTGGCATCTATATTTGGAAAACTATAAAAATATGATGAAAGAAATCAAAGAAGATGTAAGTAAATGGAGAGATACTGTGTTCGTGGATTGAAGGACTAAATATTGTTAAGATGCCAGTTCTTTTCAAATTGATCTATAGATTCAACACAAGCCAAATCACACTCCCAGCAAGTTGTTACACGGATAACAACAAACAGATTCTAAAATTTGCATGGAAAAACCTTCAATAGCCAACACGATATTGAACAAGAACAAAACTGGAGGACTGACACTACCTGGTACTAACACTTACTAGGAAGTTACATTAATCAAGACAGCAAGGAATAGATGAAATAATAGAAATATATATCAATGGAATGGAATAGATAGCCCACACAAATATAGTCAGTTGATATTTGACAAAGGACCAAAAACTCAATGAAGACAGGAGAGGTTTTAGAACAAGTAGTTTCATAAAATTTGTATGGTCATATTAAAAAAAAAATGACCATAGCCATAGCTTTCACAAAAATTAACTCAAAATGGACCACAGGTCTACATATAAAAGCCAAAGTTATTAAACTTTTAAAAGTAACACAGGGGAAAATCTAGGTGACTTTGGTTTTGGCAATGAGCTTTTATATGAAACACTGAAAAGCATGATCTTTGAAAAAAACATTAAGTTTTACTTTGTCATAATTTAGAACTTCTGTGAAAGACACTGTTAAGGCAATCAAAAGACAAGCCACAGATAGGAGAAAATAGTTGCAAAATACATATCTGACAAAAGACTTGTGTCCAAAATATTCAAAGAATCTTAAAGTGCAACCATAAGACAAAACAACCTACCAGATAAAATATGGGCAAATTCCCTGAACAGACACCTCACCAAAGAAGATACATAGAAAACAGGTTTATCATCATTTGTCATTAGGGAATTGCAAATTAAAACTACATTCAAATCTGTTTTGGCTTGCAAAAGCTGACAAAATGCAATATACCACGAATGGGTTGGCTCCTACAATGGAGATTTATTAACTTACATAATAAATAAGACTGAGACTGTGAAAAATGTCCAAATCCAGGAATTATCTTTCTCCCTGAAAACCAGTTACTGATGATCCGCAGCCAGTCCTTCTCTCCCAGATTTCGTTGTTTCCAGTTTCTGGCTTCAGTGGCTTCCTCTGTTTTCTGTGTATCTTCTCTTTTGGCTTCTGTCTCTCTTAGCTTCTCTGGAGCCTTTTTTCTGTGTTTTACCATTTTATAAAGGACTCCAATAAAAGCATTAAGACCCACCCTGGAGCGCTCCTCAACTGAAATAACCTAATCAAAATGTCCCACCCACAACAGGTCTACACCCACAGGAATGGATTAAAAGAATATAATCTTTTCTGAACATGAATTTTTCTCGGGTAAGTACAGCTTCAAACTACCACACCATTAAAAAAGTCAAAATTAAACAACAACAACAATTGATGATATCAAATTCAGGTAAGGATGTGGAGCAACAGATTCATTGCAGAAGGGAATGTGAACAAATAAAGGCACTTTAGAAGGCAATTTGACAGTTGGTTACAAAATTAGAACTTTGTATTTGCCCAATTGAGTTGAAAATTATGTCCACAGTAGCTTTACTAATAATTATGAAATTATGAAAATCTGGAAGCAGCCAAAATGTCCTTAAGTGAAATGAATGGATAAATAAACTGTGGCACATCTATACAAAGCAATATTTTTCAGGAATAAAAGTAAGTCGGCTAACAAGCCATGAAAAAGACGTGGATGAACCTTAAATGCATATTGCTAAGTAAAAAATCCAGTCTGAAAAGTCTACGTACCATTTGATTCTAATTATGTGACATTCTGGAACAGGAAAAACCATGGAGACAATTTAAAAACTCAGTAATTGCTAGGGGCTTAGGAGAACGGAGGGAGGGTTGAATAGGTTAAAGCTTAGGGAATTTTCAAAGACAGTGAAACTATTTGTATAAGACTGTAGTTGTGAATATTACATTATGCATTTTTCAAAACCCACTGAATCTTACAGCACAAAGACAGGCTTAGTGTATGCAAATTAAAAACAAAATCATTTAGGAGATAGAGGTAATCCCAGGATAGAATTCAAAATGTGACAGAACAGTCTAATGGTATTACAAATGTTTGAAGCAACCTTACTGAAAGAGATGGCGAACATTTTCAAAATGAGTTGGTTCTGTGAATCTGAAGGTAAAACACTTTACATAACCACTGTACTTAGCTGATAAAGTTTTATCTGACAGGGGTATGGATTAACAATTTTGATACTGCTATCATTGTAAACTAGAATAAAACTATTAAGTGAATGCTTGTCATATGGTGGGAGCCAAGTTTTTCTCTGTTGAAATGAGAGGGTTCAGGTAAGCAGTTGGAAGAGGACAGAAAGATCCATGTGGTGCAGATTAGAGTTGGATAAGGATGGTTACATATGGAAATATTTATAGATGTGTAAGTACACACAGGTTAATACACAAACATATTTTTACCTTACTCTGTCAGGTGAGGGCCTAGTAGTAATATCACTCTAATAGCAGCAAGCAAACCTAACACCCTTATTTTAGTTTATAATTCCATTCTCCAGTAAAAGGAACCAGGTTTCCTGGAGAAATGATTTTAGCAATTGGGTAGGATATACACAAGAAGAACATCTTATAGTGCCAGAAAGTAAGGAGGTTCTGAAAAAACAAAACAAAACAAAAAAAAGCACAAAAGGATATGGGTCTCTCATAAGGACAAAGATGCCAACTGAAAAAGCTCCCAATGGCCAAAGCTGGAATAACTCAAGCCACACAATAAATAAAATAGTGTTGAATTATCACCTAAAGTATAAAATAAATATCCATGAGTCTATACAGATATACATATATGTTTGAATAAATGAATAATAGGGTTGAAGAGACAAATCTTTCATGCAGATATGCATATAAATTCCAAACAGTAAATGTAGCTAATTCTCTCTCAAGGAGGTAGAATATAACTTCCCACCACTTATGTGTGGGCTACATATAGTGACTTCTTTCTACAGTATACGATGTGTTGGGGGTGGGGAGTAAGTTTGTGACAAAATCTGATGAACACTACCTCAATTAGGTGATCAAAGTCAATATCTACAGTGAAAAGTCATGTTGATTGTATTTGCTCTTGACATAATGTGATGAAAATGGCACTTTACTTCTGTAGTCTTCCTCCCAAAAAAACATGACTGCCTTCTGATCATGAGAAAAAGTAAGGCAAATTTCAAAAGAAGTAATCCTCATAATAGACAAGTTCATCAAAAACAAAGTAAGTCTGAGTAACCAAGAGAAGCCAAGAAGATACGATGACTAAATGTAATGTGGTATCCTGGATAAGATCCTGGAACAGAAAAAGGACATTAGGTAAAAGGTAAGGAAATTAAAATAAACTGTTGGCTTTAATTAATAATGCTGTATCAATATTGGTTTATTAGATATTGGTTATCAATTATTAATAATAGGGAAACTTGGTGTGGGGCTTATAAGAAAACTGTACTGTCTTCACAATTTTTATGTAAATCTAAAACTGCTGTAAAATATCAAATTAAAAAAAAGTAGCAATGAGGTTATGAGGAAGGGAAGGTCTGGGGGCAGTTATGTTATTACTAATCATTTTAGTTTTATCGCTATGAAGACACGTTCATATATTACTTTGGTAAAAGTAAAAACAATTATTAAAAAGAAGTCTCAAAAAATAGACCTAATCATCTTAAAGCTTGTATTTTGGAAATGGCTAGCAACACTAGATTCCAAAAGTGGTGACCAGATACAGATCCACTTTTATTTTGTAAATTTTTCTTATATTACTGGGAGCTAAACTGTATAGACACCCACAATAATCTAATATTGTATATTTTACTTTTTCCATTTTATGCTAGTCATAATATGTTTATAGAATTACAGGCTGTCAGTATAGAACCCTAGTTACAACTCTGTTTTGATTGCTTAAAATATCTGCTCTAGAAAACTGTTGTGTATATTCTATTGCTGGTTGCATTTCTAGATCATAAAAAACATTTTAGAACAGAATTAGTGCTATGTTGCACAAAATTTTAATGGATTTCAATATTTGCTTGAATTCAATTAAATGTTAATGCCTTTGTGGTATTCTGGGTATTCTTTTGTATTTAGCCTCTTTTTAATATAAAAAATGGTTTACTGTTGCTTTGCACTGGGTTTTTTGTTTGTTTGCTTGTTTGCTTGCTTATTTCCCTAGTTATTAAAAATAACATGTTTTCCTTTAACTCGACATTTTCCTGCAAAATGATTTAATATAGTATTATTAAATACTGCTTTAGATTAAGTTATTTATTCATATTTTTAAGAAAACACATTTTAAAAATATTTTATAAACTGCACTTTCCTTTTCTCCATAAATCATTTAAACACTGTTCTAACATTCCTAGAAATTGTTCTATCTTTAAGATTCAATTCAATGTGTATTTATCACACATTTTTATCACTTCTTCAGTGATATTTATAACACATTTTGTTGTGAGGTCATCAATATAGATAACACTTCTTCCTGGCTATATCATATTTAATACTATTTTTATTCAGGAATAACCATTTGTTTGGAAAAAAAAGAACAAATTCATCAATTTAGAAAAATCCACAAAAACTATTTCAATGATGAATACTACTCCCATATTTTCTTAGTCTCTCATAACTATACTTCACACACATTACCAAGTATTTATAGCAGTTACCACCCAAGGCAGCGAGCATATTTACTCACAGAGTTAGGACTATTGTTGCTATTTTTTCCCAGAAGTTCTTAGGGTTTGAATCAGCATTAAGTACTACATAGTAAACTACTTTATCAGACACAAGTTGGCACAATATGGTCAACAGCAAAATCAGATCTGTAGGGCCATGATATTAGTATTTGAAATGCATTGGTTTGAATTCCATAAAACAAAACAACAACAAAAACATTGAGTATATTAAGGAAAAGAGCTTTGCTTTGTTCATCAGCATCCTGAACTTGTTAAGTCAGTGGTGTCACCTCCTTGGGCCCTTATCAGAATATTTAGTGTAGTCTAAGAAATGAATTTCTCTCCTTCTGCCTGGTTCATCTTCTCATATCCAAAGCTTAAAACCAATTAAATGACTCAGATAAGTCATTCTGAAAATTGTACTTAGGAAAAAACTGAACATAGCTTTTGGTTTGTTGGTTTGTTTGTTTTTATTCAGCACAGAGAGCAGAAAATTTTAGATATAATTCAATGAATAGTCAAGAATACTTAGATTCAATAAATATTCAAAGATACCTTAAACTCAACTAGTCTGTTGTAGGCAGAATAATGCTCCCTGCCCCAAAGACATCCATGTCTTTGTGAATACGTTATCTTACATGGTAAAGGGACTTTGCAGGTGTGATTAAGTTAAGGACTTTGCCATGAGGTTATCCTGGATTATGGATCAATCTAATTACACAGATACTTTAAAAGCAGAGAACTATTCCTGGTTGTGGTCAAAAGGAGATGTGAATAAGGATTAATGGTCTGAGAGATGGAAAGTTGCTGACTTTTAGAAATGGAAGAAGGTAACTACCAGCCAAGGAATGCAGGTGGCCTCTAAAGGCTCTAGAATCTAAGTGGCTTCTAGAAGAAAACAGATTCTCCATTAGAGCTTCCAGCAGAGAATGCAGCAACCCCTGCAAACGCCTTGATTTTAGGCCAGTGAGATCTGTATCAGACTTCTAACCTGCAAAAACTGAAGATACTAAATTTGTGTAGTTTAAGCCATGAAATTTGTGGATTTGTGGTAACTTATTAAAGCAGCAATAGAAAACTAATACATAGTCCAAAATAGAATTCAAGGCTTTATACTCCAACCATGTCCATCCTTACTGTTCTTTTCCTTCTTTAATTGATACTTATTTCCTCCAAAACATTGTAAATTTCGTGCAGACAGGACCAATTTGCTACCATTTTACCCCAATTCTGAGTATATGGGTAAGTCATATACTATTCTAGACACCATTTGCCTCATTTCCTCTATAGAATTATTAATAGTCTCTATTTTAAAAGCTTGAGACTGAAAACAAATGTCTATTGAGGACCCTTTTAAATCTAAGGTATTTGTTTACATGTTAGGTGAAGGTTGAGAGGTGGGGTGAGGGTGGGAGAGAGAAGTAGAGATATGTCCACAACTCTGTGGCTCATAGAGTGGGGGTGATAAGACTTGGAGAAGAGGGGAGAGATGGCTGCATGATGTGCTTTCAGAGGCCGCATTTGTGCAATGAGGTCGAGAGGCTTGCCTGGAAGAACAGACTTGGTAGAATGGGAGTGTTTTTCATACTGTAAATGGGCATCTCAGCAGGGGCCAGAATGGATTGCTGGCAATCATCAAGATTCTTCCCTGAAGGCATAGTTCTACATAGAATCCTGGAAATTTGGGGGCAAATCTGGGGGAGAAGTTTGGATATTTGATGCATTTGGCAGGGCAGGGATCCAGAATTTGAATTAAACTAATTTAAAGAAAGTAATAGGTAAATATCTGAGACACCTGGGCAAATATGTTAAAATCTAACATGTTAAAGTATATGCACATTTCCTATTCTCCTTAAATGAAAGGTCATTGCATAATGGTTATGAAATATTGTAGCATCCAACTTGCATCTCATTAAATGATGACTCTGATGAAATAAATTCTAATGATTTCAATTTCTTCAAAAGATATGACTAAAATATATCTAAGGATCCAGTGGAATAAAATAGCTGTGGAGGACTACCACAAGGAATAAATTGTTAAGATTTGGATATTTGAATTGGCAGGATACCAGAGTCAATTAAATTTATAAAACTAGGTGATAATTGTGAGTGAGATCAAGCACTTTTCCATGTGAAGAATGAAGAGATGGTAATTACTTTTAGTAGCTCTCTTCCTTTCACATCTGTGTGTGGAAACTAGAATCTGGGTTAACTGGATCCTTTTAACATCTTGAGGAGAATTTAATAAGGTCTAAATCAGGTTCTTAGGAGGATGGAGGAAATAAATAAAGGAGAATCCCAGATTGTTTAAACTGTGTATAGAGAGGTATTCATAGTCCCCAAATATTCCAAAAAAATTACTAAATTGAGGAGATAAATTACAGAATATATGTTTTAATTATGCTGCCTCTTATTACTTATTACTGTGAAATCTAGGGAAATCACTATAAATATTTCAAAGATTAATAAAGCCTGGGAAGAGGATTGGTAAAATAGTAGCTAAAATCTACCGTATGTTCCTCATCATCTATTTTCTTTTGTTGTGAAAATAATAGAAATAAAAAGAGGAAACCAATTCAGTAGTTAAATAAAATTCTTTACTGATGTATTTGAAACAATCTATATTTCTGTGCAATGCCTTTTAATCTCAAAATTTTAACCTATAACTGTATCTCATTTATTTAATATGGAAGCAATATTTACTACCTACACAAAATTTTAAATTAAAAAGAAAACTTCTCTATGGTAGCATGCTAGCCAAGGTAGCAGTATTAGTCTAAGATGATATCTTCTTTCAAATTGATTTTTATGTATTCATGCTTCACAGCTCCCATTGTTCCCCAGGATATTCATTTCTAGTTAATTACCTCCTATCAAAAAAGTGTTTTGCAATAATTCCCATAAGATCTAACCTTTCAGGAACTTCAAATGTAGTTTTTGTTCTTGAATGTTGCCCTTTAAAAAAGAGTTGTCTAATGTATTCTGCTGAATTTTTTTTCCCCCATTCTGAATACAAAATCCTAAGGAGGTTTTCTAAGCCTAATATTGTGGATAATTATGCAAATAAGTGGGTTAAATAGCCAGTGTTCTCTTGTGATGACCTGGGTTCATATCCTTACTTTGTTCACTGCAAATTTGGGCATCCAGAGAACTGACAGGAAGCCTTCAAGTAGGGTCTGTTCTAAGTATATCTTTGTGTGATGGATTGAACTGTGTACCCTAATTTGGACATGTTCTTGCTCTTGGCCGCATTCTGGTAGGTGTGAACCATTATAAATAGGTTCTCTTGAAGTTGTTACTTTAGTTCAGGTGCCCCCCAACTGAACCAGGTTGGGCTTTGATGCAGAATACTGAAGTCCTTTATAAACAGCATGGAATTCAGACATAGGGAGAGAAAGTCACAGGAAGAAGTTGGAAGACAATGTAACCCAGAGGAAAAAAGGAGAAGACAATGCCATTGTGATTGCCATGTGACAGAAAAGCTAGGGACCAAGGATTGCTGGCAGCCAGCCTCTGAACACCACAGTCTTCGATGAGAAAGCATGGCTTTGCTCACACCTCATTTTTCATCTTCTCAAAACTGTGAGCCAATAAATTCAACCATCAAACAGTATTTATTTTAGCAGCTGAGAAACTAAGACACCTTGTAATATATTAAACCAAGAAAGAGTAGAGGAATGGAAGTTTATTTCAAGTTGAAAAACAACAGTCTACTTTTAGAAGAGGCTTGAATCTGGGTAGTATACTGTATTTTTCCTTCAAATTGTCCTAGAGCCTTCCCAGGTACTCATATCTGAGTACTGATGTGAAGATTCAAAAATAAATGTGCGAATATAAATTAAAAAATGTTTGTCATTTTGTTATTACAGCCACCAAGAAACTTTGAGAAGGCTGATTGTCATGATCATTGGTAACCACAATTTATCAGTGATACAAGACAGCAATAAATTGACCTGCCACATAATAAAAAAAAATTCTTAGCCCTGGAGGGGAGCTCAATAAATCAATTTTCCTGGACATTTGCCTTCCATCTAGGAAGACATTTTTATACTCAGTTGTAAAATGGGAGTACAAAATGAGTTATACTTCTAAATACTTATTTTAACTTACCCAGTATATACCAAGTGAATAATACTGGGCCTCAGTGACGGAATAGAGGGAGATAACTGACAATATTTCAAAAGCATCTTTCCAAGTAAGGATGAAAACTTCCAACTGAGGGGGCACATGAAGTACATCAATGCATTGATTATTTATGCTAATTAAGAACCAGATGTCATCTAGGTATTTCTGCCAATCCAAACCTTTCTTAAAAATTTCCTTCCCCATTGATCTCTTAATTCCTCACTCATTTTCTTGGCCTTTAAATTATACCATTTGTTTGGTTCCCTGATTTCTTAAGCAGGCAATTGCTTTAATAGGGATTTGTAGAATGGAACTCATATTCAGTTTCCTTACAAGGTTTCAATTATGTTTAAAAACAGGTACCTGCTCTTTCTGTAGATCCTTTCTAGCCTTGCATCCTCGGTCACAGTTCACAAAATGCCTTTGCACCCTTTCATATACAACTGGCAACTCTTCAGTACTCTAAATCCAAGCAATCTGGCATTATATAGGATCAAAAGGACATATGATTGCTTCAAATAATCTTCAGTGGGGCATAACTCTAAATATCTTGCTTTCATGAAATCCACTTGATGAAAAATAAAAATTGAATGGACGAAAAACAGTGATTCCTGGATTATATACTAAATATTTCCACACATTCATGTAAGCCTGCTATTTTAAGACCTTTAGCTTCAGAAACTGTAACTGTGAATTCTGATTCAGAAAATTTTCTAACTTCTCCCCAACCGCACTTTAAGCCTTAGGCTGTATAATAATGAAGTAAATTGTGACTCTTATGTGTAATTATGCCCAATTTTTTTTGCATGAAGCATTTCATTTTGAAAAGCTATTTCCTTAGAAGAATTCTATGAAAATGCACGTTTAGTACTACATCTAATTTAACAATAAATCAAGGCCTTTTATATCTTAAAATGCTTTAAAATTATGAAGTGTGATATAAATAAATGTCTACGTGTATATTTGTGAGTTTACTTCCTGACTTATCACCATTCTCTTCCATACTCCAATAACTCCATGTGCTCTTCTATTTGCTCTCTCCTCAAATCTCCAGTAGTCTCTCCCTCTCTCAGTTGATTATCTTATTTTTTATTTCACTGAAAACACTCATTTTGTCATAAGTGACATTATGACTCTTCCATCCTGAGTCCCACTCCTACCAGTAGGACCGACCATACCTCTTTATATTCTTTTTTCTTGAGCCCAAAGTAAAGAAAAATCAAGCCAGTATATTGTCTTGACATAGTCTCTTACTAAAATATTCTATGACTGACATTAACAGATACACACAAACACACACACATATACTCACACTTCCAAAATGCATATTCTTTGCAAAAAAAATAAACCAAGAAAAAAAGGAAAAAACAAAATGTTTTTGTGGGTTATTCTGAACTAACATCATTATTAGGAAGGAAAAATTGTTATAACTGATAGGACACGTTCATGCTAAAAATTTTTAAAAATTATGCTAATATGTTTATCTTTATTGGAAATAGAATGCTCCCCCCCCCTTCCTCAGGATCATCTTTAAAGTAATGGGCACACTTGCTATATATATGAAAGTATTTACGAAACATTCACAAGAGTTTTTATTAAAAAATAGCGGTAAAACTCCCCAAAAGCAAATCCATCTTTCCCTGTAACAGTTTGGAAATACTTCTCATGCACCAGATGATGATGCAGATGATGATGATGATGAAGATGATGATAAAATGATAGCTGATAGCTTCTGAGTACTCACTATGCATCAAATACCATATTGAGTGAGATAAGTGTAAATTTTCTCATTTTATTCTCAAAGTTTCTCTATGAAATCGGTAATTATATTATCTCTATTCTGTAGAGTAAAAATATGACAGATATCCAAGAAGATTTTAAAAAGCCTCAAGCAGGAAAAATGCAAGTAAACAAACAAACAAACATCTGGGAAGCATCAAACTGTGCAAAACCAAAAATACAGAGAAATCTTAAAAACATCAAAGATCCAGGGGATGACACATTACATAGTGTAAAACAACAATAAGAATTGTGGCTGACTCTTGGTAAAAAGCAGTGAAGGCCAGAAGACAATGAACAGACATTTTTAAAGTGCTGAAAGTGAGAGAAATAACTGTAAACACACAATTAGGCATCAGCGGAAACATCATGTAAATATGAAGGCAAACTAACAATATTTTTCAGAGAGATAAAAGCTGAGGTATTTAATCTCCAGTATACCTACCCTACAAGAAATACTCCAAGTTTTTCAGATGGAAGGAAATTATTCAATATAGAAATTTGGATTTGCAGGAAGGAATAAAAAGTAAATAACTGGATAATTATAAAACAGTATTTAAAAATTAATGTATGCACAAACACACACTCGGGTACATGTATGTTTGTATACATATATATGTATATATTCAATCACTAGTGACTACTTTAAGAAAAAATAACAATATATCATGGGATTACAGCACACGTAGAAGGGCATGAAGGGGGTAAATAAACTCTTTTAAGGTTCTTAGAGTATTGATAAGGTAGCCTGATAATATTATTTGAAGATAGATTGTGAAAAGTTAAAATGCATACTGTACTCCCCAGAGCAGTCTCTAAAACAATTCAACCATGTTTAACTACAAGTTATAAAAGTGATAAACTGAAATAGCAAAAAAATTCGATTCAACAAAAACAAGACAGGAAAGGAGAAACGGGAACAAAGAACATATGGGAAACATGATAGACTTAAGTCCAGGTTTATCAATGCCAACATTAAGTATAAACAAATTAAACATTCCCATTAAAAGCACAGATTGTCAAATTGAATTTTAAAAATGAAGCACGAACCAACTAATATGCTGTTTAGAAGAAACATGCTATAAATTAAAGAACTATACAAATTAAAAATAAAATAGTAGAAAACCACATACTGTGCAAACATGAGCATAAGGAAATTATATTAAAATGGCTGTATTAATGTCAGATAAAGTAGACTTGAAGGCAAAGAACTGTACTATGATATTTTATAATGTTAGATGAATGCATTTTATCAAAGGTTGTAATAATCTTAAATATGTGTGGACCTAAATACATAGCTTCAAAATACAGAAAGACAAAAATATAGGAAGGCATAGAAAAACACAATCATAACTGATCATTTCAACCCTCAAGTTTTCAGTTTGGTAATAGAAAAAAAATATGATACCAACAACATTTTATCTCAAAATATGATGATTCTACCCTATAATTACAGAGCACTATGAAGAGACAGGAAAAGGTTTATCTCTGAATTAAATTTTAGTTGGATGGATGTGAGGGTGAGTGTTTTAGACAAAGACAGTAGTAGCAGTAGCAAAGACACAGAGGTAGAAAAGCTCAGAATGTGTTTGGAGTCTTACCACTACTTTGATTTGACTAGAAAATAGAATGTTCTTAAGGAATGTAAATTAGAGCTGAAAAATCTGTTGGAACCAAATATATCAATTTAATAAGAAACCATACATTTATACTTTGCTTTTTCTTTTGCAAATGTAATTATGAAAATTAGAACTTGAAAATTTCCTTCAGCTAGTAAATAATAAACACAATTCTATGCTTATGAAAAACCAAATTAAAGTATAAACAAGACAAAAATTGTATGATACAAAATGTTGGAAATGAAAATTTACCTCCTAGAGTCCACATAATAAAACACTTCAAGGGAATCTTGTTAGACTATTCAAGAAAACTTCTACTGTAGACCTAGAGATGGTAATAATTTGACTACCAGGCATTTTCATATTCTGCCAAGTCTCCTGTTTTCATCTATAAAAAACTTATAATTTCAAATTACTGGTGATAACAACTTGATTTAATCAGAGTTTAAAGACGCGAAAATCAGAAAATGAGCCCTGCTAACATAACACTACAAACTAGGAAGAAAATGAGTCCTGCTAACATAAAACTACAAACTAAAAATAAAATGGCCATATTGTGTTAAATCTGTAAGAAATTGCAAGAGGACACTGAAAGGTGGCACAAAATTCCTCAGTCCTCAAGCAGGATAGTTTTTCCAAAAGGTGTCATAGTACTGAGATCACATCCAATGACCAAGATGATGAGCTTTAGGATCACATGAGACATCTGTAAGGAACCTATATTTTCCTATGCTAGCTAATTAAGGCTCCTACCCACTACAGAGTACACTTGAAATGGAGCTCAAGGAGGAAGTCTGCTTATGCCCCATTATTATAATTATCCAGAGTTAACCTTCTATCCAGAGAAGCGTATTAGAAATGAGACAGGGCATAGTGAGAGAGCTGTTGGCTCCAACTTATAGCATGTAAATTAAGTGACATTAATGTGAGTTGCTCTCATCTCCTAAACAATAAAATCTGAGCAGAAAAAACAAATTTGGTAAAAAGGGGTTAGATTTTAGACATCAAATGAAAATTGTGTCATAACTCAGTCTCTCCCCATATGATTCTTAAATCAACATTGGCTGGAATATAATACAACTTCCCTCTTCCAAAAGAAAAATGAGTACTATCCACAAAGGATACAGCACAGGCTTCACATACAGTTTTTTTTACAATGGTGGGTAAGCAAAATTAGAAGACATTTGATGAATATTTGCTCTATGCCAAAGACTGTACTGTAGTGGGTGTAAACAAGAGTATATGAATTTAAGAAGAGTCTTATATGCTATGCTAGAGGAATTAATATTTTCATTGTGGGAAATTGATAGTTCTGGAAGGCTTTTGCTAAAATAATCAATTTAATAACATTGTGACATTTAGATAAATATTGATAGAGAATAGAGGCATGTATAATCTGTGCTGTAATACCTGCATGACACAGAATAAGATATAATCTGTCAGTGGCATAGAGAAACCTTTGGGGAAAGGGAAAACATAAAAATATATTCAGCATATACTATGGGCTATGCTCTTTACATGTTACTTCCTAGTAATGTTTACAATACCCTATTAGTCAAAGGTTATTTCCGTTGTTTTTGATAAAGGAATTAGTGGGCAAGGATGTTATTTGTCCAGTTCAAGACCACACAAATTGTAAATGGAGAACCCAAGATTTAAAACTAACATTAATGAGTCATGGAAACCTTTATAGTCTGGAATAACAAGATGTATACATGAAATCAATTGAAGGTATCACTTGATTTTAGTTGAGGTATTAGGAAGAGGCAAGAGAGAAAGTTAACATCATAGTTTTTATGGTTATTATTGTGCCATTTGCCATGATAGAGGATGAGGAAAGAAGAGTGTATTTTATGGTCAAAAAGTCAAGTTTGTATATAGTGAGTCTGAGATGTTCATAGAGTTTAAAAGTAAGATTTCTAAAATGATGTGGAAATAAAGATATGACATTTAGGAAAGCTGGTATTAGAGTTTCTAGAAGGCAGGATTATATCATCTCTCTTTGTATCTCTACCATCTCTCACATTAATATAGTTTGACACATGAATGATATTGAATCATGGAAGTTAGTGAGAATATTTTTAAACAGAAAGGAAAGTATAAAGGGCTTTTGACAGAAGGACCCAGGACGGGGAATTCAAAAGAGTGATTACGTTGGTCAGAGAAGAATATGGACAATGTAGTGCCTCAAAACAGAAGTTAGAGAATATCAAAAAAAAGAGTTTCTCAAACTTGCCAAACATTGCAGAAAGAGCAAGTGGATGAGATTTTAGAAGAGATCATTTAATTGACTGTCTTTAACAATTAATGAGAATGTAAAGGATTTTTAATGTCAAATCATAGTGTTACAGAATTCTGAGACTACAGGTAATGAAGTGAGTTGATCTTGTTGATAGAAAAGAAAAAGTCATTGCAAAAACGGGGAGATTAGGGAATGTGAAGCTAATGTGTCATCAATCCAAAGAAAATATTTTCAAATGATTGAGCTATGGCTGTGATTGCACTTGTGATGTGAAGAGTGCTTGCATGTTGGAGTGTGTAAGACCTTTGAGACTTGTGGGAAGTTTACAGTAACTGAAATGGATTATTTCTGGAGAAAATAGCTCTCTCGGAGGTGACTGTGACTAAATGCATTTGTGATTCATGAGACAACAAAGATATTTGAATCCAATTTTTCTCTTTCAAACTAAAATAAATATAGCTTCAAATACTATATGGATTTTAAAAATGAACACTTTGTACAAAGGTTATGTGATATTAAATGGGGAAAACAATAAGTTGGAAAAATGCAACTTGGAAGAAAGTTGGCAATACAGGAACATTTTCTAGATTATCGTCCTTGGTGTCGACTACATCAATCTCTAGGCTGTGCATAGAATTTTCTCAAATATGCCACCTCTTAAAGGGTCACCTCTGCCATTGCCTTGATGGCTCTCACCAGAACAGGAATGAAACGCTTCTTTAGGTCTATAATCTACCTCAGTTTTCTCAACATTGTTTCTTCATTTTCTCCTTCCCCCAAGGAGCATTTTCAAACATATTTTGTCTAATCACTTCTGAAACATTAGTATCAAAGATAAATTGTATATATGTTTACATACAGTGAGAATATCTGTGCTTTCTATATACCACTTGTAAGAGTTTTTGCCCTCTCCTGTAAACAATTTTCATACCTTTGGGGACGATATTGTCATGTTGAGAAGGCATAATCTACCTCATTCAAAGCAAACAACCAGGACATTAAGAAGGATATAAAAAATTCATTAACTATCATAGCAGTTTTGTTTTGAAGGCCCAGGTACCTTTGGGATCCTTTGGACATTGTGTATCCTAAACAAACACAGAGAACAAACTTTACCATATAAGTTGGCTTGCTTCCCTTTCCCCCAAAGATATGACAAAGTCCCAAACTCCAGCACTTCAGGTTGTGACCTTATTTGGAAACAGGGTCTTGGCAGAAGTAATTAGTTAGGTTAAAATGAGGTCATACTGGAGAAAGGGTGAGTCCTTAATCCAATGTGACCGTGTCTTATAAGAAAAGGAAAAGATGCACAGATAAGAAGGCTACATGAAGACGGAGGTAGAGATTGGAGTGATGAATCTATAAGCCAAGGAACTCAAAGGATTACCAGCAAATACAAGATGCTTGAAGAGGCAAGGAGAGATTTTTCCATACAGGTTTCAGAGGGAGCATGAGCCTGTAGTCATGATTTCATCCTTCTAGGCTTAAGAACTGTGAAACTGGTTGCTGTTTTATGCTAACCAGTATGTGGAATTTGAAATAGCAGCCCTAGGAAACTGATATAGCATAGTTTCCCCATTTGGAAATGCTTGTATTTATATACTAAATCTGATGCATGGCCATGAAGTGCAAAGTGTTATGAAATGTAATCATACTTGCAAAAGTTTAAACACATAATTATATGCACCTTTAATAAACATGAGAAATCTCAGGTGAAAGGAGCAAATTTTTTATTTTGAGAAATATTTATAAAACACTCGAGAGTGTTATAGTGTTAGAGAGTGTTGTAGTATCCTTAGAGAAACTATGTCTAATAGGTGAGTCACCCAAATTAGACTAATAGAGGTCAAGTTCAAAGATGCATAAAACTCCAACAATTTAGTGGACACAATGGACAATTGGCAGGCTCAAGCATGTCTATGGGAATGGCAGATTCTGGAACATAAGGTACCAACAGTGAAGAGAAGCAGGCATAAAATCTGTTCAATATGGGAGAGAAGTTGGCAGTGTCAGAGGAGAGCAATGCAGCAAGTAGTGAATAATTCAATGAGGTAATCTGGGTCACCTCCAGATTTTTTTTAAAAGGAGGATGGTACAAATATGGGCAAAACCATTACTGGTATAAGAGATCCATGAGCTGAGCTAATACCCAAGCACAAGAACTTGGGATAACAGCAAGTGTCTAAGAACTAAAAACACCCAAAAGCAGACAAAGAGAACATATACATGTAGCATTAGCAACAGTGTATTGATTACTAGTATAGGTCTAAAGACCCTTGTTTTATGGTTCCTAGAGTATACCTGTGAACAGGTACTTTGACAGATCACCTAAAAGGCAGATAGTTGACTGCAGACAAAACAACAACAACTTTTCTGGGAGACCCAAATTCCAACTCTTTTTAACATTCTGTCATATCAACCCCAAACTCTGGATTGCTCCTTTTGTTTTCTCTGCAATTGCTCTCGAATTAAAATAGTTGGAACAGAAGCAAGGAATATTATTGGAATATTACACTGTATCAATTTTAAGTGGACTACATAATTACTCAAATTGATAACTTCCCTAATTTCACTGTTATCCCAAATATAAACACACAGTCAGAAACCCATTTTATGTACTTCACAGAACCCTGTATTTCATAGGTTGTTTTCTGTTTATTTTTGGTGGTAATTATCCTACTTCTAATTATTTTCTTCTCCAATAGGCTCCAAGCCTGTTGTGGGCAGAGGAGATGTCTCTCTGGTCACCACTATATCCTCAACACCTAGGACAGAGCTGGGTGCATATCAGTAATTATCCTTGGAATGACAGTGTGTGCAAGAATAGAAGAGAACAAGATGGTGGGAGGGAGGAAGAGAGACAGAGTGAGAAGAAGAGAGGGCAGGAGGAGAAAACAGACAAGAAAAGAAAGAAGTCATTTCCCCAGAATGTATAAAAAGTTTCATTTCTTCCTCAGAACTGGCAATTCAGGGGATGTTTCTTGACTGATAATTTTACATAAATACTGATATTAAAATAAGTAT
The DNA here is from genome assembly GCF_015220235.1 of Choloepus didactylus. Classification (NCBI taxonomy): domain Eukaryota; kingdom Metazoa; phylum Chordata; class Mammalia; order Pilosa; family Megalonychidae; genus Choloepus; species Choloepus didactylus. The sequence continues at coordinate 180,445,086 of NC_051310.1, read as the reverse complement.
TTATCACAATTTATTTTTATACATTCTAAACACCTACTGAGAATTCTACATTACAGAGGATGATTTCATTTCATCATATTAGTGCACAGAAAACAAACATGCAAAAGTATTTACTTGAGAATTAAAGAAAACATTTGGCCAGATGTTATTTTTTCTTCCCAATTGTTAACTCCCAAATCTTAAGAAACATCTCTAAGTATGTAATGCCTTAATAAACATGAAAAGCTTCCCATGTGGTATTCAATTACTTTGCAAAATAATTGTTCAGAATAAATACTTAATAGAGAAATATCTCTTGGATAATAACATTCCTCAGAACCATAAATATAATCCCATCTACTAAGACACTTTCAGATTTTTTAAAACTGTCTTATAAAAAGTTAGTATATAGGGCATCTAGTGCTATGAAGAAAACTTAATGAGCTGTTGGAGGATCGTCACGCTTGGCTTTCTCAGAGGCCCTAACCTACCCCTAGTCCACTCCAGGTGACCACCACTACTGCCAGCTGGATCCTCACATCCTCACCCAGTGAAGTGTATTCTTGGCATCCTTATTTGGAACTTAAAATAAAATTTCACCATACAAAAATTTTCCAACAGATGACGTGGTATGGTAAAAAAGCATTCATTAATACAATATCTCTTGTACTTTATGGATTAAACTAAGCATTTCCAACCAAACTTCGATGCACTAATTACCACTGTCTGTTTTGAGAAATGGTTTCAGAGTCCCAAAGATCGAATTTACAAATTAATTTTTGGCAGAAAAACTGTTTGCTGAGTTATATCCACAGCTTCCTAAAATATATTTTTTTTCACACTTTGGCAGAGTAGTTAAACCTAAGCATGATATGGCTGCTTCAAAGACTGACTCTCTTAGTGGTTTTGACAAGGCTTTGCAAAATCCTAAGCCAGTTTGCAAAGCCTCAAACAAGTATACATATCTATGCTCAGGCAGACTTAACTTAAATCCTTTAAAGTTGGCAGCCTATTTCTTCTGCTCCAATTCAGAATATATTTAGTAAGAACCCAAATTTCTGACCTGCTTAGGGCAAAACTCCTCTAGGCTCTCCCTCCCTTAGCCACTTGGTCAAGTTCCTGTGGAACATCCAAGTGGTTTAATGACTGCGCAACCAGGCAGGTTTTAGGAAATGTGTTCTTAGCTTTACCAGTTTGTTTCTGAAACTCTGTCTTTTCTTTACCTCTTGCTTTTATGGGTGTGTTTGATAAAACACACTCTCTAAAAGCAAACAGTAATCTATCTCACATATAGTTCTGTGGAACAGGGACCTAAAAAATGAATGTGCTGATTTGTCCTTCCCTTTGGGAAACATTAAGCAGTTTTGCAGTTGTGCTATGCAGAGATAGATAACACCCTTGTAGCTTTTGTTCAAGCATTTCTTACTTAAATAAAATGATACTCTAGCTGAAACAGATGCTGCAAGTTGAAAATAAAATTAATGTCATGATGCTTCTTTCTGTATTTTCAATTGTAAAAGAGTAGCTAACATTCCTGCTAAAATTATTATGGAAAAAGCTAATTTTTCTTTAAAATTTAATCTTTTAAGAAAGAAAAATATGTTTGAATCAGGAGATTAGACTACCAAATTGCTTATGTAATATCCATAATAATATATTCTTAATGTCCATTGCATTTTTTCACATATTCTTAACACAAATATAATTGAGAAATTCTGATACTTTGTTAAAATGATATAAATTCTCTTATAAATACATTATCAGAAATTCTTCACATTAGAAATAGAAATATATTTGCCTAGTCTTAGTTTAATATACTTGGAATAACAGCTCTGAATAATGACTTTTCTCTGATGCCTCCAATCAGGAAACAGGAAATTGGTTGTAGATGCTTGAATGTGTAACTCGCACAATTTCCTCTCCCTCCAGTATTTCATCAACCTTATGGTCTCAAGAGGCAATGTGGTTTAAGGCAGAGACCTTAACTGGGTGATACCCAGGCTTTGTTGCTATTTGTGTAACTAAACAAATTATTTAAACTGTCTAAACCTATTCTTAGATAATAGCCCTTGTGTGGACTGGCCTGGACAGGGGTTAGTTGAATAGTCATCTATTTTGAAAGTCATTAGACCTGGTACCTAGAAATAAGCTAGAGATTATCCTCATAGAAATATTTCCAATTTAGTTCAAGATACATGGGGAATGGCTTGGCAGCCCTAATTACTGTGAGGATCCTCATTCTAAGGCCCCATGAATGGGCTTCACTGGTAGACTCTCTATTTTAAAAATACATTCAGTAAGGATTTTTTTTTTCAAAGAAAACCACCATGGGCAAAGTAAATATACAGGTAAATGAATGGAAGATTTTATGAAATGTTTAAGGAAAAAGAAATATCTAGAATATATCAGTAACACCTGAAAATCAGCCGCTTCAGTTTAAAAAAAGCAAACCCAAAAGTCCAACAAGTGCATGAAGAGATGTGTAAATGCAAGGAAAATGCAAATCAAAATGAGATCTCATTTTCTAACCGTTAGTCTGGGAAAAATCTGAAAGTTGGAGGAAACCAAGTATTAAGGCATACTTGCCTATTGGTAGGAGTATAGATTGGCACAGTCATTTTTGGTAGCACTTTGATGGTACTTGGTCGAACTAAGTACTTGCATACCCAATACCAAACCAGGGTGGACTCACTGATTTTCTGAATATGAAAATGACTTACTATTTTGGCCATAATTTCTATATTTAAAGTTGTTTCTGATTTTTTGTAGCTATTTATGAAGGTAAAGAGGATGGAATTTCTGTTCTTGAGAATATTTTGATTTCTGACTTCTCTTCTTATCTTTTCACTTTTATTTTGTCTTAACACTTGACAGCTCTCTCTCTCTCTGTGTCTCTCTCTCTCCCCCCTCCCTCCCCCTCCCTCTCATATACATGATTCCTAAATGCCTGTCTTATTTCAAAAATATTTTCTTGCTCTGATCTATACACTACGCACTCTGCAAGTAGAGTTGCTCACCTGATTGCAGATCTCTACTCCAATATGAACACAATATGGAAACCTGCCTAGGTATTTTTCTTAAGCTCAACAGCTACTGTTCCACACCTAGTCCTTTACTATCCATGGTGTAGCATTGCTCATTACAACATGCAGGTGGAATATATGTGAGACGCTCAGACCAGGGGTTTTTATTTGAAATCATCAACATGGAAGTGGAGCCATGAGTTCTAAGATTAGGCACGGCAACCAGCTGAGGTGTTGATACTTTACAGCAATGCCGATTCTGTGAAGTATAAATGAACCCTGGAATAAACAAGGGAGGTTCCAGGTTTTGTGGCACCTGAATATTGATAATTTTGGTTACCCACTTTAAAAAAGAATACAAAATCACATGTGAAAATGAATATTCATTTAGAATGTGGGAAAAAACCCGTAACAAATTAAAATGTGAGAATAAAAGGCTGTCTGTCTACTATCACAAACTTGAAGAAAATCCAGAAAAATAAAGACTGTAATAATTAACTGCCTGACATACCATTCAAACACTTTTTTCCCCTAAAGGTTTGGATGATCTTTGATGACTTCTTCATATATTCTTGTCAAGAGAGAACTTCTGGTCTGACTATGCCTTAAAGAGAAACAAATCCTCTGCTTACAATGTTTTACATGTGATTACTGGAAAAATTTTCCAAAAGACTAGCTTCTGGCTCTGCACATTTCAAGCTTTATTTTTAACCTACATATTTTGAAACCGGGTATCATGGAACATTTTGTATGGCAATAGAATCTCTGGTCTTGTACTTCTTGTCTTGACGTCTGGTACACTGGCAAAGGGGAAGGCAGGAATATTTGTGGACGCCATTCGGATACCAGGATGGCTTACAATTACCGTGGAGCTATAGGCCACATAAATATATCCCACCAAAGTCAAAACTCAACCTTCCTTTAGCTATATACCAGAAACGTCAGGAGCCATTTCAATGCCACCCTAAAGAAATGGAATTGTGAATGAGGGGAATTTGGAGTGTAGAAAGACAGCAGTTTTAACCTTTTGCAATAAAAATATCTTATTTCCCAGTCACACAATATCACACAATAATGTGAAAAAAATGCTAATGCATCTCCTGGTGCAAGTGAAGGGTCCTGAAGCATAAGCCTTATTAGCTTCACGTTATATCTTCTTTTGATTAAATACAAAATATAATGTGCTTAGTGCTGGCTTGGGAATGGAGAACCAATGGCTGTTAGTGAAAAATTTAATTGTCAGAAACTTTTATGCATACTTTTGACAACTTGAGGTCACTGGTGAGTTTAATGATTGCAACATCTTTGGAAACTTAAGGATGGGAAATATATTGTAGTACAAGAGGAGTAAACAGAATTTGGTGAGGAGGAAAACTCAAATGCAGAGGGCAAAATGATGTTGAAGATTATTTCTATTATTTTTTGCTTGGGCTTGGTGTCTTTGAATGGGAAAGACGTGAACATATATAATTACTAATGGAAGATAGGAGAGATGTAGAGATTTAAGGATAAATAATTAATGTATAGCCAAAGTTTCCTGAGAAAGCAAGAAATGTCAGGATGCAGAACATAAGGGAAATGATCAGTTTGCTCTCAAGATAAGAAATAATTCCATTAAAATAGAAAAGAATGAAAAAAAGGATAAAGCTGATGTAGAAAGGGTTATTACTGATACCAGTCTCTGTGTTCTGGATTGTTTTACAATGAGAAAGTATTACCTTCATTATTAGAAAATACACACATAAACTTTCAAAAGATAATACAAAGACATTGAACAAGATATATGCCTTGTTTACTAATAAAACAGTATTAAAACATGTTAGTGCTTCAATTATGACTGAACACATTTTTGACAATTTAAATGAAAAGTTGTTGATAAGTACATTTTTATTAAATATTTTAATTTGAGAAAATTGTAGATTCACATGTAATTATAAAGTTAATATAGAGATGTTCCATGTACACTTTACCCAGTATCTCCAATGGTGGCATAGTGCAAACCTATGCTACAGTATCACAACCATGACAACAAAAGTCCAAATACAAAACAATTCCATCAAATCAAGGATTCTAATGTTTCTTTTTTATAGCCATACTCATATCTCTCCTTGCCACCCTTCCACCCAGATTATAGTGGGCCTTAATATTGAGTGAATTGATTCTTCCCATCTACTCTTTCTTTTTCCCCCTAAGATTGTTTTAGCAATTCTAGGACCTGCACCTTTCCATATAAATTTAATAATAAATTTATCTAGTTCTACAAAAATTCTTGCTGAGATTTGGTTACGAATTATATTAAACTTATAGATCAATTTGAGGGAAATTGCCATCTTAACTATGTTGAGTCTTCCGATCCATGAGTACGATGTCTTTCCATTAATTTAGATGTCTTATTTTTTTAGTTTTGTAATATTTAAGCATGTAAATATTTTATTAAGTTTGTACTAACATTTCATTTTCTTTAAATATAAATGATGTTTTTAATTTTGGTTTCCACATGTTCATTGTTAATAGAAAAAATATGATTAATTTCTGTTAGTTGAACTTTTATTCTGTGATATTACTAAATGCACTTATTAGTTCTAGGACCTTTTAAATAGATTCCTAGGGATTCTTCATGTGGACAATTACGTCATCTGCAAACAGGGACAATTTTATTTCTTCCCTTCTAATCTGCATGCTATTTGTTTCTTTTTCTAGCATAACTGAAGTGTCTACAACATTCATTAGTATGTCGAATAAGAGTTGAAAAAATGGGCATTTTTGTCTTCTTTCTGATATTAGAGTGAAAACATTCATTCTTTCACTGTAAAGCATGAAATTAGATGCTGGCAGCTTTTTAGATGCATCTTATCAAGTTCAGGTAATTCTCCTTTAGTCCCAATTTTTTTTGTCATGAATTTGTGTTGTATTTTGTTGAATGTCATTTCTTTGTCAATTGAGGTGATTTTTCTCATTTACCAGATTGATATGGTTGATTACATTGATTTATTTTCAAATATTGAACCAGCCTGAGTAACTGGAATAAGTCCTTTTGTCATGGTGTATAACTCTGCATGTGTTGCTAGATTCCATTTGTTAATATTTTTAAAGATTTTTGCAACTAAGTCCATGAGAGAAACTAACCTGTAATTTTCTTTTTTTTTTTTTTTTTGTACTGTCTTTTTCTCTTTATTCAGTGTTAGGGTAATATGGGCCTTGTAAAATGAGCTGCGACGCATTTCCTTGTATCCAATCTTCTGGAAGAGACTGTGTGAAATTGGTTTTAATTCTTCAAATGTTTGGTCAAGTTCTTCTTTGAAACAATATGAGCATGGTGATTTTTTAAATTACAAAATAAATTGATTCAATGGTTAGAGGACAATTCTGATTATCCTTTTCAATTCAGTTGAGTGTTAGTATTTTTGCAATTTTTGAGGAATTGTTCCGTATCTTCTAATTGCTTGGATTTACGAGAGTAGGTTGTTGATAATAATCCCTTATTCTCCTTTTAATGTCTGCAAAATCTATAGTAATGTTTCCTGTTTCATTCCTGATATTGACTGTTTTTGCTTCATGAATTTTCTCTATTTTTTCATATTTTCAATTTAATTGATTTCAGCTCTGCTCTTTATTATTTCTTTTCTCCTGCTTGTTTGTGGCATATTTTTTTCATTATTCGCAAGGTTTTGTGTTTACGGAACAATTATGCATAAAATATAGGATTTCCATATACCACCCCAACAACAACCCCTTGCAATTTGTGTGGAACATTATTACAATTGATGATAGCGCATTTTTATAATTATATGATTAACTAAAGTCCATGGTTTAACTTAGTGTTCACTCTTTCTGTAGTATTGTACAATGGATTTTTTTGGCATTTTAATTGCAAATTTTATTGAGATATATTAACACACCATATAATCCATTCAAAGTATACAATCAATGGCTCACTGTATCAGTTGTGCAATCATCACCACAATCAATTTTACAATGTTTTCATTACTCCAAAGAGAATGATAACAAATAGACATAAAAATGATAAACCAAAACACTCCATACTTTTTATACTTCCCTATTGTTGACCCCTCATATTGGAGTAGTACATTTGTTACTGTTGTTGATAGAATATTAGGATATTACTGTTAACTGGAGTATGTAGTTTGCAATAGGTACATTTTCTCCATATACCGCTCTATTGTTAATTCTTTGTAAAAGTGTCATACATTTGTTCTGGTTCATGAAAGAACTTAATTTGTAGAGTAAATCACAGACATCATCCATCACAAGGTTCACTATGTTATACATTCCTATATTTCAACCTTTAGCTTTCATTCTGGTGACACACATAATGACTCTAAACAACCCCTTTCGACCACATTCACAGACAGTTCATCAGTACTACTGTCATCTCTATCCATTTCCAAGTAGTTTAAGTTCAACCTAGTTAAAAATTCTGTGCATATTAGGAAACCACTCCCCATTCTCTAGCCACATTCTATCTCTTGGTCAACTAGATTCTAAATTTTATGACTATGAATTTGCATATTATAATTAGTTCATGTTAGTGAAATCATACAATATTTTTTCTTTCATGTCTGACTTATTTCAATCAGCATTAAGTGCTCAAGTTTCATCTGTACTGTTGTGAGCTTCAGGACTTCATTCTTTCTTAGTGTGGAATAATATTTCATCATATGTATATACCACATTTTGTTTAACCATTCATCGGTTGATGGACACTTGGATTGTTTCCATCATTTGGCAATTGTGACTAATGCTGCTATGAATTCTGGTGAGCAAATGTCTGTTTTCATCCCTGCTTTCAGATTTTCTGGGTATATACTGAATAGTGGAATTTCTGGTCACAGGGCAACTCTAGTTTTCTGAGAAACTGCCAAACTGTCTTCCACAGCTGCTGTACCATTTTATATTCCCACCAGCAGTGAATAAGTGTTCCTGTTTCTCCACATCCTCTCCAACACTTGCAGTTCTTGGTTTAATAGTCACCACTCTAATGGGAGTGACATGATATCTCATTGTAGTTTTGGTTTACATTTCCCTAATAGCTAATGAAGATGAGCATCTTCTCATGTGCTTTTTATCCATTTGTATTTACTCTTTGGAATAATGTCTATTCATGTTTTTCACCTATTTCATAATTGGGTTGTCTTTTTGTTTTTCAGTTGCAGGATTTCTTTATATATTCTGGATATCAAACCCTTATCAGATATGTGGTTTCCAAGTATTTTCTCCCATTCTGCCTTTTCACCCTTTTGACAAAGTCCTTTGAAGCACAGAAGTATTCAATTTTGAGGTCATATTGAGGTGGGTCACACTTTAACTGAAGCAGCCACATCAATAGGTCCTATTAACAATAAGTCACACCCACAGGAATGGATTAACATTAAGAATTTGCTTTTCTGGTGTACATACAGTTTTAAACCATGACACACATGATCCTGAAGTTGCTTTCCTATATTTTTTTCTAGGAGATTAATAATCTTGGTTCTTATATAAAGGTCTTTGATTTTATTTTTAGTTATTTTTTGTGTATGGTGTGAGATACAAGTCACCCTTCATTATTTTGCGTATGGATATTCATTTTCACTGGTACCATTTGTTGAAGACACTGCTCTCCCAACTGGATGGACTTGCAACCCTAGTCACACACACAAAAAATGGCCATAGACATGAGGGATTATTTCTGAACTCTAAATTTGATTCCGTTTTTTCATAGGTCTGTCCTGTGTCTATACCATGCTGCTTTTTTGTTTTTAATGAGATTGTTCACATACCACACAATTATCCAAAGATCCAAAGTGTACAATCAATTGCCTATGGTACCATTATACAGCTGTGCATCCATCACCACAATTAATTTTTTTCCAATTTTTGGAACATTTTCATTACTCCAGAAAAAAAAAAAATCCCCCCATACTCCTAACCAACCCCCTCCATTACTGATTCATAGTATTGGTATAGTACATTTGTTACTGTTGATGAAAGAATGTTAAAATACTACTAATTGTAGTATATTATTTGCAATAGGTAAATCTTTTTTCCTATATGCCCCTCTATTATTAACTTCTAGTTATAGTGTCATACATTTGTTCTAGTTCATGACGGAGATTTCTAATATTTGTACAGTTAATTACCAACTTTGTCCACCACAAGATTCACTGTTTTATACATTCCCATCTTTTAACCTCCAACTTTCCTTCTGGTGATATATGTGACTCTTAGCTTACCTTTTCCACCACATTCACAGACCATTCAGCACTGTTATTTATTCTCCCAAAGTGCTACTGTCACCTCTGTCCATTTCCAAACATCTAAGTTCACCCTAATTGAACATTCTGCTCATAATAAGCAACCACTTCCCATTCTTTAGCCTCGTTTTATATCCTGGTAACTTACATTTCTTGTCTGAGTTTATATATTTTAATTAGTTCATATCAGTGAGACCTTGCAATATTTGCCCTTATGTGTCTGTCTTATTTCACTCAATATGGTGCCCTCAAGGTTTCTTCATCAACCCCCTTTTTAAGATGGTTTTGTTTACACACCATACATTCCTTCTTAAGTAAACAATCGGTGGTTCCCTGTGTAGTCATGTATTTATGTATTCACCACAATCACCACTACCTAAATAAGGACATCCCCATTTCTTCCACAAAGAAGGAGGAAGAGTCAAAGAAGATAGACAGACAAAAAGAAAAAAAGAAAGAGAAAAAAAGAGATGACAGCTAGGATGCAACAAAAGGAAAGATAGAATTAAACTAAAGTAGAATAAAGAGTCAGACAACATCACCAATGCCAAGAGTCTCATATACCTCCCCTATGCCCCCCTCCATGCATTTAGCTTTGGTGTATTGCCTTTGTTACATTAAAGGAAGCATACTACAACATTTCTGTTAATTATAGTCTCTAGTTTGCATTGATTGTATTTTACCCCCAATCCCACCCTATTTTTAACACCTTGCAATGTTGACATTCATTTGTTCTCCCTCATGTTAAAACATCTTTGTACCTTTTATCACAATCACTGAGCGCCCTAGGTTTCACTAAGTTATACAGTCCCAGTCTTTATCTTTCCTCTTTCCTTCTGGTGTCCCACATGCTCCTAACCTTCCTATTTCAGCCATACTCACAGTGTACTTATATTGCTGTGCTTCTATCTCCCAAAATTGTTTTCCAAACTTCTCACTCCTGTCTTCTCCTTTATGTCTGTAGTACTCCCTTTAGTATTTCTTGTAGAGCAGGTACCTTGTTCACAAACTGTGTCATTGTCTGTTTGTCAGAGAATATTTTAAACTCTCTCTCATATTTGAAGGACAGTTTTGCCAGATATAGGATTCTTGGTTAGTGGTTTTTCTCTTTCAGTATCTTAAATATATTACCCCATTTCCTTCTTGCCTCTATGGTTTCTATTGAGAAATCTGCACATAGTCCTATCAAGCTTCCTTTTTATGTGATAGATTGCTTTTCTCTTGCTGCTTTCAGGATTCTCTCTTTGTCATTGATGTTTGATAATCTGATTATTAAGTGTCTTGGCATAGATCTATTCAGATCTATTCTGTCTGGGGTATGCTGTGCTTCTTGGATCTATAATTTTATGTCTTTCATAAGAGATGGGAAATTTTCATTCATTATTTTCTCTGTTATTGCTTCTGCCCCTTTTCCTTTCTCTTCTCCTTCTGGGACACCCATGACACATACATTCTTGCATTTCATGTTGTCATTCAATTCCCAGAGACATTGCTCATATTTTTCTATTCTTTTCTCAATCTGTTCTTTTGCATGTAGGCTTTCAGGTGCCTTGTTCTCCAGTTCCTGAGTGTTTTCTTCTGCCTCTTGAAATCTGCCATTGTATGTCTCCATTGTGTCTTTCATCTCTGGTGTTGCGCCTTTCACTTCCATAGATTCTACCAGTTGTTTTTCTGAACTTTTGATTTCTACCTTATGTATGCCCAGTGTTTTCAACATATGCTTCAGCTGTTTTGCCATATCTTCCCTAAACTTTTTGAATTGATTTAAAATTAGTTGTTTCAATTCCTTTATCTCAGTTGAAGTGTAAGTTTGTTCCTTTGGGCCACAACTTCATTTTTCTTAGTGTAGGTTGTAGTTTTCTGTTGTCCAGGCAGCTGGTTTCCTTGGTTATCCCAATCAGATTTTCCCAGACCATAATGTGCTCAGGTCTCAGAAGGAGGCAATAGTATCAGGTTTCCCTGGGGGTGTGTCTTAGAAGATTGATACACCCTGTGAGGCCTCAAGTCACTGTGCCTTTCTGCCCAGCAGGTGGCACCTGCCAGCCTGTCACTCCCAACTGCTGTTTTCCTGCAGGCTCTGGGGTCTGGTTCTGAATGGAAGGTGAGTAGTGGAACTTGGCACCGCCTCTTTCCTCTTAGGGAAGATAGACCCCCTAGGGAGATATCATTTGCATTTGAATAGTCTCCTTACTCTGCTGTCTCCACACTTGTCAGGGCAGAGCGCTGGGAACTGAAAATGACTGAGGTTTTTTCCAGTGAGCTGAAAAAGGGCCAGTCTGCAGCCACCCTGAGTTTCACCCACCGGTCAGAGATAGCACGTGGTCCTCTGGGTTCCCCCTCCCTCCCAGAGAGGCCTTCTGTCTCTCCAAGGTCAATCATCAACTAAAAGCCTCTGTCTGCTTGTTGGGGTTTCATAGCTTGTATTGAGCAGTCAACATTTATTAATTAAAATCTCAGCTGGAGCTGGGCTGAGGTATATTCACTTGTTCAGAGAATGCTGCTCTCTATCACAGTGAGGCTTTGCAGTTTGGGCTGCAATGGGGGAGGGAGATCCTGGCTTGTGTCCTCAGTTTTTACTTACAGATTTTATGCTGCAATCTCAGTCATTTCTCCCAGTCCTAGTTGGTGTATGTTGTGTGGGCAGTCATGTTATTCCCCCAGCAGTTATTCCAGATTATTTACTAGTTGTTCCTGGTTGTTTATTAGGTGTTCCTGGGGACTAACTAGCTTCCACTCCTCTATATGTTGCCATTTTCTCTAGCCCCACCCCTGTTCCATGCTGTTTTGACCATTGAAGCTCTGTAACAAGTTTTATAATTTGAAAATGTGAGTCTTCAAATATGTTCTATTTGAAGATTGTTTTGACTATTCAGGGCCACTTACACTGCTGTATAAATTTCATGACTGGTTTTTCCATTTCTACAAAAAGGCTGTTGGAATTTGATTGAGATTCACTTTGGGTAGAATTGATATTTTGACAATATTTACTCTTTCATGTCCTTCCATTCATATAGGTCTTTCAAAATTTTCTTTTACCAATATTTTGTAGTTTTTCATGTGTATGTCCTTCACATCCTTGGTGAAATGTATTTTTAGATATTTATTTTTTTAGTTGCTATTGTAAATGGATTTTTTCCTTAATTTCCTCTTCAGTAACAGTGATAATTCCTCTGGGAATATTATGTAAAATTCACCAATGAAGCCATCTCATCCTAGGCTTTTCTTTCTTGGGTTTTTTTTTGTTGTTGTTGTTTTGTTTTTTTTTTTTTAGGGGTTCAACATCTTTACTTGTTTTTCATCTGTTAAGATCTTCTATTTCTTCTTGAATCAGTATGGGTAATTTGTGTATTTTTTGGAATTTTCTCATTTCATCTAGGTTGTTTAATTTGTTGGAATACAGTTCATGATACCCTTTTATAATCCTTTTTTTTTCCTGTGGGTATGTACTCATGCAATACTTTCATTTCTGATTTTAGTTATTTGCATCTTCTCTCTTTTTTATTTCTTTGTCCCTAAGAGTTTTTACACATTACTGGGCTTCTCAAAGAACTAATTTTGGGTTTCATTGTCTCATGTTTTTATTCTATATCTCTTATTTTTGCTCTAATCTTTGCATTTTTACTTCTTTCTGCTCATTTTGGTTTTAGTTGCTCTTTGTTTTTTAGATCCTCCACTTGTGAGGTTAGGTTTCTTATTTGAGATCATTCTCTTTTTAAATGTAAGCATTTAGAGCTATAAATTTGTCTCTCAGTACTGCCTATGTTGCCACCCATGTATACTGTGTTTTCATTTGCCTCAAGGTAATTCCTAATATCCCTTGTGATTTCTTATTTTATGCATTTTTTTAATTTTAACTTTTATTGAGATTGTTCACATACCATACAATTATCCAAAGATCCAAAGTGTACAATCAGTTGTCCCCAGTACCCTCATACAACTGTGCATCCATCACCACAATTAATTTTTGTTCAAGTTTTAGAAATTTTCATTATTCCAGACAAGAAATAAAGACAAAGAAATGAAAAAAAAGAAAAAGAAAAGAAAGGGAAACTCAAATCCTCCCATATCCCTAACCATCTCCCCTCCATTGTTGACTTATAGTATTGGTATAGTACATTTGTTACTGTTTATGAAAGAATGTTGAAATACTACTAACTGTAGTATATAGTTTGCAATAGGTAAATATTTTTCCCTATATGCCCCTCTATTAACTTCTAGCTGTATTGTCATATATTTGTTCTGGTTCATGGAAGAGATTTCTAATATTTGTACAATTAATCATAGACATTGCCCACCACAGGATTCAGTCTTATACATTCCCATCTTTTGACCTCCAACTTTCCTTCTGGTGACATATATGACTCTGAGCTCCCCCTTCCCACCTCATTCACTCACCATTCAGCACCGTTAGTTATTCTCACAATGTGCTACCATCACCTCTGTTCATTTCCAAATGTTCAAGTTCATCCTAGTTGAACATTCTGCTTATACTAAGCAACCGCTCCCCATTCTTTAGCCTCATTCTATAACTTGGTAACTTATATTTCATTTCAATGAGTTTACATATTATAATTAGTTCCTACCAGTGAGACCCTGAAATATCTGTCCTTATGTGTCTGGCTTATTTCACTCAGTATATTGCCCTCAAGATTTTGTCATCAAACTATTTTTTTTTAAATGATTTTGTTCACATGCCATACATTCTTTCCTAAGTAAACAATCGATGGTTCCCTGTATAGTCACATATTTATGTGTTTACCACCCTCACCACTATCTACATATATCTTTCCCCCAATGCCTCCCTATTTTTGATGACCTTGCAAAGTTGACATTCATTTGTTCTCCCTCATGAAAGAAAATATTTGTACATTTTATCAAAATTGTTGAACACTCTAGGTTTCACTGAGTTACACAGTCCCGGTCTTTATCTTTCCTCTTTTCTTCTGTTGTCCCACATGCACCTAACCTTCCTCTTTCAACCATATTCATAGTTGTCTTTGTTCAGTGTACTTACATTGCTGGGTTACCATCTCCCAAAACTGTGTTCCAAACCATGCACTCCTGTCTTCTCCTGTCACTCTGTAGTGCTCCCTTTCGTATTTCCTGTAGGGTGGGTGTCTCGTTCATGAAGTCTCTCATTGTCTGTTTTTCAGAAAACATTTTGAGCTCTCCCTCATATTTGAAGGACAATTTTGCCAGATATAGGATTCTTGGTTGGTGCTTTTTCTCTTTCAGTATCTTAAATATATCACACCACTTCCTTCTTGACTCCATGGTTTCTGCTGAAAGATCCACACATAGTCTTATTAAGCTTCCTTTGTATGTGATGGATCACTTTTCTCTTGCTGCTTTCAGGATTCTCTCTTTGTCTTCGATGTTTGATAATCTGATTATTAAGTGTCTTGGCATAGGCCTATTCAGATCTATTCTGTTTGAAGTATGCTGTACTTCTTGGATCTGTAATTTTACATCTTTCATAAAAGATGGTAAATTTTCATTCATTATTTCCTCTATTATTTCTTCTGACCTTTTTCCTTCCTCTTCTCCTTCTGGGACACCAATAATGTGTACCTTCTTGTATTTCATTTCATCCTTAATGAGATGTTGCTCAAATTTTTCCATTCTGTTCTCCTTATGCTCCTTTGTGTATAGGCTTTCAGGTATTTTGTTTTCCAGTCCCTGAGTGTTTTCTTTTGCCTTTTGAGATCTGCTGGTGTATGTTTCCATTGTGTCCTTCATCTCTTGTGTTGTGCCTTTCATTTCCACAGATTCTGTCAGTTGTTTTTTGGACTTTCTATTTCTGCCTTATGTATGCCTAGTGTTTTCTTTGTAGCCTTTATCTCTTCTGCCATTTCTTCTCTAAACTTTTTGAATTGATTTAGCATTAGTTGTTTAAATTCCTGTATCTCAGTTGAAGTGTAAGTTTGTTCCTTTGACTGGGCCATAGCTTCATTTTTCTTGGTGTAGGTTGTAGTTTTCTGTTGTCTAGACATCTGACCTCTCAGGCCACCCCAATCAGGTTTTCCTATGCTTTGTTTTTTAATTCCTACATATTTGTGAATTTTCCTTTTCATCTCTATCATTGTTTTCTAGCTTCATTCCATTGTGGTCAGAGAAAATACATTATGTTATTTTTATATTTCTGAATTTATTGAGACTTTTTGTGTCTTAACATATGGTCTACTGGAGTAGAATTTCTATATATGACTGAAAGTTCTATTTGGTTTATAGTATCATTCAAGTCTTCTATTTCCTTAATGATCTTCTATCTAGATGGTCTATCCATTATTGAAAGTAGTGTTTTGAAGCCACCTACTTTTATTGTAGAACTAATTCTCCCTTCAGGTATGCCAATATTTGCTTCATATATTTTGGAGTTCTACCATTAGGTGCATGAGTATTTCTAATCATTTGGTCTTCCTGTTGGATTGACCACTTTATCATTATATAGTGACTATCTTTGTCACACATAAGATTTTTTGACTTAAAGTCTCTTTTACCTGATTAAGTATAGCTACTCCAGTTCCCTTTGTATAATATTTGCATAATATTCTTTCTCCATCCTTTTAGTTTCAAACTACTTGAATATTTGAATTTTAGATGAAACTCTCATAAACAGCTTATAGTGGGGTCATGATTTTTTACTCATTCTGTGAATCTCTGCCTTTTAACTGGAGAGTTTAATCCATTTACATTTAAAGGAACTTCTGATAATGCAGGATTTTCTTTTGCCATATTGTCTTTGCAGTTCTTAGACCCTTTTTGCCCCTCAAATCTTTCACTAATGCCTACTTTCATATTTGTTTGATTTTAAGTTGTATCTTTTTTGTTCCTCAATTATTTCACAAATGCTTACTTTCATTTTTTTTTAAACTTTTGTAGTGTATCATTTAATAGTTTGTCATTTATTTATGTAAATATTTTCCATATATTTCCTTTGTGGGTACAATGGGGCTAAAACTTTACCTTTGAAATCTATAACAATCATGTTTGATTTGATACCAAATTACCTTCAATAACCTAAACTTACCTCTCAGCCCCCTACTTTTTTGTTGCACTTGTTACAAATTCTATCTTTTACATTGCATTTCCAAAACCATTGTTTTTCTATTACTTTTTATGCGTTTACATTTTTGAACCTATAAGGAGTAAAAAGTTGAGTCACATACCAAATGATTACCTTTAAAAGAAATACTTATTTTTTTTCTCACTGCATTCCACTGTCTATTCCACATTCCACTGTCTATGAGTATTTATAATCATGTGGTCTTCCTGTTGAATTGACCATGTTATCATTATATAGTGACTTTCATTGTCACACATAAGATTTTTTGACCTAAGGTCTCTTTTATCTGTTTAAATATAGCTACTCCAGCTCCCTTTGTATAATATTTGCATGATATTCTTTCTCCATCCTTTTGATTTCAAACTAAACTAAATGAAACTGAATTAAATGAAACTAAACTAAGAAGATGAAGAAAAGAAGAAATAACCATAGGATATCAGGGAAACAATGAATGAGCAATATGAGAATATCAATACAGTGATAGAAATTTTAAAAAGGAACCTAACAGAAATACTGGAGTTGAAGACCACAATAACTGAAATTAAAAAAGATCCCCTCAGTCTGAAGTACTCCCTTTAGCACTGCCTGTAGGGTAGGTCTCGTGGTGACAAATTCCCACAGCTTTCACTTATCTGAGAATGTTTTAAGCTCTTACTCCTTTTTGGGAGGAATTATTGTTGGATATAAAATTATTGGTTGGTAATTCTTTACTTTCAGCACTTTAAATATTTCATCCCACTGCCTTCTTGCTTCCATGGTTTCTGATAAGAAATAAACATTTGATCTTATTGGGTTTACCTTGTACATAACATATTGCTTTTCTCTTGCAGCTTTGAGAATTCTCTCCCTGTCCTTGACCTTTGAGAGTTTGACTACCATGTGCCTAGGTGTGGTGGTCTTCAAATGTATCCTGTTTGGGCTTTGTTAGGCCTCTTGAATGTGCATATTCATATCTTTTATTAAATTTGGGAAGCTTTTTGCCATTATTTGTTTGAGTATTCTTTCTGCCTGCTTCTCTATTTATTCTCCTTCTGAGACTCCCATAATGCCTATATCAGTATGCCTAATAGTGTCCACAATCTCTTTGGTTGTTTTCATTTTTTTTCATTCTCCTTTCTTTCTTCTCAGCCTGAAACATTTAAATTTTCTTTCCTGTGAGTTTCAAGTTTCATATGCTAGCTCCAATCTGCTTCTGATACCATCCAGGGAATTTTTTTTTTTAATTTCAGTTATTGTGGTCTTCAACTCCAGTATTTCTATTAGGTTACTTTTTAAAATTTCTATCACTGTATTGAGATTCTCATATTGCTTATTCATTGTTTCCCTGATATCCTATGGTTATTTCTTCATATTTTTCTTCATCTCCTTGAACATCTTGAGAACTTTTAAAAAAATGTCTTTCTCCATTATATCCATGGTCTGGTATTCTTCATTGATGATTTCTGGACTTTTATCCCATTTTATCCCATTCCTTTGGATGGGCAATCATTTCCTTTTTTTTTTTTTTTTTTTCTTTTTTTGGTCTCAATCTTTTTTTGCACAGTGTACATTTTAATAATTTAATTTGCTATCTTTGGGGTTTAGTCCCTGAGCTCTCTGTTCCTTGACTTTGTTTCCACAGATTTCCTTGAATGCCAGGAGCTAACAAAACCAAACAAAGCCACTCAAACATACCTTTTAGAGTTTTTGAAAACTGCTGCTGCATTGGCTGGTGCTCTCCTTCTGAGTTCTCCCTTCCTATCAAGAGGATCAACCCAAGGCTCTTGCAAAGTTCCTCCCTTTCTTTTTGAGCCTATTTCTTGTTCTGGGCTTGTGCTTGTTAGTACCCCTAAGAATGTCCCCATTTGCAGTAATTCAAATGCATCCACTATTCCCTGTGAATTAGGCTTTCTCCCTCTCCTGGGTGCTCTATTGTATGACTTAAAGTAGGAAAGCCTTTGTGCCAGGCTGCTTTGACTTAACTATTTCTTACACTGCTTTAGCTGTCCCAAATGCTTCTACTTAGAAGGCAAATTCTGGGAGGAGTTTCCTAAGTTAGTCTTTCAGGCTTCCTCCTGATTGATTGACATGGACATAGAGGCACTCCAATATGCCCATAGGAGTTACTCTGCATCCACCAGAACAGGGCCAGGAATAAATAATAAAAGTGCAGGTTGGCTCCACACGACTGGGGAGATGGTGGAGAAAGGGCCATCAAGGTTTCCATGAGCTTCCCTTCTGGCTTTTGAAGGTATGTTTTCTTGATTTGGCCCTTGCCCAGTTTCTGCAGCCCTTTCACTGTTTTTTATAGTTTTGAGGAAAGATGCTGCCTTTAAGTCTGCTCTGTGGCTTTTGTCTCAGAGCTATCCACATGTGATCTGAAATAGCTGATCAAAAGCAGTGATCAGCAACCAGACCACACACCATTGGATTTTGGAGGACAAAGACTTTATATCCCATCCTGGCACCAGCAAGCTACAACAGGAGTTAGGGCTGCAGGCCCCACTGCTGCCTACCTCAGTGCTGAGGATGGGGGATTGTATCCACTGCATGGAGGCTGAAATTCACCAGTATTTAATTCAATTTACCAGACTCTTCCTGCAGCTCTTCCTTGGATGCTGAACAGTGTTCCACTAGACACCCAGTTTCAAAATAGTTGATTCAGACATTTCCTGCCAGTTCAATAGTTGTTTTGATGGAGATACTGATTCCTGGTGCTTCCTAATCTGTATCTTCCAACAATCCTCTCCCTGAGGCTCTTTTAAAAGTAAAAATTATTTTTATTACCCAATTTAGCTGAAGTAATCCAAAATACTTAGTACTGGTAATATTTATTTTATTATTATTTATTATTATTATTACTACTATTACTTTGGATATCCCAGGAATGTGCCAGTATTGAAGAGTAGTCCTTGATGGAGCTTGAACAGACAATAAAACTAATTCTTCTTTTTTCATACAGCATAGCTTCTTCATCATCAAAGGCAAATGAGGTTCTTGATATAATCAGTCTTATGGTTGTCATTCACTGGATGTGTCAGCCAAAACTCTTTCTTGTATAACTAAAAATATAGTTTCATAGATGAACAAGGAAAATGAAAACCTATGTTTTCTAAAAAAAAAAAAATTCACAAATGTTTGGTAATAAAAAGGTGTGAATATTTTTTGAATTATTAGCAGATTGTGCATAGTGGCTAAAATAAAAATATGCAGAGTATTAGGCTGCCTTCTCATAGATTTTTCTCCTGATGCTATTTTAACTCATAGATTTATGGAAATAGTAGGTAACTCTTAAATGACTTGTCCACAAATTGTCATTTATAGATGGGTAAACTAAGGCTATAGAGAATAAAACACTTACCTAAGGCTACTAGGCTAGTTACTGGCAGACCTATAACTTTGTTCTCTCCATCACTGCAACAATAAAATGAAGAGAATTGTATGTGATATGAGATGTTGGGGATTGAGTCATGTCACCCACAAAAGACATGTTCAACTCTTTATCCATATTCCTATGGGTATCCATGCAAATAGGACCTCTGAAGCTGCTATTAGTTTAGTGTGGACGTATTGGTATATAGGATCTTTGAAAATCCTATTTACATGAAGACAAATTGAATCAGTTGGGCCTTAATCCACATGACTGGATTCTTAATAAGCAAAGAAAATTCAGATGCAGTTAGCCAGAAGATGCCAGAAGTTAGAGAAATCCAGAAGAGGAGGAGACCAAGGAGATAGAACAACATATGACAGAGCCAGAGATGCAAGCCAAGGAACCCCAAGGACTGTGGCATGCTAGCACCAGCCAGAATACCACAAACTGAGGAAAGCACTGCCTATCAAGACCTTGATTTTGAACTTCTAGCATCCCAAACCAGAATAAATTCTGATTGTTCAAGTCAACCATTGTTCTAGTTTGCTAATGCTGCTGGAACGCAAAACACCAGAGATAGATAGGCTGTTATAAAGGGGGGTTTATTTGGTTACACAGTACAGTCTTAAGGCCATAAAGCATCCAAAGTAACACATCAGCAATCGGGTACCTTCGCTGGAGGATGGCCAATGATGTCTGGAAAACCTCTGTTAGCTGGGAAGGCACGTGGCTGGTGTCTGCTCCAAAGTTCTGGTTTCAAAATGGCTTTCTCCTAGGACATTCCTCTCTAGGCTGCAGTTCCTCAAAAATGTCACTCTTAGTTGCACTTGGGATATTTGTCCCCTCTCAGCTTCTCTGGAGCAAGAGTCCATCTTCAAACTGTCTCTCATCTGCAGTTCCTGTGCTTTCTTCAAAGTGTCCCTCTGGCTGTAGCTCCTCTTCAAAATGTCACTTTCAGCTGCACTGAGTTCCTTCTGTTTGTCAGCTCATTTATATGGTTCCAGTAATCAAGGCCCACCCTGAATGGGTGGGGCCATGCCTCCATGGAAATATCTCATCAGAGTTATCACCCACAGTTGGGTGGGTACATCTCCATGGAAATCTAATCAGCACCAAAATGTCTGCCCCACAAGACTGCATCAAAGAATATGGCTTTTTCTGGGGGACACAATACATTCAAACCAGCACAACCATCACATCACATTTATCATACCAGTCCTGGCAAACTAAGACAGGATCTTACAACCTGCATTTTCTAGACAAAACTTTTCAGGAGGAATTGCTGAACATCAGTCATTAACTTTAAACAAATAAATTGAAAATAAACTTATAACTTTCCTAGGTTGAAGGGTGACATATAGAGCGTGATATTGGTAGGAAATGAGGTAAATGTGGGCTACCTGATTCAGCAAAATAGTTACCCTTGATCTATTAGACGAATATTTCCTGAGTAATAACCTTGTGTGAGGCATGTTGCTATGTATTTTGAATATAAAGGTAAGAAAATCTGATAGCATTCAAAGAGTTTATAATGTACAAGGGGGATACTGATATATAAAAAATAACTTGGTTTTCAAGGGGGATTCACTTTTGTGGTTGAGCACTAAAGAAAGTGAAATGATTTTAATATAACAGAAATGAGAGGGGTCAGAGAAACGTTCCAGAAAGTAATATTATGTAACTGCTATATTAGGTAACATTACTAACAGCTACCTTGAGAAGGCTGCACAGCATAGAGGTTAAGAGTAGACTCTGGAGTCAAGCTGATTCACCCCCAATTCTGGCTTTCACTCGTGAGTTGTAGGCACTTAGGAAATACCTAATTATTAGATGGCTTAGTTTCCTGTTTTGTAAAATGTGGTTTGTAATAGTTCTCATCTTATTTTTATTGATGTAATCATGCAACAAAACTAATGAATTTAGTACAGTGTCTAACAAAAGAAACTACTCAAAAATTAACCATTATTATACTTTCAGGTTCCCTTTACCTACCTTCAAGTTTAACCCATGTGCTTGTTCTATCCTTGTGTCTCTTCTTCCTTTAGTTTTTCTATCTGAAGGAGTACCTAAAAAAAAAACCGTTATTGGATAAATGTCAGTGAGAATTTGAACTTGAATTAACTAGTAAAATTCACAAAGCTTTTAAAATTAAGTATTTCCTACTTCAATATTTGCATGGTGTACATAAAAAACAAAATAACAATGTTAAGTAAAATCTCTCCTTGTTAACAGGAGAAAACATCCATTTGAAACCGTATGATTTATAAAAATATTTAAACTTCTTATTTGGAAATCTCCTGCCTTATATAAGAAAAGTATTCTCCAATTATGACTAAATAGTGTTTTTCTTCTTTAGACTAACTTTACTACTTGGGAAAAGAATTTCTTTGAAAATCACAAGAAATAATACATAAATGTATTTGAAGACATATGGAGCATAGACATATATATATAATATATTTAATTTTGAAAGATAATACTACATTAAATACAGAAACAATCACATGGAACATGTAGAATAGGACACATGAACATTTGGAAGGAAAAGATAAGGCAAAAATAATAACAATGAAAATGAAGAGAGTAAAATAATATAAGATGCATTGAGGAGAGGATAATTGTAGCATTTCAATTAGGAAAAGTAGGTGCAAAGTAATTAATATGCTCAGCTTAAAATATTCTCTCCTGGTATTCTAAATTATTAAACAGAAAATGGATCAAATATGAATGTAGAAAGAAAAATGGAAATATAATTATATATATATATTCAACTGTCATTGTTCTTAAAATGATCTTTTGGAATATACATAAAAAATTGAAGAGTTTTGACATTAAATTTATGTGTTTTATACTTACATAACTGCATAGCTATGTTTTTCTATATATATGTATTGTATACGTGTGTGTGTGCGTAAATATATGTATAATCTTTTCTGGCAAAGAGTACATACAAATTTTTATAATAGGGCATAGGACATTGCAAATATAAAGCAAATATTCATGCAGTAAGTATTCACAGATAGTTCCATGACAGGGAAAAATATCAAAGATGTCAATCATTTATTAAAAGAAATTTAAAAATGATTAAATCTGTAGAAATTACGTAACAAGTCCAACATTTACAAAACTGAGCATTTGGAATGGAAATACCTTGTATATTTCATTTAATTCCTAGGTGATGACTTAACCATTTTCCCATGACAATGAGAATGGAAACAACTGTTGCATATTTTAATTATTTAGCATCACACACATTTTCTGTATGAAGCAGAGTTTATTTTTCATGTTGAAGGAATAACTTCAGTGAGAGAAATTCTAGTTCTGAAAGCCAGTGATGCTGACACAGCTAAAATGTCAGATGGGGATGAACCAAAAGCCCAGTGTTGCCTCCCCCCATAAGGGGAAATGCTGTATAAAACATATTTAATAAACAACAAAACCAAAACAGCTACTAAAGGACTGTTCAGATCCCAGAGCAGAGGGAGAATTTTAGAGTTGAAACAGGGTGTGGACCCATTACAGGAATGGAGATTAGACAAAATATTATCTTTTCCATGTGGGTTTCTAAATATAAGTGCTTTTTGATTGTTGCATTGCAGAGAGCACCAACAGGTTTAAGAAAGAAAGAAACAACCTTTTTGAAAAACTTTAAACTTTATCAGCTAAATAAAACAGTTGAGAAAGTACCTTCAGATCTCAAAATCCACCATTCTCTGAATTCTTTGATCTGATTTCTGGCCTGCTCTTTCTGCCTACTGAACAGAAACAAAACAGTAATCTAACAAAATTAAAACAACCAAGCAAAAAATAAAACAGGAAAATTTAATTCTGTCAGTATCTAATTGTCATTTTTCTTTGAAAAAGTTGATAAAATTAACATATCAACATTTTACAAGGATTAATTTGCATGTGTTAGCTATTGGGATCTAATGATAACTAAGAAATTAAGCAGTTAGAGGCAAGGATTTGAAACCTTACTGTTGAAGTTTGTCATTTGGGCTTTGAAAAATGTAACTGAAGTAGTAAATCAAAAGGAATAGATGATTTGTTCATCTATTCATTCAACAATTATTTACTGAGCCCTTAAAATAGGTTAGCCAGTGAAGTGATACAAGCTTCCAGTTACATCTCTGACTTGTAAAGATCTTGGAAATCATCACTCCTGTCTTATAGTAATAAAAAAAACTGAACAAATTGAAAATTTTATATTTTCTTTGACCCATCAGACAACAGAGGTCACAGGAAAAAACCCACCAGCCTCAATTCTGGAAAGACAGGCGAATTAAAAAAAAAAGCACAGCCAAGATCAGCTTATAGGAGTAGAAGCTACCAGAGCCATAAGCTGGTAAGAACACTTAAATGTTAATGTTGACCAATCACTGGAGGTGGAGTATAGGCTAGTTTGAGTGTGGCTTAAAATGCATCTGGCAGTGGATCGTGGTGAGGGTAATACAGCATTACAGGTATGCTTAATCCCACTGAATTGTATGCTGCCAGGTGGTTGGAGTGAGAAAGTTCTTGTTTTATATATGTTTCCATAATTTAAGAAAAGAGAGAGAGAAATTAAAAAGACAATAAGACAATAGCAACTAAAGGCAATACATGATCCCAAACTGGATTTAACAATGGAGGAGAAAATGCCCAAAAGGACTTTAATGGGAGACATGAAAAAATTGTAGTATAGAGTACAAGCTTTATGTTAATGAAAACTTTCTTGAGCTTGATAACTATTCTTAAGGTGATTACGCAAGTGAATATCCTGTCTCTTAGGAAATCTACATGGGAGTATTAAGTGTTCAAGGATCATGATATATTCAAACTACTCTCATATGCTTAGAGGATAGATAAATAAAATGATAGATAGATAGATAAGGATAGACTAGATTGATATATAGAATGATACGGGAAATATGGGAAAACAAAGTTTTTATATCTGGGTATCTAGGTTGGAGGTATGTTAGAGTTTTATGTATGGGGTTTGTACTATTTTGTCCTCTAAGTTTGAAATTATTTCAGAATGATAAGTTTAAAAAAATACCATGGCTATTAAGATCTATTATTAGCTACACTATAAGCAGGTGGAGAAGAAGCCTCAAGATCTTATTGTTGAAGTATGAGTGCATAGACTTGGTTTTCACCTATATAGAGCCTTAAGTCAAAGGAATATACAATTCTTTTAATTCTTTAATTTATTCATTTATTATCTATTCATTTAACTATTATTTACTCAGTCATTAATGTAAGTTAGCTAATAAGTTGGTAACAAGATTGAAAAAGAGACACAATTGCCTTTCTCAGGAAAATTCTGATATGCAAGGGAACCTAGAATACATATTAAAATCTCATAATACAAAACAACATAATATAAATGTTTTAAAATATATTAAAACATATTGTCATAGAGGTCAGAGGAAGAGAATTTATGACTAGATGGATATATTAAAAACATTAACATTTAAGTTGGAACTAGGAAGAAAGCTGGATATGCAGAAGAAATGTATTCTGTTCAGAGACGATGGCCTCAGCAAAGTTATGGAGATTAAAAATTTCAACAAAGTTTGGGAATGTCTCAATGTAATCACAATAATAATAGTTTTGTTCATAAAAGTTACTTTTTTTATTATTTGTTATGTGTTAAGCACTTTAAATTAATCCCAATCTTTAAATTAATCTTTAATCCCAAGACTTAGGTCTTCTAATTATTATCATTATTATTACCATTTTGGAGATGAGGAAACTAAATCACATTAATATTAAGTATTATGGAACTTGCCAAAGACAGTTAAGCAATGTCAGAACCTACAAATGATCTTAACCCCTTTAATAATGTCAACAGGGCAAATGAAGAGAATACATACCTATATACGCATAATCAAGACAAACTGGGGTCATATCTCAGTGGGAAAGTTTGATACATTGAATAGGTTTTATTTTATACTTTAGATTGGTGGAATATTAATACTTAGGAAAATGACATAATAAAATGGTACTTTAGAAAGAGGAATTTTGTGGAAGGGTCCAATAAAAAATGGGTTTGAGAATACTAAGTGTATCATTGAGGGCCCTGGAAAGACACAGATTCACAGCTGGAAGAGAGTGGTAAAAAGACACAGATATGAGAGGCGCTGTGATTTTGGGTGGAGGGAGTCAGGTAGCCTGGGGCAGACTCAGGGAGAGAACTCAGAGAATAAATATGCAGTCTGATTCTCCTACTCTCTGATTCCTGGTCTCATTGGCAGACACTAAATCTAAAGGGCAAAGAAACCCCTGGACGTAGTCCCTATAGGTCAGCCTCTTAGGCTAGAGAGCAGACTGGAGAAGGAAAAGGGGTGAATCTAGACAAGCAACTGGAACATACCCAGTTCTGGAACAAAAACAAAACAAAACAAAACTAGCTGTGAAAGTTCAATGGAACTAGAAAGGAGGAATTGGTATAAGAAATACTGTAGAACCCCAGTACTTGAGTACAATATACAATTCAGGATTAAAAGGAGGAAAAATGTAACTTAACACCAAAATCTTGAGACTACATGGATAGAAAGATTTTTTTAAGCAAAATCGTGAAATAAAAGGAAGAGCTGGATGAATTCAACACAAAATGACTCTCTTGTCTAAACCCTCTTAATTGACTTTCACCTTTAGCTCATTTTATTGGCTCTTTTTTGCACAGATGTCTTTTAAAGTAATTATGATGGTTAATTTCATGTGTCATCTTGGCTTTATGATGTCCAGATTTTGATTAAGCAAGAACTGGCCTGATTGTGACTTTGAGATTATTTTGTGGATTGAAATCATTAGTCAGCTGATTGCATCTGTGGTTGATTACATCTACAATCGATAAAGGAGAATGCATTTAGCAATGAGAGAAGTCTTATCTAGTTAGTTGAAGGCCTCAAAGGGAGAACTGATGATTTCAGCAGTCAGAAAGGATTTTTGTCTCTACTTCATCCAGCCAGCTTCTCCCAAGGAATTCAGCATCACTATTGAGTTCCTAACTTGCAGGTTTCCTAAATTGAATTTACCAATCTCCATGGTCATATGAGCCAATTTATATAATAAATATATCTCTATCTATCTATCTATCTATCTATCTATCTATCTATCTATCTATCTATATATCTATCCTGTTGGTTCTCTGGAGAACCCTAATACAGTAAATTTATTCAAATAATTTTTAAGAGGAAGTAGAGAATAAATTGAATGAAAACTGGACAATGATAGCAAATTATTAACTCAGGTTGAGATTTCCAACAGGTATTTATTTGAAAGTACAAGGTTTGAGCATGGGAAAAATACAAGAATTTGCGATACAGCTTTGGGAATCACCATCACAGAGGTGATTGTGGAAGTTCTGAACATAATTGAAATAATTAAGAGAGGGTGTATAGATTGGCAATTCTTAAACTTTTTCAAGATAATGAATATTTTTTGAAAGCTATATGCCAAGTTCCCAGAAAATGTAAATACATACATGAATAAGCTCAATTTGTTGCAATTTGTCTCAAGTTGTTCATGGACTTCAGGTAGTCTACACAAAAGCCCACAATTCCTAGTTTAAGAACTCTAGTTTTGAATGAGACTAAAGAGGACCAAGGGCTTAAGAAGTGCCTGGCATATACTAAACTTTAATAAATATCTGTGAATGGGTGAATGAAACAATTTGATTATGTTTTTTGACATAAATAGGGCATGAAATTCAATCTTTCTATAGCTCAAAGGAAAGAAGACCCAGCTCAAATCTACAATGCACTAACTTGAAACATCAATAAATTAGAGCTAGAAGGCTACCTGAGATTTTAAAATAGATTTTATGTTGAATATAATTTTATATCATTTACAAAATGTGTACTAAACTTATAGAACTCATTACTAGACAAAGTGGTAGAGTCTGAAGGTAATAAAAAGGCTCAAGGAAGATTTGCCTAAGTATATAGATAATCAAGCTTATTGTAGAGTAGAGGATCATGTGTTTAGTTTATAATCCAAACCTTTGGAATCAGTATGAGAAATTATATTTATCAGTAATATATCTTCAGCATACACAATTAAAAATGGTAAGGAAAGTTAGAGGGCCCTTCATCTGTCCCATACCATGCTTCTCATGCTATTTTATATTGCTATAATATCTCATAGTCAAAGTGGAGATGGCTTTATTGACAACTAATACCAAACATTTTAGGGTTCTAATCCAAATAAATAATCCCATCTGAGCTACTAAGTACCTGAATTTGAAGTGGTCACATTTTTTGAATACTTAATTCTCTATCTGCCCATTAGTGATACCTATCAATTCATACTTAATAGATTGTGGTGAATGTGTTTTCATCAGAGCAGCCTGGCTCAATTTTTGTGTCCCCCTCCCCACCCCCTGCCAATCCCCCCAGTTCTGCAAAACTGCTAAAAGCCCTGCTCAGTACTTTATTCTTTAAGCCACGTTGTTAGCTTTCATTATTGGCAATTTCAACAATTTTCACTTTCCTTTGGTTCTTCTTTTTGAGTTCTTGGCCCTTTAAATTGTTACTGCTCCCGAAGTTTGCCAAAGCCATCCAAGAGATTCATTTTTTAAAAAATTCAGTCAAGCGATTCCATTTGTTCTCAGAAGGAGAATTGGTCTGTAAAAAGAGTCAGCTAATACTGGAAGACTTTGTTTGCTTTTCAAATATCCTAATTACTAGATAATTTATCCATGCATTTACCTTGAAGTAGTGCTACCTTCTTTCTCAAATCTGCTTTCTCACATGAACCTGTATGTCTTTGGAATCTCATATGCTTCCCATTACAGTTTCTCTTTCCTATAAAAACCACCCTAATCTTGATATCATTTATAAGAATCTCACTTCATCTTTACTTTGTCACACACATCATTGTATTAGTGAGGGTTCTCCAGAGAAATAAAATCCTGTTGCAAGGAATTGTCTCACACACTATGAGGGCTGACGTGTTCAAACTCTGTAGGGCAGGTCGCAGGCTGGAAACTCTGATAAAGATGATATAGAAATTCTTAGCCTGAATTCTCCAGAGGAAATGGGCTGGCTGGAAATTTTAGCAAGCCAACATTGAAGGTGATGCAGAAATTCTTCTGCTAACCTCTGAGACCCTCAGATCTGACTTTTAAGACATCCAGCTGATTGGATGAGGAAATTATCTACATTGCTGAGGGCAATCTTTGTTGGTGTTGTTTGCAATTCACAGGTATCCAATCCATCAGACAGTGGAACCTTCCACAGATCTTTCTTGCATAACTGAATTTCCAGTCCTGACTTCCACTGAAATGGCTGAACAGACCCATGTTCAGTAAAACTCTCACATGGAGCCCTGTTCTCTGAGGACTTGCTTTCTGGAAACTCAGGGAGGTGCTTGACAGAACCACTTCTGGCTCTAGTCTCAGAGCACACTATCTGGATAGGCTCAGAATTTTCCAAACCATCAATTTCTGTTTTTTTGTGTGTGTGCATCTGTGTGTGCTTAAGAGTTCATTTCTTAGCTTATTTCACTCTACTACAATTTTACTATAAGCTGCAAGGAGAAGCTAGGCTGTACCTTTCTCTCTTAGTTTGGAAATCTCCTCAACTAAGTATTTAAGTTTATCACTTACAGGTTCCACTTTCAGTGTGACATCAGAATATAATTTTGCCAAGTTCTCTGCTGCTTTATAACAAGGATCATCTTTCTTCAAATTTCCAATAACACATTCATCATTTCCTTCTAAATTTTCATCAAAAGTATGGCCATATTTCTACCATCAGCCTTTTCAAAGCAATCTAGGATTTTTATATCAAGCACCTCACAATTCTTCCAGCCTCTACCCATTACCCAATTCCAAAACTGTTTCTACGTTTTCCTGGTACCAAAAACTGTTTTAGTTTCCTGGCTGTTAAAACAAATACCATGCCACAGTTTGACTTAAATACGAGGAATTTATTGGCTCACGGTTTTGAGACTAAGAAAAATCCAAAATCAAGGCAGTATTAAGGCAATGCTTTCTCCCTTAAGACTGGCATTTTGAGGCTGGTTGCCTGTGATACTTGGTCCTTAGCTTTTCTGTCACATGGCAATGTATATGGTGGCCTCTCCTGGCTTCTCAATTCCATTGACTTCTGGTTTCTTCCACTCATTTCTCTCTGTAATAGGCATAAGATCCATCCTGATTCTGTTGGGCCACACTCTTTACTGAAATAACCTCATCAAAAAGTCCTGTTTACAATGGGTTCATACCCACAGGAGTGGATTGAGATTAAGAACGCTTCTTTCTGGGGAACATAGTTCCAAGCCACCACAGTGTCCATTATAGAGTTCAGTTCAAGATGCAAGATTTAGCACACAAAAATATGTAAGAAGGCATTATATTATATTTTCTTCACTATTCATTATAATTTGGTAATATTAGGAAAATAAAATAGTCAAGAGTGTTACACAAATCTGTTGCTAATGACACTTTGTGCAGGTATAAGAAAGCTGTTTTTGGATTACTAATATATTACGTGTAGAAATTTTAATATGAAAAAAGAAACCATAAATGTAGATAAGCAAATTGCCTACAAGTTTGGTTTACTCCTGCAATCATAGTCACTATTCAAATGTATTGAATATCATCAAGGAGAAAATTTCACTAAGTAAAATGCAGCAAATCTTAGTATTCTGAGGTAATTTCAAGGTTAAATTTCACTTTAAGTATTTTCTAATTACATGGAAATACAAGAATTTGTATTTATTTTTGACAAGAATAATTGAATGTTATTGACAAGAATGAATATCACTGGGTATCTGTTCCAGTTTGCTAATGCTGCCATCATGCAAAATAACAGAAATGGATTGGCATTTATAAAGGGGGTTTATTAGGTTACAAATTTACAGCCTGAAGGCCATAAAAATGTCCAAATTAAGGCATCAACAAGAGGATACCTTCACTGAAGAAAGGCTGATGAAGGCCAGAACACCTCTGTCAGCTGGGAAGGCACATGGCTGGTGTCTGGTGTTCCTTTGCTCCTGGGTTGCATTTCAAAATGGCTTTCTCCAAAATGTCTCTGGGTGTCTGTTAGCTTCTCTGGGATGTCCCTGGGCATCTGTCTTAGCTTCTCTGGGGCAAACTCTGGGCTTCTTCTCTTAGCTCAGCATCTCCAAATGTCCTTCTGTCTGCATTTCCAAGCATCTCCAAGCATCAGCAAGCATCAAGCATCTGGGTGTATGTCAGCTTTTAGCTTCTCTCTTAAATACTCCAGTGAACTAATCAAGACCCACCGTGAATGGGAAGGGCCACACCTCCATGGAAATAATCTAATCAAAGTTTTCTCCCATAGTTGGGTGAGTCACATCTCCATGGAAACACTCAATCAAAAGTTTTCATGCAACAAGATTGGGTTAAAAGATATGGCTCCTCTGGGGGGCATAATATATCTAAACCAACACTGTGTCATATAATTTTTAGCAGTTAAGTGCACAAATTTAAAAATACCAATGCTATATAACTATAAAATGATTGCAACTTTAAATTAACAATAAAATTTGAAAAACACCTGAAATTTGCACACACACACAAACACCCAAAGAATTCTAGCTAATAGATAACATTTATTAAATTTGATTTGAAAGACTTACAGGAAAAGTCAAAATGCACAAGTCCTCTATCCTTAAGATATTTCAGTAATAATAATTAGATCTGCATTTGTATGCATAACCATATACATATATTTGTAAAACCTTGAGCAGATATTCAAATTGGCTTTTGTTTTTGAAAACACTGTATTAACACTAAGAACGTGTGAATAATTTTTCTGATATTCAAGGATGCATTTAAGAAATTATCTTTAAATGCAAAAAAAGATTTTAAAATATTCATGTATATGAAAAATTACTGACCTGAAAATTGAAAAAATTATAGAAAATATGATAAATAAACAGGTTCCATGCATCTTTGGTTGATTTCTCTATGGCATCAATTTCAAATGACCTTACAATTTAGCAGTTTATCTAAGTTGAAATAGACGTTTGTTGAAATATTTTTTCATCCACTTTAATAGTTCCTAGATTTCCTTGATGGCGCCTGCCACGTTCTCAATAGTTGTTTCTACAACAAGTAAACAAAGAAGCAAAATCTGCTTAAATTTATGTAGGCATTTGAGAAATTTTCTGTTTGAATTTTCTATGAATTCTTCTAGATACTGAAAATACAGCTCTGAACAAGCTGCTATCATGTAGCCTATATTTGAGTGAAGGGAAACAGGCAATAAATAAATAAGCAAATGAGTATATGATTTAATGAAACAGTAATGAGTGTTATGGAAAAAAAAAACTGCTTTCTTCTGCTTATATTACTAAAAATAAGTGATTATTGGTCACAATGAAGTAATGATTACACAAAACATTGTGCCATTAAGTAACTGCAGCCTTCTTTCCACAGAGTAGTGGCCTTCATACTGAAGTATATTTGCTCCTGGAGAAACACTGACTTTCCAAGCTGCTCTCAGCATGGATTTCTTTAAGAGGATCTGTTTTTAGATCCTCAAATGCCATAGGTAATACTCATGCCTTTATCTCTTCCTCCCATCTGGCCTCCCTCCCTTCATTCCCTCCAACCACCTTAGAATTAGAACTTGAAAGCCAGTAGGGACTTGTGTTGGAATTACAAAAAGATGAAGTTACACCTTTTTTTAACAGAAAGTTTATATAATTCTGTTGACAGATTTGACAGTGAAAGCAGACTTTGCAAATTAGTTACATGAAAATTTTTCATAAACTGAGTGACCTAAATCTGTAGCTTCAAGGTTTTGATAAAAATATATTTAAATCACATTTGTAGTATGGAGTATGCCAAAAATGAATCTAATAAAAACTCTTTAAAATTTTGGGTATCAACTTTAAAATCTACAGGGAGCTATTTATGTTTTAATAAATTAAAGATATGCTAGCAAACACATTTGAAGAATATTTTCATTGAGTGTGCCAAAATCAAATTTAGTAATGCTAGATGTAATAAAATTTATTCACCTTTGAGAAAATATATTTTTAACTGATAATTTGGTCCTTTCCCTTTTAAGAGAAAGTATTTAAGTATTAGAATCTGAAATTATTTGTTCAAATGCTTTATAACTTTGTTGGTCAAAGAGATGAAGTAGTCAAAAGCTTTACATTTTTTTCAGTTCTCTGAGGTTTGCTGTTTCTGATTACTCCATGAGGATACGTTCTCCAAAACTTGACATAAGAAGCCCATACTGGCATCTTCAGTTTCTTTGAGGGCAGTAGCATAAAGGGTTTTTGTTGCTCTTGGCTGTTTGTGAAAAGAACCTGAATATTACAATATAGCAAATGTTGTTATTAAAATCCTGTATGTTTAGGAAACTTTCCCCAAATCACATTTAGAATATCTTAGTCACATAACTCAGAGTCGTTTGTGACCTCTTTCCTTCTCTATAATGGATGCAGTGGAGCAAGACTAAAACATTGATCTCCCAGGGTGGAAAATCCCAAGCTGAGCCCTTACCCCATCACCCTGAGAGGTATCTTGCTTGAGGGCACTCCCAAAGGCAACCTCAGTGACTGGCTCATGGCCCAATGCTGGACAATTCTGAGGCACCCTGCCAGCCTCAGAACTCCCTGTGGTGTTATCTAAGGTTTTTGTTGTGACTGTATTTATAAGCCAACTTCTCCTTCTACCCAACCCTTGCTTCCTTTACTCACACATAGAGTTGGTCACTAGAGCATACTCAGATGAACTTCCAGTACACACTTCTCTACTGTGGGATCAGCTTCCAGAAAAGCCTAACCAATGGCATTCTCCTTATTCACATACAATCAATTATTAAAATTTGTCCATTTATCTCTTA
Organism: Choloepus didactylus; assembly: GCF_015220235.1. NCBI lineage: Eukaryota > Metazoa > Chordata > Mammalia > Pilosa > Megalonychidae > Choloepus > Choloepus didactylus. Next base: position 180,411,592 of record NC_051310.1, on the reverse strand, counting down.
CATAACTCTGAAATCTGTTATCTCTTTTCCATCCTCACTGCTAACAAGTTATAACAGATCCTTATCCTCCTTTACCTGACTTCTAATTGCTCAATCTGCTTCTGTTTTTTGACTCATTCTTCTTTGAAAAGTTTAAATCTGGTCAAACTCCTACTTATCTCAACACATTTAGCAGCGTCTCATTTTTAGTCTAAACTCTTTAAGAAGACATACTAGGCTTTCTTGGATGTAACCATGCGTATCACCTTCTCCTCACTCTATGTTTCAATATTACTGGACAATTTGTAGCAAATTCTCTTTCACTCTTCCATTAATACATACTTGCTCTTCTTTCAATATGGAATTCCATTTTGCTTTTGTCCATGTCTAAAACCCTACACATTCTACATGGATCAAGTCATTTTATTTCCTCTGGGAAATAAAAAAGTTCGTCTAAACTTCTAGGGCTGATGCATATATTTGTTGCATCACTTTTTGTGTTATATTCTAAATTTTTGATACCATGTGTGCTAAACTTTGAAGTTCATGCATACAATAGCATTGTTTTTTTAATATTTTTCCATGGTGTCTGATTCAATAAATAACTATAAGAACTGGCGTTAATTAGAGAAATGTTGCCGATGGAGAAAAACTTCTATCACAATTTGTTTTTTGACTATGTAGGATATTCTGGAGGACATTGCAATGAATCTCCACCAGAGAGAATTTTCTTCCTTTCAGATTCCAAACAATTAAGAGCCTAATACTTGGCTACAGTTTTGTAACTACTGGAAGAGAGATTTGGGAGATAATTAAAAAATAAAAGGCACAGTTTCAACCACAAAAAGTTTATAATTTCATTGAGGAATAAAACAAATAAATTAAATTATTATAAAGATATTGTGTGATCTAAAATGTGAAAAATATGTTCTTAAAGAACTTTAAACAGAGTGAGGCCTTTCAATCTGAAAAAAAAAAAAGGAAATAATACCACAATTTGTTAATCAATTAAAATTTGCTCATTTAGTCCCCAAAACACCTATATGAGGTAGCTAATACATCCTCCATTTTACACGGGGGAATTGTGACCATGAACACAGACATTAAATGGCTTTAAGGACTTGAACCCAGGACTGTGTGACTCCTGAGTCAGGAGCTTTTCCTAATGACACTCTGTTTAACTTTTATAAAATCCACTTTACTTCATTGTGTCCCATTTGATCAATGATATCTCTATTATAATTAAAATGATTTCATTCCCTCTTGCAGGAAAACATCCAGCTTTTTATGGGTTCATTGCCTTTAATTGACTACCTTCTCTCCTGCTTTCTCTTCCCAAATACCTGATGAATCTGACATGCCTCATAGGTGTTTTACTGATTAAAGAACATATCAACATATCCGAAAGACAAAAAGCCTAGGGGATTATTCATCTGATCAGTATTCTATTTCTCTGGAGCAGCACTGCAAAATATCAAGAAACCAAATTATAAAATCCCATATGGGAATCTGGCCAACTCTGCCGCCTGTGGCACTACACTTGATGACATGCCCCTAAATAGACCTTCTGACAATGGTAAATAGCCATGTGGTTGTGTGCTCAAATAAAAGGAAACTATTGTTGCAAGACACAACTAAGCAGATAATTGCAGATTTTGCATGTTGAAGTGAGCTGGTGATGGGTTATTACGCGGCCAGATTTTGGAAACATATAACTATACAGATGCTATATTCAGGGCACTGTCACTGTGTAACACTATAGGCAGCTGTAATAGAGGAAAGAAAAAACCGTTCAGATGAAACACTGCATTGTGTATGGAAAAAAAGTCCTTATGAAAAGGAAAATTAAAACACATTTTAATGTGGTTATTTAGTACCTTAGGTTTACTTGTTTATATTTGTGTTACTACATCTTGAATAAAGTTGGTATTTCTGCAGCTATTACCTTGAAATAAAACATACAGAATGATTATGATTATTGCACAGTACCATATGATCAGCTGTGGAATGAACGGAGGAGCAATAAGTCCATTAAACTTTGGCATTTAAAAATTTTCCTGATTTTTAATGTGCTATTCATAAATACTATCTGTGGCTTTTTCTGATAAATTGATTTTCTTGAATATACATCACTTGAGGCCTAACCAATTTGTTAACTTTACAGTTCATTAATAGTAATAAATCATGGATAATTGAGCAAGATTAAGTTTAGTTCAGTATAGTGAGGTGAATTGAGGGCCCCTGAACCTATATGCTTGAGTATTATGACTTCCTACATAAGTTATCCACAGCTTTATTGCAGTAAAAATCAGTATATGGAAAGTCTTTTAGATGCAAATGCAAACTTCAGCATATATAAGTCTCTTCCTGTTAATCTGGCTAGAAAACTTTTTATGCCTGAGTTATTTCCTTAAAATAAGCTGCTATGACTTGCCTAGGGGAGGTTTCCAGCTGATAACAGCTGATGCCTGTTATAAAAGTAGTGCAAAGAATGTAAAGAAAGAAGAGGGAGAAGCCTTAATTAGTAATTCATGTCCTGTATATAAGGATTGCTATTCCCAAATGGTTCTTACTCTTACTTTCAATTGTTTTCAGATGTCAAGCCAGGTAAGCTATATCTAATATAGGCTTTAACAGTTGAGAAAAAGAACAATTAAAGTAGACTAATAAAAAGATCATAATAGCATTAATTTATAGAATTGAATTAGATCCATTTTTGTATATATCTAAAGTTTGGTTCAAGAATTCAACTTTTTACCTTGGTTAGCAAAACTGGTGAAAAAATACACATATATGAATGCGTACTTTTCCTTGTATCCATTTACATTATTCTAAGAGTCAATTTACCTATGGCCAATCTCAATTTTAATGGAAAAATTTTAGTCATCTCAAAAATGAACACTTTTGGCCTCTTGCCTCTGACCTTTTGTTTCTTTGCAGGAGTGCCCACATGTTCCTGTCACATATGTACCTAATAAATTTTCTACCGGCTTACCTGTGAAAAAAAAAAAAACAAAAAAAACAAACAAACTTAAGTATAAGAGGTAAAACCATAAAACTCTTAGAAGAGAACATAGGAGCAACTCTTCATGACTGGCATTTGGTAATGGATTCTTAGATATCAACAAAAAGCATGAGCAACAACAACAACAAAAAAACAATTGATAAATTTGACTTCATCAAAATTTAAAACTTTTGTGTGTCAAAAGACATTATCAAGAAAGTAAAAAAAAAAAACAACATACAGAATGGGAGAAAATAGTTGCAGACCATATATAAGGGCTTGAAACCAGAATATATAAATAGTCTTTATAGCACAACAACAAAAAGACAAACAATCCAATTTAAAAATAGGCGAAATACTTGAATAGACATTTCCAGTAGATAAACGCCCAATAAGCCTATGAAAAGATACTCAACATCATTAGCCTTTAGTGAAATGAAAATCAAAACCACAATGAGATGTCACTTCACACCCACTAGCATGCTTATTATTTCTTTTAAAAAAAGGAAAATAACTGTTGGTGAGGATGTAGAGAAATAGGAACACTTGTACATTGTTGAATGGTGATGTAAAATGGTGCAGTCAGCATGGAAAGCTACATGGCAGTTCCTCAAAAAGTTAAATACAGAATTACCATATGACCCAGCAATTTCACTCCTAAGTATATACCCAAACAAAATGACAACAGTTACTTAAACATACTTGCATGTCAATGTTCAGAATAACATTATTTACAAGAGCCAACAGGTAGAAATAGTCATGTCCATTAACAAATTCCACGCATGGAATTTGATTTGGGCGTAGGAAGGAATGAAGTTTTGAGACATGTCACACAGTTGACCCTTGAAAACATTACGCTGAGAGAAATAAACAAGGCACATAAAGACAAAGTACAAATATTACATTATGTCAATTTTATGAGATCTCAGGAAACAGCAAATTTGCAGAGACAGAAAGTAGATTAGAGGTATCATGAATGGAGGGAAAGGGAAAGGGGAGTTTTTGCTTGGTGGGTATAGAGTGATTGTAAATAAAAATTAATTTTAAAAAATGGACAAAAGTAGCACTTGGATTCTTTAAAGGTAAAGGCTTATGAAAGGACTTCAGTTAAAATTTAGAGGAAAAATTTGAAGATCTGGTACTAGTGTGAAAGAATTCAATCACAACATTTGGCATAATTTCTGTTTCTCAGCATGATGAAACTTCAGTTAAGATGCAATGAAATCTCAGAAAAACTTTGAGTTTATACTGATGCCATATGAATGTGAGTTTGTGGTGACAAATAATACCATTCCTTCAGTGGCTTCTGCTTGTCCAGTGATGAACTAAGGACTTTGATTTACTTTCATAAAATCAACTAAATGTGTGACTGAGATCAGACACAAATGAGATCTAAGGCAATACATACAGTGATTCTGTGTGTGTGTGGGGGGTGTGTGTGTGTGACAGAGAGATTTCTTTACTTGATTAAAAAAAATCTCTCACTTTCTCTTACACCTATTTGAAAAGTATGAACAAAAAAACCCACAATTTTAGATGCATCTTACACCTGGTAGAATAAACATACTTGTTATTGTTATCGACAGTAATATCATATAGATAATTCATTGTTGGTTATGTTTCCAATTGGCAATACATTTTGATTTAGAAGCACAAAATTGAACCAGCAGATGCAAGCCCATTGATTTTTGGCAGCTGGAAATTGAAAAGCTGAAAGACATGATGTTTTGAAGCAGGGATGGAAGAGCAAGAGTATTTGGCACAAGCTGAACATTTTACAACAGCAGTATTGCTTTCTGGGTCACTAATGCACAGTATAAACACAGTATTAGGATTTGTAGTGAAAAATAACTATGCTTTTCAATGTTAACCTTCTGAATTCAAATTCAACAATTGCAAAAATCACATGGACTATTTGAAATATTTCTTCTGAATGAATTTTAAAGTATAGAGAAATAAGTGTAAGCATTTAGAACCCTTAACTTTCTAATTCAACTCAAAATATGCCGCCATGTCCCAAGTTTAAATGGTCAGTAATAAAAGTTCAATGTGTAGTGATAAAGCCACAAACATACTAGCAAACAAAAAAATGCCTCAGAATATACAATTTTTTGTTATGAAGTTCCTTCAAGGAATGAATCCAGTACATTTATTAGTTCTTATCCTGAGTCTCATTAACTCTCATTTAATACATAACTTTTAGGCTTAGTTATTTGACATCAGCCTATAGCAGATTGTAATAGCCCACTAGAGTACAGGACATTAGGACCAGGTAAAAGATGAGGTAGCTGACAGGCAAATGATTTAAAGAATTGAGAAATAAGCTGTCCTAGAATTATATCATCGTGCAGTAAAAGGATAAAGATTGTTGATGGCACTGCTGAGTTACCAATAAAGTTTAAATTATGATCAACTCAACTTATGAAGCCAGACAAGTATATAATGAATTCTAGGGGAAATGTATAAAATTAAAAAAAAAACATGGTTGTGCTTAAATAAGTATGACTCAGATGGATGAAATACAGTTATGTGGATCCCTCTTTTCCCTCAATGATGCCAGTAAAATGAGTTATATTATCTCATGTATTTGCCAACCATTCATTGCACACAGTGGAGAAAAATATTTTCTAAGACATTTAACCCACCTCACAGTTTGGCATGAGGTAAACACAAATAGTGTGTGTATGTGTGTGTCGTGACAGTTCTTTGCTAAGGGCTGGAGTTGATCAGTGATTCACAGAATAAGTGATAATTGAGCAGTGGCTCAAAAATAGGTAAGAGGTTATCATATGGACAAGATAGGAAAGCATATTGCAGTAATAAGAAACAGCTTTTGGAAAACTATGAGAACTCTATTTATGGACTGGGAAAAATTCAAGAGTGTAGTTTATTGACGAAAGTTAGAGAATGGAGTCCAGAGACTGTAGTTTATGTTTCATTCTGTAGGTCAGGGATCAGCACACTTTTTTCTACATAGGGCCAAGTATTAAATATTTTAAGCTTTGCTAACCATATGATCTCTGTCATAACTGCTTTCCTCACTTTCTTTGACTTTGATATCTCAGACCGGGCTGTAGTTACCCCGCCCCTTGTGGCACCCCCACCCATACAATTGTCTTCCTCACCCTGCTTTAATTTCAATATCTCATCAGAGCCTTTCCCAGCATGGATGCTCTCCTCATCCAGCTTCAGTTTTAACACTTTACTCTGGGACTTTACCCCCCTCCCCACTACCATGAACCCCCACCCCATCCTTATTGGATTCCGTCACTCCAGGCCAGACTGCTCCTCAGTGAGGGTGACCTCCTCTTCCCACTTGCGCTCTAGTCCATGTCCTGGGCCACCCTAAAGTGCTGATGCTCTTATCAACCATTTCAGATCCCATTTTGGTTCTGACGTTCACCCCCAGGCCTCCCTCACTCATGGAAGCCCTCTTTGCCCTGCTCCCTAAACCCACTGACTCTCTTTCATGGATATCATGTTCACCATCTTTGGGCTCCTTACTCCTGGCCATGCCTTCATGGAGCATCCTCCTCACCCACCTTGGACTCTGAACTTGTGGAGATGGACATCAGTTACATGCAGGGCATAGAACAAATAAATCAATATATTAAGCATAGTGGGAGTTAGGTTTCTCAAGGTAAGTGAAGAGTCACAAATTTGCAAAGAGAGAAATCTATATTGAATTAAGGTGACAAATTGGATTTCGGAAAGATTGGTCAGAACTAATGGCTTTTAATGTATATGAATATATATATGTATATATATATATAACTATATATTTAAATTGTGTGTATAAATGTTTTTGCATGTGATATATATTTAGAAGTTGTATTCTATGACTCTTTAAAGGAGAAGGTCAGGCAACCAAGATACACCAAAAGCAATTAGCATACCTAATGCCTAGATCTTGGCTTCTAAACAGCAACTTCTACTAAAAGAAAGCAATACTCTTGGGCAAATGGGTAATTTCAGGCCTAGAATAGAGAAATACAAGATGAACCTAGAACATCTTATTCCAGAATGTAAGGAAGTCTTTAAAGAATGTTGAGGACATGTCTAAGGACATAAAATCCAACTTAAAAGGACTTCCACAGGCCAAACGGGAGACAAATTGAGGAGCAGAATAATAATAGAATAGGTTACAACACATTGAAAACAATCGTAAAACATGAGCCCATATCAATATGAATAAATGAGTAATAAATAAAATTAAGGTATGACGAGAACAGGATATAAACATAGTATGAATGCACCAACTTCCCTCCCTAATGCTCATTAATTATAAAGGCAAAAAAAGAGCACCTTTACAGTTATAAATGCCTGTCAGACAAAACATTAATAAGGTACTCAAAATGAACATCTTCAGTAAGGATTCAATATGAAGTTGCGTGTGCCCTGATGGGATGAAAAAAGTACGCAGCATTACTTCAGTGATATTTATGTCAAAGGTGTGTAAAAAGAGTCTAATCATGAAGAGACATCTGACAAAACCAAATTGAACAACCATTGACAGTTAAGTGGCCTGTAATTTTCAGAAGCAGCAAGATCCTGAAAGCCTCTTGCCAAGTTTCATGTTTTTCAGACAAGGAAGAGTGCACGGCTTCGATAAGGAGACTGTCAGATGCCTACAGTCTAAATTGACTAGAATCCAGGATTTGAGCCCTGGAAACTTTGGGGGAAAAAAATTGATTTTTTACCCCAAACAGCTGTTAGCACGGAGATAAACTCAGAGCCTTTCTCAAGAGCTTCCTTTAAGTGCTCTCTACTAAAGAATGGGATTTAGCTTAACAGCAAAAATCCTTCCCACTCAAATTTAGTGCTGAGATAGCCACAAGTTAATTTCCATTAAATTGAGAAAGAGGGGGCATGAAATGAGCAGAGGAGACAGTAAGTAAACGAGGGACTTTATGCTTAAGAACTATATCTAGATGAGAATTTTGACTTTAGGGACTTGCACTTAGAGCTGACTGACAGTGAATCATCCAGAAACTTACTAAGTTTTTGAGGTAAATATGTTACCTAATGAAACAAGATCTTCACCTCCAAACCTTTGGTCTATTCAATTCCCAAAGCAGCAAGGATGGAAGCTGCTACAAATGACGACACACACTCCCAAGCTCTGTGATATGACGATGGAAGATAATGGGTAAGGAAGAACCTGTGTGTAATATGACTCTAATCATGAACAGACACTGAAGAAAACCAAGTTGAATGACAATCTACAGTTAAGTCACCTGTAATTTTTAAAAGCAGCAAGCTCCTGAAAGCCTGCACATTTGTACATTATCCAGAACCCCTGGATTTAAAATTGGATATGATACCTGGATGTGTCTTTTTGGATAGGGCAAATGGTTGCATGTATTGTAAGAAGTGGATCCATGGGTACTTGGCTGTTCAAAAGAATAGACTATGGCCAAGGCTGCTAATTGTTCACCAGTATCCTTCATCCCTTTCTTCCTTTCACTAATAAATGTCCAATTTCTGGACTCATAGCCACCCAGCCATAGAAGACATTTCCCAGCATCTCTAGTAGCCAGGGATGGTGTGACCATGTGATTACAATATGTATTTAGGTGGAAATATATATTTAAGTGGAAATATTTAAGTGGCCAATATGATTTAAGTGGAAGGGATACATTTAACTTCTGGGAACAAGTCCTTAAAAGGAAGATGATTGCTCTTCACTTTTTCTTTTTCCTATGAACAGGAGAGCAGAACAATGTCAGTGGGTGAATTTCATCTACTTCAACCAAGAAGAAGAGAACAAAATCAGAGCAAAAATTATGTACATATATATATATAATCACCAGTCTTGCATAACCTCATGAATTAGAGCTACCTACTTAACCTACATGGTCCACCTCCATCAGGATTGTTTCATGAGAGCTAAATAAACAGCTATATTCAATATTATTTTAACTTGTTATTACAGTTTAGTCTGGGTCCTACCAAATAGAAGAACCAGTATTATGCATGCAAGTGTTATACTATTTTTTCTCTCATTGTATAGATAAGTAAACAGATCTGGTAAGTTCAATAATAATGATTTTTATAATGTTGAAAAATTTCCAAAAATCATTAAACAAAAATGGTTAAATATATGATATTCTATTTTCTTGGAATATAATATAGTTATTAAAATACCTAATATATATGTGAAAATATGACAGAAAGCTTGTTATATTTTGTAGAAAAAAAAGATTAAAAATTGTAGTGGGTTGTGCAGTGTGCCCCCATGCAATCCCCCCTCCCCCCCAATTCATGCTTATCTGGAACCTCAGAATGAGAGCTTATTTGGAAATAAGGTCTTTGTAGATGTAATTAGTCAAATTAAAATGAGTTCATACTGGATTAGAGTGTGCCCTGAATTCAATGACTGGTGTCTTTATATAAGAAAATAGAGAGGGAGATTTGCATATAGAGACACATGAGACAGAAGGAAAGTAGAGATTTGAGTCATGCAAGTACAGGCCAAGGAATGTCAACGTTTGTCAGCAACCATCAGAAGCTGGAATAGGCAAGAAGGATTCTTTTCTAGAGCTTTCAGAGGGAGCATGGCCTTACTGACACCTTTTGTCAACTTCTAATCTCCAAAACATTGAGAGAATAAATTTCTGTTGCATTAAGGCACCACTTTGTGGTAAATTGTTATTGTAGCCCTAGGAAATTAATACAATAATTCTACATAGAAAATGGAAACAGTTATCCAAAACTCAAATCAACTAAAAAAAACTATGATATAAAAATAAAAATATGTGTATATGAACAAATATATACCATATACCATATTTTTAGCAATGTATTGTTGTAGGTTGTTGAACACAAATTAAAAGAAAAACATTTGGCAGATTTTTTTCCAAAAAAATCACAAATAAAAGATTTGCTATATCCTCTATGATTCATATTTAGAGGTAGCCTCTAAAAATAAAATATTTGGTAATAATTGGTGATATTACATATGTCAAATATGTGGTGTCTTGAAATTATTATTTGCCCTTTTATTTGATATGTTTTGGGAACCTGTTGATTTGGTTGTTTAAAACACTTTCATTGAATGTCTTATGTGTTCTGGGCAATGTGATAAGTGCTAGAGATATAAAGATAAAAAAGACTGTCATAGTTCTAAATGGAATCAATTATATTTAAAGAAAAATGTATGAAACCAGACATCATGACTTTGAGTTTATGAATGCTTTATGGATTATTTATTGATCCTGTCCTAAGACATTAATTATACTATTTCTTTATAAGTATTTTGTAATTTATAATTATAATCCACATTTATGTACATAAATTTAAAGAATGTTCAGTCATACTTTTACTCAAGGTTATTGTACCCCTATATCACGTCTTATATTCCATTTTAGGCACTGAGGAGACCAAGGTAAATATATTCAAATTATAGAAGCTTGCAAAGAATAACCAGTTATTAAGATCTGATACCATAGATAGCAATTAAAGCAAGAAACCTGATATAATAATTCACTGTAGAGAGTAACAATGAAATAAAAAAAATTGACCTACATCTCCCATTAATATTTGTAAATATTAAGATGCATGTAATATTGAAATGTTACCTTCACTTATGATTTATTCAGATATTCAGTAAAATTTTATAATATGAAGCACTTCATCTTTTTAATAAAGTAGACAATTTTTAAATGCATGTACTAAAAAGTAGTATAAAATTTGTTAGTATTTCACACAGCTTATCCATAAAAACAGTTTAAAAAAAACCACGAAGAAACATTTCAAATAAGTAAAAGACAGAAAGAGAAAAGCAAAATTAATTAAAATAACAATATACTTTTAAATGTAAACAAATTCAATAGAAAACGAAGAAATGTAAATTTAAACAGAAAAGTTAGCCTATGAAACTGTGAGCAATAGCACCACTTGTGGACATGTTATAAAACAGGCCCTTTTGTATAGGGCTTTTGGGATAAATAATGGATATACCAGTTTAGGAAGACAGTTTATCAATATGGATAAAAATCCTCAATATTGGATAAATTTGAAGACCAGTAATTCTATCTCTATGAAATTTTCTTAAACATAAATATTTTTTAACATGCAAGGACAAGAATATTCATTAAACTGTTGTTGTATTCATACTGTATCTTTTTTAATATAGAAGGGCAAGAGTATTCATTAAACTTACTGTATTCAGACTGTATATTGTACATAACATACATTGTTGAAAAATCAGAAAAAAATAACCAAACATATTGAAATTTTAAAAAAAAAGCTTGCATTTCCACACATGGAAAAAATAAAATAAAAAACACTTGCATTTCCACAGACACATTGCTTTTTTTCCCCTGCATTGAAATTATATACGTGATTTTGAACAAAATTAGATTATATACACATAAGAATACATATACAGATGAATACTGTTTTAGAATCCATACAACTGTACTACAAAAGGCCTCAAATAACATTAAGGAATTCCATAAATAAATTATGATACATCCATAAGGATGTGTTAGCAGGGCTTATCTTACCGGTCATTTTCATCTGGACTTTTTAATTTTAGCATTTTTTGTATTTTTCACATTTTCTAGTATGGAGATAAATATTTATTTCACTTTTACTCAGCAGAAAAAACATGCATGTTGTATTAATTTAGAATGTAAGGTAGCAATAAATCTGTTTAAACATTTTGAAGGCCTTCCCTGCTTATCACACACCTCCACACCCATGTTATTTAGAGGCACAGCTATATTAAGTTTATTAGACCCCAAAGAATTTTGTGTAAATATATTCCATATATTATCCTCTAAATTGAATTTGCTCCTTTGGAAAAATATCAATTGACTATATTATGTACGGGTCTAGTTCTGAACTCTACATTCTTTTCCATTGATCTATCTATCTTTATGCCAGTACCGTATTTTATTAATTATTGTAGCTTTATAACAAATCTTCCAATTTTTTTCTTTTATCAAAGCTCTTTGTCTATTCTAGATCCTTTGCATTTTAATATGCATTTCAGTTTATCAATTTCTACAAAACAGACTCTAAAGATTTTGATTGGAATTATGTTAAATCTATATATTAAGTTAGGAAAAATTGAAATAATATAATAAGTTTATTGGCTCTCTTGATCCATGAATGTGTTATCTCTCTAATTACTTAGGTCTCTTATAATTTCTTTAAGCAATGCTTTGTATTTCTCAGTGTATAGGAGTTGGAAATTTTTTGTCTGATTTATCCCTAGGTATTTCATATTTTTGATGCTATTGTAAGTGGTAATTCTGATTCCTGATATTTTAATTTGCATCTTCTCTCTCTCAACCTAAAGTGGTTGCTTTAGGATTTATATAAATCTTTAACTTACCACACTCTATCTTAAGCAATATTATCCCATTTTGTGGTTAACATAAGAACCTCACAACTGCATACTTCCATTTTTCCCTCCCAGCACTTAGTGATATTTTTGTTGAAAATGAATACAAAAGCAGCCCCTGATGTCCAAGAACTTATCTGATTCTTACAGTTAAACAGAGCTGTTTTACAAACTGATCTGAAACTTACAACTAAATAATTTTGTTCTTTTCTCGAACATAACAATATCACAGAATATCTATATCAAATTAGGTCATTCTTTGTCTGTGATAAAATGAGACAACACAAGGTCATTAAGCAATCCACAAATCACCAAACATTCCTCTCTCTCACTAAAGAAGAGACTGCTATTTCTTTACTAATTACAAATTTATGCCCATTCATGTCTGCCCTTCTTTAAACAAGACTTATTGAGATACTCAATTATATAATTGTACTTTCAAATGCTATAATTGGTTCTTTCTAACACTGTCTTACTGAGAAGCCTATAGTATGTGTGCTCCTTCATTGCTATGAGGAAAAAACCCAAGTTGTTTAACTGCAGGATTTTCCTTGTGGTGTTTGGCTGAAAGGCAGTGACATTTTCAAATATTTTCTTCTACATATGTTATAAAACCAGAATACATTTGGTGAGGATGTAGAATGAATACAAGAACTCATATGCTCTCAGTGAGAATAAGTATTTCTTACAGACATTTTGACCATCATTTCGGCATTATCTTATAAAATTGATGTAAACTATTTACAGCACCATACACCAAGAAATATACTTCAGGGATGTGCACCAGATAACATCTAAGAATATATCCACAGTAATTCTGTTTACAATAGGAAAATGCTGGAACAAACTGTTTCCATCAATAAAAAAATGGATAAATAAATCACAATGGTCATATAATAAATATTAAGGAAATATAGTCATGTATTAAAATGGGTAAATCTCATTTTCAGTCAGAGAAGAAAATAAACACATGATACTGCTAAATATAAAGAACAAAATATACAAAACTAAACAGTATGCAGTTAGATACATAGATTGGTATTAAAATTGTAACCACAAAATTATAAATGCAAAATTTTGACAAACTATTTTCCCTGGCTGAGAAGACAGAGAGTTGTAATCAGTAATTTGCATAAAGCTTCTTAAAAATATTACTTTGCCACTTCCATATTTTTAGCTTGAGTTTTGAATTAATGGGTTTTTAATTTAATTTAGTCATACATGTATTATGTGTATATATATGTGTATATATATGTATTTTGTGTCAGGTATATTTGTCTACATGTGTATTTTCTTATAGTAAAAGGAAAAATATCCACTTGCAGGTGACAATAAAAATTATCCACAAATTGAAAATAGGATATAAATTGACTATATAATCTTTAAAGACCGTGCTAGTAGATTTTCTAATGAGGTAGGTGCCTGAGGGTTATCTCACCCTTTGGAGGAATGCAATTTTGCACAATTGTTTGGGGCTTGAACATTTTATAATTCTGTAGAATGGATAAAGTGTGATTTTTTTTCCATCCAGTAGCGTGAAGATATTCCCAAATGTTATCAAAAACCAGTTTAGTTTGTAACTTATTGATCTTACTTCATTGTTCCTTTTCTTCACTAACAATACAGTGTAGTTCTGAAGTCTTTTTTATGGCTAGCTCTATATCCTGCCGGTCTCTCATTAACCAGTTAAATAAAATTTTGACACAAGCTTTCTCTTCGAGAATTAGGTTTTTAACATTTTGCAAATTGTAATTGGCAGTTCTAGAAGATGGACTGAGATGTTATTCTTACAAAATTTCACTGGATTGGAAAATGGTCCTTCAATCAACGAATTTTGGAAGTGCATCTTTGAAATCCCTGACCTTTCTGACTGGTGAGTTCTTGCTGAGTTGTGGCAGAATGGCCTTATTTTCAGAGCTCCATGATGTTAAAGTCTGATGACCTAGGGCATTTGTTCTTTCAAAAATCAGAAACTGAAAAATCTATCAATAGTGACAAAAAGCGATTTGAACAGTCCTGATTTATTCTGTTTATTATCTTTCAAATTAGATGCCTGAAAAGTCTAGTCTGGTTTGGTCTTGGAGTTCACAGAGGCAATTTTGCCTTGAGTCAGAACCTGGAGTTCTGCTTGGATATCTGCCTTTTCAGTTTTGGAACTGGTTTCCTGGATGTGGTTCCACTGTTTCAGTGTGAATTCTGAATGCCTCAAAAGGTGAACTAAAGTAGTGAACTTTCCAGATATCTGCTAGTGTTGCCTTTGTTTAAGGAATTTCACAAGTTGAGATCTTGACATCCCAAAGTTAATGGGATAAGAAGTGGCAGCATGTAGGGTTCTGAATATCTTGCTTCTGAAGAATGCATGTAATGTTTGTACGTGGTTTAATTGGGGTAAGAAATTATCCTTCCCTAGAGGTATGCCTACTTGAAAGGGTTTCTGTCTGTTTTTTAAACTTCACAGGAGTTGTTTTCATATCCTTCTGTTCCTGTATTTTATTTCATCCATGGATGAAATGGTGTGCCAGTTTGGATATTTTATATCCCCCCAAATGCCATGTTCTTTCATACAATCTTGTGGGCGCAGATGCATTAGTGTTGATTAGGTTGGAATCCTTTGATTGAGTGTTTCCATGGAGATGTGACTCAATCAACTGTGAGTGAAATGTCTGATTGGATAATTTCCATGGAGATATGGACCCCAGCCATTCAGGGTGGCTCTTAATTAAATAACTGGAGTCCTACATAAGAAGCTCAGACAAAAGGAGCTTGCTGCTGCAGCCTAGAGAGAAGCGTCCTGGGAGGAAGCCCTTTTGAAACCAGAACTCTGGAGCAGACACCAGCCACATGCCTTCCCAGCTAACAGAGGTTTTCCGGATGCCAATGGCCATCCTCCAGTGAAGGTATCCGATTGTTGATGCCTTACCTTGGATATTTTATGGCCTTAAGACCATAACTGTGTAACCAAATATACCCCTTTATAAAAGCCAATCCATTTCTGGTATTTTGCATAATGGCAGCATTAACAAACCAGAACAAATGGTAAAACCAAAGTAGCAAACTCATTGTGATCTTGGACAGTTGTATATTTGCAAAAGAAAAGAGTCTTTGTTCCTTGTTGTGTTAGTATTACTGTGAAATATTTTCCTGGGAAACACCTTAAATTATGGTTATTTAAATGAAAAGAAGCTTCTATTTTGATTGGCTAATAAAAAAATAAATGCTTGTATAAATCAAATAGAAGGTAATTTGAAGAAGAAAAAGCCACATTTCTAATATTTTAAATATTCAGGCCTATTCTGAAAAATACATTCTCCCATAACTGCTAGCTCAAATGCTAATTTTGAAAATTCTGTGTGCAATGTAGTTCAAGTATGTTCCAGTTTGCTAGAACTGCCGTTATGCAAAATACTAGAAATTGATTGGCTTTTTTTATAAAGGGGATTTATTAGGTTACAAATTTACAGTTTGAGGGCCATGAAAATATCCAAATTAAGGCATCAACAAGAGGATACCTTCACTGAAGAATGGTTGATGGCATCCAGAAAACTTCTGTTTGCTGGGAAGGCACACGGCTGGTGTCTGCTAATCTTTTGCTCTGGGGTTCTGGTTTCAAAATTGCTGTTTCCAAAATGTCTCTGGACTAGCATCTCCTAATATCTCCAATCATTTCCAAGCATCAGCTCCCAAGTGTGTCTGCAGAGGTCTCTCTCAGCTGCTCTTGGGATGTTTTGTCTTCTCTTAGCTTCTCTGGAGCAAACTCTGGGCTAGCATCTCAAAGCATCAACAAGTGTCTGGGTCTAGTCCTTCTCTTTAAAAAGACTAATCAAGAGCCATGCTGAATGGGTGGGGCCAGGCCTCCATGGAAAGAGTCTATCAAAAGTAGCATCTATAGTTGGGTGAGTCACATCTCCATGGAAACAACCTAATCCAAATATCCCATAAGTTTGGATTAAAATATGGCTTTTGGAGGAACATAATATATCCACATCAGCACATTCCACCCCCTGCACCCCAAAAAGACATGTTCTTTCCATATACAAAATGCATTCATTTCATCACAATATCACAGAAACTTAAATCATTTTGGCAACAATAGGTAAGTACAAGAACTTATCAAATTCAGTTTCAGGCATGGTCTGTGCTAAGGCAAAATTCTCCTCCAGCTGTGGACCTGTGAAACTTAGAACAAGTTATCTGCTGCCAATATACAAAGGAGGGACAGTCACAGGATAAACATTCCCATTACCACAGGAAGAAATTGGAGGGAAAACAGGGATCAAAGATCTGAAACATTTCCTAAAACTTGCAGGGCAAACTTCTTTAGATTTCAAAGTCTGAGAGTCATTTATAGAATGATATTTTATCACTGGGGCTTGAGAGAACAGGACTCCAACCCTTTCCAAAGTTAACCAGGCAGCCTTCTCTCTCCAAATGCTAAGGTGGGTGCCCTGACATATTCATGCATTGGAGAGAACACCTTCTTGACTCCACCTTCTCAAACATTGGGGCACCACCTGGACTCTGCATCTCCAGGGCAAAGGCTCTCCCCTCTCCAAACAGTGGGGTCATGGCCAGGATTTCCCCAATCTCTGGGGAATGTGCTCCACCCTCTCTGAGGCCTGAGACAGCAGCACTCTTCCTGAGCATCAAGGCAGAATGCCTGCCCTCTGCCTGTGGGGTAAATTCATCCTTTCCACAGGCATGGGTTGCTCTGATCTCCTTGCCCAATATTTCTTTACTCCAGCCTTCAACTTCCATGGTTGTGTCTTTGAAGAAATTTTTCCTTCAATTTGTTCCTTCTCCATTCCCACCAGTCCAGACTAGCAGTGGTTCCATCTATACAGATCTCTCAAAAATGTTGGTTTGGCATGCAGCTTACAGGGGTCAAAGCCATCAGACAATAGGACTTTCCACAAATCCTTTCTGGACAACACCATCTCCAATCCTGGCTTGTAATGAAATGACTGGCTGGTTCTATGATTGGTTAAATCCTCACGTGGGGCACTATCCTCTAGGGTCTCATTTCCTGGAAGCCCAGAATTTTCCAAATCATCAATTTCTGTTTTTTTTTTTTTTTGTACCCAAGAGTTCAGTTTTTAGCCTCTTTCCTGTTACATTTTACTATAAGCTGCAAGAAGAAGCCAGGCTGTATTTTGGACATTTAGTTTCAAAATCTCTTCAGCTAAGTATCCCAGCTTGTCACATTCAAAGTCTGCCTTCCATGTGACACCAGGACTCAATTTTGCCAAATTCTCTGCTACTTTAAAACAAGGATCACCTTTCTTCCAGTTGGCAATGATACATTCATCAGTTCTGTTTAAGGCCTCATCAGAAGTATCTTTAGAAGCCACATTACTATGAACAGTCTCTTCAAAGCAGACTAGGCCTTTCTATCATGGTCCTCACAATTCTTCCAGAATCTTCCCCTTATCCATGTAAAAAGCTGTTCCAACATGTTTGGTATTTGCAAATTCAGCAGCACCCTACTCTTCTGGCACCCAAATCTGTTCTGGTTTGCTGGAGCTGCCATTATGCAAAACACCAGAAATGGATTGGCATATATATATATATATATATATATATTTCACTGAGATTGTTCAGATATCATACAACTATCCAAAGATCCAAAGTGTACAATCAATTGTCCACGACAACACCATACAGCTGTGCATCCATCAACACAATTATTTTTCAATTTTTAGAACATTTTCACTACTCCAGAAAAGAAATAAAGACAAAAAAAAGGAAACTCAGATCCTCTCATACCCCTAACCATGCCCCCCCCCTCCATTATTGATTCATAGTTTTGGTATAGTACATTTGTTACTGTTGATGAAAGAATGTTAAAATACTACTAACTGTAGTATATAGTTTGCAATAGGTATATATTTTTTCCCTATATACCTCTCTGTTATTAACCTCCAGTTATAGTGACATACATTTGTTCTAGTTCATGAGAGAGATTTCTAATATTTGTATAGTTAATCATGGACATTGTCCACCACAAGATTCACTGTTTTATGCATTCCCATCTTTTAACCTCCAACTTTCCTTCTGGTGACATGCATGACTCTGAGCTTACCCTTTCCACCACATTCACACACCTTTTAGCACTGTTAGTTATTCTCAATACATGCTACCATCACCCCTGTCTATTTCCAAATATTTGGGTTCACCCTATTTGAACATTCCGCTCATAATAAGCAACTGCTTCCCATTCTTTAGCCTCATTCTGTATCCTGGTAACTTACATTTCATGTCTATGAGTTTACATATTGTAATTAGTTCATGTCAGTGAGACTCTGCAATATTTGCCTTTATGTGTCTGTCTTACTTCACTCAGTATAGTGCCCTCAAGGTTTCTTCATCAACCCATTTCTTTTAAGATGGTTTTGTTCAAACACTAAATATTCTGTCCTAAGTAAACAATCATTGGTTCCCTGTATAGTTATGTATTTATGTATTGAGCACCATCGCCACTCTCTATATAAGGACATTTCTTCCACAAAGATGGAGGGAGATGCAAAAGAAAAAGGGAAGAGAAGGAGAGAAAAACAAACAAACATAAAACTTGATAGCTGGAAAGCGACAAAAGGAAAGATAGCACTAACCTAAAGTAGAATACAGAGTCAGACAACATCACCAATGCCAGGAGTCCCATACCCTTCCCCTATTCCCCACCCCCCCCCATATACATTTAGCTTTGGTATATTGCTTTTGTTACATTAAAGGAAGCATAATACAATGTTTCTGTTAATTCTAGCCTCTAGCTTGCATTGATTGTATTTTCCTCCCAATCCCACCCTATTTTTAACACCTTGCAATGTTGACATTCATTTGTTCTACCTCATGTAAAACCATATTTGTACCTTTTATTACAATCTTTGAGCACCCTAGGTTTCCCTGAGTTACACAGTCCCAGTCTCTATCATTCATCTTTTGTTCTGGTGTCCCACATGATCCCAGCCTTCCTCTTTCAACCATATTCACAGTCATCTTTGTTCAGTGTACTTATATTGCTGTGCTACTATCTTCCAAAATTGTTTTCCAAACCTCTCACTCCTGTCTTTTCCTTTCTGTTTGCAGTGCTTCCTTTAGTGTTTCCTGTACAGCAGGTATCTTGTTCACAAACTCTGTCATTGTCTGTCAGAGAATATTTTAAGCTTTCCCTCATGTCTGAAGGATAGTTTTGCCAGATATAGGATTCTTTGTTGGTGGTTTTTCTCTTTCAGTATCTTAAATATATCATCCCACTTCCTTCTTGACTCCACGGTCTCTATTGAGAAATCCACACATAGTCTTATCAAGCTTCCTTTGTATGTGACAGATCGTTTCTCTCTTGCTGCTTTCAGGATTCTCTCTTTATCTTTGACGTTTGATAATCTGATTATTAACTGTCTTGGCATAGGCCTATTAAGATCTGTTCTGTTTGGGGTACGCTGTGCTTCTTGGATCCATAATTTTATGTCTTTCATAAGAGATGGGAAATTTTCATTGATTAGTTCCTCTAGTATTGTTTCTGCCCCTTTTCCCTTCTCTTCTCCTTCTGGGATACCAATGAGATGTAAATTCTTGCTTTTCATTTTGTCTTTAAGTTCCTGGAGATGTTGCTTGTATTTTTCCGTTCTTTTCTCTATCTATTCTTTTGTGTGTAGGCTTTCAGGTACCTTGTTCTCCAGTTCCTGAGTGTTTTCTTCTGCCTCTTGAGATCTGCTGTTGTATGTTTCCATTGTATCTTTCATCTCTTGTGTTGTGCCTTTCATTTCCATAGATTCCACCAGTTGGTTTTTTGAGCTTTCAATTTCTACCTTATGTATATCCTGTGTTTTCATTATACGGTTCAGCTCTTTTGCCATATCTTCCCTAAACTTTTTGAATTGACTTATCATTAGTTGTTTCAATTCCTGCATCACAGTTGAAGTACAAGTTTCATTCCTCTGACCAGGCCATAACCTCATTTTTCTTGGTGTAGGTTGTAGTTTTCTGTTGTCTAGGCATGGTTTCCTTGGTTACACCAATCAGGCCTCCCCAGACCAGAATGGGCTAAGGTCCCAGAAGGAAGAAATATTCAGTATCCGTTTTCCCTGAGGGTGTGTCTTAGAAAATTGGTACACCCTCTGATGTCTCTGGTCACTGTGCTTTTCTGCCCAGCAGGTGGCACCTTTTAGCCTATAATTCTTGACTGGTGTAAGGAAGTGTGGCTCTTTTTCCCCAAGTTCTGAATGAAAGGAAGATAGTAAAGCTGGCCCCACCCCTTTCCTCTTAGAGAAGATAGACCCCCTACGCAGAGGTTATTAGCATTTCAATGGTCTCTCTCTGCCTGTGCTATACCCTTGTCTGGGTCACAGAACTGGGAACTGGAAATGGCTGAGGCTTTCTCCACTGAGTAGAAAGAGGAACAGAGTGTCCCCTTTAGAGCTAGTCCAAGGCAACCCTCCAGCTCTCCAAGGTCAGTCATCACCCAAAGCCTCTGTCTGCTTGTTGGGGATTTGTACCTTGTAGTGAGCAGTTCACACTCACTAATTAAAAACCCAGTTGGAGCTCAGCTGAGCTAATATTCACTTGCTGGGGGAAAGCTTCTCTCTGGCACCATGAGGCTCTGCAGCTCAGGCTGTGGGTGGAGGGGTCTCCCGATTTGGAGCCACAGTTTTTACTTACAGATTTTATGCTGTGATCTTGGGCATTCTTCCCAATTCAGGTTGGAGTGTGATGAGTGGATGGTCACGTTTGTCCCCCCGCATTTATTCTGGATTATTTACTAGTTGTTTCTGTGTTTTTTTAGTTCTTCCAGGGGGACTTCTTAGCTTCCACTCCTCTCTATGCGCCATCTTAGATTGAGCCGATTGGCTTTTTTTATAAAGGGGGTTTATTAAGTTACAAATTTATAGTCCAAAGTCCATGAAAACATCCAAATTAAGGCATCAACAAGAGGAAAACTTCACTGAAGAATGGCTGACGATATCTGGAAAACCTTTGTTAGCTGGGAAGGCATGTGGCTAGTATCTGCTGTTCCTTTGCTCTGGGATTCTGGTTTCAAAGTGTCTCCAAAATGTCTCTGGACTAGCATCTCCAAATGTCTCCAAGCATCTCTATGAGTCAGCTCCCAAGCATGTCTCCAAAAATCCCTCTCAGCTTCTTTTGGGGTGTTTTGTCCTTTCTTAGCTTCTCTGGAGTAAACTCTGGGCTAGCATCTCAAAGCATCAGCAAAAGTCTGGGTCTGAGTTGGCTCTTTAAAAGTACTACAGTAAGCTAATCAAGAGCCATGCTGAATGCATAAGGCCACACCTCCATGGAAATAATCTAATCAAAAGTGTCACCTGCCGTTGGGTAAGTCACATCTCCATGGAAACAACCTAATCCAAATATCCCACAAGATTGGATTAAAATATGGCTTTTAGGGGAACATTATATATCTAACCCTGCCCAAAGTATATATTTAAAATTTTTAAAGCTTGCTTTTTTTTTTTTTCCACATGGAGATCCTCTTTAATCTAAAATTCTTAAACTTCCTAATTTAATTTTATATCTTGACTAATATAACACTACTTTCAAGTAATAAGTTATGAAAATATAAATAATTTTTTCAACAAAATTTTATTATAATTTTGACAAAGTTTTTTATATCTAGTGTAGCAGCCAGCTATTACTGGGTAACAAACCACCAAAAACTCAGTTGAATTCCATTCCAAGCTTTGATTTTCATGTTTGCTGGTTTCTCGGTAAGATAGAGCATCTCTTTTTAGACTGAGGATCTGAAGATTGGCTTCTTTTGAGTTGCAGGTTATACAGGTTAGTGAGGCTGTGTCTGTCCCAGTTATTGTTCATTATTCTGGGGCAAGGGCTAGCCAGAATATACTCTTCTCAAGGCAATAGCAGAGATATACACAAGTAAGTCCTTCCACTAGAGCACAATTCAAATATTTGCTCCCATTGCTATCATAGGCTAAAGCCCAGTATCAACAGGGCAAAAAATATTCTCTACTGTATTGAGAGGGAGAAGTACATATCTTTTGTATCTATTACTATGACAAGTAATAATTGTGTTGCTTATTGATGTGTCAGTTTAAATTTAATTTCCATGATCCTTAGTTAACTCTAAAAACTTGGAAGTAATTAATGAATAATCCTTGGATCCCTGGACAATGTCTAAAATGCTAGAATAGAAAAATCATTATACATTTCATAGGAAACTTTAGAAAGGAAAAGACAAAATGCATAGATATCTCTGGACCATGTAAGTATTTATGATAGGCAAAATTCTAATATGATCCTCTATTACCCATGTATTTTTGTTTTCCTGACTGATAAAACAAATACCATGCAATGGGTTGGTTTGAAAAATAGGAATTTATTGGTTCATGGTTTAGAGGCTGGAAGAAATCCAAAATCAAGGTGTTATCATGACAATGCTTTCATCTAGAAGACTATGGCTTTCTGGGGCTGGCTGCTACCAACCCTTGGCCTTCGTATTTTCTGTTACATGGAAATGCACATGGTGGCCTCTCTTAGCTTCTTTCTTCTCTTCTGGGTTCTGTGACTTTCAGGTTCTGGCTGCTCCTTCTGCCTTCTCTCTCTCAGTGGCTTTCCCTATAAGGCCTTCAGTAATGGATTTAAAACCCATCCTAATTCAGTTGGAGTAATGTCAAAAAAAAAAGTCCTGTTTATAAGGGTTCACATGCACAGAAATGGATTAAGTTTAAGAGCATGCTTTTACTAGGGTACATAGCTCCCAGCCACCACACCATGCTCTTGTATAATCCTCTCACCTGTGAGACCTATCAATATGGTGGACTGGCCACTCTTGTGATTACCTTACCTTATATAAAGCCCTGTTACAGCAAAATGAGGAGAGATCCCTGCTGGCTTTGAAGTAAGCTGCCATGTTGTAAGAGGGCCATGTGTCTAGAACCTAAGGGTGGCCTCTAGGAGATAAAAGCGTTTCCCAGTTGATAGCCAGCAAGGAAACAGGGACTTCAGTTGTACAGTCAGAAAGAAATGAATTCTACCAACAATTTCTATGAACTTAGAAAAAGGCTACAAATTTCATCTAAAATCATAATCCTGGCTGACATCTTGATTTCAGCCCACTGAGACTCTGAGCAGAAAACTAAGCTAACCCATCTGGGACTCAGGATCCACGGAAACCAGGAAATGATAAATTTGTATTATTTTAAACTTCAGAGTTTGTGGTAATTTGTCATACAGTAATAAAAATTATTAAAGTATACATACTATATGTTTTTTTCTTTATTAGAGAGTTTGTGTGTTTACAGAACAAGCATGGATAAATCACACTATTCCTATATACTACCCTCTTATTAACACCTTGCATTGGTGTTGAATATTTGTTACAATCAATGATAGTGCATTTTTATAGTTGTACTATTAACTGTAGTCCATGGTTTAATTTAGGGTTCACTCTGTAGTGTAGATTCATGGTTTTTTAAAAATTTTTATTCTGTTACCATAAATGCAATCCAGCATTTCACCTTTTAATCACATACAGATATGCATATATTTCAGTGCTGTTAATTAAGTTCAAAATGTTTGCTATAATTGCCACCATCCATTACAAAAACATTTCCATCATTCCAAACAGGAACGCTGTACATTTTAAGCCTCAACTTCTCGTTCCCTGTTCCCAACCCACGCCCTGGTAACCTATATTCTAGATTCTGATTCTATAAGTTTGCTTATTTTACTTCAAATCAGTGAGATTATCCAGTGTGTATCTTTTTGTGTCTAACTTATTTCACTCAACACTATGTCTTCAAGGTTCATACATGTTGTCACATGTGTCAGGACCTCATTCCTTTTTATGGCTAAATAATCTCATTGTGTGTATATACCACATTTTATTTATATTTTTTTACACTTTAAGAAATTTAAATAGATATGTGTGACTGTAGGGGTTTTATTATGTGTATTTGTGAGCTATGTTGGTTTATTAAGATGTTTATGAATGACAGATATAATTACCTATTTCCCCATTTCTCTGCCTGTAGGAAATAGAAGTTAATTATTTTGGCTACAATTTTAATTAATATGACTAATTGAGACTGTAATAAAACCAATGATATTAGATAAGTGCAAATGTATGTTGAAAATGTGCTGGTCTGTGTGTGAATGTGTGTGTATTTAATCAGGAATGTAGCTTCTGATTATCCAAAGAAAGAGAGAGTAGTCTCTTAAAGTAAAAATGAGTGGTTGTGCCAGAAGGTGAAAGAAGATATTAAAAGATAAACATGCAGCGGTAGAGTAGTACAGTAAATTGTAGACAGTTTGAAGGAAAGTGAATTTCATGTCTTGATTCAAATACCTGCAAATAATGACTCTAAGAAGAAGCATTGAACTGTGTTAAAATTTTCACAAATTTGGCTGTTTGGATGGGTTTATTCAAAAGAAAAATAAAATCTTATGAATTCTTTACCACAAATAGTTACATTTATGCAAGTCTAGATTTTGGTGTTTTTGTTTTCTGTTTTTTGTTTTTTTTCTTTTCTTTGCTTATTCAGCCTGCTCTTAAGGAGAGACGGTTTAATCTGCCCAGGTATAAGAAGTTTCTTTTCTTACCAGAATAACTTTCTGTGCCTTTATGTTAACTTTGTCTTACTCTTAATGATTTAAAACACACAAGCAAAAAAGAAACAAATTAACAAACGACAGAATTTCCTAATTCCTTATACAGGCAAAAATCTTTACAATCATATTACTTCTGCTATATGTTTTTTCAGTTTTATTGAGATATATTCATATACCACACAGTCATCCATGGTGTATAATCAGCTGTTCACAGTGCCATCTTACAGTTGTGCAATCATCACCCCAAACTATTTTTGAACATTTTCCTTACACCAGAAAGAATCAGAATAAAAATAAAAATAAAAATAAAAATAAAAAAAGAACACCCGAATCACTCTCCCATCCCACCCTATTTTTCATTTAGGTTTTGTCTGCATTTTTCTACTCATTCATCCTACACTGGATAAAGGGAGTGCAATCCACAAGGTTTTCATAATCACACTGTCAGCCCTTGTAAGCTACATTGTTACACAATCATCTTCAAGAGTCAAGGCTACTGGGTTGGAATTTTGTAGTTTCAGGTATTTACTTCTAGCTATTCCAGTATACTAAAACCTAAAATGTGTTATCTATATAGTGTGTAAGAATGTCCACCAGAGTGACCTCTTGACTCCATTTGAAATCTCTCAGCCACTGAAGCTTTATTTTATTTCATTTCGCATCCCCCTTTTGGTCAAGATGTTCTTGATTCCATGATGCTGGGTCCAGATTCATCCTGGGGAGTCACATCCTGCATTGCCAGGGAGATTTACACACCTGGAAGTCAGGTCCCACATAGGGGGGAGTGCAGTGAGATCATCTGCCAAAGTGGCTTAGTTAGAGAGAGAGGGTCACATCTGAGCAACAAAGAGGCACTCAGGGGGAGACTCATAGGCACAATTATAAGCAGGTTTAGCCTCTCCTTGCAGCAAAAAGCTTCATAGGGGCCAATCCCAAGACAGAGGGCTCAGCACATCAAGCCATCAGTCCCCAATATTTGTGAGAGCATCAGCAACAATCCAGGTGAGGAAGTCCAACACCTCTGCATTCTACCCCAGCTCTTCAAGGGGGCCTCAAATACATATTTTTATTCTCCACCCAAATTACTTTAGGATGTGCTGCTATTTCATTCTAATCTATACAGACCTACCATAGCTCACTTCTTATTCAAAGTTCATGTAATTGTAGTGTTTGAACAAACTGACTGTAGAAGTTATATTTTATAGAAAATATAGATCCTACACCAAGTAAAGAACTCTTCCCTTGGCCTCACATGAAAGTTGACATTTTAACACACAGTTTCAAACTTTACCCTTTGGCCTGATTTGTTCTAGTTTTAACCAGATCTGCTTTATTCATATCTCTAATTGAAGTCTGGGCCCTACTTCAGCTTTCTTTTTTAACAGT
The DNA here is from genome assembly GCF_015220235.1 of Choloepus didactylus. Taxonomy (NCBI): domain Eukaryota; kingdom Metazoa; phylum Chordata; class Mammalia; order Pilosa; family Megalonychidae; genus Choloepus; species Choloepus didactylus. The sequence continues at coordinate 180,385,289 of NC_051310.1, read as the reverse complement.
TGCTGTATGTGTTAATACTGATATTCATATCTGCTGGGCTCTAGCTCTGAGTTTCAGGTGTAACACAGATACACAAAATTCCATAGACTTATCAGGTTATACACTAAGGGATAAGCATCTCAGAGACTGGAGATAGCCATTGCAATTCAGGAATAGATTTGACTTCTCTAAGAGCTTACAAGTTAGGGACCATTACAATAATCATTTCCCTGTTAGGCTATGCTCTAAGATTCAATTCTGAGTTTACACATTGCAGTTAGTCCATACTGGTGAGGCATTACAGTGTTTGCCTTGGTTTCTGGTGTACTTCACTTAACATGCTGTCTACAGGATCCATTCACCTTGTTGTGTATCTCACAGCTTCACTCCTTCTTGTAGTTGCTCAATATTCCATTGTATGCATACACCACAGTTCACCATTCTGTTCCTCAGTCAGTGTACCCTTAGGCCAACTCCACCCATTGCAAATCATGAATACTGCCTCCATAAACACCAGTGTGCAAGTGTCCATTCATGTCTCTGCTCTTGGATCTTCCAAATATATACCCCATAATGAAGTTGTAGGACCTTACGGCCCCACATGCTTAGCTTCTTGTGGAGCCACCACAGTGATCTCCAGAAAGGTTACATGATTCTGCCTCCTCAACTGTAAATAGGTACATCCCTCTCTCCATGTTTTCTCCAGCACTTTTACCTCTATTTATATTTTTTCCTACGATCTTATGTTATATTCATATAACATACAGCCATCCACAGTGTACAATCAGTTGTTCATGGCATCATCAAATAGTTGTACATTTATCACCACAGTCAGCACTTGAACATATTGATTACTATGTTCTACCAAGAATCCCATATCCCTCCCTTATATCCCCCTCTCATACACATTCAACTTTCATATATTGCCTTTGTTACATTTAATGGAAATATATTGGAATGTTACTGTTGACCATATTGCTTTGATTATGTTTTTTCCCAAATACCATCCCTTTTTCAACACTCTGCATGATTGACATTCATTTGTTCTTCCACATATGAGAACATTTTTATATTTGTACATTTAGCAACAGCAATTGGCCACTAGTTTTGCCAAGTTATATAGTCCCAATCTTCATCATCTATCTTTACCTCTGGTGTCATACATTCCCCTATCCCAACTCTTTCAGCTTTACTCACAGACATCTTTGTTCCATGTACTTACAATATTTTGCTACCATTACACAGTATTATGCTATCTATTTCTGGATCTATACAATCAATCCTGCTGAACATTTCTGTAGTCCTTCAGCATCAAATGCCTGATCTCTACCCTCTTTCTATCTCATGGTAGCCTGTGTTACCAGCTTTTAACTCTCAAAGTTTGCTCATTATTGTTATTTCAAATTAGTGAGATCATACAGTTTTTTCATTTTGTTTCTGGCTAACTTCACTCAACATAATATCCTCAAGGTTCATCCGCATTATTATATGTTCCATGTCTTTGTTCTGTCTTACAGCTGCATAATATTCTACCATATGTATATACCACATTTTGCTTATCCACTCATCCACTGATGGACATTTGAGCTGCTTCCATCTCTTGGCAAACGTGAATAATGTTGCAGTAAACATCAGTTTACAAATGTCCATTTGTGTCTTAGCTTTCAGTTCCTTTGTGTATATACCTAGCAATGGAATAGCTGGGTCATACAGCAAATCTATACTTAGCTTCTTCAGGAACCTCCACACTGTCTTCCAGAGTGATTGCACCATTCTACATTCTCACCAGCAGTGAATAAGTGTGCCTCCTTCTCCACATCCTCTCCAGCACTTGTCATTTTCTGTTTTTTGGATAATGGCTGCTATGGTAGGGGTGAGATGGTATCTCATTGTGGTTTTGATTTGCATTTCCCTAATAGCCAGTGAAGTTGAGCATTTTTTTCCATGTGTTTTTGAACCATTTATATCTCCTCTTTGGAAAAGTGTCTGTCCATGTCTTTTGCCCATTTTTTAATTGGGTTGTTTGTCTTTCTGTTGTTGAGTTGTAGGATTGCTTTATATATTTGGGATATTAAACCCTTATCTGACATATGGTTTCCAAATATTGCCTCCCATTATGCAGGCTGCCTTTTTACTTTTCTAACAAAGTCCTTTGAGGTACAAAAGTGTTTGATTTTGAGGAGATCCCATTTGTCTATTTGTTCTTTGGTTTCTCGCACTTTGGGTGTAAGGTCTAGGAACACACCTCCTATCACAAGGTCTTTAAGATAGTGCCCTACATTTTCTTCTAAGAGTCTTATGGTCTTAGTGATTATGTTTAGGTCTTTGATCCAATTAGAGTTAATTTTTGTATAAGGTGTGAGGTAGGAGTCCTCTTTCATTATTTTGGAAATGGATAGCCAATTCTCCAATTACCATTTATTGAAGAGGCTGCTCTGTCCCAGTTGATTTGGGTTGACTGCTTTATCAAAGATCAATTGTCCATAGACACGAGAGTCTATTTCTGAACACTCAATTTGATTCTATTGGTCGGTATCTTTGTCCTTATGCCAGCATCATACTGTTTTGAGCATTGTAGTTTTGTAATATGATTCAGAGTCAGGTAGTGTGAGACCTCCCACTTCGTTCCTCTTTCTCAATATATTTTTGGCTATATGGGGCACATTGCCCTTCCAAATAAATTTGGTTATTGGTTTTTCTATTTCTGCAAAGTAAGTTGTTGGGGTTTTGATTGGTATCGCATCGAATCTATAAATCAGTTTAGGTAGAGTTGACATCTTAATTATATTTAGTCTTCCAATTCATGAACACAGTATGTTCTTCCATTTTTTTAGGTCATGTTCAATTTCTTTTAGCAGTTTCTTGTAATTTTCTTTTTATAGGTCTTGTGTGCCCTTCATTAAGTTTATTCCTAAATACTTGATTCTTTTGGATGCTATTATAAATGGAATTTTTTTTTATTTCTTCCTCTTGTTGCACCTTACCTGTTTATAAGAACACTACAGATTTTTGCTTGTTGATCTTGTAGCCTGCCACTTTGATGTATTCATTGATTAGCTCTAATAGCTTTGCTGTAGAATTTTCTGGATTTTCTACATATAGAATCATGTCATCTGCAAACAATGAAAGTTTTACTTCTTTCTCTCCAATTTGGATGCCTTTTATTTCTTTTTCTTGCCTGATTGCTCTAGCTAGAACTTCCCGCACAATGTTGAATAACAACAATGACAGTGGGTATCCCTGTCTTGTTCCAGACCTTAGAGGGAAAGTTTTCAGTCTCTCTCAGTGTCTGTTTATCTGAGAATATTTTAATCTCTCCCTCATTTTTGAAGGACAGTTTTGCTGGGTATAGGATTCTTGGTTGGCAGTTCTTCTCTTTCAGTATGTTAAATATATCACACCACTGTCTTCTCACCTCCATGGTTTCTGTGGTGAAATCTGTGCATAGTCTTATCAAGCTTCCCTTGTATGTGATGGATTGCTTTTCTCTTGCTGCTTTCAAAATTCTCTCTTTGCCTTTGACATTGGACAATCTGATCAGTGTCTTGGGGTACATCTATTGGGGTCTATTCTGTTTGGGGTGCACTGAACTTCTTGAATCTCTAATTTTCTGTCTTTAATAAGAGTTGGGAAATTTTCAGTGATTATTTCTTCTATTATTCTTTTCCCTCTTTCCCCCTCTCTTCTCCCTCTGGGACACCCATGGCACATATGTTGTGTGTTTCATGTTGTCACTCAGCTCCCTAAGACCCTGCTCATATTTTTCCATTCTTTTCACCATCTGTTCTTTCATCTGTGTGAATTCAGGTGTCTGGTCTTCCAATTCACTGATCCTTTCTGCCTGTTCAAATCTACTGTTGTATCCCTCCATTGTCTTTTTCATCTCCTCCATTATGCCCTTCATTCCCATAAGTTCTGTCTTTTGTTTTTTCAAGTTTATGAATTCTTCCTGATGGTCACCCAGTGTCCTTCTTATATCCTTCATCTCTTTTTCTATGTCTTCCCGACATTCTTGATTAGTTTATTCTGGAGCTTGTTTTCACTCTTTTACCTAGGATTTTCTTGTTGATTGGCTTTGTTCTCTAACCTTTCATGTTTAGTTCAGCTGATTCTAGATATTTAACTTAGATTCTGTTCAGTTGATCAGAGTTTTTCACCTCATTTTTCTGTTTCTTGCCCTGCCTTGATGTAGCCTTTTGTGTGGTGATCTCCTCAGATATTGTCAGCCCCAGTCAGGTTTTCCAAGTCCGGAGAGGCCCAGTTCTTGGGAGGATGGTGTGGAGTTTCCTTGAAAATGAGACCCTCCTGTGAGGGCTTTAGACTCTGTGCTTCTCCTATGCTGTCCTGCAAGTGGCACTTGCCAGCCCTCAGTTCCCCCACCAATGTAAGGAAGCAGGGAGCCTTTAGTTCTCCAGGTGACCCTAACCCAGTCTGGGATGTGGCTGACTAAAGCTAGTTAACGAATTCCAAACCCTGGGATCTGAGCTCTCAAAAGTGCTGGGAAGTTATGGTGTTTAGCAAACTTTATCCACCACCAGACTTATTGCTTTGTCTCTCAGAGCTATATTAGCTCTACTCTTGCCTAGGCTTAAATTGTGAGTCTTTGAGGCTTTCTGTAGTGGGCTTCTTAGAGTAATTGTTTTAGAAAAGGAGAAAAAAATAAAGAAAAAAAAAAAAAAGGAAGGGCCCAGTATGGACTATTTACAGTCTTTGCAGATCTAATGGGCTACTGAAATGCTAAAAGACCAGGAATTGAGGACGATTAAGGAACAATCAAGAAAGCAGAGAAGCTGGCTTTTCAGATACTGGCTCTCCCTTCCTGGATTTGCATATGTGTCTGATTCTGTTTGAGCCCTGCCCTTCTCTGTATTATGTTCACCTGACTCCAAAAAGTCTCTGTTTTTGTTCTGTTTTCCATTTTTTTTTGCTGTTTTGCTAGCCCTATCTCCTCTCCACTGGGTTGACTGCTCCCAGATTTTCTCGTGTCTGCTTTCAGTTTATCTATGGTTACAGCTTTTGTTCTCCCTCCTGGTTCCCAGCATGGACAGCCCCTCCTCCTCCCTTGGTATTGTGCCTGACAGTGAGGGGTGCAGGACCCCTGGCCATGAAAACTTACAGATTTTGCTGAACTCAGCAGTTCCACACATTCGTGGGTATTGTATGTAGTTTGTCCAGTCTCAAATTCCTCAGTGGTGTACAGTCCACACACTTCCTGGTTTTCTACTAACTGCCCCAGAGGAGTAACTACAACCTAGACCTCTCTACTCTGCCATCTTGCCCTGCCTCCCTCTGCTATATTTTTTAATATGTTATTGTTACTCTAAGTAATAGGTTATCTGATCCTATAGAAAAATAATTATGTAGGACTGAGTAAATTCATGAAAAAAATTTGCGTTTTTAAAAACTATGTAGTTATATTTTTGAACATTTTGCTATCTATGGGTCTGTAAAGAAGCCTTCCCTCTTTCTTTTTTTTTGGTTTATATCTAATAGTAGGCTAGAGTTTTGCAAACTATAATGAAACATTTTAAAACTGGTATCTTGTTCTTGCAAAACCCTTTTCGCCAGGATATAATTGGACACATTCATTGTGCAACCAAGGCAATTCCTGGAGTGTCATATTTGAGAATAGATTGCATTTATTCTAGAATGGCAAGCTCATCATTGAAGTTTGTACTTCATGTGCAGAAATAATGCCCACAAAATCCTCCAAGGAAGCTGGTCTGGTATCTGTTCTTGGACTTGCAGGGATCCTGTTGGTAGCAAATTTTGAGATACCTTGAGGATGGAGGAATGCACTCATATTTATAGGTATGAATGAATTTCCTGGTTTTCCTGTGTATACTCAGCAATGTAAGCAAGGAGAGGATGCTTAGAGGGTTATGGTCTCTGGTACCCTAGAGAAGGAGAAGATTGTCTAATCTAAGGAAGTAGTTTGAAGGTATCTGATGTCAATGGTTTAGTGCTTAACATGATTAAAGGGTAAATTTACACACCTTTTTGTTTGTTTTTGTAAATGCTGCCTCAAGATTTTGCCATAGGTACCAAACAATTCTACTCTGAATACCATTAAGGTAAAAAGCCATGGAACATCCTAAAGCAGGGGAAATTTTGAAATATTTAGTAATATCTAGTTTGCTATATGACAGACACTGTGCTGAGCATTTTAGATATTATTTTATATAATCCTCAATAGTTATTCTATGAAGTAAGCATCATTGCCTGTTCACAAATGTTAAATCAAGTTTTAGCAAGTTGAAGTAACTTTTTAGGACCACAAAGCTAACTAAGACATGAAACCTAGAATCAAAACTAGGTCTGTGTTTTGCCAAATCAGGTGCCCTCTCTCTGAAATACTTAGTGTACCTTAATTCCAAATTTCCAGTGAAAATGTTTTGGGCATTCTAATGATGAGCATGTCAGTTTAGGTGTTCCTTTTTTTTTTTTTTTTTTTTTTCTTTTCCTGTTTTACTTCACGTACATGTTTGAGATTAATAGGCAGAGTTTAAAGTAGACACAGACACCAAAATTAGAAAGGAAACACATTCTCTCCTGGGACTGAAATCTACCAAACATTAGATGAAAATTACTTCCTGGGCATGAAATTCAGTGAATAAAAATTTGAGTTTTCTATTTTTCATACTACTTTATTATTCTGTAGGGTCATTGGGAAAAGGTGTGTTTGTTTTTATGTTTTTGTGCAATTCTATAAGCCACTCCTTATTCCCTAAGGGTCTCAGACTGCTCAAACTTAACAGCTCAAACATTACTTATAACAACACCCAGTGAAATGCGCCCATTTTGGGGATGCAACCTTCCAAGAGAGAAGGGGAAGGCACCTGATGCTCTGGCATCTGTTCTCTACGTGCATTAATAATTCCTACAAAGGGGATCAACTCTTGAGATACTATAACCCACACTGAATTCCAGTAAGCACTTATTTCAGATGTTTCAAATTTTTTAATTGCCATTTTTGGGTAGTAAACTCTCTTTTTTTTTAATTTTTTTAAAAATCGGCTTAGTGTCTCTGTTTGGGGAAATAAAATGAAAAACAAAATCTCCTGCCTATCCAGAAAACCTCTCCATGAAGTTAGAAGAGAAAGAAAACAATCTTACTATTAAATAAGTGCTAAATCAGAATATGATTAACAATGCAGGCAATCAACTAAAGAGATTGCAAGGACAGAATTAAATCTCACCTTTTTATTTAGCCAAGCAGATAGAATCTATTACATACATGTTCTCAAGGTAAATGACAACTAGTTCTCAAGTAAGAAGACTTGATGGCACCAATTGTCACATATAGCTCATCCTAAATTCACCTGATATTTGGGTGGTCATTTTTGTTTGCTAATTGCCTTTCTCCAAAGAAAAAAGAAATCCTCAAACCATTGTGACAGAAAGTAAGTTTGCAACTCAGAGCCAGGGACCAGCCACAGTTTCCAACAGAAACTGAGAGATAGGAGCTCTAGCTTCTTTGATGATTACATTCAAAGAGATGAGTCACAGGTCCCTAAGAAAGACATTCTTGGGCTATAAAGCTGGCAGAAGCCTTATTTAGTGTTTAAAAAGATTTACATACAAGATTTACAATTACAAGTTTGCTAAAGAAAATGCTTTAAGAAAGATGGCATAGCTTGGGCACTGAGCAAAGTTGCACATCCAAGAGGGGAGTGTACTGGTAGTGACACATGCTCCACCCCTTACTAAATTATTTGCCCTTTCTGGCTATTTCCACCCACATGAATTATGCAATTCACTGTAAAGGCCTTTCTAAAATAGTAACAGAGGCCCAGAGCTAGTGGACCACTTGTCTAGTTTGCTCATTGCTATATCCCCAGGGCCATTCCAGTGTCTGATAAAGATAGGTACCTAATAAAAGTGTCTAATCAATTGAATGGTTAGTTATGTTGGTTCCTGACAAATGGTGTTTCTTCCATTCAGTAACCTTGCTTTAGTTTTATGCTCTAAAAGTCATGAAGTAGTTGAAGTCGTGGTGAGAATACCAAATTTGGAACCCCTGAGTTTGGTATTCCATTTCACTGTATACTAGCTGTGTGACCTTGGGGAAATTACCTACCTATCTGATTCTTAGTTCCCTCATTTGTTAAATGGGGATATTAACAGTGGGAATTAAATGACATAAAGTATGTATCAAAGATCTTGAGACACTGTTTGGCATATTGCTATTATTGTTTGCTATTATTCTTACTGTCAGAAAAAGCCCTATAAAATCCATTCTTTAGTTACGTGAAGAGTATTGTAAATAGTATCTTTCCTTAGCTTGCCCAACATTTTTCAAGGAGAAATTTCCTTCTGGATTTGTTCTAGGAATACTATTGATTCTATTGACAATCATACTGTTTACAATTGATCATATACTCATGTTTGCATTGTTGCTAAAGTATTCAAAGCCACATCTGTGGTCCACTTAAGCAAATTAATAAAACTTTCTGGAATGTAATGTATATACTAACTTATATAAGTCTTGCTTATATTTTATCTTTGGATAGTATTCTTATCACTTTAAATCTATTTAGGAAATTGGTAAGGTATATATAAAATAATCAATTAGTGAAATATGAAAAAAGATAATTACTCTAAGTAATTTTCAACAAATTTCCTAATTGTCCTGTAGAGTTTTCACTTGTATGCAACTAGTGGAATAAGACCTGTTCTATACAAAAATATGAAAACATGAGAATATTTGCATAATATACTCTGTGGATGGAAAATGTTTTTATTTGTTATCATTATTCTTGGATTTATTATCATATAGTAAATTATGATATATTTAAAGTATGTACATTAACATGCTACCAAAAAATGTTTCCTATTATAACAGGTCTCTATAATAAACATAAGAAGAGCAATATCTTTTGTGGGAATTGCCTTTAAAAACATTGCTAATCTGAAGTTTGATCAAGTGAGCTATATTAAGGAAATAAAAATTGTTCTGAGAAATCTAAAAAAAATATCAAACAACCAAAAAAACTCCTGACTATTCTAAAGCCACAGTGGACACTTTAATATTTGATTCAAAGTTGCTCTAATATTAGAAGCATTAATAACACATGGAGATGCTCTCTAAGAATATTAGTATGTGAGGACTGGAATAATTGCTATTTTCCTGGTTATTCTTAGAGGATATTATCATATAGTAAACATGATATATTCAAAGTAGTTACATTATAAAAGCTACCAAAAATATTTACTATTGTTGCTTGGACTTCTTTAAACAATTTCTAATTGGCAGTGTTTTAAATATATTGTGACAGGTCTGATACAGTCACAATATGGGAAACATATATACTGTTTAAATATTCTGAATTTAAAATTCCATTTGATTTTAATTGGGTTAGAAAATTGAGCTTCAAAAAGCTCCATATGTATAATTTTATTTTTTATTTTTTATTTTTTTCTTTTCAGTAATGTAACTATAGAAGTAGCTTTCAGTGTGATTTTGCCCTCTTCACACAATCTCCTTAAGGTCAAATACTTGTTGCACTATAAAATTTTAAAAATCATTCACGGAGAAATGTTTTCTAAATCGATATTAACAAGTTTAAAGTAAATTTACCCAAGTGATTTTAGAATACTTCCAGAGTAGGTGTTTTAGCAAGTCAGGATTATGAACTTTGCTCTTTCCTCCATTCTGTTATCAAAAATTCTCACCAAATACCCACAGGCAATAGTAAAATTAACACCTTTAATGGCCCAGGTAATGTGAACCCAAGAAAAACTGCCAGAGGGAATAGCCTTGTGACTCTTTCTATTTTTTCCTGTACAAACCTTTTAAGAGAAAGTAGTCTTTGAGATTATGTGCAAATACTCTCCTTGGTACTGTGCCTTTCTATATCTTCAGGAGACATATAATTAAAAGGCAAAAGACTGAAGAAGAAAACATTTTGCTGCCAATCTCCTTTGCCAAAATAAATCTTGGCATTGCAGAAAGAATGACCTTCCTCTAATTTAACTTTCATTGTTGATTATTTGTTTTACCAGAGCTTTTATGATATGCTCAGTTACTAAGCAAGTTACCAATAGAGGTATGATTAGAAAAAAACTATCCGGTCATTTTGACTGTTATGCTGAAAACAAAATGACAGATTCTGAAAACGAAAGTACAGAAGAGATTTATTGAGCTAAAGCAGCATGCATGGGAGCAGAACTAAAAGAAATTTGCTGCTCAAAGGGCTTGGGTTCGGGCAGGCAGTTAATATGTCTGTTTGGGATAAAGGGAGGATGTGGGTGTGATGGACAGGGACAAGGAAGACGTGAGTTGTGAGGGAAGCCTGGGCTACGTGAGCTAAGAGGGGCAGGTGAGTTGTCTTGGGGCAGGGTGTCTTTAAGTCATAGTCCTTTTTTCTTTTTTAAACGAAATTCACATTTTATTTAGATTGAAATAAACTGTACAAAATAGATTTTTACCAAAAACAACAGCAATATTTTCTGTGTTCTTCCTAGATAAATCACAAAACACTTATTTTTGTAGGCTTTCCAGGTTCTGCTTATAAATCAAGAGGAGGCATATTCATGGAAACAGTCAGAAGAACTCAGACAAACCAGCTGTCAGTATCCATAGCCTCTGGTAGGTCGTAGTCCTTTAATTAGCAACCCACACAAGGAGGATTGTTTATGCAAGGTTTGTGGTTATCTGGTGAAGATTAGCAGACTTGTTGGGGTCAGTTTGACTCCTTTATCACAGCAGGGCAGGGGTGTCTATCAGCACTGCAAGGAATATTTTGCATGTGAGCCTGCCTCTGTTGCTCTCTGTTTCTTCCTTGTAGTTTCCTGGGTAAAATGGTAGTTCAACCACATCAAGATGATTAGTAAAGCTATTTATCATTCCAATATCAACTACCAAGTTGCTTTCCTCTTATACAGATGATGACTTTTGTCTTGACAATGAATAGGAACAAAATATTCCTATCAGTAAAGTTAGTAAAGCCCCTCAAAGTTGGATTTTTACCTCAGATAATGATGAATTACTGAAAGGTCAACATTTGAAAACAATGACAATGATGAGGAGGTTGAAGAGAGAAAAAGGGACCAATTAAGACACTATTATCATGGTCCAGGCCACAGCATGAGAGAGCTTCATTTAGGTACAGAAAACAGGGAAAGATGGAAAAGAAGAGATTATATAAGCATTTCAGAGATAGAATCCTCAGGCTTTGTGAATGAACCTGAGGGAGAGGAATATCTTGAGAATGTTACTATTCTCTTAGTTTTCCAGGGCTGCTATGACAAATACCACACGACGCATTGGCTTAAAAGAAGGAAATTTATTGGCTCACGGTTTCAGAGGCTGGAAGGTTTGCTTCTTCCAGGGGTCAGCAGCATTGTGCCTAGCTGGGAATCCCTGGGTTCTTGGCTTTTCTGCCACACGGCAATGTCCTCTCTTTTCTCTTCCAGGTTCCACAAACTTATGGCTTCTCCTGTCACTTTTTCACACTCTGGATTAGGGTTTCCTTCTCTTTATAAAGTCTTCAGTAATCTGAATTTAGGCCCACCCTTATTCAGTTGGGACACACCTTGACTAAATAACCTTATTAACAATGGGTTCACACCCACAGGAATGTACATCAAGACCAAGAACACTTCTAAATTGGGTGCATCATTCAAAATATGTATAGCTTTCCATCATGTTTTGAACTATAATAGGTTGCTTATGAAAAGTGCCAAACAGTGGCATATTTAATGAGAACAGAAAAGGAAAATATCGGAGGAGGCAGGATTAGGATCTCTTTTTCCATTAGGAGATGTGATTAAATTGTATTTAGATAATGGATAGGATTCAGAAAAAACATTTTTTAAAAAAGGAAGTAAATCAATTTTTACCAAATGTCTGACTAGTCTATAGGAAGTTTGAAAAGTAAATAATGGATTACTTTGATTGCTGAATGAATTCTGTTGAATGTTTTCTTGGCGATGAAGAGACTTACCATGTGGAATACTTGTGTTCCCTCTTCACTCAAAGCCTGTTTAAAGCAAGAAAGAAAAATATGGAAAGGCATCATCGGTGGTGACCTGATGGAATGTAATTATCATGTACCACTCAATTCCAAAGGGTTGAACAGAAATATATATAAATAGATGTATATGCTCTGTTGTAAAATTTTGAGATAAGTTAATAATTTTGAAAATGTTTTGGAGGACAAACTCTAGATATCTATTGTTATTTTGTTAGTTTATTGTCAAAAATACATTTTGTATCACTGGATTTACTTAAAAAGTTATGTCTTAAATTGAAATTAGGAAGCTCACAATAGAGAGAAGCAAAATGACATGAAAATGAAAAAAAATCTATTTCTCTGTTTCTCCTTTTCATTAAGGAAAAGAGGACACACAAAAGTAAGTTCTAGGAAAGAAACCAGACCACAACCCTCCATTTTTTTATTGTTGTTAATGTTGTTTGTTCACTCTCAGATCCACTTTGACATTTACATCTCCAAACTTAGATAATAGTGAATGAACTAACAAATAAGTAAGGATGTTTCTCTTTTGGGGAACTCAAAGCTAAGTGTTCCATAAATATTTGTCTTTTAAGCATCAATCTCTAAGTAGTACCTAGCACAGAAACTTTTAATTTTGCAAGGAAGATCAATTGAGAGAAGATAACACCATAATTTCAAATTCAAAACTCTTAATGAAGTCTTAGAGTGTTTAAATCTACTCACCTCCTGATTTTCTTGGATTCTTTGAAACTTGATGGAATTTGAATCAATCCAACAAACTGAGAAGTACAAATACCAAGTCTTTTTATCATCAATACATTTCAAATATGAATATTTTGGGAAAAACACACTATTATTAGCTACTGCCATCTTCAATTTCACAATGGGTTTGATTATTTTTAACAAACATTAAAGATGAAATAAAAGACATACTTGTGAAACTACAACAGAATCCTGCAATGCAATTCAGAAACAACCACTTGGTGGCAAGATAATGCTGCTGTTAATGTGCCTAAGGATGACCTAAATTCTTGCTCTTTTGAATTATAAATCCTTGACAAATTTGGAATAGGTTTGTAAAGGGAGTAGAGCTAAATTAATGATACTTATTTTTTTTAAATAAAATAATTTGCTTAATAAAACAGATTCTGGTAAAATATACATGTAAAATCCAATGCAAACAATGAGTTAATTCTTCTATCGACTATCATTAATAAGATAACTAAAATGGAGCATGAATATGAATGAGAAAATAATTATTCCATAGAGATATTTTATGTCTGTGGGTTTCTTTAGAAAACCTAACCCAAGGTAGAGTGTCATAAGATATTTTTTTCAATTCTATTGCATTTGATTGAGCATAACTATTCAATGCAGTATTTATATTTATCTTTTGATGGAAATTTATAATGTTTGCCTATATTAACTGAATAGCTGCCACCTGTAAAAGAATTAATGGAGCTTCTGGCAGAGCAAATGGATTCCTTACTTACCTCATCAAGGTGTGGTCTCAAATTGTTAGACTTATAAAATGTGCATTATTTGCTTAATGTATCTGTGTTCACTCTAAAGCACAGAAGGAGCACAGCTGTTACCAAGGATTCTGTTTGAGGGGAGATACAGTAACAATAAGAGATGCCTCTTTATATTTGTGAAGGAATGATGAAAAGAAATGATTAGAAATCAGTTAAGAAAATTATGTGGTTATAGAGATTACCAAAGTTTTAATGATGTTCTTGAGCAAAGGGGTTTGAATATAAATTAGCTGTTTTTTGTCAAGCAATTAACATTTTTTGACACTTATTTAGGTTTTCATAAGTAATTATTTCAGGAAATGCAATATTTGAAGGAAAGGAGTAGACTCTTCTGATAGGAGAGACAAGGGTGTGAATTGTATTTTGATGTTATTTCCAATCAGTGTGTTAGAGTAGTTAGGAAAGCAAGCCTCAGCATCAGACTACTTGATTTGAGACCCATTCTATCATCTACTAACTATGTCAACTTAGTCAAGTTACTTTATCATTTGTAAAATAATAGTAGCTACCTCACTGGGTTGTTGTGAGAATTAAATAAAATAATCCATTTAAAGTGCTTGGCATAGTACCTGTTATATGGGAAACAAAAACTATTCTAATTAGTTTCTCTAAGCATCCAAGCATACACTCATTTCTCTAAGATATTTGATGATGATCTTAGGTGACATGGTAGGCTCTCAGGGAACATGTTTCCACCAAATTTCCTTTTCCCAAGACTTTTCACAGCTTGCAAACAATTTTCAAGTGGGGAAAGATTATGGGGATGCTTTGATTGCTGAAAGAAGATAAATTTTTCTTACTCTCTTCAGCCTTTGGTGCTCTGATTTTGCGGGCAATCCGAAATCAAAGAAAGCCTGGAGATGTTGTATTTTCTGGGAAAGTACTGGAGCCCTACAGTGTTAATGCTGACTGTTGCATCATGATGAGCTTTTCAACTTCTGTGCCATGCTCTTTAATGAATATTGCCAGGGGCTGCCAACTTCAAATTTTTTTTATTTTTTCCCTGATCTTTTCAGCTGCTTAATATATTACCAAAGCCAATAGAGAGAGAAATCACAAAGTCTCTAAGAGTGCTGAAATATTTTACTCCACAGTTGTTATCATTGCCAAAGGGCATATCTAAATAGGAGATTTCTCAATGCAGAACTTATATAAACGTGCTGTACCAAATAGGTTTTAAAGGAATGTTCCTTTTTCTTAGTTTTAAGGTTGACTACTTGTTAATCTAGCAATATAATTTGCTATATTCAATATGGGAAATGCATAAATAAATAAGCTTGCAAGTTAAGTTTAAGTAAAAAAGAATATTTTTCTAGAAATAGCTGGCATCTTAGGACTTCAAAGTTTGATTTCCTATGCTTATAGATGTTTTTGATGTTAGTGAAATAAGCTATTTTAAGAAATCTTTTTTCACAGAGTTGCCTCCTATCACAAATAATAAGTGTCAACAAAAGCTTGAGGGAATCAAGGAGCACTGGAATCTCTTCAAAGCACATTGGAAGACACATGAGAATAAGTCACTGGCTACTTTTGAGGGCAAGGACAGCACATCTTTCACCTCTCTCTTCTCAAAACAAACAGAAATAGCATCATGGTCATGCTTAGTTGCTTGCTGTTACAGTCCAAATAGAGACAAGTTTGTAGCCATGTAAAAAAGAAGCCTGAGCAATTCAGTGTGGATTCTAAAAGGTAGTGGTAGAAATAGAAAGGATCGAGCAAGCCGGTTAAATCTGAAGCTTCACTAGTGTGTCCTGAGTGCATGCCTACCTGGAGGATGCCCTCCAAGAAGTTACGGCTTACCCAGTCAGAAGCACAGTCTGTCTAATACTGTAGTACTTTTCATGCTTTTTTTCCCTGTGAGGAATATAAAAATGTTACCTCCCTTCAGTGTTTAAGAGATAAAGAAAAAGAATAAGTACAGTTTACTATTAAAACAAACCAAACAAAAAAAACAAAAATCAGAGGAGAATACTTAAAACATGTAAAACACTAATGCAGGTTAAGTGTATTTAGATAATACAGCAGCCTTTCATGGACAGCTGGCAAGTGGGGCTGGGAGTTAGAGGATACAAAAGAGATTGTATACTCTAGGAGATTTGAGATTTATCCCTTCCAAATGAAGAGGAATTTGAAATATTTTGGAGAACTAGGCTGTGCAAAAGAGGACTTTTACTACAAGATCTCTAGTGCACATAAAATTTCTGCAGAAGGAATGATGAACTATTTATTTGGCACCATCTGTGTCCCATTTGTGTGTGAATCTCATACAGTGGCCCATAATTTGTCCTTTAGAGACAGATCAGAATCTCTCTTCTACTTCTGGGTGGAATATCAAAATGTATCCTGACAATTCTCCTACTTTGCTTCTACATAATGCAATTTATCTTATCCATCCCTGCTGCCTTTGATCATGACTGAAAATGTGATGTCATTCTCTTCTGAATTCTCACCATTTACTTCCCATTATAGTCACTGGTATTTGCTCATCTATTGCTTCTAATTATCATTTGTATTATTACCTTGAATTGTTATTTGATTCTTTTCATTTACCTTGTATAGAAGGGTTGCTGATTCTCCTCCCACCCAAATGTATGTATCTTGAGATTTATTTGTATTTCCCATCCTTCTCAATTGCACATAGTAAGTTAAGCAGGTCTGTTGATTAGTAACATGAACTTCCTGGCACACATCCTTCAGAATCCCCAAATATTTCATCTTTGGCACACAAGGTTGCTGTCATGGTTTGGAACTGTATGTATCCCAGAAAATCATGTTCTTAAAGCTAATCCATTTACAATGGGTGTGGACCCACTGTAAGTAGGATCTTTTGGTGAGGCTACTTAAGATGTGACCCACCTAATTCAGGGTGGGTCTTAATCTTCTTACTTGAGTCTTTATAAGAGAATGGAATTCAGACAAAACCATGGAAGCAAGAAGCTAAAAGCAATGGAAACTGGAAGAGAAGGGAAAGACCAGCAGACACATCTGTGTGTCTTGCCACGTGACAGAGGAGTCCAGGATTGCCAGCAGCTGGGCTTCAAGAAGAAAGCATCACCTGATGATGCCTTGATTTGGACATTTTCACAGCCTCAAAATTGTAAGCTTCTAAGCTCCTAAATTCCCACTGCTAAAAGCCAACCTACTTTATGGTATCTGCTTTCAGCAGCCTACCAAAGTATAACAGTTGCATTAAATAAAAAGATGATACTCAATAGCCCATAATATAAGGTTGCTTCTGATATAGAGAGTGAAGAATAAGTTAACCTCATAGGCAGGACTTCTATGGTGGATGGAAGTAAATAGCCACATGCTGCAGAGTCTCATTCTTACCATGCAAATGCAAAATTCAATCAAGCTTCTTAACTCAGTTTGAATCTGTAAGAAAGGGTTAAGTTTAGCCTTCACATAAAGGTCACATGGAATAGAGAAGATGGAGATTGGGTGGAAGAGCTGGCTTAAACTAGCCCCATGGTGAGGGGAGGGATAGAGAGAGAGAGCACCCTGGCATAATTCTAGAATCAGCACCAGTTCCTTATATGGGAAAGGTAACCAGGGTTCCTAGAATGTAAAAGAATGTGGCGGTAAGGTCAAAGGCAGGGATTCTCAGCGAAACATTTGAACAAGTTAACTCTCTGATAGGCTGTACAATTCAAAATCTCAAAGGCAGGCTAGTTAGCTCTTGGATAGGCTGTAACCTCTGGAGTACCCAGCCAATGGGGAAACAGGGGAAGGACGTGTGTATTAGATGTAGGATATAACTATCTCCATGTGATTTTTTTTGGTGCAACTGCCATGTGTCTGGCTGTGCGTCCATTGTTGCAAGATGGTGAATAAATTCCTTTCTCCTCCACAACTGGGTGAGCATTTTTAAGGTATAATGCTTGTTTCTAACATATGCTGCCACAGAAGGACTGGTTATGTTGAATTTAATTCTTAAAATTGACTTGATATTAAAAAGGATGAATAAAATATAAGACTAATTTATCAATTTTTCACTTGACTGTATTCCTTCCCAGTTACTGAAATTCTGTGCCCTCTATCCCAGGCACCTCAATTCTAAAATTGAAAAACTAAAAATGGAACAAAAATCTGTTTGTTTGTTTTTTTTAATAAACATACCTGAGCCAAAAGGAGGTGAAATTATCATGGATGAAAATAGCCATTTGTATCTCAGCAGAGATCACCTCCCAACAGTGGAGTGTTCCTGAATCCAACATCCCTCATACCTAGAGAGTGTTGAGTAAATAGTACCAAATTGTTGTCTCTTATCAGTGTTTTCTTGGTATCCCAGTTGACCATCCTTGTTGCAGTAATATTATTTTAGATTTGTTAATACCATTATTTATATTACAGCTTCTTTCTTATCTAATCATTTTAATTGCACTTCAAAGACCTGCTCTTTCTGTCTGACAACATAGATGTCCTGTCTCAGTTTTCCTAGTTATCAAAGTAGGACTATCTTTCTTTTTTCTTTATTTTTAAAGATTTTGAGCTATTTCCTTGTAGCCTAAATCTTCCTAGTTATACATTTCTACTATTTATACATTTTGGGGGAAACAACTTAATAAAAGAAACTACGATAAGTCTTTAAAATTATTTATGAAAAATACATATTCAATTCAAAGGAAAAAAAGCCTGTATAAATATGCAAGTAAGATTTATAAAATGTCAAAAAACTCACCAGAGTGAAAAAAGAATCCACATTGTGGAAAAAAATGTTCATTATATCTTATTACCAGGATGCAAATAACATGACAGCATAATATTCATAATGTGAATGTACATGGTTTCTAGGTAGTTGTTTGATATTTTGCAAATTATTACTATTAATATGCTACAGCTGCTGATGTTTTTGATTTTTTATTAATAACAGAATTACTTGATACCAAAGAGTACCACCTGAATTTTTTTCTTATCATTTATGACTAATGGAAATTATCAGTGAAATATTATATTTTAAAAATTATGTTTTGTAAATTAAGTGAAATTTTATTTAAAATATGCTTGCTATGCCAGTCTATTTTAATTATATAAATCACCATACATATACTTTATACATTTTTTCTGATAACATAGTTTTAAGAATGGTGGGGATAGTAGGTAAGTTGCAAATGAAGAGAATGGATTTTACTTTTTCAGACAGAGTTGTAAAAGCAGTAAAAAGGCTGAATATATTGATGCTATGATGTTTCTTCACTGAATACCTGCTGTTCTAGTTTGCTAATGCTGCGGAATGCAAAACACCAGAGATGGATTGGCTTTTATAAAAAGGGGGTTTATTTGGCTACACAGTTACAGTCTTAAGGCCTAAAGTGTCCAAGGTAACACATCAGTAATCGGGTACCTTCACTGGAGGATGGCCAATGGCGTCCGGGAAACCTCTGTTAGCTGGGAAGGCACTTGGCTGGCGTCTGCTCCAAAGTTCTGGTTTCAAAATGGCTTTCTCCCAGGATGTTCCTCTCTAGCAAGCTTGCTCCTCTTCAAAACATCACTCACAGCTGCACTGAATTCCTTCTCTTTGAGTCAGCTCATTTATATGGCACCTGAATGGGTGGGGCCATGCCTCCATGGGAATATCTCATCAGAGTCATCACCCACAGCTGGGTGGGGCACATTCCAAGCAAATCTAATCAGCACCAAAATGTCCTCCCCACAAGACTACATCAAAGATAATGGTGTTTGGGGGACACAATACATTCAAACTGGCACACCTGCCTTTCTTTTTTTCTCAAAAACTCTGGAGAAAACTGCTAGACACATCATATGTTTCAATTTGGATAGTATCCTCTTCTGAATGGCAACAGAATCCAAGAAATTTGGGAAAACCTACATTGTTTCTTGAACATAAAATTATCCTGAATTTTCACATCTTAATTTACGTAACTCAATATGTGATGACTTTTATGGAAATAAATCGATTAAGCTTGGGCTTAGTCTGACAATTTAGCCCTTTGAATAGAAACTTTAACAATTGCTAGAAAATACTGGGAACAGAGAAGAGTTGAGGACAAAGATAAGATACGATGTGTGGGAGTGATGAGTTCAGGAAATAATCATTGCCTTTTTAGCTTAAGTCCAAATGGGTAAGGTTTCTGAATAGTTTATAAAATATATTCTAGCAAATCAGAGTTTCTTGAAAGATAAGATGCTGATCCACAAATTCTATAAAAATTATTATTTTATTGCCTAATCACAGCAGCTTTATTAGAAATTTTCAAAGGCAACAGAATGAATTGGTTGGTTGGTTTGTAGAGAGCAAGTCCTGCTTTTGTGTTTCACCTCCCTGTGGTGAGCAGCACGTGAAGCCAGGTGGATGGATACCCTGAAGATGTTTTCTCCTCAGCAGGGCAGAACATCATGGGCTACAAACACTTGCTAGTACACATCCTGGACTTTGGCCCAGATAGACTTTGTTCTGGAATGGCTGGACTGCCTGATGGAGCACTGGAGTCAACTAAAGATGGAAGATGTTTCACACCTCATCTTTTCTTCCTATCAGAGACTCCTGCATACACCATGTTTACTCGTCAAGCTTCCATTATCCTAACTACACTGTTAGCCTTCTTGAGCAACACTTAGTTCTGTGCCTGGCTCAGAGTAAATGCTCAATTAATATTTGTTGAGCAATAATTAATCAACCTCCTTCCCTGTGCTTGTTCTCTTCTCTGCCTACCTGAATTTATATACATCTACATACACTCATGAATGCAGCTTTTTCTCAGATAACTTAATTTCAAAACTAGTAATCATTTTATCACCAAAGTAAAATAAACCTCTCCTTAAAATGTCTACTTTATTAATCTTTATTAATCACAACTACACACATTGGAAGATAGAGTACTTACATGTGGAAGATGTTATTCAGTCTCCAGACAAGGCTTGGTGCACTTAGGAATTACAGTTCCCTTGAACTAACTATGCAGCACCCTGCTTGCCCAAGAGTGCTTAGCACAGAGCATAACACACTTTATCTACTACGTAAACAATTGTTTAAATGAGTGAAGCAGAACTAAATCTAATATTTTTAACTGTGGGATGTACACACATAAAGTAGCAGGAAGATCAAATTAATGATAGCAACCAGAACAAAGCAGCATTAATAACAGCAACTACAAATATTTGAATTACTAGTATATCTGTAGTTTTTTACATGTATTATTTTGGATGTTTCTAATAATTTGCAAAGGTCAGTGTTATCATTCCCATTTTACATATGAAGAATCTTTTAGCATGTGCAGGGACAACAAACAGACAAGAAGTGTGAATCTTTCTATTATTCCACACAGCCTCTTTAACTATGGAGCCCTTATCCAATTATTGGTTTGGATTTTCCTTGAAGCTTTTATCACCTTTGAGTCATTATTTTTCTGATCCATAAAAAGAGATCCTAGACATCTTAAATACTCTTCCTTCTCCATTCTCTTCACTCTCACCTACTTAGCATAAGAGGAAAGCTATTTTCAAACTTGTCCTCATTTTCCCTTCATTCATTTTCTGTATTACTTTTTCAAAAGATAGGAGTGATAAAAGATTTCTGTGGTAATGATATATTTATGGCCTTTTAAAGTAAAATGGAACATAAGTACTGCCATATACATTTAAAACCACTGAACTAATTATAAGGTGCCTTCAAAATATTGATAAAAGTTCCAACTATAGTATTTATGTAAACTATAGTATGAAAAAGCAAAGCATTTATGTAAACTATAGTATGAAAAAGCAAAGCATTTATCATTTTCATTTTTTTTCTGTTTTATTCACTCAGTTATGTTGTCTCATGGTATTTTATTAAATATTTATTACAAAGGTGGAATGTTTCAGTTGCCCTAGAATTTAAATAGATATTTTTGGTTTTACCCAGAAGCATTTTTAATGAGAGTTACAGTTACTTATCTTATCTATTGAGCCATGACAAAAATAGGACAGTTGAATGTAATTATTAAGAGTAAAATTTTTCAAAATATAGAAAAAATATATTAGATAAAGGGAATGTGCAAATTCTATCCTAAAGAACAGAGGCAGAAGAAAAGAAGCAATAAAAAAGAAGAGGAAAAAAAGAGTAAAGACAAGCTACAGAAAGGTCTTTCAATTACGCCCCCAAAAGAAAACTTGTTAGCTTTAAAACTCGAATATTAGATAATGATGTACTTAGTAAATGCAGCATAAATTTTTGGAGGGAATTTAATTTTTTTAAAAAATATTTGATAGTTGATTACATAGAGACCTGCATTTTCTGTATTGTGGCACATTAGTCTATTCATACAAACCATCCAGTTAAATAGAAGAAAAATGCTAAAGGCAAATGCATTTCACTCATCTGCGGAGAAATAAACCTTTATCCTAGGAATTAAAATATTACAATGAATTGTTTTTTTCAAGGAAACCTTGAAGCTCGCAATGAAAAATAATGAAGTATCCAAAGCACTATGAGTAAACACCAGTTTTTTAAAAAGACAGCAGATATAGACCTACCAAGCTATAGATATCCAAATTATCAGATACACAAAATAAACAACTCAGCTTACTTTGTTCAAATCTTATTTTTTTAAAAAAAGTTAAAAACTGCTACAGAAAATAGAAACTATACATAACGTTATGATAGATATGAAAGAAAATATATAGAAATTGAAGAAGTTAAAGTAATCCAAATTAAAACCTGAGTGGACTGATTATAAGCTAAATAATATAGGTAATAATGGAAAAAATGAACTGGAAGATATGGCAGAAAAAATATTCTGTACATAACAAATAGTGACAAGGGCCAGAAAAATGTAAGAGAATCTAAGAAACATGATGAATAGGGTAAAAAAAGTCTAATTGTAATTCAAATAAAAGAGGAGGGGAGGGGGACTACAGGGAAGGTGGCTGAGTAGGGAGCTTGAGGATTTGGTCCTTCCACCAAAACAACTATTAAACAGGCTGGAACTGTCTGAAACAGCTATTTTGAAAATGCAGAGGCCAGAATAACACTGTACAGCATCCAGGGAGAAGTAGGAGGAAGAGGCAGATAAAATATGATAAAAAACTGTAAATTGCTTTCTTGGCATGGCAGCTCCTGGCACTCATCTCCCATTCTCAAATTGGATTGCAATAGGGTCCAGTCAGTGGCTAGCTGTTGATGACAGAAAGGGACATAAAAATCCTCTTCCCCAAGAACAGGGGTGGGCACAGCCAATCACCAATCATGGCTTTTGATTAGCAAATTTGATCGCTGGTTCCCAGCTCTGAATACAGCTATTATTTCAACCATCCCCAGATAGGGGCAGAGGTGGTAGATTTAAAGATGTAGCACTTCCTCAGGGCTGCAGAAGACAGTAATCTGAAGGGCTGCATTTTCTGGGCAGGTCAAGAAAGCTCAGCTTTGGGGAGCCATGGGAGAAGATTTGGGAGCCCACCCTGATCGCCTCTCCAGAGCAATTTGGAGATGGGCAACCCTCCCTTCATGGGTCCCTGGACCTGTTTTGGCTGGGAAAGACTAACTGTTGAAAGTACTCTACTGGGTGACCCTACTTCAAGAATTTGCCCTACAGGGAAAAGCAGTGTAAAAAACAATAGAGTCAGGCAGTCTGGGATGAAGACCTGCTAGCTTCAAACGTCTGGGAGAGGGAGAGCTGTCTCCTGGGAAATAGGGGGACATCAATCTCTTGTAAACAGGGAAATTCCAAAATAGCTAAAAAACCAAAGTCCAGCAGGGCAAGACAGGGGCCCAGAAAGACACGGCAAATCCTGCATGCTGCATTTGCCTTGGGCAGACCTCCCTGACACAAGGGCTGGAGCTCAAGAAAATCTCTGTCTTATCACCAGCAGGCTACAAAACCAAGAAACAGACATCCTGGGGAATAAAACCAGAGTTAATATTTAAAATATTAAAATGTACAGTGCGTAAGAACAGAGCCAAGACAAAGAAACAAGAAATGATGCCCCATTTAAAAGAAGAGGAAAAAAAAAAAAAAAGAAAACACCAATGAAGAAGAGAATGTGGACATACCAAAAAAAAAAAATGCTCAAGGAGATGAAGAAAAAATACAGAGAAAGAACTAAAGGAAACGATGAATGAGCATATGAGAGTCTAAGAAAAGAGACAGAAATGTAAAAAGGGAACAAAAAAGAACTATTGGAATTGGAGATAAGTGAAATGGAATATTCCCAGGAGAGTTTCAAGAGTAGATTGGAGCTGGCAAAAGAATCAGTGAACTCAAAAGACAAGACAATTGAAATGAGTCAGGCTGAGGATCAGGAAAAAAAAAAATATATTAAAAGCCAAAATAGCTGACTTAGGCTATTACAGTGTGCCAATATATGCATTATGGGAGTACCAGAAGGAGAGAAAGAGAGAAAAAGGAAGAAGGAATAGTCAAAAAATAATGATAGAGAACATTCCAAACTTAGCAAAAGACATAAATATGCACATTCAAGAAACTCAGAGGATACCAAACAGATTAACAAGAAGGAAAATACACCCTGTCATGAACTGACTATACTATGAAATGCAAAGGACAAGGAGACAGTTCTGAAAGCTACAAGAGAAAACCAGTGTGTTATATACAAGGGAGTCCCAATTATATTGAGTTCTGATTTCTCATCAGAAACCATGGAGTCAAGAAGGTAGTGGGTTGAAAACAAATGCCAGCCAAGAATTTTATATCAAGTGAGATTCTATTTCAAAAATGAGGAGGAGATTAAGACAGTCTCAAATAAACAAAAGCTGAGGGAGTTCATCACCACTAGACCTGCCCTACAAGCAGGGAGTTCTTCAGACTGAAAGAAAAGGATACTAGACAGTGGTTCAAAGCTGCATAAAGAAATAAAGACCTTTGGTAAAGTACCCATTTGAGTAATTACAAGTGCCAGTATTAGTGTATCAATTTGTTTCAAATATAACTCCACTTCTTACTTCCTAGGGTGCTAAAATATAAATGTATAAAAAAATGATAAATCTATGTTTTTGGACATACAGTGTACAAAAATATAAGTGGTAACAAGTATAAAAAATGGTGGTGGTGGGGTAGAGTGGTGTAGAAAAAGAATATGTGCCTGCTATTCAAGTTAATTTTGTAGTAAACCAAATATGATTATTATATATTTAGGATGTTAAATTGACCTCATGGTAGCCCACAAGCAAAATAGATGAAAAATATATACAGATAGAAATGGGAAGCCACTCAGTATGGTACAACAAAAAAAAAGCAGCTGAATATAAAAGTAGATTTTAATAGAAATGAAGGACAAAGAAGGTATATGACATACAAAGACTAAATTAAAGAAGACCTAAATAAGTTGAACGATACTCCATGTTCATGGATTGGCAGACTAAATATCATTAAGATGTCAATAATACCTGAAACAATTTACAGATTCAATGCAATCCCAATCAAAGTTCCAACAACCTTCTTTGCAGAAATGGAAAAACCAATCATCAAATTTACATGGAAGGGTAGGGGGCTCTGAATAGCTTTAGCCATCTTGAAAAAGAAGAAGGCTGTTGGAGGACTCACACCGATCTTAAAACTTATTACAAAGACACAGTAATCAAAACAGCATGGGACTGGCATAAAGACAGACATAAGACCAATGGAATAGAATTGAGAGCTCAGAAGTCAACCATCACGGTTATTGCCAACTGGTTTTGACAAGGTTGCAAAGACCACTCAATTGGGAAAGAAGCCTCTTCAACAAATGATGCTAGGAAAACTCAATCTCCATTTGCAATAAAAAGAAGGATGATCTCTACTGCATACCATGTGCAAAAGTCAATTCAAAATGAATCAAAGACCTTAATATAAAAGCTAGAACTATCTAAATATCTAAAATAGAAACTATACATAACGTTATGATAGATATGAAAGAAAATATATAGAAATTGAAGAAAACAATAGGGGAAGCATCTTCAGGTCCTTGTGTTAGCTAATGGTTTCTTAGACTTTACACCTAAAGCACAAGCAACAAAAGAAAAAAATAGATAAATGGGACCTCATCAAAATTTAAAAACTTGTGTTCCTCAAAGGACTTTATCATGAAAGTAAAATGACAACCTACACAATGGGAGAAAATATTTGGAAACCCTGTATCTGATAAAAGACTAATATCCAGAATATATAAAGAAATCCTTCAACTTAACAATAAAAAGACAGACAACCCAATTTAAAAATGGGCAAAAGACTTGAACAGACATCTCTCCAAAGATATACAAATGGTCAGAAAGCATATGAAAAGATGTCCCACATCATTAGCTGTCAGAGAATTGCCAATCCAAAACAGAATATTTACAGGGTTCCTATTTGGAATGATGGTGGTGATGGTAGGAGAACATTTGAACCCAATTAACAGCACTGAAATACATGTTTGAATGTGAAGGAAAAGGGAAATTTTAGATTGTATATATGATAGCAGAATGAAAATATGTAAAAAAAATGGAAATACGTTACACAAACACTGAACCATAAGTTAAACCATGGACTTCAATTAATAGTACAATTATAAAAATGTGCTATCACCAATTTTAACAAATGTTCCACACCAATGCATGGTGTTGGTGGTGGGGTAGTCTATAGGGATCTGGTATTTTATTCATGATTGTTCTGTAAACTCACAACTTCTCTAAGAATGAAAAGAAAAAATAAAAATAAAAAAAAAAAAAAAATGAGGAGGAAGAATGGGCCAGAGACAATATTGAAGAGATAATTTGTGCAAATTTTCCAGAATTGCAGGACACTAAGTTACAAATTCAAGAAGTCTAATAAATTCCACACAAGATAAATAAAGGAAATACACATCTACTTACAACATAGTGATAATGAATAATAACAAAAAGCAAAGAGAAAACCCTTAAAAGCAGCCAGAGGAAAAGAAAAAATATATCCTTTGGAGGAGTGAGAGTAAAATCGATAGCTTGTTTCTAAGTAGCAACAATGGAATCCAGGGCACATTGGAACCATATTTTCAACATAGTGAGAAATAAATTTTCTACATCCCCAAAGATATTTTCAGACCTATACAGAACTTATCATTATTAAAGGAAAATTTTAATATTATAATTCAGGCAGAAAGAAAGTGAGCTCAGAAGGAATGAATATGGAGTGAACATGAAATTGTAAACCTGCGGTTAAATCCTAGCAAACACTAAATGTATAAAACAATAATATGCATGGAGCTAAAAAAAGCAGAATATAATTACAATAAATGACATCATTATAATATTGAGAGCATACTAAATGGTATGTAAGAGCTCCAAAAATCTTTTTGTTACCAAGGAATAAATTGGTTACAGTATAGTTAATCATTAGATTTTGGTAAATTAAGTACATACAGTGTCTACTTTGTATATTTGTTAATTTTGGAAATATGTGACTTCATTTTCTATTTTAAAAATTACGTTAAGCACCCTCATCTCACCAATTAAAAACTCAAATTAGTGCCACAGAATTCAGAAATGTGTGGCTAAATTCTAATATATAAATCATCTTATTTAGGTATATTTGCTAAATTCAGAATAGTAAATACATACAGGAAATGTTTCCTTTTATGTATAAATACATTGTATTCATAGAGTTAGAAGTGCATTTGAACAATGACTAGAAATTTTAAGAAGTGATCTCTATATAGTTCTTCATCTTCTACTATTATTTGTGTGAAATTATGAGTAAGCTTATATGGAATTATAAACAAAGCCTTAAAAATATGTGAATGTATGTAATTTTTTCAGAATAAGTGAAAGGAACTCTTTCCTCCATATAAGATAATATTTTAATAATAATTTTTGTATATATAGTACTTATTCATCTCTTCATTTTCTCATAATACTAAAATAATGAATTTGCTCACATTGGCCTATATCATTAGAAATTAATGTTGCATTTACTGTATTGTTAATAAAAATGTAAAGGGGAAAATTTTTCCTTTTAAAATTAAACCTGGTAAGAGCTTCCTCTGTTGTCTATGTTGGTGCATAATTTATATCCACAGAAACATAGTTTTTCTATTGCATTCTTCCACTTGTAGTGAATAGTGGAACAGAAAAAATGTGTGAAATCCTGAATAAATGGTCATTGTTTAGGGGAAATGTGCTTGGGTATGAGTTTTGGCTATTCTAGGAGAGGGTGGTGAGGGGGCCATAGCAATGGGTCTGGAGAGAGTTCAGATGTGTAATGCATGGGCAAATCAAAGGCTATTCCTTTTTCTTTCTCCCTCTCTCTTTTTCTCTCTACTTTCCTCTCTCCCTTCCTACCTTCTTTTCTCTTTTGAGAGTTTGGGGACCAAGGAGTAGCTGAGAAGAAAAGGAAGAAGGAGGAGAAGAGGCTTAAGAAGGAGGAGAAAGAATTCGCTGAGAAATAAGAGGTGAAGCTGAGGACTCAGTTGGCAAAATATCAGAAGTATTTTTAGAAATAAAGAAGAGCAAATTTAAGCTGTACCCCATCTTTCCATATCCCTAATCTTCAGTAATGCAGGTTACGTACACAGAATCTTTATATACATTATTTTTTTTTTTTTCTGGAGAAAAACAAAACAGCTGCAACTGTTTTTTTACATCATCTTTGTCTCAGAATATAGCAGACAGTGAAAAGATCCATCATCTGAACTAATACAAAGGAAGCAGTCTGAACATATGTCTGAAAAGTATGTCACTATGTCTGAATAAAAGTAAAGAAAATAGGTAAGGGATCTCCAACTACTAACAACCTGCAGAGTTTTTGAAAGGATAAGGCTCTCTCACAAAATGATAAGGCTCTCTCACAAAATCAGATTTAGATTTCAGAGCACAACCGCCTGAGCCGTTACTTGTGCTATATGCTGGGGAAGTCATGGGCACACTCAGCAGCCATTTCTCAGCCCTTGCTTACCCCCCTCCTTTTCTTTACGTGCAGACATTTCAATAGGTTCCCATTTCACAGCCCAGGGGAGAAGTTAGGTCTAACTGAATGGTCTGACCCATAACTTGAACCCAAAGTTAGGAACAAGCAACCCTAGTTGTTTATCAGGGCAGTAATTCTGCACAAAGTTTACCAGATACACGCTTTTTATTCAGTGGTTGGGGCCCCTCCCCCGGTATAGAAATACTCTTGGACAGTACAGGCTTCTCCTCCGCAAGACAAAGTGGGGTGTGTGGAGCTGCCATGCACCAACCCTGACCAGAACAGCTGGCCTCCTGGGAGACAGGTCACAATGCAATCATTTCCCGTGTTCTTTTGGACCCTTTGTGCTGTAATAAGGTAATGAAGCTGACGATTGCTGAAAGTTTCTGTTGTGCCTGAGTCTGAATCCAGAAAGCATCATATAGCAACTTGCTCCACACTGTGCTACCTAAACATATTTGTCTTACAAAATCTTAACCAAATTGCCGTATTATATAAGTAATGAATTTACATTTTGACTTTGTCCTTTTACATTTCCAGCCATATATTAAAATTAAAAATCAGGGGAAAATGCATGTAATATTCTCCTCTCCATATCTGTTTATGGCATTTACTGCTTTAGGGGGATAATTTATTTTAAAGTATCCTAAATACAGAAAAATGTACTAAATATAAATTGATGAATTTTCACAAAGGAAACACATCAAGGTAACTATAACCCCAGGTCAATAAGTAGGGAAATACTAACACCCAGAACCCATCATCCTGCTGCCGCCCATCTGCTATCTTATAGTTCAGCGTTTTCTGTTTTGCCTGGCTTCTTTCAAAAATAGTGTGCTTGTAAAATTCACCTAAGTGAGTGCAAATACCAGTATTCCCCTATTTAATTGCATTGCTATTTTCTATCACATTGGATGAATATATGGCAATTCATTTATTCTACTGTTGTTGGATAATTAGGTTTTTCTTACTTTTGACTACTACAAATTGTGCTGTTATGAACATATGTGGTCATGTTTAATGAAAGTATATACCTTAGTCTGTGCAGTATATACTATGATGGAATTTCTGGGTCCTAATCATAAAGTACACATTTGTTCAGCATTAGTATTTAAATGACCTTGGAACCACTATTATGTCAGTAGAATGAAAGTGATCAGGCATGGCAGATTAAGTGTTTTAATGTCAGACTGGCATCATTATTACTATATAGCATGAGCATATTACTTAAATTCCCTGACCCTCAGTTTATCTGTAAATTGCACATATGATATATTGTTATACAAATACTAAAAATAATGTATGTTCAAAAGAATCTGACATATTTAGTGCTTTGTACATATTAACTTCTTTTCCTCCTTACCTGGGAGTAGGTAGAGTTGAAAATTTAAATTATAGGTATATTTGAATTATTACCATTGAGTAAGCCAGGGCTATGAAAAGTAATCTGACAGTCCCTGCTCTAACTCATGTTGTCTCTCACTTTCTCTCCCTATTGATTTATTGGTGCTCAATGAGGTTGGAGTACACAGTTGGCACAGTAAATAATAATCAATTAATTAAGAATTTATTAAGTGACAATGTTTTCAGCATTACTATGTGCTATATGAAGAATGCAGAATAGGCACAATCATCATTTCCTATCCCTCAAAGTGTCCAATAAAACAAACTGCAAAGCTCAGGAAATATTCTAATAACAAATGAGATTGGAATCTGATTACATTATAAAAGTACTGACATCCTCTGCTTCATACTTCTTCCACTTGGCCAAAGTTATTAAACTGCAAAATTGAAACTTGAGAGTATATAAACTTTGAAAGAAAACCCATTATTTATTTACTTAATCATATAAAAGTTTCAAAAATAAATTTTTAACAAGTTTTAAGAATAATATGTTTTAAGATAATCTTTTCAAAAAATGAATGCATTCTTATAAAAATAAAAAATTGTATAGGCTCTTGGTTCCAATAAACATTTACACTGATTTCTAATAATTACTGATGAATAAATTCTTTACAACAAAGGGGATTAAAATATCAAGACTGATGAATGTGCCTTCACATTGGGGCTAAGATTCTAGGATAGATTTTGCTTTTCTGTCAATCATTCTTCAGTTGTGGATAGGAAACTATTGGGAGCACAACAGGTCAGTGTGAATAAGTCTGGCAAATAGAAATTAATCATAAGCATGATTATTCTAGTAAGAAATAAAATATATTATTTTACTCATAGGCTGAGTGTTATACGGGACCTTGATGTTCTAATATGATGTCCTTAGGTTATTTATTTATTTATAACATGTAACTATAAACTTAGTCCAGTGACCTTGTATCACATGAGTAATTATTTCTGAAAATATATTTTAATGAAAAATAAAAGTAATATGATCTTAGTTGTAGTTAAAAAATATGGTGTACCTAATATATATTAGATATTGCACATGTCACTGAGAATCCAAAGAAGTGCAGTGACATGATCCCTGCCAGCAAGGAAGTTCTGGTTGTACAGAAAAAGTAGACATATTCTAAGGTGGAAATATGTTCAAGTTGGAGGATTATGGAATCAGTGAGAGTGATACATTATTTTTACATGGGGACTGAAGGGGTTACAGAATGATATCATTGAAGCAAGAACAGCAGAATTAATTACTGTCATGAATTTTGAAATGTAACTGGGGTATACTAGGCCTGTGTAGGGTGGTGGTGGAATGTGCTACATGGATGGAATTATGTATGTGAAGACATAGAAGAATTAAATATCATGGTATGTGGGTTGGCAAATAAAGTGGCTGGTTAGTTTTGTTTGTTTTTGAATGTAAAGTGCAAATGGAAATATATATGAGTATAATATGATGAAGTTAACAGGAAGTTGGAGAGTCTTACATGTTTCCATCTATGCTAGGAAATTTTGTCCTAACTTGATAAACCACTGGTTCTCACATTTCAAAGGGCAGAATTCCTCACACTTACTGCTCAAAGTGCAGATTTCTGGGAACTCTGCTACCATCAACTATTTTACCTACTCCTATTCATTTAGTTTGATGGACAACCCATATAATTTGCATTTTTAAGGTCTGCATTGGGAGGAACAACATTGTAGGCATTGAAAACCTTTTGGAGCTTCTGAGCAGATAACTGCTGTTGTCGGATTTCTAGATTTCCTTAATAGTTTGAGAGGTGAGCTCAGGCAAACTAGCTGGGAGGCTGTGGAAAACTACAGTTAAGTGATGATGAAGTCTTGAAATAAAATAGCGATTTATGAAATGGTAGAAATGCAATACATTGGGAAATGATGGTCAGTTCAATAAATGGTTATCAATAAGCAAAAGTAGATCCCTGGACTTCAATTCTCACAATGCAAAATTCCTACCTCACAAATATTTTGGTTATATTGAAGACATAACTATGACAAGTGGATCAATAAAGATTTTAGAGGAGATTTGCTTTGTGACATTGGTTTAAGCACAGATTTTTAAAATATGATACAAAAACTTTAAAAAAAACAAAAAGATAAAATGTATTATGTTAATATTAACATATGTTCCTTTAACACATCATTAAAGAAGTGAAAAGTCCACTCACAGAGTGGGAGACACTATTTTAATACATATATCCAGAATATACATACATTTTTAAAAACAATAAGAAAAAGAAAACCCAACTGAAAAATGAACTAAAGATTTACTTCTGAAAAGTGGATATACAAATGAACAATTAACAGATGAGAAGCTGTTTTTCCTAACATAAACATAAGGGAAATGCAAATGAAAACTACACTGTGGTGTCATTCTACACACCCTGAAATAGCTAAAATGAAAGTGATAAAAATTGTCAACTGTGTACGAGGAGGCTGAGCAATCAGAACTCTTTTATACTGCTTGAGGGAGTATAAATTGTTACTACTATTTTGGAAAATTGTTTGGTTCTATCTCTTAATCTGAGTGAATGGCTACCTTACTAGTTCTACACTTGTTATATATACAACACAAATAAATACACAGGTTAAATAACAGACTGACTCGATAATGTTCACTGAAACACTATTCTCAAGAGCCATGAGCTGGGAACAATCCAAATTCTCCTCCAGGGCTGACTTAATAAATTGTAGTATATACAATGAATGGATGCAACGTTCTCCAGTTTTCTATTGCTACATACAAAACCATTCAAAATTTAGTAGGCTACAACTTTTCCATAAGGGATTTTGTAAATTAGGAATTCAGATAGTGCACAGTGAGAATGGCTTACCTCTTTATCCATGATGTCTGGGGCCTCAGCTGGGAAGACTTGAATGGCTGGAGATGACTCGAAAAGCTTCTGGAGGCTTCTCCACTCATGCGTGTGATGCCTAATTGGGATTATTTGAAGGCATTCCTCAGCTGGTTTGTGCTTCTCTGAGCATTTCAGCTGCATTCTCAGTGAGGAGAGAGCTCTGAGAGGAGCATCTGAGGAGCTAGCATTTCAAGAAATCAAGGCAAAAGGTGCAATGCTTCTTTTAATTTAACCTTAGGAATCACAAGCCACACACTGTCCCTTAAGCCACACTGTATTGATTACAAGCATGATTCAAAAGAAAGGAATTAGTCTCCACCTCTTAGACATGGCAAGGTCACATGCAGAAGGTCATGTGTGATTGTAGATACTGCCATCTTTGGAAAGCACAATCTGCCACAAAGCACATTAATGAGATTGACAACTACACCCATCAATGTGGATGAATCTCACATACTACTGAGTGAATGAAACCAGGCAAAAAGAGTAAATGCCAAATAAATCCATTTATATACAAAATATTAAAACTGGCAACATCGATAGAGGCTGTTACACATCAAGAAGGCAGATACCCTTTGGGATAGTCACTGAAAGAGAGCTCTAGTGTATTATCTGGTATATCACTTATGAGTGCTAGTTACAAGGTTTTGTTTAGCATGTGAAAATCCATCTATTGTCCACTTTGGTATGAACATTTTTTGTGTGTATATATTATATGTTAACAAAAAAAGTATAAAAAGAAAAAGAAAAATGCTGTCAATTCATATTTATTATATATATGTTTGTCAATGTTTTAAGATATTTTCTAATTTTGTTTTCATTTACTTCTTGAATCATTTCTTTACATTATGTTTAATTTTTTCTATTATTACACACAAAGCTATTAAAAAGATGCATGCTACTTCTTTGGAAATAAGGCTTGTAAGAATAATGTTGGTCTAGTTGCTCATTTTTTACATAATAAAAAAATCTTCTTTCCAAAGGTAAAATTAAACACAAAACTATGATTTTCTCTTTAAAAAATTTTAATTAAACTATACTTATGGTATATGAAGAACTATAATACATGAATCTCTTATGGTGGTACTTATATTTATATTTAGTTGCTCTTGAGCATCTTGTTCAAGTGTCCATTCTTACAACTACTTTATAATACCCTATGTGGAAGGGGTTCTATTTTGGTTTCCCTAATATGGAGCATAGTGTCTGTTGCATGAATTGTGTTTTACAACTTTATTAATGAAGTTGAAGATCCAGAAATTTGAGTTACTTCATCCCTTTAAATTAGGGATTATAATTTTGATATAACATGATAGGATATATCCAGAACAAAGATTGTTACCCATATGTGCTAACAGAATCCCTTGGGTTACAAAGACTTGGAATTAGGGATTTATGAAATTTGTAAAAATTTTGATTGAAAGTATTGATTTTATTGTCATTTTGGAAATGTTTCTAATAAATAAAAATATGTTAGCTATTTTCTCCTTATCTTTAGTTTTCCTCCCATTTAAGATTTACTTATATTTAAATTTGTAGAATAAAGTAATATAGTGTTAGTTACTAATTGATTTCACTTACTATAAATATTCTCCTGCCTAACCCATGTTAGACATGTGAATATCTTTGTTCTTGAAAGTTTGTAGTGCAAATCTCTGAACTGTAAATAATTTGAAGTAATCATATCAAATGGATATTGTTTGGATTCCTATGTATAAGGGGCAAATTTGTATGTTGAGGAAGTTTCGATTTGCATTAGGACATTAATATTTTGAATAAATATTCAGTTTCTTAAACATTTTCAAATCTTTCTCATTTCACTCCACTCACTTCAAATGAGTTCCTGGTGCAGCTCAGCAATTCTTCTGCAGTTACCTAAATTATTCATTTATTTACTCTTTTCAATGACAATTCATACTTGATCCTGTCTTCAAACCACCCAAATCTCCAACTAACCTCATTCTCATCCAATGATCTTGCTTCCCTGAAAAGTTAAAGCAATAAGAACCTATTCCCTCAAGCTTGCAACTACTGACATCTGGCCACATACTCTACAGCCCCTCTTGTTACTATGGTTGAACATTCCAAGCTCCTACCTAAGGTCAATTCCTCCACCTGTGTTCTAGGTCTACCCAGAACTAGGTCAAGGACATCTCCAATAATTGTATTATCTTTATCCTGCATCATCAATATTTATTTCTCTACTTGACTGTTCACATCAGCTTACAAACATATTACAATTTCTTCCATATTACTTTTTTTAAAAAAATCCTTTTTTTAAAGAAACTCTACATACCCCCACCTCCACACAAGCCCTTGCAATCCCCATGCACCTAGTGCCACATCTCTATGATCAACTTTCTAGGCCAGCTTCTTTAGAGAGCTATCACTGTTCACATTCTCTTGTCCTCTATCAAAATTCTCTCCCTTAAGAGAATTGGGTAAAACAAACTGTTTGTTTTAAGGTCTGATGGCCTTCTATTTAAGTAAATTCAAAATAGTTCTCACCTTGTTTGACTGGTCCAAAACATTTGATGCAATTTTTAACTCAATCTTTCATGAGTGCCTTTATTCACATGGACTCCCATGCCATACACTCTTCTACTTGGTTATCTTTTCTGTGGTTTTTGCTCATTTATATTCCTCTACCCAACATTTAATCTCTAACTTCCATCTGACTGCTTAGAGGTGCACTTCTTAAAATGCCATATACATTTGGATTCTTATTTGACATCCATATTCAATATACTTATCGTCAAAATTCTGATTTTTCACCTTAAACCTTATCCACCCCATAGTTTATTCCATTTAGGAAACAGAATTTGATTTTTCCAGATGCCTGGGAGAGAACATTTTATATTACCTTTGACATCTTTCTTTATTTCTTTTATGCTTTAAAACATATTTTATTATGGAAATTTTAAAACATAGAAAATATGAGAAAATAATATAATAAATACCCATATACCTGTCATCCATCTTTACCAATCATCAATTAAAAGCAAATCTTATTTCATCTATATTCACACTCACTCTTCAGCCTTCCCCTGAATTATTTTGAAGGACATCCAAAACATCATATGATTTTATCTTTAAGTATTTCAGTATGTATCCCAAAAAGATATCTTAGAAACATAATAACTGCCAAAAAGATAAGGTATCTTAGAAAAATAATAACCGCTACCATTATCATACTCAAATATACAATCAGTACTTACATTTACCTATTTGTCTTATCTTTTAACCCGACACTATTTAAATTTAAGTATATCTCAAATCTTATAATTAGTAGGCATGTTTGTCAATTCTCATTTGATTTATAAGTTCCCCCTTCATCCCTATTTTTTTATTTAAAATTTATTAGGTTGCTTTTTCCATTGATTTCCCCACACTCTGGGTATTACTGATTCATTAACATGTTCTTCTCTACCCTCTATAACCTGTAAATTGGCAGTTGGATCTAGCGGCTTGAAAAGAAAACTTCATAAGTGGTGTTCTAAACTCCCGTCAGAAGTGTAATACAGACTCTGACACCAGTTTTGATGCTTGACTGCTGACAGCTTTCAAGCCCCACAACTCCCGTTTCTCTAACCCCAATCCCATCCCCTAGCCACCATAAACCCCAAGCCAGTTTGCCCCTCCTTCCTCTCTCAAGTCATTTTTGGACCTCTTGGAAGCCTGCCTTGCTCTCTTCAGAAAGCTTTATATATGAGTGATAAACTTTTCCACATCCTCATGGGGCATAAGCAGTCCCAGCAACAGAACCAAATTTTGTTTGGGAAGTCTATTCTATTCCTGTAGAGTGACTGCAACAAGAAGGTACATAATGTTTGATTGTCTTAGCACTACATCAATCCATCAGTTACTTACGGATTGCAAAATTATCTTAATTTATTAGCTGGAATACTATTATAAGGAGAAAACACTGCCTCAGTTGTTTGGTTACTCTGAAGAAAAGTTCACATAGGTAAGGCAGCACAAATATTTAATAGTTCGCCTTTATAAGTCTGTAAATTAATGAGTTACATTTTTGGAATTCTATAAAGTTGACCAGGGAAAATATTTTTTTTTTTCTTTTGGTGTCATTATGAGCTCATGGATTTAAACAAACATGCTGCCTTTCAATCTGTTGCAGTTATTATTGTTGCTTTTGGCTGAGGGAAGCTATTCTAGCTTTCTCCTCAGATTTTGTATGCTGCAAGGTTAGTGTTCTTTGATACCTGGTATGATGAAATGTTGCAGGTTCATTTTATGAGTTTTTATTGCTGAATTGAAAACAGACTCTTTATTCTTTTTAGTTACCTTTTCCCCACACATCAGCAAATCCTTTTACTTTTTCCTTTAAAAATATCCAGAAAGCAACCATTCCTTACCACCTCTGTTGGTACTGCCCTTGAATTCTTGTTCATAGCACAGGAACCTGAGTGATCATTTGAAATATGTCAGATCATATAGATCATGTTGCTCTATGCAGCTCATCCTCCAAGGGTTTGATCTCCATCAGAGTAAAAGTCAAATTTGTCACCAAGATCTAAAATGTGTTACATGGTCCTCCCATCCAGTTACCTTTCATGCCTCATCTCCTCTGCTTTCCCAAATTGCTCAATTTGCTTTAGCTACCTGGCCTTCCTGTTATTCAAAAATGTCAAGTAAATCTCTCACTTCTGATCTTTGTATTTGCGTTGCCCTCAGCCTAAATTTCTCTCCCCCTAGATTTCTGATTGGCATAGTCTTTTACTTCTAGTGTTTGCTCAAATTTCACCTTTTCACTGAGATCTTCCCTTAACCACTCTATTTAAAATTTCAGATTCCCCGGCCCCCATCATTCTCATCTTATTCAACACTTCCCTGCTTAGTTTTGTTCAAAATACTGATCAACTTTACATGTTTTTCTATTTATTTAGGCATTTGTTTCTTTACTGTCAGCCTCCTCTTCCCCATTTTCACCCTTAACAGCATGAGTGCTGGCTCCTTGAGGACAGAGCATCTATCTGTTTATGTGTGTTATCAACTACTATATCCTCATTATTTAGACCCGTAGTTGCTGTAATAGCATTAATGAATAAACTAACAAATGAATCTATCTCAGGTCTTTTACCCTTGCTGATCCCTCTTTCTGAAACAACAGTCTTGACCCCATTGCTCTTTGTCTGACTGTGACTTTTTCAACTTTCATGTTTAAGATTTAATGTCATCTCCTCAAGGTATCTTCCTGATTGTTCACTACAAAAAGTAGTCAGGTTTTCCACCTATTATTTGCTACTGTATCTCTCTGTTTATTTACTTTCATAGATTTTTAGAATTATGCATGTATCTTGTTCCTTTAATTATTGATATATGTACTTGTCTCTGTAAGTAGAATAAATCTTCATGAGAAGAAGGACCTCATTAGAGGATAAATGAGTATATGACTAAGATACATTGAAATGATTGTACTTTGACATTGGATTTTTATTTAATAATTCCTCTGTACTGATAAAGCTTATACATGCTTTTTGAGCATATTGTTTTGACTACATCAGTAAAAATAGCTGAAAAATAGGGTTTGCTAATATTTTTGCTTGCCAACACATAGAACGTTTTTTCTCATTTCCATTTTTTCAAATTTTTTGTTCACACTACCATGTTTCTCTCCTAGAACCTATCTTAAGGCCTCCTTCCTTCATCTGCAGATTCAGGGATGAGACTGATAAAGCCTATGGTAATCCCTAAGCCAATTAACCACAAAAGTCTCATAGGCACCAGCATTGGCATATGATTGACCGATGTGGGACAAAAAGATAAAAGGGGAGTTTGCTGGGGACTAAGGTGAAACAAGTTCCTAAAATTAAGCACCAGAATATATTAGTTTTCATTCTCTTGATTTTTACTGTGAGATTGTGAATTTTGAACTTTTGTAGTTATTTTGTTCTCAGAGGAAGCTTTGAGGATTGAATCATGTCCCGCATAAAGATACATTCAGTTCCTAACCTGTGGTCCTATGGGTATGAGTCCATTTGTAAACAGGACCTTTGAAGTTATTATTATTAGTTAAGGTGTGCACTCATTTATGAGTAGGATCTTTGAAGATTCTATTTAGATGAGGCTAAACTGAATTAGGGCAGCCTGCATCTATATGACTGAAGTTCTTATAAGTAAAGGAAATTGGACACAGAAGTAGAAGCCAGAAGTCAGGGTAAACCAGAGAGTAGGCACAAGGAGAGAGAGATTGCTGGAATTCTACAGACTCTAGGAGGAAGCAAGCCTTGCCAATACCTTGATCCTGGACTTCTGGCCTCCAAAACCGTAAGAAAATAAATTTCTGTGATTGAGCCAATCCATTGTGTGTTACTTGCCATAGCATCTCTGGAAAACTAAGACATAAAGAAGACTTTAGGAATGAAGTTGGAGGAATTCATGGTCAGGGAATTTACGAAGATACAAACCAGATTCAGTAGATTTAACCATAATGAATTTGATACATGTCATGGTTTGGAGCTGTATGCACCCCAGAAAAACATGTTCTTAAACTTAATCCATTCCCGTGGGTGTGAACCCATAGTACTTAGGAACTTTTGATGGCCCACCTCAATCAGGATGGGTCTCAATTCTGTTACTGGAGTCCTTTATAAGTGGAATGAAAGCCACAGAGGGAGCAGCCAGAATCTAACATAAATGGAACCCAGAAAAGAAGGGAGAGAACAAAAGATGCTGCCATGTGCCTTTCCATGTGACAAGCTAAGGAGCAAGGATTGCAAGCAGCCAGTCCAGAATGCCACAGTCTTCAGAGAGAAAACATTGCTTTGATGATGCCTTGATTTGATCTTTTGTTAGCATCAAAACCATGACCAAATAAATTTCCATTGTTTGAACCATTCCATGGTACTTGAACGGCCAAGGAAACTAAAACAATGTAACTCTGGATTTCTAGTTGTATGAGAAAATATAGTTACCTATTTTTTCCATATTCTACACTTGTAGCCAAAAGCATCTTCACCAAAATTCAGTTCAGTTCTCTTATTTCTTTTAACACCATTTTCTATCATTGTACTTATTTGGAAGGTTCTGCATATCATTTATTGCTTTGGACATATATTGATTTGCATGTCTCTGTAGCTATTTAGAGAGACTTTTCATGGTAGAGAGCTTGGGCTTATTATTTTCACATTGTTTGGAATACAGATAATTTTTAGCGAATTTCAAAACAAGAGAATCTAGCTCCTGTCATTATTACTGTTATTGATTAGTTTAGTGTCTTCCAAAAACTAAAATCAATTAAAGGTCAAAGGCAATGCTATTTTATTCTTTATTCTATAGATTGCACTCTGATCGGAGTTTCTTGCAGGTAGTATGAGACCAATTTCAGAGTTGCGTGCCTCTTTTAAAGTTATACAATCTTTCATCAGTTAATATTGATTCATTCTCAGTCAGGTTGAAAATATTTTAGAGAGTAACTCTCCGCATGACTAACCAGTCTTACAAGTCAGTAATATATAAACTTTCCTGTCAGTGTACAATACTTCAGACAGCAGAAATTGTTCTCTTATGTTTTCCCTTGTATACTATATTATCTTCATAAATACCTAGAGGAAGTAGTAATCTCTCATTTTGTAACAAAAAATAGGTAAGCAAAAGCATATAATAACTTTGCTATGATTTCATGGTAGGTTAAATTTATTCCATGAAGAGCATGTAAAACTTGTTATCTCATTTATTTTACTCTGTCTTAGTGTCTCAAAAATATCCTATTCTGCTGGCTCCTAGGTTAGCAACAGGTAAAAATATGTCTGAAAATAATGTGGTTGATATTTTATTTATGGAAAACAATTTTTTCTTGGTTAAGTTTTTGAAATGTTGAGCTCATCAAAATTAAATGACCTCTTTAAGAGAAAAATGAATACAGGGCATATCCATACTTAAAGGTGTTATATAAGTAAGAGCTAGAATTTTAGAATAATAAAATGGATATATCATTTAAAATGATAAAGTATAATTGAATTGATATATTTCTATTTTTACTGGTTATTATACCACCTATTTCAGTCTCTCAGAATAATTTATTACATCTTCTACACAATATACTCTAAATTTAACAAAAAGTATTTTTACTTTTTCTGTTCCCACTGGTTTGTTCTATCTAATAAATTTGAATTTCACTCTTACACTTAAAAATGTTTTTTTAGGTTATTTATCATATTGCAATAATGTTCATGTGTGAAAATAGTTGCTTTCCTTCACTGTATTATTACATTGGCTCATTTTGAATGCATTACATTTCTGTTATTATTGTGCTAGAAGGTTTCTATCACAAGAATTTTTAGTTAAACCTGGGATATAATAACCAAGAAGAAACTGGGTTTGCTGTTTTTCAATATAACCTGTTTGCAATTTCAAAATTTTAGTTTCCATTCTTGATCCTTATAACAAATAAAAATTAAATCTCATATTCAAAACTATTCCCCCAAATCTCCTAGTCCAGTTGTCTTTAAAAGTAAATTTTTCAAAACCATTAAAAAGCAATAACACCATCTCACACAAATTCTTCCAAAGAATAGAAAAAAGCAAAACATTTTCCACCCTGTTACATAAAGAAAGCATAATATCAACACCAAAACCTGACAAGGATATTACAAGAAATGAAAACGTTAGGCAATCTCCCTAAATTTTAAATTTTTTAAAGCAAAAATTTTTTTCTTGCCCTTCTGTCACTTTGTTACACTCATAATTAAAAGCTTCAAACATGGATATTTGTGACAAATGAGGAGGTTGTGATCAGAAAAGGGATTTTTTACATATAGTATTTTTAAATACAGAGAAATTACAATGTACAAGATCTGTTCATGAGAGCTACTAAGTGAAGTGAAATGAAGGAGAATGTCATCAGTGATGAGGACATAAGGAATGAAGCATGTTTCAAAATAGTGAAGTTGGCATTTAAAGTTGGGCCTGGGTAGAGGTCAGGTACTACAACGGGAAACTGAAATCATAATGCGTGAGAAAAGATAGCTTGTTACTCACAGGCCCCAAAGAGAGAGGGGTGACATGAGAGTCCACAGGAAGCTCAGTCAGCTCAGAAGGCTCAACCAGCAGGTGGGGAACACATAGGCAGTGTGCTGGTTTGGATATATTATGTCCCCCACAAAAAGCCATGATCTTTCATACAGTCTTGTGGGATATTGGGATTAGGTTGTTTCCATGGAGATGTGACTCACCCTACTGTAGGTGAAACTTTTGATTAGATTATTTCTGTGAAGGTGTGGCACCGCCCATGCATCTTCGTTCTTGATTAGTTCACTGGAATCCTTTATAAATGCTTGCACAGACCCAGACAATTGCAGACTTGACTCAGAGATGCTTAGAGTTGTGCACCCTTGATGTTGGCTGACACTTTGGAGATACTAGCCCAGAGTCTGCCCTGAAAAGCTAAGTCCAGAGATATTTTAGAAAACACCATTTTGAAACACAACCTGGGAGCAAGCAGAGGTCAGCCACATGCCATCCCAGCTGACAGAGGATTTCTGGATGCCATCAGTCATCCTTCAGTGAGGGTACCCTGTTGTTGATGCCTTAGCTTGGACACTTTTATGGCCTTAAGACTGTAACTTTGCAACCAAATAAACCCCCTTTATAAAAGCCAATCTATTTCTGGTATTTTGGATAATGGCTGCATTAGCAAACTGGAACAGGCAGAGAAAGAGGGACCTGTGGGCTTGTGTCTTTATTGCTGTCAGGGATGGAGGTTAGTAGATTTCTTGTGGGAGTCAAGGATTGGTTAGTTTAAAGCAAACATGCAAAAAACTGAAGGTACTGGGCACCCGAAGGTGGTGGGGATTATTAGCTTATCATTTGGGACCAGCTGTGGGTTTTAAGTGAGGTGTGTGGGTGGTGACTACAGATGCCGGTTTGGGCTCTAGGAGAGTTTATGCTGCAAGGCTGGAAGCCACTTATTAATTAGGCCAAAGGTCGGTGTTAAGGCAAGTGGCTTATCCAAAGAAAGATGGTTGCCGAAGCAGCATGCAAAAGCCTGATAGTTATGACAAGACATCAAACCAAATAGCAACCTGATTCTGGATAGCACAAGTTAAACAAACATTTAAATGAATTTTTACATTTTTCTTTTTAAAATCAATTCTTCCACATTTTAGACAACTCAAAATACACAATAAGAGAAGACTCTGAATAAAGAAGACTTATTTATTTCTAATAATGTCCTTACTATTGTAGGCACATTTCATGCAAAAGTAAGTCTGAAAACTCCTCAAGCTATGCACACCCTAGTGAGGGATATACACATGTGTAAATGAAGGAAAATAGTATCTGATTCAGAAGTCTTAAATCAGAAAAATATATCATGTACTCTTTTCCCATCAGATTTAATTTAATATAAAATAATAATAAACCCTAAATAAGTGACAGAAAATCCAATATAGATCTCATTGTCCTCATCACAGGTATTTCAGTTTTTACAATGTCTATAATTAGAATCTTTTCAAACATGAAAAGGATACATAGAATAATGTAATACACATCTGTGTACTACTTCCTCAAACACACCTCCATCTTCCCTCTTTAGAAATAACCACTGTCCTAGTTGTATATTTATTTATTATTTCACCTGCATGTCTTTACAGTGACATTAAAAAACAAATTAACATATAAATTAAATAGTAAATAAGTAGGAGGTGGAAGAAGATGGCAGCATAGAGAGGAGTGGAAGTTAGTTAGTGCCCCTGGAACAACTAATAAACAACCAGGAACAACTAGTAAATGATCTGGAATAACTACTGGGGGACAAGCGTGACTGTCCACACATCATGCACCAACCTGGATTGGGAGGAATGCCTGAAATCGCAGGGTGGAATCTGTGAGTAGAAACTGCAGACCAGAATTGGGAGCCCGCACCCCCACAGCAGCCCGAAATGCATACCCTCGCTGTGCTAGAAAGCACCACTCTCTGAACAAGCGAATATACCTCAGTGCAGCTCCAATTGGGGATTTAATTGGCAAACATGGATTGATCAACGCAAGCTGCAAATCCCCAACAATCAGACAGAGGCTTTTAGTGACGACTCACGTTGAAGAGCCAGGGGACTTCTCCATTTCGGGAGGGGGAGCCCAGAGGACCAGGTGCTATCTCTGGCTGATGGGTGAAACTGGGGGCCATGGACTGACCCTGCATAGGAGCTTTCTGTCCCTTTTTCTCTCT
The DNA here is from genome assembly GCF_015220235.1 of Choloepus didactylus. Classification (NCBI taxonomy): domain Eukaryota; kingdom Metazoa; phylum Chordata; class Mammalia; order Pilosa; family Megalonychidae; genus Choloepus; species Choloepus didactylus. Next base: position 180,341,510 of record NC_051310.1, on the reverse strand, counting down.
CTCAACCTGGGTGGCTCAGTTGAGAAAGCCTCAGCCATTTTCAGCTGACAGAACTCTGACCCAGACAAGGATGGAGATAGCAGAGTCAGAGAGACAAAGAACCTATTTATATGCAAATAAAAACTCCCCAGGGGTCATATCTTCCATAAGAGGAAAGAAGTGGTGCCCAGATCTATTACCCACCTTCCATTCAGAACCAGACCCCAGAGCCTGGGGAAACCAGCCATGGCCACACCTCCTTACAGCAGTCGGGAGTGACAGGCATCAACTACTGGGCAGAAAAACACAGTGGCTTGAGGCCTCACAGGGTGTGTCAATCCTCTAAGACACACCCTCAGAGAAACTGGATTCTGAATATTTCTTCCTTCTGTGACGTGAGCCCGTTCTGTTCTGGGAAAACCTGATTGGGGTAACCAAGGAAACCAGATGCTTAGACAACAGAAAATGACAGCCTACACTAAGAAAAATGAAGTTATGGCCCAGTCAAAGGAACAAACTTACACTTCAGCTCAGATACAGGAATTGAAACAACTAATGATAAATCAATTCAAAAAGTTTAGGGAAGATATGGTAAAAGATCTGAAGGCTATAAAGAAAACACTAGGCTTACATAGGGTAGAAATGCAAAGTTCAAAAAAACAACTGACAGAATCTATGGAAATGAAAGGCACAACACAAGACAGAAAAGACACAGTGGAGATATACAACAGCAGATCTCAAGAGGCAGAAGAAAACACTAAGGAATTGGAGAACAAGAAACCTAAAAGCTTACACACAAAAGAACAGATAGGGAAAAGAGTGGAAAAATATGAGCAACGTCGCAGGGAACTCTGCACAACAACATGAAACACAGAATGTGCGTGTCATGGGTGTCCCAGGAGGAGAAAAGAAGGGAAAAGGGGCAGCAGAAATAATAGAGGAAATAATCAATGAAAATTTCCCATCTTTTATGAAGACACAAAATTACAGATCCAAGAAGCTCAGTGTACCCAAACAGAATAGATCTGAATAGGCCCACACCAAGGCACTTAATAATCAGATAATCAAATGTCAAAGACAAAGAGAGAATCCTGAAAGCAACAAGAGAAAAGTGATCCATTACATACAAAGGAAGCTTGATAAGACTATTTATGGATTTCTCAATAGAAACCGTGGAGGCAAGAAGGAAGTGGTGTGATATAGTTAAGATACTGAAAGACAAAAACCACTAACCAAGAATCCTATATCCAGCAAAACTGTCCTTCAAATATGAGGGAGAGTTCTAAATATTCTCTGACAAACAGACAATGACGGAGTTTGTGAACAAGATACCTGCTCTACAGGAAACACTAAAGGAAGCACTACAGACAGAAAGGAAAAGACAGGAGTGAGAGGTTTGGAACACAATTTTGGGTGATGGTAGCACAGCAATGTAAGTACACTGAACAAGATAACTATGAATATGGTTGAAAGAGGAAGGTAGGAGCATGTGGGACACCAGAAGGAAAGAGGAAAGATAAAGACTGAGACTGTATAACTCAGTGAAACCTAGAGTGTTCAACAACTGTGATAAAATGTACAAATATGTTTTTTCATGAGGGGGAACAAATGAATGTCAATCTTGCAAAGTGTTAAAAATAGGGAGGTATTGGGAGAAAAATAGAATCAGTTTAAATTAGAGACTATAATTAACAGAAACGTATTATGCATCCTTTAATGTAATGAAGGCAATATACCAAGGCTAAATGCATATAAAAGGGGGGCATAAGGGAGGGGTATGGGACTCTTGGCATTGGTAATGTCTGACTATTCTACTTGAGTTTAATGTTATCTTTCCTTTTGTTGCTTCCCAGCTGTCATGTTTTTTTTTTTTCTCTTCCTTTTTTCTTTTTCTTTTGTCTCTCTACCTCCTTTGACTCTTCTTTCTGCTTTGTGGAAGAAATGGAGATGTCCTCATATAGATAGTGGTGAGGGTGGTGAATACATAAATATATGACTATACAGGGAACCATCAATTGTTTACTTAAGACAGAATGTATGGTGTGTGAATAAAACCATATTAAAAAACCAGGTTGATGAAGAAACACTGAGGGCACTATATTGAGTGAAATAAGTCAGATACATAAAGACAAATATTGTAGGGTCTCACTGACAGTAACTAATTATAATATGTAAACTCATAGACATGAAATATAAGTTGCCGGGGTATAGAACAAGGCTGAAGAATGGGGAGTGGTTGCTTAATATGAGCAGAATGTTCAACTAGGTTGAACTTAAATGTTTGGAAATGAACAGAGGTGATGGTAGCACATTGTTAGAATAACTAACAGTGCTGAATGGTGCATGAATGTAGTGGAAAGGGGAAGCTCAGAGTCACATATGTCACCAGAAGGAAAGTTGGTGAATGATGGGTTAAAAGATGGGAATGTATGAAACAGTGAACCTTGTGGTAGGCAATGTCTGTGATTAACTGTACAAATATTAGAAATCTCTTTCATGAACCAGAACAAATGTATGACACTATAACTAGAAGTTAGTAATAAATGGGCATATAGGGAAAAAATACACCTATTGCAAACTATATTCTAACAGTTAGTAGTATTTTAACATTCTTTTATCAACAGTAGCAAATGCACTACACCAATACTATGAGTCAACAATGGGGGGTGGTGGTTAGGGATATGGGAGGATTTGAGTTTTCTTTTTTTGTCTTTGTTTCTTTTCTGGAGTGATAAAAATTTCCTAAAAACTGAAAAGAATGTAATTGTGGTGATGGATGCACAGCTGTATGATGGTACTGGGGGCAATTAACTGTACACTTTGGATCTATGGATAATTGTATGGTATGTGAACAATCACAATTTAAAAAAACCCCAACAACAAGCAGAACATTATGCTCTCACCAACACTGACTGGCGGTTTGATGTGCTGAGCCCTCTATCATGGGGCTTGCCCTTATGAAGCTTGTCACTGCAAAGGAGAGGCTAAACCTGCTTATAATCGTGCTTGAGTCTCACCCTGAGTACCTCTTTGTTGCTCAGATGTGGCCTTCTCTCTTTAGCTAAGCCAACTCAGCGGATGAACTCACTGCTCTCCCCCAGTATGTGGGATCTGACTCCCAGGAGTGTAAATTTCCCTGGCAATGCGGGATATGACTCCCAGGGATGAATCTGGACCCGATATCGTGGTATTGAGAACATCTTGACACAAAGGGGGATGCGACATGAAACAAAATAAAGTTTCAGTGGCTGAGAGATTCCAAATGGAGTTGAGAGGTCACTCTGGTGGACTATATGCACTATACAGGTAACCCTTTTTAGGTTTTAATGCATTGGAATAGCTAGAATTAAATACCTGAAACTATCAGACTGCACCCAGTAGCTTTGACTCTTGAAGACGATTGTATAGCAATGTATTTACAAGGGGTGACAATGTGATTGTGAAAGCCTTATGGATCACACCCCTTTATCCAGTGTATGGACAAATGAGTAGAAAAATGGGGACAAAAAACTAAATGAAAAATAGGGTGGGGGTTGTTTTGGGTTCTTCTTTACTTTTATTTTTTATATTATTTTCACTTTTTCTGGTACAAGGAAAATGTTCAAACAGTAGATTGGGGTGATGAATGAGCAACTATATGATGGTACTATGAACAACTGATAGTACACTTTGGATGATTGTATGCTATGCGAATGTATCTCAATAAAATTGAATTTAAAAAGTAAACAAGTTAATATCTTCAAGACTATAATTGTTTTATGGTACTACTTATCATATTGTATATATCCATCAGCACTTCATTTTCATCATTTTTTCATGTAAGATTTAGTCAGGCTGATATTTAATTTGATCTGTGTGTTTGTGGCAGGGTGCATTATTGGTCCATTTATTTTCTACTTCTCTCAGTTCTATTTCCTGTCCTGTGAATGTCAGAAGTTGCCATGTGACATGTTATGAGCAATGAAATGTGGAGAGAAGTGCTGAATATCAATGGTATATCTCTATGATTTCCTCCTTTTTGAAAATCTTGATGAACCATAGAGGGGCTTTTCTGTCGATTTATGTGCAGAGCAGAAAGGTTGTAGACCAGAAGAGAGGCTAATCCATGAGGTAACGTGAGAAAGAAAGAAACTAAGTTGTTGATTACTCCTGAGATCATTTGTTACCACAGAATAATCTAGCTCAAGTGGACTGATATAATCTAGTTTCACTGCTATTGAATATTTTGTTGTGTAAATAGACCAAATATTTTTATCCATTTTTCTTTTGATGGACATTAAGTTTTTTGAATTATTTTCTAGTACAAACAATGGTGTAGTGAACATTTTTGTTCATATTTCTTGTACACAAATCTAAGAATTTATTACATATATAATGAGTGAAAGCACTAGATCTATGGTATCTGTATGTTCAGCACAGATTTTGGCAAATTGGCTTTTTTTTTTTACACTCTTCCTGGAAAAAATGAGAATCCCCACGTTCCACACCATTACCAGTATTGGGACTATGATTAGTTCTTCAGAAATGTGTAGTTCCTTCCTGACTTCAGTTAAGCTCAGTGAGGGTAGTACATGTGCCAAACATCATTTTATCTCTGTCGACACAAATATAATGAACATTTCTGGCAAATAGTTCTATTTGATGAGGAAGATATTAACATACTACTATTGTCATACAGCATGTGAATAAAATTTATTACCAGAATGAGTTTGAAAAAGTCTCAGTTTAATTATTAACATGAAGTCAAGCCTGAGTATTTTTGCTTTTCCTCTGACATAAACTATTAAAGAGATGAGATAGAGGCTAGGCATTTGCAGTTACATTCTAAATTTTAAAAATTAACTCTTTATCATTAATAAAAAAATTGATTCTTCTGTATTCTAGATATAAACTTTTCATTCATCTCAAGTAAAAGCTAAATAACTTATCTTTCATTTTGTACACCAGGAATAAATTGTTTGCTCTTTTTACATGCAGTGTTGCTTTAGAAGGACTGTTGATCATGGCAGTAGAAAATTATGGTTAAAATAGTGTCACTACAAATGTAATGAAATAGTCTAAACAAGAAAAATCATATTCCAATATTTTTATTCAGCATTGAAAGAATAATTTCCTAGAGTAAATCAGGTAATTTGTACTTTCCTCACCACCACGGTGGTTTGCTACTTAATGACCTGAAAGTTAATGTGCATTGGACAATGCTCCTGAATAGCTGTTGCAGTTACATGGTCTGTGCTTTCCCATCATTTAGGGTGAACAAAAAGACCCAAACTGGTATATCAGGCAAATATGCATTAAAAGACTATTAGGCAGAAATGTGACTTTTCAATACATAGCAAATTATAAGAGCAAGCATACCATTTAACTGTTTATTTTGCTGCATACATTCAATATTTCAACCTAATCTCAGTTATTTGTTCTCTGATACAAAATGTCAAGCCACAATAAAACTAGGCTTTAGTTCAAAAGTAATAGAAAATAGGTAAATAATGTAGGGAAATGCCAATAAGTTCAAACAATATAATGGACATTATTCTTTTTATTTTCAGCCATACTCCAGTTTTCATGAACTACATTACTTCAGAAATAGAATTCAAAAAAAAAAAAAAATTAAATTAAAGCAATAAAAAAAATCTTGGAAGATCAGATAAGAAAATAGTATAAAGTATTACTAAAATAAAGTCCTCTTTTGCAAGCCCCCGGCTACCTCTCCATTCCAACCCTACCAGTCTCTTTGCTCCTCCTGCGTTACACCAAACATGTTCCCACCTCACAGCCTTTTCACTTGCTATTCCTTCCACCTGGAATGCTTTCTCTGCCTTCCCATTTTCCCATGTCTCACTTCCTCAATTTCCTTAAAAAAAAAAAAAAATCCATATGTGCAATCCACATATCTTCTGCTTCTGTTTTTAGATTTAAACACAAAACACTCAAATTAGCACAACTTGTATTGCATATCATTTTTAATTTCCCACCACACTGCATTTATAACTTGGGCTGTCTTATTTGTTCCCATGCTCTATGGAACCTCTTTAGTGCTACCATAGCTCCATAACACCATGTGTTTTTTTGTAATACATACAAAAAAATTCTTTTAATTTGGTCAAAATCTTGTACCCCCTGGTTTCATTTGGTTTTATCTTTTTAAACCAAGTAAATTTTGGCTTTACCTCCTAATTCTGCATCTAAGAATAGGATTTTCTTCTTCAATTTGCTCCTCAGTACAATTTTGCGGGCAACATTCTTCTCTGTGTGTCTCCTTTGAATTCACAATGCCCTAGGAAACTAGTGATCAAATCCTGGAACTCACTATGCAAATCTAGCATCAGACAGTTGGTCAAGGACCTCACCGCAAATATCTTGACCTCCCTGGAGAGTAGGTAAATTATTCAGTCTTGAATAAATAAAAGCCCATATTGTCTTATACATTTGTATGTCTGAGGAAGCAGGTGGACTCAGAATCCTTCCTCCATCCAGGAAGAAGAGCCCTCAGGCAGGTTTCCGGACTCTTGCTGAGGTACCCAATGCCATTGAGTAGGCACTTGGTTTTCACTACAAAATGGGCTGTTCTGATTCATAAATATTCTGATTAGTAGAAAGTTACCATATGCAAAGTATAATCATAAATAAACAATGATTTCTTCAAAGGCTCACTAGAGCAGCACTTTAGATCGGAGTGACATTACGGAAATGAAGAAATCTTAGTTGAATAGATACAATTTGTAAGAGTAGAAACTTTAATGAACTATCACAAATAGAAATATATAGAAATATAACTAAAACATTATAAAAAGCAATATATACCACCAAAGTAGAAGATATTAATTAGAGCTGTGCAACAAGGGCCAGAAGAAACTGGAGTTACTTACACTGTTTCTTGGGAGTCCATGTGGTTTTTCATGAGCATTTCTCTTCAGTGGTTTGTTGCATAAGACCCATCTTTCCCTTTGATACGCAACTCTGGGAATGTCAGCCATAGGTAGGACATGTTTCCTACTGCTAGCGGAGCTCCCTTTTCACCCAGAAAGATTTACGGGGCTCCCTTCCAGGATCACCGTCTCATCGCAAGAAAGAATTCAAGGATGAGACAAGCAGGTATAAGCAAGTGAGAAAAGTTTTTTGAGGAAAACAGTACAGGCTTGACGGGTGAGCGCGAGTGTGCTCAAGAGAGAGCTGCACACTGCGCTTTGTTTGGCCCAAGGGTTTTTAACAGATCGAACAAAGGGAGGTGGGGTTTGACATGTTGGTACATTGTGATTAGTTAGTAAGCATTCAAACTGTGTATTGTAAATAGACTATTGCGATTGATTATCTATACATTCTTGTGATTGGTTAATAAACATGTAAGTTGAAAATTGTAAGTAAGCTATTGCAATAGGCTGAATAAACATTCAAATGAAGGATTGTAAATAGAATATTGTGATTGGTCCATGCCTCTTGGTTGAACAACCTCCTTCGGGTTTCAGGAGCCTGACTGTTCTCACCAGATGCCCCCCCACCCCATCCCACCCCGCACTGAGTCCAAAGGCACCTCCGAGCTTTCAAGATGTTTTTCCTAAATCTAACCTGCCTCCCTATCCTGGACATTATTGTGTCCAGAGCCATTAATGCAATGTCTATTGTATGCCTGTCAGAATTTCTCCAGGTTATGAAAACATTTTAAACATTATAATTTCACATATTAAAATATAATCATTATAATTATTATAAATGAAGGAACTAGATTATATTTATAGAGAGTGAGCAGGATAAAAATATTCTGGGCCTTAATACTCTATCTAAATGACTACACTGTCATAATTTCCCTAAATACTTTTTTTTTTTAATTAGAGAAGTTGTGGGTTTACAGAATTATCATCCATAAAATAAAATAAAGGATTCCCATACAGCACCCCACTGTCAACATCTTGCATTGGTGTGGAACATTGGTTATAATTGATGGCAGCACATTTTTTTAATTGTACTATTAATTAAAGTCCATGGTTTAACTCATTCCTTAAATACTTCTTGATAATTTATTTAATTGGGCTTAGTTTTGACAGACCATCATTAAAATCACTCCTTTTCAAACAACTTAACACATCAAAGCCCCGGTCCCTTCATCATACTAAACCAGCATAATGTAGTGAAAACTGAAACCTGCCCTTGTTAAACCAAACTAGCAGTATATTTTCTGCCTGCACCAGTGCAATTAAGTAATGTTAGAACAATCACATAATTATACCGAATAATCTGACTTTGAAATTTATTGCTTCCAATCTTGAATCTAAAATCATAATTAAACATTTTCTTCTCTACCTCAAATTTTCTTTACATTCTCTATTCCTGCCAATCCTCCCTGTTTCCCAGCAATCTCAATTGATACTCTTGCTTAAAACGTCATGGAGAAAGTAAAAACCACCATTATCTCTCCATCACCACCACTACCACCACACTAAAGCCATACTCTTTGCCTCGTTTCCTATTTCTTTGTATAAAGATTCCCTTCTTCTCCCAAATTTCAAGCTGTTGATGTTGTTTCGAATTCCATCCCCTTATTTTCTCACACACTTTGCATTTACCACAATCCCCTCAAATACTTCCAGTTGCAATTATCCCCTCTCTATTATTTTTTACCTTTTTTTCTTGCATGGTGACTAAGAACATAAAACCAAATTGTAAATAATTCCCTCCATTGATCCCACAGTTGTCTCTAGCAATTCTCCCATTTCTTTCCTGTTTTTCACACATTTCTTGAAATAAATGTCTATGGTTGTTTATCTTTATTTCCCCACCTCACATCACCATCTCAACTTATTGAAACAACCGTTCAAGTGAAAAGGCTTATGCTAAAGTCACCACAACAGCTATATTTTCAAATCCAATAGTCTCTTCTCTTACCTTGTTATTTGACCTTTCAGCAGCATACGGCATAATTGGTCACTAACTTCTTGAAGCACTTCATTTGACTTCCATGAAACTAAAATCATCTGTTTTTTTCCTCTTAACTACACTGGCCATTCTTTCTTAGGGTCCATTGCTATTTCTCTCTCATGTAAGTAAATTTTGAGTGCTGGTATCTGAAGTCTCCCTCCAGATCCCCTACTTTTATTTGGCTATACTTCCCTGTCGGGGGTCCACTTTTTGAGCAGAGAAGAAGCAACAGCTCTTTTCATATTTTAGTATTCCAGTGTGGCAATAGGAGTTGTAGTAGATTGTTTGTAATAATATCTGTAATTATTCACCTTCCTGTATCCATGCCTGTCTTAATTCAGGTTCCTGGAAGCAGGGACTAAAATGGAAGTTCCTGCACAAGTGATTTGATAAGGAGATTGAGGAAAGTAGGATAGGGCTGGGAGAACAAAAGCTAAACATGAGTTCTCAGCTGGAGACTAGCTGAAGCTTGTTTCCACAATGAATTCTGGAATGAGAACTGCATTATGGTTTCAGCCCTCCTTTGGCATCAGGGCTGGCATTTTGTACCCGTGACAGATAGTCTTTGTAGCAGGAGTCAGGACCTGGGCAAGGTAGTGAGGTCTCTCCTATTCGGCCACTTTCCACTTCTATTTCAATTTTTCTGGTTACTCTTTTTCTGCCTTATTAATGGGGTTCTTTTCCTCTCTTAATTACTGGCATAAATTGTTGCAATTTTTTTCACTTAATTCATTTTGCTTATTTTTCTATATCAGTATGAATAAAAATGGCAAAATCTTTTTATCCAGTCCATAGTGTTCTCTTGCATAGACATTCCTTAATTCATTAAATCAATTCTCTATTGATGAAAATTGTTTCCTTCCACTCCTTTTCTAGCATTCATTATGTTTCAGTTTATTACCCTTGTACATATCATATTTCTTGATAAATACACAAGAGTGGAATTTCTGGGTCAGAGAAAATGTGCACATTTTCATTACCTTCCACAGTGCTCTTCTCCTACACCATCACCAATAAAATGTGCTAAAATGTTAATTCACTTATATTTTATTTTTGACAATCTAAGTGTAAAATATAATCTCATCATATTATTAATATTCCTTATGCTATTAATTAGAATTTATATTATTAATACTGAGGTCAAGCATCTTTTCATGTGATGGGAGGTATAATGCTATATTCTTTTCTGAGCAAAATAGATAAAAAAGATAAAAATAGGAAGATAGTATATTTAAGGGTGTCCGGCGCTGCCCCGCTCGGTCCCCGGTTCCCGGCCGGCGAGGGGAAACAGGGAAGGAGAGAGAGAGATGCAGACTGCGCGAACTAACCTGGTCATGAATCACGACTCGAACCACACGGCAGTTGTGAAAGCAAGCCCTTTACTACAGCTAGATGAACATTCTGTGTTACTGGTTCCCACACGGGGCACGGCGCCTCGTGGGAGAGCAGCCTCGATGTGGCCGTCAGGCACGGCTCCTTGTGGGCTGTCTCACCCTACCCCGTCCGGGTAAGACCTTTTATACACAATTAACAACCAATAAGCTTCTAGGCTAGTATCGCGTATACAGGATTTCGATTGGTAGGAGCGGGTGGCGGATACATGCGTCACTATGCGGAAACAGGATGCAGGCGCCATCTTGGCTCACTCGATGGGCGGGGGTAACTCTAGAGCAGGCTGCAGCGCATACGCTAGGCCCGATTCGGGAGGCGGCTTTCCACATCTCCCCCTTTCTTATTTATTTTTGACCCAGTGTCTCCAGTGATGAGCGTGCTCCCGTGAACCCAAATGGTTCACAACCTCTTTGGTGCTTTGGGGAGTCTGGACTAGGCCTCAGCCATCCAGCGGCGGAGCCTCTAGCACCAACCAGAATGCTCACGTCATATGGAGACCGGAGAGTCCGTAAGCTGGAAGCAACGTGACTCTCCCTGCAGTGCTTTGCCTGGCAACTGGGGAACAACGACGGGGGCAGGAACAGCAGTAACCAGAGTCGGGGGTGTCACTAGGTGTCTCTGTGCAATGGCTAGGGTCCAGTCTGGCCACAACTAGGACTCTGCCCTAGAGACCCACCTGAGACAAAATTATGACTACTGGTGTCGCCTTTTACACCCGAGAAACAGCCATGCGATTCGCTACAAATTTTGCTCCAAAGCGCCCCACCTGAGGCGACCAGGAAGGGGTATGGTTAATAAATCGGTCACTATCGGGGGTAACAGAGGTGGGAGTCATAGCCATCATAGTGGTAACACGCAATTGCTGCTGCGCTTGAAACAGGCGTTCTAGCAAACATTTAACAACGACTAATCCCACCAATAATCCCACTGCAATGAGGATCCAATTAGTTAAATTGGGCCAAGAGAACCAGGAAGAAACACTGTGCAATAGTTTCTGTAGAACCTCGCCTAACCCGGAGAGATCGACTTTAACGGGTTTTAACTTGATCCCCCCAATTGTGTCTAAACTAGATTCCACCTGTTGGGAGAGATTAACAAATTCAGGAAAATATGACCTTTTCAGCCAATCAGAGACTCTGGAAATGCTTCCAGTCACGTTGGCCCTGACAGGAGTGACACAGAGTTTAACCGTAAGCCACCGGGTGTCACATGTTTGCTGAAGCACTCTCCAGAGTCCATCTGTTTCCAGTCCAAGTTCATCTATCTCCGCTTGGAGTTTCTGAATGGCCTGGAAATTTAAGTTCAGCATCTGATTGTGGCGGCGTAGCACGTCTCGGGTAAGGTTGACCAAGCCATTTACCGTTTCCATCGTTATGGCGAGCTGCCGATCTGTCCATGCTTGTAGCACAGCCTGCCCGATCGTTGGGACAAACAAAGAGGAAGCTACACTGGCAGCATTCGATAGCCATTCTTTTATGCCTCTTGGACGCCTAGACTTAGAGAAGGGGATATTGTTAAGTGAAACAACTTGAGAAACAGGGCCAACCCAGTCGGTTGCCTTGACGGGGAGCCAGACATAACTTGGGCGATACACTAGGATAGCGGGGCGGCGAGGCATCCGGGTCTTTGGAACGGTTGCAGACTGTAGGAGCAAGCCCTGGAAGGAAAAGGCACCTTTGAGTCTCCTTTTTACTCAAGATCCCTTCACAAGACTGGCGGCTCTTCCCTGTAACGTTAAGAAATTCAAGCAAGACTCCCTTACTTAACTCGCCATTACCAGTTTCACAAGTAGCATTCGCCGCAACTGTGGTGTTGACAACCTTGACAGAGAGGTTAGCAAAAGAGAGGATCAGTGTGTCATTGGTGAGGGGGAAGGACTCGTTGAAGCTTGTGGAGGAAATATAGTTCCACTAAAAAGAAAAAGGCAGATTAGAAGGATTGCTATAGGAGAGCAAAGAACAGAGTTACCGATCCTCTTTTTGGGCAACCGCGGGGTGGTCAGTCCTACTATTATCGTCTTGTCGGTCGTCGCCATCATCAGCAGGGTCGGAGGTTTGGTCTAATGGTTCAGGTTGTATATTCGTTGGCGTTTCTGACAGCTGTTCCTTGGCTTCTTCAGGTGATGTCACGGTTCTCACCAGTCTTTCCGGAACCCACACTGGTTGACGTCCTGGTTCCTGGGGAAAAACACAAACAGAGCCTCTGGCCCAGCTGAGCACCGGGTCAGGGCCTTTCCACTGCCCCGACAGGACATCCTTCCAACGGACTAGACCTCTATGCGGAGGACTCGGGGTGGTGTGTTGCAGGGCAGGTGTCATTCCTTGTGAATTTTCGTTTAAAAAATTATATGTGAGCAAGGCTACAGACAGTCGAGCTTTTGGGGACAGGCCGTGGCCTATACCCTCTTTCTGTTTTTTAAGCAAGTCTTTGAGAGATCTGTGCGCTCTTTCAATGATTCCTTGCCCCTGAGGGTTATAGGGGATGCCATGTTTTAATTGGACATCCATGTTGTCACAAAATTTTTGGAAGGATTTACTAGTGTAGGCAGGCCCGTTATCCGTCTTTAACGTCTTTGGCTTACCCCAAGCTGCCCATGCAGCAAGGCAGTGTGCAATGACGTGGGAGACTCTTTCTCCTGGTTCAGCAGAGGCAAATAAAACTTGGGAGCATGTGTCCACCGACACATGTAAGTACTTGATCTTACCATACTCTGAATGATGAGTGACATCCATCTGCCAAGTATCCCCTGGGGTGAGACCCCTAGGGTTGACCCCAACCGAGGGGACTGCTCTCTGCTCTGCACAATTGTTGCAGGCTCGGACAATATCTCGAGCAGCTGCACGTGGTATGCTGAACCGCTTAGCTAGGGTACTTGCATTGATGTGAAACTTGGCATGGAATTCTCGGGCTTGTTGATACGGTACCAGCGTCGGAAAGATGTGCAGCTGTCGAGTGGCTACATCTGCGCTATGGTTCCCCTGGGCCATAGGGCCAGGCAAACCTGTGTGGGCTCTAATATGGGTTATGTAAAAAGGGTGTTGCCTGGTCCATATAACCTCCTGTAGTTTGGCAAAGAACGTCCTTACTGTAGAGGAATGTTTAACAATGCCCACCGTTTCTAAAATTTGTACAGAGTTCACAACATAAGCAGAATCCGAGACGACATTTAAGGGCTCGGAAAGGCTTTCCAGGACTGCAATGATAACCTGCAGTTCTACCCATTGAGGCTTTTGTGGTTGGAAGAGCACTGTTTTAGGAGTGTCCCCCTCCACACAATACGCCCCTGTTCCAGAGCTGGAGCCGTCCGTGTATACGGTGGGGGCGCCTGCTAGTGGCCTAGGAGAGGTTACTTTGGGAAAAATCACTGGGTGCCGGGTGACAAACTGCAAGAGAGGAGCCTTAGGGAACTGATTGTTAATGGGACCAAGAAATGTACACCGGAGAATGGCCCATTGATCTATGCATCCGGTGAGTATCTCAAGCTGCTGGGAAGAATAAGGCACCCTGAGATTTTTGGGCTGCTGACCGAAATGCTGCACAGCCCTTTTAATGCATTCTAGGGCCAAGTCTGCAACCGCTGTAGGATAGTGCTCTAGGACTTTTTTGGGGGAAACTCCAGGGTGGACCCAGAGCAGCGGCCCCCGCTGCCACAGTACCGCAGTGGGCTGTAATTCTGTCGGCAGCACGCAGACTTCAAAAGGCTCATCAGGGTCTATTCTCTTCAATGCAGCGCCACTGAGCGCCTGTTCCACCTGGCATAGTGCTCGCCTTGCCTCTGGAGTGAAGCTTCGAGGTGAGTTTATATTAGAATCCCCCTTCAACAGGTCGAACAAAGGTGTTAGTTTGACATTGGGTATTTTTAGGTATGGACGGATCCAATTGATATCCCCCATGAGTTTTTGTAGATCATTGAGAGTGTGTATATTGTCTAGCCTGAGAGACACCTTTTGGGGGGAAACATGAGTGGGTGCGACTTTCGCCCCCAGGAAAGTGGTAATGTCAGTCATTTGGATTTTTTCAGGGGCAATCTCTAGGTTAGCTTCTCTAAGACTAAGGACTAAATGTGACAAAACTGTTTTAAGAAGATCTGTGTCTCTATGGGCTAAGAGAATGTCATCCATATAATGGATGATTTTCACTTGAGGGAACTGCTGCCGAGTGCTAGCTAGCTTCGCAGCGACATACAGCTGGCACATGGTAGGACTATTAGCCATGCCTTGGGGCAGGACTGTCCATTCAAAGCGTTGACAGGGCTCCTCTTGATTACTAGAGGGCACAGTAAAGGCAAACTTAGGGGTGTCTTCAGGGTGGAGCGGAATAGAAAAGAAGCAATCTTTCAGATCTATGATGAAAATCGACCAGTGCTCCGGTAATGCCGAGAGGAGGGGCAGTCCCATCTGAACGGGCCCTAAAGGCTCCATGCAATCGTTAATAGCTCTTAGATCATGTAGCAGTCTCCATTTACCAGATTTCTTTTTTATTACGAATATAGGGGTGTTCCACGGTGACGTGGAAGGGGCGATATGGCCCTTTTCTAGTTGTTCTGATACTAGGGCGTGCAACGCTGCAAGTTTTTCCTGTGGCAAGGGCCACTGAGGCACCCACACCGGAGCCTCGGTTTTCCATTTTAGTTTTATAGGTGTGGGTGGGAATCTCTCCTCAGTGGCCCCTATGAAAAACCCAAGCCTCGTCTGTCAGACTTGGGGGCAGCTTGTATAGGCTCCGCACGTCCGTGCAGTGAAGCTCCTAAACCCTTGCCGGGGGTATACCCCATTTCTTTTAGCAGTCGCTTAGAGGTTGGGGAGTAGCCGCTAATTAAAGTAACGTCCATTTGGGTCAGAATGTCTCTTCCCCACAAAGACACAGGCAGGGCTAATACATAAGGCTGGAAACTGCCTTGGTGTCCTTCTTCATCGGCCCAATGAAGGGCAGCTGCACTGAGCATGGGCGCTGAAATTTGGCCTATTCCTCTAATGGGCTCTTCCGCCCTGCTCGTTGGCCAGGTGGGGGGCCATTCTTGTTGTCTTATGATAGACCGATCGGCCCCTGTATCGAGCAGGCCCAAGAAAGATCTGCCTTGCACCTTAATGGTTAGCATAGGTCGAGACTCCAGGGACATATGGAGTCCCTCGAAAATCGCTCCACTGGATCCGAACCCTTTTTCCCCTCTCTGTCTGATTCTGCTTGGAAAGACTGCATGTAAGCTGGGTAAGAGCAGGAGCTGCGCCAGCTTATCACCTTCTGCAATGACTAAGGTGCCCCGCTGAGATTGAACCATAACTTGGGCACGGCCTGTGAAATCTGAATCTACAAGTCCTGGTATAACTGTTAATCCTTTCAGGGCCGTGGATGCTCTTCCCAATATGAGCCCTACAGTACCAGCCGGTAAGGGCCCCTTGAAGGAGGTCCCTACTAACTGGACACCCATGGAGGGGGTTAGTACGAGTCTGGAGGTGGCACAGAGGTCCAGTCCTGCTGAGCCGGGGGACGCACGAATTTGATCGGATCCTGTGTTGTCGAATGGCATGCAAGGGGGTCCTGAGGGCCTGTATACTCGGGCGGGGGGTACGGCAAAGGTTGCCCCTCCCCTGACCGACCCATCGGGGTTTCCGGGTCTGGCAGCAAAGGATAATTACATTTACTGGGCATGGCCACTAGAGGGAGCTCTCGGCAAGGTCCTTTGGTGGGACCGCCCAAGGCGTCAGTTGGGAGCTGGGGTGTCCCTGGGGGTGCAGCGGTAGACATTGGCGGGGCGGAAGGCCGCACGGGTGTGGCGGGAGGCTCCTCCCACTCAATTAGCGGGGATGCTTCCGCCTTCTCGTCAGTATCGCTATCTGACTCTGAGTCAGAGTCACTGGAATCCGGCGGTTTGCCCTTACAGGAGCCGTCCGCTGACGAAACTGACTGGGTTTCTTGGAGCGCGCACCGTGCTTCTTGCAAGACAGAGGACGGGCTTAGGCCGGTAGCCGATTCTAGTTCAAGGACTGCACGGACGGTCTCCCATATGGGTACTAGAATCGGGTCCATACACACGCCCGTCTGGCGCGCTCGGTCTATGTCGCGACCGAGCTTCATCCAAGAGGGTAGGCTAAGGCTGCCGGTGCAGGCAAACCAAGGGGCAAAAGTATCAACATCATCAAGAAAACGCTGAAGGGAGCTTTTCCTGACCGAGATACCCCGTTGTTTCAAAAGGTTCTTTAAGGGAGCTAAGAGAGGTGAACTTCCGGACTGCCCCATGATTGCAGTCGGCACTATACTTCAGTCACTCGGAGAGCTCTTCCGAGTCCCCCGGGGTCACCTGAAAACCCACGGGCCCTAACTATCATGTAATAAGACGCACTCACCTTCTCGCGTTGATCAGGCGCGGGAAGTCCGCCGTAAGCTCGACGCGCAGCGCTGCTCTCCTCACAGAGGGACCGTCGAGAGCGAGGCAGGAGGAGGAGCTTCCCCGTACGGGCCACCACTTGTCCGTCGCCTTCTCGCTCGGTCCCACGCGTCCTGTCCTCGGCCGGCAAGGAGAACAGAGGGAAAGAGGGAGAGACACAGACAAACTGACACTTGAGGCACACAAGGGCAGTGAATGCAAGCCTTTTACTGGAGCCAGGAAGAAAACTTTCTCTGTTACATATTCCACACGAGGCCCTACGCCCCGTGGGAGAACAACCTCTATGCGGCCGTCAGGCACGGCTCCCTGTGGGCTGTCTCCCCGAGGCTAGCCCGGGCAATTTCTTATATACAATAATTACAACCAATGTGCTGGCACTACGTAAGCGTGTACAATAGGCTAGCAGCAACCGCTGCCTCATGCGTCATATGCGGAAGCAGGATACGGGCGCCATCTTGGCTCAAACGATGGGCGGGGGCTACTCTAGAGCAGGTCGCGGCGTGTCCACCAGGCCTTAACCCGGAAAGCGGCTCCCCACATAAGGGTAAGAAACATCATGCCAAACTTGATATTTTTATTTCAAGCCTTCATATTTTTATTTTAATTTTTATTCATTACAAAGTGAGATTCTGCTAATAAGGAAAGGAAAAGACAATTTTAGAAGCTTCAAAATGTAAGAAATTTTTATAAAGTCATAAATGGAAAAGATTAACCAGGTATATATAAACATGTTTTAAGCAGTATTAAAAATGAACCAGAAATATAAATATCCATTTTTTTTTCATTTCATATCTGATAGTCATTAGCATTGTGCACACAATAAATACAGATTTCTGATTTCTGGGTACATAGTAGTTGAACAGCCTTTCCCTGCAGTGCTGGTTTCACAGGCTTTCAAGCTGTGCATCCTCTCAGGGTGCCACTCATAAAAGGGCCTTGTACTTGGCTTAATGTTCTAGAGCTGTTGCCTTGAGGTTTTTAATTTTATCTTTGAACTTGTGTTTTGTAAGCTAAGTTCAATGGGACGGTTTAGCACATGCTTGCGCAGAGGAGATACACAAAATATACGTGTCTGCCATTTCTTGCTACCCCATTTACAAGATGCCCTACGAACATGGAATTCCAGTGGACCCATGATTTATGGGAGTTCAGCAAGATACAAAACCAGTACAAGTTAAGCATGATATATTTATAACTGAATATGCGGGGGGACTGATAGTGCCAAAGGGACATGCTTTTTATCTGAACCAGAACTTATTTCAAACATGGAAAGAGGGCAGTGATGTTCTAAGAAACATAAACAGTCAAGGACCCTTTTGTATATTTTCTTACTCATGTTACTTCCCTGTATTAGCCAACCACTTACACTGAAAATGATGACATAGAAGGAAAGAGAAAGATAAGGCAACCCATAAATCATTTTCCTTTCAGTCCTTCTTTACTCATGTGTAAGCGAATGTAGAAAATGTACACTTACCAGAAGAGAAATAAAAACAGCTATGTTGTGCAGAATTTTTACTCTTTTGGTAAGAATTAAATACACATGCATGTACAAATTGGATAATATTAATTGTGTAATTTTGTTGATTCTACATTCTAAGTTAAATGCTCTTGTAGTTATATTTAAAAACAGGCATTACACAACATAAAATAAAGGTCAAAATATATGTTACTTTAAAATTGTAATGTTCATTTACATAGAATGACATTAAATAGCAAATAAAAATACTATGAAAGATCAAGAAAGAGATTGCAAAAGAGAAGAAAAAACTTTACATTTTAGTACTTTCAATATCACTGTTTTCCTGCTCTTTGAACAAGGGGCTCTGCATTTTCGTTTTGAACTGGGCCCTGCAAATTATGTAACTGGTGATGTCTCCCTGTCTCCCTGTCTCCCTGGAAGTTAAGCATGTACATTTGTTTGTTTTGACAACTGAAGTGTGAGCAGAAGTAGTGTATGTGACTTTCTACTTAAAGGAGTGTTTTGCCATATTCTCTTCTCATTGGTGCCATAACCTGCAAGCAAGTGTCAAAATAAATACCTTTGTCAATCTGGCTTCTTGGGAGACCATGGTAAGCACAGACCCACTGATGTCCTGTGCTATAATATCACATAAAGTAAGAAATATATAAATATATATGTGATATGTATTTTATATTAATACCACAGCCTCTCCAGACCAATGGTCATTTTGATGTAAAGGGAAGGTTTCAGACTTTGGAGTCTGTAGTAGACCTTGCTGGTAGTCCCACGTAGTAATTCTTTTTATCGGTTTTGTGTATCAATTCCTAGTTCCTGTATCGTTGTCTACCGGCTGCAATGGATTTAAGCACAGGGAGAGATGTAAAATTCCCTGGCACTTTCAGTTTTCTGGACTTATCCCTTAAACTTTATATTGTTTTTGCCTCCCACCATCCAGTCACCTGTCCTCTGTTCTTAAGTACTGTGAAATTACATTGAAAATTGGGGTTTTAAAAGGCAAAGTGGAAGACACTTGATGTAAGAATGGAGTTTAATAAGAGTAGATTAGGTACATCAGCATGGGTGTAAGGTGAGGTTGAGCTATATGACTGTGAAAGTGCAGAAGACTGAAGAGATTGGAGATGCAAGTGATGGAAGCAAATTATTAGAGGTAGTCAAGAGAATAATGTAACAAGATTTGAGTGCTATGTAGGTTGAGTATCCATCCACCAGCTGATTTCAAATTTCTAATTGGATATTCAGTTTAACTTTGACCAAATCTAGATATTGAATACATTTATTGAAACCTGCTCTATTATATAAATTTCCACTATTACTTATTCTTCTGTTGTTATTTTTACATACAACAGAGAATAACTTTATTTTTATTCAACTTATCTAAAGTTTATTAAATAGATACACTGTCTGATGAACATAATATGGTATCAGTAGTTCTAATGGTAGGTAAAGCTTTATTTTTTGTGTCTTCACAGAATTTTTTAAATTTACATAACATTTGGATGTATTGAGTTAAATAAAATATATTATTAAAAAAAAATCTATGTAACAACATATTTTATGTTAGATTTTCCAACACAGAAATAAAGGAAAATCAGAAAAAGATTGTAGTTGTTTTGTAAACATTATATACCTTATATTGTCCAGGATAACTAATGCATACTTTCTAAAATTAGCATAGTTGTGAATAACAAACTGGAGAATTGGCAGTAGTTAACATTTACAAATTGAAAAATAGCAGTACAATTTTACTAAGCTGAACTAAAGCAGCACTTGAATAAAAATCTCAAGTCAATTTTTACATTTTAGTTTCACATCTGACAATTATTTACTGTTAGTTGTAAACCTATGAAATAGAATAGGAATACCACAGGAAATTTTAACTCTAGTACTACCAGCAGGCATTGCTTCATCATGGAATATAATCAGGAATAAAATAGTTGAAACTTAGGGGAAAGGAATCCATTAGGCAACCTGATGAGATTCCTATGGAAATGCAACCAGATTCATTTTAATAAAGTCCATGCAATAGCAGTACGATATACAGTAACACAGTTGCTTTTGTGACCAAAGACAAACATGAATTACACTCTATTGTTTATTTAAATTCCTTAGTAGTCCAAATACAGGAGAAAGAATAAAAGGGTTGTTAAATATCAAAAGGGTGATAAAGGAAATGTGGCAATTTAACCTAGATTTCTGTATAAACACTTTTCTTTTTATTTTGACTTAATAAAATGTATGAATGTGTATTTGAGTGTGTGTATGTTTTACCACTATTTTGTTTTTAATCCAAGAAAAAGTTTAATCATTTCTCTGGTAAAGATTAACAAAAGAAAACACATAACTAGTCATAAATAGGTAGCTGAGGCATAGAATATTAGTTGTGCTCACAAATATATTATCTGCTGATACTAGGTTTTCCCAACCCACCCTACCAAAATAAAAAATTATAATTTTCACCATATTACCAAATCTTGCTGTTCTAGTTTGCTAATGCTGCTGGAATGCAAAACACCAGAGAAAGATTGGCTTTTATAAAAGGGGGTTTATTTGGTTACACAGTTACAGTCTTAAGGCCATAAAGTGTCCAAGGTAACGCATCAGTAATCGGGTACCTTCACTGGAGGATGGCCAATGGTGTCCGGAAAGCCTCTGTTAGCTGGGAAGGCACGTGGCTGGCATCTGTTCCAGTGTTCTGGTTTCAAAATGGCTTTCTCCCAGGATGTTCCTCTCTAGGCTGCAGTTCCTCAAAAATGTCACTCTTAGTTGCACTTGGGGTATTTGTCCTCTCTTAGCTTCTCTGGAGCAAGAGTCTGCTTCCAACGGCCGTCTTCAAAATGTGTCTCATCTGCAGCTCTTGTGCTTTCTTCAAAGTGTCCCTCTTGGCTGTAGCTCCTCTTCAAAACCTTACTCACAGTTGTACTGAGTTCCCTCTGCCCATCAGCTCATTTATATGGCTCCACTGATCAAGGCCCACCCTCAATGGGTGGGGCCATGCCTCCATGGAAATATCTCATCAGAGTTATCACCTACAGTTGGGTGGGGCGCATCTCCATGGAAACACTCAAAGAATTACAGTCTAATCAACACTGATAGCATCTGCCCACACAAGATTACATCAAAGATAATGGCATTTGGGGGACACAACATATTCAAACTGGCACACCTGCTAAAAATGTTACTGAAAAGATCAATAACATAATGATTACTAAGTACAAGACAGATGTTAAATTCTTTAGGAAATAAAATGAAATATAACCACACTGTATGACTTCAAAGTAGTACAGCTGGCAAATTACTTAAATAAAAATTTGACTCAATGGTTCAGATCAATAAAGTATAGACTCTAAATCTTTCTCTAACCTTCCCCAAAGGGATCTTAGTTAACTTACTAGGGTGTTGGATAACTGGGATTTTTAGATAAAGGAGGAGTTTGGAGATGAAGAAATTACTTAGAAAACTTTCAGATTATGTACATTTGATAAGATGGGCTCTAGAACACATTGGTGAGAGAGGCGCAAACAAATAATATTCATTTTAATTAGAAAAATCCATGGAATTTGATAAAAATTTTGAGATTAACAATCACAATTAAGGATAGCTTGATTTTTTTTTAGTTTCCAAGAAAATATTATGGATAGAAATCAAGAGGTTTTGATTAAGATAAACAGTCAACAAAACAAATTAGTTACCTAATAATTAGACCTAATATTGAAGGTCAACAAAACAAATAATTTACCTAATAATTAGACTTAATATTGAAATTGAGCAAAATTTTAACCAATCTGAAAAATTTGTCCTTTAAAAACCAGATTTGATTAAAATTATGTTCAATATTAAGCATAACTTAAAATGTCCAAAAATATTTGAAAGTTTAAGAAAGGATCTCAGGACAAAGTCAATGGCTAGGGATTTTTACTTAGAATATATACATACACACACACACATATAAAATATATATATACATACAAATAAATATATATGCAAGAATAGAAGAAGAGTGGTGGGTAAATCATGGGAAGGGTTTAAGATTGTCTAAGAGGAACATACAAATGCTTTGGACAAATCAAGATCTACAATTGTATTAGAGGTCATCAATAAATCTCACATAGCAGTTTCAGTGGTCCAGGGAGGGTACATCAGTTTGCAGAAAGATTAGACAGATAAATAGACAGAGAGACAGACAGATAGATAGAGATAAGGATAGAGATAGAGATGTATATATACACAAACTGAGGGATTAGAACATTGCTTGACTAAATATTCTAAAACAATTTTAAGCAGAGAAAAGGAGAAAGGAATTGTATGGGGGATGAGTTTTGATGAAGTTTGTTCATTTTTAGGTGAAGTTTGAGCATGAATATAATTATTAATATTATGCTTCTTTGTAAGTAAGTAAATAGACATTAAATTTTTTTTTTCAAAGTTATGTCCAGTAACAGAAACTCGATCTTGAGCACAGGTCCTTGTTTAAACAGTTTAAACAGTTTAAACAGTTAAACTTATAAGTTTAAACTTATAAGGGCTCTTTCAGCTAGAAATTATTTTACTAACCTAGTCTTACATTTTGGTTTGTCTTCCCCCATAAGGTAAGACTCCAAGAAGCCAAGGTTTTGTCTGATCATTTCATCAGTATGTCCCCGTGATCAATACATGCACAAAATAGAAAATTTTTGAAATAAGTGAATTGCAAACATGATGATTCACTCTGTTTATAATTCCCAAAGCTGTTCCTAAATACTTTTCTAATCATTAGAAATGTAATAAATAAAAAAAATTACACAAGTCCAACTCCCATTAAAAGTCATTTGTATTTTTCTTTCCAAGTTTTTATATTATTTTATATATAAAATTCCATATTATTTTTCTCTTAGACTGTAAATCAGTAAGATTACACTAGGTTCTGCTGAGTTAAAAAACAACCAAAATGCCAGTGGGTCAACATGGTCTAGTTTTATTCCTAAGTCCAGTGCAGGCTGGCAGGGCAGCTTTTTCCACCGTAGTCATTCAGAGAGGGACCAAGGTTAGTGGAGTCTCCTGCTAACATGCACTTCATGATCACTGCAGTGCAGAAGGGAGATGTGGCGACTCACACACTGGCTCTTAAACCTCGCACCTGTAGCTTACACACTCTAATGTTTTTAAGTCGCTTTGTCTCACATTTTCATTTGCCAAAGCAAGATTGTACTCATGACTAACTTCAATAAAAGTGAAGAAGTACAACCCTACTATTTGCCAGGAAGATAGCTGGAATTTATCAAACAGCAATATTGACTGCTTTTCACTTTTAGTTCATTGCAGGTGAATGTGATCTAATCGTAGAAAATAGTATAGACAGTTGGGCTTGTATTTCACAAATAAGTTTGAAAAGTATGAGTGACAATTCTGTCATTAAGTCAAGTTTAAAATTATAATTTACAAAAACATTATTCAATTCAAATTGCTAGTGATATATTGAGAAGATAATAATATCACAAAGCTGTACTATTCAATTTTAACATATTATATGGTATAATAATGAAGAGCATTAAACAGTGAAAGGATGGTTGCGATTTCATAATCAAAGCTATGATAATGGTGATGATGCTAAAGATATATCTTCAATAATATGACAAAGTAACTTAAATTATTCTAATGATGAAAGAATAAAACAGTCTTACTAGCAGGTGGGATTGCAGTGTTTCACTTCAGTAGATCCACTAAAATTATAGTGATACAAGATATATATGTGTATGTATAAGAAACAAAAATAATTTAAAGTACTTGCTTTAGGTGTGTGTGTGTGTGTGTTGTTAACTCTTGCATGCTCTAGTGTTCTTTGTCATAAAAAAACATATTGGGAGAAAAAAGTTTTACTGTGAAGAGTTTAGAAAGAATATTTTATACTCAGATGGTTACCAGGAAATAAGTGTTTATTAATTCAAAGAGTAAATACAAACATCACTTCTTATCTTACATCAAAAGTGAAAATAAATGTCATTATTATCTTCTTCATATCTTTCCTCTCCTCCTCTTTTGTACTTTTATGTGCTCAAAATTTTAAAGCAAAGAACCTCAGTAATTTGCTTGTAAATCATGATGCATAAGTTAAAAAGGAAAACTTTTTTCTGTGTAAATAGTGATTCAAATAAGGAATCACATTGAAATACTTTGTCTCTTTCCAGTTTTATGATTTTAGATAACAACCAAGTCTGCTGCTAATGTTATATATTGCCTAACCTGATTAATTTAAAATACTATTTCCCTGCACTGCATTAACTTGGACATAAAATTAATTTTGCATAACTTTTTTTCTTATTCTTATTTCTCTCTTTTCCCACAGATTTACCAGATAAATGTTTTAAATTCAGTGTTAAGTGAATATTTTATTGTAGATAGTTTTCATCATTAGTAACATGAATTTTAATGCCATTTTTAAGGAAATTAGAATCTAACCCAACTGTTCTATCATTTATACACTATTATAATCTGCACTATCACTATTATTCTTTCTCTCTGAAGACTTAATTCAAAGTCTTCAAATGGTTAGAAAACCTTATAAAAATATTAATTTAAACAGTATAATGAAAACTGCTGTTCAATGGTCTACATTATTACTTAGTATGTTTGGTATGACAGATTTCCCAAAAAAAGTACCCAAAGTGAATCAATTACACAATCTTTTAACTATAGAATCAAATTGTTTTTTCACCTGATTAGTATGCCCCAATAAAATTTTCTCAACATCCTAAATAAATAGTGAAGACCCAATGATCTTCCTCAATATGATGTACTTATTTAAATTTTTCAGTAGTGAGAATAATGTCAGAGGATAAGGAAAGTATTCTACATCTTAGATAAATAGAAAAAATTACATCCTTTTTTCTCTATATCCAGTACAATAACCCATCTCTCTGATTTGGCAT
The DNA here is from genome assembly GCF_015220235.1 of Choloepus didactylus. Taxonomy (NCBI): domain Eukaryota; kingdom Metazoa; phylum Chordata; class Mammalia; order Pilosa; family Megalonychidae; genus Choloepus; species Choloepus didactylus. The sequence goes on along the minus strand of NC_051310.1, from coordinate 180,316,453 downwards.
AGAAAATAAAAGTGGAGTCCTTCATATGTCAAGGAAGAGCATGCTGAAGTAAACAAACATTTTGGGTTTAGTTTTACTAGTTGGCCTATGTTTGTCCATTATTTTATCAATTATTTTAACTATTTATCAAAATATTTGTAAATTGCTTTCAAACTATATTTACACTGTTTATCTCTATTGTGCATGGCAAAACATGGATAACTATTTTCCATTACCTGAAAAAGAATCAAGTTTGCTGATATTATACTATTGTGAAACTTACATTTAGGCTAATTTGATTGTTCATAAAAAGTTCTGCCTTCCCTCTTTATATGGTAACTGATTTCCATATACAGCACAATATTACATTTTTTTCATAGATCATATTGGAATTAGTAGGCATCACTTGAAGCCTCAGATATAAGTTATAAAAATATTTTTAATATACATATTAAAATGTTTTGACAATAAGTTCTTAGTGATGTTAGGATGATTACATGAAATGGTATAACTTTTACAGCTATAAAATGGCACATGTACTAAATTATTACTCATAATTTAGGTCAGTGTCTGAAATTTTGGATTCATGGAAGTAGTTCCTACAACATGTGACAAAGTGGGCATAGTCTGTGCTTAGATGGTTATCAGGAAATAAGCAGTTATTAATTCAAATGGGTAAACAGACAAGATTAATTATCATTTTAGATCAAAAGTGAAAATTAAACATCATTCATAGAGATCTTCTCCTCTTTTGCAATTTTATGCCATCATTGATCTGATGGGCTGAATTCAAGAGGTTTTTGTTTTGTTTTGCTTTGCTTATTTGTATTTTTCCTGAATTATTTCTTAAACTATTTTCATCATGACTTTAAAGAAATATCACCAATTGGTCCATACTAAAGAATTTTTACTTTGTTCATTTTTCTCAAACATTGTAACTGGCAGGTTTGTCAAAAAGAATATGAGTCTTCACCATCTTATAATAACGTATAGGTGAGCATTCTTATAAATCTGGAAGATTTCAGGATATTTGCATGATATTTATCAATTGACTCATGGTAAGAACGATGATTGGAAAGTGCAAGGTTTAGAAACCTGTAACCCTCCTAGGAACACAGACAAGGTGACTGCTGGGGAAGTCACAGACACAGACTCGGCAGCCCTCTCCCAGCCCTTGCCTAGCCCCTCGTTTCTATTAAGCAACGTTTCAATCTGTTTCTATTCCACAACCTGAGGGAGATGTTAGATCTAATGAATAGGCCTGACCAGACCTTAAACTTAGATATAGCGAACAAGCAACCCCCGATGCTTAACAAGCCAGGAAACTCTCAGTAGCAGGCTCCCTCCCTCTAGGGTGAACAGGTACCCCCACGGAGCAGCACAAATGGGGCATGTGGAGCTGCCATCCACTGACCCTGAACCCAGCAGTTTGGCCATCTCAGAAACCAAACCCGCCACAGTGGGATCTCTTCCAGGGCTCATTTGGACCCTTTGTGCTGTGTAAGTAATAAAGTGGTCATTCGCTGAAAGTCTGCTGTGCCTGAATCTGTGTTCCCACATCACACTGTGTGGCAACTTGCTCCACAGTGACTGTGGTAATTGATGTTGGTAAAGTTTCAGCTGGTTTGTATCATGAATTAGATGGATGCTGTTAGAGAAGTTACGTATGAATGGTTTCCTTCAGTGAAATTACTTATAAATATATTAATGAGAAGATGGTTTGTCACCCATATTGATTGAATTTTTTAGTAAAATTGTCAATAACTGTTCTATCAGAGAAAGAATATATTTTAGTATATTTATTATTTAAAGAAAACTTTAGGCTTTGTTAAAAAGGACAGGAACTAACATTAACCTTATAAAAAGTCTCAGGACAAACCAATCAGAGGAAAAGTCTTATGCTTTCTATAAATTTAATAAACTGAGATTTAAGAGGTTAAGAGATGTGCTTAAGATTAAACAAATGGAAGTTATTAAAGTTGGTATTTGACCTTTCTCCTGTGGGTCAAAATCCTATGTGCTTTATTATCTATCAGCTGATTCCCACCTCAAAAGATATGAGAATGTTTTCTGGGACAGACTTCCAGCTATCCCAAATCCCAAATCCCATCAATCAATTAATTCAAACAGTCAACTAATTCTTTTGATCAAATAGTCGTATTGATAAAATCATTTTCTACCATTTAAAGTGAGGTTACCAATTATATTGTTTCAACTTTTTACCCATTATTTAATATTGAACAAGTTTTTCTGAGAAAACTTTTAATTTATATGCAGGATCTATATGCCAGTCATGCTACAATATAGGTTTATCAAGCATTTTTGCTTGTAAAACCCCTAAAGGAATTTTAAATGCTCTCTTCTTAACCCATTTTTATATTGTCAAGTAATATTTTTATTATACTTCAACATAGATGCAAAGCCTTGACTTTATGGCATATTATAGATAGGGACAGAAACAAAAGTGTCCTACCCATTTTAAAGATTCTCAGTAGAATATAATTTTATAACTTCTGACACTGTTGAGAAAGAAAATAAATCAAGACTCAAAGGAGGTAGAAGGTGGTGAAACAGGAAGCTCCAGGAATAATTCCCTCCACCAGAATGACTATTAAACAGGCAGGAACTGTCTGAATCAACTGTTTCAAAACTGGAGTTCAGTGGAACACTGAGCAGCATCCAGAGAAGTGTGGGAGGAAGAGAGTGATAAACTGCAGTAAATACCAGTGAACTGATCTCTCCATGCAGCAGTTACCGTTGCCAACCCCCCACCCCCAAGACAGGCAGCAGTAGGATCTGGCCCCTGTTGTAGCTTGCTAGTGTCAAAGCAGGACACAGAAACTCGGTTCCCCAAGATCCAGAGAGGATGCAGCCTGATCAGTAATCACTGCTCTGAGTGTTGCTATTGCTCCAACCAACTGGATAAATGCAGCAGAGGAGACTTAAAGATGATATGTTTCCTCAGAGCTGCAGAGGACAGTTGAAGTGCTGCTTTGGTGGAGTAGGTGCTGAGTCAAGAAAGCACAGCTTTAGAGAGGCATGGAGTAAGCTCCTGGCATCCTTACTGGCCCCTCACTTCTCTCCTCCCCAGGGCAGATTGGAGCAGGTCAGTGCTCCCTTTGTGGGTTCCTGGACTTGTCTTGGCTGGGAAAGACTGACTTGTGGAAATGCTATCCAGCATGTCCCCCTCTGAGAATTTGCCCTCCAGGTAAAAAGAAGTTCAAGACAATGAAAGCAGCGTAAGAATCAATTGAAATGGGTGATGTGGGGTAAAGGCTTACTTGCTTTAAATCCTGCAGTGGAAAGGGAGAAAGTCTGTTTCCTGGGAAGTAGAGGGGACATTCAAATTCCTGTAAACAGGGGATCTTCTAAGTCCACTAGCAAGCACAAGCCCAGAGCATAACACAAGCCCAGAAAAGACAGGGAAGTCCTGCTCTTTGCATTCACCTTGGACTGACTTTTCTGATAGGAGGACTGAACTCTGAAGGAAAGCATCAGCCAAATCAAAGACAACTTGCAAAGAGAGTGAAAGTGTTTTTTGCTTACTTTTATGTAGTTTGTTAGCTCTAGACACTCAAGAAAATTCCTATCATATTACCAGCTGAATACACCTCAGAGAATAAATCCCAGATTTAACATTTTAAATATTAAAATGTGCAGTATGCAACAAAAGAGTATAGGACAAAGTAAAAAGGAAATGATGGTCTATCAAAAAGAAGAGGATAAAAATCCAGAAAACATCAAAGAAGGCCCGACTGTGGACATACCAAACAAAGACTTAAAAATTATGCCCAAGGAGATGAAGGAAAATACAGAGAAAGAACAAAAAGATATAAGTAAAATAATACATGAACAATAAGAGATAGAAATTTTAAAAAGGAACCAAACAGAAATATTGTACTTGAAGACCACAATAACTGAAATGAAAAATTTCCAGGAGGGTTTCAAGAGCACATTGGAGCTGGAAGAAGAAAAAATCAGTGAACTTGAAGACAAGACAATTGAAATGAGTCAGGCTGAGGGACAAAAAGAAAAAAGAAATATTAAAATTGAAAATAGTCTAAGAGTCCTGTGGGACACCATCAAGCATACCAATATATGCAATATGGGAGTCCCAGAAGGAGAAGAAAGAGAGAAAAGAGAAGAAGGAATATTCATATAAATAATGATAGAAAATTCCCCAAACTTAGCAAAAGACTTGCATGTGCTCATCCAAAAAGTCCAGAGAACACCAAACAGGATAAACTTGAAGGGAAAATATGCATGCCACATACTGATTGAATTAATCAGGGTTTTCTAGGAAAACAGAACAAAGAGGAGATATCTGTAAATATGAGATTTATAAAAGTTTTTCACACAACTGTGGAGAAGCATGAGTCCAAATTCTGTAGGGCAGGATGCACGAGTCCAAATTCTGTAGGGCAGGCCATGAGCTGACAACTCTGATGAAGGTCTTTGATGAACTCCCCAGGAGAGGCTGGCTGGCTGAAGAAGAAATGAAAGTTCTCTCTTCTCCCTTAAGAGTTTTCACCTGATTGGATTTAATTCAACTGATTGGATTCTCTCATTGTGGAAGACACTCCCTTAGTTGATTGCAGATGTAATCAGACACAGATGTAATCAACTGACTGATGATTTAATAAACCAGCCTTCTGGTTTATTAACCAGCCACAAAATATCCTTGCAGTAATGTTTGCTTGACCAGACAACTGGGCACCATCCCCTGGCCAAGTTGACACATGAACCTAACCATCACACTAATCAAACTACTGAATGCTAAGAATAAGGAGAGAGTTCTGAAAGTTACAAGAGAAAAGAAATGTGTTATGTACAAGGGAGTCACAGTTAGATTACATGCTGATGTCTCATAGGAAACCATGGAGACAAGAAGACAACAGGCTGAAATACTTAAAGGGCTGAAAGGAAACAATTATCAACCAAGAATTTTATATCCAGCAATACTTTCTTTTAAAAAATGAGGGAGAGATTAAGACATTCCTAGATTAAAAAAAAAAAAAAAAAAGGTAAAAGAGTTCATTACAACTATGCCTGCCTTACAAGCAATGCTAAAGGGAGTTCTTCAGACTGAAAGGAAAGGACATTAGATACTGTTCAAAGCAACATATGGTAACCATATGCATAATTATAAATGCCAGTATCATTGTATTGTATTTTTTGTTATATAACTCCACTTCTTATCCCCTAAAGTTTCTAATATGCAATTGCACAAAAAGTAGTGACAAATCTATGGCTTTGAATGTATGATGTACAAAGATGTAAGTTATAACAAGTACAAAAAAGTGGGATGCTAGTGGGGGTATAGAAACAGTGTATGTTTATGTTATTTGAAGTCAAGTGAGTATAAAATCAAATATGATTGTTATATATTTAGGATGTTAAATTTTAACCTTTTGGTAACCACAATGGAAAACACTGGATACATTTATCCAAAAGGAATTGGAAATGGACCCAATATGGTACAATACAAAAAAATCAAATGCATGTGAAAGTTGTCATTAGTGGAACAATCGAAGGACAAAATAGGTGGAAGACATACAAACTCTAAATAGCAAAATGGAAGAGGAAAGTCGTGCATTATCAGTAGTTACTTTAAATATAAATGTATTAAACTCCTCAGTAAAAAGACAGAGATTGGCAGAATGGATAAAAAAGCATGGCCCAACTATACGCTGTTTATAAGAGATTCCTCTTAAATTGAAAGACATAGTAAGTTGAAAGTGAAAAGATGAAAAAAAATATACTATAAAATTAGTAACCAAAAGGGAGCTAGGATACCTATATCAGTGTCAGATGAACTAGATTTTTAGGGACAAAGATGGTAATTATATACTGATAAACGGATGAATTCAGCAATAAAACATATCAATTATAAAAGTATATCCACCAAACAATTACAGTCCCCAAAACATATGGAGTATACTGACGGATTTGAAGGGAGGAACTGATGCTTCTATGTTAATCATAGGAGACTTTAATACAACACTTTCAATAGAGGATAGAACATCTGGAGAGAAGATCATTAAGGAAATAGAAGACTTAAGTGATACTCTAAACCAACTAGACTTAACAAACATATAGGAAACTTCACTCAACAGCAACAGAATATACATTGTTCTCCAGTGCATATGGATCGTTCTCCAGGATAGACCAAATCTTAGGACACAAAACAAGTCTCAATAAATTCAAAAATATTGAGTTGATCCAATGTATCTTCCCCAACCACAATGGAATGAATAAAAAGAGGGAGAAATGGAAAATTCACAAATATGTGGAAATTAAACCATGCATGCTTAAACAACCAAAAGAGGAAATCACAAGGGAAATTAGGAAATATCTTGAAGTAAATGAAAATGAAAATATAACATATGAAAACTTAGGGAACGCAGAAAATGCAGTACTGAGAGGGAATTTTATAACTCTAAATGCTTACATTAAAAAAAGAAGAAAGGTTTAAAATCAGACAACTAATCTGAAAACTGGAAGAACTGGAAAAGAAGACTAAACTAAACCACGGTAAACATAAGGAAGGAAGTAGCATAAATTAGAGTGGAGATAAATGAAATAGAGAATAAAAAAAAAAACAATAAAGGAAGTCAACAAAATCAAAAGTTAGTTCTTTGGAAAGGATTAATAAAATTGACAAATCTTTAGCTAGACCAATGAAAAAAATAAGGGGAAGAACACAAATAATTAAATCAGAAATGAAAAGGAGTGCATTGCTATCAACTCAATGAAATTAAAAGGAGTATAAGAGGATACTATAGGCAACTATGCACAAACAAATTAGATAACTTTGATGAAATGAGCAATTTCCTGGAAACAAAGCACCTATGCTGACTAGAGAAAAAATAGATCTCAGAAACCAATAACTAGGTGTGATTAAATTAGTAATCAAAACCTCCCAAAAAGAAAGCCCCAAACCAGAAGGATTCACAGGTGAATTTTAACAATCATTCTAAGAATTTAACACCATTCCTGCTCAAACACTTCTAAAAAATTGAAGAGGTGAGAGCACTCCCTAACTTATTTCATGAGGCCAACATCACCTTCACATCAAAGCCAGATAAAGATACCATAAGCAAATAAAAGTACAGACTAATATTTCTTAGGAATATGGATGAAAAATCCTCAATAAAATACTAGCAAACCAAATCCAACATCACATCAAGAGAATTATACATCACGATGAAGTGGATTTATCCTAGGTAAGCAAGGGTGTTTCAAGGAAACCAATTAATGTAATATAGCACATTAACAGAATGAAGGGTAAAAACTACACAATCCTCTCAATTGAGGTAGAAAAGGCAACTGACAAAATCCAGCACTGCTACTTGAGAAATAACTTAGAAAACTAGAAATAGATGAAAACTTCCTCAAAATGATAAAAGGCATTTCTGAAAAACCCACAGCTACCATCATACTTAATGGTGAAAGACTTAAAGCTTTCCCTCTATGATCAGGTACAAGACAAGGATGCACACTGTCACCACTGTATCCCACATTGTTCTGGAAGTTCTAGTTAAGCAATTAGTCAAGAAAAGGAAGTGCAAGTCATCCAAATTAGAAAGAAAGGAGTAAAACTACCTTTTTGCAGATTATGTGATACTATATACAGAAAATTCTGAAAAATCCACAAGAAATCTCCTAGAGCTAATAAATGAATCCAGCAAAGTCAGGGTAGAAGATCAACATAAAAACATTCAGTAGTGTTTCTATACAGTAGTAATGAACAATAATAAGAAGAAGTCAAGAAAAAATTCCATTTACAATAGTGATTAAAAGAATCAAATATCTAGGAATAAATCTAACCAAAATATAAAAGACTTCTACATAGAAAACTACATGTTCCTCAAATAAATTAAAGAATAACTAAATAAATGGAAGGATATTGCATGTTCATGGATGGGAAATATAAATATTGTTAAGATGTCAATTCTGTCCAAAACAATTTATGGATTCAATGTTATCCCAATAAAAATTCCAACAGCCTTCTTTTCAGAAATAGAAAAACTAATCATAAAATTTATATGGAAAGTTAAGAGGCCTCACTTAGCCAAAAGCTTCTTGAAAATGAAGAACGAAGTTGGAAGACTAACACTTATTGACCTTAAAACTTACAAAAAAGCCACCGTAATCAAAACAGCTTAGTACTGAAGCAATGGCACACACATAGACTAATGGAATCATATTAAGATTTCAGAAATGTACCCTTACATTTATAGCTAACTGAATCTTGACAATGGGGCAAATTCCACTCTATTGGGATTCTTCAATAAATTATGCTGAAAAACTGGTCTCCATGTGCCAATGTATGAAGGTGGACTAGTACCTCACACCATGTAAAACATAAACCCAAAATAAATGAAATACCTAAATATAAGAGCCAGAACTATAAAAGTCCTAGAAGGGAAACATAGGAAAGCATCTTGTGTTAGCCAATGATTTCTTAGACTTTAAGCCCAAAATGCAACCAACAAAAGAAAAAAAAAATAGGTAAATTGGGCTTTGTCAAAATTAAAAAAAAAAAATTGTGCGTCAAAGTACTTTATTATGAATGTAAAATGACAACCCCCACAATGGAGAAGCTCTTTGGAAACCCCGTATCCAATAAAGGTTAAATATCCAGAATATATAAAGAAATCCTTAAACTCAACAACCAGAGGACAAACAACCTGTGGTGGTTTGGAACTGTTTCCACCCCAGAAAATCATGTTCTTAAAACTAATCCATCCCTGTGAGTGTGGATCCACTGTAAGTAGGATCTTTTGATAAGGTTACTTCTGTTAAGGCATGGCCCAGGGTTGGACTTAATCCTCATTCTGGAGTCCTTTTTAAGAGAATGAAATTCAGACAAAGAGAAAAAGTCATGGAAGCAAGAAGTTGAAAGCAATGAAACCAGAATAGAAGGCAGAGACCAGGAGACACCACCATGTGCCTTGCCATGTGACAGAGGAGTCCAGGATCACTGGCAGCTGGTCTTCAGGAAGAAAGTATTGCCTTGATGATACTTTGATTTGGATATTTTCACACCCTCAAAACTGAAAGCTTGTAAAAGAATGAATTCTCGTTGTTAAAAGCCAACCTTTTTATGATGTCTGCTTTGAGCATCTTAGAAAACCAAAACACAACCTAATTTAAAAATGGGCAAAACACATCCATGGGAATTTGTTAAAGAAGATTTACAAATGGCCAAAAAGCGTATGAAAAGATGCTCAACATCAGTAGCCATTAGGGAAATCAAAACAATGAGATAAATTTCATACTGACTAGAATGCCTAGTATTAACAAAATGGAAAATTGCAAATGTTAAAGAGGATATGGAGAAATAGCAATACTTATTTGTTGCTGTGGGAATGTAAAATGTGCAGCTGCAGTGTTTAGCAGTTCTACAGAAAGTTAAATACAAAATTACAATATGGTCTGGCAATCCCACTTCTAGGCATATACCCAAAAGAATTAAAAGCAGAGACTCAAGCAAATGTTTTCACACTGATGTTCAGAGCAGCATTATTCACAATTATCAAAAGATGGAAGCCACCCAAGTGTCCATCAACTAAGGAACTGATAAACAATATGTGGTATGTATATACAGGGGGATATTATTCAGCCATAAAAAGGAATGAGGTTCTGACACACGTGATCTCATGGATGAACTCTGAGCACATCACGTTGAGTGAAATAAACCAAACAGAAAGGACAAATATTGTATGATCCCACTGATCAAGAAATAATTAGAATAAGCAAATTTATAGAGTCAGAATTTAGAACATGGTTTACCAGGGAAAGGAATGGCAGTAGGGAATAGGAAGTCAATGGTTAAAATTTACAGTTTCTATTTGTGATGATGGAAAAATTTGGGTAAGGCATGGTGGTGATGGCAGCACATCATTGTGAACATAATTAACATCACTGAATTATATATTTGAATGTGATTAAAAGGGGAAATTTTAGGTTGTCTAAATGTTACTAGAATAAAAATTAAAAAAAAAATCTACAGAACTATACAACACAAACAGTGAACACTAAGTTAAAGCATGGACTAGAGTTAATAGTGCCATTATAAAAATAAGACTTCCTCCATTTTAACGCACCAATGTAAGATAATAATAGAGTGAATATATAGGAACCCTGCACTTTATGCATGAATTTTTCTGTAAACAACTTCTTTAATAAAAAAAAAAGACCAAAATGAACATGTGAATTCAAAGATATAGAATTGGTTGATTTTTTTTTTTTGGCATCATATGTACACTGTATTTATGCAGAGCCAGCAGATGACTACAAAGCTGTATTAGATTTTCAAGACTATTTATATTGAATTTAACTACAATTGTCCATCATCCTACTTTTAGTACAGTCAGCAGATATTCAATATGCATCAGCAGTTGCAATGTGTTTACTTTGATGTCCTGTGATTCATAATTTTTTATCAGACTTACTCTGATGTTCTGTTGCTTTCTAAATATTTATCAGGCTTTCTCTGACATTTTTTAATTTGTAAGTCTTCATTAAAACCTCTTACAATTGCCCTGACAATGTATCTACCATGTATGATTAGTCAAATAGTTCAATGTTTCTCAGTAAGTTTAGATTTAGTTAATTTTTCCCACAGTCATCCATCTAATATTCTTTCATTAACTAGCTCTTTTGGAAAATGTTGATATCATTTCTCTTTCCACTTGAAAACCTGGGTGTTTGTCATCTGAATACTATTGAAACCATTGACTTCAGTATTTTTTTCCTGATGCTCCTTTTGCTCTCTCAGTTTACACTTCCATAGAAGCAACATATTATTTGACCATGGACACGGGTGGAATGAAGATTATTAAAATTGCCATCATTCTTGCTGACCCACTCAACAATATATCAGAATTCAGAACATCCCAGTATGGACCCAAAGATGATCAGAACGTTAACTTACTGCTTTTCTTATCATAGATTTATCTATTAGATGGGAAAGGCATGAAGTTGATACATGGTGTCATGATCAAAGGAGACTTTATAACACCAATATTTCAAGTTAAACTTTTTTTGCCCTTCTGGAAGTTTTAACACCTTAAGACATGATACTAAAATTAAAGAAGATTGAGAAACATTATTTTCTTTTATTAAAGCGGGAGAGGAAAAGGAGAAACTTCAAATTTTCTTGACTGAAGACACATACTTGGCAGATCAGTTTTAAGGAAGGAAAAACTAAATTGAGGATCTAGCAACTAATTTCCTAAAATCTATTCATGTCAGTGAAGTGTGTGGGATGAATATTTATCTCTATCTATAGTTATATCTCTATCTATAACTCTACCTCACTTGATAGCATGTTAAATACTTTTTTACTCTGAGAATTTCCTGTTAATAGTTCTTCCATGGTAAATACCATGTTTAATTTTTCTAATGAAATTTTATATGAAGTATAACATAGATTAAGAAACATAGTAAAGTATGAACATCATAAATGTGTAGGTATATGAATTTTCACATGCAAGTAGCCAGCATGCAGATAAGGAAACAGAAGATTATAAAATCCCAGAAAGTATAGCTTCGAATTAAATTAGGTCTTCTTTACTATCTCCAGCAGTGTTTTCTAGTTAGCAGCATACAGATTTTGCACATCTTTTCTTAGAGTTATTCCTAAGTGCTTCATGACTTGATTCTATTGTAATGACTATTTAATATTTTCATTTTATATTAGTTTCTTGCTAGTAGATAGAAATAAAAGTGAATTTTGCAGTTTGATCTTGCATCATTCACTTATAAATTCTAATATTTTGTAGATTATAACAGATTTTCTGTATGTAAGAAACATAATCTCTGATAAGTAGGAAGAAAAACCAGAAAAAATTATACAAATAAAGCATGAAGAGACAAAATTGTAGAAAATACAAAAGAGAGGAAAAGGTTTAGAGTAAAAAAGTCTAACATTATTGTACTTGGATCTAAACAAGAAGAGGCAAAAGAAAATGTATTAGAAGCAAGTTAAAGCCGCATGTTAGTAAAAATGCATCAAACCAAAGATTAATGACAATCTTAAAAAAATCAGATAAAAAAAAGCAGATCACTTTTAAAGAAGGAACAACAAAACAATGGAACCCATGAGACAATGCAGTGGGTTCCTCATGCTTATATAAAATGTGACAGCCTATAATTTTATATCCAGTATATATGTCTTGAATATAAAATAAAGATATTTTCAAAAAAATAAAACAGAGAATTTGATACCAGCAGATACTCATAAAAGTACATACAAATGGATATTCTTCAGGCCTAAATAAAATAAGATAATTAATTGAAACATAAGTATACAGGTAAATATAAGTCAATATGACTTACAAAACAGTACCATTAATTCTTGAGGAGATTAAAATATTTGTAGAATTCAAATATACAACAAAAATTGCAGGTAAGTTGGGAAAAGGTTAAATGAAGTTAAACTGTTCTAGTTTCCTTGTGAAAAACATAAAAATAATAATTTATATCAGATGTTAGTGAGTTGGATGCATAGTGTGCTCTCTAGTGTAGCAATCAAAATAACAGTAAAAAAGTATATAAAATACAAATTAATTAACCAAAGAACAAAACAGCTCAATCCAAAAGAAGTAAAGTGAATAAAGAAAAGAATATAGCACAAGTGGTAGCATTTTCATACAATTATTTTAATAATTGCATTTACTATAATTCAAATAAGACATAACAGTTGAAATGTAACTATATGCCACTAAAAGCAGAAATAGAGAAATCCACAACCATAGTGTGATATTTTTAACCCACCTTTGCAGTAACTGTTACAGTCTCCCTTTTGACTTCAGATGAGAAGCATGGTCATATCAGAGTCCAAATAAGGGCAAATGATCTCTTAGCATAGCATAGTAAGTGCTATCAATTTTGATATATAGACTCAAACTATAGAAATAGATGAGTTCATATTTCTCATGTACACCAGATGAGCTACAGAAAAAAATAAAATATTGATGTAAGGAGTTACGAATAATTTTAGCTTCACTCCTGTAAACCCCAAATCTTGTTCATAAAATGAGAGCTCATCTTGTCCCGATCCCAGGGCAAACAAAACGTTAATGAAAACTGACTCCACCTCTTTCCTTGCAGCAGAACAGTAGTTGAAAGTGGAGGAGCATCTTTTCCCATTCAGGATAACTTGAAGCTGTGGTGTTTCTAAGGTACAAATTAAGACAAAGTAGATGAATAATTTTACAATTTAGTAAAGAAAGGGTTATATATCCCTGGGGAAAAAGCCAGTTTGGGAACACAGAGAAGGAAGTGTTTAACTGGTGAAAAGAGGTATATATCACAGAGGATATAACCAACTTCAAAGAAAATACTCCTCCAACTAAGTCATGCCCTCTGAGAAGAAAAAGAGACTTACTAGAGAAATTTAATTGACTTGATTCCTGTCTCTCACCACTGACACACAACTGCCCTAAGCCTAGAGGAAATTATTGAATGAGGATTTTGTTAGATAAATTTATATTCTGCACCTAATACCACACTTAGTTTTATGAGAAGTAAATGCCCAGTAGACAGTGCAGCCAAATGAAATGTTCTCTATTGTAAATAAGAGTTTTTTTCTACATTAAATCTCTCTGGTCTGCTCTGCTGTTCTCATATCACACTCCTTCAATCATATATCTATTCAACTGTTTCTTTATTCAGCCAATGTTTTTTTGTTTGTTTTATTTTTTAATTCATATTTATTGAGATATATTCACATACCGTGCAGTCATACAAAAAGATTTGTACATTCAATTGTTTACAGTACCATTATATAGTTGTGCATTCATCACCAAAATTAATTTTTGACATTTTCATTACCACACACACACAAATAATAAGAATAAAAATTAAACTGAAAAAGAACAATTGAAATAAAAAAGAACACTGGGTGATTTTTTTTTTTTCTTCCCCTGTATTTTCTACTCATCCATCCATAAACAAGACAAAGGGGAGTGTGGTCCATATGGCTTTCCCAATCACATTGTCACCCCTCATAAGCTACATTTTCATACAATCATCTTCAAGATTCATGGGTTCTGGGTTGTAGTTTGATAGTTTCAGGTATTTACTGCTAGTGATTCCAATTCATTAGAACCTAAAAAGGGTTGTCTATATTGTGCTTAAGAATGCCCACCAGAGTGACCTCTCAGATCCTTTTGGAATCTCTCTGCCACTGAAGCATATTTCATTTCCTTTCACATCCTCCTTTTGGTCAAGAAGATGTTCTCCAACCCACGACACTAGGTCTAGATTCCTCCCCGGGAGTCATATTCCATGTTGCCAGGGAGATTCACTCCCCTGGGTGTCAGATCCCACGTAGTGGGGAGGGCAGTGATTCAGCTGCCAAGTTCAGCCAATGTTTTTAACTGTGTGCTCTGAACTAGGCACTCACAAGCCCTGTAACTAGCATCTCGTTCCTTCTCTCCTAATTTCTGCCCTGATACTTCTTGATTACTCTGAGTGAAATGATCCTTCCTAATAGAACATAGTGAAACCATCCAAATCTTGCCACTCATGAATAATGTATGAAACATGAGACATTAGAAAATGGTTTTTTATTCATTTTATTTCTTCTAAAAATATTTTGGGTCTCCAGATTTAAAATTATTTTTTCTTCAAGAATAAAAAGGAAGAATCACCTCATCATTCTTACTAATATATTCTGAGAAAGAAAGAAAATGTAGATTTAGCAGTCACATACTCTGAATTTCAAATCTTATGTACCATCAACAGACTACATATGCCAGCATTTGGTGTGGAATTAATGCAAATATTGTCACTGTCACTGTGAATTTCAAAACTGGCAAGTTGCTATCAAAATACATTCATGAACAGTAACATTGACTGGGCCCTCAGAACTGCCCAAAAGTGTTATTTTGTCCTCATTTTCCAGTCTCTGAAGCAATTACTTGATGTGTTTCCACCCATAATCTTAAAACTGTCCTAAGAGCCTTCTCTGTTTCTTGACATCAAATCTTCAAAGTCACCTGCATCTATAGCTGTGTTCTTTTTACCTCTGATTATAATGGATGAAATGCCTTCCTTCTCTCAAGAGGTGATCACTCTATATGTACAGTGGATCTTCACCCCTGCTGATGTCTCAGGAAATTTGGCTGATGGTTTATAGTCTCTCCTCTGCAGTTACATCAGTCCTTGGTATCTGCAATTGTTAACCTGCATTCATGGCCTATCCCATTATCTATTCCCCTTCACAGTCAAACATTTGGTAGGACTGACCTAGAAATGCCGTCTCCAAGTCTCCAGTTCTCTTTTAACCCCAGGCATATTTACACTCAAATCTAATCTGTGCTTTGCTCTCAAGAGGCCATCAAAATTTCTCTTTTTTTAAGATCAAAGAGGAGCATCTAATGAGATAGGTGCTGGCTCATTAGGATTCCCTGAGTGAAAATTTATTTTATCCTTCTGATATTTTCTGGCCAGCATTCAATTAAATAAATGCAAAGTCACTTATTTCAAGGTGAACCACTCAGAATTCTTTAAATGGGATTTAAATTCTTAGATAATGAGATTAAAAACCTGCAGATGGCCAGAGATCAGTAGTCCTCTGAGAAGTCCATGGGCTCTTCCTGCTGAAAGACCTTGGAGATGCCCATGTTCCTATCATTCCAGGTTTTAGATACTCTGTTCTTACTTTTACTTCGATGGACTCCTCTATTAACCCAAATACAAGTTACAATCTAAACCAGGACACTTTTGAAAGTAAAAGGGGAAGTTGTGAATCAGCAAAGACAATGTGTGTAAATTAGGACTGCCCCCAAATAGACGGCAGGATCACCTTCCCTATTGATAAATTTCCTGTCCTGTCAAGTTAAGTCAGTCATTTTCTGTGGTATACTATCAACAATATTTACTGAATCAATTATAATGGTTTTCATGATGCTAAAGAGAATGGATTCTTGGTCCATAATCTGACTTGACCTCTCAACAGCATTTGCATCTCTGAATGTTTTTTCTCTATGGTAACACTCTTTTTAGGCTAATTTTGTTTTTCCTGTGCTTCTATTTAGTGTCCTTTGCTGTCTCCTCATTGCTGAGAGGCAGTTCTTCATGGGTGCCATGCTTCTGCACATCTCCTGAGTGAGACACTAACTGCCCTTTGTTTTGGACTACCTTTTCAAAAATGTTTGTACAGTAGTCTTAGAAGAAAGCAGTAGTGTCTCACTCTGGAACAAAGGAAGGCAGACTCACTGTACAGTGTAAGAAAGATAATGTCTCCCTCCAGAGCAAAAGGCGGCCAGGTTTACTATCCATTTAAAAAGACACAGTTTCCCTAAGCTCATGGTTCCTCTAACACAGCTCAGTGCATGTGCAGGCATCCACCTGGGCCCATCCACCTTGGTGGTCTTGGGACTAGGAGATGAGGGAAATTGACAAAAATCCATGATACCCATGCTTGTTGAGCCATGGGTAATAAACTATATCATCTCTCATCCACGGGCCTCATATTTTCTACCAGCCTTAATGAAACTCTGGCAGGCTTTTATCTTGCAAGGAAGGCAAAAAGCTTAGACCCTTCGCAGTTCTTGATACTCATCCTCTCTGGAATCTGTAAATGTTAGAATTCTTTAGGAACCATTCTCTTTTCTTCTGGCAGCTCCTGGGTGATGACATCCTCTCATAAATTGCAAAATCTTCTCATGTTACTAATGCCCAGATTTATATCCCTCACCTTCATTATCTTCCAAGTTCCAGATGCATGTATTCATCACAAAATAATGATGTTCACAACTGAGGTCTAAATTCACATGCAAATCTCCTTATATTCTTGCATCTCTGCTCAATAAATGGTAATCCCATTTATTTTGACTGCTCCTTCTCTCATGCTCTATGTCTATTTAATATTTATGTTTTATAAATTTAATCTCTAAAATAGATCTTAAATGTTTCTGCTCCTCCCACTTTTGAATGCCATGACAATGCATCAATCATTTGTCATTTTTTCCTTGGATTACTATAATAGTTTCCTAATTAAACCTCCATTTGCCCCTCTTGACCTCTTTCTAAACACTCTCTAACCAACAGCTTTGTCATTCCAAATGTGCATCAAATCCTGCCATGCCCCTGTTTAAAGCTCTTCTTTCCTTCCTTCTTTCCTTCCTTCTTCCCTTCTTCCATCTTTCCTTCTTCCCTTCTATCCATCTTTCTTTCTTTCTAAATATCTTCCTTTCTTCATCTCAAGCTCTCTCTATTTCTCTGTCTATCTATATCTCTATCTCCATCTCTATCTACCTCTATCATTTCTATCACTTCTCTCTTTTTCAGGAACCCTATGACATGGCCTCTGCTTAACTCTTGAACTCATGCCAAGTCAGTTCCACTTCACATCCTATTCTCTAACCACGCAAACATTTTTTTTGTTTTTAAAATATGCCATATATTTTCCTGAATCATAGCATAGGCACAGTTTTGTCCCACTGCTGGAAAGATTTTCTACCAAGTGTGTTCTTGATTATATTCTATCCTACGGGTTTCCTTGGAGAAGACTCCCCTGACACTCCAATGTGAATCAGGTCCTTCATTTTCACTCAATATTTTCCTTCACAGCATTTATCACAGTTTGTCATTATATATTTATTTGTGTGGGAAAAATGTCACGGTCACCATGTCTCTTTAGTTTTTAAGCTGAGTGAATTCAGGAAACATATGTGTCTGATTCGCTAATTGATTCTCATTGCCAAGCATGGCGCTTGGCATAGAGTAGCTACTTTGTATATTTTGAATGAATATGGGTAATGACTGTCTGTTCTTCAGTAAAACTCTTCTGAGCTCAGCTTTTCCTCTCTTATTGGCATGAGATAGATTTGTTGTCCAATTTAAAAATATTTTTGTTTCATTCTTATGGTGATTTGTTTCACTGCAGAAGCATTTACAAATACAGAGAAACAGAAAAAAAAGCAAATGATACTAGATTTTTCCATTATCCAGAGAGAAGGATTGCTAGCATCTTGATGCATATCCCTCCAGAATAGTCATTTATGATACAATATACTTATGTTTATGTATAGTTAATGCATTTCTGTATCTATGAGTTCAAAGTAAGAAATCATTTAGTAGCTAACTAGTAAATTGTATATGCTTATAATTTGTTTAATAAAGTTCTTATTAAGTATTTAGGTTTTTTTTTTCTTTTTGCAATTTAAAATGTAAATGAACAATGATGCTGTTAAATATTCCTTGGAATTAAATCCTTAGAATGGCCATTAAAAATATCTTTCTAAAACCACTGGGTGCCTGCCAATGCCTTTGTCTATCAGAATAATGCAGGTCTTGCTGCAGTAACAATATCATTATTTCTCACAAAAGTCCATTTCTCACTCAGCCCTCCTGTGCCAAGGGGATTGGTTGGCTGGAGGAAGTAACACCTCAACACCTGTTTTTTACATTCATGATGATTCAGGGATGGGTTCAAGGAAATTACATACAGACTCCTCAAATTTGTCAGAAAGCAACAAATAGTCCTTTTTTTTTTTTTTTTTTTTTTTTCTTAAAA
The DNA here is from genome assembly GCF_015220235.1 of Choloepus didactylus. Classification (NCBI taxonomy): domain Eukaryota; kingdom Metazoa; phylum Chordata; class Mammalia; order Pilosa; family Megalonychidae; genus Choloepus; species Choloepus didactylus. Next base: position 180,297,936 of record NC_051310.1, on the reverse strand, counting down.
CAACAGACATTTATTCTCTCACAGTTCTGAAGTTTAGAAGTCCAAAATCAAGTTGTCAGAAGAGGCCAAGCTTCCTCTGAAGTCTGTAGGGAACAATCTGTTTCATGCCCCTTTCCTTGTTTCTGGTGGTAGTTGGCAATCCTTGGCATGTGCAGCATAACTACAAACTCTGCCTGCATCTTCTTATGGTCCCCTCCTCTCTGTCTGTCTCTGTGTCCAAATTTCCCCTCCATGTCCAGATCTTCCAGAGGCCTAATCCAATTTGGCCTCATCTTAATCACGTCTTCAAAGAGTCTATTTGCAATTAAGGTCATCTTTGTGGGACCAAGGATTATTACTTGAACATATCTTTTGTGGGAACCCAATTCAAGCCCTAGCTCTAGGAATCCTTTTTTTATTGAGAGTTTCTTCATTTGGAGTGTCAGGAATGTGCACAATTTGATAGATCAGTGCCTGCTCTTTAGCATCCTGTTGGAACATGGAATCCCCTCCCCATTTCCTCCCCCAACACACAGAAGATACAATTAGCAACTCTAGTGTCATCTCAGCCTATAAGGCTTGGTAGTTAGGTAAAAGATTCAAAGTTTCTTTTCCACAGAAAAATAACAAAGCATGATCAACCACCTCAAATGTTAGTAGTTTGGCCCGCATTTTTCTTCTCCATGGTGGGGCTGCCCCACTAATCTTTTCTGTCTACTAGCAGCTAACCAGTTTCAAACGAGTCTCAGGAATACAGACATATCCTTTTAACTCTCCTTCCATTGGCCTAAACTGCTCACTTGCCTGTGATAATTTCAAAAGGAGCTTGAAACTTCAAAGTGCCTGGAGAAGATATCCAAATACTTGTCAACAATCCTGATCATTATATTACTCTTTGATAAATGCTGCATTATTTCCTTCCCTTCTTATTCAGGATCCTACTTCGATGCAGTCCTCCTTAATTACTTTTCTGACCTCGTTATCTACCAAACATTTTTGAAACTCCCTTGCTTATGCTATCTGCTCCGTCTAAACTTCAGTTTCCTCATTCTCACCTACCGATATCCTTTTTTATTCCGTTCTACTTTCAAATGCTATTTCAACTGACAACCATTCTTAATCTCCCCATCTACTTCCAGTCACAATTCAAGACATTTATTTGGGGATTTCACACCTTTTTAGTTGTGCATTTCTATAGCACTTCATTCTGCCTTAAACTACTAGTCATTTATCTGTTAGCTCCTTCTATTGGAATTGGGAACTGGATCTTTCTCAGTTTGTAGCACAATGCTTTTTAGAAAGATTGTGCATAGTAGATGTTAATTGAATGAGATTTAATAGAAACACATTATACTTGTTTCATATTAGTTTGAAACAATATGACACTGCTGATATTTGGTGTTTTGACAAATTTTTTTGACAAAAATGACAATTCAAGCAGTTCAACCTAATATTTCTTGGTTTTCTTATAACAGCATTAGTACATAGTAGATAGCCAATAAATTCTCATGTATTTATATACAGTCCTCATAATTAAAAGGAGAGTTTGCAAAGGCAAAAAAAAAATAAAAAATAAAAAAATAAAAAATAATTGGGGGATCCAAAATGAAGAAACTGATCATCATTACTCCATTCCCAAAATACAAACAGGCAAAAATGGCTAGCTCTCATAGAAATTAAATCATCATAAAAGTCAAGAACTTTAAAATTAACCAGCATACAATCCACAGTATGAGAAAGACTTGCTAGGCAAATGTATCACAACTTTCACTCACTCCTTAGGACTGGCTCTTTTATAAAGAACTTTAATCTCATTTTTCTAGAGTAGCTTATAATACCACATTGATATCACAATATTTTACATCTACAATCTAAAAAGTCATAGATTTTTACATGGCATTTTTTTCCCTTACATATTTTATTTCTTAACAACAACAACAACAAAAAAGGCAAGCAGGCCATACCTTCTTCATTGATTGTGGTGCAGTGGTATGAATTAGTATAAGGAAAAAAAGTTAATACTTTTAGATATTTTTGCTTATCCAGAGAAACATTCTAAAAGAATGCAAAACCAATAAATGCAACCCTATAAGTCATGTTGTTATTGCTTTGAACGACTAAAAAAGTGTGATGATCTTATGTGCAAAATTGCTGTTCTCTTACTCTTTCTTGAAGATTGAAAATTAAAAACTGCTAAGCAGTTTACGCTTTTTAAAAGCAGATGATGTGTAAGAGCCACTTAAGTCACAGAAGTGCCACCTGTCATTAAGTCTCCCACACCACTGAGAGAAATTGGGTGGTTGAAAAGCTGTACTGTGCCTTTTACTTGGAATTCTCAAGCTTTAATTTCCTCTCTGTGGAATAACTCTGACATGATGGTGCTTGTCTCTCTTTAATCTGAATAGGATTCTTTTTCTTTTTTTTATACTCTTTCTTTATAAATGTAAAATATAAACCTTAAGAAATCTTTTTTTCTCAATTTGCATATATACTGATCATTAAAGATATAACACTTCCAACCATTTCCATTCTATATAAAAATATGCCCACTTCCTGAATTTAAAACCTTTATTATGGGACATTAAAAAAAGGACTTACTCTTCTTCAGTTTCAATTGAAATGTCAGTGAGACAGAATGAGATACCAAAATGATTGTGAGACCAATCTGCATACGGAGTTTTTTTAGAGCAAATAGTCCCACACTCAAGCTCCAACACTTACCCAAGGAATATAACACAGATGTCAGAATTTGGATGGGGAAATTTTGTAAAATAGTTTGGTGAGTCTATTACCCTACTGATCGGGATAAGGAAAACATGAGAATATGTTGTGTCCATTGCAAATGTGAGATCAAGGAACTAATGCCTAGCCACATCTGAGAAGGCTACAGTGAGCTATATAGATGGAGGTTTGAATCCCTCCCCCCAAATTAGCACCCCCTGGGGAATTCTAGGGTTTAAAAAAATGCTGCATTGCCTACAGAGCCCAGTTCTTTGAATTGGTATTTCCAGTGGACCTTCTGACATCGTGGGGTTGACATGGACTCTGCTCAATAGGGATCTCGTATGGGTGAACCAAGCTTAGCAAACAGAGGCTGGATATAGGAGAAGTTACACCATAGAATAAAGATACAGGCATTACTATAAGAAGTTCAAGAGGCAACTCTTGAAGAGCCACAAGATACTCATGAGTGTGTTATCATATCTCTGTCCAGAGCACCCAAGGACCTCAGCTTCAATCATACTCCAGACTCATAGAGTTCAAGGTCATCTAGCTTAAGAAACACCATCCTATCCTCTGATATCTTTTATTCTCCATCCACTCACAGCATGGCTGTGAGAAAAACAAAGCTAAACAAAGTGTGGGAAGTATCAATAGGGAAAGAGGAAGGAGAGAAGCCAAACCTGCCACAATTGCCTCTTACACTCTACATGCCTCAGGCAAAGCAGACCAGAGGGGAAAGACGTGTTAATGCTAAAGCAATTCTTAACATCAAGGTGTAAGCACATTCAAGATTGCAAGTTCTAATTATTGACTTGAGACTTCTTTGTGTTTGTTTGTTTGTTATTAAAAGGACTTTTTAATATCCGTGAATTATCAAGAACTTTATTGTCCTATACCATGTACCTCCTATCAAGGGCAGGGGAGTTTACAGCATTAAATACATTTTCATGGACTGTAGGAGACCAAATAATGTGCTTTGATCCCAAATATTCTGTTATTTTCATGTTATACATACTTTTGCAACCTACATAACACTGATGGCTTTTTTGTGAGGATTAAATAATGAAATAAATCATGTGTTCCATTTTTTGTAACATAGGAGAACCTAATTTATTGATGTTTTTGCTCATCCAACATCAGTTAAAATTTAATAGCATAGAAATCACAAAAGATATAAAGAAGAAATATCATTTGATTAGCAACCTTGAAGGTGCCTTTGCTCTGAATATATTTCTCCAGAATTCAGGGGCTATTAATGAATAAATGAAGCTTTGCAATTTTTCATTCCTGTAACTTTTTATTTTTTTGCTTTTTAGTGTCCTATCTTCTGTATAATTTACCAGCTCATGTAAATTACCAATTATATATTTCTGTGACTCTTTAATATATGTTCTATTCTGTACTCTTGTAGTAGGTGGAATAGTGGCCGCTCCAAGATATTAGGTCCTAATCCCTAGAAACTGTAGATATTATATTAAAAGGAAAAAGTGTCTTGCAGATGTGGCTAAGTTGAGGATCTTGACATGGGAAAATTATCGTGGGTTTTTCAGGAGGACCCTATAACCAAGAGAAGATTTGACACACACAGAAGAGGAGGAGGCAATCTGATTATTGAGTAAGCGGTTGGAGTGATATGGTCACAAGTTAAGGAATGCCAGCAACCACCAGAAGCTGGAAGAGGCAAGGAACAGACTTTCCCCTCCAGAGAGAGCACAGCCCCACTGGTCTCTTGATTTCAGCTCATTGAAATTGATTTTGGAAGTTTCAATGTTTTATTCAGTGTGAACTTAGCAAAATCTTACGAAAGAATCTCTTCAGGATTGAGGAAGCAGGGGGTCACACAGTCTGCCTGACATTTGCAGCCCGATATAAGGGGAACTACTACACCTGCTTTCTGGTGTCTCCCAAAGGCCTCAGGGCTTCCATGCAGCCCATGCCAGCCTGTGGATACTGGTGGGCTATGCCTTAGATGAAAAAATAATATTTGTGGGTGACTGGCAGGGGTGCAGTTTGGAAGGTCTGTCAGGGGCATCTGCAGATATCAGTCCCCAGAACCTGGGAACTCCAGTGGGCAGAAAGAGAAACCCCCACCAGGGTCTGCTTGGACATTCAACAGCACTGGGGCACCAGGTGCTGGTGGAGTGGGTGGGGGGCCAGGCCTGGGCAACAGGAGGATATAGTGCCTCCATTGGCCCCAAGAGCAAAGGCTCAGATCTCCTGGGGCTGGGCTTGGGGCTGCCAGGCAGGAGTGGCCTGGCAAGGACAGCTGGGCAGGGGCCACCAAATAGGGGTACCAAGTAGGAGTCACCAGTCAGGGGCACAGGCTTGACCCTAATCTCTGGTCTGGTAGGAGGATGGTTGTAGGCAGGGGTTCCAGGGTGGAGAGAGGTAGGCCTGGCTGGCCAAACCTGGCTCCAGCTGCAGCAGCTCTGGAGGAGGCTGAGGGGAAGGCAGTCTGCGGCTGGCAGGGAAGACTTCAGGTAGACCCTGGACCTCATACAGGGCTGCCTTCACCACCCATGGTCTTAGGCAATGCTAGGTCACTGCCCTTTGCCGCTGCCTCTTTTTCTCCGCAGCCACCTCCCTCAGTGGGAGGTGTCTCTCCTCTGCAGGCAGCTTGCATGGAAGAAAGAGAAGTAGCTGTGCCAGTCATCAGCAGCAAAGATTTTGTGGGACCCTTGAGACCTGTCATCTCCCTCCTGGTTCCAAGGTCACTGACTGAGATAGCAGCCAAGTTTGAGGATTCAGTTCCTGTGGAAACTTCCACCTGTCATAGTGAGAGTCATCATGCCAAGATCCTCTCCACCATGTTGATATTGAGTCACTACTGAGGCACAATGTCTGCTGTTGCTGCTTTTGCTTCTTGGCTTTCCCCTAGCAGGAAGGGCCATGCTCCTCCTGGGGAGGCTGACCAGCTGCTCCAGGTGATGGTGCAAGTGTAGTTGGGCTGGGTGGTGGCTGAGTGGTAGTGTCACTGGTAGGTGAGGTTCCCGTGGCACTGGTTGTGCCTTAGCTTCTGCTCTTGGGTAACTCTGCTGACTCATGCTATCCGAGTACTTGGCTTACTGAATACTCCGAGAGCCCTAGATGGTGGAGAAAAGCAGATGATGGGAGTCTGGGGAAGTTCTGGAGTGTGTTGAGAGGGTGGAATTTGGGGTCACTGGCCCAGGAGGCAATGGCCAGGGAAGACATATGCATGTACAGGAAGGAAGAGGAATGAAGCAGGAACCTGGAGTGGGGCTGGACAGACTGGGTCTGTTGCCATTTCAGCGTTGTTGCCCAGGTCTGGTCGGTGGGTGTGTTTAAGAGTCAGGCCAGGAGGCTGAAGTAGGGTGCCCAGTGGAAGGAGGCTTCCCCTCTGCAGGGGTCAGCTCCATCTCTCAATTCCTGGTGTGACAGCCCTCTACTTGGTTTGGATATAGTCGCTGCCCACAAACTCACTGGTGAGAGCAAGCTTAAGGGCCTTAGCCTTGTCCTAAGCCAGGAGGTGGGCTGGCTGGCTCCATCACCTGCCCCAGTCCATCCTGTACCTCCAGGCCCCTCCAGATGCAGAGCTCTAGTGTCTTGGCAGTTGATGCAAAGGAAACACTTGAGCTTGGACTGCAGGGTACTTGCCACCTTCTGAATAGTTTTCTCCTCCTCAGAGTCCCTGTTTTAAGCTAGCAGGTTTGTAGTAATTTGTTACAGCAGCCACAGGAAACTAATGAAGTCTGTTTCTCTTCTCTCTCTCTCTTTTCTTTTTATTTTTCCATTTTTAATACGATCCAAGCTGAAGTGGTCTGTGGTGGCTGTTTATTCTAATGGATTTCAAATTATGCTTCTCTGAATCCTACAATTTCTCTGGAGCTAACTAAAACACCACTGGTTGCAATGAGTGAAACTATTTGTTTTAACATTATAAAAATGAAATGAATTGAGGTCCCTGAAAGTCAGCTGGCATTCCAAGTGATTGATTTCCTCCTTGCTAAAGCAAATACCATACCATGGTTTTGCTTAAACAATGAGTACTTACTGGCTCACAGTTTTGAGGCTAGGAGAAATCCAAACCAAGCCATCACCAAGGCAATGCTTTCTTCCTGAAGACTCATGTTGTGGGGCTGGCAACCAGAGATTCTTGGTCCTTGACTCCTCTGTCACATGGCAATGCACATGGCAGTCTCTCCTGGCCTCTCCTTTCTCTTCTAGTTCCCTTGATTTTCAGCTTCTGGTTGTTCCTCAGTTTTGTTCTCTTTCTGTGACCTTTCTCATAAGGCATTAAATAATAGCATTAAGACCTGTCCTGGGTATTCTAGTTTGATAAAGCTACTATAATAAAATGTACCAGAAATGGTTTGGCTTTTTTAATGGGCATTTATTAGTTTACAAATTTGAAGTTCTAAGGCCATGAAAAATGTCCAAATTAAGGCATCACTAGGAAGATACCTTCCCTGAGGATAAGCTGCTTGCATTCAGGGTTCCTCTGTCATATGAGAAGGCACATTGCCAGCATTTTCTGGTCCTTTGCTCCTGGGTTCTGTTGCTTTCATCTTCTGATTCCAGTGATTTTTTTCTCTGAGCATCAATGGGTCCTCTTTTATCATCTCCAGGAGGTTTCTCTCTAATCACTCTCTTTCACTGTTTCTACCTTTTATCCTCTCATATATGGCCCCAGTAAAGGATCAAGACTCACTTTGAATGGGTTGGGTCACATCTCAATTGAAACAACCTAATCAAAAGTCACACCCACAATAGGTTTGCATCCACAAGAATGGATTAAAAGAACATGGCCTTTAAAGAGTCTCCCCCTGAGTACCTCTTTGTTGCTCAGGAGTGGCCAAGCCAACTCAGTGGGTGAACTCACTGCCCTTCCCGCTATGTGGGATCTGACTCCCAGGGGTGTAAATCTCCCTGGCAATGTGGAATATGATTCCAGGGGATGAATCTGGACCAGATATTGTGGTATTGAGAACATTTTTGTGACCAAAAGGGGGATGTGAAATGAAACAAAATAAAGTTTCAGTGGCTGAGAGATTCCAAATGGAGTTGAGAGGTCACTCTGGTGGGCATTCTTACGTGCTGTATAGATAACCCTTTTTAGGTTTTAATGCATTGGAATAGCTAGAAGTAAATACTTGAAACTGTCAAACTGCAACCCAGTAGCCTTGACTCTTGAAGACGATTGTATAACAATGTAGATTGCAAGGGGCAACAGTGTGATTGTGAAAGCCTTGTGGATCACACTCCCTTTATCCAGTGTATGGATGGATGAGTAGAAAAATGGGGACAAAAAACTAAATGAAAAATAGAGTGGGGGTGATTTGGGTGCTATTTTTTACTTTTATTTTTTTTTATTTTCACTTTTTCTAATACAAGGAAAATGTTCAAAAAAATAGATTGGAGTGATGAATGCACAACTATTTGATGGTACTGTGAACAACTGATAGTACACTTTGGATGATTGTATGGTATGTGAATGTATCCCAATAAAACTGAACTTAAAAAAAAGAACAGAGTCTTTTCTGGGATATATAACAGCTCCAGACTGCCACATACCGAGACCGAGACATACCTTATCTGATGTAACCTTATCAAAAGTTCTGTTTACAAGAGTCCACCCACAGGAATAGATTAAGTTTAATAAAATGTTTTTCTAGAATACATAGCTCCAAACCAACCCTCCAAGTTTAATACTGTTGATGATTTACCCAACAGCCATCCTTCCCATCTTACATGTTAGCAGAGCCATGATTTTTAAAGTTGTCCACCCCCTTTCCTTAAAAACAGGATTAGATCCTGAAAACTGCAAACTAATCATTCCATTTGTAAGTGATTGGTTTTGGGGTGCATACATTACATAGGTCTAGGCAAAAATACATGAATGAAGGAATGATTGGGGTAGCAATAATGTGAAGAGTTCCGAAAAAAAAAAAAAAAATGGTTTGCAAAAAAACAAAAAAAAAAGAAAGGAAGAAAGAGTCTGTTAGGTTACATATTTTCATTTTGGGCCTGGAACTTCCACAGTCATCTATCAAGAGAGGAGTTATTATGAGGCTCAAAGCTGACACACTGAGGATGGCAGAGCAGAAAAATAGAGAGAACCTGGACCCATTATGATATCACTATGAGTCAATGAATTAATGGATCATGGGAGATATAAGCTGTGGTAGACTGAATTGTGTAGCCCAGTTTGGATAAGTTCTTGGTCTTGCTCCACATTCTGGTGTACATGGAAACATTGTAAATAAAATCTATTCAAGATGCTATTTTACTTAAAGTGTACTTAACTGAATCAGGTTGGGCTTTAATCCAGATTATTGGAGCTCTTTAGAGGCAAAATGAAGGTCAAATGGAAAGAGAAGCCAGAAGAGGCAGCCATGTGCATTTTCATGTGACAGAAGGGGCAAGGACCAAGGATCACCTGCAGCCAGCATCCAGAATGGCACAGTTTGGGGGCAGAAAGCATTGCCTTGCTGGTGCCTTGATTTGGATTTCTACTCGCCTCAAAACTGTGAGCCAATAAATTCTCATTGTTTGAGCCAACCCATTGTATAACATTTGTTTTGGTAGCTGGAACACTAAAACATAAGCTTACCTTATTTTTAAAGGTTTCTTTAAAGCATCTAGACAATTTAAACAACATGAAATATAGGTACATCAAGAACCAAATCATTTCCAGAGTAAAATGTGTTGAATGCAAAAACTGGAAGAGTTAACAGGTGCTGAAATGGAATACTTCAAATGATGTAAATTTACCAGGGTGTGCCAGTTTGTACATATTATGTCCCTCCAAAAGCCATTTTCTTTAATGCAATCTTGTGGGGGCAGAGTTATTAATATTTTTGATTAGGGTGTAGCCTCTTGATTGAATATTTCCATGGAGATTTGACCCCACCCATTCAGAATAGGTCTTGATTAGTTTGTTGGAGTCCTTTAATGGGAGCTCACACAGAGAGCAGAGAGATGAAAACACCCTGGGATATGCTAAGCCAGGAGACCCAGACGCTTGATGCTTGGAGATGCTTAGAGATTCATACAGAAGGATGTTTGGAGATGCTAAGCTAAGAAATGAAATCCAAAGACATTTTGGAGAAAGCCATTTTGAAACACAACCCAGGAGCAAAGGAGCACAGACACCAGCCACGTGTCTTCCCAGGTGACAGAGGTGTTCCAGATGCCATTGGTTATTCTTCAGTGAAGGTATCATCTTGTTGATGCCTTAGTTTAGGCACTTTTATGATCTTAGAACTGTAAATTTGTAACAAAATAAACCCCCTTTTATAAAAGCCTATCTATTTCTGATATTTTGCATAATGGCATCTTTAGCAAACTGAAACACATGGTAAACATGACCAGTAGTCACTGATGAGGATGGGTATGAAGAGCTCATGAGAGCGCAGTCATACCTGTATTTTTAGATTTGGAGAGTTTTATGAGAATTACATCTTACTTTAATTATCCATTGCTATAAATGTGATGCCTAAAATAAACTTAAAATTGTAACATGGACTAAGTTTTATACGGTATAAATTTAAAATACAAAAATTATTAACTAAAATAAAAATAAAAGCTATCATTTATTCATTTATGCAACCAACATTTAATCACTGTTTACTATATGAAAGGAACTACTATATACTGGTGCAATAATAATAACAGGTGCTATTTCTGAGTGTTTTAACCCATTACCTTACCTTATTCTCACAACAAACTATGGATAGCTATTGTAATTATCAGCTCCATGTTACAGTTGAGCAAACTGAGGCTCACATTCATTAAGTAGTTATACAAGGCTACACAGTGGAAGACCTAGGATTAAAACCCAGGCAATCAGGATGCAAAACCTAGGCTCTCAGCCTCTATATTATCCTGCCTACATGGCAGTTAAGAAGGCAGACAAAAAGACTACATTCCATTGGGAGGTCTAACAACATATGTAGTAGTAAATTGCTACCCTATTTGACCCTTGCAAAAACCCCTCGAGTTACATATTATTGTCAGTCTATACTGAGAAGAGAAAACTGCAGTTTAGAAAGACTGAATTGCCAAAGCTTGAAGAGTAAGTGGCAGGACTAAACTTGAATGATGGTGTCTATCTAAAATTAAACCTCTCTTCTTAATAAGTCTTTTATTTATTGAATATTGGTGGAAAAAGGTGCTGTGTTGAAACAGTTGAAATGGATAGTTAAATGTAACTAATAATACATATCTTGCATTAAATATCTCTTTTGAAATTTCTTCAATCAATAAGAATTTCATTTTAAAATAGATTTGTACATTTAAGGCATGAATTAAAATAATTATGTTTTCTTTTTAAGGGTTTCCAGGTCATTAATATTTATTATACTGTCATCATATTAGCAGCTATTAGCCTAATATCTATTGAGCACACATAGAATGCAAAGGTGATAAAGTATATAATGTTTATTAATGCAAGCAGGCAGATACAGAGAAGACCAAATGTGTACACTCTAAAAATTACATAATTGATGAGAAAAACTACTGTTTAGTGCCCTGGGAAGAAGAAAATGACTAGGAATAAGCATCTTTATAAAAATGTTTTTTTTTTTTTTTTTTTTTCCTGCTCATGCTCATAAAATCTATTCCTGGAACTAAATACTGAATGCATGAGGCATTTGGGAAAATCAGTAATATCTCCAGGCCTGCACTTTCAAATCTATTGTAAAGAAGAGTGATAAGCAATATGGACTAACTACAATGTATAAACTCAGAGTTGAATCTTAGAGCACAGCCTAACAGGGAAACAATTATTGTAATGGTCCCTAGATTGCAAGCTCTTACTGCAGTCAAATCTATTCCTGAATTGTAATGGCTATCTCCAAACTCTGAGATGTTGATCCCTTTGTGTATAGCCTGATTGGTCTCTGGAACATGGGTATCTGTGTGACACCTGAAACTCAGAGCTAGAGCTTGGCTGATATGAATGTCAGTATTAGTGCATACAGCAACTGTTGAAAAAAAAAAAAAAAAAAAAAAGCTGAAATACAGCCCAGACTTCAATTAGAGATAGGAATGAAGCAGTTCTTGTTAAGACTAGGGAAAATCAGGTCAAATGGTAAAGGTTGAAACTGACTGTGTTTTAAAACTTCAACTTCCATGTGAGACCAAGGAAAGAGATGTTTATTTAGTGTAGGATCTATATTTGCTAAACAATATAATTTCTACAGTTTGTTCAAACACCACAATTACATGAAACTTTGAATAGAAAGTGAGCTATAGCAGGTCTGTATAGGTTAGAGTGAAATAGCAACACATCCCAAAGTAATTTGGGTGGAGAATAAAAATATATATTTAGGGCCCCCTTGAAGACCAGGAGGAGGATGCAGAGGTGTTGGACTTCCTCACCTGGATTGTTGCTGATGTTCTCACAAACACTGGGGACTGACGGCTTGATGTGCTAAGCCCTCTGTCTTGGGGCTGGCCCCTATGAAGCTCATTATTGCAAAGGAAAAGCTAAACCTGCTTGTAATTGTGCCTATGAATCTCCCCCTGAGTACCTCTCTGTTGCTCAGATGTGGCCCTCTGTCTCTCTAATGAAGCCAACTTGGCAGGTGAACTCCCTGCCCTCCCCCCATGTGGGACTTGACTTCCAGGGGTGTAAGTCTCCCTGGCAACACAGGATATGACTCCTGGGAATGAATTTGGACCTGACATCATGGGACTGAGGACATTTTCTTGACCAAAAAGGGAATACAAAATGAAACAGAATAAAGCTTCAGTGGATGAGAGATTTCAAATGGAGTTGAGAGGTCACTCTGGTGGACATTCTTACACACTATATAGATAACACTTTTTAGGTTTTAATGTACTAGAATAGCTAGAAGTAAATACCTGAAACTGTCAAACTCCAACCCAGTAGCCTTGACTCTTGAAGATGATTGTATAATGTAGATTAAAGGGGTGACAGTATGATTGTGAAAACCTTGTGGATCACACTCTCTTTATCCAGTGTATGGATGGATGAGTAGAAAAATGGGGACAAAAACTAAATGAAAAATAGGGTGGGATGGGAGACATGATTTGGGAGTTCTTTTTTACTTTTGTTTTTTATTCTCATTCTGATTCTTTCTGGTGTAAGGAAAATGTTCAAAAATAGATTGGGGTGATGAATGCACAACTGTATGATGGTACTGTGAACAGCTGATTGTACACCATGGATGATTGTATGGTATGTGAATATATCTCAATAAAATTGAATTAAAAAAAAATAAGAAGAGTGGTAAGAATGTCTTGAGAGTAGATGCTCTATGATTCTACACACACACAGGTGCACATCCATACACATGTAAATAGTCAAATATAATATTGTTTGAAAATTTTATTTCAGGAAGCCACATTCTTTTTTAAAGTTGTGCTAATCTTTGTTTAAGCACATGATGCCTATTAATAAAAAAGCTCTTGAGGGAAAAATGTACTGATTTCTCTTCCCTTCCATGGGCATAAATTAATCTTTTGTTTGTAGGATATATTTTCTAGAGATGTTTTATATATAATAAGTCATATAAAATACTTTCTGATGATAAGTAAGGATGTGTATATATACATAGAGACATAATGCAATAAACATTTTAAATACTGCATTGTACAATATTGAGAAAACAGTTCATTTGTTTTCAAGTAAATTTAAATGAAACTATAGAATTGTTAACATAGGAAAATAAATTGATGAGTATGTTTTTATTTTTAAAATATGATTTATAGATGTTTGTTGTCTTTCTAATACCTGACTATGCTTGCCAAAAGAAAACAAAACTACCCACATGTTTCCTAGCTTGTGGAATATTATGTGATTTTGGTGTTAAAATGTGGATCAGATTTTGCTATTGTGCTCTCTACGGACAGCACTGTTGTCTGACAGCACTTGTGGCTGAAGGTGAAAATGTGTTTGAGCTGTTATCTTCAGTAGGAACTTTCCTGGTGTTCCTGGGGTTGGAGAAGATAAGTATGTGATAAGTGGAGCTTTAAAAGAGGCATTTGAGAAAAGCATTTCGATTCTGACACCAAATGCCTATACTGAAGTTTTATTTGAGAAAGGGGAAATAAAAATACATTTGTTTAATTTGTAAGGAGATCAGTGTAGTACAGTAGAAAGAAGATGCCTTTTTAGCATCAGAATTCAAATTCCAGATCCACAACTTATTATCTAGTTCTTAAAGATTTTGGGACTTCAATTTTCCATCATACAATTTCAGTAGCATCTAACTTAAAGGTCCTAAAAGATTGAAGGAGGATTTATGGATCAATGTGGCACAGTGAGTTCATAATTCAAAAAGTCCTTTTTACTATAGACATATAGATTAAAAGAGAAAAGTTGAAAGACATTAGAGCTCAGAGGAAACTGACACATACACCAGGAACAGAACAGTTCTATAAAACAGTGAGCAGGCCTGAGGCCACATGATATTGGACTTGGGATCAGGATGTAAGTGGTTGTAGAGAGGAGCCAAAAAAACCTCCACTGGAGGCCAAGTGCCAGAGCCATGTTTGGAGACTAAAGTCAGGAGTTGGGATAAGGTATAACTAAATACATTGTGAAATGAGAATAAGAATAGCTGGGAGGTAGGGAGGAAAGATACAGCCTTGCAACTAGGATATGGGCCAATCTGATTTTGGCTTCCTCATTGGCTCTTCCATATTCCCAAGATCTGGAGGTTACTGAAACCTTGTTTTATTGAAGGATGAGAAAGGTCTATTGAGATAAATACAAAACAAGTAATTAGTACAAGATAAACAAAAATTTAAAAGAAAGATAAAAATAAAATAGAGATAGATAGAGGAATGTAGATGAATAGATAAAGATAGATGATCGATGGATAGATAACAGTATGGATTGAATCATGTTTCCCACAAAGACACGTTCAACTCCTAATCCCTGGTTCTGTGGATTTGAACCCATATGTAAATAGAATCTTTGAAGATGTTATTAGTTAAGGTGAGAAAAAAAACAAATCATGATGGGCTTTAATCTAATATGACTAGAGTCCTTACAAAGAGAGGAAATTTGGACACAGTAGTAGGAGACAGGAGGAGAAAGATTGACATTGAATAAGGTAAATACTGAATTATGCTGGCAAGTCACCACCAGAACATTACATACTTCAGAGAAAATATGATCCCACTGACAACCTGATTTTGAACTTCTAGCCTCTAAAACTGTGAGAAAATAAATTCCTATTCCTGAAGTCAACTAGTTTGTGGTATTTGTTATGGCAGCCTGGCAAAATAAGACAGACAGATGATAGATAGGAAAGCAGGAAGAGAGGTAGGCAGGGAAAGAGAGAGTGAGGGAGGGAGGGAGGGAGAAAGGAAAGAAGGAAGGAAGGAAGGAAGGGAGAAAAGAAGGGAGGAAGGAAGGGAGGGAGGGAGGGAGAAAGGAAGGAATTAAGGGGGAATTTTTTACAGGCAACAAATTTAATTTATAGTTCCCATATGTCTAGAAGAATGAGAAAGGGCAGCTTTTATTTCCTAGTTGCTAAAGAAAATACCATGCAAAGGGTTGGCTTAAACAATCTGAATTTACTGGCTCACAGTTCTGAGGCTAGGGCAAGCACAAATGAAGGTGTCATCAAGGTCATGCTTTCTTCCTGAAGATGGGCATTCTGGGGCTGGCTGCTGGTGATCCTTGGTCCTCTCTGTCACATGGCAATGCATACAGCAACCTCTCCTGTTCTCTCCCTTCTCTTCCAGGTTCCATTGACTTTCAGCTTCTGGCTGCTCCGTTTGACTTTTCTCTCTCTCTGTGGCCTTCCCTATAAGGCTCTCAGTAATAGGATTAAGACCCATCCTGAGTCAGTTGAGCAACACCCTAACTAAAGTAACTTCATCGAAAGGTCCTATTTACATACCTCCAAACCACCACAGGGGCTAAAAAATTTATTGAGATGAGGATCAAAATAAAGAGACAATGTAAAAGAAGGGTAAAAACAAAATGTAAACTATGATGAAATAAAGAAAATAGAGCAAAAAGTGGATTATACAGATGCTAATAACACTCTGGCTGGTGAGCTGCTGGTTCAGCCTCAATCTCTGATGTATGTTGATTATGTAAAAATATATAAATAATAAATAATACTGTGTCTTTCAATGTCTTAGTGCAGTGTATCCCTAAATTTTTGAAGAATGTTACCAAAACAAAAATTCCAAAGAGAACATCTTTTCCAAAGTCTTCTGAAATAAGCTGGAGGTGGCAGTGCCTCAATTTAATTGTGCCTTATTGCATTTTGAGAGTTTAAACTATGGCATATATGCAGTGCATTATCATAAATGGTTGAATTATCAATGCAGACTCACACAAATCATAGATCTTGCTTATAAACCAGATACAGACACAAACACATCATTCTTTTCTGGGGTCACTGAATCTGTCGATATAGCTTTCCCATTGTTTCTTTCTCCTTGCTGGAATGTGTCTTGGTTTCTGTATTAGTTAGGGTTCTCCAGGAAAACAGAAGCAATGAGAGATATCTATAAATATAAGATTCACAAAAATGCCTCACACAACTGCGGGTATGCACGAGTCCAAATTCCGCAGGGCAGGCAGCAAACTGACAACTCCAATGATGATGTTCGATGAACTCCTCAGGCAGTGAACTAGCAACTTCAACGATGTGTTTGATGAACTCCTCAAGAAACGAACTGGCAACTTTAGTGATCTCCTCAGGAAACACTTCGCTGGTCAGCCAAAGAAGAAGTGAAGTTGTTCTACCTGTCTCACTTAAAAGTCTTCAACTGATTGGATTAAATCCGGTGCACTGCATTCTCTCATTGTGGAAGACACAACTTTTTGTATACATCATTAGTCGCAGCTGCAGCCAATTGACTGACGATTTAATAAACCAGCTTTCTGGTTTATTAAGCAGCCACAAACATCCTTGCAGTAATGGTTAGGCCAGTGCTTGCTTGACCAGACATGTGGACACCATCTCCTGGCCAAGTTGACACATGAACCTAACCATCACAGTTTCAGAGCAACAGATACATACCTAAGAATGTGTGGTGAACATTGTTCTGAGAGGGAGGTGCTTTGATTTTGTAACTTCTTAGTTTTATATTCTGTGAGTCACACATATAGAAAAGGAATTTGTGACTAATTTATATTTTTCAACTAGGCATGTCTCAAATTAATAATCCCCAGGCTTATTCACAATAAGCAATCTAAACAGCCCAAGAATATCTTGTAAAAACAATGTTTTAAGGTATGTACTTCCCAACATTTTTGTGTTAATAAATATCATTAGACTTTTTAATAAGGTTGGTTGGAGATCATTCAATCCCTTGGGCATTGTCAAAGTCAAGCATTTCCTTGAGCATCTCAAAGCAGGGATGGAGGATGTCATGGCCACCTATTATGCTTTCTTTCCTACATAGCCAAATATGTAGCCTATTACCACTAATAGGTTAGAAAAATTCTATTTTGTAAACCAAGGGAATGGTGTCACTTGAGGAATATATCCAAATGTTATAATTGGTAGAATGATATTATTTTATCTTCACATTTTGGTTTAGATTATCTATCTATCTATCTATCTATCTATCTATCTATCTATCTATACCTATCTATCTATCTATCTATCTATCTATCTATCTATCTATCTATCTTTATATATATAAAAGCTATGCTAAACTTTTTTCGGGAATTCCTTCTTACATTTTTTTTCTCACAATTCTAAACAGCATCAGAATAAAAATTTAGAATTCAAAGTATAATTTAGCTCAGATAGCTACATTCATAATTATTGAAAGATGAAAAGTTGGATAAAGACATACTACTGACTATGACACCTTGAAGTATGTTTCCTCAATATAGAGGAATTCAGAGCAACTTCAATTTCTTTCCTTTTTTAGTCTGTAACTTGTTAGCCAATTTTGTTTCCTTCTATTCAGGAAGATTATCAGTAATATTGAATTACCTTGTAAGTTCAAACTTAAAAAAAAACTTTTTTTAATTTAAAAGTAAAAAGGATGAATTAATGGCTTAATGATCATTAATAATTCTATTTTTTCTTTAACTTAAAATAATTCTATCATTTACTCTGTATTTTCCACCCAAAAGTGAAGTTCCAAGATGGAACATCTACATCCTCTTTCTTTGGTGCATTCTATTGTGATCACAATTCAGTTTTGGAGTGTTTGAAACTTTTGTGGCAATGAAAAAATCCTTTCCAGACAACTGTTTTTAAGTTTTTGTGCCATTTGGGGTTCATTCAGCAAGGCAAAGTAACTGTGTTAGGGATAAGAGATTTATTATAGGGATTAGAAATTGTACACTTTTGAAGGAGATGGGTGTGATAGATTGACTTATATACTCCAATTTGGACATGTTCTTAATCTTGATTCATATCATGTGGGTGAACACATTGTAAATAGGACCTTTGAAGATGTTATTTTTAGTTAAGGTATGACCCAATTGAATGAAGAAGAAATTCAGACAAAGAGAGAAAATCCTCAGGGAGGAGCCAGAACCAGCAAGTAAGTGAGACCAGAAGAGAAAGGAGAGGACATCATCATGTGATGGGAGGCAGACAGGCAA
The DNA here is from genome assembly GCF_015220235.1 of Choloepus didactylus. Classification (NCBI taxonomy): domain Eukaryota; kingdom Metazoa; phylum Chordata; class Mammalia; order Pilosa; family Megalonychidae; genus Choloepus; species Choloepus didactylus. The sequence continues at coordinate 180,279,707 of NC_051310.1, read as the reverse complement.
GTCAAGGAATCCCAAGGACTGCAGCAAGCTAGCATCAGAACACTATCAACCCTGAAAAGAAGCACAACTTCTACCTTCCAAAACTGTAAGACAATAAATTCCATTTTTTAAGCCAACCCATTGTGTAGTATTTGTCATAGCAGCTTGGTAAACTAAGATACTGGGGAAGTGAAGGTCCAGAGATACCTGGAGAAATGGAGAGGGAATTACCAAGGGATCATTTTGAAAAGCCAAGTGTGAAGCTTCATTCCAAAGCATGAAGCTGATGAGGAAGCCTATAGGATGCTATTGCCTCTGTATAGATACTATCTATCTGCTTCAGCCAAGTCTGCTAGCTATTGTTCTGCAGGGCTTGCAATCAGGAAAAATAGAACCCAGAGCAGAAGAAATGAAGGTCTGAGATGGAACATGCCATGTACCTCTGCACCTGTCCATCACTGCATCTGACTGCAATGATCTTCAGATAGCTATGGACATTGCCCCACTTCCACCTTCCAAATCTCATGGAGTTTCCCCTTTAGGCCAATTCTGACTCAAACTATAAATGGAAAGGGACTCTGGGAAATGTAGTTCTCAGCCTAACCACATTAAATTTACACAAACCACACTGCTGTTATTAGTCTCAACCAAAGGACAATGTTAAACAAAAAAATTAGAATGAAAAATAAATTAAATTACATGTCATAAAATTTGACACAAAACTGACAATAAAAAACACAGAAGAAAGAATCATAATCAAAGTAGTTAATCAGTATTTTCCTACAGAAGGCATAATTATCCTAAAACATATTATGATACTCATTCAAAGAATCTACTTTAAGAAGCCAACTTCTACATAGTAAATTATCTAAAATATATGTACAGAAATATATCATATTGAAATAGCTATTACCTAATAATGACTTTATTGTTTTTATTATTATTTTTTGAACTCATTCTTTCAAACTTTAACAATGTTACTGGATTGTTTAGAGCTATAGTACAGATTAAATGCACAAAGCATACTAAAGCACTAAACATAAGTTTTGATTGTTGTGGTGTTTTGTATTTCCAATCTGGTTCTTAGAATGGGAAATTCCCTAAGCCATAATTTTAAGAGGAAATAATATTTTCCTCCACTAATCAAAAGCACTAACCTCTGCATCTTGAATAGCTCTCTCTTTTGAGAATTGTAGTAATTCATGTTGTTATCTCCCCTAAAAGCTGCAAATTTCTTGGAGGCAGGAAGGCTCCTTCTTCTATTCAGTATTTCCTTTCCTCAGTGCCTATCATAGGGCAGAGAACATGCTAGGTATACATAAAATGATTAAAGAAAGAGGATATAAAGAGAAGTAACAACCAGCAAAATACTAATAATTGTTTCTTCTGAAGGGTATTACATATCATTTGAAAAGTGAGTAAATTTATGCAGGTCTAAACCAACATATTTTGAAATGACAGTCAAATAAACTGGAATATCATTGAATTCCACCAGTCTATTAGAATATGTGTATGATTAAAGTCACTTGATTAGATTGTTGTTTATAGTCTCTTTTCCCTCAATATTATCATTTCTGGTTCTTTTATTTATTTATAATCACTAGTTATTCTCTATTAGATGTAATAAGCAAAATTGTTTAAGTTGTACGTATATTTCTGAATTTGATTACATCTGGCAAATATTTTAAAGGAGAGTTAAAATTCCATGTAAGTCATAAATGGGTCTTATGATTCTATGTTTACCTGTTTCATACCTGTTCATGAATGGCCTTTCCAAATTAAATTTGTCAAAGATTAGTTTTTAAAATAACCAAAGAGCTGATTTTGAATAGGCCAAGTGTATAAAAAACTGAAGGAAAATGAAACTCTACTTCAATAAGGCATTGCATAGTGTTCAGCTCTTCCTTTGACTTTGTTTATGGACATTAAGACTTGGTTGTGGTTGACCGTGACTTTCAGTCACAATATTCCAAAGAGATTTTAGGGTAGTTTATATTATAAAACTAGAAGAAATTGGATTTGAGGACTTTATGCTGACCCAGACTTCTACTGCTAATGAATTCATTTCCCTTCATATTTGGATTCTCTTGTAACTTTATCATTTACTACACAGAAGTGAGATTGCTCACTCATGTTCTTCATGATTTCCTGCAGGTTGCTTGACTTGTCACCTCAGGTTATCCACTTGGCAAATGGGAATTATATGAGATCATGGGCTCTGAGAGTGCAATGAAAGTTAATGAGGGAGAGGATATCTCTTAAATTATTTGAACTCCTTTTGGGGAAAATTTTTATCTACTTTGCCCCTTAAATAATATTTCTTTTTGAGAGCATTATCTTTTTGCTACTCCATGTAGAAGTTTGTCTTTGAAGTATTGTATAAAGGTGAAAATATTTATGGCTAACATGGAAAAAAAAAAGCAAAGCAAAGAAAAAACAACAAAACACTTTGGAAATATAAACAATGTCAAATAAGAGAGAAGATCTGAAAGTGAGTGTTCTAGTTTTCTAATGCTGCAGAATGCAAACCACCAGAGATGGATAGGCTTTTATAAAACGGGGGTTTATTTCGCTACACAGTTACAGTCTTAAGGCCACAAAGCGTCCAAGGTAACACATCAGCAATCGGGTACCTTCACCGGAGGAAGGCCAATGGCGTCCGGAAAACCTCTGTTAGCTAGGAAGGCAGCTGGCATCTGCTCCAAAGCTCTGGCCTCAACACGGCTTTCTCCCAGGATGCTCCTCTCCAGCAAGCTTGCTCCTCCTCAAAACATCACTCACAGCTGCACTCACTGAGTTCCCTCTCTCTGAGTCAGCTCATTTATATGGCTCCACTGATCAAGGCCCACCCCGAATGGGCGGGGCCACTCCTCCATGGAAACATCTCATCAAAATCATCACCCACAGCTGGGTGGGGCACATTCCAAGCAAATCCAGCCAGCACCAAAACGTCTCCTCACAAGACCACAAAGACAATGGCATTTGGGGGACACAACACATTCAAACCGGCACAGTGAGTAAGAATTAAAATAGCATATAATACTTTAAATATGTATGAGAAGGAAATGGACAAAAGTAAGTGACACTATTAAAGGGCAAAGGGAGAAGTTAATGCAGAAAATTTTGATATCGCCAAGGGCATGAATGATTCCTTTGCCTCAGTATTCATTAGAGAAACTAAAAGGTCGTGCAGTATCTGTGGGCTGTACAATGTATTTGTCTAGAAGACAGGCATCTGAAATAATGAAATATATTTTCAGTAGAAACATAGATATTTCAAAAGATGTTTTAAAAAGCACAGATGAGAAACAGCTTTGCATACTTTGAAATTCTCTGCAACTTATGTTTATAATGTCATTACTGATGGTTTTAATTTTGGTCTAAATTATTTTTCCTCATCATGCATATGACTAAAAATTGAGAGGACATTTTCATTGTGATGTGTGGAAACAAAAGTAGTCTGCAACCTAATCTGGTATACTATATCAATCAGTAGAGAAACATCCCAAGTCCAATATTTCCCACATAATTCTCCTCAGTATGTCAAAAATAAAAGTAAAAGTTTTGCAATATACCCGAGAAAGTAGGAAAGCAAAGACTATATCAGCTTTTGGTAAGGTGCTAAAGCCTGCCACATATTCAAATTATCTGCAACATTTTTTTCCAAGTGGTGAGCACTGCAAGATGAAATAATTTATGCTTAAAGTTAATTTATAGCACAGTCTGCCAAATGTGTCTATGTACCAAATATGTTATATTCTCTAGTACATATATTTTTAAAATTTAAAGTAAAATACAAATTTCTGCAGAGAAATTGCAAAATATCTATAATCTACTCAAATATAGTTATTTTAAATATCTGCTATGCATAATTGATAGACTTTTCTTATATTCTGTCTCAAGAGCAGGAGGGAATTCTTTTCCATTTTGAATACACATAAATACACATATGCATGTATGCAGTTGAATGGCTTTTCCCATGCTCATTTTTTATCTATAAATATAGTATGATTTTAATCCTTTGTTGTGCATCACCACAAATATGAACAATCAATTACAGAATTAAAATTTAAGTTGTTTCAAATGTTCATATATTGTAAATAATGTCCTGGTGAACGTTCTTGTGTGAACAACTGTGAGGACCTCTGTTTATTTCATGATCTATAATTATGAATGCTCTTGACTTCTATAATATATTTATAATTATTAATCTCTTTAGAATTAATGCAATATAACAAATAATTTCCTTCATGTATTCAATTAATGTTTATTAAAGGCATAAATATAGTCCCTGTGTTGTTCTAAAACCAAGGATATAGAAATAAAAAAAATAAAAATAAAATAAAATAAAAACTTCCCTGCTTTCATGGTTCTTATATTCCAGAAAGAACCAAAATAAGTTAGAAGAATATATAGTATATTAGATGTTCAGTTTTCTATGAATAAAAATAAAGCAGAAAAGGAAGATGGGCAGTGTAGAAGGATGGCAATTTTACCATTGTAGAAGTACTATGTGAATAAAGGCATAAGGAATACAAGGGAGTGTGCCATTCAATTACCTGGAAGAAGAGATTTTCCAAAATGGGAAGCAGCAAGCAGAAAGTTTCTGAACCAGAAATGTGCATGATCCATTGAAGCATAGCAAAGAAACCAGTGTGACTAGAATAAGTAGAGATGGGAGAGTATTAGAAGATAACTTCAGGGAGGTAGCTAGGATTACAACTCATACAGGGCTTTGTATGCTATTTAAAAACTTTTTATTTTATATTGAGTGATATTAGAAGCCTCGGAGGCTTTAGCAGAGCAGTAAAATCTGACTTACTCTTTAACAGGATGTCTCTGGCAGTGGTGTTGAAAATAGACATAAGAAGACTGGTGGGTGTAGCAGGCAAAAGTCATTTGCAGTATCCCAGCTTAGAGATGACTAGCTTGAGATTGTAGCAGTGGACACAGTAAGAAGAGAGATTCTTGCTTTATTTTGAATTTTGAGTCCATAAAATACTGTTGAAGGATTAGAGATGGGCTGTGAAAGAAAAAGAGAGTGTTAGATCCTTCAAAGGTTTGGTGTTAGCAACCAAAAAGATAGGACAATGTGATAGTTTGAAGCTGTTTTGTACCCCAGAAAAGGCCTTGTAATCCATTCCTGTGGATGTAGACCTGTTGAAGGTGGGACTTTTTGATTAGGTTATTTCAATTGAGATGTGACCCTCCTCATTCAAAGTGGGTCTTAATGCTCTTACAGGATTCCTTTATAAGAGGATAAAACACACAGAAGCTAAGAGATGAAATTAAGAGAAGTTTAAAGAAAAGACCCAGAGAAACTAGGAGAGGACCTGCAGAAAACAGAGAGGAAGCCCTTGAAGCCAGAAGCTGAACACAACAAAACCCAGGAGAGAAGGACCACCAGACACTGATCATGTGATTTCCCATGTGACAGAGGTGTCCCAGATGCCAGCAGTGTGTCTTCAGTGTTCAGGTATCATTCTGCTGATGCCTTCAGTTGGACATTTTCATGGCCTAAGAACTGTAAATTGTAAGTTAATAAATCCCCATTGTAAAATCCAGCCCATTTCTAGTATATTGCATTTCTGAAGCTCTAACAAACCAAAACAGGCAATCATTACTTAATATGAGGAGACTTTGGAGGATTCCATTTAGATTTGGGGCCAGGAATAGGAGCTCAGTTTTGAAAATAGTACATTTGAGATGCATAGATGATGATTTGTCAATTAAATAAGAGTCTGACTTTCACTGGACAAGTCAAGGCAAGAGATAAGACTTAGCCAAAGAATACAGTAACATAGAAAATGAAAGGGCCCAAAATGAGAGCCCTGGAGACCCCAACATTAAAAAGTTGAGGAGATGAGGAGGAATCGGCAAAGGGAGCTGAAAATAGAAGACTGAGAAAATTGTAGTATCTCGTGATACTATATGATACTAGATGTTATAACATATCATAGCATGTACCAGGGGTGAGAGCAGAGTCTTAAAATTCTGCTGATAGATCAAGTAAGATGAGATCTGAGATACAATTGGAGTCAAATGATTCAACATTTGACTACGTTTTTCATCAAGTAATCACCAAGACTGTGTTTAAAAGAAAAATACACTTGTCATTTTAGAATCATTTTAAATAAAAGTTTAAAATAATATTTAATAATAATGTTTGAAAAAGCAAGAAATCAATAAAATACAGGTTATTTTTTCAATTACCAGCAAAAAATTTACTATGTTGGTCACTATATGTTATTATCATTGCATAAACCATATGTCAGCTTGACTTTTAGAAATGATGCCCAATTAAATAAAATCCTGCAATATTTGAATAACAAAAGTTAACAGTATTTTTAATACATGATATCATGTATGCAGTTGTGTAAGTATAAGTAAATAGTTGACATGGAACTCTTTCTGTGGATTATAGAATTTGCATTAACTTAATCTACTAATATATGAATGAAATCCCCAGCCTAGTAAAACAAAATTTACACTACATGAAATTACCTTGTTTTAATCAATTCTAGTTTCTGATTTGAAATCAGGTTTCTCATAGTTCTGATTATGAAAGGACTGTAGCTGTCTTCTAGTTACTTCACAATCTGAATATAACCCATATCACCAACTACATATTCCTGCTGCATCCCCTTAACCAGTCTGTCTATATTTTACATTAAACTTATTCTTGTGTTCTGAGCCCAAACTCTTTCATAAGTCCATTTTTAAAAAAATTCTGCTTTTGGAAAGTGATAAGAATTAGCTTAAAAAAGCACCCTATTCGTTGTCTTCCATTTCCTCAAGATTTCTAGGTTATACTTCTACTCTCTTCCTGACTCAGATTCCTTTTCCCATGTTAAATCCTTTCCATTGTGCCAGCACTGTGAAATCCCCTAATGGCTTACAGAACCCAGCTCCTTTAACCTTTTTTCTCAGTGGTTTTAGATTTCAATGTTTTGTGTTTAGACTTCAATTATTTTTTGTCATTTTTTTGTTGCTGTTGATTGAAGAGTTATGCCTGCCCTCTGCTGTGCAGAACCACACTTAAAGTTGAACCAGGAGGAGAGAACCTAAGACGGCAGCTAGTTGAGACAGGGCAAAAAAACACCTGTGTGAAAAATACTAGATAAAAGCCAGAAAGTGACCCAGAACACCAGTTCCAGTGATGCACCAGCCGGACAAGTTCTGCTAAATCCACACGGACCGTGCATTTGGTGAAACCAGGAGTCTGCATTCTGAAATGAGTGAGTGAGACAGCTGAAAGTCTGGCAGCTGCACTGCAGTGTGGGGAAACCATGGGTTGGCATTTCGAGATGGAATAGTTCTTTTTTAAAAAAAAAAAAATGAGAGTGGCTGTGGTTACAACAGTGGGAACCATGCACTGAAGCATGGCAGGAGCATGCTGTGCCAACGTCTTGGTGTCTGGCATGGAGAATAGCCTGCTGCTGATTGTCTCAGGGCAGAGGGCAGAGGAGAGCCAAAAGGAGAAAGAAACTGCACCCCTTGCAGCCATCTCCACAGCGGGCTGGGAACGCTCCTGCCTGGGGCCAGAGCTATAGCCCAGAGCCGAGCCAAAGGTCCCAGCGTGACAGGGAGTACTTCCCACAGCACTGCACACATGCCACAATATCGGTCATGGACAGTGGCCTTTAGTGCACCCACAGCTAATTGTCCCGGAGCTGGGAAGGTGGAGCTATGCAAAAAGGGGGAAATTAACATGCCCCATTCAACAATCTTTACAGCAGGCTGGGAATGCCCCTGCACAGCCCAGAGGCCCAGGGCTTCCCTGGAGGGCCAGCACACACTTGTGACCTGGCACTGCCTCCCCTCAGCAGAGGTCCTGGAAGAGCATGGCTGGGAAGGCAGACACGCTCAGAAATCCCAGGAACCTTATGCCAGTATCAAGGACTTGTGGGTCAGTGGCAGAGACAGTCTGTGGCAAGACTGAAATGAAGGCTTAGACTCTTGCAACAGCCTTAAATCTCTGGCTGGGAACACCTGGAAGCTTTGATTATTAAAGCTGCCCTGTCTCCCTAACCACCCAGACACACACCCCAGATTCAGGGCAGATGGCACCAACAACACACCCAAACATAGTGCACCAATTGAACTCCACAAAAATCAGATCCCCACACACCACAAAGACAAAGTTGGGAAGAACTGACTTGAAGGGAATAGGTGACTCTCAGAGGCCATCTGCTGACTATTTAGAGAAAGTGTATGCCACCAAGCTGTAGATCTGACAAACTAGAGATTGGTACTTTTTATATCCAGAAAGAACCCTATCAAGTAAAGCAAATGCCAAGAGGCCAAAAACAACAGAAAATCTTAAAGCATATGATAAAACCAGATGAGATGGAGAACCCAAACCCAAACACCCAAATCAAAAGATCAGAAGACACACAGTATTTGGTGCAATTAATCAAAGAACCAAAGTCAAACAATGAGAGCATGACACAGGACATAAAGGGCATGAAGAAGAGCATGGCATAGGGTATAAAGGACATAAAGAAGACCTAGAAGAGCATAAAGAAGAAATTGCAAGAATAAATTAAAAAATAAAAGATCTCATGGAAATAAAAGAAACTGTTGGCCAAATTAAAAAGACTCTGGATAGTCATAATACAAGATTAGAGGAAGTTGAACAATGACTCAGTGTCCTCGAGGACCACAGAATGGAAAATGAAAGAACAAAAGAAAGAATGGGGAAAAAATTGAAAAAATCAAAATGGATCTCAGGGATGTGATAGATAAAATAAAATGTCCAAATTTAAGACTCATTGGTGTCCCAGAAGGGGAAGAGAAGGGTAAAGGTCTAGAAAGAGTATTCAAAGAAATTGTTGGGGAAAACTTCCCCAACCTTCTACACAATATAAATACACAAAGCATAAATGCCCAGTGAACTCCAAATAGAATAAATCCAAATAAACCCACTCCAAGACATATTCTCATCAGACTGTCAAATACTGAAGAGAAGGAGCAAGTTCTGAAAGCAGCAAGAGAAAAGCAATTCACCACATACAAAGGAAACAACATAAGACTAAGTGGTGACTACTCAGCAGCCACCATGGAGACGAGAAGGCAGTGGCATGACATATTTAAAATTCTGAGAGAGAAAAATTTCCAACCCAGAATACTTTATCCAGCAAAACTCTCCTTCAAATTTGAGGGAGAGCTTAAATTTTTCACAGACAAACAAAAGCTGAGAAATTTTATTACAAAAGACCTGCCCTACTTGAGATACTAAAGGGAGCCCTACTGACAGAGAAACAAAGGAGAGAGAGAGAGAGAGAGAATTTTAACAGACATATAAAATATTACATCCCAGGTCACTGGGACACACAGTATTCTCTAGTGATCACAGATCTTTCTCCAGAATGGATCATATGCTGGGACATAAAACAAGCCTCAATAAATTTAAAAAAAAAATTTGAATTTGTTCAAAGCACATTCTCTGACCACAGTGGAATACAAATAGAAGTCAATAACCATCAGAGACTTGGAGAATTTACAAACACCTGGAGGGTAAAAATGAGGGGGAAATGAAAACATTCTCAGATAATCAAAAACTGAGGGACTTTATCACCAGTAGGTCAGTCCTATAAGAAATGCTAAAGGGAGTTGAACGGGCTTAAAGGAAGGAACACTAAACAATTGACTGAAACTACATGGAGAAATCGAGATTTCCAATAAAGATCACATGGTAAATATAAATACCAATACTACTGTATTTTTGATTTGTAACTCCACTAGTTACTTCCTACAAGATCTAAAATACATAAACTATAATGATAAATCAGTGGTTTTGGACTCAATGTAAAATATGCAATTTTTGACAAGAACTACATAAAGGTGGGGGAATGGAGGAGTATAGGAACACAGTTTATGTGTCCTATTGAAGTTAAGTTGGTGTCAAAGAAAAACAATATTGTTATAGATTTAAGAGGTTAAATTTAAGCCCATGGTAAACACAAAGAAAGTATTGGAGAATATGACCATAGAGATGAAAAGTAGAATATGAGTTATGGTAAGTGGGGGAAGGGGCAATGGGAGTTAAGAAATGATTGTAGGGTTTCTGTTTGGGGTGAAGGGAAATTTCTAGTAATGGATGGTGGGAAGGTGATAGCATTGCAATGTTCTAAGTGTGATTAATCCTACTAACGGAATGCTAGGGAGAGGTTGGAATGGGAAGAACTAGGCTGCATATGTTTCCACAATTGAAAAAAAAAAAAAAAGGCAGTCTAAATAGATAATGACAATTAAATGCCAAGGATGATCCTGGATAGGATCCGAGGATGGAGGAGAGGAGGCTCAAAGGGACACAGCTGGGACAAAAAAAAGTAATAAAAAGGAAATATGGAATGTAAGCTTTGTATTAATGTTGAATTTCTTGAACTTCTTAGCTGCGCTTAATGGGGTTGCATAAAAGAATGTTCTTGTACATGGGAAATGTATATGTATATTTTTCGTTCAAGGATGTGTGCAGCTTGCTCTCATATGTTCAGAACACAGAGCAATAGATGATGGATGATAGGGAGGGAGGGAGGGAAAGAAAGGAATGATGGTGTGACAGGATGTTAAAGTTGGTGGATCAGGGTATCAGGGGAGGGCGGTTGGGGTATGCTGGAGTTCTGTGTATGGGGTTTGTATTGTTTTTGCAACTGTTCCTGTAAGTTTGAATTTATTTCAAAATAAAATTAAAAAAAAAAGAACTGAAAAAAAAAAAAAAAGTTGAACCAGTCCCTATAGGGAGCATGGAAGGTTTGACGTTCATGTTTTCTGTATTAGATGCATGAGATCATGGTGTTTTATAGTGGTTATATTGACGATCTTGTTCAAGACCCTCTTATTGTCTCTCCAAGGCTTAATGTCTCTTTTACAGACTTCCCTCTCTATGCTGTATGGTTTGATAACCCCTTAAAGACTTACAAATAAGCAAGCATTGAGAAATATTATTGAATAAAATATTAAAGTAAAACTTATGTACTGTAATGTAATGACCCCATCCAGTTCCCTTTTAGTGAATCAGTGTACCCATCCTCTAGTTTCTGTGAGTGTAGTTGCTACAGCTTGTGGCTGCCCTTCATCTGGAAGGATATACAAGAAAAATTGTTGCTTATATAGGTGTTTGAGGTATTGAGGAGAAAAATGCAAGGTTGACAATTTATTTTCTCTTAAATGGGATACCATGTACATGCATTACTTATTCAAAAGTTATATTGTTGGTCATTTTAAAAAGTGTTTATTTAAGCAGTTGCTTCCAGTTTGTGTAGAAAATCAGCCATTGTTAAGAATCAGAGATATCACAAATAAGGGAATTTTGATCTATTTTGGTCTGAGACAGTTAAGAGAAATGGGGAAGGAACAAGTACTGGCTACAAAGAAGCCTCTTGATGTTTTGGAAGCTGTCACAAGCACAGAGAAGAGATTAGGGTTTCAGGGAGGCAAGTGTGGGTTCAGCTGCCAAGTTGAATACTAGATCCCTAGACTCTGTCTCTTATCAATCTAGGGTGCTGGGAGCCTTTCTACTCAGTGGAACAAGACTCAGTATTTCGGAAGGTAGTCGGGGTAGAGCTGTCCTCTCCATGGGCTCTGTCTGAATTGGCATTGAGCCATTCTCTAAAATGGCAAGCTCTTTTTTATCAGTATCCATGGCTACCCTCCTTCCACCTTTCATGCTTAGTGAATGCTACACAATGGGAAAAACAAACAAAATAGAGCATAACAAGCAAAAATCAGAGCACGAAATAAACAAATAAGCAAACAAACAGGGAATTCCATGGTTAGGTGGCTGTGCTAAGGCTCAGGCCATGGAAGTGAGCTTTGAGTAGAAGTAGGCCTTCTATTTGCTTCTTCTGAAGAGATTCAACAGCATCCTAAGACACTCTTGCAGAAAATTTTAAGACCATCTAGTACCAAGAAATCTCCCTTTCTGCAAGGTCTGCATTCATGCAGCTGCTGCTAGAGGCAAATTATACAAATGGTAAACTGGCATTTATTAGATTTCACTGAGACCCAGAGATTCCTCAAAGGCACAGGTTCAGAAATAGAGGCTCCCACTGTTATTCAATGGCTGACATCAAGTCACATGGAGAGAAGCTCATCTCGTACTATAATCCTTGATTTGTGTCATGGCTCTGTTTCAATGAATTTCTGTAACTGCGTCAAACATGGAAATTTCCTGGCCTAGACTAGAGATGGTCCTATATCCAAACCAAAACTTTATACAATAAGAGCACTTATGACCAGCCTAGATCATGTGTAGAATTTAGTTTACCTTCAATGCCTGCTCCTAATTGCAAATTACCATCATATCTGCATCCCTCCCAATGCTGCAAATGTATCTTGGTAATGGGGGATTTACTTATGCAAATGTCATATTTCATTCTTTGTACATATCCGCTCAAGCAGATATTACACCTCTATGGCCTATCCCATAACCTAATGTCTACTAATTGATGGCAAGAATTTTTTGGACATTTAGACATTTCTCCTCCATGGTTTTTACTTTGAGATGTAATTATAGTATAAATTTTAAGGGCTCATTCTCTGAAGATCAGCTGCCTCAGTTTGAATTCTGGCTCCTCTATTATCTAGCAGCAAATGTTAATTAACCTCTCTGTATGACAGTTTCCTCATTCAGAAAATGGAGTTAATGAACATACTTCTTACACCTAAAATAGTGCTTGGAACAATGACTGTTATATAATATACAGTACTTATTTATATTTCCTTAAGCAAATATCTACTGGACATGTACATGCTCTAAGCACTATTCTGGGCACAGATTATGATAACAGAAATAAATAAAACAGTTCTCTTCCCCTTGAGATTGTATTTCAGAGGGGATGGAGATGGATGGGATATATAAAAAGCAATATAGTAAATGTAAAATATGTCAGGTAGTCATAAGTGCTATGAAGAAAAATAAAGAAATGTGAGTTGTATAGGGAGTGGTAAGCTAGTGGGGTTAGAGGTTACGTTTGTATTTTTATAGAGTGATTATTAAGGGCCTTAGGATATTGTGATATTTGAGAAGAAACCTGAAGGAGGTGAGAGGGAGCCATTTAGACATCAGAAGAAAAAGCATTGCAGGCAGAGGAAAATGCAAGTGCAAGTGCCCCAGAAAGGAGAGTGTTTGAGTTGAGCAAGGAGGGCTGCATGGCTGCAGGTGAGTTAGCTAGGATAAGAGAGGGTCCTGAGAAGCAGTCAGCTCATAAAGCATGGTAGGCCATCGTCAAATATTGATATTCTAAATGAAATGTGAAGTTATTTGAGCAAAAAAAAGTGTTGTCTGACTTGTGCTTTAAAATGATCTTGTTTCTTAAAGAGAATAGGTAGGCAGCCAGCAAGGGTGGAAGCAGGGAGACCAGTTAGAATGTTATTGAGCTGATCCAGGAAGATATAATAGCCACATGTGCAGTGGGATAGTGGTGGTAATGGTGAGAATTGATCAGGTTTGGGATATATTTTAATGGTGGGGCTGAAAGATTTGCTGATGGGCTAGATTGAGGCATGCATGGAAGAGAAGAATCAATAATGACTTCAAGGTTTTAGGCCTGAGCCTCCTGGAAATGGAGTTGCTGTTCACCAGATTAGACAGTCTCCGGGAAGAACAGCTTTGAGGAAGGAATACAAACAAGGGTACAGTTGTGGAACTGGGGAGTTGCTTATTAGACATGGAAGGGGAGATTGTGGAGAACATAAAATCCGGAGCTCAAGGCAGAGGATTGGAAAGAGAGGGCAAGAGAATTTTGGCATTATCATTGTACAAATTGTATTTGAAGCTGTGAGTTTGTACACAATGCTTTGCAGTGAGATTCTTTGTGAAATACTCTGTTAACAAAGGGCTTAATGAAGTTCTTGACTAGCAATAGGTCTCAATGTTAGTTTGGTAAATGGATGGCTGATGAATTATATATTTTTAAAAGTTATGGTATTTTTCTCAAGTGATTCATGCCTACACAATCTCAAAGCAACTTGAAACAAAGGAGATAGCCACATGTGCAGTGGGATAGTGGTGGTAATGGTGAGAATTGATCAGGTTTTTCTTTGGGAGGAGATAACTATATCAGATCAATAGAAAAATATTAAATAATATATCTTTTGAAAAAGTCTAATATTTATTAGAAACAAAGTTAGATTTATTTAACCAAAATGTATTGAAAGTAAAATGATTATGTGAGTGATTCAGTTAGTATCTGTTACAATTCCAAAGACATTTACCAAAAACCAAAATATAGCTATTTAGAAAAGAAATCTTGATCATGTATATGTTTTTTATTTTGCTTTTTAAAAAATCTTTTCCTTTTGCAATATCCTGTCCAAGACCTGGAGTCTGCTTTGCCATTGTATACCAGAGGCTGTGATTAATAGATAAGAGAAATGCATCCTGAGCAGGGACTTGGAAAATAATTTTTAGACATGTGAGATTAGGTAAACACTATGAAGATATAGCATTTAACCTTAAATATTCCTAAGAACAATGATTAAATTTAGACACATTCTGCGATAAGCATCAAAAACTCTGGATCTATTCCTATTAGTTTCATGGAATAGGGACTCTGAATATTTTGTTAAAAGTGTTTAACTATTTTACATTCATCTATATAGCTTTAATTTACAAGTATGCATGATACGCGAAATATGTGCCTGGTTCCCTGCTTAGTTATATAAATGTTTGAGATGTTGTTTTTAACAAAAGGGTTTCATAATCTAGTAGGGGAATGAGACACACTAATACAAGGCAGTATTATGAAGTCATTATTCTTGATAAAACACGCTAAAAATTTTGCAACATTAGGTTACTTGGAGATTGTAAAAGACATAATGGGGAACCCTGATGACTGGTGTCTGTATGGAATGTTATATTAGTATCAGCTCAAGTGACAAAATTTTAAGAAATGGTTTGTTGCCTGGTTAGCTAAATATTTCAAATAGTGTAAAATGTAAATGTGTTTTTAAAGTGCCTTTTTATTCACTCTGTGATAGCATATTTTATTACATTATGCTTACTATTAAAAACACAGAGAAATCTGGCTTTTCATAGGAAGAGAATAAAATCTGCAAATACTGTCTTCAGTGAAGCTGGAGAGAACTAAAAACCACAAAACTCAAATTAGGTAGCAAGGCTTACAAAAAACAGAGGAGATACAGTGAAACAGATGAGAGGGAAAGTAGAGAGACGATTTATGGGCTGAGTTGTCAGAATGATCTGGAATAGTACCCTTGTCAAAGGTGAGGGGCAGATCCCATGTTTGCATCAGATGTGGGCACTGTCTATAAGAGTTTATCTGAATGCTGTTTTGGCCTAAGATATACAGTGGAATTGGAACTAAATGAAAAACACCACAGACTAGTCATAATTTGTTCATGGGAAGCAATTTGTTTCTGTAGTTGAGATAAGGCACTAAATTGTGAATTGCCCCAAAGCTGCATAATAATTAATGGGAGGAAAAGTGAGGGCTAAATGCACTCAATAGGCTCACACAACAAAACTGTTTGCCATAGTAACAAGACCCCCTCCTTCCCACCACACACACACACACACACACACACACACACACACACACATCTACCTCTTGGAAACAGCTAGTCCTAGAAAATATGCATCTATATCTGTAACTGAGAAGTTAGGATTTAGGGGATGATTATGATTACTGAATCATTATATAGATATTCCTTTTTTATTTTCTGGTATATTAGAGTAGAGAGGGTGTTGCAGCCCATGAGGTCCATGCCAGTCCAGAGGCCAAAGAAGGCAATGAGCATTTTCTGATACATGAACTTTTATTCAAGGCCTAATTATAGGGTGAGAAGTCATGGAGAGATCATGACAGCTCTCTCAGGCCAGGCAGGCATCACATTCACAGGGAAGTTGACCGCACAATGCAAAGAGGACAGAAAGCCTTTTATAAGGGTTGGGGGGAGCATAGATGCAGGAACTGGTCACTTGGACCTGAGAGGTGGACTAGAATAACACTTGAACAATTACATTTTGCTTTTTTTGTGAGACTAAGAGCCTCTCACCTTCTGCCTACTTCCCATAAAGTTACATTTTAAGGTCAATTTACCCTTTTTTTTCTTTACTGGCTTAGAAAGACAATAGGTTAAACATTTAGCTGCCTAGGTCACACAGACTGCTGTGCATCAAAGATCTGCAGGCCTGTTTTGCTCAGGCCACAGGTTGCCACAATCCACCCCTGCACAACAGTTTGTGTTGACCATAGGACAGACTTTACATCCATAATTCACAACAATAAAATAAACAACATAGTAATAATATACTGGTACAGAGAGATAATAAACCTATTAGCAAGTGGTGCTATGGCCAGGTTAATGAGTTCTACCATTTAGCACAAGTACTCAAAAGTTTGCTGGGCTAAAATAGCTAAAGAATAAAACTATCAGGCATTCAGCTTTATTCTATATCTAGTTTTTACCATTTTTTAACCTTGACCACAGAAATAAATTTCCCTTTCTACCAACTTTCTGCAACTTTCTATATTCATTCAGGTTTTGTTCCATATCCCCTTTTTTTAATTCTGATACAACCAGTCATTTAAGACAAAATGACTTTCTTTTCCTTCAATAGTTAAAAAAAAAAAGACATCCCCCATACTCTCTACATTTAAGTCATCAGAATAATTCTGGGTCCTATGTTGTATTAAAACCACAAAGTTCAATGCTTGGGAAAGAACAGGAGGACTTTTCCTTTGATCTTACTATATTAGGAACAAAATCTGCTCTACTTTTACTTTATAGAGGTAAGTGAAGGGGAAATTTGAATAGTGGAGGTTTAAAGAAATTTGGGTACTGACTGAGAGTCCAAACAGTAGGTAGAATTTGAGCAAACTTTTGAGGTATATTGATAAATAAATCAACAAATGCATTTACATGGACAAAAATCTTTTTTCATGTGGTAATAATACCTTGTAGTAAGGAGTAATTCCACCTCTTCTTATAGTACGTATTTGCCTAATTTGGAGCAATTGCTGAGATGTATTTGGACATTAATGCCTGTGAGATTGAGCTCCTACTGAAATGCCTCTCAAGCTCCTGTGATTTTTCATCAAAATAAGCTCTTCACCTTTTAAAAATGCTGTTTCTTTGAAGATGTACCTTGTCTGCTTTCTCTTGCATTTATTTGACATGCACAAGAGAAAATCTCCAGGCCCAAAACTATAGTTTGCAAACTTGGACTCTAGTTATGATGGGCATATTTCCTAAACTTTATCTGTTTTAATACTATTTCTAGTCCTCTTTTCCCTCTTCCATTGGAATGAACATATAATACCATCACAAGTCACATATAATGTAATCCGTAACAAATCTTTTCCAGAGGTTCTGTTGATTTGAGGAGGAACCATCCTTTTCCAGATAAATGTCAGCAAAAATAGTTTGATGTTATGGGGTTTTGCAAGATGTTGATATTTCTGTTGAGCAGATCAACCTGCCATGAGGCAAGTACTACTGTATGCTAGGGATTACAACTCTTGGAAAATAATGGGGGGTTGTTAATGAACAGTGCTGTAAGGGTTGAGTGGTGAAGACACCAACTGACTGAGAAGGCAATGATTTGTAGGTCTATATTAGGATAACGTTGCTTTGAGCCATGACAGGCTTCTCTATAAACTATTCTATACCTAGTACATATTTGTAAATGCTTAATTATATAATCACCCAAATAGCAATTTGAGCCTCATGGGGAAATCATTATATATATTGATATTCTTTGAATTATTTCTTTTTAATTAAAAAGATCCCAAGGAGTTAAATAATGGTAAGGTCATAGAAACATCAACTGAAGAGATTTTTACCTAACAGAGTCAGTGCTGACATTGCCTGTGTTTTATTCTTTTGCAAATTGAAAAATAATGAGATTGAAGAAATAAACTGTTTTAATTTCCCTTTAAATTACAGACAGATTCAACTTTACCACCCTAAACTTGGGACTCTTCTACTATATTAATAAAACAGGATAGACAAATTATAGCATGCAACACTGTCACAGGTACTAAATTAAGGGATGTAAGTATGAAATTGTTGGGGGATATGATAGGGAATGAAAAAATCAATACAAACATAAAAGAAATAAAAATAGAAGGAAGAAAGAGAAGAAGAAGGAGAGAGGAAGGAGAATTAAAAGAACAAAGAAGTAAGGAAAGGGTGGTAAATGAGATGGAATTTATGGGCTTTAAAAATGAAAAGATAAAAAGATTAACTTTAGGCTGGGATTATCACATAAGTAGTAGAAGATTGGAAAGTTATGGTGATTTAAGGATTGAGTTGACCAAGGTAGTTAAGCATAAATATAGCAGAAGGGAAAACTATACTTAATATAGGACACTAACTGGAGAAAATTCTAAAGTACTCTAACAGCTATGTAAAAGAGCTTTGTTGCATTTGCTGCAGAAAATGAAGTACACTTTGCATAGAGAGGTGATATTTCATTTGCTATTTTTGTGATTATAAATAGTGTCCACATTTACATAATTGAATATATTAACTTGACCTTGTATAAATCAAAACTCATGCCATGTTGTTTTTTAACAATCATTAAATTTTAATGTTTAAATATGATTTAAACATGAAATCAATTTTAGTGTTTAAATATGATTTAAGATAACCCATTTAAAAATGCTTAATTCCTGTACATATATGTATCTGTTGCATTCCATATTCTCTTGGCTAACTGTTTCTATGCATAATTAGTTGATTGCCTTTTCTTCATACTCATTATTCATCCTGTTTTGCTACTATTTTCCATGTTGTCTGTTTGACTCTCTTCATCACAAATTTCCCAGTTTGCAAGATATTTTGCTGACCTGATTCTCAAAATTTTATATTCACTTCTTATCTGTCTTCTTTACTGTCTTAAGACAGTAAGAGATTCCCCCTTTTAATCACACACATATATATTTCTGGGCTGTTAATTACATTCATAATGTGCTACCATCAACACCACCCATTGCCAAAACATTTCTATCATTTCAAATAAGTATTCTGTACAATTTAACTTAAATTCCCATTCTGTATCCCCATTCTACCCCCTGGTAACATGTAGAATTCCTAGAGGAATTCTAGGAATTCTAGGAATTTGCTTATTCTAATGATTTCAAATCAGTAAGATTATACAATATTTGTCCTTTTGTGTCTGGTCTATTTCACTCAACATAATGTATTCAAATTCATCCCGATTGTCACATGTATCAAGACTTCATTCCTTTTTTCAAGTGAATAATATTCCATTGTATGCATTTACCACATTTTATTTATCCATTCATCAGTTGATGAGTACTTAGGTTGCTTCCATCTTTTGGCAATTGTGAATAACGCCACTAAAAACATTGGTTTGCAAACATCTGTTCGAGTCCCTGCTTTCAATTCTTTGGGTTCTATACCTAGCCTTGGGAATGTCAGGTCATATGGTAGGTCTATACTTAGTTTTCTGACAAACCACTAAACTGATTTCTACAACAGCTGCACCATTTTATATTGCAACTAGCATTGAGTGTTTCTATTTCTCTGCATGCTCTCCATGCCTTATTATTTTCCATTTGTTAGTAGCCATTCTTTGTGGTTGTGAAATGATATCTCATTGTGGTTGGATTTGAATTTCCCTGATGGCCAATGATGTTGAACATCTTTTCATGTGCTTTCCAGTCATTTACATGTCTTCTTTGGAGATATGTCTCTTGAAGCCTTTTTCCCACTTTTAAATTGTGTTATCTGTTTTTTGTTGTTAAGTTGAAGGATTTCTTTATATCTTCTGGTTATTAAACCTTTATCAGATACGTGGTTTCCAAATAATTTCTCCCATTGTATAAGTTGTCATTTTACTTTCATGATAAAGTCCTTTGAGGCACAAATGTTTTTAATTTTGTTGAGGTTTCATTTATCTAATTTTTCTTTTATTGCTTGTGTTTTAGGTGTAAAGTCTAGGAAACCATTGGCTAACACAATGACCTGAACATACTTCTCTGCATTTTCTTTGAGGAGTTTGATAGGTCTGGCTCTTATATTTAGGTTTTTGATCCATTTTGAGTAGATTTTTCTATAAGGTGTGAGGTAGGGATCCTCCTTTTACTTGCACATGGAGATCCAGTTTTTCCAGCACTATTTGTTGAAAAGATTATTCTTTCCCAATTGAGTAGTCTTTGCCCCCTTGTCAAAAATCAGTTGACCATAAATGTGAGGGTTGATTTCTGAAATGTCAGTGTAATTCCACTGATTTATATGTCTGTCCCTACTATGCTGTTTTGATTAATGTGGCTACATATTAAGTTTTAGATGAGGAATGGTGAGACCTCCAACTTCATTCTTCTTTTTCAAGATGACCTTAGCTATTCAGGGCCCCTTACTCTTCCACATAAATTTGATGATTAGCTGGCTCCTCCATTCCTGCAAAGAAGATTGTTGGAATTTTGATCAAGATTGTGTTGAGTCTATAAATTTTAATCATATTTAGTCTTCCAATCCAGGAATATGGAATGTCCTTCAATTAATTTAGGTCTTATTTTATTTCTTTTAGCAATGTTTTGTAGTTTTCTGTATACAAGTCCTTTACATCCTTGGTTAGATTTATTCCTAGATATTTGATTCTTTTAGCTGCTATTAAAAATGAATTTTTTTTCTTGATTACTTCTTCCAATTGTTCATTTCTTGATATAGAAACACTACTGATTTGGGGGTGTTCAATTTGTACCCTGCCACTTGGCTGAATTCATTTATTAGCTCTAGGAAATTTCTTGTGGATTTTTCAGGATTTTCTATACATAGAATCATGTCATCTGCAATCAGGGAATGTATTAATTCATCCTTTCCAATTTGTATGCTTTTATTTCTTTTTCTTGCCTAATTGCTCAGGCAAGAACTTCCAGTTCAAGGTTGAATAACAGAGGTGACAGTAAGCAACCTAATCTTGTTACTAATCTTAGAGGGAAAGCTTTCAGTCTTTCACCATTAAGTGTGGTATTAGCTGTGGGGTTTTCATATATGGCTTTTATCATGCTGAGGAAGCTTCCTTTTATTCTTAGTTTTCTAGATGCTTTTATCAAGAAGTTTTCCTGGATATTGTCAAATGCATTTTCTGCATCAATTGAGATAATCATGTGGTTTTCCTTCATTGTGTTAATGTGCTGTTTTACATTAATTGATTTTCTTATGTTGACCCAATCTTGCATACCAGGGATAAATCCCAGTCGATCATGGTGTATAATTCTTTCAATATGCTGTTGGATTTGGTTTGCTAGTATTTTGCTGGGCATTTTTATTTCTATATTCATAGGAGTTATTGGTCTGTAGTTTTCTTGTGATATCTTTAACTAGCTTTGGTAAGAAGGTGATGTTGGCTATGTAGACTAAATTAGGGAGTGTTCCCTCCTTTTCAATTGTTTGGAGAGTTTGAGCAGAATTGGAGTTAAGTCTTCTTCGAATGTTTGGTAGAATTCTCCTGTGAAGCCATCTGGTGCTGGGATTTCTTTGTTGGGAATTACTGATTCTGTCTGTACTAGTAAATGATTTGGTGAGTTGTTTTCCTTATTTAATCAATGTATTCAATGTGTGAAGAATTTGTCCACTTCATCTAGGTTATCTAATTCATTGCTTTGTGGTTGTTCATAGTATCCTTTTATAATGCTTTTTATTTCAGTAAGGTCATTAGTATTGACCCCCTTTGCACTTCTGATTATAATTATTTGTATTCTCCTTTTTTTTTCTTTGTCAGTCTAACTAAAGATTCCTCAATTTTATTGATCTTTTCAGTGAACCAACTTTTAGTTTTACTGATTCTATTGTTTTTCTTTTCTATTTCATTGATCTCTACTCTAATTATATTATTTCTTTCCTTCTTCTTGCTTTGGATTTAATTTGCTCTTTTTTTCTGGTTCTTCCAGTTTTGAAGTTAGGTCTTTTTTGATGCAAGCATTTAGAACTCTAAATTTCTGTTATGGTTTGCTAATGCTTCTGGAGCACAAAACACCAGAAATGGATTGGCTTTTATAAAGGGAGTTTATTTGTTTACAAAGTTACAGTCTTAAGGCCATAAAGTGTACTAGGTAAGTCATCAACAATTGGGTACCTTCACTGGAAGATGGCCAATGGTGTCCAGAAAACCTCTGTTAGCTGGTAAGGCACATGGCTGACATCTGCTCAAGTTCTGGTTTCAAAATGGCTTTCTCCCAGGACATTCCTCTCTTGGCTGCACTTCCTCAAAAATGTCACTGTCAGTTGATCTTGGGGTGTTTGTCCTTTCTTAGCTTCTCTGGAGCACAAGTCTGCTTTCAATGGCTGTCTTAAAACTGTCATCTGCAGCTATTCTCTCAGTTTCTGTGCATTCCTCAAAGTGTCCCTCTTGGCTGTAGCAAGCTCGATCCTTCTCTCTGTGCTTATATAGTGTTCTAGTAAAATAATCAAGGCCCATGCTGAATGGGTGGGGCCACACCTCCATGGAAATTGTCCATTGAAAGATCTCACCCACAGTTGAGTGATCACATCTTCATGGAGATATCCAATCAAAAGTCTTCAACACAATCAACACCAATACATTTCCTGCCCACACAGACTGCAATAAAGATAATGGCATTTTGGTGGACATAATATGTCCAAAGCAGCACATTCCATGCCCTGAACCCTAAAATGACATTATCTTGCCATATACAAAATACATTCATCCCATCAGAATATCACAAAAACTTAAATCATTTCAGTAACAATAGTTAAGTACAAGATCCCATCAAAATCAGTTACAGTTGTGCTCTGTCCAAAAGCAAAATTCCCCATTTACGGTGGAGCTGTAAACTTAGAACAAGTTATGTGCTTCCAATATACAAAGGAGAGACGGTCATAGGATAAACATTCCATTGCCATAAGGAGAAACTGAAAGGAAAACAGGGTTCATAGGACCAAAAGAGTTCCTAAATTCCACAGGGCCAACTCCATTAGATTTCAAAGTCTGGGAGTCATTTATAGAATGACATTGCATCCTTGGGGCTTGAGAGAGCAGGAGTCCAACCCTTCCTAAGGGCCTTTGAGGCAGCCCTTTCCTCTCCAAATGCTGGGGTGAGTGCTCCAACATATCCACACACTGGGGAGACCACCTTCTTGGCCGTACACTCCTTAAACATTGGGGCAGTACCCAGATTCTGTTCCATCTCCAGGGCACATGCTCAACCCCTTCAGAACAAGGGGGTGGTGGCCAGGCTCTCCCCAGTCCCCTGGGAGTGTACTCCACCCTCTTTGAGACCTCAGGTGGCAACACCTTTCCTGAACATCAAGGTGCAAGGCCCATCCTTGACCTCCAGGGCAAACTCACCCTTTCCATGCATGTGGGCCATGCCACTCTCTCAGCCTGAGACCTCTTGACTCCAGACCTCAACCTCCATGGCTCTGTCTTTGAAGAAATGTTTCCTTCAATATGTTCCTTGTCTGTCTCCTTCAGTCCAGACTGGCAGCGGCTCCATCTATAAAGATCTTGCAAAAATTTTGTTGGCTTCACATGAAGCACACAGGGATCAAAGCCATCAGACAATAGGACTTTCCACAAATCCTTTCTGGATAACTCCATCTCCAATTTTGGCTTGTACTGGAATGGTGTTCGGGTTCCATGTTTGGTTAAATCCTCAAGTTGGGCTGTACCTTCTGGGGTTCCATCCCCTGGAAGCCTGGAATTTCCCAAACCATCAGTTTCTGGTTTCTTTGAACCCAAAGTTCAATTCTTTTTTTTGTTTGTTTTGTTTTGTTTTTTTTTTTTTATTTTCATTTTATTGAGATATATTCACATACCACACAGTCATACAAAACAAATCATACATTCGATTGTTCACAGTACCATTACATAGTTGTACATTCATCACCTAAATCAATCCCTGACACCTTCATTAGCACACACACAAAAATAACAAGAATAATAATTAAAGTGAAAAAGAGCAATTGAAGTAAAAAAGAACACTAGGTACCTTTGTCTGTTTGTTTGTTTGTTTCCTTCCCCTATTTTTCTACTCATCCATCCATAAACTAGACAAAGTGGAGTGTGGTCCTTATGGCTTACCCAATCCCATTGTCACCCCTCATAAGCTACATTTTTATACAATTGTCTTCGAGATTCATGGGTTCTGAGTTGTAGTTTGATAGTTTCAGGTATCCATCACCAGCTACCCCAATTCTTTAGAACCTAAAAAGGGTTGTCTAAAGTGTGCGTAAGAGTGCCCACCAGAGTGACCTCTCGGCTCCTTTTGGAATCTCTCTGCCACTGAAGCTTATTTCATTTCCTTTCACGTCCCCCTTTTGGTCAAGAAGATGTTCTCCGTCCCATGATGCCAGGTCTACATTCCTCCCCGGGAGTCATATTCCACGTTGCCAGGGAGATTCACTCCCCTGGGTGTGTGATCCCACTTAGGGGGGAGGGCAGTGATTTCACCTTTCAAGTTGGCTTAGCTAGAGAGAGAGGGCCACATCTGAGCAACAAAGAGGCATTCAGGAGGAGGCTCTTAGGCACAATTACAGGGAGGCCTAGCCTCTCCTTTGCAGCAACCATCTTCCCAAGGGTAAAACCTATGGTAGAGGGCTCAACCCATCAAACCACCAGTCCCCTATGTCTGTGGTCATGTTAGCAACCATCGAGGTGGGGTAGGCAAATACCCCTGCATTCTCCACAGGCTCCTCAAGGGGGCCCTACATATTTTTTTCCTTGTTTTTCTTTTTTTTTTGACTTTCCTTCCTTTTTTTAAATCAACTGTATGAAAAAAAATTAAAAAAAAAAATACAATAAAAGAACATTTCAAAGAGACCATAACAAGGGAGTAAGGAAAAGACAACTAACCTAAGATAACTGCTTTACTTCCAACCTGTTCCTACTTTACCCCAAGAAAGTTACCTAATATAGCAACATTTCTGTGAACTTGTTCCTACTATATCCATCAAAAATTAACAGACCATAGTCATTCCTGGGCATCCCCAGAACGTTAAATAGCTTATCTGTTCTTCTAGGATTATTGTTCCCCCTTCCTTAATTGCTCTCTATTGCTAGTTCCCCTACATTCTACATTATAAACCTTTTGTTTTACATTTTTCAAAGTTCACATTAGTGGTAGCATATAATATTTCTCTTTTTGTGCCTGGCTTATTTCGCTTAGCATTATGTCTTCAAGGTTCATCCATGTTGTCATATGTTTCACGAGATCGTTCCTTCTTACTGCCGTGTAGTATTCCACTGTGTGTATATACCACATTTTATTTATCCACTCATCTGTTGAAGGACATTTGGGCTGTTTCCATCTCTTGGCAATTGTGAATAATGCTGCTATGAACATTGGCATGCAGATATCTGTTTGTGTCACTGCTTTCTGATCTTCCAGGTATATAATAAGAAGTGCAATCGCTGGATCGAATGGTAACTCTATATCTAGTTTTCTAAGTAACTGCCAGACTGACTTCCAGAGTGGCTGAACCATTATACAGTCCCACCAACAATGAATAAGAGTTCCAATATCTCCACATCCCGTCCAGCATTTGTAGTTTCCTGTTTGTTTAATGGCAGCCATTCTAACCGGTGTTAGATGGTATCTCATTGTGGTCTTAATTTGCATCTCTCTAATAGCTAGTGAAGCTGAACTTTTTTTCATGTGTTTCTTGGCCATTTGTATTTCCTCTTCAGAGAACTGTCTTTTCATATCTTTTGCCCATTTTATAATTGGGCTGTCTGTACTATTGTCATTGAGTTGTAGGATTTCTTTATATATGCAAGATATCAGTCTTTTGTCAGATACATGGTTTCCAAAATTTTTTTCCCATTGAGTTGGCTGCCTCTTTACCTTTTTGAGAAATTCCTTTGAGGTGCAGAAACTTCTAAGCTTGAGGAGTTCCCATTTATCTATTTTTTCTTTTGTTGCTTGTGCTTTGGGTATAAAGTGTAGGAAGTGGCCGCCTAATACAAGGTCTTGAAGATGTTTTCCTACATTATCTTCTAGGAGTTTTATGGTACTTTCCTTTATATTGAGATCTTTGGTCCATTTTGAGTTAATTTTTGTGTAGGGGGTGAGGTAGGGGTCCTCTTTCATTCTTTTGGATATGGATATCCAACTCTCCCAGCCCCATTTGTTGAAAAGACCATTATGACTCAGTTCAGTGACTTTGGGGGCCTTATCAAAGATCAGTCGGCCATAGATCTGAGGGTCTATCTCTGAATTCTCAATTCAATTCCATTGATCTATATGTCTATCTTTGTGCCAGTACCATGCTGTTTTGACAACTGTGGCTTCATAATAAGCTTCAAAGTCAGGGAGTGTAAGTCCTCCCACTTCGTTTTTCTTTTTTAGAGTGTCTTTAGCAATTCGAGGCATCTTCCCTTTCCAAATAAATTTGATAACTAGCTTTTCCAAGTCTGCAAAGTAGGTTGTTGGAATTTTGATTGGGATTGCATTGAATCTGTAGATGAGTTTGGGTAGAATTGACATCTTAATGACATTTAGCCTTCCTATCCATGAACATGGAATATTTTTCCATCTTTTAAGATCCCCTTCTATTTCTTTTAGTAGAGTTGTGTAGTTTTCTTTGTATAGGTCTTTTACATCTTTGGTTACGTTTATTCCTAGGTACTTGATTTTTTTAGTTGCTATTGAAAATGGTATCTTTTTCTTGAGTGTCTCTTCAGTTTGTTCATTTCTAGCATATAGAAACATTACTGACTTATGTGCATTAACCTTGTATCCCGCTACTTTGCTAAATTTGTTTATTAGCTCTAGTAGCTGTATCGTCGATATCTCAGGGTTTTCCAGATATAAGATCATATCATCTGCAAACAATGGCAATTTTACTTCTTCTGTTCCAATTTGGATGCCTTTTATTTCTTTGTCTTGCCGGATTGCCCTGGCTAGCACTTCCAGCACAATGTTGAATAACAGTGGTGACAGCGGGCATCCTTGTCTTGTTCCTGATCTTAGAGGGAAGGCTTTCAGTCTCTCACCATTGAGTACTATGCTGGCTGTGGGTTTTTCATATATGCTCTTTATCAAATTGAGGAAGTTTCCTTCAATTCCTACCATTTGAAGTGTTTTTATCAAAAAGGGATGTTGAATTTTGTCAAATGCTTTTTCAGCATCTATTGAGATGATCATTTGATTTTTCCCTTTCGAATTGTTAATGTGTTGTAATACATTGATTGATTTTCTTATGTTGAACCATCCTTGCATGCCTGGAATGAACCCCACTTGGTCATGGTGTATGATTTTTTTAATGTGTCTTTGCATTCGATTTGCAAGTATTTTGTTGAGGATTTTTGCATCTATATTCATTAAGGAGATTGGCCAGTAGTTTTCCTTTTTTGTAGCATCTTTGCCTGGTTTTGGTATTAGATTGATGTTAGCTTCATAAAATGAGTTGGGTAGTGTTCCATTTTCTTCAATGCTTTGAAAGAGTTTGAGTAAGATTGGTGTCAGTTCTTTCTGGAAAGTTTGGTAGAATTCCCCTGTGAAGCCATCTGGCCCTGGGCATTTATTTGTGGGAAGATTTTTGATGACTGATTGGATCTCTTTGCTTGTGATGGGTTGGTTGAGGTCTTCTATTTCTTCTCTGGTCAGTCTAGGTTGTTCATATGTTTCCAGGAAATTGTCCATTTCCTCTACATTATCCAGTTTGTTGCCATACAGTTGTTCATAGTATCCTCTTATAATTTTTTTAATTTCTTCAGGATCTGCAGTTATGTCACCTTTTTCATTCATTATTTTGTTTATATGGGTCTTCTCTCTTTTTGATTTTGTCAGTCTAGCTAGGGGCTTGTCAATCTTGTTGATCTTCTCAAAGAACCAACTTTTGGTGATATTTATCTTCTCTATTGTTTTTTTGTTCTCTATGTCATTTATTTCTGCTTTAATCCTTGTTATTTCTTTTCTTGTACTTGGTTTAGGATTGGTTTGCTGTTCATTTTCTAGCTTCTTCAGTTGATCCATTAGTTCTTTGATTTTGGCTCTTTCTTCCTTTTTAATATATGCGTTTAGTGCTATAAATTTCCCCCTTAGCACTGCTTTTGCTGCATCCCATAGGTTTTGGTATGTTTTGTTGTCATTTTCATTCATCTCTATGTATTTAGCAATTTCTCTTGCTATTTCTTCTTTAACCCACTGATTGTTTAGGAGTGTGTTGTTTAACCTCCAGGTATTTGTGAATTTTCTAAGTCTCTGATGGTTATTGACTTCTAATTGTATTCCATTGTGGTCAGAGAATGTGCTTTGAATGATTTCAATCTTTTTAAATTTATTGAGGCTTGTTTTATGTCCCAGCATATGATCTATTCTGGAGAAAGTTCTGTGAGCACTAGAAAAGTATGTGTATCCTGGTGATTTGGGATGTAATGTCCTGTATATGTCTGTTAAATCTAATTCATTTATCAGATCGTTTAGGTTTTCAATTTCCTTATTGGTCTTCTGTCTGGTTGATCTATCTATAGGACAGAGTGATGTGTTGAAGTCTCCCACAATTATTGTGGAAACATCAATTGCTTCCTTTAGTTTGCCAGTGTTTCTCTCATGTATTTTGTGGCACCTTGATTGGGTGCATAGACATTTACAATTGTTATTTCTTCTTGTTGAATTGCCCCTTTTATTAGTATGTAGTGGCCTTCTTTGTCTCTCAAAACATCCCTGCATTTAAAGTCTATTTTATCTGAGATTAATATTGCTCCACCTGCTTTCTTTTGGCTGTAGCTTGCATGAAATATTTTTTTCCATCCTTTCACTTTCAATTTCTTTGTGTCCCTCTGCCTAAGATGAGTCTCTTGTATGCAACATATTGATGGTTCATTTTTTTTTGATCCATTCTGTGAATCTATATCTTTTAATTGGGGAGTTTAATCCATTTACATTCAATGTTATAACCATGAAGGCATTTCTTGAATCAGCCATCTTATCCTTTGGTTTATGTTGTCATATTTTTCCCCTCTCTCTATTAATATCCTTAATTGTACCCATACCAAATCTCTTTAGTACTGAACCTTTCTCCAAGTCTCTCTGTCCTTTCTTTGTTTCTCTGTCTGTAGGGCTCCCTTTAGTATCTCCAGTAGGGCAGGCCTCTTGTTAGCAAATTCTCTCAGCATTTGTTTGTCTGTGAAAAATTTAAGCTCTCCCTCAAATTTGAAGGAGAGCTTTGCTGGATAAAGTATTCTTGGTTGGAAATTTTTCTCACTCAGAATTTTAAATATATCATGCCACTGCCTTCTCACCTCCATGGTGGCTGCTGAGTAGTCACTACTTAGTCTTATGCTGTTTCCTTTGTATGTGGTGAATTGCTTTTCTCTTGCTGCTTTCAGAACTTGCTCCTTCTCTTCCATGTTTGACAGTGTGATCAGAATATCTCTCGGAGTGGGTTTATTTGGATTTATTCTATTTGGAGTTCACTGAGCATTTATGATTTGTGTATTTATGTTGTTTAGAAGATTTGGGAAGTTTTCCCCAACAATTTCTTTGAATACTCTTCCTAGACCTTTACCCTTTTCTTCCCCTTCTGGAACACCAATGAGTCTTATATTCGGACGATTTATGTTATCTATCATATCCCTGAGGTCCGTTTCGATTTTTTCAATTGTTTTCCCCATTCTTTCTTTTATGCTTTCATTTTCCATTCTGTCATCTTCCAGGTCACTGATTCGTTGTTCAACTTCCTCTAGTCTTGTACTATGAGTGTCCAGAATCTTTTTAATTTGGTCAACAGTTTCTTTAATTTCCATAAGATCATCCATTTTTTTATTTAGTCTTGCAATGTCTTCTTTATGCTCTTCTAGGGTCTTCTTGATATCCTTTGTATCCTGTACTATGGTCTCACTGTTCATCTTTAGTTCTTTGAGTAGCTGCTCTAGGTGCTGTGTCTCTTCTGATCTTTTGATTTGGGTGCTTGGGCTTGGGTTGTCCATATCATCTGGTTTTTTCATATGCTTTATAATTTTCTGTTGTTTTTGGCCTCTTGGGATTTGCTGAACTTGATAGGGTTCTTTTAGGATTTGTAGAGCAACTGAAGTCCTTATCTCTAATTTATCAGATCTACAGCTTCGTGGAGTCCACTTTCTCTAACTAACCAGCAAGTGGCGTCCACGAGCCACCTGTTCTCCACAAGCCAGTTCTCCCCTGCTTAGCCTTTGTGGTGAGTGGGGGAGTGAGTCTTGTGGGGTCCAATTGGTGTACCAAGCTTGCGTGTGTAATTGGTGTTGCCCGCCCTGTATATGGGGCGTGTTTCTGGGCAGTCAGGGAGGGGGGGTGGCTCTAACAATCAAATCTCCCTGGTGATCCTGGAGTTTTAAAGCTGCTGCAATAGTCTAATCCTTCAGTTCAGTCCTGCCAGTTTGTCTCTGCCACTGACCCACAAGTCCTTGGTATTGGCGTATGGCTCCTGAGACTTGCAAGTGGGCCCCTCTTCCAGGCCGTTTACCCCCTGGTCCTCTGTTGAGGGATGACTGTGCTATGTCACAGGTGAGTACCATCCCCCCAGGGCCGTTCTGGGCTGCTGGGCTGTGTACGGAGGCTCCAAGTCTGCTGAAATGATGGTTGAATGGGGCTTTGTTAATTCACACTGCTCCACCTTCCCAACTCTGGGACAATCAGCTGAGGTTGCAGGGAAGGCTAATGTCCACGCCCAGTTTTGTGGTGTGTGCCTGTTATTTGAAGCACTTCTGTCACACTGGGTTGTCTGGGGCAGCTCTGAGCTATGGGACTGGCGATGGGCAGGAGTGTTTCCTGTCCAACAGGATGATGGCTGTGAGCAGACACCCCGCTTTTCTTGGGAAGTTGTGGTGTTTAGTGAATTTTCTCAGCCACTGGATTATTGCCTTTTGTCTCAGAGCTCTCTTAGTTCTGCTCTTGTCTTGACCTGCCAAAATTGCAAGTCTTTAAAGCTTTCTGTATTGGGCTTCTTAGAGTAATTGTTTTAGAAAAAGAAAAAAGGATTAAAAAAAAAAAGGGCCCTCCTCAGAGATCTAATGGGTTATTGAAATGCTAACAGACAAAGCAATTAGGGCCATTAAGGAAAGGTCCACAGGGCAGAGAGATCAGGTTTTCTTCAGGATTTGCATATGAGCCTCAGGGCCTGAGCTCTGCCCTTCCCCTTTCTATGTTCACCAGAACTCCAGAAATCCTCCACTTTTATTTTGGAGTTTTTTGTGTTGTTTTTTTCTATGCCTGTTTCCTCTCTGCTGGGCTGGCTGCTCTCAGATTCTCTGGTGTCTGGTCTTAGTCTATCTATGGTTGGAGTTTGGATCAGTAGAATGAGTTTCTGATAAGGGCTGCCACTGCAGTTCTCCCTTCTCTTTCCCGGAGCTGACAGCCCCTCCTCCCACGGGACTGAGCCTGGCAGGGAGGGGTGCAGGTCCCCTGGCCACAAAAAATTACAGATTTCACTGATCTCAGCAGTTCCACGTTTTCATGAGTGTTGTATGATGTATGCCCAAAGTCAGATTGCTCTGTGGTGTCCAGTCCACGCAGTTCCTGGCTTTCTACCTACTTTCCTGGAGGAGTAACTAAAACATACAGCTCACCAGTCCACCATCTTGCCCTGCCTCCCCCAAAGTTCAATACTAAGCTTATCTCTTTCCACTTGCATTTTAATGTAAGCTGCAATAAGAAGCCATGCTATATCTACAGCTTGTAGTTTTGAAATCTCATCAGCCAAGTATCCCAACTCATCAATTTCAAATTCTTTCTTCCATCTGATGACAGGATTCAATTTTGTCAAATTCTCTGCCACTTTAAAACAAGGACTGCTTGTCTTCCAGTTTGCAACAACACATTCAACATTTCTGTTCAAGACCTCATCAGAAGTATATTTAGAGCCCACATTTCCACACTCTCTTCAAAGCACTATAGGCCTTTTCTATCAAGCTTCTCACAATTCTTGCAGAATCTTACCCTTATCCATTTAAAAAGCTGTTCTAGCATGTTTGGTATCTGCAAACTCAGAAGCACCCCACTTCCAAAATCTGTTCAGGTTTGCTAATGCTGCTGGAATGCAAAACACCAGAAATGGATCAGCTTTTATAAAGGGGATTTATTTTAGTTATAAACTTACAGTCTTGAGGCCATAAAGTGTCCAAGGTAAGTCATCAGCAATCAGGCACCTTCACTGGAGGATGGCCAATGGTGTCCAGATAACCTCTGTTAGCTGGGAAGGCACGTGGCTGGCATCTGCTCCAAAGTTCTGGTTTCAAAATGGCTTTCTCCCAGGACATTCCTCTTTAGGCTGTACTTCCTCAAAAATGTCACTCTCAGTTGCTCTTGGGGCATTTGTCCTCTCTTACCATCTCTGGAGCAAGAGTCTGCTTTCAATGGTCATCTCCAAACTGCCTCTCATCTGCAACTACTCTCTCAGCTTCTGTGCATTCTTCAAATTGTCCCTCTTGGCTGTAGCAAGCTCACTCCTTCTCTCTTTGCTTATACAGTGCTCTAGTAAACTAATCAAGGCCCAGGCTGAATGGATGGGGCCACATCTCCATGGAAAGTGTCCAGTGAAAGATCTCACCCACAGTTGAGTGATCACATCTCCATGGAAACATCCAATCAAAAGTCTCCAACCCAATCAACATCAATACATTTCCTGTCCACACAAGACTGCATCAAAGATAATGGTGTTTTGGGGTACATAATACATCCAAACCAGCACATTTTCCCTCTCAGCACTGCCTTTGCTGCATCTCATAAGTTTTGTTATGTTGTATTTTCATTTTCATTCACCTCTAGATATTTACTGGTTCCTCTTGTGATTTCCTCTTTAACCTTTTTGTTGTTCAAGAGTATGTTGTTTAATTACCATATATTTGTAAATTTTCCGTTTCTCCCTTTTGTTTATTTCTAGCTTCATTCTGATGTGATCAGAGATTATAAACTGTATGATTTCAGTATTATTGAGTTTATTGAGACTTATTTTGTGATCTCACATATAGTCTGTCCTGGAGGGTGATTCATGTGTACTCAAGAAGAATTTGTATTATGTTTTTGTTGAGTGAATTATTCCGTATATGTCTTTTAGGTCTAGTTTGTTTAGAGCATTGTTCAAGTCTTGAATTTCCTTATTAATCTTCTGATTACATGCTCTATGTATTATTGAAAGTGGTGTATTAAAGTCTCCCACTATTAATGTAGAATCACCAATTTCTCCCTCCAAATGTGTCAGTATTTGCTTATTATATTTTGGGTCTCTGCTGTTAGGTGCATATATATTTATCATTGTCTTCTTGTTGAATTGTCCCTTTTATCAGTTTATAATGGCTGTCTTTTTCCCTTGTAACTGTTTTTTAATTAAATACTATTTTATTTAATATTAGTATAGTTACCCTGGCTTTCTTTTGGTTACTACTTTCATGGTATATATTTTTCCAACCTTTCATTTCTAACCTACTTGTATCTTTGAATTTAAGGTGAGTCTTTTGCAGATAGCACATAGCAAGATCAAGCATTGTTATCCATTCTACCAATCTCTCCTTTTTGAATGGAGAGTTTAATCCATTTCCATTTAAATTCACTACTGATAATGTGAGACTTTCCTTTGTCATTTTGTTATTTAGCCTTGGTATGTATGATACATTTTCTTGTCCTTCAATTCTTCCATTAATGCATACTTTTTAATATATTTGTTTTTTTGTGTTGTTCCTTATTGAGTGACTTCTCATTTCTATCTGGATATATATTTTTCACCTATTTTCCTTGTGGTTACCTAAATGTATATCAATCATATTGGTTTGATACCAATTTAACTTTTTCTTTAGCCCTCTGTCACCTGACCTTTTTTGTGTGTGTGCTTGTTACACTTATATCTTTGTAAATTGTATGTCCAAAACCATAGATTTATCATCACTTTTTATGCATTTGTATTTTAACATCTGTAGGAAGTAAAAGGTGAAGTTACATACCAAATAGTACACTACATTTATAGTAGTGACATTTATAATTACTCAAATGTTTACTACAGGTTTTATTTCTTTATGTGGCTTTACCACTGTCTAGTGTCCTTTCCTTTCAGTCTGAAGAACTCCCTTTAGTATTGCTTGAAGGGCAGGTCTAGTGGTGATGAAGTCCTTCAGCCTTTGTTTGTATGAGAATTCTTAATGTCACCCAAATTTTTTAAAGAAAGTCTTGCTGGATATAAAATTCTTGATTTGCAGCTGTTTTCTTTCAGCACTTTAAGTATTTCAACTGACTGACTTCTTGCCTCCTTGGTTTATGATGAGAAATGTGAACTCAATCTAATTGGAACTCCCTTGTACATAACCCATTGCTTTTGTCTTTTAGTTTTAGAATGCTCTCTTATCCTTTTTATTCAATATATGACAGGGTGTATTTTTCTTCATGTTTGTCCTATTTTGTGTTCTCTGGGATTCTCAGATGAGCATATTCAAATTTTGCTAAGTTTTCTGTCATTATATCTTTGAATATTCTTTCTTCCCCTTTCTCTCTTCTGCTTCTGAGGCTCCAATAATTCATATATTGGTATTCTTGATGGTGACCCAGAGATATCTTAGGCTATTTTCACTTTTTATAATTCTTTTTACTTTCTGCTTATCAACCTGACTGATTTCAAATGTCTTTCCTTGAAGTTCACTGATTCTTTATTCTATCAGCTCCAATATGCTCTTGAAACCCTCAAGGAAATTTTTCATTTAAGTTATTGTGGGCTTCAAATCCAGTAGTTCTTTCAGTTCTTTTAAAATTTTAGTCTCATATTGGTCATTCATTATTTTTCAGATGTCTTTTAATTCCTTATCTGTATTTTTATTCATCTCTTTGAGCATTTTTAGATAATTTTTAAGGACTTTGTTTGGTGTGACCATTTTCTTTGGGTGGGCCATCGCTTGTACTCTTTTATTTTTTTTTTTTTTTGCACAATGTACATTTTACTATTTTAAAATGTTAACTATTGGATTTATTCCCTGAGGTGTTTATGTTTTGATTTTGTAACCAGCTGGTGATAAGACAGATTTTCTTGAGTGTCAGCTTCTCCTGTCAGGAAGGTGTGCACAAGGTGAGTACTTTGTGCAGGGATTTCCCTGTCTTACTGGACATGTGCCTTGTCCCAGAATTTTAATTATTAGTTGTTTGGAGTTCCCCTGTGTTTTGGTTTGCTAAAGCTGCTGAAATGCAATGTAACAGAAATGGGTTGGCTTTTACAATGGGGATTTATTACCTTAAAATTTACAGTTCTTAGGCTATGAAAATGTCCAACTCAAGGCATCAATAGGATGATACATTGACTCTGAAGACAGGCTGCTGGCATCCAGGACACTGCTGTCACATGAGAAGGCACATGGTTGGAGTCTGCTTTTCCTTCTCTCTTTGGTTTTGTTGCTTTCAGCTTCTGGTTCTAGTGGCCTCATCTCTGAGCTTCTGTTGGTCCTCTCTCTATGAGCTTCTCTCAATTTCACTTCTTAGCCTCTGATATGTTTTATCCTCTTATAAAGGACTCCAGCAAAAGGATCAAGACCCACCCTTAATGAGGTGGGTCACATCTCAATTGAAATAACCTAATCAAAAGTTTCTACCCACAATAGGTTAGGTATACACCCACAGAAATGGATGAAAAGAACATGACCTTTTCTTAGGTACTTAACAGCTTCAAACTAACACACCCTGTGTTCAGAAGTTTGGTTGTCCCTTCTGTTTCCCAGGAGACAGATCTCCCTCTGCTGGAATTTTGAACATGGAAGGCTTTGCTCCAGATTGTCCAACCCTATAGTTTCTTACACTCCTTTCATTGTTTCAAGCTGTTTGTGCCTGATGGCCAAATTCTGGGAGGAAAGGCATGCAGGAGAAGACTCAGAGCTCAGCCTTTCTCAGGTGAAACAGGTCAGAAAGCTATGGAGGGGTTGCAGACCAGCTTCAAATATGCTGGGGAGGGATCAGGAAGGGCACCAGAGCTTCTTGCATGGCTCTCCAAAGCTGAGCTTTCAGGGTCTGGCCAGCAACTTCAGCCTTTCAACTTTCTGTCTCCCTCAGTCCTGAGGAAGTGTAGCTTCTTTAAGTTTCTTCTCCCCTCACATTTGTCTAGGGTGGGTTGAAACAATGGCTACCACTTCCCTTTCCTGAGGCAAGTTGAAACAATGGCCACCCTCAGGGTCAGATCCCCAGAAATCTAAAGTTACTAGTTAAAAGCTGATCAGTGATCAGCTGTGCCCACCTCTGGTCTTGGGGTAGTGGATGTTTATTTCCCTTACTGCCACCAGTGAGTCAGCCAGGGGCTGGACACCTGAGAGCCTGCCATGAGAGTGGGAGATGGGTGCTGGTAGCTGCCATATAAAAAGATATTTACTGTTCTGGCCTCCTGAGTTTCAAAATAGTTGTTTCAGTTCCTGCCTATTTAATAGTTGTTCTGGTGAGTCCTGGAGCTCCCTTCTCCACCACCTTCCCATAATCCCTTCCCCTGCCTTCACTATTGATCCTTTCAAATTCATCCTTCAGAATTGTTACAATAATCTTTCTAAAATTAAATCTCTGACCTCATCTTTAAAACTTTTCAATAGCTTTCCCTTGCTCCCAGAAAGCAGTATCACTTCTGTAACATAGTTTATAAGGCTTATTATGATCTGAAGATTTGGCTTTATCTGCCACCTTACTCTACAGTGTTACTCCTCATGGTCTAAGCTCCAACTTTACTGATCATTTCTCAGTTTCTTCAACACATCAACTATTCATTTTTTGGCTTGACATTTTCTTTGCCTGGAACACATCCACTCTCTTTTCTTTGTAATATTCAGTCATCATAAGAAATTATTATCTCAATTATATATATGAGGAATCTGAGGAAGACAGAAGTTAAATAACTTCCTTAAATCACAAAATCAAGTTCAGGATCTGAGCCTTAACAATTTAGCTCTAGAGTCCATATCAGAGCCATATAAGGAGGCTGCCAGGAAAATTACTGGGGCAGTAGTCCAATGAAATTAGTGTTACAGGAGAAAAGACTTCAGCTGAAGTGAGACAATAGCAATGCATGCTTATAAAACTTAACTCTGTTCAATGCATCATTCATCTGTGATTGCAACTGAAATTAGATGTTTTCATATGTGTATGTGCGTTTGTAAAATTGATCCGATGCTCTACTGCACTAATTTGATTTTAATGTGTTCTGAAACCTGTGTTCTTTATATTATTGCATTTCCCTCTTTCCATAAATTGTCTTTTGGCAAACAGCTTTGACCCATAGTGACTGATAAAAGATTTGTGATAGCACTGCAGTTGTTGCAAAGAAATAAAATGTATCATGCTGGATATTAAATGCAAAGTTTACAGTGGTTAAAAATGCCTTCAAGACAATGTTCAAGGTAACAGAAAATAGTTAGCAGCTGACAATAAGGGATGTGCTTCGTAGTTGTGGAGGAATCATGACCAGTCTTTGCAGTCTAGTGGGCTGATCAACAATTACATGAAGAGTATTATGGCCAAAGGTAGGCCCTGATTTCAGGGGATGTGAAGAAAAGTGAAAGGAGATTTTTAACATAAAATGTGATCTGCTAGAAAATTAAAACAAATGCTCTAGGAAAGGTTTAGCCTCTTGATTTGTTGATGTACTTTTCCAGTGAGAAGCTCTTTAATTCCTTTAACTTGTTTATGATTTTCAAAAATGAAGTAATGTATTAAGGAGGTATGTCAAAAGATAAAAGCTCTTTTCTTTACATTGTTAATATTTGTATATATTATTTGTATATTTAGGTGAACAACTGTCATTCATTTCATGAGTTAATACTATCTCTTGAAAAAGGAAAACCATGTTTCATGAATTCAAGGACTTTTTCAAATGTAATGGTTAAATGTTGGAAAACAATTATTTAGAGGCAGTAAGAACATTTACATAAATGACAACTTTATTTTTACTTAGAATGACTTGAGCAAGAGCCCAGTTACACGAACTCTCATAAGGGTCATTACTGAACATAAGGCCTAATAGATAATACCATCTCTACAAGCAAGATTTATTTAGTTCCATAAGAACTTTTTTCTCTATTATCAATATCTTTGTGGTTTGGTGGTGGGAGAGCATTGACACTTAGTTGTTTAATCAAGGGTGGACAAACAAGCCATAGGTATATTTTTCACTCATTATTTCCAAGGGCAAATCATCCCTATTTAGTGAGATTTGAATTCCTCAAATTTGTGCCCACATATATGAATTTTCCCTGCATATTCTGAAAACTATAGGAAAATGTTCAGATCATAAGGACAGGGAAAGCACAATGGAGTACTGAGGAAGCCTATTTCTCAGTGAGCATGTAAAGCCACTGTAGGATATGGGAATGTGGCTTTTCAATGCTGTCATGCTGAGTTAGAATTCAATCTAAAAGTTGAGAATGCTCATATCAGCCAGTATTTTAAGTTGAAAACCTTTGTCACTTGCTGCTATGAATGTCTGGGAACAGCAGAGCACAATCTTTGAAAAGTAGAACAACTTATAAAGCATCTGATTGAAATAAGAGAGAGAAAAATCTATCATGGAAGAATGCAATACCAGTTTATTCCACATTTTTTTTTCTTTTGAAAACCTATCATTATTGTTTTAAATCATTAAGTAGATCATTTGTTACTAGCTGTTCAATCCTCTAGTATGATTTTTATTATATTTTCTTGGAAATTAACTATTTATTTATCAATATTATGTTTAAAAATATTACATTAACATTTTCAGGGAAAGTCACGTACATACTCAGCTATGACGTTCCAGACCTTGCCGCCTCCTTTCCTTTCCTTGGATACTAGCTGTTTCAATATGTTTCCATTCCACAGCCCAGGGGGATGTGAGATCTAATGTAATGCCTGAACCACACCTTAAACCCAAAACCAAAACTGGACACAAGCAGCCCCAGCTGCTTATCAGGGTGGGAACTCTAAGTGGCAGGGACCCCTCCCCATGTATTGTATCCATGCCTAACCCCTGGGCAGCACAGTGGGGCACACAGAGCTGCCATCCGCTAACACTGACCTGAGGAGCTGGCCTCTGGAATCTCTTCTCTTTTGGATCATTTGTGCCATTTAAGTAATAAAGTGATCATTTGCTTAAAGTCTTTGTTTGGCCTGAGCCTATTTCTCACAATGTACTGTTTAGCGACTTCCTCAACAATATTATGTATTTATTATACAAACAAAAGCATGCTTAAACACTTTACTTCTGTTCTTATGGCATAGTCCATTTTAATGACAATATTAGAAGGGAGAGGCATATAGATATTTGAGGGCACATGTAAGATATGTTTTTTTCAAGATAGTGAATCAAAATGGTAATGGAAATTTAAGAAAATCATTTTTGTGATTTTAAGGAGATTAATTATTTATAACAGCCAATCTAGTGTCTTTTTCCCTTTGTTTTTAAATCAACACATACAAATGCTATTTATTATTTATTATTTTTACTTCTGTTAATATTTGTTAACTGAAGTTTTGATTGTGCTCTTCAAATTATTAGTCATACTGCATTCCCTTGATAATGATATTTTTTGTTTGCATAGCTCTTTTGTGCTTAAGATATTCCTGACAGTCATGTTGTATTTCCATTGTTTTACTGATAAATTTAGAAAGTAGATCCAAAAGAGGTGTGACATGTCTTTTTAACTTCACCCTGATGAAAATGAATGGGCAAAAACTGTTTTAGTTGACTTTGACACAGAGAACATAGTCAAGTTTATGTATTAATGAATGAAAAATCTGCAGACATCACTTACTTCTGACCTATTATGTTTCTTTAAGCAAACAAATTCCTAAGAAAAGTCTTCACTGCAAAA
This sequence comes from Choloepus didactylus, assembly GCF_015220235.1. Classification (NCBI taxonomy): domain Eukaryota; kingdom Metazoa; phylum Chordata; class Mammalia; order Pilosa; family Megalonychidae; genus Choloepus; species Choloepus didactylus. The sequence continues at coordinate 180,240,001 of NC_051310.1, read as the reverse complement.
TTCTTCTCCTTTACAAGGGGAAAACTAACACACAGTAATAAATAGATGATGAGTGGATTTTTCTTTGCTCTCCTTTCATCAATGTTCAAGAAACACTTTGTTCAAGAAAAAACTAATTCCAAAAGCTTGACTCCCTGGGAAATTCTTTGCCAATTTTCTGGACACATTCGTGTTATGGAAATACAGCAGTGACTAACAATAGGAAGAGCAGTGGCAGGAGGGAGGATGGATCTTTTAAATTTATTTGTTTAACATATTTATTTTCTGATTCTACACTCCCCTTAAGAGGTATACTTACGAGGGTAGAGACTTTGACTGCCTGTTCACATCAGCATCACTAGCACCTGGAAGACTGACTGACATATATAGTTGGCTATCAACAAATATTTGCGAATGAATGACAATAGGGCATATTTACACATCTTTAAATTATCATTCCTTGCTGGACATTTGCTCTTATTTAAATGTTATTGGTCTATGGATATCTTTGAGTTAACCATTTTCTTTCGAGTATGCACTCTTTGTTTTGGTACTGTAAACCTGTTCAGGCACTGGATGCTTGGGAGAAAGGAGTGGCATATACAACAGAATGAGTAACTTAATTGTATACTGAGATTGGTTTATGGTGTAGTTTAAGAATTTAAAAACCTCTGACTTAAAAATGAAGCTTTCAAAATTAAAAAGAAAAAATAATGTCAATGGCACTATACTACACAAACAGTGAGTCCAAGTTAAACCTTGGACAGTAGATGAAAAAAGAAAAAAAAAGTGAAGCTGTCCTCTCCCAATATAGAAAAAGGACAGACTGAATCAAATTTGAGTCCTTGTCTTTAGGATTAAAATCCCCAGAACCAAAAAGGAAAAAAAAAAAAAAAAATGAGTGATATAAATCATATTGGGAATCCACAGGGTATATAGAATTAAATCAGCTTCTGAGGGCATTTAAAAATAGCAATTATCAGTTGTTGAAATCATGTTATAATGGTTGCAGAAGTAGGTACTTCAGCAATGCAGTAAATTTCAGCTAAGAACAGAGTGCTTATGGAACACGACTTTCTGTTATATGTACATGGTTTCAATTGGTATTTTTCAGATGTGGATCCAGATATCTAGAGAGATTAAATCACTACATTGCCCATAGTCTATCTAAGGAGAGAACTGAGATTTTATTTTAGGAGTTTGGACTCTTAAGCCACTACTATGTACAAAACCATTTTTCTGTAAGAAAGGTTATCTGTGACTCAACAGAACCAGTGTTAAGAACCCTGAATTAGAGGTTAAGAGCCTGGGTTGTGGTGTTTCATGCCCAGGTTCTAAATACAACTCTGCCAATTACTAGTAGAGACATCAGGCAAATAAATTAAATGTGCAAATTCTTAGTTGTGTAATCTATAAAACAAAGAACATAACACAATTTATGTTGCAAAGTTGATTTGTGGATTATATGTAAAGAGTTTAATCCAGTTCCTGTCATATAATGTGTGCTCAGTAACTATCATCCTATTTTTATTGTTGCTATTATCAGAGCATCACAAAAGTGAAAACTGGATCACTCAAATTTTTTACTACCTGTATATTAAGAAACCAAAAAGGTTAAAATATTGATATATTTATATTATTACATTAAAAACTTAACTCTATAAATAAATATGTTTACATATATATAGATATAACAATAATTGTCTAAATATGACAATTGTAGGGCTCCAGTAAACTAATGAAGACCCATGCTGAATGGGCAGGGTCACACCTCCATGGAAATAATCTAATCAAAGCTATTACCCACAGTTGGGTTGGTCACATCTCCATGGAAACAGCCTAATCCAAAGATTCCAACCTAATCAACACTAATATGTCTGTCCCCATAAGTTTGCAATAAAGAACATGGTGTTTGAGGGGACATAATACATCCAAACCAGCATATTCCACCCTCTGGACCCCAAAATGACCTGATATTTCTACATGTAAAATATATTAATCCCATCACAATATCACAAAAACTTAAATCATTTCAGTAACTATAGGTAAGTACAAGATCCCATCATAATCAATCACAGGCATGGTCTTGCCCTAAGGCAAAATCCCCCCCCTAGCTATGGACCTGTAAAACTTGAACAAGTTATCTGCTGCCAGTATAAAAAGGAGGGACAGTCATAGGATGAACATTCCATTGCCATAAGGAGAAACCAAAAGGAAAATAGGATTCACAGGACCAAAACAGTTCTTAAAATCTGCAGGGTAAATTTCATTAGACTTTAAAGACTGATAGTCATTTATCAAATGACATTTTATACTTGGGGATTGAGGGAGCAGGAGTTCAACCCTTTCCAAGGGCCTTCGTGGCAGCTCTTTTCTCTCCAGATGCTGGGGTGATTGCTCTAACATATTCATGCACTGAGGAGACCACCTTCTCTGCCCTGCCCTCCTCAAGTATATTGGGGTGGAATCTGGACTTTCTTCCATCTCTGGGGCACACATTCAACCCCTTCAGAAGAGTGGGGTGGTGGCCAGGCTCTACCCAATCCCTGGGGAATGTGCTGCAACCTCTCTGAGGCCTGGGACAGCAGCAGTTTTCCTGAACATCTAGGCAGGAGGCCCACTCTCTGTGTTCTGGTTTGCTAATGCTGCTGTTAAGTAAAATACCAGAAATGGATTGGCTTTTATAAAGGGGGTTTATTTGGTTACAAAGTTACAGTCTTAAGGCCATAAAGTGTCCAAGGTAATGCATCAACAATTGGGTACCTTCAGTGGAGGATGGCCAATGTTGTCCAGAAAACCTCTGTTAGCTGGGAAGGCTTGTGGCTAGCATCTGCTCTGGAGTTCTGGTTTCAAAATGGCTTTCTCCCAGGACGTTCCTCTCTAGGCATCAACTTCTCTCCAAAATGTCACTCTCAGTTGCTCTTGGGGTGTTTGTCCTCTCTTAGCTGCAGCTGCGCTTCAAAATGTCACTCTCAGTTGCTCTTGGGGCATTTGTCCTCTCTTAGCTTCTCTGGAACAAAAGTCTGCTTTCAACAGCCATCTTCAAACTGTCTCTCATCTGCAGCAACTCTCTTCTCAGCTCCTGTGTGTTCTTCAAAGTGTCCCTCTTGGCTATAGCAAGCTCACTCCTTCTGTCTGAGTTTTATAGGGCTCCAGTGAACTAATCAAGGCCCATGCTGAATGGGCAGGGCCACACCTCCATGGAAATTATCCAGTGAAAAATCTCACCCACAGCTGAGTGATCACATCTCCACTGAAACATCCAATCAAAAGTCTCCAACCCAATCAACACCAATACGTTACCTGCCCCCACAAGACTTGTGTGCTGGTTTGAATGTATTATGTCCCCCAAAATGCCATTATCTTTGATGTAGTCTTCTGTGAGCAGATGTATCGGTGTTGATTAGATTGTAATTCTTTGAGTGTTTCCATGGAGATGTGCCCCACCCAACTGTGGGTGATGACTCTGGATAGTTTCTGTGGAGGCATGGCCCCACCCATTCAGCATGGGCCTTGATTAGTTTACTAAAGCACCATATAAGCTGAGACAGAAGGAGTGAGCTTGTTACAGCCAAGAGGGACAATTTGAAGAATGTACAGGAGCTGAGAGAGGAACTGCAGTTTACAGAGACATTATGAAGATGGCTGTTGAAAGCACACTCTTGCTCTGGAGAAGCTGAGAAAGGACAAACACCCCTACAGCAACGAAGAGTGACATTTTTGAGGAACTGCAGCCTAGAGAGGAACATCCTGGGAGAAGGCCATTTTTAAACCAGAACCTTGGAGCAGATACCAGCCATGTTTCTTCCCAGCTAACAGAGGTTTTCTGGACACCATTGGCCATCCTCCAGTGAAGCATTAGAAAATTAGAACAGATTTTGGTACCAGAGAAGTGGGGTGCTGGTGCTTCTGTGTTTGCAAATACCAAACATGTTGGAGTGGCTTTTTAAATGGATAAGGGGAAGACTCTGGAAGAATTGTGAGGAGCTTCATAGAAAAGTCCTAAACTGCTTTGAAGCGACTGTTTGTGGAAATATGGACTCTAAAGATAATTCTGATGAGGACTTGAGCAGAAATGATGAATGTGTTGTTACAAACTGGAAGGAAGGTGATCCTTGTTTTAAACTGGCAAAGAATTTGGCAAAATTGAGTCCTATTGTTGGATGGAAAGCAGAATTTGAAACTGACGACCTGGAATATTTAGCTGATGAGATCTCCAAGCAAAATATAGAAGAAGTAGCCTGGCTTTTACTTGCAGCTTATAGTAAAATGCTAGAGGACAGAGATAAGCTGAGAAATGAACTCTTGGTTTCAAAGAAACCAGAAACTGGCGGCCTGAAAAATTCTGAGCTTCCAGGGGGTAAAACTTCAGAAGCTACAGCCAAATGTGAGGATGTAACCAAACATGAAACCCAGCCACCATTTCAGTACAAGCCAAGATTGGGAAAGGAGTTAAGCAGAAAGGATTTGTGGAAAGTCCTATTGTCTGATGGCTTTGAACCTCGTGTGCTTCATGTGAAACCAACAGAATTATTGCAAGCTCTTTACAGACAGAGCTGCTGCAGTCAGGACTGGAGGAGACAGACAAAGAACAAATTGAAAGAAAAATTTCTTCAAAGACAGAGCCATGGAGGTTGAAGTCTGGACTCAAAAGGCCTCAGGTGGGGAGAGCTGAGTGGCCCAAATGCATGGAAAGGGTGAGTTTGCCCCAGAGGTCAAGGGTGGGCCTTCCGCCTCAATGTTCAAGAAAGGTGTTGCCACCTCAGGCCTCAAAGAGGTGGAGCACACTCCCAGGGGACTGGGGAGAGCCTGGCTGCCACCCCACTGTTCTGAAGGGTTTGAGCATGTGCCCCAGAGATGGAAGAGAATATGAGTGCTGCCCCAATGTTTGAGGAGGGTGGGGCTGAGAAGGTGGTCTCCCCAATGTGTGGATATGTTGAAGCACTCACCCCAGCTTTTGGAGATAAATGGGCTGCCACAAATCCCTTAGGAACAGTTAGAGTCCTCCCGGTCTCTCAAGCCCCAAGAATACAACGTTGTTCTGTTAATGACTCTCATACATTAAAATCTAATGGAATTTGTCCTGCGGGTTTTAGGAGCAGTTTGGTCCTGTTAACCTTGTTTTCCTTTCAGTTTCTCCTTATGGCAATGGGAATGTGCACCCTATGACTGTCCCTCCTTTGTATATTGGAAGTACATAACTTGTTCTAAGATTCACAGGTCCACAGCTAGAAGGGGATTATGCCTTAGAACAAACCATGCTTGTAACTGATTTAATGGGATCTTGTACTTATCTATTATTACTGAAACAATTTAAGTTTTGTGATATTGTGGTGGGATGAATGTATTTTGCATATAGAAAGATTATGTCATTTTGGGGTCCAGGGGGTAGAATGTGCTGGTTTGGATGTATTATGTCCCCCAAAATGCCATTATCTTTGATGTACTCTTGTGTGGGCAGGCGTATCAGTGTTGATTAGATTGCAATTTTTTGAGTATTTCCATGGAGATGTGCCCCACCCAACTGTGGGCGATGACTCCGATTGGATAGTTTCTCTGGCGGCATGGCCACGCCCATTCAGCTTGGGCCTTGATTAGTTTACTGGAGCACTATATAAGCACAGACAGAAGGAGCAAGTTTGCTACAGTCAAGAGGGACACTTTGAAGAATGCACAGGTGCTGAGAGAGTAATTGCAGTTTACAGAGACATTTTGAAGATGGCCATTGAAAGTAGACTCTTGCTCTGGAGAGACTAAGAGAAGACAAACACCCCAAGAGCAACTAAAAGTGACATTTTTGAGGAACCGCAGCCTAGAGAGGAACACTCTGCCTCTGGGGCAAACTCACCCTTTCCATGTGCATGGGTTGCTCTGCTTTCCTTGCCTGAGACCTCTTGACTCCAGACCTCAATTTCCATGATTCCTTCCTTCAAGAACTTTTTCCTTCAATTTGTTCCTTCTCCATCCCCTCTAGTCCAGACCAGCAGTGTTTTCATTTATATAGATCTCACAAAACTCTATAGGCTTGGCATGCAGTTTACATGGGTCAAAACCTTCAGACATTAGGACTTTCCACAAATCCTTTCTGGACAACTCTATCTCCAATCCTGGCTTGTACTGAAATGGTGGTCAGGTTCCATGTTTGTTTAAATCCTCATGTGAGGCTGTTGCTTCTGGGGCCCCACTTTTTGGAAGCCCAGAATTTCCCAAGCTATCAGTTTCTGGTTTCTTTGAACCCAAGAGTTCATTTATCAGCTTATCCCTTTCCACTAGCATTTTACTATAAGCTGCAAGGAGACACCAAGCTACATCCTCTACACATAGTCTGGAGATCTCAGCTAAGTATCCTAGCTCATCATTTTCAAATTCTGCCTTCCATCTGACACCAGGACTCAATTTTGCCAAAATTTCTGGCATTTTAAAACAAGGATCACATCTCTTCCAGTTGGCAATGATGCATTCATCATTTCTGTTCATGGTCTTATCAGAGCTATCTTTGGAGTCCATTTTCTACAAACAGTCTCTTCAAAGCAGCCTATGCCATTTCTATCAAGCTCCCCACAATTCTTCCAGAATATTTTCCTTAGCTATTTAAAAAGCCATTCCAACATATTTGGTATTTGCAAGCTCAGTAGCACCCCACTCTCAGTACCAAAATGCTCTGTTATGGAAAATACCAGAAATGAATTGGCTTTTATAAAGGGGGCTTATTTGGTTGCAAAGTTACAGTCTTATGGCCATGCAAGTGTCCAAACAAAGACATCAACAGTAGGGTACCTTTGCTGAAGAACACCAATGGTGTCTGGATAATCTCTGTTAGCTGAGAAGGCATGTTGTGGTGTCCTACGTTGTGTTTTTAAATGATGTTCTCCAAAATGTCTCTCTAAGCTGCAGCTGCTTTGAGGTCCTTCTGATTGTGAGCTTTTATAGGGCTACAGTACACTAATCAAGACCCACACTGATTGGCCAGGGCCACACCTCCATGGAAATAATCTAATCAAAGCTATTACCCACAGTTGGGTGGGTCACATCTCCATGGAAACAGCCTAATCCAAAGATTCCAACCTAATCAACACTAATATGTTGACCCCCCCCAAGATTGGATTAAAGAACATGGCATTTGGTGGGATGTAATACATCCAAACTGGCACAGACTGTAAACTCCACTAAGATATTGTGAAGAATCTCTGCCCAAATCAATCAAATTGGGGCAAATATGAGGAAAGAAATCAAGAGATTGTTATAACTCTCCAAATATAAAGCAGCAGGTGTATTAACTGATCATGAGGGATCTAGTGGTTAAACACTACTTTAAATGATTTGCATGGGATAATATTTTACTTAGAATTTCCATATTATTTTATTTATTTTCCTGGTGGTTAAAAAAATCTTTCTTGCTTAAATGTAAACTTTACAAGGTTAAAATCCATGTATTGGTTAAGTTCTTATGTCAATTTGGTTAGGTTACAGTGTCCAGTTGTTTGGTCAAGCAAGTACTGGCCTGATTGTTATTGTCAGAGCATTTGGTGGATTTAAATTATTAGTCAGTTGATTGCTTCTATGGTGCATTCACAATAAACAAAGATTGCCTTCAGCAATGAGAAAAGTATCAACCAATCAGATGAAGACCTTAAAGTACAACTGATGATTTCAGAGTTGGAAAGAATTGCTATGTCTATTTCAGTCAGCCAGCTTCTCTGGAGGAACTTGTTGAAACCCTCATGGGAGTTCCCAATTTGCAGACTGCCCTATGGAATTTGGACTGGACAATTCCAATGGTAATGTGAGCCAATTCCTACAATGAATTTCATAATATTTACATTTTCTGTTTCCCTGGAGAATGCTAATACAAATTATTATTTCCTGTTATAACACCACTACCTAGTACAATGCATGGTACATAGTAGGCAGTCAACAAATAGATATTGAACAGATACTGAATAACTGGTGAGGTTTGGCAGCTTCAACAATCCCTGGGGCAATCAGGAACAATTTCCATGGAGTCCGCATTCAACTTCACTGAGTGGCAGTAGAGATTCTGTGCACACAAAAATTGTCACACCCTTCCACCCTCCCATCTGATTCCTAACCTGAAAAAAACTGCTGGAAATGAAGCAAGGTAGAAAACAAAAAGCATGAAAGATTCTTTTGTCAGCTATATTTCAGACATAGTTATGATATCAAAACAGATCTTTGAGCAACTCTATCCACATGCTTTCACTGATTTACTCAGCAGATATGGCTCAGCATTGTTTTATAAGATAAGATTCTGGGATCTTGTATCTGGTTGTCACCTTAGCTTATACTTAACTATGATTTTTCTTAGGTAAAGAGCAGGCCCATATAAAACTCTGTTCTTTCAAAGAAATGAGCCAAAAAGAAATCTCTTACACAAGAGTAAAAAATGGAAGGTGAATATTTAAAGAGATAATGCATTCATTGTGTTTACTACGTGCCTGATACTCTACTAGGTGCTGCAATCATCTCCTGTCAAGTTCTCCACTAATGCTCATATAGTTCTCCAAGAGCCCAAGAGGTAGCAAGTATTAATAATCCATGTTTCAGATAAGAAAACTGAGTTAAAAAGAGGTAAAGTAACCAGATAAAGGTCACACAGCAGAGGTAGGATTGGACCCCAGGCAGTGTGCCTACAATATCCATGCTCTTAGTCACTTGCTTCTATTGCTTCTGAGACAACAAAGGAAGATGCTAAGATAAGCAAAGCTAAGGAAAGAAAACAATTGAAATAAATGAGCCATTACAAAAATTATATATAAATTACAATAGTAATAAGTGGAAGGGATGATCCTGAACATGTATCCAGGTTGGTGAAAGTCACACAAAAAGCTTATGTGTTCTATATATGGAAGTCAGACAAAGGAGATTCAGAGTATGCACAGAGGATGTTCATGAAAAAATTAATAGAAAAGTGGAACCAAAATCTATTAAAGATATAATAAAAGAAAACTTCAAATAAATAAAGACACGAATCTGCATAGCAGTAATACATCATGTTAAAAAAAATAATGATGCAGAAGGGTACACACAGAGACACATCCTGGTCAAATGTAATGATTTTTTCTATTATTTTAGTTTTTGCACTTTTTCACTTTGTGCTCAATGCAGATCAATTCCATAATATGAGAAGCTACTATGAACCAAAGCGTAAATACCAATACACAATGTACACTCCAAAGCAGATATGCAGTATTCAGATAAGAAGCAAAAGTGTTCATTCACACATACAATAGCTTTAGATCTGTTGGATCTGTTTGTTCCCAGTGCCCAGGGAGATTTCTAAAGATGACAAAAATTGATTGGTTATTATGACTATTGTGACAAATATAATTGGATACTGGGCTAACTAACCAGTGGTGTGTAATCATTTGAACCAAAGACTTCATGGAGTGTATATCTAAAAAGATTTCTGTGCACTGAGCAATGTGTAAGAGATTTACTTTCCAGATCTCACTTTAGTCTTAGGGCCAGGTCTTAATTATCTAAAAATATTGATACATAAAGCATTCAAAATATGGCTATTCTGATTCATAAAGTTAAGAAGAGTATTTACAGAAAAGGAATGATTTTTTTTCTGTGTGAATTTATTGTAAGTGAGCTTCTAGTCTTCACTTCCCAAATACATGACTTACATTATTTTTGGCTTCTTTAAATGTGTGTTGCTTAATTTAAAGATCTGTCAAACATGTGTTCAAAACAGATAATTTTTACATTTGTAAAAATTATGGAACATATGCAGAAATAAAGAGCATTTTAAAATGCAGTTGAATTATTGCACTCTATTCTTTGGAATCAGGTTATTTATGGTAGCTAAGTAAACCTGGCACTCTTGTTAGATGAGAATGTGTGATGCGAAATGCCTACCCTTTGACTTTATACCTGTATAAGCAAGATTTACTAATTATGCTTGGATTAAGGAGATATTCCAATCTGTCATTGCCCTGGAACATGTCAATTACATAGAAATCCAAATAAAAAATCAAATCCAAAGAAAGAGAACAGTGAAAACAATGTAAAATTTACTAGAGTATATCAGCATTAAATTAATAATGCTCAAACAATAGGGGGACGATTTCACTGCTAAATGAGCTGCAGGATTGCAGGGTCTCAGCAGGTGCAAGTAAGGTGGTGATGGCGCTGAAGGAAGGGCTGTCTCAGTAGCCACAGTAGTTGTGGGGTGGCACCACCTGCCTGCCCCTTTCCCCTATAATCTGCTCCCCACTTGTGCATCTCCACCCCCAGCTGCCTGAGCGGCACATAAATGGGGCAAATGTATTGAATTTTAAATATGGAGAAAGAATCCTTCAAACTTTCAGGCAGAAATACACATAAACCAACTAATGAAAAGGAAAAATCAAGTTTGGCTCAGATGTACCAATAGGATTCCAATCAAAATTTAGGTAATGACAGCAGAATTCTAGTGATGCAAAGGGTGAATTAGAAGTGGCAAACCCAAACAAATCGTCATTCCTGTGTAGATGCAGAAGATCCTTATAAATAACGTAAGAGCTCTGGGAATATAGCACCCCTATGATTCTTTGGAAAGATGATTTGAAGAGGAAATACAGTCAACAAATAGAGGCAGCAAAATAAAGAATTCAGGAATATAGAAACCATGTCATGAAACAGCTGCTGTGAGCAAGGAATCAATCCATTTGAAAGTGGAAAACTACTACAACTGGAAGAACTATAGAATTCAAGGGAATTATGGTACACAGGGAATACAAATATTATAAACCATGATAATAGTAGAGAATGCTATATTGCTATATAATATTAAAACTAAGGAAAACATTGAGATAAAGTGGAAGAGAGAAAGCGGGAGGAAGTATTATGCATACAAATTAAATATTATGTTTTATTATTATGAAAATAACTTTTAAAAGAACTGAAAGTAATGTATACCTTACAGATGGCAAAACATTCACACACCTACCCAAAATAAAACAGATTATATAACCAAAGGAGCAGAGGAAATATCAGAGTTTTAAAGGAATTTTCTGTACTGCCAAATATTTAAGATATTTTGGAATATAGGTATACAGCATAGGCAATGATTAATAAATGGATTAACTTGGTTAGTTGGGAAGCAGACTATCCCATCACAGCCAATCAAAAACCTTGTTAGATCTTCTTCTTCCACTATTGACAACTTCCTTTCTCTTGGCATCTTGAAAATATTCTGAATTTATTTAAAATATCTATATGGCCTTCCAACTTCTCTTTTAATTCTTTGAGCATTTTCTGACTTTTGAACATGTGGAAAAACTATGTGCCCAAAAGTCCCTAATATCTCTGAATGGAGAATGGATTTTGGAGGCAACTAATCTAGAGCTGCCTCTCAAGTCTTGAGAGTAACCATTTAAAGAGAGAGACTTCTAAGTGTTCTGCAGTTCACTCAGAACTCAGGTGTTCTGTAAGTCATGGTTCTATAGGGAAACTGAATAACAGGAGATACCTGTAAACATTACGAGATTTTTACAAGAATTGTCTGATGCAACTATGGGGATATACAAGTCCAAATTTTGTAAGGCAATCTGCAAGTTGGGAACTCTGATGAAGGTTTTTGATTAATTCCCCAGGAGAAGAGGCTGGCTGAAGTAGAGATGGAAATTCTCTCTTCTGACTGCTGAAATCATCACTGCTCCCTTTAAAGCCTTCAACTGATTAGACGAGATTTCTCATTGCTGAAGGCAATCTCCTCAGTTGATTGTAGACATTATCAGCCATAGATTCAATCAATTTACCAATGATTCAAGTCCATGAAATATCCTCACAGTAACAATCAGGCCAGTGCTTCCTTGACCAAACACTGGACACCATAAACTGGCCAAGTTTACACATGAACTTAACCATCACAGGTGCCTTAAAATTTAAAAGCAGCAAGTGTTTTTCAGCCTCTAACATTTGGGAGGCCTACATGTGGAAAGATTCTGTTCCCTGTATTTAAGACAGGAAAAGCTATCGTTGTGTAATTAATTCATGGTCAAGTACCAGTAGTCTACATCCTGAAGCTGCTTGAGCTGCTAATGGTAACCCTTAACTGAGGACTGCCTAGATGGCATTACTTTGCCAAATCTCTTGTGGTTGGGATTTTCTGAGGTCACACTTTTGGTTGGAATTTGACTGAGTTACCCCCTCTCCCCATGCAGACAGTCCCTCATCCTTGTGCCTTGTGCCTTTTTGAGCCCTGTAGGCTCTACTTGAAAGGAAGCAGCAGGAGTATAGTAGAAGCATTACTCAAATATCCTCCCATGCCTGTTGCTCAGCTTACTCACTCCCCACCCCAACACATTATATTCTAACATATTCCAAGCTATATCTTCCAGCTGAGTGCCACAGGTCTCTCTTTACTCATATCCCTAAAATATTAGTAGGTTCAGGCTCTCATTCATTTTGAATAAAAATTCCTTTATTTCAGAAGTAGTCTTAGGCACTTCCCTAAATTATTTACAAACTCTTGGAGCCAATCATGCAATTTCCACTGAAAATGGGAGAATGCCAATAATGCCCACTCCAAATCTAAGACTCAACCTCCGGCATCATTCTTTCTGTAGGATTGCAATATGAAAATGTTAATTCTTCCTGTGGCTATTAAATATATATTTCAATCAGTATTTTACATTCTTGAAACATTTTTAAAACATTTGATGCTGGCTTGCCAATGTTTTTCCATCTTCCCAGTAAATAATATTTTACAATATTTAAGATGGAAATTATCAGTAATTTCCATGATTTGCCTAAGTTAACTTTATGATGGACACTTCTCACAATTTTTAATGTAATGAAATAAAAGTGAAAGAGGCAGTGCTCAAAGGAACTTAGAACAATACGTAATGCAATTTATCACTCAAGGAAAAAAATATTTTCTAAATTTCAGAAAGAAAGGAGCCCACAGATTAATGATGTCATTATGAGTAGAAAACTAAGGACAAGAGGGAAGAATACAAAGTTTTAGAATATGTATACATATTATTTTCCAAGGGAAACATTCTCTCAATATCACCCCCTTTTACCACTCAAATAAGTCATATTCTTTAATAAATCCTATAGTAAGATAATAATAACCTCACACATACACTCTCTGGTTATCATCAATAAACATTTCCTCTTACCTTAAGGTTATCCAAGGTAAAAGGAAAAAGACTTGATTGTTTTTCTTCTCTAATAACTCTCATCCATGTCTATAAAGGCAGATGTATGTAAGTTTACCTAGTTCATTGTTGTGTCATTCCTCTTCGCCCACACACTTTGTGGAAAATGGCATTGTTTCTGTTACTGCATTTATCAAAATGAAATTTGAAGCATTCTGTAGGCTCTCATCCTAAAAAGTTTGCAGTGTATCAATATAAATATATTGTTTTATTTCTCCCATAATTCATTCTACTAAAGAATGGACAACGGTGGATGCTACCCAGGCCAAGGAGCCCCCATCCATTTAAAAGGTTGCTTTAATGTAGAGAAGCCTGTCAATCTGGCCTTGGTAAAGAATATTAAAATATGTTTTAAACCTCTCTTTTGTTTGCTAGATGAAGCAGAATACACTATATTTCAAGCTTAACTCAAAGAATAAACTTCTAATTCACTTTTTTTTTTATTAAATTCAGTTTTATTGAAATACATTCGCACACCATACAATCATCCATGGTATACAATCCACTGTCCACAGTATAACATAGTTATGTGTTCATCACCACAATCTATCTCTGAACATTTTCCTTACATCAGAAAGAACCAGAACAAGAATAAATAATAAAAGTGAAAAAAAGAACACCCAAATCATCCCCTCATCCCACCCCATTTGTCCTTTAGTTTTTATCTCCATTTTTCTACTCATCCATACACTAGATAAAGGGGGTGTGATCCACAAGGTCTTCACAATCACACTGTCACCCCTTGTAATCTACATTATTATATAATTGTCTTCAGGAGTCCAGACTGCTGGGTTGGAGTTTGGTAGTTTCAGGTATTTACTTCTAGCTATTCCAATACATTAAAACTTAAGAGGTGTTATCTATATAGTGCATAAGAATGTCCACCAGAGTGACCTCTCGACTCCACTTGAAATCTCTCAGCCACTGAAACTATTTCGCCTCATTTTGCATCCTCCTTTTGGTCAAGAAGATACTCTCAGTCCCACGATGCCGGGCCCACATTCATCCCTGGGAGTCATTAATTCACTTTTTTTAAATGAATGTTTGCCCTCTATTAGACCATCTTCTCCCTTTCCTTCTTAATTTTCTCCCACTGTATTATAAACAACCTATACACCCTAATGAACAATTTAGCTGTCACTTGTCAAAATACGTCTTTGCAGGTGTCTACTTTTTGATAATCATTGAAGTATAGTATTTCCAATAAAGTTAATTAGATAATAGCATATCAATGAGCAATGTCTCCTAATATCCAACACAATATTTTTAAATCCAATGTTAAGATTTCAAAATGCCTGAATTATATATACCAGACTGGAGAAAAAAAAAGTTTCCTAACAAATGGTCATTAAACCTTATAGAAATATATTTTAGGTATTTTAACTGGCAAGATGTATTATTTTACTTTGGGAAAAATTCTTACTTATTTAAAGTGCAAATTTATTGTTAGAATAAAAAGAGGAATGGGGTGCAGATTTTACATGTATCTATCCCTCACCACAGTTTATTCTAATTCTGTTGAATATATGGTTTATGTTGTTATAACATTAACATTTTAGTATTCTGCTAATATTATTTCAATGATAGCTTTAGAAAACTGTAAAACTTTTCAATGAGTTTGGCAAGATGACCCAGTAAATATTTGTACTAGAGCTGGGACTCAGTTGTCCCCCGACAGCTGTGACTCCTACAGAGCTCCCCTCCTTTCAGCCCCAGACCTAACATAGGATCCCCTCTAAGAAGAGAAGTTTCACACCCCAGGTAGTCCCAAATCCCCCTGCTCTGTTTGCCTATATATAAGCAGGAATGGAGAACAAGATACAATCACACTGAAGGACAAGGTGTGGGTATGTGGGAAGGTGCCTTTTTATTCTGATTATGTTTTCCCTAAATGTCAATTTCTCCTTACCCCCTTTAAAGGCAATTTTCCCAATGCTACAAACCATATGGTCCCTCATACCTTAGGACTAGGTCAATAAATATAATTAAATACATATATTTAAAAATTTCAAATATATCATACTTATATTTGGCATAGTTATACTTCTTCCCCATCTCCAAACCAGTAAAAAGCCTCAAAAGAAGTGAATAATTTTTAGCTAAGAGGCTTCAATGATATTCCTCTAAAAGTTCTGCTTGTCATGAAAATGTTAAAAGAAGAGCAATACTTTTAGAAAGAAAGGGGAAAAAAAAAGATGAAAAGCAACACTTAGCTCTTGCACCTGCAGTGCCCATGCTGGAGAATACTCTGGCTGGTTGGAGACCCCAGAAGGGAATTAAAAAACAAAAAACAAAAAACGAAAAAATGCAAGTAGTTTAAGAGGTGAACTACTTGTTCCTTTGTCCTTGAAATGCAAATAACACCTTACTTCATAATTTTCTTAAACTTAATTAGTGGAAGGCTCTAGCACAAACTTACCCAGATTGGTTGAAAGCCCACTCTGTCTTTTGGATCCCAGCACTGGACAGGGTGGGTGATTAGAAAGAGGACCCTAGAATTCCAACACTTGAGTGAAGAATTCTTGGTCAGTGCCCAACAACCATCTGTTCCTCTGTCCACGTGGTTGTGAAGTCCCCTGCTTCAGTCCTCTGTCTAGGGAAGCAAGGTCTTTCCTTGGAGAATGTCTTGTGGTGACTTCAGTCCTTCTATTCTAAGTCCTAGCCTCCTCCTAACCGTGCTTTCTTCCTGATGCTTGTATTATATGGATAAAAGGAATCCATCTCACACATATACACACCATAACTTCCTAAGAGGTTATATTAAGTCTTCGATAAATTAATGTAGTAACTCAGCTTTTACTTTTCATGTAGTCAAAGTAAAACTTTTGTGTACCAACAATCATATAATAATGAGTCCAAGAGGATTTAATTTTCTGAACTCTGGGAAGTTGTAGTTGGGAAGATATTATTGTGTTTGTTTGCTAGTCACAAACTCTTCCTTATTATCAAAATAGTTTTTAGGTCTTTGCCGTTTCTTTATTTTACACGAGGGCTCTCTGGGCAAATGTATTGATTTCATCCATTCATTTTCCTTAGCAATCTACACTACTGGTTTTTTATCTACTGATAAATGTATCCTTTTAATTTTAAATAATTAGGTTTTATTTATTCTTGTTCCAAATTTAGCTAAACATTTCTTTGATAGATTAAAAAAACTGATATCCAATAACTTTTCCTACTAACATTGAGTAATGGAGAAAAAAAAACACTGAAAATAATCACTGTTGACACATGGGCACTAAAAGATATTCTAGCCTTTGGTTGTGTAATTAAAGATCAATTTCCTATGACATGATATATTTTCTTTCATGTTGTGAGTCACATTCAGAATTATTCATTGGAGTTGGCCTTGCTGTATAACTGGATATATATAATATTTTCAGAGGTTTACAGATTTAGTGTTTGTTTATTTGCACTAGGAAAAAACGACAATTAATAGACATTTAATTCCACTGTATCTTGAAGTCTAAACCTTCCTCATTAAATTATATATCTCTAAATTGAAACCCCATACTGAGTGATTTCTATTATGTATGTTCCTTGTGAATGTGTCAACAAATTTTTCATTCCCTAGTCACCTGAAAGAACATTTTCAAATAAGAAGAAATTGCCCTCAATGGTACAGCGTAATAACTGTTATGTTGATGCAAGCTTTGATATGAAGAGTGCATAGATTGGGGAACCCCTGGGGCCACTTAAGAAGGCTGCTGAGTTCACAGAGTCTGCAAGGTTAGACCTTTCTGGCATGCAAGTTGAATTGGCCTTCAGGGCCCCATGTGGACTCATAAATGGTATGGAATAGAATACCAAAACTTAAGCCATTATCTAGTACTCTCTTCAAAGAATAAAGTATTTTTGTTCTTACATGAGGGGTATTACAATTTTAGTTTTCCCCAGGAGAAGTAGGCTTCTATTTCCTCACTGCAAAGCAAAGCATTCCTGTGGACTCTCTTTCTCTATTTTTAAGAAAATAGTTCAAATGTGTCTTGCTAAGGTGGATCAGCAGAGTCAGACCTCTTGACATCACATCAAGTGCCCCTGTGCAGCTCTTGAGGGTGTGATTCTAACAGGCTTCAAGTTTGATTAAACTGAGACATAGAACAGATTTTCGTCAGGTATGTGTTAAAATAGTTTTCATACCAAAAGGAAATAGGAGAAAATTGTGTATAGTATGTAATAAATATTGTCACATAGATGATGGAATTACATTGCAACTACCCTTTAGCCCTATCACAGATTTTTTTTTCTCTTAAGCATCAATTTAGGGGTGAATGTACTCAGACCGAGCTGAGTATTTCGCATGCTTTTGGCTCATACCTATGGAATGTGCAATGCTGTACATAAGATAAAGGAGCAAATGCCAGAATCTTTATGGAATCCATCTCCATTAACTGCCCCACAGATCTGCTCCAGGTAGAACTTTATTACCTTTAGCTTCTGCCAGCATTAACACCTGGACATAGTTTAACTTCAGTCACTAGGCTGCATTTTAGGCAGAAAACTGACAGGAAGGAAAAACATACTGTGGAAAAGTGCAATGTATTTCACTTTTCTTTTATGCTTGGAAGGGCAGTAATTAAAAGCTTTACTTGCTGAGAATTTGACCTACAATACAAACCCAGGATTACTGTAGTTTTTGGCCATGTGATAGCCACACTCTACAACAAAATCTCCTCATTATATGGTATTTACAGGATATTGCTCAGCTCTCAGGCATTT
This sequence comes from Choloepus didactylus, assembly GCF_015220235.1. NCBI lineage: Eukaryota > Metazoa > Chordata > Mammalia > Pilosa > Megalonychidae > Choloepus > Choloepus didactylus. The sequence goes on along the minus strand of NC_051310.1, from coordinate 180,222,131 downwards.
GATAGTTGAATAATAAAACGGCTCCTGAAGGACTGCTTGCAGGCTTGACTGGGGTCATTTGTGACACTGACCCAGGGAAGCTGAGTCAGGCTGAGTTCTCTCCAGCACTCCATTATAAACGACCTTGGCTTTGGAAGGTTTAACCTTCTAATGCAACTCCTTTCAGGATACATATGCACAAAGCCTTTTATTTGTCACAGACAATTTTTCTCTTGGTTAGACATTTACACACATTTAATCTAAACCTTTGATCCTAAGGTGTATTAGTATGATTCAATATTGAGTGAGGCCTTTAGGCATGGGTGACTCTTTTTCACAAATATTTATTAAACAGATGTGAGCTTGCTTCTTACTACTTGCCCACATGTAATATTACTTTTTCTTATTTTTCTGAATCAAATTAAATTTGATGGTGAAGACTAATAGTTAATTTTCAGTATTCCTTCTTTTGTTTTCTGATTGAGTATTCATTTTCTATTGCTGCTGTAACAAACTACTGCAAATTTCATGATTTAAAACAACACAGATTTATTATCTTATAGTTCTGTGGATCAGAAGTCTGATACAGGTCTCACTGGGATAAAATAAAAGTGTTAGCAGGACTGTGTTGTTTCCTGGAGGTTTTAAGGGAGAATCCATTTACTTACCTTTTCTAACTTCTGGAAGCTGCCTGCATTCATTGGTTTATAGTCCTAGTCCTCCGTCTACAAAACCAGCAATAGAAGGTGGAGTCCTTCTCATAGCACATCATTCTGACCTCTTCTTGTGCCTCTTTCTTCCACTTTTAAGGATCCTCATAATTGCTTTGGGCCCACTTGAATAATCCAGGATAATCTCCTTATATTAAGGTCACTTGATTAGCAACCTTAATTTAATCTGCAAACTTAATTCCTCTTTGCCATGAGTGTAACATATGTGCAGGTTCCAGGAATTGGGATATGTACACCTTTCTTGGGTGTGGGGGCATTATTCTGCCTACTACAATGTATATGGAATCTTCACATCTTACTCAGGCTAGAAAGGTCTAGTATTTAGGGTTTAGTGGTCACCAGTGTTGCCAGTATTGCTTCTAGCATTTGAGAGTGTTTCCCATCTGTCAGGCTGGGTGTTCTCCACTTGCTCCTTCAAAGAGGCACCCAAGGTCACAGGCCTGACCTGCTTCCATGTACACCCACATTCCACACATGTGGATGTTAGGGAAACCACCTATGGGGCATTTTGCAATAGTTCTCAATTCCTGCCAATGACAGAATCATGGGGTTCCCTTCCCAGTCTTGGAACTGTTACATCCTCTAGTGTCCAGTCTAAGGAAAACTACCCTGAAGGCTAACCATTCACTTTCATTCTGCTATAGCAGCTTATTTCCTTACTAGTGTTAATCTTCAAATCAAAGGCCAAAGGCCAGGGATATGGGTGCCTTCCATGTTCCTTTAAATCAAGGTGGTAAGAAGAGCCTGATCTTAGAACAGGAAGCCCTTGTTATTGTTCTAGGAAGGAAATGTGTGAAATGAAATTTTTCAATTTTTATTTACTAGAGTCCCCTTTCCTTTCTCCTCGGTCCTATTTTCCCCTCTCCTCAGCTTCCTTTCATTTCCTTTCTTCTCCTTGACTGTCTTCTCCTATAAATAGAAGGGAGAGAGGATATCCTAGGATAGATGATTTATTCCTATTGCTTTACTTCTTATCTCTTATTAATGACATGTATATTTTTGAAGCTAAGTCTCCACCTCCATGTGCTAATTCATTTCTGTGGGAGCTAATATATTATTTATTGCAGAGAAGAGGGAATGTGGTAGTTTGAAGCTGTTATATACCCCAGAAAAAGGACATGTTCTTTTAATCCATTACTGTGGGTGTAGACCTATGTAGATGGGACCTTTTGATTACATTATTTCAATTGAGATGTGACCCATCTCATGCAAGGTAGGTCTTAATCCTCCTACTGAAGTCCCTTATAAAAGGATGAAAGCTACAAAGAAGCTAAGAGATGAAATTAAGAGAAGCTCACAGAGAAACCCATAGAGAAGTTTAGAGAAAAAGCCACAAATGGAGAAGCCAGAAGCAGAAGCAACAAAACCCCAAGAGAAGGACCAGCAGATGCCGCTATGTGCCTGGCTATCGGACAGAGGAATCCAAGCTTGCTGGTAACTGGTCTTCAGAGAAGGTATCATCCCGTTGATGCCATAACTGGAACATTTCCATAGCCTTAGAACTGTAAATCCGTGAGCTAATAAATCCCCATTGTAAAAGCCAACCCAATTCTGGTGTATTGTATTTTGTTACCTTTACCACACCAAAACAGATGGGAAGATGTTTTGTTTCCTGTAGTATACAGAGTTAAAAAGAAAACATATTAGGTATGCACATAGAGAAGATGTATCATAATATAGGAATAGACAATGCCAGGGCAGAAATCTTTTAACACATATTGTAACAAACCTAAAACATATGTGAGATGATAAAGTCACAGTAGAGTGATAGAGACTAATTAGTATGATAATGAAAGGGGTCTAATAGAAGAGAGATGGAAAAAGAAAGAAGCCAGGAAGGAAAAGAAGAGGAAGGAAAGAAAGTAGAGGGAGAGAAAGAGAAGAAGAAGAAAGAAGTAAAAAAGAAAAGTGGGTGAAAGGAAAAGAGAAAGTACCAAGATTAAAAAATATTTTCGTAAGAATATACCTTTTTTAAAATAACACACATGTTCAAAAATAATAAAATAAATTCCTGTGTCATCTATTAATACTGACATGACCACATTCTAGAATAAGCTTAGAGAAGTAATAGCAAACATGAAACTGGCAATATGAAAAAAAATTGCTGGCATCCATATAAAATTGATTAGTCTGTTATTTAATGCACATCCCAGGCAATTGCTGCACAGCACAGCACAGGGAAATCCATTGTGTAGTCACTGCACTACAAATAAATTTAAAATTGAGCAGAGATTCAATTTTGAAATACCAAAGATGCTTTTAGTACTGATTTCCTTTAGTAGTATTGCCTTGGGATACTATATTTTAAATATGATAATTACTCTTAAAAATTTATAGCTACGATTATTTTCTTTTCTTGCCGTTTTCCTTTCCTTGGTTATCTGTAATTGTTTTCAGGATAAGGTAAGCTGAAATAGTATACACTATATAATGAAAGCTATTTTGGTGTTTTCAATGCTTTCCTGGGGTCAAAGAAACATAGTGATCTAGCATCTTATCTCCTGCATTCCTCCAAACCTCTAGAATTATACCTTTTTGCAATGTCACTTAACAGTAATTACCTTGCTGTATGAAAATCCTGTTCATTTAAGTATTATGGTACTTGCAGAGAAGTAAAAATGATTGACAACATTTTGAAAATTTTCTGAAATTGACTACTGAAAATAATAATCTGTACAAAACTATATCTCTCAATTTAAACAAAAAAGAATATATAACAGTCAGCTAGAATGTCTATCATTTCCTTTTTCTATAGAGCAGCAACTTACCCTTTTTACTGTCATGTGCCCAAACCTCCTGATGATTACCTAGCACACAATATGCTTTTGAATAAAATATTTTAGTGTATAAATACATAATATTTCATAGTGAGTGGCTCAAATTTAATAAATCACTAACATGTATTTCCCTAGATTTAAATGTTAAAATCATGGGGAAAATAAAACACAGGGAAATCATGTCTCATTAATATGATTAGATTCATTCTCAGCTTTATTTGTTTTTTATTGCAAACACATTTGGATATAAGTCCTGGAAGATTGCAGAATGAATATTTTTATAATTCATCTCTGAAACTGAGAAGGGGAAAAGCCTTCCTCATTTATGGACTTGGGAGCAGAGGATTGGTCTATGGGAGTAAACAATCAGAGCAGATTTGAACAGGAAGGATCAGGAATGATGATTTTGTATCCAGGAAATATAATATGTAGCCAGCACTCTCTGGGCAAGCCTATCTCACAATTCAAGGAGAAAATCTTCTGTTCCAGGAACTATCATGGAAATCCCACTTCTTTCTTTCATCAAGTCTTAGGCTCCAAGGATGTAATGATCTTGAGGAGGGGGGATCTACTGGGGAATAGAAGCTGCATTGAATACTCATGTTGAGCTAGAGCAGATGTAAGGAAACAATCTTTTGAGGAGCCCAGAGAAAGGGCACCAAGCCTTCATAAAAGTTGATTTCCTAGGCCAGAGAAACAATGCATCATATCTGTTTTATACTGGGAAGCTAAGACAGAATGCTGTTTTTCCAAAATCAAGTGTTACACCTTGGTGTGTAGATAACAAAAGGAAATACCGTTTTTCTGACTTCTATCACATCTTCCTATCACTCAGGTTGATTGGAAGTGAATAGAAATGGCAAAATACTGTAGATTATTTTTGTCTCTGAGTTTTCCACTTCCAAAATTATGTTTCCTGAAAATTTCCCTTATTATTTCAATTACTCTTATCATCAAAAATCAAATAGTTCTTTTTGCTTGTGTGTTTTTAGCTGAACATGTATGTTAATCAAAAAGCATTTCCTAAAGTTACTTTTTCCTTCTCGTTTCTGTCTCCTTCTACCCTAAAACATTTCTGTTTTCTGTTCTCACTTTATTTCCTTTAATGTTCACTTCCCACTGTGCATCCATGCACACATACTCCCTTTCTGACATCTGCAACCTGACTTTCCCATGCAGCTTGTCTGCCATAACTTAATTCTCTCTGACACTCACACTGTGAATGTCACTCACACTGTCTCATATATACCAGCCATCATTTCAAATAACCTGTTTCTTATAGTTTCTCTCTTCTATGTACTCCTTCTCTGTCACTGCATATGTATCCTCACTTTATTATCTGTCTGTTATGCATATTTCCAGGCTAATGTCTAAATCCACAAGGCCAAATACAGTCACATGTAAGAAGTTAGTATTACCAGTTCACCACATCTCAACTGCACAGCTATAACACCACGTAATGACCTAGAAACACCCTTCCTCACCTTTTATAGCATTAAGAAAGGACTAAATAAATCACAGTATTGACTCTCAGTCTTTTACATGAGTGCACACACAGATAAAACCGTGCCACAAAGGTACACATATACCAAGATACCTTGTGTACACACTCAGCCTCCAGTACCCAATGTTTCTCAGTTCCATTGATCTCTCTAACCTCAACCTTTCTCAGTGATTTGAGCTTTAAGTAGCATTCAGAACATAGAGGAAAATGGCCTGGAATGACATGCATGGTGCATCGAAGGGAAGGAACAAAGCTGGAGGAAATTCTATGAGTTTATGAGTCAAACATCCCTGGGGAGAAGATGTATGAACACAATACCTGTATGATAATGGCATGTGAGCCACTAAGGGGAAGTGGAAGGGAAACTGTGTATTTGTATTTTTATATCATTTTTTTCTTTTAAAAGAGCAAGAAGATATCAACCAATCTTATCTGGAAATACTCAACAGAGATTATGAGAATTCTTTTGCAGGTAAAAATTTGAAGTGCAATCTGTAATTTACAACAAATTAACACTTATTTCCTCACCTGAAGATTAACTATGTAATACTGGCTTTGACTATTTTCCACTGAGGAAAAGGTAGTATTTAGCATGTTCCCTTGTAAATAAAATATTTGTAAATAACCAAACAAACATGTATTTCACCGAGTTCTACAAGGGCTACAGAATTAGCTATAAGACAAAGTGAGGCACTGATTCAAACTATCCTTTTACCAGCCTAGTTTAATTAAACTAATTAAAGCAAAACTAAATGAGCTTTTTTTAAAAAGTTGTTTAAATCCAAATTGTTATTAAATTTATGAAAATCAGAGCAAAAACTTACTCTTCTAGTTCAGAGGTGAAAAATCTAGCAGAAAACCTTTATTTTTTTCTAATTTTCAAAAACCCTAAATAATATGGTATGTCAAGGTGTATAATTACATGTCAAAAAAGACAACAGAAAGCATGTGGTTTTGTTAATAAATCAGTTAAGAAACAACTGTTTGGGGGTTCTGGAGACCAGAACACTGTACATAAAATAGGGAAGAGTGGCAAGAAGAGACTGATAAACTGCAGTGAAGAGCTAAGTGTACATCTCTCCATGCTGTGGAGGCTAGTGCCCATCCCCCACCCTCATGGCATTCTGCCTTGGAATCTAGTCCCTGTCTAGAAATAAAAGTCTTCTCCCCAAGAATGGTCAGAGGAAGAATTGGGGGAGAGATTGGGGAGAGCACAGCAGAGCACCAGCTGTGGATTTTGTTTAGAGAACCCGGATCACTGGGTCCTGGCTCTGAGGGCAGCTACAGATTCAACAAACCCAAGAAAAAAAGAAGACTGCAGCACCTGCTTCAACCCCACCCCTGACAGGGGTGGAAGAAGGGGGTATTTAAAGTCACAGTGCCTTTTTAGAGTGATGAGAAATAGTTTACTGAAGGTCAACTCTTCCCCAAGAAATGGGGAGGAACATGACTGAGTACCGTTTACTGCTTTTGATTAGCGAATTCAGATAAATAGGTCTCTGCTCTGAGCTATGGTTTCAACCTGCCCCAGACAAATGCAGCTGACAGCCTCTGTTCAACCGCAGTTCTGACAGGTGGAGTCTGTTGAGACCTAAAAGCACATTACACCTTAGGATTGCAGGGAATACATGCATCTGCCATCTGCTTGGCAGGCCAGGAAAGCACAGATTCAAGGATCCATCAAAGAAGTTGGGCATTTTCCCAAATCTCCTCCATAGGGCACTTGGAACTGATCTATACCCTCTTCTTGGGACCCTTGCCCTGTTTCGTCTGGGGAAATACTGACATGAGTAAGTCCTCTCCAGGGAGACCCTCTTCCCATAATTTCCCCTCCAGGCAAAAGCAGCTAGAGACAATAAAAGGAGGCTTAAAAAAATGTAGAGGCAAATCAAAAACAAATAGAATAGATCAACATTCCTGGAGAAGGAACAGGGTAAAGTAAGCTTTCTCATGGAGAAGAAATACATGCACAAATAGTGCCATTTAAAAAACTGTACTGTATATCAGGGAAAGAATGATTAAACATGAGCTAATCTAAAGGTCTAGAATAAGTAGAACCAGTGTCAAAGAAGTCTTAGCATAAAGCCAATCAGGAGAAAAACAATAGGCAAGAGCTAGAAATGGAACTTCAGAGTAAATTCATCAAGATAATCAATGCCTAGACACCAGCAAAAAAAATTACAAGCCATACTTAAGAAACAGGAAGTTATGGCCCAGTCAAAGAAACAAATTAAAACTTTAGAGGGGACAAAGAATTTGGAACAACTAATCAAATATGTTCAAACAAATCTCTTAAGTCAATTCAAGGAGATGAAGGAAAATATGGCTAATGAGATAAAAGATTTAAGAAGGCACTGTGTGACCACAAAGAAGAATTTAAAAATATAAAAAGAAACATAACAGAAATTATGAGAATGAAAGAAAAAATAGAAGGGATTAAAATACACTAGAGACATCTGGAGGCATACAACAACAGATTTGAACAGACGGAAGAAAGAATCAGTGAGCTAGAAGACAGGAGAGTTGAAATCTTATAGACAGAAGAACAGATAGAGAAAAGAAGGGGAAATTGAGCAGAGTCACAGGGATTTGAATGACAGCCCAAAGCACCTGTATTAGGTATGTTATTTAGGAAAACAGAACCAACAGAAGATATCTGTAAATATGGGATTTATAAAAGTGTCTCATGTAAATGTAGATATGCACAAGTTCAAATTCTGTAGGACAGGATGCATAAGTCCAAATTCTGTAGGGCAGAATGAATGACTCCAAATTCCGTAGGGCAGGCTGCAAACTGGTAACTCCAATGAAAGTCTGTAATGAACTCCTCAGGAGAGGCTGGCTGGCTGAAGAAGTGAGAATTCTCTCTTCTCCCTTTAAAGTCTTCAATTGATTGGATTAAATCCATTTGACTGTATTCTCTCATTGCAGAAGACACTCCTTTGGTAGATCATAGATATAATCAGACACAGATGCAATCAATTGATTGATGATTTAATAATTCAGTTGTCTTATTTACTAACCATCCTTGCAGTAATGGTTAGATCAGTGTTTGATCAGAAAACTGGGCACCAACACCTGGCCAAGTTGCAGAAATAATGGCCAAAAATTTTTCAATTCTTATGAAGGACATAAATTCACATGTTAAAAAAGGGCAACATGCTCCACACACCATAAATCTTAACAGACCTACTTGAAAACACATTCTAATCAGAAAGTCAAACCCCAAAGATAAGGAGAGAATCCTGAAAGCAGCAAGAGAAAAGCAATTTTTCACTTACCAAGGAAACACAATAAGGCTATGTACCAATTTCTAATGAGGAACCATGAAAGAGAAAAGGCAGTGGAATGATATAATTAAGACACTAAAAGTGAAAAACTATCAGTCAAAAATTATCTATCCAGCAAAACAGTCCTTCAAAAATGAGTGGGGGGAGGGGGAGCTTCCAGGAAGATGATGGATTAGGAGAGGCAGAACAAACTTCTCCATGAAAGGACAAAAAGTGCCCCAGAACAGCAGTTCCAGGGTGCAACTGGCCATTCAGGGACCTCTACAACAAACAGTGGGGACTTGGATGGAGAGATGCAGAGAGCATACCTGGAAGGATGGTGTGAATGTGTTCAGCTGGGACTGCCTCCAGGGACTGGGGGCTGTAGCCCACCACCAAGCATGGAAGGGAGCAGCTTTCCACATGTTGTGCACCCATTTTAGCATTTGGCTGGGAAGATAACCTTTCACAGCCCTGGGGCTGGGAACTTCCACGAGGGAACTCAGGATTCAGTGGACTTGCGGTGACTGCATTTGCTCTTCCTTCACAGAAACCCACAGTGTGCAGAGCTGAGAGGTGGGGAGAGGCAGGGGCACTACACAGAAGCACCAGCAACCCCTCCCCAACCCCAGAGGCTTGTGATGCATAGCAGATGGGACTGCAGTGCATTTGAGCTGGAGGGTGGAACATACAACACTACAGCCACCCAGTGGTCCAAATTGAAGCCCCATGGAGAACTGAACCCACTGTGCTCTGGAGCAGATGCCTGGCTGTGTGTGTGTGTGTGTGTGTGTGTGTGTGTGAGAGAGAGAGAGAGAGAGAGAGAGAGAGAGAGAGAGAGAGAGAGAGAGGGAGAGACTTATAAAATCCAAAAGACAAAATGGTAGACAGAAGATATTCATTGAGTAAAATTAGCTAGAAACAAAAGGATGGACACTCTATGGACCCTCTATTATAACTAGTATGGTTGAAAATGGAAGGCTAGGGACCTGTAGGACACCAGAAGGAAAGATAAAAGATAAAGTCTGGAGTTGTATAATTTAGCAGGATGTAGAGTGGCCAATGATAGTGATCAAATGCACAAATATAAGAATGCTTTTAAAAGAGGGAGAACCAATGAATGTCAACATTGCAAGGTGTTGAAAATTGGATGGTAGGGGAAAAATACAATCAATGCAAACTAGAGTCTACAGTAATGATAATATTGTAAGATGTTTCCATTAATGTAACAAAGACAATATGCCAAAACTAAATGTCTATAAGAGGGAAATATAAGGGAGTGATAGGGATTCTTGGTGATACTGATGTTGTCTGACCTTTTCATTGTATTTTATTTTATTTTCATTTTCTTCTATCTTTTATATTTATATTCTTCATTTTTTTCTTTTCCTATTTCTTTGTGGAAGAATTGGAAATGTCCTCACATAGATTGTGGTGATGAATTCATAATTATGAGATTATACCAGAAATCATTGATTGTTTACTTAGAATGGAATGTATGGTGCATGAATAAAACTGTTTAAAAAATAAACAGAGGGATACAAGTGCTAGAGAAAATCTGGAGAGAGGGATGTTCCTATTCACTGTGGTTGGGGAAGTAGAAAGTTGCAGCCCATCTGGAGGGCAGTGTGGTGATTCCACAGGAAGCTAACTATGGGGTTGGAATATGGTCCTGCAACCCCAATTTTGGGTATATACTAGGAAGAATTGAGAGCAGGGAGATGAATGGGCATTGCACACTAGTGTTTATGGTGGCACTATTCACAATTCACAATGGAATGTGAATTCCATGTAACCTAAGGGTACATAAACTGATAAATAGATGGTGAACTGTAGTGCATACACACAATGGAATATTGAGTGGCAGCAAGAAGAAATGAAGTTGTGAGGTATGCACCTAGGTGAATGGACATTGAGGACAGTACATTGAGTGAAATAAGCCAAAATCTTAAAGATAAACATTATAACTCCTCACTAATATGGACTAACCATAATGTGCAAACTCTGAGAATTGAATCTGAGAGCATAGGTTATCAGGGAATGGATTATGGTAGCTTCCTAGAGTGTAAGCTCTTACAGCAGCCACATCTATTCATACATTTAATGGTTATTTCTAAATTCTGAGATGATGAGCTGTTTCTGTATAACCAGGTCAGTCCCTGTAACTTTGGATATCTGTGTGACACCTGAGACTCAGAGCTAGAGTTCAGCAGCTAAGAATGTCAGCTTACCCCATGCAGCAAATGTTAAAGAAGCTGAAGAGATCAGACTTTAATTAGAGATACTAACAAAATGGACTTGGTTAGGACTAATGTAAACCAGACAAAAGGGAAAAGGATGATACTGTCTGTGTTTGAAAACTTTGACTTCTGCGTGAGACCAAAAGATGAGTTTATTTATTTTTTCTTTTTTTATGGAAAAATCTATATTTTCAGTCACATGCTATATAAGGTAACTTGTATGGTCAGTTTACTCAAACACCATAATTTCATGGAACCTTCAATAAAGAGTGAGATCTGGTTGGATTGTACAGGCTAGCATGAAACCCTAATAAATCCTAGAGTAATTTGTGCAGAGAATAAGAAGTATTTGCAAAGGCCCCTTGAGGAACTGGGGAAAATTGGAGATTTTAAACTTCCTCACCTGGGAACTTCCTGCTTTTCTCACAAATACTGGGAACTACCATTGTAGTCAGCCAATCTCTCTATTTTCAGGATTTCCCTTATGAAGCTTGTTACTACAAAGGAGAGGCTAAGCCTACTTATAATTGTGCCTAAGAGTCACCCCAAGAGAACATCTTTTGTTGCCCAGATGTGGCCTCTCTCTCTAAGCCAACATTGCAGGTAAGCTCACTGCCCTGCCCCCTATATGGAAATGACTTCCAGGGGTATAAATCTCCCTGGCAACATGGAATATGGCTCCTGAGGATGAGCTTGGACCCATCATCATGAATTGAGAAAGCCTTCTTGATACAAAGGGGGAAGAGAAATGGAAAACAATAAAGTTTCTGTGGCTGAGAGATTACAAATAGAGAAGTCATTCTGGAGGTTTTTCTTATGTGTTATATGGATATCCCTTTTTATTTTTTATTGTATTAGAATAGCTAGAAGAAAAAACCTGAAACTATTGAACTACAGTCCAGTATCCTTGATTCTTGAAGATCGTATAACTATATAGCTTATACAGGATGACTGTGTGATTATGAAAAACTTGTTGCCCACAATCTCTTTTTCCAGTATATGAACAGATGAGTAGAAAAAGGGGCACAACAAGTAAATGAATAATGGGGGGGGGGGAATGAGATATTTTGGGTGTTCTTTTCCACTTTTTATTTTTATTCTTATTGTTATTTTTATTTCTTGGAGTAATGAAAATGTTCAAAAATTGATTGTGGTGATGAATACACAACTATATAATGATACTGTGAACAACTTATTTTACACTTTGGATGATTTTATGGTATGTGAATATATCTCAATAAAATTGCATAAAAATATATTAGAGATACACAACAGCAGATGTGAAGAGGCAGAAGAAAGAATAGGTGAACTAGAGGATAGACAATTGATTGCAAATGCACAAAAGAACAAATGGTGAAAAAAATTGAAAACTTAGAAATGGAGCTCAGGGAAATAATGGATAAGATGAAGTGAACAAATATAAGTATCATTGGTGTCCCAGAAGAGAAAGAAGAGTAAAGGGTCAGGAAGAGTATTTGAAGACATAGTTGGGGAAATTTTCCCAACCCTTCTAAATGTCATAAATGTGCAAATCAAAGATGCCCAGTGAATTCCAAAAGAAAAAATCCAAATAAAACCACTCTGAAGCATATATTAATCAGATTGTCAAATGCTGAATAGAAGGAGAAAATCCTGAAGGAAGCAAGAGAGAAGCAATTCAACACATACAAGGGAAACCACATATGACTAAGTACTGACTACTCAGCAGGCAACATCAAGGTGAGAAGGCAGTGGTATGACATATTCAAAATTCTGAAAGAGAAAAATTTCCAGCCAAGAATTCTTTATACAGAAAAGCTCTACTTTAAAGTTGAGGAAGAATTTAACATTCTCACAGGCAAACACATGCTGAGAGAGTTTGTTAACAAGAGACCAACCCTGCAAGAAATAATGAAGGGAGTTTTAACAGCTGAGAAAAAAGAAAGGAGGTCTGGAGAAGGGCACAGAACTAAACAATATTAGTAAAGGTAACTTAAAGGGAAAAAAAGGAGAGGGGAAGGCAACAGATCTGAAAAATAAAAACCAAAATTGAGATTGTTGATTCAAGAACTGCCTTCAGAGTAACAACATTGAATATGAATTAATTAAGCTCCACAATTAAAAGATACAGATGGGCAGAATGGATTAAAAAGTATGATCCCTCAAAACGCTGTTTACAAAAGACTCATCTTAGACCCAGAATCACAATTGATTGAAAAGGAATGGCTGGAAAAAAATGTTCCATGCAAGCTGCAGCCAAAAGAAAGCTGTAGAAATACAAATATCAGAAACTAGACTTTAAATGCAAAGATGTCATAAGAGACAAAGAAAGATACTATATATTAATAAAAGGGACAATTCACCAAGAAGAAATAACAATCATAAATGTTTATGAATCCAATCAAGGTGCTCCAAAGTACATGAGAAAACCAATGGGAGAATTGAAGGAAGCAATACACATTTCTACAATAATAGTGGGAGATTCAATACACCACTCTCTTCTATGGATAGAACAGCCAGACAGAATACCATTAAGGAAATTGAGACCCTAACCTATGTGATAAATGAATTAGAATTAATAGACATAGATAGAACATTATATCCCAAATTACCAGGATATACATTCTTCTCTAGCACTCATGGAATGTTTTCCAGGATAGACCATAAACTTGGGGACAAAACAAGCCTCAATACATTTAAAATGATTTAAATTATTCTAAGCACATTCTCTGATCATAATGGAATGCAACCAGATGTTAATAACCACCAAAGAAAAAAACATTCACAAATATTTGGAGGCTAAACACCACATTTATAAACAATCAGTGGGTCAAAGAAGAAATTGCAAGAGAAATTGGTAAACATCTAGAGATAAATGAAAAAGAGAACATGACATATCAAAACATATGGGGTGCAGTGAAAGTGGTGCTGAGGGAAAAATTTATAGTTCTAAATGCACACATTGAAAAGGAAGAAAGAGCTAAAACCAAAGACCTAACTCAACAACTGAATAAGCTAGAAAATAATCAACAAACTAACCCTTAAGTAAGTAGAAGAAAAGAAATAACAAGGATTAAAGCAGAAACACATTATATGGGGGACAAAACAAAACCAGACTGAGAATAAATAAAACCAACTGTTGTCTCTTTGAGAAGATCAACAAGATTGACAAACCCTTAGCTAGATTGACAAAGTAAAAAAGAGAGAAGACACAAATAAACAAACTCATAAATGAGCAGGGTGACATTACTGTGGATCCTAAAGAATTAAAAAAAAAATCATAAGGGGATACTATGAACAACTGTATGCCAACAAACTATACAATTTAGAGGAAATGGATAATTTCCTGGGACCACATGGACAGCCTAGACTGACCTAAGAAGAAATTGAAGACCTCAAAAAACTAATTACAGGTAAAGAGATTCAGTCATTCATCAAACACCTTCCTACAAATAAAAGCCCAGGGCCAGATGGCTTCACAGGGGAATTTTACCAAACTTTCAAAATAACTGACAACATTCCTGCTCAAATTCTTTCAAAAAATTGAAAAAGGAACACTACCTAACTCAATTTATGAGGCTAACATCACTCTAATGCCAAAAATGGATAGAGATACTACGAGAAAGGAAAACTACAGTCCAATATCGCTAATAAATATAGATGCAAAAATTCTCAACAAAATGCTTGGAAATCAAATCCAAAGACACATGAAGAGAATCATTCATCACAACCAAGGGGGGTTCATTCCAGGCATGCAAGATTGGTTCAACCTAAGGAAATCAGTCAGTGTAATACAACACATTAACAAATCTAAATGGAAAAATCAAATTACCACCTCAATAGATGCTGAAAAAGCTTTTGACAAAATTCAGCATCTTTTTTTTTGATAAAAACACTTCAAAAGGTAGGAATTGAAGGAAACTTCCTCAATATGACAGAGGGCAAATATGAAAAACCCATAGCCAGCATAGTACTTGATGGTGAGAGATTGAAAGCCTTACTCCTAAGATCAGGAAAGAGAGAAGTTTGCCCACTATCACCACTGTCATTCAACATTGTGCTAGAAGTTCTAGCCAGAGCAATCTGGCAAGACAAAGAAATAAAAGGCATTCAGATTGGAAAGGAAGAAGTAAAACTGTCATTATTTTCAGAAGATATGATTGTATATTTGGAAAATTAATCAATGACACAGCTTTGAGCTAATAAATTCAGCAAAGTGGCAGGATACAAGATTAGTGCAAAAAGTCAGCAATTTTCCTATACACTAGAAATATCCAAACTGAAGAGACATTCAAGAAAAAATTCCATTCACAATAGCAGCCAAAAAATATCAAGTACCTAGGAATAAACTTAAACCAAGGATGTAAAAGACCTCTACACAGAAAATTACAAAACTTTACTAAAAGAAATAAAAAAGGACCTAAATAGGTGGAAAGCTATTCCATGTTCATGGATAGGAAGGCTAAATGCCATTAAGATGTTAATTCTCCACAAACTGATCTTCAAATTCATTGCAAATCCAATCAAAATTAAAAGAACCTACTTT
This sequence comes from Choloepus didactylus, assembly GCF_015220235.1. Lineage (NCBI taxonomy): Eukaryota > Metazoa > Chordata > Mammalia > Pilosa > Megalonychidae > Choloepus > Choloepus didactylus. The sequence goes on along the minus strand of NC_051310.1, from coordinate 180,207,106 downwards.
GCATGCTTGGAAAAGCTAGTTATCAAATTTATTTGGAAGGGAAAGGGGACTTGAATTGCTAAAAACATTCAAAAAAAGAAGAACAAAGTGGAAGGGCTTAGACTTCCTGACTTAAAGCCTACTATAAAGCAATGTTAATCAAAACAGCATGGTACTTCCACAAAGACAGACATATTGCTCAATGGAAATGAATCAAGAGTTTGGAAAAAGAGCCCCAGATATATGGTCAACTGATTTTTGATAAAGCCCCCAAATCCACTGAATTGGGACAGAACAGTCTCTTCAACAAATGGGGCTGTGGAACTGGAAGTCCATATCCAGAAGATTGAAAGAGGATCCTTACCTCACACCCTATGCAAAAATTAACTCGAAGTGGATCAAAGATCTCAATATAAGAGACAGTATCATAAAACTCCTAGAAGATGATGTAGGAAAACATCTGCAAGACCTAGCATTAAGGTGTAGCTTCTTAGAACTTACATCCAAAGCACAGGCAATGAAAGAAAAAATGGGAACACCTCAAAATTAAAATCTCTGATACCTCAAAGGACTTTTTCTAAAGGTGATGATGTAGCCAAGTCAACTCAATCAGAGAAGATATTTGAAAACCATGTATCTGATAAGAGACTGATATCCAGCATATATAAAGAAATCCTGCAACTCAACAACAGTAGTATAAACAGACCAATTATAAAATGAGCAAGATATGAAGAGATATTTTTCCAAAGAGGAAATATAAATGGCTGGAAAACACATGAAAAAAATGTTCATCTTCACTAGCTATTCAGGAAATGCAAATCAAAACCACAATGAAATATCATCTTACACCAATAAGAATGGCTGCCATTAAGCAAACAGGAAACTACGAATGTTAGAGAGGATGTGGAGATATTGGAACTCTTATTCATTGCTGGCTGGTATATATAATGATATAGCTGCTGTGGAATACAGTTTGGCAGTTCCTCAGAAAACTAGATATTGTGTTACCCTGCGATCTGGCAATTCCACTGCTTGGTATATTCCCAGAAGTTCTGAAAGCAGTGGCATGAACAGACACTTGCACACCAGTGTTCATTGTGATATTGTTCACAGTTGCCAAGAGATGTAAACAATCCAAGCATCCTTCAACAGACTAGTGAATAAATAAAATGTGGTGTATACATACCATGGAATACCATAAAACAGTATGAAGGAACAAAGTCCTGAAACATGGATGAACCTTGAAGACATAATGCTGAGAGAAATAAATCAGACACAAAAGGAGAGCTATTGTTATGTTACACCTGCTATGAACTCCCTGAACAATTTAAATTCAGTGTGTTATAATGCAGAATATAGGGAACCTAGAGATAGAAAGAAGGTAGTGAAGGGGAAATGATAACCTAATAGACATGTTATTGAGGATGAACTTAAATATATGGGAATGGACAGGAATGATGAATTTTCATTAATGGGACTATACATATCAGTGCCACACTGAGGGTGAACATGATGGAAAGTGGCTTTTTAAAGGCATGTACCCCACAGATGAGCACTACAAATATAAATATGTGTTTGCATGATATACTTCTAATGTATGACACTGGTACAAAGAGTTAGCAACAGAGTGCTATATGGGAAAAACTACCCATTGCATATTATAGAATATATTTAATAGGGATATCTTAGTACTACCCTAACACTAGGAATATATAATTAAGGGCTGATAAGAGCATTGGGGTGTTTTATGTTATGGTAATTCTTTAAAATTGAGAATGGTGATGATTGTACAACTAAGTGAAGATAATGTAAGACACTGTTTATCTTGGACAGAATCTAGGCTTTGTGATTTGGGAAAGCCATACTTAATAAGTCAAGCCCTCAATCTTGAGGCCTGCTCTTGTGAAACTTATGTGTGTAAAAGGGAGGCTAATCCTACCTATAATTATGCCTAAGAGGCACCTCCAGGGAACTTCATTTGTTGCTCAGATGTGGCCTTTCTCTCTCTAAGCCCAACTCTGCAAATAAATTCAATCACCTCCCCCATTCATGGGATATGACTACCAGAGAGTGACTCTCCCTGGCAATGTGGGACACAACTCCTAGGAATGAGCCTGGCCTGTGTATCAAGGGACTGAATTGCCTTGGCCAAAAGGGGGAAAAGAAAGGTAACAAAATAAAGTTACAGTGGCTAAGCAATTTCACATAGAGTCAACAGGCTATCCTGGAGGTTACTCTTATTTAAGCTCCAGCTAGATATCCCAAATGGCTACAGTACGTCAAGCCCAAACCAACACTAGTCTCAAAATACCTAGGTCCCTGTCTGAGGCTTTATAACAGTTTCACTAAGTTTATCTTCCAGAAACTAAAATCCTCCAGAGTGTTCCTATGCCAGATAAGTCCCCAAACCCAGAGGCAACAGCCTCTTCAAGAATATCACCCAGATGTCACCCTATAATACTGACACCCCTGTTCAATATGAACAAGTTAGGGTGGTCACTTCCTAAACTCCTGAAGATCAAGCAAGTGATTGGGGGAGGCAATAGACAAAATAGGACTCAACAAAGGATTACCAATACTGAATCTTTATATAAAGATTTTTTTAGGTGGTAGAGTATAAGAATAGCTAGAAGGAAATAACAGAAGTGGTGGAATTGTAACCCATCACATTCTTTGAAATTTGTTCTATAGCTACGCATCAAATTATACTTTGAAAGTTATCACCTTTCGGTATATATGTTGTATTTCACAGTAAGGAAATAACTGAAACTGTGGGACTGTAATCCATAACATTCTTTGACATTTGCTTTCTAACTATTTGTTAAATTGTACTTTAAAAGTTATTACTGTTCTGTATATATGTTATATTTCATAATAAAAAAATCTAAAACAAATGAGGGAGAGTTTAAAATATACACAGATAAACAGAAACAGAAAGTATTCTTCAATAAGAGACTTGCCCTACAAAAAAAAACTAAAGGATTTCTTCAGGCTGAAAGGAAAAGACAGGATAGAGAGGTTTGTAGGAGAGTGTAGAAGTGAAGATTATCAGTATGCATAGCTTAAAGGGTAAATGGAGAGACAAAAATAAGATATGATCTACAATCCAAAGGTTGAAATGGTTCAAGCAAATACTGGCTAACCAATAATATCATTGAATTAACTCAATCAAAAAACTCAGGTTGGCAGAACAGATGAAAAAGTATGGTCCATCACTATGCTGTCTAGAAGAGATTCATCTTAAACTCAAGTACACAAACAGTCTGAAAGCAAAAGATTGGAAAAAGGATATTCCACACAAACAATAGCAAAAAAAGAACTGGAGTAGCTATATTATAATTAGAAAAAAATACTTTAAATGCAAAACTCTTATAAGAGTCATTATATATTAATAAAAGGGGAAACTCATCAAGAAGAATTAACAATCATAAATATTTATGCACCTAACCAAGGTGCCCCAGAATGCATGAGGAAAGCACTGGCAAAACTGAAGGGAGAAATAGACATCTCTGCAATTAGAGTTGGAGACATTAATATACCACCCTCATCAACAGATAGAACATCTAGACTGAGGAGCAATAAGGAAACAGAGAACTAGAATAATTTGATAAATGAATTAGACCTAACAGACATATACAGAACGACATATACAGAACATTGCACCCCAAAGCATAAAAATGTCCATTCTTGTCGAGCGCTCTTGGATCATTCTTTTGGATAGATCACATGTTGGGTCACAAAACAAATCTCAATAAATTTAAGAAGATGGTAATTATACAAAACATTCTCTCTGACCATATGGAATGAAGATGGAACCTAATAACAGGTGGAGAACTGGAAAATTTACAAATATAAGGAGATTAAGCAATGCACTCTAAAACAATCAGTGGGCCAAAGAAGAAATTGCAAGAGAAATCAGTAAATATATTGAAATGAATGGAAATGAGAACACAACAAATCAAAACTTATGGGATGCAGCAAAGGCAGGGCTGAGATGGAAATTTATAGTTTATGTTAAAAAAGAAGAAAGGGCTAAAATCAAAGACATAACTGCATAGCTGGAGGGATCACAAAAAGTACACCAAACTAATCCCAAAGCAAGGAGAAGGAGAAAAATGACAAAGATTAGAGCAGAAATAAGTGAAATTGAGAAAAAAAAAAATAGAGAGAATCAACAAAATCAGAAGTTGGTTCTTTGAGAAAATCAATAAAATTGACAAACCCTTAGCTAGACTGACAGAAAAAGAGAGAAGATGAAAATAAATAAAATTAGAAATGACAGGGAGGATATTACTATTAACCCCACAGAAATAAAAAGGATCATAAGAGAAAACTATGAAAAACATTATGCCAACTAATTAGACAACCTAGATGAAATGGACAAATCCTTAGAAATACATGAACAACCTACATGGACTCCAGAAGAAATAGAAGATCTCAACAGGACAATCACAAGCAAAGAGATTGAATCTGTCATCAAAAATTTCCAGAAAAGAAAAGCCCAGGACCAGATAGCCTCACAGGTGAATTCTACTAATCATTCCAAGAAGAACCAATAGCTAATCCTATCTAAACTCTTTCAAAATATTGAAGAGGAAGGAACAGTACTTACTTCATTCTATGAGGCCAACATCACCATAATACCAAAGCCATATAAAGATACTTCAAGAGAAGAAAATTATAAAACAATTTCTTTTATGAATATAGATGCAGAACTCCTCAACAATTACTTGCAAATAAAATTCAACAGCACATCATGATCAACTGGGTTTTAGCCAAGGTATGCAAGGTGTGGTTCAACAGAAGAAAATCAATTAATGTAATACACCACGTTAACAAATTGAAGGGGAAAAACCACATGATTTTCTCAACTGATGCAGAAAAGGCATTTGACAAAATAAGCATCCTTTCTAGATAAAAACTCTTTGAAAGACAAGAATAGAAAGAAACTTCCTCAACATGATAAAGGGTATACATGAAAAACTCACAGCTAACATAACATTGTGCTCATTGATGAATGACTGAAAGCTTTCCCTCTAAGATCTGGAACAAGACAAGGATACCCACTGTTACCACCATTATTCAACATTGTGCTAGAAGTTCCAGCTAGAGCCATTAGGCAGGCAGGAGGGAAGGAAAGAAGGAAGGAAGGAAGGAAGAAACTTAAGGCATCCAGATTAGAAAGTTAGAAAGGAAGAAGTAAAACTTTCACTATTTGCAAGTGATATAGTCTTATACCTGAAAGTCCCCAAAAAACTGCAACAAAGCAACTAGAGCTAATAAACAAGTTCAGCAAAGTGGAGGGATATAAGAGCAACACGCAAAACAGTGGAGGTTCTATACTAGCAATGACTAATCTGAGGGGGAAATCAGAAAAAAAAAATCCAATTAAAATAACAACTATAAAAAAACAAATATTTAGGAATAAATTTGACCAAGGATATAAAAAACTTATACATGAAAAACTGCAAAATTTTGCTAAAAGAAAGCATAGAAGATTTAAATAAATGGAAGGACCTTCAATGCTCATGGACAGAAAGACTGAATATTGTTAAGATGTCAATTCTACCCAAATTCATCTACAAATTCAATGTATTCCCAAACAAAATGCCAACAGCCTACTTTGCTGAGAAGGAAAAGCCAATTATCAAATTTATTCGAAAGGGTTAGGGGTCCTGAATAGCCAGAAACATATTGAAAAAGACAAAAGAAGTTGGAGGACTCACACTTCCTGACTTTAAAGCATATCACAAAGCAACAGTGGTTAAAACAGCGTGATACTGGCATAAAGATATATATACTGACCAATGGAATAGATTTGTGAGTTCAGAAATAGACCGTCATATCTATAGTCAACTGATTTTTGACAGGCTGCCAAGTCCACTCAACTGGGACAGAAAAGTCTCTTCAACAAATGATGCTGAGATAGCTGTATATCCATATCCAAAAGAATGAAAGAGGATCCCTATCTCACACCTTATATAGAAATTAACTCAAAATGGATCAAAGACCTAGATTTAAGAGCCAGGATCATAAAACTTGTAGAAGAAAAGGCAGGGAAGCTTCTTCAAGACCTTTTGGTAGGCAGTGTTTTCTTAGACTTTATACTCAAAGCACAAGCAATGAAAGAAAATATAAATAAATGGGACTTCCTCAAAATTGAATACTTCTGTCCTTCAAAGGACTTTATCAAGAAAGTGACAATCCAGTCTATGCAATAGGAGAAAATATTTGGAAACCACATATCTGAAAAAGGTTTAATATCTAGAATGTATAAAGAAATCCTACAACTCAATAATAAAAAAATAAACAACCCAATTATAAAATAGGCAAAAACTTGAATAGACATTTTTCCAAAGAGGACATACAAATGACTAAAAGCACATGAAAAGATGCTCAACATCACTAGCTGTTAGAAAAATGCAAATCAAAACCATAATGAGATATTTCAAACCTACTAGAATGGCCACTATTAAAAAACAGAAAACTACAAGTCTTGAAGAGGATGTGGAGAAACAAGAATACTCATTCACTGCTGATGGGAAAGTAAAGTGGTGTAGCTGCTGTGGAAGACAGTTTTTTGCTCCCTCAGGAAGCTATGCATAGAATTGCCATAGCCCAGTAATCACCCTACTAGGCATATATCCTGAAGGAATGAAAACAGAGATGCAAGCAGACATTTGCATAATGATGTTCACTGAGTCACTGTTCACAGTTGTCAAAGATGGAAACAACCCAAGTGTCCAAGGACTGACGAATGGATAAACAAAATGTGGTGTATACATATGATAGAATATTATTCAGCAGTAAGAAAGATGAAGTCCTAAGGCATGTGGCAACATGGAGGAATCTTGAGGAAATTATGTTGAGTGAAATAAGCCAGACACAGGACAAATATTGTATGATCTTACTAATATGAACTAATTATGACAAGCAAACTCATAGAGTTAAAATCTAGAATATAGGTTACCAGGAGATAGAATGAGGGTAGAGAATGAGGAGCTGAAACTTAATTTTTACAGAATTTTCAATTAGGTTGATTGCAAATGTTCAGAAAAGGATAGAGATGATGGTAGCAAATTATTATCAGTGTAATCAACAGCACTGAATTATATGATTGTGGTTAAAAGGGGAAGTTCAGGGTCATGAATGTTGCTACAAGGAAAGCTAGAGGACACAACTTGGGACTGCATAACACAGTGAACCCTTTTGTGGATGACTGTAGTTAATAGTACAAATATTAAGAATGTTCTTTCATGAACTAGAACAAATGTGCATCGCTATTACAAAGTGTTAATAATAGGATGGTGAATGGGAAAGATATACCTAATGCAAACTATGGACTAAAGTAATACTTTAATATTCTATCATCAATTGTAACAAAGTTATACTACACCAATGCTAAGTGTTAATAATTAGGACTATAGAGGGTATGGGGTTTTTCTTTGTAGAACCATGAAGATACTATTCTATCATCAATTGTAACAAAGTTATACTACACCAATGCTAAGTGTTAATAATTAGGACTATAGAGGGTATGGGGTTTTTCTTTGTAGAACCATGAAGATACTTTAAAATTCATTGTGGTGATGAATACATAACTCTGTGATTATACTGCAATCCAGTGATTGTAAACTTTGGATGGATTGTATAGTGTGTGAATATATCTCAATAAAACTGCTTTAAAAAAGCAGCTCAGAGGTATAATTAAGCAGATTTTGTATTATCAGGGCTGAATGTGTATTAGATCTCTTCTTGCATATTTTATCAAAGTAATTTGAATCCTTGTTCTTAACCTTCCATTGTTACAAGTGCTAAAGAAATTTTTCTATTTAAGAATTTTGTTGGCCCTATGCCAAGGACATCACATACATTGTTTTATCTTATTTGAAGAAGTTATTGTATGTGTCTTGAATTAATAAAGTTGCAGTGTTTAAAATTATTTTATATTCAGGAACTACACTTACATTTTAATAATCCTGAATCATAGGACTTTGTTTTAAAATTTTATTTCTCAATTCAAAATAAAATATTTCTAGATTTAAAAACGTTTATGAAGTGATTGGGCATGGTGAGGCAGGGAGCTGGAATTGAGAAATTTTATACCTTTGAGGCACTAAAAGGACTCTAAGATGACCATATATCCCGATTTTTCTAGGACAAGTCCCAGTTTATACACATTATCCAAACATAGTATTCCCTGTTTATACAATGTTGTATCTTTATACACTTAACAAGCTGTACTCACTAGTCCAGGGAAGCAGCAAGAAATCCTGTTTCTTCCTGGATCTCAGGGAAGGAAAACATAATCCACATAAGAAACTAATACTGAGATTGCTAGTTTGGAGTGATAGTTATACTTCTTTTGGGACTCTTAGTAGTAGCAAATCCTTACCCTTCAGGGGAACTCTATAACAGAAGGTTCCAGAAACCTCCACAGAAGGGGGAAAAGTGTTGTTAAAGATGAGCACAAAATAAAAATAATTGCCACATAAGGAAATGACACACATGGGGGAGATTAGGCTGACCCAGAAAAAAATTAAATGGCAACATAAGAACATGAGATAACTGAAAAGTCCTCAGAGACAATGACAGAGATTGCTAATTACTTCCCAACCACTCATTCTCCCCTCTTCCTTCTAATAAAAGCACCTCCCACACAAATAAATGCAAAATGAATTGTAATTGGGAAAACGGGTAACAGTAATGTGACTACGGTTTTGCCAATGGCATATGCATGCGTGTGCTTTGCGCACCTTCCACTTAACTTCTTTGAAAAGAAATTGTTTATTCTCTCCATCACCTTCATGCCTCCTCCCATAAGCTGGAGCAAAGACATGGTGCTACAGTGAGCCAGTATTGACCCTGTCAGACATGCTAACAAGAGCAACATCCTAGTGAATGGCAGAATCACAAGAGGAAGGAACCAGTGTCCCTGGACAGCCTTGTTGATAGAGCTGCCTATGATCCCTGCATGACCTATCATGTGAGCCAGAATGCTATTTGAAAAACTGTGAGTCTCTTTTTAAAAGCAGCTTAAATTATACCTTAAGCAATACAGATACCATAATATAAATATAGAGGAAATGAATGAAGTAAAAGAAGGAAGAAAAATCAAAATTAAAGACTGAGTCCTTGCAAAATGACCAAAATTTTTGAAAAAAGATCCAAATAAAATAGAAAAAAATTAAAACCTTGAATAGAAATAATAAACAGAAGCTAGGTAATAACTTTGAATCCACCATAGACAGATAATGAAATAAGCAACATGAAAGAGAATGCCAAAGTCAACATTATCTAAATAGCAGTTCTAGAAGTAAAGAGTGGAAATAAGAAAAAAGAGGCAATAATTTAAAGGATAATGATGATAATTTTCCAGGATTGAAGAATGACAGACTGCAAATCCCACTCAGTCCAGTATACATTTAGACACTGCAGTCATACTGTAGAACTCCAAAGACATAGAAAACAGGGGAGAGAAAGGATTTGCAAGTAGCATGATAGTGGACTTCAAAATAAATGCTAGAAGTTAATGAAGAAACATTTTCAAATAGCCAAGAAAGAAATTGTCAACTTAAAATTCTATACCAGGTTTAATTTTCAAGTAAGGTTGGTGTTAAAATAAGGTCATTCTCAAAGAGGAAAGAATGATAGGCATGTTTCATTTTTAGTTGTCCTGAAAATTATTTTTTAAATACATTTAAGTAAATTGGAAGTTGAACTCAGGAAGATAGAATGCAAGGCATGAGGCAATGAGAAGGAAAATAACAAAGTAAATATAACAGTGAATGTAATTAATCAGTGAGTGTAAATAGCACAGGCTTTATGTTGACTAATATTAAGGAGTTCAGAAAGTGGCATGCAGTAGGTGGAGGAGAATGAATGGTTAAATGTTTAACAGTTTAGATTCTTACAGAATTTGTGAAGAGGATAGATACAATGATAGCCTTTAATCTATTTTAATTGATCAACTGATCAAAATAAATGTCTATATCCATTGTCTCTAATTTCTCCCTTCTGATTATCTCTTATACACATTTATGCCTGTATATTAGACCCCTATCTCTTCTATGAAACTTCTCATTAAAGTCAACAATGACTTCCACTTTGCTTAATCTAATGTTCAATTCTCAATCATCTTACTCTATGCATCAGAAACATTTGTCACAGTTGACCACTCCTCTTTGAAATATTTTCTTTACCTATCTATTAGGACTGCAAACTCATTTAGTTTTCATCCTATCTGCAATATCTTTTTAGTTTCCTTTTCATGCCCCTTCTTATCTCTCAACATCTAAACAGTGCAGAACCCAGGATTCAATTTCTGAACTTCTATTCCTTCCTATCTACAGTCATTCCTATTATCTTGTCAAATATGATGGCTCTAAATAATTTTGTGTATGCTGATGATTCTAAAAAATATATATCTAGTCTACACTCTTCACTTGAATCCCAAGATAATACAACCATATGTCTACTTGACATACCTGTTTCACTTCCTAAATGATGACTTAAACTTAACATTCCTTAATTAATGGCAATTTTGTAAGATTTAGCTCATGAATTTTAAAAAAAAAATCATTGACTTCTCTCTTTTCTTACAACTTGCATTCAATCAATTGGCCTTCTCTTTGCTATACCATCAAAGTATATCCAGAATCCAATTATTTCTTACCTCATCCACTTCTACAGCCCTGAATCAATTTCAGACACACAATTACACTTTCTACCTACTTTTTCTGCCTTAGTTTTCTATCCTTAGCAGCTATCAATATCACACTAAATGATTCTTGTATGTTTTGTTCTAAGAACTTGTATTTAGATTTTTGTCTGTTTTATTTCCTGCTATACATTCAGCACCTACAGAAGTGCCAACAAGCACTAGGAGCTCAATAAATACTGGATAAGTGATGCATGGAAGTTTAAAAGTAGATATTGAAAGTAGAAATACAGTGTAAAATTTTCAAACCAGTAGAAGAAAAAACTACCCCTAAGAAAGAGAGTGATTTAGTAGATTGATTCTAATAAAAAATTAAAACTAAAAAATATAGCACAAAACCCAGTTATCTCAGTATTGCTTATAAGAGAAGCATATAAAACCTAGTAACATAGAGGAGTTAAAATTAATTGAATGGAAAATATTTACCAGGCAAATACAACTTAAAGGGAGCTATCATAATGTGTTAACAATGGACTCAATTGATTTTAATGTCAAGAAGCACTCAGATATTTCAGAGTACAGAATAACAATCAGAATGAAACTAATATACAAATTCTGAAATTCTTTGCCTCTGAAATAGAGCCTCAATTGTTAAATAATCCATGGTTTTCCTTTTAAAACAAGATGTAACCTTTCTCATATTTTAAAATCTTGCTATTTGCTCCACTGACCTATCTACTTATATGACTGTGCCACACTATTTCATTAATTCCAGCTACATAGCATGTTTTGATATCATGATTACTTTTATCGCTATTTCAGATATTTTTCTAACTATATTGCTTGTTTATTTTTCAGCTGAAACTTATCTAGTTGTAGAAATGCCTTGTTAATTTTCTTGCAATTATGTCAATTTCTTACTTTACAATAGGAGAAGTTGTCATTCATTTTATGATTAATCATGTATCCAAGAACATGACACACCTTTCAATTCATTCATTTCATGTCATCTTACACATATGGGAATATATAGTTATAGCCATGTGGGATTCACTTATTTTTGTTAATATTAAATGATTTTATTGTTTGAATTACTATTGTGATAGGGTCTTTTCAATCAAACATACCATTTTTTAACATGTAAAATGAATATTTTTATTAGTTAATTTTATAAACAACCACATTACTACTTTTTCTTATAGTTTTGTGACAACTGGATGGTGTTTTTATAAAATAAATGTAGTTGGGCCCGTAACACTTGCCTTACATTAGGATACACTCCATATCAATAAATTATTTAAATGTGAAAAATAAAACCATAAAAGCACTAAGCAAACATTTGGGAAAATTATTTTTTAAGCCTTTCAAATATTGTAGTGGGGAAATACATTCCAAGAAGACATAAAATATTAATATCTTAAACTCCACTAACACATACTTTCTGCAAAGCAAAAACAGTTACAAGCATAGATGAAACACCACTTGAGAAAAATTAGCAATTTATATTTTTGGAAGACCAGTTTTTCCAGTCCATAAAACTTTTCTGCCAATCAATAAGGATAAAAAAATCTAACCTCCTAATAGAAATGCATCAAATAATATGAATAAAGAATTCAAAGGAAAAGTATTTTAGAAGTAGTTCCTAAATATTTGATAATGATACTTAATACCACTTTAATTTAGATAAAGCAAATCAAATCTTCTTGGGATATCATTTTTCAGTATCAGATTGGCAAAGATCAAGAAAATGATAACTCTTCTTTGATGAGTTTATGGGGGGAATTCACCTTCAAGTACTATCAGTCAGAGTATAAAATAATATTATTTCTTCAGAAGGTATTTTGGAATATCACCCAGATTATAACTGTACATTACTTTGATCTGAAATTTTATTTCTAGGGATTTTTATGTATTTTCTATTTGTTATAGTATTTTTTATAATAGTTAAAGATTTAACTATTAACAATGTTCCCCAACAGTGGTTTAGTTAAAATAGAGATCAAAAGATCAAGTACAATATAATATTATGCAGTATGGGGAAGAGTTTTATGTATTGGTATGGCATTGTTTACAAGATGTATTGTTATTGGAAAAAAGTTTTAGAACACAGTGTACCCTGTGCTATTACATTTGTAAAATGAGTAGAAACAGATTATCTTTGAAATTATATTTCTTAATGTTATGTTGTCCTCTTAGACCCCGAGAGCATGTGCATAAAGATCTCCTATTTAATCATAATTTCTTCATTTTGAGCAGATTTACATGACTCATTTTGACTCCCTTAATTTCATTGCAGCATTTCATTACATTTACAGTCTCTCCAACCACCATGACAATCAAGCTGTTATCAGAAGAGAGTCAGCTTACAGCTACAGTCTTATTCTTGGGGGTGTTCAGATTCCACGGCATTTAGATGACAACTTTCACCCTTGGCAATCATCAGACAAAAGTCCTAAATCTTATAATTTATAAACATCGATTACAATAAAAATAATTCTAATAACCTAAAATTGTGAAGCTGTGCACTCCATGGATGATATATAATATTACTTAAGTTGGTAAAATAATGGGCAGACTATTACCCATAGCAGCTTTGCCTTCAGACCATTGTAATTTAAGGTAGAGTCAGAAAATCCTCCAATTTTTGCTGAATACAAACCTTACCAATTTTTTCCTCATGATCATTCACAAAATTTGATTAAAAAAATAAACAATAAAAAAGTGTAGTTGATTGTGCCCTTCCTCTTGCACTGCTTGCAATGATAGTGGTGGCAGTAAGTGACTGAACTCTCCACTCTTCTCCCATTATGGATGGCCAGGTAAGTATTTTTTCATGAAGTAGAAAGATGAATATCTTTCACCTGAAATTTGTTGATTAATTAAAATAATATATAGGTCTAATGATGTCAGAATATAGGAATAAAAGAAGAAATGCTAAAATTGAGAGTTGTGGGGGCAGCCGCTTCTCTCCCTCTCTGGACTGAAAAGGAACTTTCATAGGGTTTCCTCTGTGTTGAAGTGACTTCAGGAATGGTAACTGAGTTTATGCTATCTTGCTTGTATGTTCAGGGATGTGGGTATAACATCAAGTAAACAAATGGCCCAAAGTAGCAAGAGGATATAGTATAGACCCTTATGCATCTGTCAACACAATTTAATTCAAGGAATTGTGGAAATGTATATCTCTGTTCACCCAAAGACCACCTAGTGTGCTGCAAAAAAAGTATAAAATCAAATGCCATCTAAAGAGAGAGAGTCATGCACCTGACTTCACCTGTGTGATTTATATTCAAATTCCTGATTCCTGAGAGGTTTTCAAGCCAGTCTCAATGGGAGGTAGAATTCCTGATATTGAGATTATAAATTTGATGGTCTGTGATATTTTAGGAAGCACAAGTCCATAATAAACTCTGAACAAGAATGACCAGGACAAAATTAAGATTTTTTTTTTCTAGTATCCAGGCTGACTGGCAGGATTCAAGGTCAAGAAGAAAGCTCTTATGTAGTTTTGACCCTGTGAAGTGACTAGAAGAGTGCTAAAATTATGTTGTCTAACTTAGGTATTTATTTTTTTTAATTCAATTTTACTGAGGTTGCTCACATACCATGCAATCATCCAAAATGCACAACCAATTGCCCGCAGTACCATCACACAGCTGTGCATCCATCACCACAATTAATTTCTTTCAATTTTTAGAACATTTTCATTACTCCAGAAAAGAAATAAAAACAAAAAAGAAAACTCAAATCCTCCCATACCCTTAGCTACCCCCTCCATTATTGACTCATAGTATTGGTATAGTACATTTGTTACTGTTGATGAAAGAATGTTAAAATAGTACTAACTATAGTACATAGCTTGCAATAGGTATATTTTTCCCTATATACCACTCTATTACTAACTTCTAGTTATAGTGTCATACATTTTTTCTAGTTCATGAAAGAGATTTCTAATATTTGTGCAGTTAATCATGGACATAGCCCACCACAAGATTTTATACATTCCCATCTTTTAACCTCCAGCTTTCCTTCTGGTGACATATATGACTCTAACGTTCCCTTTTCCACCACATTCACACACCATTCAGCACTATTAATTATTCTCACAATAACATGCTACCATCACCTCTGTCCATTTCTAAACACTTAAGTTCAACCTAGTTAAACATTCTGCTCATAATAAGCAGCCTCTGTCCATTCTTTAGCCTCGTTCTATGTCCTGGTAACTTATAATTCATGTCTATGAGTTTACATATTATAACTAGTCCATATCAGTGAAACCAGACAATATTTCTTTAGCCTCGTTCTATGTCCTGGTAACTTATAATTCATGTCTATGAGTTTACATATTATAACTAGTCCATATCAGTGAAACCAGACAATATTTGTCCTTTTGTGTCTGACTTATTTCACTCAATATAGTGCCCTCAAACTTTCTTCATCAACCCATTTTTTTAAGATGATTTTGTTCACAATGTGATTGTTCACATTCCATCCTAAGTGAACAATCTATGGTTCCCTGTATAATCATGTATTCATGCATTCACCACCATCACCACTATCTATATAAGGACATTTCCATTTCTTCCACAAAGAAGGAGGAAGAGTCAAAGTAGGTACAGAACAAAAGAACAAGAAAAAGAAAGAAAAAAATGACAGCTAAAACCCAACAAAAGGAAAGATAAAATTAAACTAATATACATTAAAAGAGTCAGAATCAGAAAACATCACCAATGCCAAGAGTCCCATACCCCTCCCTTATATCCCCCTCTTACAGGCATTTAGCTTTGGTATACTGTCCTTGTTACATTAAAGGAAGCATAATACAATGTTTCAGTTAACTGTAGTCTCTAGTTTGCATTGATTGTATTGTTTCCCCAATACCACCCCATTTTTAATGCCTTGTAAGGTTGATATTCATTTGTTCTCCCTCATATAAAAACATATTTGTACATTTTATCACAATTGTTGAGCACCCTAGGTTTCACTGAGTTATAAAGTCCCAGTCTTTATCTTTCCTCTTTCCTTCTGGTGTCCCACATGCTCCTAATCTTCCTCTTTCAACCATACTCACAGTCATCTTTGTTCAGTGTACTTACATTGTTGTGCTACCATCACCCAAAATTGTGTTCCAAACTCTCACTCCTGTCTTTTCCTATCTGTCTGTAGAACTCCCTTTAGTATTTCCTGTAGAGCAGGTATCTTGTTCACAGACTCTGTCATTGTCTATTTGTCAGAGAATATTTTAAACTCTCTCTCATATTTGAAAGGCAGTTTTGCTGGATAGAGGATTTTTGGTTGGTGGTTTTTCTCTTTCAGTATCTTAAATATATCACACCACTTCTTTCTTGACTCCATGGTTTCTACTGAGAAATCCGCGAATAGTCTTCTCAAGCTTCCTTTGTATGTGATCAATGGCTTTTTTTGCTGCTTTCAAGATTTTCTCTTCATCTTTGATGTTTGATAATCTGATTATTAACTGTCTTGGCATAAGTCTATTCAGATCTATTCTGTTTGGGGTATACGGTGCTTCTTGGATCTGTAGTTATATGTCCTTCATAAGAGATGGGAAATTTTTATTGATGATTTCCTCTATTATTGCTTCTCCCCCCTTTCCCTTCTCTTCTCTTTCTGGGACACCCATGACACATATATTCATGTGCTTCATGATGTCATTCAATTCCCTGAAACATTGCTCATATTTTTCCATCCTTTTCTCTATCTGTTCTTTTGTGTGTAGGATTTCAGGAGTATTGTTCTCCAGTTCCTGTGTGTTTTCTTCTGCCTCTTGAAATCTGATGTTGTATGTCTCCATTGCATTTTTAATCTCTTGTGTTGTGCCTTTCATTTCCATAGATTCTGCCAGTTGTTTTTTCCAACTTTTAATCTCTGCCTCATGTTCACCCAGTGTTTTCTTTATATCCTTCATCTCTTTTTCCATATCTTCCCTGAACTCATTGACTTGGTTTTTGAATTGATTTAGCATATTTCTTTGAAAATCTTTAATTTATTGTTTCATCAAAGTGAAACAGTATCTCAATGGTATCTTAATTAATTGAGGTGTAAGTTTGTTCATTTAACTGGGCCATATCTTGGTTTTCCCTAGGATAATTTTTAGTTTTCTGTTCTCTAGGCATCTGTTTCCTTGGTTACCCCAATCAGATTTTCCCAGACCAGAAGTGGTTCATATTTCAGAATGGGGCTATATTCAGTGTCAAGTTTCCCTGATGGTGTGTCTTAGAAGATTGGCAGACTTTCCTGTGAGGTCTCTGGCCTCTGTACTTTTCTTAACCTGCACAGCAGGTGGTGCCTGTCAGCCTGTTGCTCCTGACTTGTGTAAGGAGATATGGCCCCTTTAATTCTCTGCTTAGGTTTTTTCTGTTTTGACTGTTTTCCCCCAGGCCTTGGTGTCTGAGTTCTGAAAGGAGGGCCAGCACTAGAGCTGAGCCCCACCTCCTTCCTCTTAGGGAGGATACACCCCCTATGGAGCTATCTTCTGCATTTGAATTACTCCTTTGCCTCTCTGACTCTGTTAACCCCACTCCTGTCTGGGTGAGAGTGCTGCAAACTGAAAATGGCTGAGGCTCTCTCCATTGAGCCACTCATGTTGAGAGAGAGAAAAAGGGAAGAAAGCCCCCTTTCAGAGTCAGTCCATGGCCCCCTAGTTTCATCTGTCAGTCAGAGAGAGAACCCAGTCTTCTTGGCTCCCTTTCCTGGGGCACAGGCATTTTCTAGCTCTCTAAGGTCAGTCATCTTTAAAAGCCTCTGTATTTTTCCTTCTTTTTTTTAATTATTTGTTTTCATCAGCCCCACCTCCTCTCCACTGGGAGTGACCTCAGGGTACTTTGCTGCTTGTTAGGGGTTTGTCTATGTTTGTAGCTTGTATTCAGCAGTCCACATTTGTTAATTAAAACCCCAGTTGGAGCCAGGCTGAGCTATATTCACTTGCTCCAGTAATGGTGCTTTCTTCCACAGTAAGGTCTTGCAGTTTAGCCTGGCATGGGGGGTAGGGGGCTCCCAGCATGTTTCCATGGTTTTTGCTTACAGTTTTTATGCTGCAATGTCAGCCATTCCACCCAATCTAGGTTGGTGTACAATGTGTGGACAGTCATGGTTGCCCCCCCAGCAGTTGTTTCAGATTATTTACTAGTTGTTCCTGGTTGTTTATTAGTTACTCCAGGGGACTAACTAAATTCCACATCTCTCTATGCTGCCATCTTGCTCCTCCTCCTCTTTTTTTTGTTTAATTAAAGGATCTCTATGGCTATGAAAGGTAATTAGTGATTAACTTTGACAAATTACTTGCTTTCTAGGTTAAATTATGGTCCTGTTCTAGAAGACAGCTTTGAGCTTCAACCATGCCCTTTCCTGTATAGGAGATACCCTAGAGTGTTACACTGGAGAAGATGTTTCTGACTACAAGTACTCTCTACACACATCCTTTGGAGTGTTTAGGTGTCTTCTGTTACCAAACTTATTTTCAAATTGTCTGAAAATAGTAATCTGTTTATAAATAGAATAAAATATTTTATAAAATCTGTGATGAAATACAGTAGAAGTGGCAGAATAGTGACTAAAGAGTATTTTCCTTTTTTTTGGAAAAGGTTTTTAATTGAATGTTTACTGACAACCAAATCATCAGAATCTGCCTATATATGCCAGGAATACAGGAATGTAGAAAGGATTATTAAAAGAGTTAAGAAAAGTTTTTCTATTTGGTTAAAACCACTCATGACAATAATTAATGTTTTCCTCATTTACACAGGCATGGTTCTTTATCAAGACTTAATTGTCATTTTCAAAAGTCTAATCATGCTAGTAAGTATATTCTGATTTTATTTAAATTGATACACTGAACATTGATTACTGAAGCACCAAATACCAACAAACAAATGTAATTTTGAAATAAGAAAATCCATTTCAACCTGTACTAATTAGAAGATAGGGAACATCATTTCCCTAGATAGGAAATTTCATGGTTTAAGAACAGATCCACCAATGCTTATTGGCCTGTGGGCATTCCAGAGAAATATATGTATTCTCAATACCACTGGTAAGCCAAAAAGGTAACGAATAAGGAATCAGGTGAAGAGGAGAAGAAAATGTATAGTTGTCCTAAAGAAGTCAATTTTGGGAAAATAAAGTCAATTAATGCTTAACAAAAAACTTATGGTACCAATGCTTTTTTGTTCCCTCCTTTATTTATTTTTCTCTTATTTTGAAATAATTAAGTGAACAGAAAATTTCCATTTTTTTGGTGGTGGGGGTGAGGAGTGTGAGAAAATGTAGAACCCTTTATACTACTTTAAGAACACTTTTGCCAATGGTGCAATTTCTTTGGAACCAAGGGGACAACCATTATATGATTAACACAATTTTCAGCAATTCGTATGGTAATTCTGAGGTGTTGAATTATAATAGCCATATTTATTATTGAAACAAAGAAAGTTGGGAAGAAAAGATCTAGTGACTCAGACTTAATTATGAATTATCAGCTTAAATAATGCTAAAGTCTAACCACTATTTGAATTATGTGGTGACCTCTCAAGATTAGAGCAACACAATCACGAAGATTTATTTGCCCAGTTTTTATTGAAATATTGGAAATAATTTTATTGTCTGTTCTTTCATTTTAAAATGTATCATTGTCTTAAATTTTAACCTCCTTTTGAAGACCTATTACTATGCATAAGTTAAACCCATCAAATTTAATTATGATAGTAATGAATTCTGTGATAGAGGCCTATAAGAATGTAACTAACTCTACTTACGATGTCCATAATTTCATAGTTTTACAGTGTCATATTAGGATAAGAAAAAGACTGAATGTAGGAAGTATAAATTAAATGCATAAATCAGCATGAAGCTCTTTTTAAAGCTCTTTATAAAAGAACACAAATTAAGCAATTGTATAGTTGCAGTTATTTAAGAGCTTCAAGTTCTTTTATTTTTTGTGTATGGTTGTCATGGAAAATTCTCTATTGCCACAATTATCATACAGTAGAAAAATAAATGGAATGGTATGTAATTCCACACTGGGTAAAATGGCTTTATATAAATCAGCAATGTTTTTAATATCTCCTTTGGTACTTTTTATAGTTGAAATAGTAATAGTGTGTTTTCTGTTATTTGAATAGTACACTAAAAGTTAGCATAGTTTTTGGCTCCCAGACCACTTCCTTTTTGTCCATTTCTCCTCTCTGATTTTTCCCTAACCCCCTCCTCAAGGAAAACATAAAGATGGGAAGTAGGTGGTGCTTCATTTCTCTTCAACAAACCATAACATCATATCTTAGCAATTACCAGGGAAAATATTGACTGTTTTTTGACGGTCCTTTATATGACCTTTTTTACAGATCTTTTTCAACATTCAAATGCTCCCTAGAG
Source organism: Choloepus didactylus (assembly GCF_015220235.1). Lineage (NCBI taxonomy): Eukaryota > Metazoa > Chordata > Mammalia > Pilosa > Megalonychidae > Choloepus > Choloepus didactylus. The sequence continues at coordinate 180,187,080 of NC_051310.1, read as the reverse complement.
ATTCTTGAGCCAGTCAATGTTCCCTATGAAAATTTTAGTAGTTTATACTCTCCCTTTATGGGGAAAGGAATGGGGACAATTCGGCTGGTAAATAAGGAAAAATAAAAGTGAGTGCTGTAAAATTTAGAGATAGTTCAGAAGTTTAAGTCAGTAAATCATCTTGATGTGTGTGTGCATGAGAGAGAGAGAAAGAGAGAGAAGTGAAAAGAAGGGAAAACTAAAAGGATAGGATGATTAATTTACAGTTTGGAGCTTCTAATGCTACGAATAGCACAATTCCTTAGGGCAGACAATCAGTCTAAGACCTTAAAGTTTCAGAGCAATATATTCTGGGATTGCATTGCTTCCTGCATCTATTTCTTCTTCTTTCAAAGATTTACTAAGTATCTTTATTGTATTACAGGTACTGTGACAGATGTCAGAGGCATAAACATCTTCAAGGAGCTTAATCTTCAGCAGAAGTAGCAGGGTAAATTAATCAGAAAGTGGCAAAATATAATTTTATAGGTATAGTCTAGACATCTATGTGGAAAACTATAGATACAAGAAAAAAGTGTTCAGAGCATGCTGGAATGAGGCAATGAAGGACTGCATTGAAGAGAAACAGGAGTCTTAGATCTGGTTCCATAGAAAACAAAGCCTGAGGCAAAAGCTTATGATAAAAGTTTACTGGGGAGTGCAATCCTTGGGAAGGAGTGGTGAGGGGAGAGGAAATTTAAGCAGGGATTTAGGAGAACAAATAAAATGGAGTGTTGCAAAGTCAGCCATAACTTCCTGAAAAGCTATTTGCTCACTCTCATAGAGGATCTCCAGAGAGGTCCTATGAATGCTCCAAGGGACAAGAGGAAGAGGAAGGGAGACAATTTTTTCTTCTATCATCTCCCATTGGTCATGACTTGCCACCATGAGTAATAATTCTCTATCACTCCCAGGTGTGTATACTAGACACCTGTGGAGTTTTGCTACTTCTTATGCCTAAGCAGTAGAAGGATGTCTCTGGTCTGGAAGCAAGAGGGAGCAGGAGCATGTGTGGGAGGTGAGGCCATGTACAGTTGTACACACATACAAGGAAAGGATTCAAAAACAATAACTCCATGACCCCTCAGCTAGCAGCAGTGGCTGTGACAGCAGCAGTAACCCAGCCACAGTGACCATGGGGGCCACACACGTTTTTGCCAGGGCTGCTCATGCCCGACAGGCAGGCAAGCCGGCAAACTTGGTGTGATACATTAACTAAGTCTGGTACATGGTGCTTGAGGTTAGTCTTGAAAATAAATAGGTGGTCATCAAACAGTCAAGGGGCAATGTACGTGCAACCAGAGGGAGTGGAATAAGAAAAGGCATGAAAATGTGTAATGACTACAGTACTCTTAAATCTACTCATGTCTTTCCATTGATACAGCTATAACCCTGGCCCAGGTCTGGATTACCACAATAACCTTTTTATTCATCTCTTCATCAAGTTTGCCCCTTACCATTCATAGATCCAGTTTTCATTTTACAATGTAAACATGGCTGTATCCCTTCAAATCTGAAAATATCTCACTTAATTTTCATTCACTTAGGATAAAATTTCAAAACCTTGGCATGACCAGTTTTCTGGCCCCTGTCTGCATTTCCTCTTAGACCAGACTTAAAGGCTCTCTGCTTTTTTCATGTGCCAAGCTCTTTCCCATTCCTGTATTCTCAGTGCCTAGCAGAGCATCTGACACATAATACTCATGCAGTGAATGAATATGATATTGCCCTCAGGAGCTCCATTCAGCCAGAGAGGCAGACTCATGGATGTGTCAGGGGTTAGAATAAAAAAGATCTATATGACATGCTATTGAAACTAGTTCTTTTTTTGGAGGAGAAGGGGGCATTGGAAAATGCTCAGATCCTGAGCTGAAGCTCCTGTCCCATCCTCAGGGGAAACAAAGCTGCTTTCAGACTGTATCTCCATTATATCTATAATATATACCCACTCCCTAAAATCTTTTTTATGTAGCAAACTCACCCTCAAGAACCCACTGGAATATGTCCTGATAAATATATAAGACAAGGCTTCATGTTAGAATGCTTCATTTCAGAATTGTTTATTCTGCTTGTAGTGCCAGATTTATATGTTTTCATAAAAGCAGATGCCTTCATGACAAGCTACACTCTATCAAGTTTATTTGTGGTTATAATGTATGACTTAACTTTGGATGTTCCAATTGTGAATCCCAACCTACCACACTTACTACATATAGTTTATAATTTAAGGCTGGTTTTTGGCCTATAGCTAGATGAGGTCAAAAGCGTTGTCCTTTACTTCCTCTGTGGTTGTTCCTTAAAAAATATGTATTATGTTTTATTATTTTTATTATGTATTCTCTCCATGTTAAAATAGCTGTTCTCTAAAATATTTTCTTTTACAGTTTTATTAGCCCTTGTGAATCCATCTGCAAGTCTCCTGCCAAGTATGTGGCTCACATTCCTCCAGAGCTGTTTTGTTTTTTTCCTTTTTCCTTCTCAACAGTTCATTTTTTTCTGTGATCATAAGCAATGACCCAAAAGAAGAGAATCTGTTTTTTGACACTTTCTATAAATAAAAGTTCCCCCATGCTCTACTGTCCTTTTTTTATACAAAAGCATAGACTTCAAATAAAAATGAAGATACACTGGTGATCTTTTAATAAACATAAGACCTTATATTTGTATAGTCCTCTACCGTTCAATTTAAAATACATTTATATTATCTCAATACATGAATCAAATCCAGGTATTCAAAGTAACTAGAAATCAACAATAGGCTTCCCTAGGTAGTGACACATTAGACATGAACAAAAAATGAATAAAAGCAATAATGATAATCATAATCATAACAATGATGACAATAAATAGTGAACTCTGTTCCAAACACTGTTCTAGGGACTTTATATAGATTATTTCCAATCTTTAGAACTTCATATGATGTTGGTAATTAAATAATATATTCTGTTAAAATTAGTAGTTATAAACAGAGAAACCTTTAGGAAAATTTAAGTAAATATTTATTGTACAATTATGTAAGCCCATCTGCAGGTAGCAATGATGTCACATTAACCCAAGTTCCCAGAGTTTCCATGCTCATTATTTCTTACCTGTAACTGGTATCTTCGTAGTCAGTTCCACCACTAAATTGTCCTAGTTGATCTCACATCCAGCAGCATTTTTAAAAGTGTATTTGGGAGAATAGACACTCACCTTGGGTCTCTGATTACAGATGTGATGGAGATGGTGGTGGTGATACGGCACATTATCTTTATGAATGTCCTTAAATTATCCCTTCTATTACATAAGTGGATATAAATGTGAATGGGGAAACAACATGGGCATTAATGGTGTACAGATGTGGCAGTCCAGTTGTACTATTGTCTGTGACTTTATTTTCCTTTCCCTTTTCTTTTTATCTTGAAGACCTGTGAAGTCAGATGGAAGCTATTGACACAGTAATTTTTGTATGTCATCATTATTTCTGGGCAGTTAAACTAAGCATTCACTTATTATAAAACATTCCTTAATGTCTAACGGATTGTTTTCTTCTATTTATTTTGAAAAAGTCTCAAAGAAAATCAACTTTTGAAATGTACTGTCAAGACAATGGCTTTTTTAAATTTTAATTCTTATTGAAATTGTTCACATAACATACAATAATCCAAAGATCCAAATTGTACAATCAACTGCCCCAGTACCCTCACACAGCTGTGCATCCAAACCCACAATTAATTTTTGTTCTGTTTTTAGAACTGTTTCATTTCTCCAGACAAGAAATAAACACAAAGAGGTAAAAAAAAAAAAAAAAAAAAAAAAAAGAGACAGAAAAGGAAACTCAAATCCTCCCGTATCCCTAGCCACTCCCCCTCCATTGTTGACTCATAGTACTGGTCTAGCACTTTTGTTACTGTTTATGGAAGAACTTTGAAATACTACTGACTGTAGTATATAGTTTTCAATAGGTATATATTTTTCCCTATATGTCCCTCTATTATTAACTTTCAGTTGTATTGTCATACATTTGTTCTGGTTCATGGAAGAAATTTCTACTATTTGTACAGTTAATCACGGACAATGCCCACCATAGGATTCAGTTTTATACATTCCCATCTTTTGACCTCCAACTTTCCTTCTGGTGACATATATGACTCTGAGCTTCCCCTTCCCACCTCATTCACTCACCATTCAGTGAGAGAGAGAATTCTCACAATGTGCTACCATCACCTCTGTTCATTTCCAAATGTTTAAGTTCATCCTAGTTGTTCTAGTTTGCTAATGCTGCCAGAACATAAAACACCAGACATGGATTGGCTTTTATAAAAGGGGGTTTATTTGGTTACACAGTTACAGTCTTAAGGCCATAAAGTGTCCAAGGTAACATACCAGCAATTGGGTGCCTTCACTGGAGGATGGTCAATGGTGTCCAGAAAACCTCTGTTAGCTGGGAAGGCACGTGGCTGGCGCCTGCTCCAAAGTTCTGGTTTCAAAATGGCTTTCTCCCAGGACGTTCCTCTCTAGGCTGTAGTTCCTCAAAAATGTCACTCTTAGTTGCAATTGGGATATTTGTCCTCTCTCAGCTTCTCCAGAACAAGTCTGCTTTCAATGGCCGTCTTCAAACTGTCTCTCATCTGCAGCTCCTGTGCTTTCTTCAAAGTGTCCCTCTTGGTGGTAGCTTCTCTTCAAAATGTCAGTCACAGCTGCACTGAGTTCCTTTTGCTTGTCAGCTCATTTATATGGTTCCACTGATCATGGTCCACCCTGAATGGGTGGGGCCACACCTCCATGGGACTAGCTCATCAGAGTCATCACCCACAGCTGGGTGGGGCACATCTCCAAAGAAACACTCAAAGAATTACAGTCTAATCAACACTGATAACATCTGCCCACACAAGATTACATCAAAGATAATGTCATTTGGGGGCACATAATACATTCAAACTGGCACACTAGTTAAACATTCCACTTATACTAAGCAGCTGCTTCCCATGATTTAACCTCATTCTGTATCTTGGTAACTTATATTTCAAGTCTATGAGTTTACATATTATATTAGTTCCTATCAGTGAGACCCTGCAATATTTGTCTTATGTGTCTGGCTTATTTCACTCAGTATATTGCCCTCAAGGTTTTGTCATCAACCCATTTTTTTTTAAGATGGTTTTGTTCACATGCCATACATTCCAACCTAAGTAAACAATTGATGGTTCCCTTTATAGTCATGTATTTATGTGTTCACCACCCTCACCACTATCTCTATAAAGGCATCTACATTTCTTCCACAAAGCAGGAGGAAGAGTCAAAGAAGGTAGAGAGGCAAAAGAAAAAGAAAAAAGAAAGAGGGGGAAAAATATGACAGCTAGGAAGCAGCAAAAGGAAAGATAACCTTAAATCAAAGTAGAATAAAGTCAGACAACACCATCAATATCAAGTGTCTCAAACCCCTCCCCTCTCCCCACCTCTTATCTGCATTTACCTTGGTATATCGCCTTTGTTACATTAAAGGGAGCATAACACAATAATTCTGTTAATTATAGTCTCTAGTTCACATTGAAGGTTGACATTTGTTTGTTCTCCCTCATGAAAGAACATATTTGTACATTTTATCACAATTGTTGAACACTCTAGGTTTCAATGAGTTATACAGTCTCAGTCTTTATCTTTCCTCCTTTCTTCTGGTGTCCCACATGCTCCTAATCTTCGTCTCTCAACCATATTCATAGTTATCTTTGTTCAGTGTATTTACATTGCTGTGCTACCATCTCCCAAAACCTCTCACTCCTGTCTTTTCCTATCACTCTGTAGTGCTCCCTTTAGTATTTCCTTATAGGGTGGGTGTCTTGTTCACAAAGTCTCTCACTGTCTGTTTGTTGGAAAATATTTTGAGCTCTCCCTCATATTTGAAGGACAGTTTTGCTGGATATAGGATTCTTGGTTGGCGGTTTTTCTCTTTCAGTATCTGAAATATATCACACCTCTTCCTTCCTGCCTCCATGGTTTTTGCTGAGAGATCCTCACATAGTCTTATTAAGCTTCCTTTGTATGTTATGTATCACTTTTCTCTTGCTGCTTTCAGGATTCTCTCTTTGTCTTTGATGTTTGAAAATCTGATTATTAAGTGTTTTGGCATAGGCCTATTCAGATCTATTCTTGGATTTGTAATTTTATGTCTTTTATAAGAGATGGGAAATTTTCATGATTATTTCCTCTATTATTGCTTCCACCCTTTTCCCCTTCTCTTCTCCTTCCGGGACACCAATGATATGTACATTCTTATATTTCATTTTGTCCTTAAGTTCTCAGAGGCATTTCTCATATTTTTCCAATCTTTTCTCCATCTGCTCCTTTGCATGTAGGCTTTCACGTGTTTTGTTCTCCAGTTCCTGAGTGTTTTCTTCTGCCTCTTGAGATCTGCTGTTGTATGTTTCCATTGTGTCTTTCATCTCTTGTGTTGTGCCTTTCATTTCCATAGATTCTGCCAGTTGTTTTTTGAACTTTCAATTTCTGCCTTATGTGTGCCCAGTGTTTTCTTTATAGCCTTTATCTCTTTTGCCATATCTTCTCTAAATGTTTTGAATTGATTTAGCATTAGTTGTTTAAATTCCTATATCTCAGTTAAGTATAAGTTTGTTCCTTTGACTGGGCCATAACTTCATTTTTCTTAGTGTAGGTTGTAGTTTTCTGTTCTCTAGGCATCTGACCTCCTAGACCACCCCAATCAGGTTTTCCCAGACAAGAACAATCTCAGGTTACAGAAGGAGAAAATATTCAATATTTGTTTTCCCTTATGGTGTGTCTTAGAGGACTGACACACCCTGTGCTTTTCTGCCCAGCAGATGGCAACTGTCAGCCTGTCGCAGGCTGGTGTAAGGGGGTGTGGCCCATGGCTCTCCTCCCCCAGGCTCTGGGGTCTGGTTCTGAATGTAAGGCAGGTAGTAGAGCTGGGTCCCTCCTCTTTCCTCTTGGGAAGATATACCCCCTAGAGAGAGGTCATTTGTATATAGATTCTTTGTTTCTCTGACTCTGCTATCTCCACCCTTGTCTGGGTCAGAGTGCTGAGATTTTAAAATGGCTGAGGCTTTGTTTACTGCAAAGCCCTGCAAGCTGAAAATGGCTGAGGCTTTCTCCACTGAGATGCTCAGGTTGACAGAGGGAGAAAGGGACAGAAAGCTCCAAGATTCACCCATCAGGCAGAGATGGCACCCAATCTTGTGGGCTCCCCATTTTGAGACAGGTATGTCCCCTGACTCTCCCAAGGTCATTCATCACCAAAAGCCTCTGTCTGCTGTTGGGGATTCACAGTCTATATTGAGCGGTTAATATTAAAACCCCAGTTAGAGCTGGGCTGATGTACACTTGCTTGTTCAAAGTTCTGCTCTTTAGCACTGTGAGTCTTCCATGAGGGAGGGGCTCTTGGCTCTTGGTGCAGGTCTGCAGTCTTCACTTACAGATTTTATGCTGCAATCTCAGGCATTCCTCCCAATTCAGTTTGGTGTATGATGAGTGGACAGTCACTTTTGTCTCCCTGCAGTTATTCCAGGTTATTTAGTATTTTTTCTGTCATTTATGAATTGCTCCAGGGGCAGTAACTGACTTCCACTCCTCTCTATGCTGCCTTCTTAGCTATCCCTAAGACAATGGCTTTTGAAATATCTGATTTCAAGTCACAATTTAAAGGAATAATGAGTTAAACCATTTTGCACTGCCAGTTACTTTTCTTATTTCCCCTCAAAATGAACTAATGAGGAATAAAAATATTCTTCAACCTGAAGTAGAAAATTAAATAAAAGAAAAATAAATAAATAAGTCGTCTGCCTAGCATTACTCCATAATATATTGGTACTGCCAGGACTAGAACTCAGGTCATTTGTCTTCAAATTGCACACTCTGTCTGGTAGTCAGGGATCTTGCCCTTTATCCTTTAATGACTACCAATTGGACTAGTTACCCAAAATAGACCTCAGTATTTGGCTCTACTAGGAATGTGCATAACTCCTCTGTTGTCTTAATTCACATATTTTTTTTTAAATACTTAAAAAACAAATTAAATGGCAGCTCTTTTAGTCAACATGTATGTTAATTCCCAACAAAAAACTATTTCCCAAGTAACCCTCTTTAATATCATCAGGTATTGGTAGAATTCTAAGTTATGTGAATAAACTATTTCAGAAATAATTTTAATTATATATTTTTAACCAGAAATTTTTACATTCCTGCCAGATTTTCACATTCCATCTCCTGGATAATATCTTGTGCAAATAAAAATTTCCAATTCAATCTTTCAGTTTCTTAGCAAATCATGAAAACTCCTATTACCTAAAAATTGATATTCATGGGAAATTACATGAAAGATGTAGTATTCCTTAAGATAAAGATAAATTTAACCATCTAAATGAAATCTAAAAATAAAAAGCAGAATTTCTCACATAGTTGGAGATTAATAAATGCTTATTTAATTATATTTAATTCAATAATATAAAATTAAATTGTAATGACTTAAGGGGAAGTATAGTTTAACTTAAATCATTAAGTTTTCTGGTAGCTTGTTAAGGAGCAAAAACTCATTGAATAGTCATCACAGCTGTTTTGCTCACTGTTATACTCCTTTCACTTCTCTCAGTGTACAACCTTTAATAGAAACAACTGTTTAAAAAATGGACTAATATGTAACTGAAGGGCTAGCACTAGAGCTTTTTTTTATTGTCCTTTTCTTTATATTTTCCATTCCAATATAAACTAATAGTTCAGAAATCTAGTACCTTTTTTTTTTCACTTGAATCTGAAATAATACATTTATCCAGTCAATTCAGGATAACACAAAGTCCCATAAATGAAGAAATTTAATAAATTGTTTAACATTCATGCCACAGAATTTACCACCTTACTTATTTAGATACCAAATTAATTAATTTAATTGTTTTTCTTTGATATGCTACTCTTAGACAAAACACTATTAGACTTTGAAACTATTCTTGATGCTTAAGTTCTTAATAAATTATTTCCTGAAAATGTATTAAATCCTAAAAACTAAATTAATGGTAAAACCACATAGATAGCCATTAAATTCTATTCATTTAAACCTATTCATTGCAGGTATATAAGTTGTCCAATCAATCAGGTTAATTATGGATTCAATTTTTAATTTTCTTGGGTCATTAGTAGCTCCTGTACATTATAAATTAGTTACATACCTGAATATAAATTTTGTATACATTTACTTATACCCTGTGCTGATGTGGAATTTCATGTAAGTGTATTGTTGGTAACATATAACTTGTTGAAAAATAAATTGTGTATATCATAAATCAATTGATGATTTCCACTTAAATATTTGTTGATTATTTTTAAGGTATATTGTACTTAAGTGTTTTCCTGGAAAGTCTAATGCAATTTGAGTAATCAAAATATCACCTTATATATACAAAAACATGTTTGCATTTAAAACTTGATTCCTTAATAATTGTCTTCATTTGCCTGAGCTATTATCACAAACACCACACAGTGGGTTGGCTTAAACAACAAGAATTTATTGGCTCCAAAATCTAGATATCAACAAGGCTTGTTTTCTCTTTGAAGACTGTAGCTGACTTGTTGGTCATGGCTGAAGGCAATCCTTGGGGTTCCTTGGCTTTCCTGTCACATGATGATATCTTCTCCTTTTTCTGGTTTCCCTTATTTCCAGTCCTTTTTATAAGGCCTCCAGTAATCCAGATTAAGATCCACTCTTATTCTTGAGCCAAATCCTAATTAAATAAAAATAATAACTTCAGAAGGGCCTATTTACAAAGCATTTATGCTCATAGAGGTATCGATTAAGATTAAGAGCATTTGTTTGTTGGGGTACATAGCTCAACCTACCACCACAATAATTGTGTAGTTTAAGGTAGGCTTAGTTTTTTGGCAATTTTGAAAAAAAGTCCAATTGAACTTTCTTGGGAATAAGGGTAAAACTATGTTAGTTGGCCCTTATTATGTTCCAAGAAGTTTGACTTTGAGTTTAGTCACTTAATTCTCTCAAAAGGCTATAAGGTTATAGTAACTGTTCAATGAATGTTGTTAGTTATTATGTGCCAATCTCTCTTCTAATTGCTTTTGAATATATAAGCTTATGTATACTCACCACAATGCTATGAGGTAGGTATTACTTTTATTCCCATTGTTCAGATGAAAAAAAAAAAGGCAAAACAAGTTAGGCTAAGTTACTTTTTCAGGGTCACACTGAGAGCTATTTCAATCTCAAACCTGAATGCTTAATCAATAAGCTATAGCTGTCTCAGTCATGTATAAACAAATGAAAATTGTGTCTTAATCTTGCTCAAACAGCATGGTAGAATGGAAAGAGCATAGCTTTAGTGGCAGACAGACATGAGTTTGTGTCCTGACCCTACACAATTTAATTAACCTGTCTGAGCCTCCATTTCCCTATCTATATAATACAGAATTATTCTGAGAACTAGAGAAACTACCTAAAAGGCGGGCAGTGTTTTGTAAAGATCTCTTTTTATCAATGCTAAAACATATAATTGTTCTAATGAGTAGTTAATTGATTTGGGATATTAAGAAAAATATGTCATTTCAGTGAAAACAGATTGGATATGGGTTCAGAAAATACCATTTTCATTGCAGAGGAAAAGTCATTTCATTTTCTTGCTCATACAAAATCTAAGGTTTCCAAAGGGTGTGTTTGAATATAGCCAATGTAATAACTGTCTCAAGATATCGAGAACATCTTTGACAAAGTCCATGAATAAATACCTGACAATGGAAAAAGACTTAGTGTTCCCAGTACCAATAAGCTATATGGCTTTCTTTATTCTTGAATAAGAAATGTTTGACTGTATTTATTTTATCTGCATCATTTAAACACAGATGCTTTTAGTATTTAAATAACTAAAATATTCTTGCTTTCTTAAGTTAAACCTTTCTTCTTTCCAAGGGTCAAAATGAAAATCTCAGATTCAATAGGGATAATCAGACTAGCATAGTTTTAACTTTAGTACCATCTTCTAGATTTTAGAAACCCAAGGCTGGGTAGTCTTCAATACTTGCAGGGTTGAGATCCAGGATGTTTTGCATTTGAGAACTCCTTTTAAAATGTATCCCCAACATGACCCTTTTATCTCCATTAGACTATAAGATTTGCAAAGGTTGGGACAATGTCTCTCTTTTACAAAAATGAATCAATAGGGTCTAGAAATATTCCAGGTCCTTGATATCATATTCCTAAATGCACTAAGATTTCTATCATCTTTATTTTAATCTCATTTTTATCAACTCTAATCTTCTTAAAAATCTTCTAAATTCACTGCTTTCCCTTTCTTATAACTTGCTACCTCTGTGCACATCTTCTTAGGGCCCTACCCCGGAGTAATTCTGTAAAACTGGCCAATGATTAAGTGGTGGATTAAATTATCATTTGGAAAAAAATATTTTTTTTGATACTGGTTTTTTTAAAGCAATCAAAATCTCAGTAACTAATTATGTAAAAATCTTTCTCCTTACCCTTAAATTTTGTATGCAATTTACTTAGACGTCTTCTTGTTCTGGAATATAGAAATTGCTATGTCATTTTTGAAGTATAATGAGTATATGATTTTGATCTTTATGAAGTATTTGCATAGCCTAAATCTCCTTTTTATATGAAACTATAGACATGGTTAATGTTTTACTAACCATGTCTAAGATAATGACATGTAGCACATGATTGATTTAAAACAAAAATAATTCTTGTTCTTTTAATACATTTTGAACAATGCATAAGGTTTTATGTTGACTCCATTTATGTCTTGCTCATTTTTTTCTGTTTTAACTATTTAACACAAATTAGAATTTTTTCTATAAAATGAACATTTAAAATAATCAAATTATCATTTTTCATTTAAAAGAATGCATGAGAATTCTCCTTACAAGTATTTGAAAAAATGGTTGAATTTAATATAATTCCATAATGACATCAGTAGAAAGCATCATAGACCAATAGTTCTCAAATATTGCTATACATCAGAATCACCTGAGGGCTCTACTAAAAATGCAAATACATGAGTCCAACCTAAGACCTGCTAAATAAAATATCTATAGGATAATCCTTGGGCATCCATATTTTTACCACAGATTTCAGGTGATTCTGATACACAACAAAATTCAGAAATTACTACTTGTGGTAGATTTACTATGTACCCCAATTTAGACTTTTTTTAATCGTAATCATTATTCCTGTGGGTATGTACCCATTGCACACTTGAAGATGTTACTTTTAATTAAGATGTGGTCCAGATGAATGGAGTCGGGTCTTAGTCTGGATAAATGGAGTCAGTCCTTTATAGGCAGAAGAAATTCAGACATAATCAGAGAAAGCTACAGGGAGCAGCCAGAAGGCAACAGAACCAGAAAAGAAAGGAGAGGGCATCTCCACGTGACATGAAGCAGGTCTACGAGTCACGGAACCCCAAGGGTCACCAGGATCACTGGCAGCCAGCACCAGAATGTTAATGACTTTGGGGAGAAAGTATCCCCTTGATGACACTTTGATTTTGAACCAATTTCAAGGCCATGAGCCAGTAAATACCCATTGTTTAAGCCAGCCCATTTTATGGTATTTGTGATTTTGTGATAGTAGCTCAGGAAACTGCAAAAACTGTATTTACCCTGTATGAAGGTTAAGACTATACTGAAGCTTCAGCTAGCCTGCTAGTAATATTTTACAAATATATAAATTACATGCAAGTTATCATTTTCATGATCATTCAGTCTTTAAATTGTATTCTCTCTCTCTTTTCTCTCTCTCTCTCTCTCTCTCTCTCTCTCTGTCTCTCTCTCTCTCACACACACACGCTTTAAATTAGACTGTCTCAGAAAATGCATTTAGGTAAACCAATGTATTCCAATTTTGTGTATATATTCTCCCAGTAGAGTGTGGTAGAGTGCCTTATCTTTCCCATTTCTTCATTCCTTCTGTATCTATACTATTTTTCATGTGATTTTCCAGTTTATTCCAGAAGAGGTAGTATAAATGTCTCTACCCAGCTGATGTTTGGATCAGACATGTGATTAACTTTGGCTGATGTAACATGGGCAGACATGATGGCTTGCCAATTCCCAGCCTAGGCCTTGAGAGACATTTTGTGCTCTGTTTGTCCCTACCCACTTCTGCAGGATCATACCACTAACAGTGACTCCTTCTTCTTAGACCCCAGAAAGATATATATGAGATATAAGAGACATCACAGCCAACCCAAAGATCCATGAATGTACATAAAAGCTTACAGTTCTACACCACTGAGATTTTGTGGTTTTTCACTTTGTAAAACCATGCTGGGTAGAAGTAACTGATACATATATTTGGGATAGTATATTTAGGGTCTAATATGCAATGACAAATAAAATTCAAATAATCCCACTCAAACAACTTAGTCATATATTTAAACTATTTTTAATGTATCAATATTGGCAAATGCATTCAATATCAAAGAATTAAAGATGTCTGTAATCTATAAAATGAGCCATTTTTTCTGTTTCTTGTTTAACTCTGTATTTCTGGCACTTAGCATAGGATTGGGTACAGGGCTGGCACTCAAATATATGTTTAATGATTAGATGAAAGGCAGATTGAATGACTTGAACTGAAGAATTTATCTGATTTCTAAAAACAAAATATTTTATTTCTGAAAAATAGATATTAAATATATCTATGATTTCAAAAAAATATGATCTTGTGCCATTCATGATCATTTTTTTAGTTCTCAACAAAATGAGAAATAAGAGCAATTAAGTTTCTAATATTTTTATCTTGTTAACTTTGTAATATTAAAATGAATACTTCCAAAATGAAATATGTAAATGCCATTTGTAATTAACTTATTTTCTAGAGTATAAAGAACTGTGTTAGAATTTATTCATTATCAATTGCACTAATACTTTATTTTTGTCATTTTGATAGTCAGTGAACCACAAATTCTAGGTGAATGGCATTTGAAGTTTATGTAACAGTACATCAAATGTGATTACTTCTGTTAATGATTTATGTGGTGTTGAATGTAAATATCTCATAACAACAAGATTTAGATCATTACATTCCAGGCAGGTTTAGTCCACAAACCTTACTAGCAATCTCATGTATTGTTTTTTGTAGACCCTTGGATTTATTTGCGTATGTTTGATTTTTTACTGTGCCAGTGGCAAAGTTCAAATCATTGATTGGCATTATAAAAAAGCATGGTAGAATATTATGTCCTTAGTAGCTCAGAGTGGAAAAATAAACATGTTGTAATGCACAGCAAGTTGCTAAATTTTAATGGCTTTTCCTTTGTTTTGATCTACTAAATCAAAGTACAAATACAAAGTGAGTTGGAATGTGATTTTCTTCAATTTAAGATTTGGACTCACTCTCTGATAACACCCTGATTATTAACCAACTCCTTTATCCTTTTGTTTTTCTCTCCAATATATAGCTCTCATTAATTGTGATCTTTCTCACTCTTATCATGGCTTTTGAAATTCTCTCCAAAGTAAACAGCTCCCTTTGATACTCATGACTTTAGAAAAGGAACCAAATGTCTTATGGCCCCCTCTTCCACTAGACCCATGTCTTCAAAGAAAAATCATTTCTAGTGATTTGCATCCTGATACACTTTTAGCATCTTTCTCATTGGCACCATCTAGTAAACACCATAACATTCTTCCACTTCCTTCAATGATTTTAGCTCATAGACCACAATTTTCTCATTCAACTCATCCTCTACTATAATTTTCTAAGTTGTAAAAATGCACATGGAAAGCCCTTCTAAAATTCTGGTCTCACTCTCCCTTGACATTCTAAATTACAATAGTCTTCAAGGAGCCTTAGGAAACCAACAACTAACTAAGAATAAAATGTACATTTATTCAGAAATGTCCTACTTCCTATATGTTCAATTCTCAAATTATTTTTCTCACTGCATACTTATGCCTCTCCATCATTTTCATTCCCATTGATTTTACTCATGGTGACCTTTATTAAATTGACTTTTACAGATATCAGTGATTTTCCATCTAATTGCAGCTCTCACTTAGACTTTACCCAGCCTAATATCTATGGTCGGCCACAACAGTGTACTCATCACTCTAGATTTTCTCATCTCTCTTTCCTCCTGTACTTTGTCTCTTCCAATTGTTCAGTTTGGGAGAACTTCACTATCTATTTTGGTATGGAAAATCACAGTTATTTTCTGTAGGTGGAAAAATGTTCTGATTTGAATCTATCTCCAGCTAATATTATATAATGTAATATGATCCTTCTAGGTTATATAGCAGGTTTCATTCTATAACTTTTATTACTAATCTCATTTTCTACAATGACTATGACACATTGTAATATTTCTCATTTCAACATCTAGTGCTGCTACTACACCTTTTGTTTGCGTTGATTACCTTATCCCCTAATTCAATAGGAAAATCAGCAAAATTAAGTGTTTTTGTGAGTTCTCTTAACTTCCTTCCTTGGTCATCTTAAGCACCAGGTACCACGGTTTCTAATGCTTTTAAGGAAGATTTTAAGCCACTTGCTCAAACGTATTCTACCCAGTTAATATTCTTCTAGGTTATAAATCTGTCAGTTGACCTGATAATGACCATTTCTCCTCAAATACAGTTCTCAGTGCCAATGCCCTGACCAGTTGCCTTCACTAGGGATAGGATAGTTCTCTCACTCCCACCTTCATTACTTGATTGCCTGAACAAACTGTTTTCACCAGGTCACCTGAACTGCATCTCTTCTAGCTGAAGAAAAGATCCAGTAGAATATCAGTCCTCAGTGTTTGCTCTATTAATTTTTGGAGATGGTCTTAGATCATCCCAAAGATCATAAGGAAAAGTCTAAAGATAGAAATGATGAACACGCACTTACTTCTAACACCCATAACCCAGGATGAAGGAAACCAGGAAAGTATTCTCTTCTAAAGTGGAAGCAGTGTAATTGAAGAGAATATCAGGAGTTACTTAAAATATATAATCATTAGTGTGGCTGAACACTGCCAACTCATAAAACAAAACAAAGTGTGTAACTAATCAGGCCCAGAGACAATCTTGACATTGAGAATTATTTTATAAAATGTTTATAAAATAGCTATTATATTTTGACCTCAATTGCCCCACAGTCTCTCTGAGGCAGGGGCTCTTTGTGTCATGTGCATTGGCTGGATCAATAGTAAATGGCACCATCTAAGATCAATTTCAGGTATATAGTATTGCTGAAAGACGGTAACCCTTTTTTATTAATTTTTTTTCTTCACTGCTTGGTTTCTAAATTTCATATCATTTCTCAGGGACTTAGTGTCCTCATCTTAGAAGATGGGGGAACTAATATAAACCACTTCATAATGCTCTTGGGAGAATCAGATGAGTTAACACATGGAACATGCTTTATAATGGTGCCTATCACCTTGCACACAGACACACAAAAACTGTTAGTGATTGTAACAAAACCTGTTAACGATAGTAGATGATTACTCACTAAATATTTCTTTGCAATTTAACTTCTGGCTCCTCCTGCCACTGCTATCTAAACCTAATCAACCAGCTCCTGACAACATAATTCAAAGAACTTACTTTAGTCTTTTATTCCTGATTATTTGAAGCCTTTGCTGCTCCTAACCAGCTCATCCTACCTATGAAATTGCTCTGTGGATTTCTGCATCACCACAATATAATGGTGTCTTTTTGCCTCTCTGACTCTTATGATTTCCTGATGCTCATTCTCTTAAAGTCTGTTTGTTAACTTGCTCTCCGCCTAAATGCTCTCCCACACAATTTTATATCCAGTGGATTTGTAGGTCTGATTAGCCTATAACAAACTTCCCTTTGGCCACCCTGCAAGGCAGTCCTGATTTGTAATCTTTACAGACAGCTCACCACAAACCAAAATGTGGTAATGGACTTTTCCTCTAAATATTGACTCACCTTACCTCTCTTCTTTCTCAGCTCAATATTCAGCTCACATGCTATCTCCACCAAACATTCTCTGTATGCCTACTTCTCTACAGAATGTCCTTTATTTTTGACCCTCAAATATTATTTTTTCCTAGTCTGATCAAATCATATGTTTACTATTTTATCATATTAATTTGAATATTTGCCTCTTTCCTCTTCAGAGTGGCAATTCGATAGCCAGAGGATGTACTTTACCATTGTATGCCTTTCAGATCCTAGCAGAAGGCGTATGATCTGACAGACACAAATACAATTTGGTTGGATTGACTAAATTAGGCACAAATACATCTGACTGAAATAATGATAATGTGGTAAAGGCCTGGGGAGATCTCTGTGACCCATGCTATAAATCCAGTTGAGACTACTGGTGAACATTTGTGGCTCTGGGAAGGATTGCAGTATGCAGCAACATGTGGATGAAAATATTTTGTTTTTGCGCATTGTGTCTAAGAGGCAAAAGTTCCACCTCTCCCACCCCCTCCCAATGTGAAATAAGGCCATCTTCCTCAGCCAAAAACCATAAACCAGGGAAGTGTCCTCTTTATAATCACTTTCTCACCAGCCTTTCCTTTAATGTTGCACAACCCTATTCTTTCTAATAATTCTTGACTAAATACATTAATTTTCATTTATTTCCTCAAAGTTATACATACATATAGTTTAAAGAGTCTCATGATTTTCCATAGCATGTTGCAGGGATGGGCTACTGCCCTCAAATATCCACATTTCTTCAGCTATCTTCTCTGGTTTCCTGCCATTTTAACTCTTAGCAACTGGGAAAACCTTTATTGCATTATGAAATCACCTAATCACTTAAAAGGAGATTATATTATAGTCAGCATTTTAAAGTATTTGGTAACAAAAGGTTTTTTCTTGATAGTATGCTAAAATTTATATTAAATTGCTAAAATTTTTGCATATTGCTAAAATTTACATTAAATTGTCTTTCTAGAAATTTCAGGTTAAGAGTTTAAATATGATTTTAATTTCTTTTGTGTTCATTTTCTAAAAGTTGAACTAGATATTAAAACAAATTTTTTGAATATAAATGTAGTTCACATATTCACTTGACAACTATGTATCAGGTGAGCACCCTGTACCAAGCCTGATTCTAGTTGCAGAGTATTATGTAGCCATAAAAATAAAGTTCTGATAAATGTTACAGTTATCAGTGAACCTGGAAAATATTATGCTAAGTGGAAGAAGACAGACAACAAAAGGTCATATATCATAGGATTCCATTTACATGATGTATTAAGAGTAAGTATATCCATAGAGAGAAAGTACAGCTTGGTGGTTACCAAGCATGGGGATGGGATACAATTACTTCATGGGTACAAACAGAGTTGTTTTCAGGGTGATGAAAATGTTTTGGAACTGGTTAGAGGAGGTGGTTGCACAACACTGTGAATACACTAAATGCCACTGTATTTTTCTCCTTAATATGGTTAATTTTGTGTGAATTTTGCCTCAATATAGGAAAAATCCAAGTTACAATATTTAATTTTTATGTAACTGTTTGATTTTTTGTTGACATTATTTGTTACCTCTTATTTGAAATTATTTGTTGACATCAGTTTGGCCCAGGGTATCTATTTACTTTTATGAATTTTGGAATAAATCTGGATTTTTAAAAATGGAAAATTTTATTTTTGAAATAATTCAATTGGTAGGTTGGAATCTTTTTTTAAATTTGATTTTACTAACTGAACTTTATGGAATTTAGTGCTCAAATATTGACATTTAATAAGTTTGAGTAAAATCACTTATAATTTCATATTCTAGCAATAAAAATGATAGAATGTAAACTATTTTGGCTACTTTACACCTGATATACTGTGAAATACAAGAGTGAATGCAATAGTAAAATAAATATATATTAATTAATTCAGAATATTTCACAAATCCTAATGCGTTATTAGGACTGAAAATGTTAATTGGAAAATATTTATGTTGCTAATTAAGTGTTGGTACTCAAAATCCCATTTTAAAAATCTAATCAGCATAATTTGGTATTTGGCTTAGAATAATTTCATAAGTCATTTTTAACTTCTAACTTTTAACTCTTTCTTTCCTGCCTTGCAGACATTGCTGGTACTCAGAGTTACTCCTGCCACATTGATTGAAAAAAATGCTTCTTCATCTTCATATTCCTATTCCTATTTCATATGACCCTCATAATTTTCTATTGATATTTATAGTTAGATAATTAGAATGATTGGTGTAAGCACATTGTCATATAGTTCTGTCATCTTATGTAACACTTCGTGACACCTTAAGTATTTATCAGAACACAAAGAAGATTCAAATATTGCAAATGATCTACTCATTCATGCAATTTTCTGAATGAGACTGATTTGCCAGACACTAGCCTGCATTAAATGTGCCTGGGTTAATAGGTGGGGACAATTTTGTTAGAACTCTTGTATGGTTAGCAAATGAGACTTTTATTCTGAGGCACAAATAATTTGAATGGGTTACTTCATGAATATATATTTTATTTGAGTTGATTATATTGATATCATTTTGGAAAAATTATGTAAAAGACTGAAAATCAGGGTCAAGATACTGATAAAGAAACTTCTCTATTTCACTGGTTCCTATGAAAGATGAACATGAGATCAACTCAATTATGGTGAGAGGGAGAGCAGGAAGTTGGTCTAGGAAAAAGTTGAAAATCAGATTATAGGGCTTCATTGTTGTTTGGATGCACAGTATACAGAGAAGGAAGAATTTAGAATGGCTTTCGATTTCTAGCTTTGGTTACTGGATCCATGGTGGGGTGTTTTTCAGAGGTATAGAATCAGGAAGTGAAGCTCAAGTTTTGGAAGGGTAGGAAAATTAGATTTGATATAGAACAGTCAACTGTTTGGAGATATTTGTCAGGTTGCAGAATAAATAGGTCTAGAATTTGAGACAAACATCTGAGTTGAAAATAAATGAGAATCATAAGGGTTTAGGAGATGCCACTGATTATCTTGAGAAAAACCATTGCTTATTTAGTTCTCAATGTAAATTTTACCTGTAGTTTCAGTTTTTATCATCCCCTCTTGATATTCTACCACATTATATTTATCTTAGATGGTTTCTCCCTTGTTTTAGCAAATAAAATAAGATTTTACTAAGCTTCAAAAGCTTCAAGGGGAAACTCATTGTGCTGGTTTGAATCTGTTATGTACATCATAAAGGACTATGTTCTTTTAATCAACACTTTTGTGGGGACAGAACTATTGTGGGTGGGATTTTTTGATTTGGTTATTTCTGTGGAGATATGACCCAATCCATTCAAGGTGGGTCTTAATTAGTTTACTGGAGTCCTTAAGAGAGCTCAGGGAGAAAGAGAAAGCTCAGAGCTTACACAGACCCAGGCACTTGGAGATGCAGACAGAAAGACATTTGGAGATATTAAGCTACGAGATGAAGCCCAGAATTTGTCCAGTAGAAGTTAAGTGAAAACCCACAGATACTTAAAGGGAAAGCCACTGGAATAAGAAGCTGAAAACAACACAACCTGGGAGCAAAGGACCAGAAGATGCCAGCCACATGCCTTCCCAGCAGACAGAGGTGTTCCAGATGCCATTGGCTTTTACTCAGTGAAGTTATTGTCCTGTTGATGCTTTAATTGGGGCATTTTCATAGCCTTAAAACTGTGAATTTTTGAACCCCTTTGTAAAAGCCAATCCATTTCTGGTATATTGCATTTTGGCAGCTTTAGCAAACCAAAAACTCATTAGTAAGTGCAAAGATGTTTTAGTTTGTGACAATTAAACTCAGAATCTAATATTTTAATTTTATGTTGGACTCTAGCCAAATCATGATTTTTTCACCATCATTTATTGTTTATTAGGGGTATTTGGTTAGGAATCGATTAATGACAACTTTTGGGAGGAGTTTCATATGGAAATCATTAATTCACACAAGGCAGACACCTATCCAATTGTCTCCCATTTATATTTACTGGTAAAGTTAGTGATTTAATTTAATAATATTGAAACATCCTGTGCAAAATTCTGAGGAGACTTTGATAAAAAAGGAATGATCCACGTCTTTCAGAAATATCAGTATTTCCTTTTTTTGGATTCTATGTCACTTTTATTTTGAAATATACTAAAGCATAATAATACAAAAGTTGAAGGAAAAAATAAGAAAGAATGTATTTGATTCTAGGTTAGAGAACACAGGACTATATGGTGACTAACCATTATTATAACAATTGATTTAAATTGTTAATGGCTGCTCTTGGTTTAACATATGTTATTGAAGCTTTAAATTTTATAACTGTTCCCCAGAAACCAGAAATAGTTTTAAATTGAAACCCAAAAGAAGAAACCGAAATATTTATCTGTCTTATATTATATTTGAGTTTAGAGATCATCTTTAGTATCACTTAGTGTCATTTTATAAATGTGAAAACTAATTTCCAAGATGTTAAAATAAATCAACTGAGAATTAGAGAGTTCCAGTGGACTGACATAAGAAATTTCTGTAGGTCTTCCCTCTCTATCCCACTCCCATGGTGTGACTTTCACTGGCTTATGTGGAACTTTCCAAAGAAAGGCAAAGATTAGGCTAAAATCCAGGGACCTTTATTTGTTCAGACATGGCCAATGTGATTCCCTTTCTTGGGAAACTGGAACAAACACTGAGAGGGAAAAAGCATGCTCACTCCACATAACTGGGCACATAACATGCAAACTTGACAGCTGTTGATGGTCATATTTTCCAAGATGCTGATGGTAGAAACAAAATGATCAAATATGCAGTTGCAAGCAGATAAAGAAATGAGAGACAAGGGGAAGAGATCAAGTTCTTGGTTTCCTACATATAAATATACGTATAATTGATCTGAAGAAACATGCGCTTATCTCTTCTTTAAGATATATAAAATTATGGTTCAATTTCAAGCTTCCTGATTCCTGTTAACCAAACACTGATTTTGGTATGTAATTTGCATTTATATTTGCAAAATACCTAATAAACCATTTTACTTTTATTCCAAAGATGGAAGGAAAGTCTTTCCACACTCCCTTTTTCTTTCTTCATTTTTTATATTGTATAGGATTTTGGTTGCAAAAATGAATGCATTAAAATACTATAATGCCTCACCAATATGGACTAACTACAATGTGAAGACTCAGAATTGAATCTTAGAGCCACCCTAACAGGGAAATGATTATTGTAATGGTCCCTAGATTGTAAGTTCTTACAGTAGTCAAATCTATTCCTGAATTGTAATGGCTATCTCCAAACTCTGAGATGCTGATCCCTTGGTGTATAACCTGATTGGTCTCTGGAACATTGGGTATTTGTGTGACACCTGAACCTCAGAGCTAGAGCTCAGCAGATATGAATGTCAGTGTTAATGCATACAGCAACTGTTAAAAAAAAAAGCTGAAAAAGAACCCAGACTTCAATTAGAGATATGAATGAAGCAGATCTGGTCAAGACTAGGGCAAATCAGGCCAAAGGGTAGAGGCTGAAACTGACCGTGTGTTAAAACTTCAATTTCCATGTGAGACCAAGGGAAGAAATGTTTTTTTTGGTGTAGGACCTATATTTTCTAAACAATAAAGCTCCTACAGTCAGTTTGTTCAAACGCCACAATTACATGGAACTTTGAATAGGAAGTGAGACATGGCAGGTCTGTATAGGTTAGAGTGAAATGGAAACATACCCCAAAGTAATTTCGGTGGAGAATAAAAATATATATTTGGGGCCCCCTGAGGACCTGGGGGAGGATGCAGAGGTTTTGGACTTCCTCACCTGGATTGTTGCTGATGTTTTCATGAATACTGGGGACTGGTGACTTGACATGCTGAGTTTCTGTCTTGGGGCTTGCCCCTATGAAGCTTGCTACTGCAAAGGAGAGGCTAAGCCTGCTTATAATTGTGCCTATGAGTCTCCCCCTGAGTGCCTCTTTGCTGCTCAGATGTGGCCCTCTCTAACTAAGCCACCTTGGCAGGTGATCTCACTGCCCTCCCCCTCTACATGGGACCTGACTCCCAGGGGTGTAAATCTCCCTGGCAATGCAGGATATGACTCCCAGGAATGAATCTGGACCTGGTATCATGGGATTGAGAACATCCTCTTGACCAAAAGAGAGATGTGAAATGAAATGAAATAAAGTTTCAGAGGGTGAGAGATTTCAAATGGAGTCAAGAGGTCACTCTGGTGGACATTCTTATGCACTATATAGATAACCCTTTTTAGGTTTTATTGTATTGGAATGGCTAGAAGTAAATACCTGAAACTACCAAACTCCAACCCAGTAGCCTTGACTCTTGAAGATGACTGTAAAACAATGTAGATTACAAGGGGTGACAGTGTGATTATGAAAACCTTGTGGCCCACACTCCCTTTATGCAGTGTATGGATGGATGAGTAGATAAATGAGGACAAAAACTAAATGAAAAATAGGGTGGGATGGGGGGGATGATTTGGGTGTTCTTTTATATTTTTATTTTTTATTCTTATTCTGATTCTTTCTGGTATAAGGAAAATGTTCAAAAATAGATTAGGGTGATGAATGCAGAATTATATGATGGTACTGTGAACAGATGTTTGTACACCATGGATGATTGTATGGTATGTGAATATATCTCAATAAAACTGAATTTAAAATAAAAAAAATGAATGCACTGTACTGAAGCAAGCTTAAGTAAAGGGTAATATTTACTATAAAGATGAAAGTATGTGCCCATAAAATCCCAAAATGAAACAAAAATTGAAAAATGGCTCTGTTTCATTTTGCTCAAGCAGCCAGAATGCAATATACCAGAAATAGGTTGGCTTTTATAATTGGGATTTATTTGTTTACAAATTTACAGTTCTGAGACTGCCATGCAAATGTTACAATTAAGGCATCAACAGGATAGTATCTTCTCTGAAGAAAGGCCAATAGGAACCAGGTTTCTCTGTCACATGTGAAGGCACATGGCTGGCATCTGCTTATCCTTCACTCTCAAGTTTCATTGCTGTGCTGGTTTGAATCTATTATATCTACCCCATAAAAAGCCATGTTTAATGCAATCTTGTGGGAGCAGACCTATTGTGGGTGGGATCTTCTGATTGGTTGTTTCCATGGAGATGTGACCCAGCCAATTGAGGGTGGTACCCTTTGATTAGATTATTTCAATGGATGTGTGACCCTGCCCTGGTTTTGATTAATTTACTGGTATCCTCTATGATAGGATAAAAGGCAGAGAAATTTTGAAGAGAGAGAGAGAGATGACACAGACCCAGATGCTTGGAGATGCAGAAAGAAAGACATTTGGAGATGCTAGGTTAAGAGTTGAAGCCAAGAGTTTGCTCCTGAGAACTAAGAGAGGACCCCCAAACACTTAGAGAGAAACACCCTGGGAAAACAAGCAAGGATGCACAGGAGCTGAAAGAGAGAAGCTAAGAGAAACAGAAGCCCAGAGACATATTTGGAGAAAGCCATTTTGAAACCAGAACCTGGGAGTAAAGGACCAGCTGATGCCAGCCACATGCCTTCCCAGCTGACAGACGTGTTCTGGATGCCATCAGCCTTTCTTCAGTGAAGGTATCCTCTTGTAGATTCCTTAGTTTGGACACTTTTATGGACTTAGAACTGTAAATTTTTAACCTAACAAATCCTCTTTATAAAAGCCAATTCATTTCTGATATTTTGCAGAATGGCAGCTTTAGCAAACTGGAACAGTTGTTTTCAGGTACTTGCTCTTTCAGTTTCTGTGGGTACCTGCTTTCTTCTCCTGGAGCTTTTCTCAGTAAGCTCTCTGGATGTTTCTCTCTCTCAGCTCTCTCTGTATGTTTCTCTCTGTGCTCTCTGGCTTTTTTTTTTCTGTTCTTTATCCTCTCATAAAACCCCCAGTAAAGGATTAAGACCCACCTGAAATTGGGTGGGCCACATCTCAATTGAAACAACCTAATCAAAAGGTCCTGCCCATAATAGGTCTATGCCCACAAGAATGGATTAAAAGAACATGGCCTTTTCTGGAGTACATAGCAGCTCCAATCTACCACAGGCACCTACAAGGCTCTTCTTGCTTCTGAGCTCTGGTAATCTGTGCTTTATTTTTCTCTTTTTATCCAGACTTGAATCTTTAAGCATGATTCTTTCTCTTCTCTCTTTTATATTTTGGAAACCATGGACATCAATAGCTCTTACTTTTTTGTATATTACAAGCCAAGCTATCTGGAGAGATGTTGGTATCTCTTTGCCTCTCTCTTTCTCTTACAAATTCCCAAGGAAATAAATCACACTGGCTTATGCCTAACCTAATCATGTGTGGCCAGTAAACAAAAATCATGCTGCATAAAAATTTAGAAAAGCAGAAAATCCAACCTAAAGAGGACATATGTTTAGAAATGGGATGAACATGCTGCTTCCAGAAAATTGCTGTCATCATGGAAGTCAATTCTATAGGTCTCCACTATATCTGTCAACCCTCTACTCAAATTGGGATGGAAAGTGCCTACCAAACAAAATCTCCATCTTACTCATAGCACACATGGCTAATTTGCCATGATGCTTTTTATCATGAAATTCAGACACAACTGTCATATCCTGTAAGGCAGAGTAGCCTAAGAAATCAATCCATATCAAGAGGCATACAAGGTAAATACAATTTTTCAATGTTTCCCTTCACCTTCTTATGATACATTCCATCCATTCTATAAGTGTCATAAAAAGTACCTGGCACAGAGTGAGTTATACAGTCACCAAGTTCCATCATACTAATCTAAGAAGACTTTGGGATGTGTGTCTCCATTTACAAAAAGAAAAAACTATATAAGGATTTTATACTCTTGTACATTCCTTTGTCTTAAAGTAACATCATCATCTTGTGGTATAGCCCCTGCATTTATGTTTTCTGCTCACAGAGTGGTCAGAAAGAGGTAGGGAAATTAGAGATGACTTGGGTTACCCTAGGTCCTGGTGGAGGTGGTATGATACTGCATGTTGTACCTTCATTTCTATGTATGAAACAGTATCTATTTTCATTATGGAAATGGCTATAATGGAATAAGTCATTTAATTACAGAACACAATTTGTATTTGATAGAAATTATTGATTATAATATGACTGTGACCTGCAAAGATAAAAAATTATAGGAATGATAAAAATTGTGCTAGCAACTCTGCTCATTACTTTGAATAGCCCTGGGCTCAATATGTCATAGTATTAGAGAATAAAGATAGTACAATTCTCTAAGATGTGCTGAGCTAATCCTAAGGATAAGAATAGGAATAATCTCCTTATCTTGCCCCCAATTATGTGCAAATTAAATCTGGATTTTCACAATGGAGTTTAGATTTTAGAGTTACATATACATAGCAATAAAATTTTATTGTTTAATATGCCTTCAGAAAAAAATAATTTTATTTTTGTCAGTCTACATATTGGTAGTCATCAACTTTTTTGCCACTTAATTTTTTTGATAATATGAGATTTCTTTGAAATATATATGTAAAAACAAGGAGCTATTGCCATATTTATATTTTGTCAAATATAACTTTCATATAATTTTGCCTTTTGTACTTGAAAGCAAAATTTGTTTCAAAGATAACCTAGGCATTTTTCTTACATCTCTTTCCTTTTCTTGCTCTATTAATCTTTTTTATGCTTTCCATAGGGTGTTTTCATTGTAAGGGGCTTAAGTTTCTCAATTCCAGAGCTTATTCCATATTGGGATATGAACTTTCATTATATTCCATGTCCTCTTACTCATATTTCTGCATTAGCAGTTTGTAAAAATTAACCTTGTTCAGGCTGTGCATTTCTGCTGACACAAAATGGCACAGCTGCAAAAGCAAAGCTGAACCAAATGGAAGCTGCTTGCTTATGCACTAATAAGATCCTCCACAGGCTTTTCCTCAAGAAGAATTCTAAAAAGAAGTTTAAGATTGAATTTTTGTTAAGATAAAATAAAGACAAACTATTCATATTGTGGGGACAAATAAACATTCCCTAATGTCACAGACAGCATTAACACACAAAAAAAGAGATGGAAAGATATTCTGTGTACATGGATAGGAAAGCTAAATGTCATTAAGATGTCAATCTTACCCAAACTTATCTACAGATTCAATGCAATTCCAATCAAAATATCAATAAACTGTTTTGCAGACTTGAAAAAAGCTAGCTATCAAATTTATTTGGAATGGAAAGATGCTTCAAATTGCAAAAAACATTCTTAAAAAGAAAAATGAAGTGGGAGGACTTGCACTTCCAGACTTTGAAGTTTACTATAAAGCCACAGTAGTCAAAACAGCATGGTATTGGCACAAAGATATACATATTGATCAATGTAATTGAATTGAGAATTCAGAAATAGACCCCCAGATCTATGGTCAACTGATTTTTGATAAGGCCCTTAAATCCACTGAACTGGGACATAGCAGTATCGTCAACAAATGGGGCTGGGAGAACTGGATATCCATATCCAAAAGAATAAGAGGATCCTTATCACATGGCCTATACAAAAGTTACCTCAAAGTAGATCAAAGACCTCAACATAAGAAACAATACCATAAGACTCTTGGAAGATAATGTAGGGAAACATCTTCAAGACCTAGTATTAGGAGGTAGCTTCTTAGGCCCTAGACCCAAAGCATAAGCAATGAAAGAAAAAATAGATAAATGGGAACTCCTCAAAATCAAAAGCTTCTGTATCTCAAAGGAATTTGTCCAAAAGGTAAAGAGGCAGCCAATTCAATGGGAGAGAATATTTGGAAACCATGTGTGTCAATTTGGATGTATTATGGTCCCCCAAATGCCATGTTCTTTGATGCAATTTTGTGGGGACAGATGTATTTGTGTTCATTAGGTTGGAATCCTTTGATTGACTGTTTCCATGGAGATGTGACTTAATCAACTGTGAGTGAAATGTTTGATTGGATTATTTTCATGGCGATATGGATCCCACTCATTCAGGGTGGGTCTTGATTTAATCACTGGAGTCCTGTGAAAAAGCTCACAAACAGAAGAGCCTCAGAGCAGCTGAGGGCAACATTTTAGAGAGCAGCTGAGAGAGACAAGTTTGGAGATGGCCACTGAAAGCAGACTTTTGCTGGCATTTTGGAGATGCTAGCCCAGTGTTTGCTCCATAGAAGCTAAGCAAGGACAAAACACCCCAAAAGCAAAATTTTAAAGAAAGCACAGGAGCTGAGACAGGAGTGGAACACAACCTGGGATCAACAGATGCCAGCCATGTACTTTCCCAGCTAACGGAGGTTTTCTGGATGCCAGTGGCCTTCCTTCAGTGAAGGTATACTTGCATTGATGCCTTAATTTGGACATTTTCATGGCCTTCAGACTGCAACTTTGTAACCAAATAAACCCCTTTTATAAAAGCCAATCCATTTCTGGTATTTTGCGTAATGACAGCATTAGCAAACCAGAACACCATGTTTCAATAAGAGACTGATATCTTGCATATATGAAGAAATCAATGACAATAGTACAAACAGCTCAATTATAAAATAGGAAAATATATGAAAAGACGTTTCTATGAAGAGGAAATACAGATGGCTAAAACACATGAAAAAGAATTCATCTTCTTTAGCTATTAAGGAGATACAAACGAAGACCACAATGAGATATCATCTCACACCAATAAGAATAGCTGTCATTAAACAGACAGGAAACTACAAATGCTAGAGAGGATGTGGAGAAATTGGAAGTCTTATTCATTGCTGTGGACTGTATAATGGTACAGCCACTCTGGGATACAATTTGGTGGTTCCTCAGAAAACTGGATATCAAATTATGCTTATGAACCAGCAATTTCACTTCTCAATATATACCCAAAAGATCTGAAAGCAGTGACATGAACAGATATTTGCACAGCAATGTTCATTGCCAAGAGATAGAAACAATCCAAATGTCCTTCAACAGATGAGTGGATAAACAAAATGTGGTATATGCACATGATGGAATACTATGCAGAAGTGAGAAGGAATGAGGTTGTGAAACATATGACAACATGGATGAACCTTGAAGACATAATGCTGAGTGAAATAAGCCAAACACAGAAGGAGAGATATTGTGTGTTACCCCTATTGTGAACTCTGTGAGAGATGTAAAATAAGTGTCTTATAATGTAGAATATAGGAGACCTAGAGATAGACAGAAGTTAGTAAAGGGGGAATGATAATGATAATCTAATACATACAGATATGATAATGAGGATGATCTTAATGGTATGGGAATGGTCATGTATAACTATGGTTCATTAATGGGATTATATGTATCAGTGACTCATTGAAGGTGAACATGCTTTTAGATGGTTGTTTAAAAGCATGTAATCCACAGAGAAGTATCATAAACCTAAATAAGTATTAGCATGTATACTTATAAGGTATGATACTGGTGCAGAGGGTTAACAACAGAGTGGTATGGAAAAACTACCTATTATGTATTAAAGACTATATTTAGTAGGAATATCTTACCAATTCTACACTAATACTAGGGGTGAATAATTAGCAGCTGATAAGATCCCTCTGATCTATTATGTTATGATAATTGTTTAAAGTTGAGAATGATGATTGTACAATTAAGTGAAGATAATGTAAGAAACTGACCATTTATCTTGGGATAGAATATATACTAAGTGAAGTTAGGAACCCACTACTTAATAAATCAAGCCCTTGACTTGAGGCTTGCTCTTGTGAAATTCAGGGTTGTAAATAAGAGGCTGAGCTCTCCTATAATTGTGCTTAAGAGACACCTCCAGGGAAATTTTTGTTGCTCAGATGTGGCCTCTCTCTCTCTAAACCCAGCTTGGAGAATAAATTCATTAATCTCCCCCCTGCCTCCCCACAAGGAACATGACTCCCAGGGGAATGAATCTCCCTAGCAATGTGGGATATGACTCCCAAGAGTGAGCCTGGCATTGGCAGTGAGTGATTGAAAATGCTTACTTGACCAAAAGGGGGTAAAAGAAAGGAAACAAGCTGAAGTCACAGTGGCTGAGAGATCTCAAATAGAGCCAAGAGGCTATCCTGGTGGTTTCTCTTATGCAAGCTCCAGCTAGACATCACAAATGACCACAGTATGCCATGCTCTTACCAAAAGTAGTCCTCAAATACCTAGGTCCCTACCTGAGAGTCTATAAAGATTCACTCACTAAGTTTTATCTTTCATAAACTTAAATCCACCATAGTGTTCCTATACCAAACAAGTCTTAAAACCCAGAGGCAACAGCCTCTTTAAGATCAATGATAAGATGCACCCCCCTTCCCCATACTGTTGACATCCCCTTTAATATGAACAATTTAGGCTGCTCACTGACTAGACACCCCTGAAGATGGAGAAAGATGGTAAGTGAGAAGAAGGGGTAGCAACAAACAAGACAAGATTTAACAAATGTCTATGAACACTGAAACTTTACACAGTTTTATACATATATATGTAGGATAATGGGGTGCTGGAATGGCTGGAAGCAGATAAATGACATGGTGATACAGTAGACTTTAGCAACCTTTGGGATTTGCTCTATAGCTGCTCATTCAATTGTTCCTTGAAGGTCTTCACCTTTCTGTACATACCTTGTATTGCATAGTAGGGAAGGGACAGAGACAGTTTTTGAAATTACCTATATAGCTGCTTGTTGAGCTGTACATTGAGAGTTGACACCTTTTGATATGAATATTATATTTGACAATAATGGAAATGGCTGAAGTTGTGAAACTGTGACCCATGACAATCTTTGAAATTTGCCTTCTATTTGTGAAATTTTACATTGCAAGTTATCACTGTTATGTATATATGTTAAAGTTCACAATTTAAAAAAAAAAACACAAAAATTAATAGTGCAGATATTTCATTTGTAGACTGCCAGCCTTCCCCTCCCCTATTATTTCTTACCTGTGCCACCAGAGATTAAATTTCTCTCCCTGTGCCTCCCTTTGAAACTAGTTGCCCAGTTCTTTCTCACAAAAAGAAAACCAAGGCCTACATCCTGACATTTTCCTTCCCTGCTGTTCTCCAGGGAAACAGCTTTCTCCAGTGAACTGTAAAGGATTGCAGGAATTGGCTCACATGACAATGGGGATTGCCAAGTCCAAGTTCTGAAGGGCAGGCTGCAAGCTAGGCAATTCAATGAAGTTCTCAATGAATTCCCCAGGATAAGCTGACTGGTTAAAGTAGAGATGAAATTTCTTTCTGACTCTGAAATCATCAGTTTTCCTTTTAAATTCTTCAACTGATTGGTCTAAGACCTTCAATTGATTGCTGAAGGTTGTCTCCTTTGTTGAGATAGATGTATTCAATCACAGATGTAATTAGTTGACTGTGCCAGTTTGTATATTTATGTCCCCCAGAAAAAAGCCATGTTCTTGAATTCATTCTTGTGGGGGCAGATGTATTAGTGTGCATTGGGTTGGAACCTATTGGTTCAATGTCCATGGAGATGCGACCCACCCAACTGTAGGTGATAACTCTGATTTGATAATTTCCATGGAGGCATGGCCCCACCCATTCAGCATGGGCCTTGTTTAGTTTACTGGAGCACTATATAAGCTCAGATAGAAGGAGCTCATAGCAAGCTGGAGCTGAGACATACATTTTTGAAGATGGCCATTGGAAGCTGATGCAGACATTTTGGAGAATGCCATTTTGAAATGCAACCTAGGAGCAAGCAAACACCAGCCACGTGCCTTCCCAGTTAACAGGTTTTCTGAATGCCAATGGTCTTTCCCCAGTGAAGGTACCCTTTGTTGAAGGACACTTTATGGCCTTAAGACTGTAACTGTGTAACCAAATAAACCCCCTTAGTAAGAGCCAGTCCATTCCTAGTGTTTTGCATTCCAGCAGCATTAGCAAACTAGAACACTGATCAATGATTTAAATCCATGAAATAACCTCATATTAATATTCAGGCCAGTGCTTGCTTGACCAAGCAACTGGACACCATATCCTAGTTAACTTAATCCATGAATTTAACCATAACACCTTCCTTCTAGAATGACTCAAGCTTCCACTATGGGGGATGTGTTCTCAATGCTATGTCTACAGTTCAATAGTGGCTCCTCCACCTAATGTATTAGGAGAAATTGTCTCGACTATACTGGAAATGCTACTTGAAGCATAGGGTTTGCAAAACCAAGGGATAAGTAAAACAATGACAGATCATAGAAAGTTTCTGGCCTTCAGTACAATCACACAGATATCACCAGAGATTCAATGAAATTTTATTCTTCTCAAATTTGTAATAGCAAGTACACTACAGAAAATTTCTGACTTATTTTAGGGAAGAATTTCTGCATCTATTTCCATCACATCTTTATGAGATTTGGAGAAATAAATTTTGTTAAGTTGTAGGGATGTTTTTTGTGTTTCTGATTCTCCATCCAAATATTCACTGAATTTTAATATTAAGACTCAGAGTTTCTGACTCACATGTCTTCTGACTCTGCTGAAATCCCACTGTTACAGTTTATCATGAATGTTTGAAACTGAACAACAAGCAAAACTTTGAAACAGAATTAAAGCTTTGGATGATACCTCTCTGGGATCCAGGGTTTTATGGACTTACTTTTATCTTATATAACTTTAGGTTAATCTTATGCCCCAAGCTACTCTCACATTCTGTGTCAGTTATCTTCCTCCTTTCATATGCCACCTGAGTGCAATTTTAGTCTGTGTTTATTCTCCCTCACCACCCTTTATATTTCCCTTGCCTGCTAGTTTGCAAAGGCAAAGCTCTAATTTGTGTAATCTAGCAAAGTACAAGCTTCTAAGAGTGTGGATCAGATTTTGAAGAAGCAGTATTCATAATGTTTCTCCTTAAGTCATCTGCTCAAGCAGGATTGGAACATAGACTCAAACCCCACCTCCCACCCCACAATCCATAGCCATATCTGGATGCCTATTGCACTCATTTCAATTAAGTGGAGAGGAAAGGCAAAAACTTTCAAAGTCCAACAGAAAGCACATGGTGACCAACTCCCTTCTTTATGTAATACTTCTTTCACTTCTTTCTTGGGGTTAACAGTGTTTATGCACAAAAGATACAACCCTAAGTATATAGCAATATAGGAAAATTAATACATGAACAAATTGTATTGATGGTAGCCTTTTTTGTGAGTTAAATTTCAATTAAAGTTATACCCATACTATTCTTGATTTCCCCAAATTTGGTTTAAAAATGTTATCTTCAGCCAAACAGTATTTCTATGGTCCACATCATAGTACCCTATCCAGTAGATCAAAATATGTCAGTGTTTTTAAATTTTTATTTGGCCTCCAGCAGGACTGAGGCTAGGTTCCACTAAGAACAGTAAAAACTTATGGATGCCTTAGAAATTGTCTGAAAGTTCTCTCCACCTGTCATTAAACACTCAGGGCTCTACCCACAATTTACATATAGAAAACAGGACAGATTACACTGACAAAGAACCCAGAGCAATCAGGAGGTCTCAAGAGGGCATAAAGGAAATAACCTAAAGAATGAGAAAAGAGATTATTTTTTCACTTATGGCATAATTTTACTCCACATGTATCACTTCATCTGTGAATGTGCATCTCAGTGAGGATTTAGGGAGTTCCGAGAAACTGCACCTCATTTGAGCCATGAGCTGTGGTTTCTCTTATTGGGGAATATGTAAGAAAGTTTCAATATCTTTTGTCATTGAAAAATGTTTATCCTTCAAGTATGTTTGTTGACATATTTATGCATAGTGCATGCAGGGTGTTCTCATTTTGATACCCACTCATTGTCTAATTTCTAAAATGTTTAGTGTTACTACTATCCATTTCTAGGTAGTTGGTAGAAATTTCTCAGCCAGAGTGGAAGAGCAGTAATATGGCATCTGCCATTCCCACCTTCCATAAACCCCACAAGGTCACTATGACCTTGAGAGACAGAGGGAGAGAGAGACAGAGAGAGAGGGAAGGAGAGAGAGAGAGAGAGAGATAAAGTCCCCTTTTCACAAACCAGCAAGAGACTGTGACTTACGAGATCAAAAACTGGTCTGGGTAAACTTTCATTTAAAAATTTATCTTGGTTTCACACCATCACTTCTCTACTATGTACTAAGGCCATGTGAAAATATGATCACTTTAATGAGGAAAGGGGATTTAAGAAGAAGGACAAAGAGAAAAAAATGGCTTGCATATTTGGAAAAAACTTTAAAAATCAATGTGGCTGGCATAAGGGAATTAGAAAAAAAGACTTGCATGTATTTTCTATTCCAGAAGAGATAACATTATTTTAATTGAAGCCTCTGAGAGATATTTTAGCTGATCTTTGAGGTGAAAATATTAAAACACTAGAGAATAATCCTCATTAAGATATGTTTTTGAAAGTATCTCTATAAGAGTCTTGTAATTTCAAAAATATATTAATTACATAAACATATATTTATTCCCCCCAAACAGTTAAGCCTAAGCTTTTTCTGTAACAATAAACCCATGAAATATATAAAATTAGACTGAGAACCTGCTTGCTTTCCCTCCAGCTTCTAAAATTCTATCTTTAAGACAGAAGTACCTGTAACTCTTCTTGCAATTAATTTCTAGAAATCAATTAACTGGTTCAGAGTAAGATCCTTCACCACTTCCGCAGGGGATGCATAAGAACAATGCCCATTTGAATTATGTTGTTTGGCTCCATTTCCTCAAGCTAATTTTAAAAATTTTCATGTTCTAAAGATTAAAGCTTTCTGAATGGCAATTCAAATGTAAAAGATCAATTGAACATAATTGATGCTTCACTGTAAACACAAATTTTAGTTACTGGAAAAGCATACAAATTTATTGTGCATTGGAAGCCTGTGTATGTATTATATTTGCCTACAATTTAATGTTACACCGTAAATTTAAGAGAGAAAACCATAAATAAATAGAGGTTGCTTCAGTGAAGCTACTTTCCAGCCATTCAAAATGTGAAATAAAATACATTTTTCTATAATAAAAGGATAATTTCAAAGTTTGGGGTTCATATTGACCTCTAAAGCTACTCTCAAATATAAAGATTAGGTTAGTCTATGAGGCAATTGGTTTAGAATACCTTTTTATTAAAATGTATTATTTCATTATGTAGTGTACCTGATCGCTAATGACAACACCCCAACAAAAACATATACATTATCTTTGAAAATTAATCATTTAGTAGTGACCTTTAAAAAAAATCATCTCAACTAGAATTTCCAAAGTAAGCATCACTTTTATGTTCAAAATTAATTCTTAATGTTGTGTCTCCTGTAGTGTGTGCTTAAAACAAAATATTAAATATATAACTGATTTTGGCATCAGTATTTGTTGAATAGAATTGGAATATTTGAATTTTATTTCTGTACTTCCTTTCATTTAAACTTTACTTGAAGAATTTCAGATTGTAAAACATGAAAATTTATTTTTTTATTGATCTCTATATGTGACAATTTGTGATCATTCACAAAGGTTTAAATTTTCTAAAATGTGCTTTTTAATATGAACTGCTTTTTTTTTTCTGTTTTCTGGGCTTTTATTTTATTTTGTTTTGTTTTGTTTCTTTTTTTTCCTTAAAGAAATTGTGGGTTTATGGAACAATCATCCATATGAACTACTTTTTTAACACTAATAATTTAAAAGTCTGGTTTACTGGCAGTAGTCACATAGCTTAATAGGCAGATAGCTAACTTGTGCTCTAAGTATATATGGGGATATTTGGGAATTCTGAAAAATTATGAAACAATTTAAGAAAATCTCCCTTTATAAACATAAAAATATATATAATATACAAATATTTATTATGAAAAATATAACTTTACAAACATAATATTGCTCAATAGTGCTACGGATTGTGGGGTGCTATTTTGATTCCTCTATTAAAACAAAAAACAAAATGAAAGATAATGAAATAGAGTAGAAAACATAGTCAGGTGACTTAAGAAACTATTGGTGGGGAGGCGGGGCAAGATGGCAGACTAGTGAGCTGTATGTTTTAGTTACTCCTCCAGGAAAGTAGGTAGAAAGCCAGGAACTGCGTGGACTGGACACCACAGAGCAATCTGTCTTTGGGCATACTTCATACAACACTCATGAAAATGTCGAACTGCTGAGATCAGCGAAATCTGTAAGTTTTTGCGGCCAGGGGACCCGCGCCCCTCCCTGCCAGGCTCAGTCCTGTGGGAGGAGGGGCTGCCAGCTCCGGGAAGGAGAAGGGAGAACTGCAGTGGTAGCCCTTCTCGGAAACTCATTCTACTGATCCATACTCCAACCATAGATAGACTGAGACCAGACACCAGAGAATCTGAGAGCTGCCAGCCTAGCAGAGAGGAGACAGGCATAGAAAAAAAAAAATAACACGAAAAACTCCAAAATAAAAGCAGAGGATTTTTGGAGTTCTGGTGAACACAGAAAGGGGAAGGGCGGAGCTCAGGCCTTGAGGCGCATATGCAAATCCCGAAGAAAAGCTGATCTCTCTGCCCTGTGGACCTTTCCTTAATGGCCCTGGTTGCTTTGTCTATTAGCATTTCAATAACCCATTAGATCTCTGAGGAGGGCCTTTTTTTTTTTTTTTTAATCCTTTTTTCTTTTTCTAAAACAATTACTCTAAGAAGCCCAATACAGAAAGCTTCAAAGAATTGCAATTTGGGCACGTCAAGTCAAGAGCAGAACTAAGAGAGCTCTGAGACAAAAAGCAATAATCCAGTGGCTGAGAAAATTCACTAAACACCACAACTTCCCAAGAAAAGGGGGGTATCCGCTCACAGCCACAATCCTGGTGGACAGGAAACACTCCTGCCCATCACCAGCCCCATAGCCCAGAGCTGCCCCAGACAACCCAGTGTGACGGAAGTGCTTCAAATAATAGGCACACACCACAAAACTGGGCGTGGACATTAGCCTTCCCTGCAACCTCAGCTGATTGTCCCAGAGCTGGGAAGGTGGAGCAGTGTGAATTAACAAAGCCCCATTCAGCCATCATTTGAGCAGACTGGGAGCCTCCCTACACAGCCCAGCAGCCCAGAACTGCCCTGGGGGGATGGCACTCACCTGTGACATAGCACAGTCATCCCTCAACAGAGGACCCAGGGTGCACAGCCTGGAAGAGGGGCCCGCTTGCAAGTCTCAGGAGCCATACGCCAATACCAAAGACTTGTGGGTCAGTGGCAGAGACAAACTGTGGCAGGACTGAACTGAAGGATTAGACTATTGCAGCAGCTTTAAAACTCTAGGATCATCAGGGAGATTTGATTGTTAGGGCCACCCCCCCTCCTTGACTGCCCAGAAACACGCCCCACATACAAGGCAGGCAACACCAACTACACACGCAAGCTTGGTACACCAATTGGGCCCCACAAGACTCACTCCCCCACTCACCAAAAAGGCACAGCAGGGGAGAACTGGCTTGTGGAGAACAGGTGGCTCGTGGACGCCACCTGCTGGTTAGTTAGAGAAAGTGTACTCCACGAAGCTGTAGATCTGATAAATTAGAGATAAGGACTTCAATAGGTCTACAAACCCTAAAAGAACCCTATCAAGTTCAGCAAATGCCACGAGGCCAAAAAACAACAGAAAATTATAAAGCATATGAAAAAAAACAGACGATATGGATAACCCAAGCCCAAGCACCCAAATCAAAAGACCAGAAGAGACACAGCACCTAGAGCAGCTACTCAAAGAACTAAAGATGAACAATGAGACCATAGTACGGGATATGAAGGAAATCAAGAAGACTCTAGAAGAGCATAAAGAAGACATTGCAAGACTAAATAAAAAAATGGATGAACTTATGGAAATTAAAGAAACTGTTGACCAAATTAAAAAGATTCTGGACACTCATAGTACAAGACTAGAGGAAGTTGAACAACGAATCAGTGACCTGGAAGATGACAGAATGGAAAATGAAAGCATAAAAGAAAGAATGGGGAAAAAAATTGAAAAAATCGAAATGGACCTCAGGGATATGATAGATAATATGAAACGTCCAAATATAAGACTCATTGGTGTCCCAGAAGGGGAAGAAAAGGGTAAAGGTCTAGGAAGAGTATTCAAAGAAATTGTTGGGGAAAACTTCCCAAATCTTCAAAACAACATAAATACACAAATCATAAATGCTCAGCGAACTCCAAATAGAATAAATCCAAATAAACCCACTCCGAGACATATACTGATCACACTGTCAAACACAGAAGAGAAGGAGCGAGTTCTGAAAGCAGCAAGAGAAAAGCAATTCACCACATACAAAGGAAACAGCATAAGACTAAGTAGTGACTACTCAGCAGCCACCATGGAGGCAAGAAGGCAGTGGCACGATATGTTTAAAATTCTGAGTGAGAAAAATTTCCAGCCAAGAATACTTTATCCAGCAAAGCTCTCCTTCAAATTTGAGGGAGAGCTTAAATTTTTCATAGACAAACAAATGCTGAGAGAATTTGCTAACAAGAGACCTGCCCTACTGGAGATACTAAAGGGAGCCCTACAGACAGAGAAACAAAGAAAGGACAGAGAGACTTGGAGAAAGGTTCAGTACTAAAGAGACTCGGTATGGGTACAATAAAGGATATTAATAGAGAGAGGGAAAAATATGGCAAACATAAACCAAAGGATAAGATGGCCGATTCAAAAATGCCTTCACGGTTTTAACGTTGAATGTAAATGGATTAAACTCCCCAATTAAAAGATATAGATTTGCAGAATGGATCAAAAAAAATGAACCATCAATATGTTGCATACAAGAGACTCATCTTAGACACAGGGACACAAAGAAACTGAAAGTGAAAGGATGGAAAAAAATATTTCATGCAAGCTACAGACAAAAGAAAGCAGGTGTAGCAATATTAATCTCAGATAAAATAGACTTCAAATGCAGGGATGTTTTGAGAGACAAAGAAGGCCACTACATACTAATAAAAGGTGCAATTCAGCAAGAAGAAATAACAATCGTAAATGTCTATGCACCCAATCAAGGTGCCACAAAATACATGAGAGAAACACTGGCAAAACTAAAGGAAGCAATTGATGTTTCCACAATAAATGTGGGAGACTTCAACACATCACTCTCTCCTATAGATAGATCAACCAGACAGAAGACCAATAAGGAAATTGAAAACCTAAACAATCTGATAAATGAATTAGATTTAACAGACATATACAGGACATTACATCCCAAATCACCAGGATACACATACTTTTCTAGTGCTCACGGAACTTTCTCCAGAATAGATCATATGCTGGGACATAAAACAAGCCTCAATAAATTTAAAAAGATTGAAATTATTCAAAGCACATTCTCTGACCACAATGGAATACAATTAGAAGTCAATAACCATCAGAGACTTAGAAAATTCACAAATATCTGGAGGTTACACAACACACTCCTAAACAATCAGTGGGTTAAAGAAGAAATAGCAAGAGAAATTGCTAAATATATAGAGATGAATGAAAATGAGAACACAACATACCAAAACCTATGGGATGCAGCAAAAGCAGTGCTAAGGGGGAAATTTATAGCACTAAACGCATATATGAAAAAGGAAGAAAGAGCCAAAATCAAAGAACTAATGGATCAACTGAAGAAGCTAGAAAATGAACAGCAAACCAATCCTAAACCAAGTAGAAGAAAAGAAATAACAAGGATTAAAGCAGAAATAAATGACATAGAGAACAAAAAAAACAATAGAGAGGATAAATATCACCAAAAGTTGGTTCTTTGAGAAGATCAACAAGATTGACAAGCCCCTAGCTAGACTGACAAAATCAAAAAGAGAGAAGACCCATATAAACAAAATAATGAATGAAAAAGGTGACATAACTGCAGATCCTGAAGAAATTAAAAAAATTATAAGAGGATATTATGAACAACTGTATGGCAACAAACTGGATAATGTAGAAGAAATGGACAATTTCCTGGAAACATATGAACAACCTAGACTGACCAGAGAAGAAATAGAAGACCTCAACCAACCCATCACAAGCAAAGAGATCCAATCAGTCATCAAAAATCTTCCCACAAATAAATGCCAAGGGCCAGATGGCTTCACAGGGGAATTCTACCAAACTTTCCAGAAAGAACTGACACCAATCTTACTCAAACTCTTTCAAAACATTGAAGAAAATGGAACACTACCTAACTCATTTTATGAAGCTAACATCAATCTAATACCAAAACCAGGCAAAGATGCTACAAAAAAGGAAAACTACCGGCCAATCTCCCTAATGAATATAGACGCAAAAATCCTCAACAAAATACTTGCAAATCGAATCCAAAGACACATTAAAAAAATCATACACCATGACCAAGTGGGGTTCATTCCAGGCATGCAAGGATGGTTCAACATAAGAAAAACAATCAATGTATTACAACACATTAAAAACTCGAAAGGGAAAAATCAATTGATCATCTCAATAGATGCTGAAAAAGCATTTGACAAAATCCAGCATCCCTTTTTGATAAAAACAATTCAAAAGGTAGGAATTGAAGGAAACTTCCTCAACACGATAAAGAGCATATATGAAAAACCCACAGCCAGCATAGTACTCAATGGTGAGAGACTGAAAGCCTTCCCTCTACGATCAGGAACAAGACAAAGATGCCCGCTGTCACCACTGTTATTCAACATTGTGCTGGAAGTGCTAGCCAGGGCAATCCGGCAAGACAAAGAAATAAAAGGCATCCAAATTGGAAAAGAAGAAGTAAAACTGTCATTGTTTGCAGATGATATGATCTTATATCTAGAAAACCCTGAGAAATCAACGATACACCTACTAGAGCTAATAAACAAATTTAGCAAAGTAGCGGGATACAAGATTAATGCACATAAGTCAGTAATGTTTCTATATGCTAGAAATGAACAAACTGAAGAGACACTCAAGAAAAAGATACCATTTTCAATAGCAACTAAAAAAATCAAGTACCTAGGAATAAACTTAACCAAAGATGTAAAAGACCTATACAAAGAAAACTACGTAACTCTACTAAGAGAAATAGAAGGGGACCTTAAAAGATGGAAAAATATTCCATGTTCATGGAGAGGAAGGCTAAATGTCATTAAGATGTCAATTCTACCCAAACTCATCTACAGATTCAATGCAATCCCAATCAAAATTCCAACAACCTACTTTGCAGACTTGGAAAAGCTAGTTATCAAATTTATTTGGAAAGGGAAGATGCCTTGAATTGCTAAAGACACTCTAAAAAAGAAAAACGAAGTGGAAGGACTTACACTCCCTGACTTTGAAGCTTATTATAAAGCCACAGTTGCCAAAACAGCATGGTACTGGCACAAAGATAGACATATAGATCAATGGAATCGAATTGAGAATTCAGAGATAGACCCTCAGATCTATGGCTGACTGATCTTTGATAAGGCCCCCAAAGTCACTGAACTGAGCCATAATGGTCTTTTCAACAAATGGGGCTGGGAGAGTTGGATATCCATATCCAAAAGAATGAAAGAGGACCCCTACCTCACCCTCTACACAAAAATTAACTCAAAATGGACCAAAGATCTCAATATAAAAGAAAGTACCATAAAACTCCTAGAAGATAATGTAGGAAAACATCTTCAAGACCTTGTATTAGGCGGCCACTTCCTAGACTTTACACCCAAAGCACAAGCAACAAAAGAGAAAATAGATAAATGGGAACTCCTCAAGCTTAGAAGTTTCTGCACCTCAAAGGAATTTCTCAAAAAGGTAAAGAGGCAGCCAACTCAATGGGAAAAAATTTTTGGAAACCATGTATCTGACAAAAGACTGATATCTTGCATATACAAAGAAATCCTACAACTCAATGACAATAGTACAGACAGCCCAATTATAAAATGGGCAAAAGATATGAAAAGACAGTTCTCTGAAGAGGAAATACAAATGGCCAAGAAACACATGAAAAAATGTTCAGCTTCACTAGCTATTAGAGAGATGCAAATTAAGACCACAATGAGATACCATCTAACACCAGTTAGAATGGCTGCCATTAAACAAACAGGAAACTACAAATGCTGGAGGGGATGTGGAGAAATTGGAACTCTTATTCATTGTTGGTGGGACTGTATAATGGTTCAGCCACTCTGGAAGTCAGTCTGGCAGTTCCTTAGAAAACTAGATATAGAGCTACCATTCGATCCAGCGATTGCACTTCTCGGTATATATCCGGAAGATCGGAAAGCAGTGACACGAACAGATATCTGCACGCCAATGTTCATAGCAGCATTATTCACAATTGCCAAGAGATGGAAACAACCGAAATGTCCTTCAACAGATGAGTGGATAAATAAAATGTGGTATATACACACGATGGAATACTACACGGCAGTAAGAAGGAACGATCTGGTGAAACATATGACAACATGGATGAACCTTGAAGACATAATGCTGAGCGAAATAAGCCAGGCACAAAAAGAGAAATATTATATGCTACCACTAATGTGAACTTTGAAAAATGTAAAACAAATGGTTTATATTGTAGAATGTAGGGGAACTAGCAGTAGAGAGCAATTAAGGAAGGGGGAACAATAATCCAAGAAGAACAGATAAGCTATTTAACGTTCTGGGGATGCCCAGAAATGACTATGGTCTGTTAATTTCTGATGGATATAGTAGGAACAAGTTCACAGAAATGTTGCTATATTATGTAACTTTCTTGGGGTAAAGTAGGAACATGTTGGAAGTAAAGCAGTTATCTTAGGTTAGTTGTCTTTTTCTTACCCCCTTGGTATGGTCTCTTTGAAATGTTCTTTTATTGTATGTTTGTTTTCTTTTTAACTTTTTTTTTCATACAGTTGATTTGAAAAAGAAGGGAAAGTTAAAAAAAAAAAAAGAAAAGAAAAACAAGGAAAAAAAAAAAAAGATGTAGTGCCCCCTTGAGGAGCCTGTGGAGAATGCAGGGGTATTCGCCTACCCCACCTCCATGGTTGCTAACATGACCACAGACATAGGGGACTGGTGGTTTGATGGGTTGAGCCCTCTACCATAAGTTTTACCCTTGGGAAGACGGTTGCTGCAAAGGAGAGGCTAGGCCTCCCTGTATTTGTGCCTAAGAGTCTCCTCCTGAATGCCTCTTTGTTGCTCAGATGTGGCCCTCTCTCTCTGGCTAAGCCAACTTGAAAGGTGAAATCACTGCCCTCCCCCCTACGTGGGATCAGACACCCAGGGGAGTGAATCTCCCTGGCAACGTGGAATATGACTCCCGGGGAGGAATGTAGACCTGGCATCGTGGGACGGAGAACATCTTCTTGACCAAAAGGGGGATGTGAAAGGAAATGAAATAAGCTTCAGTGGCAGAGAGATTCCAAAATGAGCCGAGAGATCACTCTGGTGGGCACTCTTATGCACACTTTAGACAACCCTTTTTAGGTTCTAAAGAATTGGGGTAGCTGGTGGTGGATACCTGAAACTATCAAACTACAACCCAGAACCCATGAATCTCGAAGACAGTTGTATAAAAATGTAGCTTATGAGGGGTGACAATGGGATTGGGAAAGCCATAAGGACCAAACTCCACTTTGTCTAGTTTATGGATGGATGTGTAGAAAAGTAGGGGAAGGAAACAAACAGACAAAGGTACCCAGTGTTCTTTTTTAGTTCAATTGCTCTTTTTCACTCTGATTGTTATTCTTGTTATTTTTGTGTGCGTGCTAATGAAGGTGTCAGGGATTGATTTGGGTGATGAATGTACAACTATGTAATGGTACTGTAAACAATCGAAAGTACAATTTGTTAAAAAAAAAAAAAAAAAAAAAAAAAAGAAACTATTGGTTTCTCTGGGTTGCAGTGATCTGTTCGCTACATCTCCAGGCTAGTTTGGCAATATATAAACTCAAGTCATTTAGACTCCCTGAGGCGTTAGTGAATCTTCTGGTCCCATTACTTTTCTGTCTATCTCAGAGAGAAGAGAGCTAACCACCTGAGCCTCCAGTGTTTTCTCTATGTACACAGTTTTTGTTAGACTTTTATTTAGTACAAGTACACAGCTTTTATTTAGACTTAAAATTACCTGTTTATTCTGAATTCTTACACTGTTAACTTTTCCTATTTCCCTTACCTAGAAGAACAGAAATTATTTTCCCTCAGTCTGACATGCTTAAAACATGAAACAAAGCTCAGAAAGCATTAAAGACACATATCTTTTAGCCCATTTGCTTACACATTTTGCCATTTTGAGAAATGTTGGCACTCTTCTATGTCAATAAGCCTCCCAATAAACCATGCCCAATTTCCCCTCTGACCTGAGATAACAGTAATGTCCACACATGTAACAGTGTTGTCTTAAGCAAAAAAGGTAGGCAAAGTACTGGCTGTGATTTTAAGAGTGAAAAGTGCATGTTACTGAGACCTCTTGTAATTGTTGATTTCTTTTGTCAATTTGGCTAGGTTACGATGTCTAGTTGTTTGGTCAAGCATTGACTTGCTGAGGGCATTTTGGGGATGGGATTTGCATCTATAACCAGTTGATTGCATCTACAATCAACCAAGGAGATCACCTTCAGCAATGTGGGGAATCTCTTCATCTAATTTCATGTAATCAGGTTTTAGAAGACAGAACTGAGGATTTCAGAGATTAGAAGAATTCACTCTCAATTTCAGCTTTGGCTCTTGCCAGAATTTCTAGACAGTCAACTTCTCCTGGGGAAATAAGACTAAAGACTTAGGTCCTACCTTTAT
This sequence comes from Choloepus didactylus, assembly GCF_015220235.1. Lineage (NCBI taxonomy): Eukaryota > Metazoa > Chordata > Mammalia > Pilosa > Megalonychidae > Choloepus > Choloepus didactylus. The sequence goes on along the minus strand of NC_051310.1, from coordinate 180,142,543 downwards.
TGGAGTTTCCAGCTTACAGCCTACCCTATGAAGCTTGAACTTGCCAGCCCTATGGTCGTGTGAGCCAATACCTTATAAGAGATCTACCATATAAATCCAAATAGAGAGATATTTACTCTCTCTCTATAAGATATATATATATATATATATACATATATATATATATATATATACACACACACATATATATATACACACACATACATATTAGAGAGATACACACACATACACACACATATGTGTGTGTGTGTATATATACACACACACACACACACACACACACACACACACAAGCTCTGGAGAACCCTGTCTAATAAAGTCATTGAAAACTCTAAGGCTAAATTCAAAGAGGACCTGGTTCTTGATATACCCCATTCAAAGCATCTAGGTACAAGAGAGTCTGGACTGCATGCAAATCTTGCTGAGGATAGATGAGGGGAGGCTCAAAAAGAATATTGACTCTTGGCTGTAGCACTTCAGCATTTGCCATAAGATTCTATCCTTTCCCTAATCCTCTCTTGGTCAAGAGATGGGGATATAATCTCATTATTTTCCCTGAAACTGAAGGGAGAGGGTTAAGAGAATTCTGGTAAAATGTTTGGTTATTTCAAGAAGAGAAGACTGGTTATTCTGTTCCTAGATTATTGACTGTTTAAACCATTAGACTTGCTATCTGGCTGGTGTATAAAGTGTTCCAGGGAGAGCTGGTGCAGGGGTATAGCCAGATAATTCCCACTTATTTTCTCATGCATGTTTTTGGTAAGTGAGGTGGTGGCACTTTGAATCATATATGAACTTGAAAGGTTAAAATAGATAGGATTAAGTCTTAATAATAAAAAAAATGACTGAAATAATAATGTTTTATTCAGGGAACACATTGCCCAGAAGAAAAATTCTAACACAAACTGTGACAGTATATCTGTTAGAGTTATTAGAAAAATAAAATAATCTAATATGTCAAAAAATAAACTTCAAAAATTTAAAAATATAGCTCTCAAATACAGAACAGATATTTCAAAGGTGTGTTTAATTCATTAAAGAGGAAACTTGCAAGATATGTGACTCTTCAAAGTATCAATTGAGGAACAGAAATTTTTATAGTTAGCCAAGAAAGACATGCTGAAATAAGTTTCCTAAGTTGGAACACAAGTTGCTTAATGCACCATAGAGAAATATAACCATAACTTTGGGATTATCTTCTCTAAAAAACAGAAATCAGTTGCATCTCTACTGACAAAAATTTATGTTAGCATGTAATTTCAAGAGACCAGCCTCTACTTAATAATAAATCATAAATCAAATAACAGTACATTTCATAGAGAAATAAATGATACTTGGGTAGGTGTGCCAGTTTGAATGTATAGTGTCCCCCAAATGCCATTATCTTTGATGTAATCTTGTGTGGGCAGACGTTATCAGTTTTGATTAGATTTCTTTGAGTGTCTCTTTGGAATGCGCCCCACCCAGCTGTGGGTGATGACTCTGGTGGGATACTCCCATGGAGGCATGGCCCCACCCATTCAGGGTGGGCCTTGATCAGTGGAGCCATATAAATGAGCTGACTCAGAGAGAAGTAACTCAGTGCAGCCGTGAGTGATGTTTTGAAGAGGAGCAAGCTTGCTAGAGAGAAACGTCCTGGGAGAAAGTCATTTTGGAACCAGAACTTTGGAGCAGACACCAGCCACGTGCCTTCCCAGCTAACAGAGGTTTTCCGGATGCCATTGGCCATCCTCCAGTGATGGTACCCAATTACTGATGTGTTACCTTGGACACTTTATGTCCTTAAGACTGTAACTGTGTAGCCAAACAAACCCCCTTTTTATAAAAGCCAATCCATCTCTGGTGTTTTGCATTCTGCAGCATTAGCAAACTAGAACAGTAGGCCTGTTGGGTCAGGGGTCATCAGACATTCTTTTATTTTTTTTAATAAAAGGCCAAATAATAAATATTTTAGGCTTTGTGGGCCATACAGTGTCTGATACAACTACTCAACTGTGTCACTGTAGAACAAAAATTGTCATAAAGAAAACAGGGAAAAATGAACATAGCTATGTTGCAATAACATTTTAGTCACAAATACTGGGATTTGAGTTTTGTATAATTGTCACATGTCACAAAATATTCTTCTTTTGGTTTTTGTTTCTGTCATTTAAAATTGTGAAAATCAGTGTTAGTCCTTGGGTCATATAAAAACAGGGGGTCACATTAGGCCAATAGGCTGTAATTTGCTGACTGCTGTGTTAGGCACTACTCGACAGTTAAAGGACTTGCAATTATACTTTGTGTTTAATTTCCAAGTTTTCTTGATTCATGATTATATATCAGTGAGTTGAATCTTTTCAACCACATCCATTCTACCTGCAGTTGGAAGTTCTCAGTTTGAAATGATTTAAAGATATTGGCTCTTAACAAGAAAAACAATAGAACATTCTGAGGATTGAGAAAAAGTTTTTCCGGTTTTAATCTTATGCAAAATTAGACAGATGAGTCACTCTAATTCTTGGCTTCACATGGCACATAGATGTCCTTGGACTAAATGATTCCTAAGACCATTATTATGTATAAGATTCTTTGCTTAAGATAAATCTAAAGGAAATGTAAATTATTCAGAAACAATTTCTGTGCATTCTTATTTGACATCTCTAGAGCAATTTATATCAAGCAAGATTTGTACTCTAAACTTCAAATACTTGTCAATATGCGCTATGCTTTATACAGTTAAGCATGTGATGGAATTTACATTTACAGTGACATGATATGTGTCTCTTCATGAAGATTCAAATTAACAAGTAGATGAACTTTATACATATTTTAAAAACTAAGCAATATTGGGAAAAAAAATAAGTACCATCAAAATGAAGTTGAGATATTGGCAATAACCATTTTATTGCATATTTGAAAGTTTAATCCAGAATAGGGATAATAGAAAAGACATCAAGCCCAAATGAACAATAAAAATAGATCCTTGTTCTATAAAAATTTCATAGGAAAATTATCTCAAAGATGAGAAACTAGGACAATTAGAGATTGATTTGGAAATTATAAACAAATCCTCTTCTTTCAGAGACATTTGAGGCAGGAAAAAGGTGCATAAGACTCATTCAGCCATCTGAAAGTATTTAGAATCAAAATTAACCCAAAGAAGAAATGAAATTTAAAGTTAAGGATAAATTAATTAACAATAAATTTGATTACAAATATTAAAGGAAAAAAGACAATATTTAATTACATCACTGTGGACAGGGTGGTTAACACTAGCATAGAAAAATTTTGTACAGTGCTGGTTAACAAAAGCATACTTCCATCTCTTTTTATCGCATTGCCTTATATAGAGAGAAACCAATCTATTTTAAAGTTATGGTTTTGTTTTCAAGAATTCTATTGCCATGTGTTTAAGGGTAGAGAGAGAGTGACTTAGTAATCTGAAAGCTTATTTTAATAAAAAAATCAGTATGGCAGTGTGCCAGTTTGGATGTATTATGTCTCCCAAAATGCCATGATCTTTGATGCAATCTTATGGGAGCAGATGTATGAGTGTTGCTTAGGTTAGAATCTTTTGAGTGTTTCCATGGAGATGTGACTCAGTCAACTGTGGCTGAGAACTTTGATTGGATAATTTCCAAAGAGGTGTTACCCACCCATTAAGGGTGGGTATTTATTAAATCACTGGAGTCCTATAAAAGTGATCACAGACAGAAGGAGGTGCTGCAGCAAAGAGAGGCACTTTGAAGAATGCACAGGTGCTGAGAGTGGAGCTGAAACACAATCTGGTATCAGCAGACACCAGCTATGTGCCTTCCCAGATAACAGAGATTTTCTGGATGCCATTGGCCTTCCTTCAGTGAAGGTAGAGTTGTGTCAATGCCTTCATTTGGACATTTTCATGGCCTTCAGACTCTAACTTTGTAACCAAATAAACCCCCTTTATGAAAGCCAACCCATTTCTGGTATTTTGCATAATGGCAGCATTAGCAAAGAAGAACAGGCAGTTTGCATTCAAATGTACTTTTCTCCCCCAAATCATCCTTCTCCTCTTTTCTAGTCTGTTCATTTAAACAATTTTCAGCTAAATAAAAGTTGCCTACTACCAAAAATTCAATGACCCCATTATATATTACCATAATAAAAATTTAAATAAAAACCATAAAAATATAAAGTGAATTTACTCTTTGTGGAAATAGAAAATCAATGCTAAAATTTTTTAACTGTTTCATAAGTTTGTCACATACAGCAAGGAGAAGTAAATTTAAGAAAAATTATAAGTATTAATTTAACACATTAATGTAAACAAGAGTTAGATGTGTCAGAATAATAGTAGATTATTACTATTAATAGATTAATTATTAGATTCCTAGATTACTGCTACTCCTGCTCATTGCATTTTCACATTGCTTGTCACTTCAAGACCCACATTTATTATGTGCCTACAATGTTTCAAACACTGGCTACATAGAAACTTCTTTTTGTTCTTTTGTTGTTTGTCTATGGCAAAGGAAGCAAGAAAAGAAAAATAGAGAGAGAGGGACATATATATCTAGTATTTCTGAATGAAGAGACGGCAATCAAATAGTAATTTCACATTATAGGAAAGTTCAAGGGATAAAAGGTAGATGAAATCATAGAAAATGTCAACTGTTATAAGGCTGATTATGCATTTTCTTGTACCTATAATCAATGTTGTGAATAATTTATTTCATAATTCTTAGGTATTGGTGAAGCCATCTCATAAAAGTTAATCTGCAGGTTAATAATAAAATACATGTTAAAGTAAGACAAAACTTGATTAAAAACAATAACATTTATACTAATAGTCATAATTTTAAAAATGTCTTAAGTTTTTCTAAATACTAAGATTTAAGAAATATCTAATAGTGATCAGAGAACCTAAAAATCATTAACTTTTAGATGAGTCAAATGTGATTTTAAAAAGTACACTGCATAAAATGGTTAGTATTTCAGATTTATATAAAATATCTAAATAACATTTAAAACATATTTCAATGGTTTTTCCACTTATATATTATACTAATTCCTTTCATGCCAATACACCTGTTCAAATTCACTTTTCTCTATAGGTCTTTTATCTGACATGTAGCCCTTGTTGCTTTTGGTTGCTTGTAAGAATTTCTTTGTGTTTTGGGTGAATGTTTACTGCTTATGCTCATGCATATAAATGTATACTTTTGCAAACCAGTTATAAAATCACAATGCAAGTATATCTTTATTTGACAAATTGTTTGTCAACATTGATATAAATTATAAGTGAACAATAGAATATGCATGAATTTGAATAAATTTCTCACCACTCTCTACTGAAACTTCCATGGTATCTGCAAAGCACTTGTAAGAGACTTTGTAAGGCAATAATGTGCATTTTTTTAGTTAAAATTTCTTTAAAAGAATCTTCTCCCTAACTAAATACATTTTGTATCAAATGCATGTCCATGGGCTGTAATACTATTAATATGCACTTTTACCAGAGTTATTTTTAAGATAAACAGCCCAATTTTAAATAAATGTATATTCATATATACATATTTACAAATACAATCTATTATAGAAAGCATAAAATGTAAAATGTGAAAATCTAGAAGAAGGTGCTAAAAATAAATATGTAGAGATGTTCTAATATTTTCTTTCCACACATTGTTATACATTGATTATCCCTTGGGTGACTCTGGAGGCCACTACTATAGCTCAGTAATTCACACCCCAGTGATGGAAGGGGTGGGCTTTGCACTGCCTAGGGAATATGTACTCCAGAATTTGGGGGTCACAGAGGCTTACTGGATGGTAGGATATATGGTTAAAAATAAGTTAAAATATCATTGATCTGTAAGAAGGAATTGGCAAAGTATGAGTCCTTCAGATGTTTTCTTCTATTATGCATCCAAAAATGCTTTCTTCTGCAATCATTTCTCAAGGGATGAGAATTTTGTCACAGAAAAAAGTAGCAGAGTTAAAAAGGGGTGTGTTCAGAAAACATTCCACTCCAACTATCCAATAGACAAATCTAAACTCAGTAACAAAGGTAGTCTAGGAGTTGTTATGCATCATCTTGGCACTCAGAGAATAATACCATGCCATCCTTAAAATAGCTAAAGCCCATTTTAACATTTGTAATTTGTCAGTAATAATATGAAAATCATAATTACTATTATGCATAATAATTTCGTTGTCGTTTATGGGAGTGGTGTAATTTCTTCCCAAACAAGGCAGCAATGTACAAGAAGCAAAAGACTTGTAAGATAGAGATGTATAATTTTAAATAACCAAGGAAATATAGCACTTAGCCTGCACTCCCATGATCAAGCAATTACAACATACAAACGCAACTTTTAGAAATCACTTTTATTATTCAAATGTTCATAATGATTTCAAATAATTCCTTAAAATTGAATTGCTTTTACTTCCCAAATGCATGTGCTTTGAGCATCTAAACATATAGAATCTAAATTGGTATGCCTGATTTAAATGCCAGATTGGTTGATTAAAATTCTGCTGAACAATCATCTCAGTACATAGTTGATGTCTTCCATCTCTGCCTTGGCTAGCTAGTTAAGTTGGTGGCATATTTTTTTTTTTAAATCATGTATATAAATAATAAAACAATTTGATTTTCTACTAAGTCAAAGATTATATTTTTGACTTCTGGGGTATCTGTACATACAATAGAAAATCGATTCCTTGAGAAAATTTGTATTTATCAAGACTATACTCACTTTCTTATATGAAACATGAATAGTGTTACCTACAAGGATTCATTATTTTAACTCAAAAGGGAATTTGTGGCAAATTCCTTTCTGTTGTAATTCACCAAAAGCCCTTTTCATTTCCTATTTACATACAACACACCTAAAGACTGGGTTGCAGTAGCTCTAACCCACTCTTAAGTAGGATGAATCACTCATTAATTTTCTAGCAGCAGAAATCAAAACATTCTTTCTCTTTTCAAGGTTTGGAAAGTAGGCTTGCTAGTCCTGTGGGGTTTCCTTTGCTATTCTAGGCCAAGCATCAGCTTTTTTTATATGTATAATGAATGTCACTTCTGGGAACTGCTTGTGAAAAAGAAATTTTTGTCTTTTAGAAATGTCAGGTCTTACCCTGTTCTTTACCCAATAATATGGACATTCTAACATCCAGACTAAATTAACCAAAAGAATTGAAAATGTTCTTTTTTCACTAGTGGCAAGAGTTTCCCTGTGAGACACGGAGTAAAGTCTGAATATTGACAATGGAGAATAGTTTTAAATTTCTCCTTAGTTCAGTCTTAATATATTATTTAAGCTGCCAGAAGGCTGAAGAGAGAAAAAAAAAATGTTGAACAAGCCCTTGACCACAGCATATAAATTAGTACAATGACAGGAGGGATCAGTAATAATAAACTGTGCTCCACGTTGGTCCCTGGAATGTTTATTTTATGAATATACTCCATTTGCAAAGTTGGAAGAAGATTAAATAATAAGGATCAAAGAGGATTAGTTAATTCATTCTACATACTAACATAGTTGAGTATATTGGATTCTGTTTGTATACATCCCTGATGGCTGTTTTGGCCTCCCATTTCATGAAACCTAGAAAAGATAGTTTCAGATCTCTAAATTTGTAGTCACTGTATTCAAAGTACTCGAAGTCTTCTATGAATACCTAAAGACTTCCATTCTTATGGCTTTCTCTCTACTTGTAACTAAACTTATCACCTATAAGTCTGCTCAGAAATACATAGCCTAATTGAAGCCATGATTCACTTTTCTGCAGGTGTCTGTGCTGTACACAAACTGCGAAAAACAACGTTTTCCCCCTTCTGAATAAGGGTCATCTAGTTATAGTGACATTGCCCTAGATCTAGTCAACTTCAACCCAGAAGCTACATGAGCAGAGCCTTCTACCCCCATCCATCTTCCCCAGCCCCTCTTACACACATCTCTGGGAAGCAAAATCCTTCTTCCTTTAACTTGGTATACCTACTAGATTGTATTGTACTGTTCCTCAATCTTTCCTGGGGCAACAAACTCTTCAATTCATTCAGAGGCTGACAAGTAACCTCAACTTTTCTCATCTTTACTCATTTATAACAAAGTCATATTATCAGGTACTATGACCCAACACACAATTTGCCTCCCTTCTATCCCCACAGCAGACAGACAAGAAGAGCTGAAGGTATTGCCTCAGCACTTGAACCAACACATGCACCAGCTCTGGTGCAGACCTGTAGCCTCCCAGCAGAAGGTATGCCTTGTTCTTAGTAACTCATGGGGGCTGTTTTACAAGTACTGCCATTCACAGTCTATGAAAATTTTATATTCTGAAAATATACTATTTTATAACTTCAGACATTTACACAGCCCAATGTGAGACTTGTAAAAAGTACCATTACCTACAGGAATGTAGCTTGGGATATTTATCATTTAACTTAATCAAAATTACAAGAATATAAGAAGCAATAAGTGGCCAGATGGAAATAATGAAGTAATAAGATTGCTCTTTTTTATGTTTTAATGTTTACACAGCAGTGTTTTTAATAAATTCTCTGAACTCTCAAAACCCAACAAATGATGGTAAAGTAGGTGGATATACATATCTTATAGCCTTCTTTTAAAATTCTAGTTGGCTGTTTGGATTTTCCACAATTTCTTCAGTATGCAGGCACATTTTAGCACTATTGTCAGTCAGATTTGTTTGCCTAATAATCACGAATTTTATGAATTTTGATGATAGGTAATGAATTTTGTTCACAACTGAAAAACTAAAAAACATTGCAGTTAGTAGTAGCTTTTCTGTAGTATGAAAATGTTCTAAAATATTTTTATTTTTATTTTCAACAAGTTTGAAAATTTCCTTTCACATATATAAAGCAATGACAAAAAGTTTAATTTAAAGTTGATATTGGTATTGCAATTATGGATTATATGAGAATTACAAAGTAGGAATTTGTTTGTATTATGCAAAGTGCATGTAGTGAATAAAAATAGGCATTCATGTCTTGAAACTGCCTGATGAAAACAGAAAGGAATTATACCTAAAATTAAAGTATATGTTGAGGACGGATTATTTGGATTTTGATTATATCTTTAATTCTTATCATTAGCTATGTGACCTTAGGCTTTTTACATGTTTGAGATGGTGATGGTAGTTGTGCTTGGTGCTTGACAAGGTTTTGATAATTTGTTTTTCTCTAAACCTATTAATAAGGTTAATCTGTCAAGATGGAGATCTCAGCATATGTTAGTGGAGTAACACAGTGAGGTATGTGGAAAAGAACAGAACAACAGAAACCAATTCTTGGTAGAGCATCATAATGTTGGAAATATCTAAAACATCCACCTGTGAATACCCTATGTCCCAGGTACAACTAATAGAATTGCTATAAGCTTCAGGGTTGCTACACTAAATGGGCCAGTGTCAAAGTTTTTCAAGAAGATTTCCTCCTGTCTGTCCATCTATCTTCTAAAGCTGTTGGTATACATTTTACAATCTTATAAAACAGACTTCATTTCCCAGATTATAATCTCATTCACGTAATTTTAATCTTTTTAATCTTTTTTCTTTTTTTCTTTCTTTTCTTCATTCATTCATTCATTCATTGCTTGTTCCCAGTTTTTGCTTCTTTGGAATTATGTTAAAGGCTTTGAAATATATCAGAGAGAAATATCAAGGTTACTCTATTGATATAGTATTCCTCTCTGAATTATACACATTAAGATATTAATAATAAATGATCCCTCCCCCAAAAGGGTTTTGTCTGGATTAGAAAATGAAAATGACTAGCACTACAAAAATAAAAGTAAATGGAGAATTATTTTGCACTGTTTTTATAATGAGTGATGGCACATGTATTCCATAGGACAGGAATCATAGGGAAGTGAAAAACCATCCCAGTTATAGCAAATCTATAAAACATTATCAAATTGCAAAAGAATAAAAGGAAGTGTGAAATATCTGCAATAAATCAATTTCCCTTTAAGACATCCCACCATAGTCTATACCAGATACTTTTATTATTTCCAATTCTTAATGAAGAAATTAAACAAAGCTTATTATCCTCCAAATATAGTTTATAATTCATAATAAAGTAGTAAAGTTAACTCTATCAGGCTAATAAAGGCATTCTTACAAATCTTATATATTTCAGTTAAATAACATTAAAATATACTATTTGGCACCTATTTTATTTTTAATTTACTGTTACATGGGTTCTCAGATCTATGAAAACCTTAAAATCAAGATTGTGCCTATAGAATGCTGATAAGACAGAAAGAAAAAAGTTTAGATATGTGCTGGTTTGAAGCTATTATGTATCCCAGAAAAGGCCATGTTCTTTTAATCCATTCATGTGGGTGTAGACCTGTTGTGGGTGGGACCTTTTGGTTAGGTTATTTCAATTTGAGAAGTGGCTCACCCCATTCAAGGTGGGTCTTAATCCTTTCACTGGAGTCCTTTTTGAGAGGATAAAAGGCAGAAAAATCCCAGAAAGCATATGTAGAGAAAAGCCCCAGAGAAACTAAGATAGGACCCACAGAAGTTCAGAGAGGAGGCCACTGGAACCAGAAGCTGAAAGCAACAAAACCCAGGAGAAGGGAGCCGGTGGACACCAGCCATGCACCTTGCTATCTGACAGAGGAACCCCAGGTGCCAGCAACCTTCCTTCAGAGAAGGTATCTTCCCCTTGACACCTTAATTTGAACATTTTCATAGCCGTAGAACAATAAATTTGTGAGCTAATAAATCCCCATTGTAAAGATCAACCCATGTCTGGTATATTGGATTCTGGCAGCCTTGGTAAACTGAAGAAAGAGGAAACAATGAGTTAATTTATTTTTGTTTTAATGTGCATTTCTATTGTTTTAGTTGTTATGATCTAATTCCTTAATTTAAAACTAAATATGATTAATCCTATACTTTGACAACTGTCTTTTCATCTTCTTAGTCAAATCAAAATTGGCTTATTTTTGTTAATATTTACAAAGGGAGATAATAAAAATAACAATAGCATTCATAGTTAATTGAGGGCCAAAGTGTGCCTATTATACTTAATAGGTGCTATCATTAAAATATCTCATTCAAAACTAATTTACACATTAAAAACTGGGATTTCCAGGAAGTTATTGAATTTGCCAAGATCCAGGCTACACATTAATAGATTTATATACAAATAAAGCTGATTTTTGAAAAATAAAAATAAAGTTATTGAGATATCCTAGTAAAATAATGTGGCTGAATTTTTTTAAAAATATAATAATCAAATGTCTCAAGATATACAATAATTTTTATGCAAACAACCATAGTGTGGTAGTATGAAGTTGGATTTTGCCCCAGAAAAGGTCATGTTCTTTCATTCCATTCCTATGGGTGCAGACTTATTGTAGGTGGAACATTATGATTGGGTTATTTCAATTGAGATGTGACCTGCTTCCTTCAGGGTAGGTCTTATTCCTCTTGCTGGAGTCCATTATAAGAGGATAAAATACATACAGAAGCTAAGAGAGATGAAACCAAGAGAAGCTTAGAGACAAGGACAAACCTACAGAAGCTGAGAGAGGAAGCCACTGAAGCCAGAAGTTGGATGCAACAAAACCCAGGAGAGAACGACCAGTGGACTTCACCAGGAGTGTCTTGTAATCTGACAGAGAAGCCCATGCTCATGGGTAACCAGTCCTTGGAGATGGAATTGTCTTGTTGATGCCTTAATTTGGACATTTTCTTGGCCTTAGAATTGTAAACTTGTAAACTGATAAATCCCCATTGTTAAAGATCAGTCCATTTCTGGTATATTGCATTCTGGCAGACTTACCAAACCAGAACACATAGGTATTAATATTAATATAACACATTCCAATTAATAATAATAATAATAATAATAAAACTTTACATATGGTAAAACATAGCAAGAGCTCTATAGCATCATGATTAAAGCCAAACACTCTTGTCCCCAAATCTCTGGGCTAAAATCCTACATGTATCTTTTTCTTCCTTTCTTCCTTCCTTTGCTCCCTCCCTCCCTCCTTTATTCCTTCCTTCTTTCCTTTCTTTTTTCTTTCTTTTTTAATCTTTAAAATGTTAATAGAGAAAATTTCTACTTCATTAAGCTTTATGAGAGTAAGTAAATACATGTATAATATTTAGAAAAGTACCTGGCTTATAGTAAGCTATGATTCAATAGATGTTAGCTGTTAGAGTTATAATTGCATTACTTATTTATGCTTAAAACAACACCCAAATCTTGTGGATTTTTCATGTTCCCTTGATTACCTCCTTCTTTCCACATGCACTGCCCCCTTCCTGAAGAGTATTGCCATGCCTTTTGCTGACGTTCATGCAAAGCTCCTAATTCTGGCTGGAGTGGAGCTGAAGTCCTATGTCTGCATGGCCCTAATGCTCCACATGTTAGCCTCATCTATGCCAACTCACTCTTTGACTTCCAGATTTAGATGAAATATCACACCTCTGACTATTGCATATAACTTCCATACACCACAACCACCACAGAGTCAAATGACAAGCCTTCATGGGGCAACCTTGACCAATGTTTAGGATGATTATATACTTCAGTTTGCATGGGACAATCATGTTTTATGCTGTTGTCCTGTGTAATTATTAGTAACCAATTTTACTTAAAAAAGATTAACAGCAAATTGTGTGGCTACCTCAACAATGAGTTCAGAAAGAGCTGGTGTGATATTGGCAAAAGGATAAAAAAAATGTAGATAAATGGAACAGACTAGAAAGTCCAGAAATAAATCCACTCATATATGGCCATTGATTTTTGACAAAAACACAAAGTCAATTCAAGAAAGAAAGGACAATTGGATAACTAAATGCAAATTTTAAAAATAGTGAACTTTGACCCATATCAAGCACTTATGCAAAATATTAATTCACAGTGGAACAGAGGCTAAAACTATGAAAATTCTAGAAGAAAATACAGGAGATAATCTTGTGACCTCAGAATATGGAAAGATTTTTAAGATACAACAAATAGCATCATCATAAAAGAAAAGAAAAAAATGAATTGGACTTCATCAAAATTAAAAACTGCTCTTCAAAATGCACTGCTAAGAGAATGACAAGCCATAGACTGGGAGAAATGATTTGTTAATCATATATCCAATAAAGGTCTTAAGTTTAAAATATGAAAATAACACACAAAAAATCAATAAGAAAATAAGCAATCCAATTTAAAAAAAGTCAAACAATCTGAAAAGACATTTTACCAAAGAAGAAATGCAGATAGGAACTTTGGTCAGTAAAGATGCTCAGCATGACTGGACACTAGTAAAATACAAATTAAAATGACAGTAAGATTTAATACACACATTAGAATGTCAAAAGAAAAATGCCAAATGTGGGCATGAGTGACCTGAATTCATTGCTGATGGGAATACAAAAGGTACAGCCTTTTTGGAAAATGACATGGGAATGTCTTATAAAATTAAAGATATACTTACCATATGACCTATCAATCTTACTCCTAATTGTTTACCCAAGAAAAATTAAATTTATGCTCATATAAAAAGTCATGCAAGACTTTATTTGCAATTGCCAAAAACTTAAAAAGAAGTATGCTGGTTTGAAGCTGTGATGTACCCCAGAAAATGTCATGTATTTTTAATCCATTCATGTGGGTGCAGACCTATTGTCGGTGGGACCTTTTGGGTAGGTTGTTTCAATTGAGATGTGACCCACCCAATTCAAGATCTGTCTTGATCCTTTACTGAGTCCCTTATGAGAGAATATAAAACAGAAACTCAGAGAGGGAAACAGCCAGAGAGAGCTCACAGAGAGAGAGACATCCAGAGAGCTTGGAGAGAAGGGCCCCAGTAGAAGCAAGCAAAGACACACAGAAACTGAAACAGCCAGAACCTGAAAGCAACAAAACCCAGGAAAGAAGGATCAGCAGAAGCTGGCCATGTGCCTTCCCATGTGACAGAGGAACCCCAGATGCCATTGGCCTTTCTTCAGAGAAGGTATTGCCCTGTTGTTGCCTTAATTTGGACACCTTCATGGCCTTAGAACTGTAGTTTTGTAAACTAATAAATCCCCATTGTAAAAGCCAACCCATTTCTGGTATATTGCATTCCAGCAGTTTTAGCGAACTGAAACAAAAAGGAAAACCATTGTTTTTCAACTATGATATATCCATATAATGGAACAATATTCATCAATAAAAAGAAACAAACTATTGATATATGATGCAACAATATGAATGAATATCAAGTGCATTTTGCTAAATTAAGGAAGCCAAACTCAAAAGACTACAAACTGAATTATTTCATTTATATGATATTTTTGGAAAGGCAAAACTATGGTGAGAGAAAACAGATATGTAATTGCCAGTGACTTGGAGTAGGGAGAGGGAATGGCTACAAAGGAAAACAAAAGCATTTTTTGTGGTCCTGGAAATGATCTCTGTCTTGATTGTGGTTCCAAAACTGCATATATTCGTCAAAACTCATAGAACTATGAACCAAAAAGAATTAATTTTACTTTATGTAAATCACATTTCAATAAAAAAAAGTTATCAGAAGAAAACAGTAGGATGAAATCTCAAATGATTTCTATACTAAGAAAATGGACTCAAAAACCACTAGAAATTTCTAAATATAAAAACAAAGCAGTTCAAAATACCTTGTTTCAAAATTTTCAGTAACAAAATTGAATGTAGTAATATTGTTTCAAATTTATAAAATATTAATTCTTTTTAAAATGCTATGCCTATGGGACAGCTCATTTTATTCAAATTTTGTTTGTTTGGTCTTTGTTTTTATGGAGATCACTTTTTACACAATTCAATATTTATTTTCTAATAGTTTTTATTCTCCTAAAAATAGAATATGTGTTCCAAAGTAATTTTCAGTTCAGAATGCTAGGTATAAGGACATCATTATCCTAATAAACAATTAGAAGTAATTTATGCAGTTTCCTTTTCAGTTATGTATCCATCAATTGAAAAGAGAAAAACACTTGGAATATTTGGTTCTCTGTCTATATTACAACATCTGGAATTGAGAAATCTTTGTTTCCTACAAATTATGTCACCTCATTGAAAAGATTTTATCACAAGCTGTGGATTTATTAAACAATAACCTAGAAAATAAGAACAGAATGTAATTGAGACTAGGAAATTATTTAGCATCCTTGAATTTTAATGCTGCAACAGGCATTTAGAGATGACTTCAAACAAACCCTCCCATTTTAAGAAACAGAGAATCAAGACCAACAAGGCTGATGTAGTTACTTATGAAGGTGTGTGGAGAGCCGTCTCCCGGGACGGGCATAGCGCATGCGCTGTAAACCTGCTCCAAAGTCCCCCCGCCCATCGAATGAGCCAAGATGGCGCCCATATCCTGCTTCCGCTTATGACGTGCACACTCACTATTCCTATCTGCCAATTGAGTGCATATGCGCGGCGCTAGATCATTGGTTATGAGTAGAGTACTTAAGAGTTTGCCCAAGCGAACCTCGGAGAGACAGCCCACTAGGAGCCGTACCTGACGGCCACATCGAGGCTGCTCTCCCGCGAGGCACTCTGCCCCGCGTGGAAACCTGTAACAGAGAATGCTTATCTAGCTTCAGTAAAAGACTTGCTCTCGCAACCGCCGTGTGGCTCGAGTCGTGACTTCCAGCCAGGTCAGTTTGCGTGGTCTGCATCTCTCTCTCTCTCATCCCTTGTTTCTCCCCTCGCCGGCCGGGGAACAGGGGTCGAGCGGGGCGGCGCCGGACAAGTGGTGGCCCGTACGGGGAACGCTCCTCCTCCTGCCTCGCTCTCGACGGTCCCTCTGTGAGGAGAGCAGCGCTGCGCATCGAGCTTACGGCGGACTTCCCGCGCCTGATCAACGCGAGAAGGTGAGTGCGTCTTATTACATGATAGTTAGGGCCCGTGGGTTTTCAGGTGACCCCGGGGGACTCGGAAGAGCTCTCCGAGTGACTGAAGTATAGTGCCGACTGCAATCATGGGGCAGTCCGGAAGTTCACCTCTCTTAGCTCCCTTAAAGAACCTTTTGAAACAACGGGGTATCTCGGTCAGGAAAAGCTCCCTTCAGCGTTTTCTTGATGATGTTGATACTTTTGCCCCTTGGTTTGCCTGCACCGGCAGCCTTAGCCTACCCTCTTGGATGAAGCTCGGTCGCGACATAGACCGAGCGCGCCAGACGGGCGTGTGTATGGACCCGATTCTAGTACCCATATGGGAGACCGTCCGTGCGGTCCTTGAACTAGAATCGGCTGCCGGCCTAAGCCCGTCCTCTGCCTTGCAAGAAGCACGGTGCGCGCTCCAAGAAACCCAGTCAGTTTCGTCAGCGGACGGCTCCTATAAGGGCAAACCGCCGGAGTCCAGTGACTCTGACTCAGAGTCAGATAGCGATACCGACGAGGAGGCGGAAGCATCCCCGCTAATTGAGTGGGAGGAGCCTCCCGCCACACCCGTGCGGCCTTCCGCCCCGCCAATGTCTACCGCTGCACCCCCAGGGACACCCCAGCTCCCAACTGACGCCTTGGGCGGTCCCACCAAAGGACCTCGCCGAGAGCTCCCTCTAGTGGCCATGCCCAGTAAATGTAATTATCCTTTGCTGCCAGACCCGGAAACCCCGATGGGCCGGTCAGGGGAGGGGCAACCTTTGCCGTACCCCCCGCCCGAGTACACAGGCCCTCAGGACCCTTTGCCATTAGGTAGTGGTGGGAGACATTTCTGGAGATGGAACCCTTTCACACCTTTTGGCATGCTGGGTGGCTACCAGCCACTTGAGCCGCAGCCAGTCTCAGAAATGTACCCGGTTATTATCAATCCCCAAGGTGGCAATCAGCACGAATCATATGATTACAAACTATTGAGGGAACTGAGGCAGGCCGTCCATCAGTATGGCCCCAATGCCCCTTATACCTTGAACATGATCGAGAACCTCTCTGCTCTAAATCATACACCCGCAGATATTTTTCAGCTAGCCCGTGCTTGCTTGCCGTCAGGCCGATTCATAGATTGGAAAGCATGGTTTGAGGAGTTAGCTGAAGAGCAGGCCGCAAGGAATGCGGCGGGGAGACGTGGCGGGTGGAATGCTGACATGCTGTTGGGGAGAGGCGCCCATGCCCAGAACCAAACGGGTTTCCCACAAGAGGTCTACGCCCAGATCTTCCGCTGTTTTGTGGGTGCCTGGAAAAAGCTAACAGGTAAGGGAGAGGCTCAGGCCTCACTCAGCAATATACACCAAGGCCCCACAGAACCATTTGCGGATTTTGTAGCCAGGATGCAAACCGCAGCTGAGAGAATCTTCTCAGATCCAGGAGTAGCAGAGACTGTGGTTAAGCAAATGATTTTTGAGCAGTGCAACAAGGAGTGCAAAGTTATCCTGGCACAAAACAGAGCAAAAAATTTGACAGAGTGGGTCAGGCTCTGTAGAGATACTGGCAGCCCTTTAACTAATGCAGGTCTAGCTGCCATGCTAGCTAGCTCCCTACAGGTGGCTACAAAAGGCCCGAGAACCTTAGGGGCAAAGTCTAACGGGTGCTATGGCTGTGGCCAATCAGGGCACTTTAAGAGAGATTGTCCCAATAGACGTCAGCCCCCTGCCACTCAACGGTTTGGCGAACCAGGTGCAGTAACCAGGCCGTGTGGCCGTTGCCACAAAGGCCCTGACCCGGTGCTCAGCTGGGCCAGAGGCTCTGTTTGTGTTTTTCCCCAGGAACCAGGACGTCAACCAGTGTGGGTTCCGGAAAGACTGGTGAGAACCGTGACATCACCTGAAGAAGCCAAGGAACAGCTGTCAGAAACGCCAACGAATATACAACCTGAACCATTAGACCAAGCCTCCGACCCTGCTGATGATGGCGACGACCGACAAGACGATAATAGTAGGACTGACCACCCCGCGGTTGCCCAAAAAGAGGATCGGTAACTCTGTTCTTTGCTCTCCTATAGCAATCCTTCTAATCTGCCTTTTTCTTTTTTTAGTGGAACTGTGGTAGCGCAGGAGAGTGGTCTTTGGGGCCTGTGGCATCATCCCCCGACCCTGGCCCCATTCTCTGCTGGGTCTCCCGCCTCTCCTGTGTTTTTCACTCGTACCCTGTCTCTAGGTCTCCACCACCTGCCTTCTGACAGAAATATTTCCTCCACAAGCTTCAACGAGTACACACTGATCCTCTCTTTTGCTAACCTCTCTGTCAAGGTTGTCAACACCACAGTTGCGGCGAATGCTACTTGTGAAACTGGTAATGGCGAGTTAAGTACAGGGAAGAGCCGCCAGTCTTGTGAAGGGATCTTGAGTAAAAATGAGACTCAAAGGTGCCTTTTCCTTCCGGGGTTTGCTCCTACAGTCTGCAACCGTTCCAAAGACCCGGATGCCTCGCCGCCCCGCTATCCTAGTGTATCGCCCAAGTTATGTCTGGCTCCCCGTCAAGGCAACCGACTGGGTTGGCCCTGTTTCTCAAGTTGTTTCACTTAACAATATCCCCTTCTCTAAGTCTAGGCGTCCAAGAGGCATACCTTACCCGAGACGTGCTACGCCGCCACAATCAGATGCTGAACTTAAATTTCCAGGCCATTCAGAAACTCCTAGCGGAGATAGATGAACTTGGACTAGAAATAGATGGACTCTGGAGAGTTCTCCAGCAGACGTGTGATACCCGATGGTTATTCGGGAGGCTTTGTGTCACCCCGGTTAGGGTGAACTTGACAGAGGAGCAGCAAGATGTCGCCGAGTGGCTCAAGGACACTTATCTCCCCAACTTCACCAATCTCTCCGACCAAGTGAAATCCGACCTTCAGGGACTTGAGAACATTAGGAAATTGAAGCCTGTTAGTTTCGACCTTTCCACACTGGGCGAGACTGTAAAAAATCTGTGAGACCAAGTCACCTCTTGGTTCTCTTGGCCCAATTTGACTAATTGGATTCTCTTGATGGTGGGACTATTGGTGGGATTAGTCATTGTTAAATCTTTGCTAGAACGCCTGTTTCAAGCGCGGCAGTACCGTGTTACCACTATGATGGCTATGTCCTCCACCTTTGATACCCCCAACAGCGACCATTCTGATGGCCATACCCCATCCTGGCCGCCTCGGGCGGGGCACTCGGGAGCGAGGTTTGTAGCTAAGCGCGCAGCTGTGTCCCGGGTGTAACGGGCGACGCCAGCAGTCATAATTTTTGTCTCAGGTAGGTCCCTAAGGCAGAGTCATAGTTGTGGCCAGACTTGACTCTAGCCAATGCATAGGGACGCCTAGTGACGCCTCCGACTCTGGTTAATGCTATCCCTGCCCCCGCCTTTGTCCCCCAGTTGCAAGGCAAAGCACTGCAGGGAGAGTCATGTTGTTTCCAGCTCACGGACTCTCCTGTCTCCATATGAGGTGAGCATTCTGGTCGGTGCTAGAGGCTCCGCCGCTAAATGGCTGAGACCTAGTCCAGACTCCCCAAAGCACCGGAACAAATTGTGAGCCATCTGGGTTCACGGGAGCACACTCATCACTGGGGACACTGGGTCGATATAAATAATAAAGGGGGAGATGTGGAGAGCCGTCTCCCGGGACGGGCATAGCGCATGCGCTGTAAACCTGCTCCAAAGTCCCCCCGCCCATCGAATGAGCCAAGATGGCGCCCATATCCTGCTTCCGCTTATGACGTGCACACTCACTATTCCTATCTGCCAATTGAGTGCATATGCGCGGCGCTAGATCATTGGTTATGAGTAGAGTACTTAAGAGTTTGCCCAAGCGAACCTCGGAGAGACAGCCCACTAGGAGCCGTACCTGACGGCCACATCGAGGCTGCTCTCCCGCGAGGCACTCTGCCCCGCGTGGAAACCTGTAACAGAGAATGCTTATCTAGCTTCAGTAAAAGACTTGCTCTCGCAACCGCCGTGTGGCTCGAGTCGTGACTTCCAGCCAGGTCAGTTTGCGTGGTCTGCATCTCTCTCTCTCTCATCCCTTGTTTCTCCCCTCGCCGGCCGGGGAACAGGGGTCGAGCGGGGCGGCGCCGGACAAAGGTGAAACTAAATGTTACCCAAAGTTGGAATAAATCCTGGACCCCACACTCTCAGTTTATCACACTTTTTACTGTAATACATAAATATTTTACTGAGATTTAGTTATTAAAAACATAAATAATTACAATTCATGTATATATCAGGTGGCAACGTCATTCCTAAAATTATAAACTGTTAAATCATGAGGCAGATTTAATGGTTCCCATGGTTCCTTACCAGCCTTTTAGCATCAAATATAGTTTTGACATTATTTTTGCATGAAAAATTAATTTTAAAGTCAAATTTATGGGTAAGAACATCCAACCAATATTTATACCCAAGTACGTTATGAATATAAAAATGGAAGGTGTTCTGATTTGCTAGAGCTACCATTATGCAAAATACCAGAAATGGATTAGCTTTTATAAAGGGGATTTATTAGATTACAAATTTACAGTACTAAGGCCATAAAAATGTCCAAACTAAGCATCAACAAGAGGATACCTTCACTGAAGGAAGGCCAGTGGCACCTGGGACACCTCTGTCAGCTGAGAAGGCATGTGGCTGGCATCTGCTGTTCCTTTTCTCCTGGGTTGTGTTTCAAAATGGCTTTCACCAAAATGTCACTGGCCTTCTGTCTCTCTTATCTTCTCTCAGCTCTCTGCTTGGTTCTCCTGGGGCATTTCTGTCTAAGCATCTGGGAGTCCTCTCTCAGCTTCTCCAGGGCAAACTCTGGGCTTCATCTCTTAGCTTAGCATCTCTAAGAGTCAGCCTCTGTCAGCTCTTGAGCTCCCTTAAGTACTCCAGTGAACTAATCAAGACCCACCATGAATTGGTGGGGTCCACACCTCCATGGAAGTAATTTAATCAAAAGGTCTCACCAACAGTTGGGTCCATGGAAATGCTCAATCAAAGTTTCCAAACAACAAGTTCATAGCTCTTTTGGGGCCCATAACAGTTTCAAACTGGCACAGAAAGTTAAATCAACTTCTTTTTTCTTGTATGGGAGAAGTTATTATGAAATATTAAACAAGAAGTTGTATTTACAATCAGAAATCTGCTATGCTGTTTAGCCTTTTCTTCTGTTAATATACTCCACTGTTATGTATCCTCAAGTTAGTCTTAGAAAATAGAACCTATGCTGTTAATTCATCCTAAAATTAGTTTTTACAAATTATTTATAGTGAATAGAATAAGATATTTTATTGACATTAAATAATGTTTTCTTAAATGACTGTTTCCTGTGTATATATTTATTTTAATTACTAGCTTAATTAAATTAAAATAATTAAACTAAAACCTTCATATTATTTACTGTACTCTCAAGCCTGCTCCTCTTAGCAACAGCTGTGCTCAATTTTTTTTATTTGATTTATTTTTCATCAGCTGAGATATATAATTTTTTTCATGTAAGGTAAGTTGGTTCTATCTTTCTGAATTGTAGCTCAGTTGAAACTATTTTTGTACTCTCCTTTACTCAGAATTTTATAGATATTGCTTTATTATTTTCTGACATTGTGTGTAACAGTAAAGAAATGTATAATCAGTATGAATTTTGTTCCTTTGAGAGCCCCTAGTTATTTTTTTTTTCTGTCTGGTATATACTTAGAGAATTCATTCTTTAAAATTCAGTTATTTCCCAAGGATACATAGGTATTAATTTATTTTCAAAACATTGCCTGATATTTGTTGAGTATGTTGAATGTGCCTTAGCATTTTTACCACTGAATTTTCATTGTATTCTATTCTTTTTATTTTATTCTATTATCACCTTTTATTCCTGTACTTTTTTCTTCTCCTTTTCAGAACACTTATTAATTTTCCTTCCATGTCACTTTGACTTCTTTTCCTGGGTGAGTATGCACATTACAATATTTAATAGTAATCCAAATTTTAATTTGGTAGTGCGTGTTTGTTTTTTAATACTCTCTCCTTTTCTCATCCAGTTTCTGCTTTAGTTCTTTCTGCTTCTGTCATTTTAAAAAATTGGTCTTTTCTTGTCCTCTCAGCTTTCCTTTAGTGTGCATTTCCTAGAATTTTATTGAGAACACAAAAATAAAGTGTTTTTTTTTTTTTTTTTTTTTTTTTTTTTTTTACATTTTGTGTTACCTACAGTAAACCATTTTCAGAGAAAGCACTTTCTCCTTATTTTGAGTGCTATAGACTAAATGCAGAGTTAAGTTAGGTTGTTCTCCCCAGTATTCTAATTCTTCTGTGAGGGGTGTAGTATATGCCCATTAGAGAATCACTTGTTTCTGTGAGAATCTCTTCTCATACTGAGAGCTGACCAAAGCCTCTACTTGAATTTCTAATGTTTACCAATCATTTCTCTGAAAATGCAATTGGAGAAACTCCCATTTAATTTTCTATAGTGGCATATATCAATGGATAATCTGAAGCTATCTGTCATTTTTCCATGATCAGAACTTAAGAAGATACTTCCCACAGCCCTTTCTTTTTTGGTTATTTAGGAAACCATCACCCTGGAATCAGGTTGTCATTGTCCTTCCTCTGTCCATAGCTGGACTATAATGCTGGGGATTGTAAAGCTGACATGGCTGTATACTCAGAGTTATTACCCATGGTGATGTGGAGAGACTATCTTCTGTCTGCTGTATGAATCTACTTTCATCATTTGAGGCAGTGGTTCTCAAACATTTTAGCCTCAAGACCTCTTCACACTCTTAAAAACAATTGGTGAACAAAAACAATTTTTATTTGGGTTTTCCTATCCATATTTGCTATTTTGGAAATTAAAACTGATAGATTTTTATAAAAATGTATGTTTTTATATAAAATGCTCATTAATAATGTATTTAATTATTAATTTGTCCAAAATATTAATAAGAAACAATCTAACAAAAAACATATAAAAATAGTGAGACTTCCCAAACAAATGAAATCTCAAGAAGATTGGCACATTTTTACATTTTTGCATATCTCTGTAATGTCTGCTCAATAGAAGATATCTGGATTTTCATATCTGCTTCTGCATTTGGTCTATTGCAATGTTACACCATGTAGCTTCTCACTCCACATTTCTGAGATAATGAGAAAGAGATGACAAAGAATGTATTTCTATTTTCATGAAAAATGTTCTAACTTTTCAGAGAACTCCTGGATTAATATCTCCAACCAAATGGAAAGGTCAAAATAAAAAACTAAGGGAGAAAGCTTTGATGGTTTATGAGATTTTTTCAGCTGACTGGGACTGGGTCCTTTAGAAACATTTTTGATGTCAATACTGTAGGTTGGTCCTATCAGCCTTTTTTGCTCAGATTTATGAGAGTGGCGGATGGTTGACACATTCTTGAAAAAACACACCACTGGCCAAGATGGTGTAGGAATGAAGCATGGATATTGTTGGGAGACAAGTCTCTTGCATTTCTTCACATCTTGCAAGCAGAGGCACTAATTGCCTTTGTCAAACTATCTTTTTGAAGACATTTGTATAGCAAACAGCCTTGGAAGAAAATATGGTAATGCCCTCTGGAGAAAAGGTCAGGTGTGCTTACAGCCCTGAAAGATATGGGTTTCCTTCTAGAGCAAAGACTCCAGCTTACTACACATTATAAACACTTTTGAGTTCTGTAAAGCTCAGAGTTTCCTTCTATTCACACTTATATATGGTGTGAATAGACGCTGAAGGAAACATGATGATACTCTGGCTACTGCTAATGCTCTGAGTAATAATCTGTCCTTCTCTGAACCAGGAGTCTTGTGTCCTCTGTCAGCATTCATGAAACTGTAACAGGTTAACTTGTTAACTTGCAAGTAGAATGAAATCTCAGGACCTTTAGAATTCTTGGCTGTTTATACCAATAATGCTACTATGATAGATATTCTTGATTTCAAAATTCTTCATCTCAATCCAAAATGCCTTATCATCACAGATTGCTTTATCAAGTACATCGACTTCAAGATATTTTCAACCTCATTTAATGTACTACTGAACTCTCAAACCACTTCATGGTTATTTGTTACCATTTTCTCATTTTTATTTCCATTCTTGACCACCAGAACTTTAGTTTTAATTTCTTCCTTGCAAATTGTCTCAATTTCATCATCTCCTTATCCATCTATTTGCCTAGAAAAAAATAATCTCAATTTTCAGTTAATGTAAGCATTGTTTTCCTAATGATGACATCTGAACAACTGAATGTTGTCAAATCACAAAAACTGCAGATTTCCTTCAGTTGAAAGTTTTTGAATGATCTAAAAATTCAAATGGGATCTGAGGCATATACATTCAATTGTTTTAACTAACCATAATTTCCTACTATCATAGATATATTTCCCTTTGTCATTCAACTGTCTACTCTTTCTACCCCTTTTATTCTACCACACCCCAAAATTCCAACACAATTTCAAAGTGACTTGTATTATAATCCCTTGTCAAAATAGAAGCTATCTGACTGTCCTCCCTCACTTCCTACCCTCAAATTTACTGATGTTCTTGCATCTGCATCAATCACTTAACTCTTTCCTCTTTTAATGATAAATAAAATGTTTACCTTATCCCAAACGAATCCCTCTGGATCCCACTTTCTCTTACTGCTCAACGACTTTGTTCCTTTGATTATTCTCTCTTGTTTCATTCCAGATTTGATATATAAAATATAGAAATCACCCATTTCCACATTAAATAGGTTCAAAGCCAACTCCTATCTTGACCCTTACATCATCTTTCCAACCATACTGTCATTATATAAATCTAAGGCACTACTATATCTCACCAGGTCTACTGATATAGATTCCTGATAGATTGCTCTGCTTTCAGTTTGTGCCTATCCAATCATTCTCTACACAGTAGCCATGGTAATGTTTATAACAAAAAATAAAGTTGATTTTAATTTTTCTCCAGATAAAATTCAGGCAGTAAGTGTCCTGTCTTCCTCTCCTTGCCTTTTCCTGTTTATCTACTTTGTCCCAACCACACTGACCTCCCTTTAGATTCACAACAAAACTAAGTTGTTTTTCATGACGTATCATATAAAACCATTTTTGCCTGGAATGCTCTTCCCCTTGGTAGGCATATGGCTTCTTCTCATAACTCTATGTGTCTGCTTCAATGGAGGACTTCCCTAATCCCTATATATAAATATACTGCAACTGTTCATTTTTATCCCTGAGAAATTTAAATTTCTATCATGGCAAACTTCATAGGTTATAATTCATCAATTGGTTCAAGAATGATGATCAAAACTGCTTTGCTCATCATTGTATAATACCTAGCGTGACTAGAATATTTCCTGGCCATAAAGATAGCTTTCAATAAATATTGTTGATTAAATTAATGAAATATTTGAGAAAACACTTTATGTAGCAGTGTGTAACACAGTAATTTAAAATTGATGACTAAATTGGACCATAGAATTAATTAGGAAAGTGTTTCAACTTATTGTAATAAATGCAGAGGAATGAGTCAATTACATTATTTAGTGGAAAAAAATAATGTAAAAAATAATAAATTCAGTAGGAAGATTATTTGGCAAGATGCTAAAGCATTATCAACTTTTCTACTTTATTTTATTAGTATACTTTTTAACCAAAACAAAAAAAATATTCCTCAGTTATCCTTTAATAACTTTTTATGTCCACAGTCCATACATATGAGTTTTCAAAAAAACAAACTAGTTTTGACTTGAACAACAAAAAAGTTAATTGCTGTTTTAAACTGTATACTTCTAGCACTGAAATGGAGAATTCTATCTTGTACACTGATGTAGTGCTGTTTATCAACCAGCATAGTCCATGTATATTGGAGATATCTTTTTGATTTTAGTTATTTCAGCACTTTTTAGCTTAAAATTTTGTGCTTATATCAAAAGGAAAATTTGATCATAAATCCTGTCAACTAAGTTACTACATGGAAATATGATTTAAAATATGAATCACTATGATAGATGAACATGATAATATAAATATCCATTAATAATTATTCCTCTAGCTTTTACATAAATGATTTTAATTTTAACAGAAATTCCAGGTATCAGTTGATTTTATCAAATTGAAAGAAATCAGAGGTTATGATTTTGATAGAAAATATGAGTTTAAAAAACATGAAATTGTTTTTTATTTTATTTTAAATTTAGAAACAGTATCAGGGTACCATAAAACAATTAATGCCTTCCTAATTCATCTATTCTTAATTCAAATAATTCTTCTATGACCATATCTAAGCTTGAAGCAATTATCTAATTCACATTCACAAGGCTTTGTCTTTTTCTTCCTTCACAACCCCAGATTATAAGTGGAAAGAAGACACATAGCATTTATGTTTTTATTGTCTCATTTACTAACCTCAGAAGATAACTGTGTATCCACTGCACAGTTTCAAAATTGCTTCAAAGTGGGAAATAAAAAGACAAAGTGGGTAAATTGATGGTTAAAACAATGACTCCAAAATTGAACTTTGATATGTACCCAATATATCTATACCTCAGAGACAAGAAAACTTCACTTTCCAAACGTCTTCTAGGATTCTACCCTTTAAAGGTTGTCATGGGTTGATATATCCACTAAATAATAAGCATTGGCCAAGTGTGTTGCCCACAAAACTATTTCCTCTTTAATACTTTTTCTTCTTTGCAGATAATGTTTTTGCCAGGAAATATAGTGTATGTGTGTGTGTGTGTATATATATATATATTACTGGATTCTTATAGACAAAATATCCAGGTGACTTCCTAACATTTTCAATTTCCACTGAATTTTGTGATTCTCTATAATAAAGAAAATGTTATAACGATAACATAAGAATCCATACAAGTAGTTTTTATGAAAGTGTAGTGTATATGTGTAGAAATGTGTGTGTGTGTGTGTGTGTTTGTGTTGGCATATAACAAATACTATATGTTGTATCTTAATGGATATTATATCACATCAGATATTTCTGTTATTTAACTATTAAGGTGTATAAAGTGGTATGATTTATATACAACTTATGCATAAAGTGCAAAACACATAATCTGTAAGTTAGAAATGTTTTCTGTTGTAGCTGAGTTAGAGCCATCAACAGATTGTTTTTGCTGGGTTTCACTTCACACAGCAACTATATACAAGGTCAAAAATCTTGAGCTCTCCATATTTAAGAAACATGTTATATAGTCTGCTTACATATGATCATCAGGCCACGAGGGGCCAGTTAACCTTAACCAAATTCAGAAAAAAAAAATCTGATCATAAATCAGAACTCAGTTTTTTTTTTTTTTTTTTAATTAGTTCTATGCCTGGTTCAAAAACTTTGTTCTGTCATGTGGGTAAGAAACTGGTCTCAGAGTATCCAAGTGCCAGAAGCTTATTTAATTTCAATAATGGCAGTTAGAAAGGTCCTTATGGCACTTTTCCCAACAAACTTATTTAGCTTGATGATTTATCTGTACTTTCTAGGAATACTCTCATCTAATGAATAAGATTATGCATGTAGAAGAACAACATTGTTTTTCTCTGGCTAATGCTTTAGAAACAGTGACACATATTTTATTATTAAATGAAATAATGCAAGTACAATATCAGGTATAATATTTTATAAAATAGACAATGTGTAATTTTAATTACTAGTTATAAACTCTCTTCCTATAATCCTTGGGTCTTTCCAATTAATGCATTATACTAGAGTTTGTTTACAATACAAGGTGTTTTAATTTTATGTTGCTTATATAAGATTGTAAAAATTTTCCTGAATTTTCCATGTGACTCTAACTTCACCAATAATGACACTCTAACAATGTCAATATTATATTTACAAACAAATGTCTCCTGTAGACTAATTCAGCAGATGCCTTTCCAGATTTATTTATACATCATTTTATTTTATTTCAGAGTTTGACCCTTTTGTATGTCTCCACAATCCTATGAGTACATCTTACTCAAAAATTTCCAACTGCCTGCACAATATCTGAAAATTGCCCACTGGGCTGTCACTATCTTCGTGTTCTGAATCTTTGTGTTTTATGTTCTCATTTTATCCACTTGCAGGCCATTCTTGCATTATCATGTTTCATATAAGTAGGATGTAAAGAGTGCAATTTATATTGGGCCTTTTTGGGCCCTCAGACTTCAGGAAACAACTGCCTTGTAATCCCACTATTTGGATTTAGGTAGGCTTTAAACTAAAAAAATGGAAACTCTCAGGGAGAAAAAAAAAATATTTTTTTGGTCTCTCTCACATATCTGAATGGTGGTCTTCCAAAAAGTGTATTTTATTCTTCCCTTGCCTATATAGTAAAAAGTGATGGAATTATAACTGAGAGAAACAGAATGAGAAAGATTGGATCTAATCTGTGGCCTGCATGTCAGGGAACTGAGATGGGGTCTTAACATAACACAAGGCCTGGGATCTACCTGGTGAGGTTAGTTGTCATAAAGTATATTCTTTTAAGTGTGGAAGCAAGAAGCATTAAGACAGCCCATGGTGTCAGTAAATGAAAGAAGCATTAAGTGACTTCTAAGGGTAGTCAAAAAGATATTTATTCTTTGGGGGATGAACATCTGTCTTACTTGCTATTTACTATTTATGAAGAGCCAAACTCTGGAAAGTTAGACTTTTGTCCCTGAAAACAGTAATTCCAATGCTTATTGTTTATTATGTTTTTACCTATAACACATAAACTTCTCTCTTCTTAGAAGGTTTCCCACATCTCTCCACTCTCTTTACCCATTTCCCCTTATTAAATGACCACTGAATTAGGAATGGAAAGCTTTGCTCTCCATTGGGCTGAGTAGATGTGTTAATGATCACTGTTTACCAGTAATGGAGCCTTCTGTGTGGTCCTTCTCAAGCCCCAGGTATTTGCTTCCTGCCACGCTAACACCTTTATGGCAGGCCTATCGTTTTAGGCAAACCCTACAGCTGTCCAATTCCTCTGAATTTAAGTATGTTGCCAGTAGTGGGAGAAAAGAAAACAGGAATTATTATTGGCTTCAAGTAGTATAACTACTTTACTTGTTTCATATTCCTGCAACTCCTCAGTGGGTTGATCATCTAGAGAAGAGAGAAATATTAAGTAAAATTATAAAAATAAATCTTTGAAATACAGCCAAAAGAAGGTTGTGTGTCTTTGAATGTCATACTGGAGCATTCTTTTTAGCCTACCCAAAGAAATTTTAAGCCTCTAGATGATATTCCTCTGTTTTAATTGCTGTTTACCAGTTATTAGGGCCCAGTGTCCATAAAATTAGATATTAAATTGTATATTTTTAATCCAGTAGAAAAGATAACCACACCGTTTATGGTTTGATTTATACTAATCTGTTTTGTACCTAACCTGGAAATCTCACTCCAACGTTTTTTATCAGCACCAATAAACACTTAATTTCTCAAATGCTCGCTGAATTACTTTTACTATTCCAATGGTTTTCACATTGATAAATTAAAGAAATCTTTGGCAGTTTTTCATTATTTATTTGCAGGAGAGTCATGATTTTTATCTCCTTTGAAAATTATACTTTGAAAGCAGGGTATTAATTTGTACCCTGAACTCACAAAACACTAAGCTTAACAAGAAGTAAAAAAAATAAAAGCTAAACCAAATCACAGCAGCATGTACTATATGATGTACAAAATGCTGAAGGGGAAAAGCTAAAGAAAAAAAAGGAAATTAGAAATCATTCAAAGAGAGGCCAAAATGGTTTACAAATCTGAAAAATTGTTGTAGTAATAAATAGCTGAATAATAAATAATTTCAGAAGGACTGCCTTTAAAATTTTTAGATACCCATGATTAAAGAAAGACACATGATTTTTGTAAGGCAGGACTGAGATAGTGCCTTAATTATTATTAGCAGAAATTTGTTCCTATCTCTCTTCAAATTATATGCAGTAAGAATCAATGAATTGTTGTTTTTGTTTGTTTCTGTTTTGTTATTGCTAGTTAGAAATATATCAAAGTCAGAAATATATAAAATCTGATTAACTATACTTTTGGCCTACTTAGTGGGAAACCGAGGTGGGCAATTTGTATGTAGTTAATCTTTACATGGACTCAATATAGTTACTGAGTCACAAACTAAAGGCAACTTTCGTTTTTTGTTACTGGAATAGTTTATAACTCATGCCTTCAAGGGCTGAGGTAATAAATTTCAATACCAAGTTCTGAAATCATATTATAGAAGCTGGTTTAAAATGCTCAAATATAAAACATGGTCCATTGGGAAGAAACAGAAAAATGTTGACAATTAATCTTTTAAATAGAAATAAAGAAAGTGATTTAAAATAGGGAGTAGTAAACCAAAAGTAACTAAAAAAGAAACAAAAGTAGAATGTATTTCATAGACCCAGAGAAACAAAACTAACAAGAAGGCCAAATAGATCATCAGAAAATGGAGGAATGAAAGAAGAAAGAAAGTGGAAAATAAAATCATGGAAATATAAATACATTGATAGTAAAACTGAAAATATAAGAGATGGTGACAGTGATATATATATATATATATATATTAGCAAAGATAAAAATGTAATTATAATTTTAATATAATTTAAAAAATTTCAAACACTTGTTTAATAATGAAGCAAATTTCAGTTGAAAATGATTTCCTACTAAAATCTACTATGTAAAGATTGCTTGAAAGAGGGAAAGGGCCACTCAAGATTTTACTTATATTTTACATATTTTTTTTAAAACTACTTTCTAATCTTTAGTTTTTGAAAATATTTCATCATGTTTTAAAATGTTTAAAGAGAAAAGCAAAATGAGTGATAAATATATAATCTTCATGACCATAATGGGAGGGTGTCTTTTCTACATCCTTCTAAATGATCAATCAATTAATTAATTAAAATCAAAACCATTCTTTTGAAAATCACATACATTTTTAATCTTCATAGTGACACTGAGGCTAAAGCAATTGTGAAAACTTTAG
Source organism: Choloepus didactylus (assembly GCF_015220235.1). Taxonomy (NCBI): domain Eukaryota; kingdom Metazoa; phylum Chordata; class Mammalia; order Pilosa; family Megalonychidae; genus Choloepus; species Choloepus didactylus. The sequence continues at coordinate 180,111,737 of NC_051310.1, read as the reverse complement.
AAGACTGTTAGAAAGTTGAATTGCCTTGGCTACTCCTTGTCACCTGACATACAATGCAAATATAAAAACAGAGAGGAAAAAAACTTTTCTTTTTTAGTGTGGCTCTGCATATGTTCTATATTCAGAATTGATGAAATCTGATAATTGGGATCCTTGTAAGACTGTGAAATATGAATTGTCTGTCTCAATTTATAGATATTAGCAGGAGACTGAAATCCAAGAAGGAGAACATGTTGAGATAGAAGATAAAACCAATTCCCCTGACTTTTATCAAATATCCACTGGTAAAAATTCTCCACTTATCAAAGGAACAATTGTACTTACTGTGAAGATACACAGGGAATGTAGCCTCAGGGTAAAGAGTAACTTATGAGTAGTATCATTTTAGCAGAAGTTATTTTAAATTATTTCAAGTCAGGATCCTTAAACTGGGATCCAAGTAGATGGTCAAAGATCAAAGGTATATCCTTCAGGGGAGAAAAAAGCATTTTAGGTTTAATGACTTTTTCTAGATAAGTTATTTGGTACACTTACAAATGTCTTAGAAGCGAATAGAGTGGATGTCTATTAAATTTTAAGAAAGCTGTATTACCCAAGAAACCTGTCTTGCTAGTGTCATTGAATTCTTAAAACAATCCCCAAATATTCACCATCAGGCAGTGAACTTGTAAATGTTCTCAAAAACAAAAGAATATTCCTTAAGTTCTATCTTAAATGGAGCCATGGGGAATAATGGAAAATAGCCATGCTCCAAGATGATGAAACTGGTCTGCCTTACTAGATAACCAGAGAATTCATTCCACTGGAAGGGCAACAAATTCCTTTTGACCAGAACACTTTTTGTTGTTCCCATTATCTCCTGTCCCCTTGGAAGTTTTTTTCAGGAGTTTTCCTGTGCCTTTTCCATTAGGGTAATAGAAAGGATGGATAATGACTTTTAGCTGTAGATTAGCAACCCTGAGGATCTACATGTTGTTTTTTTAAGAGACCATCTCACATAAATCAGATATCATGGCTAGGAAGTTAGACGCATAATTATTGTTTTTTTAACATATATGTTATCATGAGCATTTCACAGACGAGGCACCAAGACTCAGCCTGTTCAGAGTGACACAAGCTGTAAGCAGAAGAGCTGGGAATCCAAGGCTTTGACTCCATCCTTCATGTATAATTATTTGTGATGCTTAATTGTCTTCCCTTGGAGAATGGAATAAATAACTTTCATTTAGAAGTGAATATTTTGAAAGTATTTGTACAAAGAAAAAGTTCAGTAGGGATTTGAACTAGGGAAACATGTAGGCTGTATTGAATTTGTTAATTGCCTATCAAGCATACATGAATAATTCTACATCCCAAAAGAAGCGCAGTTTTTCAGGAATGTAGCCCACACACTCAGGAAAAGAGTCCCATTCTTACCTCCAGAAGCTGATCCTAATTAGTTGAATGCCACTCAGAGAACCAGGTCCACAAACTTTATGGCTGGTTTGCAAATGAAAAGGAACTTTTGCCAGAGGTAAATCAGCTGTATCCCTAAATGCATTGTTTAGTTTCATTCTGTAGCAAAGATCTGTCAATGAAAGAAGTGAGTAATCTATTTGCATTCTGGCTCAAAGGCTTTATCTTGTGGCCGATCATTAATAAACAGTTCACAAAGTAGCACTGGCCTATGGACCACACTTGAGTAACTAAGACCTATACTAATCATGATAACCCTCACCACCTTTCCCATGATTCATAGTCCTGGCCTTAAACCATTCAGTCCATTCAACCTCCCTTCTTAAAGTTATCAGCAAAAGGTGAGCATAAGTCATCTGTTGGCATTGTCAGATTTAATGTAAGGACTTTTAAACCATGATTGAGCATTAGCTTTCCTTTTCCCTGGGTAGATGTTTTTAAGATGTAGGTTGTCTAAGAGCTGCTGACAATTATGAACCTGCCATAAGAAAAAACATCTGGGGAAAACAACCAACCCATTCAGGAAGGCACAGCCAGAGGAATGATAGTTTGTGACCCAAATTGTTATCATACCATGTTTTTTTTTTTTTTTTTACCCCTGGGGTGAGACAACCATTTATTTATTGGACAGGGCAATGTCATTAAAAAAGAGGAAACATATCCACAAGAAAATGGGTTTAGGTTGGTGTTACAAACGGTGATGCTCACAACAAACAACATTACTCAATACATCATTGAAACAGGCCACACACACCAGGAAGATGCTGTCATGCCTACTCAAAAAAAAAAAAAAAAAAAAAAAAAGCCACAGTGCTTAGGAAACAATCATTAGGAAGTTACAAAGCATAATAGCCTCCAATGAACCCGTCTGCATTTTTATCGGGTGAGCCATTAGCCCATGGTATTTTGCTGGTTCCCTGGAAATTTTCTTCTATTATAGAGGAACTTGAACAGTACACACTTCTGAATGTTACTGAAATCATAGTTAACTGCAGGCTTAACGAGCTCACATCACTACATTTTTGGACTGCCCCAGGTAGTATTTGTACTCATAGTACCATACTGATAGCATTGTACATAAAATTATGTACTCAATCCATTTAGCAGTTTTACAATGCATCCACATCATCTTCAATCCCATGATACACACTTGAAAAAGACAGCAGAAATTCAATGGAAAAAACTTTTTTTTAATTGGAAGTTGACCTGGCCCAAGGTATACCAGCTGCTAGCAAAGCTAACTGCAACTGAAAATCGCAATGCCAATTATCTGTCAAATTATTTCACATCATTTTTAGCAGAACCTTCTGGAACAGGCAGGCAAAGACTTAAATATCCACTCCAGAGACTAGCCAAAATATTCTAAGTAGTAGTATCTCATGGATGATATCCATGAGTAGTATTTCATGGATGGCTGTGAGGAAAAACTATTCAGTGTAAAGATTTACTGAGAAAATTGCTAGGTGTCTGACTCTCCCTCCTCACATCTACTGATTCTGCCAACCACTTCCTTTCACAGCAATAACAGTTCTCAAGATGAGAAAAATTTCTCATTCCACATAGAATAAAATCATATTTGGGAAGTCAGACACAGAAGACCACATATTGTACAATTAATTCCATTTATATGAAGTGTCCAGAATAGGCGAATCCATAATGACAGAAATTAAATTAGTGATTTCCTACAGATGGAGGACATTGGAGGGAAATGGAAGGTCACTGCTGAAGGGTATGGGGTTTCTTTTGGGGGTGATGAAAATGTTCTAAAATTGTTGTGGTGGTACAACTCCATGAATATATTATAAACCACTGAATTGTATACTTTAAATGGTGAATCATATGGTATGGGAACTATATCTCAATAAAATTGCTACAAGAAAACATATTAGGAAAGGAAGATAGCCCCAAAAGAAAACAAAGAGGCTCTCCCAAATCTAGTCACACTTGAGGAAAATGGTAAACAAGTCTGATGTAACTGTTGATTCAATAATCATCAATTTAACCCCTGCCCTCACATTTTTAACTTATTTCTACATTATTTAGGTTATCAGCAGATTTCTAACTTTGTTCTCAGAGAGCAGAGTCAGTGTTCCAGACAGACTGGACTGGCCAACAACAATAACAATAACAACAACAAACGCCCAATGACAAAACAATCTCATGCTTTGGAGCTGTGCATTACCAGACAGAATAGAAGAGCTGAGGTTCAAGCGTAAGGGTTTAGTATTTCTCTTTCCTAAAGAACATTTCCTTTTCAAACCTGCTTCCAGTTGTTCCCATTACACCTATGCAACTCAGCAAAAGCAACATGCTCCAGAAAGAAATGTTCTGCTTTCTGAAGATTGAAGTGCTAGCCAAATTTCCCTAAAAGTAAAATAACTGTTTCTTAATAAAAAAAAAAAAAAAGTTCAACTCTGTATCCTCATTCTCGCCTTCAGCAACACTCAGCCTGCTATAAATTAGAAGCCATGAAGCAATTTCTTAAGCAAACTTACCTTTTAAAAAATTAGATATTAGCGCCTAATATTTAGAACACATCTGGCCCAATTCCTAAATCATGTCTGCCATCAGATGAGACTCCTCCTTTATTTCACTAATTCACTAGTTTAGTATGCAACAAACTAACAGAGGTTTTGAATAAGTTAAACTAGCTATTGACAAATAATCAGTTTTCCTTCTAGAAAGGCAGAATAATTGAATCATGAGCGAACATTCTGGTCTATCTTCAACTATTCTTACACTCATTCTATAAACAATTAGGGCAAATTTTTACAGATAAACAGAGAACACAAGTAGCTTTACAGCAAGTTAAGTTTGTTAAATATATTTGTTAAAACAAAGAATTTCTGACACAAAAATTGCTCACTCAATACACAGAACCTCAGAGAAGTGATGAAACAAGACAGCTGATGTTTGATAGTATATGGGAGCAAGGTGAGGTGAAAAGTCATGGATAAATTAAAAACTGGCAAGTATCTGCTGAAGCAGAGTCACCTTTTAGGTGGAATAAGAAAACCTGATAAGTCACCATTTTGATCTCTTTCATGAAGTTCTTTTGCTGTTAAGAACTGAAGACCATTTTTCCATAATTCATGCTGCAAAATGCGGTACTCACACAGTATTTCCAAAAGGATCCTACAACTGTGCTGCAAAAGAAATCTAAGAAAATAATCACAAAAACCATCAACAATTTTCAAAAGAATCTGTTCAAAACAGTGACTTTTACAAAAGATGTGAATTTGTTTTAAATGAAAAAAAATTCTTCTTTGAAAGGTCATGGATTCATTTCACAGGTAATTTATATTGCATTAATTATTTAACAATGTACAATGTACACAGACTTTTATTAGGTCTGAAAAAACAATATAAATACTGATTGGGGGGGGTGTTTTATACCCCCAACTCCAATATTCCAGCTCTGTGTCTTGTCCTGTTATTTACAATCTGTAAAAATATAACGATGCAGTGATTCGAGTTTTCATAACCTCAAAGATGTATTAGAGGACAATGCATCTTGGTTTGAAGAATTTGTTGTATTTGAAAGCCGGAACAGTACTCGACCACGATGATTAAACACATAAAATGATGGGTGATTTCTTAATGTGTCAGATGTCTTATTTTTTAGTTCTGAAGTGGCATCCATGTCTTTAAACTCCTCTGCAATATGAACTATACCAGAACAGGTACCGCGAAGGCCAGAAGTGTTTGAAGAACTATATCTGTTGGCATTGGTTCATCTTCCTCTTCTGTTAATCGCGTATAACAACGATGCTGAGCAGCAGAAAAGGCTGCGTGGGCTAATGCAAAAAGGCCGATGCCCACCAGCTCCTTCCACAGCGAGGGCGCCATGATCTTCAGGAACAAAATCAGTTAAGGGTGGCGGAGCGGTTCCTTCTTCCACCCGCAGTCGTGCGCGAGGCGCAGAGAGATGATGTCACTGAACTGCTGGGCCCATGGTTTGGTCTTACCTTGGACCTCCTCTCTTGTGAGATAACGAATGTGCTTACCACATAAAACAATTTTAACCAACTTTTCTCTTCTCTGTAGCCAAAAGGTCCTAAAGTTTACATGTACCAGGAAGAAACTAGGAGAAAGAGTTAATTAGTTCACCTTCTCTGTGTATTACAAACAACAATATATCATCTTAATTGCATTGCATTAGACAATTTGTTCAAGAATTCTTATAGGTATCACTTTTCTGAAAGGAATTTTTAGCTTCACAATGGTTTTAACATTATTACTTCAAAGAAATATTGCTTTCACTCTGTTAAAAATAGTGGGATTCACCATATAAATTATCACCGAACTAGTATACTGACTTATTGAATGACAGAAAATGTATCTTAAATCCCAAATAGGCATATATGTGCCTATATACATATATATGTATATATACATGTATACTTATATATATACACACATATATATGTGTCATAGTAGTCTAAAACAAATCTGTAATCCAGGAAGAATTATGTCTAGTGAACCCTTCTATTATTTCTTTAGCTACCATCTGCCCATGTTAGCATTTCCACTTCTAACGGTTTTTATGCTACCCTTTCCTTCTTTTCTCTGACACCATTTTATGACCCTTTTTCTCTCAGTCATATAAAACTATTCTTTCATGTATCACATTTATGATTCACTAGTGACCACTCAGCCATCTGTGATTCACAGTTCATTAGTGACTCAAAATCTGACACAATTTACTTGTCAAAAAATGGAATTTATGGATTAATATTTCTGGTACATATAGAGGTTGAAATGTGTTAAGGAATAGTTTTATGTGACGGTTTAAAGATCTCTGCCTCTCAGCCCCATTGTGGCATTTCCAAATAAGGCCTCATTTTTAATCTTTCCCCTGACGTGAATGCACAGCAGTCAGCAGTAGTAAAATTAGTCTAGGTCTGGTTGTGTGCATAACTTCACAGATCACATGTTCAAAAAACCCCAGGGCTATGATGGAGGAAAAGTGACTGGATACTGGTGAGGAAAAAAAATGTCTACATCAATTATATTCTACATTCCTCTTTTCTTGAGTTTCTCTGGTTCAGGTCCCTCCCAAGGTTTTTCCCAAGTTGTTGACTGTAGCTGCTGTCTTATCTGAAGGTTTGCCTCATGGAGGATCCACTTAGCATCGGAGATTTCTTCACAGACAACTGAAATGAACACTTCATTTCCTCTCCAGCTGTTAGATGGGAGGCCTCACTCATGCCTTGCCTTGTGAGCTTCTTCACAGCACAGCTCACAATATTGCATCTGGCTTTCCTCATCACAGTCTAGAGACGGTACCTAAGAGAGAAGCCACAGACTTTTTTTCTTAATTAATAGACTTTAGAACAGTTTTAGGTTTACAGAAAAATAGATCAGACAGGGCAGAGTTCGTATATACAGAGAGTTCCCAAATTCTCCCACACCCTCCACAGTCTCCCTATGATTATTATCTTGCATCAGTGTGGTACCTTTGCACAACTGACCAACCAATATTAAAAAATTAACTAAAGTCCATATTTTACATTAGGGTTTACTCTTTCTGCTGCCAGTTCTATGGATTTTGACATATGATAATATCCTGTATCCACCATGTTTTGTGAGGATATTATGGCTAGTCAGGAATGGTAAGGAGAAGAGACACAGGTGATACTTGAGAGAAATTTTGTACTCACATATCCTAGGAGTTGCAGCCCACCTCACTGGGCCACAAAGGGGATATGTGAGGAGTGTGAGGTTCAGCCAGATGGATGGGGTGTCAAAGGAGAAAAGAACGCTGGGGACTATGCCTTGTATAGCATTATAGGGGTGGGATTCAGTAGTTGGTCAGTCAGGTACATGACTGGGGAGTATTTATTTAAATTTGGTGCCCCCCGCCCCCCCCCCCCCCCCATGAAACTGGACAGAACTCTGGGCTAGTAGGGAGGAGAGCCTTAAGGTACATTACCTGACAGAACACCTTGGTGATTAACTGTCTGGAAAGGATATTAGTAACCTGTGAGCACATGCAAAGGAGATGAGTGAGGCATTATTGACCAAGCATGTGTTCCTAAGTTTGTTTCTTCTATTATACACCATTATGGTATGTGGCAGCCCCTGGCCTGAACAGAACAAGCCCGTGGACCTTGGTGCACAGCAGTCTGTGTGACCTAGGCAGCTAATGCTTAATCTATCATCTTTATAAGCCAGTAAAGAGAAAAGGGTGAATTAACCTTAAAATAAAACTTTAAAACATGGAATGGGAAGTAAACAGGAGGTGAGAAACTCTTGGTCTCACAAAAGAGGAAGATGTAAATGTACCTCAGACCTCCTGCTGTTAAATGTTAATTACTCTACCTGCTTCCTGGCTCCCAAGTGTTATCACTCTTGTGGTTATCTACTAAGCCCCATTCTATAATTCTCTTTTCCTTCCAGCATCACCCCCATGTCACAGCACTCTGTTCCCACATATATGCTCTCCCACCCTTAGGAATGTCCTTGTCTGAATTCCTTATAACCCACTTGACCAGCTAGTTTAATTGCACAGTCAACTTCCCTGTGAATGCCATGCCTGCCCTGTGTAAGAGAGCTGTCATGATCTCTTCGCGACTTCTCACCCTGTTGGCAAGCCCTGAATAAAACTTCATATATCAGACAATGCCTGGTGGCAAAGCCCTCATGGGCCGCAACATGGTACCATACAGAAGAGTCCTTGCCCTAAAAATTCCCTGTGCTCTACCTAATCATCCCCCTTTCCATCCCTCTGAACCCCTGTCAATAATTGATCTTTTTACTGTCTCCTTAGCTTTACCTTTTCCAGAATGTCATATAGTTAGAATCAGACAGTATGGTAGCCTTTGCAGACTGGCTTCTTTCACTTAGAATATACATTTACAGTTCCTCCATGACTTTTAGTTGTTTGATAGCTTATTTCATCACAAGACAACATTCCATTGCATGGATGTATCATGGTTAGTTTATCCACTCACATATTCAAAGACATTCCAGTTGCTTCCAGGTTTTGATAATTATGAATAAAACTGTTAAAAACATTTGAGTGCAATTTTTTGCATGGACACACATTTTCAATTCAATTGGATCAATACTTAGAAGTACAATTACTAGATTGTATGCTAAGACTGTTTATATTTTTAAGAAGAAACTGCCAAACTGTCTTCCAAAGTGGCATTCCATTTTGTGTCCTCCATTTGCATTCCCACCAACAATGAGTTTAGAGTTCTTATTGTTCCAAATTATTGCCAGAATTTTGTATTGTCATTTTTTTTTTTTTTTTTTTTTTTTGGTTTTTACCCTTTCTAATAGGGGTGAATGATATGTCATTGTTGTTTTAATTTGCAATTGCCTAATGAAAAATGATACTGGGCATCTTTACATATGCTTATTTCATATGCTTATTTATTAGTTGTATATCTTCTTTGGTGAAGTGTCTATTTAGATATTTTGCCCATTTTAAAAATTTTGATTGTTTCCCATTGAGTTTTCAGTATTGTTTTTATAATTTGGATACAAGTCCTTTATCTTAGATGTGTTTTGCAAATATTTTCTCCCAGTTTGTGACTTGTCCTTTCTTTCTCTAAACATATAGTTGGCTCTTGTTTCTTACTACATGGACTGTCTCTTTAAATTGGTGTGTTTAGAACAGTCACATTTAATGTTCATACTGATATGGATGGATTGATATTTACCATGTTTGCATCTGTTTTGTATTCTTTGCATTTGTTATTTATTTCTTGCTCACAGTTTAATCTTCCTCTCATTTTCTGCCTTTTCTGGTTTTAATTGAGCATTTTATATGATTCCATTTTCTATCCCATCTTAGCATATCAATTATACTTAGTTTTTAAAATGTTTTAGTAATTGCTGCAGAATTTGTGATATGCATTTATAATTAATCAAACTCCACTTTGAAATAACACTATACTGTTCCATGTGTGGTACGGGTACTTATTATTCCTATTTTCTCCCTCCCATCCCTTATAGCATTGATGCCATTCATTTCCTTGCCACATACTATAAACACACAACACTTCATTGCTATTATTATTTTAAACAAATAGTTTTCTGTTAGATCGATTAAGAATAAGAAAAATGGTACATTTTATTTTCATTTATTCCTTTTCCACTATTTTTCTTTTCACTATATTGAACAGAGTTTCTGACCTGTATCATTTTTCTTCTTTATGTAAAGCTTCTTTTAACATTCCTTGCAAGGCATGACTACTAGCAACAAATTCCCTCAGTTTTTGTTTGTCTGAGAAAGTCTTTTTTTCTTCTTCACTTTTGAAGGATAATTTCTCTTGATACAGAATTCTAGATTAATGTTACTTTTTCTTTCAACACTAAATTCCACTTGCTTCTTGCTTGAATGATTACTGAAGAGAAAGCTGGTATAATTCTTTTCCTTGTTCCTCTATAGGTAAGGTGCTTTTTTTGTGTGCTTTTTTGTATGTTTGCTTTTCCCCCCTGTGGTGTCTTTCAAGATTTTCTTGTTCCATTTGGTTTTATGCAGTTTAAATATGATATGCCTAGGTGTAGATTTTTTGATATTTATCATGGTTGGTATTCACTGAGCCTCCTGGATCTGTGGTTTGTTGTCTGCCATTAATTTTGGAAAATTCTCATTTTTACAAATATTTCTCCTTTTCATTTTTTCTCTTTCTTCTCCCTCTGATATTTCCATGTTATACCTTTTGCAATTTTTCTACAGTTCTTAGATATTCACTTTTGTTTCTTGAATTCTTTATTCTCTTTGCTTTTCAGTTTGGGAAGCTTCTATGACATATTGTAGTGACTTTAAGTCTGAGAATTTCAGAGTTGATTAAGAAAAATTAAATGACCACCAGATGTCAGGAACCCACAAGCTATTTATTACATGTGACTGACAGATTTGCAAGGAGAGTAAAATCACTTGCCCCAAAGCAGAAGACCTTCCAGAGGCTGAGGCGTAAGTTGGACACCAGATGGGAAGCAGGGTGTGGTAGGTCAAATTGTTCACTCCAATTTGGATGTGTTCTTGGTCTTGATTCACATTCTGGTTGGTATGGCCGCATTATAAATAAGATCTCTTCAAGATGTTACTTCAGTTAAGGTGGGGTCCAACTGAATCAGGTTGGGCTTTAATGTGGATCACTGGTGTCCTTTATGCGCAGAGTGAAAGTGAGCCAGAGAAAGAAGCCACTGGGTACAGCCAGAAGCTGGAAGTCAACAGAACCTAGAGTAAAAAGAAGACATCTCCATGTACATTGCCATGCGATTTATGGAAAAGACAAGGAACCCCAAAGAATGCTGACCAGTCAGTAGATACTGACCCCAGGAGGACACAAGCCTTCCAGCTTCCGAAACAGTGAGCCAATAAATTCCTCTGTTAAGCCAAAACATTGTATATCATTTGTTTTAGCATCCAGGAAGCTAACATATAGGACAAGAGAAAACTCTTGGAGGAAAGGACAATGGAAAGGGGGGTTTATATCTAGGTGCTGTTGCAGAATCAGCACAACAGGGAGCTTCTGGGATTGCAGCACTCCAAGGGGTTGCAGCAGCTTGGACCTTATTACTACATTTATTGTATTTATGACTACCAGATGTTGGGTACAGTTTTGTGAGATTATGTAATGCAACTTGGCTCCAAATACTAAAAGTAGCTTACTTGGGCTACTTCAAAACAATTGAATATATAAGAATTTGAGTTTGGCACTGAGAGATTTTCTGATAGACTCATGCTGCTGTGAGGAAGTAAACAATGCACAGGGCCAGTACACCAAAGCCATCTTTGCTTTAATTACATAACACATATCTTCAAGCTCACTGAGTGTTTCCTTGGTTGAGTCTCGTTTACTGATAAACCCATTAAAGGCCTTCTTCATTTCTGCTACAGTGTTTTGTTTTGTGTTTTTACAAGGGGTGGTGGTGTTTTCTATTATGAAGTCTTGTATTCCAAAACCTATAAAACAATATTATCTTGTATTATTTTTCATTAGTAAGTCATGGAATTAACCATAAATTAACTTTTGGGCTGAAGAGACAGGAAGACTGTGTCCTGTTTCCAATGGTTGATACACTTAAATTTGAAAATATTTTCTTGCAGGGTTGTATTGTGTGGGTGCAGGATGGAGAAATGGAGAGGTAGTTGGGAGGGGACAGTTTAGGAGAGACAGAAGGAAACTGACCAATATTTTCTCAGGGTTTGCTCCTGTAAAGTAAGCTGCGGGATGATTGAAGGTGAGATTTAAACATTTGTTAAATGGATAATTATCAAATAACCCTAGAAATAACTGAAAAAAATTTTTTTTTAAAGTGTAATGCATTAACTGTTTATCACAAAGTTCCAAATCTTTGGTTAAAACTTGAAAAAGAAAAAAGAAAATGAAGAGGAAATATCAGGTAAAAACCAAAACATTCATAATGTAAAGTTTGCAGGAACTCAATAGGGGAAAGGAAATAATATTAGGAGGATGGCAATCTTTGGGTATACCATGGCTTGTAGCTGCATGAGCCCAGTTTCTGCCTCCACCTTCACATGGCCTTCTCCCCTTTGTTTTTCTTTCTGTGTTCCTTCTATTTTTATAAGGAACAGCAGTCATAAGGGATTCTGGAGCCTGGGAATGGGATTAAACACCATTTTACCGTTAATGAGCTGTTCTAGTTAAGAATATGTTTTATGTTTCTGTTACAGTGTTTTTGATTTGTTGTATTTCCTTTAGATTCTTTCCTAGATTTTCTGTCCCTGTGCTTATATTATCCATCTGTTTCTGCATGTTATCCACTTTTCCCATCCCTGCCTTTAGCATATTGATCATTGTTATTTTAAATCCCGTTTCATTCCAAAATCTCTGCTGTATCTGAGTTTGGTTCTAATTCTTGTTCTGTTGTTTTGTATCTTCAGACTTTTTTTCTTTTCCTTTTCTTTCTTTTTCTTTCTTTCTGTTTTTTTTTTTTTGGTGGTGGTGTTTTTATCTTTTAACATTCCTTATAAATTTTGTTGAAAGCAGAAATGTATCAAGTAATAGCAACTGAGGTACATAAGCCTTTAGTGTGGGTTTTTATTGTTATCTGGTTAGGAGTTAGGTTATTTAATGTTCGCTATAGCTGTAGGTGTCAGAGGCATCAATTTCCCCTAGTGTCCTTAATTTTGTCTCCTCTGTTTTCTTTGGTATTCTCTATAAACTCTCTTAAACAGAGTCTGTGTCTTATAGCTCTCTCAGTTCTAATCCACTGTTATTATGCTGGGTCCCTTTGACATGGTGATAATGTATTGTGGAGTGGAAGTAGTTTGTAATATTATTACTAAATCTCAGTTATTTTAGTCTTGAGACCCTGGACTGTGACCTTCAGAAGTGTAGCTTAGCCCCTTTTTTTTTTCCCCAACCCATTCTATAAAACAAGAAGGCTAGAAGGGCCTGAGTTTTCTACCACATAAGGCTCCAGTTGCCTTTGAGCAAACGTGCCTTTGTTACTAAGGACAGAAGACTCTGGGTTTATTTCAAACTGCTTTTACCCACTGGCCCATACCAGGAGCTTGAGAGGATTTTTCTCAGATCTTCACCATGAGAACCTGGTGGTGTTTCTAGAGATAAAACTCAATAAAGTGTTAGGAACCTCTTTGAGGAGGCCTCCAGAAGCTTTTAACTCTCCAACTAGTCTACCTCAGTTTCCAGAAATTAGTCAGTTACCTCTTAAATGTCCCTTCTCGATCTTGGTGGCTTCCAGAATTTAAGTGTTCCTACAAGTTATTGTGGCTTCTGTTCCCAGTGAGCTGTTACTTGATGCATATGCAACTCTCTCCAGTTTTTAGCAGGAAAGGGAGGAGAAGGTAGCATTTTGCCCATGATCTTAATTGTCTGATGGATCTAAGAGTTCATTTGATTTCAGTCTGTCTTTCAGCATTTTTCTTGTTGTGAGAATGGGAGTGACAACTTTCAAGCTATTTACATGTCAGGGTGGAAACTGGAAGTGGCCACTGTCTTTTTATTACCAATCTAGGAAGTAACATGCATTCACTTTCCATGTATTCCATTCATAAGAGATGAGTCAGTAAGCCCTGTACACTCTCAAGGAGTTCAAATTACAGTAGGACATACCTACCAGGAGGCAGGGATTTTTAGGGCCACCTATCACACATGCCAAGGAGATATTTTTAAATAAATGGTATCAATTTTTGTGTTGTGACATGGTAATTTTTCACCAGTGTTTGCAAATCACTTATTTTTTCATAAATTAGAGATGATTCAAATGTATAATTGTGATGTGTAGTTATGTACATGTATGTTGATGTATAAGTGTTTGTAGTAACTATAATTGCCTGACTCACATTGTTACGCATTATAAATTGGAACTCAGGTAATAGAACTGAGAAATTGCCTTTACTGAAGAAAAGTCTACTTACATCCCCATGGGGAGTGTGCTATATATATGCATGCCATGTTTTATGTGGGCTTTAGAAAAAGGTAAAGTTGAGAATTGGTGTATTATAAATCTTAGAAAAATATCATTCCCAATTTGCTTCACTGTAAGTCTGTTTGTGTTTCTGTTTCTCTTCTCTTGCTAGAATGAACCAATCAAGGCATTCCTCTTATGAGCTAAAACAAGGAGGACATATTTAATAAAACTCACATACACACATACACATGCACAACGACAACACAACAACCTCTTGGCAAGTCTAGATAAGTGTTGAGTCCTAGAGGTCAATGTAATTTGCTCTTGGTTTTTTGTTTTTCCTGCTATCCTTAGATGAAATGTGCTTTGTTTGGCATCCATTTTGGTGACTACTCTGAGCAAAGGGCTTCACAATCATGTTTTCTTCTCCAAATGATCTGCATATGCATATCTAAACAGAACCAATGTATTTTAGAGTAGGGTGGCATCCCTACTCTTCATTTCTCCTCCCTGGGTGGGTCTTAGAGTTCTTTAGCTTGGAAACCGTGATCATGGTTAGGTATAAACTCTCACAGGGAACATTTTGGGTTTTATCGAGTGCCTTCAGAAGAAATAACAGTCATGATAAAAATTTTGAGCTCTGCAATGAAAGAACAATTGTGGAGTCATTTGTGATAAGCTAGCATTTAAGACCTTTGGAATAGAATTTATGGCCTTAAATAATCTTACTTAAGTTCAGTACTACATTCACAAGACAAAAATTTCCACATAGCTTAGGAATTTGCTCTGGTGATGAATGCTTGAGGCCCTGCCTTATAGTTCATTTGGGGATAGAGAAAATAAAATATTATAGGTCAAAATCTCTTACTGGTTAAGGAAAAAGGTTTCCTGAGTAGATTTTCTTATGTAGGAGAGCCTCTTAATGGGTTTTGAAATGCTTAGGTAGTCCAAGAGGTAGTATTGGGTTATAGGAGAAACTGAAACTTGAATAGAGATGAAATTGATAAGGGTTTAAGATTTATTGCAACATGAAAGGAAAAGGGAATTATCTTCTGAGTCGTGGAGAGAGTGGGGCATGGAGTGAGAAACAAGATACAAGGAGCAAGAAAGGGATAGACTGATACAGAAGGAAGTCATGCATAGCCTTTGTGGTGAGAACTTTTAAGACAATGATATGTAATATTCAGTTTTAAGCTGGAGCCTACACTATGCAATACTTTAATCCTCTGGAATTTCCCCAAATAGGAATAACAAAGAAAAAGGCAATGTACTGATTAAATAAAGAGAAAGGGATGCTGAGGAGAAGGAAGAAGAGGAGGAAGAGGAGGAGGAGGAGGAATGTAGTGAAACTGTTCAGAAAGATGATGCATTTATAAGAGGGTGTTCAAAAATGGAGATGTAGAATTCTGTGGAAGCAGGACATGGAGCAGAGTATGTCAGGGAGAAACATATGTTTGAGTACCTTCAAAGTTGGGGCTTGAGGGGGTGGTGCTCTTTCACTAGCAAGATGATCTAAAATAGCTGAAGAGTTATTTAAATATTAATGAAAGGGTGGTCACAGTATTTTGAAGGACTCAGGTAATAGGTGATCCAACAAAAGGTTAGGATTTAAACCAACAAGGAAAATATTATTTTTAATATTTCTCCTTTAAATACTAACTTTTTCTCAAAGATTATTTATACTCATCTATTCTCTAGTTGGCTGAAATATTGTCTGCTTAGTAGTATTAGTTAATAACCATGGGTTATATTCTCATTGACCTCAATAAGACTCCTAGTCATGAAATGTCTATTTGCAGTGAAATAGAAATAAATTAGTTTTAGAAATGAGTCCCCAAAGCTTTCTTTCTTTTTTTTTTTCAAATCCAAGTTTATCTTACAAATCTGGAGAGGCTCAGTTGTAACATAAATGCCACAATGATATAATTAATAACCTTTTTATATGAGGATAATAATTTGTCATTTCTCCAGGCACCACGTTTATCTTAATTCTCTTGAAAAGCTTAGTGCTATCACATGCAATGATGCTATTGTGTAATTCATTAGAATGGAGAAATTGTCTCGTTCAAATTTAATCTTTCTTAAAAGTTCTATGCTTCCATAAAATCCATTAGTAATTCTTATTATTTTATGATTTGAATAATATAACAAGTCCAGGACTTGATAAAATCCAGTGCAAAAAGCCTTCACCTTTATCCTACATGATTAATGAGATCAGGGGAAAAAATCCTTTAGCTTTTGTGACTGCTCTTGTATGACATCTGACATTACAAAATTTCATTTGACATTTAACCCCGTCTCCACACATGTGGACTATGGTGTATAAGAAAATCAGTATAATATAAGGAGACAAATGATGGAAAATATTGGAATGAAAACTTAACCTGCCCTCTAATTTTGTAGAACAGGGACAGATGGGGTCTTGATATATGGAGATATCAGTCAGAGTTCAGTCAGGAAACAGAAGCCACTCTAACTACTTAGATTAAGAGGAATCTAAGGGAAATAAAGATTAAGGCCTCTTGAAAGACTGGGGAGGCTAAGATTAGAAAAGCAATGTTTGCATGGAGGCTGCCACTGGTCACAGCTGCCTGTAGTTCCAAAACATTCTTAGTAGAACTCCTAGACTTCTGTGCACATTCTCTCATTAGTCCATTCCTGAAACCCATGCTTTGCCTCAGCTGCTTGGTTGAATGAATACCTCTCATCAATTAGAATCAATGAGAATTTTACAAGCAAGAATTTCTGGGAAATAAATTTCAAGGATTTATACCACTGCAGTAAATAATACCAAATATTAATGAATACTATATGGCAACTGTGTAAAAGGGCATGTCACATTTGAAAATGTTACCACACATTCTGAAGTGTCAGGGAATAATTACCAAGGGTAGGCTAATCATGCCTTAACAGTAGTCTATTTTTTAAATAGGAAACATAATCACAAGGTTTAAAAAAATAAGTAATCAGTTTTTTGTAATATCCTCACATTTGCATGATAAAAGAGAAAAAGAAATTATATCTGTGTTTTCTTACATTTTCCAAACAAAAACTGTGAAAGGAGGCGGAAGAAGCTAGTTACTTCCTTTGCTGAAGTGCAGGTGGGGATGAGATCAGAGGGATTTGGGGCTAACAAATTCGTGGAGACCACAAACTTTCATGATTTTCATTTTTTAAAAAAAACTTTGTTCTTGTGATTAATATTTCTGATTCAAACAATGAACACTTTTAAAAGCATGTGTTCTAGTTTGCTAATGCTGCCAGAATGCAAAACACCAGAAATGGATTGGCTTTTATAAAAGGGGTTTATTTGGTTACACAGTTACAGTCTTAAGGCCATAAAGTGTCCAAGGTAACGCATCAGCAATTGAGTACCTTCACTGGAGGATGGCCAATGGTGTCCGGAAAACCTCTGTTAGCTGGGAAGGCACGTGGCTGGCGTCTGCTCCAGAGTTCTGGTTTCAAAATAGCTTTCTCCCAGGATGTTCCTCTCTAGGCTTCAGCTTCTCTCCAAAATGTCGCTCTCGGTTGCTCATGGGTCGTTTGTCCTCTCTTAGCTTCTTCGGAGCAAAAGTCTGCTTTCAAAGGCTATCTCCAAAATGTCTCTGTAAGCTGAAGCTCCTCTCTCAGTTCCAGTATGTTCTTCAAGGTGTCTCTTGGCTGTAGCTCCTCTTCAAAAGTTCACTCTCAGCTGCACTGAGTTGCCTCTGCCCATCAGCTCATTTATATGGTTCCACTGATCAAGGCCCACCCTAAATGGGTGGGGACACACCTCCATGGAAATGATTTCATCAGAGTTATCACCTACAGTTGGGTGGGGCACATCTCCAAAGAAACACTCAAAGAAATCTAATCAAAACTGATAATGTCTGCCCACACAAGATTACATCAAAGATAATGGTGTTTGGGGGACACAATACATTCAAACTGGCACAGCATGATTTCTTTAACTTTGGAATTTTTCCTTGATACAAGCATCATTCACAAGTACACATCCATAGGATAAATTCTTGGAAGTAAAATTGTAATTTGCAAAGAGGCGGCATCAGTAACATCTGGGAGGTTGTTAGAAATGCAAATTATCATTTTCCTCCCCAGACCTACTGAACCAAAATTTACAGAGGTGAGACCTAGGAATCTGTATCAAATAAGCTCTACAGGTAATAATTGGCCTATTAGGAACATTATCATACATGATGGGCAAATCTCCCTCTTTAAAGTTGGTTCCAATATATATTTTTTCCGCAATGCCTTCCCCACATAAATCAACATATTATTGTCAAACTTTATCATAAAGCTGATAGGTGAAAAATAGTTACAGTAATAGCATTTTACTTGCACATATACTCTTACTATGGAGTTTATACATCTTTAAAAGGCATTCATATTTTTTTGTTCTGAAATCAAACAGTATACATGTGTTTGTACTCCATATAAATGGAATTATATATTATGCATGTATTTGTCTGATTCATTTTGTTCAAAATTATGTGAAAATCATCTATATTATTTGCATGGTTGTAAATCATTGATACTTGTTGATCTAAGCCAGATACTCATTCATGTGAATTTACTATTTACTATTGAACGGATGAATGGTTTGGGAGTACTTTGAAGTTTGATGCTATTATAAATAGTGCCCCTGGGCACATTCTAGTTTATATGTCTTTTGGTAAATATACGAACACAATTTGACTGGATATTTATTTTGGAATAGAACTTTGAGTCATTCAGTACCCATTATTCCAACTTTAGTAGCTACTGTGAAATAATATTTCTAAGTGGTTGTGCAGATTTATGTAGGATTTCTCATTGCTTCAAACCCTTGACAAGATTCGGTGTGTCAGCCTTTTTAATTTTAGCCATTTTTGTCATGCATACTGGTATTTCATTGTATGTTTAATTGTATTTACCCTATGACTGTTAAGGTACACCTTTTCAAGTTCAGTTTTAATATTCTTTTTAATAAAGTGCCCTTTCTCCAGGGGAAGCCCATATCCAATGACTGTGTAATATGGGTACACAAACACCCAGCTACATTATCTTAAATTGAGGATAACTCTGGGGGCATATTCCAGCTCCAGAGCTGCCCATGGGATTGAATAAGGCCTACACTGCAATTGCTTCCCAGTTCAATTTCTCCCTCTGACCAATCCTGATTCCTTCATCTCTTGCATTTGTCCCCAAGAGTACTGATGAATAAACCACCTACATGCAAGTCTTTATCTCAGAGCCTATTTCTCGGGGTTCCAAACTTATTGCCACTTGGTACTAGAAATAGTTCTAGGACACATATACTAAAAATAGGATTTTGGCCGTCTGTAAATAAAAACCACATCACTGATGCTGGAGGAAAACAGATGGTATCAGGAAAGTTGTAGTATTGTAATTGCTAAAAAATTTACTGTTAGTGAATTGGAATGAGATATTGATGAGCAAGCAGAAATGCATTAGTAGGGCTATATCTCACCATTTTTTTTTAGGTATTTTGGAAGCAACTATAAGGTATTTTGAATTGGGGACTGATGCTGGGTGTTATCAATGCATTGGAAAAAGTGATGAAAGGCTGAGGGTGATTAATTACCAATTTAAGAAACAGTATGAAAGGTAGAGGCCTTCTTTAGCAGCATATGAACAGACCCTTCTCTCCTACAGCCAGAGATCAGCAAAAGCTGATGATAAGTACCCAGACTTCATTATAAAGGGAACAAAGCATGAGAGAAGTCTATATTTTTAACTCTGGAAAGTTTCCTGGCATAATGTCTGGGCTGTGATTGAGAAAAGTGGAATCCTGAGACATGGATGCAGAAATACGGATGAGTGCGCTTATTACCTTTGAAACCCTAGATTTTTCAGAACTTCTGAGCTGCACAAATGTCCTAAACCTCCGTTATATGGGGTAGGTTTCCTCCAATTCTTGAAGATGATGCAGAAGCTTCATCCTTACAAGTCAACATGTACAACCTAAGAATCTACTTAATCTTCCACTCTCAGTTGCCAAACCCACAACTAAAGTCAAGTCACAACATGGCATAGTTGTGGATTTTCTTGGCTTGTTGAAGATAGAAACATAAGTTTTATAGTATACAGTGGGACCAGCCATTGTATTCTGTCATGAGCTGAAGAATGTGCCTTGGTCTAGACCCTGAGGGTTTAAGTGGAATAGAATTTAAAATTGGATATGAGAGAATTCCCCTGCCACACATGATTGATTTATTGATTTTATTTATTTTTTTTAATTAAACCTCACTTGATTTAATACCCTAACAAGGCCTATAGAATACAATGTTCAAAACATGGCTAGGATGGTTTTTGGAAGGTTGGAAAAGTGTTGCTCCATACTAAATGAAGAAGAAAAAGGAAGAGGACAAAGAAGAGAGAGAAGGTGAGAAGGAGGAGGAAGGGGGCAGGGAAGGATGAAGAAAGATGGCCCACACTAAATAAAGTAGAAATGCCAAAACTGCCATAGCAGAAAACTAAGGTAGGAATCAAAAGGCTTAAATAATTGGACATGCTAGCATAGATATACTACTTAAAACTGTAAAACCACCAGCTGAAAATATACCAAAGGAGGGCACAGAGAACTTCCTATTTATCAAAGAGGTAAGGGATGTGCTAGTTAAGGGGGGCACCAGTAGCAATGAGAAACTCAGTGGTGATTTTTCTGTGTAGGCCAGGGCAGATATTTGGAAGTGCTTTTATACAATTGGGTTCTCTTATGGTAATGGAGATGATAGGATCCTGAAATGAAGGTGAAACAGTGGTGCTCAATGATCAGAAGTCATGAGGAAGCAGTTAATACAATGAGTTTCAAGGTCAGAGTGGCAGCCAGGGGGGGCCTGACATAAAGAGAATTATGGAGACGGTCATTAGACCTAACAGATTTAGGGAAAAGATAGATGGGCAGCCAACAGGATTATTATTTAATTTATAAAATAAAAGGAGTGGAAATGGATGATCAGCCAGCTGAGAAAAGCAACACCATTAAAATCTCATCTGATGCCACGTTTGTGGGGCTGAGCTACTTTCTGAGCCCATGAACACTTAACTGAATATAAGACCTGATTTCCTTAAAGATAGACCTGAATATGATTCCAGCTCTCTAATGGTCATTTATTCAGATAACCATGCCTGGCAAAACAGGAATATCCAGATATTATGGAGACTGTTGGAGACAGGGAACAAGTTGACATTGATATCCAGAGATCTAAAGCCCCATCATGCCTCATTCCCACTAATAGACTGGGGCATATGTTGGTCAAGAAGCTGTTGGAACCTTAGCTCACTTCACAGTTACATCCAGTGGTCATTTTCCTAGTCTGAGAATATAAAATTGAAATGAATTTATTTGTTAATTGGCAAAAATCTCATATTTGTCCTTGGTGTGTAACAAGAGTTATTGTTTTGAGAAAGCCAGGTGGAAGCTTCTGATTTTGACCCTCACTCTGGCCAAGATAATAAATCAAATGAAAAATCACTTCCTTGGGCTATGGTAAAGAATAGTGCTACCCTTACAAGGATGCAGACATGATAGTCCCATTATAACCCCTCTAATACACCAGTCCAGAACCTACAAAAGTAATATGGTCGAGACCCTACAAAAGTCAGAACCTGGGCATGGGATGATACTTTAAGGGGATGACTGTACTCAACAGGATGATCATCCATTTTCAATTTCCTTTTTTTTTTATTTTATAGATTAAATAATAATATTTCTGGCTGCATCTATCACGTATACACTGGTATATAAATTTTTTCATATAAAATGAATCCAGAAGTATCCCTAACTGGAGCTCCCATGCCAGATATAGCATCTTTGAAGACCAAATTGCAGTTTTAATACCTGGTATGCAACCATTGATTCATCATCTGTATATTTTTCCACCCCTGTCAGAAAGGAGGATCAGAGGCACTTCACATTCATATGGGACTATATCAACTGAGGTCTAGTCAGGTGACAGAAACCACAGAGTAATTTTAACAAGAAAGTTTAAAGTATTGTGGTACTTTCTTATTGCTGCTGTAAATATTACCATAAACTCAGTTGTTTGAACAACGTAAATATATTGTCTTACAGTTCTGGAAGCCAGTAGTATAAAATCAGTTTCACTGGGTTAAAATGAGGGTGCCAGCAGAATCATTCCTTCTTGAGGCTCCAGGAGATAATCCATTCCTCGCCTCTTCCAGATTCTTTGGCTTGTGGTTGCATCACTGAATGGATTCTTTTCTTCCCTGGTCACATTGTCTTCTCTTCTGTAGTACATCTCCCTCTGCTTTCATTTTATAACGACATTTGTGATTACATCTAGGGCCCACACAGATAATTCAGGATAATTTCCCCAACTCAGGAGCCTTAACTAAATCACATCTGCAAAGTCTCTTTTGCCATTTAAGGTAACATTCACAAGGTTCCAGGGATTAAGGCATGAATATCTTTGGGCATCATTATTGAGCCTACCACATGTATTATCAACAAGAAATTGGATTAATCAGGATTGGCTAGTAAGACGTGAAAAGAATTCCAAAGAATACAAGAATAACATATAAGGAGCAGCCACTACCCCTAAGGCTGAGACAGAGCAATAGAATAGATCCCCCCACCCAGGGCTGAAATCCAGACCTAATTGGAAAGGGTGCAACCTTATCTTAATGAATAGCAAAGAAGTTTCCTTAGATATTGTGCTAGTAGGATTCACTGGAAATGTTGCCACTGGCATGTTGGGGGTAGTTCTCACAGACAGGTGCTCTCATGTTGGCACTTTGCTGCAAACCTGCCTACAAGGGGACCCAGAGAAGCTGGTTATTTCTATGTGCCTCATCAGTGGCACTTTGCTACAAAGTCACCTGGGTAGGATGCACTAAGAGAAGCCACTCTGCTGCAGAGCTGTCTTAGTGGGTGCTGAGGGAAGCTGCCTATCACATTTTCCTGGCTGCAGTGTGCTATGTGAAAACAAACAAAAAAAGGAAAGGGAAACAACAACCAAAAAACCTATACTGATTGACATATGAGAAGAGCACAAGAAAACCCAGAAGAAACACCCCGTTCTCTCTCAGTGTCCCTCAGCACCCTGTACTGAGAAGATTTAACATCATGCCATCTATCCAGGAAGAAATATTTTCAGTTTCATTTTTTTTTTTTCAGAACCAGTAAAGAAAGATGGATTTGAAGCTGGAATTAATGAATTGATAAATGGCCCTGTCCACCCATTGTAAAAGTCAGCTTTTATATGCACTTTCTATATAGTTTTGAACTTCAGTACATCAACAAAATAATTTTTAGTTTCCACAAAACAATACTCAACTATCCTTCTTACAAGTGAAGTTTTTATCTTCACCCCCAAGTGAGGAAATTCATAATCCCAACAAGCATATTAACCATTGCTATTTTATATTAATCACTCCTCAAATGCATTGCAATCCAATTGAAAATTATGTTACTTAAAGACCAAAATCCAAGTTACTATATAGAATATAAAAGCAAAATAGAGACAGGAATACAATGAGTAGCATAGACAATTAAATACAAACATATAATAAGCAAAGAGAAAATATGCTAAGCTACAGTCCTTGCTTTTGTTGCAGGCTTTAATTTATATCTGACTTTCTTTTTCCACTACCCCTTTGATATTTCCTAGCATTCATACAGAACCTGTCTGTCATATTTTTTTTACCTGATGCAGTGACCCAAACCTACTGAGTACTCAAGTGCCCTTTTTTTGCTTTTGATGTAGTTTTCCATTAACTATTTGATATGTAAGTACCAAGAGTCACCTCAGAGAATTCCTGAGTTTCAGACATTGTTCTTCTTGCCCTCATGGTGGACAGTAATCGAATTTCCCTATGATCATTGGAATCAATCATTCAAACCTACAGAGTAATTCCTTTTTTTGCCTATTGGTTCAGTGTCATAAAGAGCACAAAAGGTCAGGTGGCAGTCCCCTCTTTCAGTTCAAGGAACCAATGTTATATCCCCTGGTATAAACATTACAAATTTGGGGAATAAGAGCTCCAAACTAGCAGAGTTCAGTTTTCCAGGACAGGAAGCAAAAATTCTCTGACTGACTAATTCAGTATAATAGTGAGAAGATCCACTTTAATGGTTTCTGATTCAAAGCATATACTCTATCCCATTAGATGGATCCCCATACTTTACAGGTATTTTCCCCCAACTGGCAACATATCAGAGTCTTCATTAAGCCACCTTTTAATTAGCATGAGAGCTTTTGGATTATGGGGTACATGGTAAAATCCATTGTTTCCTTTCCTTTGGTGTGAAAGGAGCTCCTTGATCATATGTAATGCTATTGGGGGTACCACGATAGTGGATAGTGTTGTCAGTAGCAATACAGGCAGGAAGGCAAATCCATATCCAGAGTGTGTGCCTATACCAGTTAGGAGGAATTTCAACCCCCCTTCATGATGAAAGAGTCCCAGTGAAGGACTGATAGAGGTGACTGTTTGGTCTCCCAGAGGAATGGTGCCACATCAGGGACATAGTGTTGATCTCTGATGTTAACAAAATAAGCACTAAACACTAGCAATAACAAGGTGAGCCTTGGTAAAGAGAAGTCCATGTTGTTGAGCTCATGAATAGCCTTCATCACCACCATAGCCACAATTAAATTTTGTGAATTGGTGGGCCATATCACTATGCCATCCACTACTGTTGCATGGGCCCTTTCCTTCAGGTCATGTGTATTGTTACAAAGATTGTCCCTTATGACAAGTTGATGAAGGAAGGAAAAGACCAAGCTTAGTTCATAGTTGAGTCAACAATTTTTGTAGATAAAGGAGATATGAACAATATCAGAAATAAAAATGTATATTTCACATATAATATATTAAATAGTGCATACAACAGCAGAATTCACCTTCTTTTCAAATGTACCTGGAAAAATTACTAAATTGACAATATACTGGTTCATAAAAGAATATACATTAATAACATTGCAATTATTCAGAGACTATTTTCTGACCCCAATGAAATTGAGCTAGAGATCAACTTAAAAAAAAAAAGGGAAAAAAGCCCCAACTGTATGGAAACAATACAGTTCTAAGTAACACATGCTTCAAAGAATACAATGTAAATTAGAAAATATAATTAGCTGAATCAAAATATAGAAATTATACTTCAAACTCTGTTGTATGCTGCTAAAGTAAGATTTAGAGGGAAATATATAACCAAAAAGCATATACTAGAAGAGAAGAAAAGCTAAAAATCTAAGATTTAATTATCCTTCTAATGACGCTAGTTAAAAATAGCAAATTAAACCTAAAGAAGGTAAAAGGAAAGTATTAATAAAGAGAAATGGAGAAAAATTGAAATTGAAAACAAATGCACTTTAGAGAAAACTCACAAAGACAAAATACTAGCTAAACTGTAGACACCTAACATACTTACTAGGACAAAGAATAAAGAAAACATTAACTGCCAGTATCAAAAATTAAAAAAAGGGATATATCACTATAGTTACTACAAATATGAAAAATTTAACAAGTTTTTAATATTAAGAACTTCTCAAATAAATTAAACACTTTGTATTAAATACAAAAAACTTACAAATGACAGGTAACAAACTTAGAAATGGGGAAACAATTGAAAATTGGAATATTTGGATATCTATTAAAGAAAATCTAAGTGTAGATGACTTCATCAACAAACTCTTCAAATCATTTTAGACAGAAATAACTCAAACCAGTAATATAAAAGAAAGTTTCTGTGTTACAACCTAGTGTTTACTACATATATATATATGCAAGGTTGTTTTAACATTAGAAAATAAATTCATGTTAGTCGTCATGCTAAAAGAACTTCTCTATCCTTACCGAATTATTTCTCTTTTCCTATCACCCACTGAAAGAAATTTGTTAAAAGACTTTCTTCCCTGTTTTTGGATTTTTTACTCTTATTTTTGTAAATTTTTCATGAATATGCTATTGGGAATAAAATATGTGTTATGCATTTTGTGGAAGTGAGTTTTTTAGTTTTATACAGTTTAGAAATCTTGGTATTTCACATGTGTTTTAGAATTTATGTTCACCTTATTTTATTTGTTTTCTAATTGAACTATTGAATTTATAACAGCCCCCCTTTTTTACTTCTTTCTAGCCTTCTTTTAGATTATTAAAAATATTTCATTCATTATTCATTCATTTATTCCTTAGTCATGCATTCCATTAATCCCTTTATTGATTACTTTGAAGCACTCAACAACTTTAACTTATTGCAATTTTTCTAATACTTTGACCACTTTCTTGATACTGCTAGAAACATAGCACTTTAAATCTCCCTTTACCTTCCTCCCATTTGCCTTAATCCAGTCATGGATTTTCTAATTATAATTTAAGATCCAGTATACGCTAAGTTGTTGTTTATACAGTGAATTTTGATTTCTATTAACCACTTACTTATACTTTCTGATGTTACCTATTTCCACAGCATTTGCCTTTTAATTTTTCTTCTGCCTGAAGAATTTCTTTAATTTTTATTTTAGCACAAGTCTATTGGCAACAAATTACTTCAATCAGTTTTAACTGCAAACCTCTTTATGTCACCTTCATTTTAAAAGGATATTTTCACTAGATATAAAATCCTCAATTGACTATTAGTTATTTTCTTTCAGCCCTTTAAAGATTATATTTCCTTCTGAATTCAGTCCTTTTCTTTTGTGAAGTAGCTTTTGATTTTATTGTTTTCTTTGTGTATTTATTCACTGGATGATTTTACATACTTGTATTTGATTTTTGGTTGCCATACCATCCCATTCCTAGGTGCAATTTTCTTTCCTTTTGCCCTTACTGGCATTTGTAGCAATTATTCAATCTGATCTTGATGTCTAACCATCAGTAATTAAAACCCTTGGTCATTATTACTTCAAGAGATGATTCTCCTATTCTCACTTCTCTATTCTTAGAGAATATATGAAAATTTGAAATTCTGCCTCATGACTTTTTTCACTTTATTTTATCTTTTATTCCCCTTTATTTTCCTGTTTCAGTCTTGATATCTTCTAATGACCTCTATTCCAGTATATTAATACTTTCCTGTCCTGAGCCTAATTTTCTGTGAAACCCATTTCTCAAATTCTTTTTATTTTGAGGTATTTTATTTTCTTAATTCTTTACTTTTGATATAATATTTTAAATTTATGTCATCAGATGAAATATTAAATCTTGTCAGCTATTCTCTTAAAAATATTAATCCAAATTACTGTGAAGTCCATATCTGAAAATCCCATTATCTATATCATCTGCATTTATATTTATTTATATTTAGGTTTCTTATTCTTGCCTTTGCGTATATCTTGTAATTTATTATTGCCTGATAGATATTCTGTGTTAAAAATTATAGAGGATACGGATCTAAGATGGTCATATAGAGAGGAGTGGAAGCTAGTTAGTCCCCCTGGAACAACTAATAATCAACCAGGAACAACTAGTAAATAATCTGGAATAACTGTGGGGGACAAACATGACCATCCACTCATCATACACCAACATGAATTGGGAGGAATGTCTGAGATCACAGCATAAAATCTGTAAGTAAAAACTATGGATTCAAGCTGGGAGACCCCTCCCACTGTGGCTCGAGCTGCAAAGCCTTGTGGACCTAGAGAGAAGCTCTTTCCAAACAAGTGAACATAGCTCAGCTGAGTTCCAACTGGGGTTTTAGTTAACAAATGTGGACTGCTTAATATAAATCCCCAATAAGCAGACAGAGGCTTTGGGTGAAGACTATCCTTGGAAAGCTGGAGGCGGGCTGTGGACTTGACCTGAAGGGGGCTCTCTGTCCATGTTTTGGCTCAGTGGAGAAAGCCTCAGCCATTTTTAGTTCCCAGTGCTCTGACTCAGACAAGATGGAGATAGCACAGGCAGAGAGAGACTATTGAAATGCTAATGACCTCTCCCTAAGGGTTCTAACTTCCCTAAGAGGAGAGGGGTGGGACCCAGCTCTACTACATGCCTTGCATTCTGAACCAGACCCCAGAACCTGGGGGAAAACAGCCATGGGTCACACCTCCTTACACCAGTCTGGAGTTACAGGCTGACAGGCACCACCTGCTGGGCAGAAATGCACAGTGACCTGAGGCCTCACAGGGTGTATCAATTTCCTCAGGAAAACCAGATACTGAATAGTTCTTCCTTCTGAGACCGGAGCCTGTTTTGGTGTGGGAAAACCTGATTGGGGTAAGCACAGAAACCATGTTTAGATGTTTAGACAAGAGAAAACTACAACCTACACTAAGAAAAACAAAGTTATGGCCCAGTCAAAGG
Organism: Choloepus didactylus; assembly: GCF_015220235.1. NCBI lineage: Eukaryota > Metazoa > Chordata > Mammalia > Pilosa > Megalonychidae > Choloepus > Choloepus didactylus. The sequence goes on along the minus strand of NC_051310.1, from coordinate 180,083,645 downwards.
AACAAACTTACACTTCAACTGAGATACAGGAATTTAAATAACTAATAATAAGTCAATTCAAAAAGCTTACGGAGGATATGGCAAAAGAGATAAATGGAATAAGGAAAACAATTGGTGTACATAAGGTAGAAACTGAAAGTTTGAAAAACCAACTGGCAGAATCTAAGGAAATGAAAGGCGCAACACAAGAGAAGAAAGACACAATGGAAACATACAACAGCAGATCTCAAGAGACAGAAGAAAACACTCAGGAACTGGAGAAAGGCACCAGAAAGCCTACACACAAAAGAACAGGTAGAGAAAATAATGGAAAAATATGAGCAATGTCTCCAGGGACTTAAGGACAAAATGAAAATCAGGAATGTACATGTTATTGGTGTCCCAGAAGAAGAGAAGGGAAAAGGGGCAGAAGCGATAATAGAGGATATAATCAATGAAAATTTCCCATCTCTTATGAAAGACATAAAATTACGGATCCAAGAAGTGCAGTGTACCCCAAACAGAATAAATCTGAATAGGTCTATACCAAGACACTTAATAACCAGATTATCAAACATCGAAGATAAAGAGAGAATCCTGAAAGCAGCAAGAGAGAAGCGGTCCATCACATACAAAGGAAACTTGATAAAACTATGTGTGGATTTCTCAATAGAAACCATGGAGGCAAGAAGGAAGTGGGGTGATATATTTAAGATACTGAAAGAGAAAAACTACCAACCAAGAATCCTATATCTGGCAAAACTGTCCTTCAAATATGAGGGAGAGCTTAAAATATTCTCAGACAAACAGACAATGATAGAGTTGGTGAACAATATATCTGCTCTACAGGAAACACTAAAGGAAGCACTGCAGACAGAAAGGAAAGGACAGGAATGAGAGGTTTGGAATTCGAGTTTGGGAGCTAGTAGCACAGCAGTGTAAGTACACTGAAAAAAGAAGACTGTGAGTATGGTTGAAAGAGGAGACCATGTGGGACACCAGAACAAAAGATGAAGGATAAAGACTGGGACTGTGTAATTCAGGGAAACCTAGGGTGGTCAATGCTTGTAACAAAAGGTACAAATATGTTTTTACATGAAGTAGAACAAATGAATGTCAACATTGCAAGGTATTAAAAATACAGTGGGATTGGGGAAAAATACAATCAATGCAAACTAGAGACTATAATTAATGGAAACATTGTATTATGCTTCCTTTAATATAACCATGGCAGTATACCAAAGCTAAAGCATATGGTGAGGGGGGAAGGAAGAATAAGGGAGGGATATGGAACTCCTGGCATTGGTGATGTTGTCTGACTTTTTATTCTACTTTAGGTTAATGCTACCTTTCCTTTTGCTGCATTCTAGCTGTCATGTTTTTTTCTGTTTTTCTCTCTCTCTTTCTCTTTTCTTCTGTCTCTCTGCCTTCTTTGACTCTTCCTCCTTCTTTGTGGAAGAAATGGAGATGTCCTTATACAGATAGTGGCGATGGTGCTGAATATATAAATACGTGACTACAGGGAACCAATGATTGTTTACTTAGGACAGAATGTATGGTGTGTGAACAAAACCATGTTAAAAGAAATGGGTTGATGAAGAAATCTTAAGGGCACTATATTGAGTGAAATAAGACAGACACATAAAGGCAAGTATTGCAGGTTCTCACTGATATGAATTAATTATATGTAAACTCATAGACAATTAAATATAAGTTTCCAGGATATAGAATGAGGTTAAAGAATGGGGAGCGGTTGCTTATTATGAGCAGAATGTTCAACTAGGGTGAACTTAAATATTTGGAAATGGACAGGGGTGATGGTAGCATGTTGTGAGAATAACAGTGCTGAAGTGTGTGTGAAGGTGGGGAAAGGGTTAGCTCAGAGTCACGTATGTCACCAGAAGGAAAGTTGGAAGTTAAAAGATGGAAATATATAAAACAGTGAATCTTGTGGTGGACAATGTCCATGATTAACTACACAAATATTAGAAATCTATCTCATGAACAAGAACAAATGTATGACACTATAACTAGAAGTTGATAATAGAGAGGCATATAGGAAAAAATATATATGTATTGCAAACTATATACCACAGTTAGTAATATTTTGACATTCTTTCATCAACAGTAACAAAGGTACTATAACAAAACTGAATCAATGATGGAGGGGGTGGTGGTTGGGGGTATAGGAGGATGTGAGTTTCCTTTTTCTGTCTTTATTTCTTTTCTGGAGTAGTGAAAATATTCTAAAAATTGAAAAAAAATTAATTGTGATGGATGCACAGCTGTATGATGGTATCGTGGGCAATTGTACACTTTGTACTTTGGATCTTTGGATTGTTTGGTATGTGAACAATCTCAGTAAAAAAAATATATATGTATATAAAAATTATAGAGGCTTTGTTTGATGTTATGTTCTACACTGTGTTGCTTTTGCTACAGCAGACAGGCAGATAAAATAATTCTAGTGTGAAATTTGAGCTGACTTGAAGCTAAGTTTTAGTCTTTTTGAAAGCTGTTGTAGTGTCAATTTGCCATTACTCCTGTAATGTTTCCTACTGGAGGAAAATGGACTGAAAATCTGGGGTTACCAGAGCCACTGACACTCACCTTCCTGTGTCTTAAAAACCCACATTCTCCACTCCACAACTATGACAGAGTCAAAAACTCTATTTGACTTTTTGGCCAGTTATCGGCAGCTAACAAACAACCAAATCCCTCTACTGGAAAAAGTGCTCTGAATGTCAGGATTGCTTCTCTATTGTACTTTCAAGTTCTAGATGCCTTGAGATCTCTCAATTCCACTTTTTGTCTTTTTAGCTCTATAAACTATTGAAGTCTCCGTTCAGCTTTTAGGCATTTAAAGACTGTTTTCTGCTTGACTTCTCAGCTTCTGGGGCGCTGCCTTTGAATCAGAAAATACCTCCAGAGGAAAAGCTTAGCAGAATGTAACACTCATTACAGCTTGTTTAATTTCTCTTCAGTTTCTTGGTGTTTCAAGTACTAGCTTACTTGGTAAATCTCTTTCAAAGAGATTTTTTTTTTTTTTAATTTTCCCCAACCTTTGTTCTTGACATTTAAATTATCTGATAGTTTTGTAAATCATAGCTAGAAAGAGCTTTGCATTGTTGCTTGCAAATATTTAATTCTGCATTTGTTGAGCTTTTACATCAAGGAAATCTTTCACTGTGTGTCATCTCCACTTCTTACCAGCACTGTTTTAATTTGAATTGCATTTGATAGCTCTGGATATATTTTTGAGTCTTAGAATCATAACTTTTTATTAGCTTCCCTGTTAAAATGAAATGTGTATTATTATCATTTTTATCTTTTTTTTTTGGTGATTTTGAATGTCTTCTGGTAAGAAAAGGAGAAAATAGCCATTGTCCTAGAAGTTCTACATTTAAATTTTCATTGTGATTCATATATTCATTATTGGGTGGGTAATATTACAAATGTTTTCCCTTTGAAGGAAATTATCTATAGTTAACATATTTTGCTTGGAGTAAAACAGTGATGCAAAGCTATCTAACGCACATATCTTACCTATTAAGTATACACTATATGCCACACTAGTATGTGAAAACAAACTTAAAAAATACAAACACATTAAGTTGTGTATAGTATGAAATGTACTGGGTGGCAATACAGAAAGTTGGTGTGTTTTAGCAGATCTGACTTCAGAAATATATGGATTCAATCACTAATTATATCATGTACTAACCTTGTAAATTTGAGGTATGTATTTTCTCTAAGCCCAAATTTCATCATCTGTAAAATGGAATTTTTGTAATCCATAGTTGAGATAAATGTACATAAAATGATTAACACAGTAAACACACCACATTAGAACTCAACAATGCATTTGGCAATATTGTTATAAAATATACATGCAGCAGTGGGATAACCTAAGGAATTCTTAACTTGATATGTGGAAGAGGCCTAGAGACAACAGTGATTGAGCTGAAATCTGAACACTAAGTATTCTTGAGGCATAAAAATGAGAGCTGGAAGAGCAATCTAATTAGAGGAGACAGAATATGCCACATGTTAGAGGCATGGCACTCATGGTAGATTTGGAGATCTATTCCATGTCCCTGTAACATAGGCTTTGTATTGGGAATAACTTGAGACTGGGCATGAAGTAGGGTTAGATCTTGAAGAACCTCATAGATTACCCCAATGCATTTGGATTTTATCTTGGTTGACGGGGAGACATTAAAAGATTTTAGGATGAGCAGTTAGAGTAACCAGATTCTCATTTAAGAAACAAAATCTCTTGGCACAGTTTAAACGATCAAGTTTGTGGACATCACATATGGGTTTTATTACTGATGATGAAGCATATTTCTAAATATTATTACCTGGAAATATGTAATAGGCCTTATTTTAGCCAAATCCTTCCACAGTTGGATTTACATATAGCTACTCAACTCACAGATTTATGATATGATGTCAAAGTAAACATTTGTTTCTTAGTTTGCTCAATAAGTCAGCAGGATATTTTGGTGAAATTTAACCAATTCATTCAATAATCTAACCAGTTCTTTGATACATATAACTTATTCCAAAATTTGCATGGATTTTTCTTTCTTTCATCAGTTTTGTGTCATTATTATCCCAGTCAATCTCTGCTCTGTGACTCTGAAAATACCTTCTGGTTAAATTATGAAAAATAAAAAAATAAAGCTCGATTAGTGAATTTAATTCCCAATCTTTGTTGTGAGTCCTAATTCTCATAAAGGAATGGAAGATCAGATAAATAACCAGAAAGATGTAGAGGATTTGAACAATATCATTGAAAAAGTCATAGAAATCTGAACGAATATCATATTTTATAAGTATATATATATATATATATAGTAATTGACTATATACTAGCCAGAACTAGTCAAAAAGATTATGAGTCTGAGTTAAGTAGATGAAACAAATCCAGGAAGTACCTCTGTTAGACATCTTGCTTATAAGGAAAATTAGCATCTGTTGGTTTATAAACTGTTAATCATGTTTTCTGACATTTTAAGCCAAACTATTCCTAACATAGAAAAAAATACACCAAATTCAGGGTGACAGTTTTCTGCTACAGCATATCTTCTCTAAGTCCTATAACATGTCCATATTAGAAATTTCATATGTCTTTCTACATATGTTAATATTATAGTATGATTGTTAAATTTTGTGCATGCTCTGGTGGCCTTCCCCAGTCCCAATTTTCCCATTAGCTGTTTTATTTGAAGGATATGTATTTATATACATTTCCTCAATTATATGTATGTATAAATGTATAAACAGAGTTATATAAATTGCATTTATATAATTTACATATATATCTACATGAATACATGGCATAGTAGCAGGAACTGAAAAGGATAAAGAATAGGATTTCATCCATTTAGATGACAGTTTTTTGGTAAAGCTTTTTATTTAAAGGAACATAATGAAATATGTCAACATGTTAGCATTATTTAAGGCTATGACTTTGTTTTGTTATTTTTTTAATGTTCTGTATTTTAAGAACTCCAGAATTTTGTTGAAATTCAAAACATGTTTTAGAATGTCACTGACCATTATAATTAGTGAAACATGAGATTTCCGGTGATTATGACAAACACAGGGACTACAAACATTCATACAGTTTTCAACTTGTGAGTTGTCAAGGTCTTGAACTATAGAAGATGGTTAGTTAAACTGGGATAATGGCAAATGGATGATATGCCATCCTTTTCATTCTTCTCTACTCCACTTTTTTTTTTTTAACTCTTTTCCCTTGTGGAAGAAATGCCTCCCATTACTTCCCTTATATTCTTGGAAATCAAATGTAGCATGTGTAAGCATTAGTGGAGATGGGGAAGTGGTGATTGTAGGTGAGAAAGGAATATTGTATAAATTAGCAGTGTCTAGGCCAAATATAACTGCATAAACAACAATGTTTATGTATGAAACATAGTGATGTTTTTGCATCCTGTACTTGTCATTCTCCTGTTAACTGTAATTCCCAGTAAGGTAGAATCAATTGAATAGACTTGGACCAAAAAGGAGTGAATTTCAGTAGTATGGCATCCCTTAAAATGAATAATGCAATTTATCTTTCTTTGTTGCCAAGTGTGTGATTTGATGATGGTGAATTTTTTAATGGCCTGAATTATATCTTTTATATTTATGCATTGTTTATTGAGACTTAGTTATTTGTTTACTGCCAGGTTTTTATTTAAACAAATTTCATTGCCTCCCAGGGCTATACAAAGAGAAAATTATCTTTTTATGAGCATGAAAAAAGATTATTGTTTTAAATATAAAGATCAATTTAGGGAGCATTGTTATCTTAGCAAAATTAAATCTTCCCATGAGCATTGGATGACTACCATCTATCAGGGCTTCTTTAATTATCTTGCACAATATTTTTAGTCTTCAATGTGCCAACTCTTTCACTGTTTTGGTAAATTAATTCCTAAGCGTTCCTTTTCTTTGGTATTGTAATAGAATTGCTTTCTTAATTTAATTTTCAGATTGTTTGTTGCTAGTGTATAGAAATACAATTGAATTTTGTACAGCTATCTTGCATCCTGCAATTTTGCTGAGTGCATTTATTAGTTCTAACAATTTTTAAAATTATTCCTTAGGAGTTTCTATATTCAAGATCATTTCATCAACTAATAGAGATAGTGTTAGGTCTTCCTTTTCAGTCTGGATCCCTTTTGTTTAATGTCCTTGCTTAATTACTATTCTGTTTTGCTAATGCTGCTATTATGCAAAATACCAATATTGCCATAAAAGTGTCCAAGCTAAGGCATCAACAGTAGGGTACCTTCACTGGAGAAAGTCCGTTGGCATCTGGAAAAACCTCTGTTAGCTCTGATGGCATGTGGCTGGAATCTGCTTGCTCCCAGGTTGCATTTCAAAATGGCATTCTCCAAAATGTCAGCATCAGTTTTCAATGGCTGTCTTCAAAATGTCTTTCTAAGCTGCAGCAAATATCAGGGGTCCACAACTCCAAGTATCTCTGAACTAAGCCAGCTAACATCTGGGTCTGTGCCAGCATTTTTAAAGGACTCCAGTGATTAAATCAAGACCCACACTGAATGTGGAGGGCTATACCTCCAAGGAATAAATCAGTCATAGTTATCACCTACAGTTAGGTGGGTCATATCTCCATGGAAACAACTTAATCCAAAGATTCCAACCTAATCAACACTAATTCATCTGTCCACATAAGATTGCATCAAAGAACATGGTGTTTGGGGGGACATAATGCATCCAAACTGGCACAATTACCTTGGAAAGAAATTCTAGGACAATTTTGACTAACAGTGGTGTGGGAGACCAGGGCTGAGCCCTCTCCCTGATGCTCTGTGAAATCCAAAAAGCACACAGAAGCCTGTGTGACCTAGGTCAGCTAATGTTTAAGCTAACTTCCCTAAGGAGGGAGGGGTGTGCAGATGGTCAATATAAGCCAGGCACCAGGCTCTCCTTTGCATAGGATGTCAGCCGGTGCTTTTACTATTCTCCAGAATCCTTGAGGAGTTATCTGACACCTGAGGATAGGTAATCTTCCCCCTATATCACAAACCCCCTCCTGTTCATGTATCTATGTCCTCATACTCTTTGGAATGTGTTTGTTTTGGGCCCCTATAACTGGCCTTGTTAATTCCTGCCTAATTGCAGAGTAGTTTCATACAGAGCTCTGAATGAGCTGCCATCAGAGCAGCTTGACTGACTTCACTCCTGTAAGTAAGTGCTCCTAATAAAGTTTATGTCTCATTTTGTTCTTGGAGTTTCTTTGTGTCTGCCTGCTGAATCAGCCCCTGTGGGCAAGAACAATTGATGAGCTGCCAGCCAGAAGACTAAAGAAACCTCAGCCACTGATGGCATGAACTTGGAAAAGGGAGAGTTGAAGTTCCCTGGGAGGATACCAGGGTGGCCTGGGATATCTATGGGGGAGAGGTGGCTAACTGTCTAGATGAATGGGGTTTATCAAGGGAGTATGGAGATGTGTATAACTCCCTGGCTGGACTGATAGCCCTCCTGCAAGAGGCCACAGGACTGTTAGGATCTAATAAGGAAAAGGAAAGCCACCAGGCTGCCACAGCAGTAGCCTAGCCACTCTTGGAGGCCTTAACAGCTGATGCAGCAGTCCACCGCTTAGAAGAACTGAAATTAGAAAGGGATATGTAATTGGGCCAAACAGAATTGAAAGATGCTCTGGATAAAAATTAGAAATATTGGCATGCCAGTCATTAGAGTAAGAGGGCATAAGATGCCCAAAGGGCCATTTAGGCATACCTGAGCTTTCCCTGACTGGGACCCTAAAGTGTGGAACAGTGTTGATTTCTCATCAAAAGATGATGAGCCCCAGTCTGACTGGGAAATTGAAGCTGAGGAGAAGCGTGTTCATCCTCTGTTCCAACAAAAGGTTAAAACAGAGAAAATTCAATACCCTGATCCCCCGACAGGGGAAGATGGCACAACTGCTGCTGCCACCCAGTAGCAGCTCCTAACCAAAAGGTGCCTTCCCCCAGAAGTACTGTGGGAATATATCAGTATAAACTACCAGGGGCAATCAAGAATTAGAGAGAGTGGGCATTATAATCCTCACTCATGGTCCATTTAACAGCCCTAGAGGACAATAAAAACACATGATGGTATCTGGCAAATGACTATTAATTAAAGAGAACTTAATATAGTAACTCCTCCTTTGTTTGCAGCTATGCCAAACACAGCTACCTTGTTGCAGGATGTAAGTACTCAGGTCAATTTCATTTTGTGTTTGACCTTGCTAATATTTCCTTTAGTATCTCTTTAGATTCCTCCAACCAGCCTGTATTCACCTTCACATGGGAAAGACAACAATGGACATTAGCTGTGCTTACACAAGGATAACTTCACAGCATCACTATTTGCCATGGTTTAGTAGCTCAAGATTTAAAAATGTGGAAACCTCAAGCAGGGCCTAAATACTCTGTAAAATTCTTGGGTGTTGTCTGGTTGGGTAAGACCAAAGCTATTTCTTCAGCTGTTGTTGATAAAATACAAAGTTATCCCTCAACACATCCTCCTAAACAATTAATAGCTTTTCTTGGTTTATTAGGTTATTGGAAACAATTTATACCCCATTTAGCACAAATTCTAAAACCTTTGTACACCCTGATTAGAAAAGGAAAAGTGCGGGGATGGGATTTTCCATAGCAGGCTTCATTTGACAAAGCTAAGCAAGCTGTCACACAAGCTCAAACCCTAAGGAGGGTGGACCAAGATGTACCTTGTGACTTGGACATGGTCAGTGCAGAAATTGGCTTCAGGTGGGACTTGTGGCAAAGACAACAGGCAAAACAAGCTCTCATTGGGTTTTGGTCTCAGCTCTGGAAAGGAGCTGAACTACAGTGTAGCCCCTTAGAGAAGCAACTGTGTGCTGCTTATAATGCCTTACTACCAGTTGAAGGACTAACCCAAATGTGTTCTGTGACACTATGGACAGCCATCCCATACAGCGGTGGGTGCATGACACTGCCACCAAACCCCATTCAGGAAGTGCTCAGCCTAGCATTCTAAACAAGTGGAAAGCTTACCTGCTACAGTGCAGTGATTTAAACAGTGGCCCTGTAAGTGCAGCCATGCTCAATATTTTAGGGCCAGTTTCCTATGTGGAAGAACAGCAGTTTTCCTGCCCTGTGGATCCTACTGAGGTGGCCTATATGGATTCTTATGAAGTCATAAGTCATTACCTATGAAAAAGAAATATCTTACTGATATTTACTTGTATATGATGAGTCACTTTTCATATTCTCTTGGTATTCAAGTTTATCTCTATATCTGTGATAGTTGGTTACAGATTTTCTTGGTGTGCAACTTTAAGTTTATTCTACTTGGAGTTTGGTCAGTTTCTTAGATGTGTACATTCATGTTTTCTATCAATTGGGGTGGTTTTTTTTTTAAAATTCAGTTTTATTGAGCTATATTCACATACCGTACAATCATCCCTGGAATACAATCAACTGTTCACAGTACAATCATATAGTTATGCATTCATCACCACAATCTATTTCTGAATATTTTCCATTCATCAGAAAGAATCAGAATAAGAATAAAAAATAAAAGTAAAAAACAATACCCAAACCATCCCCCCATCCCACCCTATTTGTTATCCAGTTCTTGTCCCCACTTTTCCACCCATCCATCCACACAATAGACAAAGGGAGTGTGACCCACTAGGCCCTCACAATCACACTGTCACCCCTTGTAATCTACATTATTATACAATCATCTTCAGGAGTCCAGACTACTGGTTGGAGTTTGGTAGTTTCAGGCATTTACTTCTAGCTATTCCAATACATTGAAACCTAAGAGGTGTTATCTATATAGTGCATAAGAATGTCCACCAGAGTGACCTCTCGATTCCACTTGAAATCTCTCAGCCACTGAAAGTATTTCATCTCATTTTGCATCCCCTTTTGGCCAAGAAGATACTCTCAATCCCATGATGCCGGGTCCAGATTCATCCCCAGGAGTCATATACTGCATTGCCAGGGAGATTTACACCCCTGGGAGTCAGGTCCCATGTAGCGGGGAGGGCAGTGAGTTCACCAGCTGAGGTGGCTCAGTTAGAGAGAGAGAGGGCCACATCTGAGCAACAAAGAGGCACTCAGGGGGAGACTCTTAGGCACAATTATATGCAAGTTTAGCCTCTCCTTTGCAGTAACAAGCCCCACAAGGGCAATTGGGGTGGCTTTTGACCACTATTCCTTCAAATATTCTTTCCAGCGCTATCTTGTCTCCTTCTGGGAGCTCCATTATGCATATTTAGCCTGTCTGACAGTGGCCCACCAGTTTCAGGATTTTTCTCAGTTTTCTTTCTTTTTTTTCTTTCTGTTCCTTAGACTGAGTAATCTTAATTGACTTAACTTCAAGTTCACTGGTCCTTCTCAAGCCTACTGTTGTGTCATTCTACTGATTTATTCATATTCAGTTATTCATATTCAGTTATTATTTATTCATTCACTTATTTTAAACTCCAGAATTTATATATAATATTATTTAAAACAATTTCCATCTCTATTGGTATTCTCTACTTGGCAAGATACTGCTCTATGTTTATATTTTTTCCTAGTAAGATCAACATCTGGGCTTCCTCAGTGACAGTTTCTATTTATTTGTTTGTTTATTTATGTATTTATTTATTTATTTATGGATCATATTTCCTACTTCTTTGCATGCCTTTCATTTATTTGTTGAAACCTGAGCATTTTAAAAATATATAATGCGGCAACTCTGGAAATCAGAAGCCTCCTTCTTCTTCCTTTGTTTTTGTTGTTGCTTGTTTATTAGTGAATTTCCTGGATCAATTCTATTAAGTTTGTATTATTTGTTCTGTATGCCACTTAAGTATCTTCTTTATTAGCTTAGTAATCTGCTAATGTTTGTACATAGATTTCTTATTTGCCTTGGACCAATAAGTCTTCCATAATTTGCTGAGAGTCTCTGGGTGTGTTGGGACATACCTTCAATGCTTTGGCAGTTTACAACTCTGTTGTAGCCTTCACTTCCTAGCCTTATAAAGCCTGAATATCTGTCAGATGTGAGATATTAGGGCTATCTCATGTACATATAAGCAACCTTCTAGAGTCACAGGAATATGTCAGAGCTTAAAAAAAAATAAAAACCCTATTGATATCTTATTCTCTAGGGTTTCCTTTTAAATGTTTTGATCAGCCTCTCATTTTGCTCCAACTGATATCACTGCCTCTCATAGCTGTGGTGCCAAACATTGTATGTTTTCAACAAATTCACTGGGATAAGGGTGTTCACACTGAGGGATATCTGAGTTGAGTCATATAAATCAAGTCCTTTTCTGGATAGGTCAAATTGTGACAATTCTCTTTGGATGGGGCTTGTACTGGTTTGAATCTATTATGCCCTCCAAAAAAGCAATGTTCTTTAATGCAATCTTGTGGGGACAGACTTATTAGTCTTTTGATTAGGGTGGAAACTTTTGATTGGGTGTTTCCATGGAGATGTGACTCACCAACTGTGGGTGAGACCTCTGATTAAGTTATTTGCATAGTTCATAGTGGGTCTTGAATAGTTCACTGGAGTACTTAAGAGAGCTCAGGGACCAACATAGATGCTGATGCTTAGAGACTCTTGGAGATGCAGACAGAAGGATGTGTGGAGATGCAATGTTAAGAAATGAAGCCCAGAATTTACTCCAAAGAAGCTAAGAGAGGACTCCCAGATGCTTACAGAGAAATGCCCCAGAAGAACCAAGTAGAGAGCTGAGAGAAGCTGAGAGAGACAAAAACACAGAGACATTTTAAAACACAATCCAAGAGTAAAGGATGAGCAGATGCCAGCCAAATGCCTTTCTAACTGACAGAGGTGTTCTGAGCAACGCTGGCCTTCCTTCAGTGAAAGTATCCTCTTATTGATGCATTAGAACAGTAAATTTGGAATCTACTAAATCCTCTTTATAAAAACCAATCCATTTCTGGTGTTTTGCATAATGGCAACTTCAGAATACCAGAACGGGGCTTTTTGGGGATCACAAAATCCATTCCTCTCTCTCCTCTGTTTCCTAAGATGCTGGTTTTCATTGACACTTTGGATCTAATGCTAGTGCCTTTCAAAGCTTCTGCAAAACTGGGGAAAGAAGGCGGCAAATTAAAACACCACAGAATTCACAATTCCTTCTTCTTACTGGGATTTAATCTTTTATCTTTCATGAGTGATTCTCAATTATTGCAACCTTTGATTTATTGCTGCATTTATGGAGAAACAGATTTTAGAGGTTCTTGCTCTGCCATTCTGGAAATGCCTCATTCTCAGATGTTATTTTGAAAACAAAGTGTCTCATAGGAAATCTTCACTTGTAAAGGACATTGATGATTTCAAACTCCACTTGCCTCTAGATTTTAGTCTCTTATCTATGTTTAAATCAGCCTTCAATCCACTTTCCACTTAGCAATTGAATATATGCGTGAATACAGCATATAAAGACTTAGAAATAATGGTGGAATCCAAGTTGAACACATCAATAGGTCATTAATTGAAAGGGATAGAATGTCTAATCATTCTATAAGTATTGTGTCCTAATATATTTAGATAGATGTCATGGGTCTACACTAGCTACTACATTTTTGTTTAATTTTCTTGAGATGTATTTTGGTTTCAGTTTAGACTTCCATGTTTTTGTGAACCAAGCATTTGAATAAAATTACGTAAATGTACAGAGCAAGATGGATTCCCTAAAAGACCTCAGAAAAATTTAGTGCTAACCATGATGATGCTTGTAAGTACCCAGTCATACACCACTGCTTGCCTGTCTTTTCTGGCTTCTGCTCATTTTAGGTTACAGTAATGTAGCTGTGCCACAGAGCATTTAAAGTGAAAAATATTCATAGATAAAAATATTGTTATTTTTACTTGGTGTTTGCATGATGATTATTGTGTTACATTACAATAATGAATCAAAATACTGTGTATGGATATATATATATGCTCACTGCCTTTATCGATTGCTTCTAAGGACACGAAAACATTAATATTTTCATAGATGAATGAATATCAAAATGCATTTCCAGGAATTTTTTTGAGGGAAAATTTAGGCAAGTTAATAAAGAGGATCAAGTTGAAATTCATCAAAATAAGCTCTTATTCCAAGTAGGAATAGAAAATGAAAATCAAAATATGTATACAAAATATTCAGGCACATAATAAGATAGAACATACATATTTATGCCACCATTTTTCACAATCAGTTATTTTGGAGAGATATATATATGTATATTTACAAAATCTGTAAGCCACATCAGCTTCATATATTACTTAAATATTAATTGCTCATATCATCCCAGATTTTTAACAGCAAGTACTTATGCATGTAAAGTACCATCTTGTGATAAATAATTTATTTTAGATGTTTGATGTTTGGAATTTTACTTCATATTTCCAGATTTATTTCTTTTAAGTTTTGAACCATCAAGTAAAATTTGAACAAGGTGTGATGCTCAGCACCTCTCTACCCAACAAGGTGGCTCATGTTAAATAATCATGTACGTCTGACCTTTAAAATGTAATACTTCAGTGACTGCCAAAAGGCCAGTTGGATGCTTTACTGCACTGCTGCTCTTTCACATGTAATTCTCAGGAGATGACATTTATAAAACTGCTGGCATACTCCAGTGACATCCTAATATCTGAGGTATTATATGAATTTAGCTATTATAATGGATATATAAGTATAAAGAGAAAAACAGAAATTTTGAAGAAAAGGAGACAACAATTTGTCATTTAGTTATTCGGATAACTTCAGAATAAATATAATTTCATAAAAGTATTTACTGCAAAAATAAAATATATTCATTTTACTCAAAGCAATAAAATTTTCAATTAAATCAGTAAGAAAAATATCATACAAATTGGCTAACACAAATGTAAAATATTTTTGAATAATCCATATCTGTTAATATTTTTCCTCACATTCTTTGTATATAATATCACTGAATATAACATTATTTGTCCATAATTTTCCCATAGAAGGCAAATGGGAAATCTATATGTGTTGTTAATAATAATGACTAAAACACTTTTGTCAATTTTGTGGGCTTCATCTAGACAGATTATTTCAAATATATTCCCATGTTTTAATACATTAAATAAATAAATATGTGATTATCTAAACATATAATAAGAGATTTTAGCTAAAATATCCAGGGTGATATGCATAAATTTAACAGTCTTTTAAATTTCTTCAAGATTGCAGTTACAGAGAATTTAACTTTGGATTAGTGGACATTTATCTGTTCTTTTTAACTGCTTATTTATATTTTAATGTGTTCTTTTAAATTTGGAATAATTGTGTTCAATTATTTGCATTAAATATTATTATAGTTCTCATATCCTTAATCCTTGATAGTAATAAAAACAATATATCCAGGTAAGATTCTTGCTGAATTCAACCTGGTATTTATATAATATTCATATTAATAAGTAAAATTATTTTAATTTAAATGTACTTGCAGAAAATATGAAAGATCATTTTTCATTAATATTAAAAATCAGTTCATTTTACTGTAATACCAGAGAAAATATCTGCAAAAATTTAGGTTTTGTTCACTTTTTAAACAATGAATTGACCAAAGGCATATTTTTGAATAGCCAACTACATAAATCTACTTCCAGATGAACAAAGGCCTAGTATCAACATCACAAAACTGACGTCTAGACATTTATTCACTGCCCACACCCATACATGCAGAGCAATCCATGTTTTATGTTTAATAGAACATTTATTACTTCAATAAGTCTATTTTGCTATATGGATAGTGGAGATACCTTTTAATTATATTCTTTCCTGAGATAAATCTTTGGGGCAGAGAATTGTATAATACATGCACATAAGACTAAAGCATGTTTAAATTTCATCTAGGCATATTTTTGACAATGAATGTCAGCTAGTAGCATTCACTGAATAACTGTGGTGTCCAAATTACATCTGAATTTGTTGACACACTGTAATAGAGAGAGAAAAGATTTAATGCATGGAATAATTGATTGCAATCTAGGTAGGGAACCAAAATTTATTACTATTATTTCAAAATCCTTTGTCAGTAGATTATCTCTGTGCCTGGGTGAAGTCTTACAGTCAAGAATTATATAATGGAAATATAGTATACGGGCATGTGTTCTAACCCATACAGATTAGGCTAAGTATGGGGGGAGTAAATGTTGGAGATGCAACAAATTCAAGAATGAAACAGGAAGAATCAAGCTTGGAAAAGAATTCTTTTATGAGCAAACTTTTTATAATAGCAAACCATCAGTAAAAATAAATGAATGAATAAGTAAAATACAGTTTTAACTTCTAATTATATTTTAACTGTAAAAACTAAATTTGAAATATTCTTTATATGAATATATGTTAAAAGTTTTAAATAGTTTTAAAAATCTAACAAAAGAGTTCCTTTTAGCCTGGCAAGAAGTGGAAGCAATCATGAAACTAAAATAATTCTGTATGCTAGAGCATAGAGAGTTGGAGGATGTGCTGAAGGGAAGGCTAGAGTGAAAGAGGGAAAATTATGAAATAGTTTGTAAATCAGTTTAAATTCTCTTGCTATATTCAAAAGGATAAGTATTTTTCAGTGTTAGTAGTCTGCCATTAAGAAAAATTCTGCATTGGAATTGTTCTGTGTGAAAATGCATGCATGTTTTATATATTACATATGTATTTGTATGTATATTTATATATATACCCACAATTTCCAAAAGAAAGTATATGTTCAGTTTTACAGACTTCCAATTTCCCCACTATTAACTGTGAGTTCAGTTGTTTACTTCAGTTCAGATTTTTTTAAAAAGGAATTGTAAGCTATTCTTACTTTATATTATTTTTACTTCTCTAGACAGGTTTAATGATAATATGATTTAAATCTAAAGCTTTTGGAAGTTCATAATAACATATCACATTTAAAAAACAGTAGGCTAAGTTGTTCAAAGTCTAAAATTATAATTATAAAAAAAATAAAATGGACAATTTTTCAAAGAAAAAATGCAAGTGAACCTGAAATAAGTCTTGCCACTCTTATTTTCTTCACTTTTATATTCATGTATGAAGTTTACATAGTTTTGTTTTAATGCATGGTGTATATTTGGGTGCATTTCTAATTTTTATCACATTATAAAATGTAGAACAAAATGGGGGCTAAAATGTTATGTTTAGCTATAATGTTATGATGTATAGAGATAGTAGTCTGTCTAATGGGTTAGAGCAATTCAATCAAGATAAATAAGGATGACATTTCAAGAAAAAAAAAGTTTTTTTTGTTGTTGTTGTTGTTCCCTGAGATATATTACATACAATATTAAATAGCCAGCATCATATAATTGAGTAGAACTTTCATATGAAAACAAAGGGATGGGGAAAAATGCAATAATAAAGTAATTAGTAAAATAAGCATATCAAAAGAACAAAGTAGCAAAGGATATAGAATGTGAAAACAGAAGATCAACTTGTTAATTTTATAAGAAAAACAAGAACGGTGCATTAGACCTTGTCATTAAGTAGCTTTCTATTTCCTTTTGAAAAAAGCAAGTCCTTAAAAGAGTATGACTCAATAATTAGCAAGGAAGCTTAGAATATATTGGAAAAGTTCAGTTTGATTTTCTATTGGATATTGCATAATGGATTTTTCTCTATTATTCTTTTCAATGTTGGGTAATATTTTAAAAACGCATATCATCTATTCATTATGAAGCCTATTAACATATTGTGAATTAGACTAATTATTAAAATGCTGTTTTTTAAGGTTCTGGAAAAATAATACAAAGACATTTCTCAGAAGAAAAGTAGTATATTGTTTGAAAATAACAGTAATAAAAACTTTGAAATATCATAGGTCATCATGGCAGCACAGAGTTGAAGGATATGTGCTATTTTGCTTTCCAAAGTTATCATTTACCATTGTTTTTCTGAATTCATTTTCTAAAAGTTGAAGTGGAGCTAAATAGGACTGAGGAAAAACAAAGATGCAATGACTATGTTCATGGTCACATGGTAATTCTAAGAAGGCATATTAAAACTAAAAATGACGTTTTAAAAAGAGAGACTTTTGTTTTGTAAAATAGAAAGTCTTTCATTATTGAGGCATTTCATTATCCAAAAGAAGTGTTTAATTTGCATCAGGTGCCTTTTTTTGTATCACCAAGGATAAGAGAAAAAACAATTTTACTATGGATTAGATACATTTTTGGTAGTGTAGCTTAATGACTTGCAATATATTAAATAAAGTATAGCATAATACCTAAGAACATAGGCTTGCTTTTGTTTACAAAGTGCATTTTTACTCTTGATCTGCCTATTTGAACCATTACATTTTCAATTAAGAGGCCTTACTAATAATTGCCAAAAACTGGGATCAGTAACATGTTCCTCTGCTGTGAAATGGATAAGGCAAAATACAACATCTGAATACAAACAATGGAATATTATTATTCCACAGAAAGGAACAGACTATTGACACATGTGACAATGTGGTTGCATTCAAATGCATTTTGTTAGGTGAAAGAATCCACACTAAAAAGGCTACATACAGAATTAGTCCATATATGTGACATTCTTTCAAAGGCAAAACTGTAGGAACGGATAATAGATTAATGATTGCCAGGGTCTGGGGAGGGTGAAGGGCTTGACTACAAAAGGCCACAGGGAATATTTTCAGAATGGTATACTTCTCCTACAACCCAATTTAAAGGTAGTTATAAGACCTTATACAGGTATAAAAATTTACAAAATTGGGCCAAAAAAATTGACTTTTATTGTATGTAATTTATGGTTTAATTTTAAAAATAGAAAAAGATATATATATATTCAGTACTTCATAAAAAGCCTGGCATAAAAATGTATCAAAACAAATATGTATTAAATTTTAAAAACAGGGTAAAGTTTATCAGACAATTCCAAAAACCATTACTTCACTGTCCCTTACTCTGTCTTTAAAAACATTCTCTGTAGAACCAATATCTAATATTAAAAAAAAAGTTATTTCTTCAATGTGCATTTTAATTCACTATTTGAATAGAACATTACACATTGCTGTAGGCATATAAAATCTCATTAGTATAAAACTAGTTTAAAATATATCAAAATAGAATTTGAACACCAGTGTTCAATGAATTGTACATGCAGCTTTTTTGAAATACATTTACTAGAACCAAATTTCTTCTATCTTCTCAACTTTCTTGTAATATTATCTTCATTGTCAAATCAATGTACCACTAAAAGAATTTACTTGTGAGTTAAATCTAAAAGTAATTGATATTTAAAACATCTTCTTAAACAATAGCCAGTACCCTTTATTCTTGAAATGAAAACTGAAATAATTATCTAGTTATTACATTTTTATAAGTATATCACAAATACTAAGTGATACTACTACCTTTCTTCAAGTTCCCAGATAGATTAATGAAATATTCAAGACCTCAAGACAAACATGTTTACTATAAAGGAATTAATGTTTCTCAGTGTGCAATTTATAGGATCACTAGAGAACTTTTTATTAAAACGGTAAATTTTAAAGTAAATATATATACTGTGTTTTAAATAGGAAGATAAAACTCTTAGCCAAATTTCATCCAAATTTAAATATTATATCATTTTTTACTAAATTACAAATATATATTAATTAAAATAATTAAGAAATTTTCATTTGTAGACCTACCAGAAACTAAGAGGGCATAGATATATCTATGGATCCAACATTATTTAGGGAAAATGTGATAGTATATCAGAAATATCAGTGGATTAGGAATTAGAAGACTCCTGTCCTAATCTTGGTTTAGCTTCTTATTTTTATGTAATTTTGGAAAATTTTCCAGCTTTCATAATCCTTAGTATTTTAATCTGTGGGGAAAAAAAAACCTGTTTAATGGGATATTAAAATGTCTAAATTCAAATTTAGCTGAAGATACTATATGTATTTGTATATTTAATTATATATGAAATTTATTAATTGAAATTATTATATTTGACCTATGATTTGCTTTTAAAATAACTTTTGTATTTTAATACTTTGGTGGTTTAGAACTCTGTGTACCCCAGAAAATCATGTCCTTAAAGCTAATCCATTCCTGTGGGTGTGAACCCAATGTCAGTAGGTTCTTTTGATGAGGATCCTTCAGTTAAAATGTGACCCACCTCTTTTAGGATGGGTCTTAATCCTCTTACTAGAGTCCTTGTAAATGGAACAAATTCAAAGAGAGAAAAGAGAAAGCCATGGAAGCAAGAAACTGAAAGCAAAGAAACCTGGAAGAGGAGGGAGAGACTAGTAGACCCTGCCATGTGCCTTGCAAGGGAGCAAAGGATTGCAGGCAGCCAGTCTTCAGGAAGAAAGCTTTGCCATGAGGATGCCTTGATTTGGACATTCTCCCAGCCTCAAAACTATAAGCTAATAAATCTCATTGTTCAGTCTGAACAATTTCATGGTATTTGCTTAAAGCAGCCTAGGAATTGTCTGGATGTGAACCTACAGCATAGGTTCTGCCAAAGTTTTATTGACTCTTAAGACTGAAAAATGAAGCAGAACACTCCATATAGCAAAATAGTAACAGGCCCGTCTCCTGACAAGATAATTCCCAACACTGGTTTCTTCCCTGGAGAGGAGTACCAACCTTTTAGCCCCCAAGGGTTTTATGGCATCTGGTAGGACATTATATAAAGGAGCCTGTGTATTAAGACAATCAAAGTGTGACTACCGTCCCAGCTTCAATTGGCAAGACTGTCTACAAACTAGAGCAAAAGGGCCTTCTACATATAAAATAGGAGTCAGAGTTATTGCCTTCCCTTACTCCCAAAGAATAAGAATATTTAGCCTCTTGGGTGGCATTTTTCAACATAAGTTCCATCAAATTTGGGGAGTGCCTTTGGATATGGTCTATGGCAATCTTAATGAGTCCTTGTTCTGTTATAATTGGAGGACTACCTGTTCAGATGCTACTTTTATTCCTATTGCTGATGCAGTGGACATCAGGGTCCTGAAACATTCATATACTGATGTTTGTCCAATCATTGGTGCACTATTTATCAGCCTAACTGAATTGCATCTCAAAAATGGGGTGACCACCCATGCAATGAGTGTTTTGGAGAAAACTGTTGTAGCTTATTTTAAAATGTTGTTCTTCCTCTTTACCAGAACAGAGGCCTGTGGGTTGTATTGCAGGTGAAATTGTAGGCAATTTCTTTCTAACACCCAGTCCTGGACTTGGTGGCCTGTAAAATGGGTGCCTTGGTTGCTGTCAATGTGCTGTAGGTACCAAACCAAACAGGAAGGTTTCTCAAGTCCTCATATTGTTGAAACTTGATTCACTCATCAACATCTAAAAGCCTCCACAACACCTGAAGTAGTATCTACACAGAGTAATGTGTACTTTTGTTCCTCTGACAGAGGAAGGAGTCCTATATATTCTATTTACCAGCATTGCCTTGCCTGCATTCCCATTGGTATCTGCCCCATATTGTGGGTAGGGTGCATCTCCATCAAGTGCATGTTGCACAAGACTCAGGCCATAAGTACATGACTATATTTCAAAGGGAGATGTGACCTTTTACATAATCACCATATAGTCTTAAGACCCTTATATCCCAATTTATAATGTAGCCAACTGCTTGGCCATGGTTTTCACTAATCCATCTAATTTTAACTAAGGTGTCAGCTGCCAAATTTCCAAGAGTGTGTGTGAAGTATGGGCTGAAATGTGCCAGATTGCTGATTTGGTATTTTGCGCTAAACCAGTTATCTTCACACAGGGCTTTACCCCATATGTCCATTTCCTCTGTTGCCACTTTATCTTTCAGAGCGTAAGACCATGAATCAAGGTCCAGCTATTGGTGGCATACGGAGTTTGGCATTGGCTCATGGACTACAACCATCCAGGTGGCTCATAGCTCAGCCCATTGACTGCTCTGGTGTTCTCCTTCATCCATCCATATGGTGTCCATAGTTATTTGAACTGCCATTATGTGCCATCAGGGGAGCTGCGCTCTACAGGAGCCATCAGTATACTAAGCATCTTTCAATGGGGCTCTTTTCCAGTTTGCTAATGCTGCTGGAATGCAAAATACCAGAAATGGATTGGCATTTATAAAGGAGGCTTATTTGGTTACAAAGCTACAGTCTGAAGGCCATAAAGTGTCCAAGGTATGGCATCAGCAATTGGGTACCGTCACAGAAGAATGACTATTGGTGTCCAGAAAACCTCCATTAGTTCAGAAAACCTGGTGTTCACAGGTGTTCGCTTGCTCCCAGGTGGCATTTCAAAATGGTGTTCTCCAAAATGTAGCTCTTAGGCATTTTGTCCTCTCTTAGCTGCATCTCCTCTTCAAAATATCACTCTCAGTTGCTCAGAGTTCCTTCTGTCTGCAAACTCCTTTATATGACTCCAGTGATCAATTAACACCCACCCTGAATGGGTGGGCTAATACCTCCATGGAAATTATCCAATCAAACATTTCACTCACAGTTGTTTGAGTCACATATCCATGGAAACACTCAATCAAAGAATTCCAATCTAATCAACACTAACATGTTTGCCCTCACAAGATTGCATCAAAGAATGTGGAGTTTTGGGGGACATAATACATCCAAACTAGCACAGTCTCCTGTATCCTCTATTTTTGATGCTATGTTCTCTACTGTTGACATGGATGGTGTAGGGAGTTCAGATTCCATACATATGTATACTGGCACCAATAATTTATGTAATTCTTCAGTTAGTGGCTAGTATGGTGAGAACTCTGTTGTTATCAATAAGCATGTCACTTTTATAGTGTGCTAGCCTGTGCACAAGCAATTTTGGGTCAAGTACAAGTGTCTTTGACCAATCTACTTATTGGCAAAGACATTCGCAAAGTTACTTGCAAAGTCATGGTTATAGATTCAGTTTTCATAAAAGCAAGATACACTGCTAACAGTTGTTTTTCAACAGGAATATAGTGTTGTTCTGCTCCTTTCCATTTCTGGGACCAGAACCTGAGTGGTACTTGCTTCCCAATTTGGTTTTGCCATAGGCCCCCTCACCCAATTTTTTCTGGCTAACTGGCAACATCCAATTCAAACGCTTGCCCTGTTAGTAAAGTACCTACAGAGTAGATTTTTTACATCTATTTTTGCTTGTTGGAATACTTGCTTGGACTTAGAGTCCCAATACCAATGAGTCATTTTATTATCAATCTATATAATTGTTAAGGCATTTGAGTCAGGTTGGAATAAAAAGGGTCTCCAGTATTTAATAAACTTATAAAGGCTTGCAGTTCCTTTACAGTGTGAGGAGTTGGGCACATTTGTACATTATAACCACTGCTGGAATGACCTGTGCCTACTGACCAAATCACCCTTAGTAATTTTTCAGATGGTCTTGGAACCTGGATCTTGGCATCATTGGTGGCCCATCCTCAGCTCATTAAAAGGTGCTGTAATGGCAGGGTTGCTATTTCTAGAGATGCACTACTATTCGAAGTAAGAATTATGTGCTGATTTGAAGCTGTTATATACCCTAGGAAATGCCATGGTTTTCAAATCTAACCCTGTGGGGACAGACCCATTGTGGGTGGGACATTTTGATTAGGTTATTTCAATTGAGATGTGATCCAGCCCATTCAAGATGGGTCTTAATCTTTTACTGGAGTCCTTTGTGCAAAGGATAAAAGACAGTAAAATCCCAGAGAGCTGAGAGAGAAACACCCAGAGTTGCTAAGAGAGGACCCACAGATGTTCAGAGAGAAAACCACTGAAAACAAAAGATAAACACAGGAGAGAAGGACCAGCAGACTCCAGCCATGTGCCTTCCCATGTGACAGAGAAACCCTGGATGCCAGCATCCTTTCCTTGGTGTAAAGGTATCCTCTTGCTGATGCCTTAATTTGGACACTTCCCATGGCCTTATAATTGTAACTTGTTACCTGATAAATCCCCATTATTAAAAGCCAGTCCATTTTTGGTATATTGCATTTTGGCAGCTTTAACAAACCCAAACAGATTTGGGTAAGAAGGGTGGGGTGCTGCAATTTGCAGATAACAAAAATGCTGCAATGGCTTTATAAATGGATAAGCAGAAGATTTTGGAAGAATTGTGAGATGCTTGATAGAAAAGGCCTAGATTGGTTTGAAGAGACTGTTGGTGGAAATTTGGATGCTACATGTACTTCCAATGAGGCCTTAGACAGAAATGATTAATGTATCATTGCTAACTGGAAGTAAGGTGATCCTTGTTTTAAAATGGCAGAGAATTTGGCAGAATTGAGTCCTGATGTCAGGTGAAAGGCAGAATTTGAAAGAGATAAGCTGGAATACTTAGCTGAAGAGATTTCCAAATTACATTTGGAAAATGCAGCCTGGCTTCTCCTTGTAGCTTTTAGTAAAATGTCTGAGGAAAGTGATAAGCTGAGAACTGAACTTTGAGATACAAAGAAACCAGAAACTGATGGTTTGGAATATTCCAAGTTTCTGGAAGTGATCCACATAGAATAGAGCCCTATGTGAAGATTTAACCAGTCAACCATCTCAGTGTGAATGAGGCTTGGAGATGGAGTTATTCAGAAAGGATTTGTGGAAAGTCCTAATGTCTGATGGTTTGGACCCCTGTGTGCTGCTTGCAAAACTGACAATTTTGTTGTGGGATCTGCATAAACAGAACCAATGCCAGCCTGGATTAAAAGAGACAGATTGAAGGATAAATAACTTCAAAGACAGAATCATGGAAGCTGAGATCTGGAGTCAAGAAACCTCAGGCCAGGAGAACAGATCCACTCTTGCACATGGAGAGGTTAAGTTTTCCCTGCAGTTTGTAGAGGGTGGGCCTTCCCCACCATTGTTCAGGAAAAGTGTTACCATCCCAGGGGTCTTAGATGCTTGGAGAATTGACAGGAATTGGCTGCCCCATTATTCAGGAAGAATCCTGTAGCCTCAGGCCACAGAGAGGGTGAAGCACATTCCCCAGGGATTGGGGAGAGCCTGGCCACCACACTACTATTCTAAGGGTTGTTGAGAGTGTGCCCTGAAGATGGCAGAGAGACCTGGTGACACCCCAGTGTTTAAAGAGGGTTGAGCAAAGAACATGGTTGTATCCCCAAAGCTTGGATATGTTGGAAACTTAACCGCAGTGTTTGGAGAGAGCAGAGCACTTGGAGAGGGAAAGACTGTTGCTCTCTCAAGCTCTAAGTATAAAATGTCTTTCTATAGATGACTCCCAGACTTTGAAATCTAGTCAAGTTTACCCTGTGGGTTTTTGGAACTGTTTGGGTCCAGAAGTGACCCCTGTTTTCCTTTCAGTTTCTCCCTATGGTAATGGGAACATTTATCCTATGAGTGTCCTTCATTTGCATATTAGAAGCAGATAACATGTTCTAAGCTTCACAGGTCCACAGCCAGAGGAGAATTTTGAGTTTGGAGAGATGATGCCTGTAACTGATTTTGAAAAGGCTTTGTACTTATTTATTGCTACTGAAATGATTTAAGCTTTTGTGATATGATGGAATGAATATATTTTGCATATGGAAAGAACATGCCTTTTTGGGGTCTAGAGGGTGGCGTATGCTGGTTTGAAGCTGTCATGTACCCCAGAAAACAACATGTTCTTCTAATCCATACCTGTGGGGACAGACCTATTGTGGATGGGACCTTTTGATTAGCTTATTTCAGTTAAATGTGACCTAGGCCATTCAAGATGGGTCTTAGTCCTTTACTGGAGTGCTTTGTGAAGAGGATAAAATGCAGTAAAAGCCCAGAGAGCTGAAAAAGAGAAACATCCAGAGATGCTTAGAAAAGACTCACAGATGTTCAGAGAGAAAGCCACTGAAAACAGAAGACTAACCTGGGAGAGAAGGACCAGCAGACTCTGGCCTATGCCTTCCCATGTGACAGAGGAACCCCAGATGCCAGCAGCCTTTCCTCAGAGAAGGTATCCCCTTGTTGATGCCTTAACTAGGACATTTTTCATGGCCTTAGAATTGTAACTTGTAACCTAATAAATCTCTATTGTTAAAAGCCAGTCCCTTTCTGGTATTTTGCATTTTGGAAGGTTTAGCAAACCAAAATACATAATGTCATGAGTGTAGTGAACCACAATAACATTTGGTAGCTTGTGATGATTTGAAACTGCTATGTACTTCAGAAAATGCCATGTTCTTTTAATCCATTCCTGTCAGGGTAGACCTATGGTGAGTGGGTTCTTTTGATTAGGTTATTTAAGTTGAGATGTATCCCACCTCATCCAGGTAGGTTATTGATACTCTTGGTGGAGTCCTTTATAAGGAGGATAAAACACATACAAATGCTAAGAGATGAATATAAGAGATACTTATAGAGAAAAGCCCCGGAGAAGCTAAGAGAGGTCTCACAGAAGCCCAGAGAGGAAGCCACTGGAACCAGAAGCTGAAAGCAATGTAACTTGGAAGCAAAGGACCAGCAGTTGCTGGCCATGTAACTTCCCATATGACAGAGATGCCTCAGATGCCAGCAATCTGTCTTTGGAGTCCAGGTATCATCCTGTTGATGCCTTGAGTTGGACATTCTCATGGCCTAAGAACTGTAAACTGCAAGTTAATATATCCCCATTGTAAAAGACAACCCATTTCTGTATATTGCCTTCTGGAAGCTTTCACAAACCAAAACATGGCTTTTCTCATCTTGCTAGAGAAGCTGCCACCATCCTGTGGGTCCATGTAGGCACCCTTGTGACAAAACCTGGGAAGTCCAGTGCTGCTCTCCCTATGTAAAAGTAAATTGATCTTGGCTATCTTCAGCTAGTGGGATACTGAAAAAAGCATTAGCTAAATCTAATCAGTAATAGAACTATATTAACTGGGCTGATAAGTTATTGAGAAGCATTAAAATATTAGCCACTGCTGCATGAATAGGAGGAATGTCCTTAATCAGTTCTTGATAACTGACTGTCATTCTCCAACAGCCACCAGGTTTTTTCATTAGCCATACAAGACTATTGATTGGGCTCTGTGCTGTTTGTATGATTCCCACTCTGGTCAGTTCTTCTAATGTCTCATTGATTTCAGCATGTCCACCCAGGAAGTGATATTGCTTGGTATGGGTGATTCTCCTAGGTGGGGGCAGGTGTGCTAGCAACCAACAAGGAGCAGCCTTTATAGTTGACTTCACCATGCATATGTGAAGGCAAAATTCATTAGTGGTGGTGGTAAGAACTAGATCTTATCACACATCCACTCCTAATATATATTTGGGAATGGGAAAAATATATACAATATGCTTTCAGGGGATAAGACACCTAATTTGCAATGTTAGGGTAGTTTGCACTACTCCTATGGCTTTCCGCCTGTACCCGTCTGTCACGTTTAGGGACCCAGTTAGTCTCTGGGGATTCCCATAGATGAGTGTGTACTCTGCTCCAGTATCAATATGTGCTGCAACATGCAAATAGTTTGTTGGAGACCAGTGGATAACTAGCTCTGCCTGAGGCCTCCGATTGCCTGCTGTCACCCGCATTGGCAGGCAACCATATCCCCACCTCTGGTCTTCAGGGTTAGGGGGTATCCACTCTGTTATACCACACTTACTTTCCTAAGGGGATGTTATGGAAGTGATAACCAGTGGCACAGATTTAGATATAGTCAGAAGTTGATTTTTTTTCTCCTTAAGCATCTTTTGGCAGAGTCCTACTAATATAACATTAGATTGTTTATTATTTCTATTTGGGTGCCTGTGGCAATTAAATCAGTCCATAGTTGTGTGCAGGTTACATGTATAGCCTTCTCTGCCCCTTCCCTTGTAAGGTCTTTTTGGTTACTTTCCTTACCTCCTTTGACCATATTCTTTCCTTCTCACTCAAGTCTACCATTGCCTGTGCCACAGGGGGAACAGCCTGGAAGGGTAGTGGGGTGAGAATAGCTACTAATATCCTATATCAGGCTGGAGGCATGATTTGGAGGATTTTATCCACCATCAGGCCCATGAAAGTGTTCAGCATATGTTGCCTGCTTCGTTCCCAATTCTCTGACTATATTTTCCAATTTTTCCATAGATGACAATTTGTCTGTTGTGGAGGACATATCCCCCTCATTAGGCTAGGCCAATTTTGCAGCTAAAATGCACCGTACTTACAAAATTTGAATACCACCTGGTCTCTGCCATGCCTGGTAAAGATGCTTATGAACAGAGGGGTTATAGTTATGCTAACCATTTCTGCCATTTCCACTCCTGGAAGCATGATGCTGTCTCCCTCTATATCCTATAATCTTAGTAACCAAGTGGCTATGCCCTCTCAACCCTTTTGTTTAAACTTTTATGTTAAGTTAACTATGTTAAGTTAACACCCTCATTACTATTTGCTTCTGAGCAGGGATCTCTTCACAAAGGTCATTGGAATATCTGGTTGCTTTCATTTTTGTAGTTATTAACAGCTTTGATTATTTAGACTAACCTTCAATTTCAATTTCTTCCTCCCATTCTCCCTCTTCTGCACTCTTCCAAGGATCCAATCCCTTCAGATCCTAGCCTTCCCTCTGGATAATAGCTTGGACCTGCCACTTTGGCATCTTTCATCTTTGCATCTTGACATGACATTACTTCAAATTGTCCCTCTTGGGCTTGTGCCTTTTTTGCTAATTCATTATCATTGTTGGAACATGCTAACCTAATATCCTTTCCTAGAGTCACAGCCTCTTCTAATCTTATTTCAGCTTGTACTTTTAATTGGCTTCAGTAGCACATCATATAACCCAGCCACGTGGAGGCAGCAATTATTTCTTTTCCTTGCAATTTCTGTTTGATCCCCCAGGTTTTCCTCCAGGAAAAATAACACTTCAGCTAGCATTTTCAGGGCATCCCCAAACTCACACACTGGGCCAAACAGTTCCAAAAATTGGCCTACCTCCCTGTACATCCTGGAACTTGGGCAACATTGGATTGCTCCCACCAACTTCTTCATTGTGTTTGTGGCTTCCTGTTTCCCTTGATCTGTTTTGTTTTCAGTCTCCTGCCTGCCTTGCCAATTACATGGGTTATATCGGGTAAGAACAAGGAAGGCCCGGAGCCAAGTCAGGATTTGCAAAATCGTAACCATGTCCCTTTGAAATTACTGATGTGTAGCAGGAGTGGTTCTAGTATGTATAACTACTGTGCTTTAGAATGTGCACATGCTTTAAGATGTACCTATAGAGGTGTGTCGTGGTGGAGAGGTGGTGGTGGTGGCTGTCTTATCTAGGAATTTATAGCTTCTTTGGTTTGTGGCCCAACAGAAACTAAAACAGATTTTAGTACCAGGAGAGTGGGGTGCTGCTATTTCAAATACCAAAAATGAGGAAATGGCTCTGACATTGGGTAATGGGTAGAGGCTGGAAGATTTGCATGATGCTTGATTTAAAAGGCCTAGATTGCTTTGAAGAGACTGTTGGTAGGAACACAGACCCTAAAGGTACTTCTGATGAGGACTTAGACAGAAATGATGACTGTTATCTGAAATTGGAGAAAATGTGATTATGGTTTTAAAGTGCCAGAGAATTTGGCAAAATTGAGTTCTGATGTTGGATGGAAGGCAGCATTTGAGAGTGATGAGCTTGGATATAGAGCTGAGGAGATTTTGAAGCTAAATGTGGAAAGTGCAGCCTGGTTTCTCTTTGAAGCTTATATTAAAATGCAAGAGGAAAGGGATATGCTGATAACTGAACTCCTGGGCACAAAGAAATCAGAAATTGATGGTTTGGAAAATTCTGAGATTCTGGAGAATAGTGCTCCATGTGAGGGTTTAACTGAACATGAATCTGATCAGCCATCTCAATGTGAGTCAGGATTGGAAATGCAGTTATCCAGGAAGGATCTGTGGAAGGTCCTACTGTCTGATGGTTTGGACACTTGTTCACCACAGGTGAAAACAACATGTTTTTTGTGAGTTCTGAATGAATGGAACCACTGCCTCTCTGTAGTTAGCAGTGCAGGAAAGGGAAACATTGAAGGAAAATCACTACAAAGGTAGAACCATGGAAGCTGAGATCTGGACTGAAGACACCTTCTCAGCCAAGACAGCAGACCCACACATTGTTTGGAAGGGTGAGTATGACACAGAACTTGGACAGGGTGAGTGATCCTTCTGCCCATTTGTTCAGGAAGAGTACTGTCACCCGAGTCTTCGGAGATGGTGGAGCCTATTCTCCAGGAATTGCAGAGAGCCTGGTCATCATTACAATGCTTGAAGAGTGTGGAATCTTCACTGCAGTGTTTGGGGAGAGCATGGCCACTGCACGAGCATTTGGAAGGGGTGGCGATGCCTGGAGGACAAAACATTATTTTATAGATGGCTCTCAGATCTTGAAATCTAATGGAGTGTTCCCTGCAGGGTTTTGTAATTATTTGGGGTCTGTTTTCCCTCTTTTCCTTCCATTTTCTCCCTATGGAAATGGGAATGTTTATCATATGACTGTCCCTGCATTGTATACTAGAAATAGATAATTTGTTCTCTAGATTTCACAGGCCCACAAATGGAGGGAAATCATGTCCCAGGACAGACCACACCTATAGCTGATTTTGACGAGACTTTGTATTAAACGTATATTAGTTAGGGTTCTCTAGGGAAACAGAATCAACAAGAGATATCTATAAATATAAATTTTATAAAAGTGTCTCCTGCAACTGTAGGTATGTATGAGTCCAAATTCCATAGGGCAGGCAGCAAACTGGCAACTCCTATGAAGGTGTTCAATGAACTCCTCAAGCAGCAAATGGGCAACTTCAATGAATGTGTTTGAAGAACTCCTCAGGAAAGAACTGGCAACTTTGATGAACTCCTCAGGAAATGCTTTGCTGGTTAGCTGAAGCAGAAGTGGAGGTCATCTATCTGTCTCACTTAAAAGTCTTCTGATTGGATTAAATCCAGCTGATTGCATGCTCTCATTGTGGAAGACACACCCTTTGTGGATGTAATCAGTCACAGCTGCAGCCAGTTGACTGATGATTTAATAAAACAGCCTTCTGGTTTATTAACCAGCCACAAATGTCCTTGCAGTAAGGGTCAGGCCAGTGCTTGCTTGACCAGACACCTGGGCACCATCACCTGGCCAAGTTGATACATGAACCTAACCATCACACATTGTTTCTTAAATGAGTTAAGGCTTTTTGAATACTGTGACGGAATGAATGTATTTTGCATTTGGAAATAACATTTCTCTTTGTGGTTCAGAGGGTAGAGTGTGGTGGTTTGAATATGGATGTATCTCAGAAAAGCATGTTCTTAAAGCAAATCCATTTTGCATTTGGTGTGAACCCATTTTAAGTAGGATCTTGTGATGAGGCTACTTCAGTTAAGGTGTGATCAACCTCATTCAGGATGGGTCTTAATCCTTTTTGTGGAGTCCTTTATAAATGGCATGAATATATATAGAGAAAGAGAAAGCCACTGAAGCAAGAAGCTGAAAGCAAAAAAAATCCTGAAAGAAGAGGGAGAGACCAGGATACACAGCTATGTGCATTGCCTTGTGGCAGAGGATCAAAGGATCACCAGCAGCCAGTATTCAGGAAGAAAGCATCAATGTGATGACACCTTGAATTGGACGTTTTATGAGCCTCAAAACTGTAAGCTAATAAATTTGCATTGTTTAAGCTGAACCATTTCATGGTATCTGCTTTAAGCAGCTTAGGAAACTAAAACAAATGCTAATTATGAAGATAATTGTGATAATTAAAATATGCTCGATACATTGTGATAAACATATTTTAAATATCTTCTCTAAAGATATAGTTTTTTTTCTAAAAACAGCTCACCTATCCCCAGTGATGGTACTGTCACATGGAATTATGTAGCTCATTTTAATTTTATGTGAATTGTAACCCTCCACCTCCCTTGATGTGTATTGTAGTATGAAATGAATTTAGTGTGGATATGAAGAAAACATATACAGAAAGAGAAGTAAAAGCTAGATTGCAAAGTAGGAGATTTGTGAAACAGAGAAAACAATTAAAAAACTAGTGGGAATGAAGGTGATGTTTGTTCCCATTTTGATCCTCTTCAGTCTTCAAGTTTATCAACTTCTGTAACTACTACTTTTTGTCCCCCCTCTCCCACTCCCTCTCCCTCCCTCTCTCTCTCTCTCTCTCTCTCTCCTTGGGTGTCCTACCATGGTAGCTCCATTCTTTGCATTAAAAGAACCAAATTCTTACTTTTCTAGAAACTCATGTACTCACTAGAAACCACAGCACTTTTTAAACCTGAAATATTTGGTTCAATGACATAACAAACTTAATTTATGAACTCTTAAAATTAAAATTTGAATAAAATAATATCATCAACAAAATTGATGAGGATAACTTGTTGCAACCAATACATGAAACAAAGAACTATGATGTATAATAATGAAGTAGTTTATATAAATCAATAGGATGTAAGAACACTGAAAAGAAGAAAAATGAGCAAATGACAGGAAAAAAGAAAATAACAGAAGAATAGTTAAGACAAATAAATACATGAAATATTCAACTCCTCCAGTAATCAGAGAATTGTATATTACAATAACAAAATGTGTTTATTTTTAGTGACACAAATGGCAAGATTGATAGATATTTAATGCCAGTGAAAAGGAATGCTTTAAGTTTTCATTGAATTATACATTGGTATGGCTTTTGTAAAGAACAGTTTTGTAGAAACTAACCTACATAAACATATATATGTGTGTGTGTGTGTGTGTGTGTGTTTGTGTGTGTGTGTGTGTGTGTTTGTGTGTGTATGTATGTGAAAAATATACTTATTTAAGGCTAAAGAAAATTTACTTGGTACTATTTTTTATAAAAGCAAAGCAACAGAAACAATAAAAATTTCTATAACTACAAGATGTTCAAATATATTATTAGTAAATAATTATGTTTATTCAAAATGAGCATCTTCAAAAGGATTTATTTTATTCCAAACATACAACTTTAGAGAATGTTCACCAAAGCATGTCTTTACATTAAAAAAAGAAAGAAAACAATCTGTAGAACTATGTGTTTTTTTAATGTACTTTTTTAAAGTTTTATATTTGTTTCTGTCCTGTGGTAGAAACTCCTACTCATGTTGGAAGAGGAATACTTATTGGGCATATGATTCTTTTATTGTGTTCACTTTTCTATTGGATCATTATTTGTTTTAGTTTGCTAAACCTGCTGAAATGCAATATACCAGCAACGGACTGGCTTTTAACAATGCGGATTTAGTAGTTTACAAGTTTACACTTCTCAGGCCATGAAAATGTCCAAAACAAGGCATCAACAGAACAATAACTTCTCCTGAAGAAAGTCTGCTGGCAATCTGGAGCTTCTCTGTCACATGACAAGGCATAAGGCAGTGTCTGCTGGTCCTTCTCTCCTGGCTTTTGCTGCATTCAGCTTCTGGCTGCTCCATCTGTGGCTTTCCTTCTGAGTGTCTGTGTATCTCTCTCAGCTTCTCTGTGTGCTTCTCTAAATTTCATCTCTTATATAGGACTCTGTAAGAGCATTAACGACCACCTGGGGCATGCCACAATAGGTCTATACCCACAGGAATAGATTAAAAGAATGAGGCTTTTTTGGGATATATAACATCTTCAAACCATCACATTATTCTTTCAGTGAATTTTTTTTTTTGTTTTACAGTTTATTTTACATACTTTTCCCAGCTTGCTTGTTTTCAATTAACACTAATATGTAGGATTGGTCCA
The DNA here is from genome assembly GCF_015220235.1 of Choloepus didactylus. Lineage (NCBI taxonomy): Eukaryota > Metazoa > Chordata > Mammalia > Pilosa > Megalonychidae > Choloepus > Choloepus didactylus. Next base: position 180,050,497 of record NC_051310.1, on the reverse strand, counting down.
TATCATCACATAAAGAGCTTATTTATTCTTTTTTCAGTCATGTGGCATTCCAAAATATGGTAAACCATAGTTTTATTGAAGAGCATTTACTTGTTTCCAATATTTTACTAATCACATAATCCTACAAATGAGCATCACTGTACATATATCACTTTGCACAATTCAAGTATGGAGAGTCCTTATATACTTCATATACCCCATAATCAGTTTCCCGTATTGTATGGTATATTTGTCAAAAACTAATACAAATATTGACACATTTTTGTTAAATAAAGTCCATACATTATTCAGATTTCCATTTGCTTTTACCTAATGCCATTTTCCTCCTCCAGGATCTTATCTAAGATACATCATTTCATTTAGTCATCATTTGTTCTTGGGCTTGTCTTGGCTAGAACAGTTTCTCAGACTTCTGATTTTTGGAACATTAACAGTTTTGAAGAGTACTGATCATGTATTTTGTAAAATGTCCCTGAATTGGGTTTGTCTGTGTTTTTCTCATGATCAAAATTGGGTCATGGATTTTGGGAGGAAGACCACAGAGATAAAGTGCCATTTCCATCACATGCTGTCAACAGGATTATCCACTGTTATTGTTAATCTTGGCAACTGGCTGAGGATATGTTTGTCATGTTTCTTCACTGAAACTCCTCTTTCTGTATTTTATTTTTTGACAGCCCCTATGATCTGCCTAGGTAGTGGGTGAAGAGTTATAGCCCCTTTGAGGGGATGATATCAATATAAACGATTTGGAATTCTTCTGCTTGGAAGCTTTTTCTACTTTACTCTATTTTCATTCATTCATTTTATTTATATTGGTATGTATTCATGGTATTTATTTTAAAATTTGGATTATGATCCAATATTATTTATTTTAATGCTCAAAATTTACCAACTTTGTATTTTGGGAGCTCTTTCTGTTGACTCCTGTGTCCTTTTATGTATCACTGTGGTGGTATGGAGCTGTATGTATCCCAGAAAACATGTTCTTAAAATTAATCCATTCTTGTGGATGTGAGCCCTGTGTAAGTAGGACCTTTTATGAGGTTTCTTAAGTTGAGGTATTGCCCACCTCAATCAGGATGGGTCTTAATCCTACTATTCGAATACTTTATAAGTAGAATGAAATTCATGCAGAAACAGAGAAAATCCCAGAGGGAGCAGGTAAAAGCTGAAATTGAGGAAACCAGGAAAAGAAGGGAGGGGCCAGAAGAGATGCTGTGTGTCTTGCCATGTGACAAGCTAAGAACCAAGGATTCCTTGCATCTAGTCCCAGAATGCCACAGTTTTCAGGGAGAAAGCATCACTTTGATGATACTTTGATTTGGACTTTCTCTTAACCTCAAAACTGTGAGCAAATAAATTACCATTGTTTAAGCCAAACCATTGGAAGGTATTTTCCTGAGCAGCTGAGGAGGAAAATAAAACAATTACCACTCAGTGGTTTTGGTGATAGTGGTCTTTTTTTTCTTTGTTTTGATTTCCTTTAGCATTTCCTTGCTTTCTGGAACTAGAAGATGCTCCAGGCTCATGTGACGTATTTCCTGTCCCAGTCCTATATTCAGCTCCTTCTCTTAGTGTCTTTCTTTCCTTTTATAAGAAGAATGGTGCTAGGAACCAAGGTCTAGGTGCTGGTGTGCTTATTGCTACTGGGTGTCATTATTTATAGGCCATCTCAGCTCATAGATCAAGGAAATATATGTTTATGACTCATGTGTGTATATATATATATATATATATATATATATATATATATATATGTGTGTGTGTGTGTGTGTGTGTGTGTCCCTAAATATTTCAATAGGCATCCATCTCAATTTGTATTAGCTAAACATGGCTTCAGACCAAAGTCTCTAATTCTAATCTAGTACTAGATGTATCATGCCAGCCTACCCTACTTATGCTTGCTTATCTATAAACTCCCCCTTCAACAGTGATAAACCTGGCTTCCGTCACCCACCATCTATTTACTTAATTGTTCAGCTCCAGTATACAGTCATAGTGGTTTCAGAATTGGTTACTGGTCACCCACAGGAAAAAAACAAACAAACAAACAAAAAACAAAACAATGCTATGTGAACTTCCTTCTGCCTTTCGTCTTACAAATGCCATCATTTCCAAAGCTAACCCATCCATTCTGTGAGATTATCTCAGGCATTTGTAATCCAGTTAGATTCTTTTTTCACAGTCTGCATTACATCCTAGGATTCCCCCCAACTTCTTAAATTTTTTGAAATATGCATACATTAAGGTTCATTCTTTGTTTTGTAAAATCCACGTTTGAACAAATGCATCCTTTCATGTATCACTATTACAGTATCATAAAGAAGTTTTGTCACTCTGACAAATCCTGCTCATGTCAACTATCAAATCTGTCCTTCTCCAAACCCCCAACTAATATTTAACAATTTATGTTCTCTATAGTTTTGCCTCCTCTGCAATGTTACATAAATGAAATCAAATAGTATGCAGCCTTTTCATAATGGTTTCTTTCACTAAACAATATGTACTTAAGATTCATCCAGGGTTTCTTGGTGGCTTGATAGCTCCTTCCTTGTTACTGTTAAATATTATTTCATTTCATGAATGTACCAGAGTTTGTGATAAAGATTTTCTTCTATGTTCCCATTGTGAAGTGAGTTGCTGCTCAGTGAGTTGTGGGAACACAGACTCAGGCACAATAAAGTCTCACCAAGTGACAGGTACATTACTTACACAGCACAAAGGGTGAACAACTGCTTGGGTCAAGTTTGGTGGATGGCAGCTCTGCACATACTACTTTGTGTCAGAGATGAGAGAAAAATTTGTGCTGCCCAAGGGTGGGGTATTTATACCCCAGAGGGAGGGGTCCCTTCATTGAGCAAAAAGCAACCTTTGTGCAGAGTTCCCACCCTGATAACCAGCCCGGATTGCTTGTTCCTGGTTCAAGATATGGTCAGGCTCTTCCATTAGACCTAAGGTCTTTTCTTTCCCCAGCTGCAAAATGGAAATCTATTGAAACATCTGCATACAAAGAAAAAGAAGTGGGTAAGAAAGGACTGGGAAATGGCCACTGAGCTTATCAGTGACTTCCCTAGCAGCCATATAGAAGTTTTAAATTCTGTTTTTAAAGTTATATCTGTAATAAAATTGGAGTTAATTATTTATGTAGTGTTTTTTTGTGGATTTTTTACATATGGGTGTCCAAATGTTCCAGAACCATTTGCTGAAAAGCCTGTCTTTCCTCCATTGCATTCCCTTTGTGCCTTTTATCAAACTTAGTTGGCTATGTTTGTGTGGGTCAACATCTGTGATCTATATCCTATTTCATTGATCTATATATCTATATATTTTTAACAATACCACACTAACTTGATTACTTTAGCTTTACAGCAAGGATTGAAATTGGCTAATGTGGATCTTACAACTGTATTCTACTTCAGTGTTCTGATAGCTGCTCTTAAGTCCTTTGCCTTTCCATGTAATAAATTTTAGAATCAGTTCATTAATATCTACAAAATAGTTTTCTGGGGTTTCGATAGGGATTGTATTGAATTTACAGATCAAGTTGGGAAGAACTAACTTCTTAACAATATTGAGTTTCCCAGTCCATAAACATGGACTCTCTCTCCATCAACTTAGATCTTTTTTTATTTCTTTCACCATTTTATAGTTTTCTGCATACAGATCTGGTACATTTTTGTTAGATTCATATGTAAATACTTCATTGTTTTGCTGCTATTAAAAATTTCATCTCATTCAACAATTTTGGATTTCAGTTGTTTACTGCCTGTATATAGAAAGACAATGACCTTTGTATATTGTCTTTTATTTTGTGACCTTGCTATAATCATTTAATATTTCCAAGAATTTTTCTTTTGATACATTGGAGCTTTTTATGTAACAATGATGTCATCTAGGAACAAATGTAGTTTTATTTCTTGTTTTCCACTATGTCTAACCTTTTATCTTACTCATCTTATAGCACTAGCTAGGATGTCCAGTTCGACGTTACATAGGAGTTTAGAGTGAGGACATCCTTTCTCTCTTGTTCTCAGGACTAGGAGTCTCTCACAGTTCAGTATTAGATATACTCTATGGTTTTTGTATATATTTTCTTAAGTAAAGGTTGTTCTGTTCTATTTCTAAAATGTTGAAAATTTTTTTATCATGAATTGTCAAATTTTGTTGAACATTTAAGAATAAGAAAAATAAAAGGCTTCATTTTACTTTCATTTATTCCTTCTCGGATGATCTTCTTTCATTTTGTAGATCCAAGTTTCTAATCTATATAATTTTCCTTCTCCCTAAAGAACTTCTTTTAATAAATCTTTCATGGCAGGTCTGAGAATGATGAATTCCCAGCTTTTATTCACATAAGAAAGCTTTTATTTCTCATTCACTTTTTCTTGGACATGGAATTCTTGGGTTTTTAGTTTTGTTTTGTTCTTTCAACACATTAAATATCTCACTTCACTGTCTTCTAAAAAAAAAGAGCAGTTGTAGATTTGCAAAGAAATCATGTAGAATGTACAGAATTCCCATGTTACTCCCTCCCCACAGATTTACCTATTATTAACGTTTTGCATTATTGTAGAAACTTTGTTATAATTAATGAAACATCATTATTATAATTATACCATTAGCTATAGCCCATAGTTTACATTGGGTTTACTCTTTGTAATGTACAGATCTATGTTTTGTTTTGTTTTTTTAATTTATTCTCCACTCTTTTTTGCTTGCATGGTTTTCAAGGGACTTTGTGTCTGAAATGTAACTAACTGCTAAGTATGCTATCCAATATTAATCAAAGAGCTTTCACCTCAGAATGTCTCTCGTAATATCTCTACTGTTTCTATCCATGCTATTATTTTATGAGAAAAGCCAAGAGAACTTAAGAATGTTAGTTTCAGCCCTTACTTAATAGAGAGCTTGAATGGCCTATATGCAGTATAGTAGTAAATCTGTTTGGGGCAAACTGAATTTGGATAGAATATAATGCTATGGATGTAAATGTGAGATAAAGTTTGAAGCTTTTTTATGTATTTTTCAAGTTGTACATTGCTGCGTAATCAGCAGTAACCTTCTAGTAATCAAGGTTACTGGAAGATATTTTCTGTCAAAATTCTTCAAAAAAATGGGAAATGGACAGTTAAGTTGACAAAGTCTGCATGAAAGAAGAATAAATTATCGCACACACCAAAGAAGAGAGGCATTATAAAAAATATTTTTTTGGCAGCGTTTTTATTGTTTCTTCTCTGATTCATGCCCTATAGCATAAAATAACATAGAAGGTTAGTAATAAAGAGCTCAGTCATCCATTATTTGTCACTTTTTCCCTGTGTATGGACATAGTTCCATATAGTGTTTTTTCTAATTAAATCAATTTCCTGAACAAATGTTGGGATCAATTTTCATATAGTCAAATAACTGCAGAAGATTAATGTCATTTTTTAAAGTTACAGGCATCTTTGATCTATTTTATCACCGACAGGATGAACAACTATTTCCTTAAATCAGTTTCTTGGAGAAAAATGCAGTGCAGTTATGTAAATAATAACTTGTGCTTGTCAAAAAGTATAAATCAGTTGATATTCTATAAAAAAAAAGCTATTATTTGAGGACAATGTTTTTGAATTTGATGAAATCTCTAATATGTGATATGCAGGGAAAATTTCAAAGACATAAGGAGATACCCAAATGTGCTTAACATTTATAAAATCAAAGAGAATCATGTAACTGGATCTTATTGTATTGGCCCCTTCAGAAGGCTTTTACTGAACTGTGCCTCGGTAGGGTGTAAGCATCTTAGAAAGAGGGTGGTATTAACAACCATTTTTCCATAACAAATTGTGAGGATGATTGCCGTGTAAGGGTTTGTGTAATGTAAGCTCATCTTACATTGCTAATAACTGCCTATGCTGAAAGTGGCTAAGTTTCATAATGCCTTTCAAGGTTTTCTAAAAATTCCTAGAAAATGTTCTCTTTTGTGAAATCACTGAAGTACATAACTGATCAGCTCCTAGGTGCTAGATAGCTACAACAGTCAGTGGACCTCTTCTAGCAAAATTATGGAATCTTGGTGCATGCATGAAGTATACAAACCTCACTCAATTTTATTTTTCTTTTGCCTCCTTGTTCTTCCAATTTAAATCATTTTAACTTGAAATGTAGAGTGTAATAAATCACCTATTTGTAATGAGGCAGGAAATAAATGAAAAAAAAATCAAAGAACATTAGATTGATAATGCTGGTGACTTATATTATCCTGGAGAAAAATTACAGAGATTTACCTTGTACAGTCAAGTTTATTTTGTGTTTCAAGATAGCAGTTATTTTTACTGTGAGACACTGTGCACAAAAGATAGCCTAGATCTTGCTGCTACTTTCCTACTAGAACAATATAATATATTTTGAACTATTTACTTTTTCTATTAGGTTCAGTAGTTCTCCTTTTATTAATCTAGCAGGGGCTTTAAACCCAAGTTTGTATCCAGTGTTTCAATGATCATTATTTGCTATCACCAACATCATCAACTGAAACATCACCACTAGAACAATTAACGAAAATTAAATGTTGCTATGTGCCAGTCAATGAATTGAGAATTTGCATGCCTTTAAAAAATACCTTTCACAAAACTCTAGGTATTATAATTTTCTCATTAAGAAAAATTTGACTGAATGATTGTACAAAGAATGTAATTAGCCATGTAATTCTTAACTGATTATACAGCAACTGCTACTTCATCTAACCTGGAATTTGGTACAAATGACATTGGATATATTGGTTTCCTTCTTATAGCTTTTAATTTTTTCAGACCTTGTATAAGAGGGAAGGTAAACATTGTATCTAATTGAAGCCTATAGTATATATGTTAGTTTCTTTCATTTGAAATCCATTTAATAGAGTAAGATTTAAATAATTTGCAATATTGTACATATTAACCAATAAATTGTTCAAAAGTTTCTTATTATAGACTAACAGGCATTGCTATTATGCTATTTTACATATAAGAATGATGAATTCATCAAATAAAGTTGATTTATGATATGAGAAAGTTTAGGCTAAAATAAAATATGCAATTTAAAATTTTCACTGAGGCCTTCATGTTTGGATAATGAATTACCAAATAACCTCTCAAATCTAAGTATATTCTTTCATGCATGAACACAAAAATTATAGGTAAATTCCAATACCTTATACATTACAGTAAGTACTTAAAGCTTCCATGAATAGGCTAAGGAAATAAAATATTCACTGACTTACTCCCATAGTAAGCTCTAAAAATTAGAACTTGATTGAAGTTTATTTTTTCCTAAAATGAATTAAAAAGCAGCTTTTAATAAAAATTCAATTAGCATGTGTAATTTATGATGGTAGTATATATGTCATTTATAATGACTCCTTTAAGAAAGTTCTTATCTTAAGGTATATCAAATAGTCTCTTGATAAGATCTCAATGAAAGTATATTAGAAATTTCTTGTGAAGAATCAAATTAAGGATTTGTTGAAATAAGGAAATGTTTTTCATATTGATTTATTTTGCATGGTCTACTGTTGCTTTAAGCAGTAGGGAATGGTTATTTAAGGAGCTAAATTGCTCTGCGTGGTATAGATGGAGCCAGACAATGAATAGCTCCAATCAAGACACCCACATTCTGGTGACATGTCTTTGACTATGATATGATGAATGCCATTACCCAAAATGAGCTACTAATTGTAATCTCTATTCTGAATCCAGGAGAATTTAAATGGCTTTGACTGGTAAAAGTTAAAGGGGAAATTTTAGGTTTTATATATGTTACTAAAATAAAAATTAAAAACAGCAAAAACATAGAACTATGCAACACAATCAGTAATCCTAATAAAAATGATAGATTCTAGCAGTAGTACATTTATAATAATATTCTTTCATCAATTGTAACAAAAGTACCACAGTAATGCAAGGTGTTGATAATAACAGAGGGTATTTGGGAACTCTGTATTTTCTGCATGATTTTTCTTTAAACCTACAACTTCTCTAATGCAAAATATTAAAACATATTTGACAATACATATGTGTATACACAAGTGCAAACATATCAAATACTAAGATTCAGACATATATCTTACTGTATTTGGAAGACTTGAGGCCCTTTTGTGTAAAGATTGAAGATAGACATCATGCTAAGGAAAGGATCCAGGCATAACAGGTGTTCTTGTTTGGATGTATCATGTCCGCCAAAATCCCATGTTCTTTAAGGCAATCCTGTGTGGCCAGAGGTATTGATGCTGATTAGGTTGGAGTATTTTGATTGAGTGATTCCATGGAGATGTGACTCAATCAACTGTGAGTGAAAAGTTTTATTGGATAATTTCCATGGAGCTGTTACCCCATCCATTCAGGGTAGGTGTTAATTAAATCACTAGAGTCGTATAAAAGAGTTCACAAACAGAGGGACCTCAGAGCAGCTAAGAGTGATATTTTGGAGAGCAACCGAGTATGACATTTTGGAGTTGCATCCAGGAGAGATATTTTGAAGATGGCCATTGAAAGTAGACTTGTGCTACTCCAGAGTTTGCCTGGGAGAAACTAAGATAACACCCCCAGATGCCTAGAGAGAAATGTCTGGGAAAAAGCCATTTTGAAACGCAACCTAGGAGCAAGCAGCTGCCAGCCACATGCCTTCCCAGCTAGCACAGGATTTCCAGACACCAACAGTGTCCTTCAGTGAAGGTACCCTTCTGCTGATGCCTTTGTTTGGACATTTTCATGGCCATAAGACTATAACTTTGTAATCAAATAAACCCCCTTTATAAAAGCCAATCCATTTCTGGTATTTTGCATAATGGCAGCATTAGCAAACCACAACAGTAGGCTTAACCCAATGTGAACCCTTACTCATTACTGAAAGTAGTAATTTGTCATAGAGTGTATTGTCTGTCACACAAGTCATTTCTAGAGTCAGGACCTTGGACATCCATTTCTAGAGTCAGGACCTTGGACATCATAGGGTGAGAGAGTGCTACAAAAAATCTGTGAGGAACTGGAGCATATGTTGCCCTATTTTGGGAGTCCTCTAATAAAGCCTAAGTCAAAGGTAAAGAGAAAATCGCCCCATCCCCTCACACTGGTTTTTCATGACATGTCAACAGCAGACTGTGTGAGAACTGTGGTGAAAGGCAGAGCAGGAGAAACTGTGATCACAGAGACCATAGATAGGAGTGGAGGAGGCCACAAACTCGGCAGAGTCTGGCAGCACTGACACACACAGTGAAGGCAGTGACACTGACTTTGTTTTTGTTTTTGTTTTTTTTTACTACAGAGCAGCCACCACACTCAGCAGGAAGAGTATTAATAGCTATTGTCAACACCAACTCTGATGGGACACCTCTTGGAACATTTGTGAAGCACCCTCCATGAAGTCTCAGACATGCTTGGAAAAGACTTCATAAGGAGCTGAGATACTGCTCAGGCCCATGAAAATCTTTCCCTCATTTCTTTCCAGTGAGATAAGGCCAAGGAACTTCAGAGATGCATACAAACACTATTTAGTTTACTAACAATGAATGAAAATGAAGGAAAAAATAAATCCAGAAAATATGTAAGCCGCTTTATCTTATTATCTTTTTGTAACTAGAACTATGTTTCTGTATGCCTTTATTTGTCTAAATTATTTTTGAGGGGTTAATAAAATCATATTCCTGTGTGGCCCTATTATCTTTTCTTTCTTGTTTCTCTTTTTTTTTTGCATATGTCCTCCTTTTCAGTTACATCAGGCAACCCGAATGACATGAAAACACATGTGACACAACATGCAATAGTACAGGCTTTGGAATGAAATAAAACTATGTTTGAATTCAAATTTCACCAATTTTAATTATCACTATGTTATCAATAAGTATACTCCTTTCCATTTCAGCTCACACTCTCTGGAGGAGTACGATATTTATACCCATGTATCATCCTACAATCTCGCTCTGACTCAGTAAAGTCTTTATGTGTAAGTATGTATGCATGTATATGTATATATATGTATAACTAATTCTAAATATAACTAATTCACATGATGTTTGTAAGAATTAGGTTCAGTAATCGACAGAGCACTTTTAACACCATCCAGCATACATCAGGTTCTTGATAAATGTTATTCCCACTGTTCTCCTGAAAATTTGCAGTGAACTACTTTTCTGGATTCTCAAAATTAGAGTCATTCAAAATCCACATGTGTGTTTCAGACCCATTTCACATTCTGGAACTCATCCTGTCAATAAGTGATTTAATGTAAGAAACTCTAGATTAAAAGCTCAGTGACTCATGTTTGTTTCTTTTGAGCCTACCGAGTGCTTACTATGTATATAGTATATCATGAAATCCTGCAGCTAGCAATACTATTTTCGATTTCATTTCCCAGAAAAGAAAATGGTATACAAGAAGGCTAAATAACTTGCTTAAGGTCACCAGGTTGTAAGTGGCAATGCTTAATTTTTAGCCCTGGCTTTCTGGTTCCAGGGCCCTCCTCTTAAGCACTATGCTGTGCTGTTCCTCACAAAATGCTTAGCATAGTCCCTAGCAATTAGGGCACTTTAAATGAATACATTTACTCTGTTCCACATTCCGTGTTTAGTAATCAATTTCTTCTGGCATTCTCCATAGTATTAGCTTTTTCTTGCCAGTTGTCCCTCTGGTTGCTTGATTACCCTACCTGAATTGACTGCCAGTCTTTTCTTGCCTCTAGAACCCTCACCATTTGGACTTTGGCTTACCATTTCTTCCTAAGTTATTACTTCCTAATCACTCTTCTAGTCATTGGAGATTATTTCTCCAGTTTGGGTATAATATATATATTATTCAAGAATATATATATATATATATATATATATATATATATATATATCAATAACTAGTTATTTCTTTTTATGTTTTTCATAAAGCTGCTTCTTCTGTAAATGGGAAGTTTTCGCTTTTCCTATCAAAAGCTATTATGTCACCTGGACCTAGCTACAGGGGTTGTGGTTAACAGACAACCTTCAGCTACCAGTCCCTTCAAGGACTGTCTCAATTTAGAGATCCACCCTGCCAAGGCCAGCCCTCATCCAATGACAGAGCCATGCAGGGTTATTGGTGGTCTGGTCATCTCGGCCCAGTAAGGACCATTATGAAAGGCCATTATACCTCCAGAACTCCCTGTGGTGTTGACTGAGGCTGTCCTTAGGTCTGCATCACAGCTGATATCTACCTGTTCTAAATTCTTCTTCCTTCCACAGGTGTTTATCCTATGGGTACTCCTTAATAAACATCCTCTATCTGAATTTTATCTCAGAGGCTGATTACTAGGGGAATTCATCCCACACCAACCATCAATTAACCATCTATTCTTTCTCCTGGTATTTCCAATTCTCCCCTTTTATGGTTTCTTCTATTAGTATTTATAGACATTCAAGTCAACTCTATATTCCAATTTTGAGAAACTTCTCTCAACTGTACATCCTAATCTCTCTCCTAATTTTGATTTGTGTGATTGTCCACACTATCTACCTGTGTCATTTACTTTACTTCTCACTGCCTCCTAAATGTTCTGTGATATGTTTTCAAATATGTCATTCCACTAAAACTGTTCTTGTCAATATTCACATTAAACTCTTTGCTTCTAAATCTGATAGCACTTTTCCATTCATAAAAAGTTTTTTTTTTTTTTTTTACTTTTCAGTCTTTCAAGTAAATTCTGTCTCTCAAAACCAGTCTTTTATTCTTGAGCTTCAAGAATGCCATACATCCTGATTTCTATCCCATACTCTAGTTGTTCCTTTATTTTTTATTGAGTTCCTCTTCCTTTTCACAAATGTTGTTGCCCCTTCTCATTCTTCCTATGCTTCCCTTAATTTGCATTTTTTATATTGTTTTGGCATGATCTTTTCACCTAACTTTAAAACCATCATGATACTAATGACATTATTTTTCACAGGGAACAATTCTTCTTGAAGGTAAAATCACAAAACAAGTTTAAACCATATGGGGAATTTAAAAGTAGAGAAAAGTCTGGATAATCAATTTTCAAAAATAAACAGGCAGAAAAATTTTCAGATATAAAAAAAGACAAAGTAATCTGATTAGTGGAATTCTTTATGTGCCCAACAGGATATTAAAATATTTACCTATAGATAAAATATTGTGAAACTCCAAAATAAAAAGAGAGAGTAAATCTTAAAAGATACTTAAAAGAAATTGCAAATTACCTGCAAAGAAATAAGAATTAAAGTGACAATATATATCTCATTAGCCATATAACTGCAAAAACTCAAAAGTATAACATCTTCAAATCGCTGGGGAGCAGGGGTACAATTATTAATCCAAACTCCTATCCTTGAAGAATGAAGGATATGTAAAATAGTGTTAGGCAAGCAAAACCTTAGAGTTTACCCATATCAGACCCTCATGACATATTTTTGGAAGAACGGTCTTAAGCAAGAAATAAATTAGCCCCCAAATCAAGAAACGACATGTACAGAAAAATAGTGTTCAAATAAATTGTTAAAGATAGGGTAACTCTGTATAATAATTAACCTTTAAAAAGTATAATAATTGAGAAAAATAATATGATTGTTGTACACTGATATTCTTCAAGGAATAGTTTTGTTGCTGAAGTAGAAACTTCCACTATGTTAAAAATTTAGCAGGCTCTGAAATAAGCCGGTGAGAAACTTCTCTGTAAATACATTCTGTCCACAGCTGAAAGGTTTGTTTTCATCTTCTATCAAAAGATATAATGCAATATTGCAAATATCTGCAATTTAAACAAAGGATCTGCCTAAAAAGTGATAGAATCTTAGTCTCTTGTTTTGGTGCCATTTGTGGATGTCTGGTTTGTCAAAAAGTATTATTTAATTTTGAAGCTTATTGTGGATTAATTCAGCTGTGGTTATAAATGTTAACAGCTAATAGAGCCTACTGTGGGCTTCAGTTGATACTAAGACACATAAACAATAAGAGTGTCTTGAAAGGGGGGTTCTAAAAAGAAAGGTACTTAAAACAGCCGTTGTGTATGTTAAGGACTTAGTGAATATCTACATGAGAGTTCTTGTAACATATAAGTAAAATTTTCATTTTCCAAATTTTGTCATCATAAATTTAGGATTCTTCCAAAAATCTGCTTGCTAGCAATAGAAACAAACTTACCAACAATCACTTTGAAAATTTTGTTTTATAACTCCAATATCTGTTGAAGTTTTTATCTTGAAAACTAATAAATTTGTAAGTAAAACTATGTTTATTGAAATATTTGTGAAGGAAAATATGTTTTCACTTGAAAATTATAGACTATGCTTATCTACATAGAAACCTGTTTTTCTACATGGAAGATTAAATGAACAATTTGAATTAACTCATTTGGAGTCCTCCATTATAGCTCTCATGATTCAGCCTATGTAAAAGGACTGATCACATTTTATTAAAATTAGGAACCCCTCCTAGTCATTTTTTCCTTTTTTTTTTTGTAAATTTACAAGGAAAAATAAAAATAACTTTAGAACTATTACAGTTCAGCTTCTCAATATGCCAAAAAATACAAGGAAGTATAGCAATTTTTTTTTTTTTAATTCACAGCTATATTGCCAAATTTGAATGAGATGCTATAATTATTTTCATACTTCTTTATCTGTCTTTCTCTTTTTGCCAAAAGCAATATGGAACAACTTTCTGGATTTCATGGAATTGAGTAATGACCCATAATCTTTCTAATGTTTTCTCAAGATCATTAATTTGCCTGAGGGAATCCTGTAAATAAGAGGCAGGAGCAAATTTGATAAACAATTGACTTGGAATATAGAAGGGAGGGGGATTGAAAAGATGATATAAATATTAGTTAAGCTGAGATTTTAGTAACTCATATACATTATTGCTAGTTGAAATATATTCTTAAATTAACACAAAGAGTTCCAACTAAACACTGTTTTAAAAAATTTCTAAAACATAGTGACATAGAGAAGGTAAAGCAAAGGGATGGAAAAGGGGATAGAAAGAGGTTAACAGAGAGGTATTAGGCTATGTAAATCTAATGTATCCATAGTAATATCTTAGTGAATAGGCTTTAATGCAAACACCCATACAAAAATTATGGAACAGTATTACTTAGAGAAAAGGAAAAATTCACCACAGAAAATAAGTAATTGTTGCCTCCTACCCATGGAAGTTAAGGGCTTATATACTGGGATTTTAAATTATTCCATTTCCATGAAGATGTGTCTTTTTCTTTTCAGTATCAGATACCGAGTTCAGAGTTACCTCAACCTTTGCTCTATCTCTCACTTCCCTATCTCTGCATTCCATTTTTTGTTAGTCACTGCTAGTGTTTATCATACATATACTAAGCTCTGAAAGCACAACAATGTCTGAAATATGGCAGCTGGTTGGGTATAGAAATTTAAATCTTTTAGGAGCTACATTTATTGGTTATGTTTATAAAAGTAATATTCCCCAAAGAATCATGTGGTATGATGGATCCAATAGAAAAATAAATGCAACCTTATGTCTTTTAGCCTATGTCTTGTAAAGGATTTTGTTAACAGTATAAAAAACCTAGTATATATTTAGCTAACATTGTTTCTTTTGTCTCCTGTCCTCTTTATTATTTCTCCCTTTGGGGTGTACTTTCTCAAGTTATGTATATATATACACACACGTGCATATGTACACACTTCTACTATGTATACACATACTTATACTCTGAATACATCCATGTTAAGAATATATATATATATATGAGTAAATTTTCTATGCCATTGAAATAGCATTTGGATGTTCACACTTGAATATTCACTTGGATGGAATAAAATTAAATTGTTTTCCCTGCTTGTTAGAGCTGCCTGTTATATTGTTCATTAAACCCATTTTATTTTGTAATTTGACCACATATATTATCTGAGATATCTTCTTTTATTTTCTGATATCTCATTATTTCTTCTAAATCAAATATTTTGCATTTTATCTTGATCCTTCTTTGTAATACCACTGATATACTTAGATTAAACATCATATTTGATTGTTGATTTTATTTATGAATGAAGAATTAGATGTATTACTATCGGCATTGAATGTGGGTTTATTGGCTATTAGGTAAATATTTTCCTATGACATGAATGAGGTAACAGTCTGGGGACTCTTCATTCCTTTACAGATATCCATAGTTCCATCTGGCAATATTTCTTTCTGCTGAAGGACATCTGTTAATATTTTTTGTAGTGTGGGTGTATTACTTATGGATTATTTTAGCTTTTTAATATTTGAAAAAGTCCCTATTTCTTCTTTGTTTTAGAAAACTTATTGCCACTGCTTATAGAATACATTAAAATTTTTTTATGATTTTAAGGATATTGCTCTATAAACTTCACTTGCATTGTTTCTTAATTTTGTTCCTCTATGTTACTGTTTTTTTTCCCTTGACTGCTTTTAAGCATTTGTCTTTACAATCAGTTTTGATCAGTTTCATTACAACATGTCTTGTTTCTTGTGTTTGATATGTGTTAATCCTATTGGATGGGTAGGTTTATAGTTTTCATCAACTTTAAAAATATTTGGCCATAATTTCTTCAAATATTTTTTTCAGTTCTCCTGTCATTCCTCAGCGTCTCCAATTATATGTATATTAGGCAACATTAAGTTTTACCAGAGTTCATTGATACCCTGTTAATGTTCTGAGTCTTTTTTTTTCTTTGTGTTTAATGTTGAGTAGTTTCAGTTGTAAGGTCTTATTTGCTGTTAATCCTAATAGTGTATTTTTTCCTTACATCCTCTATAGTTTTCATCTCTAAAGAAACTCAAATTGGGTCATATTATATCTTTGATGTCTCTAGTTATCATTTTGAGCATATGAGATATAATTATAACAGCTATTTTTAATCTTTTCTGCTAACTCCAACATCTCTGCAGGTATGGGATGTTTTTGGTTGCTATTTCTTATTATGTTGGGTCAAATTTCCTGAATCATTGGTAATTTGATAATTTTTTATTGTATTCTAGACAAATGTGTATTTTAATTTAATGCATGCTAGATATTTTTTGTAGTCCTATAAATATTCTTGAGCATTGTTCAGGATGCATTTACTTGGAAAGCGTTTGATCCATTCAGACCTTGTTTTCAAGATTTCTTAGGCAGAAGTAAATAAGCCTATAATCTAGGTTTTACCATTCAACACAACTAAGGCAAGACTCTTGAGTCCTCTACCAAAAGAATGCTCCATAACTTAATGATGTTTCCAGTCCATTAGAAGCAGGCATTTTTTCTCAGCTCTGTGAAAATGTCAGATACTCTTCCTTTTAGCACTTTCAGATTATTCTTTCCTCAACCTTGGATAATTTTCTCAAGCACATGTGCAATCAGTGCTTTGCAGAATACTCTGGGGATTGGGGGCCCTATGCAGATCTACAGGGTTCTCTCTCCTAAAGCTGTCTTCTCTGTGATACATTGTCATTCCAATTAGAGCTCCCATTATCTCCTGGACTATTAAATCCCTCTCCTCAACTCAGGAAATCCATAGCCTTTGTCCTGGCCTGCATTGCTACCTGGATATTCTCTCAAGGCAGTAAATTGAAACGATGATACTCAGAATGTCAATAGACCAATACTTGTATAAAATTGTGTTCATATAGTAGAATTATATTTTTGATTAGAAGTATAGGAAGTATAAATTACCAAAAAAAGTTTTTTTTTTTGTGCAGAAATGCTACAGTGTTTCTTGCGGAATATTTTAAGATAAAGCTAGAGACTTTGATTCTGAGAAGGGATATACTGCTATTGCTACCATTATGCAAAATACCAGAAATGAATTGGCTTTTATAAAGGAGGTTTATAAAGTCATAGTCTGAAGGCCATAAAAGTGTCCAAACTAAGGCATCAACAACAGGGTGCCTTCACTGAAGGATGGCAAACGGCATCCAGAAAACCTCTGTCAGGTGGGAAGTCACGTGGCTGATGTGTGCTCTGGGGTTCTGGTTTCAAAATGTCTTTCTCTCAGGAGGTTCCTCTCTGAGTGTCTGGGAATGTTCTCTTAGTTTATCCTGGGGCAAACTCTGGGCTTCATCTCTTAGCTAAACGTCTTTCTATCTGCATCTTCAAGCATGTCTAAACATCAGTGTCAGGAAGCATCTCGGCCTGTGTGGCTCTTTTTAAAGTACTCCAGAAAATTAATCAAGACCCATGATGAATGGGTGGGGCCACACCTCCAAGGAAATAATCTAATCAAAATTATCACCTACATTTGGGTGAGTCAGGATCCCATGGAAACAACCTAATCCCAATGTCACACAAGATTGGATTAAAACATGTCTTTTGGAGGGATATATATACACATATATATATCCAAACTGGTGTGTGTGTGTGTGTGTATATATATAATATATACACTGTAGTTAGAATAGGCTGTTTAAATTGTGAATTAATATTGAAAGGATAATATGAGATGTTTAAATGAATTACTTTTCAAAGACAGTAGTCCAACATTCAGAAGGATTTAATTTTTATGGCAAACATTTTTCCTTTGTGGCTTTTCTCTTTCAATTTAAAATGATGAATCAGATTTGCTGGAACAAAAAGGATTAATCTATGCCTGCTACTGAGTGATTTGGGAAGTTAAAATTGAAAGGTGAATACTTTTGGTCTCCAAAGTCAGGAGAAATGCCTTAATCATTAATAAAGTTATAGATTTCAGGATTCTTTTTTCTAATCTTTTTCATGAGCATCTTTGTCTCCTGAAGTGCCTTAAGTATTTTTCTGGATGTCCAATCCTAGGATCTTTCAGGGAGAACTCTAATAGTTATCTTAAAAACTGAACTTATTTTTAGATATGCATTTGACACAATATTATTTAGGTTCTTGTGTTTTCCTTTAAAGATACTACCTTGGTAGTTACATCAGATTTATCAGTTTCCCAGGTTTCTTTACCAAAACAAGTGCCAGTAAATTACACAATTTTTAGTCACAGAATATTTTATTATTGCCATATTTTGATATATATATATAATCTTTATGCTCGTTTGTATTATATGCTTTTATTATAACATAGATGTTTATACTTTTTATTGGGTAACGAATATGCTCCTAGAAGTCATCCAGACAATCTTGTTTCTGCCTCTCTGGGCCATAGAAGGCTATTTTTGGTACCTGGAGGTCTCACTGTATATCATTCACCCCCAATCTCTGACTTTGCTGCCCCACTTATATGTGCTCACATATCAGGCACAAATATATTAAAGTGCTAATCAATTTTGATAATATCTATGGTATTTAACCTGCAAATGGTAAGTGAGAAACAATGATAATTAACATTCTTTTTGAAGAATTATTAATTAACAAAATAAGAATTATAGTTTTCCTCTTTACTTTCTCCTCCCACATTTGTCCCCCAGGTTTCCATAAAACAGTACTACATTAAGATTATACGAGATGGTGACATGTTATTTCCAGATTCACTTCCCATACAAAACTAGTCTTTTGAACCCTTGGGGTTTGTAGAAGAGCCTTTTGTGGGACTATTTGACACCCAGGCTATTGCTTCTGATCTGGGAAAGTTAATCTGAAAATGTCTATAAGAACTTTGAAACACTATACATATTTTGTTTGTCATGATTGTAATTAGCTATTATCACTTAAATATTGCAAGAATTATATCAGAATAGTATTACATTTAAAGTATAAAATTTAAAAACTTAGGTTGAACTATTAAAAGGGGCACATGGACCTATAGAAAAGCCATCAATACATTGAAATGAGGTCTTTATTACAGAATAGCTGAAGAGAATTGACATAATGAATTAGTTTTCACATGAAATAAAGTCATTTTTTCTGGCCTTAACTATGATTCTTCTGCTAGGCTTCCATTGCTAAGACACCCTTGGCAAGTGGATAGAATTTTAAAAATAGACTTCTTTTCTAAAACAATAGTGCTAATATTATATCCTAGGTTATCAAATTAGTATACTTGTATATTGCAACCTGTTCTGCCATATTTTGTGAAAGAATTGTCAGCCATTTTGGAGTACACAGGGCCAGGATAAATGCTACTGCTTTTTTTTTTTTGAAACTTGTAGTTGTATGTTTCTATTGTTGCTGATTTACAAACATTGCCAGAGTTCGACAGGTCTAGTATATCCTTGTTGAGGCACAGCAAAGATAACTACTTCTTTTAGTAGAAAATTTTGTGAGTTTTTATTCCAGCTTGTCTGAAGAATGAAGGAGATTAATTCATCTATAGGTAGAATTTTATATAGAAGGGAGTTAACTTTGGTATGATGTGAGAAGATGGTACAAGTGGTTGTCAAGGGAGATGATGTTATCAGATAGTGGGAATACCATTTGGATATGCTTTGCAGATGAAATAAATCTCCTGGGGGTTTAGGCGTTTTAATTATATTTGGGTCCATAAAGATGGTAAATAATTTACAGAATTCAGTAAGCTTGAATAGATTTAGAGACATTGTAGGGATTCTCTCCTGGAAATTATATTTTTTCCTGGAAATATAGATGAAAAGGTTACAGACAGTCCTCAACTGGCTTCAAGGGCACAGATTTCTCTGTGAACGACTTCAATTTCCATTCTTTACAACTCCATGAATTATCTTTCAGGAATAATTATCTGATCAATTTTTTCTCTAATAAAAATCTAACTTAGATCTCTACCACCTATATAACATCTACATTACTTTGAATGGAACTTTAGAAAGATTTTAATGATTTAAAACTATGAAAACTCAACATTCTTCCTCCTTTTCTCCTCCCACTTTCCCCCATGCCTTCGTATATATGGTATCAAACTTATTACCCTAAATTAAACTGAGGTGGGACTTAATCCATGTGACTGATGTTCTTGTAAGGCACAGGAAATTTAGATGCAGCCAGTAGAAGCTAGAATTTAGAAAAAGCCAGAGAATAAAGCAGATTGCTGTGTGAGTGGGGTAGAGATGCAAGTCAAGGAACCCCAAGGAATGTGGCAAACCAGCACCAGAACCCTTCTGTCTCCAGGAGAAAGAAAGGAAGATCTCTAGCCCCCAAAACTGTGAAACAATAAATTCCTGTTGCTTAAGCCAGGCATGTATGTATCATAGCAGCTCTGGAAAACAAAGACACCAGGCTTGGGTGAGACAATAAGAAAAGTAAAAATACCATAAACAAGTACATTTGGAAATATCTATCAACTTAAGTAGAAGATGAGATCATTGGGGGTAACATATCTTTAATGTCACTTTTATAATGAAAGTCTTTAGTACACTTAAAAGGTTCATTGTTATTTGTCCTTATTTAGAAAGAAACGTGTATCATTTGAATGACTCGTTCTTTATGTTTTACAAATGTCCTTCTACTTGTCATAAATTTAAAAAGTTATTTATGGTGATCATTGCTGGGAATGTAGTTCTGCTGTTTCAACATTTCAATAGTACCTCTTTCAATAAAATATCCTCCTCAGAGTATAATAAGAGTACTGAAAAGAACAAATTTATTGAAGAAAAAATTACTGGTCACTTAGGAAAAATAAAAATATAGTTATTTGGTTCAGTTAGAAGTTGGGAAATTGTCATAAACTGTCAAAAACCATGCTAAAAATAAGATCATTTTGCTGAAAAGCCCTTGTGGGCCTCCTGCAAAGCAAAGTTTGACACAAACATCAACTTAATCTTGTTCACATCTGAGAGCAAAGAAAGGTAATCATTGTTGTATCCTTTTTTAAATTCAATACATAGTTTTCGATACTGAAAAAGAAGCCAAAGGTAGCATTAAGTAGGAGTGAAGATATTGGATTTGGAGAAATTCCTAGGTTTTCTATAAAAATATACATGGATAAAGTAGTTGTTCAGAGAGTTAATGGCTATGCGATCAATGAATCTTTCTTGAAATTGTAAACTTCAGATAAACTGGAGTTTCAAATAAACAAGCAATGCATCTGACTCATGCATTTGATTTCATCATCATTTATTTCAACAAACTTCCTTCCTCTAAATTCAATAGGGTAAAAACTTAGAACCCTAATCTTTCTTAGTCTGAAGTGAGAAAACAACTTTTTTTTGGTAAACATGACAGGAAAGATATTTTTTAAAAATACTGGAATAACCTGACAGCATTAGAAAGTAACCTCTGTAACATATAAATTAAACATTCAGTTAAAATATATTTTCATGTAGGTGTAATATACTGTAATTTTTGATTTTGAAATATGCTTAGAAAAGCCTACTTTAAATTATTGTACTTTACATTTATGTCTCCAAGGAATGAAAAGAAAAACTATTTTTTGTTAGTTTTATTGTTTAGGAAATGTTTACAATTTTTACTCTGCACTCTAATGTTAGCATTGTCATACATCAAGATAAAGTATCTGGTGGTGCCTTTTCTGAACTCTCTGTTCTGTTCCTTGTTCTAATTTTTTATCCTTCTGTAAAACCCACACTTTTAATTATTATACCTTTCAAATATCTAGAAGGTTTGAAGTTTTACAGTTGTGTTATTCTTGCCACAAGAATGCCTTGACTGTTCTCAGATTTTGCATTTCTACACAAATGGTAAAGTCAACCTGTCACTTTTAATAGAAACATCTGATAATATTTTTATTGAGTGGAATGTCAATTTGGGGAGAATTAGCAGCTGTCTTTTATTGAATCTTCCAAACCATGTATATTCGTCCATTTAATTTGGCATTCTTTATTTTCTCTCAATACTAATATTTAGTTTTTAGTACAGATGTTTTGCAAATCTTTAATATATTTATTCTTAGATATTTGAAGTTTTTAAGTTTATCAAATACATATGAATAAAAGAGTATGCATCATAAATGTAGAGCTTCCTAAATGTTGACACTTTGAACATACCTCTGTAATGAACCTGAAGGTAAAGTCAGAATGGTACTAAGTAACAGAGATGCAAAGCGGGTGGCAAGAAGTGGTGGAAGCAGAAAAGGATTGTGTTTTTGTGTCTGTGGTGGGGAGTAAACAAAGCTGGAGCAGCTGCCCTGCCTTCAATGGCAGATAGAGTAGCTTCATGAGAGGAACATAGCTTTATAAACCACTTTCAAGACAAGAGCTGGGACTGAGAACAGCCAAGGTACTGCCTCCTTAACCCCTCACTGTGCAGGTTCTGTGTAACTCCACCACTCCAACTCCTTTGTGGACAGGAGCCCTGGAACCCAGGGCTCCTGAGCCTGTGGGCCTCACAGATATGCCCCCAGACTACCTCAATGGTCCACCATATAAATAGTATTCTAACCTCTAAGAGCACAGATTTTTTTTTAGAGAGATTAAATCACAGAGGATATACTCTTTTAGTTTGGCTTCTTTTGCTCAAAATTGTGTTCATGAGAGTCAATCACATTTTGCCAGTAATTATAAATGCTTTATTTTCATTACTGCATACAAGGATCAAAAGTTTGTTTGATTACAGAACCTATATTTACAATTTCTTCCTCAAATAGGAAATCAAGATCTCAAAATGTTATGTAAAAATACTTGTAATTAGATGACTATAAATGCACATGAAGTATAATTAGGGATAAAAATGTTCATGAACAATTGTGTAGAGGAAGCAGAAAAAAAATTAGAGGGAATCTAGGCTATATACCACACATCTTTCAAAATGTAATGAAGTAACAGAAACCTGAAACTGCTACAAATACTGGTCAGATTTTAGCAGTTTCTTACATTGGCTCAAAGAAGCCTATATTTAGTTTAGACATTGTCTTAGAGTTTAGACATTGTCACTGATAAATGATGTGTCAATAACCAATTAAGTCACATTCATTATAGTGACACAAATGTACCAAATTTTTAAATTTAGATTTTATGAAAATGACACCAAATGCACAAATTATCAAAACTAAAAAGGTTTTTTTTTGTTGTTTTTTTTTTTTGTTTTTTTGAGTGCTTTTTCAGCTCTCTGCAATCTTTACACTGGAGGTGAGCAAGAGAAGACTCAATGCAGATTTGTTTCATTTTGTAGAATTTTAGACGGATGCTAGACTTACATCTGTTCCATGACATTGAAAATGTAAATTAGTGTTTTATCCATGCCATGAACAGCATGCTTATGTATTTTCAAATAAAAACTGAAGGGAATAACATGCTGCATAAAAAAAAGATAGAAATCTGTTCTAAATTTCTTTCTCATCACTTGGCTATTTTTATACTACTGTAAATCAATCATTAAGTTGGAGTCAAATTGGATTGTGGCTATTTGCGTATCACATACACTCTTTCATTGTCGTATGTTATAAATTTACCTGTTGATCTATATACATGTATATACATGTACTGTATATGCATGTATGTGAATATATGGGTACACATATACATATATGTACAGAGATGGAGATTCATCTACAGCCTAGAAGTTCTGATTGCGTCAATCTCATTTTCCCTATGTATGGAGCACACACACACACACACATATTAGAATAATTAAGAATCCTCCTGACTCTACCCTTATTTTAATGCTGTATTAGTGAGGGTCCAAGAACACAATGTATGGCTTTTACACCCTAATCAAGAGGCAGGACCTTCAGATACGATTAGTTTCAAATGTCTATATTTTATATACTACTTCATTAAATAGCATTTCCAACATCAAGAGATGATCTAGTTTCCTGAGATCAAAATGTGTTCATTTAAATCTTCATTTATAATGATTTAAACAGCACTAAAACTGTTTGAGTTTGTGGCTATTCTCATTTTTATTTTCAGATTCATTGGTAACTGGGCATTTAGTTATTCCTGAATTTATATCAAGTCACATTCTCTGTGGTTTGTCTCTCTCCCTTGAGATATTACCTTAATGGGGATTTGGGAAGTCAATAAGAAAACTGCAAAGGTTATTGAATTTAATCGTCAATCACCTGATCAGGCTTGATCACTATGACCTTCTCACCCCAATATTCTTCTCTCAAAAGGAGACAATCTGTGGTGCTTATCTTCTCTCTAGGGACACTCAGGAATTTATCTGATTCACCTTTTTTTTGCACCTACAGGGTATTGTTCTGACTTAAGTTCAATGTTGTGTGAAATGATTTTCCTTTCAGAAATACTAGACTGTTCAACTACTTGTCCCTTTTACTTGCTAAATAAATCATGACTTGAAATCTTTTGGTCTTATATTGGCATGCTCTGTTACTTTATTAAACAATTATATATTAGAATATCATTTTCAAATATTTGAAATGGCATTGGGAATTTCACTTAGCCATGTTGTCAAGTGGTGCAAATATAAATTTGTCCCTAGTGTTTATTTTGGTTAGATATCAAAAAATCACATTTAATTCATTATTTACTTATTGCTACCTAAGAATATTAATCAGAGATATTTGTTTCAGCAAATTGTTAATTATTCAATAGATTTTGGAGGAAAAACACAGGGTTTTCTTATTTCTGAGATCTGGAATCTCTTGAACAATGGATAGTATTTCTAGAGGGTCACATAATCAGTTTTCTGTAAACTCACAAAAGAATGAACAGAAAATGTGCTCTGAAAGTTTAAGTAGAATTCATGGGAAGACTTTGAGAAAATAGCACTTGCAGGAAAACACCAGTAAGTTTTATTTCCACACAGTTTGTTAGTGAAAATTTACAAGAAAGTAGTCTTTTTTCTAGTTTCCTTCATTAGCATAATGTTTTTGAAGTTCATACATGTTGCAGCATGTATCAGTACTTTGTTGTTTTTATGGATAAATATTATTCCATTGTATGGATATAACATATTTAGTATATCTATTCATCCTTGATGGACGTTTGAGTTGTTTGCACTTTTTTTGCTGTTGTGAGTTGTGCTGCTATGAAAATCCATGTACAAATTTTTGTTTGAGTACCTGTTTATAATTTTTTGGTATAAGTTTAGGAATGAGATTGATGGCCTTATGGTTAATAGTATGTTTTATGTTTTGAGGATCTACCAAACTGTTTTCCACAGAGGCTCTACTATTATACATTACGTTCTCACTATCAAAATGTAAGGGTTCCTATTTCTCCACATCCTCTGCAACACTTATTACTTTCCTCTATTATTATTATTGTTGTTGTTGTTATTATTATTTCATTATTGCCAATCTTGTGAGTTTGAAATGGTATCTGATTGTGGCCTTAATTTGCATTTCCCTAATGACTAATGATGTTGAGAATCTTTTCCTATGCTTGTTGGCCATTGTTTATTTTATTTGGAGAAATGTTTATTCAAGTCTTTTGCCTACACTTAAAAATTAGGTTGTTTGTCCTTTTGTTGTTGGGCTGTAAGAATTCTTTGTATATTCTGAATACTCAACAATTAGCACTTATATGATTTATAAATATGTTGTCCCATTTTCCAATTTTCTTTTTACTTTCTTGGTAGTGTCCTTTGAGGCAAAAATGTTTTTAATTTGAATGAAATCTAATTTATCTATTTTTTCTCTCATTGCTTATGCTATTGATACAACAGCTAATAATTCATTATCAAGTCCAAGTTCTTGAAGATTTACCTTCATGTTTTACTATACCAGTGTTACTATTTTAGCTCTTACATTTATGTATTTGATCATTTTGAGTTAATTTTTTATATATCGTGTGATGTAGAAGTCCAAGTACATTCTTTTGCCTGTGAATGGTGAAGAGACTATTCTTTCCCATTGAATGATCTTGGCACCTTCTTTGAAAATCAATTAACCATAAATGTCTGGGTTTGTTTCTGGACTCTCAATTCTATTCATTGGTCTGTAAGTCTTTCTTTTTACAGTACCATACTGTTTTTATTGTTGCAACTGTGTAGTTTGTTTGGCAATTGGAAAGTGTGAGAAATTCAACTTTGTTTCTCTTTTCAAGATTGCCTTAGCTGTTTGGGGTCCATTGCTATTCCATAAAAATTTTAGAATTTGCTTTCCAAGTTCTGCTTAAAAAAGGTCATTGAGATTTTGATAGATATTGCACTGAATCTGTAGATTTCACTGTGGAGTATTGCCTTCTTAACAATATTAAGATGTGATACCACATTGCTTTGGTATCTACCCCCTCCAATTTACACATTTTTCTGAATAATACACATGGGTAAATGCTTATCTACATTTCTCTATATTTTAAAATTATATTCCCTGAGGATGTCACCAGAAATGACAGTACAGGTAACTCAAGGCTCCTTCCCTCCACCAAAACAACTAATAATCTGAGAAATATTGCAAATACTGTATCAAATTGTGCAAAGCTCTGGACAAAATCTTATGATAATCAGAGAAAGCTTAATGAAGAAAGAAATGGCCACATTGTGGTATTAGAGCATTATGGCAATTTAATTTCTTGTCTACCATCCCCCGTTCCCCAGATTCAAGTGGCTGTGAAGATGAAGTTCACAGCCTGTCTTCCTTATACAAGATGCATAATATCTTGTATCTACATTGCAGTACCACACAAAATAGCTGTCACTTCAGGGATTGTGCAGATCAGACACCTTACATCCAAGGAATATTTCCAATTCCTCCCTCCCACCCCTTATGAGATTGCTGTCACTTAATTCATTTATCCATGCGGTGTTATCACCTGAAACATTGTCAAAACTATTATTGGGACAGTTATCTATTATATCAATTAAGAAAAATATAAACTAAAGATTTTATTTTGCCTACATATCTTTCTTCTCTGATAACCTTCCATTCTTTATGTGCAGCTGAGTTTTTTTCTGTCATTTTTGTTCTTTCTGAAGAACTTCTTTTAACATTTCTTTCAGTGCAGTTTTACCTGCTACAAATTCCCTCTGATATTTTTTTTTTTTTTTTTGAGAATGTGGTGCAATACTTATCTTTGTTCTTCTAATAGTAAAGTATTTTTTTCCTCTGGATCTTTTAAGATTTTCTCTTCATGTTTGGTTGTCTGGAATTTGAATATGATATGCCTAATTGTAAATGTTTTGGTAGTTTTCCCAGTTGGTGTTTTCCAAGATTCCTGGATATGTGGTTTGTGGGGTGTTACTCATTTTGAAAAAGTCTTTGCTATCATTACTCCAAATAGTGCTTCTGTTCCCTTCCCTCTTTCTTCTTGGAAATTCTGTTATGTTTTTCATCCTTTTTTTTTCTTTTTTGTAGTTTAGTTTAGAGCATTTCAATTGACATATTTTCATGCTGTTTCTTTACTCAGCCATGTTGAATCCTGGATGAGCTCATCAGTGATATTCTTCATTTCTGTTTCAGTGCTTTTCATTTCTATCATTTCATTTTCATTCTTTCCTGGAGTGTCCATCTCGCCATTTATATTACCCAGGTTCTGGCAGGTTTTATAGTTTTTCTATACAGCCCTTAATGTATCAGTCATTGTTGTTTTGTATTCTCTAAATCTGGGTAATACCTAAGTCTGGTTCTGATGCTTATATGGTCCCCTCAGATGGTGTTTTTTCCTCTCTTAGCATGACTTGTAATTTTTGTTAAAACCAGGACATGATGCATTGGATAACAGGAAAAGAGGTAACTAGGCTGCTGGGAAAGACAAACACCTAATGGTCATCTTCTGGTCCTTGCATACACCCCTCCTTTTCTTTGCAGCAAATGTTTCAATATGTTTCTATTCCATAGCCTGGAGGAGATGATAGGTCTAATGGAAAGCCTGACCATACTTTAAACTCAGAAATTGGGAACAAGTAGTTACAGCTCCTTACCAGAGTGGGAACTCTCAGTGGTGGGATCACTCCTGCCGGGATGTATAAATACCCTGACCTCAGGCAGCATGACTGGTCTCTCCTCTCCAAGGCAGAGCAGGGTGTGCAAAGCGGCCATCCACCAACCACCATCTGAGCAGCTGGCCTCTCCAGGGCGCCAGCCATGATGGGATCTCTTCCCCAGATCTTTTAGATACTTAGTGCTGTGTAAAGAATAAAGAAGTCATTTGGTGAAAGTCTTTGTTGTGCCTGAGCCTATGTTCCCATGAAGCATCTTGTAACAACTAGCATCTGGGACTGTGTTTAATGTTTATTGTAGCTGTAGGTGCCGGAGATGTCAGGTTCCCTTAGTGTCCTTTCTTGTATCCCCTATTGCCTTTTGGTTTTCCTTAGAACTCTTTCTTAAATAGATGTGCATCTTGCAGTTCTTTCAGTTGTACCTCATGGTGGTGAGGTGTGTGGGAGACAAATCTGTAATCTTACAATTCAAATCTCAGTCTTTTAGTGGTCTTGAATCCTTCAGTGTTTCTTAGTCTCTCTAAGTTAGGGGAGTCAGAAAAGCTAGAGAGGCTGGAGTTGGCTAATTGCCATTTCCCCAGGATGACATGTCTCTGGTAATGTAGCTCCTTTGGAGTATTGGTCTCTGTTATGAAGAATGATCTGGGACTATTTCAAAATGGTTACCTTTCCACATCTGCCCAAATTGTGAGGGTGTTTTTCTTGGATTTTATTGTGATAACTTGATGGGATTTCTGGAGATCAAACACATGGAATTGTGGGAGTCTAGACCCCTAGGGGTTTCTCACCCTCAAGTTAGCCCACATTTAACCTCCAGCAACTTCTCAAAATTCCCTTGTAAGTGTTCTTGCCAGTATATGGTTCTGTAGGCTTCTGTTTCGGGTAAGTTGATCTAAGCTGTTATTCACTTTGCTTGCTCTCCAGAGTCAGGGGTATTAGATTGGAGTCATTCAAGAATCCACACAATGCAGCGAGTCAAAGTTTAAGTATAAAGTTTAGGATTTATTAGAGGAAGAAAGCAGGTGGGAGCCAGTGAAAAGAAAAAATAATGGCTCCAGCTCCCATTCTGGGAGCCACATTTTTTAAGGAAGACAACCCACGTTGGGAAGTTTGTCTGCTGAGTGGTGTCCTGTGCCTTGATTGGGTGAGTGCCTATTAATTTCTGAGCTGAGTGGTTGCTGGGGTTCTGACACACTATTCTTTGAAATGCAGCTGTGTTATCTATCTAGAGAGGGCAGGCCTTTTTGCATGCTTGTGGTTGTTCATCTTATGGACATATCTGACCTTGCTTCATTCACCTTTTGGAGGTTGAGGTGCCACCGTGGCTGGAACAGCCTTCAACCCTTAGTTTACGGTGCACCTGGTTTCTATGAGATAAGCTGCAGGGCCCCTGGATTAGACATTCCTTCGGTACGTTAGACTCTTTTTTCTGGGATCTGACAAGGGGCATAGTTCCCCTGTGACCTCAATTCTCTGATGGGTCTCAGAAAACTCATTGGTTTTCAATTTGTTCACCTATTTTCTTGACTTAACAATGGACATGGCAACTTCCATGTTTTTAAATGTCAGAGCTGAAATTATGATTCAACAATCATATTTTAAAGGCAAGTAACTATTTTACATACTTCCTAATCATAAATATGAGAGCTGTAATTTGTTCTGGTGGAGCACATATATCTAACACCCATTAGAAATGGATGAGAAATTAGCTTTGAGTAGTATTTATTAATTTATAAATCAATTATTTAGTATGAGTTGGTTTTGCTAAATAATATTTATATTTTTGCATTTTTCTAACAGATCTCAGTACAAATATGGATTATCTTGCAAAATAATCCAAGTGATAAAAGTGCTGCTAAGGACAGTTTTTTAAAGGGTAATTTCAAGTTGGTAATGTAGAAACTGATTAGGAGCAATAGCAGTTTTGCCTTCAATATAATACTTTATTTGTTAATTTAGTGCTTTTGAAAAAGGGTTGATTTTTCAAGCATCAGAACTGATATTTCTGGGTATATTTAGAATACAATAGCACAATTTTCCATCATTGTAAATTATCTGCATTGTCTACTGCTGAAGAGAAAAGTGTGGTTCCCTTTCTACCTTTATTCAATTCTTAACTTTTTAGATGCTTGCAGGGTGTCATTAGCATTCAAATGTGCTGAGCATTGGTCAATAATAACTGCTAGACTTTATGATCCAAGTCTATTTCTTGAAATTGGTGAATTCTGCAGTTTGGAAACTGGTGTCTACAGTGGTCAAATCAAGAATAAAGTTAATTGGGAAATGTAGCAATGAGGACTTGACATGAATTGAAGAAGATAGGGATAAGATTCTTAAGACAATGGCATGACTGTGAACATGAAGAACTTGTTCAATGGTCTTTCATCATGACTTCTTTTTATCAGGGATAAAGTGATCTCATTATTGAAAGACATGACTTATTTGTCAGTACAATTCCAGTTACAGATGTAAGCTTCTAAAATTAATACTTTACATTTTAATAAATGCATCAAATGCAATATAGGCAGACTCAAGGGCTCTAAATGTTATCATTCTTGAAAACCAACCTTTCTAATTATTTTCTCTTTATAGCTTATTATCCCCACTTGATTCTGCCCTGTTAATTTGCATAATATTCTATTACTTCCACACCACTGCAATGTGCTGAGCCCAAAGTGGACTGTCTGAGAATTGGGAAAAAACTTGTTTATTTAAAGAGTGCAATTCCTATGAAACTAATTGTTTCAAATCTTATTAATTTCTGAATTTTAATATTTAGCAATGATTTTAGCAGATTTCTTGGTTATTTGTTCAAATATATTGGAATTGATTTGGTTAACTAGTGTAAGATTGTTTAACTACGGTAAATTTATAGTAGATTGAGGGCTAACTTTCTGACCAAGAAAGCTAGCCTCTTTGGGGAAATGACTTATGTAAACAAAATGTTTTTTTAATTTTTTTTAAATTGCAAGATGACTACTGCATTTGTGTTGGTTTTAAATTTCTGCTTGACTCAATTTCTCTACTATTGGTACTATTAATTATCATAATAATTATTAGATGCTGAAAGATATGAACATCTTGGGTAGAGATGGTAGCTTACAAAATGAACAATATATAGATGAGTAAATATTTATTTCTTTATCATTAAAAAATGCAGATATGTATAATCCAACACAGAAGATTTCAATTAATTCAACACAATCTATCATTTGTTACAGTTGTTACAATCAGTATATGAGGAAAGAAAAATTATATAATGAAATGTTTTTGTTACATGGTCTCTATTCTTGACCATTTGAAACATACTCTTGTTTGAATGTCATTTCCCTTATTTCTAAATTAGTTATGATGATGCTTGGATGCTTTAGGATTCATATCCAAATATTTATATGAAAATACCATTATATGTTATGAATATAAGTGTCAATTAAAACAATTATTTTTGTCAACTGTGTATTTTCCTATTAATTATCAGTATCTTGAGCCCAAGTAATGGAAAAAATATTGAGAATATTTTTTTTTAAATTCAGTTTTGTTGAGATATATTCACCTACCATACAATCATCAACAGTGTACAATCAATTATTCACAGTATCATCATACAGTTATGTATTCATCACCACAATAAATTTTTGAACATATTCATTACTCCAAAAGAAATAAAAATAAGAATAAAAATAAAAGTAAAAAAGACACCTAAAACATTCCATCCCCCCACCATCCCACCCTATCCCACCTTATTCCAAAGAGTACTTTTTGTTGAGATTGTTCACATACCATACAATTATCCAAAGATCCAAAGTGTACAATCAATTGCCCACAGTACCGTCATACAGCTGTGCATCCATCACCACAATTAATTATTTTTTCAATTTTTAGAACATTTTCATTACTCCAGAAAATAAATAAAGGAAAAAAAAAAGAAAACTCAAATCCCCCCATAACCCTAACCACCCCCCCATTATTGATTCATAGTATTGGTATAGTACATCTGTTATTGTTGATGAAAGAATGTTAAAATACTACTAACTGTAGTATATAGTTTGCAATAGGTATATATTTTTTTCCTATATGCCCCTCTATTATTAACTTCTAGTTATAGTGTCATACATTTGTTCTAGTGCATGAAAGAGATTTCTAATATTTGTACAGTTAATCATGGACATGGTCCACCACAACATTCACAGTTTTATACATTCCTATCTTTTAACCTCAAACTTTCCTTCTGGTGACATATGTGACTCTGAGCTTCTCCTTTCCACAACATTCAGAGACCATTCAGCACTGTTAGTTATTCTCACAACATGCTACCTTCACCTCTGTCCAGTTCCAAACATTTAAGTTCACCCTAGTTGAACATTCTGCTCATAATAAGCAACCACTCCCCATTCTTTAGCCTTGTTCTATATCCTTGCAACTTATATTTAATTGTCTATTAGTTTACATATTATAATTAATTCATATCAGTGAGACCTTGCAATATTTGTCCTTATGTGTCTGTCTTACTTCATTCAATATAGTGCCCTAAAGGTTTCTTCATCAACCCATTTTTTAAGATGATTTTGTTCACACACCATTATGTTCCATCCTAAATAAACAATCAATGGTTCCTTGTGTAGTCACGTATTTATGTATTCACTACCATCCACTATCTACATAAGGACATCTCTGTTTCTTCCACAAAGAAGGAGAAAGAGTTAAAGAAGGTAGAGAGATAAAAGAAAAAGAAAAAAGAGGGAGAAATGTAAAAACATGACAGCTAGGAAGCAACAAAAGGAAAGGTAGCGTTAAACTAAAGCAGAATAACAAGTCAGACAACATCACCAATGCCAAGAAGTCACAACCCCCCCTTATGTCTCCTTCTTATATTCATTTAGCTTTGCTATATTGCCTTTGATACATTAAAGGAAGCATAATGCAATGTTTCTGTTAATTATAGTCTCTAGTTTTCACTGATTGTATTCCTCTTTCAACAAAACTCACATTCATCTATGTTCAGTGTACTTATGTTGCAGTGCTATTATTACCCAAAAATTGTGTTACAAACATCTCACTCCTCTGTTTTCTGATCTGTCTGTAGTGCTCCCTTTAGTCTTTCCTGTAGCACAGGTATCTCATTTGCAAAGTCTGTCATTTTCTGTCACAGAATATTTTAAGATCTCCCTCATATTTGAAGGACAGTTTTGCCAGATATAGGATTCTTGGTTGAAGGTTTTTCTCTTCAGTTTCTTAAATACATCACCCCATTTCCTTCATACCTCCATGGTTTCTATTGAGAAATCTGCACATAGTCTTATCATGCTTCCTTTGTATGTTATGGATCGCTTTTCTCTCGCTGCATTCAGGATTATCTCTTTATCTTTGATGTTTGATAATCTGATTAGTAAGTGTCTTGGCATAGACCTATTCAGATCTGTTCTGTTTGGGGTATGCTGCACTTCTTGGATCTGTAATTTTACGTCTTTCATAAGAGACAGGAAATCGTCATTGATTATTTCTTCTATTATTGCTTCTGCCCCTTTTCCCTTCTCTTCTCCTGGGAAACCTATGACATGTACATTCCTGTTTTTCATTTTGTCCTGAAGTTCCTGGAGATGCTGCTCATATTTTACCATTCTTTTCTCTATCTGTTCTTTTGTGTGTAGGATTTCAGGTGTCTTGTTCTCCAGTTCCTGAGTGTTTTCTTCTGCCTCTTGAGATCTGCTGTTGTATGTCTCCATTGTGTCTTTCATCTCTTGTGTTGTGTCTTTCATTTACATTGATTCTACCAGTTTTTTTTTTTTTTTGAACTTTCAATTTCTACCTTCTGCACATGCAATGTTTTCATTATACACTTCATCTCTTTTACCATATCTTCTGTATGCTTTTTGAATTGATTTAGCATTAGTTGTTTCAATTCCTTTACCTCAGTTGAAGTGTAAGTTTGTTCCTTTGGGCCATAACTTTGTTTTTCTTAGTGTAGGTTGTAGTTCCCTGTTGTTCAGGTGTCTGGTTTCTTTGGTTACCCCAATCAGGTTTTTCCAGACCAGAACGGGCTCAGATCTCAGCAGGAGGCAATGGTATCTGGTTTCCCTGAGGGTGTGTCTTAGAGGATTGGCACACCCTGTGTAGCCTCAAGCCACTGTGCTTTTCTGCCCAGCAGTTGGCACCTATCAGCCTGTCACTGATAGGTGCCAACACTGGTGTAAGGAGGTGTGGCCTATGGCTTTTTTCCCCCAGACTCTGGGGTCTGGTTCTGAATGGAAGGTGGGTAGTAGAGCTTGACACCACCTTCTTCCTCTTAGGGAAGATACACCTTCTAGGTAGAGGTCATTTGCATTTGAACAGTCTCTCTGACTCTGCTATCTCTACCCTTTTCTGGATCAGAGTGCTGGGAATTCAAAGTGGCTGAGGCTTTCTCCACTGAGCTGAAAAAGGGACAGAAAGCCCCTCTTCAGGGCCAGTGAGGCCCCCCTCCATTTCACCCATTGGCCAGAGACAGCTCCTGGTCCTCTGGGCTCCCCCTCCCTCCAGAGAGGTCCTCCAGCTCTCCAAGATCAGTCATCACCAAAAGCCTCTGTTTGCTTCTTGGGGATTCATAGCTTATATTGAGCAGTCCATGTTTGTTAATTAAAACCTGAGTTGGAGCTGGGCTGAGGTATATTCACTTTTTCAGAGGGTGCTGCTCTCTATCACAGTGAGGCTTTGCAGTTTCGGCTGCAGGGGGAGGGGCTCTCCACTTGTATCCACAGTTTTACTTACAGATTTTATGCTGCAATCTCGGGCATTTCTCCCAGTCCAGGCTGGTGTATCATGGGTGGACAATCATGATTGTCCCCCAGCAGTTATTCCAGATTATTTACTAGTTGTTCCTGGTTGTTTATTAGCTGTTCCAGGAGAACTATCTTCCACTCCTCTGTATTCCACCATCTTCTTCCATCTCCTGTGAGTATTTTTAATAAAGTTTTCTTGTCTATATTACTTTTTATTTCCCACATACATTGATATTGCATATATACTATATTTTCTCCACTAACTCTTCTGTGAAAATATGTGCCAGTTTAACAAAGCTAAATTTGCATTTTTCTGAAATCAAAAGTCTGAGTCTAAGAAAATTTATGATTCTTTAAGTTCTAATATCACTTAAAGAATACCTACTATGTGCCATTTACATATTATGATAAGCACCAAGGACCAAATAATGAATAAACTCTATTACTTGCCCTCATTCTTAGTCTAATGACAGTGACCTCTGTCTTTTGAGTCTGTACTCAGCTCATTATTCTCAGCAGATTAATTTACTCAGAGGAGAATCCCATATGTGTTCCACTCATGAACTTTTTGGCTTAGAAACTTGTATTAACAATCACTTTCCTTCCATCATTCTTCCTATCTATCTGTCATCTATCTATCTCTTCCATCTATCTCTATCTATCTATCTTTATGTCTACCTATGATATTTGTATTTGTGTATTCCTCTCATGAACATTTATATATTAAATTGAGTTATATTCTCTGGGAAATGCAAATAATGAGAATAAATGATTCTGATTTCAAACAATTTATAGTTTGGTTTTGGAGACAAGATGTGTAATTAATAACAGTAATCAAAGCTAAAAAGTTACTGGTGATATAAAAGAAATTAAAATAAATTGACTTGAGACCATAGAGATGGGATAACTTTCTTTGAGTAGTTCAATAAAAGTTGGATTTGAGCAAATGTGAGTATTCAAATGGGTTCTTAAAGAGTAGGTAAAATGTATGCAAGTGAAAAAAGCTGGGTGTCATTAACATACCTAATTCTTTTTAATTTTCAATTGTATCTTTTATATAGCAAATATCTAAATATAAATTTTGCAATATGTATACTTTTTAAACTAGTTCCCGTGTGTTATGGGTATGATGCTTATACAGACACAGAAGATAGTCAATTTTCTTTAGTTTATCAATACAGATTTTGAATCTGCAGTCATTGGACAGAACTGTTTATCATTCCTTAACTACATTCAATTTCAATTTTTTATAAAAATGAAATCCATTTAATTCACTCAGATAAAGTATTAGGATAATGCTCAGTGAAATGTAGCAGTGAGAGATGTTTTGAATGCTTAAATCTTGGAAACCACTTGTTGGAGATTGAAATGTATACCCCACAAAATGACATGTTCAAGTCCAAGCATCCTCATCCTGTGGATATGGACTCATTTGTGGATAGAATCATTAAGGGTTCTATTTATATATGACCAAAATGAATCAGTGTAGGACTTAATCCATATGACTGGAGTTATCATAAACAAAGAAATTAGAACACAGTGGTAGAAACCAGAGGAAAAACCACAAAAGGAGAGATCACCATTTGATGGAGTCGAAGATGCTTGTAAGAAGACAAGGAACCAAAAGAATTGCCAGCAAACCATCTCCAGAACATTATAAACTCTGGAGGATAGCATGGCTGAGTAATACCTTAGTGTTGGACTTTTAGCCACCAAAACTATAAAACCATAAATTGCTGTTGTTTAAGCCAACCCATTGTGTGGTATTTGTCATAGCAGCTGCAGTAGCTTGGAGTTATGTAGCCCAGAAAATGATGTTTTTAACCTTAGTATATTCTTGTAGATGTGAACCCATTAGATTTGGGTGAAATTGGACTTTTTTATTCCTTTTCTCTACTGCATCACATTATTCTCCCCCCTTCCATCTGAGGTTAAGCTATTGTAAAAGGGGACTGTTCATAATTTATCCCATGATATTCTGCTAACTTTATTAAAACCCACTTTATTTAAAACTTTTGATGAGGTTACTTCAGTTAAAGTGTGGCCCACATGAATCAGGATAGCTCTTAATCCTATTACTGAAGGCCTGATTGGGAGCAGACAGAAGCTGAAAGTCAAACAAGCTGGAAGAGAAGCCAGGAGAGGCTGTGATGGGCATTGCCATGTGAGAGAAGATCCAAGGACCAAGGGACCTGGCAGGCAGTCCCAGAATGCCACAGTTTTAAAAATGAAAACATTGCCTTATGGACTCCTTAATTTGGATTTCTCCTAGCTTCAAAACCGTAAGCCAGTAAATTCCCATTGTTAAGCCAGCCTATTTTATGGTCTTTGTTTTAGCAGCCAGGAAACTGAAACAGCAGCCCTGGTAAACTAAGACATCCCACTTTATTGGACATGGAAAAACTTCTAATTCTAGACTACTTAACATTAGAGCATCCAAGGTAGTGGGTTTTAAATAAAGTTAGCAGAATATCATGGGATAAATTATAAACAGTCCCCTTTTACAAGAATTATGCGATGCAGTAGAGAAAAGGAATAAAAAGTCCAGTTTTACCCAAATCTAGTTATGCTAATGATGTCATTTTCTCAGAAATGTTGGGTTCTCATTTATCAAATACTTGCCTTTTCTATTTCCCATAGTTTTGAGATAATTAGAAAAGAGAATATATTTTAGATTTAGACATATGTATGTTTTGAATTTATTATTTCAATTTCACCAGGTACTGCATTGCACACCAGCAATGATTTGAAAGACTTCCTTCAGAAGAGAAAAATACATGGAAAATAAGGCATTTGTTGTCATTCATTTTTTTCTAATGTTATCTATAATGACTAAATTTGGTGGAAATTGAATTACTCTTCTACAACAAAAATCAATAGTAACTGTCTTCATTTTGGAATTGAGAGGTTTCTAAAGATATGTGGAACAGAAGTGCTTGTCAATTTTTATTTTATTTTATTTTATTTTATTTTATTTTATTTTATTTATTTATTTTTTAGAATGATGTATGTTGAAAGAAATGACACTGTGTGGGAAATGGTCATTCTACTAGTATCGCAATTTCCTTCACCTTTTATTTTTAGAAAATAATTGAAGTCACTTTTCCTTATAACCAATCCTCTTTCAGAGTGGGGATTAAAATATTATCCCACTGTTCACCTGCATGAAAGAATTTGTCATGCACATTTATAGCAAATGCCTGAAAAGAAAGGGAATATTTCAGAATCACAGAGGGTCCCATACTCTGCAGAAAACCATGAACTTTTACATTATGTGTGAAATTCTCATTTCCATAAAAAATAACTGGAAAGGATGGTATATTAGACAATAGTAACAGGAATAGACAATAGGATATCATGCTACTTGAAGAAAATTCAAATTAATCAACCAGTATAACAAATAAAACTATTTTAAATTAATATGCAAAAATATGTTAATTCTTGTCATTTGAAAAATGTTTAATATATCAAGTCTCTGTAAAATATAAAGACCTAGTGTCCTGAAACAGGATACATGGAACTAGAGGCATTAGTTTTTTTGTTTGTTTTAAGGACCAAACTTTAATATTTTGAGGGATCCCCAAATGAATTACTGGTGGGTTTTCAGGGTTTCCATTCATGTTACCACAGTGAAAATCAAGAATTCTGAAAGTTAAAGCAAGTTACCATGTTGGAAATATAAAAACAATGGATTAAATCATATTACTAAGAGCAAACAAGCACAAGAGCACAAAACAAGCTCTTGAAAGAATCTGAAGCTGCAGGCTGATTGTCCTCATCCTCATCCTGTGATGCCTGAATATCTGACCCCTTTCCATAAACACTTATTATTTTTCAATCCATCTAGCTCTTCCATAGAAAGCTGCTATACATCGTTTTCATTTATGAAAGTAGCTAGCAAGTCACATCTTTACTTATGATACTGACAACCAAGGGTATCTTGAAAGCAGTTGCCCTCCCACCATTTTCCTTCCCCACTGCCTCATCATTCATTATACAGTGTTGTGAAAAGAGTTGCCCTTCTCAGAAGGTGGACACTATCTATTTAGCAGTTTGCTAATATACAATTGTGAGGATGTAATAAGGGAGGATATTTTCTTCTGTTAGCACCTATTTGAATGTGCACACCCTGGTAGATGGGAGTTCTTATGTCTAGTTTCAAAATATGTTCTCATATGAGGATTACCTTCTTATCTTTTCTTAACTCTGGTCTTTAAGTTCTGCTCATTCAGGCAGCTCCATTCTTGCAGAGCAATGGCAGGACGTATTTAAATTCCGGTGGAAAACAATAAAAAGAAATCACCAGTGACTAACTACTGGGAAACTACTTTCTCAATATTCCTCCATGTTTGTCTTTGTATTCTAAAGATGATAATATCTTGTGTATTTGTGTGGCTGAAAACTTGAAAATGAAGTTTAAGATATATGTATATAAAGTATATGCCATATTGGTGCAATAATGGTAATTAAGATATAGAAAAAGAAAAAATAAACATAAAAAGGCACTAAAAAGGAAGCAAATTGGATGTGTTTTTCTCATGGGATAAAAAAAGTATGCTTTGTACTATGAATTGTAGTGAAGAAATGGAGGAGGCACACTGCCAGAAGGCTCTGCAGACCTAGACTGAGGCAAGAGTTGGATCCTCTGGTGGAGAATCTTTATAGAGATGTGTGCCTACTTCTATCAATGTGGTTCAGCTAAAGGATATTCAAGAACTATTTTGGATTTTCTGGATTCCGTGCTTTTCCAGTACAGGAATCCTAAGCCTTGATCAGCCCTTGCAGATCTAAAACCATGGCCATGGATCAATGACATTCAGGGATGTGGCCATAGACTTCTCTTAGCAGGAAGGGAAATGTCTCAGTGCTGTTCAGAAATCCTTGTAACAAGATGTGATGATGGAGAACTATGGTAACTTCATCTCACTAGGACATTTCATTAGTAAGCCATATGTAATTACCTTACTGGAGCAAGGAAAAGAACCCTGGATGGTTAGGAGGGAAGAAACAAAAAGATGGTGTACAGATTTGGATTTAAGATATGAAATAATCAGCTATGAAAAAAATGCACATTTATAGAAAACCACCTTTTAGTCTAAATCAGAGAATTCATAATAGAGAGAAACCATATGAATGTAAAGAACATGGAAAGACCTTTAGTCTTCATACAGACCTTGAAGTGCATCAGAGAATTCATACTGGTAAGAAACCCCATGAATGTAAAGAATGTGGGAAGTCCTTTCATCGTTCATGTAACCTTTGGCAACATCAGAGAATTCATGCTGGTGAAAAACCCTATAAATATGGAGTGTGGGAAGGCCTGTACTTGTGCCTGACACCTTTTTCAAAAAGAAAGAGTTCATACTGGTGAGAAACCAGTATGTCATGAATATGGAAAGGCCTTCAGTCAAGGTGGAGGACTTAGAAAACATCAGAGAGTTTTTACTGGTGAGAAACCCTATGAGTGCAAGACATATGGGAAGGCCTTCAGTCAAGCCTCTCAACTTATGTGACATGACAGAATTCATATTCGTGAAAAACCCTATGAATGCAAGGAATGTGGGATGACCTTTAGTCATGGTAAAGCTCTTAGAGTACATCATAGAATTCTTACTGTTGAGAAACCTATAAATGCAAAATATGTGGGAAGGCCTTTAGTTTTACCTGAAGTCTTGTTCAACATAAAAGAATTCATACTGGGGAGCAACCCTATGAATATGAGGAATGTGGAATGACCTTTAGTCATGGCTATCAACTCATTCCACATCAGAGAATGCATATTGGTGTGAAACTCTATAAATGTAATGAATGTGGAAAGGCATTTAGTTGTTCCTCAACACTTGTTGAACATGAGAGAATTCTTACTGGTGAGAAACCATATAGATGTAAAGAATGTGGAAAAGTCTTTAATAGTGCTTCAAACCTTGTTAGACATAACAGAATTCATATGGGAGAGAAACCCTATGTATGTAAGGAATGTTGGAAGACGTTTAGTCATGCTGATAGCCTTAGAAATCATCATAGAATTCATACTGGTGAGAAATCCCATGAACCTAAAGAGTGTGGAAAGGCTTTTCATAGTGGCTATCAGACTTCATACTGGTGAAAGACCCTATAAGTGTAAGGAATGTACAAAGACCTTTAGTGTGCATGCAGGACTTATTCACCATCAGAGTATCCATAGTGGTGAGAAACCTTTGAATGTAACAAATGTGGGAAGTTCTTTAGGCTTAGTTCAGGTCTCAGTGAACATTGGTGAATTCATACTGGTGAGAAACCTCATGAATGTAAGGACTGTGGAAAGGCAGATCGACAATGTACAGCAAATCAATAGAATTATACCTCCAAGAAACAATTGGAATGAAAAGAATGTGGAAGGACATTTAGATATAGTTCAGTTACTACAAATCATTAAATAATTTACCCTGTGTAAAGCACTAAAAATTTAAATAATGTTTGAAGTTTTTTAGTTGTGACCCAAATTTTCAGAGAACATTTTTACATACCTTGGAGAATTTTAATGTATTTTATATAACATAAGCCTCTCCGGACATTTCTCTATAAGGATTGTCAAATAGTCTTATTAGAGGAAAATTCAAAGAATGTGGAAATCCCTTTCTTCTTTATACTTTGTGTATAAAAGCCTTCCATCACTAATTAGCTGTTGCTAAACTTGAGAAAATCCATACCACAGAGAGCCCCTGTTAATCTAAAAAAATTGAGAAAACCATTAGCCATGATACATACCTTAACATTCATGGTTGCCATTCCACTCTTTTTCAACTTAAGTGACATTGGAACACCGTGTGTCCCAATTGGGACATATGTGAAATTTATCCCTTCTGGGAATAATTTGTATATGGTGAGAACAGCACATACATTATTTTCTATTGTCAGAATATAGAAAACTTAGAAACTATCTCACACATAGTCTATGTTCAATAACTTATTAATCATTATTTTAAATAATACCATTATTTGTGTTACTATTATCGAATTATTTTGAGGTAAAGTCCTATGGCTGTAATGAATTTAGATAAGCTTCATGTAACTACTTGTTCTTTTTCAACTTTTTAAATAATTCTTTTCTGCCTTCTCACCTCCATCATTTCTACTGAGAAACCTGTTCATAGTCTTTTTAAGCTTCCCTTGTATGTGATGGATTGCTTTTCTCTTGCTGCTTTCAGAATTCTCTCTTTGTCTTTGACATTTGATAATCTGATTTTTAAGTGTCTTGGCATAGGTCTATTTGGATCTATTCTCTTTGGTGTATGCTGCACTTCTTCAGTCTGTAATTTTATGCCTCTCATAACAGATGGGAAATTTTAATTGATTATTTCCCCCGCTATTGTTTCTGCCCCCTTTCCCTTCTCTTCTCCTTCTGGACACCCATGACTCATATATTCATGCACTACAAGTTGTCATTCAATTCCCTGTGACACTGCTCATATTTTTCCATTCTTTTCCCTATCTGTTCTTTTATGTGTAGGATTTCAGCTATCCTATCCTACAATTCCTGATTCCTTCCTTCTGCCTATTCAAATCTGCTGTTGTATGTCTCCAGTGTGTTTTCCATCTCTTGTATTGTGTCTTTCCTTCCCATAAGTTCTAACAATTATTTTTCAAGTTCTTCCTTATGTTCACCCAGTGTCTTCTTTATATACTTCATCTCTTTTGCCTTATCTTCCCTCAACTCATTGAGTTGATATTTGAATTCATTTAGTATATTTGTTTGAAGATCTTTAATTAGTTGTTTCAACTCCTGTATCTCATTTGAAGTGTAAGATTGTTTCTTTGTGCCGTATCTTCATTTTTTCCTAATGTGACTTGGAATTTTTTGTTGTCTATGCATCTGGTTTCCTTGATTTTCCTAGACAAGATGACCCCTGGTCTCAGGAGGGTGTAATCAGTATCGTATTTCCCTGAGGATGAGACCCATCAGGTTGTCATAGATTCCTGTGAGACCTCTAGACTCTGTGCTTTTCCAATTCTGTCCAGAAGGTGGTGCTTGTCTGCCCACAGCTCCCCACTGGTTTAAGGAGGTGTGATCCCTTTAATTGTCAGTGAACTGTGTCCTGGCCAGGGGCTGAGGGTGTCAGAAGCCAATCTTAAGTTGTTTCTGCCCTGCCCCAGGCACTGTGGTCTGTATTTTCTGAGGGAGGGCAGCCACTTGAGCTGGGCCCCACCCACCTTTTCTTAGGGAGATACATCCTTTAGGGAATTATCTCTTGCACTTAAATTCCTCCTTTGTCTCTCTGACTCTCTTAACTCCACACTTGCCTGAGTCAGAGCTGATAACTGAAAATGCCTAAGGTTTCTCTAATGAGCTATGTGGAATGGGAGGGGGAAAAAAAGGAAAAATAGAGGAAGCCCCTTTTCTGAGCCAGTCCCCAGCCCCCCCAGTTTTGCCAAACACCTGTTGTTGGTACCTAGTTCTCTGTGCCCCTTTTCCTGAGTCACAGCTATTTTCCAGTATTCTGAGCTCAGCCATCTCCAAAAGCCACTGTTTTTATTTATTCTTTATTCCATGAGCCCCAGCTCCTTTCTGTATGGAGTGACCTCAGGTTTCCTTTCCTGCTTGCTCCAGGTTTATCTGTGCTTGTAGATTATATTCATTAGTCCAAATTTATAAATTAAAACCACAACTTGAGCTTTGTTGACTTACTTTCCCTTGCTCCAGGTAGCCTGCTTCCTTTTTCCACAGTGAAGTTTACCATCTCAGCCTGCCATGCAGATGGGGGAGTGGTGCCAGCTCTGCAGTTTGGAGCTTTACTTACAGTTCTATGCTGTGATGTCAGTCTTTCCACCCATTCTAGACTGATGTATGATGTGTGTCCAGTCACAGATATCTCCCAGCAATTGTTTCAGAATATTTACTTGTTGTTCCTGGCTATTTACTAGTTTCTCTAGAGGACTAACTAAATTCCACACCTCTCTATGCCACCATCTTGCTCCACCTCTTGTCTTACATCTTTTGCACAGAGCACAGCTTTCTTAGTGGTTACACAAAATTCAAATCCACCACCTTGTAAGCATTAAGATTACCATTGTATAGGTTTGGAAAGTGAGGATCAGAGACCTTCAGATCTCTAGTCAGGCAGGACTTGGGGTCTGAAACCATACCCTTTCCTTTCACATCCCTGGCTGCCAATGGTTGGTTGTTCTTAAGCTAGTTTTAAAAGAAACAGTAAGTGTAAAGTCAAGCATCTGTTTCAAATGGGGAAGACCAATTAAATTTATGTTTGTTCTATTGCTATCCATAAACCATAAATTGCTTGAATCTATATATTGCATTCTCTAATCTCCTGCAAATCAGACATACTGATGTAACTCATGAATTTTCAATAAATGTTGAAAATCACAGAGAAAAACTAGGGTAAGTTTTTTGCCCCAATTTAAAACAAAGACATATGTAGTAGTTGAGAAGAAACTCCCTTGATGTCTTTTAATTTTATGACCTCTTTGGTATGATGGAAAATATGTGAGATATTTTCTGTTTCTTGTAATCTGGAAGAATAGATAGCCATCATTTGGTAAAATATTCTTTATAATATTGTATTAAAAATGTTCAGCATATAGCTGAGCAGTCAAGAAAGTAAGGAGAATCCTCTACATTGTGAAAGAAAGAGAATACTTTCTTTTTTTTAAAAGAGGAGCTAGCCAGCACTGGAGTAGGAGATGCCCTGAGGGCAAGTGCTAATCCCCTACTGCCTAGAACTTTGGTTTCTAGCAGCCAGGAGGAGGAGGCCAGGGACAAGGCCTGCATACC
Source organism: Choloepus didactylus (assembly GCF_015220235.1). NCBI lineage: Eukaryota > Metazoa > Chordata > Mammalia > Pilosa > Megalonychidae > Choloepus > Choloepus didactylus. The sequence continues at coordinate 180,006,367 of NC_051310.1, read as the reverse complement.
TCTTCACCCTTTTTTTGTACTGTAAATATATTATCTTATGATTTATTGTGGAAACAAACCTTTGGCCAGGCACTTGAAATGCCACATTTATCATATATAAATTTCATAAATACTTAAATCTGTTTTAAGTCTTTTTATTTAATTCCTCTCTTTGCCCATTAATTCAGTGACTGTACCATACTCAATTAATATATCACTTTAATATGTATTTTAATGTCTATTACAGTAAGTATGCCTTTGATCAATAATTTGAAAACTATTTTGATTGATTTTTTCAGACACTTCATAATCATTTTCTAATGCTTCACTAAATAACATTGTGTTTGATTGAATTGTAAGAAAGATCAATTTTCAACATGCAGGCTTGTCCACAAAAATGAAAATGTTTATCAGTTATTCATATTTATTTGTTTTATAACACTCAACAGAATCTTGAATTTTTTTCTAATATAGGCTCTACATATGTCTTATTAAGGACATTCCAGTTATAATTCGAATCTTCATAGACCCTCTGAGTATTTATCAGCATCGTGGGAGCACTGCAGAATGACTGCTAGGAGATTGTTGCTATCATGAAAGCACTGAATTATCATAATACAAATTTGCCCAGCAGCTGAGGTTTATGGTGATGGTAACTTACCTATTTTATACAACTAGAAAACTATCCTTTCTTGAAAGAAAAGTTCTTATCTCTACATTTATTAAGTTTATTAATATTTTGTTCATCACAAAACTTGCTAAGTGGAAAATATTCGTGTGACAAGAAAAAAGAAAGGAGGTATTTATTTCTGTTTTCAGAGTGAAGCACATGGCAGATTAATGATAGAATTCAGATAATGAGTGTTCACTGCTAAATTTGTATAATATAAGCCAAAAGGTGTCTTCTCTCTCTAGCATTTAAAGACCATAATGTCAGTAAACATTTTGTACAATCTGCTTTGAATGGTCAGATAATACTTACATGTGTATATGTGTTGGTGATGTGATGGATATGTAACTAATAATTTCTTCAACAGTGCTTTCATTGTCAGCTGCCCACATTGCTTAATGGCACTTCGAACTTCCCTGTATTCACTGAGTTTTATTTTTTTAAAAAAACAGCCTTTCACATACTGTTTGATGTGTCTGTTGATCTCCCAGCCACAAATGTCTTTGCTGCATTGTGCTCAGGAAGTGTTTCAATAAGTCCTTGAGTCACTATATAATGCTTACCAAAAGCATAATTGTTCTCTTTGCATTCAGTTGACAATTGCTTTCACAGTGAGGGTATTGATTCATTTTACATAACTAGCTCTGCAATGTGGAACTGCAAATTTCCTAAGAACTCAAATATGCCAGTAGTGAAAATATTACTCTTTCATTAATTCAACAAATCACTATTATTCAGTGTGAATTTGTGTTTTCAGGATATGAACTAATATAGAAGACGGACCTTCAGAGAGACAAGGAGACATGCAAGAAAAATTAAAAGACCATGTAACAACAAAGTATAGTATTAGTGAAAAGTGTTGTAATTTATAACTGAGAGGAAAGAGTAGTCATTGTGAAGTAAAATATTAAGAAAGGAAGTGAGATTTAGGATTGATTTAGAAAGACCATATTGTCAGGTCTTGATTCATTCCTGATTCCATTAGAGCTGTTTATAATGGAACAGACATTCTGAACACCCATTAGGTTTGGCAATGTCCTATTACCAGAGTAAACTGCTAGACACTTCCAGTGTACAGGGAAGCACAAGAATGTGGTTTAGGGGACATTAAAGAGAAGTTTTCATTGAAACAACAGATATTGAATTTAGAAAGTCAATTTAAGAGACAGTAATTATGACTTTCCAACTGAAATTACTTAAATGATATGAAAATTTTTGCCTAAAACTTGTGTAAGACAGGAGAAAGGGCAAGCCATGATTTTGACCTGGCTACATCCCCAGAAATATCTTGGTTTGATTCTCCTCCATATGTTTGCATCAAAGTTATTTTCATAATGACATGGTTGTTGTAGTTCCAGGGTAACAGCTATACTTCATATCAAGAAACAGTCTTTGTGATGAGCCTTTCTCTTTAGAGAAATTAAACATTTCCTGGAAGCTCAGAGCAAACTAATCACCATGTTTCATTTTTACAAATTTATTAAACTGCCCATTCCTGAACTAGTCATTAGCAAAGCAATCCACTTAGATTAATGAGGGTTAATCTAAGTGGGAGTGGTCAGCTTTCCGAGAAGCATGATTTCCCATGGATGAAGGATGGAATTTAGAAACAAATCACAGTTCTTTTGGGGAATCTTTAAGTAAGAGTGGTTGTTTGATGGGTGTCCAGAGATTTTCATTATTTTGTTAGAAATCTATTGTGAAATTATTTAGTCTTGGAATGAAGGATTGGTAGTATTTTTAAAACATTTATAGGTGTATTATACCTTCATATTTTCTTCATTGTTAATTCTTATACATTATATTTTTTAAATCCATCAATTATATACAGGTATTATGCTTCCCATATTGTTGGGAGAATTTATATCTTCCCATGTGAATTCTTTTCTTTCTTTCAGGTCTCAGTATCTGAGAAGGTTGTGTTAAAAATCTAACAAAAATGTTTTTATTTATCTGTATTTTCAGCATTTTATCAACTAATGCTCAATATAATTTAAGGTTTTAGTGATAGCCGTGTATATTTTTTAAGTTGTTATCTACTTCTATTGTTATTTTTTTACAATATGTATTCCCCCTCCTTTGTCTTGAATTCCATTTCATCCCATATGAAATTGCTGCCCTAGGTTTTTTTTTTTATTTATGTTTAACTAGTAAAACATTGTCTATTATTTCTTTGTAAGTTTCTATGTCTTTTTGTATTAATTGTGTCTCCTGTAAACACATTATTATATTTGGTTATTCTATCAGTTCTGATGGTCAGGGTCTACATTGGTCAGTTTAATTCGTCTAATGCCATACTTTTTAATTAAGACTTACTTCTGGTATCATCTGTCATATTTCCCACTAATGGCTCATGATTTCCATTTCTTTTTATTATCTCTCTTTTATCTGCTTTTCAGTGGATAGAGTAAGTTTACTTTGAGTGTAAAATCTATTTTTGGCCTTTACTGAAAATTATACTTATATTAATGCACCTTTAGTAATTTCATGAAATTAATCTCACACATACATATTAAAAGACAATCACTAGCCAGAGACATCATAAGGAAAAAAAAAAAAAACCTGTAAACCAATATCTTTTATGAATATAGGCAAGGAAACCAAGCAATGTAGAAAGGGATTATACACTGTGACCGAGTGGAATTTATTTCAATAACTCAACATTGGTAAAACATATTATAAGCAATTAATGTAATAAAACATTACAGAACAAAAGACAAAAACACATGATCATTCAACATGGCTTCATGATAAAAACACTCAACAAACTAGTAGTAGAAAGAAGCTTCCTTAACCTGGTAAAGGGTGTCTATGAATAACCCACAGCTAAAATTCTTAATGGTTAAAGACCAAATGTTTTCTCCTTAAGCTTAGGAACAAGACAACCATGTTCACTCTCACCACTTCCAGTCAACATTGTATTGGAAGTGATAGGAAAAATAAATAAAAGGCATCCAAATTAGAAAGGAATCTATGCAGCTACCTGTATTTGCAGATGAAATGATCTTGTGTACAGACAGCCCTAAAAATCCACTAAGTGATAATGAGAAACTAATAAATGAGTTCAACACATTTTCAGAATACAAATCATTGTACATAAATCAATATACACAAATCAAATGTGGATTCACTTGCAATGAACAATTAAAAATGGGAGTCAGAAAACAAAGCCTTTTACAATAGCATCAAAAATAATAAAATACTTCAGAATAAATTTAACAAAAGTAGTTGTATCTTATACATTGAAAACTACACAACATTTTTGAGAAAAGCTAAAGATGGCCTAAATAAATGGAAAGACATTCCATATTCATGGATTGGACAACTTAATAACATTAAGGAGACAATTCTTCCCAAATTGAACTACATATTCAATGCAATATTGTTCAAGTTTTCATCAGTTTTCTTTACAGAAATTGATAAGCTGTCCTAAAATTCATATGGCAATTCAAAGGGTACAGAACAATGAAAACAATCTTCAATAAAAATTGAGCAGAATTAAAGGGCTCATACTTCCTGATTCAAAAACTTACTACAAAGCTACAGTAATTAAGATAGTGTGGTAGTGCATAAAGGTAGACATGTAGATAAACGTATAGAATTGAGAATCCAGAAATGAGCTCTCACTTTATGATCAATTGGTTTTTAACAAAGCTGAGAAGACAATTCAGTGATGAAAAAACAGTCTTTTTAGTAAATGGTGCTGGGACAACTGGATAATCATATGCCAGAGAATGAAGTAGGGGACCAATCTCAAACTATACACACAAAGAAATGAAGCAGAAGGCATTAAAACCTAAATCTAAGAGCTAAAGTGATAAAAATCTTGGACTAAAACAAAATGCAAATTCATTTGTGACCTTTGATTAAACAGTGGTTTCTTAGATAGGCCACCCAAAGCACAAGCAATAAAAGGAAAAATAGATAAATTGAACATCATCAAAATTAAAATATTTTGTGCTTCAAATGTCATCATCAAGAAAGTGAAATGACAACCCACAAAATCTTTGCAAACTATGTATCTGATTAGGAGCTTGTATCTAGACTATCTAGAGAGAAATATCATAATTCAATAATAAAATGACAACACAGATATACAAATAGCTCAAAATTATTAGCTTGTGGGAAATGCAGCTCAAAATTTCAACAAGATACCACTTCACATCCACTTGGATGTCTGGCACTAATCAAAACACATATAATAATGAGTGTTGTCATGGTTGTGGAGAAATTGGAAACCTCATACACCAGTGTGAAATGTAAATGGTGCAGTCATTTTGGAAAAAAATCTGGAAATTCCTCAAAAGGTATAACATACAGTAACCATATGACCCAGCAGTAACACACCTAGGTATATATACAAAAGTAATGAAAATTTATGTCTACACAAAAGCTTTTGCACGAATGTTCATAACAGCATTATTCACAAAAGTCAAAAAGTGGAAGCAACCCAAATGCCCAATCATTGATTAATGAATAGATAAATTGTGGCATTTTTCAGCAATAACAGTAATGGAATACTGATTTTTGTTATAGCATGAATAAAACTTGAAAACATTATGCTAAGTGAAAGAAGCCAGTCACAAAAGGGCATAGATTATATGATTAAATTTATTTGAAATGTCCAAAAGAGGCACATCTATAAAGACAGAAAATAGATTAGCATGATTTAGGACTAGGAGGGTTAGAGGAAAATGGAGTGACTGCTGATAGTACAAGGTTTCTTTTTGGATGATTACAGTGTTGTAAAATTGAGAGTGGTGATAGATACACAATTCTGTGAATATACTAAAATCCATTGATTTGTACCAATTGAATGAGTGAACTGTACAGTATGTGAATTTTATCTCAATAAAGTTGTTATTAAAAAGGCAAATGCTTTAGTAGTCACTCATCATTTCTCACCCATTCCCATATTCAGATTATTGAGAATTTTTGTTTTTATGCTTATATTCTGTTTAGTATTTACCTTTGTAGGCAAAATAAAATTACTAAATTTTATGGTCACCATTTCTTCCATATGTATTTCAGCATTCTCTTGAATTTATTTCTCTTCTTTGTTAAGTACTTCTTCAATGAATATTTTCAAACTGTGTTTACATTGGCAGACCTCTGGTTCTTATATACCTTAGCATATTTTATTACCCCAGAAATTGAGTATATTTTTGCATGAACTTAAAATTCTTGGTTCCAATTTGTTTTATTATAATCCTCTAAAATATAACTCTAGTGTATTCCTGCAACCCATGCTGCCATTGAGAAGTAGAATGTCAATTTGATTTTTGTTCATTTGTAGGTGATCTGCTATTTTTCTGTGAATATTTTAGAGTTTCTTACCTGTTTTGATAAGTTAAATTTTCTCTGTATAGTTGTATATTTTTAGTTATCTATCCAATTTGGCTTCCTATGAAACTTTTGAACTCAAGTTGTTTCAATTTTTATTTCCAGGAAATGTATGCCAATTATTTCTTAACTTTTTCCTCCATATATATTTTCTTTTTTCTCCAAATTCAATTCATTTATTTGCTGTCATTTTAAACTTTATTTTCTGTATTTCTTCACCTTTACTTTACAGCTATGATCTTTCTTGCTACCTTTTGGGATAATTATTTAATCAATTTTCTAGTTCATTAATTTGGTGTGCAGTTATATTTCTCCTTATATTTATTTCATCTACCATGCTTGTCTTTCCTTGTTTGTCTAGTTTTTGCTTCGTATAAGGATAAAGTGTTTCATCTCTTTTATTATTTTTACTTTAAATTTTTATTCATCTATTTTAGCAGTTTGGCTTCATGTGGTGGATGTTGTTCATTATGCACACTTTCTTTAATACTGATTCTGTTTCTCAGCTGTATGATTATTTTGATTGTGTGCTCATAGAATATCAGCATATTTTTTCTAGTGATGTGTACAGGGAAAAAAGTAGTCCTAGGACAGGACCCAAATCAGGTGCATCAACGTAAGCTTAAGAAGAGGAAAAGGATGAACTTAAATCCATGAGACTCGAGCAACACTGCTGTCCATCCTACCTGGGGAAATTTTCTGGCCAGGGAGGAGACATTTTAAAAAATTGTATTCTACCAATATTTAATTTACTTCCTATGAAACCCTGGTAGTTTAGAGAAGGAGAGATAAGATTAATAGATGCCTAAAAATAGCTGATTTCCCAGCACCATTTTTTCAACCCTTCACTGCAATGATACAACACACTGATAATACCCTGCAGAGACTGCACAGCCTGGGCCCATGCCGCCTGTTTTTGTGATAATGGTGTAGACAGTGAGATTTCTTGTATTTTTTATATGGAAGAATATAGACCCTATTCAACTCTGCAGATTATTCAGGATTTACTCTATCAAAGTTAGGCAGGAGTCTATGCAATTTCATCTTATTGTCAGGAACCAGAAGTCTTATGTTCTCTCATTCAATCATGTTACTCCTTGTTTTCTGTAACATTATGAGTTTTTAATACTTGTTAATAAATTGTGCCTTCAACTTCCAGTAATTTCTAATGGGATGGAAACCTGAATCATGTGGAAAGTATACAAGGCTTATCCAATTTCTGCAGATTTACCACTTGAAAGATTATTGTCAAATAATGCCTAAGAATTATTTTTCAGTAAATTGTAGCAAATTATAAAAGTTTTTGTGATGTGATGAAAATATGGTTGCACAACATTAATTTGCTGAAGTGTGAAGAATAACTTAGAAGCAGAGAAACAACTTAAAACACATGCAATATGAAGTGGAAGAGTTGTCCTGAGGTAATGTTAGCGGAAATAGAAAGGATAGTAATTTTATGCTAATTGCTTGAAGTTAAAAATGGCATGACTTGGGGCTGATTTTGTCATCTGAAATAGATCAATTCAAAAGTGCTATTGACATTTACAGAATGGAAAATGAGATGGGAAACTTTCAAAGAACAGATTGAGTATATTCCATCTGCTGTCCATCAGTAGCTATGATGTTCACAAAATTATAGAGACAAACTGTTCCATGATTTCATTGCTGATAATTACTTTCTCTACTTGGTGTGGGCTCATCAGCTCACCAAGGGTGGTTCTTTAAGTGTTTTTAGGGTCATGAGAGCTTTTTCATATCAGTACACACTAACAAATAGAAGAAAAACAACCATGATTCCTGACATGCTCTTCTGGAATGTATATAGTTAGTCCATGAGGGAGTTTGGTATTTACAGAGATGAATTTTTCATTGATTGCTAATCCAAGTGCTCAGTTTGAGGTATTGGGGAAAAAATCACAATATTCGAAAGTAGATTGAGATTCAAGTTTTGTTTCTCTATGTACTTCTCTATATCCTTGGAAAAGTTAGTTAATCTCTCTCAATCTCAGTGGGGATAAAAAAATGTGAGAAATATTCTATCTGTTTTCCTCTAATTTTAGTCTTTATTTCCAGAAATATATATTGAGTATATAGTTTGTGCTAAAAAAATCACTAATGTCAAGATAGGAAAAATCCTGCTCTGAAGAGGCTTAAAAGGAGTAGACAAGTTAACTAAAATCTATAAGCCAGTATAATATATTCTAAAAAATATGTATTAGAAGGTTAGTATAAGAATATAGGAAAGATCCCTAAATCATGATTCCTTATATGAAACACAAATTGTGAATAGCTGTAGAAAGTAGACCTAAAATAAACTCTAACTGAAGTAGACAGGTCATCCTGTTTCAGAATTGGCTGTCATATTAATGAATGACTCTTCTTCTGGCTCCGTCTCAGTCATTTACAACAACAGAGCTTTATTTCTCAGTAATGTTTATGCCCATGTGGGTGCTACAATTCAGGGCCTAGGTGCCAGGCAAATGCAACTGCCTTGGAGCAGAGGAAAAGAAACTGGAGCTGGCTCTTACTTAGCTCCTGCTCAAAAGTGATACATATCACACCTACACATTTATCAATATTCAGAGGGGACCACAGGCCAAGTCTGATTGCATTGGAGAGGGAAGTATGATTCTATAACAGAATTGGGCTTGGCAGAGAGATACAAAAAGATTTTGAACAACGGAGAACACAACAGAACATTTGACAGTTGCATATAATTTGGTAAACTTGGGAAACAATATAAATTTTTGTAGTGGTAGATGCATTTGGAAAAGTTGACATGGGCCAAACTATGAAAGGCTTTGCATGATATCCCAGGGAGTTTTATTGAAGGATTGTAAATTGGTCAGATTTTCATGAAAAAAAAAATCAGTCTGGTAAAGAGAGACGAACTAGGGTCTCTAAAAGGCAGGAAGGCAAGGAGCAGGGGGTTCATGTTAGAAGCCACTACAGTAATTAATGGTGTTTTAAAATTGAATGGTGAAATAAGATCATGTAAGTGACATTGGAGAGGGAACAACAGTTTGGGTAAATAGGAGGTTACACTGATAAGAATTTGTGGCCAATTTGACAGCAGTGAAGAAGGGGAAAAAGTCTTTAATTACTTTCATATATTTGGCTTGGGCAATACTGTGAATGATGGTTATTCTCCATCAAGATAGAGGAACTAGAAAAGGTACAATATTTGAAAAGAGATGGGGGAGATAAGCACTCCCATTAATGATAAATTGAATATATGTAACCTAAGAGATGATGTTCAGTAGGCAGTTAGATATGTGTGTGTCAAGTTTACAATCCTAATTTGGAGAAAGGCATGAACTGCAGAAATATATTTAGGTTTCTCAACAGGTAAATGCTGTTTATACCCTAAATCTGATGAGTTCACTTATGGAGGAGAGGAATACACTGAAAGTGAGAAAGCAAGAAGAAGGAACAGAGGGAGGGAGGAAACAAGCAAAAATATCCAAAATTTCTCTAGACACAAAACTCTTGAGACCACAGATATGCATAATCTGAATGGAAGAAAATAAAATACTAACAGGACAGAAGACAGAGAAATAGAAGGTACTGGGAGACAGAGAAAGCAAAAAGGAGGGCGGTGTTTGATAAGACAGAAGTAAACAGAAATGCCAAGATACTTTTCAAATCACAGGGAAATAAAACTAATGACAGAAATGTTAATATTTGTTGAAAAGACTGTCATGTCCAAGTTCAGTGGCTTTGGGGGCCTTATCAAAGATCAGTCAGCCACTCCCAGGGGTGTAAATCTCCCTGGCAATGCAGAATATGACTCCCGGGGATGAATGTGGACCCGGCATCGTGGGACTGAGAGTATCTTCTTGACCAAAAGGGGGATGCAAAATGAGGCAAAATAGTTTCAGTGGCTGAGAGATTCCAAATAGAGTCGAGAGGTCACTCTGGTGGACATTCTTATGCACTATATAGATAACACCTCTTAGGTTTTAATGTATTGGAATAGCTAGAAGTAAATACCTGAAACTACCAAACTCCAACCCAGCAGTCTGGACTCCTGAAGACAATTATATAATAATGTAGGTTACAAGGGTTGACAGTGTGATTGTGAAGACCTTGTGGATCACACCCCCTTTATCTAGTGTATGGATGAGTAGAAAAATGGGGATAAAAACTAAAGGACAAATGGGGTGGGATGGGGGATGATTTGGGTGTTCTTTTTTCACTTTTATTTTTTATTCTTGTTCTGGTTCTTTCTGATGTAAGGAAAATGTTCAGAGATAGATTGTGGTGATGAACGCATAACTATGTTATCATACTGTGGACAGTGGATTGTATACCATGGATGATTGTATGGTGTGTGATGTATTTCAATAAAACTGAATTTAATAAAAAAAAAAAAAATAAGTCAGCCATAGATCTGGGGGTCTATCTCTAAATTCTCAATTTGATTCCATTGATCAATAGGTCTATCTTTGTGCCAGTACCATGCTGTTTTGACTACTGTGGCTTTATATTATAGCTTCAAAGTCAGGGAGTGTAAGTCTTCCCACTTTGTTTTTATTTTTTAGAGTGTTTTTAGCAATTTGAGGCATTTTCCCTTTCCAAATAAATTTGATAACTAGCTTTTCCAAGTATGCAAAGTAGGTTGTTGGAATTTTGATTGGGATTGCATTGACTCTGTAGATAAGTTTGGGTAGAATTGACATCTTAATGACATTTAGCCTTCCTATCCATGAACATGAAATATTTTTCCATCTTTTAAGGTCCCCTTCTATTTCTTTTAGTAGAGTTATGTAGTTTTCTTATAGATCTTTTACATCTTTGGTTAAGTTTATTCCTAGGTACTTGATTTTTTTTTTAGTTGCTATTGAAAATGGTATCTTTTTCTTCAGTGTCTCTTCACTTTGTTCATTTCTAGCATACAGAAACATGACTGACTGACGTGCATTAATCTTGTATCCCGCTACTTTGCTAAATTTGTTTATTAGCTCTAGTAGCTGTATTGTCAATTTCTCACGTTTTTCCAGATACTGCTTTTCTATTATGGTTTTCAGAACTCTTTCTTAGTCCTCTGTTTCTGACAGTTTAACAATATGTTATAGGTCATATTTTTCTTCAAGTTTATTTATTTATTTATTTATTTTGGTGTGCTCTGGGCTTCTTGGATGTGCATATTCACGTCTTTTGCTAAGTTTGTGAAGTTCTATATCATTATTCTTTGGATATTCCTTATGCCCCTTTCTCTTTTTCTTTTCCCTCTGTGACCCCCATAATGTGCATATTGGGATGCTTGATGGTATCCCACAGGTCTCTTAGGCTACTTTCACTTTTTATAACTCTTTATTCACTTTTTGTAATTATTTTTTTCTTTTTACTCCTCAGTCCATTTACTCATAAGTTAAATGGAATGATAATAATATCTACCAGGTAGGATTTTTATGAAGATCATGAGTTTTTAAGATATGAATTAATATTTATAAATTGTTTAGAATAGAGCTGTACTATAGTGTTATTCATAAAATAAGGAAAAGTAAAAAGACAGGGAGCATGTATTTTTCTGTTAACTACATAATTCCTTATGCAAATATTTTTAAATGCCAAGGCTGATTTTCAAAATGGCATTTTTAAGTAGTTCTGTTGCTGAGAGCAAATTCATGAGAAAAAGAAAAAGTAAGTATACATTTCTCTCAAAAATTTAGAAAAGAAGAAAAGAAGAGTGATAACTCTTTGGTCAAGTCACTATGAAAAGATTTCTCCTTTTATGAGAAGGCAGAAGACTTAGGTGAATGGTAGCAGTAGACAATTCTTGAGAGAGGGAGAGATTTAGAGGTTAAAACAATCCACTAAAATTTGGGAACTGTTTAATCCTAAAACGAATGAAAACCTCATTTTTAGTAAGGATGAGGGACACTTCTTTTTTGGTAGGAGCCAAGAAGGGGAAAGAACACACAGTATATAGAGAATATAGTAAGCATTTAATTCTGTAAAATGAATTGACAGAATTCCTACTTCAGGGTCTCTGTTTTTCTGAAAAGTAGGAGGTGAGATTTCTGATGGCTACAAGGAGGTCCTTGGGGACAGTTGTTAAAAAGTTTGACTTAACCATTGAGGCAAGGAAGAGGAGTAATGTAATAATTGCAAAACCTCAAAATCACTGTTTTGTAATTTTTTTCTAACAGAATAGTGGAACATAGGATTGGAGGAGTTAGCAAAGAGCAACTGATAAAACTTTTTATTGGTCTATTTGACTTAGGGATGGTATAGGGTGCTGGTCAGAATAGGGTTCTGGTATTACACCTCCTGGGTTCTGGCTCAATTTTTGGTCAAGGCATTTAATTTCTCTGAATTTCAGAAATAATGACAGTAAAATGGGTCCAATATTAGAACTTACCTCACAGAGTTGTTATGAGACAAAATAAATTAAAGGACCCAGAAAATATAACAAATATAGTTAACCATATAACAAATGCTAACACAATTACTACTAATACTATTCCTGCTATTGCATATTATAATCAAATTCTGAATCTATGTCTCAAGGTTATTCTTTTTTTAATAAACTAAGATTTATTTTTAATCTAGGTTTAGTAAACATGCAGAGCTTTTAAAAAGTAATTACCAAAGTTTAAAAATGTACATATGAACAAGTAATACTAATTTCAGGGCAGTGGTTTCTTTGGAAAATGAAAGAAAGGAAGAAGATTGAGGAAGTTAAAATGTATTTGTTACACTTCATATATTCAGTATATTTTTGCATCTGAAAATTTTACTTCTAGTAATTAAAGAAATTTGCTAATATTAATCATCATTTGGTCAGCATTTACTTTACAGCAAGCATTGAGCATGCATCCATTCATTATTCTTTATATCCTACATGTTGTTCTTTATAAATATTCTTCTCCTTCTTCTCAATACTTAATAGGAACATGTTTTTTAAAAGTAAGGGATTAAGTAAAATAAGAGAAATTTTATTATGTTGTTTTAACAGAATCTTTTTGAGCAAAAACTGCTGGACCCTGAGCTTTGAGCCACTTTGATCTGTGAGCAAAGTACTTGAAAACCTCCTTGGAAAATGAGAGCACACAGGGGCAGAGGACCTAGCCTACTGCTTGGATCTGAGGTTGTAATCACATCCAGAAGAATGGAATTGAGAACTGGTTAAAGGCTTGATAAACCTAGGTTATTGGAAAGAGAGAGAAGGTGCTAATTGACCCTTAAGAATATATACCTTTTCGTGAAATCAGATCACTTGTGAGAAAGACCAATCTGAATTAGGAAAAGCATAACAATACAACATTTATTGAATAAAAATCATTATAAGGTTTATTGAATGAGAAATAATTTTATTACCATCAGTATGGATGGAATTTTCCATTCTTTTGGCCACTAATGTTTCTCTAATGCCTTTTAAATGTCCATCTCACACCTTATACCAAAATTAACTCAAAGTGGATCAAAGACCTAAACATTAGCACCAAGACCATAAAACTCTTAGAAGAAAATGTAGGGCAATATCTTAAAGATCTTGTGAAAGGAGGTGGTTTCTTAGACCTCACACCCAAGGCACGAGCAACAAAAGAACGAATAGACAAATGGGATCTCCTCAAAATTAAACACTTTTGTACATCAAAGGACTTTGTCAGAAAAGTCAAAAGGCAACCTACACAATGGGAGATGATATTTGGAAACCACATATCAGATAAGGGTTTAATATCCCAAATATATAAAGGAATCCTGCATCTCAATAACAGAAAGACAAACAATCCAATTAAAAAATGGGCAAAAGACATGAACAGACATTTTTCTGAAGCGGAAATACAAATGGCTCAAAAGCATATGAAAAAATGCTCAACTTCACTGGCTATTAAGGAAATGCAAATCAAAACCACAATGAGATATCATCTCACACCTACCAGAATGGCCATTATCCAAAAAACAAAAAATGACAAGTGCTGGAGAGGATGTGGAGAAAGAGGCACACTTATTCATTGTTGGTAGGAATGTAGAATGGTGCAACCACTCTGGAAGACAGTATGGAGGTTCCTCAGGAAGCTAAATATAGATTTCCCATATGACCCAGCTATTCCAATGCAGGGTATATACTCAGAGGAACTGAAACTTAAGACACAAACAGACATTTGTAAACCAATGTTTATTGCAGCATTATTCACAATTGCCAAGAGATGGAAACAGCTCAAATGTCCATCAAAGGACGAATGGATAAACAAACTGTGGTATATACACATGATGGAATATTATGCAGCTGTAAGACAGAACAAAGACATGGATCATGTAATAATGAGGATGAACCTTGAAGACATTATGTTGAGTGAAGTTAGCCAGAAACAAAAGGACAGATTCTGTATGGTCTCACTAATATGAACAGACATTAATGAACAAACTTTGGGAGTTAAAAGCTGACAACACAGGCAACCAGGAGATAGAAAGAGGGCAGAGACCAGCCATTTGATGCTGAAGGACTACAGAATGCTTAGGATTGATTGCATAGATCCGGAAATAGATAGCATAATACTGTGTGATGGTAGCACGGTATTGTAAGTACACTGAACAAAGATGTCTGTGAGTAAAGCTGAAAGAGGTGGAATAGGAGAATGTATGACACCAGAGGTAAAGATAGAAGATAAAGACTGGGACTGTATAACGTGGCAAAAACTGGAGTGGCCAATGACTGTTACTAAATATACAAATATAAAAATGTTTTTGCATGTGGGAAAGCAAATGAATGTCAACCATGTAGAAATTTGAAAAAGGGATGGTATTCAGGAAAAAACATAATCAAAGCAAACTGGAGTCTATGGTCAACAGTAACATTGTAATATACCTCCATTAAATGTAACAAAGGCAATATGCCAATGCTAAATGTATATGAGAGGGGGATATAGGGGAGTAATATGGGATTCTTGGTAGTGGTGCTATTTGCTGTCCTTAGTAGTATATTGTATTGTATGACATGTTATTTTTCTTTTTATCGTTTTTTCTTATTGCTAAAAAGAAAAAACAAACAATTTTTCTTGTAGTAATCAGTATGTTCAAGTGCTGATTGCGGTGATAAATGTACAACTTTATGATGATACCATGAACAACTGATTGTACACTGTGGATAAATGTATGATATGTGAACATAACTCTATAAAATTGTAGGAAAATATATATATAGGAGCAAAAGTGTTGGAGAAAACATGGTGAGAGGGATGATGCCTCACCAATATGGACTAACTACAATGTGTAAACTCAGAATTGAAACTTAGAACATAGCCTAACGTGGACACAATAATTGTAATAGTCCCTAGATTGTAAGCTCTTACAGCAGTTAACTCTATCCCTGAATTGTAAGGCCTATCTCTAAACTTTGAGATGCTGATCCCCTAGCGTATAACCTGATTGGTCTCTGGAACAATGCGTATCTCTGAGACACCTGAAACTCAGAGCTAGAGCTCGGCAGATATGAATGTCAGTATTAGTGCATACAGCCACTGTCAAAAAAAAAAAAAAAAAAAAAAAGCTGAAAAAGAGCCCATACTTCAATTAGTGATATGAATGAAGCAGGTCTGGTTAAGACCAGGGCAAGCCAGGCCAAAGGGTAAAGGTTGAAACTGACTGTGTTTTAAAACTTCAACTTTCATATGAGACCAAGGGAATAGATATCTATCTGGTACAGGATCTAAATTTTCTAAACGGTACAACTCTACAGTCTATTTGTTCAAACACCACAATTGCATGGAACTTTGAATAGGAAGTGAGATACGGTAGGTTAGTATAGGCTAGAGTGAAATAATGACACTTCCTAGAGTAATTTGGGCAGATAATAAAAAATATATTTACAGCCTCCCCCTCCCCAGCCCCGAGGATCTGGGGGAAGGTGCGGATGTGTTGGACATCTCACTTGGACTGGTGTTGATGTTGTCACAAACATTGGGACTGGTGGTTTGATGTGCTGAGCCCTCGAGCATGGGACTTGCCCTTATGAAGCTCATTACCGGAAAGAAGAGTCTAAACTTGTATGTAATGGTGCCTAAGAGTCTCCCCGAGTACCTCTTTGTTGCTCAGATGTGGCCCTCTCTCTCTCTCTAACTGAGCCATCTCGACAGGTGAACTCGCTGCCCTCCCCCCTACGCAGGACCTGACTCCCAGGGATGTAAATCTCCCTGGCAACGCAGAGTATGACTCCCGGGGATGAATGTGGATCCGGCATCGTGGGACTGACAGTATCTCCTTGACCAAAAGGGGGATGCAAAATGAGACGAAATAGTTTGCAGTGGCTGAGAGATTCCAAATGGAGTCGAGAGGTCACTCTGGTGGACATTCTTATGCACTATATAGATAACACCTCTTAGGTTTTAATGTATTGGAATAGCTAGAAGTAAATACCTGAAACTACCAAACTCCAACCCAGCAGTCTGGACTCCTGAAGACAATTATATAATAAAGTAGATTACAAGGGGTGACAGTGTGATTGTGAACACCTTGAGGATCACACCCCCTTTATCTAGTGTATGGATGATTGGAGGAATGGGGATAAAAACTAAAGGACAAATGGGGTGGGATGGGGGATGATTTGGGTATTCTCTTCTCACTTTTATTTTTTATTCTTGTTCTGGTTCTTTCTGATGTAAGGAAAATATTCAGAGATAGATTGTGGTGATGAACGCATAACTATGTTATCATACTGTGGACAGTGGATTGTATATCATGGATGATTGGTGTGTGAATGTATTTCAATAAAACTGAATTTAATAAAAAAAAAACAGTTCAAAATATGTTTAGCACAATAGATCTCTGTTTTTTGTCTTCAATTCTGATGTACTTCTAACTAATTTAATGGTATATATCATTTTTTCTTACATGATTATTTTATTACCTATTTCCTTAGGAAGTCCTTTATAATTTTTTCCTTAATTTGGGCAAACAACAATAAAAATTGCAATTGAGTGAGTCCCTACAGTGTGCTAGAAGCTTTACTAGTTCTTTACCAACACTAAACTTCACAACAAACTTTCAAAATATTTGTTTTCATCACATTTCGTATATAAGGAAATGCAGGCACAGCTAACAAATAGTTTCTCTTTAAGCGGAAGAAAGAGACATTAATTCCAGATCTATTTCAAATTCAATTATTTTCCCACCATTTTTCATTGGTGGATATTTTTCATTCTGTAGAATAGTACAAATCAGTGGAGTTTATGTACTTGACATTTGACTCAAAAGCATATCTTTTCTGTAATTTTTCCTAAATTTTGCATCTAAACATAAGCTACACAATATCCCTTTCTCTAAGTATCTCATAGTTTGCAATTTTGCCAAATACTTTCAAAGTCTTCTTTTTTCCATTTGTTCCTCAAAACCACCCTTAAAGGAATACATGGCTAGTATAATTATCATAATTTTGTAAAGAAACTCAGAAATATGCACAGTCTGCCCAGTGTCACAGTTGGTATATGTTAAGTTATATATGTTAACTGAAACCAGAACTTTTGGTTTCAAGATCAATTAAATTTCCACACTATTTTCTAACAATGTGAATGAATTGTAACAAATGCTTGGAAGTTGGCAAATCCATTGCATTGATCTCATTGGACTGATCATCTTGTATCTGTGCTAATACTCTATGTATAATTCCTTCTACCTCTTAGATATCAAAAACGCCAGTGATTTATATTTACTTATTTAATGCTTATTTTTTTGAAATATGTAATTTCATACTTTTCAAGAAAAAGTAACTCAGATATACAGCAGATGGCCTTTGTTAAAATCTGATGCAAACTTGACAGAAAACAGCCTCAACATTACCTTTCTAAAGAAATACAAGTCCTAAAAGTCATATTTAGATTAAGAAAATATAGAAGTTCATCAATGGAGGTTTATATAAGTTCATATTATATAGAGCATAACTTTTCAGAAAAAAAAATAATTGCAATTTTGCTTTTCTTATCCAAGCCTCCTTTCCAAACTTCTTGATAGTACTTTTTCCTTTTTTTATTTCCACCCTCTTCCCACTCTAGGCACTTTGTGTTTCCTTTAGGATGCAAAGTTGATGCTATGCTTCCATTGACAACCAGAGTTGTAGTACATACAGAGGACAAGAAGTTTTTTTTTATCAAGAAGCAATATTTTGAAAATAATAAAAAAGTAGGAAAATAAAAGACTTTCTGTAAAGCAAGTCTCTTTATACAAAGATATTCTCTTACTCATTAAGGAGATAACATCATATCCATGGCAATAAAATATGTAATTGTAAAAATTGTCCCGTAGAGTGCAGATCACTTCTTATACCAAGCACTTTTTAGTGTAATAATTGCAGTAACATTTAAATGGAAATACAGTAATGATGCTATCACACTTGACTTGAGATTTAGGTTTCTTTAAATTATTCCTTGACATTACTTTATTCACTGGGCCATGACATTTAATTGTGAAGTTTTCATTTTGCTTAGATTAAAAATTCTTGAATTTTAAAATGTTACTTATTTTGTTCTAAGATAAAAGAATTGTGACCAAGGGGAAACATAGACTTGATAGCCATACATAAGTTTCAAAATAGTTTATTTTGAACTCTAGCATAGAAAAAAGTTTGAAAGCATAACTCTGTTCTGACTTAAGAAACTTATATTTAGCTGTACCCATAAGGAGATACATATATATATATATATACTTTAAATAATCCCACTATATCCAACTAAATATATACATTGAATTATACTGAAATAATTTTTTTGGAAAGTTTTTTTTTTAATAAAAATGGATGTTGGTCTCCTACACCAAATTATCTGAAATATTTTCTAGGTAGTCAATCACTTGCATGTAATTTTATTTATCTCATTTTTAATGAATATTTGAAATTTATGGAAATGTAAATTTTATGAGATTTGTTATAGAAATTGTCTCATGTACCCACTGTGGGGATTGGCAAGTCTGAATTCTGTACAGCAAGCTGCAAGCTCGGAGTTCTGATGAAGATTCCAATGAATTCCCCAGGAGAAGTTGGCTGGCTAAAATAGAGATAGAAATTCTTCTTTCTGACTGCTGAAATCATCGTTTCTCTATTTAAGGCCTTCAACTTGTGGATGAGACTTCTCTCATTGCTAAAGCCAATCTCCTTTGTTGATTGTAGATGTGATCAGACATAGATGCAGTCAACTGACTGACAATTTAAATCCATGAAACATCCTCACAGCAGTAATAAGGCCAGTGGTTGCTTGACCAAACAACTGGACACCATAATTGTCCAATTGAGATATGACTTATTCATCACATCTGTCAAGTGGTAAAAGTTGATAGAGGACCAAACAAACACACAAAGGCAGGACCATTAAGTACTCATACTATTCATGAATAAAGTTGGATTACCCTGTAATATAAAGAATAATATCCGGGTACACTGGTAGTTGAAGACAAATGGAATATGGCATAGGTAACAAAACTTTTAAATAGTAGAAGATATAAAAAGTTTGTGAACAATTACAGAAAAGAAGACTGTAGCAAATATTCATAGTTTTCCTTATTCTGTTATGTGTATAGTCGTACTCTTTAACCATTTCCCACTATTCCCTCGTTTGCCATTTTAAATAAAGAGTATTAGCCATGGTTACATGTATAATTGGTCTTTAGATTTCAGATTATCCAAGTGAGATTATGGCCATACCAGAAGTGGAATGACAACATCCAGAAATGGATACAAGTTATAGAGATATCTAGGGGATATATTGGTGAATGAGAACTAGGTGTCTTTCTTCTTTTGTGTAAGGGTAAGTGTACATTCATTTTTAAAGGAGTGATTACATCTTATTAGACAGAAGAATGACACTACAAGACTGTGGTTTGAAGTGAATGGATATGCATCAGAACCAGCCCAAGAAATGGACTGTGCCAGAAAGTCTGTTGGCATTTCAGCACTATTGTGTTCCATTCTAGGCCCTGTCCTGTAACACTGGAGCTGAGAGCTTCTGAGAAACTTAATTTCCAAGATTCCCTTACCAGCGTTTTTCCAGTTTAGGTCTTACTGACAAGAAGCATGTGGGTGAAATGAAGAATGTCAAAGATAGAGAGAAAGCATTCAAGTACAAAAAGTGGCAGTCAGGCAAATGAGTTTTGGCAGATGGCAGAAGAAAGGTTTAGCCAGCATCCCTAGATGATCTTTTGTGAATTACACATTTTCATGCAATAGACAGCTGGGATCATTGGTGGCAGCTCACAGTAATTCTCTCACCTTCTGATTTCTTGAACACTATCAACGCATCTCTGACCTTAATTCCTTCAGCCTTCTCAACAGTTTTTCTTGACTCTAGTTCACTATATGAAATCCCCTTCTGCTTAAAATTTCTGGATTTTTTGTTTTGTTTTGTTTTTCTGAAGAAAACTCATTAATACATACACTTAGAGAAAAATGTGAGTTTCAAAACTGGCAAATCTTGAAAGAAAGCCAGTGTTGGGCTTGAGGAAGTCTCTTTCCTTGCCCTGCTTGCTGTCCCCCCTACAATTTACTACCTCTATCAGGATTTGTTCCTTGGACACTGAAAGACTAGAAAATTCTATGCTGCTTTTAAAAAGCTTCAGGCCTGGTTCCCAAACCTTCTATATTGCTCATATTTTAACATTATCCTGTGGGGAAAGTCAACCGTACATTTTAAGCACTTGGATTTTCCAGCTTTTCAGCTCAGAATGACCACTGAAAGTGCATACCAGAAGCCCAGAATTCCTACCCATTATTGGCATATATACCTAGGGAAAAGTTTTTTGCTGGCAATTTTCTGCTAACCTAAAAATTGTTCTTATTCTCAGAGCTTTTGATTTATTTGTTTTTCATTCCTTTCATAGTTCTCAGATGACTTTAAAATCCTACCTGTGTTTTGTAACATATCTGACTTTTTTTTCGTACTTCAGGAGCACTGGCTAGTAATCTACTGAGCTGCCTTACCAAGTAGTGAAATTCCTGTATCAGCTATGCTAAATTGTAATGTGAATATACACATATAAGGCATTTCAACAAATGGATTATTGTCTTGATTTTGGAGAGTTAGTCTGGTCTAAACAAGGTGCTTTCTAAGTTATCTTCCAATATATAGTTCTATGATTATATTTCTAGTGTGATAACTATATTGCTACAATAGTCAATACAAGCACTGTATATCATATGTCTGTGTATGTACAGAGAAGAGAGTTCAGTTATTCTTTCTAGTGTTTTGTCTTATCTTCATAAATTAGTCACGTCATATAATTCTTTTTCAAAAATAATTAATGATGTGTGTGCATGGCTGTTTCATGTTCGGGGGTTTCAGAGACAGCCAATGTTGACCATAGAAGGCAGTGGTACTCAAACTTGAGGTTGTATCAGAATCACCTGGAATGCCCATTAAAACAGATTGCTTGGTCAATCCCAGAGTTTCTGACTTGGTAATTCCAGAGTGTAACCTGAGAATTTGCCCTTCTAACAAGTTCTCACCACTAACACTGCTTCTGGGGATCACACTTTGAGAAGCACTGGTATAAAGAAATAAAACAGGTGCATGATTTTATTTACTTCATTTAGTGCTTGCATAAACCTGAAAAGTGTTGAGTGAGAGCAGAACGGCCCCTACAGTTTACAGTTCTGCTCTATAATTTGTACTTGCAAATGGGCCTGTCAAGTTGGATATATGATCAGCTATTTAAATATTGATAAGACTTTTTTTTTTTTCCTTCAATGCTATTCTCAGACAAACCAGCTTGGAGCTGTAAGCAAATCATTTTGGCAGTCTATGTGTCAGGCACATTACTTTCTCTTTCTCTCCTTCACTGTATCTTCCTCCAATAATTTCCTGTAAAACTTGCTGCTTACCTCTAACGGGAATAGTGGCAGCTCAGGTCATCCATCAAACCAGTGCTCTGTGTCAGCAGCTTCTCAAATGATATAAGGTGATTCTTATATGGCATAACCATCAGAAAGCCACAAAGAAGAAGTCACAGTTGTCAACTTGGGTCATAAACCACAGGAAATCTCAATGAGCCTTCCAGTACCTGCCAAGGCTAGTATTAAAGAGACAGGAGGATGGAAAGATAGCATGGCTACAAATGGCAGGTGAGTATGTCTTTTAATATTAAAATGCACACAGAACAGCAATCCATAATATCGCCGCCATTACTACAATTATGTCGCCATTTTCCTGACTTTTAGAAGTAGAATTTACATCAGGCAAAATATTCTTAGAGATAATTCATGTGTATAACATACATTTTTTTAATTACAAATACATATGTAAGCATAAAGGATTCTTTTTGATAAAGGGTATAAAGATGAGGTTGTTGAAAGCTCCTTGCTCAGGTACATCTATTCCTTCCTATAGAAAAAGCCTTAGTTTTGTGAATTTGCCACTCAATGTATTTGGCAATATTTACCAGCCAATTAATTTTATGTAATTGTAATTTATCAGATAACTTAAAGAGAATAAGATTTTTAGGTGGAAGTTTTTTCCTTTTTCTTTACTTTTTAGTATGTTTTAAAATTTTGCAACATTTCAAAACTAGTTATAGAAAAAGAAAAATAAATCTTAGGGGTCTTTATGTTTGATGTTTGATATCATGGGAAACATGTTTGCCTGGGTTTTGGAAACATGGAGAGCATGTTTTATAAACAAGGTATATGTGTATTGCTAAAAGAAAAATAAGAAAAAGTTCCCAGTGTCAAAATAGTGCTGATCAAATAATGAGTTATTAAAGTTGAAGAAAATAAAACACTTACCTTGAAATGCAATGTAATGTAAAAATAAGCTCCTTATCAGGTTTTTCCTTATTATTATAATGATCAAATGAGATAATTTGGGGCATATCAAGCATCTGAGGAAAACATTCAATCATGCATATTTTAATAATATGTAAATATTCAAATGAAATGTACTGTATGAAACTTTATTATTCAATTAACTCCCATTCATATCAAATATTCATTTCACAGTTTTTCCATTGTTGTTTATAGCAGTTTAGAATCAGGGGGCTTAGAAAGATGGGATTCTAAAATGACTAAAACAAATAAAATATAGTTTAAAATAAAAACTAAATTAATACTTTCACATTACATTCTATTTTTGGAATATTTTGTTTATATTTTCTCAAAAGTCTATACAGGGTAACAAAACTAAGAATACCAAAGAGGAACCAGTTGAAACTAATAGTGTCCTCCAAAGTATGAATAAAAACTGTGTATATTTAATATGCCACATATTGAGACAAAGATGGACAGCAATATTTATTGTTATGTTTCACTCTTTTATAGGACATTTTGAAAATTGTAATATACCTCAAGAATTGTAATCAAGATGGGTGAAGACTTGAAAACACATTAAAGAAGAATGATTGGAGATGCTCAGAAAAGAAGGAGATCAGGAGGTCATGGCAATTCTCCTCAAAGAGTAGAAATTTGGATATATTAAAGACAGATAGCCTTAGAAGAATATCAGTAATTGTGTGGGTTTTAGATCCTTTATTTCCTCATATTTAATGTTACATGTTTGGTAGCTAAAAAAAAAAAAATTACAGAAATAAAGGAAGGCCTACTCTTTTCTCTGAAACTTATTGAACTACAATCTAGCTGTCTGTCATGCATAAGAATCTTTTTCTGCCAGATTCATTCTGGTTTCCAGGAAAGCTGAATGTGATCTGTATGATCTGTCTTAACAGTTAATATTCCTCACATTTTGTATGTGTGGACAAGTGTGCCATAGGGGCAAGACTTCTGAAATATATGAATGTGGTTTCCCTTTTTGGAGTTTCTGTTCATAACATTTTTCCTAATTGGCTGAAATTTTCATCTGTCTAGACAAGAGTGTATGTTTTTCCAAGGGTGAGAGGGCATTGATGAGAAATTAGAACTCTTATAGTTGGAATAGATTTTTTTTAAGTCATAAATTTAGATTCTTAATTTTGCTGCAATAAAATAGTCTGGAAAGCCAGGTCATTTTTTAAATAAGAGAAAAAAATTAATCCTTTAACCTATATTAACATGTCATGAGTGAAATCTGGAAGCTCCAATTGTAAACTATTTCATGGTATAGAAACAAATTGATAACTCTATTGGTAAGTCAAGTGTATCACTGACTCTTGGTAGAAGGAAGAATAACAAGAACAGAAGGTCTGAGGTAGGACAGGCAGGCTTTAAAATTACGATTGTGTTCTCCTTCTGCTGATGAATTCGGGGAGGTGTTTGGAATGTTTATAATAGGCAAAGGGAAATGCCAGGAAGAGCACTCTCTGCCCTGCTTTCTCTTTGGGACTCTGAGAGGAACTTATCAACCACGAGGCCTTTCACGGGCATGCAGTGGTCTTAGGAAAGAAAGTAGGGCAGAGTGGAAAGGCACAGAGAGTTATTTAATAGTCTGAAGCCTCACTTATCTTTCTAGAAGTGTATCAGTCCACATGATTTCCTACATCTCCTTGGTGATTATGGAAGTCAGCCTATTTGAAAGCCAGCAGGTCAGATGAAGGGGCTTGAATCATCACCACCATCCCTAGCAGGAGGTGTAGAAACCCTAGGTCAGCAACTGTAGAGAGAAGATAGCAAACCCTTAGAGGCCTGGGGGAAAATGAAATCTATGATGGTAGAGAGGTCTTTATGGAGGGCTACTGGGTCCTGAGCAAGCCAAGGGAATGCCCAGATAATGAGTTAAACCAGCCAAAGGCTTCAGTAGCAGTTACCAGGCTCTCACTATGAAAAGGACTAGTTTTGCCTCAGCTTTCACCACCCAGGGAGTAGCTCAAACCAGCTGTGTCACAGAGGAGACTTACGAGGAATCAGTGGACAAAACATCAGTCTATGGGAGCCCTATTTCCTCTGCTGCCAACAAGTTATAGAAAGTCACAATTCTCTCCATGCATAAGGAACAAGGAGAGCAGTAAAATAAAAATAAAAAAATCATTATATCAAAAATGTATGAATATATTTTACTTTCTTTGTTACCCAATCTAAATCAGGAAACTATTAGTCTAGCTGTATCAATCCTTTCTTTGTAAAAACTATTCATAAGCAAAAATATTAACAGTTTTCCTGTTATGTTTCTTTTTAAAAAGAAAAACGGGATACTTTTTCACTATCAACTGAAACTTAGGGCAAAAAAATGTTAGTTCAACTTCAAACTTTAAATTTCACATTTTTGAGACGGTTTGAAACCTGACAAAAATGTACACCTTCCCATACACATGAACTTTATTGTAAATTCTAAAGTGTTTATCAAGTATTTTGTGCACAGAAATATATTAGCAAAATTGAGATATCTCCTATATAAGTTATGTTTATAAAAGTAAAGCAGTTTTCTGTCTTAAAATTTTGTAAAAATGAAATAATGACCAATCATTCCTTCTATGTTAGAGAAAAAGGCATTTATTTTCTACTGATTCTGATGCAGTTTGAAAAGAACTACACCAAAACAACTACAAAATATCAAGGACAAAAAAAAGGAATATAGAATACAAATGCTTCTTATATAATGTTCTTAAGATTATCACACAATTTAGCTCCCCAAAATAGGATAATATGTTTGAATGTCATATGTGCATGCTTGTGCTCTACTAATTACAGAAGAAAACTATTCTTGCTTGATGGGCAAGATGTTATCCTGATTAAATGTGCACATGCTGTTTGCATGTGTTTTTGTCCAATCTTCCAATGTATAAAAATCAAATGAGAGTCCTGATTTATTCTGAAAATTTCCTCTAATTTTAAACAGGCAGGCTCTACTTTCATCCTAGTTTTATTCCATAATAACATTGAGACTTTGTTAAAACTTCTCTAATCATGAAGAAAACAATGTTTACCTAAAAAGACATAGCAATATGTACAACCCTCAGGCACCTGCTTGATATTTCTTTGTGGGTGGATTTAGCATAAAAATTCCCATAACATGTGTTAGTTAAAACTGACGACTTCTTTATGGAAATGGACACATAAGTTTGCACATAGACTCCAAGTATATCGCATGCCTCCAGATCCACTTGTGCTACTATGTATATTGAGGTTAGGTTTTCATTGAATACTCCTTCCAAAGATTTTATTATTGCAGGAAATCATTTGTCATCTTCTGTTAAATTATTTGATTTCATGGTTGTGGCCTAAATCAGACTGAAAATATGATTTATTTTCCTCTAATGCTACAGAATTTTTTTTCTTAATTTTTTTTGTTAGAGAAGTTGTAGATTTACAGGAGTATCATGCATATAATATGTAAAATATTTTTATACCACCCTATTATTAACACCTTACATTAGTGTGGTACATTTGTTGTAATTCATGAAAGAACACTTTTATAATTGTACTATTAACTAGCCCATACTTTAAAATAGGGTTCACTGTTTTGTACAGTCATAGGTTTTTTCTTTCAATTTTTGCTCTAGTAATATATATATTACCTAAAATTCCCCTTTTTACCACATTCATGTATATATATATACATATATATATATACACATATATTTCAGTGCTGTTAATTGTATTCACAATGTTGTGATACCATCACCACTATCCATTACAAAAACTTTACAATCCACCCAAATAGAAATTCTGTACAATTTAAGCATTACCAAAACATTTCCATCATTCAGATAGGAACCATGCACATTTTAATCCTTAACTTTTTGATTAGCAATTCCATAATAAATAATGATGTTGAGCATATTTTCATGTGCTTTCTAGCCATGTGTGTATCATCTTTGAAGTCATATCTATACAACTGTTTTGCCCATTTTTTTAATTGGGTTGTTTGTCTTTTTATTGTTGAGTTTTAGATTTTTTTTATATATTCTGGATATTAAATCCTTATCAGATATGTAGTTTCCAAATATTTTCTCCCATAGACTATGCTGTCTTTTTACATTAATGATAAAGTCCTTTGAGGAACAAAAGTTTTTAATTTTGATGAGGTTCCCTTTATTATTATTATTTTTGTTTTTGTTGTTGTTATGCTTTGGGTCTAAAGTCTAAGAAATCATTGCCTAACATAAGGTCCTGAAGATGCTTCCCTATGTTTCCCTGCAGGAGTTTGATAGTCCTAGTTTGTATATTTAGGTCTTTGTTCCATTTTGAGTTGATTTTTATATATGATGTGAGTTAGGGGTCATCCTTCATTCTTTTGCAAATGCAGATTCAGTTCTCTGAGCACCATTTGTTGAAGAGGCTACTCTTTGCCAATTGAGTGAACTTGGCAGTCTTGTCAAAAATCATTTAGCCATAGATGTTAGGGTCTATTTTTAAACTCTCAGTTCAGTTCCACTGGTCCATATATCTGTCCTTGTGTCATTCCCATGTTTTGACTGTACCTTTGTAATAAGTTTTAAAGTCAGGGAGTGTGAATCCTCCAACTTTGTTTTTCTTTTTCAGGATGTTTTTGGCTATTTGGGGCCACTTAACCTTCCATATAGATTTGACAACTGGCTTTTCCATTTCTGCAATGGAGGCTGATGGAATTTTGATTGAATTGCATTGAATATGTAAATCATTTTAGATAGAATTGATATCTTAACAATATGTAGTCATCCTAATCTGACATGTCTTTCCATTTATTTAGATCTTTGATTTCTTTTAACAAAGTTTTGTGGTTTTCCATGAATAAGACTTCTTATCCTTGGTTAAACCTATTCCTAGATATTTGATTCTTTTAGTTGCTATTGTAATCGGGAATATTTTTTATTGATTTCCTCCTCATATTGCTCAGTACTCTTGTATAGAAATACTGATCTTGTACCCTGCCACTTTGCTGAATTCATTATCAACTCGAGTAGCTTTGTTGTAGATTTTTCAGAACTTTCTATATATATAGGATCATGTTGTCTGCAAATAGTGAAAGTTTTACTTCTTCCTTTCCAATTTGGATGGCTTTTATATATTCTTCTTTCCTTATTGCTTTGGCTAGAACTTCCAGTACAATGTTGATTAACAGTTGTGCCTTTGGGTATCCTTGTCTTTTTGCAGGTCTTAGGGGAAAACTTTGAGTCTTTCACCATTGAATATAATGTTAGCAGTGAGTTTTTGTATACGCCATGCATCATGTTAAGGAAGCTTCCTTCTATTCTTAGTTTTCTAATTGTGCTTATTAGGAAAGGATCCTGGATTTAGTCAAATACCTTTTCTGCATCAATTGAAACGATCATGTGTTTTTCCCTTTGCTTTGTTAATGTTGCATTTTATGTTAATTGATTTTCTTATTATGTACCACCCTTGCACACTTGGGATGAGAACCACTTAATCATGGTTTATAATTCTTTTAATGTGCTGTTTGGTTAAGAGAAATTGGTCTGTAGCTTTCTTTTCTTGTAGTATCTTTATCTGGCTTTGGTAGTAGGGTGATGTTGGCCACAAACAATGAGTAAGATAACATTCTTTCTTGCTCATTTTTTTTTGGATGAGTTTCAGCAGGATTTGTATTAATTTTTCTTGGAATTTTTGGTAGAATTCACCTGTGAAGCTATCTGGTCATAAGTTTTTCTTCTTTGGGAAGTTTTTGATGACTAATTCAATCTCTTTATTTGTAACTGGTCTCTTTAGATCTTCTGTTTCTTGTAGAGTCAGCGTAGGTTGTTCATGTGTTTCTAAGAATTTGTCCATTTCAACTAGGTGGTCCAATTTGTTGTCATATAGTTTTCTTATGATCATTTTATTAGTGTGGTGTCGGTAGTAATGTCCCTCATCTTATTTCTGATTTTATTTATTTCCATCATCTCTGTGTTTTTGTCTGTCTAGCTAAAGGTTTGTCAATTTTATTGATCTTTTCAAAGAACCAACTTTTAGTTTTGTTAATGCTGTCAATTGTTTTTTAATTCTCTATTTCATTTATTTCTTCTCTAATGTTTGTTATTTCTCTCCTTCTGCTTGCTTGGTGTTTAGCTTGCTGTTGTTTATTTTTCCCTAGTTCCTCTAGGTGTGCAGTTAGGTGTTTTAATTTAGCTTTTCTTTCTTTTTAATATAAGCATTTAGGGGTATAAATTTCCATTTCAAGACTGCCTTCACTGTATCTCCTACATAATAATATGTTGTGTTCTTGTTTCATTCATCTCTAGATATTTACTGATTTCCCTTGTAATTTCTTCTTTGACCCATTGATTGTTTAAGAGTGTGTTATTTAATTTCTGTTTATTTGTGGATTTTCTAGTTTTCTGCCTGTTATTGATTTCCAGTTTCATTCTATTGGGGTCAGAAAAGATGCTGTGTATAATTTCAATCTTTTCAATGCAATGAGATTGTTTAGTGTTCCAAAAAGTGGTCTATCCTAGGCAACAATCTCTATGCACCTGAGAAGAATATATACCCTGCTGTTTTGGGGTGCAATGGTCCATGCATTTTTCTTACATCTAGTTCATTTATTATATTTTTGGTCTTCTGTCTAGATAATCTATCTATTGATGAGAGTGGTATTGAAATCTCCATCCATTATTGTAGAGGTGTCTTTTTCTCCCTTCAGATTTGCCAATGTTTGCCTCATGTGTTTTGTGGCATCATGTTTAGGGTCATGAATATTTATGAGTGTTATTTCTTCTTGGTGGATTGACCCCTTTATTGATATATAGTGTCATTCTTTGTCTCCTGAATCAATTTTTGATTTAAAGTCTGTTTTGTCCAATATTAATATAGCTACCCCAGCTTTTTTTTTAAGTTATTATTTGTATGGATTACCTTTTTCCATCCTTTCACTTTCAACTTTGTTTCTTTGAATCTAAGGTGAGACTCTTGTGAACAACATGCACTTCAATCATTTTTTTTTTTTTATCTATTCTGCCAATCAGTGCCTCTTGATTGGGGAGTTAATCCAGTAACATTCAGTCTTATTTCTGTAAAGGTGGTACTTCATCCATTTTGTCCTTTGAATTTTATAAGTCATGTCTTTTTCCCTCTTTTCCCTTTTTTTTGCAGCCACCTTTTCTGTATAGTTGATCTTTTGTGATGTATCTGATTGATCCTTTTCTCATTTATGTTTCTGTATATTTTTAAAATACTTTCTTTGCAGTTATCCTGGGCTTTGTATTATACAACCTACTTCTATAACTTATACTTTTGAAAAAATACCACTTTAGCTTCAATAGCATACATGTTCTTTGCTGCAACATCATTCTGTTTCCACTCTATGTTGTTTTTGTCCCACATTACCTTTGTATTTTGTGTGTCCCTTATCTACTGAGGATGCAGTATTATTGGGTTTTTCATTTACCCTTTTAGTTACATTTACTGAAGATCTTTACATATTTACACTACTTCAGGATATTCTACCCTCTCTTTTCCTTTCAACTTAAAGAACTCCCTTTAGTAATTCTTGTAGGGCAGGTCTTTTGTTGAGGAATGCTCTCAGTTTCTGTTTATCTGTGAATATTTTAATCTCTCCCTCATTTTTGAAGGAAAGTTTCTCCAGATAAAGAATTCTTGGCTGACAGTTTTTTCTTTGTCAGTACCTTAAATATGTCATATCACTGCCTTCTTGCCTTCATGGCTTCTGTACTAAATCAGCACTTAGTCTTACTGAAGATCCCTTGTATGTGATGAATTACATTTCTCTTTCCACTTTCAGAATTTTCTCTTTAGTTTTGGCATGTGAAATCCTGATTAGTATGTGTCTGAGTAGTCTGCTAGGGTTTATTCTGTTTTATTACATGGTTTTTTATTGGACATGCATACTTATGTCTTTCATAAGTGTTGGGAAATTTGGGGCCATCATTTCCTCAAATAATCTTCCCCTTTTCCCTTTTTTCCTCCTTCTGGGTCTGTTATAACATATGTGTTTATATCTCAAGTCCCTGAGATACTGCTTAATTTTTTTCTATTCTTTCTCTCTTCTTCTAATGTAAGGATTTTGATTGTCCTGTCTTCTAGTTTGTTGATTCTTTCTTCCACATGTTCAAACCTGCTGTTTTATGTCTCTAGTGCATTTTCAGTCTCCATTATTGGGCCTTTCATCCATATAATATATGTTATGTTTATTTTAAACTTTTGAATTCTTCTTTATGCTCTGTTCTAGTTTGCTAATGCTGCAGAATGCAAAACACCAGAGATGGATTGGCTTTTATAAAAAGGGGGTTTATTTGGCTATACAGTTACAGTCTTAAGGCCATAAAGTGTCCAAGGTAACACATCAGTAATCAGGTACCTTCACTGGAGGATGGCAAATGGCGTCCGGAAAACCTCTGTTAGCTGGGAAGGCACGTGGCTGGCGTCTGCTCCAAAGTTCTGGTTTCAAAATGGCTTTCTCCCAGGATGTTCCTCTCTAGCAAGCTTGCTCCTCTTCAAAATGTCACTCACAGCTGCACTCCGTTCCATCTCTGAGTCAGCACGTTTATATGGCTCCACTGATCAAGTCCCACCCTGAATGGGTGGGGCCACGCCTCCATGGGACTAGCTCATCAGAGTCATCACCCACAGCTGGGTGGGGCACATCTCCATGCAAACAACCTAATTCAAATGTTCCAACTTAATCCCCACTATTCTGTCTGCCCCACAAGATTGCATCAAAGAATATGGCTTTTTCTGGGGGACATAATACATTCAAACCGGCACATGCTCATACATTGTCTTCTTTACATCCTTTAGCTCTATATCCACCATTAGTTTAATTCTATTCCTATTTTCCTTCATTTCCTTGAAATAATGTAGTAGATCACATTGATCTTCTCTGATTCATTGTTCCAAATTCTGTATCTCTCTGGCTTTAATTTGTTCCCTTGACTGAGCCATATCTCCCTATTTTTTTATTATGGCTTGTAATTTTTTGCTTATGTCTAGGCATTTGACTATTTTGATTTATTAACTTTGAAAGTCATTTTCTCCCTTTTTCCTAGAGTTGTATTTTTGATTGGTTTTGTGTTCAAGCTGTTTGATGCTTGGTACAACTTATTTTGGATATTTAGAGTAGCCATGTTCAGTTGTTCTGATTTTCTCAGCTCTTCTGAACCTGATTCTGATCCTGGATACATAGTCCAATTTTTAAGAATGTCCTTTTGTGTGCAATTGTTTCATCTCCAATAGAAAGCTTCCTTTCTTCTGTTCCTTCTCTTGGAATCTTGATCTGTTCTGTTTGTTTTATTGTATAGCTTTCTCCCAAGCTCCTATGATTTGTTTAAATTCTCTCTGTCACTCTGTGTTTTCCTTTTCTTTACATTTTTCAGTTCTGGAACCTGTCTTGTCTTACAGAAGTCCAATACACCACCACCCCACTTTTTTTCTGTGAGGATCTTCTGCCTCTAGTTTCTTCCCTGTTAGGGTGTCCCACTACAGTGAACCAGATGAGGTTAATCAAGAATGGTCCATTTTGTGTTTATGTGGTCCAGCACACAGAGACTGAATT
This sequence comes from Choloepus didactylus, assembly GCF_015220235.1. NCBI lineage: Eukaryota > Metazoa > Chordata > Mammalia > Pilosa > Megalonychidae > Choloepus > Choloepus didactylus. The sequence goes on along the minus strand of NC_051310.1, from coordinate 179,974,099 downwards.
GAGCATGTTCACCTCTTGCCAACAGTTCTGCCGCATCCCTGGGGGCCTTTTTTATGTGGCACTCCTCAACCACTTGTGTCCTGCCCTGAATTTCTGAGGACATGTGTCCATGTGCCTGGATTTCTGTGGGGTTTTAACTTGCTGGTGTGGATGGTCTATTGTCTTCATCTACATCAGGAGGGACGCAGGCCATCCTGCCTCTGTGTGACTGTTAATCTGCATGGGACTGAGTGGGAGGTCTGTACTGCTGGGTCTGGGACATAAATCTCCTACCTGATTTTCGTGTGCTTTTCTTTGTCTTTGATTCCGCATTTGTGGAGTCCATCTCCAGTGTATAGCATACTCCAGAGATACAACCAAGTGTGATTTGTCCTTTAATTAGTTGGTATTAAGGGGAAAATTTTCTAAGGGATATCTTATATCACCTTCTTGATAACATCGTCCTATAATAGTCATTTTTCTAAAACATTATTCATCTAAGTAATTTAACTATGTATTTGTTCTGGATAAGTGTGTGATGCTCATGGAGCTTGAAGAAAATATAAAACCATATGCTTTTCTTGGACATGTTTTTCTTGGGAAATTTCTATTTCATTCTTTAATTTAAAAATCCATCTTGAGTTCTGTTTTCAGTTTTGACATATTAGGAACTTGAAAATCATCACTCTCATCTGTTCAACTAGAAAAATCTGGATAAATTGAGAAGCAGCAACTGTTTTGGGACTCATTAAAAAACGAGGTCCCAGGATAAACTGCACCCATGAAATCTGAAGCATAGGCACATTCAGAGAAACATGGTGTTTCAGTTTGCTAATGGTGCCATCTTGCAAAATACCAGAAATGGATTGGCTTTTATAAAGGGGGTTTATTTGGTTACAAATTTACAGTCTGAAGACCGTTAAAATGTCCCAGTTAAGGCATCAACATGAGTATACCTTCACTGAAGGAAGGCCAATGGCATCTGAAAAACCTCTGCTAGTTGGGAAGGCACATGGCTGGCACTTGCTGATCCTGGGTTGTGTTCCAGCTCCTCTCTGTGCTCCAGTGCTTTCTTCAAAACATTGCTCTTGCAGCATTTTGTCCTCTCTTAGCTTCTCCAGAACAAACACTGGGCTAGCATCTCCAAAGTGTCAGCAAAAGGCTGCTTTCAGCAACCGTCTCCAGGATGTCTCCCTGAGCTGCTCTGAGGTTCTTCTGTTTGTGGGCTCTTTTATAGGACTCCAGTGATTAAATCAAGACCCACCCTGAATGGGCAAGGTTCATATCTCTGTGGAAATAATCCAAACAAACATTTCACTGGCAGTTGGTTGGGTCACATCTCCATGGAAACACTCAATCAAAGGATTCCAAGCTAATCAATAGTAATATGTCTGCCCTTGCAAGATTGCATTAAAGAACATGGCATTTTGGGTGCCATAATACATCCAGACCAGCACACATGGCCAACATCTGTTCAACTGGGCCAGAAGCCACTAGAGCCATAAAACACAAATTAGAATAAACTATGGCAGAGGAACATAGTGAAAGATTCAGAAATCAGTCATTTAAACATAATTCAAGAGCTAGGTATATTTAATGAAGAAGAATGAGCACACTCAATTATTGAAAGTAATGACCTGCAAAAGAAGTAATCATGTTTATGTTTTTCCAGGATTAAGACTGAAGTTTGGGAACTATGTACAGGTAGACTTTGGCACAATTTCAAAGAGAACTTTCTGGATATTGGACTTATATCATAATATGTTCTTTGTCAACAGGGATTTTCTAGCAGTAGATAGATGGCCCTCCTCCAGTTGTGCCACAGTGAGTATTCCTTTATTGGATCATGAATTGGTATAGAAGATCTGTATTATGATGCCTTCCAAATGAAATGTTCTACATTTGTGTGGTTTTCCTTGCTAAATACCTAAACATGTCATTATAAATCAAGGTTTATCATTCATATAATTCTTTTCCAGATATAACTCTCAAAGATTAGGTTTGACCAAGCAATGGATATTCTGTAGCATTTCATGAAACAATATAACCTAAAAATAATATACTTCCAATGAATGTGTCATTCTTGAAATATGACACAAAGACAATCTATTTCATTATAGACAGAATGTGCTTCATTCTTCTAGCTGAAAAATAAGCCATATTGTAGATCAGTGAGGTTTTACTTTTTTGTAGTTCTTCTTTGCTTTTATTTCTTTTCTGTCAAAATGAACTAGAAACTAAACATTATTTCTAAGTTAAAACTCCTTGAGGGAATAAAAATGTATTTTGTGGAATACATAGGCAGCTGGTATTTCACCTCTTAAGAACTGAAATAACCTTAAATGTATATCCATTCTCTAATGATTAGATGACTAATAATGAAACTTTATAAGCATTGTAGAAGGTAACATTTTACTTTTAATTTCTAAAAGTAATGTGGATGTAAAATGTCTAACAATTACATTATTTTATACCAGTTGTATTGTGATAAACACCAATTATCTTGAACTCTGTGCTGAAAATTGTAGCTTTCAAATTCCTTTTACTCAAATAATATTTAGTACTGACACAAATATAAAAGTGATTGGTTTACTTTATCATGTTGATAATACATTGCATAATTGATTTTATGATGGTTCAGAATATTCAGGAGATCTTTGGGGCTGGGGTCTGCTACGGAATTATCATCTATTTAATGACATTCTCTCTCCTCTTCCCCTCCCTTTTGTAGATTGAAATTAGTTTTATTAGGTGGGATTTACTTTCCATAGTGATGGCTTTTGTTTCCATTATAAAAAGTTTAGAACTCTTTCCCTGCCTTTTCTTAACAGTGTGAAAGCTTTAAACATATCTGAAAAATTATCAATTTCAATCAATTATCATTTCATAGCATCAGTTATTATCAATGTAACTGATAAGGCAATCCACCAGTCCCTCTGGTCATTTGTTTTTGATGTATATCATTTGTCTTCCTCATCTTCTTCCTCTCTATGTTTAACAACAGCCAGATAGGTGACATGTTTGCTTATTTGGGGGAGTTCAGGTAATCCTATGTTTCATTTCTACCAATGACAGATTTTGAATTCTTTCAAAAATATAAACCTATGTACTTATACAGAACAAGAATTAATAAACTTTAGAAAGTTTCTACTTAGTGTAAGCATGCAGTTGAATTAAATGGCAATGGCATGAAAGCTTTACTAAAAATAAAAATATCATTTAGCAAGAATGCAACAAAATAACCTACCAGTAATATTTTGAAGTAGTATTTTGCAATATATAATGACTTTGATTTTCATAATATTTTAGTCTAGGGTTAATATCTGTAGTTTTCCAGTACATTTATATTTCCTTTTCAAAGTCTTCTTTCCTTGTCATGTGTGAGCAGTACCATAGTTTGATTTACAGTTAAGTGTTTTATTAAGAATATTTAGTACTTGACTATGAGATCTTTATTTTTCTGACAGCCCAATACATTGTTTCTTACATAATCCAAAATACTTGTTAAGAGAAAATTTGGATATACTTAATTAATAACTTATTTAATGTTGGTTTTATTCCTTAATACTCTATAAAAGATATTGCATATGTTCATATTATACATTATATTTTATATTATGTGTACATTATATTTTATATTATGTGTATTTACGCATGCCCATAAATGGAATGAAAAATCAGAAATGTATACCAAATTACAAATAGGATGCGTATATAGTAACTCATCTACTCACACACACATCTCACTTAAATGCATGTTAGATGTACAAGAACAATTCTTTCTCATTGCTTTAAACTATTAGAGACATACATGTGTCCATTTCTTCCTGAGCATTATTTTTAAATCTATATTCACTTATGTGACCAGGCATATAACTCAGAAACTCTTGGAGCAAAGAATTTCAGGTTACAGAAGCGTACCTTCAGGTTAGAAACCATCAGTTTTTATTATAGAAAGAAGTGAAGTAACTTAGAGGAATATAACCCAGTTAATTCAAAAAATAACTAAACCAATTTAATATTGAATGTGAGAAGCTGAGAAATGGAAAAAGGGGCACTGATAGCTCTTTTTGTATCTCTTAGGTAAACTTATTTGTTTTGTGCAGGCCAAGAAGAATGGCCATTTCCTCTATATTTTGGGAGATATTACTTTGCTTCTCTTATTATCTTTCATGTGAAAGAACATAATCAAAAGTAGGTGTAATTGAAAGTAGCTCTCCTACCTCAATCCAGAATCGAGTTGATTAAATTAATAAGTCTTTGAAGTAAAACATGAAACTCCCTGTAAAACTTGTAATGTTTTAATTTTCTATTCAGGATTTCAAAACCACTAATAGTGGATTCCATGCTATTTAAAACTTGTCAGCACTGCAGTTATTCTGATGAAATTATAATAAATGTCAGTTAAGGAGAATTTTAATAAGTAAATTAGTCTCTGAGTTAAGCAACTTTTCTTCCCCATCAGAATTTCACCACCTGCTCAAGCAGCACATTCCTCTGTCTTGGAATAAAGGATATCATATTTCTCCAAAGATGATTACTTCAGTATTACAGTTTAAATCATTTGATTACCATTTACCTAAGAGAAAGATTTTTATTGATCAATAATAAATTAGGCTCTGTATTGGTGGCTATGTTCAAGTTTTAAATTTAGAGTAATATCTAGAAGATTGTGAATATCCTGATTTATTGCTATCTATGAACATGAACTTTTTCAGTAGCCCATATTGGGAAGCTGCTGAGATTGGCTTTCAAAGAATTTCAAAACATCCTTTAAAAATTATTTTCCACTTTCCTAATCAAAATGTTACATCAGCAAAGGAGAGCTACTTCACATTTTAATCATTTTCTCTTTTGTGATGTAAGCTTTGATCCACTATTTAGTATATGCTCTAGTTCCATTCCATTAAATCATTTCCATCTTTCCATTTCCAAAATTTCTTATCTCATTGACTAAGATTTGATCAATCTGAGGTAATAATTTCTTATCATTATCCAGTTTTCACTTATTTTATCCTCTATTTCCTCTTAAAAATTTTTAAGTAAATTTACTGTATTAGTCAAGGTTCTTCAGAGGAACAGATCCAACAAGATATGTGTGTTTGTATATGTAAATATTAAGCAATTTATTTTAGAAATTATTATAGAAATAATACCCATGAGTACCATGGGTATTAGCAAGTCCAAATTCCATAGGGCAGACTGCAAGCTGGGAGCTCCGATGAAGGTTTCAGTGAAGTCCCCTGGAGAAGCTGGCTGGCTTAAGTAGAGCTAGAAATTATTCTTTCTGACTTCTGAAATCATCAGTTCTCCTTTAAGGCCTCCAACTGGCTGGAGAGACTTCTCTCATTGCTGAAGGCAATCACATCACCTTTGGTGAGTGTATGTGTAATCAGCCATATATGAATCAAGTAACATGATTTAAATCCATAAAATTACCTCACAGTGACCATCAGGCCAGTGGTTATTTGACCAAACAACTGGACACCAGAACCTAGCCAAATTGACATATGAACTTAACCATCACATAGCTGTAACCACCAACTCAGACATGAAACATGGGCACATAACATATTTTTTTCATCATTGTCTACATGGCTTATATTTGTAAGATGTTTCTTCTCAATAAGAATATGATTTTATTTTTTTTATTAGAGAAGTTGTGAGTTTACAGAAAAATCATACATAAAATATGGGATACTCATATACCACACTATTATTAACAACTTGTTTTAGTGGAACATTTGTTACAATTGATAACACATTTTAATAATTGTACTATACTATTTACTATAGTACATATTTTCACTTAGGGTTCACTGTGTTGTATAATTCCATGGATGTTTAAAATAATTTTGTATTCTGTTACCATATACACAACCTAATATTTCACTTTCTAATCATATTCAGATACATATTTCAGTGCTGTTAATTATGTTCACAATGTTGTGCTACCATCACCACCATCCATTACCAAAATATTTTCATCATTCCAAATAAGAACCTTGTACATTTTAAGCCTTAACTTCCCAATCATTATCTCTAACCCATCCCCTGGTCACCTATATCTTAGATTCTGACCCCAAGTTTGCTTATTTCAAATCAGTGAGATCATAAAATATTTGTCCTTTTGTGTCCAGCTTATTTCATTCAACATGGTGTCTCCAAGGTTTATCCATGTTGTCACATGTTTCAGGAGTTCATTCTTTTTTTTAAAGCTGAATAATATTCCCTTGTATTTGTATACCACATTATATTTTTGCATTCATTGGTTGATGTGCACTTGGGTTGCTTCCATCTTTTGGCAAATGAGAATAATGCTACTATGAATATTGGTATGCAAATATCTGTTCGAGTCCCTGATTTCAATTCTTTTGTTGACATATCTTGCAGGAGGATTGTCTGGTCATATGGTAGTACTATACTTAACTTTCTAAGGAACCTCCAAACTATTTTCCACAGGACTGCACCATTTTACACTGCTACCAGGAAAGAATGAGTTTTCCTCTCTAACACATATTATTTTTCATTAAAAATAAAAAATTCCAATGGCATAAAATAGCATCTCATTGTGGTTTTGATTTGTATTTCTCTGATGCCTAAAGATATTAAGAATCTCTTCATATGCTTTTTAGCCATTTATATATCTTCTTTGGAAATATGTCTATTCAAGTCTTTTGCTCATTATTTAAATGGGTTGTTTGTCTTTTTGTTAAGTTGTAAGATTTCTTTATATATTCTGGATATTAAACTTTTATAAGATATGCAGTGTACAAATATTTTCTCCATTGTGTAGGCTCTTTTTACATTCATGCTAAAGTCCTCTGAGGCACAAAAGTTTTTAATTTTGTTGAGTTCTCATCTATCTATTTTTTTTTCCTCTTATTGCAAAGCTAAGAAGCCATTGACGAACACAAGTTCCTGAAGATGCTGAGTTGATTTTTGTGTAAGGTGTGCGGTACGGGTCTTCCTTTTTTTTTTTTTGTAATTGCAGATCCAGTTTTCCCAGCACCATTTCTTGAAACGACTATTCCATCCCAGTTGAGTGGTCTATGCCTCCTTGTCAAAAATCGGTTGGTTATAAATGTAAAGGTTTATTTTTGAGCTCTCAATTTGATTCCATTGGTCAATATATCTGTCTTTTGCCAGTGCCATGCTGTTTTTATTTTTTTGTGGCTTTGTAATAAAGGTAGTTCAATCTTGTTAATGGACCACATCTTTTACTCTTTATTTATCCCATGTTGTATCAACTCATGATAATCCTGAGTACTAGGTAAGTACAAACTAATATTTATACTGTTGAATTCTCTACACAAAAACAACTGTCAATAGCAGCACAAACTATATTTTGTGCCAGAGGAGATGTTTTGTGCTCCTTGGGTGAAAGAGAGACTCTTCAGATGAGCAATTACTGCTGCTATACCTCTTCGTAGTTTTGTCTTATATTATACATTGTATGACATTTTGATTCATGTTGACTTTGCTGAAAAAAAAACATTTCTTGTTGATGATGATATTCTAGGAAAATAAAGTTCTAGAATCTATTTCATGAAACTACTCTTCTCAAACTTTACTTTCTTTTTAAAAGATTTCTTTTAAATTCGAACTTTTTCTTATTTTTAACAATCTTCATCCTGGTGATTTTGTCATAACTCAATTAGAACTGACAGCACATTGCAAATTCCATTTTTTTCTTTAACAAATTACTGTACCAAACTTCCTTCAGGCTGCACTTTGATTATTAATTAGCATACATATCATGTAACTAAAGGAAGATAGACATTTTATGGTAAGGGTTTTTCTCCCAATTATGTGTAACAGCTTATTCATTTCCAGTGACTTTGAGGTTGACTTTATAAATCCATTTTAACTCTTTATTTTCTTAGTTGTATATCATAAATTTCAGCTATTGTTAGTGGTAATTATTATTGTCATTCAACACCCCATTAAGAGTGTTTGATTCTAGAAAGGCTACTTCCCTTTAATTTCATTATTAAATGCTCTTCATTAAACTCAATGCTTGATTTCCAAGTATATCAGACTTTGCAATGCCATATAATCAGTGCGGTTTTTCAGTTAATAATAATATCAGATGAATAGATCTAGATAACTTACTGGAGAAAACAGGTTATGTGAATTAAAAATATACTATTGGTACTTGTGAAGTTTCCATAAATTTATCAGTTATGATGTACTCTTCCATATCACCTTTAGCTCCAAATTAGGTTTACCAATGTTTTTCTTAATATAATTATATTGCTTGAATCTCAGTCTCACTTTCCAATAATATCCTCCTCTCCTGTCTGGCTTCCCCTTTTCTATGATGAATCAAGAAGACACCTGAATTCTAACTCTTATGTAAAGCATCAGTCATGCTTTCTCCCATCTTTAAGTTAGGAGTATTTTGCAACCACTAATTGTGCTGTGTCACCTGACTCAGAGATAGTGACCAGAAAATGTCTCAAGAAATTCTTCACTGGCAGTCACTGCTACTTCTGTCACTTCTGCCATCTCTAGTGCACACTGTTTCCCATCCATTCAATGACACTCACTCAGACCCTGCTTTAAGTCACAAGCAGCTGCTGTAAATACTTACCATATATATAGTGTTTTTTCAAGATAAAAAAGAAAGAATAACAAATTCTTCCCTACCAGTCATACAGTGATATGCTCAGGCAAGAGTGCTTCATGTGAAACCTGGCCTGACATTTCAACCTTGTTGTTATTGAAATTTACTTCTCATAGGAAGATTGGACTATGCAAGATTCAAGCATCTACCCATGATGCATGTATACTCATCCTCACCACTCCTAACCTGGCCCTGCAGGATCAAGTCCATGAGTTTCATTTATCTTTACACGGTAACTGTGTATCAGAAGTCTCATTGCTCTTCATCTCCATTAACTTAGCAGTTGTCCACTCTGACATGTTTAAAGAAATGTCAATTTCTGGAGAAAGGAAATAAGGTCTTTTCCCTTGCCCTCTAAGAATGCATATTGCCTTTTTATAAATGCATCCATTGCTTCTCAGCAATCTTTAGATATGTTAAAATATCTTTCATTCACAGAAAAAAATAAGTCCCTCCTCAGCAGGCAAACTGGTATATATCTGAAAACATATGTATGGATGTGTACTTATATTAGTAGTTTTCTGCATCCTTCACTAGAAATTCAAGGTACAAATTGAAAACATATATTAAAATACAATTGCCAACAGTGATAACTTGAAAGAACAGACAAAAGCAAGAGGTTTCTTGTCCCTGTTGTGAATTCAACAGTATAAATATTAGTTTGTACTTACCTAGTACTCAGGATTATCATGAGTTGATACAACAAGGGATAAGGTTTTAGATAAAACACGGTATTTAAAGACTGAAATAGTAATGACAAAGGAATGAGTTATGTAACTATGCTGTCAAAGTTAAAATTATGCCCTTAAGGATGCTCCTGGAACTTGAAATATGATCACTTTGAATCATGCTCTTTGTAAAACGGTAAAATGTTAAATCAATTACTTACAAGAACAAATTCTTCTCATTCAGTTTAGCTGGGCTGCTATCGGTTTATCTTTCCAGGGCTATGTTATGCATTTATTTAGAGACAGAAACTTGTTACTTTTGCTATCATGGATCTCAGATCATTTTGTTTCAAGAATTGCAAATGTTGTTTTCAATTTGCAATCTAGAGGAGGTCTTAATGTCGTACTTAAATTACTACAAGCAAGACAAAACTTCTGGTTTATTTCAGCATTTCAAACAATGCATGTAATTTATATTAATCTCATCTCAGTAGTCAGACTGTCAAATAACTGTAAGTTTATGAACCAACCATTTACATTTAAACTAATAAATTCAATAGTTACTGAACACCCTTATGTCTACAGCAGTTGATAAGTGTTAGGAGATACAAAGAAGTTTAGTAGTGGTCTTATCACTTAAAAAGAAGATGTAATTACAACATGAAGTTAAAGAACAATGAAACAGTGGGAAAATAAATTTACAAGAGAGGTATTGATGGGGAGTCCCCTGGCAAACTCCCACCTCTCCTTTACCAGCCTATTGTGTTTGTGTGTGTTTCAGTCTGTTCCCATTCAACAACCCCTGAGAGACGTTAGGTCTAATGAAAAGACCTGACCAGACCTTAAATCTAGAAACTGGGAACAAGCAGCTTCAGATGCTTATCCGGGGAGGAACTCAACAGTGGCAGAGCCCCCTCTCCTGGGTTTTATAAATACTTCACCCTTGGCAACATAGATTTCTCCCTCTTCTCTGAAGTGAAGTGGGTCCTTGGGAACTGCCATCCATCGACCCTGACACAAGTAATTGGCTTCCCTGGGACACCGGCTATGATGAGATGTCTTCCTTTGCCTTTTGAACTCTTTTTGTTGGGTAAGTTAAAAAGTGGTCATTTGCTCAAAGTTTCTATTGTGCCTAGCCTGGGTTCTCATGATGCACCATGTAGCAAATCATGCCACAGGTATTATAAATTGTTTACTGATTGCACCACAGACTAATTGAGCAGACTGATGAATATTTAATTTTATAACATCAGAGACAAGCTTTAAACAGAAAAGACACCTCATGGCTTGTCTGGCTAATTCTGTCAGTGCCATGGTTCAAATAAATCATCATTTATAAATCTTTTCAATATTTAATTGCCTGAATATTCTGCGCATAGAAACACATAATGCTGATGAAAGAGTATCTGCATTGATTTCTTTGTAGACATTGAGAGTTTCTACTCCTCAAAAGCTTTTTCAAGTGTTTTCTTTTGGAAAATGATAATACCACAGATGAAGAAGCAAGGTGGTATCATAATTCCTTGTTACATTCATAATCATCACTTTGACAATGACCAGCTAATTCTTCAAGAAGTAAATCTGTTAGAGACAAAAATCTAATGCTAGTACTTTTTGTTTGTTTTCATAGGTTTTTGTGCTGTTGCTTTGCTTTGTTTTTTTCCTAATAATTTTTAATGAGATATAATGAAAATATGGTAAAATGCACAGGTAAATTCACAGTTCAGTGAGTTTTGACAAATGTATACAGTCTTGTAACCTACATCCTTATCAAGATACAGAGTTTTCATAGTGTCCTTACACCCTTTTCAATTAATCCTACCCATCCTCAGTTCCCAGATATTGTTTCCTTCAGCATACATTCATATTGCTTTCTCTAGAGCTTCATATAAAAGGAATCATATAGTCAGTACTTTCTTGTGTTCCATTTTATCAGTCAAATGATTCTCAGCAATATCTCAACATTTATAATGTTGCATGTACCAATACTTACTACTTTTTTTGTTGCTGAGTAGCATTCTGTTTTATGAATATATCACAGTTTGTTTATCCATTCTCCTGCTTAAGGATATTTCCAGTGTTTGCCTGTTATAAACAAACCTACTATGAACATTCTTGTCAAAGGCTATTTGTGGTCATGTCTTATTTCTCTTGGATAAATAACTACAAGTGGGATTCATGGGTTATAGTTTTTAAAAAGTTTCAAACAGGTTTCCCAAGTAATTGTATTCTCAGTTGCTCTACAACTCTATCACTATTTTATTGCTGTTGCCCTTTTTCAATTTACCCATTCTATTGTGTGTATATTATTGTGATTTCAATTTTTCATTTCCATTAACTAATGATTTTGAGCCAATTTCCATGCACTTATTGGCCATTTGAGCATCTTCCTTTATAAAGTGTTTGTTCAAGGCTATCTTGCAAGGTTTTTCTCAATATAATGTTAGCAGAAAGTGAAGAAAAAAATGAGAAAATTGGAGATTGTACTGTATAGTTGAATCCAAACTTTTATTCTATTCATTGAATGGTTTATCTAACTATTGTGGTTACAGAATATCTTTGCAATTTCCTCTTCATTTTTTGTATATACTTTTCCCGGTGTATATTTGAATGATAAATACTCTATTGCATTAAATGATTTAATTGCATTTTATACTACATTGATATTCAAAGCAGACATAATTAATTATAATTTTTATAATACTTCTACAAATATATTTTACATACTTACCATTCAACTTGTAAGTTCTCTGGTTTCAGTAGAATGAACTGTGCGACTGTATCTTTGATTATACTCAGCGCAAGGTAAGATTTCTCTATCTTCATGATATAATATTTAATGTCGCATTAAAAGCAATGAGATCAATGCATTGGACATATGCTATTTTATTCCTTCTTGCAAAATGACATTTGATGCTTTAATCATTCATGGTTTCTAAAATGCTTTGCTGTAGAACCTTAAGAGGTCAAATAAAGAGGATACTTAGAGAATATTTTCTTTACATAACTGAGATTTCTGTTCCATGCAAATCACATTGGCAACCATAATTATAGCTATGTGGAACAAGCTGTTGGGAGAATATGATGCCAAGAAGCAGATATGAGAATAGAGGTAGTTATGGAGGTGTTTAATCAACTGTGTCCAGTTATCTCTGGACTCAGCTCCACTTAGTCCTTAATGGATGTGGTTATATGAGTCAATAGATTTCTGTTTTGCCTAACTATTCTCACTTGTTTTCTGTTTCATTTATGTATTAGACAATCACATACAGAATATGTACCAGGTATGGATCAAAGCATTGTGCAAATCTTAACGTAAAACTAATCTATAAGGTAGATACTATTATTTTTCCAAATTTACAAATAAGAATAATTAGGCCTTTAGTGTTTGAGTAAGCTGTCTGTAACAAACCACCCCCAATTTAATTAAACAACTCTTCATTTGCCTATGAGTCTTTGAATTATTGCTTTGGGCTGGGTTCAGCTGGCTCATCTTCTGCTGGTTCTACCTGGGGTCATTCATGTAAAGGCATTCACCTGGCTGCTCTACTAGGGTTGGATGGTTTCAGATGGTCGTGCACATAATTTTCAGTTGATTCTGGCTATCAACTGCAACACCTATGTTCTCCTCTGCAGAGCTGCTCACCCTTCTATGGGCTCACAAGGTAGTCTTATAGAATTGACCCTAGTAGATGAGAGCAGAAACTACAAGGCTTCTTAAAGCCTAGGATCTGGAACTTGGACAGCATTACATACTCTATATTCTATAGTTAAAAAAAATTAAAAATGAAAGTCCAGATACAAGGGAATGGAAGAAGTACTGTTGCAGTTTTCTGGGTTGTTCAAAGCAAATGCCATGAAATGGGTCAGATTAAACAACGGGAATTTGTTCACAGTTTTGAGGCTGGGAAAATGTTCACATCAAGACATCATCAAGGTGATACTTTCTTCTGAAGATGGGCTGCCCATGATCCTTGGCTCCTCTGTCACATGGCAAGGCATGAAGCAGCATTTGCTGGTCTCTCCTTTCTCTTTCAGGTTTCATTGATATCAGCTTCTTGCTTCCGTGGCTTTTTGTCTCTCATCTGAATTGCATTCTCTTATAAAGGACACATCTTAACTGAAGTAACCTCATCAAAATATCCTACATTCAATGTATTTACACCCACAGGAATGGATTTAATTTAAGAATATGTTTTTCTGGGGTACTTGCAGGTTCAAAGCACCACAAGTGGTAAAAACACATTGCAATGGAGTGCACACTTAGGAAGAGAGTTGTTACTGTGGCCATTTTTGCAAACATTTTACTACTACATAAAAGGGCACATAACCAATGAGTTGCAGAAACCATGTAATCTGTGCTGTTAAACTACACTATGAGGCTGCTCATATAAGCCAGACCCCTGAGAAAGACCACACATTTTGTCTCCATAAACAGAGAATACTAAATATAACTTGGCCTTTCTCTATATATCACAATTTTCAATATAAAATAAAAACTACTTAATATAAAATGAAAATTATTTTTTATGAAATAAATTAAAATTATGTGATTTAATTGTTTTATTTATCCTTATTAAGGTGTTTAAGACTGCCTTCCCTTACATTCAATTATAGAATAATGAGTTTTTTTTTTGTATTCTTTTCATATTGCGACTAGAAACATTTTAGGAGTGTTTCTTCATAGAAATCACTGAAGCTTACTCTTATGATGTGACATAGTTTAAAAGGAAAATTACCTTATTCCTCAGTCATTTTCCCTGGACCAAAACCTATGGTTCTCTGCATCATGTGTCAGTTTCGTCGGAGTTTTCCTCACAACTTTACTCTCCCTTTTGTCATTTTCAGTATCTGCGTTCCAGCCACCTTTACTCCTGCTTTGACTCCTCACTCAAGTGATAATTTTTCCTTTCCTTCCTTGTGTTTTTAATATTGTCACAGACAGAAGTAGCTTTCCTAACTTGTATCGCATCTACTCTTATATTTCTGATATCCAGTATTTGCAGTTTTCCTATATCACCTCTTTTCAGAGGTCAATAGTTACCTCTCACATCTGGGGTCATATTTGTCCCTTATTTCAATTATTGCAACCTTATTAGAGACTCAGATATCTAACTATCAAGACTGATAAAAGTATAGGTGGCACAAAAATAAATGATCTCTGAATGAATATGTACTGTGCTGTGTTCTGAGTTTTATTAACAGACTTTATTACACATGCTTTGATCAATCAGAGGCCGTAAAAATTGCTAACATTCCATATAGCTAAGACTGATGCCAAATAGCTGGTTCTTATAGCTTTGGGGACATCATGGATCACATTGTATGAGTCTAGGGTGTTTAATTTTCCTTTAATTTTCTTACCAAAAGTTCTTGCAAGGAGAACCCCTAGAAATTTTTTTATGGTACATCAAAGCATTGACAACAATAAATAGTGTTTAAAAATACCTTTCCTTAAAGGTAAAGCAATTTTATTGCTTCAAAATTTTGAGCCATACTGCTTGGTTTTGAATCCTAGTTCCACTAAATACTAACTGCTTAAAATTGGGCAATTTACTTATCTCATTAATTCACATTATTCTCATCTACAAATGGGATAATAATCATAATCTTTATATAGATATGTTCTTTTTGTTGAATTCTTATTAAAACAATATGAAAAGCACTTTAGAATAGGGGTTATCATATAATATAATACTCATAAATGTTGGCCATTTGTATAACTTTTTTCCAGTGAGAATTTATTTTCAAAATGCCAAGCCAATCTCTAGACTTGTGATAATAACTATTAGTGATACTTCTCACAAGTGAAAAAAAGCTCTGTATTAACATTATTTGATATTAAAATGTCATTGGAGATGGGCTTAGGTTTATAACATTTTGAAGCACTTTGTAGTGGTCAAGATATGTTTCAAGTACAGTCACTTTAAATATAGTTCTCAGTATTTTAAGTTGAATCTGTTGCACTTTGGAAGGAGTGGAGAATCATCACAAAATATTTTTTTTTAATATAAGACAACATCTAGGGGAAGAAGGAGGGCTCATTTTTCAATGTTCCACTTTCTTATTTCCCTATTGATAAAACTAATAGTTATTTTCTAATTCATAATTTTGTAAAAGCCATTCAATAAGTTTTGGTTCTTTTGGTAAACCAAAGCTGGTGTCTAAAAACATCATAGAGCAGAGGAACACTATCTCTTCAATGGCCATTGTAATAGATAATCTTATGTTACAACTTGGCTAGGTCATGGTGTCCAGTTGTTTAGTCAAACACTGGCCTGGTTTTCCCAGGGAACTATTTTGTAGATTTGCATTCAACTGACTTTAAGTAAAAGAGTTTATCCACAATAATGAAGGTGGGCCTCACCCAATCATTTGAAAGTCTTAAGAGTGTGAACTGAGGGTCTCAGGGATCAGAAGGCACTCTGATATCAAGAGAAAAGCTATATAGAAAATGCCAAATAAATTTAGTATGTGCATGATTTTGCTCTGCAAAATACATCTTTCATATAAAAGCTAAATACTATGACTAAAGCAATGTTCTTTATACTTTTTCTAATAAGTTCACTGAAAAAGCAATTGAATAAACATTTTGTATTAATTGAATAAAATATTTATGTATACCTATGACTCAACCTATCTTAACTATCAATAGTTCTTCCTCTTATGTTGCTATGCACAATTGAAGTTACTTACTCTAGGATACAGTTTAGTTAAAATGCATTTTAAGTTAACAAAGAAATTGGAAAAGAAACAATTTTTGTAAGTCCTAAATTAACTCTATGTTGGAATATTAGTATAATTATATAAAATTCATAAATACTTTATTTGGCTAGGTCTTTCAACAACATGATTCTGATAATATATATATATATATATATATATATGTATATAGAGTAATATGTATATATAGAGAGTAATTTGAACAGTTGATTACTTTTTCAATCTTCATTTTTATTCAATCAGTTATTATTTAATGAGCAAGCATTAGAGTATGGAGTATTATCAAAGAATATCTTTTGTGTATACAATCAATTCTGAATTTATAAAAAGGAAAAGTAAATTTGCATATGCTAATCTACCAAATAAGTACAATTCAAATTACTGTGTGAAAATTGCTATATGGATGTGCAGATAAGTGTAATTGAAAACTTGCCAAGAATGAAAGATGCCCTAAGTTTGGGGAAAAATTATTTCAAAAAAAAGGAAACTGGTATTTTATTTGTAATGTACCAGATAGATTCATTTTGAAAAGGAAAATGTGGGAACATTTAAGATGGTATTTTGCCAAAAGGATAGATTTTGTAATATAACTGATATTGGAAAATTAAAGATTTAACATTGTCATTCATTAAATATTTTCTAGGTGTCTGTCACTCTACTAAGCACTTTTCAAGTCTATAGTATTTAATTATCACAGAAATAAAAAATTGTGTCATTGTTATCTCAATTTTTTTGTATAGAACGATAAACTCAAGGTCACCCAGCTAGTAAGTTGTGGGTCTGGGATACAATTCTATTTCTGTCTGACTTTATATCATATTTCAGCAAAGCATTTTCAAGTAAGGTTATAAAAATGTGAAATGTAAGAATATAAGAAATATAATTTCTATAAAATTCTAGAAAAGTTATAAAATTCATATAATGCTTAAAGGTTCTAGCTGTACAATTTTATAACAGTTTTTAATTCATTGCAAAATACTCAGGCAATCCAATGATTTGATGTTAATGTCATCACGCTAAGAGAATATTTAAGGTCTCTAGTCTCTCTCTCTCTGTTTCTCTCATTCTTTTTCTTCCTCTCATTCCCACTCTCTTCCATTCTCATGAATGCATGCACACACACACACATACATATTCAGAAATCAGTTCTTACATAAAACATGTTAGTTTACTATACTAAGTTTTAATTTTGATGATTGCCTATATTGGGAATCTTACTTCAACAGCTGGGGCCTTTCTCTAGCTGCTAATAAATGGAAGAAATAGCAAGGGATAATTATCAGCACAAATATTTAACATGTTAAACTGCATTTTCAATCTTATTCAGAAGCTTGGATTTACATAAAGCAGGATACATATTGGAATCCACATAGAACTAAAACAAGGGAAAAAATATCAGACAACTGATCCAAGAGTCACTAAATTTGTTCTGTCATGCTGCCGTCACTGCTTCAGCTAAAGACAGGAAGAGTGAGATATGTGGAATGTAAGAGTTGACTTATTTCAATGATAATGAGATTCTTCTAATTAAGTTCTATTTTTTGATTGTCCTTATTTCCCTCTACTTATTTGGTTGATTAAGTGCATGCATGCATGTGTGTTTATGTTTTCTACCTGAATTGGTAATAAAGAAGCAAGAAACCAAAGATCAATAATAAACTTCTATCTTTTCTCTGAATCTGTTTGATTTCCTATAAGATTTATATTAGTATGTACAAATCTCCTGAATACATGGCAAATAAATATCCTACTTAAATATGCTACATTTCAAATATACAGATAGCATATTTTGTAAAATATCTTGTCATAAAATGGAGAACACTGGTTATCTTACAAAGATGAATGAATACTGCCAAATCAGATCTCTCTCAGGGCCTATATAGTCAACTAGATATCTCTATTATACGTCCCACAAACACTTCAAACCCAATGTGTCCAAATGCAACATGGCATTTCAGCTACCCAAATCGTTTTCTGGTTTCATTTATTGCAATCACAACCAAACTGAGTGTCCAAGAAAGAAGTTTGATGTTTGATTCATTATCTCTCACCCTAATCTCCAGTTGATCATCAAAAATTGTAAACTGTTCCTCCTAAACTGTAACATTCATGAATTCTTTTCAATCCCTAAAGTCATTTTATTATTTCAAAACATCATCATCTCACACTGCATTATTACAATAGCTACCTAAATGGCCTTCCTAAATCCATGTTTTTCGTCATCCAATTCATTCACTGCATTTCAGCCCAAGTCATTTTTTCCAAAAATTAAAATCTGGTCTTGTCATTCTCCTATTTAAACTATTTATTAAAATTGCTAGCATGAAGTAAGTATATCTATATTTAAAATAGATTTTAAAATCTCATGCTCTGCTTACACTTGCAGATTGCTCCATCTCAACCCTTAAATCTTGCACCTGGCCACGTAGAACAGTTTTCCATTTCTGCTGAGTGAGTTCTCCCCCTTCACTTTTTCAAGGCTTGTAACAATCATTCTTAGTTCTTAGATAGGGTAACAATTTCTCAATGACAATGACAATGCATGGCTGGCATCTACTCCATGTGGTCTTGGTGCCATTTACTTCAACTCTAATGACACTCCATTGTATTCTAGTTATCTGCAACATGTATAACCTCCAAGTGCTGGGGTCTTTCTATTTAGTTTATTCATTAAGAAAATACTTAGTGGGCAACCACAATGTGCCAGGGACCTTTCTCACCCCAGAACTAAATGGTGAGATCTGCCCAAAACTTTCTTGATTTCATAGAATTTATATTTTACAATAGAGAGAAAAACAATAAATGAAGGAAAAATAAGAAATTTCAGATAAATTCTCAGAAGACAATGAAAACTGTATCTATATGTTTTGAGAGGAAAGATCTACCTTAGATGTTATGATCAGAGAAAACCTCTTCGATATTGTTTGTCTATTACCTGACACAACTCCTATTAAAAAGTATGTACTGAGGCGGGGCAAGATGGCAGACTGGTGAGCTGTATGTTTTAGTTACTCCTCCAGGAAAGTAGGTAAAAAGCCAGGAACTGCATGGACTGGACACCACAGAGCAATCTGTCTTTGGGCATACTTCATACAACACTCATGAAAACGTGGAACTGCTGAGATCAGCGAAATCTGTAAGTTTTTGCGGCCAGGGGACCCGCGCCCCTCCCTGCCAGGCTCAGTCCCGGGGGAGGAGGGGCTGTCAGCTCCAGGAAGGAGAAGGGAGAATTGCAGTGGCTGCTCTTATCGGAAACTCATTCTACTGATTCAAACTCCAACCATAGATAGACTGAGGCCACACACCAGAGACTCTGAGAGCAGCCAGCCCAGCAGAGAGGAGACAGGCATAGAAAAAAAACAACACGAAAAACTCCAAAATAAAAGCAGAGGATTTTTGGAGTTCTGGTGAACACAGAAAGGGGAAGGGCGGAGATCAGGCCTTGAGGCGCATATGCAAATCCCGAAGCAAGGCTGATCTCTCTGCCCTGTGCACCTTTCCTTAATGGCCCTGGTTGCTTTGTCTATTAGCATTTCAATAACCCATTAGATCTCTGAGGAGGGCCTTTTTTTTTTTTTTTTTTTTTTTTAATCCTTTTTGCTTTTTCTAAAACAATTACTCTAAGAAGCTCAATACAGAAAGCTTCAAAGAATTGAAATTTGGGCACGTCAAGTCAAGAGCAGAACTAAGAGAGCTCTGAGACAAAAGGCAATAATCCAGTGGCTGAGAAAATTCACTAAACAACACAACTTCCCAAGAAAAGGGGGGTGTCCGCTCACAGCCACCATCCTGGTGGACAGGAAACACTCCTGCCCATCGCCAGCCCCATAGCCCAGAGCTGCCCCAGACAACCCAGTGTGACGGAAGTGCTTCAAATAACAGGCACACACCACAAAACTGGGCGTGGACATTAGCCTTCCCTGCAACCTCAGCTGAATGTCCCAGAGCTGGGAAGGGGGAGCAGTGTGAATTAACAGAGCCCCATTCAGCCATCATTTGAGCAGACTGGGAGCCTCCCAACACAGCCCAGCAGCCCAGAACTGCCCTGGGGGGACGGCACTCACCTGTGACATAGCACAGTCATCCCTCAACAGAGGACCCGGGGTGCACAGCCTGGAAGAGGGGCCCACTTGCAAGTCTCAGGAGCCATACGCCAATACCAAAGACTTGTGGGTCAGTGGCAGAGACAAACTGTGGCAGGACTGAACTGAAGGATTAGACTATGGCAGTAGCTTTAAAACTTTAGGATCATCAGGGAGATATGATTGTTAGGGCCACCCCCCCTCCCCGACTGCCCAGAAACACGCCCCACATACAGGGCAGGCAACACCAACTACACACGCAAGCTTGGGACACCAATTGGGCCCCACAAGACTCACTCCCCCACTCACCAAAAAGGCTAAGCAGGGGAGATCTGGCTTGTGGAGAACAGGTGGCTCGTGGACGCCACCTGCTGGTTAGTTAGAGAAAGTGTACTCCACGAAGCTGTAGATCTGATAAATTAGAGATAAGGACTTCAACTGGTCTACAAACCCTAAAAGAACCCTATCAAGGTCAGCAAATGCCACGAGGCCAAAAACAACAGAAAATTATAAAGCATATGAAAAAACCAGACGATATGGATAACCCAAGCCCAAGCACCCAAATCAAAAGACCAGAAGAGACACACCTAGAGCAGCTACTCAAAGAACTAAAGATGAACAATGAGACCCTAGTACGGGATATGAAGGAAATCAAGAAGACCCTAGAAGAGCATAAAGAAGACATTGCAAGACTAAATAAAAAAATGGATGATCTTATGGAAATTAAAGAAACTGTTGACCAAATTAAAAAGATTCTGG
The DNA here is from genome assembly GCF_015220235.1 of Choloepus didactylus. NCBI lineage: Eukaryota > Metazoa > Chordata > Mammalia > Pilosa > Megalonychidae > Choloepus > Choloepus didactylus. The sequence continues at coordinate 179,953,259 of NC_051310.1, read as the reverse complement.
ACACTCATAGTACAAGACTAGAGGAAGTTGAACAACGAATCAGTGACCTGGAAGATGACAGAATGGAAAATGAAAGCATAAAAGAAAGAATGGGGAAAAAAATTGAAAAACTCGAAATGGACCTCAGGGATATGATAGATAATATGAAACGTCCGAATATAAGACTCATTGGTGTCCCAGAAGGGGAAGAAAAGGGTAAAGGTCTAGGAAGAGTATTCAAAGAAATTGTTGGGGAAAACTTCCCAAATCTTCTAAACAACATAAATACACAAATCATAAATGCTCAGCGAACTCCAAATAGAATAAATCCAAAAAAACCCACTCCGAGACATATACTGATCACACTGTCAAACATAGAAGAGAAGGAGCAAGTTCTGAAAGCAGCAAGAGAAAAGCAATTCACCACATACAAAGGAAACAGCATAAGACTAAGTAGTGACTACTCAGCAGCCACCATGGAGGCAAGAAGGCAGTGACACGATATATTTAAAATTCTGAGTGAGAGGAATTTCCAGCCAAGAATACTTTATCCAGCAAAGCTCTCCTTCAAATTTGAGGGAGAGCTTAAATTTTTCACAGACAAAGAAATGCTGAGAGAATTTGCTAACAAGAGACCTGCCCTACTGGAGATACTAAAGGGAGCCCTACAGACAGAGAAACAAAGACAGGACAGAGAGACTTGGAGAAAGGTTCAGTACTAAAGAGATTCGGTATGGGTACAATAAAGGATATTAATAGAAAGAGGGAAAAATATGGCAAACATAATCCAAAGGATAAGATGGCCGATTCAAGAAATGCCTTCACGGTTTTAACGTTGAATGTAAATGGATTAAACTCCCCAATTAAAAGATATAGATTCGCAGAATGGATCAAAAAAAATGAACCATCAATATGTTGCATACAAGAGACTCATCTTAGACACAGGGACACAAAGAAACTGAAAGTGAAAGGATGGAAAAAAATATTTCATGCAAGCTACAGCCAAAAGAAAGCAGGTGTAGCAATATTAATCTCAGATAAAATAGACTTCAAATGCAGGGATGTTTTGAGAGACAAAGAAGGCCACTACATACTAATAAAAGGGGCAATTCAGCAAGAAGAAATAACAATCGTAAATGTCTATGCACCCAATCAAGGTGCCACAAAATACATGAGAGAAACATTGGCAAAACTAAAGGAAGCAATTGATGTTTCCACAATAATTGTGGGAGACTTCAACACATCACTCTCTCCTATAGATAGATCAACCAGACAGAAGACCAATAAGGAAATTGAAAACCTAAACAATCTGATAAATGAATTAGATTTAACAGACATCTACAGGACATTACATCCCAAATCACCAGGATACACATACTTTTCTAGTGCTCACGGAACTTTCTCCAGAATAGATCATATGCTGGGACATAAAACAAGCCTCAATAAATTTAAAAAGATTGAAATTATTCAAAGCACATTCTCTGACCACAATGGAATACAATTAGATGTCAATAACCATCAGAGACTTAGAAAATTCACAAATACCTGGAGGTTAAACAACACACTCCTAAACAATCAGTGGGTTAAAGAAGAAATAGCAAGAGAAATTGCTAAATATATAGAGACGAATGAAAATGAGAACACAACATACCAAAACCTATGGGATGCAGCAAAAGCAGTGCTAAGGGGGAAATTTATAGCACTAAACGCATATATAAAAAAGGAAGAAAGAGCCAAAATCAAAGAACTAATGGATCAACTGAAGAAGCTAGAAAATGAACAGCAAACCAATCCTAAACCAAGTACAAGAAAAGAAATAACAAGGATTAAAGCAGAAATAAATGACATAGAGAACAAAAAAACAATAGAGAGGATAAATATCACCAAAAGTTGGTTCTTTGAGAAGATCAACAAGATTGACAAGCCCTTAGCTAGACTGACAAAATCAAAAAGAGAGAAGAACCATATAAACAAAATAATGAATGAAAAAGGTGACATAACTGCAGATCCTGAAGAAATTAAAAAAATTATAAGAGGATATTATGAACAACTGTATGGCAACAAACTGGATAATGTAGAAGAAATGGACAATTTCCTGGAAACATATGAACAACCTAGACTGACCAGAGAAGAAATAGAAGACCTCAACCAACCCATCACAAGCAAAGAGATCCAATCAGTCATCAAAAATCTTCCCACAAATAAATGCCCAGGGCCAGATGGCTTCACAGGGGAATTCTACCAAACTTTCCAGAAAGAACTGACACCAATCTTACTCAAACTCTTTCAAAACATTGAAAAAAATGGAACACTACCTAACTCATTTTATGAAGCTAACATCAATCTAATACCAAAACCAGGCAAAGATGCTACAAAAAAGGAAAACTACCGGCCAATCTCCCTAATGAATATAGATGCAAAAATCCTCAACAAAATACTTGCAAATCGAATCCAAAGACACATTAAAAAAATCATACACCATGACCAAGTGGGGTTCATTCCAGGCATGCAAGGATGGTTCAACATAAGAAAAACAATCAATGTATTACAACACATTAACAAGTCTAAAGGGAAAAATCAATTGATCATCTCAATAGATGCTGAAAAAGCATTTGACAAAATCCAACATCCCTTTTTGATAAAAACACTTCAAAAGGTAGGAATTGAAGGAAACTTCCTCAACATGATAAAGAGCATATATGAAAAATCCACAGCCAGCATAGTACTCAATGGTGAGAGACTGAAAGCCTTCCCTCTAAGATCAGGAACAAGACAAGGATGCCCGCTGTCACCACTGTTATTCAACATTGTGCTGGAAGTGCTAGCCAGGGCAATCCGGCAAGACAAAGAAATAAAAGGCATCCAAATTGGAAAAGAAGAAGTAAAACTGTCATTGTTTGCAGATGATATGATCTTATATCTAGAAAACCCTGAGAAATCAACGATACACCTACTAGAGCTAATAAACAAATTTAGCAAAGTAGCGGGATACAAGATTAATGCACATAAGTCAGTAATGTTTCTATATGCTAGAAATGAACAAACTGAAGAGACACTCAAGAAAAAGATACCATTTTCAATAGCAACTAAAAAAATCAAGTACCTAGGAATAAACTTAACCAAAGATGTAAAAGACCTATACAAAGAAAACTACATAACTCTACTAAAAGAAATAGAAGGGGACCTTAAAAGATGGAAAAATAGTCCATGTTCATGGATAGGAAGGCTAAATGTCATTAAGATGTCAATTCTACCCAAACTCATCTACAGATTCAATGCAATCCCAATCAAAATTCCAACAACCTACTTTGCAGACTTGGAAAAGCTAGTTATCAAATTTATTTGGAAAGGGAAGATGCCTCGAATTGCTAAAGACACTCTAAAAAAGAAAAACGAAGTGGGAGGACTTACACTCCCTGACTTTGAAGCTTATTATAAAGCCACAGTTGCCAAAACAGCATGGTACTGGCACAAAGATAGACATATAGATCAATGGAATCAAATTGAGGATTCAGAGATAGACCCTCAGATCTATGGCCGACTGATCTTTGATAAGGCCCCCAAAGTCACCGAACTGAGCCATAATGGTCTTTTCAACAAATGGGGCTGGGAGAGTTGGATATCCATATCCAAAAGAATGAAAGAGGACCCCTACCTCACCCCCTACACAAAAATTAACTCAAAATGGACCAAAGATCTCAATATAAAAGAAAGTACCATAAAACTCCTAGAAGATAATGTAGGAAAACATCTTCAAGACCTTGTATTAGGCGGCCACTTCCTAGACTTTACACCCAAAGCACAAGCAACAAAAGAGAAAATAGATAAATGGGAACTCCTCAAGCTTAGAAGTTTCTGCACCTCAAAGGAATTTCTCAAAAAGGTAAAGAGGCAGCCAACTCAATGGGAAAAAATTTTTGGAAACCATGTATCTGACAAAAGACTGATATCTTGCATATACAAAGAAATCCTACAACTCAATGACAATAGTACAGACAGCCCAATTATAAAATGGGCAAAAGATATGAAAAGACAGTTCTCTGAAGAGGAAATACAAATGGCCAAGAAACACATGAAAAAATGTTCAGCTTCACTAGCTATTAGAGAGATGCAAATTAAGACCACAATGAGATACCATCTAACACCGGTTAGAATGGCTGCCATTAAACAAACAGGAAACTACAAATGCTGGAGGGGATGTGGAGAAATTGGAACTCTTATTCATTGTTGGTGGGACTGTATAATGGTTCAGCCACTCTGGAAGTCAGTCTGGCAGTTCCTTAGAAAACTAGATATAGAGCTACCATTCGATCCAGCGATTGCACTTCTCAGTATATACCCGGAAGATCGGAAAGCAGTGACACGAACAGATATCTGCACGCCAATGTTCATAGCAGCATTATTCACAATTGCCAAGAGATGGAAACAACCCAAATGTCCTTCAACAGATGAGTGGATAAATAAAATGTGGTATATACACACGATGGAATACTACGCGGCAGTAAGAAGGAACGATCTGGTGAAACATATGACAACATGGATGAACCTTGAAGACATAATGCTGAGCGAAATAAGCCAGGCACAAAAAGAGAAATATTATATGCTACCACTAATGTGAACTTTGAAAAATGTAAAACAAATGGTTTATAATGTAGAATGTAGGGGAACTAGCAGTAGAGAGCAATTAAGGAAGGGGGAACAATAATCCAAGAAGAACAGATAAGCTATTTAACGTTCTGGGGATGCCCAGAAATGACTATGGTCTGTTAATTTCTGATGGATGTAGTAGGAACAAGTTCACTGAAATGTTGCTATATTATGTAACTTTCTTGGGGTAAAGTAGGAACATGTTGGAAGTTAAGCAGTTATCTTAGGTTAGTTGTCTTTTTCTTACTCCCTTGCTATGGTCTCTTTGAAATGTTCTTTTATTGTATGTTTGTTTTCTTTTTAACTTTTTTTTTCATACAGTTGATTTGAAAAAAGAAGGGAAAGTTAAAAAAAAAAAAAAAGAAGAAGAAGAAAAAAGACAAACAAGGAAAAAAAAAAAAAAAAAAGATGTAGTGCCCCCTTGAGGAGCCTGTGGAGAATGCAGGGGTATTCGCCTACCCCACCTCCATGGTTGCTAACATGACCACAGACATAGGGGACTGGTGGTTTGATGGGTTGAGCCCTCTACCATAAGTTTTACCCTTGGGAAGACGGTTGCTGCAAAGGAGAGGCTAGGCCTCCCTGTATTTGTGCCTAAGAGTCTCCTCCTGAATGCCTCTTTGTTGCTCAGATGTGGCCCTCTCTCTCTGGCTAAGCCAACTTGAAAGGTGAAATCACTGCCCTCCCCACTACGTGGGATCAGACACCCAGGGAAGTAAATCTCCCTGCCAACGTGGAATATGACTCCCGGGGAGGAATGTAGACCCGGCATCGTGGGATGGAGAACATCTTCTTGACCAAAAGGGGGATGTGAAAGGAAATGAAATAAGCTTCAGTGGTAGAGAGATTCCAAAACGAGCCGAGAGATCACTCTGGTGGGCACTCTTACGCACACTTTAGACAACCTTTTTTAGGTTCTAAAGAATTGGGGTAGCTGGTGGTGGATACCTGAAACTATTAAACTACAACCCAGAACCCATGAATCTCGAAGACAGTTGTATAAAAATGTAGCTTATGAGGGGTGACAGTGGGATTGGGAATGCCATAAGGACCAAACTCCACTTTGTCTAGTTTATGGATCGATGTGTAGAAAAGTAGGGGAAGCAAACAAACAGACAAAGGTACCTAGTGTTCTTTTTTACTTCAATTGCTCTTTTTCACTCTAATTATTATTCTTGTTATTTTTGTGTGTGTGCTAATGAAGGTGTCAGGGATTGATTTAGGTGATGAATGTACAACTATGTAATGGTACTGTAAACAATCGAAAGTACAATTTGTTTTGTATGACTGCGTGGTATGTGAATATATCTCAATAAAATGATGATTAAAAAAAAAAAAAAGTATGTACTTAATACATCTTTGCTAAATAATGGAGCGCGTAAATAACTGCAAATATTTTCCACTGAAACCATTTGTAAGCAGACAGATAGATATCCAATTAATATAACTAAAATATGTGTGAAATTTGAAAACTACTATTTCAAATAACAATGACAAATGTAAATAGCTTCCAGGTTATGAATTTACTCCAAGCCAGTGTTCTAAGCAAATTACACTCATTAGCTCTCTCAATCGCTTCTCACAATGGCTCTATTAAGCTTTTTTTTTTTTTCCCCCAGATGTGAAGGATGGGTGTGAGAAGTTAGAGAAATAGAAGCACTTTGTCTAAGGTCTTAATCTGAAAGTGACATATTTGTGTTTGGAACCCAATTCTATTCCACTTTAAAGGCCTTAAAATTTGTGCTCTTTTCAATAAGTATTCAGTATTATTATTAAAATCATCACGAATTTATACATAAAGGACACCAAAATTAACACAAAAATTAAAACTGATAAAGCTGCAATTTAGGAACTGTTCTTGGTGTACTTTAGGAAAACACTTAATTTGGAAACAAATCAAAATAAGGTTTGATTTCTGACACTGTTTATTAGCTGTACAGCCTTGATTATATTTTCTCTCTGTAAAATGGAGTACAATAACAATTATAGAGAATTTTTTGATTCTTGAATGTGAAATATATATTACTTTTTACCTTTTAAATGAATTGACACTTGATCTTGAAGGTATTAAAGTCATTTGTCATTAGCTACTTTCAAATCCGTATGAAAGTGGATTTGACTGTACACAAGATTTGACCCAATATCTTTTCACTTTGTAATTTTCATATCTTAAATATATATATATACTATGATCAGAGCTGAAAAATATTAATGAACAATAAAAAGTAAATAGGCAATGCAGAGGGCCAGAAATGGAAATATTTAACAGAAGGCTAACTGTGAAATTGTGAAATACAATTTTATAATTCAAAATATAGACTGCATAGGTTACACTGCAAAATATATATATGCAAAGTATATGTGATAGATTCAATTATGTAGACATATTACTAAGCTTAATCCACATTTAGAAATGTTCTTTTTTTAAGGCAGGGACATTTTTTATTCAACTTTATTGAGATATTCGTATACCATATAATCACCCAAAGTGTACAATGAGTTGTTCACAGTACCATCATATAGTTGTACATTCATCACCACAATCAATTTTTGAACATTTTTATTACTCCAAAACAAATAATAAAAATAAAAGTAAAAAAGAACATCCAAAACATCCCATCCCTCTCCCTATTATTCATTTAATTTTTTCCCCATTTTTCTACTCATCTGTCCATACACTGGATAAAAGGAGTGTGAGCCACAAGGTTTTCACAATCACATGGTCACATCATGTAAACTATGTAGTCATACACTCGTCTTCAAGAATCAAGGCTACTGGGCTTCCATTCAGCAGTTTCGGTATTTCCATCTAGCTATAGAAATGTTCTTAATCTTAATTCACATACCTGGGGGTGTGAACTCATTATAAATAGGATCATTGAGTTGTGGTCCAACTCAATGAAGTTTAGTCTTAATCAGAATTACTGGAGGCTTTATATGGAGAAAGAAACTGGAAGCCGGAGTCAGTAAAAGCCACAGAAAGGAACCTTGTGATGAGAGGCAGGAATACAAGTCAAGGACCCCAAAGGATCTTTTGCAGCCGATACCAGAATGTTACAGACCCAGAGGAGAAAGCAGTGCCTCACCGATGCCTTGATTTTGTAATTCTTCCAGTTTCAAAATCCTAAGTCAATGATTTCTTGTTTAAGCAACCTGGAAAAACTCAGAGATTATATAAATATTTAGATGTATATAATTAAAGCTCTAGGTCAACATGATGGAAATAGTTAATTTTAAAGATTCCTTAGAAAATGCGGGTCTCGTGCTTTTTTATTTTTCAGTTGCTTATTAACATACTAACATGAAATTTTCACTCTTGAACTGTGATTAACTCTTAACCCTCATTCTTCTCTCCTCCTTGTTAGAAAAGTTGGAAACCTACAACTTTACTTCCTATACTACCTGTTGTTTGGATTCTGGATGCAAAAACTAAAAATAAATTTTACGAATCAGAAGTGTGTGATATTGGGAAGATTAATGTAAAGCAGTGGCCATTTTCCTGGATGTTTTTATCCTTACTGATGGCAAACTGTGTTGTGGATTTGTAAAGACTTTTGCAGCTCTCATCCAGTGCTCATTATCCAGCTTCCAAGAGACAGTTTCAGCATCAGCATTGACAGCTTCTTGATTCTGGTTTTCCAATTTGTGAATTCTAGTTTCAAGTGTTTATGCTTGAAATCATGGCTCTGATTCTTAGTAGTAGTGAGAGGGTTCTGTGGTGTTTGGAAGCTATTACATATTGGTATCCAAGAACCTACTTTATCGGTGCTTATATTTTTCGAAATGGTTTCAAACCAAGTGCATAGAGCGGTTTCTGTTTCCTATACTTAACTTGACTGAAACAGTATTGAAGTCCAGACAGATGCTCAAAGATGAGAATCTGGGTTTTTCTTGCCTGCTCTGATTAGATTTGAAGTGACCTAGCAGTTAAATTGGAAGATGACAGTATGAAATCTGTGAAAAGCAATGTCAAAAAAGCTTCTGAGTGGCTGCTACAGTGGAGTATTATGGTAAAGATGAAAAATATAAGGGTTGGGAGGTGGGCAACTTGCTTCTGACATTGCTGGAAAGCTGAAAAAAAGACAATTGAAAGCTCAGGACTTGGAACTAAAGTTCAAAGCAGTTTTTCAAAATATTTACTACATTAAGGTCTAATAAAGCTGGAAGTAAGATGCAGAATTTTATCCTATGGGTTATTGAATTAAAATGTAATTGAATTCATTCAATTATTGGTCTCTTATATGAAAATTAACACACTGATTGGCAAAGAGTAGGGCCTGAAAATTGGAATGGAGTCATTTAGTGAAATTATATAGATACAAGCTCTTGAATCTCAATGCCCTTATCTTCCCTTGACAATAGCCTTACCATGTGCTAAGAAGCTGTTCATGCCTTCCCTGGAGACCTTTTAATCATTCACCTGAGACAGTTACTTTGGGACAAGAACCAATTCCCCTTACTACACTGCTCCTACTACCTGTCATAATCTCTAGGCACATAAGTAGATTAGATATCACTTGTTCCAGAGGACAGGTAAAACAATGGGGGAAATATATTAGATACCAAATATTACACTATCTCCACCATTTATATTGGCAAAAACCTGAGCAATTTATGTGGAAAAGCATTCAAAATGTGCCAGAAAGGGAAAGAAACACCAGACTAGATAAGGCAATTTAATCAATACCGCAATACTTACTAGGGATTCTGGATGCAAAGTGCTATATTACCTGGTTTGGTTCTAAAAGTTTATTCAGTTGCTAGACTAAAACCCAGTCTTTCAGGTGTCCCAAGCTAAATGAATGTGAGATACCAGACATGTTCTAAAATAATATATACACATTGTTGGTCACTGATTCTAAGTTATTATTTATTTTTGAGGATCTATGATGCAAATATTTTCCACCAGAGACAGGGCTTATAGTCAGGTGAAAAATAGAGTTCAAAGTCAGCCCAGCTGGTAGGAGGAGACAAGGATGAGCCCTGAAACTCTGCTGTCTCTACCAAAGGAGAAAAATTAAAGCAATGCTGCATCCCTGTAGAGATGCAGAGGTTAATGCTCTCATGAAAGAAGAGAAGATTCAGGGTGTTATTCCTATTAAACTCCATTTTAACTTGTCTGTTTGGCCTGTGCAGATGAAACATGACATGAGTGGGAGACAAGTCACATGAAATCTGATGATGACTCTAATTGCTGTTCCAGATGTAATCTCTTTATAGGAGCAATTATCATTGCCTTTGGCACCTATTATACAGCTATTAAACTGCCAAAAGATTTTTCTCTCTACCATAAAGTAGAAAACACCAGTACCAGTTGACTTTCAACCTGTAATGACAGCGCTTAAACCCCCTATTGTCTCTTTTCAGTTTAAAGCTTTCCATCATAATTTACTTTTCAGGAATCTATATTAGCTAGATATTGAAAAAAATATATGTTGGTCTACCACATTGATGTTCACAGGCTGATAGGACTTGGAGAGCAAGACATAGTTGATGTCATCTAATTTTGTCAGGATACATGCTTGCCAAAGGGAGATAAAGCCCATCAAATTTCAGGAGATTTCTACCTGAGCCATCTGTTTTGTTGCATATCCCAGGTCATATTAGAATTCTTCCTCTGAAGTGGAGGGCAAAATTGATGAACACTGCACTCTAGGACTAAGAAAGTATCTCAAAGTGTTACAGTTTGCTAACACTGCTGTCATGCAAAATACCAGAAATGGACTGGCTTTTATAAAGGGGATTTATTTGGTTACAAAGTTACAGTCTTAAGGCCATAAAATGTCCAAGATAAGGCGTCAACAATAGGATACCTTCACTGAAGGATGGTCAGTGGCGTCCAGAAAGCCTCTGTTAGCTGGGAAGGCATGTGGCAGGCTACTGCTCCAGAGTTTTGGTTTCAGAAGGGCTTTCTCCCAGGGCATTCCTCTTTAGGCTGCAGCAATTCTCCAAAATATCACTCTTAGCTGCTCTCAGGTTATGTTTCAAAATGGCATTCTCCAAAATGTCTCTGTGTCAGCTTCTCGAGATAAACTCTGGGCTAGTACCTCCAAAGCATCAGCAAAACTCTTCTTTCAGTGGCCATCTTCAAAATGTCTCTGTAAGTTGTAGCAGCTCTTCAAAATGCCACTCTCAGTCCCTCTGAGTTCCTTCTGTTTGTCAGCTTTTTGTATGGTTCCAGTGATTTAATCTGGACCCACCCTAATTGACTGGGGTAACACCTCCATGGAAATTATCCAAAGGTCTTTCCCACAGTTGATTGAGTCACATCTCCACGGGAACATTGAAACAATAGGTTCCAACTTAATCAACACTAATACCTTGGCCCCCACATTATTTCATCAAAGAACATGGAGTTTTGGGGGACATAATACATCCAAACCAGCACACAAGGCTTATTTGGCCTCTTTGACTTGCAAGCAATGTGTAACATGATGAATGTGCTTCTCATTTGCCAATTAACTCTTAATGCTACAAGATTTTGAACTGGGGGTCCAGATCTCTCAAAGGCCTAAGAGCGGGTCCAAATGGACATGACTTGGCAGAGCCAATGGCATTCAAAATACCTGTACTATATTAGGATGTTCATGGACTCTGTAGCAATCTCTCAAAGAGAATTACAGATGGGTCCTATGGTTTGGAGAAAATCACTTTGACAAAAACTTCACCTTTTGAGAAATATTCCTCAGTTTGCTTTTGGACTCTAGGGAAGTCTAAACACCATTGGCATCTGAGTCAGCATGCACACGGAGCTGGCCAGTGAAAGGGAAAGACCTAATCCAACAAGTCATAAATGTGTCAACAGTGTACCTGCATCAAGTGAAATATTATACAAGAGAATGGATTCAAATCCTTTTCTGAAAGCAAAGTAAGTTGCCTAAGCAGATGGCTCATGTTTCCAGAGCACCTACTTTTGCCACATTGCCCCTCACCCTCAACTCACCCATGGCTTTATGGGGAGTTTGACATGACCAGGTAAGTGAAAAAGATAACTTTTAGTCTGATTTATGACATGATGAATTGGCACCATCTGGAAGTAGGAAACTATAGCATTGGAATCATACTTATGAGAATAAGGAATATAATTTAGAGTGAAAGAGGAGAAGCAATGGGCTGATGAGCATGGCTTTTACTGTTTTTGCAATGTACCCCAGCTACAAGTAGCATCTGCCTTCTAGAATGTTAGAATGGCCTTTTGAAGAATGCAGAGTCCAGGCACCAAGGGAATAGAAACAGGAATGCCATGTTTTCAAATCCACTCAAATTATTTTTATTTCTTTACACAAGATACTGGGGTTTGAAAGTTTAGGAGTTTCATTTCACAGGAAAGAAACTTCCCACCAGGGAAAACAACAGGTGGAAATACTGGATGGGAAATTGCTATCACTACTAGCAGCTCTACGTGCCACTGAATAACAGGCAGGAAGGTGCATTACAAGTTTGGCTAGGATGAGTGACTGGAAAACTAATGGAAAAATGGATTGCTTCTGCACAATGGGGGATTTGTATACATTCAGATTTGAGGAAAGACTCTGAGTGCCACCTGGTACTTCCTAGACCAGTAGAGAAAGTTAATGGAAGTTTATAGCAACCAAAGGAGGCAAGATCACCAGAGTATCATATTCTTAAGATATTAATATTTGACAACAGAAAGATGAAGCTATGGCTGAGGGGATAGGGAACAACTAACAGGTAGTGGAGGAAATAATTTATATATGACATTTTGGCTTTGATTGTCATAGCTACTTGTAATTTCTTTCTTGCTTATGGTGGATATATATATATATTTACGTATACATCCTACACCTCTTCACTTCTAATTTTATATAATATATGTTGGTGGTAATGAACATGAAAATTTATTACTTGGGTTATAGGAGATCATGGTTGGACTAGATAATGACAGACATTGAAGTGAGCATCACAAAGATATTGATGAACTTCTTCAGCCTCTTTCAGTCAAAGTCAGTTTGAGCAGCAGCAAAGTCATTTTCTTTCTGGCTTTCCATTAGCTATGAGACTAGGGCATGCAATTTCATCAGTGGCTTCACAAATAGTATCTCTCCAGTGGCTCAATTTTCTGTTGCTTGAGGGACATTTCTGAAATTCCAGCCTAAATCTTGGTGTTTCTGCCCTTGCAAAGATTTTATGTGCTTGGGGAGCAAAAATTGTTTCCCATTTGAAAATTCTCATTTCCTACTCTGAACTATGACTGAAAAATAAAATGCTTATTTTGAAGAATTTAGCAGAAAAAAGAATTACACACACAAGCAAATATTGAAATCACTCAAAATTCTTCTATCAAGTGATAATCAATCACCATTACAACTATTTTGTGCAAACATCTGAATAACTTTAAGTGTGCTAATGATATTTTCCTCAATGATGAACGCCTACTCCATACACTGATAAAAGTAGCACATCACTCCTCAAAGTCGGGTTTTCCAGGGATTCCAATTTTCTTTTAGAATAGGAAGTCTATAGAAAATACCATTTAAAATTTTAAAAACTAAAGCACAATTATAATATTTTGAAACATGGAAAGTTACTTTGAATTGTTTTTCCAAGTTTCCCTTTTAATTTCTTCTTACTGTGAACAAATTTGATACTATTTTTCAATTTCCTCTTTTTGTTTTTGCTTCAAACATTTATGCAGTGTCTTCCTTTCCTGTTTTGTCATTACAAGAAACTTTAAATCTTCATTTCCATATTTTTTCTTTATTTCTGAGCTGATGCAGTTTATTTCTTTTATATTTTTAAGGCTTACGGAGTCATAAGAAACTGAGCCTCCTACAAATCTTCAATATACAAAATAAAAAGAAAATAGGACATCTTTTTGCCTCATAAATATGTCAGTGTCAGAGTTAGAATTTCTGTAAAGCATTGCTAAATTAATGATAGCAGAATTCCAGAGATTTTAGTAGTTTGATATATCAATAATGAGAAAGTCTAAGTGAAAAATAACAAAAAACAGGGAATTAAGACTATTTATCTTCAGATTTCTAACTTAGTGTAAATATTAAGTACCCACAACATTAGCTCCATTGGATAACTAAGTGAACATACATTAATTTATTTTCAAAATTTAAGAAAATATACAATATCTACCACCTAACACATGCCTCAGTCATTGGATGAGTATTGATTCAGAGTTTGACAGAGATGGGATAGATATAAATTAAACATATTCCATGTTAAAACACTTCTAGTTACAAAAGATTATTTTGGACTGAACAGAATGGATGCCAAGGAAATAGCTATAATCAAAGTATATTATATATTCCTATTTAAATGCATTTCAGGATTTAAGAAATTGCTATATGTTTTAGCAAGTAAGTTGCAATATTTTCAGAATAATTCAGTTATCTGCTTAGTTACATATTTCTGTAACTCTGTAATAGCTAATTTTCAAAATCTTAGTTCTTACTAAAATTTAATTCATCTTATTGCATCCATAAAATTTGACCTCTGTCACCAAATTTAGGAAAGTTACACATTTTTATATGTAAATATATCAGTGGTACACCAACTTATTTATTTAAATGTGTGGTCATAATTTTGAACCTACAAGCAACATTTCATTATTTTGCTTTAGTTTCCTTGGAATCATTTATGGGTCTTTATTTTTAAATTTAATTTTATTGAAATTCTTCACATACCATCCAATTATCCAAAGATCCAAAATGCACAATCAATTGCCCACAGTACCATCATACAGCTGTGCATCCATCACCACAATTAATATTTTTTTCCAATTTTTAGAACATTTTCATTACTCCAGAAAAGAAATAAAGACAAAAAAGAAAACTCAATTCCTCCCCTAATGTAACCAACCCCCCCCTCCATTATTGACTCATAGTATTGGTGTAGTACATTTGTTACTGTTGAGAGAATGTCAAAATACTGTTAACTCTAGTAAATAGTTTGCGATAGGTATATTTTTCCCTATATAACCCTCTGTTATTAGCTTCTAGTTATAGTATCATACATTTGTTCTAGTTCATGAAAGAGATTTCTAATATTTGTACAGTTAATCATGGACATTGTCCACAATCAGATTCACTGTTTTATACATTCCCTTCTTTTAACCTCAAACTTTCCTTCTGGTGACATACATGACTCTGAGCTTACCCTTTCCAAAATATTCACAAACCATTCAGCACTGTTAGTTATTCTCACAATGTACTTCCACACCTCTGTCCATTTCCAAATGTTTAAGTTCACCTCATTGAACATGCTGCTAATAATAAGTAACCACCCCCATTCTTTAGCCTCATTCTATATCCTGGTAACTTATATTTTATATCTATGAATTTACATATTATTATTAGTTCATATCAGTGAGACCCTGTAATATTTGTTCTTATGTGTCTGTCTTATTTCACTCAATATAGTGGCCTCAAGGTTTCATCATCAACCCATTTTCTTAAGATGGTTTTGTCCACACACCATACATTCTGTCCTAAGTAAACAATTAATGGCTCCCTGTATAGTCACATATTTACATAATCAGCACCATCGCCACTCTCTATATAAGGACATCTCCATTTTTTCTACAAAGAAGGGGGAAGAGTCAAAGAAGGTACAGAGACAGAAGAAAAAGAAAAAAGAAAGAAAAAAATGACAGCTAAGAAGCAACAAAAGGAAAGACAGCATTAAACAAAAGCAGAATAAAGAGTCAGACAACAGCACCAATGCAGAGTCCCATAACCCTCCCCTATGCCTACCACCACATTCATTTAGCTTTGGTATATTGCCTTTGTTACATTAAAGGAAGCACAATAAAATGTTTCTTTTAATTATGGTCTCTAGTTTGCATTGAGTGTATTTTCTCCCAATTCCGCCCTATTTTTAACAACTTGCAATGTTGACATTCATTTGTTCTCCCTCATGTAAAAACATATTGGTACCTTTTATCACAATCATTGAGCAACCTAGGTTTCACTGAGTTATACAGTCCCAAACTTTATCTTTCCTCTTTCCTTCTGGTGTCCCACATGCTCCTAACCTTCATCTTTTAAACATATCTCCCAAAATTGTGTTCCAAACCTCTCACTCCTGTCTTTTCTTTTCTGTCTGCAGTGCTTCCTTTAGTGTTTCCTGTAGAGCTGGTAACTTTTTCACAAACTCTGTCATGGTCTATTTATCAGAGAATATTTTCAGCTCTCCCTCATTTTTGAAGGACAATTTTGCTGGATATGGGATACTTAGTTGGTGGTTTTTCTCTTTCAGTATCTTAAATATATCACCCCACTTTGTTCTTGCCTCCACGGTTTCTATTGAGAAATCTACACATAGTCTTATCAAGCTTCCTTTGTATGTGATGGATCACTTTTCTCTTGCTGCTTTCAGGATTCTCTCTTTATCTTTGATGTTTGATAATATGATTATTAAGTGTCTTGGTGTAGGCCTATTCAGATCTATTCTGTTTGGGGTATGCTGCACTTCTTGAACCTATAATTTTATGTCTTTCATAAGAGATGGGAAATATTCATTGATTATTTCCTCTATTATTGCTTCTGTCCCTTTTCCCTACACTTCTCCTTCTGGGACACCCATGACAAGTACATTAATGTCCTTTATGTTGTCATTCGATTCCCTGAGATGTTGCTCATATTTTTCCATTCTTTTATCTATCATTCCGTTTTATGTAGGCTTTCAGGTGTCTTGTTCTCCACTCCTGAGTGTTTTCTTCTGCCTCTTGAGATCTGCTGTTGTATGTCTCCATTGTGTCTTTCATCTCTTGTGTTGTGCCTTTCATTTCCATAGATTCCACCGGTTTTTTTTTTTTTTTTGAACTTTCAATTTCTACTTTATGTACACCCTGTGTTTGTATTATATGCTTCTTCTCTTTTGCCGTATCTTCCCTAAACTTTTTTAATTGATTTAGCATTAGTTTCAATTCCTGTATTGCAGTTGAAGTGTAAACTTGTTCCTTTGACAGGGCCATGACTCCATTTCTCTTAGTGTAGGTTATAGTTTTCTGTTTAGGCATCTGGTTTCCTTGGTTACCCCAAACAGGTTTCCCCGGATCAGAACAGGCTCAGGTCTCAGCAGGAGGCAATAGTATCAGGTTTCCCTGAGGGTGTGTCTTAGGAGATTGATACACTCTGTGAGGCCTCAAGCCACTGTGCTTTTCTGCTCAGCATGTGGTCCCTGTTAGCCTGTCACTCCAGACTGGTGTAAGGAGGTGTGGCCTGTCACTGTTTTCCCCCAGGCTCTGGGGTCTGGTTCTGAATGGAAGGCAGGTAGTCAAGCTTGGCACCACCTCTTTCCTCTTAGGGAAGATATACACCCTAGGGAGATATCATTTGCATTTGAATAATCTCTCTGACTCTGCTGTCTCCATGCTTGTCTGGATTAGAACACTGGAACTGAAAATGGCTGAGGCTTTCTCCACTGAGCCAAAAAAAGGGACAGAAAGCCCTTCTTCAGGGCCAACTTGCAGCCACCCTCAGTTTCACCCATTGGTCAGAGATAGCTCCTGGTCCTCTGGGCTCCCCTTCCCTCCCAAAGAGGTCCTCTGGCTCTCCAAGATCAGTCATCACCAAAAGCCTCTCTCTGCTTCTTGGGGATTCATAGCTTGTATTGAACAGTCAACATTTGTTAATTAAAACCTCAGTTGGAGCTGGGATGAAGTATATCCCCTTGTTCAGAGAGTGCTGCTCTCTATCACAGTGAGGGTTTGCAGTTTGGCCTGCCATGGGGGGAGGGGGCTCTAAGCTTGGGTCTGCAGCTTTACTTAAGGATTTTATGCTGTGTTCTCAGGCATGACTCCCAGTCCAGCTTGGTGTATGATGTGTGGTATGCTGCACTTCTTGGATCTGTAATTTTCTGTCTTTTGTAAGAGACTAGAAATTTTCACTGATTATTTCCTGTATTATTGCTTCTGCCCCTTGTCCTTTCTCTTTTCCTTCTGGGACACCCATGACATGTACATTCATATTGTCATTTCATTCCCTGGCACATTGCTCATATTTTTTTCCATTCTTTTCTTTATCTGTTCTTTTGTGTGTAGGATTTTAAGTGTCTTGTTCTGCAGTTCCTGAGTGGTTTCTTCTGCCTCTTGAGTTCTGATGTTGCATGTCTCCCTTGTGTATATCTGTTTTTCATCTCTTGTGTTGTGCCATTCATTTGCATAGATTCTGCTGGTTGTTTTTTCAAACTCTTGATTTCTATTTTATTTTCACCCAGTATTTTCTTTATAGCTTTCTTCTCTTTTGTTGTATCTTCCCTGAACTTGTTGATCTGGTTTTTTATTTGATTTAGCATATTTCTTTGAAAGTCTTTAATAGATTATTTCATTGAAGTGAAACAATATCTCAATTGTATCTTGATTTAGGTGTAAGTTTGTTCCTTTGACTGGGCCATATCTTTGTTTTCTGTAGTGTAGCTTGTAGTTTTCTGTTGTCTAGGCATCTGGTTTCCTTGGTTACTCCAGTCAGATTTTACCAGACCAGAACAGGTTCATGTTTCAGAATGGGGTTTTGTTCAGGGTGTATCTCATAGGAATGACAGAATTTTCTGTGAGGTTTCCAGTCACTGTGGTTGTCCTAACCTGCCCAGCAGGTGGCACCTGTCAGCCTGTTATTCCCAACTTGTGTAAGGGGGTGTGGCCTCCTTAGTTTCTGTTTTGGCTGTTTCCCTGCCCCCTGTTCCCCACTCCCCGGCTCTGATGTCTGGTTCTGAAGGAAAAGCTGGGCCCCACCTCCCTTTTCTCAGGGAAGATACACCCCCTAGGGAATTATCTTCTGTGTTTGAGTAGTCTCTTTGAATCTGTTATCTCCACCCCTGTCTGGGTCAGAGTTCTGTGAATTGAAAATGGCTGTGGCTGTCTCTTCTGAACCCCTCGGGTTGAGAGAGAGAAAAAGGGACAGAAATCCCCCTTTTAGAGCCAGTACACCACCACCCCCCAGTTTCACTTATCAGCCAGAGGTAACACCCAATCTTCTGAGCTCCCCCTCCCAGGATAGATGAGTCTTCTGGTTCTTTAAGGTCATCACCAAAAGCCTCACTAAAAGCCTCTGTCACCTTGTTGCAGGTTTGTAGTTTGTATTCAGTATTCTACATTCGTTAATTAGAACCCCGGTTGGAGCTCAGCTGCGCTATATTCTCTCTCTGGGAGAGTGCTCTAGTTTCTATCATAACAAGGTTTGCAGCTAAGCCTGCCATGGGGAGAGGGGGCCCCCAGCATGGTTCTGCAACTTTTACTTGCAGATTCTATGCTGCCATCTCAGGTATTCCTCCTAACCCAGGTTGGTGTACGATGTGTGGACAGTCACAATTGTCCTCCAGCAGTTATTCCAAATTATTTATGAGTTCTTCTTTGTGTTCATTAGTTTTTCTAGGGGACTGACTAAATTCCATCCTCTTTATGCTGCCATCTTGCCCCTCCTATGTGTCTTTTTAATTAACATAATTCATTAGTTTTCTCCTAAATTAACTATTTGGTAGGCCATTCAAAATTTCTTAGGTATAAAAATTATTTATCCCAAAACTTAGAACATCTGTGTGTTTCACCAAATATGTATTTATAATAGTTGATGTGTGTTTAGCTATTGTGCTAATTGGTGAGATGTCAAAATCATAAAATTATAGTTTCTGTGTTAAAAATATTACATACCAAAGTTTGACAATAATATTTTTATATTCAATATAGTAGGACAAACATAACCCATTTTTTTCTTGCATTTCTTGTTGGATAGTTATTTTCCAGTGGAAAAGTGAATTTAAATGATACTCCAATGTTTCCTTAAAAGAAACACAAAATCTCCCCTCTGTATGTTAGTGCAAACACCTAAAGGAAAACCTCAAACATTTTCTATATACAGGAAAGGGGGAATGAGTGGAACATATTTGTCATGAATCTTAAGAAGGTTGACTCAATTTACATTTCTCTGGTTTAACATATTTTATCTTATGCTAGAGTTTCTCTGTTATTTTAAAAAAATCAATTCTAATATTGATATTTTTCATTTTAAAATTTCAATTTCTTTTGTGAAAGTAGGAAATCAGAAATTGTGAAATAATTCTTATATTTTTAGAAAATGTTGTGGCTGTCTATTTAAAAAAATAACAAAAAAAATGCATATGAAATTTTTAGAGTTGCTTCAACATAACCAGAACTTCATGTATACTGTGTACATTTAAAATTTTTTTTCCTTTTTCATTGAGGTATATAGTATGTAAAAAATAAAGTATGTAAAATTCAATAACCTTAATTTAAAAGCTTTGACAAATTTATATTTATGTAAATACCTGTGTAAATACCAGGAAGATTGAAATCTATATTCGATATCAGTTTAAGAAAATATACAGTCTTTTAAATTTTATTGTAAGCATTCAAATGAAATGAATTAGTTGTTCATCAATGCTTTGATTATTTGAAAACTTTGAATGTATCAATATAATCTGGTCTATGTATTTTAGAAAACCACAAGATGTACATTTTTTACAGCAGTCTGTTTTGATAAAGATGGCAAAATAATATTGTTTATCCATTTTATTTTCAAGCTAAGAAAATTAGATCAATAAACTATAGAGCTAGAAGGGCCATTTTATATTTAACATAATTGTCTATAGTGTTGAACACTATTTATAGTGTTGAGAGAAAATACCACAAATCATTAAGAGCATTCTATATAACAATTAGACCTACATTTAAAAAAAAATATGAATAGCTAAGAATATCGTAAGGCCCCTTTAGCTGCTAGAGCTGAATATCCTAAACTTTTTGGGAAATGTCATTTTCTCTCTTAAAAAGTCACCTCTCATTTGAGAATTCAAATACCTGATAATTTCTTTCAATTGCAACACAGTCAACTAGGGGAGGTAAATCATAATGACATTTAAATAGTCATTCTAGATGTCAAAATCAGTGAACTAAATTTATTTTATTCAAAAAAGATCCCTATGCTCTCGTGCAAAGCATATTCATTCCTAATTTGCATGCAATTAAGTTGTATAATTATAGCTTTTCTAATAAAAAAGAATACTGTAACTAATATATTAGAAACAGCATGAGTTGCTAAGACAAACTTCCCACAATTTATGACAGCAGTTACAATACAGAGCTGAGTTTTCTGGAACACACAAAGTTACAAAGCCTAGTCATAAGAACTTATAAGCAGAAGAGCAACCTGAGTTCATTTATTTATAAATTTTAAAAAATATCAACAAGGCTATCAATATCTGAGGGAATTTACTGTATGGCAACTAGAATAATGATTGAATCATTTACTCAACAATTCTACCTAGAGTGATTTTTGTATGCTGAGTACTGTCCATCACCCCAATCTATTTTTTGAACATTTTCCTTGTACCAAAAAAGTAAAAATAAGAATAAAAAATAAAAGTAAAAAAGAACACCCACATCAACCCCCTCCTCCTACCCTATTTTTCATTAGTTTTTGTCCCCATTTTTCTATTCATCTGTGCATATACTGGATAAAGGGAGTGTGATCCACAGGCTTTCACAATCACACTGTCACCCCTTGTAAGCTACATTGCTATTCAATCATCTTCAAGAGTCAAGGCTACTGGGTTGCAGTTTGATAATTTCATGTATTTACTTCTAGCTATTCCAATGCATTAAAACCTAAAAAGGGTTATCTATATATGCATAAGAATGTACAGCAGAGTGACCCCTCAACTCCATTTTGAATCTCTCAGCCAATATATGTACACTCTTTTGTATATACATAATACTTCAATAAAATAAAAAGGAAAAGAAGCAAAACTTCAAATCCTTAGTTAAATAGTTCAGTTAGAAAGGATACAAAAACAAACAAATAAAACCAGGGAACAGAAAACAGCACTTAAGAGAGAGCAAAAGGAAAGTTTCTCATTATATGAAAAATGTAAAATTAGTTCCTTACTGACACCATTGCAAAGACTGATGTAAAATGTACTAAATAGCTGAATGTTAAAATTGTAAAGCAGTGATAATGATAATTAATGGGAACACCTTCGTTATTTAGCTGTGTGATGTGACACTAAAAAATAATGAAAATTGGTTATTTGATTACATTGATTTTATGCGAAGAATTTCTGTTCAAGGAAGGACAGCACAGTCATGAAAGATGCCCAACAGATTAGGAAAACAGAAATATATTGATATATCCAAACACAACAAGGAATTAATATCATAATGTAGGGGCTTCTGCATCTGGCCATGACAGAGTAATGGGGTAGTATTTATGCTTTCATGGAAAAGAGTTCAATAATGCATAAATTATATAAAACAATGGTTTTCAGATATTGGACAACAGGCAGCACAAGATACTGATCCTAGGACTAGAAAATCAAAAAAAAAGGTTAACATTAGATTATCCCAGCTCTCTGCCTGGAGAAAGTTTCCAAAATGTAGCATAGGGAAAGCCAGCAGTCCTACTGGGTTAAAGAAGATTTAGAGAAAGAAACGCACTCAGAAACAACAGAGCAAATACTGAAGGGAAGAGAACTGCATGGAGAGGAGAGAGCTGAAAGAGAGAGGGGGCAGTACAGAATAAACAATTGAGAGAGTGAGATGGAAAGAGATCTGGAGATCTTTAAGTGTTAGGTTAAGTATTACTCAGTGCATGTATGTGAGGAAACTGCAGGGGAAAGAACTACTGGAAAAGGGCAGGCAGAACAATACCTGAAAACAGGACAGAGGCTGACCAATTTATGTGATCTGCTGCTATTATAAAAGGCCATGGGTTGAGAAAATGTTATCTTCTACTCGGGCATTCATTTAGCAGTCATCTGCAAAATATGCAGATGTCCATCATGACACTTTATGTCCTAAGGATTTAAGAAGCTTAGCCTACAGAAAAACGTATGGCTGGATGGGGAGGGAGTAGGGATGAAACAATAAACCTTGGATCCTGGGGATTGTAGCTTGGGAAGCAGTCCAATCTACTTTTCTTCATTTGACATTGAATGTTTGTGTCAATTTGGATGTTCTTCTAATTAAAGCTTCATTATTTTGGGAAAAAATATTAAAAAGTTTGTTTGAACTTAAAATCTATTCAATTATAAATTTTAACGTTAACAGGTAAAAGAAATCTTTTTGGATTCTTTAAATATAATTTCAGCTATTGCAAATAGCTTAATATTGTTATTATATTATTGTGCTGTTTTGAATCTGTTATGTACCCTATAAAAAGGCATGCTCCTTTAATGCACTCTTGTGGGGGCAGACCTATGGTGGGTGGAATCTTTTGATTATGTTGTTTCCATGGAGATGTGACCCACCCAATTGAGGGTGGGTCCTTTTGTTTAGATTCTTTCTGTGGAGGTGTGACCCCACCCATGCAAGGGTGGGGCGTCTTAATTTGTTTACTGGCATCCTCTATGAGAGGATAAAAGGCAGAGACATTTTGAAGAGAGCTCAGAGAGACACTTAGAGAGAAAATGATCAGAGCCAACATGGGTCCAGGCATTTGAAGATGCTAAGTTAAGAGAAGAAGCCCAGAGTTTGCCCCAGAGAAGCCAAGTGAGAACCCACGGACACTTAAAGAGAAAGCCCCTGGAATGAGAAGCTGAAAACAATGCATTCTGGCAGCAAAGGATCAGCAGACCCAGCCACATGCCTTCCCATGTGACAGGTGTTCCAAATGTCATTGGCCTTTTCCTCAGAGAAGGTAGCTACCTCTTGATGCCTTAATTTGGACACTTTTGTGGCCTTAGAAATGTAAAATTTAACCTTAGAAATCCCCTTTATAAAAGCCAATCCATTACTGGTATTTTGCTTTTTCAGCAACTTTAGCAAACCGGAACAATATATAAGTTCCTTATCACTGTTATTATTTAGAAGATTACAATTCTCAAACTTTGATCAATCATTAAAATGGCATGGGAACAAGTTCTTGGGAGAAAGTTAATATTTCTAATTTTTTTAAATATATGTTTTGAGATTTTACACATATTGAGCTTTTAAATTACTCTATCACTATTATTTTATTGCAATAACTTCATATGAAGAAAATGCAGTTGTTTTGTCCAAACCTCATGTAGATGTTCCCAAATATACTTAAATTTTTTCTAGTATGGCATACAAATACTTTATTTATTGTTCCATTATGTAAAAAAATTGTGAAGAGTGGTCAATAGCTATAGCCAAAATTAGAAAGTGTTATCAGGCCAATTTACTTAACCTTGTTTTAGTTAAAATACATTTTAGGATCTGGAATGCTTTACCGTATTAAATGTTTGTGGAGTGAATCTCATTGGCCAAAATAGTTGTTAATCATCTGTTTTACCATCTGATGTGAATTTTCATTTATATATATATATATATATATATATATATAGAGAGAGAGAGAGAGAGAGAGAGAGAGAGAGAGAGAGAAAGAGAGAGGGAAAGAGAGGAAGAGAGAGAGAGTCATTCATAAAAGCTAACCAAAATAGAAATAAATAAATCAAATTCTAGCTCATGTCACTAGTATAGGATAGATTTTTAAAATGTTGAAACTATTTAGATAAACCTATCCATGTCTATATTTTTATTCACTCTGTAAAAAAAATTATATATACCTATAATTTAATGAAATACTTATGTTTTTTCATTATACTTGGAGGAGAGCTAAAACAGTCAAGCATATGAACAAACCCTCTGTAATACCTTGTCCTAAATTCTATCCAACAAATACATAGATAAGCCATATTACCTACATCATATTATTCAAATAAGTGAAAAGTCATGGTAAGGGATAACAGCATTGCATTTTAATTCAGATGAGATACATATATAAAGCATCACTCATTCTCATTGACAAAAACAAGACAAATAAAAGTTTGTCATATTGACAAGTGGATGCACATTATTTTGTGTCTTATTGGAAATCTTTTATAAAAGGGATCTTTAGAATTGTGCAATAGAAATCAGCTATACTCAGTGTTCCACCCACCTAATTCTTTTCATTATTCCTTGAGGAGTTCTATTGGTTTGATTTCTTCTTCTCACCATTCTATTGACTTCTATTGCATGTGTTAATCAATATGACCCTGAATTATTTAAATCTTCAGTGAATTTATCTTGTTGCTCTCTGTCTTTCTTTCTCTGCAAAGTTTCTTAATTCCTATTTTCTGATTGACTCCACCTAAAATATATTTTCTTTAACTTGATTAGTTCAATTCTACTGCCCATTATGGGATTCACAGTCACATTGCTCAATATGCTCTTCAAAACTAGACAGAATCAAGCCAAACATACAAATACTGGTAAACATGGCCTTTGTACCAATCAGATAGATTTTCTTTCTCCCTTCCTCTTATGCCGTACTTAAGTCATCTCAAACTCCTCAAAGAAGTATATGTAGAATCCTCCATTCTCAGAACATATCTTGTACAAAACACACATAGCACATAATTCAGCATGCTACGTTATACTTTGTTCAGTAACTGCCCTATCCTTTCACCTACTATGCTATGTAAAGTTTGGGGGAGTTACCATGTGCTGAAGAGCAACCTGCTGTCTAAAGTTGAACCCATTTTTACAATCTCAATTTCTCATCTTCAAGATACCGATGATAACATCACATTGGGTTAATGTGAGGGCTAAATGACATAATAAACACCAGGCCCAAAGAACAACGTCTGGTATAGTCAGCTTTCAAAATTGAGACTAGTTTCATTACTAATAAAAATAAACTCTTCAAGCACAATAAGGCTGACATATTCACTATTGTATCCCCAGCACTTAGAAGAGTGCTTGGTATAAAGCCAAGCTAAAAAAATGTGAATATGAATGAATGAATGATACTAAAGTCAAGACATTTCATTGCACATTGAAATCACAGAAAGAAATTTTCCAAAAGATATTTCAAATAAGAGTAATAAAAGCCATATAATATTCTTTGAAATGTTCTCTCTAGCTACTTGTTAAATTGCACTTGGAAATAATCACTTCAATGTATATATGTTATATTCTACAATAAACAATATGAAAATATAATTTTAAAATGCCATTTGTTATAACTAAGATGCCAGGTTTCCAAAGATGTTTTCCAGTCTTTGGATCTTTCTTTGGTAGCTAGGAATCTTCATGTATAGCCAGAATAAGACACGATTTATATCATGTAACATCTAATATAAGACTTTGATATAACATGTCCTTCCTCTGATTAACTCTTTAATGGCTTTCCTCTTTTCTTTTATTATACTAGAGATTAAATAAATTTATATATTTCAATTAACAGCTAATATATGCTGAGTGCTTACTATGAGACACTCTTCTTGTTTGCTTACATGTATTAAATCATTTAATCATCAGTGATTGACACTTTAATATCTTTCTTTGCCTGATGAGAAAAATAAAGAACGGAAGAGTTTAATTAACTTAAAAGTTACACAGATAATAAACAGGGGCACTGAAATTTGAATCTAGGAATTCTGAGTTCAGAGCCCAAACCATTAAACACTACAGTAAGTTGAAACTAGATGGTAAACTATTTGAGTGTAAGGACCATGTCCGTCATATGCTCCCTAAGTTTAGAAATCAAGGCTGTCTTGTCCAACTCTCTATCCCTTACACCTAGACCAAAGTCTGGAAATAAGCTGGCCACAATTCTAGAAAATAATCAAACCAGGGTGTCTGAGAATGCTAACTTGTACACATAAAACTAGGCTTTTAAATTATTCTTGGCATCAAAGTGCCCCTCGAAATTAATAATATTGATCTTTTCTTCAGAAATTTATTTAAAAATGACTTTTTTTATTTGTCTTATTATTTATTTATTTATTTTACAAAAGTGAGGAAACACTGGGAAATTTATTTCACTTATTTCACTTCCTGATTTATTTTGCACCTTCAAATGAATACATCAAATAAATAAAATTAAATTTACTGGGAATAAAGGGGATTATTTGGGGGCATACTGAGAAAGAATAGATCCCAATTAAAAAAAATAAATAAAGCAAATAAAAAATGCCAGATCCCTGGCATCACACAGTTTGGTTCTCTAGTGTTCATTCATTTCTTTTTCTTTTTCTTTTTTCTCCAAGTATATGGTCGTTCAGCTAACATGTTGGGGACTTTCCAGGAAAACGGAAAATTAATAAAACCCTGAAAACAAAAATCCCACAAAGTCATGAGTTTTTTATGAAATTGATTGAAAATGATTTCAACTTTTAATTTACTCAACAGTGTTTAAAAATCTCAAGTCAGACCACAGTAATTTATAATTTAAATTCTAAAACCCAAAATTATCAAAAGGGGAGAATTAGAGTACTTGGTGGTGAATGAGGATTTTGATGAGAAAGACTTCTCCAAAATATGGGAAAAGAAAAACTAGAAATTAATTATAGGCTTGCAACATTTTAAATATACAGCGGAATAATAACACACAGCCAAGAGGGAGAAAACAAACCTATTAACACATCTTTAGATAATAGAAAGCTCAGGCGCTGAGCACATATAATTTTAAAGGACCAAATGAAGAATAAAAGAAAAATGCTGTATCTTATTCTAGCTAATAGAATAAGTTGGGATATTCATTAATTGTATTAAATAAACACATTGTACATCCTAGGTAAAAGGCACTATTAAGTGTTTTACAAATGTTTACATATCTAATCCTCATAAACCTGTAGAGAACGTTATCTGTTTTACAGACGAGGAAACCAAAGCACACAAATGTTAAATAATTTGTCCAAGGGCACACAGCTATTAAGAGTATAGTCTGGATACTGATCTACATTGTCTGGCTCCAGAGTTCATGTTCTCAATTGTCATGCAATGCTGCCTAATTTTTGGGTATGAGTGCTAGCATTCTTAATCATATTGGGAAGAATGAAAGTCATACAAATGCATTTCCATATAATGACAATATTTGAAAAGGATACTTATTTGTTCATTTGTCCCATACATGTTGTTGAATGATGAAGAATATGCTAAATGCTGGGGTCCCATAATGAGCTCCAAGTCTTTGCTCATGGAGCTTAATTTCTCAGTGGAAACAAATAATAATAAATAATGGCAAAATTACAATTGTTGTAAGAGCTAAAAAGGATAAATTAGCAAAAAGTTAGCTATTAGTTATAAAAATAAAACCTTAAAAATGGTAATAAAATCAATTTAAATGAGTGGTTTTCTTCAAAACACTTTTTTTTGGCATACAAAGAAGCATTTGACAGACTAAAAGGAAGAATTTTTTTAAAAATAATTCTTTAGTGTTTAATTATCAAACTTAAGTTACAAAATAAGGAAAGACATCAAAATTTAGAAAGGCAACTGAGTGAAGAAACAGAAGGATGGATGTACAATCAATTTAAGGGACTTAATTTCTGGGAAGACCTTTTAAGGGGCTTCAAATTTAAGAGAGTACAGTAAATGGTTGAGCATGTATTATGGTGCAATAACTCCAATTTTGAAAAAGAATTAAAAAATCCTTGACAGCTCAAAGTTATTAAATGATGTATATTGGGAAATAATAAGAAGTAGAACTTTAAAAGTTGAAAAAAGTCATACAAAAGTTTAAACTAATAAAATTACAGCTAAACAATGTTCAAAAATTGAGGAACTACTTTTAACAAATCTTCACTTCTTAACATGGCTTGATAAGCACATTTACCATTTGTTCTGCTCAGTTTCTTCATGTGTAAATTGTGCCCAGTTGCCTTGCATAAGTTTCATTTTTCTCAAAAATTTAAGTGAGGGTTTACAAATAGAAAATGTTCATTGTCATTTTGGGAAAAATGTGTTATAGTTTTAGGAGGGTTGTCACCTTTTTTCTTTGAAAATTTATTTCCAAGCACATATCATCAATATATACTTTTGTGCTGGTTTGAATGTATTATGTCCCCCAGAAAAAGCCATATTCTTTGGTGCAATCTTGTGGGGCAGACATAATAGTGGGGATTAAGTTGGAACGTTTGAATTAGGTTGTTTGCATGGAGATGCGCCCCACCCAACTGTAGATGATAACTGATGGGATATTTCCATGGAGGTGTGGCCCCACCCATTTAGGGTGGGCCTTGATCAGAGGAGCCATATAAACGTGCTGACTCAAAGAGATGGAACGGAGTGCAGCTGTGAGTGACGTTTTGAAGAGGAGCAAGCTTGCTAGAGAGGAACGTCCTGGGAGAAAGCCATTTTGAAACCAGAACTTTGGAGCAGACACCAGCCACGTGCCTTCCCAGCTAGCAGAGGTTTTCCAGACGCCATTGGCCATCCTCCAGTGAAGGTACCTGATTACTGATGTGTTACCTTGGACACTCTGTGGCCTTAAGACTGTAACTGTGTAGCCAAATAAACCCCCTTTTTATAAAAGCCAATCCATCTCTGGTGTTTTGCATTCTGCAGCATCAGCAAACTAGAACAACTTTTTTTTAATTTTTGATGGCCTTAGTGCTTCAGATTGTAGTGTTGTAAAATGCATGTCTTATTCCATTTAGTCTCAACAAACTTATAAAAAATAAGACTTACCAGATGATTTTATGAGATTATGCCATTACGTGGAATATTTCTAAAAAAAAATAATATGTAATGAAATTGTTACTGAACACTGGGCTCACTGCCCAATGTACACAGAAGCTAATACTGTGACACCAGGATTTTGAGAAAAGAGTTTTATTGCAAGGTCGACTGTCTTAAGATATAGGAAGCAAGCTCAAATCTGTCTTTCTAATCTGAAAATTAAGAGAGTTTTATAGGATGAGAACAAATGGAGGTGGGGACAGTGACAGAGATTCAATTTGGCAAATTCTGATTGCTTGGCTTATAGAATTTTCAATATATGGTAGAAATATGCTCATGGACCAGATCTTTCTTGCTGAAGGACCCCACATATTATATTGGCTTCTAATGTCTCCTCATCCTCATTCTCTTTGGTCCCAAGGAAGGTGAGTTCCTAATGTCTTGGGGGTTATCTAAAGGACAACAATTTTTGTTTCTGCACATGCTCTGGTTTATAACCTGCAGCCAGTTTGATTGCGTGTAAAACAAGCTCAGGGAAAAATAAAAGGTTACTAGAACAGAGGACATTCCCACAAACCAGATTTAGGCCTGCCCATGGTTTCAAAATTAGAATAGTTACAATACAATGCACAGCTATTTTTATAGCAGGTTTATTATGTATCAGGGAAATAAAATTAAATTATTGCAAAATAAATTAATTGATTTGTGGCATCTATATCATCTCATTTGATTTAGCATTTTATATAGCAGTTGTTTCAACTGAAATTCCAGCAAATGACCAGAAACATCAGAATTGTTGATTCCTGATGACCCAGAGCTGCTATTGCAGTATCATTCTGAGCATAGCAACTGTCTCCTTACATTTTAGCTCAGTGCCATCCTGTGCCTAGTTTGGCTTAGTAATGGGTGCTTTCTCAGGGTTTGATTATTTAAACTGACAGATTAATCTCCCTGAAGATTACTAGAGTCCCTTTATTTGTAAATACCTGTGATTTTCCCATCATATGACCATTCACATCAATACAGGATAATTCCAAAAACTTTTTTATACCGAAAAGAATAGGAAACAACAAAAGATCTTTGTACAGATTTAAAAAAAGAATCAATTTCACCTCAATATATATACGTGCACACACACACACACACACACACACACACACACACCCTGTGAAGCAGGCAAGGGTGACTTTTCTAATATATTACAATTAAAATTTTAACAAATAATTTAAACATAACCACATTTAAATCCTTATATATTAGAGTTATTATAGTAGATATTTATAGCAATCTTAATGTGTAAATATACACTTATTAAGCCCTGGGGCTAAGTTATATAGAATGTATGGGGGAATTCTGAAGACAAGCCAGAGGCAGAGAAGATTAGAATGGAAGAAGATAGGAAATCAATAAAGCAAAATTAAACTTTACTCTCTCACTAAAACTTTCAGCAAAGACAAAAATAAATCTTGACCATTTCAGAAGGGAGGTAGAAACTCTGATCTTTTCTCAACATATTAAAATCACACTATATGCATATAAAGCTACATTGGAATTAAGAAATGACAAGGTTTAGTTTAAGCCAGTAACTTGAATATAAAATGTTCTTGATCCTGAAATTTAAAGAAGTTTAAAATAAGAACTGAGAATATGTGTGGTAGTTAATGTTATGTGTCAACTTTCCTAGGATATAGTACCTAGTTATTTAATCAAAAACTAATATAGATGTTGATGTGAAGGTATTTTGTAGATGTGGTTACTGTCTACAGTCAGTTGTCTTTAGGTAAAGGACATTACCCCTGATAATGTGGGTAGACCTCATGCAATCAGTTGAAAGCCTTCAGAGCAAAAAATGAGGTTTCCCAGAGAAGAATTTCTGCCTCAAGACTATAGCTTAAATTTCTGCCTGAGTTTCTAGACTGCCAGCCCACCCTATGAATATATTTGAACTTGTCGGCCCACACAATCCCAAACTGCATGTGACAATTCTTTAAAATAATCATATATATACTTAAAATAAATCACACACACACACACACACACACACACACACACACACACACACACACACATGCATATAAAAGCACTGTTTCTCTAGAGAATCCTTATTCATACAGATTTTGGTACTGAAAATGGTTCTGGAGGAACATAATCTTAAAGATGAGTTTTCCAAGTTGGTTCTGGGTTTCTGGAATTTGTTCACTAATCTCATTTGATTTAAATGCACTAATGACTCCATTTCTCATGGTAAAGTGGACACTGATAGTAGATGGCATGATGTAGGAATAGAGATACACAAAATTCACCATTGAATGCTACTAATCAAACATTTATAAAAGGCAAGATTCTGGTGGCCATGTTTTTGGTAACTGAGAACATTGCTTTTCAAGCCAGTGTGGATAATGAGATTGGTTGCTCCTAAGTGTGCTGGAGAAATTGGGATAAGGAAAGAATGAGCTTCAAGGTTTCAAATTCCTAGCTTAAATGTTCCATAAATGACTTTGAGTATCGATGTTTGTCCTCAAAGAATCTTTATCTACTGTAGTTACAGAGCTGAGATTTCTGAAAACAAAACCGAGGGTCTCATCCTGAATTCTCTATTGAATTGGGAATTTAATTCAAGCTGAATTGAATTTCCAATCTCACAGGATGTCTGCTGTCAAAGTGAAGGTTTTGAGAAGAAATGGGGTGCTGAAAATTAGAATAGGCTTATAAGAACAGTTCCTGATGCAGCTAGAGACAATTCACCCTTAAATTTTGCTGAATCTACTTTGCCAGAAGAAGTAGCTCTTCTACCCTTGTCTGAGGAATTTAACCCTACTTTGCCTGAGGAACCAGTGCTGACCTTGCTTTAGGTAGTTGCTTTAAAATACACTGCCAATTCTCAGGATTTATGATTACCACAACTCTTTGCTTGGAGAATTAGCAAACTATACTCAATTCCTACCAGGTCCTGTAGGGTCAGGTGCAAAGTGTGACCCATGAGGAGGTGCACAACCCTCCCAAATCACTGCATGTTTTCTCCAATTCATACAGACAGAAATTAGAGATTTATGTGTGGGAATGGCTATTAAGGGTGTGAGATAATGGTGGAAAGAACATATAGGAGATTCCAGGGTCAATGTTGTAGCTTGAAAGGTTAGAAAGATCTCTAACAGTTTGTTTGATTGTTGAAACATGGGCCAAAAGGAGGCCTACACCAAATAAAGTTTAAATGCCAGAACTGCCTTGGTGTACCATAGAGGAAGTTATCCAAAAGTTTAGGGAGATTTAGAGGATTCATTATGTAAGAACTTCTTACCCACCATGGGAGTGTCCAGAGGACATAGCTTTTACAAATGCTGTGAGAAATAAATAAATTTGAGGAGAGCCCCAGCATGTTTGAATAGCTCTGTGTCTGGTCACTCTTCTCTATATGTCAGTTATTAGAGTGGGAACTGCTGCCATTGAATTGGGATCTTTAAATACAATAGGGGTAATTGGATACTGATGTGATATGTGCCAGTGGTGACAATCACCAAAGACAAGGTGTGCATGGTTACCCTAATGGACAGCACAGTCTAAGCAGTAATAAGAATAGTCTGATTTGCAGACACATAAGGCATTGGCTAGTTGATCATGATGTCTCTAGAAGAAATTATGTATGGATGATCTAGTAAGTCCTTAATTGACCTGTATTAGCAGAAGAGTGTAGATCAAATGGGCTGAAGTCTAATTTGAATCATCAAAACAGAGCCCTCAATCATATGCCCTATTTGAGCCAGTTTATACACCCAGAATGCCTTGAATAAAGGGAGACCAGGTACCCTTGAAGAAGAACCTTGTTACACTGCCAAAAATTTAAACTGTTAATCTTTCTCCCAGCCGTCTCCAAGGGACCATGACTTCATGTGATGATTATGGATTGAGAAAAAGAAAATAACCCTTTTTGGGGATTATTGGACACTGTCTCAGAACTGACATTAATTCCAGGAAACCAAAATGTCACGTAGTCCATCAGTCATAATAAGGTTTTAGGAAGATCAGGTGGTCAATGGCCAGATGATAAGATCTGTCTCACAGTGATCCAGTGCATCCCTGGACCTATCCTGTGGTGTTTCTCCATTTCCACAAGGCATCATTGAAATAGACATACTCAGAATACCTACATTTGTTCTCTCACATGTGGAATGAAGGTCCTTATGACAGAAAAGGCCAAGTAATAGCCACTAGAACTGTCTCTACCTAAGTCAAAAGCAATACTGCATTCCTGGAAGCATTAGAGAGATTAGTGCCACCATGAAGGATTTAAGGATGCAGGGACAATGACTTGCACCATATCCCAATTTAACTTGCCTATTTAGCCTATGAAGAAAAGGAGTTGAAATTGGAGAAACTTAACCAGGAGGTGACTTCAATTGTAGCTGCTGTTTCAGATGTGCTTTCATTGCTTAAGCAAATTAACATATCCTCTGGTATCTGGTATGCAGCTATTCATATGGCAAATGTTTTTTCTCAATACCTGTTGGTAAACACCACAAGAAGCAGTTTGCTTTCAGTTGGCAAGCAATACAATTTCACTGTCTTACTTCAGTGGTATATCACCTCTCCAGACCTGTATCACAATTTAGTCTGCAGGACCTTGCATAGTTTTCTCTTCCATAAGACATCAAACTGATCCATTACACTGTTCATATTATGTGGATTTAACTTAGTGAGCAAGAAGTAGCAACTGCTCTAGCTTATTAGTAAGGCATTTGTGTGTTAGAATGTGGGAAATAAATCCAACACAAATTCAGGGATCTTCCATCTCAGCAAAACTTCTAAGGCTACAGTGGTGTAGCACATGTTGAGATATCCCTTCTAAAATTAAGAATGAATTGTTCAAACTGGCCCTTCCTGCAACCAAAAAAGAGACACAAAGCCACTGGGCAACTTTTTGGATTTTGAAGGCAACATATTCCTTATTTTGGTGTACTATTCTAGTTCATTTACTAGGTGACCTGAACAGCTGCTGGTTTGAGTGGGGACCAGAGCAAGAGAAAACTATGCAACCAGTCCAGGAAACTGTGCAAGCTTCTATGCTTCTTGGACCATATGCTCCAGAAGATCCAATGATAGCTGAAGTTTACTGACCAATAGAGATGCTGTTCAGAGACTTTGCCAGGTCCTTGTAGTTGAATCACAATACAGACCCTTAGGATTTTTGAATAAATCTCTTCCATCCTCTGTAAATATCTATTCTTTCTAGAGACAGCTTTTGGCTTTTCACTGGGCCTTAGTACAGATTGAATGCTTAACCATGGACAACCAAGTTACCATGCTACTTGAGCTGCCCAGCATAAACTGGGTGATGGCTAACTACCAAACCATAATTTGGGTGTACATGGCAATAGTCCATTATCAAACAAAAATGAGCAGGACCTGAAGATACAAGTTACATGAGGAAGTGGCCTAAGTGTCTGTGGCCCCCAATCTTGGTACATTACCTTCTCATTCTCAGCCACACCTATGGTCTCTTAGAAAGTTCTTTATAATCAAGTAACTGAGGAAGAAAAAAACTTCAGGCCTGGTTTGCCAATCTTCTGTGTGATATGTACAAGCAACTTGAAAATGGGCATCTGCAGAACTACAGACCCCTTCTGGGATATTCCTGAACGACAGTGGTGAAAGAAAATCCTCCTAGCAGGAACAACTTTGAGCAGTGCATCTGGTTGTTTATTTTGGTTGGAAGTTTAAATCACCAGAAGTGTAATTTTATACTGATTCACACACTCTGGCAAATGGTTTGGCTGAACAGACAGGGATTTGGAAGGCACATGATTGAATAATTGGCAACAAGGCGGTCTACAGAAGAGGTACATGGATATATCTTTCTCGGTAGGTAAAATTATGAAAACATTTGTGTTTCATGAATACTCATCAGCGGGTGACCTCAGAAAAAATGAATTTTAATAATCAAGTGGGTAGGATGATCCATTTGTGGATACCAGTGAGCCTATAAATTATGAACTTGTCAGCTACCATAATCATGTGAGCCAATCTACCTAAAATAGGTCTCTCTCTCTCTCAATCTCTCTTATATATACACTTAAGTATTTATATGTAGGCATTGATTATATTGTTTATTTTCAACAAGAATTTAAAATTAAATCTGCAGATACATATGATTGAACAAGTGACTTTAATAAATTCTAACAGCACCATGATAATTTGATTGAACGATCATAAGACACCTAATAACAAAGGCCCATTCTTAATGTAAGCATTTATCCATTCAGCTTTGATACTCTATGTAGTTAGTCAATAATTTACACTGAAAATAATTTAAATAAGTTTAGTTACCACCACTATTGGTCAAATTGTATGTTCAACTTTCTTGGACATTTACCTGAATTTTCAAAATTGAAAACTTCAGTTGCCAAAGTGCCATATCATTAAATTACACTGTGTTTAAGAGATATTGGTTTTGTTCAAACTCTTTAGGGCATATTAAAATTACTTAGTATGTTTAAGCTTTAGTTTCCTCTGGTGTAAAATGAAGATAAAAGCACCTACAATACATGGGCTATTGTTATGACTGACTGAAAAAAAAAATTAGAAACACATAAAATGATTTTTCTGTCTGGCACAGGGTAATATGGCAATATTTATGAAATGAAAATACCCTGTAACCCAGGAATTTAGTGTTCATATAAATTTTAAACAGTAAATGAAATATTACGTATAGGGGGTTATTTGCAGCATTATTTGCAATAATTAATCCTGGGAACTATGCAAATATACCTCAAAAAGTATCCAGTTAAATTATGGTGCATTCATAAGACAGAATATCATGCAACATGAGAATTAAGAAGATAGCTCTGTATATTGTGATATAGAAACAACTCTCTTATGAAAGCTAAACTAGTGAAGAGCAGAATGATGGCCATCATCGCCATATGTGACTGCCCTAGTTGTGCACCGCACTTCAGGGCTCTTTAGGCAAGGTGAATAGCTTCCATCATGGAGTTGTGTAAATTAAATATACATTTTTTATTAACATACAATGGGTCTGTGTTAGTTTCCTATTGCTACTGTAACAGATTACCACAAACAAATTTATTATCTTACAGTTTTAGAGGTCACAAGTCCATAATGGATCCCAATAGACTAAAATCAAGGTGTCAGAAGGAGTCTCTAGGAGAGGCTCCATTTCCTTGCCTTTTTCTAGTTTCTAGAGTCCACCTATATATATTCTTTGGCTTGTAATCTCTTTCTCCATCTTCATGCACACAAATCAGACTAAGTCTTTGTCATGCTCCCCTCCCTCTGGTTCTCCCTCTTTTGCCTCCCTCTTCCACTTAGAAGGAGCCTTGTGTATATTTTGGGCTCACACAGATAATCCAGGAAGATCTTAACATCTCCAGGTCATCTGATTAGCAACTTTAATTCCATATCAATCTTAATTCCTTTTTCCATAGAACTTATCATATTCACAAATTCCAAGAATTAGGACATTGATGTGTTTGGAGGATCATTATTCTTATTATCACAGGTCTTATTGATACTAAATTAAATGAAATGGTTTTATTTAGTGGATACTTTTGAGAGGATACTTCCTTTTAATGACTATTAATTTTCTGTAGAGTTTTAACTTTTTATCAAATACAACCATTTTTAAAATAAAAGTATATTTAAAATCAAATAAATAATCTTTGCATTAGCTGATTTCAAAGACCCAATTATGTATAAGGAAACTATTTTGTTTTATGTGTATCAGATTACCATCTCCAACAGGGAAATGAGTGACAAGAGGCCAGTGCCAATTGAACTTTTCCTCTGGGTTTTCCCTGAAACAGTGAGCACTATAATTATAATTAGATTTCCAGCTGACAATGGCAAACAATACGTGATACCAGCATAGAAGAAGAGTTAAAAATCTCAACATTGCACCCATTCAGTCTCCATGAATAAT
Organism: Choloepus didactylus; assembly: GCF_015220235.1. NCBI lineage: Eukaryota > Metazoa > Chordata > Mammalia > Pilosa > Megalonychidae > Choloepus > Choloepus didactylus. The sequence continues at coordinate 179,916,300 of NC_051310.1, read as the reverse complement.
TGTGAAATGACAGTGTGTAAAATGCATTAAAGTTGAAGATTTTAAATTCAGAATAATATTTTTCCTATAAAAATTCATTCCTGAAAAATGGATTCCTGCAATTATGAACATTTTTATAAGAAAAGAAAAAGAGGGGAATAAATTGAGCAGAACTTTATTAGGAACTGATGTATAAAAACACTCCTTAAAAGCAGAACTAACCCAGGGAGATGAATCTAGACCTGGCATTGTGGGATTGAGAACATCTTCTTGAGCAGAAGGGGGATGCAAAATGAAGCAAAATAAAGTTTCACTGGCTGAGAGATTTCAAATGGAGTCAAGAGGTCACTCTGATGGACATTCTTACATACTATATAGATAGATATAGATAACCCTTTTAAGATTTTAATGCATTGGAATAGCTAGAAGTAAATACCTGAAACCATCAAACTCCAACCCAGTAGCCTTGACTCTTGAAGATGATTGTGTAACAACATAGCTTACAATAGGTGACAGTGTGATTGTGAAAACTTTCTGGGTCATACTCCTTTTAGCCAGTGTATGGATGGATGAGTAGAAAAATGGGGGAAAAAAAACAAAATGAAAAATAGGTTGTGATGAGGGGGATGATTTCGGTGTTCTTTTTTACTTTTATTTTTTATTCTTATTCTGATTCTTTCTGGTGTAAGTAAAATGTTCAAAAATAGATTGGGTGATGAATGCATAACTATATGATGGTATGACCAGTTGATTGTACACCATGGATGATTGTATGGCATGTGAATATATCTCAATAAAACTGAACTTAATTTTTTAAAAAAGCAGAACCAATTGATATTGATAATAATTAATATGTCCTTTATGTAAGGGACATTCTACTACAGAAATAATTTTTAAAAATTTGTTGGGTCTTTTTGATAGCTTAGTGTGAATTCTTGCTACCTGAGTAAAATAGCTATATAGGCATGCTTATTTTTCAGCCATTGTGGCTACAAACTTAAATCTCCTTAGACAAAGAGAGTTGGTATGAAGATTGAGTCAGCTATGTGTATGCCAAAGTATCAAGAAAAACCCATCTCTGATCTGTGTTAACATATTGATACAACACCTGCACCAATGAATCTTGTTTTCTTTCTTTACTCAAACAGCGTGGATGCTATGTACATAGTTCTATGTTCTAATTTTCATTTAAGATTATGACCCCTTTTATTTTTTCATATATATATATATTTAACATATAACTCATGAAATAGTTATGTATCTTTTCTGCATGTAAAATCCTTACGAACTTTCAATTGACGAATAACTTACATATATAAACATGTACAAAACATGTTAGCATATTTATTAATAAAATGTATACAGCAATAAAGTGACTGACAATGTCAAGACCTACCACATTAGCAGATGCTTCCAAACTCTTCTTCCCAGTCACAACTCAGACACTTTTCTCAAGTGTTAATTGCTGTTTGATTTTGAATATCATAGATTAATTTTGCCTGTCATTGAATTTTTTATGAATGGAATTAGAAAGCATGCATAGTGTGTCTAACTTATTTTACTACTTTCTTCTGAGATTTTTCCATGAAATCTTACATAGCAGATATTTGTTTCTTTTGTATTCTTTTTATTTCTTTCTATTTACTACTGCATAATTTTACATTGTATGGATATACCAGAGTTTTATTTATTCATTATTATGTTGATCATTTCAGTGGCCTCAAGTTTGGGGTTATAATAAAGAATGCTGCTGTTAACCTTCCTGTAAATACTTTTTGGTGCACATATATATCCATTTCTGTTGTTTATATACCTTGAAATTGAAGTTCTCAATCCTAGAGTGTACATATGTGCTACATTAGTTTTACTGCCAGCAGATATACAAAAATAGTTGCACCTATGTATACTTTCCCTAACCAAATATGAGTTACAGTTGTTCCACTTCCTTGCCAATCCGTGGTATTGTCTGTTCCTTAAATTTTACATATTCTTCTAAACTGTGTCTTTTTATTTACATTTATTTTCTGATAACTAATAAGGTTGGACCCACTTTTATATGTGTATTAGCCATTTAGTTAGACTCATAGAAGACGATTGTTTAGGTCATTTAACCATATTTACTTAGTTAAGCTGTTTTATACCCTATGATTAATATTCTTATGTTTTACTTAATTAATCATTTTCTACCATAGATTATGAAGATAATCTCTTACCTTCATTTTCCTCTTACATTTAGATGTGCAATCCACTTGGAATTTAGTTTTGCATGTGTTGTGAAGTATGGGTCAATATTCTTTTGTTTCCATGTAGGCATAAATATTCAATCAACCCAGAATCATTTTGTCTAAAGCCTGTGTACATTTTATGTGTGGGTAAGCTCCTTGACTCTTTATTTTGTACCATTACTCTACTTATTTAATCCAAGTAATATCAGACTGCTTTATCATAGCTTTACATTTAACATTGACATTTGGTAGTGAAAGGCTACCAACTTCTTCAGCATCATCTTGGATATTCTTGGAGATTTGTATTTCCATATAGGGTTTAGAATTTGTGAGGGTATCTATTTAGATTGATTGCAAACTTTTGGAAATGGATGATTGTGATGGTAGCACATTATTGTGAGGGTAATTAATAGAACTGAATTATGTATGGGAATATGCTTGAAAGGAAAATTTGGGGTTGTGTAAGTTGCTAGAATGAAAGTTAGATGATAAAAAATGGGACTATATAACAAAAGGAACCCTATTGTGAATAATGGTCTGGGTTAATAGTACTTGTATAAAAATGTTTTCATGAATTATAACAAATATATGACACTATTAAGAGGAATTAATAATAGGGCTGTATATAGGGAAAAATGTGCCTAATATATATATTATGGACTATACTTAATAGTACTATTTTAATATTCCTTCATCAGTTGTAACAAAGGTACAACACTAATGCAAAGTGTCAATAATAAAGGGTATATGGCAACACTGTGTTTTTTTATAGGACTCTTCTGTAATTTTACAAATTCTCTAAATATTTATTTAATACATGTTCATGTCTCCATGAGGAGGTATATTTGGGATGGGTAATGGATGAAGGAAATCTCTGCCCAGCCCCAAGCATTTTAGTGGCAGTAGGGACTATGCTGGGTTATCTGTCTCAGCATCCATATAGTGCATATGGATTGAAAGGTAAGGGTCATTAGCCCAGTTCCTGGAGAAGACACTGGATCTGGGCTCCCCTGCTCTCTTGTCTCCAGGTCCAGGAAGTTCTGGGGCCTCATTTCTTTGTCGAATAGCTGACCTGAAAGTTTAGGAAACTCCCTGATTGGTTGAGATCAAAGAAATTTTTATTAGAACATGAAGTCATCAAGTCCTCAAAATTTCCCTCTCTCTCTCTCTATCTTCATGTATATATATATATACATATATATATATATATATATATATATATATAATGAATGCTAATCTTAAAAAAAAATCAGCTTTCAGAAAAACAGACACTGAGAGAGTTTGTGAATAAGAGATTGGCACTAAAGAAATACTAAAGGGAGTGCTACAGGCTTATAGAAAAAGACAGGAGAAAGAGGTTTGGATAAGAGTGTAGAAATGAAGATTATCAGGAAAGGTAAAAAGAGAGGAAAAAATAAGACATGATATATAAAATCCAAAAGACAAAATGGTAGAAGAAAGTACAGCCCTTACAGTAATAATAATAAATGTTAATGGATTAAACTCCTCAATAAAAAGATACAGACTGGCAGAATGGATTAAAAAACAGGACCCATATGTATGCTGTCTACAAGAAACTCACTTTAGACACAAGAACAAAAAATGGCTGAAAGAGAATGGTTGGAAAGAGATATTTCATGCAAGCAGCAACCAGAAAAAATTGGGAGTAGCTTTGTGAATATCAGATGAATTAGACTTCAAAAGTAAAACAATTAAAAGAGACAAAGGAGGACACTATATACTATTAAAAGGGTCAATTCATCAAGAAAACAGAACAATCATAAATATTTATGCACCAAACCAGAGTGCCCAAAAATTCAGGAGGCAAATACTGAGAACACTGAAAGGAGAAATAGATAACTCTACAATAATAGTTGGAGACTTCAGTAGACCCCTCTCATCAATGGATAGAACATCCAGACAGAGGATCAATAAGGAAACAGAGTTGTTGAATGGTATGATAAATGAAGTAGACTTCACAGGAATTTATATAACACTACATCCCACAACAGCAGGATACATATTTTTCTCAAGTGCTCATGAAGCATTCTCTAGGATAGACCACATGTTGGGTCACAAAGCAAGTCTCAACAAATTTAAAAGTATTGCTGTTATAGAAAACACTCTCTTGGATCATAATGGGATGAAGTTGGAAATAAATAATAGGCAGAAGATTGTAAAATTCACAAATATATGGAGACTAAGTGACACACTCTCAGGAAACCAGTGGGTAAAGGAAAAAATTACAAGAGAAATTAGTAAATACCTTGAGGCAAATTACACTGAAAACACCACATATCAAAACTTATGGGATGCAGCAAAGGTGGTGCTGAGAGGGAAATTTATTGCCTAATATTAAAAGAGAAGAGAGCAAAAATTGAGGAATCAGCTGTCCACCTGAAGGAACTAGAGAAAGAGAAGCAAACTAACTACAGAGCAAACAAAAGGAAAGAAATAACAAAGACTAGAGTGGAAATAAATGAAACTGAGGACAGGAAAACATTATAGAGAATCAAGAAAACCAGATGCTGGCTCTTCAAGAAAGTCAACAAAATTGATGGACCCCTAGCTAGGTTAACAGAGGGAGAGGGAGAAGGAGAGGGAGAGGGAGAGGGAGAGAGACAGACAGAGAGAGAAAGAGAGAGAGAGAGAGAAGAGAGAGAATGCAAACAAATGCAATCTGAAATGGGAAAAGAAACATAACTACTGAGGCTGCAGCAATAAAGGAGATAATGAGAAGATACTATGAGCAACTGTATGCTAATAAACTAGACAACTTACATGAAATGGACAACTTCCAAGAAAAGCACAAACAACCAACATTGATCCGAGAAGAAATAGAGAACTTCAACAAATCAGTCAAGTGAAGAGATTGAGTCGGTCGTCAAAAAGCTCCCAAGAAAGAAAAGTCCAGTACCAGATGGCTTCACACATGAATTCTACCAAGCATTCAAGAAAGAATTAATACCAATCCTGCTCAAACTCTTCAAAAAAATTCAAGAGGAGGGGAAGCTACCCAACTCATTCTATGAAACCAACACCACCCTAATACCAAAATCAAAAATACTACAAAAAAATAAAATGATAGACCAATCACTTTAATGAATATGGATGCAAAAACCCTCAACAAAATACTCAGAAATTGAATCCAGCAGCACATTAAAAGAACTATACACCATGACCATGTGGGGTTTATCCCAGGTGGCAAGGCTGGTTCAACACAAGAAAATCAATTAATGTAATACACCACATCAATAAATCAAAGCAGAAGAACCACATTATCATTTCAATTGATGCAGAAAAGGCATTTGACAAAATTCAACATCCTTTCTTGATGAAAACACTTAAAAGGATAGGAATAGAAGGAAATTTTTTTTCAATATGATAAAGGCAATATATGAAAAACCAACAACTAACATTCTACTCAGTGGGGTGAGACTGAAAGCTTTCCCTCTAAGATCAGGAACAAGACAAGGATGCACACTGTCACCACTGTTATTCAACATTGTGCTGGAAGTTCTAGCTAGGGCACTTAGACAAAAAAAAAAAAAAAAAAAAAAAAGAAAAAGAAAAAGAAAAAGAAAAGGCATCCAAATTGGAGAGGAAGAAGTAAAACTTATACTGTTTGCAGAGGGCATGAGTCTATATGTAGAAACTCCAGAAAAATCTACAGCAAAGCTGTAAGAGCTAATCAATGAATACAGCAAAGTGGCAGGCTACAAAATCAACATGCAAAAGTTTGCAGTGTTCTCATACACAAGTACTGTGCAACAAAAGGAAGAAATTTTAAAAAATTCCATTTACAATAGCAACCAAAAGAAATCAAGTATTTTGGAATAAACTTAATGAAGGCCACAAAGGACCTTTACACAGAAAATGAGAAACTGCTAAAGGAAATTGAACAGGACCTGAAAAAACAGAAAAAGCATACTGTGTTCATAGACTGGAAGACTAAATATAATTAAGATGTCAACTCTACCTAAACTAATTTATAGATTCAATGCAATACCAATTAAAATCCCAACAGCTTACTTTGCAGAAATAAAAAAAAGCAATAACCAAATTTATTTCAAAGGGCAAGGTGCCCCGAATAGCCAAAAATAGCTTGAGAAAGAGGAACAAAGTGGTAGGTCTCACACTACCTGACTTTGAAGCATATTGCAAAGCTACAGTGCTCAAAACACCATGGTACTGGCATAAGGACAGAAGTACTATCAATGGAATCAAATTGAGTGTTCAGAAATAGACTCTCTTGCGTCTACAGACAATTGATATTTGAGAAGGCAGTTAAGCCAAAGAAACCGGGACAGAGCAGCCTCTTCAATAAATGGTGTTTGGAGAACTAGAAATTCATTTCAAAAGGAATGAAAGAGGACCCTTATCTCACACCTTTTACAAAAATTAACTTGAAATGGATAAAGACCTAAACAGTTGCACTAAGACCGTAAGACTCTTAGAAGAAAGTGTAGGGCACTTTCTTAAAGATCTTGTGATAGGAGGTGGTTTCCTAGGCCTTACACCTAAAGCACGAGCAACCAAAGAACAAACAGACAAATGGGATCTCCTCAAAATCAAACACTTTTGTATGTCAAAGGACTTTGTTAGAAAAGTAAAAAGGCAGCCTACACAATGGTAGGCAACATTTGGAAACCACATATCAGATAAGGGTTTAATATCCCGAATATATAAAATCGCCCTACAATTCAGCAACAGAAAGACAAACAGCCCAATTAGAAAATGGGCAAAAGACATGGACAGACACTTTTCTGAAGAGGAAATACAAATGGCTCAAAAACATATGAAAAGATATTCAACATCACTGGCTATTAGGGAAATACAAATCAAAACCTCAATAAGATATCATCTTACACCTACCCAAATGGCCATTATCCAAAAAACAGAAAAATATAACTGTTGGGGAGGATGTGGAGAAAGAGACACTCTTATTCATTGTTGGCAGGAATGTAGAATGGTGTAACCACTGTGGAAGACAGTGTGGAGATTCCTCAGGAAGCTAAGTACAGATTTGCCATATGACCCAGTTCTTTCATTGCTAGGTATATGCTCAGAGGAACTGAAAGTTAAGAAACAAATGGACATTTTTAAACTGATGTTTACTGCAGCTTTATTCACAATTGCCAAGAGATGGAAACAGCCCAAAAGTCCATCAATGGATGACTGGATAAACAAACTGCGATATATACACACGATGGAATATTATGCAGCTGTAAGACACAACAAAGACATAGAATATGTAATAACATGGACGACCCTTGAGGACATTATGTTGAGTGAAATTAGCCAGAAACAAAGGACAGATACTGTATAATCTCACCAATATGAACTAACATTAATGAGCAAACTTTGAGAGTTAAAAACTGATAACACAGGCTACCAGGAGATTTAAAGAGGGTAGAGATCAGGCATTTGATGCTGATGGAGTACAGAATGCTTAGCAGGATTGATTGTATAGATCCAGAAATAGCACAATACTGTGCGATGGTAGCACAATATTGTAGTACATGGAACAAAGATGTCTGTGAGTAAAGCTGAAAGAGGTGGCATAGGAGAATGTATGACACCAGAGGTAAAGACAGATGATAAAGACTGGGACTGTATAACTTGGCAAAAACTGGAGTGGCCAATGACTATTACTAAATGTACAAATATAAAAATGTTTTTACATGTGGGAGAACAAATGAATGTCAACCATGCAGAGTATTGAGAAAGGGATGGTATTTGGGAAAAAATTTAATCAAAGCAAACTAGAGTCTATGGTCAACAGTAACACTGTAGTACACTTCCATTAAATATAGCAAAGGTAATATGCCAAAGCTAATTGTGTATGAGAGGGGGACATAAAGGAGGAACATGGGATTGGTGGTGTTGTTGTTTTCCGTCCTTACTATTATATTGTATTGTATGACATTTTCTTTTTCTGTTTATCTTTTTTATTATTTGCTAAAAAATTTTTTTCATAGTAATCAATATGTTCAAGTGCTGACTGTGGTGATAACTTTACAACTATATGATGATACCATGAACAATTTACTGTACACTGTGGATAATTGTATGGTATGTGAATATATGTCTATAAAATTCTAGGAAAAGTATAAATAGGGGTAAAACATTGAGAGAGGGATGTACCTAGTTATTGACGAGAAGGCAGAATGCTATAGCTTTTCTAGAGGTCAGTGTGGTAGTTCCACAAGGAGCTAAGTATGTGGGTGCCATAAGGTCCTGCAACCTCATTATGGGTATGTACTTAGAAGATCGGAGAGCAGAGACATGAAAGGACATTTGCACACTGGTGTTTATGGAGGCAGTATTCATAATTTGCAATGGATGGAGGTTGCCTAAGGGTACATAGACTGAGGAACAGAAGGGTGAACTGTGGTGTATGAATACAATGGAAATTTGGGCAACTACAAGAAGGAGTGAAGCTATGAGACACACCAGGAAGTGAATGGATCCCGTGGACAGCATTTTGAGTGAAGTACACCAGAAACAAAGGCAAACACTATAATGCCTCACTAATGTGAACTAACTACAATGTGTAAACTCAGGATTGAATCTTAGAGCACAGCATAACAGGGAAACAGTTATTGTAATTGTCCCTAGATTGTAAGCTCTTACAGCAGTCAAATCTATTCCTGAATTGTAATGGCTATCTCCAAAGTCTGAGATGCTGATCCCTTTGTTTATAACCTGATTGGTCTCTGGAACTCTGGGTATGTGTGTGACAACCTGACAGTCAGAGCTAGAGGTTGGCAGATATGAATGCCAGTATTAACACATACGGTGACTGTTAAAAAAAATAAAAGCCTGGAAAAGACCCCAGACTTCAGTGGGAGACATGAATGAAGCAGACCTGGTTAAGGCTAGGGCAAATAGGGCCAAAGGGTAAAGGTTGAAACTGACTGTTAAAACTTCAACTTCCATGTGAGACCAAGGGAAGAGATGTTTATTTGATGCAGGATGTATATTTTCTAAACAATATAACTTCTACAGTCAGTTTGTTCAAACACCACAATTACATGGAACTTTGAATAGGAAGTGAGATATGGTAGGTTTGTATAGGTTTGAGTGAAATAGCACATCCCAAAGTAATTTGGGTGGATAATAAAAGTATATATGCAGGGCCCCAGTGAGGAGCTGGAGGAAAATGCAGAAGTGCTGGACTTCCTCACCTGAATTGTTGCTGATGTTTTCACAAACATTGAAGACTGATGGCTTGGTATGCTGAGCCCTCTATCTTGGGGTCTGCCCTTATGAAGCTCATTACTGCAAAGGAGAGGCTACACCTGCTTATAATTGTGCCTAACATCTCCCCCTGAGTGCCTCTTTGTTGCTTAGATGTGGCCCCTGATCTCTAGCTAAGCCACCTTGGCAGGTGAACTCACTGCCCTCCCCCCCTACATGGGGTTTGACTCCCAGTGGTGGAAATCTTCCTGGCAACACAGTATATGACTCCTGAGAATGAGTCTGAACCCAGCATTGTGGGATTGAGAACACATTCTTGACCAAAAGGGATATGTGAGATGAAACGAAGTGAAGCTTCGGTGGCTGAGAGATTTCAAATGGAGTTGAGAGGTCACTCTGGTGGACATTCTTATGCACTATATAGATTATCCTGTTTAGGTTTTAATGTGTTGGAATAGCTAGAAGTAAACTCCAATCCAGTAGCCTTGACTCTTGAAGACAAGTGTGTAACAATGTAATTTACAAGGGGTGACTTTGATTATGAAAACCTTGTGACTCACACTCCCTTTATGCAGTGCATGGATGGATGAGTAGAAAAATGGGGACAAAAATTAAATGAAAAAATAGGGCAGGATGGGAGGATGATTTGGGTGTTCTTTTTTACTTTTATTTTTTATTCTTATTCTGATTCTTTCCGGTGGAAAGAAAATGTTCAAAAATAGATTGGGGTTGATAAATACATAGCTACCTGATGGTACTGTGAACAGTTGATTGTACACCATGGATGATTGTATAGCACGTGAATATATCTCAATAAAATTGAATTTAATTAAAAAAATCCAGATTTCAAGCATGTCAAAATGAAGGGAAAAAGTTCTGTATCTTAGAAATGAGCAAGTCAGTAACTTGTAAATCCTAAAGCTCCTTGTAAATTGAAAAAATTTTTGTAAATCCTAAAATACATTAAAAACTGAAAATATGCTTGTTACTCAAAAAAAAATCTGCCAGAGCAAAGCCAAAAGTATTTCAGTAATTCATTTATAGGTAAAACAAAACAAAACAAACAAACAACAATAACAAAAAACTATGTTTGCTCTGGTATTGACTCAGGGCTGCCTTAACAGAGTGTCTATATTAAAAGCATGACCAACACAATCAGGTGTTTTCTTGTTTTCCTCTATAATGATGCCTTTTCTGACCTCTACTTGACCTCTTAAGGCTACAGTTGAGCTACAGTGACCAAAGGATGACTGCCATTCTGGACCCTTCTTAACCTGAAGACTGCCAAGCTTAACTGCATATTGTGTTCAAACCAGTTCTCACTCAGCCCCAAGGTTCTATTATACATCTTAGATCAATAGTAGAGATTCTGTGTTGACACAGCTTCAGGACCATTGGCATTGTGATTTGTTTGTTTACTTGTTTTTGGAAATTCATCTCAGCTGCTACTAACAAGATTTTCTTACAAAGTTGTCTCTCAAAATTAAAAGGGATACTGGCAACTCCCTTTTCTTACAAGAGGCTTATTACCTTATTTTCCCATTTCTTTGAAGTATGTTCATTAAGGATTTTGCGAGTTTAAGTTTACAGATCTTTTCCCCAGCTACTACTTCTGCCCACCAAGGTTGTATCAGAGATAATATAAAATGATCAGCATATAAAGTCATCCTATACTGATCATACAGTAGCCAGAATGATCTTTTAAATTGTGTATTTGAACATATTCTCCAATTCATAGCCTAAAACTCTTCACTATTTCTTTTCTACTATCAGCATAAATTCAAAGCTCTTTATCATGGCCTGGAAGAGACTACAGGTTCAGCCCCTACAAGCTAACTCTCCAAATTCATTTCATACCTTGCCTCTACCCAATCTCTGCACACTGCCCTGAAGTACCTCATACATACCTGGCTTCTTTCTCAGACACTTTTGTATAAGATTTTTTATTCCTCTCCATTCCATGTGGCCATCCTTTTTAGCTCAGCTTGAACATTAGTTTCTAAGAGAATCCATTTCTAGATTTCTTGTTTAAATTAAATCTTTTCATCATTGGCTTGCATAATGCCAAATATTACCCACATCCATCAGTGTTGCCTCCTTGTGAGTTTTTTGATCATTTGTTCTCTTTCATAACAGAATACATTCCCTGTGAAAGTACAAAAGATGGATTTTCTTTATTTATTCTAGAAACCAACGTATTCCGTGGACATTGGAAGATGGTGAATAAAAACCTGTTGAATCAATGTTGTTGAAACTATCTTGATGGCATTTCTGAAATCCATGTATAAAGGGAAGTTCTATTCTCAATTGAAAGCTGTGTAACTATCTCTATTTTCATTTCAATTTCTTTAATTGTTTAATCATAGTTTAATGTTTATTATGTTAAGTACATGAAGATACATTGGGTTGTCGTGGATATATATCCATGAAGAGAAGTGACAACTTTCCTTTCCTCTCACAAAGCTTCTATCAGGGAAGTCAAGCATTTTTATATCTTGTTACAGGAAAGTGCAATGAATGTAGTCTGAGGGCAAGTCCAATGAGTGGAGGCAGCAGTAATTTGTAATGTGGAATACAAAATATGAAAGACCTAACAAAGTTGCATTTAAAATTACATTAGAAAAGAGAAAAGGATACTGTTTAGTGTTTAAGACAGAGGTAGTAGATTGTGTAAAAGTTTAGTACTTGTTTCAGTTTGCTAGAGATGACAAAATGCAGTATACCAGAAATGGACTGGCTTTTAACAATGAGGATTTATGAACTTACAATTTACAGTACTTAGGCCATGAAAATGTCTAACTTGAGGCATCAAAGGGACAATTCCTTCTCCCTGAAGAAAGGCTGCTGACAATCCAGGACACCTCTGTAACATGGAAAGGTATATGGCAACATCTGCTGGTCCTTCTCTCTCCCAGCTTTCAGTACCTTCATCTTCTCAGCTTCTTCTATGTATTTCTCTTTTTTAGCTTCTGTCTCTCTTAGCTTCTCTTGGTTTTTCCTGTCTTTTATCCTCTTTAAGAGGACTCCAGTAAGAGTATTAAGACCCACCTTGAAAGAAGTGAGTCACATCTCAATTGAAATAATTGAAAGGTCCCACCCACAATAAGTCTACCCCAACCAGAATGAAATAAAAAAAAACATGATATTTTTTCTGGAATACATAACAACTTCAAACTCCACAGTGCTGAAGAAAGAAATCAAAACAATCAATAGACTGAAGAAGAGAGTAAATTATGCCTGAAGAAAGAAGCAGAGGCAAATCATTGAGGAGATGGAACTCAGCGTTAAAATGTTTGGGTGTTGCCTTAAAGACAATAGGAAATCATTGAAGTGTTTTAATCATTAGTCTAGGGATTGTCATTACTTGAATATAATTTAAAAAATAAATTCCTCATTTCTTACTGTGGTGTTAGAATTAGAAAGAAACAATCATGATAATATGAATAGATAATATGATTAGGGGAGCCTGATTTGGAAGCAGTAATGTGGGTAAGTTTTGTCTTATCAGCAACTACTTTAAATGTAAATGCATTAAACACTCCAATTAAAATGCAGAGATTGGTAGAATGGATAAAGGAGAATGATTCAACTATGTGCTGTTTATAAGAGACTCGTTTTAGATCCATGGTCACAGGTTGAAAGTGAAAGGATGGGAAAACTCTTCTATGTAAATAGCAAGCAAAGAAAGCTGGGTGGTGTGGTGGCTTGGAGCTATGTAACCCCCCTCCAAAAAAAAAGCATGTTCTTCATCTTAATCCATTCTTGTGGGTGTGAAATCCTGGTAAATAAGACCTTTTGATGAGGTCACCTTAGTTAAGGTGTGCCTCAACTTCATCAAGATGGGTCTTAATTCTGTTATTGGAGTCTTTTACAAGCAGAGTGAAATTCAGATATACAGAGGGAAAGCCATGGGAAGAAGCTGGAAGTCAATGGAACCCAGAGAAGCCAGGAGATACTCATACACACAATATAATATTATTTGTCAATAAGAAAGAATGAACTTCTGTGGCATGCTACAACATGAATGAATCTTGAAAACCTTATGTTGAGTGAAATAAGCAATGTACACAACACAAATATTGTATGATGTCATTTGTGTGAGACATCTGGAAACAGTAAATTTGAAGAGATAGAAATAAGATTAGAGATTACTGTGGGATGGGTGGAATGTGAGGGGGGATATTTTGTTTGGTGGGGATAGAGTGCTTATAAATAAAACTTAATTTTAACTTTTTAAAGTTAAATTTATATTACATGCTCTATTCCCTTTATCCTTCTAGTCTTAGGTCATTTATTAATATGTATAGTTCCATTAAATATTCAAAACTGTAATATTTGAAAGAATCACCACTCCTTTTATTGGGCTTGGATCAGGTTGGGTACTGTTTATTCTGTTTCTTGGACTAGCAAGCCTACTAGCAACCCTACTAGCAAGCCTCAGGCTCCTTTAACACTCAGGAAGAGAGAAAAAAAACAAAAACATAAGATAAGAAGTATCTATCTCACCTGGGACAGGTGTAAAGGGTATTTGGCTCTTCCATTCTTTGCAGATGTTTAAAAACACTTTAATTTTTGGTGTGTACAGTGGGTCTGCATTGACTCCTTGCCACTGATGAGGATCATTTAGTTGGAATTGTCTGATTGTCTTACTGACTACTTAAGAATCCAAGTTTTCTGATGGTTCTCCACAACTCATTGCCATACTTTTTGCTGAGATCTGAGTACCCTTTCAGTAAACTATGTCTTCATTGAGAAACTTCTCTTAATCACACATGGTTATGCATTCTTCCAAAACTCTAGACTTTTTCTGCTGTTATAGGATGATTCAGCTGGACATCTTTCAAGTGTAAGTCAGACTGCCAGCCCATTGCATTTTTCAAACTTCAGGAATTAATTTTCAAACCCTCCATTTGTCTCTCTTGGATTTGAATTCAGGAGAAATTCAAATGCTCATTTTCTGTGGGGGATTGGGTTCACAGCACAATATCTTCAAAGAAAGCCTGAATATTCTTTATTCTGAGTTTGGCAATAGGGCACAGGCCTTCTTGGCCTTCTCCTTGGCATAGATGTATCAGAATGTGGAAAGAGTTGACACTTACTTGGGCATCAATGCTGAAATTGGAAAAGGTCCTTATTTAGCAAACTGTTACATGAATATTTCATACATCTTCTAATAATATACTTGTATTTTAAGTGAGTATATGAAACTTTTGTTTTAATATTGAATTCAAGCAATCTCAATTCTCTTATATATGTGCACTGAAGTTTTGATTTTCTAATATTGGACATTCTAAAAATCTTGGGTAAATTCTAGAAGATCAAAGAATATTATTTTAACATAGTTTTCAGTTTTTTTTTATTTTAAGTATCATTGCCTGCACATTCAATTTCTTTTTATTTTACTGCATTTTCTATTTTTCAAATCAAAGTCAAGTAAACATCTTACTATATTATGTGGTTTTTATTGTTTTCTAGAATTCTGTATAAGTTAGTAGTGATTTGGTCCATGAAGGTTTTTGAAATTTTACCCACAAACTACCTAGGTAGGCAACTTTTTGACAGGATATTTTTGACTACCAATTCACAGTCTGTTCCTTTCTACATTCCTTGTTACATAAACCTTGACAATTTTTATTTTTTTCTAAAAAGGTTTCAATTTCATCTAAGTTTTCAAATAAGTCCATTTACTTCTATATATACACATAATCTCCAGCTTACTAAAATGATATTTTTATATACTCTTTGTTTTATGTATACTTACATATCTTTAATATGTACTTTATCTTTCAGTTTCTAATAGAATTTATTGTACATTTTTTAATTTCTCCACACTGTTGTTTGAGTATCTACTTTCAAAATTTTTGAGGCTTTCTTAAAGATACATTTTATACAGAATTTTGTTATATCTATATATCTATGTTTTTGTAATTCAATTTTATTGTGATATATTCACATACCATACAATAATCTGAACTGTACAATCAATTGTTCACATTACCATCATATAATTATGCATTCATCACCCAAATCTATTTTTTGAACATTTAACTTGTACCAGAAAAAATGAAAATAAGAACAAAAAATAAAAGTAAAGAATACCCAAAACAGCTGTTCTAGTTTTCTAATGCTGCCAAGATGCAAAACACCAGAAATGGATTGGCTTTTATAAAGGGGGTTTATTTGGTTACACAGTTACAGTCTTAAGGCCATAAAGTGTCCAAGGTAACACATCAGCAATCAGGTACCTTCACTAGAGGATGACCAATGGTGTCCAGAAAACCTCTGTTAGCTGGGAAGTCATGTGACTGGTGTCTGCTCCAAAGCTCTGGTCTCAAAGTGGCTTTCTCCCAGGACATTCCCCTCTAGGCTGCAGTTCCTCAAAAATGTCACTCTCAGTTGCTCTTGGGGTGTTTGTCTTCTCTTAGCTTCTCTGGAGCAAGAGTCTGCTTTCAATGGCCATCTTCAAACTGTTTCTCACCTGCAGCTACTCTCTCAGCTCCTGGGCATTCTTCAAAGTGTCCCTCTTGGCTGTGGCAAGATTGCTCCTTCTGTCTGAACTTATATAGTGCTCCAGTAAACTCATCAAGGCCCATGATGAATGGGCGGGGCCACACCTCCACAGAAACTGTCCAATCAGAGTCATTTTCCACAGTTGGGTGGGACACATCTCCATGGAAACACTCAAAGAATTAAAATCTAATTATCACTGATACATCCACCCATAAAAGATTACATCAAAGATAATGTGTTTTGGAGGACATGATACAGTCAAACCAGCACATTCCACCCCGAGCCCCAAAATGACATGATCTTTCCATATACAAAATACGTTCATCCCATCACAATATCACAAAAACTTAAATCATTTCAGTAACAATATTTAAGTACAAGATCCCATTAAATCAGTTACAGGCATGGTTTGTCCTAAGGCATAATTCCCTCTAGCTGTGGACCTGTGAAACTTAGAACAAGTTATGTACTTCCAATATACAAAGGAAGGACAGTCATAGGGTAAACAGTCCCATTGCCATAAGGAGAAAGAGTAAGGAAAACAGGGTTAACAGGACAAAAACAGTTCCTAAAACCTACAGGACAAACTCCATTAGATTTCAAACTCTGAGAGTCATTAACAGAATGATGTTGCATCCTTGGGGCTTGAGAGAGTGGGATTCTAACCCTTCCTAAGGGTCTTTGCAGCAGCCCTTTCCTCTCCAAACACTGGGGTGAGTGCTCCAAAATATCCACACACTGGGGAGACCACTTTCTTGGCCCCACCCTCCTCAAACATTGGGGCAGCTCCCAGATTCTCTTCCATCTCCAGGGCACAGGCTCAACTCCTTCAGAACAGTGGGGTGGTGGCCAGGCTCTCCCCAGTCCCCTGGGAATGTGCTCCATCCTTTTTGAAGGCTGAGGTGGCAATACCTTTCCTGAATGTAGAGGTGGAAGGCCCACCCTCGACCTCCAGGACAATCTCATGCTTTCTATGCATGTGGGCCACTCTGCTCTCCCAGCCTGAGACCTCTTGACTCCAGACCTCAACCTCCATGGCTCTGTCTTTGGAGAAATTTTTCCTTCAATTTTTTCCTTGTCTGTCTCCTCCAGTCACAACCAACAGTCACTCTGTCTGTAAAAAGCTTGCAAAAATTCTGCTGGCTTCACATGAAGCACACAGGGGTCAAAGCCATCAGACAATAGGACTTTCCACAAATCCTTTCTGCTTAACTCCTTCTCCAATCTTGGCTTGTACTGGAATGGCAGTTGGGTTCCATGTTTGGTTATATCCTCATGTTGGGCTGTAGCTTCTGGGGTTTCACCCCCTGAAAGTCCAGACTTTTTTAGGCCATAAATTTCTGGTTTCTCTGAAACTGAGAGTTCATTTCTCAGCTTATCTCTGTCCTCTCACATTTACTATAGGCTGCAAGTAAATGCCAGGCTACTTCTTCTATATTTTGCTTGGAGATCTCATCAGCTAAATATTCCAGGTCATCGACTTCAAATTCTGCCTTCCATCCAACACCAGGAATCATTTTTTTTCAAATTCTCTGCCACTTTAAAACACAAATTGCCTTCCAGTTTGCAACAACACATTCATCATTTCTGCTCAAGGCCTCATCAGAAGTAACTTTAGAGTCCATATTTCCACAAACAGTCTCTTAAAAACAGTTTAGGCCTTTTCTATTAAGGTCCTCACAATTCTTCCAGAATCTTCCACTTATCCATTTAAAAAGCCACTCCAACATATTTGGTATTTGCAAGCACAGAAGCACCAGCACCCTCTTCTCTGGTACCAAAATCTGTTCTAGTTTTGTTAATGCTGCCAGGATGCAAAACACCAGAAATGGATTGGCTTTTATAAAGGGGGTTTATTTGGTTACACAGTTACAGTCCTAAGGCCATAAAGTGTCCAAGGTAACACATCAGCAATCGGGTACCTTCACTAGAGGATGGCCAATGGTGTCCAGAAAACCTCTGTTAGCTAGGAAGGCATGTGGCTGGTGTCTGCTCCAAAGTTCTGGTCTCAAAATGGCTTTCTCCCAGGGCATTCCTCACTAGGCTGCAGTTCCTCAAAAATGCCACTCTCATTTGCTCTTGGGGCATTTGTCCTCTATTAGCTTCTCCAGAGCAAGAGTCTGTCTTTAACAGCTGTCTTCATACTGTCTGTCATCTGCAGCTCTTCTCTCAGCTCCTGGGCATCCTTTAAAGTGTCCCTCTTGGCTGTAGCAGGCTTGCTCCTTCTGTCTGAGCTTATATAGTGCCCCAGTAAACTCATCAAGGCCCATGATGAATGGGTGGGGCCACACATCCATAGAAATTATCCAATCAGGGTCATCACCCACAGTTGGGTGGGGTGCATCTCCAAAGAAACACTCAAAGAATTGCAATCTAATTAACACTGATACATCTGCCCATACAAGATTACATCAAAGATAATGGCATTTTCAGAGACATAATACATTCAAACCAGCACAACACCCCACCTCCCACCCTATATTTCATTTAGTTTTTTGTCCCCATTTTTCTACTCATCCATCCATACACTGGATAAAGGGAGTGTGATCCACAAGGTTTTCACACTCACTCTGTCACCCATTATAAGCTACATTATTATACAATCATCTTCAAAAGTCAAGGCTACTGGGTTGCAGTTTGATAATTTCAGGTATTTACTTCTAGCTATTCCAATGCATTAAAACCTACAAAAGGTCATTCATATAGAGCAGAAGGATGCCAACCAGAGTGAACTCTCAACTCCATTTGGAATCTCTCAGCCACTGAATGTTTATTTCATTTCATTTAACATCCTCCTTTTGGTCAAGATGTCCTCTATCCCATGATGTTGAGTCCAGATCCATCCTTAGGAGTAATATCCCCATTGCTAGGTAAATTTACACCCCTGAGAGCCAGAGTCTATGTAGGGGGGGTGGGCTCAAGGTTCCCCCACCGAGTTGCCTTAGCTAGAGAGAGAGGGCCACATTTAAGCAACAAAGATGTACTCATGGGGAGACTCTTAGGCACAATTATAAGCAGGTTTAGCCTCTCCTTTGCAGTGACAAGCTTCATAAGTGCAAGTCTCATGATAGAGGGCTTGGCACATCAAACCACCAGTCCTCAGTGTATGTGAGAACATGAGCAACAATCCAGGTGAGGAAGCCCAACACCTCTGTATTTTCCCCCAGCTCCTCA
Source organism: Choloepus didactylus (assembly GCF_015220235.1). NCBI lineage: Eukaryota > Metazoa > Chordata > Mammalia > Pilosa > Megalonychidae > Choloepus > Choloepus didactylus. Next base: position 179,897,209 of record NC_051310.1, on the reverse strand, counting down.
GGGAGGCCCTGTATATATATTTTTATTCTCTGTCCAAATGACTTTGGAATGTGTTGGTATTTCACTCTAGCCTATACACACCTATCAGGTCTCACTTCCTATTAAAAGTTCCATGTAATTATGGTATTTGAATGAACTGTGCAATTAAATTGTTTAGGAAATATAGACCTTGCACCAACTAAACATCTCTTCCCTTGGTCTCACATGGAATTTGAAGTTTTAAAATGCAGTCAGTGTTGCCTTTTATTGTTTGGCCAGATTTATGCTAGTCCTAACCATATCAGCTTCATTCATATCTCTAGTTGAAGTCTGGATCCTTTTTCATCTTTTTTAACAGTTGCTATATATACTAATACTGACATTCATATCTGCCAAGATCTAGCTCTGAGTTTCAGTTGTCACAAAAATACCCAAAGTTCCTGGGATCAATCAGGTTATACACCTTAAAGGTATCAGCATCTTGGAATCTAGAGATAGCTATTACAATTCAGGAGTAGATGCGACTGCTATAAGAGCTTACAATCTAGGAACTGTAACAATAAGTGTTCCCCTGATAAGCTGTGCTCTAAGGTTCAATTCTGAGTTTACACACTGTAGTTAGTCCATATTGGTGAGGCATTATAGGGTTTGCTTTGTTTCTAGCATAGTTCACACAAAATACTGTGTACAGGTTCCATTCACCTCATTGTGTGTCTCAGCTTCAATCCCTTTTGCAGTAGCTCAGTATTTCCTCGCATGCACAAACAAGTTCACCATTCTGTTCCTCAGTCGATGTACCCTTAGGCCACCTCCACCCATTGCAATTCATGTATACACTCTCCATGAACACCAGTGTGCAAATGTCCATTAACATCCCTGCTCTCAGATCCTCCTAGTAAATGCTCTCTATCGAGGTTGCAGGACCTTATGCCACCTACATATTTAGCTTCATGTGGAACCATCCCACTTTTCTCCAGAAAGGCTATACCTTTCTTTCTCCTAACCAAAAATAAATACATACATACTTCTCTCCATGTTTTCTCCAGCACTTTTATCACTGTTTATATTTTTCCATACAATTTTATAGAGTTATATTCACATGCCATATAATTACCCAAGGTGTACAATGAGTTGTTCACAGTATCATCATAGAGTTGTGCATTTATCACCACTGTCAGCACTTGAACATATTGATTACTATGGAAAAAAAGTTTATTTTTAATGAATAATAAAAAAGATAATAAAAAGAAAAATAAAATATCATACAATACAATACAATAGTAGAGCCAGACAGCAACATCACTACCAAGAATCCAATATCCCTAACTTATAACCCCCTATAATACTCATTTAGCTTTAGCATATTGCCTTTCTCACATTTAATGGAAGTATATTACAATGCTATTGTTGACCATAGACTCCAGTTTGCTTTGATTATATTTTTTCCCCACTACCACCCCGTTTCCAACACTCTGCATGGTTGACATTCATTTGTTCTCCCACATGCAAGAACATTTACATCTGTACATTTAGTCACAATCATTGACCACTCCAGTTTTTGCTAAGTTAAACAATCCCAGTCTTTATCTTCTTTCTTTACCTCAGTATCATGCATGCTTCTAGCCCACCTCTTTCAGCTTTGCTCAAAGACATCTTTGTTCAGTGTACTTACAATATTGTGCTACCATCACACAGTATTATGCTATCTATTTCTGGGTCTATACAATCAGGCCTGCTGAACATTCTGTAGTCCTTTAGCATCAAAGGCCTGATCTTCACCCTCTTTCTATCTCCTGGTAGCCTTGTTATCAGCCTTTAACTCTCAATGTTTGCTTATTAATGTTACTTCATGTTGGTGAGACCATACAGTCTTTTGCTTTTGACTAACTTCTCTCAACATAAGGTCCACAAGGTCCGTCCATGTTATTAGATGTTCCATGTCTTTGTTCTGCCTTACAGCAGCATAATATTCCATCATGTGTATGTACCACAATTTATTTATTCACTCATACTTTGATGGGTATTTGGGCAGTCTCCATCTCTTGGCTATTGTGAATAATGTTGCAATAATTATCAGTTTACAAATGTCTGTTCGTGTCTTAACATTCAGTTCCTCTGAGTATATACCTAGTAATGGAATAGCTGAGTCACATGGCAAATCTATACTTAGCTTCCTGAGGAACTGCCACATTGTCTTCCAGAGTGGTTGCACCATTCTACATTCCCACCAACAGTGAATAAGTGTGCCTCTTTTTCCACATCCTCTCCAGCACTTGTAATTTTCTGTTTTTTGAATAATGGCCATTCTGGTAGGTGTGAGATAATATCTCATTGTGGTTTTGTTTGCATTTCCCTAATAGCCAGCAAAATTGGGCATTTTTTCATGTTTTTGAGCCATTTGTATTTCCACTTCAGAAAAGTGTCTGTGCATGTCTTTTGCCCAATTTTTAAATTGGGTTGTTTGTCTTTCTGTTGTTGAGTTGTAGGATTGCTTTATATATTCAGGATATTAAACCCTTATCTGATATGTGGTTTCCAAATATTGTCTCCCATTGTGTAGACTGTCTTTTTACCTTTCTGACAAAGTCCTTTGATGTACAAAAGTGTTTGATTTTGAGGAGATCCCATTTGTCTATTTGTTCTTCAGTTGCTCACACTTTGAATTTAAAGTCTAGGAAACCACCTCCTATCAAAAGATCTTTAAGAAATTGCCCAACATTTTCTTCTAAGAGTTTTATGGTCTTAGTGCTAATGTTTAGGTCTTTGATCCTTTCTGAGTTAATTTTTCTATAAGGTGTGGTGTAGGGGTTCTCTTTTATTATTTTGGAAATGGATATCTAGTTCTCCAAACACCATATATTGAAAAGGCTACTCTGTTCCAGTTCCTTTGGCTTGACTGCTTTATCAAACATCAACTGTACATAGATGCCAGAGTCTATTTCTAAACACTCAATTCAATTCCATTGGTTGATATACCTATCCTTATGGCAGTACCATGCTCTTTTGATCACTATAGCTTTGTAATATGCTTCAAAGTCAGTTAGTGTGAGATCTCATACCCAAAATTTCTGCAATTTGTTTTTTCACGTTTATGAATTCTTTATGGTCATCCAGTGTCTTCCTTATATCCTTCATCTTTTTCTATATCTTTCCTCACTTCATTGACTTGATTTTTGGATTGAGTTGGGAGATTTATTTGAACATCTTTAGTTCTTCCTTCAGTTCAGTGACCTGATTTAGCATTATTTGCCTCAACTCCTGTATCTCAGTTGAATTATTAGCTTGTTCCTTTGGCTGGTCCATATTATTGTGCTTCCTGGTATGCCTCATTATTTTGAGCTGTCTAGGCATCTCACTTTCTTGATTAGTGTATTCTGGAGCTCATTTTCACTCTTTTACCTAGGGTTTTCTTGTTGCTTAGCTTCGTTCTCTAACCTTTGGTGTTCAGTACAGCTTATTCTAGGCCTCTAATTTAGGTTCTATTTAGTTGATCAGTATTTCTCACCTCTTGTTTTTTCTGTTTCTTGCCCTGCCTCTGTGTATCCTTTTTGTGCGAGAGTCTCCTCAGATATGGTCAACCCCAGTCATGTTTTCCCAGTTCAGAGTGGGCCAGGTATTAGGAGGAGGGTATGGATTTTCCTTGAGAATGAGGCCCTCCTGTGAGGCCTTTAGACTCTGTGCTTTTCCTATGCTGTCCAGCAGGTGGTGCTTGCCAGCCTGCAGCTACCCCACCAGTGTGAGGATGCATGGAGCCTTTAGTTCTCCCATTGACCTTGACCCTGTTGGGTGCATGGCTGATTGAAGATGGTTTCTGAATTTCAGCCCCTGGGATCTGAGTTCCCCAAAGGATAACTGCCACTGGAGCTGGGCCACACACCCCCTTTTCTTGGGGAAGTTATGGTCTTTAGCAAATTTTCTCCCCCACTAGACATTGCTTTGTGCCTCAGAGCTATTTTAGCTCTGCTCTTGCCTGGGTCCAAATTGCAATTCTTTAAGGCTCTTTGTAATGGGCTACTTAGAATAGTTATTTTTTAAAAAAAGAGAAAAAGATTTAAAAAATGGAAGAGTCCCAGTATAGACTATTTAAAGAAAGCCCTTTAATTCAGTCTTTGCAGTTCTGATGGGCTACTGAAATGCAAAAAGACAAGTAGTTGGAGAACAATTGAGGAATAATCAAGAAACCAGAAAAAACAGCTTTTTAGGGAAGGCCCCGGCCCCCTGGGTTTGCATATGTCTGATTCTATTTGAGCCCAGCCCTTCTCTGTATTATGATCACCTCCAACTCCAAAAGTCTCTGTTTTTATTTTCGTTTTGTGTTTTTTGTTTGTTTGTTTGCTTGCTTGCTTTTTGCTATTTTTGCTAGCCCTATCTACTCTCTGCTGGGCTGACTTCTCCCCAATTCTCCAGTGTCTGGTCTCATTTTATCTATGGTTGGGGTTTTTGTTCAGCAGTCTGAGTTTGTTAGTTCTGCAACTGCAGTTCTCCCTTCTGGTTCCCCGCATCAATGGCCCCTCCTCCCTCAGGATTGTGCCTGTCAGTGAGGGCTATGGGCCATCTGGCCATAAGAACTTACAGATTTCACTGATCTCAGCTGCTCCATGCACTCATGAGTGTTTTATGATGTGTGTCTAAACTCAGATTCTTCTGTGGTGTCTGTTCCCCACAGTTCCTGGTTATCTACCAGCTGTCCCAGAGGATTAACTAAAACCCACACCTCACCCACTCCATATATGTATGTTTTATTTTTAACTTTTAATATTTTTTTTTCAGTTTCTTCATCAAGGTACAGTATATCTGGACAATAATAACTCATTTTTCTATAAAACTTGGTCAATTTCCAATTATGTATTTCCCTCATTATTAATTTTCTAAAAACAAGAGTTTTTATACACAAAATTCACTTATTTTTTATATTTCTCTTTTGTTTGATATTTTTATATTTCAAAGTATCTATTTCATTATATACAGACAATGGTAATTTTATCTTCCTGCTTGCAGTATTGATACCATGATGAATACTCTGAACTGGCTCACTCAACTTTCATTTCACTATCTTTTTAATGTGCCTTTGTATACTGCATAAGCTGGGAAGCTAAAAACCATATTTTCCTGATTTCTATTTTAATGAATTCTGGGTATGATTTAAGTCACACCAAAATAAAGTCACATAAAAATATTTTAGATTGGGCAAATGATGTATAGACTAAGTTTCTACTGTTTCATTATTCTACTAAGTAGAAGAATTATGGAGATGTGAGGCTTTTCTGCAGCAAAATTTTATTATATTTTTTTCTAAGTTTCTTGGTGTCAGGCAGGAGTTTTGGTGAAAAAAAATGGGTCCCACTCTATGTTCTGGTGTTCATTCTCCATGTCTGAGAGTGATCTAAGACCAAAGGAAAATGTGAGGTGGGCTGATGGTTATTGAATAATGCCTGCCACAAAAGCCATGTTAGGTCCCCAACCCCTGGTCCTGTGGGTGTGAATCCATTTGTAAATAGGACAACTGAAGGTGTTATTAGTTGAGGTTTGCCAAAACTGAATGGGGGTGGGCCTTAATTCAATATGGCTGAAGTCCTATTAAGCAAAGGAAATTGGACACAGAAAAGGAAATCACAGAGAACAGACAGAATCTGGAAGATAATAGAACTCTGAAGAGAAGGGAGAAGATGCTGCCATGTACATTACCATGTGATGGAATGCCAAGGAACCCCAAAGGTTACCAGCCAGCCAGAAGATACTGACTCTGGGAGGACGCAAACCTTTTAGCCTTTGAAAACATGAGCCAATACATTCCAGTTGTTAAGCCAAGCCATTGCATAGTATTTGTTTTAGCAGCTGGGAAACTAAACTAATGACTCAGTCCATAATTTCATGGGTGTCAAGAAGCAGACACAATGGTAGTGGAGGCAGGATATGCTTTCTTTTCTCATTAGTTTCACTGGGGCTTTCAGAGGCAGTAACTCTACCATGTGAAGAATAATAACTGGAGATCTGACTTAGGACCCACTATTCCATCCCATTCATTCTGTTAGCACTGATTTTCCATGTTAAATAAACTTCTTTTTTGTATATTAAAATACCTAGAGTATTTTCTGACATAACTGATTGAGTACTGGCACTGGAAGTAGTTTCAGAATATATCAGTGTTACAGATCTGAGTAAGGTTGTCTAACCTAATTATATTTGAAGGCAGTGAGAATCAAGTCACCAAAAGAAAGTGGGACCTTGGTGCCTTTGTTATACTATGACAATAGAGGCAATTAATGAACCTTTATATTTACCTAGAATGAGGTACCAACTGGAGGAAAGACTCTTGTAGTTTCAATGGATGTTCTGATAGACAATTATGGAGCAGTAAAGAAATCAAGAGAAGTTAGGGAGCACTGGTTAATTCTGACTATTCCTGAATGGGGGAAAAATGTTCTTTTTTCTTTAAAAATCTCCTTCAATCAGGGAAGAAAATAGTTTTCAAAAGGAGGAATGAAGAGTTTACTTAATTTAGATTGTGGGATCAGTGAGGAAGATCCCTTTGACAATTGTTTCTTTACTTGACCTGAGATATAAAAGATGAAAAGTTAAATGGTTCAGGTCTAAAGAGAAGAATATTCTGGATATAAGAATAGCAAATGATTAAGAGATCAACCTATTTCACAGGCTTGTGGGAATAAAATAAAATGGGATAATATACATTATAATAAAACCCTGGCAGGTTTTCAATAAATATGTGTTTCATTTATTTCTTCCCTTTTCTAGAGTAACTTGCTTTGCATACATTCATTCAGTGTGAATTTTCTTCTTAGAATTACTGGAAATATTAGTCAATATTTCCTTATTCATGATATTTTAGATACATTTAAAGATAAAAGAGGGAAAGGAATAACTCTATGGTTTAGAAAAATGAGGAGGGGATACTATATGAGAAATTGGTCTTCAATTATCTAGATATCATCTACATGTCTCACCTGTTCAATGACAAATGTATGAATATATTATTGCTCTTATTATTATGATTGTCTCAAATGTTTTGAGAAAAAGTGAGTATTGCCTGGATGTAATTCTTACCAAGAAGAAGAAATTTCCCATTGAAATGAAAGTGAAAACAAAATGTGAAAGCATAATCAAAAGTTATATTATATTAGAGTTTACAATATTAAGAAAAGATGCTCTATGAAAAGATTATCAAACATAAATTTTCAGAAGAAATATAGTTATTTTTCCATGGCTCTAAAATGGATGACTTCAGAGTGATTTAGGTGCCTTCAAAGCAAAGCTGATTGCCAGATATGTTAAGGCAATGACTATGTTTTCCTAGTGCCAATCACACTTCTCAACATATGTTTGGAATGCAGAAATAATTTCTTTAATTAGTATTTTAATAAAGGTGTGACATACTTGTAAAGTTTCCTTAGTCTTCAACAAATATTCATTCAAGATAGAAGGAAAGTCATCTCACTATTCATTAAGGATTTCAAGATGTGACAGGGATATATAAAGGTATTTAGGAACTTTACAACCAAGAACCTGATATTCATTTAAAAGGTGAGAAATATACCTATTCTTACAATGATATCAGTGAAAAGAAGGGATTGAGGAGTTCACAGTGAAGTTAGATTTATTTTAATGCCCAAGGAATGCACTTAATATTTCAAAAACAGGAAAACATGGCAACACACTGTGGTAATAATAAGGTAATACCAGGTGAATTAATACAATATTTTAAAATAACATCTACATTACAGTTTCAGTAATGTATATCAGATTCCTGAAAGTCAAAGCAAAACTGTTTATATTGTAGTGATGATGTCAGAAGAACTAAAGAGCAACAATTTTTCATGTGCTATTTTAAGTAAAAACATGATTATCGAAGAACGAAGGAAAATCTAATGTGCTTTCAATAAATGAATAATAGGCAAAAGTTTGATTTTTTCCAATAAAAATTATATATAAAGTAAAGCCACAGGGAAAGTACCCTTGCAGATGCTGGTGAAAGATAGAGAAACCAAAGTTTTCCATTATAGTTAGAGTTACATAATAACAACTTTACCTGAGGCGCCCAGTGATGAATTATATCTTAGAAAGTAGACAGTATTTTCAGAAAAGCAAACCTTCAAATAAGAGATAACTTGAAAGATTTGATCAACTGTAAAAGGGTCTTCAAAGGGAGGGATGCAACCTGGATCTTTCCAACAGAGCATATTCTAAGAAAAGAAGGTTTTTTTCCCTCTTAAATCCAGTATTCTCTGAATGATTTATACTTCAGACATCAAAACTTAGTGAAGTCAGCAATTATTTATATGCTTATGAACCTGGATCATTGCAAAGAAACAGAGGAAAAATACCTTTATGTTTCTTTGGAACATATTTAAAATATTTGGTTTATATCTGTAACAAGAGATGTTGGAAATCTAAGTGTGCAGCTGAAAAAGAATTGTAGTGCCAAAATAAAACAAGCCACCAGAGAATAAAGAAACTATTTTAACAATCTCAAATCCAGCACAAAGGAGTGTTTGTTTAAAGATCGATGCTGTTACAAAAATAGTAAGGCTTAATCTAGTTTAGCATAATGGTATGTGAGATCATAGGATTGTTTTCTTTCTTTTCATGATGAGAATTTAATCCCATAGAAATATATTTTAGGTGGGTATCATATTGAGGTCATGTGATTGTGGAAGGAATGGCGGCATCACACTTTTGTATTTCAAAGATCTTTCTTCAAGCTTTGCATTTTACTTTACATTATGTATCCTTTACATTAAATCATGTATGCTGCTCCTAATCCATATACTCAAATCATGGTGGAAAATAATGTTATTGTTGATAATAACTGAATTAAAGACAGTTATGTCCTATTTAAAGTAACTGAATTTTTAATATTTACATCTTTAATGATTTTCATAATCCTTAAATAATATTTCAATAAACAGGTATGTATTCAAAAATCTAATTTTATGATATATATGATAAATATCCTAAAGGAGTCTTTGAAACTAATAGTATGTCAATTAATGATGAGCTTGCCAGGTAAATCAACACATTGTAAATGCAATAGAATTCAAATATATTTTTCATGTACAGTAGTAAAAACAGTAACATAATATTCATACTACTGATTACAGTAGAGTGTTAACAAAATGTGTCTGTTTTAGTTTCTCTTCTGCTAACACAAATACCATACATGGACTGACTTAAACCGTGGGAATTTATTGGCTCATAGTTTCAGAGGCTAGAGGGCTTGCTTCTTCCCAAGGTCAGTATCTTCTGGATGGATTGCAACATTTGGGGTTCCTTGGTTTTTCCATCACATGTAGTGCACTTGGCAGCAACTTCTCCCTTCTTTTCAAGTTCTTTTGTCTTCTGAATTCTGGCTGTTCCTTGTAGCTTCCTTTTCTGGGTCAAATTTCCTTTGTTTATAAGTACTTCAACCATCTTGGATTAGGGCCCACCCTCATTCAGTTTGGGCACATTAAAACAAATAACATCTTCAACGGTGGTCCTGTTTACCCCATGGGACCAAGTGTTGGGTGTATGGAAGACATGATTCAATCCCCAACAACATTGAATATAAAAGTGGCATTATTCTAGAAGGTAAAATACATAAAATTAGCCTGGATGTTTTAAGGCTATTCTATCTTGGAAGGAAAGTGAAGCTTATTTACTATATATTTTAGCATTTTTAATTAGTATTCTCTTGACTGTGCCCTTAATTATTACAGAGACATGAGTAGAATTTTTAGTTAAGCTGATTTTAGAAAAAATATAACAAAGAAAGCAAAGACATGAAATAAATTATTTTATTAAAAACCAGAAAAGGGAAGGAAATGTCTGATTCTGGCATCATCCAAGTAACAATTAATATGCATATAACCATAAACTACAAAGCTAAAAATGTAATTTTTGTTCTATAATTAAACTGGAAGCAGTATTGTTAATTCTAATGTAAATGCTACATAAAATCTAAGTTGTAACAAAAAAACATGCAAGTGAGCTTCTATAGAAAATGTTTTATTTTTTATTTCTGATCTTAAAATCTGAGGACAAAATGTCTGATATCAATAGGCTCCTTATAAACAACATTCATTGACATGTTCAGCTAGAAATTAAACCTTGATCATTCCTTAAGTAGCATGCATAGTGTCAGTGAACATATTTGAATTGTTTCTAGTAGCTGACTTACAGAAATAAATTTATAATTAGTCATTTTTTAATATTACTTTCCTTTCTTAATGTTATATTTCTCTTAATTCATCATAGCCCTGTTGGACTCTCTCCAATATAATACTTACTAAAAAATAATAAGGAGCTAAAATAGGGAAATTTACCTCAGTTCTGGAGTCTAAGGGGAATGCTATATTAGTTCAATGATAACCTCAGACTAAAAAGTGCACAAAATAAGATCAATTATAATAAACAGAAGATATGTTTCACAGTTAAATTAAAGTCAGGGATTTGTTTGGCAACTAAGCCATCTCTTTGGTCTATTCTGCTTGTAGTTTTTTATTCCACTCTTATTGTATGACTCTTCTCTTCATGATCCAAGATGCAACTCCAGATCAGTATGCCAAAATGTATCAATAATCACATTAACTGTTTTATGTCTTAAGCAAGCTAATTAAAGTAAAATGATTGTTAGGATAAATAAAAAGGCGAAATGCAATTCAATGATACCTATAAGAAGACCTATTTAAATATAAAATCACAAATATATCAAAAGTAAAGGCTGATAAAGGTTATACAACACTGGCACTGACCAAAGAAAGCTGCATAAGATATTCATATTGTATGTCATACAATATAAATTTCAGGGCAAAGAATATTAACAGTAAAAGGTGGTCATTTAATAATGATTAAGTTGTCAATTAATCAAGAAAGCATACCAATTACAAATATTTATATACCTAATACAAGATCTGCAAAGTATAGAAAGCAAAATCTGATAAGAATATATAAAAAAGTAGACAAATACACAATTATAGTTGAGGATTTAAATACCATTCCCTCAGTAACAGATAGAATATGTAAAGAGAAAATCAGCAAGGATGGAAGCTTTTAACACTATCAACCAAATTGATAAGAATTACATTCACAGAATACTTTTTAACAAGTAGAGATTACAAATTTTTCTCAAGTGTAATTCAGCATTTGTCAAGAGAAACTATATGTTAGGTCATAAAGTCTCATCAAATTTAAAAGAACACAAATATGCATTTGTATTTGTTCCTGAACCATAATGGAATTAGGAAAGTAATCAAGCCAAAAGCAGTATTTAGAATGAAATTCATGGCATTAAAAGCCTACACCAGAAACAAATTTTTAAACAGTTTAAAATCAATGGCCCCATCCCCTAACTCAAGGGCCTAGAAAAATGTGATGGTAAATGAAGCCTTTGGGAATATCAGCAAAACTGGTAATTCTCTAGTTGAGCTGATCAGGATGAGAGAGAAGGCACAAATTACCAATATCAGAATTAAGATAGGTGTTTAATTTCCAAGTTGCTAAAACAAATACCATACAATGGGTTGGCTTAAGTAAAGGGAATTTATTTGCTTATGATTTTGAGGCTAGAAATCCAAAATTGAGACTTTGGCCAGGTGATGTTTTCTGACTGAAGACTGGCATTCTGGGGATGGCTGCTGGTGATCCTTGGTACTTGGCTTTTTGGTCACATGGCAATGCGCATGACAGCCTCTCCAGGTTCTCTTTCTGATTTTCACTTTTTTATATACTCCATTAATCTGAATAAAGATCAACCTTATTAAGTTGGGCTACTCCTTAAGTGAAGTAACAATTTGAAGAGATCTTACTTAAAATGGGTCCACACCTGCCAGAATGCAAACCAAGACCAAGATCATGTCCAAACTGGGTACAAAATTCAATCCACCACAAGAGGTGATAGCAAGAGATGTTACTGATATTAAAATAATAACACAGTAATATTACAAACAATTTATTGGCAAATATTCAACAACATAAGTGAAATGGCCAAATTCTTTGAGAGACATAAGCTCTCAAAGCTCACTCAAAAAGAAAAACCTAGTTATACTACTGTTCTCTGATATGATATGTTCCTATATTCATTAAAGTAATTGAATTTGTAGTTAAAAGGATTCCCACAAAAATATATGCAGGTTCAAGTTAATTTACTAAGGTATTAAAAAATTATGTATATACTCTTCAAGACATTTGAAGAGGTATGAATACTATTCATCTCTTTCTGTTAGTCCACCATGGTTCTGAAACCAAACCCAGAGCATATAATGTGTGACAATAGTAAAACAGACGGTAGAGAAAATGTCTATATTACAATGTGAAGTAGTATGATATCACTTGAAAATAGGTGATAATAAGTTAAAGGTGTATAGCATGAACATTAAGGCAACCAATAAAATGATCCAAAAAGAGTTATAGTTAAGAAGACAACAACCAGATAAAATTAAATCATAAAATATGTTCAATTAATCCAGAAGAGGGAGGGAAAACAGGAAACAGGAAACAGAGCAGATGGAATAAATAGATAATAGCAAAATAGTATATTTAAAACCAAATATATAAATATTTTCATTAAACAAAAATGGCCTAGCAACCCAATTAAAAGTAATTTTAAGAAAATAAAACTGCAAAACAATTTAACTTTAAGCATACATGCAAACATTCTTAGCATTATTTTACCAAACTGAATTCAACAAAAAACATGATCAATTGGGATAAATTGGATAAGAGGATAAAACAATATGACCAGTTTGGGTCATCTTCCTCAAAACTCTGGAAAACAGTGAAAGGGCTGCAATAACCAGTCAAGGGCCAAGTAAAGGAAAAAAAAAACAGCTTTAAAAATGGGGAGAAGGGGCAAGGCAAGATGGCAGCATAGAGAGGTGTGGAATTTAGTTAGTCCTCTATAGCAACTAGTAAATAGCCAGGAACAACTAGTAAATAGTCTGGAACAACTGTTACAGGGCATCCATGACTGTTCACACATTATACACCATCAGGAATGGTTGGAACAGCTGAGATCACAGCATAAAATCTGTAAGTGAGAAGCTGGTGCCTCTCCCTCATAGCATGAAAGGCTGTGTTGCAAAACTTCACTGTGGAAGAAAGAAGCAGTTCCTGTGGGGAGCAAGGGAATGTAGCTCAACCAAACTCCAATTGTTGTTTTAATTAACAAATTTGGACTATTGAATACAAGCTACAAGCACAGATAAGACCTGAACAAGAGTAATCCAAGGTCCCTCCCTAGAGGCAGGGCTGAAGAAAAAAAATACATAACTAAATAAAAACAGAGGGTTTTGGAGATGGTTGAGCTCAGAATACTGAAAAATGGCTGTGACCCAAGAAAAGGCATAGAGAACTGGGTACAATCACTGGTTGACCAGCAAAACTGAGGAGCGGGGGACTGGCTATGAAAAGGGGCCTTTGCTCTTTTTCCTCTTTTTGTCTCATTCTAAGCAGCTCATTAGAGAAAGCCACAGGCATTTTCAATTATCTATGCTAACCCAGGCAAGGGTGGAGTTAAGAGTCAGAGACAAAGGAGGAATTCAAGTGTAGAAGATATCTCCCTGGGGGGGTGTATCTTCCCTAAGAAAGGAGGGGTGGGGCCCAGCTCAAGTAGCAGCCCTCCCTCAGAGAACTCAGAACAAAACAGACTCAGGACAATTAAGTTAATGAACAGTGCCATCTGCTGGATGGTCTACATGCCCTGTATGGAAACCCAGCCCTGTTTGGGCTGAGAAATAGGGAAGACCCAACTGTTAAAGCAGGACCCAAAACAAACCCAGGTCTTGCTAACTGGTGGAAAATAGAGCACCACTGGAAGCCAGCAGTGAACATGCTGGGGTGTCCAGTGCCTACCTCCCATCCTTGTGGCAGTTCACAGTGGACATGTGATTTTGGGAGGAAGTCTGGGGGCAGAGCTATCCAACAACTGGACAGGGAGAGAAACAAAGAAAAGATAGAGATCAAAAACAGTCCACAAGAAAACCTTAAGCAAAAGAGAGAAAACAATCTCCAGAATAAACCAATCAAGAAAGTCAGAAGCCAAGATGGCAGCAAAAAATTATGAGACACATTAGGAAATGGGAAGGTATGGCCCAGTCAAAGTGAGAAATGAATATTTCAACTGATATTCAGGAGTTGAAACAACTAACTATAGATGTTCAAACAAATCTTTTAAATCAAATCAATGAGATGAGAGACAATATGACAAAAGAGCTAAAGAATATAAAGAAGACACTGGGTGATCATAAGGAAGAATTTTAAAGGTTGAAAAACCAAATGGCAGAATTTATGGGAATGAAAGATACAACAGAAGAGATGAAAATCACAATGGAGACATACAACAGCAGACTTGGAGAGGCAGAAGGAAAGATCAATGAGATGGAGGACAGGACATCTGAAATCCTGCACACAAAGGAAAAGATAGGGAAAAGAATGGCAAAATATGAGCAGTCTCAGGGAACTGAAGAACAACCTGTAGCACACAAATATATGTGTTATAGTTGTCCCAGAAGGAGAAAAGTAGGGAAAAGTGGCAAAAGGAATAATAGAGGAAATAATCAATGAAAATTTCCCAAGTCTTATGAAAGATGCAAAATTACAGGTCCAAGAATCACAGCATACTCCAAGCAGAATTGATCCAAATAGACCTACTCCAAGACACTTACTAATCATATTTTCAAATGTCAAAGACAAAGAGAATTCTGAAAGCAGCAAGAGAAAGCAATTCATCACATACAAGGGAAGCTTGATAAGACTAAGTGCAGATCTCTTAGCAGAAACCATGGAGGTGAGAAGGCAGTGGTATGACATTTGCAAGATACTGAGAGACTGAAACTGCCAAACAAGAATCCTACATCCAGCAAAACTGTCCTTCAAAATGAGGGAGAGCTAAAAATATTTACAGATATACAAGCACTGAAAGAGTTTGTGAACAGGAGACCTCCTCTACAGGAAATACTAAAGGGAGTGCTACAGACAGATAGGAAAAGTCAGGAGACAGAGGTTTGAAGAAGAGTGTAGAAATGAAGATATCAGGAGATAAAGAGGATAGAGATTGGACATTTGATGTTGAAGGAGTATAGAATGTTCTAGAGTATTGATTGTATAGATCCAGAAATGGATAGCAAAATACTCTGTGATGGTTGCACAATACTGTAAGTACACTGAAAAAACATGACTGTGAATACAGTTGAAAGAGGAATGTTAGGGGTCTATATGATACCAGAAAGAAAGAAGATAAAGACTGGGACTGTATAACAGTGAAAACTAGAGTGGTCAATGAATCCGATTAAATATGCAAATGTAAGAATGTTTTTGCATGAGGGAGCAGCAGGAAGGAATGAAATTGTGGGTATGAATGGACTGTGAGGATGGAGGGTTGAGTGAAATAAACCAGAAATGAAAAGACAAACATTATAATGTTTCACTAATATGGACTAATAATTATGTGTGAACTCTTAGAATTGAATCTGGGAACATGGGTTATAAGGGGAAGGCTTATCTGGAAGTTCCTAGATTGTAAGCCTGTACAGCAGTCACACTGATTCATGAGTTATAACAGTGATTTCTAGGCTTTGAGATTCTGAGCTGTTTGTGTGTGACCTGATTGGTCTCTGGAGCTTCAGATGTCTGTGTGGCACCTGGGACTTGAGCTAGAGTTTGGCAACTTTAAGTGTCAGCATTATCCCATGAATTAACCATTAAAGAGGCTGAAAAGATCAGTCTTCAATTGGAGATATGAATGAAATGGACTAGGTTGAGATTGTGGTGGACCAGACTGAAGGGTAAAGGATGATACTAACCATGTTTTAAAACTTTGGCCTCTGTGTGGGAGCAAAGGAAGAGATGGTTATATGGTGCAAGGTCTCAGTTTTCTGTAGTATAGCATGTGGTTTAACTTGTATGGTCAGTTTACTCAACTGTCATAATTATGTGGAACCTTGACTAGGTAGTGAGACCTTGTTGGTTTGTACAGGTTAGCATGAAGTCCTGATACAACCCACAGTAATGTGGGCAGAGAATAAAAAGTATGTGCAAAGCTCCCTTGAGGGACTATGGAAAAATATGGAAATATTAATTCCCCAGCTGGGGAATTCCTGATGTTCTCTCAAGTATTGGGGACCATGTGCTTAGTGTGTCAAACCCTCAATCTTGGGGCTTGTCCTTATGAAGCTTGTTACTGCAAAGAAGAGGCTAAGCCTACTCATAATTGTACCTAGGTGTCACCCCCAGAGGGCCTTTTCTGTTGCTCAGATGTGGCCTCTTTCTCTAAGCCACAGGTAAACTCACTGTCCACCCCCTTATGTGGGACATGACCTCCAGGGGTATAAATCCCCCTGGCAATGTGAAACATGACTGCTGGGGATGAGCCTGGACCCTCTATTGTGTGACTGAGAAATACTTCTGGAACAAAAGGGGGAATAGAATTGAAACAAAATTAAGTTTCATTTGCTGAGAGCTTTCAAACAGAGTCAAGAGGTCCTTCTGGAGATGACTCTTATGTGTTATATAGATATCCCTTTTTAGTTTATTAGAATAGTTAGAGGAAAATATCTGAAATTGTTGAACTGCAATCTAGTATCCTTGATTCTTGAAGATGATTGTATAACTACATAGCTTTTAGTTTTTTAGTTTATTAGAATAGTTACAGGGAAATATCTGAAACTGCTGAACTGCAATCCAGTAACCTTGATACTTGAAGGTGATTGTATAACTATATAGCTTATATGGCACAACCATATGATTATGAAAACCTTATGGCTCACACGCCTTTGCCCAGTGTATGGACAGATGAGTAGAAAAATGCGGACAAAACATAAATGAACAATATGGTGGAGGAGGGTATGGGAAGTTTTTGGTGTTCTTTTTAGTTTTACTTTACTTTTATTCTCATTTTTATTTTTTGGAGTAATGAAAATGTTCAAAAATTGATTATGGTGTTGAATGCACAACTATATGATGAAGCTGTGAACAATTGTACACTTTAGATGACTGTATGGTATGTGAATATATTTTAATAAAATTACATTAAAAATAGTAGGAGAAGGTCATGCCATACTTACTGCCCCTCCTCCATACCCTAGCCAGCAGAGTTTGGAGCCAACTGGTGCTCCCATTGTGGATCCCTGGCCCTGTTTCAGTAGGAGCAGAGTAACTCCTATGCACATACTGAGGTGCCTATATGACAGTGCCAATCTACCAAGTGTCAACCTGAAAGACTGGGCCAGGAAAATCTTTTAAGGCTCATCTGCCCAGCACTTGCAGACAGGTGAAAAGTGTAAGAAACAATTAGGTCAATGTGTCCTGATAGAAGATCACCTGCTTTAATAAACATAATACAGCATCTGAGAGAGCATGGAGTCTATTTCATAGGGAGTAAAGGGGACATCCACATTCTTGTAATTGGGGAGATTCCTAAGGCTATAAGCTGGTACAAGCTTAGGACAAGTCCCCTTAGGCTGTTCCTCTTTCTGGAAAAGAGGGCTTAACTCTGCAAGATAGCACCAGACAACAAAGAGCTAATTTGCAAAGCCTGTAAAAGGCATTTTTTGCATTGGTGTATTGTTGTTAGCTCCTGTCACTAAAGGAAATCTCTGCCATATCAATAGCTAGATACAAAATTAAGGAACAGACAACTCAGGGACTAAATCTCAGAGTTAACACTTTAAAATATTAAAATGTACAGTGTACAACAAAAGATTGCAAGAAAGACAAAGAAGTGGGAAATGATGGCCTATCTAAAGGAATATTACAAAAATTCAGAGACCAACGATGAAGAATGGGACTACAGATGTACAAGACAAAGACTTTTTAAAAATGACCTTCAGTATGATCAAGGAGAAAAAGGAAAACACAAAGAAAGAATGAAAGCATATCAGGAAAATGATGAATGAACAATATGAAGATCTCAATAAAAAGATGTAAATTTTGAAAAAGAACAAAACAGAACTGAAAAATTCTCTAGAGGGTTTCAATAGCAGTTTGATGCTGTCAGAAGAAAGAATCAGTGATCTCAAATATAGCACAATTGAAAGTATTCAGTCTGAGAAATAGAAAGTCAAAAGAATGAAAAAAGTGAACACATTTTAAAAGACCTCAAGGCACCATCAAGTATACCAATATATGCATGTGATACTTCTCAAAGAAGAAGAAGAAAGAAAAAGAAGAGCAGAGGAATACTAAAAGAAATAATGACAGAAAACTTCCCAGATGTAATGGAAAACATGAACTTATACATTCAAGAAGCCCATGCACCCCAAAGAGGATAAATTCAAACAACAAGTACAACAAAAAGACGGGAGGATGGAGAGGTATAGGAACAGTTTATTTGTGTGTTATTGAATGCAATTTGGTGTAAAATCTAATGGAATTGCTATAGATTTAGGGTGTTGAATTTAAGCCCCAAAATATATCACATAAAATAAATTTTAAGTCAAAAACTGTTATGAGGGACAAATAAAATCACTATATATCTATAAAGCAGTCAATTAAACAGCAATCTATAGCACTTATAAATATATGAATACACCTAATAGCTGTCCCCCAAAATATACGATGCAAATATCCACATTTTTGAAGCAAGAAATAGATGGTTCTACATTAACAGTGGGAGATTTCAATGCAAAAATTTCAATAATGAATAGAACATCTAGACTGAAAATCAATAAGGAAATAGACTTGAACAATACTATAAACCAACTAGACCCACAAGATATAGAACTCTTCACCAAATAGCAGCAAAATGCACATTCTTCTCTAGTGCACATTCACTAGGATAGACCATAAGTACAAAACAAGACTCAATAAACTTAAAAATATTTAAAAAATATATAAAACATATAATGCTTCTTCTCTGGCCACAATGGGATGAAATCAGAAATCAATAACAGAGGGAGAACTGGAAAATTCACAAATATGTGGAAGCTAAATGCACTCTGATAAAATGACTGGGTTAAAGAAAAAATCAACATGGGAAATTAGGAAATATCTTGGAGAGCAAATGAAAATGAAAAACAAAAACAAAAACAAAAAAAAACAACATACCAGTACTTATAGGATGCCACAAAGACAATGCTCACAGGAAAATTTATAGTTCTAAATACCATAAAGGATAGCAAACTAAACTGAAAGCAAAAAGAAGGAAAAATCACAAATAAGAACATAGATGAATGAAAGAATGATAAAACCAAAAGTGGTTCTTTGAAAAGATCAATAAAACTGACAAAATTTTGGTTACACTGAAAAAAAAAATAAAATGAGTACACAAATAAATAGAATCAGAAATGAAGGGGGGAATTACTACTGACTATAGGGAAAAAAACACAGGTATACAGTGGATTCTATGAACAGCTGTGTGCTAAAAGTTTAGGTAAACTAGATGACAAGGACAAATTCCTAGAAAAACACAAACAACCTATGTTGAATAAAGAAGAAATAGAAGACCTCAACACACCAATAACATATAAAGAGATTGAATCAGTTATCAAAAACCTCCCAGTAAAGAAAAATCCAGGACCTGAAGGACTCACTCATGAATTTTACCAAACATTCCAAGAAGAATTAACACCAATTCTACTCAAGCTCTTCCAAAATGTTGGAGTGATCGCTTACTAACTCGCTCTATGAGGCCAATGTCACCCTAGTAACAAAGCCAGACAAAGACACCATGAGAAAAAGAAAATTATGGACAACATCCCTTATGAATAAATTGAAAATCCTCAAGAAAATATTAGCAAACTGAATGTAACAACACATTAAAAAAATTATACACCATCATCAAGTGGGATTTATCCTAGGTATGAAAGGGTGTTTCTACATAAAATCAATTAATGTAATGCACCACATTAGTAGAACACACCAAAAACACATGATCATCTCAGTTGATGCAGAAAAGTCATTTGGCAAAAAAGCAGCACCCTTCTTGATAAAAAGCACAGAAAACTAGGAATAGAAGGTAAAGTCATGAGCACAATAAAGGCAATATGCGAAAAAACTACAGCTAATATCGTACTCATTAGAGAAAGACTAAAACTTCCCCCTTAAGATCAGGAACAAGGTAAGGATGCCAACTGCCAAAGCTGTTTTCAAAATTTTACTGGAAATTCCATCCTGAACAATTAGACAAGGAAAAGAAATGAGGTACCCAAATGGGCAAGAAAGAAGAAAAATTTACCCTATTTGCAGATGACATCATATATATATATATATATATATTTACTTAAACATTCACAGCAAAGCTACTAAAGTCAATAAATGAACTGAGAAAAGTGCCAGAGTATAAGATCAGCACATACAACCAACAGTGTTTGTGCCCTCTAGTAATGAACAATCTGAAGAGGAAATAAAGAAAATATTCAGTTCACAATAGCATCTAAAATAATCAAATATCTAGGAATGAAATTAATCAAGGGTATAAAGAAATTGTATATGTAAAACTAAAAAACACATTGCTAAAAGGAATGAAAGACATAAAAAATGGAAGTGCATTTTATGATCATGGATTAGAAAACTAAATATTGGTAAAATCTCAATTCAACTCAAAGTAATTTGCAGTACATCTCAATCAAAATTCCAACAATCTTCTTTGAAGAAATGAAAAGCCAGTAATCAAATGTATATGGAAGGGTGAGAGGCACCAAACAGTCAAAACCATCTTTAAAAGAACAAAGTTGGAAGACTCATGCTTCCAAGTTTTAAAACTTATTACAAAGCCACAATAATCAAAACATCATGGTACTGGCACAAGGACAGACGTACAGACCAATGGAATTGAACTGACTTCAGAAATAAACTCTCATGTCTTTGGCCAATTGATTTTTTTTTAATTCAGTTTTATTGAAATATATTCATATACCATACCGTCATCCATGGTATACAATCAACTGTTTACAGTACAATCATATAGTTATGCATTCATCACCACAATCTATTTCTGAACATTTTCTTTACATCAGAAAGAATCAGAATAAGAATAAAAAATAAAAATAAAAAAAGAACACCCAAACCATCCCCCCATCCCACCCTATTTGTCATTTAGTTTTTATCCCCATTTTTTAATCATCCATCCATACACTAGATAAAGGTAGTGGGATCCACAAGGTTTTCACAATCACACTGTCACCCCTTGTAATCTACATTATTATATAATCATCTTCAGGAGTCCAGACTGCTGGGTTGGAGTTTGGTAGTTTCAGGTATTTACTTCTAGCTATTCCAATTCATTAAAACCTAAAAGGTGGTATCTATATAGTGCATAAGAATGTCCACCAGAGTGACCTCTCAACTCCATTTGAAATCTCTCAGCCACTGAAACTATTTTGTCTCATTTTGCATCCCCCTTTTGGTCAAGAAGATATTCTCAATTCCACAGTGCTGGGTCCAGATTCATCCCCAGGAGTCATATCTTGAATTGCCAGGGAGATTTACACCCCTGAGAGTCAGGTCCCACTTAGAGGGGAGGGCAGTGAGTTCACCTGCCTAGGTGGCTCAGTTAGAGAGAGAGAGTGACCAAATGATTTTTGACAAGGGTGCCAAGATCACCTCATAGGGAAAGAATAGTCTCCTTGACAAATGTTACTGGGAAAACTGGATATTCATATGCAAAAGAATGAAGGTATTTTACTCATACCATACACAAAAATTAACATAAATATAAGATCCCAAACTATGAAACTCCTAGAGGTAAACAGGAAAGCATCCTCAGGACCTTGTGTTAGGCAGTGATTTCTTAGGTTTTATACCGGAAACAAGAGCAACAGAAGAAAAAATAAATAGTACTTCATCACAAAAGTAAAAAATAACTATACAATGGGAAAAATATTTGGAAACTACATATCTGATAAGGGTTTAATATCCAAATATATAAAGAAATCCTATAATTCAACAAAATATAACACAATAAAAAATGGAGAAAAGACTTCAGTAGACATTTCTCCAAAGAAATGATATGCAGATAACCAATTGGCACATGAAAATGTGTGCAACATCCCTAGCCATTATAGAAATGCAAATCAAAACCGCAAGAAACCATTTTACACCCACTAGAGTGCCTACTATTAACAAACAGATAATAAGAAATGTTGTAGAGTATTTGGAAAAATAAAAACCTGTCCATTGTTTTTGGGAAAGCAATATTGTGCAACCATTGTGAAAAACATTTTGGCAGTGCTGCAGAAAGTTAAGTATAGAAGTATGGTATTAACATATGACCTGGCAATCCCACTTTGAGGCATATAGCCAAAAGAATTGAAAGTGGGGACTTGAAAAGATATTGTATACCAATGTTGATACCAACATTTTACACAATTCTCAAAATATGGATGCAATTCAAGTATCAATCAACCAATGAATAGACAAACAAAATGTGGTAAATATATGCAGTGGAATGTTTTTCAGCTGTAAAAAGGAAGGATATTCTGCTGCATGTAGCAATAAGGGTTAATTTCAAAGACTCATATTGAGTGAAATAAGCCAGACATAAAAAGACAAATATTTTATGATCTCACCAATATGAAATATTTAGAAGAAGCAAATTCATAGATAAGAAATTAGAATACAGGTTAATATGGCCTGAGTTGGGGGTAGGGAATGTGGTTTAATTTGCACAGTTTTTCTTTGGTGTGATGGAAAAAATTCATTATGGATTAAGGTGATAGTAATGCAACATTTGAATGTAATTAAACCACTGATATATAAATATATTTCAGTGTGATTAAAAGGGAAAACCTCAGGTTGTATAAATGTTATTGGAATAAAATTTTTAAAAAAGAAAATGTATGACTGTATAATACAGTGAACTTAGTGTGAACCATGAGACCATATTTAATAGTATAATTATAATAATATTGTTTCATCAATTTTAACAAAATTAAATGTAATTTAATTAAAAATTACCACACTAATGCAAAGTGTTAATATTAGGGAAAACTACTTGTGAGAGGTGTACATAGGAAGTCTGTATTTTCTCAATGATTTTTCTGTAAAACTGCATTTGAACAGGGAGAAGCAGGGAACAATTTCTATTTGCAAGCTCATGACAAGTTTATTTCCAAGAAAGAAAAATTGAAGAAGGGTTTTGACACCAAGCCCAGTTTATTTTTCCAGAATCACTAATTAGATTATGATTGTCCCTCTTTGGGGAAGGACTGAGGGACAGGAAAAACGAAGGGCTAGTACTGTTTGTCTAACAGATCTTCCCTCTATCATTATATGTTCTATTACTTTAACACAACACATGCATTTCTGAATTTTTTCCTGTTGCTACAATAAATGAGGCATGCATTGTCCCATGAGGGACTGTCATCAGAAGGAGAGAATAAAGTTATTACCTTCTTGAACTTGAAAAATTTATAATACAAACTACAAATATTATATTGAAATATTTTGAATAAAGCTGGCTGAGCTTTTTCCATATCTGTTTTTTTTTTTTCTGTTTTTTTTTTTTGTATTTGGGCAGGTTATGACTAATATAGCAAAGGGTTTGGAGAAATGGCAAAATAATTAGATGCCTTTTGGGTTAGGGGATAATTAATTCTCTTGGGCCAAATCTTGTTTGCCTGGCATTGGTGTGGAGAATGGATCAGAAATGGTGAGATGAGATAAAGGAACACCAGTTAGGCTACTACATTTTCTAAGAAAGTAATAATGAATACTGAGCTAATACAATTTCAGTGGGGAAGATTAAATTTAGAGAAAATTACTACAATGGGACATATACTTTTCGTTTCTTGTTTCTGTGCATATTATTATGTTCTTTCTCTTAGATTAACTCCACATCCACACTCCCCCACTCTGATTTGTGATGTTGGGGACTGAGGACTCTGCAAATTATATTCCTCTTTCACCAGTTGGCTCCCTTTTAGGGTCTTCAAACAAGGAACACTAGAAGGAAACCAGAAAGCAAGAAGAGGGAGAAAGGACTTGCTCTTTCCTGTTAGCATGCTTATTGGTAGTTTTTTCCAGTAATTGTTGTTTTCATTCCCCAGTTATTTTCCACTTGTTTCTTTATAACATTCCTTCAGAGTTATGAGAACCAGCCATGCAGCCCTCTTTATTTAGAGGTCTGTGTCTGCTCTAGAGAACTCATCCAAGCTGCTAGGTTCTAATAATTCCCAAATTTTCTTTTGTTTCCCAACCTTCAGGGGCAGTTGTTTGCTGCAATAAATATTTTCAACATTACCTCAATGTTCTCTTTGGGCTGCTTATTTCCAACACTTTACTAAATTCTCATATTAAATTTTTCCTGCTAAAATATTGTGTCTACTTTTTCACTTACTGAATCCTAACTGATATAGCTGCTATTAAAAGTCACTGTAGAGGGAGGAGCTAAGATGGCAGCATAGAGAGGAGTGGAAGACTGTTAGTCCCCCCCGGAACAATCCATAAATGACCAAAAAACTAGTAAATAGCCTGAAATAACTGTGGGGGGACAAACATGACTGTCCAGTCAGCATCCACCAACCTGAATTGGGAGGAATGCTCAAGATCGCAACATAAAATCTGTAAGTAAAACTGTGGACCCACGCCAAGAGCCCCTCCCTCACAGAAGCCTCACGGTGCTAGACAGCAGCACTCTCTCAGCCCAGCTCCAACTGGGGTTTTAATGTTAACTGCTTAATACAGACAGTGAATCCTCAACAAGCAGACAGAAGCTTTTGGTGACAACTGACCTTGCGAGAGTTGGGGAAATATCTGTCTCAGGATGGGGAGCCCAGAGGATCAGGTGCTATCTCTGGCTGATGGGTGAACCTGGGAGCTTTTCCATCCCTTTCTCTCTCTGTGGAGAAAACCTCAGCCATTTTCAGCCCACAGTGCTTTGCAGTAAAGACAGCCTCAGCCATTTTAAAATCAAAACACTTTGATCAGCAGAGTCAGAGAAACAAAGAACTTATTGATAAACAGCTGACCTCTCTGGAGGGGGCATAGCTTCCCAAGTTTCCCAGCTCTACTGCCTGCCTTTCGGGAACCAGACCCCAAAGCCTGGGGGAGGAGAGCCACAGGCCACATCCTCTTACACCAGCCAGTGACAGGCTGACAGGTGCACCTGCCAGGCAGAAAAGCACAGGTGTATCAATCCTCTAAGAAAAACCATCAGGGAAACCAGATACTGAATATTTCCTCCTTCTGTGACCTGAGCCTGTTCTCGTCTGGGAAAACCTGATTGGGGTGGCCTAGAAGGTCAGATGCCTAGACAACAGAAAACTACAACCTACATTAAGAAAAACGAAGCTACAGTCCAGTCAAGGGAACAAACATACTCTTCAACTGAGATACAGGAATTTAAACAACTGATGCTAAATCAATTCAAAAAGTTTAGAGAATATTTCACAAAAGAGATAGAGGCTGTAAAGAAAACACTGGGCATACATAAGGCAGAAATCGAAAGTTCAAAAAAACAACTAGTGGAATCATGGAAATGAAAGGTACAACACAAGCGATGAAAGACACAATGGAAACATACAACAGCAGATCTCAAGAGGCAGAAGAAAACACTCAAGAACTGGAGAACAAAACACCTGAAAGCCTACACACAAAGGAGCAGATGGAGAAAAGAATGAAAAAATATGAGCAATGTCTCTGGGAACTTAAGGATGAAACAAAGTACAAGAATATACATATCATTTGCGTTCCAGAAGGAGAAGAGAAGGGAAAAGGGGCAGATACACTAATAGAGGAAATAATCAATGAAAATTTCCATCTCTTATGAAAGACATAAAATTACAGATCCAAGAAGTGCAGTGTACTCCAAAAAGAATAGATCTGAAGAAACCTATGACAAGACTTAATAATCAGATTATCAAATGTCAAAGACAAAGAGAGAATCCTGAAAGCAGCAAGAGAAAAGCAATCCATCACATACAAAGGAAGCTTAATAAGACTATGTGCAGATCTCTCAGCAGAAACCATGGAGGCAAGAAGGAAGTGGTGTGATATATTTAAGATACTGAAAGAGAAAAACCACCAACCAAGAATCCTATATCCATCAAATATGAGGGAGAGCTCAAAATATTTTCCGACAAACAGACAGTGAGAAACTTTGTGAACAAGACGCCTGCCCTACAGGAAATACTAAAGGGAACACCGCAGAGTGATAGGAGAAGATGGGAGTGCATTGTTTGGAACACAATTTTAGGAGATGGTAGCACAGCAATGTAAGTACACTGAACAAAGATAACTATGAATATGGTTGAGAGAGAAAGGTTGGGAGCATGTGAGACACCAGAAGAAAGGAGGAAAGATAAAGAATGGGACTGTGTAGCTGGATGAAATCTAGAGTGTTCAACAATTGTGATAAAATGTTCAAATATGTTCGTTTACCAGGGAGAACAAGCAAATGTCAACCTTGCAAGGTGTTAAAAATGGGGAATCATTGGGGAAGGGATGCAATCAACATAAACTAGAGACTGTAACTAACAGAATTATTGTATTATGCTTCCTTTAATGTAAGAAAAGTTATATACCAAGGTAAATGCAGATAAGAGGGGGGGATAGGGGAGGCATGTTAGACACTTGACATTGGTGGTGTTTTCTAACTCTTTACTCTACTTTGATTTAAGGTTACTTTTTCTTTTGCTACTTACTAGCTGCCATTCTTTGTCCTCTTTCTTTTGCCTCTCTACCTTCTTTGACTCTCCCTCCTGCCTGTGGAAGAAATGTAGATGCCCTTATATAGATAGTGGTGAAGGTGGTGAACACATAAATATATGACCATACAGAGAACCATCTATTGTTTACTTAGGATGGAATGTATGGTGTGTGAACAAAACCATTTAAAAAAAAAAAAAAAGGGTTGATGACAAAACCTCAAGGGCAATATTCTGAGTGAAATAAGCCAGACACATAAGGACAAATATTGCAGGGTCTCACTGATAAGAACTAATTATAATTTGCAAACTCATAGACATGAAATATAAGGTACCAAAATATAGGATGAGGCTTAAGAATGGGGAGCCGTTGCTTAGTATGAGCAGAATGTTCAACTAGGATGAACTTAAATGTTTGGAAATGAACAGAGGTGTCAGTAGCAAGATGTGAGAATAACTAACAGTGCTGAAAGGTGTGTGAAGGTGGTGGAAAGGGGAAGCTCAGAGTCATATATGTCACCAGAAGGGAAGTTGGAGGTCAAAAGATGGGAAAGTATAAAACTGAATCCTATGGTGGACAATGCCCATGATTAACTGTACAAATATTAGAAAACTCTTCCATGAACCAGAACAAATGTATGACAATACAACTAGAAGCTAATAATAGAGGGGCATATAGGGAAGAAATATATACCTATTGCAAACTATATACTACAGTTAGTAGTATTTCAACATTCTTTCATAAACAGTAACAAACATACTATACCAACACTACGAGTCAACAATTGAGGGGGGTTGGTTAGGGATATGGGAGGATTTGAGTTTCCTTTTTTTTTTTTTTTTTTTACTTTATCTTTCACTTTATTTCTTGTCTGGAGTAATGAAAAGTTTCTAAAAATTGAACAAAAATTAAGCGTGGTGATGGATGCACAGCTGTATGAGGGTACCAGGGGCAACCGATTGTACACTTTGGATCTTTGGATAATTGTATGGTGTCTGAACAATCCTAATAAAAATTAAAAAGAAAAAAAAAGTCATTGTAAAAATTTTATTCTAAAAAGAATTCATATTTACTATTGCAGCATAAATCCTTATAATTAACTAAATCATAATTTAAAACCAAATGATATCTGACTTTTCTTTAAATGATTTCAAAATGCCAGCCTTTGGAGAAAAAGAAAAATCACCTATATATTTTTAGAATCTCTATTTGAACATTTTTTCTTTAAAAAAATCCCTTTCCTTTTCAGTATTTTGACAAGAGGTATATACTAGAGTGTAAGTGACCAAAAAGGGAAAAAAAAAGTTACATAAACCTAGGAGGTATGTTCCCCCTTTGTTTTAAATAACAAAAAGTTACATAAACCTAGGAGATATGTTTCCCCCTTTGTTTTAAATAACAAAAGAAAGATGCATCTTAGTTTTGACATTATACTCCAAAATACACTATTGCTCTCAACAAAAGTCAGCTGGAAACTATAAGCATGACATTTATTCAATTACCTGTGAGCCATTTGTCAACATTTTACACAAGAAAAATCTCACAATAAGAATCAAAGAATTTATGAAGAGATAAGCCAGGGCCTTGAGAATTTGATACCAACATTTTCATGGTCAAATTAAACCCTCAAAGTAACATGTCATGTTGATTTTAAGGATTATATTCTTTCAAATTAAGAAGATATTCCCAGGCAAAATTAATTGAACTAGCATATGAATAGACTGTACCTGTTTTGTTATTTGAGCATATTTTCAATCGCTATATTTATTAAATTATGATATACAATGTTTGAACTAAAAGAAAGTGGCTGAATACTCTGTGGGAACTATTGAGGCTGGCACATAAAAGGAGCTCAAATATGCCTCGAATGAATGATATTTTTAAGGAGCTTAGAAAGTATAGAACATGTGCCTTTAAGGTGTGTTAGTGATTATCCAAATTTGGATTTGGTAAAGGAAAGGTGCTGAAGCTTATTTCAGTCTGCATATGGCAATTTTCCTCTACAGATGGTTTCCTTAATGAACGAAGTGCCAAGGTGATTTTAATGTTTAGTATTCAAATAGCAAGTACATTTTGGCTCAATATGTGTCATGAATCAAAAATAATGTTATGCTCGTCAAGATGACCCAGACAGAGGAATATTTTTTTAATTTATTAAACTGATCTAAGTGATAAAAAAATAGTTGGTTTAAGCATACTTAGATCATCTCTCTTCCTCTGATTCTTTTAATCCTTACGACAATCAGGGAACATACATCACTTCAGTTTCATTCTGATACTTTAATTGTCAAGCCACAGTTAACATTCAGTGTTGTTAAATCTGTTTGCAGCACAAACATCATGTATAAATCCAGCTAGGTACTTTATTCAAAGCATGCTTTTACCTATTTGCCTAATCAGAGTTGTTCTGAAGTCAAAGTGATGGTTTATATGTATTAAAAGTTGTTATTCAACACAAATATTTTAATATTTCTGAAACATAGATGAAGTTAAGAGAGACTACTAATCACAAGGAGTTTTGTAAGCAATGATATCTATAGCCACGATTCCACAGATGTGGTAAGTAAACCAATGGCCAACCCCTAATAAAACACAAGGATTTCCATCATGCATAGTTTACAAGCTCCTTAAGAGGTGGTCTCTTTAAAGGCTGGATGTTCAAGAAAGATTCAACAAACAAGTATTGGCAAGTCTTTTCACACAAATGCTTAATCAGCTTGGTTATTTAGTCACTCTAATAATACAATATATTTATACTCTAACTGGAAGTGGAACAAACACTGCATGAAAAGTGCAACCCTATCAAATTCATCAGTAATAACTTGTATGCCCTCTTATCAGTAAGAACCATTATTCTTGAACTTAAGCATTTCATTATTTTCTTTTGGGACACAGCTTCTATCATGGTTTTATAGGAATCAAAGAATACAAACTACAAAATGTTTTCTTAAGGACCACTCTCATTCCTTACTTGAAATATAATCAAATCACTGAAACTGCACAATTTCCACATAAAAATACACATTAGTAAAATAATTTCTCCAAGTAATGTTGCACATAAGCTACAACTGTACCCCAACTATATTAATCATTATGAGTGGGGATTTTCCCAAGATGTGACAGCACTAATTGGGCTGTTGCTACCTAGCAAGAAAAAAACAATTGCCCACAAATACATGAACCTGAGTCATAACTGCAATTTTTAAAGAATCTTTAGACAAACCAGATTTGTTAGGAGGTAAGCAGTAAATTTAATGTTTGAGTTGTACTGTCACTACCATGAATTATCACATATGCAGAGTTCAAACATTCTTGGTAAAAGAACATGGAAGAAGGATTTAAGCTGTAAATTCAGCAAAACACTTTTATGTACAGAAGTCTAAATATCTTAGGAAATTTAGATTACTGATGAAGACAATCACTAAATCAATTCTGCAAGGCTGCTTTCTTACAAGTATGAAAAACCCATCCTTGGTCTCAGATGCATTCCAGCTAGACAAAGTGTTCAGGAACCCCACAGAATAAGAAACATGAACCACATTTGTTCACTCATAACTCCTATTCTGAGAGTTAATAATATTTTACTAGTACATTTTGTGACCTCAGCATTTTTTTGTCTCCAGAATTTTCATACTTAGGAAATAATATAGTTGAATGGGATTAAAGAAAATTTGTTTGTTTTTGGAGTCATGTGAAGGTTTATTTCCCTTTACATTACTTTCATCATTGAAAATTTCTCTGGAGACCAGCAGAATAAAAGCTTCACAAAGTACATGATGAGGGGTCTGTTTTCAAGTTACATCTTCCTTGGATTCTTAAAAGTGATAAGGCAAGGGAAGAAATCCCTTCTTTGACCTAAGGACATTAATGAAAAATATCTGCAACTTAGGACAGAAATATTGGAGTTTTAGCAAGATGGGCAGTTATTTCAAATGTCCATTTCCAGAATGGGGCTACTGCACTGACATTGTCTATTCTAAATCTATCCTTGCTGCTAAAGCTCTTCTAGCATTGGCAGGATGGATCACATGCACTTCTGGTCCCACAGAAGAGTTAAACTTAAGTACCATAAGCCGTCTGTTCCTAGTGTAGACGCTATGCGAGTTTTCTACCCACAGAGAGGAGCGAGGACAATCTTGGCCCAGAACGGGATGGGGGCCCTTATTGTGATTTCATTTTTCTTCACTCTCAAATATTTAAGCTTAATTTCCTTTTTTAAGTGTCTTCTGCTAAGTGGTGCTTAACCTATTTATCCACAGGATGATTGCAATAGTCTGTCTATGAATCATTGAAATTAACAAAGGCAAAACATTCTAAATACATGAGGATTTCCTCACCTCAATTTTGTTTGTTAACTGGGAATAAATCAATGAGATTAAAGTTCATTTCAGGTTGTGCTTGAGGATGCATCTTTGAGATTTCATGGTATTTTAAAAATATTCTCTAAGCCTTGCTGAAATTTCCTCTTGGAAAGGTAATACCTTAAATGACCCCTAAATAAAACTGCTTAAAAATTAAAATTCACAGCTCTTTAATGATAATTGTATAGTAACTCAATCTTTAACAGAAATTTGTTGAGTTTCTATCATATGGAAATGCATCCTTATTTGGGGGAAATTAGAGAAAAGCACAGATAAACAAGCAGAAAGTATTCAACACTGTATTAGTTTCTTAGGGAAATTTATTCTTTCACAGTTCTGGAGGCTAGAAGTCTGAAATCAAGTTGTCAGCAGGCCCGTGATCCCTCTGAAGGCTATAGGGGAGATTCCTGCCTTCATCCTTCCTTGCTTCTGGTTGGTTCCTGGCAATGCTAGCCTTTGGCATTCCTTAGCTTGTGGCTGTAGCACTCCAACCTGTACCTCGGTCTTCACATGGCCTTCTTCTGTCTGTATGTCTGTGTGCTCTCTCCTCTTCTAATAAGGACACTAAAAATAATTGAATTTAGAATAGCCTAATCCAGTAAAACAATCATAACTAATTACATCTACAGATATCCTATGTTCAAATAAGTTCACATTCTGAGGTCCTAGGTAAACATGAATTTTAGGGGGACACTGCTCAAACAATTGCAAACACTGAGTGCGAACAGGGGACATTATATAAATCACTTCCTTTAAAATTCTTAACATAACCATTTGTTACATATATTGATAAGCATTTTGGACTCATTTTATCCAATGTTACATATCTACCAATCATTGAACTGAGGCATAAATGCAGGTATTTCTGACTCCAGAAACCATGTTAGCATAATACCCAACTAGAGAAGCTTAAAGTCATGTGTTGTGTGAGAAAATTGTGTAAGGGAGAAGAATTTTAGGCAAAATAAAGCAAAATGAGACTAACCAAAATGCAAAACACAATTATACAAATGATGCACAGAAGTACAGGCTCTCTGGCTTACTGAAAGTATTTAAGGTAATAATGTATTAGAATTTGCTTGAAAACTCTTTATGCATTTAAAAAATTTGGTTGTATTTTTGTATCAGTGAAGTTCTTCCTTTCCATAGGTGATTGTGTTCTCGATTTACAATTAATGATTTTGGATAAGGGGAGAATTTGAGGAAAACCTGATCGTTAATAGGCTTATCATCACTATTCCTATGAAGAAAGGACAGGGGTGCAGGCCAGTCAACAACAGAATGCTGCTGCAAAAAACAAAACAAAAACAAAATGAGATTTGTTAAATGACTTGGAATTTAGACGGATTATGCCAACATAAGGGACTGTAAAACTTTTTAACACATTTATAACTTTATATAGAATTGTGTTATTACATTAGAATTTACATGACCATATTTAAAGGAATTATAAATCTACAGCATAGAAGACAGTTTGGAAAAGAAAAGGACAGAGAAATAAAAGAGTATAGAGTAGAAAGGTCACTCATCTGTGGGAAAGACCCACAAATGAAAGGACACTTAATTTTTGTCACATGGTGTATTGCTGATCATTGAGGAAATACATACTTTACAATAGAAGGAGACACTATCCTACCTCACCCCTTACATGACATATAATTCCAGGTGAACTGCCAATCCAAATGAGAAAACAAACCAGGGAAGAAAATTTTCTTAACCATGGGTTAAAGAGGGAATTTTCTTATCAGGACCAAATTAAAAAGTAGCTTGTGAATTTGGACACTCAAATTAGAAAGTTTGTTAATTAAAACACAAACCATCTTTGACAGCATGTAAAGACTGTACAGAATGTGCAAATAGCATCAACACATATAATTAGCAAAGTTTTATTTTTTTATCCAGAATATATTGTTAAACAGAAACTTTGCTAATCTTCAACCATATGTGCTTCCCTAAGGGATCTTAGTCTTGCTGGCTATTAAACAACTCATAGTAGACTCGTTTGAAACCAGTTTTCCTAGCATCTCTGATGCAAAAACTGAAGTTGTCTGATCACTTTGTGAGCAGAGACTTGAACTTAAAATCTTGCCTCATTTGGCATATGCACTACTTTTTGTTTTAGCTCTTTCGATTTCTGCTCAGAGAGGGCCACACGTGAATGTTATGGTTCTACCTTACCAGACAACAAGTACAACTTTATTTTAGAGTTCTGCTGGGGGATATTTTTTCCTACCATTTAACCATATAAATAACTCCTACAATAAATGAGAAAAAGACACACAAGTCAAAATGGACCAAGAAGTATACACAATTGGCCAATAAAAATGAATAATTGGCTCAATAGCAGTCATGACAAAGGAAACACATATTAAACACGTTCTCTGGATTGGGTCAAATGAAAATGAATGAACTTGCCAAGGTTTGACAAGGACCTGAAATATGGCAGTCATTACCTACTGCTGAGGGATAGAGGATTTGAACGTTGGTATTTTGGAAAACAAGCAATATGTAGGTGAACAGATGCATGCCCAATTACCCAGAATTCCTTCCAGATATAAAACCAACAGAAATAAGTCTATATTTGCACTGAAGAGAAGTGCAAGAGTATTCACAGCAATATAAACTTGTAGTCGTTCGTATTAGAAATAATTTGGCAGGAAAATGCATAAATATATTGTGGCATATTTTAAAAAGTAATACATGGAAATAGCAGTGATCTATTGATACACAACACATTATTGGTGAGAATATCACAAACATAATATTTATAAAAAATTCCTGACTGAAAAAGTACATTGTGATTCCATTTGCATAAAGTTAAAAATAAAACAAAACAATATTTGGTGACAGTTCATAATAGCGGTTATCTTTTGAGGTATGTGTAGTGACTAGGAAGCAAGAGGGAGATTAGTGGTGATAACAATGCCCTAATTCTCGTTTTGAAGAGTCATAACACAGATCAATTCATCAAGCTATCCACTTACAATTGTGCACCTTTCTGCAGGTAGGTAATAATTCAATTACAAGTACTTAAAAATAAAAGAAAAATCAGAAAAATTCCAGGAAGAAAGTGGCATGAATTTTTGTGTTCCCTTCATTTAGCAACTCTCTAAAATAACATCAATAAACAGCAGGCTAGTTCTACCTGGAGGATACTTTTAAAACATGAATTCTTCTGAGATTTACTGGATGAATGAACTTCTAACAGACTGGGTTGAAGACAGAGAATTACACAACTCCCT
Organism: Choloepus didactylus; assembly: GCF_015220235.1. Classification (NCBI taxonomy): domain Eukaryota; kingdom Metazoa; phylum Chordata; class Mammalia; order Pilosa; family Megalonychidae; genus Choloepus; species Choloepus didactylus. Next base: position 179,863,053 of record NC_051310.1, on the reverse strand, counting down.
GAGGAAATCTGGCTGATAAAAGTCAGTGGAGTCTCTTAATATTAGAAACAATAAATAGCTAACATTTGTTGAGTTCCAGAGGGTTCCAATAATTTTACATATATGTCCTCATTTAAATTGGTGTAGAATTAAGGATGTACCATTGCCAGTGAGCTTTGATAGAACTTCCACATTTTTCAGATACTAAAAAATGTTGAGATGTTTGCAGTCACAGGCTGAATTTCTTCTAGTCATTACAAAAAAGTAGATAATTGTTTTTTGTAGCTGGAGGGATTTGAGAGTCGAGAGAACTCTTCCTGGTATCAACAGCAGGATCATAATTGTTTGCCAAATTTTTGGCTCCTGACTCCCAAGTACAGACATGTTGTCTTGCTGTTGCCAGAAAGAACCTACTATTGTGCGATGTTCAGGTCCTGAGGGATGTTACAAACTTGAATATGAAAGAAAAGTTACAGTTTCTTTAAGGTAAACTCAGCAACCTAAAAGAAAAACAAAACGCAAGAAAACCTTTCTTATTAAAATTAAAAACTTAGAAGCGTCAAAAGGAAATTTGACAAAAGTGGCAACTTTTATGGAAACAGCATTAGTGGTAGAGAAAAACTTTCTGAATTATAAATATGCTATCATAACAACAGTCATCATAATTGCAGCTGATGACAAATCAACAGGAAAAGAGAACAATCAATACGTAGGTTCTGGAAGACCACGTGGACTATCTTCCATAACACAGAGTTTGTAAGAAAATACAAAACACAAAAACCATTCCAGAATGAAAAAAAAAAATCCTGGAAAGCATATCAAATTTAGGGAAAAAACCCACAAATAATGTAAGCAAATATTCCAAAGTTAAAGAAAGACCTGCTTCTTCAAAGTGAAAGTTTTAATTGAATCCTTGGTAAGACCTTTTTAAAAGAATCAATCAACAGTACATTCTGGTTGAAAAATCCCTGAATTTTTCAAAGAGAAAATATTATAAGCTTAAAAGTTAAAGTTAAAAGAGAAAATATTATAAGCTTCCAGAGGGAAAGTAAAATTAACTTATAAGACAAAAATATCTATAGCATGTTCAGACTTTCCTGCAACTGGAAGCCAACACATAGAGAAGCAGCAGCTGTACACTGTTTCGAGAAAAGGATTAGTCTTAAAAAACCTCTGCCTAAACACATAACAGTCTTTTGTAAAGGCAAAAGAAAAACTTTAAAAACAATTTTTACCTTTGTATAAAAGGCAGTAGAAAATATCTATGAACCATTTTTAAGAGACAAAGAAAACAACTTATATCAATGTACCTTAGCAAACGGCAATTTAATCAAAACAGGAATTTCAAAATAGACAAAAAATATTAAAAGAATAGAAACAAAGAAAATTGATACTCTGGCATTTTATTAAAATGGAAACCAATTGTGATATGTGCCTTAAAACTGGGGGGATAGGTTTATGTCAGGATTATTGGAATAAAAGAGATGAATTATAATGACATAAACAATAATGATGACAATGACAATGATAATGATAAGATGTTCTATTACCAATAAACTCATAAAAATTCAGGGCTTGTTGGGGAAGATTTTCAGTAAGTCTTCTAAATTATTTTCTTCTGATGGTGGAGTAGTCATGAAATTTCAAGTCATGATTTATTAATATAAATAAATATTATATTATATATAAATATAAGTAAATATTATATAAACATAAAAATATATTCTGTTTGATCTAAGAAGTTAGCCACCAATGGAATGAAAGCACATAGCAGAATATCAAAATAAGTAAAAGGATAAAGATTGACTTAGAGACATTGAAGCAGGATAAAAGAGGAAAAAAAGAAAAGCAATTAGAAAAAACTAAAATGAATACTTTGGGATAGTGGTTTGGTTCTAGCTGTACTTAATGTAACTGAGTAGTGGTGGGCCATCTTGTGTCTTATTGGCAAACCATTATAGTAACTTATATTCATGTGAATAGAAGTACACAATTGTGCTAGTCTCATAGGAATAGAAGCTGGCAGTGCTGTGGGATGTCATGTTGCACACATATCATATTATCTGGGAATCAAAAATTTTATAATGTTGTTTGGGAGAAAACGGTTTTTAAGAAACCAGTGAGATTAAAAAAAAATTGGATTTGGGGCTGTTATAAATATCTGTTTGGCATATTACTCAAACTCTTGGGAATATGAGAAAATTTTTCCCAGAATGAATGCACACATATTGATATACATCTCAGAGACATGGAAGCCCTTTGACTTGAAGGGATGTACATAGCACAGAATCCTTTAGATAGGTACCTGAGATTTCACACTGGTAAATTGGAGTGGCCTCCAGCAAAAGAGACTTGGATATGTAGCTTAAAGTGATTTTAATGGTATGTTAAACAGTCAATGGATTACAAACTGTCCAAACATTGGTTAGTTTTATTCTCTACCTACTGACCCTTTAGATTATGCAGAATTTAAATGACCATAAGGACTTTTGCTTTTAAGAATAATACAATTTAGATCAAGTTGGTCAAAAAATTAATAATACAATGGAAATGACAGGGGGAATGCATAACATCTACAACAGTGTAAAATAAAATTATTTTAAAACTGTCTTTGCTGTTCAAAAGATAATAGCTCAAGGTACAAAATTTAGCATAGCTAGGAGGATATTGCATATTGGGTAAAAGGATTGTATTAGTTGAAAGTTTTAATTTCTTAGCATAGGATGTGATTGTAATAAGAAGTACCATTATTCATCTGGTAATATTTTATTGCAAAGGGAATGGGCATATGTAGATGAACAAAGGAGACACCAATTATAAATGGACAACACTGATCAGAGGAAGAGATCGTAGAGAAAAATGTATTTTATAAGAGTAGAAAAACTTATCAAGATTAGTTCATAGAAATGAAGTAGGTGAAGTTATTAAATTAAAGAAGGGATGAGTACTGGACAATGTAACATTTTGGAGAAAGAGACAAAATATGGGGATGGATCTAGAAAAGTTACAGTGTCTTTTGCATTCTTGCAAAGATGTAATTTTGGTAATCCAATCACACAATCTTTAACCAAGACAGTGAAGATTTTAGTAAAGAGTATATTTTGCTTTCACTATTCCTGTTTGTCTTAACAAAGTAGTTCTATTCCTATTCTAAGGACATGAAAGGAAAAGTCAGTCTAATATTTTCTTTTTCTTTTTTTTTCTTTATGAGAGAACTTGTGGGTTTACAGAGCAATCATGCATAAAATATAGGATTCCCATACACCAACTCGCTAACATCTTTCATTGGTGTGGTACATTTGTTACAATTGATACATTTTAATAATTGTACTGTTAATTAAAGTCCATGGTTTAATGTAAGGTTCACTATTTGTGTTGTGTAGTGTAGTTCCATGGATTTATTTAAAAATAATTTTATCTCATTTCCATATATACAAGCTACCATTTTCCATTTTAATCGCATTCAGATATATATTTAAGTGCTGTTATTTATGTTCCTAATGCTGTTCTACCATCACACCACCCAATAAGAAAACATTTCCGTCATTCCAAATAGGAACACTGCATATTTTAAGCCTTAACTTCCCATTCCCAATCCCCACACTGACCCCTGGTAACCTATATTCTAGATTCTGACTTCCATGAGTTTGCTTATTCTAATTATTTCAAATCAGTGAGATCACACAATATTTGTCCTTTTGTGTCTGAATTATTTCACTCAACATAATGTCTTCAAGGTACATCAATGTTGTCACATAAGCAAAAACTGCACTCCCTTTAATTTTGAACATTCCAGCATATGAGTATTGCACATTTTGTTTATCCATTCATTGGCTGATGGACACATGGGTTGCTTCCACGTTTTGGCTATTGTGAATAATGCAACTATGAACATAAGTGTGCACATATCTGTTTGAGTTCCTGCTTTCAATTCTTTTGAGTATATACTAAGTAGTGGGATTTTTGGGTTTTACGGCATTTTTGTGCTTAGCTTTCTGAGAAACCACCAAACTTGTCTTCCATAGTGGCTGCACTATTTTACTTTGCCGCCAGCAAGGGATGAGTGTTCCTATTTCTCTGTATCTTCTCCAGCATTTATTTTTAATAACAGCAATTCTAATGGGTATGAAATGATATCTCATTGAGGTTTCAATTTGCATTTCCCTGGTGCTAATGATTATGAGCATCTTTTCATGTGCCTTCTGGAGAGATGTCTGTTCAAATCTTTTGCCTATGTTTTAATTGGGTTTTTGTCTTTTTGTTGTTAAACTGAAGGATGTCTTTACATATTCTGGATTAGTCCTTATTGGATATTGTTTTCCAAATATTTTCTTCCATTGTGTAGATTGTTGTTTTATACTTTCATGATAAAGTCTTTCATGAACAAGAGGTTTAAATTTTGATAAGGTCCCATTTATCTATTTTTCCTTTTGTTGCTTGTGCTTTTGGTGTAAAGATTAAGAAAACATTTCCAAACACAAGGTCCTGAAGATGCTTCCCTACATTTTCTTCTAGGAGTTTTATAGTTACTGGCACTTATATTAAGGGTCTTTGATCCATTTTGCACTGACTATATAAATTGCTTTGGGTAGTATTGACATTTTAATCATATCTGGTCTCCATCCCATGAACAGACTGTCCTTCTGTTTTTGGTGTGCTAAAGCTGCAGAAATGCAATACACCAAAAAATGGGTTGGCATTTACAATGGGGATTTATTAACTTATAATTTACAGTTCTTAGGTTGTGAAAAGATTCAACTCAAAGTATCAACAGGATGATACCTGGCCTCTGAAGAAGGCTACTGGTGAGCTTGGGCTCCTCTATCCTATGGGAAGGCACATGGCAGCATCTGCTGGTCCTTCTCTCCCAGGTTTTATTGTTTTCAGCTTCTGGCTGCTCCATCTCTCAGCTTCTCTTGGTGTTTTTCTGAATTTCATCTCTTAGCTTCTGTAGGTGTTTTATCCTCTTATAAATGACATCAGTAAAAGGATTAAGGACTATCTTGAATGAGGTGGATCACATCTCAATTGAAATATACTAATAAAAAATTCTCACCTACAATAAATAGGTCTGCAAAAACAGGAATGGGTTAAAACAACATGGAATTTTCTGGGCTACATAGCAGGTTCAAACTACCACATCTTCCATTTAGGTCTTCTTTAATTTCTTTAAGCAACATTTTGTTTTCTGTGTACAAGTCCTTTACATCCATTGTTAGATTTATTCCTAGATAGTTGATTCTTTTAGTTGGTATTGTGAATGGATTTTTTTCTCGATATCTTCTTCCAGATTTCCATCGCTTGTATATGGAGACACTATGGATTTTGGGTATTGATCTTGTTCCCCACCACTTTACTGAATTCATTCATTAACTCTAGGAGCTTTGTTGTGAATTGTTCAGGGTCTTCTGTGTATAGGATCACATTATCTGCAAATAGGAAATATTTTACTTCTTTTTCCAATTTGGATGTTTTTTTTTTTTTTTTTTTTTTTTTGCCTAATTGCTCTGGCAAGAACTTCCAGTCCAATGTTGAATAACAGTGGTGAGAGTGAACATCCTTGTCCTGTTCCTGATCTTAGAAGGAAAGCTTTCAGTCCTTTATCATTATGTAGAATGTTAGCTGTGGGCTTTTCATATGTACCTTTCATCATGTCGAGGAAGTATTCTAAGTGTTTTTATCAAGAACGTTTGCTGGATTTTGTCAAATATGTTTTCTGCATCAATTGAGATGATCACATACCTTTTTCCTTTATTCTGTGAATGTGGTATAATACATTAATTGGTTTTCTTTTGTTAACTCAACCTTGCATACCTGGAATAAACCCCACTTGATCATGGTATATAGTTCTTTTAATCTGCCATTGGATTTTGTTTGCTAGTATTTTGTTGAAGATTTTTGCATCATATTCATAAGAGATATTGGTCTGTAGTACTCTTTTCTTGTCTCGCTTGTCTTTTCTTTATCTCGCTTTGATATGAGGGTGATATTGGCCTCATAGAATGAGCTAGAGAGTGTTTCATCCTCTTCAAATTTTTGGAAAAGTTTAAGCAGAATTGGAGTTCAGTCTTCTTGGAATATTTGGTAGAATTCCCCAGTGAGGCCATCTTGTCTTATGCTTTTCTTTGTTGGGATGTTTTTGATTACTGATTCAGTCTCTTTATTAGTCATTAGTTTGTTGAGATCTTCTATTTCTTCTTGATTCAATATAAGCAGTGTATATGTTTCTAAGAATTTGTTCTTTTCATCTAGGTTGTTTAAGTTGTTGATATACAGCTGTTCATGGTATCCCATTATAGTCCTTTTTATTTCAGAAGAGTCAATAACAATGCCCCCTTTTATTTCTTATTTTCAGTGTCTCCTCTCTTTTTTTCCTTGTCAGTCTAGCTAAAGATTTGTCAATTTTTTTGATCTTTTCAAAGAACTAACACTTGGTTTTGTTGATTGTCTCTATAGTTTTGTTTTGGTTTTGTTTTCTATTTCATTTATCTTCACTCTAATCTTTTGTTATGTCCTCCCTCCTGCTTGCTTTGGGCTTAGTCTGTTCTTCCAGTTTTGAGGTTAGGTCCCAGAATAGAAGTCTTTCTTCTTTTTATTGTAAGCATCTAGAGCCAGAAATTTCCTTCTCAGCACTGCCTTTGCTGCATGATATGTTGTGTTTGCATTTTCATTTGCCTCAAGATATTTCATAATTTTACTTCTGATTTCATTTTAAGCCATTGGTTGTTTTAAAGTATGTTGTTTAGTTTCCACATATTTGGGAATTTTCCATTTCTCACCCTTGCTATTGATTTCTACCATCATTCTGATGTTGTTGAAAAATATGCATCATATGATTTCAGTATTTTTTAATTTATTGAGACTTGTTTTGTGACCCAGCATATGGTCTATCCTGGAGAATAATCCATATGCACTTGAGAAGAATGCATATTCTGTTTTTGTGGGTGCACTGTTCTATATTTATCTGTTAAATCTAGATGATTAGTGTATCATTCAAATCCTGTACTTCCTTATTGATCTTCTGACCAGATGTTCTATCCATTATAGATGATGGTGTGTTAAATTCACCTACGATTAATGTAGAACTGTCAATTTCTCCCTTCAAATCTGTCAGTATTCACTTCATATGTTTTGGGGCTTTGCTGTTAGATGCATATATATTTATAATTGTTACATGCTCCTGTTGAATTGTCCCTATCATCAATATATAATAACCATCTTTGTCCCTTGTAACTGTTCTTTGGCTTAAAATCTATTTTATCTGATATTAGTATAGCCATCCCAGCACTCTTTTGGTTACTACTTGCATGGTGTATTTTATCCCATCCTTTCACCTTCAACTTACCTGTATCTTTGTATTTAGGTGAGCCTCTTATAGACAGTATATGGTTGAGTCATGCTTTTTTATTCATTCTGCCAGTCTCTGCCTTTTGATGGGAAAGTTCAACCTATTTACATTAAAATTCACTACTGATAACACAGGATTTTCTTCGGCAATTTTACTATTTTGCCTTTGTAAGTCACATTTTTTTTGTCCCTCACTTCCATTATTGCTTATTTTTATATTTATTTGCTTTTTAATTTTGTACAATATTGGGTACCTTCTCATTTCTACCTGGATATAATTTTCACCTATTTTCTTTGTATTTGCCATGGGGTTAAAAATTAACATCCTACATATATTACAATAATATTTGGTTTGTTACAAACTTAACTTCAAGATCAGGTACACATACTTTTCCTATACTCCTCTGCTCCCCTCCACTATTTTCTGCACTTATTAACATCATATCATTGCACACTGTAAGTTCAAAAACATAGATTTATCCATTTTTAGCCATTTGCATATTAACACCTGTAGGAAGTAAGAAATGGAGTTACATGTAAAGCATTACAATACAATAATACTGGCATTTATAATTACCCAAATGGTTACCTTTACCACAGGTCCTTATTTCTTTGTGCAGCTTTGAACCACTGTCTAGTGTCCTTTCCTTTCATTGTGAAGAACTCCCTTTTGCATAACTTGCAGGGCCAGTCTAGTAGTGATGAATTCCTTCAGCTTTTTTTAATTCAATTTTATTGACATTGTACACCTACCAATCATCCAAAGTGTACAATCAATTGTTCACAGTATGATTATATAGTTGTGCATTCATCACCACAATTATTTTTCTTCAATTTTTAGAACATTTTCATTACTCCAGAAAAGAAATAGAAATAAAAAAGAAAACTCAAATCCTTCCATACCCCTAACCCCCACCCCCACCACTATTGACTCATAATATTGGTATGGTACATTTGTTACTATTGATGAAAGAATGTTAAAATACTACCCACTGTAGTGCATAGTTTGCAATAGGAATATTTTCCCCTATATACCCCTTTATTAATAATGTTAGTTATAGTGTCATACATTCTTTCTAGTTCATGAAAGAGATTTCCAATATTTGTAGTGAATCATGGACATTTTCCACCACAAGATTCAGTTTTATACATTCCCATATTTTAACCTCTGACTTTTCTTCTGGTGAAATATGTGACTCTAAGCTTCCTGTTTCCATCACATTCATACACCATTCATGCTATTGGTTAGTTTCAGTATAGCATGCTACCATCACCTCTGTCCATTTCCAAAGAATTCAGTTCAACCTAGTTAAACATTCGGCTCATAATAAGCAACTCTCCTCATTCTTTAACCTTGTTCTATTTCCTGGTAGCCTATATTTCATGGCTATGAGTTTACATATTATAATTAGTTCTTATCAGTGAGACCATACAATATTTGCCCTTTTGTTTCTGACTTATTTCGCTCAATGTAATTCCCTCAAGGTTTCTTCATCAACCCATATTTTGTTCACACACCATGCATTCTATCCTAAGTAAACAATCAATGGTTCCCTGTATAATCACGTATTATGCTTTCACCACCATCACCACTATCTATAAAAGGATGTCTCCATTTTTTTCCACAAAGAAAGAGAAAGAGTCAAAGAAGGTGAAAAGACAAAAGAAAAAAAGAAAAAACTATGACAGCTGTGCCAATTTGTATATATTATGTCCCCCAGAAAAAGTCATGTTCTTTGATGTAATCTTGTGGGGACAGATATACTCAGTCTTGATTAGGTTGGAACCTTTGGATTAGGTTGTTTGCATGGAGATATGACCCACCAAACTGTAGGTGATAACCCTGATTGTACAATATCCATGGAGCTGTGGTCCCACTCATTCAGCCTGGGCCTTGATTTGTTTACTAGAGTCCTATATAAGAGCTCAGACAGAAGGAGATTGCTGCCACTGATGCTTAGACATGCTTGGAACTGCAGACCCCTGAGCAGCTGCAGCTTTTTTGAAAATGGCCATTGAAAGCTGACATTTTGGCAAATGCCATTTTGAAATGCCACCTGGGAGCAAGTAGATGCCAGCCATGTGCCTTCTGAGCTAACAGAGGTTTTCCAGATGCCAATGGCCATTCTTCAGTGAAGGTACCTTGGACACTTCATGGCCTTTAGAATGTAACCTTGTAACCAAATAAACCACCTTTATAAAAGCCAATCCATTTCTGGTATTTTGCAAAACAGTAGCATTAGCAAACCAGAACAGATTTTGGTACTAGGAGTGGGGTGCTGCTGAGTTTGCAAATACCAAACATGTTGGAATGGCTTTTTAAATGGATAAGGGGAAGATTCTGGAAGAATTGTGAGGAGCTTGAAAGAAAAGGCCTAGACTGCTTTGCAGAGACTGTTTGTGGAAATATGGACTCTAAAGTTACTTCCCATGAGGACCTGAAGAGAAATGTTGAATGTATCGTTGCAAACTGGAAGAAAGGCAATCCTTGTTTTAAAATGGTGGAGAATTTGGCAAAATTGAGTCCTGGTGTGGAATGGAAGGCAGAATTTGAAAATGACTAGCTGGTATACTTAGATGAAGAGACTTCAACACTAAATATCAGAATTGTGGCCTGGCTTCTTCTTTCAGCTAATAGTAAAATGTGAGCAGAAAGGGATAAGCTGAGAAATGAACTCTTGGGTTCAAAGAAGGAAGAAACTGATAATTTGGAAAATTCTGCATTTCCAAGAACTGAGACCCCAGAAGCTACAGCCCCACATGAGGATTTAAACAGACATGGAACCCAACCACCATTTCAGTACAAGCAAGGATTGGAGATGGAGTTATCCAGAAAGGATTTGTGGAAAGTCCTATTGTCTGATGGTTTTGACCCCTGTAAACTGCATTCCAAACCTACAGAATTTTTGCAAAATCTTTATAAATGGAACCATTTCTGGTCTGGACTGGAGGAAATGAAGAAGGAAAAAATTGAAGGAAAAATTTCTTCAAAGACAGAACCATGGAAATTGAGGTCTGAAGTCAAGAGGTCTTGGGCATAGAGAGTGAAGTGGCATGTGGAAAGGGTGAGTTTTCCCCAGAGGCAGAGTACAGGCCTTCCACCTCAATGCCCAGGAAGAGTGCTGCCATCCCAAGCCTCAGAGAGGGTGGAGCATATTTCCCAGGGATTTGGGAGAGCCTGGCCACCACCCCACTGTTTGTAGAGGAGAGAAACTTGGCCCCAGAGAGGCAGAGTCTGGGTGGCACCCCCAAGTTTGAGGAGGGTGGGGCCAAGAAGAAGGTGGTCTCCCCAATGTGTGGATATGTTGGAACACTCACCCCAGCATTTGAAGAGAAAAGGGTTGCCACAAAGGCCCTTGGAAAGGGTTGGACTCATGTGCTCTCAAGCCCGAAGGATAAAACATCATTCTGTAAATGATTCCCAGATTTGGAATCTAATGGAGTTTATCCTGCAGGTTTTAGGAACTGTTTTGGTAACTTAAACCCTGTTTTCCTAACTGTTTCTCCTTATGGCAATGGAATGTTTATCCTATGAATGTCCCTCCTTTGTATATTGGAAGAGATAACTTGTTCTAAGTTTCACAGGCCCACAGCTAGAAGGGGAATTATGCCTTAGGACAGACCATGCCTGTAACTGATTTTGATGGGATCTTGAACTTAATTATTGTTACTGAAATATTTAAGTTTCTGTGATATTGTGATAGGATGGATGTAATTTTGTTTATGGAAAGATCATGTTTCTATGGGATCCAGAGGGTGGAATGTGCCAGTTTGGATATATTATGTCCCCCAGAAAAAGTCATGTTCTTTGATGCAATCTTATGGGAGTAGATGTACTTAGTCTTGATTAGGTTGGAACCTTTGGATTAGGTGGTTTCCATGGAGATGTGACTCACCAAACTGTAGGTGATAATCCTGATTATTCAATTTCCATGGAGGTGTGGCCCCACCCATTCAGCATGGGCATTGATTAGTTTACTAGAGCCCTATGTAAGAGCTCAGAGAGAAGGAGCTTGCTGCCACTGATGCTTAGACATGCTTAGAATTGTGTATCCCTGAGCAGCTGCAGCTTACAGAGACATTTTGAAAATAGCCATTGAAAGCTAACATTTTGGAGAACGACATTTTGAAATGCCACCTGGGAGCAAGTGGATGCCAGGCATGTCTTTCAAGCTAACAGAGGTTTTCTAGATGCCAATGGCCATCCTTCAGTGAAGCTACTCGATTGTTGATGCCTTACCTTGGACATTTCATGGGCTTCAAACTGTAATTTTGTAACCAAATAAACCACCATTATAAAAGGCAATCCATTTCTGGTGTTTTGCAAAATGGCAGCATTAGCAAACTGGTACAACAGCTAAAAAGCAACAAAAGAAAGGATAAAATTAAAATAAAGTATAATAAAAGAGACAGACAACATCACCAATGCCAAGAGTCCTACAACCCACCTTATATCCCCCTCTCACAGGCATCCAGGTTTGGTACATTGCCCCCCCTACATCAATGGAAGAATAATACAATGTTTCACCAAATATACTATGTAGTTTGCATTGATTACATTTTTCTCCAATAACACCTCAGTTTTAACACCTTACAAGGTTGACACTCATTTGTTCTCCCTCATGTAAAAACATATTTATACATTTTATAACAATCGTTGAACACTCTAGGTTTCACTAAATTACACAGTCCCAGTCTTTATTTTGCCACTTTCCTTCTGTGTCCCACATGCTTCTGACCTTCTTTCAACCATACTCAAATTCATCTTTGTTCAGTGTACATATATTTCTGTGCTACCATTACCCAAAATTGTGTTCCAAACCTCTCTCTCCTATCTTTTCCTATCTGTCAGTAATGTTTCCTTAGTATTTCCTGTAGAGCAGGTATCTTGTTCACAAACTCTCTCATTGTCTGTTTTTCAGAAAATATTTTAAACTCTCCCTCGTATTTGAAGGACAGCTTTGCTGGGTGTAAGATTCTTGGTTGGTGGTTTTTCTCTTTCAGTATCTTAAATATATCACACCACTTCCTTCTTGCCTCCATGGTTTCTGCTAAGAAATCTGCAAATATTCTTATAAAGCTTCCCTTGTTTGTGATGAACTGTTTTTCCCTTGCTGCTTTCAGGATTGTCTCTTTGTCTTTGACATTTGATAATCTGATTATTAAATGTTGTGGCACAGGTCTATTCAGATCTATTCTGTTTTGGGTACACTGCACTTCTTGGATCTGTAATTTTATGTCTTTCATAAGAGATGGAAATTTTCATTGATTATTTCCTCTATTATTGCTTCTGCCCCTTTTCTCTTCTCTTCTCCTTCTGGGACACCCATGACACATACATGCATGCACTTTATGTTGTCACTCAATTCCCTGAGATGTTGCTTATATTTTCCCATTCTTTTCCCTATCTGTTCTTTTGTTTGTAGGATTTCAGAAGTCTTGTTTTCCAGTTCCTGAATGTTTTCTTCTGCCTTTTGAAATCTGTTGTTGTTTATCTCCATTGTGTTTTTCATCTCTTGTGTTGCGCCTTTCATTTCCATAGATTCTGCCATTGTTTTTTCAGACTTTTGATTTCTACCTTATATTTGCAAGTATTTTCTTTATATCCTTAATCTCTTTTGCCATATCTTCCCTAAACTCATCCACTTGGTTTTTGAACTGATAGCTTCATTAAAGTGAAACAATATCTGAACTGTATCTCCATTGAGGTGTAAGTTTGTTCCTTTCACTGGGTCATATCATCATTTTTCCTAATGTGTTTTGTAGTTCTCTGTGATATAGGCATCTGGTTTCCTTGATCACACCAATCAAATTTTCCCCAACCTGAAGGGACTCAGGTCTCAGAAGGGGCCTATATTCAGTATCAGGTTTCTCTGATAGTGTGTCCTGGAAAGTTGACAGACTTTCCTGTGAGACCTCTAGCCACTGCACTTTTCCTAATGCCTGTCAGCCTGTTGCTCCCCACTGGTATAAAGAGGTGTTGACCCTTTAATTCTCAGCTTAAGTTGTTTCTGTTTTGACTATTTTCTCCCAGGCCCTGGGGTCTGAGTTCTGAAGGGAGGGTAGGCATTAGAACTGGGCCCCACCTACTTCCTCTTGGGGAAGATACACCCCCTAGGGAGTTATCTTCTGCAATTGAATTGCTCCTTTGTCTCTGTGACTTTCTTAACTCCACCCCTGTCTGGGTCAGAGCACTGCAAACTGAAAACTGCTGAGGCTTTTTCCACTGAGCCACTCAGGTAGAGAGAGAGAAAAAGGGAAAGATAGCCCCTTTTTAGAGCCAGTCCATGGCCCCCCAGTTTCACCCGTCAGCCACAGATAACACCTGGTTTTCTGTGCTCCCTTTCCCTGGACACAGTTTTCTGGCTGTCTAAGATCAGTGGTCCCTAGAAGTCTCTGTATTATTTTTAATTTATTTATTTTTCTGTCAGCCTCATCTCCTCTCCACTTGGAGTGACCTCAGGGTACTCTGCTGCTTGTTAGGGGTTTGTCTAAGTTTGGCGCTTATATTAAGCAGCCAACATTTGTTAATTAAAACCCCAGTTGGAGCTAGGCTAAGCTATAGTCTCTTGTTCTGGGAATGCTGCTTTCTCGCACAGTGAGGTCTTGCAGGTCAGCCTGCCATGGGGGGGAGAGGGCTCCCAGTGCAGTTTCACAGTTTTTTCTTACAGCTTTTATGCTGTGATCTCAGCCATTCCACCCATTCCAGGTTGCTGTATGATGATTGGACAGTCACGGTTGTCCCCCAGTAGTTGTTTCAGATTATTTATTAGTTTTTCCTGGTTGTTTATTAGTTGCTCCGGGGGACTAACTAAATTCCACACCTCTCTATGCCACCATTTTGCCCCTCCCTTCCTTCAGCTTTTGTTTATCTGAAATTATCTTAATCTCTCCCTCATTTTTGAAAGAGAGTCTTGCTGAATTAAAATTCTTAGCTGGCAGTTGTCCACTCAGCACTTCAAGTATTTTAACCCATAGCCTTCTTGCCTCCATGGTTTCTGATGAGAAATTGGCAAACTAATTGATACTCCCTAATTGGTACTTCCAGCTTTCAGAACTCTATCCTTGTACTCTGTATTATTATCTTATAATCAATTTATAATTACTTATAAATTATTAATCTATTGAAATTATTAACTCAATAAACTATGGTAAATAAAATATTATTATAATAAACTCTGTATTATTATTATCTTCCAGCTTTGAGAACTCTCTCCTTGTACTCTGTATTCAATAGTGTCATTGATGTATGATGGGGTAGTTTTTATTCATGTTTATCTTGTTAGATGTTCTCTGAGCTTCTCAATGTGCATTTTCATGTCTTTTGCTAAGTTTTGGAGTTCTCTGTCATTATTTCCTTGACTATTTCTTCTGCCATTTTCTCTCTTTCTTCTTCTGGGACTCCCATAATGTGTTTATTGGTGCACTTGACATTGTGCCATAGTTGTCTTCGCCATTTTTTTTTTTTCAAAATATATTCTTTTTTCTTTCTGCTCCTCATCCTGACTCATTTCAAGTATCTTTTATTCAGGTGCACTGATTCTTTCTTCATCCAGCTCCAAACTGCTCTTGAAATCCACCTGGGCATTTTTCATTTCAATTATTGTGGCCTTCAACTGCTTCTCTTTGTACTTCTTGTATTTTTTTGTACTTTTTGTACTCTTCTTTCCTACACTAAATATTTTTATATTTTAAAATGTTAACTCTGGGACTCATTCCTGGAGATATTTGCTTCTTGGTTTTGTAACAAGCTCATGATAAGCAGAGATTTTCTTGAGCTCAGTACTCCTAACAGGAAGGTCTGCCAAGGCAAATACCATGTCTTTCACTGTCTTTCTGAGCCTCTATCTTGCCCTGTCCTTTTGCTTGTTAATTGTTTTGGAGTTCCCTTGTTTACAGGAGTTTGGTTGTCCCCGTTTCCCAGGATACATACCTCCTTCTCCTGGGTGTTTAAAGCTGGAAGTGCTTTGATGCAGACTGTCCATGTCTATGCTTTTTTACACTCTTTTCATTGTCTGAAGGCAAATTCATCTCTTCAGCTAACTGTACCTCTCAGCACTGAGGAACTGCTGTGTCTCTAAATCTCAATCACCATCACCCCTGTCCAGGCTGGGTTGAAATAATAGCTGCTGTCAGAGCTGGGCACCCAGTGATCCACCATGTCCATCCCTGTTCTTGGGGAAGATAATTTGTATGTCCTTCTCTGCCATCAGTGAACTAGCCAGGAACTGGACCCAAGGTGACCTGCCATGAGAGTGGTGGATGGGTGCCAGTAGCCACCACACACAAAGTACAATTTATTGCCCTTTATCATAGTTTAAGAACCTCTTTCTTCCTTTCCTCCCTGGATGCTGTACAGTGTTCTTCTCACCTCTGGAATTTCAAAATCATTGTTTCAGACAGTTTCTGCCTGTTTAATAGTTGTTTTCGTGGAAGGACTGACTCCTGGCACTTCCTACTCCACTATCTTCCCTTGAAGTCTTTTCCTTTTTCTTCTCATGAGAAAATAAACTAAATAAACTATTGAAATTATTAAATTACTAAAATTTATTAGCACATATAAGCTTACATGCATTATAAATATTAGCATTTGTGAATAGGTAACCATGATTATCTTTCTCTCTCTATGTATGTATATATGCATATGCAGCATATGTTTATATGTTCAGCATATGTTTATATTATGCATATATTACTAGACCATAACTTAGGATAATAATTATATTACCTTAAGGTTAAGCAATATAGGAAACTCTGCACAAAATACAAAATTAAGACATGTATGGCAAATTGTGATACAGAAAATCAAAAGAAAAGATATGTGTTTTGACAGGTGATTGTAAGGAATGGGAGGAATAAAACTATCTTTTATATGCATCTTTATATTGCAATATTTTACAAGTTATCAGAAGAATCATTCATATTATCTTTTTAACAAAAACACAAAATTAATTTCACAATGAAAAACTTGGAAAATCTATTAAAGCAAAAGGTTAAAATCTCCTATATAAAAAGTGTTTCTATAAATTGTTTTGAAAAAAGGCATGTTATGACAGAAGACAAAAAGTAATAATAAATATGGAATGTATAATGAGAAAATTTAAATCAATTATTATAAGAAAAGATGAATTTCATGTCACTAGCATTCATAAAAATCATGACCAATCCCATGCTGTCAGTTTTCACTCATTGTATAAGGAGAATGATTAAGAACACTTTTATCAAGGTCATTATTGGGATATATGAAAAATTGTAACATATACTACAAACTTTATATCAATGTTAAATTTTTTAAAATATCCTTGTTTTTAGGAAATGTACATGGCAGTATCAAGTGTTCAAAGAGCATGATGCATCCAACCTATACTCAAGGATTCAGAAAATGAATTAATAAGAAAATAGACAAATAGATGGATAGCTAGATAGATGGATAGAATGATATGGGAATAATGGCAAAATGTTAAAATTGGTGGATCTGGGTTATCTGCTGGGTTATTTGTAGATGGAGTTCTCTGTATCAATTTTGTATTATTTTTGCAGCTATTCTTAAGTTTGAATGTATTTCAAAATTAAAATGTTTTGAAAAAAAGGAATATTTTTATCTATTTTTGGCAGAGATGTAGGGTTTTAGACTTTGTACATTATTGTCGTGTATTGCTATAGCAATTTTAGAAAGTGTTCTCTAATAAGTGATAAAGTTTAAAACTACACTCACTTTGATTGACCAATCTCAATTTTGTAAATCCATCATATTGAAATAATATGCCCACGAATAAGGGCATAAGGATAAAAATGCTTACTGATGTTTCAGTCATATTGTTAAAAATTCAGACAGCCATAGCATCCATCAATAACAGTTTAATACACTTAGACATATCATTGTTATGAAGTTATCTATCAAAAAGAATGCGTTCAATCTTTATCTATTGAGCTGGAGCAAAGTTGGAAAGTATTTTGATCCTATTTTTTAAAATATTACAACAAAAATGTGTTTAAGACCAGAATTTTCTAGTGAGTTATAATGTGAGATCCTGAGCCAGACTGTTTGAAGTTAAATTTTAACTCAATCACATGCCAGCTGTGTGATATTAGTTATTGGTTGGGATGGTGGTTTGGAGCTATGTACCCCAGAAAAACATGTTCTTAAACTTAATCCATTCTTGGGAGTGTGAACCCATTATACGTAGGATCTTATGATGAGGTTACTTCATTTAATATGTACCCCAGCTCAATCTGGATAAGTCCTTTATAAGCAGAATGAAATTCAGACAGATAAAGTGAAAGCCATAGAGGGAGCAGCCAGAAGCTGAACATCAAACCCAGAAAAAAAGGGAGAGGCCAAGAGGCCATGTCACAGGAGACCTGGGCCAAGGATCATGGGAAGCCAACCACAGAATGCCAGTTTGAGGAAGAAAGAATTACCTTCCTGATGCCTCAATTTTGGGATTCTAGCCTCAAACTGTGAGCCAAAAAATCTCATTGCTTAAGACTATTGCATGGTATTTGCTTGAGCAACTAAGGAAATTAAAACAGTTGGTCTATCTGTACCTCTGTTTCTTCATCTGTATAACAGTGATGATATTTATATGTTTCTCACTGGGTGATTAAGCTAAATTAGTTCTTTCCTTCTAATGTACTTAATGTCTCCCACACAGTAAGTGCTACTGTGAGAGTTATATACATTTTTCATAGTCCCACGTAAAGCATACACCCTGGCTTTTTACTGCTTTCTCCAAACCTGTGAAAGGCTCTTCTCTTGAACACAGGTGCAACCAAAAGTGTGGAAATATTCATTATCCTAGAAGCAACCATTAACCAATGGACCACAGGAAATGGTAGATCAATTCTCCAGTCTTCTTTTTCTCTCATGTAACAATTCTAATGTGCATTCTACACAATTATCCAGATGGTTTCCAGTGACAAAAGCCCACATGTCCATCATTTCCGTGGTGGTAACAAGCTTATGATCACACTTTGTATTGGCTTTTATCTCTTTCACTACTTTCTCACTTCTGCTTCTTGGGGTTATCTTCCAAACAAATTTTCTACCTCCACACCCTTGATTTAAATAAAGTTAAAATTACCATTCTTCATTCTGTTCCATGAGAATGTATCACAATTAACTACAATGAGATATGATTGTTCTGTGATGTCTTTTTAAAACTTTCTGTTAGGAAACAGCTAATTTTTTTAAGTTAGATTTCATTAAATAATGAATTTCTAGTCCTCAATGTAACTCAGAATCTAATCATTCATAATCTTTTTTTCTTTATTAATGAAGTTATGGGATTCATTATCATTTTATATCAAGTAAGACAAGGCACGGAGAGGTCAAGGGATTTGTCTGAGACTGTTTGTCTCATTCGGCTGTAAAGGGCCTTTTCCTGACAACTTAGCAAGACATACTGACAGTGCACATCAGACAAAGAATAAGTGGAAGGATCCATAGACATGAAATAAAGACAACTAACACACAGACACAATTCCATAAAGAGAAATTGCACTTCCTGTGTCATTAAGGGTTTTTTTTTCATTTGTTTTTATTTTGTTAACATTGGCAGGATATAAACCCTTGACCTAAAAATCTCATACCTCTTACAAAACTCTTTTTTAAACTTTAGATTTGGAAACCATGAAAAAAGACTCCCTTGCTCTATGCTGTAGACTAATAGCTGCAGCATTATAACTATCTTAATTGTATAATAATTACATTAAGCCAGAAGGGATTCACATATTTGCAATTTCCTGGCTAATAACAGTAGACAAGACAAATTACTGATTCAGAACAGATACAAAGTAATGCTTCTGATATTTTGGTATGGGACAGACAGTGTAGGAAGTGTTTCATGTTCTTACAATCTCTGAGATGTATGTTATTCTTTCCACTATAAGGACAAGGAAATGGATGCTCAAAGAAGTACTTGACATAGGTCACAAGTTCAGAATCATAGTCAAAGTTGTCTCTGATTCTTCTAAATGGGAGAGCCAGCAGTGTCTCAGAAAATAGTGTAATTACAAAATAGAGCTAAATAAGTTTGGTCTATTGGTATTGCAACCTATATTTTATCCTCATAATGAGCAATATTGGAGACAATGATCAACATGCATTTATCTTTCAATAGAATATAGTGTCAGAAAAAAGCAATGGGCTGAGAATAGTAAATTTCGGTTTGTTTTATTTTACACAGAGATTTATAAAAATAGGGCTTTTGACCACAAGAGTCCACATTTATGAATTGTTTAAAATAGAGAATATTGATTTCTTATCATCAAAATCTTTCCAGTTTATTAAAATCTTTTACCTTGAACTTTGTTTTCTTATACCATAATCTATTATTTTGTATATATATTTAGTTCATGACACTTGTATATACAATTTGTTTTCTATTGGCAGTTTAATATTTTTGTCTCTCATGATTTTAGAATAAAGTAATTTTAGATGTTGCATGTAATTTCGACACAAAACACCAGGAAATCTCTGATGTCACATAGTTCTAATATGTTTCCATGTTTCTCTTTTGAGAATGCATTTCTCTAAGAATATCTTAGTAAGTGTTTATGTCATGTTTGATTTCCTTTTTGAGCTTAAAGATAAACAATGACTTACTAGGAGAATTTCTTTCAGGCCTAAGAAAATGAATATACTGAAACATGTTGACACAAAAGATGAATCCTCCTCTGCTAGCACTTCTGTCCAGCCTTTAGTCTTGCTTTATAATTAATTAGCTGTCAGATCTGCTAAACTTCCATGAAAAGCCTACACAGATGTCATGGCAAATTGTTCCTGAAATTAAGATCTGAGCTGGGAATGTTCTTCTTCCTGATCTTACAATTCTCTTTATTGATTTTGCTGTCATTTTTACCTGTTAAGAACAGAAGAGAAATGGAAATGGTGCGTTATTTGTTTCTAAGAAGGAATTGTCATATGATATTTGAAGAAATAGTTTAGTGTTTTTATAGAAAACTGTATAAATATATACATATATAAATATCAAGTGACTCGTCAACCTTTAAGTTATAAATGTAAGATAATAAATTATACAATTCAGAAGACATAATATTTAAAACGGATTTTTAATATGAAGCAGTTGAAAATTTAAGTGGTATAAATGACTGAAGCCATATTTTTGAACTTTCTATTACTTTACAATACTTTAACAGAGTTTTACTTTATTTTCTCTTTATTGAAAATATATTGAAATTTTAGATGTCAATTTAAATATTAACATCTTTTAAACTAGTTCTAATACATATTTTGGAGACATTTTAGAAATAAAATGGTTTTCTTACTGCAGCAGTATATACTAACTTAAAAAGATTTTAACTTTTTAAGAATGTGACATTATTCAAGGTAGCATATGCAATTTTTTTATCACATATTATATATTCATATGTCTATAGATATATGACATATTTTTGATATCTTATTGTAATTACAAATACTTGTTCTGATTTTTTCCAATTAACATTACATAATTGGAGTGTTCTGATAATTAAAATCTCCATGTAGATATCATTTTAAAACTGTGTGTTATTTCATGGTATTAATTAAAGTACACTGAGATACTGTAAGATATTTATTGTACAATATTTGAGTATTTAATTTTTATAGCTAGATTCTAATGTAAAAAACTGTGAATTAATAGCATATTAAATATATCTTTGTTAATTTAAAAACTTATTTCTTGAAACTACTTTCCAAAAATTGAATTGCTGAGCATAAAGTTTGTAGAATATAGAAAACTTTATTCCCAGAAGTGTATAAAGTTTTCTAATTCCTTAGCTCATATATATATTTTAAAAATACTTGTTTACCTTAAGTGGCATGTTTTAAATCTGATTTTTCAATAAACTTGTGACATCTAAAATGTTATTTTATAAGTCTATTAATCATATTCATGTTGCAGAGAACTGAATCAAAGCATCATTTCCACTTCTACCAATGGTGGCTTAGTTTTTCTTTCTTTTTTTTTCAATATAATTAAATTTTATCTTATTTTTTTTAATGACTAACTTCCAGCCCAGAAGAGTTAGGAAAACTGGAGAATGTATAAAAATAGAATCGGTTTGAAGATATCATAGGGCAATCAAAGCAGGTATTTTATGATGGGCAAAAGTCCTGGAACATAGGGAAATCCATGGATCTGAGGACAACATTTGATGTAGATTTTCTCCTTGAAGCACTTGCTGATTTGAAAACAGGGGATTTCAAATCTGAATAAGGTTTTTAATAGTTTTCTGTTGGTTAAAGAATACAATTTTGAGTTCAATATCTGCCAAACAGGTCCACAACATAGAAGTAATACTAAACTATAAAATAGCCCAGTCCTCACAAATATTAAAAATCAGCTTTAAAACAATTCAATCATTGATTCAAATAGGCTGAACCAACCCTACCATAAATGCCTGCCTAAAGAAAACAGCATTTGTATAGCAAGAAAATAACATCATTTAGAGTTTCAAACTCAAGATGAAAATTTTTTTAAAAAATGTCCAGCAGCTGATCAAAAATGGCCGGGCATGCAAAATATAATTATACAAAAAGAGAAACTGACATGTATGAGACCTACATATTTTAATTTGCTTACATGGAGTTCAGAATTACAGTATTCTATTAGTTAAGAAATTAAGTAGGATGGAGAATTTCAGCAAATAACTAAGAACCATACAACTAGAAAAAAATGACTTCTAGAAATAGAAAGATAACATGGTAATATAAAAAAAAAAACTCCATATGGGTTTAAATATTTCAGACAAATTTAAAAGAGCCTTAATTACCTAAAAGATAGAGCACAAAATATGTAAACTGGAAAACCGAGAAATGAATTGAGAAAACTTACAGAAAAGCATACAAGAGGCATAAAGGACAGAGTTAAATGTCTAATACTGAGGTCCTAAAAAAAAACGAAGAGAAAGTAAATGGGCAGAAACAACATTTTAAGAGATAATGGTTGGGGTTTTTTCAGAAAAGAATGATTTCAAGTCATGTAATTAAAATCATTACAAACTCAGTGCACAATAACTAAAGAGACAACCACACATAGGAACATCATCAAAAAATCATATAATTCAAAAGAAAGGGCACACATGTTAATAGAAACCAGAGAAAAAAGATAATAAAATTTTAATACTCACATTCGTGGTTAAACCATTTGACATATTCAAAAGTGATACTGCTTCTGCATGTTATACTGATTGTTATGAAAACACTATAGAAGACTGTTAGTGCCTGAATATGATCCCACAGTCTGGCAACTCAAAACTCCTGTGTTTCTTTCACTGAGAATTTTCTTGTCCTATTGTCATAGCAGATCATAAGTTCTAGGAAACTAACAAGGATAGATTTTTTCCTGTATTGTATGAATAAATTGTAAATCTGCTGAACACTCAGCATTGTCTCTGTTTTGCTATCAGAATTTTAATGATAAATTGATGAAATTTTATTAAAAGTTTAGCATTGGTAGAACTATAAATCTTGATTTTGATACTAGATTTAATTGATCAATGTCAATGATACCTATAAATGAGATACCCTTACTTTGGGCCTATAGAGTAAAGAGAGAAGATGTAGAGGTTTTTTCTAATTGATGGTTTAATATGACACTTAATCACAAAATCTCCATTATGTATATGTATATATGTATGTGTGTATATATACGTGCATATAGTGTTTGAATATATAGATACTTACAAATATATATTTCAAAATAAACCATTGCCATTGAAACTCATTGCTATTAATTTCATTAGCATTGTAATTGTTCTTCATTAATTTCAGAGTTATGCTTTACATTTAAACAATATTTTAATGTAATTTTATTGAGATATATTCACAAACCATATAATCCATCCAAAGTATAAAAGCAAGGGCTCACAGTATCATCATATACTTGTGAATCCCTCACCACAATCTATTTTGGAACACATTCATTACTCCATAAGAAAGAAAACAATGACAACACCCAAAACCTCCCATACTCCTTATCCTCCCCTATTATTTATGCAATTATTTATTTATTTATTTATTTATTTATTTATTTTATTTATTTTGTTACTCATCTGCTCATACATTGGATAAAGGGAGTGTCAGTCACAAGGTTTTCACAATCACATGGTCACATGATAAAAGCTATAGAGTTGTACAATCATCTTCAAGAATCAAGTGTACTGGATTACAGTTCAATGGTTCAGGTATTTCCTTGTAGCTATTTGAATACACTAGAAACTAAAAAGGAATATCTACATAATGCACAAGAATCATCTCCAGAATGACCTCTTGACTCTATTTGAAATCTCTTAGCCACTGAAACTTTATTTTGTTCCACTTCTTATCCCCCATTTGGTCAAGAAGTCATCCTCAATCCTACAATGTCAGGGCCAGGCTCATTCCTGGGAATCATGTCCCAGATTTACAGAGAGACTTATGCCCCTGGAAGTATTTTCCTATGTATGGGGAGGGTAGTGAGCTTATTTGCAGAATTGGCTGAGAGAGGGGGAGTGACATCTGAGCAATAAAGAGGTTTTCTGGGGGTGACTCTTAGGCATAATTATAGTAAGACTTAGTTTTTCCTTTGCAGGAATAAGTTTCCAAAGGGCAAGCTCCAAGATTGAGGGCTTGACCTATTAAATTGGGAGTCCCTGATGTTGGGAGAATATCAGGAATTTCCCAGGTGGAGAAGTTTAACGCCATAATTTCAATTTGGTTCTATTTTATGATTTCTATCTATTGATATTATTTATTTGCCAGAACAATGTTCTCATACTTTCCTTTAATTCTGTAAATATAGTTTATTTATTTCCTCAAATATATTCATAACAACTGTTCAAACCCATCTGGTAAATCCAAAAACTGACTTCTTCAAGATTTATTCCTGTTGACTAAATTCTCCCTGGTTATAGGCCATAATTTCCTGTTTTTTTTTTTTCCAAGTCTAATCTTTTTTTTTTTTAATGAAAACTGGATATTTTAATTTGTACAGTGTGGCAAGGCTGGAAATTGGACCCTGATGAGATATGTTATTGTTACTGTTGTTTGTTGTTACTGCTGATGCTGTTTTTTGTTTAGTGACTTTACTGGAATAATTCTGTAAAGTCTGTATTCTTTGCTATATTTGGCCACTGAAGTCTCTTAGTGGTCATCTAAATATTGGAGAGATTTCCTTGAAATCTTTGAAGCAATAAGTGACTCCACCTTTGCCAAGTGGCTGTGTTTGTTTGTTGGGGCACAAATACAACTTTTAAATAGTCAATCACTCTTTCTTAGCCTTCACTTCAGAGTCTCAAGATCAAGTAGAAGTGAGAGATTAGAGCCTTCCCAGGTCTTTCTTGGACTTACTCACAGCCCTACATATATGTCTTGCCTTCTAGATTCCAGGCGTTGCCTTCTAGAGTCCCAGGAATATGTTAGAGCTTTTCTCATGACTTTATGGACCACGTATTCCCTAAATTTTGCCCTTAATTTTTTGTCTAGCATCTTGTTTGTCCTGACTGGTATTGCCAAACTAGGTAGCTGCAATTTTAAACAATTTCCATAGAATGTTTTTGACAAATGCCCCCAAGGATAGGATTTTTCCCCCAGAGAAACCTGAGTCAGATGAAATAGGCAAACCCCATGAATGGGGCTTTTACAGGCAGTTACCAAACAAGTCAGAGTGACAACTCCCTGGAGCTGGGATTTCGGGGAAGCTTCTCAAACCCATTTTTTCCCCTCTGGTATCTGCTATGCTGCTGATTTTCAAGGATGCTTTGAAACTTGGGCAGGAGGATGTACTAGAACAAATTTAAATACCACAACTCACTCTTCTAGTTAAAATCCTCAGCTTTTCCTTGAATAAATGGTCCTCAGACTTATGCAGGACTTTGGTAAATTTCTAGAGTTCTAAAAATGTTTATTTTGACAAATTTTGCTAGTATTCTCATATTTTTTTGGAGTATTAGATTTTCAGAAGTCTTTACTCTGCTATTCTGTTGTGTTTCTCAGTTGAGATTTTTTGATATATTTAAGATTTAAGAAGAGGTAAAAAGTACCTAATTCATTTTAATGCCTCGTATCTATTTTTTTCACTGTCATTCTATCATTAAAAGGTATTGAAGTGAATTTATATATTTATTTCATGTTGCATATGAAATAAATTACAGAAATTCAGCTCAGTGATTCTAGATCAACAAATCTTGATGAGTTTGACAGCAAACTTGAGATTCCTTTCACATTAGGAACACATATTTTAGCTTATTTGTAGGGAAAGAAAAAATTTTAAAAGTTGTAATGTTCTTAACTTTATTTTTAGAATGAAAAATAATGCTAATATCCACTTTTTATTCATTTCAGCTATAAATGCTATGACAGTTTTATTAGACTCTAAAATTCCTGAAGGAAAACAATAGATACATAATGAATGCATAAATATTCAAATAACCCCTTGTAAACAGATGAAATATTGGTGAAATTTAAATATTCAAAACAAACACTTTCTATATATAGCACAATAAGATATCATTAAAATACCTGTTATTGTTTTCTAAAAAAAAGCTACTACTATTAAAATTTTCTCTTTATAGTACTTTTAATCTTCTTGATTCTAACCTGGGGTTTAATATCAACATAGGTCTGGAGAAGCTGGAATATCAAGTCATCAATAAATTAACATGTACTTGATAGGACATTAACAATAGGCATAGTTTAGATAATTATGAAATAAAAGCCTATGAAAGCAGTTCATAATTCGGAATTGTGTTGTTTTTAACTCACCAGATTCTGTCAACAGTTATCTAGTAACTAGCCTATAAAGGTTGATTATCTCATTCAAGCCATATTGGATCTGCATATGACTCCATACCCCCAATGCCTCTCTCTATTCTGCTTAAAATTTCCAAGAGTTTCTGCACTTTCCAAATCATCAAAACTCAAGGACAATTTTCCCTAAAACAGCAATTCTGAAAAACCATTACAAATTTTGCAAACTTATATTATGTAACATGTGTGATTTGTGTTGTCTCTTTGATTCTCCTTAGAATACCTACATGCTTAAAAATATTTACTAATTGGCTTATCCACTCATCTATACATTTGGCATCTCAAAATCATCATTAGTCTAGGGCCCCTTGATTGAATAATAGAAAAGTTTTTGTCAAAGGAGAAGAAATATATATTATGACAGGTTTAGAATTAACATCATACATTTTTAAATCTGTATCTTGTATTTCAATTATTTATTTTAAAAGCTATAATGTTTCTAGTTCACAAATTCGAATTAATTTCATAGAGCTTTGAATGAGTATTCCTAATATATTTCTAATCAACTTGTATATCACATATAGAGAAATTCACCAACACACATATATGTATACACACAGTTACACTATATACGCTATTTCTAAATAGAAGCAAGACATATTTTAGCAATTCTTTTCTGTGTGTGTGTGTGTGTATAACTATTTTAAGCAATATATTCAGAAATTCTTTGTGACCTTCCAGTCAATGCATTCTGGTTAACTGCCTTCCCAAGGTTTACACTAGGATTCAGGGAGTGAACTGAATGGTTATACAATCAAGACATAGAATATTGAAAACATCACCAAGGTATGATGGTGAAAATAACCTTATAAAGCTTTTGACCTTAGAGATATTTTCTTCATGATGTAAGGTGAAAATTAGCAGAGTCAAAAATTCAAGGCAAATATTTTCCAACATTAAATAGTGAAAGAAGAAAACTGTAATGGGACAAATATTTTAAGGAAAAAAGTGTACATATATAATGTCCTTATTTTAGGCTACATAATCTCAGATTTATTTTTGAGGTGGAATATTTTATCTGAGGTGTATATATATATATATAAAATTAGAATTATGTACTCAATCATGAAATCATTTTTAATGTAGGTCATTATGCCAGCATATTTTAAAATACAATATCTTGCTACATGCTTAGAACAGATGAATTTCTATTTCACTGGCCCACAAATTCAGAAATAAAAAAAATCTCTGAAAATTAAATATTTTCTCATAATTCTTTTGGTGACTTAATTTAATGTCAGCTAAGATGAGACCATTTAATATCTTTATTTACTGAATTATGGTATAAAATCATATACTTTGCTACAACATACTTAGTGTAACAGACTTTGGGGGTGCTTTCTCTGATTCTGCTGGGAGTTTTCCATAATAGTATAATTATACACTGCCTTTCTCAAATGCAAAATTTCTGAATTCAGAAATGCTGATTCCCAAATTTTAGATTGACTTATTGATAGATGGTGTAATTTCTTTATATATAATATTTATCAGTCAGTTAAAGGAAGCTAACAATCTTTATTAAAACATTGTTAATAGTTTGAAAACTCTGTAGCCAAGATTTCCAAGGTTTCAAATACACAGATAAGAGAGTTTTTATAGGTGACACACTTCAATTTGGTGAGGTATATCAATTAGGCAAGAAAATTAATGAAATGATGCATACATTTCCCTATATCATTTTAAATGTACTCTCTATACCAGAATTTCAATTAAAAAAAGCTTAAGTATGTTCACATTTGTTAAAATCCCATCTTGGGATTGTCTGTATAGATCCAGAAATAGATAGCATAATACAGTGTGATGGTAGCACAATATTGTAGGTACATTAAACAAAGATGTCTGCAAGTAATGCTGAAAGAGGATGGCTAGGGGCATGAAGGAAAGATAAGCAATAAAGACTGGGGCTGTATAACTTAGTGGAAGATAGAATGGTCAAGGATTGTGACTAAATGTACAAATATAAAAATGTTTTCTCATGTTGGAGGACGAATGTCAACATTGGAAGGTGTTGAGAAATGGATGGTATTGGGGTAAAAATACAATCAAAGCAAACAGGAATCTCTGGTTAACAGCAACACTGTAATATGCTTCCATTAAATGTAACAAAGGTAATATACCAAAGCTAAATGTCTGTGAGAGGGGGATATAAGGGAAGGGTATGGTATTCTTGGTAGTGGTGGTGATGTCTGACATTATTATATTGTTTTTTATGGTATTTTATTTTTGTAATCTTTTTTTTATTTTTCTTTGAAAACATTTTTGGAGTAATGATTATGTTCAAGTGCTGATTGTGGTGATGAATGCACAACTTCATGATGATACTATGAACAATTTATTGTACACTGTGGATGATTGTATGGTATATGAATGTATCTCTATAAAATTGCAGGGAAAAATAACAAACAGGGATACAAGTGCTGGAGAAAATGTGAAGAGAGAAATGTAACAATTTACTGTTGGTGGAGAAGTAGAATGGTGTAACCTATCTGGAGGACAGCGGGGTGGTTCCACAAGAAGCTAAGTATGTGGATGCCATAAGGTCCTGCAACCTCATTATGTGGTGTATACTTGGAAGATCTAAGAGCAGGGACACGAATGGACATTGGCACACTGGTGTTTGTGGCAGCAGTATTCATGATTTGCAATGGATGCAGATGGCCTAAGGGTACATCATCTGATGAAGAGAAAGGTGAACTCTGGTGTATGGATACAATAGAATATTGAGCAGCTGCAAGAAGGAATGAAGCTGTGAGACACACAACTAGGTGAATGGATCTTTAAGACAGCATTTTGAATGAAGTATGCCAGAAATGAAAAGATAAACATTATAATGCCTCACTAATATGAACTAATTACAATGTGTAAAGTCTGAGAATTGAATCTTAGAGCACAGCTTACCAGGGGAATACTTATTGTAATGGTCCCTAGATTGTAAGCTCTTACAGCTGTCACATCTATTGCTGAGTTGTACTAGTTATCTCCAAATTCTGAGATGCTGAGCTCTTTGTCTATAACCTAGTCAGTCTCTGGAACTTTGGGACAACTGAAACTCAGAGCTACAGCTCAGCAGCTATGAATGTCAGTATTGCCTCATACAGCAACTTTAAGAAAAGCTGAAAAAGAATTCAGACATCAGTTAGAGTTATGAATGAAGAGGATATGGTCAGTACTAAGGCAAATCAAGCCAAAGGGTAAATGATGATACTGATTGTGTTTTAAAACTTCAACTTCTGTGTGAAACCAAGGGAAGAGATACATATTTGGTGCAGGAT
The DNA here is from genome assembly GCF_015220235.1 of Choloepus didactylus. Taxonomy (NCBI): domain Eukaryota; kingdom Metazoa; phylum Chordata; class Mammalia; order Pilosa; family Megalonychidae; genus Choloepus; species Choloepus didactylus. The sequence continues at coordinate 179,833,662 of NC_051310.1, read as the reverse complement.
CTATATTTTCTGCAGCACGCTAAATTAACTTGCATGGTCAGTTTATTCAAACACCATAATTACATGGAACTTTGAATAGGAAGTGAGATCTGGTACATTTATACAGGTTGCTGTGAAATCCCAATAAATCCCAAACTAATTTCAGCAGAGAATAAAATATATTTGCAGGGCCATCCTGAGGAACCAGGGAAAAATGCAGGAATGTTGGACTTCCCCACCTGGGTTATTACTGACATTTTCACAAATTTTGAGGGCTAATAATTTAGTAAGATGAACCCCTCAATCTTGGGGCTAGCCCTTATGAAGCTTGTTACTGCAATGGAGAGTCTAAGCCCACTTATAATTGTGCCTAAGGGTCTCCCCCAGAGAACCCCTTTGTTGCTCAGATGTGGCCCTCTTTCTCTCTCTCTAAGCCCATGTGGCAAGTGAATTCACTGCCCTACTCCCTTTGTGGAACATGAGTTACAGGGGTGTAAATCTCCCTGGCAACATGGGACATGGCTCCTGGGGATGAGTCTGGATTCAACATCATGGGATTGAGAACATCTTGACCAAAAGTGGGGAACAAAATAAAACAAAATAAAGTTTCAGTGGCTGAGAGATTTCAAAAGGAGTCAAGAGGTCACTCTGGAGTTCATTCCTATGCACTATATAGTTACCACTCTTTAGTTTTTCATGTATTTTAATAGCTAGAAAAAAATACCTGAAAATGTTGAACTGCAATCCAGTAGCCTTGATTCTTGAAGGCAATTGTGTAACTATGTAGCTTACATGGTGTAACTGTGTGATTGTGAAAACCTAGTGGCTCACACTCCCTCTATCCAGTGTATGGGCAGATGAGGAGAAAAATGGGGACACAAACTAAATGAAAAATAGAGTGGGATGGGGGATAGAATGTTTTAAGTGTCCTCTTTTACTTTTATTTTTATTTCTTTTGGAAGAAGGAAAATGTTCAAAAATTGATTCTGGTGATGAATGCATAACTATATGATGGTACTGTGAATAACTGTACATTGTGGATGATTGTAGGGTATGTGAATAAACCACAATAAAACTGTATTAAAAAGGCCACCTTAACTTGAATATATCAATTGATTTTTGTATATCTCAAGTATGTATGCTTGGTAGAATACTATAAACCACCACTTATCTTCAGAACAAAGGGCAGCAAATTGAAACCCTTAAATTTTTATAAAAACTAGGATGTAATTCTATACATTCTTCAGTAATTGAGGATGAAAATTTTATTTTCATTTTCCGTTATGAAGAATTATAAAATCCACTTATTGTAAAATTTTTAATTTCTATAAATTAACCACCTCAATATTACCTTGTCACAAATAATGAATTACTATTTTCAAACATTTATCCAACAACTTATCAATGAGTTATCCAGAGAGTAAATTTAACATGGATCATGTTTCTGTTACTTTACCAAATATCATTTTACTATTCTTTATCAAGCAAATAACCAATCAGGTTTATGTTTATTGTTTTCTTAAAATATTTTTTACTAAATATGTAATTTATTATTGGTGCTGTACATTTTCCAGTATATCTTGCCATTAATTTTCCCCCAAATCTTCACATATACTTTTTATTTTTCTGTTTTATTCAGCCATATTATATAACAATTTGATGGGCTTTAAGATCAGTTTGCATCCCCCATACTGTCCCTCCCCTCCCCTTCTTCATCTGTATATCTTTATCTATACACTTTCTCTCAATAATTTATTACAATACAATGGCTTTGAATATTAATATACCTAAAGTTTCTTGCTTGGGCTTCTTTCCTGAAAACTAGGTTTATATATTCAATTGTGTACTCAAAATTTCAAGTTGGATGTCTTACACATTCCCACCCTATTGTGTCCAAAATAAAACTTTCTTTGTGCTTCAGTCTATTGCATGTCTTTTCTTCCTCATCAGAATTGATGGTGCTGGTATCCATCTAGATCCTCCTGTCACATAATTAAGTGTCCTCCTTGTGTTTCTCTTTTGGCAGATGTTGTTAATTGTCTTGTTCAACACTTACTCTAAACTTATTCCTGGTAGGCAGAGGCTAAAAAGCTATCACAGCTAAGTAAATAGATGTGGTTGGGCAGCCTTAGAAAACACTAGAAAAGTGCTTTGTGGCTATTCTGTGGAGATACTTCAGTGGATTTACATAAATGGTAATATATGATCAAATTATATGATTTCATGCATGTTTTTGTTACTTATCATGCATTGTGCTCTAGAGCCTGTGATTTCCTGCCCACCTGCCCCTCATGTCCAAACCCTTGATCAAGCTGAATTGTTTCAAGTGCTGCAACGGAAAAACTAAGATGATAACTTAAATATTTCTGAAATAGTATTTTGTTCACTATTGACCTAGGAGTGTGTTTCCAGAGAAATAATGAGTTTAGTAAACAGATTCCAGTGGATTAGTCTTTTAGAAAGAAAATTGGAATATGCAGACACCTTCTTTCACTGTGAACATGAGAAAAAGGGAGGGTATTGAAACTGAAAGGAGGTGTGAGTCAAAAGGCAGGTGTGGGTCAAAAATATGCTTATTTAATTCACCATATTTTAAATGTTTAAAAATATTTAACATAAAAAGAATCTTGCCAGTTGCTAGAGATTAAACAAGAATGGTACTTATTTGGGGATTATAATTACCCAGGAGTCCTTAGGTATGATCAAGCATCAAGTTTTCCATAACAAATTACTAACTAACCACCAGAAAAGACTGCTGGGAAAAGACCAGCAGCAAATCTTCAGCTAATTCTGTGATTCCATAATGGATACATACGGACAGTGTCTTATGTCTAGAGTCATCATTTGCAGCCTTGATTGACTACAGAATCTACCCATATGTCAATCACATCTGTTGTAATAAGGGCAGATTGGTTGGGTTGGTAAGAGCCATCATGTAATGTGATAATATTGCAGTATCTTCCTAGTAAATTTAGTCCAATGATTAAATAAGTATCTAGGAGAGTTTTTGTCCAGTCACTATTCATTAAGTACAAACTATGCTATTATTGATTTTTTTACTGTAATTCACTAAAAATTCTATGAGATACATATTATTTTCCTTATTTTACAAATGAAGTATCTGAAAATCAGAATGACCAAATGACAAAGAACAACAAACAGATCTTTAAGTCAAAGTAAGAAAACATCTAACCAGATCTGTAGGTCAGAATAAGGAAATTATCAAAGTGCAAAATCAATCAAAAGAAATATCCTAGGTTATTTAAGGTAAAGAATTATATATGTGTTGGGTATGTGTATCTGCAAGTGTGTTTCAAACCCATGATAGTTGATTCTACTAATCATTCAATAGAAAAAACAAACACAAACATTTCATAGTTAAATTATAGTGTCAATTTAGGATATTCCTTTCTCCATTTTTACCTTATTTAATATCATTTATTTCCTCATGACAGTTTATTATTTTCTGCTAATTTATATGTGGAGCAAACAAGAAAATGAGGGAATATTTTTAAATGTCTATTTACTAAAGTATGAGATTAAGAATCTTTAATATGATAAGTGATATTTTAGTATCACAGATTATGAAAACCTAAAATGATTAGCCATGGTAAAGTATACTTCATTATCACTGTGTCTTATCTCTGCAGTCCTACTTCTGATTCTTTTCAAGATTTCTTTACTTTCTGTTACCATCAGAACATAAGTAAATTACTTTATGATGAGAAGTTACTATTTCTATCATCTTTGATACTGGGAATACACCAAGGTTAATGGAACTACCTTTCAGAATGTATTTTATGAAAACATTTTTAAATCATATACATAAGAAGTTTCATAGCACTTTAACTTTCAAAAAATACAGAAATGTGTAATGTTTTCCTAAAATGAACCATGTAATGCCTGTTCTTGAATCCAGAAAGTGCTACTGAAGATAATAATTTGAGATAATGCTTCTGAAATTTTATTTCACACAGTTTATAGGACACTTTTCTTCAGTCATGCCAGTGTAGAAAGATATACTTTCAGCAATTAAGTTTTGGAAATAAGAAGAGTTTATGTCAGTTTAGCATGATCCTGGGAAAAATTTGTTATCCCTTATCTCCATATTCATAACTACATCTTTATAAAAAGCTAGATTTTTATGTGTAATTTCATTAAATACAACCCAAATCAAGCAACTTGATCTATAATTATAGATCTTGAAACATATAGCACCCGTTAATTTCACATACAAAGATTTATAAATATTTATTTTCTTATTTATTTTAACTACCTCAAGGTGCATTTATAAAAGCATTATGTAGAGGCTTTATGTTGGGCACTGCATTCTCAGGATGTTTTTAGATATTCACTAAAAAAATAGTTCTATGGTCCAATAATTTACTACATACAAATCCTCTTATCTCTGAATTTATCAGAGCCTCCAACAAGACAATTTTACAATCTATTCAACTTCCTCTAATGCCAGTTCTTCTAGTCTATTTTATAGCCATCCAGAATATATTTCAGTTCCTTCTGTGATAAACTCTTTTCTTGATATGCACATTTTTTCATGGTATTCGTTTTTCCCATTACCCTTTTCTAAATACTTCCAACTATTTAACATTTGATCATCTTCTATCCTTCAGTTTATGTTTCTTTTTTTTTTTTTTGTTAATGAGGTCTTCTCTAACACTAAAATCTGCATTGAACCCTCTATTGATGTAGCAGGGTGGCTGTACCTTTTTATAATTGCTCTTAGCAAAAATTGTAATCATTTATATCAGCAAGCTAATTTTGTGCTGTGTATCCCTGCATTATTATTTTGTTAACATACATCAAGAAACACAGACTGAGTGATATCATCAACATAGCAATGTAAGACATCCCCTGGAAAATTCTCCTCTCAGAATCAGTTAATAAAAGGACAAATCCTACTTTCTTGGAACTCTGGAGAATAATAGAGAAAGGAAAAGGACCCAATAAATGATTTTTTGAAGAAAAAGAAAAGTATTCTCCAAGATTGGGTAGGAGATTTCCATCCTGGACTCACCAGTCCAGACTCCTGCCCCTCACTCTGAACCCAAGCAGGTTGGGAGTTGCACAGAGACAGAATTCTGGGTTCCCTTCTGCCATGGATGCAGATTATGGAGGAACTCACAGCAGTGAGTTAGAACCCCTCACCCACCCAAGCACAGGGAACCAATTTCACAGAAATCCAAGGTGCAACACAAGCAGCTGAGGAGAGCCACATGCAAAATGGCCTACAGGTGGTAAATGAAATATAAACCACAGGAGAACTGTCAGCAAGAGTGTGAACACTCAATCCAGACACTCCTTACTAGACAATCTAAATAGAAAATGGGCCTTTCTGGGTTGAGCTATCTTTCTATAGTAACCCATCTGTGTCCCTGAGGTAGAATACTCTAATGAGGAAGAAACCAGAGTCAGAAAAGTCTCATGGAAAAAAGTGGGAGAGGGAGGAACTGAACTGCTGTAAGACAGGACAGGTTCTACAACTGAAAAGTGTAAGGAAAAGGAGACACTGAGTGGGGGAGAGAATTTTAAAAAATCATAGGAGCTGGGGAGAAAATTCTACACAACAGCAAACAGAACAGGACAAGATTTCCAGAGAAGGAACAGAAGAAAAACAGTTTTCTCCTGGAGGTGAAACAATTGCATAAAAAGTGATATCTTAAATTATAGCACATATTCAGGGCAAGAATCAGATGAAGAACTGAGAAAATCTGAAAAGTTAAACATGGGCTGCTTTAAAAGTCCAGAATAATTTGGACCAAATATCAAAGAGCCTTAACACAAAGCCAGTAAAAAATAAAACCCTAGACAAGAGGTAGAAATTGACCTTCAGTGTTAACAAATCAATATAATCAGATGCCCAAGCATCAGCCAAAGGAAAAAAAAAAAGTAAGTCATAATAAGAAACAGGAAGATATGACTCAGTAGTCAAGGGAACAAATTAAAACTTCAGAGAAGACACAGAATTTGGAACAATTAATCAATGAATTTCAAATAAAGCTCCTAAATAAATTCAAAGAGAACAAGGAAAATAAGGATATAGAGCTAAAGTATATTGAGAAGAAAATATGTGAGCATAAATAAGAATTAAAAAAAACATAACAGAAATTAGGGGGATGAAAGACACAATAATGGAGATTTAAAATACACTAGAGGCACACAAAGCATATTTGAACAGGCAGAAGGAAAAATCAGTGAAGTAGAAGACAGAATAATCAAAATCATACAGTTAGAAGAATAGGAAAAGAAAAGAAAAAATTGAGCAGTATATCAGGAATTTGAGTGACAACATAAAATGTACAAACATAAACATCATTTGTGCCCCAGAAGTATAAAAGAAGGGAATGGGGCATGTGATAACTAGGTTCAGAGGCCAACTTGACCAGGTTTGGGGGTCAAGAAACCTGATTATTACAGGGCAGAAAGAATATTTGAGGATATAATGATCAAAAATTTCCCAACTCTTATAGAAGATGTAAATATGCATGTCAAAGAAGTGCAACATACTACAAACAGAATAAACCTTAATAGACCTACTCTGAGGTGTAGACAGATCAGAATGTCAAATGCAATGATAAAGAGAATTTTGCAAGCAGAAAGAGAAAATCAGTTCATTACATACAAGGGATCCTCAATAAGACTTAGTGCAGATTTCTCACTGGAAACCATGGAGGTGAGAAGACAGTGTTATGATATATTTAAATTACTTAAAGAGGAAAACTGCCAGCCCTGAATTCCTTATCCAGCAAAACTGCCCTTCAAAAATGAGGGAAAATTAAAAATACTCACAGAATATTCACAGAAACTGAGGGACTTTGTATAATAAAGATATGTCCTAAAAGCACTACTAAAGTGAATCCTGCAGATTGTAAGGAAAAGACAGGAGAGAGTGGCTTGAAGTGGTGTGAATAAATGAAGATCTTTAGTAAAGGTAACTAAAAGGGTAAATGCAAAACCCAATAATACTGTATCCTCAAAAAACAACTCTACTCTTTAATTAGTATAAGAGTCTGAACAAAATTGAACAGAAAATAGCATACTTCCTGATAAGGGACACAAAATATAAAGAAGTAATGTGGGGGAAAAAAACAATGTAAAGAAAGGAAACAGGGATATGGCAGTGAACAAGTTAGCTATAGAAGCTAAAGAGGTATCTTTTCAAAAGCGTCAGTTTTACATGTAGGTTGTGCAATACAAATCCCAAGATAACTACAAAGAAGTATTTTCTTAAATAAATAGAAACTAAAATGAGAACGGGATTAGTCAGAGGTATCACAAATGATCAACTATACAGAAAGGAAGGTTGCAATAGAGAAAAAGAGAGAGAAAAGATAATATCATGTATAAAAACCAAAGGACAAATAGGCTGAAGTGTTGCATTTATAGTTTAACACAGTAACCGAATGTTACTGTGTTAAACTCACCAATAAAAAGACACAGATTGGCAGAATGGATAAAAGAGCATAGTACAACTATCAGTGGTTTACAAGAGATTCACCTTAGAACCTAAGACACAAATAGATTGAAAGCCAAAGGATGGAAAAAAGTGTTTCATGCAAATTGTAACAACAACAACAACAAAAAACCCAAAACAAACAAAACAAAACTGTGTAGCTATGTTAACATTGGACAAAATAGACTTTAAGCCAAAATCTGTAACAAAAGGAAAAGGAAGATACTATATATTAGTAAAAGGGCCAATCCACCAAGAAGAAGCAACAAATATGTATTTACCTAACCATGATGCCCCAAAACACTTTAGGCAAACACAGGCAATATTGAGGGGAGAAATATATACCTCTACGATACACCACTCTCTTTAATAGATAGAACATCTGGATGGAGAATCAATAAGGAAACAGAGGACTTGAATGATATGATAAATGAACTAGACCTAACAGAAATAAGGAACATTGCACCCTAAAACAGTAGGATATACATTCTTCTCAAGTGCTGATGGATTGTTTTCCAGGATATACCACATGTTGTGTCACAAATAAAGTCTCAATACATTTATAAATATGAAAATTATACATAGCGTCTTCTCTGACCAGAATGGAATGATGCTGGAATTCAATAGCAGGTAGAGAACTGGAAAATCCAGAAATGTATGGAAGTTAAAAAACACACTCTTAAACAATTGATGGATCAAACAAGAAGCTAAAAGGAAATCAGTAAACATCTTGAGATGAATGAAAATGAGAACACAACATATCAAAACTTATGGGATGCAATGAAGGCAGAGTGGAATGGGAAACTGTAGCCCTTAATACTTATATTAAAAAAGGAGAAAGAGCTAACATCAAAGACTTAACTGCACACTGGGGAGAAACTAGAAAAGAGCAGGTAGCAGAAAGAAAAAATATCAAAAATTAGAGCAAAAAAATGAAATAGAGAAAAAAGTCAATAGAGAACATTAACAAAAACAAAAGTTTCTTCTTTCAAAAGATCAAGAAAATTGACAAACCCTTGGCTAGACTGAGAAAGAAAAAAAGAAGATGCAAGTGACTAAAATCAGAAATGAGAAGGGGGACATTACTACTGACACCACGGGGAAAAAAAGGATACTATGAACAACTGTCTGCCAACAAATTAGGCAAACTAGATGAAATTGACAATTTCCTCAAACACAGGAACAACCTACACTGTCTCTAGAAGGAATAGAAGATCTCAATAATCTAATTTCAAGTAAAGGAATTGAATCAGTCATCAAAAACCTTCCAAAAAAAGAAAGAACCAGGACTAGAGGAGTTCACAGGTGAAGTCTACCAATCATTCCAGGAAGAATGAATACCAATGCTGCTCAAAATCATCCAAAACTTGAATAGGAGGGAACACTACCCAACTTATTCTATGAAGCCAACATCACCTTGATATCAAATCCAGATACAGATACTACAAGAAAAGAAAATTACAGACCAATTTCTCTTATGAATATAGATAAAAATCTTCAACAAAATACTTGCAAATTGAATTCAAAAGCACATTTAAGAAATTATACACCATAATCAAGTGGGTTTTATCCCAGGTTTGCAAGGGTGGTTCAACATAGGCATCAATTAATGTAACATACCATTTTAACAAAACAAAGGAAAAAAAAAAACAGAAGTTCATCTCAGTTGATTAAGAAAAAACATTTGACAAAATCCAGAATCCTTTATTGATAAAAACTCTTGGAAAAACATGAATAGAAGGGAACTTCAACATGATAAAGGGTATCTATGAAGAACCCCAGTGAACATCCTACTTAATGGTGAAAGGCTGAAAGCTTCCCCTCTAAGATCTGGAACAGACAAGGAAGCTCACTGTCAACACTCTCATTCAATAGTGTACTGGAAGTTCTAGGCAGAACAATTAGGAAAGGAAAAGAAATAAAAGGCATCCAAATTGGAAAGGAAAAATTAAAATTTTCACTATTTGCAGATGACATGAGCCTATAAATAGAAAGTCCCAAAAAATCTACAACAAAGTTACTAGAGCTTATAAACAAATTTATAAAAGTTACAGGGTACAAGATCAACAAACAAAAATCAGTAGTGTTTTTGTACACTTGTATTTAGCAATCTGAGGAGGAAATGAACCAAAAATGTTATTTACAATAGCTACTATAAAATCAAATATCTAGGAATAAATTTAACAAAGAATGTAAAGGATATACATGGAAAATTACAAAGCTTTGATAAAATAAATCAAAGGTGATCTAAATGAATGGAAGGATATTCAATGCTCATGGATCAGAAGATTAAATACTGTTAAGATGTCTATTCTACAAACAATATTTTACAGATTCAATGAATTCCAAATCAAAATTCCAAAAGCTTACTTTCAGAAATTGAAAAGTCTATGGTCAAATTTGGAAGGGTAAGCAACCCTGAATATCCAAAAGAAGAATGAAGTTTGGTGACTCAAACTTCCTGACTTTATAAAACTTGCTACAAAGAAATGGTCACAACAGCATGGTACTGGCAGAAGGATAGATATATAGATCAATGGAATCCAATTTGTAATGGAATCCAATTTGTGAGTTCAGAAATAGAGCCTCAAATCTATAGCTAATTAATATTTGATAAGGCTTCCAATTCCACTCAGTTGGGAAAGAGTACTTAGTCTGACAATTGATACTGGGAGAACTGGATACCCATATGAAAAAGAAGGAAGGAGGACCCCCTGTCTTACATCATATACAAATATCAACTCAAATTGGATTAAAGATCTAAATATAAGAACCAGGATTATGAAACTCCTAGAAGAAAGTCTAAGGAAGCATCTTCAGCATCTTGTGTTAGGCAAAGGTTTCTCAGACTTTACATCCAAATAACAAATGACAGAAGAAAAAATAAATAAACAGGATGTCATCCAAATTAAAAGGACTTTATCAGAAAGTGAAAAGATGACCCACTCAATGTAAAATACCATTTGGGAATCACATATTCAATAAGGGTTTATTATGCAGAATATGTAAAGAAATCAAACAACTAAACAATAAAAAGACAAACAACCCAATTAAAAATGGTCAAAAGCTTAAATAGATATTCCTCAAAAGAGGATATACAAATGGCTAAAATGCTCATGAAAAGATGCTCAACATTGTTAGCTATTAGATAACTGAAAATCAAACTACAATGAGATACCATTTCACACCCACTAGAATGGCTACTATTAAAAAACAGAAAATTACAAGTGTTGGAGAGGGTATGGAGTAATAGGAATATTCGTTCACTATGGTGTGAATGTAAAATGATGCAGCTGCTATGGAAGACAATTTGGCAGTTCCTCAGAAAGCTAAGTATAAAATTATCACATGACCTGGCAATACCTTTTGTAGGTATTTACCACAAAATAATTGGAAACAGAGACTCAAACAGTTATTTGCACACCAATGTTCATCATGGCATTATTCCCAATTGCCAAAAGGTAGAAACAACCCAAGCATCCATCAACTTATAAATGGTTAAAACATGTGACATATCCATACAATAGAATATTATTCAGTTGTAAAATGGAATGAAGTACCAATACATCAGACTGCATGAATGAACCTTGAAGACATACTGAGAAATAAGCCAGGTGAAAAAGGACACATATTTTATGATCTCACTGAGATGTAATAATTAGAATAAGCAAACTCATGGAGTTAGAATATAGAATACAAGTTAGCATGGGCTGGATTTGGGGTAGGAAATTAGGAGTTAATGCTTAATTAGTATAGAATTTCTATTTAGGTTTGTAAAGTTTTGGAAAGGAATGGTGGTGATGTTAGCACAACACTGTGAGTGCATTTAACAATACTGAATTATGTATATGAATGTGCTTAAAATGGGAAGTTTTAGATCATATGTATTCATATATATTATCAGAATAAAAACTAAAGGCTAAAGCTTGGGACTCAACAACACAGTGAACCTTTGTGTAAACCATGGCTTATAGTTAATAGTACAATTACAAAAATGTTCTTTTATGAATTATAAAAAATATACCACAGTAAATCAAGGTGTGAATAATGGGTGGTATATCGGAAAATACACACCCAATATAAATTATGAACTATAGTTAATGGTATAATTTTAATATTCTTTCATAAATCATATCAAAGTTACCATACAAATGAAAAGAGTTAACAATAGGGGGATATATGGGAACATTGTATTTTTTTTACATGTTTTTCCTTAATCCTAAAATTGCATAACAAAAAAAAAGTTGTAAAAAGGAAAGACAGATTGTAATTATTTGGTTCACTAATTTATGTCTAATATCTAAGAGGGTACCTATAATATCCATGGAATGGATGCATGAATAAATCTCCATGAATATAGTATATGCCCCAAAACTATTTGACCATATGGGAAATATATTATTCAGGAGAACCATCTGTTATCCCAAGAAAAGGGCTTAGACTGAGAAAATATTAATACACATTTTAATTCTGAAAACTAGTGCCCTATAGAAATTAGAGCACATATTACTAAATAGGAATTAATTGTCCATTCTGTAAAGTGTATGCAATGATTGAGAAGCAAAAGAAAAAGAAAGAAAGAAAAAAAAAGCTATTCTATTCCAAATTTCACATACACCAAAGGGGAATTAGAGGTTAGTTTTCTATTTTACTTTAAATATTTATTCTAAGTGATGAATAGAACTCATAAAATGTCTTGGCTCTACTTTTTTTTTTTTTTTAGGTAATATGCAAGTAATCCCAGATTTCTATCGGCCTATTTAAATGCCATGCTTCAATTGATTGAGCAACTGTATTGTGGAAAGTAAAGTTCTAGTTCTCGTCACTATTTGTAAAAATAAATTTTAGGGTTTTAAATGGTATACATCAGTTTTACTTCTGATGAAAGAACTGGAAAACTCAGATAAAATAAAGGAATCATTTGTGTGATGACAGGGAAAATTTGGGGAAATGAGAATTGGAGTTGTTGAGAATCTGCATAAAGGCCAGTCTCACAGAGATGAATTTGGATCTGCAGGTGCTTTTACCCTTGTGACAATTTTCAATTCAAGGCACAGGTAGTAGGGTAAGAATTAGCTTTGCATCTGAGAATGGCTCCTTCTCTAGAAGAGGAAAAGTGGCAAAGCATTTGGATACCTGAGGATTCTCAAAACTGCTAGTTTTCCCCAGAAGACATTTATGACTGTGCAGGATGATAGGCCAATACTACAGTAGAAAATCTCTGTCAAGCAAAGCAGAACTTTTTGCAACCTTGAGAGTGAAAGGTTAGAGTTTAGAAGTGCCAGGAGGAATTTCACAGAATATGCCACTTTTCAGTTGAAAATATTAGGACAGAGATGACCCAACAGTTCTCTGAACTTCATCTGAACTCCAATCCAGACTCAAAAATCAGAATCTCTAATTGATTAATATGATAAGTCATTATTTTATTGTCTCAGGAAGGATAGATATTGTAAAGGAAAAGAACGTCTTATAAATACATTTTATAAAAATTCACAATCAATAGTATTCTATCCAAAATGACTAAACATGACAAATGTATCATCTCAAGTCTAAGAAGCAAGAGAAAACTGTGGAAACAGGAAGACACAGCCACATAAATTAAAACTATTGGGGCAAAATTACCATATGTTTAAAATAGGTAGGATTAAATCTTGACAAAATAAGAGGGGAGAATGGACATTGAAAGAAGAAAAGCAAATAAGGTATATTGTATATTTGTCCCTAGAATTTTTCTTAGAATTGCCTTATAAACCATGGTCCAGGAAAGGGAACCAAAGTAGAACACAATCGTTTCTCTGAGTTACGGAAAGCTAGAAAAATAAGTGCAATTTATGCCCAAAGTAAGTAGAAGAAACTAAATAATTTAGATAGTAACTCCAAAATTGACAATATAAATCTGTAATCAATATATTGTGGAAAAATCAATGGGATGGAATATATAGTCCAAAAATAGATATGGTCTCTGTTTTATACTAAAGTTGCAAATATTGAATCAGGAAACAATAGGGATTTTTGATAAACTGTATGTTTAGTTTGCAATGAGATTAATGCTGATCTAATAAAATAAGTTTGGAAGCACTTACTACTCTATGTCTAGAAGCGATTGTTTATAATTGGTATTATTTCTTCCTTATCTTGAACAAGATTACAGACCTCAATGTAAGATTTAAAACTTTAAAAACTTGAAGAGAAACTACTTATAATAATTGGCAGTTGAAATTTTCTTACATAGAACACATAAATCATGACCTATGAAAGAAAAAAAAAACTGATAAATTAGAGTATATCAAAATTAAAAAAAAGTCCACTCTTTAAAGTGTTTGTTGAGAAACTTGAAAGGTAATTGAGAGAATGTGAGAAATGATTTGTAGTACATATATCTTATAAGGATATATATCCAAAATATGTAAAACACACCTCTCCAGATTAAGAAGACCACTCAGTATATATTATATATATTAACAAAATATTTGAAAAGAAAACTCAAAGCAGAAATATATGTATATATATAGCCAGGGTAAGATAAAGCCACACGGTGGCATCAAGGAAAACTGCTTAATGGAGAAAAGGGCTGAATTCCAGTGAGAACATTGTGGCATGTTCACTCACCAGCCTACTTTCTCTTACTCCCCAGCAGAGTGGCAGCATTTTGGAGGATGGTTGACCCCTACACTCTTGGTGCTACTTTCTTTAAAATACTGATAATGCTTTTGATCTGTCTGGTGTTTCCCTGTGGGGCTGGCACAGAGGCCGACTTTCCCTGTCTCCAGTGGAATGATTTTCTACAGTTTGGCAGCATTTGTTGAAATATTTAGAGACATACACTGCCATCTCAGTCACAGTGGAGCTTTGTCTGAGGTGTTTGTGTTTTGTGAAATTATGTTCACCATGGTTACATTAAAGCTTAGCTGTGAGTTTTAGGCTAGCTTCTAAAAATTGCCAAGGTTTTGCTGATAGTAAAGAGCCAGCTCCCAGAAGTCAGGGACTGCTTTTCTCTTTCTCACTATAGACACTGAAGTCATACTAGAAAGACATGCCCACAAAACAGATCAAAACTCTGCTTAAAATAGTTAAAATTCATTGAGAAAATAATACAGAACATGAAATATAGAATTATAAAATCTCAGTCACAAAGTTATAGGATTTAAGAAAGAACTTGAATGGAAAAAATTAACTTCAGAAATGAAGATAGAAAGGAACATTTAAGACAAATAGATGGTAAAACAGAAGGTCATTTTAAAATTCAAGATGAAATGAAAATACTGGAAAAATAATTCAAGACAAAGGGACATATATTGAAGATAGCTAAGGAAGATCCAACATATGTTTAATAGGAATCCCTGAGGAATAAAACAGAATGAATACTAAAATCTACCATTACAAAAACACTCCTCAATTAAAAAAGAAAAAAAAATTTGAAAGACATTTAAGAAGTACACTTCATATTTGAGTAAAATACACAATATACATAATAATAAAATTTCTGAAATTTAAAGACTGGAGAAACATTTCTTTGAACATCTAGGCCAAAAGATCAGGTGAATCATAGGAGAGAGAAAATTGGAATCACAAGAGATTTTGAAGAACTTTGCTCTATGCTAGAAGAAATGTAAATCAAGAATTTACTTGAAAGTCAAAGTAACTTTGAAGTAGGGTAGAAACAAACAGTTATCATTTTCAATGACTTGGTGAGTTAAGTTTTACATGAATCTTCCTTGAGAAATCAGCTAGAAATGAGCTTAACATGAGAAAAATTATTAAAGAAGGGTCAATATAAGAACTGATGGTAAACATAGGATATATTTAATTACATAAGTTTATAATTATAAACACACACATACGTTGAGAATCTCTGGAGCATGATAGGGAACCAAACATTATCTTGAAGATTGGTAAAATAAAGGGAAGAATAAAGCATTAATCTTGCCTTTCTTTTTTTTAATGCAACTTTATTGAGATATATTCACATACCATACTATCACCTAAAGTGTACAATTGTTCACAGTAACATCACATAGTTATGTATTCAACACCACATTCAATTTTTTAAACATTTTCATTACTCCAATAAATAAAAATGAATATAAGAATAAAAATACAAGAAAGAAGACCCAAAGTATCTCCTATTCCTTTCCCCCTTCTTATTCATTTACTTTTTTCCCCTTTTTTCTACTCATCTGTCCATACACTGGATAAAGGGAGTATGAGTCACAATGTTTCACAATCACACAGTTAAACCATATAAGCTATGTAATTATACAATCATCTTCAAGAATCTAGGATACTGGATTGCAGTTCAACAGTTTCAGCTATTTCCTTCTAGCTATTCTAAGACACTAATAACTAAAAAGGGATAACTATAAAATGCATAAGAATAACCTCCAGAATGAACTCTCAACTCCATTTGAAGTCTCTCAGCTACTGAAACTTTATTTTATTTCATTTTTTTTCTCCCCCTTTTGGTGAAGAAGGCTTTCTCTATCCCATGATGCCAGGTTCAGTCTTATCCCTTCTCATGTTGCCAGGGAGACTTACACTTCTGGGAGTCATGTCCCATGTAGGGGGGAGGACAGTGAGTTTATATGCAGTGCTGACTTAGAGAGAGAGGCCACATATGAGCAATGAAAGAGGTTCTCTGGGGGTGACTCAGGCACAATTATAACATGGCTTAGCCCTTCCTTTGCAGTAACAAGCTTCATAAGGGCAAACCCCAAGATTGAGGGCATGGCCTACTACAATGGTAGTTCCCAGTGCTTGCAAAAATATCAGGAATTCCCCAGATTGTGAAGTTTAGTATTTCCAAATTTTCCCCAGTCCCTCACTCTGGGAAGTATCAAAGCTTCATGCTAACTTGTACAAATCAACAAGATCTCACCCACTATTCAAGTTTCCATGTAATTTTCGTGTTTGAATAAAGTGACCACACAAAGTATATAGCATGGTACAAAAAATATAGATTTCTCCACCAAGTAACAACCTCTTCCTTTTGTCTCACGTAGAAGTTGAAGTTTTAAAACATAGTCAATATCTTCCTTTTCCCTTTAGGCTGGTTTACCTTAGTCCTGACAAAGTCCATTTTGTTCATACCTCTAATTGAAGTCTGATCTCTTTTTCAGCTCCTTTAACATTTGCTCTATGGAGTATTGCTGACATTCATCGCTGCTGAACTCTGGCTCTGAGTCTCAGGTGTCACATAGATATCTGAAGTTCCTGGGACTGAGCAGGTTATACAAAAACAGCTCATCATCTCAGAATTTAGAAATAACCATTTACGACTCATGAATAGATGTGACTGCTGTAACAGCTTGTAAACTAGGAACCTTTAACATAAGACTTCCCCTGATAACTTATGCTCTCAGATTTAATTCTCAGCTTGCACACTAGAGTTAGTTAGTCCATATTAATGAGGACTTATATTGTTTATCTTTTTGATTCTAGCTTATTTCACTCAACATACTTTCTTCAAGGTTTATTCCTAGTTGCCTACATCACAAGTTCATTTCTTCTTGCCACTGCTCAATATTCCATTGAATGTATACCCCACAATTCACCATTCCATTCATCAGTCAATGTACCCTTAGGTCAGCTCCATCCATTGTGAATCATGAATACTGCTACCATAAACATCAGTGTGAAATTGCCCATTTATGTCCCTGTTTTCAGTGTTTCCAAGTATATACACAGTAATGGGGTTACAGGACAATATGGCAACCCCATAATTAGCTTCCTGAGGAACCACCACCCTGTCATCCAGATGGGTTGCTCCATTCTACTTCCCTACCAACTGTGAATAGGTACATCCCTCTCTCCACATTTTTCTCCAGCACTTGTATCCTCTGTTTATTTTTAAACAGTTTTACTCACACACTGTACAATCCATTCTAAGTAAACAATCAATAATTCCTGATATGGTAGCATAGTTATGCATTCACATCCACAACTTATATGTGGACATTCTATTTCTTCCCCAAAGAAAGAGGAAATGGAGAAAAAAATGAAGAATACAGTTATAAAAGATAGAAAAACTAAAAATACAGTAAAATACAACGAAAAGGTCAGATACCACCACCACCACCAAGAATCCCATATCATTCCCTTATAGTGCCCTCTTATAGACATTTAGCTTTGTTATATTGTCCTTGTTAAAATTAATGGGAGAATCTTACAATATTATCATCAACTGTAGACTCTAGTTTTCATTGATTGTATTTTTCTCCTGGACCATGAAATTTTCAACATCTTGCAATATTGACATTCATTTTTTTCTCCCTCTTTTAAAAACATAATTAAATTTGTATATTTAATCACAATCATTGGCCACTCTAGGTTTCACTAAGCCATACAACCCCAGTGTTTATCTTATATCTTTCCTTCTGGTGTCATACATGCACCTAGGCTTGCTCTTTCAGCCAAACTTACATTCACCTTTGTTCAGAATGCTTACAATATTGTGTTACCATCACACAGTATTATGCTATCAATTTCTGTATCTATATCATCAATTCTGTTTATCCTTATGTACTCCTTCAGCATCAAATGCCCAATTTCTAACCTATTTCTATCTCCTGATAACCTGTGTTCTCAACTTCAACTCTCAAATTTCAATCATCAATGTTAGTGCTTATTAGTGAGTCCATAGAGTACCTGTCCTTTTGTTTCTGGCTAATTTCACTCAACATAATGCCTACTCTCTACCATTTTGGCTTTTGGAATTTATGTTATATTTTATTTTATTTCATTTTATTTTTATTTTACTTTATTTTATTTCATTTTATTTTATTTTCTCTCTCTCTCTCTCTTTACTCTTACTGATAGTCTTCATTTCTACACTCTTCTCCAAACCTCTCTCTCCTGTCTTTCCTATATGCTTTCAGTGTTCCCTTTACTATTTCTTGCAGAGCAGGTCTCTTATTCACAAACTCTCTCAGTTTGTCTGAAAATATTTTAAACTCTCCTTCATTTTTGAAGGACAGTTTTGTCAGATACAGAATTCTTGGTTGGTAGTTTTTCCTCTTTCAGTATCTTAAATATACCATGCTGCTGCCTTCTTGCCTCCATGGTTTCTACTGGGAAATCTGCATATAGTCTTATTGAGTTTCCTTTGTATGTGATGGATCCCTTTTCTCTTGCTTCTTTCACAATTTTCTCTTTGTCTTTGACATTCGATATTCTGATTATTAAATGTCTTGGAGTAGGTCTATTCAGATCTATTCTGTTTGCAGTATGCTGCACTTCTTGGATCTGCAATTTTATGTCTCTCATAAGAGATGGGAAATTTTCTGTGATTATTTCTTCCATTATTGTTTCTGCCCCTATTCCCCTCTCTTCTCCTTCTGGGACACCCATGACACATATACTCATGCATTTCATGTTGTCATTTCCCTGAGAACCTGCTCATATTTTTCTATTCTTTTCCCTCTCTCTTTTTTGTGTAGGACTTCCAATGTTCTGTCCTCTAGCTCCTGAATCTTTTCTTCTGCCTCTTCAAATATGGTGTTGTATGCCTCCATCATGTTTTTCATCTATTCTATTGTATGTTTCATTCCCTTAATTTCTGCCAGTTGTTTTCTCAAGCTAAGTTCTTCCTTATGCTTTTCCAATGTCTTCTTTATATCCTTCATCTCTTTTGTCATATCTTCTCTCAACTTGATGATTTGATTTTTGAATTGATTTAGATTTGTTTGAAGATCTTTAATTAGATGTTTCAACTCCTGTATCTCATTTGAAGTGTAAGTTTTTCCCTTTGACTGGGCCATATCTTCATTTGTTCCAGTGTGAATCATAATTTTGTTGTCTAGACATCTGGTTTCTTTGATTACCCCAATCAGATTTTCTCAGATGAAATGGGTCCAGATATCAGGAAGAGGGTGTAATCAGTATCAAGTTTCCCTGAGGAAGAGACCCAGCCGTTGTCAAACTTTCCTGTTAGGCTTCTAGACTCTGGGCTTTTCCTATCCTGTCTTGCAGGTGGCACTTGTCAGCCTGCAGCTCCCCACCAGCTATTAGAGGAGTTTTGCCTTTAAGTCTCAGTAGACCCTGTCCCTGCCAGGGGCTGAGAGTGTCAGTAGCCATGATTAACCTATTTCTGTTTTTTTTTTTCCCCACCCTGGCCCTAGGGTCTGGGTTCTCTGAGGTAGGGCAGCCACTTGAACTGGGCCCTGCCACCCCCTTTTTGTAGTGAAGATAAGCCTTTTAGGGATTTATCTCCTACATTTGACTTCTTCCTTTGTATCTCTATCTTAACTCCACCCTTGCCTGGATCAGCATTGACAAATGAAAATGCCTGAGACTTTCTCTAATGAGCTACTTAGAATGAGAGAATAAAAGGAAAAAAGAAAGTCCCCTTTTCAGAGCTATCCCCAGCACCCCGTCCAGTTACCAAACACTAAAGTTGGTGCCCAGTTCTGTGTGCCCCTTTTCTTGGCACACAGTCCTTTTTCAGTATTCTGAGCTCAGCTGACTCCAAAAGCCTTTGTTTTTATTAATTATTGTATTTTTTTTTCCATCAGCCCCATCTCCTCTCTGCTGGGAGAAACTTCTGGGTTCCATTCCTGGTTGCTCTGTGTTTAACTGTAGCTTGTATTCAGTAGTCCAAATTCATTAACTAAAACCACAGATGGAGCTTGGTTGAGATACCTTCCCTTCCTCTTATTAGGCTGCTTCTTGTTCCCACAGGGAAATGTTTGAGCTCAGCTTGCCATGCTTGTGGGGGAGGGGTGCAATCTTCACAGCTCAGGGACATTTACTTACAGTTCTTAGCTGAGATCTCAGCCATTCCACCCATTCCAGACAGGTATATGATGTATGTTCCATCACAGATGTCCCCTAACAGTTGTTCAAGAATATTTTACTAGTCATTCCTGGCTATATGCTAGTTGTTCTAGAGGGCTAACTAAATTTCACACTGCCTTATGCTGCCATCTTGCCCCACCTCCCCTGCCTTTCCTTTTAATTGGGAATCTGAAAAGATAAGGAGGTAAATATCCTCTTATGTTTTTCTATTTTATAAAAAGTATGTGAAGTATTTTGGCATTGCAGATAAGAAATGGAAAAGAAATAATAGATTTAGGAAATTGCCATTATGCAAAATCACCATCTTTGAATTAATGAATGTAGACAGTGAGAATCACATGCTGTTAACACCACAAAAAAAAAGACAACTAGACATTGCTTATTCTTGTAAGAATGAGACAGCTCTTAAATGGTCAGTATAATAACGTCCCCCCCCAAAGATGTTTTAGTGATAATCCCAGATGGAGACTGTCTAATCAGAGGAATCTTTAAAATCTGGCTATAGTCAAAAGGAGATGTGACTAAGTAAGAATGGTCAGATATATACAATATTACTGGCTTTGAAGATGGAGTAAGGGGCCATGAGCCAAAGAATATATACAGCCTCTAAAAGCTGGAAATGGACTCTTTTCAACTAAAATTTTATCAACAGGTACCACTCTCATTTTATAAATGAAATTAAGGTTCAAGTTTGCTATTTAGCTAAGGCCTCCACATTTCTTCTTAGAACCTGGTTAAGGTGGGTTCCTGATGCTAACTATGCTCAAAGTCTACACTCAGATCACAAGGGAAAAGTATTTGTTAGCATTTAATGAACCTCTCTCCACATGGCTTCAAGCCATGAGGACACAGGCTCCTCCCACACCCTTGATCTTCTCCTCAGCTCTTCTGCTGAAGAATTTGGTCTTCACAATGAAAGTCTGCTTTGGGAACTTTCCCTTCCCCAGAACTTTGTAGTAGCCCAGTCACACCACATCAATGATGGGAGCAATTCCAGTCTTGTTTTTAGCAACATTTACCTGTGTCTGCTCACTGACTAAGGTCTGAAATTTATCAAGGTTGACATTTGGACAGATGCTCTGGTTCCTCTTCAAGTGATAATGTCTCATACCAAGCTTCCCAAAGTAGCCTGGGTGATATTTCTCAAAGTTGATCCTGTGGTGATGCATGCCACCAGCATTACCCTGGCCCCTCAGTTGCTTCTGGTGTTTGCCGATATGGCCATGGCTGTGGCTCACATGGCCCCAGAGTTTCTGGATTTTTCTCAATCTGGAAGGCATGTTGGTGGCTGAGACAAAAGAGCTGGAAAAGGATTTTTATCTAGAGCATCCAGAATGGAATGTAGCCCTGCCAACAATTTGAGTTCTATCTCAAGAGATGTATGTTGGACTTCTGACCTCTAGAGGTGTAAAATAACAAATTTATGGTGTTTTAACCCATTAAATTGGTGGTAACTTGATACAGCCCCAATAGTAAATGAATAGAACTTACAGTCTTGCCAGTTGGATTGAAACTACATCTATTTAAGCCTTTGTATCTAGCTGTCCATATGCAGGCTAGAGGAACATGTTTACCTGCTACATATGTAGTTGATCAGCAAAACCCAAGCTATGAAAAACCCTATAGGCCAAATGGTCCATGTTTTATCAACAGATAAACTGTAAGGAAGGAAAGGAGTGGAGGAGAAATCTGAAGATTAAAAATGCTTTAAAATTTTAAAAAAATAACTGACAGGACAAAATTATAGACACTAATGAAGCAAATGGGAGGTGATATTAAGGAATGCAATGGAGTGGTTATTATGAAAGGTAAGATAGTGATTAATTATAGGGGAAGGGATGAGTTCAGGAAATGGAATATGGAGGGACTATAGAAGTAGCTGGCAAAGTTTCATTTCTTTATTTGCTTGTACTTACAAAAGCATTGCCTTATAACCTGTTCACTAATCTTTACATTCATTTTGTGTGGTTTTCTGTAACATTTATTTTACAGTTAAGAAAGGCTGACAAAATATAATTCTGGTTAGTTCATTTTTATAGTACATGTATTTTATGTACTTCTTGACACCTGATATGTTTTGAGGTAAATTTCACACGGCTAATACAAGTCTGTTTAATGGTATGATATTCTTAAACTTTAATCATTCTATAATAATTTTTAATAATTTAATTTGCTTTTTTTATCCTTTAAAGTTTTAGTTACAGAGTTTATTTTCCTGTTTCCAGTGTCTCCTGCATCAATCCCCTTCATTCTTCCTATACATTTCTTTATGTTTTGGAGTCCTATTGAATTCAGAAGTTGATAATTTTTCTTTGCCTTAACTTTGACTTAAGTTTGTCAACTCAGCTCACATTTTCATAATCCTTGAGAAATCATGTTTTGTTTTATGCCTGTATTGATGACTGTTTTTTTCAAAATTACCTGATTTCCAATTCTTACAAATTAGTATGACTAATAAGCAATCATTGACTCTTTGTATCTTTTCACAGATATATTTCTATACAAATTCAACAATGTTAGAAAAGTGAAAAAATAGTAGAGTTTGTGATTTTTCCTGCACAAAGTGTTTTATTAAAATACTAAAGCTCAATCAAATAAAAATACTGAAATAATTTAAAGAATATGATTCTTGATTTGGCTCTATTCTGGTTTGCTAATGCTGCTATTTTGTAAAATACCAGAAAAGGATTAGTTTTTACAATGGGGATTTATTAAGTTACAAATTTACAGTTCTACAGCCATAAAAGTGTTCAATTTAAGGCTTTAACATGAGTATACCTTCACTGAAGAAAGGTCACTGGAGTCCAGAAAACGTTTGTTAGCTGGGAGGGCATGTAGCTGGCATCAGTTGATCCTGGGTTGTGTCCTTCTCTCAGTTCCTGTGCAGTCTTCAAAATGTTGCTCTTGGAGTGTTTTTCCTCTTAGCTTCCCCAGAGCAAACTCTGGGCTAGCATAAGTCTGCTTTCAATGGCTATCTCCAAAATGTCTCTCTCAGTTGCTCTCCAAAATGTCACTCACAGTTGCTCTGAGCTCCTTCTATCTGTGAACTCTTTTATAGGATCCCAGTGATTTAATTAAGACACTCCCTGAATGGGTGGGGTAACACATTCATGGAAATTATTCAATCAAAGGTCTTGCCCATGGTTTATTGAGTCACATCTCCATGGAAACAATCAATAGGTTCCAAACTAATCAACATTAATACTCTGCCCCCACAAGATTTCATCAAAAAACATTACATTTTGGGGGACATAATGCATCCAAACTAGTTATAGGCTCCCACTGTCCTTCATCTTTTCTAGGGAAGAACTGATGGACAGATGCAGAAGTCTCAAATTAAAAAGTAACAATTTGTTAAAAACAGTCCAGGGCCAAGAACATATTTTTGCCCTATTATATCACCTTATGGTTTCCAATGATTAGTAAGTGTATCCCTGTTTGTTTCTATAAAGTAAATAGATGTATTACCAGTGACAGTACCTGGATAACTGAATAAGATGCCCTCCAAGTTAAAAGCCTTGTACTATTCATTGAAATAGAACTAAAATTTGTTTAATTCTTGAAAGTGTATTTATTCTAGTCCATTTAAGTATTGTTAGTTTTTGGCAGGTTAAAGGAAAAAGTTAAATGCCTTAATAACTGAAAAGAAAGGTAAGTACTGAATACCTCAGTTTATAATAAGAATAGCAAGTATATTAATTACCATTGGCCAGGATATAGCAATTTCTAAAACTATTAAGAAAATTATTTTTCATAACAATTAAGTTAATTGTTATGTTTAGCAATGCTCACAGAACAACTTACCCATTTTTGTGAAATGGTATCTCTGCCTATGCTGCAGCTTTTATTTTCTTCTTCAACATTTTTCCTAGGATATTCATTTGAAGCTATTTATGATATCTGAAACTTGTAGAACAAGACTTTCTAGATCACTGATTCACATGTGATGAAAAACATATGCATGAAAATTTTAGATATTAAACCATTTAAAAGTCGTCTATGATATTGTATATTAACTCCCTGAAATCTGAGGTTTGTTTAATGTGTGGCATTTAAAGTCTTTCCACAGATCATTAGTCTCACCAGTTCAGAAGTAATGGATTTGTGCATTTTCTTGCATTTGTAAAACATGGGAGAAAAATGAAAAATGTTATCTAATAATCTTTTAGTAACTGTAGGAAGTCTACCCATTTCCTTCAGGTAAATATGATTAATATTTCCTAGTTGATGTGCAACAACTGGTGTGTCTGGGTAGCTTGCTCCTAGAGTTTTTGAATGAGTATATAATTAATTTGAAACTTTCAGTCAATTGATAAAAACTAGAATCTATTAGATCTTAAACACTGGTTATCCATACAAATTTATATCATCATACTTAGATTTTTATTTAGGTGTGACAGACTTGTGTAGCAAGGTTTACAAAATGAAATAAGAGATTGAATAAGTGAAAAGGATAATTCATATACCAGCAAATTGTGAATTTTACCTCCCCTCTTTTCCATTTGTGTTAATGGTAGTATTACACATTGTGAGTTATATTATATCCTCAAAGACAGTCAACAGGTATGAACAGATTTTGTGTATGTTCCTTCATTCTGCACCCCCAACAGTCTCCCCTTCTTTTCTAGACCACAGAATTTACATTAGCTTCAAGTTTTTGCAATACTGTTTCCACCTAGAATAGAAACTTAGTCAATTTTTTTTCCCTTTTCCACAAAAAATAAGACCTCTGGACTATTTATCTATAATCGTCTCCTCTTGTAAAATATGTTACAAGTCAATATTTTGGTTCTATTTTTGCATCTAAACTTAAACATAATTATTATTCTTTCATCAAATACGTCTTGATTACCTACTATGTTACAGGAATAGTAGTGTTAAAAGCACTTGAAGTATGCTGAAGGGTCTTGTTTGAGTGATATCAGGATCATGGCCTTGAGACCATAAAAGGAAAGAAACATAATCTTTGTGTACTATGAAAAATAGTCATGTCCTTGTAACATTGTGATGGTGTTTATTAAAATTCATCTTAGGGAATCAAAATAAATCAGGCAAATAAGATAATTGAAGTTTTAAAGACAAATGTCAATATCATCAAACTTGACAACAGAGAAGTGAAAATAATGCTAAAATACATTTTTAATTATTTTCTAAGTTTAAAAATTATACTTAAAATTTTTTAAATTAAATTTAAAAATATTTAAAAAGCAAAAACTTAACTCTGTGACTTCAGATATAATAAATTGTATCTATCATAGAAAAACAGATGGTACAGAAGGAAAAGTAAGCCCTAAATTTTTATTTCATTTTAGTGTAAAAGCTTATTAATATTCATATTTCTGCATTTATATATACGAATAAGTATAAAATTAAGATAACATGGTCTATACATACATTTTTCTAACTTGTTATTTTCCTAGCAATATTTTGTTGAAAATATGGACTGTGAGTATGTATTCTGAATATTTTGAGGTACAGATATAGTTAGAAAAGTACTTTTTATATTCTCAGAATTAATTTAATTGTTTTGAGTGAAAATTTCAGACTTCCATGATTGTCTGTGTTCAGTACAGATATGCCTACTGTTCTTAAACTTTCCTCTTAAAAACTTGGAAATCTTAGATTGAATATGTTTTGTATTGCTCATTTTCTCTGTCATCAATTTTACTCCTTTTTTAAATGTATATTATAGTGAAATCATGCATTAGATCTCCATGTCACTGATATAATTTCCTGAAAATTCTTTCAGCATAGTGAGGTTTATTGAATATATTTATAGCATATTTTGAGATTATTTCTATGGTGTCTAAATATCTACTCTTCTATCAACTATTATCAATAATTCAAAAATTGAGAATTACATTCAAATTTTGAAAAATAATATGCTTTCTCATTTGGTTTCCAGAGTTTGGAGCCAATTTCTAACACTATTATGTATTTTTTAGGGAAATTAAATGGATGGGACAGCTTAGTTTCATCTAAATAGCTGATGTGCTTAATTAAAAATTTTTAATAAAATTAATTATATCTCTATGTTTTTCTCTAACCCTTTAAAATTGTATCTCTTCACACCTCCCTAGCTATTTTTTGTCTCAGAGTTGGGAACATTATACACATTCAGTCTTTTTTCAAATGTGTGAATGCAGAAGATTATATATATATATTATATATATATATAATCATTTCCAGTTTTAAAATGATGCAATGATGCATAATATTCAGTACTGTTATGGATTGAACTGCTTCCCCCCCAAAAAGATATGATGTAGTATTAATTCTCAGTAATTATTGGAAATAGGATCTTTACAGATGATATTAGGCAAATTAAAGTGACAGCATAATGGAATAGGGTGGGCTGTTAATCCAATATTACTAGTGTCCTGATAGAAGAAGAAATTTGGATGCACACTGAGGAGATGAGGAGACAGGAGAACACCATGGCTTGCTGGCAGATCACCAGAAGCTAGCAGTGGCATGGAACAGATTCTTCCCTATGGATTTTGAACAATGCATGGCCCTCCCAACATCTTAATTTCAGGCTTTTGGCCTCCAGAATTGTCAGACTAAAGATTTCTGTTGTTTTAAGCCAGTTTGTGGTACATTGTTACAGCAGCCCTAGAATAATAAGACAAGTATTATTAACTAATACAAATTTCTTTATTTATTAGAGATATATTTCATGTATAAAAGCAGCAATATTAAAGATTTAGATCTTTGATGCCTAATAGAATCAAACAAATATAAATAAATGTATGTCTATTTCAGTTAACTCTGTATTAAGATGAAATATAGAAAATACACAATCTGATTTTTGTGGGGCATCATTATGATAGTATTAACAAGAATGATATGATAGATATTGATGTTGGTAGATATAAGAGCTTTGATATTTTGAAGATTTAGTTATATGAGATTAGCTTTATATATGTCAGAGTTATGGAATGTTTTGATTATCTTCTAGAACATTAATATTTGAAAGACTTTTTTGAGACCTTGAACTTATTTTTCTTTAATTTTCCTCAGTACACACTATTTTTCCTGAGCTCATACATGACCATTTCTTTTTGGAATCCAACAATCTGGAAAAATATCATTTTTCTGTTTAACAACAAAGGAGACACAAAAATAAATTTCAGAAATACATTAATAGAATTAAATATTTCTGAGTCTCCATGTATTTTTAACAGAAAATTTAAAGCAGAGTAAGAGGTCATAAAGCACACACATACACACACAAACCACAAATACATACAAAATTGAATGAGCAATTTTTCCTGCATTCTTCTTGAAGGATACTCTAAATTGAGTACACACATATTCTAATCTAAGATGGGTTTTGCCTTAACAGGTTGTGGATGTACTATTTGACCAGACATATTAAAACAAAACTTCTCCAGAATGCCAGATTGATTGATATTTTAGCATCATAACATTCAGGAATGAGTGATGAGAAAACAAATGACTCAAAGCAGTGGCAGGTATCAAGTGATTTACTTGAGTATTTACATACATTGATCAAATGAATATCACATATTAATATGAGAAATACTTAAACTTTTGTTTTTATGAATATGTCAATTTTGTTGATGGCACATATCACATTGGGTAGTTGAAAACATGTAATTAATATGATTTTTAATATCAGATATGTGTCACAGAAAAACAAAATTGTCTTGTACTGTCAAAATATTTCTTCATCATGTTAGTAAAATGAAAAGGACCAAAGTGTAATTCATACCTCATTTTCTATCTTTCAACAGGGAAAGATGTTGATCATTCCTCTACTTCTGATGTACAACAGAAGCCAACTTGGTTGCATTCTCTTCTGTATTTGTTCATTCAATTCATGAGCTAATTCCCTCTGGTTCCATGGAATTGGACATAGATGTGCTTCTCTCTGGAACTTTCTGGTGTTAAAAATTATGAAATCTGGCACCACAGTATGCAATAAAACTTCAAATTGAACAAAAAAATATAGAGCCTTCAACAATGTGAACTACTTTTTGACTATCCTATGGTTTCTTTTCCCTACAAGATGCTAGATTTACTGGCTTACACACTCATAATTCATTTTCTTTCTTTCAACTTCTTTTGTGCTATTTCAGCACTTTTCCCATCTCAACAGTTATTTAAAATCCTATCTCAAGGAAGAGCTAAGATGGCATCATAGAGAGGTGTGGAAGTTAGTTAGTCCCCTGAAATGACTAATAACAACCAGGAAAAACTAGTAAATCATCTGGAGCACCTGCTGGGGACAACCGTGATTGTCCACACATCATACACCAATCTGGAATGGGTGGAAAGGCTGAAATCACAGCATAAAATCTGTAAGTAAATGTGGAACATGCCAGAAGCCACCCCGCACACACACAGACTAAGAAAGCAGCACTCTCCAAGCAAGTGAATAAAGTGAATATAGCCCAGCTGAGCTTCAACTGGGGTTTTAATCAACAACTGTGGACTGCTGAATACAAGCTACAAAGACAAGCAGAAAAGTACCCTGAGGTAGCTCCCAGTGGAGAGGAGGTGAGGCTGATGGAGAGGGAAGAATTAATTTAAAAAAGAAAAGAAAAATACAAAGACTTTTACAGACTGAACTTAGAAAACACCTGTGCCCCAGGAGGGGAGTTCAGAAGACCAGGTGATCTATCTGGCTGGTGGGCAAAATTGGAGGGCCATGGATTGGCTCTGAAAGGGGGCTTTCTTTCCCTTTTTCTCTCTCTCAATCTGAGTGGCTCAGTGGAGCCTCAGCCATTTTCAGTTCAGAATGGTCTGACCCAGATAGGGGTGGAGTTGAAAAAGCCAGAGAAACAAAGGAGCTATTGAAATACACTTATCTTCCCTAAGTGGAAGGAGGTGGGGCCCAGCCCAAGGGCCTGCCTTGCCCTCAGAACTCAGACACCAGAGCCTGGGAGAAACCAGCCAAAACAGAAACTAAAGGGGCCACACCTCTTTACATCAGTTGGAAGCAACAGGCTGACAAGCACCACATGCTGGGCAGGTTAGGAAAAAAACAGCAACTGGAGACCTCACAGGAATGTCTGTCAACCTCTAAGATGCAACCTCAGGAGGACTTGAAACTGAATATAACCCCATTCTGAGATCTGAACCCATTCTGGTCTGGGAAAATCTGATTGGGGTAACTAGGGAAGCCAGATGCCTAGACAAAAGAGGACTACAAACTACATTGGGAAGGGTGGTGATATGGCCCAGTCAAAGGAGCAAACTTCCATCTCAATCAAGATACAGTTGAGATAGTTTCACTTTAATGAAATAGTCAATTAAAGATTTCCAAAGAAATATGCTAAATCAAATAAAATAACAAATCAACAGGTTCAGGGAAGATATGGCAAAAGAGATGAAGGATATAAAGAAAACACTGAGTGAACATAAGGTAGAAATTAAAAGTTTTAAAAAACTGCTGGCAGAATCTATGGAAATAAAGGGCACAACACAAGAGATGAAAAACACAATGGAGACATACAACACTAGACCTTAAGAGGCAAAAGAAAACACTCAGAAACTGGAGAACAAGAAACCTGATAGCCTACACACAAAAGAACAGATGAGAAAAAGAAGGCTAAAATATAAGCAAAGTCTCAGGGAATTGAATGACAATATGAAGCACATAAATATACATGCCATGGGTGTCCCAGAAGGAGAAGAGAAGAGAAAAGGGGCAAAAGCAATGATAGAGGAAATAATCAATGAAAATTTCCCATCTCTTATGAAAGATATAAAATTACAGATCCAAGAAGTGAAGCATACCACAAACAGAACAGATCTGAATAGACCTATGCCAAGACACCTAATCAGATTATCAAACATCAAAGACAAAGAGAGAATCCTGAGAGCAGCAAGAGAAAAGCAATCAATCACATGCAAAGGAAACTTGATAAGATTATATGTGGATTTCTCAGCAGAAACCATGGAGGCAAGAAGGAAGTGGTGTGATATATTTAAGATACTGAAAGAGAAAAACCATCAACCAAGAATTCTATATCCAGCAAAACTGTCCTTCAAATATGAGGGAGAGTTTAAAATATTTTCTGATAAACAGATAATGCAAGAATTTGTGGGCAGGATACCTGCTCTGTGATATGTTGGAGGGAGCATTGCAGACAGGTGGGAAGGGACAGGAGTGAGAGGTTTGGAGCACAATTTTGGGTGATGGTAGCACAACAATGTAAGTACACTGAACAAAGATGACCATGAGTATGGTTGAAAGAGGAAAGTTAGGAGCATGTGGGACACCAGAAGGAAAGAGGAGAGATAATGACTGGGACTTTATAACTCAGTGAAACCTAGAGTGCTCAATAATTGTGATAAAATACACAAATATGTTTTTACATGAGGGAGAACAAATGAATGTCAACCTTGCAGAGTGTTGAAAATGGGGTGGTATTGGGGAAATAATACAATCAATGCAAACTAAAGTCTATAGTTAAGAGAAACATTATATTATGCTTCCTTTAGTGAAACAAAGGCAATATACCAAAGCTAAATGCCTGTAAGAAGGTGATATAATGACAGGATATGGGACTCTTGGCATTGGTGATGTTGCCTGATTCTTTTATTGTACTTTAGTTTAATCCTACCTTTTCTTCTGTTGCTTTTTAGCTGTCATTTTTTCTTTCTTTGTTTCTTTTTCCTTTTCTTCTGTCTCTCTACCTTCTTTGACTCTTCCTCTTCCTTTGTGAAAGAAATAGAGATGTCCTGATATAGATAATGGTGATGGTGGTGAATGCATAAAAGGACAGAATGTATGGTGGGTGAACAAAACCATCTTTAAAAAAACAAATACAGAAACAAAAACTAAAAAAACAGGATGATGAAGAAACCTTGAGGGCACTATATTGAATGAAATAAGTCAGACACAAAAGGACAAAAATTCTATAGTCTCACTGATGTGAATTAATTATAATATGTAAACACATACACATGAAATATAAGTTACCAGGATATAGAATGAGGCTAAAGAATGGGGAGTGGATGCATATTATGAACAGAATGTTTAAATAGATATGCACAGAGGAACCACATTACTTTGAGAATAACAGTGCTGAAAAGTATGTGAATGTGGTGGAAAGGCGAAGCTTAGAGTCATGTATCTCACCAGAAGGAAAGTTGGAAGTTAAAATATAAAACAGTGATTCTTGTGATCGACAATCTCTGTGATTAACTGTACATATATTAGAAATCTCTTTCATGAACTAGAACAAATGTATGACACTATAACCAGAAGTTAATAATAGAGGGGTATATAGGGAAAAAATATAGCTCTTGCAAACTATGTGCTACAGTTAGTCATATTTTGTCATTCTTCAATCAACAGTAACAAATGTACTATACCAATACCATGAGTCAATAATGGAGGGTGGGTTAGGGATATGGGAGGATTTGATTTTTCTTATTTTTTTAAATTTCTTTTCTGTAATAGTGGATGCACAGCTGTATGATGGTACCATGGGCAATTGATTGCACACATTGGGTGATTGTATGGTATGTGAACAATCTCAATAAAATTGAATTTTAAAAAAGAGCACATACTGAATGATATGAATTAAATAAATTTCTAGAAAATGAAAAAAAAAAATCCTATTTCCCAAGCTTCCTGCTGATGGTTATGCTGCTTTTATTCCAGCTTGACATGTTTGATACAGGCATCTTGGTCACATTGCCAAAACATTCAGCCTATTCATATCAACAGGGTAGAGACTGATGTTTTTTCTCTAGAGAAATAGAAAGTATACTACTGAGATGATTTCTCTAATCACTTCATATTGATGTCTACTGGTGTTCTTACAAAGAAATGTATCATTTATAGATATGCAGCTAATATTTCCCCAGGGGAAAACATGATACATTATTTGAGTTGATGGAGCAGGCTTGAAAATGCAAGTTTGGCTAGAAACAAAGTCTCATTATAATGAGATTCTTGAGAATATGCCTCTGGTCCACCTGTCTTCCATGCATGCTGCAACACAAAACCCAAGGGTGGTTAGAGAGCAAATGAAGCACAATATTAAATGTTAGGAGGTGATGGTAAAGGAAAGAAGCAGTAAAGAAAAGAAGAGAAAGTTTCTGTGTGTTTGTTATGATCATATATTAGTTGTATAATACAAGAAAGGTTTATATCTTACTCATTTAGAGGCCAGTGACTCTTCAATGTGCAGTATGCTTCCACCTTTTCAACTTCTCAATCTGAGGACTCTCTCAATTTCATAGCTGGGAAAAAAAATGAATTGCACAGAGAAAATTATATAGTTTCACTTAGAGGTAATATAAGCCACCCCTCTTCAAGGTCCATTGTTGAAACTAGTCAAATGGCTTTTTCTAACTCTAAGGGGTCTGGAAAATGTCCCAGAAGTATGGTAGCTGGATAAAATACATGGCACTCAGTTACATTTGAATTTCTGGTAAAAACATGTATTTATTTTAGTATAAAATGAGATATAATTATACTATAAATTTCCTTTGTTTATCTGAGATTCAAAGTCAACAAGTTGATAAATGGAACAACTGTATCCAAAAGTAGAGTAGAACTGGATATTGATGAGTCCATTAATGTCTACCAGAGTCTTCTTTTTTCCTAAAAATATCATTTTGGTCTTCTTCCCACACATAGAATGCAGTCACTTCCTTCTGATGGGAGGAAACCCAAATCCTATCCAGTCATAGTTCAAAAGTCCTGGATATCTTGGAAAGGTGCAGATGTCTCTCCATCAGGTTCATTGTTCTTTAGACCAATGCCCTAAAAAGATAAGTTATCTAACCTACACATCCTGGATATACATGATAAGACATGTATATCAACTACAAGAAATATTCTCAGTTAAAAATGGGAATAGGAGACTCAGCAATTAAATATTCTGATGTTGCACTAGTCAGATAATATGAGGGTACCCTATTAGGGATGAAAATATTCATTAAGTAGGCTCTAGTTCTGCTCTTCAAAGAACTGCCTTGCTGACTGTTTCCATTTTGTTTTATCCTTCACTATTAATTCCAATTGAAATAGAGGGTGAGGCTGCCCTTTTGGGGACTTCATAGTGTTTGTAACATAGTCATAGGCATTCAATTATTGAGGAAAGGATTATTTTAAAGTTCAAGAGTATATTGTATACATTATTATGTTTATATGCAGTATACACATACATGCATTTATAAACATGTATATATGTATGTATGTGTATACATATATAATTGTTTTGTTGATATTAGTATCATCAAAAATTTAGCAAGCTACTTTTTGATCTCTGCTTCTTGTAAGTTCTTACTTAGACATAGTTCTCAAATTTGTTAATGTTTTTCCTTTGTGACTCATGATTGTCTCTCATAACTTAATAAAGCCCATATAAAAGACATCTGAGACTATCAGTTTGGGTGGCAAAGTAACTCTTTAATTTTATTAGTCATCAAGCCTTTGTTAACAAAACCCAAATATTTAATTCTATTTTTTATAATTTGGCAGCCAAACGCAAGCAGTTTTTCATACTCCAATGTATCCTTGAGGCTCTGGATTTTCCCTGTGATATCGTTGGTATCTTCTTGAAAATCATCAAGATTTTGCTTAAGCTCATTTCTTCTGATAATACTTTGCAAAATAGTGTCAAAAGTAGAAAAAACATACTAACACTTATTTTCCAAATCTATTCCTCCACACCCTCAGGCTCTGCAGGTAAGTGGTTTGCCTTCTAATTGCTTGTAAATGAGAGTTTTATCAAATGTTTTTTCATTGCATGACTGTGGAGCATGGGAACACAGTCTCAGGCACAAAAAAAAAAACAAAAATAAAGCAAATGACTGCTTTATCACTTACACAGCTCAAATAGTCCAAAAGAGCAGGGCACAAGATTCTATCATGGTGGGCCTCCCAGAGAGGCCAACTGCTCAGGTCTGGGTTGGTGATGGCAGCTCTGTGTATCCTGCCTTGCACCAGAGAGGAGAGGCATAACTGTGCTACCCAAGGACAGGGGATTTATACAATCCCACAGAAACATGGCCCTGCCACTAGAGTTCTCAACCTGATAAGCAGCTGGAACTGCTTGTTCCCAGTTTCTGGGTTTAAGAAATGGTCAGGCCTTTTCATTAGACCCAACATCTCCCACTGGCTTCAGAATGCAAACATCCTGAAACATCTGCACACAATAGAAAAGGAGGCAGGGGTATGCAAGGGCTAGAAGACTGGGATGTGGCTACTCATTGTGTCCCTGACTTCCTGAACAGTGACACATATCCCAGCTTTCCAGCTTCCAGTATCAGTTTCCTTGCTGACCATGGCCCTACTATTAAGACAATGGCACTCATTTTAAAATTTGTTTGAATTAGCACGATTTCCAGAACTGAATTCTGTATTAATTAAGGTAATTCTAGTCACTGTAACAGATTAAAACAAAACAAAACAAAACAAACAAACAAACAAAAAAACTCAGTGGCTCAACAATAGAAATTTATGCCTTGCTTAAAGAAATCCCAAAATGGGACAACTGTCTTCTGAGTAGCACTTGACTGTTTTGTGAATTTTTAGGTGAATCTACTCCTCTGCATCAAACCAGTGAAAAGAGAAAGATGATAGAGAATTGATAACACGTTAAGGTTTTAAAAAGATCCAGACCTGGAAGTGTGGTCAAGAGTTACTCTCAAATCCCAAGGGCAAGAACTTAGTTATTTTTAACCAAATTTAATCTCATGGGAAGACAGCAAACAAAGCTTAGATGTGTGCCAGGAAAAAGAGGAAACCATATTGATAAATATCACTGCTGTCATTGTTTGGGTCATTATTATATAAAGAATTATTCTTACACATTTTTATTTACCTTGCTTTCCTGTCTCTGGATTACTTCACAGAAATAGATCCAAGCCTACTGGTAGTAATTCTAATGTATGCTCTTTAGTAACTGCATAATATTTCATGATGTAGATGCATACTTCATCTAGTTTATTCATAACATCCCCAAGAGTTTCCTGTCCTTATGATGGGTATTTCTTTATTTTATGAATTTTAATCCATCTGCTTTTTGTTAATATAAAGTTAATAAAGCAAGGTAAAAATAGCACATATGGTTTAGTCCCATTATTTTTGACAGAAAAATAAATGCACAACATTGTAAAATGTGCTCTTTACTATGAGTACTGGAATAAGGGTTTAATGTTTTTCTCTATATATGCTCATTTTTTAAATATTGTACTTTCATCATGTTTGCTAGATAGGAATATAAGATAAGGGCAATTGTACTAAAAATGCATAGCTAAAATGTAAATGTGAATTCGTATAATAAAAGGCCTTGCCTTCATATCTCCATGTTCTCTATGCAGTTAAATTACATCATAGTCATGATGTATTTGGTAAGCTAAATTTCAAATCTGATAGTTGCTTGTTTAGGGTTGACTTTGAGGAAGTAGAGGAATGAGGTTTGACACTATTGCTAATGGGTATAGAATAATTGATAAGTTTCTCTAAATCAGAGGACAAAACTCTCTCATTGTCCCTAGGTAACCCTAGATATACTGGGATAAAAGTTGATTAATACTCTTTTATGTTTCCTAACTATTTCTCTTACTTTCCAGTGTTGTCCTTATTGATGCATTCAAACTCATGCCTTAATTTTCTTATAGGTTATATGCCCAGATATCTGTCAAACTTTGAGTGTTCAAAAAAATACTGTTGTCTACTTCCTTCAACCTTATAACATATTAAAAAGGAAAATGCTTTGGAAATAAAATTATTATACACCATTTTTAAAGATTATATCATGATCATATATTACTTAAGAAGATAGGATCTAAGATTTAATACTGAAACTACAGAAATTATACAAGATTGAAAATTCCTGTCTCTGAAACATTTATATTTCTTCTTCATGAATTAAAAAATCTACTGATATTTTAAAAATTGTTCAGAGGCAGAAAAATACAAATTTCCTCTCTAATATGGCATTTCAGTAGAAACTTACTATTTAAAATGAAAGAGAAAACATGTAAAACTCCTTTCCTAAGTAGCTAGTAATAACAGAAGTTTTTTGCAAGTAACTAATTACATAGAAAATTAACCTGCCCACCTGAGGAGAATAGAAGACTTTTAGATTTGACTCATTATCATGTTGATTTGATGGAAATTATACTGCAGAGTTTAAATGTGGTTCTTATGGGAGAACAAATTTTACTGAATAATTTACTAATAACTATTATGCTCCTATCAAATGTAGTCCCTCTACAATTTAATTGTTCTTATTTTAATGAGTCTTCTTAGTTGTATACAGGATGGCATTACTGCATATATCTGTGGAAAGGCATGTTATGCATGTGTAAGTCAATCATAATGAAATGAGAAGTGTTTAAAGCAATATTCAGGTGAATAATTATTGGAGCATATGAGTGGTATTTTTACATATAGGTATACTGCAAGGAAACTACAGAACAAGAGTTTAACAACTGATGAAGGTACTTATCATATTAACTTTATAGTTACCTTCAAATTATACAGATGGTATAATTCATAATGTGGAAAAGACTGAAAAATGCTGGTCACATATAACTTTTTGAAGCAGTACTTTCTCCCCCCAAAATGTATCACTAACAACTAAAAATGTTAATGAATATTGACAGTACTTGGAAATTTTACCAAGCTATCATCAAGACCTAAACTAGAAAATGACAATTACCAAAAGGTGCCATGTTTCTCTAAAAGTCAAGTTTATGGTTTAATGCATGCTAAGAGAAATATGTTCCAGCTAATAGTCAGTTTTTAGCTTTATTGGAAATGTTGAAATGATTTAAAAATATTACTGTTTTTATAAAACAGATTATCATATACTGCTAAAATCAGATTATCCCTTTATTACTCATATTGGGGCTATAAGAAGATTGATTCTGAGATAAGATTATGAAAAGCAAATACTTTATGTTCTTGACATAATCATCTGTGGAATTGTAAAGACTTATTGTGTATTGCTACTCATATCTGAGTCTATTCTAGAGTTTTTTTCATCTTACACCAGTATAACATTATGTAAATTACGGTAGATTTCTAACATCTGAAAAAGCTAGCTTCCACTCATTCATTTTTCAGAATCACTTGTTAAATCCTGAATGCATATTTTTTCTATCCAGCTTGAGTGTTTGCAAAAATACCTTTGTTTCTTTATTGGAATCAGGGTCATATAAACATTTACATAGGGAAAATACACTGGGAATTAAATTTTTATTTGAGTATTTGTGTTTTTTTTTTCTAGAAACCTTTGTTAAGAACTTAAATAGATCTTTAAAGAGTTTTTATGTAAAGTTTTCACACTTTAAGTTAATTTCTATGAATTTTATCATTTTTGTTGCTCTTTTAAGGATAATTGTCACTTCCATATTTTTTAAGTAGGAAAACTATTGATTTACATCTATACATTCTGTCCTCAGCTATCTAATTAAATCTGTTTTTTCCATAATATTTCCAATGTTCCCTTAGATTTTATACAATCCTGTCACCTGTGAATACTATTTGCAGTTAACAATATATTTACAAGCTACCTCTTAAAATTTATGCACTCTATTAGTTTCCTTTGCCATTATAATAAATTTTCACAAATTTAATATCTTAAATAAATAACACAAATTTATTATCTTATAGTTCTGGAGATCAGAGGAATAAAATAATCTTGCTGGGCTAAAATCTACATGTTGAGAGGGTTGCAGTCCTTTCTGTAGGCTTTAGGAAAGAATTCTTCTAATGCATTTTCCAGCTTGTAGAGGCTGCCTGGATACATTGTAGCATGGCACCCATCAGTCTTTAAAGTCAGTAATGGCTAGTTGAGTGTTGCTTCTGCTACATCACTCAGCCACTAACTCTTCTAATTATCTCTTTCACATTTAATTGATTTTCAACCTTAATTCCCCTTGCCATGTGACATAAAATATTCACAGGTTCCAGGGACTTGGACATGGACATCTTTGATGGGGGAATTATTCTGCCTACTACAGTTACTTAGCACTTTCTCTTGTCACTTTTGATGGGTAAATTCAATCAATGTTAAAAATCTGGTGTGGCCTGAAACTCAGACAGAGCTCAGTAGCTATGAATCTCAGAATTACCGCATACAGCAAAGAAGCTAGAAAAGAGATCAGACTTCAATTAGAGATATGAACAAAATGGACATGGCTAGAACTGAGGTAAACAAGACTAAATGGTACAGGATGATATTGATGGTGTTTTAAAATTTCAACTTCTGTGTAAGACCAAAGGAAAAGACGTTTATTTGGTGCAAAATCTATATTTTTTTGTAGCACACTATATAATATAATTTGTATGGTCAGTTTATTCAAACATCATAATTACATGGAACCTTGAATAGGGAGTGAGATCTGCTTGGTTTGTACAGGTCAATGTGAAGCCCCAATATGTCCCAAGTAATTTGGGAAGAGAATAATAATATATTTGCAAAGCCCCCTTAAGGGACTGAGGAAAAATGTGGAAATATTAAACTTTCCTTCCTGGTGAATTACACATATTCTCACAAGCATTGGGGACTACCAATTTAAAAGCTAAGCCCTTTATCTTGGGGCTTGCCCTTATGAAGCTTGTTACTGCAAAGGAGAGTCTATGCCTAGTTATAATTGCACCTAATAGTCACCCCCAGAGAACCTCTTTTGTTTCTCAGATGTGGCCTCTCTCTCTAAGCCAATTCTGCAGGTAAACTCACTGCCCGCCCACCCCCAATGGGCATGACTCCCAGGGGTGTAAATCTCCCTGGCAACGTGGGACATGATTCCTGTGGATGAGCCTAGTCCCAGTGTCATGGGATTGAGAAAGTTTTTTTAACCAAAAGGGGGAAGAGAAATGAAACAAAACAAAGTTTCAGTGGCTGAGAGATATCAAATGGAGTTGAGAGTTCATTCTATAGGTTATTCTTATGCATTATATAGATATTCCTTTTTAGTTTTTAGTGTATTGGAATAGCTAGAAGGAAATACCTGAAACTGTTTGACTGCAACCCAGTAGCCTTTATTCTTAAAGATGATTGTAGAACTACATAGCTTAGATGGTGTACTGTGTGATTGTGAAAATCTTGTGGCTCGTGCTCCCTTTATCCAGTGTATGGACAGATAATGTAAAAATAGGGACAAGATTTAAACGAATAATAGGGAGGATGGGGGAATGGTATGTTTTGGGTTGTTTTTTTTTTACTTTTTTTCTTATGTTCTTATTTTTTTTTAATGAAAATGCTCAAAAATTGATTGTAGTGATGAATGCACAATTATATGATGGTACTATGAGCAACTGATTGTACACTTTGGATGATTGTATTGTATGTGAATATATCTCAATAAAAATGAAAAAAGGTGTGAAATTTATTTCCTATTTTATCTCATATATTTGTATATAAAATACAAGGACATACACTATTATTCTAATTTTGTTGAGTGTTCTGCATCAATAAAATGAGGATATTTAATTTTAGCAAATAAACTTTCAAAAACTATGTAGATAATCGTTAGATTTTTAAAAATATCTTGAAGTTCAAAGTATATTGCTAGGTTTCCTTATATAGAAGTATAATTTTTTTTCAGGTAAGAAACCCATTTGGTCTTAGTGTATTACTATTTTCAAAATCTGATATATGTTGGTTAATTTTATTTGAGATTTTTGCATTGATATTTATGGGTAAGATTGATCTCATTTCTGTTTGACAGATGTCTTTGCTGATATTGACATCAAGTTTTACTTACTTTTATATAATATAACATATAAGCAAAACTTCTACTTCTATTCTTCATAATAGTAACTAGCTCTGAATTGATCTATTTTTTAAATATATGGTAGAAATCACCTGTAGAGTCATCTTGGCCTGTTTTTTTGTTGTTGTTTGTTTGTTTTTAAGTTTAACTTTTGACAACCTTTTCTTTTTCTTTCATGGGAATTAGTCTGTTTGGACTATTTAATCTGTTCTATGTTATTTGTATAATTTACATTGAATGACTAAATAAACTGATTTATTCAAGATTTTCAATTTTTTTAGCAAACAATGCATGAAATAATTCAAATAAATGTAGTTTAGTTCCAATCAACTGCAGTCTCACCTGAGTAACCACATTTCTATACATGATGCCAAAGTACTTAAATTCTGAACATCTTCCAATAACTGAGATCCTTGTTTCCCATGATCGTATGTCAGGTCAACAGTCTATTCTGCCTAGTGAGACCAAGCCTAGTGAGCACAGCTCTCTCTTATCATATTAAGCAATAAATTCAGTGTTGTCTTTTTATTTCAGATAATTAAATGTGGTTTCAACATTCTTTGACATATGTGAACATTTGAGAAGTATTAAAGAATGCTAAAAATTAAATGTAATAAAATGTCAAAGGAAGATGAGACTGCCATTGGTTACCTGAAATAAAAAAGACAAAGCTGAAATTATTGTTTGCCCTATTAAGTGGAGTTATGCTGCTAAGGCACATTGTCTTTGAGAAGGCTAGCATGTTTATCTTATATTGGCTTTTCAGACAACATGGAATTCCGGCATTGAATCGGTTGTTCTGGATAGACTGTTGTTTATTGGTTGCTACATGGGAGCCAGAGGCTTAAATTGATTTTTTCATGAAAGCATGTTAGCCGAGCCAAGTTGTCACTGATTGCTTGGACAGCTTCAAAACTGGTTCTGGTGACTTCTTGTTAATAAAGAAGTCTCTGTTTTTCAATGCTATAGGAGACGCCATCAAGGATTATAAAGATCTTCATGACTCTTGTTGACTTTCTTTGTAGGTAAGGTTTCCCCTGAAGTTTCCTGATCTTCAGGTTGTGTGAATCAGCATGATTTAATCTTCTTTTTCCTTTGAATCATTTATTGAATTATTTAATAGGATAGTGGTGTGGCAGTGGCATTTATGATTCTGAAAAACAGATCTAGAAGTACTGTGATAAAAACAATTATAGCTAGAAATATTATGTAAACAGACTGGAAGACATCCCAGAATCACTACTCAAGATTTTCCAGGCTGGATCTAAAAAACAAGTTGCAAAAATCCCTGTGTATATCTTACATTGTCATATTACGTTTTAATACAAAACCATAAATAATATGTTCATGAAAAGGGAGACCAGGAAAGAGTGTGAGAAAACAACACTTGAGAAATACTTGACAACATTAAAATCATAGAATAAGAGTTCAAGTTTTGAGAAGGAGGGAGAAGTTGAAAGTCTCAAATTTTAGGGGAACACTATGAAAGTATTGGTGGCATCAACTCAGATATAATTACTACACAAATGTGTAATGTGTAATGTGCCAAATAGCAAGACTATTGAGTCTTTGACCTAGGATTGTATAATCTTTTAGACTAGAAATAATTCATAATCCTCTGCAGGAATGAGTCTACCAATGAAACAACAGCATATATTGAAAACCACTACTTTCAAATCAAAACTAAAAAACAGTCTGAATTATATGAATGTATTCCATCATTTAATAACATTCATGCCTGTATTTATTATTAATTCACTTATTGGTATATTTATAGAAGTACTACTTTGAGAATAATTTCTTTATCACCCACATTCTCATATCTTCTTTTTTTTTTCTGGTGGGTATTTTTTGAATGACTGTTTTGTATCTATTTTCAACTAAGAAAAGTTTTCTTTGATCTCACACAAGTGAGGTTTTCCTAACTGACCATGTGAACCAATGACTCCACATCTTGTTCTTTATATACCAAAGGTGATTCATTTTTTGGAAATTAACAAAAATTTACTCTTCAGTTTCAGTTCCAGGATACTATTTATCTCCATCCCTTTCACCAATTGCCATCAAATTTCATAGTGCAAAACTCCTCTATTGCTTGCTATCTCCCTCCTCTGGCTACACTCCGTACCACTGTGTTAGAGGTATCAAATGTGAGTGGGGTGGGGGCCTCTAAATATTTTTGACTGAGCCTATATTCTTTGCTTCACAGTTCATTTGTTTTAGTTATTTTTTCCACAATGATCTGATCCTTAGTTTACAATTTTTTGCAAGTTTACATTTACCTCTGGGCGATGTTTCAGCAGAAAGTTGAGGGATGGAGACTTTTTGGACCACCGATTTTCTATTATAAAAGGGAGACACTGATCTGCTGCTTAAAGTACGCATAATTAGAAATCAGTAATATGCTGATTCACCTGCTTCCTATCTGATTATTTGGTTCAGTTTCTCCTATATCGGTTTTCTTAATTTATTTCTTAAAATATCCATGTTTTCCAAGCTTAGATCCTTTATATTATTCTCATACTATACTCTCCCTCAGATTTATTTTCTACCAGTGATTTGCAGTATTACATATTTGCTCTTGACTTTTAAATATTTAATCCATGACCATACTAAACTCTTTTATAAGCTGCAGGTGTGTATAAACTACCTGCTAGACATTCCAATATTTAAATATAATATATGTATATAAAATATTTGCTTATTAATTGTACCATTTAAATGCAATGAAACATTCGGGTCATATGGAAAAATATATGTGCATGAACATTTTTCAAATAAAACAGGACTTATATTCAGAACTTAATGGCTTATGTGAGTCATTAATAACATACATAAATCACATAAAATCACATAATTACAGCAGAATATTTAAAAATCATCTTTAAGAGTCAATTATTAGGTAATAGAGTGTCTTCTGTTTATTAGATAACATATACACTTATTATATCTGTCAAAGCACCACTGAATTTCCAAGTAATCTTGGTCAATCTCAAATTTATTTTCTGCAAATGAGGTTTCTGAGAATTCTGATGTGTTCTTATTTTAATGGAACTTAAAATTCATAGAATTAAGAATTCATTTAATACCTTTTTTCTGCACTATGATTTCATAACCATAATAACACTTTTTATATGGAAGAGAAATAAATTCAATTTTAAGAAGAGAAATTGCCACCTTAGAAGTTACCTGCTGAAAGCATTTGTCTCCTACCTATGCAAAAATATATCTAAATCAATAAAAAAGGTTATTTGAGTAAATTTGAATGCAAAAATGTGGAGTGCTGCTTCTGAAACAAGTAGAATGAAAGAGCAGAGAGTTTAAAGTATGTGCCTAGAAAATTAATCATTCCATCAGAAAAAAAATGACTGAAAAAAATGAAAATAGGAATCAGTAGAAAATGAAAATGGATAAACAAAAAAAATCACTCTTTAAGACAACAAATATAGCCAGAATTTCAATTCTTATAAATTTTTGGTAAAATAGATATAGATATAGATATATACAGTTATAGATATAGATATAGATATTTATTTGTTATTTGACAAAATATGAGCATCTATTATGTAAAGTACCCTACATAAAAACTCTAGAATGCCATGTCCTGTCACAGGACATGTTTAATGTAAGGTAAATTATGAGATGAGATTTTTGTAATAAGGTTCAAGCACTGTACACTTTGCTCAATTACTCACTGCAATGTCAAATTTGAGGAATGATTCTCCTATATAATTTTTAATAAAAATATCTCCTGCCTCAATATAAGATTATTTACTATTCCTTAATATTTAGGATAAAATGTTATAAAAATGTTTTTCAGTACAGTTAAACAGAGAAAAAATAAGTAAAAACAAACCAAAACAACAAAAACCTAAGCCACAAGTCAGAATTTTAATTCAAAATAGAAACTTTTATTATTATATGCTCATTTTAGCCTGGAACTTGTGAAAACTGTGAACTGCATTCTGAAAAGTTGACTTTTCAATATTGTGAGAAAATAACTACATGCTTGCTATATGAAAGACAAAGTTATTCTTTAACACTTGGGAACTGTGGAAAGTTATGGGACATATATGGCTAGATTAAGGCAGACAAGTCAGTAGGAAATTCAGGAATGTTTCCCTATTGAGGAAGTTAATGATCACAGTTTTAGGAAAATAGATATTAAGGAAATCTTCTCTTGGCAATATCTGGATGATTTGGATTCAGTGTTTTTTGCTGAGGGCATTTATTCACACCAAGAAAATATGAATACATTAAAGGAATTCTGCATGAAAGTTGAAAAGTTTAAAATTTTCTATGTGAGGAAACTACACATTACTTTCCAAATGCAAAATTTCTTGCCACCAATATCATTATTTTTCTAATGAATTTCATAACAACAGAAAGAATACATTGTACTTTA
Organism: Choloepus didactylus; assembly: GCF_015220235.1. NCBI lineage: Eukaryota > Metazoa > Chordata > Mammalia > Pilosa > Megalonychidae > Choloepus > Choloepus didactylus. Next base: position 179,789,287 of record NC_051310.1, on the reverse strand, counting down.
ATCAAATTAATCAGTTTGAAAAGCATAAAATTCTCATAGAGATGGAAGGATATTCCACTTCTATAACAGTTGGGTGAAAAGGTGTGTTTAATAATTAAGAATTTTTTTCTGGATGACTAGGATATTGTACTGATCCTGTAACAAAAGAAAAAGAATAGTACTCAAAAAAAAAAAAACTTTATTAATCACAAACATGTAACTGTAACAGTATCTCATTAGGGAAATGCTTTATTCTGAGAATGACAGAAAGCTGAGACTGTCCCTGTTTCCGTTTGCTAAAGCTGCCAGAATGCAAAATACCAGGAATGGATTGGCTTTTTCAATGGGGATTTATTTGTTTGCAAATGTACAGTTCTAAGACCAAGAAAATGTCCAAATTAAGGCATAAAGAGGAAGATACCTTCTCAGAGGAAAGGCTGCTGACATCCAGGGTTCTGTCACATGGGAAGGCACATGGCGACATTTGCAGGTTCTTCTCTCTTGGCCCCTGGTTTTAAAATGGCTGTCTCTGTTTCTGTAGGTCCTTCTTCCTTCTCCAGGGGCATTTTCTTTCTAAGCTCTCTCTCTCTCTCCTTCTTTTTTTTTCTCTCTCTCTGTCTCTGAGCTCTCTTAAATGACTCCAGTAAATGATCAAGACCCACTGTGCCAGTTTGAGTGTATTGTGTCCCCCAAATGCCATTATCTTTGTGGTCTTGTGTGGGGCAGACGTTTTGGTGATGGTTGGATTTGCTTGGAATGTGCCCCACCCAGCTGTGGGCAATGATTCTGATGAGATGTTCCCATGGAGGCGTGGCCCCGCCCATTCAGGGTGGGCCTTTATCAGTGGAGCTATACAAAACATGCTGACTCCGGGGGAGAAAAGAGAGTGCAGCTGGGAGTGATGTTCTGAAGAGGAGCAAGCTTGCTAGAGAGGAGCATCCTGGGAGAAAGCTGTTTTGAGGCCGGAGCTTTGGAGCAGACGCCGGCTGCCTTCCCAGCTAGCAGAGGTTTTCCAGACTCCATTGGCCATCCTCAGGTGAAGATGCCCGGTTGCTGATGTGTTACCTTGGACGCTTTGTGGCCTTAAGACTGTAACTGTGTAGTGAAATAAACCCCCGTTTTATAAAAGCCTATCCATCTCTGGTGTTTTGCATTCTGCAGCATTAGCAAACTAGGACACCCACCTTGAATGGGCTGGGTCACATCTCCATGGAAACAACCTAATCAAAAGGTCCCACCCAACAATAGGTCTGTCCCAACAAGAATGGATTAAAAGAACATAGTCTTTTATGGGGTACAAAGCAGCTCCAAGCTAGCACAGTCCCCAAATTAGATATATCAAATATAGTATAGGGACATCATGTCTTGGGTAATATATTGTAAAAAGTCTAGAGGTAGTGGAAATTATGTTTCTTCCTATCATCCCAGAAATATAAAATTTAGGAAAAACAAAGATGTTTTATTGAATCATCAATATCTACATATGAATATTTACTTAAGATTATAACATAAAATTAAATATGGATAATTATAATTTGGGGGAAAAAGATTATTTTCTCTGTACAAGAAAACTACACTTCACTTCCACATTTAACATTTCTAACAACCAGCATCATTACTTGTTGGAATGGATTTCTTCACAACAGGAACAATATATTATAATTTAATCAGTTTTATTGACAGACTAATCTGTGTTATGTTCCTATAGTTTTAAATTTTCAGTATGAAATATAAATTTATCATATAGTTTGTAGTGTTTTGTGTCTGGCATCTTTCACACAGCATTATCCTTTTAAAATTCACCCCTGTTGCATGTAGTTTTTTTTTTTTCCCCTTTTAATGGCTGAATACAATTATTTTGCATGATAAACCAGTTTGATTATCCACTGACTTGTTGAACATTTCCCCCCAGTTTTTTGTTATTATTAATGAAATTATTATGAATACATCATAAGTCTTTGTGTAAATATGTTTTCATTTCATGATAGATATCTAGAAATGAAATTTCTGGTTTGCATATTAAATGTTTCTTTATTTTTATAAGAAAATGCAAAGCTGTTTCCCAAATTGTACCATTTTATATTCCCACCAACAATGTATGTTGTTACACACCTCCTCAACACTTGTTCCAGTTTGCTAATACTGGCATTATGCTAAATACCAGATATGGATTGGCTTTTATAAAGGGGGCTTATTTGGTTACACAGTTACAGTCTTAAGGCCATAAATTGTCCAAGGTAACACATCAGCAATTGGGTACCTTCACTGGAGGATGGCCAATGACATCCAGAAAACCTCTGTTAGTTGGGAAGGCACGTGGCTGGTGTCAGCTTCAGAGTTCTGGTTTCCAAATGGGTTTCTCCAAAATGTTAGTGTCAGCTTCCACCGGCCATCTTCGAGATGTATCTCTCAGTTGCAGCTCCTCTTCAAAATGTAACTCTCAGTTACTCTCTAAAATGTCACTTTTAGCTTCTCTGTTTAATGGCTCCAGTGATTGAAGACCCACCCTGAATGGGAGAGGTAACACCTCCATGGAAACTATCCAATCAAAGGTCCTGCCCACAGTTGATTGAGTCACACCTACATGGAAACACTCAACTAAAGGATTCCAATCTAATCAACACTAATATGTCTGCCTCCACAAGATTGCCTCAAGGATGATGGCATTTTGGGGGACATAATACATCCAAAGTGGCACACTTGGTATATTAGTTAGGGTTCTCCTTGGAAACAGAATCAATGAGAGATGTCTCTGATTATCAAATTGTAAAAGTGACTCACGCAACTGCGGGAGCTCACAAGTCCAAATTCTGCAGAGCCATCAACAAGCTGTCAACTCCAAGGAAGACGTCCGACGAACTCCTCGGGAAACGAACCAACAACTTTGATGAACTCCTCAGGAAACGAACTGGCAACTTCGACGAGCTCCCCAGGAAATGCTTCACTGAGCAGTCGAAGAAGTGAAGGTTCTCTAACCGTCTGGCTTATAAGCCTCCAACTGATCACCAGGACCAAATCCTGCCAATTGCATTCTCTCATTGAGGAAGGCAGGCCCCCTTGATGAGTCATCAGTCAGCCACAGTCAATTGACTGATGTTCCAACAAATCGGCTGATCACCCGGACCAAATCCAGCCAACTGCATTCTCTCACTGTGGAAGCACGCCCCTTGATGAGTCAACAGTCAGCTGCAGTCAATTGACTGATGATCTGACAAACCAGCCCGTTGGTTTATTAACCAGCCTCAAATATCCTCACAGCAATTGTCAGGCCAGTGCCCACTTGACCAGACAGCTAGACCACCTAGCCAAGTTGACACATGAACCCAACCATCACAGTCCACCCCTTGTCAACTTGGCAGTTGTACACATCACCTAAAACCATACCTACAAAATGAATGTTACAGCTTATGCCATATGATAAGGGGATAAGACAGAGAAGAAAGCAAAAATATTTTCTTTACAGACAAATACAAACATAATCATAACAAAACGAGGAGGAAATATTCATGTCATCATAATCCTCATTTCTGTAACTGGTCACGTGGCCGTAGTTCATACTTATCATGACCTTCTTCCACTACCCATTCCATGTTCCCTTTACCCTCAGCAAGCACTTCAGCTGGCCGTGGTTCTTTGCCTGGTGGGGTGACCCAAACCTTCATTCCTGAAGTTTCTTGGCCATTGGTAGTCCTGCCTGGATTGGGTTGTTGCAGTTTTCCATTGACTTGAATCACGGGGCATGGTAGTACTAAGAGACACCCTAGGGGATCTCCTGTATTCCAGGAAAACTCTTCTTTACTTCCATTGTGTATTTGCAGTGCTATTTCCCCTTGATAGTCAGGATCAATCACCCCAACCAGTACAGTAATCCCCTTCCTTGCCTGTTGATTCAGAAGCATAAGAAGCCCAAAGTGGCCAGGTGGCGGTCTTAACTTCCAGTTCAATGGGATTATTGTTGTGTTTCCTGGTGGAAGCACTCCTCCTTTTGGAACCAAGACTTGTAGGCCAGCAGAGCTTAAACTTGCAGGGACAGGAAGCAAAAATTTCCCTAGTGAATTACTAGGAGTGGTGCTACTCCTATTTCCACCCCTTGATTCCTGGACCCATGAATCCTGGCTATGGGAGAAACAGCACCATAGAGTGGACGCTGATTCAGAGCATACACAGCCTCCTGGAGAACACTGCCCCAACCCTGCAAGGTATTGCCACCTAGTCAGCGCCGTAATTAAGTCTTCAATAGGCCATTCCACCGTTCTATCAACCCAGCTGCCTCTGGATGATGGGGAACATGGTAAGACCACAGAATTCCATGAGCATGTGCCCATCCCCTCACTTCATTTGCTGTGAAGTGGGTTCCTTGGTCCGAAGCAATGCTGTGTGGAATACCATGATGGTGGATGAGGCATTCTGTAAGTCCACGTATCGTAGTTTTGGCAGAAGCATGCCATGCAGGGAAGGCAAACCCATATCTGGAGTATGTGTCTATTCCAGTAAGAACAAATGGCTGCCCTTTCCATGATGGAAGCGGTCCGATGTAATCAACCTGCCACCAGGTAGCAGGCTGATCACCCCGAGGAATGGTGCCATATCGGGGACTGAGTGTGGGTCTCTGCTGCTGGCAAATTGGACACTCAGCAGTGGCTGTGGCCAGGTCAGCCTTGGTGAGTGGAAGTCCATGTTGCTGAGCCCATGCATAACCTCCATCCCTACCACCATGACCACTTTGTTCATGAGCCCATTGGGCAATGACAGGAGTTGCTGGGGAAAGAGGCTGATTGGTATCCACCAAACGAGTCATTTTATCCACTTGGTTATTAAAACCTTCTTCTGCTGAAGTCACCCTCTGATGAGCATTCACATGGGACACAAATATCTTCATGTTGTTTGCCACTCAGAAAGGTCTATCCACATACCCCTTCCCCAGACTTCTTTGTCACCAATCTTCCAATCATGTTCCTTCCAAGTCCCTGACCATCCAGCCAAACCATTAGCAGCAGCCCAGGAATCAGTATACAGATGCACCTCTGGCCAGTTCTCCTTCCAAGCAAAGTGAACAACCAGGTGCACTGCTTGAAGTTCTGCCCACTGGGAGGATTCCCCCTCACCACTGTCCTTCAAGGATATCCCAGAAAGGGGCTGCAGTGATGCAGCTGTCCACTTTCAGGTGGTGCCTGCATATCGTGCAGAACCATCTGTAAACCAGGCCCGAGTCTTGTCTTCCTCAGTCAACTGACTGTAAGCAACTCCCCAAGATGCCATAGCTGTGGGCTGGGAAAGAGAAGGTAAGGTGGAAGGAGTGGGGGCCATGGGCATTTGGGCCACTTCCTCATGTAACTTACTTGTACCATCAGGACCTGCTCGAGCTCTAGCTCGTATATACCATTTCCATTTTAGGATGGAGTGCTGCTGTGCACACCCAACTTTATGGCTTGGTGGGTCAGATAACACCCAGCTCATGATAGGTAACTCAGGTCTCATGGTAACTTGATGGCCCATGGTTAAGCGTTCTGTCTCTACTAAGGCCCAGTAGCAGGCCAACAGTTGTTTCTCAAATGGAGAGTAGTTATCTGCAGAGGATGGTAAAGCTTTACTCCAAAATGCTAAGGGCCTGCATTGTGATTCTCCTATAGGAGCCTGCCAAAGGCTCCAAACAGCATCTCTATTTGCCACTGACACTTCCAGCACCATTGGGTCAGCTGGATCGTATGGTCCAAGCGGCAGAGCAGCTTGCACAGCAGCCTGGACCTGTTGCAGAGCCTCATCTTGCTCCAGTCCCCACTCAAAACTAGAAGCTTTTCTAGTCACTCGGTAAATGGGCCGGAGTAGCACACCTAAATGAGGAATATGTTGTCTCCAAAACCCAAAGAGGCCAACTAAGCGCTGTGCCTCTTTTTTGGTTGTAGGAGGGGCCAGATGCAGCAGCTTATCCTTCACCTTAGAAGGAATATCTCGACAGGCCCCACACCACTGGACGCCTAGAAATTTTACTGAGGTGGAAGGCCCCTGTATTTTTGTTGGATTTATCTCCCATCCTCTGCCACGCAAATACCTTACCAGCAAATCTAGAGTAGTTGCTACTTCTTGCTCACTAGGTCCAATCAACATGATATCATCAATATAATGGACCAGTGTGATGTGTTGTGGGAGGGAGAAATGATCAAGATCCCTGCAGACAATATTATGACATAGGGCTGGAGAGTTGATATAACCCTGAGGTAGCACGGTGAATGTAAACTGCTGACCTTGCCAGCTGAATGCAAACTGTTTCTGGTGGTCCTTGCTGACAGCAACTGAGAAAAAAGCATTTGCCAGATAATAGCTGCATACCAGGTACCAGGGGATGTGTTGATTTGCTCAACCAATGATACCACATCTGGGACAGCAGCTGCAATTGGAGTCACCACCTGGTTAAGCTTATGATAATCCACAGTCATCCTCCAAGACCCATCTGTTTTCTGTACAGGCCAAATAAGAGAGTTGAATGGGGATGTGGTGGGAATCACCACCCCTGCATCCTTCAAGTCCTTAAGAGTGGCATTAATCTCTGCAATCCCTCCAGGAATACGGTATTGCTTCTGGTTCACTACTTTGCTAGGCAGGGGCAGCTCTAGTGGCTTCCACTTGGCCTTTCCCACCATAATAGCCCTCACTCCAGGAGTCAGGGAACCAATGTGAGGATTCTGCCAGTTGCTGAGTATGTCTATTCCAATTATGCATTCTGGCACTGGGGAAATAACCACAGAATGGGTCCGGGGACCCACTGGACCCACTGTGAGACGGACCTGGGCTAAAACTCCCTCAATCATCTGACCTCCGTAAGCCCCAACTCTGACTGGTGGACCAGAGTGACGTTTTGGGTCTCCGGGAATTAATGTCACTTCTGACCCAGTGTCTAATAATCCACGAAATATCTGATCATTTCCTTTTCCCCAATGCACAGTCACCTTGGTAAAAGGCCGTAGGTCCCCCTGGGGAAGGCTGGGAGGAAGATTAACAGTATAAATTTTTGGCAGTGTGACAGGGTCCTTCTCCAAGGGTACCCGGCCTTCCCTTCATTCAAGGGGCTCTGGATCTGTAAACTGTCTCAGGTTTGGGAATTGATTAAGGGGCCGTGACTCTCTGTTTTTGTAATTCAAGGGAGACTTTTGTTCAGGTAGCCTAGAATTCTTCTGCTTATATAATTCAAACAAGAATTTAGTCAATTGCCCATCTATTTTACTACTTGGTACTCCATGATCCACTAGCCAATGCCATAAGTCTCTGCAAGTCACATTATTTTGATTGCTGCTTTGAGCTTGTGTTCCAGTATGGTAGCCATGACTTGGTAGACTTAGTATTCTTAATGGGTTGGGTTGGAGGATAAGGATATTGCTAGTTGAAAATGCCATACATTGCCACAATTCTTAACCCCAATTTCAGGAGTTTTCATGAACAAACTTTTTATTTATTGTTTGCCTCATTCTATTTCCAAAGTCCTCAAATCAATGTGTTTTTTTTCAAAGGAGTAATTGTCAGATTAAAGAAGGGAGCTACATTAGGTACCAGAATATAATGAGGTTGTATTTACATTGTTATGAGATTTTTTAAACTATGAGGATTTTTTAAACTTAAATCCTGTCTTCAGCCTCAGCATCATTTCAGAGTAGTCAAAATAATCACAGATATTCACTTGCACTATAGCCATGGAATATATTCAAGCCTAAGGAATATTTCTTACAAGATAGAGGAAGATTTGGATGTTGGAAAGAATGATGAACAAAGGAAACAGTACAATTTAGTGTTCATCTAAAAATAACATTAACACAAATTTTAATAATAGTTTATATATCTAAACTCCTACATATTTTCATCATAGGTTGTGTCATGCAAAGAGAGAGGAAGAGGAATCTAGGAGAGGGGTGAAGTTCATTTCTATTTCAGAGGAATATCTTGGTAGAGATTAACTCCAGAAACTGTCAAATTGTAAATGATACTGAAATTTAAATGAATATGTGTTAAATAGACATATTTATATCCATTCACCCCTCATGTACACACAAGTTCTAAACCACTGGAAGAAAACTAAATGTAATACAGAAAACTTCATCAAACACAAGAATGAAAACAAAAACAAACAAAAAAAATTGAAAATAAGTTTATTAGAAAAAAATAAGTTGAAACAGGCTTTCAGTAAGAGGTATAGTTTCTTGAGATAGTTCATGTTTATAGTCATAATTTTAAGAAATTCTCAAAAGTGTTATATTCCTTCATCTGTATTTTGGTTTGCCATTTAACTTGCTTTGATTTGGTTCATTTTACTACCAGGCTTTTCTTTTGTCTGGTGTCCCTGCATATTTCTGGATAACAAACTTAAATAACCTATTCATCTTACCTACAACACATGACTCCTATCCTGTTTAATGGAATGTCATATGAATTTCTGATGACATTTGCATGTGAATAGAGCCTCCTAGCTGTTGTTAACTACTTTACATAGGTTGAATTCTGACCACAGAGTGCCAGTGTTGAAACTTCTTTCTAACCCTTGGTCTAAAATTCTATTTTCCTCCTCCCGACTACTATTGTTGTTTTCTACTTAGATTTTTATCTATGCTAAGTAACACATATTGTGGAAATATTCTGTGTTAGACCACATGTGGGGCAGGAATTAAATTTTTCTCACCCAAGCCAGTCATTTGGTCATTCTTCCCAGTAAAACTTTTTACATATATTGTCCCAAATCTAGCTATCAGTCTGATATAGTTCTTTGCAGGAGTCTGTTCAGTTGATCCTAAAATCTCTGCTTTCTACATGTTATTATTTTTCATACAGTGTTGTTTTTTTTCTTAACCTTGTTACAAAAATTATCTGAGAAAGATGCATTTGTTGTATGCAAAATACTCATTTTACCAGTGGTATTCATTTTGTAAGTAAAGTTATAAAATATTTTATAAGCTTATATTCAATAATTTTCATCAAAATAATATTTTACAATTGTGCAATATTAAATTATCAAGATGGAATCAAAATAAACAGATAATATTTTTAAAATAAACTTTTCTGTTTTCTTATTACATATGTTTTCTGTTCATAAATCTTGAACATCATGTGTTATTATGATTATTTTTGCTCTTTTGCTAGAATTTCATATTTAAATACTGAACAATTACTAGGAAAATTTCTACACTGCTAGACATGAAATAATACTTTCATCATATGGATGTTTTCCTCACACAATTTTCTAGCTTTTCTGTGCCACCTGATACAGTAAAAATTGAAGTTGCTTTGCACTTTAATTGACTCAAGACAGCTAACCGTGGGGTTTAAGTTATTTCTGTCAGAAGAATCTTGCCAAGTTAAATCCACCACCCATAATACTTAATCATCATGTGGAAACAATTTTCTGGCAAGTATTGGGGTTCAAGATAATAGATACTAGTAAAATGGAAAGGAGTTGACAAAAATTTGAATATTTATTGTAGTTACTGACAATGTTTATACCAATGAGACGGTAAAATTAAAAGTTAAAAATCTGCTTATAATAAATAAAAGAAACTGATATTATAGAAAATAAAAAAGTTAATTTAACCTTAAACCATGGGATCATATTAAGTTTTGGTAACAAATACATGGCTTCAAGTGAATTACTGGGTAGTATTATTTTATGGAAGTTTTGCATTCCTAAAGAGCTTAAAAAAATCAAAATGTACATAATTCAAAATTAATTTTGCTGTAGAAATTGAAAGTTGAGAAGGATGAAATCTTGGTGTACATTAATTTACAACAATTTTGCAATAATTTTGTTTTCTTGCTGCTTTTAATTTTGTCAGCATTATAACAAATTTTTTATATACTCTGCTTCATGTTAAATAGTGCATTTTATCACATCAAATTGCATTAAAAAAGAATAGAGCTCTACATACATATAGGAGATGCACATAGAATTTAATTATATATAAAGTTTGAATGTCAACTAATAAAAATATATAATATATATGTACATCATTCCATGTAAATACAACTAAAAGAAGTCTAGTAAAGCAAAACTATTATCAACCCAATTGGAATTTAAAATGTCTATCAATGAATAGTTAGATTAAAAATGCCATTAAAATTGTTAAATAATCCCACAGGAAAACATAATAATAATGAAAATCTGTGCAATGTAGCTTCAAAATATATGTATAAACATACTAGATTTTTAAGGAAAATTCAAAGTTCCAAAATTATAACCAGATATGTTAACAATTCTCTTTTGTAAACTGATATAACAAGAGAACAAATTAAAATTAATAAGGACAAGAAAAAAATTAGCATGTTAATAAATTGATGTACACATATAAAGCTCAGAACCCAACATTAATAAATGCATATTCTCTTCATGCATATTTTTACATACATTTACAACTATTACTTCACAAACACATTACAACAAATATTGGTGAATCAATAATATTTGCCATCCCTGAATACAAAGAAAACAATTACACAGCAAAAAAACACAAACACAAGAAAACTTTTAAATATCTGTATAGAGACAAATTTACAAATCTTAAACAAAATATTTCTCAAATATTGATGGGTCATATAAGAAACCATAATGGACATTAGAAAATCTTTTCTACTGATGGACCATGCAAATTCTATATATAAAAACTTTAGAAGATAGATAAGGCCATATTTAGAGAAAAATTTATAGTCTTAAAATGCACAAAATTATTCAGCTAAAATCAGACTCAAATTTGAAAAAGCATTATAGAAAAACATCAATGAAAATAGAAGAAAATAAACATACAAATCAGAGCAAAATATAATCAAAAAGAAATAAAGAAACAAAATATAACATAAAAGAAACAAAATATGGAATTGATAAAACAAAAAAAGCTAGTTCTTTAAAGGTAATAGTTTAGAAAAATCACAAGGGAGGTACATAAAAATATGTAATATCAGGAATGAAATGTGGCCCATAACTAAATGTAGAAGTAGAAAATACAAAATTTAAGGATATTTTAACTACCTTTATTCCAATCAACCAATAAATTTGGAAATTGACATCATGGAAATTGAAAAAATACCATAGGAAAATATTAATTGTAAAAATAGTTCAAAAGAAAAACATCTTACAAGTTTATAGCTGTTGAATAAATTGATTTAGTACTAAAAAACTATCCTATGACCACAGAACTTAGACAACTAGACCAAGTCTTTAAATGATGTTTAATTTTAACTTATGTAAAATTTTCCACAAATACAGAATATAAACATAAAAAATACAAAAAGAAACTGTTTTTCTCTACCAGTTGAAATGACTGAGATGTATCTAACTTTTTCCAGATTAACTGGGTTTTAGAACAAATTATTTAATTATAATTATGACATGTGGTAGGAAAGGAGAAGGCGGAAAATGGGTAATTTAATGATATCTATAGTTTTTTATTTCTTTAAAAACTATACTGAAGGAAAAATGGCACAGGGTTAACGCTTGTTAATAGTTGGTAGGCAATGTTTATATTCATATTGTTTGCATATTTTTGCATTGTAATATATTCTTTATTTTTGTAAGGTAATTGATTTTCCTTATGCAAGCAGTATTCTAAGTATTTTATTTAAATCTCAAATCACCTTTAAAACATAGGTAATTTTATTATATTTGTTATAATGATTAGGGAACTATAATATGTCAGACCGTAAGGGGCATTGTAATTATAATATATGCAGACTATTTCCAAAGGATACAGTCAAATGTTTTTCTTGAATCTTTAGCTGAATATTGTTCTGTGCCTGAAGGTAAGATACCTGAGACTCAGGAAAGAATTACCAGAAAGGAATAGTACAGAGTTCTTACAGAGCTGAGAATAATTTGTGTTGCCACAGCTAGGTGGGAAAGGCATTATAATACATAGTCATAAGATAAAACCCTTAAGGAGAATCTCATTGTAATAGGGTGAAATTTACTGTAGATGACAGGCTTCTGTAGACCTATGCTAAGCAAAAGATTTTACAGAATGCTCGCAAACACTGGGGTCTACCATTGCAGTAGTCCAATCCCTCAGTCTTGAGGCTTGACCTTATGAAGCTTATTACTGCAAAGAAGGGGCTAGGCCTACTTATAATTGTGCCTAAGAGTCAATCTTTTGCTTCTCAGATGTGGCCTCTCTCTCTAAGCCAAACTGCAGGTAAGCTCACCACCCCCTCTACATGGGACATGACTCCCAGAAGTGTAAATCTCCCTGGTAATGTGGAACATGACTCCCAGGGATGAGCCTTGACCTGGCATCATAGGTTGAGAAAGACTTCTGGACCACAAAGGAAAAAAGAAATGAAACAAAATAAAGTTTCAGTGGCTGAGAGATTTCAGATGGAGTTAAGAGGTCTTTCAGGAGGTTATTCTTATGCATTATATAGATATACCTTTTTAGTTTTTAGTGTGTTAGAATACCTAGAAGGAAATACCTGAAACTGGTGAACTGCAACCCAGTATCCTTGATTCTTGAAGATGATCCTATAACTGTATAGCTTACATGGTGTAACTGTGTGACTGTAAAAACCTTGTGGCTCGTACTCCCTTTACCCAGTGTATGGACAGGTGAGTTGAAAAATAGGGACAAAAAGTAAATAAATAATAGGGTGTGAGGAGGGATATGAGATGTTTTGGGTATTCTTTTTTAATTGTATTTTTATTTTTATTCCTATTTTCATTTTTTGGAGTAATGAAAATGTTCAGAAATTGTGGTGATGAATGCACAACTATATGATACTGTGAACAACTGACTGTACACTTCGGATAATTGTATGGTATGTGAATATATCACAATAAAATTGCATTAAAAATTGTTTGCATGCAAATGGGGCATGATGAGCCATCCAGTTTGTGGTTAAGCATGATTTTGTTAATCTATTTATATTCAGTTCTGGCATTAGACACTATAAGGACAGGATCAGGACTTCCTTTAAGTAGGGATTTGAGTGTGTGTAATGATGGGACTCCAGAGAACCGCTTTAAACTTTACACCCAAGCAGCCAGCTTTCCAAAGTCTAGAATATCTCTATCATTTTCACAAATGACAACTAGAATTTAAGGTTTTGGGGAAATGCTTTCAATTCACAGCAGCCATACCTCAGACTTTCTGGGCCTTGGGAGACCTCTCTGTTTTGCTAACTTGCCCCCTCCCCCTTTTGTTTAACTGACTGTGGCAGTGCACCTGGCAAAGGCCCAGTACTCCTCTCCTATCCCTAGCCCTCAAATTTGATTTAAAAAAAAAAAAAAAAAACTCCATATGTCTCAGGGATGATGTCTTCCAACTCTTCTGCTCATCCCCAAGCCTTTGAATTGTACAGCCTTGTAGTCAGTAAAGATACTGTGCACCTTGATGAGGGAGTCTGTCTTGGTTCTCCTGCACAGCCTCCAGCCTGCATAGGTTGCCCACGCACTCTGAGAAGGTCAGTGGAAAAGAGTTGGCAGTTGGGTGCAGGCTCACTATGCAACTAATGGCTCCTTGGGATTCCAGGGATTCAGCCTTCAGGCAATGGTTAAAACTTAGGGAGATTTCTCTTTACTCCTGTTCATGTTGGGTTTCCTCCTCTTCCTGCTCTTCTTCTAGGCTTGAAAACTGACAGATGTGTCTTATGCACTAGAAAGGCCCTATCTTGTTCAAAAATTTAATAGACTTAGTTTTCTTTAAGTCTTTATCACTATCATTTTTTTAGTTACTGAGATTTTCAAGTTCATCTGATTTGTTTTCATTGGTAAACTGAAATGAAGGTCATCAGTGAAGTTGCACATTCTAATTAAAAGAGGGAAATCATGATGTACAATCCCAATTATTTATGGAGATTAACTTAATCTCAAAATGGCATAAGAAGGAATACTCCTTCTGAGTTAAAGATGGTAAAGGAAAAGTTCACTGCCATCTGTTAAATGCTACTGGCCATAATCACTTCACTCCCTCATGTATATCCAATGTAATAAAATAAAGGTTTGCTGGCTAATGCACAGATGATCTCTCTTTAGATGAGTGATTTCCAATTCAATAATGTGCAAAACCAACATGATGAGAATATAAAATCTCCATTAAGTCTATGTTATATATCAAGTGTCTAAGGGACTGAATAAAAATAAAGAACTTACAGATATGAGGAAAAAAGCAAATTCCTGCCATACATAGACTGTTGGGCTCAATAAATATAAACAGACATTCATAAAGCTAAATGTTTGAAGGACTTTAACAGTGATTCTTTAAATCATTTACATTTTTAAAAGAATGTTGTAACATTCTCCTAGAATTAAGTTTTGTTGTTGTTGTTGTTGTTATTGTGGTGGTAAGCCAAGCAATGCTGGGGACAGGAGAAAGCAGTATTCCTAGAAGCAAATGGAAATATACAACAATATAAAAAGTTATCAGAAAATATTTCAATTAAATGAGAATCTGTAGTTTTCTGTGTAAAGGTCTTTTGTGGCCTTGGTTAAGTTTATTCCTAAACACTTGATTCTTTTGGTTGCTATTGCAAATGCAATTTTTTTCTTGATTTCCTCTTCTTGTGGTACATTACTTGTGTATAGGAACAGTGCAGACTTTTGCGTGTTGATCTTGTAGCCTGCCACTTTGCTGTATTCATTGACTAGTTCTAGTAGTAGCTAGTATTACCTCAGTTATGTCAATATCATAATTTATATATTGTCTTCAGATTTTTTTTGTTTATATGCTGTTTCTACTTTTTAAAAAATACCCATCACATAGATGACAAGTAAAATAAAAAATAAATTGTTTTGAGAGACTTCAAGTTTACCAAATTAAAATTAAAAAAAAAAAATTTGTGGGGAGAACTGCTGTTCATATTGTTTTATCTGGAGATAAGATAACTTTAAATAACACATAATCAACAAATATTTCTTGGGTAGTTGATATATGATGAAATATACGGTTTGCCAAAGAAAATTTTATAGAAAAATGGCAATATTTTTTTCAAACCTACTTTTCAGTATGTGAAAACACAAAAAAGTGAATGACAAACGTTTTGTATCTATCTTATAAAATAGAAATCTGCCAACAACATTCTTGTTGCCCATTTATTTCCATCCATAAAATTATCAGTTCTTAATGTTTTACATGTGCTCTGTAATGTGTTGAAATCCTGTGTGTAAGGTGTAGTATAATGTACTTTGGCTAAATTGTAGTTTGAATTGAGTGGTTCAAAGTTTCTCACAAAGAGCCTTATCTTAAAGTATTTTTAACTAACCAATTCGTTATGATAAAATGAGAAATCATAAGAAAATATATCTATATAATGTTGTGGTCATCCAAGCTGCTGAATTAATACATAATAAAAAGAAAACCTGATAAAAACATTTTGAATAGTTATATAAAAAGAAAAATATTATTGGAATGGAAATATTCCTACACTGTGGCAGGATTATTCCAGCTATAAACAAATTTTAATAACATACCATAGAAAGAGTCCATATTGAAGCTATTGCTCAAAAAACCTACAACTTTTTTCTTTTAATTTCTGCCATCTTGCATGAATCTTATCAAAAATGGAGTTAATTATAACACTAAATTACTACAGAACAAAAAAATAACCCAGTTCTATTCTGGAAGCATGTATTCATGCAAACTGATTCTTTCAGCAACCTTAGCAAAAATGACTAATTTGATCTCCATATCTTAATTTAGAAATTCTCACACATTTAATTCAGAATTATGAAAAGATAAAGACATGGCTGATTCAGATATAGTTTCATATTTTCATAAGCATCTAACAAATTATGAAAAGATGTATATATATATATGTACATACATATATACACAATTTGTGTGTGTGTATATACATATATATAATTTATCTTATTAGATCAGAATTTATAGTTTTTCTTCATCTTTTTACTTTACACTTGCCAATATCTAGCTTGAATATACTCCTATTTGCCTAAAGGTTATGAAAATTCATGTAGTAGTGAAATAAATGTTTTTGAGCAAAGAAGCACTTAGTACTCATAATAATTCAGTCCACAATTAGAAATACATAACATGGAGCATTTTTTAGATTGCATTCTAAGTATTTTACAATAAGTATGAAAACAAGTCTGATTAATATTGAGATGGTAATTTGAAAACAAATAAATTTAACATAAATTGAACCTACAAATTAAGTCATGCTGAAAAAGGTTAACAATAATCCCTAATTTTAATTCAAAATCAACAAAACATTATTAACAACTGAGAAAATATCATTATAAATTTTTAATAAATCAGCCTGCTACTTATAACTCCAAAGTCAGAAATCCAAAGAGTACTTGTCATATGATAGACCAGGTATATTTTTAAAATCTACCAATAGAGAAAACTGATTTTGAAAGATAATATGTATTTTTCATGATAAAAGATATTTCTATTAAGAGAATTTCAGCATCATTTAAAGTTTGTCTCATTAAAATTCAATGAGGAAAGTAGAAGTGAATAAAACTCTTAATAATGTAATAAAATGATGTCAGCCTTGTGCTTAAACATCAAGGAAAAATCTTACCATTCTATTTGATGAGAATTTTACAACTTTTCATTACTAACCATTTACAAATAATTTGAACATCTTAGAATAAATTTGTAGTAAAATATTCAGAGAGAAATTATGAACATGATTTGAATCCACTCTGCCGACAAAAAGAAATAGAAAAATATTCTGAGATTTGGGCAAGTCATCTTTTCTCAATGAAGGTCATATGTTCATTCATTTGTGAAAAAAAATGAGCCAAGGTGTCTGATCACACACTATAATTACTAGGTTTTAGAAACTAATGACAAATTCACTGTCATTGACTCAGATGAGCTGACAGATGGCAATCACATGCACAAACTCTTTCTAATAAAAATTAGAAAAGTGAGCTTTTCAATGAATTCTTTCAGTTTTAAATGTATATGTTTATATATATTTAATATAGTAGCGTATAAACCTTTTTACTTATGAATTCTGAACACTTAATTAATACTGCATTGTATTTTTTTCTCCTTGCATTTCCTATTAGAGAATATTACCACATATTTTATACATTTAATTAACAAGAAGAGAAGCAGACAATCAAAAGAGATAACTTCTAGGTAATGGTTCATTCAGGTCTCAAAAACAGCAGAAATCATCCTCAGTTGTAATCAATAGCACAAGATGAATTTCCTATACTTTTTAAAAGTGTCCTTATTGTATTTTACATGATTTATTTGGCCAAATGATGGATCACATAGTTGAAATTAGAGCAAATAGAATGAACTGCATATTAAAAGATTAAATATATACATTTAAAAATATATATTTTAAAATAAAATATTAAAGTGAGCCCAAACATTGCCTTCACAGACACTGAAGCTCCATGCTTTATACTCTGCTCTTTTCAATTGGTACAAAAATATAATTCTTCCTGAATAAGAAAACCAGGTACAGATCTTTTTAACAATATGTGATAAAAATGGGAAGTACAAATAAAGCACTTCTTTTTTTTTGAGGAAAAACATGATTGCAATTTTCAAGTTGTCATGTATATTAGCTGTTTTTTATATGGAACAACAAGTTTTACCAAAAAGTGACAAACTTACTCAGATTTGGATTTTCGTATTTTCTCAAGTATGTAAAATGTATCACTTCAAGTAATAAAATTGCACTATTTGTTACTAATAATAAAATTTGGGCTTTCAAGCAAAAACTAGAATTTTGGAAAACATATGCCACCACGTGCTTAATAGCTAACCAATTATTAAATAGTTAGATCATTGGTGATTTTAACTTATGTGATTTTTATATTGAATGAGAAAATTGGTCAACATATGAAAGAGTTAATTAAGTTTTTGAACATTTGAAAGATCTGAAGCAACATTTTACAAATGACCATTGCCCGATAGTAGATGTTAATGCACAGGTTCAAGATCCATTCAAAGTGAAAGATACACCCATGGATTGTAATTTAACAGATTATAAAAATTTAAGCAATATGGTTTCCAATTCCATGTGGCAATAACCTTTACTATCTTAGCAAAATGGACCCCAGATGAAAAGGTGTAAGCAAAGCAATAACTGGAGAAAACAGAAAATCATGAGATGATTTCTTACAATAAGAAAGAAAGAAAGAAAAAAAAGAAGAAAAGAAAGAGAAAGACAGAGAGAAAAGGGGAGAGGAGGGTAGGGAAAGGAAGGGAGATCATGTTTTACAGTGGAATTCCATCAAACTTAAAATAGTTTTTTTCTTTGAAGCAAGAAACTGTTGATTCCCAAACCTAATATTACATCAAAATAGAAACTATGACTCCATGTCTTTTATCAAAAGGGATACAAAAATCTGAAGTAAAATATTAGCCATAGAATCTAAAACCCCTTATATTCCAGAAACACAAAGTAAGTTAAATATTAATGTAATAAACGTTGGTTTAATTCATATTAACACATATAAGGAAAATAATCAAATGATCATATCCATAGTTATAAAGAAGTAATTCAATAAAATTTTATAAACTTCTTTTAAAAAACCAATGCAATATGAATAGACATATTTTTATTTATTTCCAATTTTAATTAATGAAGAAACAGTAGAGACTTTCCCAATAATGTCAGGAGAAAGACAAAGATAGCCACTATCTCCATTACTATTTACCATTTTGTTATGTTTTTAAATAAACATTGGTAAATGAAATCACAGATATAGCTATTATCCTTAATATATAGTTTCTAAAAATAGAGAAGAAAATAAAAGGATAACTCAATAGAAACATGGACAAGAGAAATATAAATTATAGTTCACCAAAATATAAATCAAGCATACTTAGATGAAAAGATGCTCCAATCCACAAAGAAATAAGAATATTGGAAAATAAAACTTCTTTGATATTCTATTTCTCACCTATCACATTGGCCAATATCCAAAATTTAATATCCAAAGTTTGATAACATATTTAGTTAATGAGGCCATGGGAAAATATGTACTCTTTAATATTATTTCTGAGAACACAAAATGGGTGCTTCCCCTTCGGAGAACAGCTTGCCAATATCTGGAAGACATACTCATGTATTTATATTTTGACCCAGAAACCTCACTCCTGGCAATCTATTTTAAATATTCACTGGAAGAAATATATGTGCACAAGTCTATTTAGTACATTATTATTTGTCATTTTAAAAGAGAGGAACAAAACAATTACTCACCGACAGGTATGAACAGCAGTTAGCTGAGAGTTTCGGGATTACATCAGTTCTTTAGAACAAGTTGAGAAGAATTGACATCTTAATAATACTGAATCTTCCAAACCATGAACATGGAGAATATGTCTTTAATTTAGATTTTCATTGATTGCTTTCTTTACAGTTTTGTAGTTTTCTGCATGTAGATATTGTACAAATTTTGTTAGATTCATACATAAGTATTGCATTTGGTTTATTTGTATTATCTTTAAATTTTAGATTTTCATTGATTGCTTTCTTTACAGTTTTGTAGTTTTCTGCATGTAGATACTGTACAAATTTTGTTAGATTCATACATAAGTACTGCATTTGGTTTTGGTGTTATTTGTATTATCCTTAAATTTGTATTATCTTTAAATATCCATGGGTTTATTGCCAGTTGTTTATTATATGTTTATCTTATATCCCATGATCTTCCAAAACTCACTTATTTGTTGTAAGGTTTTTCATAGATTCTTTAGATCTTTTAAATGGACAATCATATCATCTGAAAATAAGAATAGACTTTTTTCTTCTTTACCAATCTGTATGCATTTTACTTCCTGTGTGTGTGTAGTGTGTGTGTGTGTGTGTGTGTGTGCATCTTATTTCACTTGATAGAACTTCCAACATAGCATTGAATAAGTGGTGGCAGCAGACATGTTTGCAGACTTCAGAATGTTTTAAGGGAAAACATTCAGTCTTTCAATATGAAATATAATATTATGCTCTTCATCAAATTAAGGAACTTCCCCTTTATTCCTATTTTATTCAGAGCGTTCTTTTTTATCTTGAATGTGTGTTGAACTTTTTAAAATTATTTTTCCGCATCAATTGCAATGATGATGTGATTCTTCTTTAGCCTGATAATAGAGTGGATTATATTGATTGATTTTCAAAAATTGAGCAAGCCTTTCATCACTGGAATAAGCCCTACTTGGTTATAGTGGATAATGCTTTTAATATATTGCTGAATTTATATTTGCTAATATTTTGTTAAGGACTTTTCTGTCTATATTCATGAGGGCTATTAGGCTATAGTTTTCTTTTTTTGTACTGTCTTCATCCGGTTCTGTTATCAGGGAGCTATCAGCCTCATAAAATGAATTGGGTAATGGCTCCTTTTCTTCTATTTGACTAGATATTACTGCCATTAAAAAAGTTTTATTCTTGTTTCATTATGCTACTTTCATTATGCTTTAAAATGATATTCATATTTTTACAGACACGTGCTGAAATATTTGTAAATAAAAAGGTATGTTTTCTTAGACTTCAAAATAATTCATATTTAAGGGGGATTGGGGGGGGGCAGGTGGCTGTGCCTAAATTGAGAATTATTGAAGTTGGGTGACAGACATATTGAGGTTTATTATTTTAACTTCTCTCCTTTTGAATGTGTTTAATTTTTTAAATAAAAAGGCTTATATTCCAACTCTACTGAGTTATTACCTTATAGCTGGTATTGTTCAGGATTATATTAGGTCATTGAAGGTTAAATGCCTTTTGCTGAACATTTATTTGACTGCAAGTCCCTGTCTGAAATACTTTTCAACTTTATTCCCTTTTAAAAAATTATTTTCTAAGTCTATTCAACACAGTTATGAAAAAAGCCATATGGCACCTGCCATGTGTGTTTTATTTTTTTAAAAAGCCATTCAATTTCTTCTCATCTGCTGTCACCTTCTTTGAACAAGAATAAACATGACAGATTCATGGTTTGAGGACAGAGGAAAAACAACTTGCCAGTCATTCCCAAGGTTTCAGCATTACATCTCAGTAGAAAGAGAATATGGAATGATTTTGAAAATTACTTTATTAGTACAATTATTGTTATTTGCTTTTGTATTTTTTAAAGCATATTACTTCGTAATGAGAAATATACAAAAAATCCTTGTATGACTGCAAATTTTTATCTGAATCATATTGTAATACATTTATAATATTGTTTCCCTTTTTCAAAATATCATTTTGGCCTCAATTTCCTCAAAACCTGTACACTGATTAAAGGAATAAGATTGAAGGGATGAGAGTAAAGAAATTTGGGTTGTAGTCCTACTGCCAATAATAAACTATGGATTTGCCAAAAGACATAAAACAATGTTTCCTCCATTCCTTTTTCCCATTCCACCCACATTTTACAGGGTAGTTACAATAACTAAATATATAAATTGGACAAAAGCCAGTAGAATTTACTTAGAATGAGAAGAAAATTGACAGATTATGAAGAAAGAAGGGAATTTTTTAAACTATGTAGAACAAAGCACTAAATTGTTAAATAAGTGTTTGCCAGTTCCACAATATTTTTGGGCCATGAGGCTGACTCTGATTTTTCTTTGAGGTGAAAATTGTTGAAAATAAATTATCTTATGTATCTCTGACTATGGCCTTAGAAAAGATTCCTAGATTTGGAATTAATTTAGGAATTTTAAGTCACATTTTCATATTGTCTTCTAGAAATGTAAAATCAACACTCTTATGAGCAGTTTGTGAAGTTGTCTATTTCACTGAGCTCCCACCAATATTAGGGATTTTAACTTTTTTAAAAAATTAGGGAAAGTAAAACATTATTTTTTATTTAATATACCTTTCTTCAGTAACATGAAGTTAGATAGTTTTGATGAATTGAGGCCATGATTTTCCTATTTGCCAATTGTTTTCCATCATTGGTGGATGTTGAAACTGTAACACACCTGGAGATAATTTGGATTTCTATCTGCTGAATGGAAAATGATTTTATTTTAAGTAGGAATTAATATAGATGAAGCTTCATTTTTTTTGTTTTTACATGTGTTTTACTTTGCTAAAGCTGTTGAAATGCAGATACCATAAAATGGGTTGGCCTGTACAATGGGGATTTATTACCTCATAAGCTTACAGTTCTCAGACCATGAAAATGTCCAAATCTAGACATCATCAAGACAGTATCTGGACTCTTCTATCAAATGAGAAGGCACATAGCAGCATTGGCTGGTCTCTCTCTTCTCTTCTGAACTTTTTTGCTTTCACCTTCATGCTTCCTTGGCTTTCTCTCTGTCATCTGTGTCTTTCTCTGAATTTCACTCTCTTATAAAGGACTCCAGTGAGACTTAAGATCCACCTGGGGCACACCTCAACTGAAATAACCTAATCAAAGAGGCCCACCCACAATAGTTTTGTACCCAAAGGCATGGACTAACTTTAAGAAAATGATCTTTGGGGGTTCATTTACCTTCTAGGTTACTGGAGGCCTTATGAGAAGTCACATAAGCTAGAAAGGAGAGGAGATTTCCATGTGACAGAAAGCAGAGATAAAAGTCAAGAAACCTCAAGCATTGCCAGCAACCAGCACCAGAACACTACAGTCTTTGGGAAGAAAGCAAACTTTGCCTATATCTTGACTTTGGAACTCTTCTAGACTCAAAACTGAGCCAACGAATTCCTGATGTTAAGCCAAAACCACTTGGGATATGTGTGAGAGCAGCTTTGGAAAACCATGCTACTCAGCAATTCGATGCCTGTCAGGCATTTTCCCATCAGAAAGGTTAGTATCACAAGTGATAAAACAGAGTGATCATGTATGCCTTGATGTCATGCCCTGAGAAGGGAAAATCACCTGTGTGATATTATTCCAATAATGCATATCCTCAATATAATCATAAGAATGCACCAGAGAAAAATTGCAGAACATCCTCAGATATATCTGACCAGTCCTATTTAAAAATATTAAGGTGATAGAAGTCACAAAAGGACTAAAGAATTGTCACAGATTGAAGAAAACTAAGGAGAATTTAACAATTAAATGTGATGTGAGATCCTGGATTAAATACTGGAAGAGAAAAAAGAAAATATTTTTGGAAAAACTGGTGAAATATAAATAGTATCTGTAGTTAATAGCATTGCACCTATGTTAATTGCTTTGCTTTGATATTTGTACTATGAATAATAGCATATGAAAAACTGGATTAAGGTTATATAGAAACAGTGTACTGTTTTTGCAATTTTTCTGTGTCTTAAATTATCTCAAAATAAAAAGTTCAATAAAAAAATAGTAATCCTCATCCTCCCAATAATACTTACATGCTTTGGGTTAAAAGAATGACAAAGACATTAGTGAAAATTATTTACCATTCAAATTAGCTGAGTTTATTTTGGTAAACTCTTGGCAATGTCTATTAAAACAAAGCATGCATATACTATATGAGCCAGCAATTCTACTCCTGGGTTTATATCCAACAAGAAGTATTCTTTATGTACAACAAAAGATGTATACAAACAACTTAATTCAAAGTGGCTGAAAACTGGAAACAGCATGTTTTATTTTCCTAGGCTTTTCAAGCAAATGCAATGAAATGAACCAGGTTAAACAATGGAAATTTATTCACTCACAGTTTGAGGCTCAGAAAAAGTCCAAATCAAGGCATCTTCAAAGTAATGCTTTCTTTCTGAAGACTAGGGCATCCTGAGGCTGACTGCTGGTGATCTTTGGTCCTTAGCCTGCCAATGGCAAGACACATGGAAGTGTCTCTTGGTCTTTCCCTTCTCTTCTAGGTTCCAGTGATGTTCAGCTTCTTGCTTCTTGTGGCTTTCCCTCTCTGTGCCTGAATTTCATTCTGCTTATAAAAGAATAGGATTATGACCCATTCTGATTGGGCTGGGCCACACTTTAACTGAAGTACCCTCATCACATGGTCCTACTTAAAATGGATTCACTACCAGAGGAATGGATTAGATTTAAGAACATGTTTTTCTGGGGTACATATGACTTCAAACCACCACACAACCCAAATGACCATCAACAGAAAAAGAGAATATTGTTCAGCAATAAAATCAATGAATTGCTGCATATATAACATGGATGTAATGTTGAATGAAAGAAGCCAGATGTAGAATAAAATTTAATTCATGACTCCATTTATTTTAAATTCAAAAACACACAAAACTTCCTATGGTAATAGTGATGAAAAGAGCTTAACTTTTAGGGGAATATTGATTTGGAGGGTGTAGAAATGAGCCTTCTATGGTGTTGGAAAGGTTCTTTATATTGATCTATATTAATTTTATACATGTGGAAATTAATCAAAATGGTTATGAAGATTGCTGCACTTTAATAATATGTAAATTACATCTCAAAAAATTTAAAAATGAAATAAAAATAAAAGAACTTTTGATAGATACTGGAGCCCCATAGCCCATTCTCTTCTAATCTTTACTTAGCTTTATCCTATTGATTATGTGAGTCTGTTTAGTTTTTAAGTAAAAGGAAATGTCACATACACATCTTTGATTTTCTGCTCTCACCTTTCCCATTCAATATTCCTCCTCCTTTCTTAGGTAATCATTTCTATTTAAAAAACAAATAAAACAGCTTACATTTAAAATATTTGCTTCTTTTCACTCAATTATTCATTCAAAACAATATGTATTGAATATCTACTCCACCCCAAGTACTGCTCTAGTATTTCTCTAGGCATTTAGGATATAATTTTTAGCTATACACATAGTTTGCTTGTACTTTATATTCTAGTGACAGGAGACAAAAATTAAGAAAATAATAAAATTAATAACTGTAAATAAAGATATTAGAATACAGCTTTGCAGAAATTAAAATAGGGTAACATGATAGATATTGAATAGGTAATTAGATTAGATGTTTGGGAAAGAACTCTGTAAGAGGTATTTAAATTGAAATCCAAATGGTGAGCGAACACCAGCCAACACCAAGTTGAAGAGCATTCCAATCCTCAAAAACAGCTACTATAAACTTTGGAAAAATCTAAGCAGAGCAGAGGAATTTAAAGACAGCAAGTAATTAGAGCATAGAAGGAAAAGGAAAAGTTGAACCTTAAGAGTCAAGTAGTGCTAAATCCATAGTATTTTGTAAATTAGGGTAAGAAAGTTTTTTATTTGTTTATTTGCTTGCTTTTAATAATTCTAGTATAAATCAATTGAAGAATTTTAAACACAGAGGTATGGTGATTGAATTTACATATTAAAAATGTTTTCTCTACCTACTGTATGGAGAAACTATTTCAAAATGGAGAAAAAAAGAAGTAAAGAAACTGGATAGAAGTGTATTGCAGTATGCCAGGCAATAGGTAATGATGAAGTGACCTAGGTTATAAGTAGTGGAGATAACAAGAGTAAATTTTCCAGATTTATTTTAGAGGTATAGTTGACAAGTGATATTGATGAATTAGATGTGGATGTATGGAATGTAGAACATTAAAAACACCTACAGGAATATTTCCTCCTTTTGTGACCTGAGCCTGTACTCCTCTGGGAAAACCTGATTGGGGTGGCCTAGGAGGTCAGATCCCTAGACAACAAAAAACGACAACCTACACTAGGAAAAATGAAGTTATGGCCCAGTCAAAGGAACAATGTACACTTCAGCTGAGATACAGGAATTTAAACAACTAATGTTAAATCAATTCAAAAAGTTTAGAGAAGATATGGCAAAAGAGATAAAGGCTATAAAGAAAACACTGGGCATACATAAGGCAGAAATTGAAAGTTCAAAAAAACAACCAGCAAAATCTATGGAAATGAAAGGCACAACACCAGAGATGAAAGACACAGTGGAAACATACAACAGCAGATCTCAAGAGGCAGAAGAAAATACTCAGGAACTGGAGAACAAAACACCTGAAAGCCTACACGCAAAGGAGCAGATGGAGAAAAGAATGAAAAATATGAGCAATGTCTCCAGGAACTTAAGGAAGTAATGAAATACAAGAATGTACATTATCATTGGTGTCCCAGAAGGAGAAGAGAAGGGAAAAGGGGCAGAAGCAATAATAGAGGAAATAATCAATGAAAATTTCCCATCTCTTAAGAAAGACAGAATTACGGATCAAGAAGTGCAGCATACTCCGAACAGAATAGATCTGAATAGGCCTACGCCAAGACACTTAATAATCAGATTATCAAACATCAAAGACAAAGAATCCTGAAAGGAGCAAGAGAAAAGCAATCCATCACATATAAAGAAGCTTAATAAGACTATGTGCGGATCTCTCAGCAGAAACCATGGAGGCAAGAAGGAAGTACTGTGATATATTTAAGATACTGAAAGAGAAAAACTGCCAACCAAGAATCCTATATCCAGCAAAACTGTCCTTCAAATATGAGGGGGAGCTCAAAATATTTTCCTACAAACAGACAGTGAGAGACTTTGTAAACAAGATACTGGCCCTACAGGAAATACTAAAGGTAGCAGTACAGAGTGATAGAAGACAGGAGTGAGAGATTTGGAACACATTTTTTTTGGGAGATGGTAGCACAGTAAGGTATGTACACTGAACAAAGATAACTATGAATATGGTTGAGAGAGGAGGGTTGGGAGCATGTAGAACACCAGAAGAAAGGAGGAAAGATAAAGACTGGGACTGTGTAACTTGATGAAATCTAGAGTGTTCAACAATTGTGATAAAATGTACAAATATGTTCTTTTACGAGGGAGAACAAGCAAATGTCAACCTTGCAAGGTGTTAAAAATGGGGAGGCATTGGGGGAGGGATGCAATCAACATAAACTAGAGAGTTTAAGTAACAGAATGATTGTATTATGCTCCCTTTAATGTAAGAAAGGCGATATACCAAGGTAAATGCAGATAAGAGGGGGGAATAGGGGAGGGGCATGAGACACTTGATATTGGTGGTGTTGTCTCTTTATTATACTTTGATTTAAGGTTATCTCTCCTTTTGCTGCTTCCTAGCTGTCATTTTTTTTCTTCCTCTTTCTTTTTTCTTTTTCTGTTGCCTCTCTATCTTCTTTGACTCTCCCTCCTGCCTTGTGGAAGAAATGTAGATGCCCTTATATAGATAGTGGTGAGGGTGGTGAACACACAAATTTGTGACTATACAGGGAACCATCGATTGTTTACTTAGGTTGGAATGTATGGCATGTGAACAAAACCATCTAAAAAAAAATGGGTTGATGACAAAAACTTGAGGGCAATATACTGAGTGAAATAAGCCAGACAACATACGGACAAATATTGCAGGGTCTCACTGATAGGAACTAATTATAATATGTAAACTCATAGACATGAAATATAAGGTACCAAGATACAGAACAAGGTTAAAGAATGGGAAGTGGTTGCTTAGTATGAGCAGAATGTTCAACTAGGATAAACTTAAATGTTTGGAAATGAACAGAGGTGTCGGTAGCAAGATGTGAGAATAACTAACAGTGCTGAATGGTGTGTGAATGAGGTGGAAAGGGGAAGCTCAGAGTCACGTATGTTACCAGAAGGAAAGTTGGAGGTCAAAAGATGGGAATGTATAAAACTGAATCCTGTGGTGGGCAATGTCCGTGATTAACTGTACAAATATGAGAAATCTCTTTCATGAACCAGAACAAATGTATGACACTATAACTGGAAGTTAATAATAGAGAGGCATATAGGGAAAAAATATATACCTATTGCAAACTATATACGACAGTTAGTCGTATTGCAACATTCATTCATAAACAGCAACAAATGTACTATTCCAATACTATGAGTCAACAATGGAGGGGGTTGGTTAGGGATATGGGGGAATTTGAGTTTCCTTTTCTTTTTTTTTTTTTTAATCTTCTTTTGCTCTATTTCTTGTCTGGAGTAATGAAAAGTTTCTAAAAAGTGAACAAAAATTAAGTGTGGTGATGGATGCACAGCTATATGAGGGTACTGGGGGCAACTGATTGTCCACTTTGGATCTTTGGATAATTGCATGGTATGTGAACAATCTTAATAAAAATTAAAAACTAAAAAGAAAAAAAAGTGGGAATAAATACTAAATTGCATTTTGAAGGTTGAGAAAAAAAATGCCTATGTTTAGGTCTTGAGATGCACCCTATGAATGATAGTGCCATTTATTAAGATGTCTTCTTATGTGATGTTTTCCAATTGTACTTCTGATTAACTCACTTACTCATCAAACCAGATAATCCCTGTGCCACCACCCTGTTAAAATGCTGATTATATTCCCAGTGTTACCTCTCTTAGATAACTTATATACCTCATATATCTAGTAGTGCATTTATTTCATTCTTTTATGTATTTTAAATGACTATTTTCCTTATGAGTTTGAAGTTATTTAAGAAGAGGGAACTTTTTTTAAAAAAAAATTCTGTATCTTACTTGCTTTGTAAGGTTACAAGACACTAGCTCTGTGTTGTACAATACTGTAGCCATTAGCCACATATAGCTAATTTCAATTAAGTAAAATTAAGTAAAATTAAAATTAAGTTCCTCAGTTGCAATAGCTAATTTCAAGTATTAAATAGCCACATGTGGCTATTAACTACTGTACTGGGAAGAGCAATTATCGAACATTTCTTTATTATTGCTTAGACAGAGATGTTAACTGAGTGTTAATAAATGTCATAATTTGAAAGAAAATCAAATTGTTAAGTTGAATTGTAGCACTCTGCTATTCTCTAACAATCTGTAATTATCTTACTTCTCTAAGTATAAATAACCTTATATATAATTATTAATTATATCAGATCAACAATATCTCATTTATTTATTATATGATTGTTTATTCCATTTATAAATAAGATGTAACTGTGTGAAAAGTCAATTAAATAGTAATCACAAAAAATGCATAATTTAAACGTGGGCAAATATGTGTGTGTGCATATGTATGTATAATGAATTTTCTCTGTGAACTGTGACATCAATTTTAACAGCACATACACAATTAAATGATTAAGGAAAATGGGAGTCTATCAATTTGGAAGTGTGGGAAGGCCAAAATATCTCCATTCATCAATTTTTTTCAAGTTTGAATATCTTAGTATTTTACTTGGTGTTTTTGTTCACTTACATTCATTGGAATTACCCAGATAGGTTTATATGCACCCTCTCACTATTTGTGTTCTATGTGTCCTCCTGTTTTAGTTTTCTACTTCTAAAACAAATACTGTACAATGGGATGGATTAAACTATGGGAAATTATTGTTTCATGATTTTAAGTCTAGGAAAAGTCCAAAATCAAGGCATGAGTAAGATTTCTCCCTGAAGACTGTGGTGTTCTGGGGCTGGCAGCTGTTGATCCTTGGGGTTCTTTCACTTTTCCATTACATGACAATGAACATGGCAATATCTTCTCCATTTTCTTCTGGGTTCAATTGACTTCCAGCTTGTGGCTTCTGCCCTTGGCTTCTCTCTCTATGGTCTTCTCTATAAGGGCTCCAGTACTAGGGTTAAGACTTACCCTGATTCCGTTGGGCCATACCTTAGCCAAAGTAACCTCATCAAATGGTCCTGTTTACAAGCGAGTACTCACCCACAAGACCAGGGGTTTGTGGAGGACATGATTCAACCCCAAACACACACCTCTTTATATTCCTTTTTTACTGTGTTCTTGTCTTCATTTGTATTATGCTATCCTTCTGTTATTCCATTTTCCTTCTATTAGCTTGTTAAATGCTATTTTTGTCCTTTTAGTAGGCACCCTAGAGCTCACAATATGTAAACTTAACTTATGTCAGTTCATCACAAAAATTGCCTTTATCACATCCCTAGTAGTACAAGAAACTTAGAATAGTTTAATTTATTTCCCTCTGATGTTTTGTATTATTATCTTCATGGATTTTAGTTATAATTACATTTTAAATCCATTCATTACAAATTATTATACAGTCAATTTTTGGGTAACATTTATTATATTTTCCTAAATATTTAATTTTCTTATGCCCTTTATCCCTTCCTATAATTTAACTTTTCTCTGTGGGAGCATACCCTTTCTTGCTAAAGAAATCCTTTTAGAATTCCTTCTAGTTAAGTTTTTGCTGAAAAGTAAAATGTTTACTTTTATTATTTATGACGCACCTTTGTTTTAAGGTCATATTCACTGGGTATAGAATTTTTAGGTTGGCTATTATTTTCTTTCAGTAATTTGTGGATATATTTTCATTGTACTCTGACTTCCATCTTTTCAGCTGAGAAACCAGCTAGTTTCCAATCCTATTGTCTCACCTTGAAGATAATGTGTGTTCTGCCTCTCCCCTCTCCCCACTCCCCACAACTGCACACACACACATAGTATATCTTTAGCTGAAGCAAAATTTCCTCTTTGTCTTAGATTTTTCAACTGTTTCGGTGTGATGTGCCTAAGTGTGATTTTCTTTTATATCGTTTTGAGGCTCATAGAGTTTCTTGAATCTGCGTATTGTATTCTGTCATTAGCTTTAGAAAATTTATGACCATTATCTCATTGAATATTTTTCCCCCATTTTCTCTCTTCTCTTCTGTGACTCCAATTATATGAGTATTAGACATTTTGAGTTTATTCCACTTGTTTCTAATGTTCTTTTATATTTTTCTATTATTTTTTTGTGTGTCTCAGTTTAGATATTTGCAATTAATCTGCTTCCTAGTTCTCTAATCCATATCTATTCTGGTGGCTTAATTTCAGATATTGCATTTTTATGTTCTAAAATTTGAACCTGATTCCATTGCATGTTCTAATTATCTGGCAAGGCCCTCCATATTCTCATCGATTTTGTTTACCATTTCCTCTATTTTCTTTAACATACTAATAATTAATTCCTCGTTAGTTACATCCATTATCTGGATCAAAACCTTCCCCTTACTTTCTGTTAGACAAAGTGGCAAATGTTCTTCTCAATCTAAGCACAGACTCCCCTATTTTGCACCTGGGCATCATTCCTGGTAAGGCTGAGTCTATCTTTGCTCCATCTCTTTCCACCCAGGATTATCAAATAAAAAGAAAATACCATTTTTGTTGAAGGCCCCAAATGAAATCCTTTCTCAATACTGCTGATAGACACTACTCTGTTCTTCAGAAGCTTTTTGATTAAATGTTTGGTTTCCAACTTCTCCCCAACCCTGAGGAGAAAGGCAGAAAAGCATGCTCTTGAGGCAGCCCTGTCCCTACCAAAATTTCTCATGGTTTCCTTGCCATTCAGCAGCATCCTTCAGTTGCATAGTCTGACTTTGTCTTCCTGCCTGTGTCCTATATTAGTTTTCAGTTACTTTCATAACACATTATAACTAAAGTAGTGTCTTAAAACAATACAAAGTTTTTATCATACAATTCTGTAGGATAAGAGTCATGGTGTGTTTTAGTTTCCTAGGCTGCTTAAAGCAAATACCATGAAAGGTTCAGCTTAAGCAATGGGAATTTGTTAGCTTACCATTTTGAGGCCAGGAAAATATCCAAATCATGGCATCATCAAAGGTGATGCTTTCTCCCCAAGACTGTGGCATCTGGCAAGTCACCTGGTGTCTCCCAGTGTCTTCCTTCTTTTCTGGGTTCTGTTGATTTCAGCTTCTGGCTGATCTGTCTGTGAGTTTTTCTCCCTCTCTGAATTTCATTCTCCTAAAAAGACCCCCAAAATAGGATTAAGATGCATATTGAATTAGGTGGGTCATACCTTAATTGAAGTAGTTTCATCAAAGGGTCCTATATACAATGGGTCCACACAAATAGGAACAGTTTAAATTTAAGAAAATATTTTTCTGGGGTGTATATGGCTTCAAACCACCATGTAGTGTCATGGGCTAAAACCAAGGATTCAGCAGGGTTACATAATTTTCTGAAGGCTTTAGGGAAGAATCCATTCCTTTGACTTTTCTACCTTCTAGAAGCCACTCACTCCCCTCGGCTTGTGGCCTCTTCTTCCGTCTTCAAAGCCAGCAACATAGCACCTTTTCGACCCTTCTTTTTCACATCCCTTATTAAGCACTTTGAGGAAAGGTTTTCTGCTTTCAGAGACTCGCGTAATTAGATCTAGACTACCTGGATATTTCAGAATAATCTCCCCATCCCAAGGTCAGATGATTAGCAACCTTAATTGCATCTTCACCATTAATTACCTTTTGTCATATCAGTTATCATGTTCACAAGTTCCAGGTAATTTTATTCAAATTGTCAAATGCTCCCAGGGTGAAAGTCTAAAACTCAGTTTACTCCTCTGAGATTCTCCCCTCTCTCGAGTCTCACCTTCTCAAAATCTCTTTGCTGCTGTAGCTCACTGTTGCCTTCAATCAGTTGGTATCTGTGTTTTAAACATGTTTTGTTGGAAGTGCTTTTTCTCCACCAGCTAACAATTCTTATTGGAAGACAAAATCATCATTTGTCATCTTATTGTTTGACCTAAAAATTACATAATGCATTTTTTTTTTTAAATTGCATATTAAAACTTACCAGTCAAACAAGCAGACAGAAAGCACAATAATGGTAAGTAGCCTGATGTTGTGGAGTTTAGGTGATAAAACTGGTACACCATTCTCATGATATTTACCCTGAAACTCTTCTGATATAATAATAATTTAGTCTTTGCTTGAATGGAAGTTAGAAAGACAAAAAACATTTTTTAAAGCTACTAACTACATATTCCATAATTTAAGATAAAAAAATCAGTGGCTGAAGGCTCCTTCATCAAATAACAAATACCTTAAATTATTATCTTTCTATTTTGAGTATTCCATAAGTGGAGAAACAAAACAAACTTAGATTCCTTCTTTACACTTCAGTCAACTAAAGCATTACTAACTGTAAAAAGAAATTAGAAATCCAAAGTTTCTTTTAAACCTTTAATTTTTGTGTAATGTGTGTAATAATGAAAAGCACACTGGTTTGATATTCCATTCTTTTGAAATATGATTGGTTAAAGGATAAGAATCATGAAGAGTTTAGATCAATAACATAACTTTTCACAAAAGCACAAGCAATGCTTTATCCTCAGAAGTCAAGCCTCAAAAAAATCCCCTTTGGAATTCTCTAGCCATTTTAATATACCCTTCAGATGATCAAAAATCAGGTAAAAATCGCTATTTCATCCATAACATGAATTTTTTCCCCATTGCTTGTGGTTGGGCCTGTGTGGGAGAATAGGTCTCTTAGGCAGCCATTTGGGATAAAAGCCAGAAATCTCAATAGTCTCTCATTATGTTTTTAAATTGTTACTCAATTATACATTCCTGAATGCCTTTTTTTTTTTTAATTATGGAAGTTGTATGTTTACAGAAACAGCTTGAAGAAGGCATAAAGTTCCTATATACTCCCCTCACATACACAGATTTCCCCATTATTGACACTTTTCATTAGTATGGTAACATTTTTACAATTGATGAAACACTATTGCTATACTATTAACCTTAGTACCAAGTTTACATTGGAGTTTACTGTCTTTGTTGTACACTTTTATGATTTTTAAATTTTTGTTCTGGCAACTTATATACAGTCTAGAATTTCCCCATTTAATTTGATTCAAATATGCAATTCAGTGGTATTAATTACAATGTTGTGCTACCATCACCACCATCCGTTACCAAAACTTATCCACACCCTGAACAGAACCTTGAATGCTTTTTTGAAAGGGAAATGAAATGCAGCTGGCCAAATTACTTCTTTAAGAATATTTACTAATTCTTTTAAAATGCACTTTCTTGGAGATGAACAATCTTTAGTTTTTATATGTCCTCTTTGTAAAAAGAACATCATTAAAGTCTCTTTTGCTGTCAACCAAAGAGTGCTGAAAAAAATTCCTTCTCATGTTTAAATTATTGTTTTTTCAAAAAATTTCAAATTGTGGTATGCAAGATAATAGAGAATTATGGTTAATAATGTGAATGCTGGAAGCCAGATTTTTGAGTACTGCAATCCTATACCCCACCTACTGATTGTGTGATTTGGGGTAACTTTCTCATCTACTCCGTGTTCTAGTTTCTCTATTTGTGAATAGAGATGATAATAGTAACTTATTTCATTGATTTACTGAGATAAGTAAATCAGTTAATATTTTTAAAAGCTTATTGAACATTACCTAGCACATAATAAGTACTCAGTGACTGACAGTTGTTATGGTATTTATTATTTTCTAATGTGTGCTGAGTACTCGAGAAACTACTGGCAGCACTTCAGTTGTGTTTCTCCATCATGGTTAAGGTGCTGTGTACAATTACCTATTGAGGACTACTCTATTGATAGCAGGCTACTCTCACTACCTGTATTCATTTCTCACACATTTATTATGTATGTATTAAATATATAAATATATACTGAATCATCCCTAACTTAAAGGAAGGACATCCCTAACTTAAAGGAAGGATACATGCAAAGGGGTGGAATGCATATTAATTATGAAGTTGCAAATTATTTTAAATTATAATATAATTTTATTATAAATTATAGTATAATTAAATATATATAATTAAAACATTATACAACATTATATCATCAATATGTAAGTAAAAATATTATATATAAATGTGTACATATATAGTAGTCTCCAAGGCTAATGTGTGAATCAAAAGCTCCATCATCATCATCATCATCATATTTATACTTGCTAAGTTATATTGAGTGCTTACCATTTTTCAGGCACCCTGGTCAGTGTTCTGCATGAGTATCTCTTTTTATCTTTAAAGCAATTGTTTGAAATGGAAACTATTATGACTATATTATTGAGCCATAGAAAGGTCAAGTACCTTACTTGTTATACACCTAAAAATAGCAAACTGAGGATTCAATCTGAGTCCTACTTGACTCCAAAGTCAGTGCTCATAACCACTGCCCTGCCTAGACAATGGAAAGGTCAATTTATTCAGAAAAACAGTTGAAGTAATTAGGTAAAAAGTTAGATTTGTTGTTAGTCTGGAAGTCTCATAAAACATTTGATTCTTGTGCTGCTAATGAAAAAAAAAAAATGGTAAATTTATAATTTCCCAGTCAGCATGAACATGTTCCCTACTCCCTCTTGACCAACATGTGTACAATTTTTTTTTTCTTGTTATATTTAGTTTCTAAGTCTTACTTTGCCAAGTACAGCTTGGCTTTTTACATTTTGGTTCCTTTTATGCATAGTTGGAACTTTTGAACAAAGGCCTTATATTTTGTACCATTTTTGTTTAAGTCAGTTTCCAAGGTGAAATAAATTGCTATCCTTTCTTGCACACATTCTTTTAGCTTTTCACAGCTACTGTCATCTTCAATTGGTTTTTCGACACTTTGAGCAGCATACTTGACATATATTGGAAAATCAATACTTTTTTTCTCTTAAGCAAAGAGACTTACTGGAAGTAGCATTAAAACCTGCACATCACCAAAGCACTTTGCAATTGTACACGCTAAAGAGAGAGGTTTTATTCACCCAGTTAATAACATATGAGACTTCATGACTGTAATCCCTCAGTAAGAAAATTGGTTAGGTTGGATAACATTTTATTGATACTGACACAGATAAAAGAAATAAAAAGAAAAAAAATCAGGAGTGTCATTTTCCATTTTTCAAACAGTACTTACAGAAAAAAGAAGTAATTAAAGGCACTGAGGCTGAGTTGAAGAAGCACGAGTTTGTGTGAAATAGGGTTGATTTCAAAATCTGTCACATATACCTTATAGCTTCATTGGAGGTTAAATTTGTCATGTGGAGTTTTCTCAGGTAGGTTTTGTGCTATTGTTATTGGAATACTGACATCAGTGTATCACAAGTCCCATTAGTCTTTGTGCCCTGCTTTTTTCGCTTACTTTCTTAAACAATCCAAGCAAAAGCCACTTCATCATCTCCTTTTGGTCTTCTAGCTATATATTTGAATGGTGTTAAAAATATGAGAAAAATAGCTAATGTGAATCCTGAGGTTTATATTTTGCCCCCCTTTACTTCACATTGTTCTGAAAAAGACTAAGGAGTTAGAAAAAATATATTTTCTGGCCATATCATTTTTTAATGTAAATTTTAGTAGCACAAATATATTTATTTGTTGGAGGAGGAATACATTATTTCCACAGGATTCAGTACTCTACAGTACTTAGAACTTAGATCCTTCCTAGAACTTCTGGGTGTTTTTGAGGGAACTATATGACTTAAAATAATTATAAAAAACAGAAACTGCATTTTATTTATCCTGAAACCGTCAACAACAGGTGGCAAGATGCCACACACTAGTAGGTTCTTAAAATATAAATAAATAGTAATCTCATTGAAAAATTACCTAATTTTTCTATTTTTATATGTAGCCACTTTCCAAAATGTTGTTCCAGGTGTCCATAAAATTCATAAGACAGAATTAAATAACGGACAGATAAATTAAAGGAAGCCACTGCAGCCTGAAAAAATCATCTCAGTTTTTAAATGTTAGAATTCCCTGGGGATTGTCTAAGAGAATGAGTAAAGAAAGCCTAGAATAAAATAACTTCCTACAGCCCATTAGGATAGAGCCATGGGCTACTGTAATCTGAAAAATAAATGGTAGTATTACCTTGCTGGATGGAGAAATTAGTAGCTAGCGTTTTAAAAAGACATGCTAACTTGTAAAAGATTTTATTACGTAGGAGTGGGTATGTTGCTATATTTATGTAGCTCCTTACTTTCATATTCTGTAGTACATTATATAAAGAATAATATAACAACCTTAGAGAAGGTGATGGCGATGATAATATTAAATGATTAAATGCAAAGTTA
This sequence comes from Choloepus didactylus, assembly GCF_015220235.1. Taxonomy (NCBI): domain Eukaryota; kingdom Metazoa; phylum Chordata; class Mammalia; order Pilosa; family Megalonychidae; genus Choloepus; species Choloepus didactylus. The sequence goes on along the minus strand of NC_051310.1, from coordinate 179,752,732 downwards.
CGACATGCAAGGCACTACTCTAAATACCTCACATATGTTATTTCATTGAATTCTCATACATATTCCATAAAGTATCATTACTCCTGCTTTACAGAGGAGGAAACAGACACACAGAGAAAAATGCCCAAGGTCACACATTTAGATAATAGGGATGCCAGTAACTACTAAAGCTATATCACTGTCAGCTATATACTACAGAATAATGAGTGCTTATGTCTGATAGATGTATAACAAATATCTATAGCAATTTTATTCATAAAATAGTTGCAAATATGAAACAGCTCAACTGCTTATCAATAATGAAATAGATAAATACATTTGATGCATTCAAACAATAGAACACCGCATAAAAATGAATAACACACTGTTGCTATGTAAATGGCATGGATGAAATTTATAGACATAAAATACAGTGAAAGAAGCTAGATATAAAAGAGTAATTAATATGTGTTTCCTCATACATTCCTCATATATCCTCTTATTTAATATCACTTAGAAAAAAATGAAGCATGCAGAAAAATGTAGAGAATTTCAGAAAAAAATTATTATACCCACTACCCAGCTTTAATAAATCTAGAGATTTTGTTATATTTTCCTGGGATTTTAAAAAATTTGTTATTAAAATAAAACAATGACATAAACTCTCTGTACCTTTTGCTAACCCCATTAACCTTCCCTTCCCCAACAGGAGAGAAGTACATTGAATGCACTGCACATCAATCCTTTGGGTATTTAATACATTTGCTCATATATGTCTCCAAAACTAAGACATTCTATACTTTAGAGCACATTAAATTATTTAAAATGACCTATCATACTTGCCATGTCTTTTTGAAATAGGACTATTTTTGTATTCATCAACATTAAACTTTTACATCCAAGTAGAGACCCAAAGTTGTGTTTCTTTCTTTATGGTTGCTAATACAACATAAAACAGTTCATTGCGTTTTTGTAGGTGAGCACTTAACCTTTTCTAAATCTCTGCTATTTCAATCAACGTTGTAATTAGCATATGTATGCATAGTTCCTTGCGCAGGTGTGCGAGTTTCATTAAAATATATGCCTAATATTCATAAGGATATGCACATTTTCAACTTTACTAAACTTGTGATTTGCTTTAAAGTTACACATCCCTAAGCAGTAAATGATTCATTCTCTGTTGCTAACATCTTCACCAAATTTGGTATTGCTAACTTTAAAAATTTGTAAAAATGGTGCATATATAAGTGGACTTCATTGACTTTTATTTGAATTTTTAAGTGTTTGAGTTTCTCTTACTATGTTTGTTGGCTAGTCAGGTTCCTGTGATTTCTATCCTTTGCTCACATTTTTTGCATTAAGAAAAACATTATTCATATATCACAAATGTGTGCATTTTATTGCTTATTTGAATTGCTGATATATTCTTCCAATCAGAGGTTTTTCTTTTCACTCTTTATTCAGTCTTTTATTTTTGATAGAATTTTTAAATTAAATAATTGTATTTATCATAATGTTCTTTCATGGCTTGTGCTTCATACTGATTTAGAAAATATTGCCTACCTAAAAATAAAAATGGTATTGTTCTGATACCAATAATGAGTACCTTTCTTTTCATATTTGATTTGTAAGGCTATCTTCAACATTTAAAATATTCCTTCATATGTATCTTTAATTTGGTCACATTGTTTAGTTTCCTCTCCCCGAATGACTATAATAGGTCATTAATTATACTGCCTTCATCCTAAGCCTTATTAAGTCAGGCATGTATGTCTGAATGTGATTCTTCTTTTAACTTGTTTTGGTTATTTTAGTTATATGTGATACTGTTCCTGTGAATTTAGGATTCAGCTTATGTTCCATGAAAAGGCTATTCTTATTGAGATTGTTTTAAATTGACAGATTCATTAAGAATTAGTATCTCTTGTATTTTATTTTTGTTATTGGGTCTTCTTATCAATGAACTCTCTATTTAGTCACTTCTTTCATGTCCTCAAAAGTATGCAAATATCACATAGCTTATTAATACCCAAATACATTGCCAGGTCGAATTATGTAATATGTGTTTAGACATTTTATTAATATTTACATGCTACTTTCTATGGATATCGTTTCATAGTACATACCCAACAATAACAGTACATATTGCTTATGAAAGCAATGTATTAGAGAGCCTAATACCCAACTTATGCTGCCAAATAATTAGATATTTGGCTACTCTAATGTCTGAACTTATATTTCAATTTAATTGTCTCTTTCATAAGTGAAGTTGAGTGTCATCATATATGTTTGAGACATCTTTTCCTTTCTATAAATTTAGTATTTATATCTGTTGCTCAACGTGATATACACTCATTGACCTTTTACCTACTGATTTGTAATTCTTTATCTTTCAATGACATTATCCTTTTTAGCATATTTTGAAAAAAATTTCCAGCTTACTTTTCTCTTTTCCTTTTTTGGCCTAATGTAATTATTCTTAAAAATTTAGATATTCAAAAGTTTCAATCTTAGAGATTCTGGAATTTTTATTTATTTTTGTCTTAGGAATGCCTTTCAAATTCTGAGATTAAAAATTTTTATTTTGTGTTTTCTTCAATATTTTTCTTGTTGTTTTGCTTCTTCTCCTCTTTTTCTTTTTCCTCTTCCCCTCCTCTCCCTCCTCCTCCTCCTCTTTCTCCTCCTCCCCTTCCTCTTTTTCCTCTTCTTCCTCCTCCCCATTTTCTTCTAACATTGCTTTAATTTAATTAAAGTTTATTTTAAATTCAGATTGAAGTAAGGATCCACATTATTCTTTCTGCTAGATCAATACCCAGTTGGGACTTCTTCATTTCTTATTTCCCAGAGAGTTCACAATGTTTATTGGAATTCCCTACCCAAGGATTGCCGCCCAGTATAAACATCAGCCTGGCTGTGATGCCAGCCCCACCCCAAGAGGCAAGGCTGCAGGGGCAGGGCTCAGCCTTGTGGGGCCCTCCCTGGACTCACCTTCTCAGGGTTCTGTCCATCCACGCATCCCCATCTGTCACCTATCCTCTGGCTCCAGGCTAGGGGAAGAGAGCCAAAGGATGTCTCCAGCCTAGAATCTTCCCTTCTCCCAAACTCTCTGTAAAGAAGAAGGTACCACACTGTTTTAAGGCAAAGTCTGATTTTGGGGGAGGGGGTGGGGCGTGCCTTAGGCAATCACCTGGCCCTGGGCCTTTCTTCTGTGACTCTGGTATACCCCGTGCCGGGCGAGAGCACCAACTGCAACAGGCAGTGAGCTACGATTCTCTGTAGGCATGTGAGGTCCGCCAGTGTTCCGCGAGTCAGCAGTGCGGCGATCAAGGTATCCACCGCCAGCAGCAAGCGGTGATGCTGCCTCCAGTAGCCGCGGCGCGAGGTAACATCCTTGTCCCCCTGGACACGCCAGCACCAACCCCCCCGGCCCTCACCCCCCCCACCACACACACACACACACACACACACACACACACACACACACACACACACACCTTTCCAGTCGCTCTCGGATCCCGCCAGGTCCACTAGATACAGCGTGCCTGCGGTGCCCTGAAAGTACCGTGGGGACGCCGCATAGCGTCAGTGTGACCAGGGCCTGAGCGCAGGAGCTGTGGTGGTTCATGCCTCTGGCTGTAGCGGTTTCTGCTCCCCAGACTCAGCATCTGGTACAGCGTCTTCAGGCTGGGTAAGTCTCAGTGGGTGAGACCGGCCACCTGGATTCGTCACTGGCTTGCCCGGTACTGCTTCACGGTCAGGCACTCGGGAGGCCATGGGGCCAGGAGGCCCCTGAGAGTCTGGTAGTGTATTTCCACCATGTTGACGGTCACGTGGTGCTGTCCTCCGACCCCCATATCCCGGAAAGCAACTGTGGCGCTCTAGAGCTACACTGGGTCCTCCGTGCTGTAGGTCTCCCCAAGCTGGGTCTGACTTGGGTGAAAATGCAGCCGTTGTAGTCACGGAGGCAGGACTGCCCGGTGGACTCGAGCTCTTGGAAGACCTCATTCTGACTGGCATCTTTTGATGCCCTTGTTTTAGGCGAATTTTCAGCCTTATGGTAGCCACCTCCCCATGTTAGAATCCATAAGACGATATTATTTAGAAAGGTCCCAGGTAATCACACCTACTCCTGGAGACTTTTCTGCAGAAGTTAGCAAATTGAGCGAGAATCTCTATGGAATTCATTTTGTCAGCAAAGGTATCTAGGTTTCAGTATTATCAGTGGCAGAAGGTTGAGGTAACCAACTTTAGTTTTATTGCTAGGGTGTTGCCGGCAGGGTGGTGATAGTGCTTTTGTCCACTGATTGAGTGACTTCGTGTCTGCAGTCATGTTCTCATCAAACCCGATTCACAGCATTGTTTTGGGAATTGTACCTGCAAGCTTAATGTCAAGACCTCCCAAAGAATTAGGGAACTACCCAATATCATTTTAACCAGCCATAACCAATTTATGTTTATTACAATTAATTACTCTGGCAGCTATATAAACTGCTTGCAGAAGTGAATGGAAGTAACTGATCCTTAGGCTACTGAGTTGGAAGCCTGGGCTTGCTTCTCCTGCCTGATTTGGGATTCTGGCACTGAAAAGCATAATTAAGGTATGTGACTAATGGCAGTCCATGCGATGTACTGCCAAAGTAACTAATTACCACCTAGGGATAACTGGAATAAAGTTCCAAGTGAAGCTATTTTCATTGAAAAAAATACAAAAGATATGGGGAATTCAGGGATTGTGTGATGAGCTGTTTTCTCAACTTACATTAGATAGCATACTGAAATAAAATGGTAAATTCAAAGAACTGAATTCTCAGCTCAAGGAAAGGACAGTAAGTCATAGCATTTCCATGATTATATTTAAAGAATTTTTCATCAATTACATCTTTGGGCTGAGATACCTGAAAAAATAAATCCAAATTTTATCCTACTTGTTAATGAACTACAATATTGGTTGAGCTTCAGTATTGTAGTTAAATGTAAGGGCTCTAGAACTAGACTGCTTTGGTTGAGGTTCTGGTATTGCTACTCTCTAGCTTAGTAATTTTGGACAAGTTAACATCTCTATGCTTTGATTTTCTGATTTGAATAATAATGCCTGCCATATACAGTGTTGTAAGGAGTGCTTAAACAGTGTCTGAAGCATAAAATTATTTGATAAAGTTTAGCCATTATTAATTATATAAATTATTATCTAATATTAAATTTAGGTAATTATTGGAAAGTATGAAGATGTAGGAATAGGAGAAAGAAATGGGATTATTTGGATTGCTGGGGTGCTCCCAATTTCTGCTGAATACACCTCCCTCACCAGCAGAAGCAACCTTTCCTGCCTAAATTCCAATGAGGCAGTGCCTGCCTTCTTTGAAGCCTCTATAACAACTCCTGGTGCAGTTAAATCTCCTCATACACATTTTCACTAACTTTGATTTTATCCGGACCTATAATGAGACTGAGATCCTATCAATCCCCAGGAGGCTAATTATAAAGTTAACCTTGGAATAAAAGTTTACACACTAAAAGCATTGAAAAGTTTTGCTAATTGATATTGGAAAAAAATCCATGAATGATATTTTTGAGAATGGATTCTGAGGGTGCTTGACCAAGGAGAAATAAACATTTTTAAGTAGAGTTTATTTTTTCAAGAGCACATTGATTAAGGATTGAGAAATTAATATTCTAACTAAAAAAATACTGAAGGGTTTTAGTTGTTTGTTGGTTGACATAACTCTGGGCTCAAAGTTGTCCCTTACTAAAGGAAGGCAAGAGTCAGAATTTCTTAGTTCTAATGTAATGGAGTGAATGCAAAAACTGATATTTATAAATGTTGAAATAGATTTAAGATGTGTAATCTACTCTCAGCTAGTTCCTATCTAATAGTCCTAGACTAGGTTCATAAGTTATTGCTTTCATCAAGACATTGAGAACTGCATTTTTTATGGGAATGATAATACTGTTGCAGTGTATTGTAGTGGCTCTTCTTTACGAGTCAAAGATGTTGCTTCAGATTCTACTGTTTAAATGTGTTCTCTTATTTTATTGGGGCTGATGTAACTTCAGGGTAACAGATGCCAAACAAATTCACATAAATGAAGAAAAGATTAATTGTTTATGGGATCCCTAGGACTGAAAGAGATAGGCAACTCACCAATGTCTGACTTGTGTTAAAAAAAGTGGTAAAGAATTACACAAAACAAGATATAACAAACAAAAACAAAATATTCTGTATCCGGCAAGCAAAGGTTTATCTCGTATTAACATGATAGAAAGTCGAAGCTTTCACCTTCTTCTCAGAAGTGAGTCAGTTCACAATCCCAGATCCTCTTAATGAAGTTGAGTCCAGGTAACAAAGAGAAATAATCCTGTGATAACATCATAAATACATATTAAATATCTTTACTTTTGCCTTTTCCAAAGGGACCTGCCAAGTGTGCACAATGGTAATCACTCAGTGTGGATAAGGAAATATCATGACCTTTCAGGATTGGGGGACACTGGTCTAAGTGAGTACAAGTTCCTGGGAACCTAGGAAAGCTGTGCTCCACAGACCAAGGGGGAGAATTAGCATGGTGAAGTGACAGTTTTCATTCAAGATTGCTACATATTTGGTCCAGTGCGGTCTCAAATCAATAATTTGATAATGTTTCCAGTGTCCGAATATAGAATTAAAAAAGATTTACTTAGTAATTTCCATATAAGCTGCTTGATTTATGGAGCAATGGCTGTTAGGCTAGAAAAGTGCTTATACTACATAGCTTTGTTAATCTGTAGAAGATCCCCTTTTAGTTTACCTTTAGACTGTGCAGAATAGAGAAGGCTTGGGGAATGACAGTTGATTATAATAAATTTAATCAGTGTTGATTCCAGTTGAAATTTTTTATTCTGTATGTGGTCTCTGTTATAATAAGACAACACAGCCCAGGGTATTTTATTTATTGCTCTGGAAGTAGCTTTGTTTTTCTCAGAGAATATGAACAGAGAATAACAGAGAATATGATGAATAACAGAGAATTTGATGCATGTATTCATAATTTAGAACCTGAAATACTATAAATTAAGGGCTACTTCTCTTTAAAAAATAAAAAGAAAATATTAATACACAGTTCATAAGGCACCTCTCAGAGATATGAAGGGACCTATCCAAATTAGGGGTTCTGAAATTTCAACTTCATTAGCTTCATGAGAAGTCTGTCTCTGAATATAGCATCGCCATTTTGCTTCAGAGCCCCATGTACTCTTTTGCTATTTAGAGTGAAGTGTTCTTGCTCTTCTTGCTATCATAAAGGACATGATGGCCTAGTGACATTTTGTTTTTAGGTCATGGGAATAATGAAGTTGATATTTTGATGAGAAATGTGTTTCAGATTGTAAGGAAATACTCTCTTTGGGCTTGCCATATCAATGAAATCTGGGATTCTGTGGCCTAGGGCATGCTAGATAACCCCTCTCAAGTAGATTTGCAATACAATTATAAGTAAAGAGTCACTATGCATAGTAGATATGAGTAAGATATATATCAACAACAACAAAACCTTTCTCCTTCTACATCCCCTTCCAAGACAAATGGGCACTGAGCTCACCTTCTTCTAGCAACTAGAAATCTGATAATGGTAGAATGTCAGTTGTGTTACCAGGCAACATTATTTATGGCAATACATACATGCATACATGCATACATACATAGATACATAAACAAACACTGATTGCTAAACTGCATCTAGACTGTGGGGGCAATTAAAAGACAAACATTCTGTTAAAATCTGGTGATTTTTACATGGTGAAATCAGAGCTTTGTGTTTTCCTAAGCTTGGTGACTCTTTGAGTATTGCCCATCATTTGGTAATCTAGAAGTTAAGGACACAAAATTGTTAGAAGAAATAGCAGTTCCTGTATGAAGACTGGGGTTTCTAAGCAAATGTGAATCCCTCCACGGCTTTATTCTCTCACAGCTGAGCTGCCTGTTGGTGGGATCAAAGAATAGCTCCTGGACTGCTGTAACTACTATGGAAGAGTTATACCTGATGTTGCCCTGCTTACATGCTGAGTTCTGTGTCTTTCTATAAAGCTGAGAAAATAGTGTTGGATGTTACCTATCTCAATCTTGTGAGTGTGCAGTGTCCACATGAAGGTTGTTGTAGTTGACCTTTCAAAAATCTGAGAGCAACATATGCATATCTGGGCATGTTGTTCAGAACTAGTTATTGAACAATTTCCAAGCCTTCTGGATTTGAGTGTCACCCAGTGGACAGAAGGCTTTCCTCCAGATAGAGGCTGTAATGTACCTGTAACCTGACACTTGGCCCTTTTGTCTCAACCGAACAGATGTGGATTGATATGTGTGTAGAACACTAATAATGATCAGTTACACACTGATAAAAGAGTTATGGAGACCTCTAGGACACTGATGTGATGCTGGCTTTGGCAAGCAACTTTCTTCCTTGGGAAAAATCTGTGTGTTCACTATTGGATTAGGTGACTACTTAATTGTGGGTCACAAGGTAAATGATACACCTTGAGCTACTGGTTAGAAAACTGTCTGTTCTCTAATTCACCAAGGTACATACTGTTATTTGCATAAATCCCTTCCTTTGGTTTCCCTTATAATTATTTTTTGTGTTTTATCAACATCTTATATTTAATGCTTAATTTATTTTCCTTTACTGCTATTGATACACAAAACTTTATAATTTCAACTGAGCACTGATTTAATGATAGCAATATATTCTGATATTTAGGTTTTCATATAATTCTTGCTATTCTAAATTTGTTTGTTTTTATTTTAGGTTTGACCTCAAAGTTTTTTAGTAAGGAATTTACTTTGATTTTTGGTGTAATTTCTATGAGGTAGGGCCTTTTCTGAATTCTGGTATTTTTTGTGTAATTTTATTGTGTAGTGATACATCATCTGTACCTATAACTTCTCTTTATTTAGTGCAATTTTCTTTGTAACCTAATATATGATCAGTTTTCATGAATGTTCCATTGCCGGTGAAGGGACGTTTTATCCTCTCTTCTCTAATATATCATTTACATATACGTAAGTGCTTTGCAAATTAGACTCTCTTTATCCTTATTTTATCCTTAATTTTTCAGTCTGTCATTGACTAAGAGAGGAAATTAAAGCCTTCCAGTACTAAAGTATCTCTATCTATATCTTTTTCAGTCTCTATCTTCTTTAGCTTTTGCTCTATAATGTTGATGTTATTAAGCTGCAAAAATAGTCATTAATTATATCTTCCTTATAAAACTCTATTATAGCATGATAAAACCATAAAATGCTTTTCTGAATAAGAAATGCTGGAAGTGGGCCCAAAATTAGAGTTTTAACACTCCATTCAGTTAATTCACATGCAAACTAAAATTTCAAAACACTGCCTTAGGGCAACGCCTTTGCTGGCTTGTACCCGAATAAGGTCTTTATATGGATATTCATCTGAGGCAAGGACAAGTGATACCAGAGATGTATGAAAGGAAATTTTATTAGTACTCACAGGTCCTAGAACAGAAAGGAGCTTCATGCTCCTCAGGGTCAAATGGAGAAACATGTCAGGGATGAAGGCTCAACCAAGCAGGCAGGGAGCAAAGGTTACAGTGGACCTGGGGACTATGCCTTTTTAACATTACCTCGGTCATGCTGTAGTAGTTGGTCAAACAAGAGTGGGTATTGGGGAGTTCATATTGGGGTACTAGGGACGTTCAATGGGGCATGAACCCAGGTAGGATGTGGGAGAGAGGGAAAAGCTATTTATTTTGTATAATCAGGTGTTGGGGTTGGTCACTGAGAGATCTAATGACAGTGTCTGAGAAGCCAAGGCATCATGACAGTGAAAAAGTTGCTATTTTATTTTTATTCACTACTCTATGATCAAAGGTGGGTTCCTATTTTATCCATATTCAAGCCTACAGATAATTTCAAAGGGCCAGCATGCAGCAACAAGCTTGCCTTCATTCTTGAGAACCCAAAGTACACACACCCCTACTGCTCATATTCCAGTGGCACAAACTCATTCATATGGCCACATTCAGCAGCTTATGGGGGGCTTACAAACTGAAAATCTAGTCAAGCACACGTGTTTCTGGGCAGGGTCAGTTTGTATGGCCACATACCTTGTGCATCCAGGGGACAGAATTCATATACTCTACAGTGTGTTTTCAACTCTGCTAGAGTTACACAGCCTAGTTGTCCCTTGCCAAGTATAACGTGATGACTGATTTGAGAGAGCAACAGTCTGCAATAGTTATTTATTTACTTTTTGAGTTTTTATTTTTTTCATAATGATATATTTGCAATTTAAGCAGTTAGAGATGAGGAGATCAACATGGGCACTTCTCTGATGTCTCCAGTGATACTCTCATAAGTCTGCATCCTGTTCACTCAGTTCTAACCACAGTGGCCCCTTGCAGCTTCTCAAGGAACTCAGAGGCACACCCGCCTTAGAGTTTTTGCTTTCATTGTTTCCATTGCCAGATGCCCCCCCCCCCCCGCCTCTCTTTCCTGCTTGGCAAATTCACTCACTTTCTTCAAGTATTTGCTCAAATATCACCTTATCAATACTTCAACCACATTGTTATACACTTTCCTTTTCCTGATATATTGACTGTTTTCCATCTTAGTAATTGCCTTCTAACACAGTACATCATTTATGTACATGTTATATATACTTTATTATCTGTTCCACCCTCACTCCTGCTTATGAGCTCCATGAGGACAAGGATATTTGTCTGCCTTGTTTCGTGATATATCACAAGTGTCTCAAACAGGACCTGACATATACTAGGTTCTCAATGATTGTTTGCTAATAAAATAGTTGTGGAGTGGAAGAAATTCACTTTTCCCTGAGCTTGTTCAACACATTTTTTCCTACCTCAATTACTTTATTATGTTTTTCTTTCTTGAATACTTGTACTTCTACTTTGTGCCATTGTCTCATAGAACATTCTATTTTAATTCTCCACTTCCATCTGAGGTCCAGAAATTTCACTTTCCTTTGTAATATCTTACATTGTTGAAGGAGGCAGACATTCCTTAGGTCTTCTATTTGTAGAAGTTAATGTGGGGAAATGACTAGTACCAATGTGCAAGTTTACTTTTAATTTTTCTTTTGCTCCAGTTTTGAGGATAAATTTGTTTATCCTTATGTCTCATCAGTTGAAGGAGACAGCAACTCTTCCTCCACCTGAAATGGAGATAGGCTTCTTCCTGCACATATGGCCTGCCTGTGTAATTCCTGTGCCGTCTAAGAATCAAGCTGGTTCCAGAAAAGCTCCTGTCACGGTTCTCCTGGCTGTTTCCACTGCTGAACAAAAGGCATGCACTGCAAAGATGTCTGTAATCTTAAAGAATTCTATTTTCTGGTTATTTCTGAGATTGATTACCATAGACTTTTCTGCCTCCTAGAACAATCACCAATATCTCAGCCCCATGCTTTTGGCAGCTCTTCCAGCTATTTTTAATGTGTTTTTCAGGGGTATTTACCTGTGTGCTAATTTTTTTCTGAAAATGGATGTTTGCATTTCTATGTCTTAACTTTGTTATAACCTTTAGGTAATTTATAGAAGAGAAGAAAATGCTGCTTTATTCAATTCAGAGTCTTGACTTTTGAGTTGAAAAACATAACTCATTTAATCTCCACCTTTGTTTTTTTTAATAAATGCCTACATTATCTTCTATAAATTTTTCTCTAATTAGAGCTTTTAGTAGAATTCTACAGTGTTAACATATGGTGAATTCATTTGAATTCAGTTCTAAATAACGTATTAGTTTTCTATTTTCTGCTGTAACAAATTAGCATGAATTCAGTGGCTTAAAACAGTGCAAATATATTATTTTATAATTCTATAGGTCAGAAGCCCTTTACCTGTCTTAATGGGCTAAGATTAAGGTGTCAGCAGAGCTGTATTCCTTTTTGGAGACCTTGGGGTAAATCTGTTTCCTTGCTTTCTACCTTCTAGAAGCCTTCCCATATTCCTTAGCTCTTGGACCTCTTCTTTCATCTTCAAAGCCAGCAAAATAACATCTCTCTTATCCTGCTTCTGTCATCACGTCTTTTTTTTAAATTCTGCCTCCCTTTTCTACTTTTAAGGACTGCTGTAATTGGGTCTACCCAGTAAACCAGGGTAATCTCCCTATTTTAAGGTCAGTGGATTAGCAAATTTAATTCCATCTGCATCCTTAATTCCCTTTTTCCATGTAATCTCACATATTCATGAATTCTGGAGATTAGGATGTGGACCTGTTTGGGTAGGAAGGTGTTACTCTGCCTATCACAATTGTTTGTCATTCTAGTTGGGGTTTTCTCTGTATATCCTGAATTTTTTTTTTTTTTTTTTTTTTTTTTAAATCATCATTTTATTGAGATATATTCACATACCACGCAGTCATACAAAACAAATTGTACTTTCGATTGTTTACAGTACCATTACATAGTTGTACATTCATCACCTAAATCAATCCCTGACACCTTCATTAGCACACACACAAAAATAACAAGAATAATAATTAGAGTGAAAAAGAGCAATTGAAGTAAAAAAGAACACTGGGTACCTTTGTCTGTCTGTTTCCCTCCCCTACTTTTCTACACATCCATCCATAAACTAGACAAAGTGGTGTTTGGTCCTTATGGCTTTCCCAATCCCATTGTCACCCCTCATAAGCTACATTTTTATACAACTGTCTTCGAGATTCATGGGTTCTGGGTTGTAGTTTGATAGTTTCAGGTATCCACCACCAGCTACCCCAATTCTTTAGAACCTAAAAAGGGTTGTCTAAAGTGTGCATAAGAGTGCCCACCAGAGTGACCTCTCGGCTCCTTTTGGAATCTCTCTGCCACTGAAGCTTATTTCATTTCCTTTCACATCCCCCTTTTGGTCAAGAAGATGTTCTCCGTCCCACGGTGCCAGGTCTACATTCCTCCCTGGGAGTCATATTCCACGTTGCCAGGGAGATTCACTTCCCTGGGTGTCTGATCCCACGTAGGGGGGAGGGCAGTGATTTCACCTTTCAAGTTGGCTTAGCCAGAGAGAGAGGGCCACATCTGAGCAACAAAGAGGCATTCAGGAGGAGACTCTTAGGCACAAATACAGGGAGGCCTAGCCTCTCCTTTGCAGCAACCGTCTTCCCAAGGGTAAAACTTATGGTAGAGGGCTCAACCCATCAAACCACCAGTCCCCTATGTCTGTGGTCATGTTAGCAACCATGGAGGTGGGGTAGGCAAATACCCCTGCATTCTCCACAGGCTCCTCAAGGGGGCACTACATCTTTTTTTTTTTTTTTTTTTTCCCTTGTTTTTATTTTTTCTTTTTTTTTTTTTTTTTTTTTTTTTTTAACTTTCCCTTCTTTTTTCAAATCACCTGTATGAAAAAAAAGTTAAAAAGAAAACAAACATACAATAAAAGAGCATTTCAAAGAGACCATAGCAAGGGAGTAAGAAAAAGACAACTAACCTAAGATAACTGCTTAACTTCCAACATGTTCCTACTTTACCCCAAGAAAGTTACATAATATAGCAACATTTCAGTGAACTTGTTCCTACTACAACCATCAGAAATTAACAGACCATAGTCATTTCTGGGCATCCCCAGAACGTTAAATAGCTTATCTGTTCTTCCTGGATTATTGTTCCCCCTTCCTTAATTGCTCTCTACTGCTAGTTCCCCTACATTCTACATTATAAACCATTTGTTTTACATTTTTCAAAGTTCACATTAGTGGTAGCATATAATATTTCTCTTTTTGTGCCTGGCTTATTTCGCTCAGCATTATGTCTTCAAGGTTCATCCATGTTGTCATATGTTTCACCAGATCGTTCCTTCTTACTGCCGCGTAGTATTCCATCGTGTGTATATACCACATTTTATTTATCCACTCATCTGTTGAAGGACATTTGGGTTGTTTCCATCTCTTGGCAATTGTGAATAATGCTGCTATGAACATTGGCGTGCAGATATCTGTTCGTGTCACTGCTTTCCGATCTTCCGGGTATATACCGAGGAGTGCAATCGCTGGATCGAATGGTAGCTCTATATCTAGTTTTCTAAGGAACTGCCAGACTGACTTCCAGAGTGGCTGAACCATTATACAGTCCCACCAACAATGAATAAGAGTTCCAATTTCTCCACATCCCCTCCAGCATTTGTAGTTTCCTGTTTGTTTAATGGCAGCCATTCTAACCGGTGTTAGATGGTATCTCATTGTGGTCTTAATTTGCATCTCTCTAATAGCTAGTGAAGCTGAACATTTTTTCATGTGTTTCTTGGTCATTTGTATTTCCTCTTCAGAGAACTGTCTTTTCATATCTTTTGCCCATTTTATAATTGGGCTGTCTGTACTATTGTCATTGAGTTGTAGGATTTCTTTGTATATGCAAGATATCAGTCTTTTGTCAGATACATGGTTTCCAAAAATTTTTTCCCATTGAGTTGGCTGCCTCTTTACCTTTTTGAGAAATTCCTTTGAGGTGCAGAAACTTCTAAGCTTGAGGAGTTCCCATTTATCTATTTTCTCTTTTGTTGCTTGTGCTTTGGGTGTAAAGTCTAGGAAGTGGCCTCCTAATACAAGGTCTTGAAGATGTTTTCCTACATTATCTTCTAGGAGTTTTATGGTACTTTCTTTTATATTGAGATCTTTGGTCCATTTTGAGTTAATTTTTTTGTAGGGGGTGAGGTAGGGGTCCTCTTTCATTCTTTTGGATATGGATATCCAACTCTCCCAGCCCCATTTGTTGAAAAGACCATTATGGCTCAGTTCGGTGACTTTGGGGGCCTTATCAAAGATCAGTCGGCCATAGATCTGAGGGTCTATCTCTGAATTCTCAATTCAATTCCATTGATCTATATGTCTATCTTTGTGCCAGTACCATGCTGTCTTGGCAACTGTGGCTTTATAATAAGCTTCAAAGTCAGGGAGTGTAAGTCCTCCCACTTCGTTTTTCTTTTTTAGAGTGTCTTTAGCAATTCGAGGCATCTTCCCTTTCCAAATAAATTTGATAACTAGCTTTTCCAAGTCTGCAAAGTAGGTTGTTGGAATTTTGATTGGGATTGCATTGAATCTGTAGATGAGTTTGGGTAGAATTGACATCTTAATGACATTTAGCCTTCCTATCCATGAACATGGAATATTTTTCCATCTTTTAAGGTCCCCTTCTATTTCTTTTAGTAGAGTTATGTAGTTTTCTTTGTATAGGTCTTTTACATCTTTGGTTAAGTTGATTCCTAGGTACTTGATTTTTTTAGTTGCTATTGAAAATGGTATCTTTTTCTTGAGTGTCTCTTCAGTTTGTTCATTTCTAGCATATAGAAACATTACTGACTTATGTGCATTAATCTTGTATCCCGCAACTTTGCTAAATTTGTTTATTAGCTCTAGTAGGTGTATCGTTGATTTCTCAGGGTTTTCTAGATATAAGATCATATCATCTGCAAACAATGACAGTTTTACTTCTTCTTTTCCAATTTGGATGCCTTTTATTTCTTTGTCTTGCCGGATTGCCCTGGCTAGCACTTCCAGCACAATGTTGAATAACAGTGGTGACAGCGGGCATCCTTGTCTTGTTCCTGATCTTAGAGGGAAGGCTTTCAGTCTCTCACCATTGAGTACTATGCTGGCTGTGGGTTTTTCATATATGCTCTTTATCATGTTGAGGAAGTTTCCTTCAATTCCTACCTTTTGAAGTGTTTTTTTCAAAAAGGGATGTTGGATTTTGTCAAATGCTTTTTCAGCATCTATTGAGATGATCAATTGATTTTTCCCTTTCGAGTTTTTAATGTGTTGTAATACATTGATTGTTTTTCTTATGTTGAACCATCCTTGCATGCCTGGAATGAACCCCACTTGGTCATGGTGTATGATTTTTTTAATGTGTCTTTGGATTCGATTTGCAAGTATTTTGTTGAGGATTTTTGCATCTATATTCATTAGGGAGATTGGCCGGTAGTTTTCCTTTTTTGTAGCATCTTTGCCTGGTTTTGGTATTAGATTGATGTTAGCTTCATAAAATGAGTTAGGTAGTGTTCCATTTTTTTCCATGTTTTGAAAGAGTTTGAGTAAGATTGGTGTCAGTTCTTTCTGGAAAGTTTGGTAGAATTCCCCTGTGAAGCCATCTGGCCCTGGGCATTTATTTGTGGGAAGATTTTTGATGACTGATTGGATCTCTTTGCTTGTGATGGGTTGGTTGAGGTCTTCTATTTCTTCTCTGGTCAGTCTAGGTTGTTCATATGTTTCCAGGAAATTGTCCATTTCTTCTACATTATCCAGTTTGTTGCCATACAGTTGTTCATAATATCCTCTTATAATTTTTTTAATTTCTTCAGGATCTGCAGTTATGTCACCTTTTTCATTCATTATTTTGTTTATATGGGTCTTCTCTCTTTTTGATTTTGTCAGTCTAGCTAGGGGCTTGTCAATCTTGTTGATCTTCTCAAAGAACCAACTTTTGGTGATATTTATCCTTTCTATTGTTTTTTTGTTCTCTATGTCATTTATTTCTGCTTTAATCCTTGTTATTTCTTTTCTTCTACTTGGTTTAGGATTGGTTTGCTGTTCATTTTCTAGCTTCTTCAGTTGATCCATTAGTTCTTTGATTTTGGCTCTTTCTTCCTTTTTAATATATGCGTTTAGTGCTATAAATTTCCCCCTTAGCACTGCTTTTGCTGCATCCCATAGGTTTTGGTATGTTGTGTTCTCATTTTCATTCGTCTCTATATATTTAGCAATTTCTCTTGCTATTTCTTCTTTAACCCACTGATTGTTTAGGAGTGTGTTGTTTAACCTCCAGGTATTTGTGAATTTTCTAAGTCTCTGATGGTTATTGACTTCTAATTGTATTCCATTGTGGTCAGAGAATGTGCTTTGAATGATTTCAATCTTTTTAAATTTATTGAGGCTTGTTTTATGTCCCAGCATATGATCTATTCTGGAGAAAGTTCCGTGAGCACTAGAAAAGTATGTGTATCCTGGTGATTTGGGATGTAATGTCCTGTAGATGTCTGTTAAATCTAATTCATTTATCAGATTGTTTAGGTTTTCAATTTCCTTACTGGTCTTCTGTCTGGTTGATCTATCTATAGGAGAGAGTGATGTGTTGAAGTCTCCCACAATTATTGTGGAAACATCAATTGCTTCCTTTAGTTTTGCCAATGTTTCTCTCATGTATTTTGTGGCACCTTGATTGGGTGCATAGACATTTACGATTGTTATTTCTTCTTGCTGAATTTCCCCTTTTATTAGTATGTAGTGGCCTTCTTTGTCTCTCAAAACATCCCTGCATTTGAAGTCTATTTTATCTGAGATTAATATTGCTACACCTGCTTTCTTTTGGCTGTAGCTTGCATGAAATATTTTTTTCCATCCTTTCACTTTCAATTTCTTTGTGTCCCTGTGTCTAAGATGAGTCTCTTGTATGCAAAATATTGATGGTTCATTTTTTTTGATCCATTCTGCGAATCTATATCTTTTAATTGGGGAGTTTAATCCATTTACATTCAACGTTAAAACCGTGAAGGCATTTCTTGAATCGGCCATCTTATCCTTTGGATTATGTTTGCCATATTTTTCCCTCTCTCTATTAATATCCTTTATTGTACCCATACCGAATCTCTTTAGTACTGAACCTTTCTCCAAGTCTCTCTGTCCTGTCTTTGTTTCTCTGTCTGTAGGGCTCCCTTTAGTATCTCCAGTAGGGCAGGTCTCTTGTTAGCAAATTCTTTCAGCATTTCTTTGTCTGTGAAAAATTTAAGCTCTCCCTCAAATTTGAAGGAGAGCTTTGCTGGATAAAGTATTCTTGGCTGGAAATTCCTCTCTCTCAGAATTTTAAATATATCGTGCCATTGCCTTCTCGCCTCCATGGTGGCTGCTGAGTAGTCACTACTTAGTCTTATGCTGTTTCCTTTGTATGTGGTGAATTGCTTTTCTCTTGCTGCTTTCAGAACTTGCTCCTTCTCTTCTATGTTTGACAGTGTGATCAGTATATGTCTCGGAGTGGGTTTTTTTGGATTTATTCTATTTGGAGTTCGCTGAGCATTTATGATTTGTGTATTTATGTTGTTTAGAAGATTTGGGAAGTTTTCCCCAACAATTTCTTTGAATACTCTTCCTAGACCTTTACCCTTTTCTTCCCCTTCTGGGACACCAATGAGTCTTATATTCGGACGCTTCATATTATCTATCATATCCCTGAGGTCCATTTCGAGTTTTTCAATTTTTTTCCCCATTCTTTCTTTTATGCTTTCATTTTCCATTCTGTCATCTTCCAGGTCACTGATTCGTTGTTCAACTTCCTCTAGTCTTGTACTATGAGTGTCCAGAATCTTTTTAATTTGGTCAACAGTTTCTTTAATTTCCATAAGATCATCCATTTTTTTATTTAGTCTTGCAATGTCTTCTTTATGCTCTTCTAGGGTCTTCTTGATTTCCTTCATATCCCGTACTAGGGTCTCATTGTTCATCTTTAGTTCTTTGAGTAGCTGCTCTAGGTGTGTCTCTTCTGGTCTTTTGATTTGGGTGCTTGGGCTTGGGTTATCCATATCGTCTGGTTTTTTCATATGCTTTATAATTTTCTGTTGTTTTTGGCCTCGTGGCATTTGCTGTCCTTGATAGGGTTCTTTTAGGGTTTGTAGACCAGTTGAAGTCCTTATCTCTAATTTATCAGATCTACAGCTTCGTGGAGTACACTTTCTCTAACTAACCAGCAGGTGGCGTCCACGAGCCACCTGTTCTCCACAAGCCAGATCTCCCCTGCTTAGCCTTTTTGGTGAGTGGGGGAGTGAGTCTTGTGGGGCCCAATTGGTGTCCCAAGCTTGCGTGTGTAGTTGGTGTTGCCTGCCCTGTATGTGGGGCGTGTTTCTGGGCAGTCGGGGAGGGGGGGTGGCCCTAACAATCAAATCTCCCTGATGATCCTAGAGTTTTAAAGCTACTGCAATAGTCTAATCCTTCAGTTCAGTCCTGCCACAGTTTGTCTCTGCCACTGACCCACAAGTCTTTGGTATTGGCGTATGGCTCCTGAGACTTGCAAGTGGGCCCCTCTTCCAGGCTGTGCACCCCGGGTCCTCTGTTGAGGGATGACTGTGCTATGTCACAGGTGAGTGCCGTCCCCCCAGGGCAGTTCTGGGCTGCTGGGCTGTGTTGGGAGGCTCCCAGTCTGCTCAAATGATGGCTGAATGGGGCTCTGTTAATTCACACTGCTCCCCCTTCCCAGCTCTGGGACATTCAGCTGAGGTTGCAGGGAAGGCTAATGTCCACGCCCAGTTTTGTGGTGTGTGCCTGTTATTTGAAGCACTTCCGTCACACTGGGTTGTCTGGGGCAGCTCTGGGCTATGGGGCTGGCGATGGGCAGGAGTGTTTCCTGTCCACCAGGATGGTGGCTGTGAGCGGACACCCCCCTTTTCTTGGGAAGTTGTGTTGTTTAGTGAATTTTCTCAGCCACTGGATTATTGCCTTTTGTCTCAGAGCTCTCTTATTTTTGCTCTTGACTTGACGTGCCCAAATTTCAATTCTTTGCAGCTTTCTGTATTGAGCTTCTTAGAGTAATTGTTTTAGAAAAAGCAAAAAGGATTTAAAAAAAAAAAAAAAAAAAAAAAAAAACGGCCCTCCTCAGAGATCTAATGGGTTATTGAAATGCTAATAGACAAAGCAACCAGGGCCATTAAGGAAAGGTGCCCTGGGCAGAGAGATCAGCCTTGCTTCGGGATTTGCATATGCGCCTCAAGGCCTGATCTCCGCCCTTCCCCTTTCTGTGTTCACCAGAACTCCAAAAATCCTCTGCTTTTACTTTGGAGCTTCTTGTGTTGTTTTCCTTCTATGCCCGTCTCCTCTCTGCTGGGCTGGCTGCTCTCAGAGTCTCTGGTGTCTGGCCTCAGTCTATCTATGGTTGGAGTTTGAATCAGTAGAATGAGTTTCCGATGAGAGCAGCCACTGCAATTCTCCCTTCTCCTTCCTGGAGCTGACAGCCCCTCCTCCCCCGGGACTGAGCCTGGCAGGGAGGGGCGCGGGTCCCCTGGCCGCAAAAACTTACAGATTTCGGTGATCTCAGCAGTTCCACGTTTTCATGAGTGTTGTATGAAGTATGCCCAAAGACAGATTGCTCTGTGGTGTCCAGTCCACGCAGTTCCTGGCTTTTTACCTACTTTCCTGGAGGAGTAACTAAAACATACAGCTCACCAGTCTGCCATCTTGCCCCGCCTCTGTATATCCTGAATTTATATGGGGATATACTTTATGATTTGCAAGTATGTAGAATTTTTTTTTTTAAATTTTTCTAATGTTGAATAACTAAAAATTGTTAACATATCCATTTTAAATTAGAATGTGGTCAATTTTGTGTTAATTACTTAAATCCTTTGAAGAAATGTATATTATCTATTTAAGAGGTACATAATTTTCTATGTATCTATAAAATCATTCTGTTCATTTTTCTCCTTAAGTTCTCTACTTTCTTGTTAAATCCTTGGCTTCGTAGACTCACAGATCCATCAGACATTCTTACTGCTATATTTTTATGTGCATCTTATTTATTTTAATGTCTTTCATATGAATAATTTATATATAACATTGTGGCATAGAATTCAGGCTCTCCCAGAGAACCAGTTTCTCTTCTTCTACAGCAAAGGAACACTGTGCTGGTTTAGATACATTATGTCCCCCAAAATGCCATGTTCTTTGATGCAATCTTGAGGGGGCAGACATGAGTGTTGATTAGTTTTGAACCTACTGATTGAGTGTTTCCATGGAGATATGACTCAATCAACTGTGGGTGAAACATATGATTAAATAATCTCCATGGAGATATGGACCTCACCCATTCTGGGTGAGTCTTGATTTAATCACTGAAGTTCTATAAAAGAGCTCACAAAGAGAAGGACCTCAGAGCAGCTGAGAGTGGCATTTTGGAGAGCAGTTGGAGAGGAGCTGTAACACAACCTGGGTTCAGCAGATGCCAGCCATGTGCCTTCCCAGATAACAGAGGTTTTCCGGACGCTATTGGCCTTCCTTTGGTGAAGGTATACTTGTGCTGATACCTTAATTTGGGCATTTTCATGGCCTTTCCACTGTAAATTTGTAACCAAATAAACCCCTTTATGTATTTGCATAATGGCAGCACTAGCAAACCAGAACTGATAACTAACTTTTATTAGGGCTTGTAGCCACCAGGAATGCAGATGGTATTTCCTAGTCTCCTGGCATGGAGATAGTTGTAGTCTTATGACTATGTTCTAGCAAATGATATATGAGAAAAAGTGATTTCTTCAACATCAAGGATCTTGAAGAGAGGGCAAATGCATTTTTTCCTCCATCCTTCTTGGAACATCCTGTTTGGAATGTTGAAGCACCATTTTATACCATAACAAAGAGAAGGTATATATATATATATATATATACAAGAAATTGAAAAACTAGAAGTACTCAAATTCCATGGCCAATATGTATCCGGTATATTAAACTTGATCTGCTTGCAGTTGGACTGTAGAGATCCATAAGGTCATATAGGGCCATTTCTGAGTTCCTGTCTTGTAGTGGTAATAGAGATATTTCAGAGTCAAAATGTCAGCAGAAAGATTAGTTTCATACTTGCAAGTTTATGGTTTATGTCTGTGCCCTACTACAGGACTGGTATTAGGCTGAGGCCATTGAGTCACTCTACTTGGGTGCCAAATTTAAGAGAATGACAAAAATTCAGTAACCAAGATAAGAAATATTTTAATTCAATATTTAAATAAATCAAAATTAATGCAAAATCTGTAACAAGCAAAATAAAAACCATAAAATAAAGATTGTTTTATTTTTGTTGTTTTTTATTACCCTGAATTATTATTTGTCGAAAAAAGTTATTATTACAATCATCCCATGGTTCTAGATTTCTGAAAATTGACAATGGCTAGAGAACTGATTGGGTAATATGAGTGTCTAGTTTGCCACTGTGGCAAATATCACATATTGGTTGGCTTTAGATCAGGAATTTATTGTCTCACAGTTTGGGAGGCTGTTTTAGTTTCCTAGGCTGCTGAAGTAAATACCATGAAATAGGTGAGGTGAAACAATAGGAATTTGTTCTCTCACAGTTTTAAGGCTGGCAAAATGTCCAAATCAAGATACTATCAAGACAGTGTCTTCTCCCCAAAGTCTGTGGTGTCATGGGGCCTGCTGCCAGTGATCCTTGGTTCCTCTGTCACATGACAAGGTGTATGGTGGCATCTGGGTTCCATTTCAGCTTCTTGCTTCCTGTGGCTTTCTCTCTCTCTGAATTTCATTCTCTTACAAAGGATTTCAGTTATAGGATTAATACCCATCCTGATTGAGCTGGGGCACACCTTAGCTGAAGTAACCTCCTCAAAAGGTCCTACTTACCATGGGTCACACCCACAGGAATGGATTAGATTTAAGAACATGTTTTCCTAGGGTACATGCACTTTCAAACCACCACAAGGGCTAAAAATACAAAATGAAGGTCTCAATATGTCATGCTTTCTCCAGCATCTATAATGCTCTGGTGCTTAATATTTGGCTTCCTCCAACTTCAGGCTTCTACTTCCATGTCCAATTACCTTTTCTTATAAGGGCTCTAGTAATATGGATTAAGGTGCACACTGATTCAATTTGGCCTCATCTAAATAGGATCTCTGAAGATCCTATTCACAAATGAGTCCACATTCTGACTCACCTTAACATATTCAAAGATACTATTTACAAATGGGTTCATACCCACAGGAACACTGCTGAAGACCTGGACATATCTTCATGTGGTATATGATTCAATTCCCAAGGAGCTTTATAGGTAAACATGTTTTTTGATTGTTAAATATTAATTCACATTTTCCCTGGCTCAAAATTTAGGAGGCTATTTTTATACTGTATATAGAGGCATACGTTTTTCCTTTTGCCATAGGCTCCAATACAGTTCTGCAGAGCATTTTCTATTGCCTACCCATACACCTGCAGGGAGGCAATGCTTCACAGCATCTGTTTGCTTTTTGATACTTTTTCACAAATGAGAACCTCTTATACTTTTATTCCACCTTCCAGCCCTTGCTTTGTAGAAGCCAGACTAGCTTTGATTCTTCATCTAGCTCTGGTTTCTTATTTTCACCAAATTCTTGTATGCTTCTCCCTTCTGGAAAGTAAAGCAGAAAGGGCTACAGCTCTGACCACCATGTTATGTTTTGGGTCTTTAGCTTGTTTTGGAGCACATTTCTGTTATTTAATTTTATATTTGGATATTTTATGAATTTAAAATATATTGGTATGGTTTGGAAAAGAGGAGGTGAGGAAAAGTGAGAATTTATTGTATTACCTTGGCCAATAGTCCATATTTTTTAACAAATGAGGACACTGAATTCCAGAGAAATGATGACTTTCATAACAAAGATGCCACTGATGATACAGTATGTCACATCTTGAAGTTCCGATTTGTGCTTTTCTTTAAGGCTTTGTGTTTAAGTGGATGGCAAAAAGATTTGCTTAGAACTAATTAGAAATTACTAAGAAATAATACTGGGGCACATGTATCTAAGGCAATTTACTACATCCATGACCACCCTTCTATTATCAAGAATTGAATAGCTTTGCAAAGTTATTTTGTTCTTTTTGTTAGTTGATCTAATTATACAAACCTAGAAATGAAAATTTTATTTATTAGGTGCACATTTTCTTTCTACTTTCCTCCTGCAGTGTGATTTCCCTTAGTGGAGCCACACTGACATAAAATTTCTATTATAAGAAACTATTCATTTCTCTGCTGTTTTTCTCAGTTTGTTATAAAAGACCAAAAATAACTTCTTCATTTTAAATATTTTCCCTGATTTGCAAAAGCTTAAAGTGCCATGATTATCTTAGGTATGTCTTAAATTAATGTTTAACAGCTCGTTATATGCAACAGAGTTTTAAACATATACTATCATATCTTTTAAAATATTTTAGTATAACTTCGTGGAAAACTTATACTGACAGTGTTTTAAGTTTTGAAGAAATGGCAGTCTGAAGAAATAAAGGAATTTATAAGTAATACACTATTCTGTTTGGAAATGGTTGTCATTTTGTCCATTTTACTAGGACAAGGAGGATAATCTTGTTTATATAGAGCAAGGTTGGCCAAGTCCCACAGGGAAAACTGATTCAAAGGTACTTAAGCCCTAATAAGGAAAATTGTGATTAATGCCTCTTTTTTCCACCATCTTAGGATATCTTTAATTTTCTTGAAAATACTTCGGCATGGCTTGTGATATTGTATAGGTTAAGCTATAACTCAAGTGCAGTGAGGAAACCAATGAAGAATGCACTTCCTCATCAAGTATTTCATATTCCAAAGGGTGTGGTTAATATCACCTTTATCTTTCCTTTCTTTATCACCACTAACCACTTTCCCACTTAGCATGGTGCATATGCTAATTGGGTTTTATTGGCACAAATACTGACCCTTTATTGACAATGGTGAATGTTAGAAATGAACTTTGATTAGGTTGGCAAAGAAAAGCAAATTATTTTAAAGATATTCCCTGTGGTAGGTTGAATTATTTACCCAAAGTGGAGGGAAGACATCTTACTCTGAATCCATTCCTGTAGTCATGAAATGATTGTAAGACCTTTGATGATGCTATTTTTCGTTATGGTATGGCCTGATTGAAATGACGCTGTGCCTTAATCCTATTATTGGGTTTTTCTTTTTTGAAGAGAAAATCACACAGAGGAGAAGCTAGAAGCCAATGGAACCCAGAAGAAAAGGAGAGGACATCACCATGTGCATTGCCATGTGACAAGGAAGGCCAAGAAACCCAAAGAGATGTTGGCAGCTAGCAGCAGAACACCAACTCTCCAGGGTGAAAGCATCACCTTAGTGAAGCCTCAATTTTGTACTTCTTCTAAAGTGAGCTGATAAATTCCTCTTGTTCATGCCAACCCATTTTGTGGTATTTGTAATCACAGCTGGCAAACTAAACACACTCACCTTCCCAGCCTCAATGGCTAGACAATTCCAGCAAGACCTCCGGTCATTACCATTATAGATGATGCCCTAGGCTAAACCCATAAGTGGCCCTGTGTCATCTGCCCTAGCCTCAAACCCGGGGATTCTGGATGCCTGATTCTTACTATGAGAGAATCCAGAACTCTGCCTTTGGAATTTTGGTATGTTTGGCTTGAGTAAACATTTTCTAAATAATGGTCTAAATACCTGAAAGGACAGGGAGCTGGAACTTGTTTGAGGTTAGTGAATAGGCTGCAAGAACTATTTTAGTGTTTTTCTCCTAATAACAGTTTAGCTGGTTAAATGTAATGGATGGTACAATGGCCTGAGGCTCACTCTTTGGTAAAAAAATTTTTGAAGGGAATCATCCACAATTATTAGCCATTTATCTCCAGATATGTGCAGGTGTTTATTATTTTAGTAGCTTTTTAATACAAAATAAAATGAAACATTAGTTGCTAATAAAAATGCAGATACATAAGCATTTCATTCCTATAACCTAGAATTTATTTACCAATACAGTAATGACCTATAATAGTCTTTTTGTATTTTTAATGGCTAATCCTGCATTCTTTTAATTATATTTTGAACATGTGTTTACAATTGCTAAGAAAAACTTCTTCTTTCATAATATAAAGTGAAATTTTCCGATATGTTAAAAATGAAATTTGAAAATCTGAAATCTTGATCCATTTATTGTGTCCCTGGTTTGGGTCTCATTTGAATGTATATGATTCAGTTATTCTGGCAGTTTGATTTGATCTGCTATCCTTTTCTTCACCCTCATTATTCAGGAGCTTATCAACTTGACATATAATTATTACCCTAATCTAACTGGTAAGTGCAAAATCTTAGTTCTGTGCCTTGCATTTAATGAATACTCAAGAATTATTGCGTGAAGTGCATTAAAAATCAAATATTCATCACATTGCACAATTTTAGCTTTTTCTATAAAAATTCAAGTATAATCTTAATCCACATGCCTATTTGTTCCCTCTACCTCTTTTAATATCTTTAAGAAAAATTTAAATATGGAATTGAGGACTTACCCTCACGTTTTATTTATGAGCATAATTTCATTGGAAACCCCCAAAATTAAAAGATATTTCATTCTCTTATTCATTCATTAGCTAAAGGCAAGACATTTGCTGGAAATGTTTTGGACAAAGGAGACAAACCAAAACAGAAAGGAAGATTGAAATCAGCATCTGCCTTGCCAGTATCTACCTATTGTACATCTGCCTGTAAAGTTAATTTAATCTATTTCAGATGTCAGTTCCTCATCTGGAAAATAGGCATAGTTGTGTTTAAATGATAGAATGCATGTGAAGCATTAAGAATAGTGTTTAGCATGGAGTAGAGTCCTCAATACCCATTATTATGCATTAATTATTTTTATAGCCATTTTGCTATTACATCAAAATTCCTCTAATATAAATATTTATTTTTATTTATTCCTGAGCAAAAAGCCCCAAAAGGCTATATCATTAACAGATTGATTTTGATAATGCACATTTTTATTGATGCATAATTTACCTCAAACTCACACTTTTTTATTTTACTATTTTGAGACTTGATAAAGTTACACATTTTTATAATGATCACAATCCCCAGAAGTTCCAGATGTCCCCTTTTAGTCAACAACTAGTCACTCAATCATAGCCCCTAAAAAACACATTTCTGTTTCTATTTCTGTAAATTTGACATTGCCAGAATATCACACAAAGAGAAGCACATAGTACGTAGCCTTTAGAATCTGTTTATATTTCTCTGAGAAAAATACATTTGAGATTAATCCATGTTGCTGGGTGTACTGTAGTTTTATTCCTTTCTATTACTGAGTTGTATTTCATTGTTTCACAGTTTTTCTTTTTTCTTTTTTTTCATTTCCAGTTGAAGGGCTTTGGTTATTATGAATAAATCTGATGAGGACATTTGCATGAATCTAATTTTGTATGCATAAATTTTAATTTATTTTGGAATGTGTATTGCATGCTGAGGTGTATATGTTTAATTATAGAAGAAACGGCCAAACTGTTTTCTAAAGTATCTATATCCTTTGCATTCCAATTAACAATGTGTAAAAGTTGTAGCTGCTACATATCCTTTCTGATGTTTGCTATAGTCAGTTGTTCTTTGATTTGATCCATTCTGATTGGTGTGTAGTGATATACTATTGTGTCTTTAAATGCCATTTCCCTAATGACTACTGATGTTGAGCTTCTTTTCATGTGCTTATTTGCCATCTGTATATCATTACTGCTGAACTGGCTGTGTAAATATATTGTCTTTTGTATTAGGTTGCATTTTGTTATTAAACATATTGGAGTTTGGTTTATATACTTTTTATTCAAACCCTTCAACAGATATGTGTTTTGAAAATACATTCTCTCAGTGAATGACTTGTGTTTTTATTTTCTTGCCAACATGTTTCAAAGAGCAGTCATTTTTAAATTTGATGAAGACCAGTTTATCAGTTATTTTCTTTTACAGATCATCTGTTTGGCATTACATGTAAGAAATATTTGCCACACTTAAAGTCACAAATATTTTCTCCTGTGTTTTATTTGACAAGTTTTATAGTTTACCTCAAACATATAAATATACATACATATATATGTATATATATATATACACACACACACACACACACACACACACTGCTCTATTCCTTGATTGTCTATTATTCTCCATTCACCTATGTGTATTTCTTTTTATTACACCAACTTAATCAAGATAGCTATATGGAAACTCTTGTAGTAAGGTTGTGTAAGTCCTCCAACTTTATTCTTGCTATTTTGTTTCATTTGTATTGTCTACTTTAGTTCATTTTGCCTTTTCATATATATCAACTTTTTGAATACTACCAAAAATCTTGGAATTTCGTTGGGATTGCCTTGAATCTAAGGTCAAAATATATAGAATTGACATCTTAACAGCATGAATCTTCCAATCTGTAAATTTAATATGCTACATCTCTCCATCTATGTAGGTCTTTTTTATTTCATCTGTCAAAGTTTTGTAGTTTTCAGCATACAGATTGTACACATTTTTTTTTAGAATTTTATATATTAATTTTATGTTTTGATATTTTAAATGGCCTTTGAAAAATTTCAATTTGCAGTTATTCATTGCTGATATCAACAAGTACAACTGATTTTCTAAAACTAACCTTGTATTCTGTATCCTTGATAAACTTACTTATTACTTTTGGAAGCTCTTTTTAAGATTCTTTAGAGATTCTATATAGAAAATCATTTCATCTTCAAATAGTGGGTTTAATTATTCCTTTCTAATCCATATTCATTTTATTTGTTTTGCACTGGCATGGACTTACCGTACATACCCCATCTATAGGGAAATCACTTTTAGTTTCCTGGGCTACTCAGGCAAATAACACATGATGGATTGACTTGAACAGTGGGAATCTATTTGCTCACAACTTTTAGGCTAAGAGAGTGTCCAAATCAAGGCATTATCAAAGTGATGCTTTCTCACTGAAAACTGTGGTGTTCTGGGACTGGCTGCCAGTGGTCCCTGGTCCTCGGCTTATCATTTGACAAGACACATGGTGGGTCTCCCGGTCTCCACTTCTCTTCCAGGTTCCTTTGTTGTTCAGCTTCTGGCTGCTCCCTCTGTGGCTTTCTTTCTCTCCCTCTGAATTTATTCTCTTATAAAAGACTACAGTAATAGGATTAAGACCCATCCTGACTGAGGTAGGCCACACCTTAACTGATGTAGCCTCATTAAAAGGTCCCATTTCCCATGGGTTCAAACCCACAGAAATGGATTAAGCTTAAGAATGTGTTTTTCTGGGGTGCATTGCTCCAAACCACCAGAAAAAGCCTTATCTTTCATGATTAAATATGACATTGGCTATAGGGCTTTTGTATGTGACCTTTATAGGTGAAGTTCCTTTTAATTCCATTTTGCTGAAAATGTTTATCCTGAGTGGATGCTGGCTTTTATCAAATGCTGTTTTCATCAGTTGAATTGATAATATGGTTATTCTTCCTTAGTGTGATTATATTGTTTAATTATATTTGTTAATTATCTAATATTGCACCAGTTTTGTATTCTCCTTACTTACTCCAGTTGGTTATACTGGTTTTTCCTTTTTATATTACTGGATTTGGTTTGTTAATGCTGTTCTGGAGTTTTGTTTTGTTTTTCCTTGTAATGTCTTTCCCAATTTTGGTATCTGTGCAACACTAGCCTTTTAAAATCAGTTGGTAAGTTTTCCATACTATTTTATTTTCTGGCAGTTTTTGTGTAGAATTGGTATTACTGCTTCTTTAAAGGCTTAATAGAATTCACCAAAGAAGCTATCTGGACTTGTAGTTTTCTTTGCTAGGAGATGTTCCAGCTGCTAATGCTGCTGGAATGCAAAACAGCAGAAATGGATTGGCTTTTATAAAGGAGGTTTATTTGGTTATGCAGTTACAGTCTTAAGGCCATAAAGCGTCCAAGGTAACGCATCAACAATCGGGCACTTTCACTGGAGGATGGCAAATGATGTCCGGAAAACCTCTGTTAGCTAGGAAGGTATGTGGCTGGTGCCTGCACCAGAGTTCTGGTTTCAAAAGAACTTTCTCCAAAATGTCAGTGTCAGCTTCCAAAAGCCATCTTCAAAATGTGTCTCTCAGCTGCAGCTCTCTGCTCCTGTGCATTCTTCAAAATGTTTCTCTTGGCTGCAGCTCTCTCCAAAATGTTGCTCTCGGTTGCTCTGAGCTCTTTCTGTGAACTCCTTTATAAGACTCCAGTGATCCAATTAACACCCACCCTGAATGGGTGGGGTAACACCTCCATGGAAATTATCCAATCAAGCATTTCACTCACAGTTGGTTGCATCACATCTCCATGGAAACACTCAAAGGATTCCAATCTAATCAACATTAATATGTCTGCTCCCACAAAATTACATCAAAGATAATGGTGTTTTGGGGGACATAATACATCCAAACTGGCACAGGAGACATTTAACTAAAAGTCAGTTTCTTTATTAGTTATATATTCAGGTATATTCAGGTAAATTATTTCTTCTTGAGTTATTTCTTCTTCTTGGTAGTCTATGTCTTTGAACACTTTTGTTTCATTGAGTCTCAATTATTTTTTCCTGTCAATTTTATTGATGTTTGGTGCAACATTTATTTATTTTCCCTTTCTCTGTGTTGGGTTTAATTTCCTTTTTTTTTTAATAACTATAAAGATGGTTTATTTATGGATGCTTTGATCTTTGGACAACAACCTTTCTTATTTCCTAAAGTAAATATTTAATGTAATACATTTCCCTCTAAGTACTGCTTTGGGGGCATCCCACAAATTTCATACAATTCAAGTGCTTTTAATTTCTGTTGTATCCTCTTGACCCATGAGTTATTTAAGGGGCTCTTGTTTAATTATCAAGTATCAGCAACTTCCTATTATCACTTTCTATTTTAAATATATTTTTTTAAAAAACAAAAGCATACCTTTTTATGATTTCAAGTGTTAAATGTTTTGAGGTTTGTTTGATGGCCCAGAATATGGTCTCTCTTAGTGAATTCACTTTAAAAAGAATGCACACTTTGCAATTATTGACTGGATTATTCCATAATTATCACATAGATCAATTTGATTGGTACTGTCATCTGGTCTTATATATCATTATTGAATTTTTTACTATTTTTTATCTCAATTCTAAGAGCAGGAAGTGGATGTCTCCAGTTCAAATTACAGATCCATCTATTTTTACTTTCAGTTCTACTCATTTTTGCTTCATATATTTTGAAGTTTATTGTCAGGTATGTACACATTTTAGTTTGTATATCTTCTTGATGAATTGTCTGTAGGCTGTGCACATCATGGGCTTCTGTGGAGGAAGAATGGATGCTGATTACAAACCCGCCAAGCCTGGAATTCCCACAAGGAAGCTTTTAGCTGTGGGGCTGTGAAGGGTCATCTCCCCAGCCAACTGCAAAGGTGCATGGGGCATGGAAAGCTGCCCCCTTCTGTGCTCATCTCCTTACTCCAACTGCCAATCCCTGGCACAGGGGTTCTTGGTCACGGGTCTGTGAAGGATTGTCACCCCAGCCAAGTGCTGAGGAGAGTACCTGGGGCGTGGAAGGCTGCTCACCTCTGGTTTCTCCCCTCCACACTCATCCACTGGCTCCAACCACCCATTCCTTAGTGGCATTCCAGGATGAACACTAATCAGTCTTAAACGCAGTCTCTTGGCTTCTCCCAGTACACACTCCCTCTGGGAGTAGAAGTCCATGCCCGGCTGGTGGAACCCTGGAACTGCTCTTCTGCCATGCTTTCTTCCTCTATCTAGTGTTTTTCACAGAAGAGAAGTTTGCTGTCTCCTAATCCACCATCTTCCTCGAACATGTTACCATTTTTTTGAAAAACTGTATAGAAGTGAATTAAAGAGTCATGTTTGTTTCTTTTCATTAATGAGTTACTCACTACAGCCTGACAAAGTTGGAACCATGTCCCTGACAGCGAAAGGGTAAGAATTAAATGCTAAAGAAGCTGCTCTTACTCCAAATATAGAAACAACTCTGATAAACAAGATCAATTGATCAATTCTGATCAATTCCCCAGAAATCTAGAACTGTTGGAAGTATACTTTTACTTCTCTTATAAATCTGGTAATCACCAGATTGAAAATGAAATATCCCAAAAAGTCACTACCAGTTTAACAGTTGTTTTAAACATCCTTTTTCAAATTATATAAAATATAAAACTTTAAGTCTTATATTCATGAAATATTTGACAAAAGGGAAATAATTTTGTCAAGAAAAGTTCTGATGAGAAATAAAGGAAACAATTTTTAGGGACAAAATTCTAAGCAGATAGAAAATTATATCATAATTTGTGAAGCTGCATTGACTCCTTATTAGTCTCATTTAATGATATGGAATCAATTAAGATGTAGTGAGGTATTGGGAAATCTCAAAAGAAATTGTTCCTAATCATAGGTATTAAAACACTTATGGGGGTTAGTTGTGATGACAGAGGTCATAATTAAGTTTAGCCACATTAAACATCAAAATTTAAGTGTTAACAAAATATAAAATGAATCATAAATATATAGCTTTATCTGTTATAAAAATGTACATTCCATTTTAAAACTGTACTTGATGCACATACACCATCTAAGTGGTAGTTAAAATAGTTTTTTAAGTTCAAACAACTGAAAATCAGAGTTCTAAGGTTTTGACAGTAACTGTCCCTTATTACAAGCCCAAGTACCTGTAAAGTTTTCCACATATATGTAAGTATGTTTTATCTATTTAAGTGTATAGTTCTAATATGCTTATCACACATTGTTCTTCTTACTTTAATTACCCTTTTAAAAACTTTTAATATTGTAAACCATAAGAATTCCAGAGAGAGTCAGTGAAAAAAAGGAGAAATCTTACTTGCTTAGAACTCTGGAGGGAGCTAGAGATTGGAAAAGGATTCCACAAGTCCTTTTCACTTAAAAATTCTTTTCTAAATATCACTCAGAAAACTTCTGTCCTAGACCAGCCAGTCCTCTTTCAACCCACTCACTCAGTCTCAAACAGCTTGGGAAGTACACGAGGTATTGGCCGGTATCCCTCCAGCCTCCTAGTGAGGACAAAGTCTATAAAAAACACTCACAGAAGTGAGTTAGATCCCCACACATATCCAGACACAGGAAACCAAGTCTCCAGAAACTCAGGGCAGAACAAAAGCCACCGAAGCATGCTGAATACAAAAGAGACCCAAGGAGGATAATCCAAAGGGGAGCAATAGGGAAGGAGTGGCAGAACCTTTTTCTTTCCCCAAGGCAGTGAGTAGCCAGGCAGAAACTGTCCAAATCAACTGTTTGGAGATCTAGAGGTCAGAAGAGACCAGTACAATGCCTAGGTAAATGTGAGACAAAGAGACTGAGAAACTTTGGTAGGAGACTGTATGTCCCACCATGGTCCCTGGTACCCATCCCTCACCCTTAAGGCAGCAGCAGCAGACCAATACATGCCTGGTGGGTATCTGTGGATTAGGACAGTTGCAGGAGTCCTTTGTCTAAGCACAGAGAGGGATGCAGCCCAACACTGAGCCAGATACTGGCTGGTGAATTAGAAACATGGGATCCCAGCAGTCTCAGCCCCTCCCATTCAGATGCTGATGGGCACCACTGTTTCAGCTGCTACAGAAGTGGAATAAGTAGTCAAAGGGTGCTATCTCCTTGGAAGGTCAGAAAGTACAGGAAATAAAAAAGTGTTTTTGGAGTATTTCCAGACCCTATCCTGGGCCCATTGGATCTCATCTACTCCTCTGCACAGGTACCCAGCCAGGTTTAGGGTGGGAAATATTGACAAAACAAATGTCAGAGAAGAGCCTTAACACAAACACAAGCAGCAACAAAATCATAGACAAGAGAGAGAAACCAACATTCAGAATAAACCCATCAAGATAATCAGATGCCAGGATATCAGTAAAAACACACGTGGCAAACTAAAACACAAAGGAACAAATGAAAAAGTTGAAGGAGATGCAGAATTTGCAACAACTAACCAAGGATGTTCAAACAAATATAAACAAATTCAATGAGATGGCTAAAGAGATAGAGGATATTAAGAATACACTGGGTGAGCATAAAGAAGAATTTGAAAGAATACATAGAAAAATTACAGA
Source organism: Choloepus didactylus (assembly GCF_015220235.1). Classification (NCBI taxonomy): domain Eukaryota; kingdom Metazoa; phylum Chordata; class Mammalia; order Pilosa; family Megalonychidae; genus Choloepus; species Choloepus didactylus. The sequence continues at coordinate 179,719,166 of NC_051310.1, read as the reverse complement.
TCTTATGGAAATGAAAGATTATGGATGAAATAGCAAATATACTAGAGACACACAACAGGAGACTTGAAGACAGAAGAATGTGTCAGGGAACCAGAACACAGAGCAAATTAATTCAAATCAAAAAAAAAAAAGAACAAATGGGAAAATTTGAACAGGATCTCAAGGAAGTAGTTAACAACATGAACAAACATATGCATCACGGGTGTCCAGAAGGAGAAGAGAAACGAAAAATATCAGGAAGAATATTTCAAGAAATAATGGCTAAAAATGTCCCAAACCATATAAAATACATAAACATGCAAACCCAAGATGCACTCCAAACAGAATAAATCCTGATAGACCCACTGCAAGACACCTACTAATGAGACTGTCAAGTGCCAAAGAGAAAGAATTCTGAAAGCAGCCAGAGAAAAGTGATTCACCACATACAAGGGAAGACAAATAAGACTAAGTGCTGATTTCTCAATAGAAACCATGAGAGTGAGAAGGAAGTAAGAATGTTATATTTAAGATACTGAAAGAGAGAATTTGCCAGACAAAAATACTTTATCCAGCAAGGCTGTCCTTCAAAAAATGAGGGAGAGTTTAAAATATTCACAGATAAACAGAAGCTGAGAAAGTTCATTAACAAGAGACATGCCCTACAAGGAATATTAAAAGGATTTCTGCTGGCTGAAAAGAAAAGACAGGATGGAGAGTATTGGAGGAGAGTATATACATGATGATTATCAGTAAGGATAACTAAAAGCATAGAAACAGAGAAAAAAGATAGATCTGACAAATAAAAGCCAAAAAATGAAATGGTTAAAGCTAGTATGCTTTTACAGTAATAACATTGATTGTTAATGGATTAAATTCTCCAATCAAAAGACAGATCGGCAGAATGGACAAAAAAATATGATCTATCTATTCTATTTACAAGAGACTTATCTTGGATTCAAAGATACAAATACGTTAAAAGTTAAAGGATGGATAAGATATTCCACACAAGCAGCAGCCAAAAAAAATTCTGACATAGCTATAATAATATCAGACAAAATAGACTTTAAATGCAAAGTTGTTATGGGAGAAAAAGAAGGACATTATATATTAGTAAAAGGGGAATTTCACCAAGAAAAAGTAACACTCTGAACATTTATGTATCTAATCAAGATGCCCCAAAGTACATGATGGAAACACTGGCAAAACTGAGGAGAATAATAAATGTCTCTACCATAATTTTTGACACATCAATCAATAGACAGAAGTTCTAAACAGAGGCTCAATAAGGGAACAGAGAACCTAAATAACATGATAAATGAACTAGAGCTAGATCTAACAGACATAAATAGAATATTACACTCCCAAACAACAGGATACATACTGCCAAAGTGCTCAAGGAAACTTCTCCAGGATAAACCACATTCTGTGGCATAAAACAGTTCTTAATAAATTTTACAAGATTGAAATTATACAAAGCACTTTCTCTGATCATAATGGAATGATGCTGAAAATCAATAACAGCTAGAGAACTGGAAAATTCACTAAAATATGGAGGCCAAGCAACACGCTTTTAAACAATCAGTGGATCAAAGAAGAAATTGCAAGAGAAATCAGTAAATACCTAGAGATGAATGAAAATGAGTATACAACACATCAAAACTTATAGGATATAGGAAAGGCAGTGTTAAGTAGGATATAGCCCTAAGGGACTGCATTAAAAAGGAAGAAAGAGTTAAAAATCAAATACCAAAATGAATACCTGGAAAAACTAGAGAAAGAACAGAAAACTAATCCCAAAGCTATCAGCAGGAAAGAAATAACAAAGACTAGAGTGGAAATACATGAAATTCAGAATAGCAACAACAAAAGAAAACAATAGAATCAATAAAATCAAAAGTTGTTTCTTGGAGAAGGTCAATAAAATTGAGAAACCCTTAGCTAGACTGACAAAGACAAAAAGACAGAAGACACAAATAAATAAAATCAGAAATGAGGAGGTCTTTACCAAGGACCTTGTAAAAGTAAGAAAGTTCTTATCAACAACTGTACACCAACAAACTAGAAAACCTAGATGAAATGAACAATTTCCTAGAAATGCATGAACAACCTATACTGACTTGAGAAGAAATAGAAGACCTCAACAAACCAGTCACAGGTAAAGGATTGAATTAGTCATTAAAAGCCTCCCAACAAATTAAAGCCCATGATGAGGTGGCTTCACAAGTGAATTCTACCAATCATTCCAAGAGGAATTAATACCAATCCTGCTCAAACCCTTCCAAAAAAAATAGAAGAGGAGGGAATACTTCTTATTATATGAAGCCAACATCATCCTAATTCCAAAGCCAGATAATGATATTACAAGAAAAGAAAACTACATACCCATCTCTCTAATAAATATAGAAACAAAAATTCTCAACAAAACACTGGAAACTGAATTAAACAGCACATTAAAAGAATTATACACCATGACCAAGTGTTTTTTTTCTAGTTATATAAGTGTGATTCAACACAAGAAGATCAATTAGTACAATACATATTAACAAACTGAAAGGGAAAAGCCACTTGATCATATCCATTGATGTGGAAAAGGCATGTGATAAAATTCAGCATCCTTTCTTGAAAAAGACACCTCAAAATGAAGGAATCAAAGAAACTACCTCAGCATGATAAAGGGCATAAATGAAAAACCCACACTTAATACAGTACTCAATGGTGAGAGACTGAAAGCTTTCCCTCTAAGAGTAGGAACCAGACACAGATGTCCACTGACAACACTGTTATTCAACATTGTTCTAGAATTTCTAGCTAGAGCAACAAGTAAGAAAAAGAAATGAAAATCATCCAAACTGGAAAGAAAGGTGTGCCAGTTTGAATGTATTGTGTCCCCCAAAGACCATTATCTTTGATGTAGTCTTGTGGGCCAGACGTTTTGGTGCTGATTAGATTTGCTTGGAATGTGCCCCACCCAGCTGTGGGTGATGACTCTGATGAGATATTCCCATGGAGGCATGGCCCCACCCATTCAGGGTGGGCCTTGATCAGTGGAGCCATATAAATGAGCTGACTCAAAGAGAAGGAACTCAGTGCAGCTGTGAGTGATGTTTTGAAGAGGAGCAAGCTTGCTGGAGAGGAATGTCCTGGGAGAAAGCCATTTTGAAACCAGAACTTTGGAGCAGACGCCAGCCACGTGCCTTCCCAGCTAACAGAGGTTTTCCAGACGCCACTGGCCATCCTCCAGTGAAGGTACCCAATTACTGATGTGTTACCTTGGACACTTTATGACCTTAAGACTGTAACTGTGTAGCCAAATAAACCCTCTTTTTATAAAAGCCAATCCATCTCTGCTGTTTTGCATTCTGCAGCATTAGCAAACTAGAACAAATTTGGGTACCAGAGAAGTGGGGTGCTTTTGCTGCTGAGTCTGCAAATACCAAACATGTTGGATCAGCTTTTCAAATGGATAAGGGGAAGATTCTGGAAGAATTGTGAGGAGCCAAACTGCTTTAAAGAGACTGTTTATGGAAATATGGACTCTAAAGATACTTCTGATGAGGACTTCAGCAGAAATGATGAATGTGTTATTGCAAACTGGAAGAAAGGTGATCCTTGTTTTAAAGTGGCAGAGAATTTGGCAAAATTGAGGCCTGGTGTCAGATGGAAGGAAGAATTTGAAAGTGACAACCTGGAGTACTTAGCTGAGGAGATCTCCAGACTACATGTGATGTACCCTGGCTTCTTCTTGCAGCTTATAGTAAAATGTGAGCAGAGAGAGATAAACTTAGAACTGAAGTATTGGGTTCAAAGAAACCAGAAGCTGATGGCTTGGAAAATTACGAGCTTCCGGGGATTGGAATCCCAGAAGCTACAGCCCAACATGAGGATGTAACCAAACAGGGAACCCAGCTGCCATCTCAGTACAAGCCAAGATTGGAGATGGAATCATCCAGAAAGGATTTGTGGAAAGTCCTATTTTCTGATGGCTTTGAGCCCTGCATGCTTCATGTGAAGCCAACAGAATTTTTGCGAGATCTTTACAGACAGAGCCATTGCCAGTCTGGACTGGAGAAGACAGACAAGGAACAAACTGAAGGAAAAATTTCTTCAAAGACAGAGCCATGGAGGTTGAGGTCTGGAGTCAAGAGGTCTCGGGCTGGGAGAGCGGAGTGGCCCACATGCATGGAAAGGGTGAGTTTGCCCTGGAGGTCGAGGGCGGGCCTTCCGCCTTGATGCTCAGGAAATGTCTTGCCACCCCAAGCCCCAAAGAGGGTGAAGCACATTCCCAGGGAATTGAGGAGAGCCTGGCTGCCACCACACTGTTCTGGAGGGATTGAACATGTGCCCCAGAGATGGAAGGGAATCTGGGAGCTGCCCCAATGTTTGAGGAGGGTGGGGCTGTGAAGGTAGTCTTCCCAATGTGTGGATATGTTGGAGCACTCACCCAAGTGTTTGGAAAGGAAAGGGCTTCCACAAAGGCCCTTAGGAAGGGTTAGACTCCTGCTCTCTCAAGCCCCAAGGATGCAACATTGTTCTGTAAATGACTCTCAGACTTTGAAATCTAATGGAGTTTGTCCTGCAGGTTTTAGGAACTGTTTTGGTCCTGTTAACCCTGTTTTCCTTACTCTTTCTCCTTATGGCAGTGGGAATGTTTATCCTATGAATGTCCCTTCTTTGTATATTGGAAGCACATAACTTGTTCTAAATCTACAGGTCCAAAGCTAAAGGAGAATTATGCCTTAGGACCCACCATGCCTGTAATTGATTTTCATAGGATCTTGTACTTAACTTTTGTTACTTAAATGTTTTAAGTTTTTGTGATATTGTGATGGAATGAATGTATTTTGTATTTGGAAAGATAATGTCATTTTGGGGTCCAGGGTGTGGAATATGCCAGTTTGAATGTATTGTGTCCCCCAAACGCCATTATCTTTGATGTAGTCTTGTGGGGCAGACATTTTGGTGCTGATTAGATTTGCTTGGAATGTGCCCCACCCAGCTGTGGGTGATGACTCTGGTGAGATATTCCCATGGAGGCATGGCCCCACCCATTCAGGGTGGGCCTTGATCAGTGGAGCCATATAAATGAGCTGACTCAAAGAGAAGGAACTCAGTGCAGCTGTGAGTGATGTTTTGAAGAGGAGCAAGCTTGCTAGAGAGGAATGTCCTGGGAGAAAGCCATTTTGAAACCAGAACTTTGGAGCAGACGCCAGCCACGTGCCTTCCCAGCTAACAGAGGTTTTCCAGACGCCATTGGCCATCCTCCAGTGAAGGTACCTGATTACTGATGTGTTGCCTTGGACACTTTATGGCCTTAAGACTGTAACTGTGTAGCCAAATAAACCCTCTTTTTATAAAAGCCAATCCTTCTCTGGTGTTTTGCATTCCTCAGCATTAGCAAACGTGAACAAAAGGAAAACTTTCACTATTTGCAGATGACATGATCCTGTATTTAGAAAGTCGCTAAAAAGTACAACAAAACTATCACAGTTAATAAATGAGTTAAGCAAAATGATGAGATACGAGGTCAACGTGCAAAAATCAATAGTAGTTCTGTACACTCTTAATGAGCTTCCTGAAGATACCATCAAGAAAAGAATTCCATTTACAATAGCAACTAAAAGAATCAAATATCTAGGGATAAAATTAACCAAAGTTGTAAAGAACCTGTACACAGAAAACTACAAATCATTGCTAAAAGAAATCATTGAACACCTAAATAAACGGAAGAACATTCCATGTTCATGAATAGGAAGGCTAAATATCATTAAAATGTCAAATGTACCCAAATGAATCTAAAGATTCAGGGGAATACCAATCAAAATTCAAACATCATACTTTGCAGAAATGGAAAAGCTAATTATCAAATTTATTTGGAAGCATAAGGAGCCTTGAATAGCCATAAAAATCTTGGAGAAGAAGAATGAAGTTGGAGAACTCATGCTTCCTCATTTTAAAGCATACTAAAAAGCTACAGTGGTCAAAAGAGCATGTAGCTTTTTTGGCATGCAGATAGACATACTGATGAATGGATTTGAATTGAGAGTTCAGAAATAGACCCTCTTATCCATTGCCAATTGATTTTTGACAAGGCTTCTAAGTCCACTCAACTGGGACAAAAAAGTTCGTTCAATAAATGGTGCTGGGAGAATTGGATATCCATATGCAAAGAATGAAAAATGAACTCTATCTCACATCATATCCAAAAAGTAACTCAAAATGGATTAAAGACTTAAGTAAAAGAGCCAGTAGCATAAAACTCCTAGAAGAAAATGTCAGGAAGCATCCTCAAATCTAGAGATAGGTGATACTTTCTTAGACTTTTCACCCAAAGCACAAGCAATGAAAGAAAAGATAGATAAATGGGACCTCCTCAAAACTGAATACTTCTGTCCTTCAAAGGACTTTGTCAAAAGGGTGAAAAGGTAGCCAATTCAATTGGAGAAAATATTCAGAAACTAGATACAGATAATGGTTTGATATCCAGAATATATAAAGAAATCCTACAACTCATCAATTAAAAGACAAACCACCTAATTAAAAAATAGTCAAAAGACATGAATGGATTTTTTTTTCCTGAAAAGGAAATACAGGTGGCTAAAAAGCACATGAAAGATGCTCATCACCACTAGTTGTTAGGGAAATGCAAATCAAAACCACAATGAGATATCATTTTCCACCTACTAGAATGGCTATTATTAAACAATGAGGAAACTACAAGTGTTGGAGAGGTTGCAGAGAAATAGGAACACTTATTCACTGCCCATGGAAATGTAAAATGGTACAGCCACTGTGAAAGATATTTTGGCAATTCCTCAGAAAGCCTTCTACTTTCTTCACTACTTGGTATATACTTAGAATAATTAAAAGAAGGGACACAAACAGGCATTTGCACACAAATATTCATAGCATTATTCATAATTGCTAAAAGATGGAAGCAACCCATTTGTTCATCAACCAATGAATGGATGAGCAAAATGTGATATATGCATATGATGGAATATTACTCAGCTCTAAGGAGGAACGGAATCCTGATGCATGCAACAACATGCATTGAGCTTGAGCACATTATGTTGAGTGAAATAAGCCAGACATGAACAGACAAATATTGTATGATTTCACTAATATGAACTAATTATAAGAAAATTCATGGAGTTAGAGTCTAGAATATAGGTGTGCTGGTTTGAATCTGTTATGTACCCCAGAAAAGACTATGTTCTTTTCTAAATTCAATTTTATTGAGATATATTCACACACCATACAATCATCCAAAGTGTACAATTAATTGTTCACAGTACCATCATATAGTTGTGCATCCATCACCCCAATCTATTTTTGAAACTTTTCCTTGTACCAGAAAAAGTGAAAATAAGAATAAAAAAATAAAAGTAAAACAGAACACCCAAACCATCCCCCCACCCTATTTTTCATTGGTTTTTGTCCCCATTTTTCTACTCATCCATCCACACACTGGATAAAGGGAGTGTTATCCACAAGGCTTTCACAATCACATTGTCACCCCTTGTAAGCTACATTGCTATACAATCTCTTCAAGAGTCAAGGTTTCTGGGTGGCAGTTTGATAATTTCAAGTGTTTACTTCTAGCTATTTCAATGCATTAAAACCTAAAAAAGGTTATTTATATAGTGCATAAGAGTGCCCACCAGAGTGACCTCTCAGCTCCATTTGGAATCTCTGAGCCACTGAAACTTTATTTTGTTTCATTTTGCATCCCCCTTTTGGTCAAGTAGATGTTCTCAATCCCACGATGTTGGGTCCAGATTCATCCTCAGGATTTCTATCCCACATTGCCAGGGAGATTTACATCCCTGGGTGTCAGATTCCATGTAGAGGGGAGGGCAGTGAGTTCACCCACTGAATTGGCTTAGCTAGAGAGAGGGGGCCACATCAGAAAAAATAGGTACTCAGTGGGGAGACTCTTAGGCACAATTATAAGCAGGTTTAGCCTCTGCTTTGCAATAATGAGCTTCATAAGGGCAAATCCCAAGATAGAGGGCTTGGCACATCAAACTACCAGTCCTCAACATTTGTGAGAACATCAGCAACAATCCAGGTGAGGAAGCCCAACACCTCTGCATTTTCTCCCAGCTCCTTGGGGGGAGGGGCTGCATATATATTTTTATTCTCTGCCCAAATAACTTTGGAATGTGTCTCTGTTTCACACTAACCTATGCAAACCTACCAGGTCTCACTTCCTACTAAAATTTCCATGTAATTATGGTAATTGAACAAACTGCACAAGTTAAATTGTTTAGGAAATATAGATCTTGCACCAATTAAACATCTCTTCCCTTGGTCTCACATGGAATTTGAAGTTTTAAAATGCAGTCACCTTTTGGTCCAATATGTCCTAGTCCTAACCACATCTGCTTCATTCATATCTCTAGTTGAAGTCTGAACTCTTTTTCAGCTTTTTTAACAGTTGCTATATGTGCTAATACTAACATTCACATATGCCGAGTTCTAGCTCTGAGTTTCAGGTGTCAAATAGATACCCAAAGTTCCAGGGATCCCTCAAATTATACACAAAGGGATCAGAATCTCAGAATCTGGAGATAGCCATTACAATTCAGGAACAGATGTGACTGCTGTAAGAACTTACAATCCAGGGACTGTTACAATAAGCATTCCCCTGATAAGCTGCGCTCTAAGGTTGAATTCTGAGTTTACACATTGTAGTTAGTCCATAATGGTGAGGCATTATAGGGTTCACCTTTGTTTCTGGCTTGGTTCACTCAAAATGCTGTTTATAGGTTTCATTCATGTTGTGTGTCTTACAGCTTCACTCCTTCTCCCAGTTGCTCAATATTCCATTGTCTGCACACACAGCAGTTCACCATTCCGTTTCTCAGTCTATGTACCCTTAGGCCACCTCCACCCATTTCAAATAATGCATACTCTCTCCATAAACACCAATGTGCAAATGTCTATTCATGTTCCTGCTCTCAGGTCCTCCAAGTAAAGGCCCCCTAATGAGGCTGCAGGACCTTAAGGCACCCACATACTTAACTTCATGTGCAACCATCCCACTGTCCTCCAGAAAGGCTGTACCATTGTGCTTCCTAACCAACAGTAAATATGCATGTCTCTTTTTCCATGTTTTCACCAGGACTTTTATCCCTGTTTATACTTTTCCATACTATTTTATAGAGCTATATTCACATACCATATAATTATCCACAGTGTACTATCAGTTGTTCATGGTATCATCACACAGTTGTACATTTATCACCACAGTTAGTACTTGAACATATTGATTGCTACAAAAAAAAGTTGTTTTTTAACAAATAGTAAAAAAGATAATAAAAAGAAAAACAAAATATCATACAATACAATATAATAGTAGGGTCAGACAGCAACACCACTACCAAGAATCCCATATCCCTCCCTTTTATCCCCCTCTCATACACATATAGCTTTGATATATGGTCTTTGTTTCATTTAATGGAAGCATATCACAATGTTACTGTTGACAGTAGACTCCAGTTTGCTTTGATTATATTTTTCCCCCATACCATCCCCCTTCCAACACTCTGCATGGTTGACATTCATTTGTTCTCCCACATGCAAGAACAGTTGTATATTTGTGCATTTAATCACAATCATTAACCACTCCAGTTTTTGCTAAGTTAAACAGTCCCAATCTTTATCTTTACTTCAGGTGTCATTCATGCTCCTAGCCCAAATCTTTCAGCCCAACTCTTTCAGCTTTACTCATGGCCATCTTTGCATGCCTGGAATAAACCTCACCTGGTCATGGTGTATAATTCTTCTAATGTGCTGCTGGATTTGATTTGCAAGTAATTTGTTGAGGATTTTTGCATCTATATTCATTAAAGTGATCAGTCTATAATTTTCTTTTTTGAAGTATCTTTGTCTGATTTTGGTATTAGGGTGATGTTGGCTTCATAGAATGAGTTGGGTAGTTTCCCTCCTCTTCAATTTTTTAAAGAGTTTGAGCAGGATTGGTACTAATTCTTTCTTGAATGCTTGGTAGAATTCACATGTGAAGTCATCTGGTCCTGGTCTTTTCTTTTTTGGGAGCTTTTTGATGACTGACTCAATCTCTTTACTTCTGATTGGTTTTTTGAGGTACTCTATTTCTTTTTGAGTCAGTGTTGGTTGTTTACACTTTTCTAGGAAGTTGTCCATTTTGCCTAAGTTGTCTGTTCATTAGCATATAGTTGCTCATAGTATCTTCTCATTATCTCCTTGATTTCCAAAGGGTCAGTAGTTATGTTTCCTTTCCCATTTATGGTTGCATTTATTTGCTCTGCTTTTTTTAATTTTTTATTTATTTTTTTTTTCTTTTTTTGTTAGCCTAGCTAGGGGTCCATCAATTTTTTTCTCAAAGAACCAATTTCTGGTTTTGTTAATTCTCTCTATTGTTTTCCTGCTCTCAATTTCATTTATTTCTGCTCTAATCTTTGTTATTCCTTTCCTTCTGTTTGCTTTGGAGTTAGTTTGTTGTTCTTTTTCTAGTTCCTCAAGGTGAAGAGTTAATTCTTCAAGTTTCGCTCTCTCTTCCCTTTTAACATAGGTGTTTAGGGCAATAAATTTCCCTCTCAGCACCACCTTTCTGCATCCCGTAAGTTTTGATATGCTGTGTTTTCATTGTTATTTGCATTGAGGTATTTACTAATTTCTCTTGTAATTTTTTCCTTTACCCACTGGTTTTGTAAAAGTGTGTTGTTAACATCCATATATTTATGAATTTTACAATCTTCTACTTGTTATTTATTTCCAAATTCATTCCATTATGATCTGAGAATGTGTTTTTTGTAATATCAATATTTTTAAATTTGTTGAGGCTAGATTTGTGACCCAACATGTGGTCTATCCTGGAGAATGTTCCTTGAGCACTTGAGAAAAATGTGTATCCTGCTGTTGTGATATGTAGTGTTCTGTAAATATCTGTCAAGTCTAGTTCATTTAACATACAATTCAACACCTCTGTTTCCTTATTGATCCTCTGTCCAGATGTTCTATCCATTGATGAGAGTGGTGTATTGAATTCTCCACCTATTATTGCAATGGTATCTACTTCTCCTTTCAGTGTTCTCAGTATTTGCCTCATGAATTTTGGGGCACTCTGGCTTGGTGGATAAATATTTATGATTGTTATGTTTTCTTGATGAATTGACACTTTTATTAATATATAGTGTCCTTCTTTGACTCTTTAATTGAAATCTAATTTGTCTGATATTAATATAGCTTCTTCCATTTTTTCTTGTTGCTGTTTGCATGAAATATATTTTTCCAACCTTTCACTTTCAGCCTATTTTTGTCCTTGTGTCTAAAGTGAGTTTCTTGTAGACAGCATATGAATGGGTCCTGTTTTTTAATCCTTTCTGTCTGTCTGTGTCTTTTTATTGTTTAACATTTAGTGTTATGACTGTAAGGGCAGTACTTTCTTCTACCATTTTATCTTTTGGATTTTATATGTCATGTCTTATTTTTTCCTCTCTCTCTTTTTACCCTTCCTGATAATCTTCATTTCTACACTCTTTTCCAAACTTGCCTCTCCTGTCTTTTCCTATCAGCCAGTAGCACTCCCTTTAGTATTTCCTGTAGTGCTGGTCTCATATTCATGAACTCTCTCTGTGTCTGTTTCTCTGAAAATATTTTAATCTCTCCCTCATTTTTGATGGACAGTTTTGCCAGAATTAGAATTCTTGGTTGACAGTCTTCTCTTTCAGTATCTTAAATATATCATATCACTGTCTTCTCACCTCCATGGTTTCTATGGAGAAATCTGTATCTAGTTTTATCAAGTTTCACTTGTATGTGATGGATTGCTTTTCTCTTGCTGCTTTCAGAATTCTCTCTTTGTCTTTGACATTGGACAATCCAGTCAGTAAGTGGTTTGGAGTAGGCCTATTGGCATCTATTCTGTTTGGGGTATGCTGTACTTTCTGTATCTGTAATTTTCTGTCTTTCATAAGAGTTGGGAAATTTTCAATGAATATTTCTACTATTATTCTTTCTGCCCCCTTTCCCCTCTCTTCTCCCTCTGGATACTCTCTTCCTTCAGTTTATTGAACTGATTTAGCATTAGTTGCCTCAACTCCTGTATCTCAGTTGAACTATTAGTTTGTTCTTTTGGCTGGTCCATATTTTCATGTCTCCTATTATGTTTCATTACCTTAAGCTGTCTAGGCATCTGACTTTCTTGGTTAGTTTATTCTGGAGCTCATTTACACTCTTTTACCGAGGGTTTTCTTGTTGGTTGGCTTTGTTCTCTAACCTTTGGTGTTCAGTTCAGCTTATTCTAGACCTCTAACTTAGGTTCTATTTAGTTGATCAGTGTTTCTCACCTCTTGTTTTTTCTGTTTCTTGCCCTGCCTCTATGTAGCCTTTTTGTGTGAGGGTCTCCTCAGATATGGTCAACCCCAGTCAGGTTTTCCCAGTCCAGAGAGACCCAGGTCTCAGGAGGAGGGTATGGGTTTTCCTTGAGAATGTGACCCTCCTGTGAGGCCTTTAGATTCTGTGCTTTTCCTCTCCTGTCCAGCAGGTGGTGCTTGCCAGCCTGCAGCTCCCCTGCCAGTATAAGGAGGTATGGAACCTTTAGTTCTCCTGGTGACCCTGACACTGTCAGGTGCATGGCTGGCTGACATTGGTTTCTGAATTCCAGCCCCTGGGGTTTGAGTTCCCTGAAGGGGGCTGTCACTGGAGCTGGAACACACCACCCCTCTTTCTCTTGGGGAAATTATGGCCTTCAGCAAATTGTCTCCCAGACTAGACTTGTTGCTTTGTCTCTCAGATCTGTCTTAGCTCTGCTCTTGCCTGAGCCCAAATTGCAAGTCTTTCAGCCTTTCTGTAACTGGCTACTTTCAATAGTTATTTTTAAAAAAAAGTAAAAAAGATAAAAAATAAAGGAAAAACAAGTCCCTGTATAGACTATTTAAAGAAAAGCACTTTAATTCAGTCCTTGCAGTTCTGATGGGCTATTGAAATGCAAAAGGAAAGGAGCTGGAGAGCAATTGAAGTGCAAAAGAAAACAAAACCAAAAAGAAAAAAAAAAAAACGAAAAACTAACTTTCAGAGAAGGGCCCTGGCCCCTGGGTTTGCATATGTGCTTGATTCTGTTTGATCCCAGCCCTTCTCTGTATTATGTTCACCCCCAACTCCATAAGTCTTTGGTAGGAATAAGTGTTATGGGATCTTTCATGCTTTTTTAAGAAATGAAAATGTTCTAAAATTGATTGTGGTGGCGAATGGACAACTATGTAATGATACTGTGAGCCACTGATCATCTACTTTGGATTGATTGTATGGCATGTGAATAAATCTCAATAAATTGCATTTAAAAAAAGAATTCCATATACCAGTATTCAATATTTGGTGGATTTGTCCCATAAAACCTCATCCAAGTCACATTGAGACAAATATGGGTCAATATAAGTTTATCACATACTGATTATTATCTCAACCTTTATACTCCAATGATAATCCTTACTTCTCTGTCTTTACCTCAAACCCAGGTACAACTTAAACACTATTTTAACTGAATTCTGGACTTGTAGCAGATAACAGCTCTTTCCTGCTGACTTTCCCAGACATGAAAGCTTGACTACTTATATTGCTTGTCCAGCTTTCTCCTACTAGGCTGATAGGGTTTCTACTGTTTAGATTTTTTTTCACTATACTGTCTAGTGACAACAGATGACAATGTCAAAGGAAAGCTCTGAAGAAAATATACAGAACAAATTTATTTATAATTTATTTATAATGTTTAGGATTCTGCTTAATTCAGCTCAATTTTCCAAAAATCTAGGTTAAAAAATTTGATTACTGTTGATGGAGGTATATGTGCACATAAAACAGCAGCAACAGTTAAGATATTTGTGTTCTGATATGATAAGTATGCGCTTTTCTTTAAAGAGAGGGATGTAAAAAATTCTAGCTATTATAAACCTATCTTCTATAAATAGAAGACATCTATTCATATTTATACTCTGTTATTAATGATATCCAGTATGTTACCTGAAAGCATTATCTAAGCTGTATTTATGTATAGATCTGTCAATTAAACTAGTACAAATAAACAGAATTAAAACATGGAATATTTTTTGGTCTTCTTAAGTTTCTATTTGTTCATTGTCTCAAAAAAATAGACCTAAAAATTAGGAGATTTTTGGTAAGTCTTTAAAGAAAATACTTACAAAGCAATGGTTTTATAAAATTGTTAATGGCATATATATAGTGAAACATCTGCAATATTGGACCTATAGTTTTCTATAACAGTAACTACAACTTTAATTATGAATCCTGAATCATTGCATTAAACTCTGGGCTTCTTAATATGCAATTTAATCACAACTGGGCACATTAGGGTAGAAGAGAACTAATGAAATTATTTCGTGATGATTCGTGTTATAACAATTTTCAGGGCAAGATAAATCGAGGGGAAGAGAAAAGGGAAGAAGAGAGAGACACAATACGGCCTTGTCACATTAACTCTAGAACAAGTTGATAAATCTTCATTCTGATTTTCCTTCAAACATTTTTATGTGAAAATATACTATCTCCCCATATTTTTCTGCAATCGTAGTTTCCATGAATTAGACTACTGTTTAGTTTCTCAATATTGAAGTTCAGAATTGTTTACCGATATAAAATCTTTTTATAAAAATGTTAAGACAGTTTATGGCTTGAGCCTATAATTGCCAAATTTATCCTGACATTCCACAGATGGTGATTCCTTCTCAAATTACAAAATAGAAAGAATTTGAATATTTGCAATTCTTGTAGACTTAGATAATTATGTCTAACATACAAGGTACAAAACTACAGCCCAATGTTTGGCTATCTCCCTAAAGCTCAATGGAAGGATATGAAATGCAATATTATATTTCACGTTAGATTCACATTGGGATTTTTGATTATGTTCTATGGTGGCACATGAAACATTAAAGAAGATATGTAAGATGTATTCATCCATGTGGAAAAACAAAACTAGAGAAGAAATCACTATTACAATGGCTTTATTTTTACAGTCTTTGTTATACAAAATATATTCTCTAAGAAAAGAAAGATTCTATACATGACATGTAAAGAAATGAAACCTAATCCAGATTTAATAAATCTTCAGAAAAGCCATCTGGGAAAGCAAACTTATTAAAAGATTAGCCCATATTTGAATTATTTTTTATGTAAATATGAAATACTCACCTCACATAGGCATAATAAATATCATATTAGCAAATACTTTTGCAAAATGTAATACAGCTATGTCTTAGCTTTCCAGGACTGCTATGACAAATACCACAAACTGACTGGCTTAAAATTAAAAATTTTGGGGCTCATAGTTTTAGAGATTATAAATTGAAAATCAAGGTGTCAGCAAGGCCATGCTTTCTCTGAGTCTATAGCTTATGATGATGGTTTGCAGGCAATACCTGACATTCCTTGGCCTGTAAATGCATCTCTGCATCCACTGCATGGAAGCCTATCTCTTTGCATGTCCTACTCTGGTTTCTACTGATTGTTTCTGAATTTCCTCTCCTCATAAGGTCTCCAATCATAGTAGATTATGACTTACGCCAGTTCAATTTGACCATAACATCTTCAAAGATTTTATTTATAAATGAATTCAAGGAGCATGGGTGAAGACCTGAACATGTCTTTGTGGCCAACATGATCCAATATACCACAAATTAATACCCTGAGTCTGTAGGTGTTTGAGTTGGCACCAGCACAATTATACCTTAAAAGAATAAGACCATAACTGCTCTAATTAATTAAAAAATGATCATAATAAAAAAACTTAAAGATAACATCAAAAAAAGGAAACATTAACAAAGAAAAAATTCATTTAAAAATATAATAGCCAATTATGCTTTCTTCCCTGGATATGGTTTAAGTGATTAATGTTTATTAAATATGGAGTTTGACACACTGAGAAATGTAAAAATAGAGTATATTATAGCTGTTATGGCAATAACCCTAGTAAGAGAAGGATCCAATTTCTTCACAGAGGAACTTTGAGTGATATGTGTTTAAACTTAATGAGGAAGTTTAATCTTTTCTACTTATCTTTGACATCAGACATGTGTATTGTATTTGTTAGTATCACAGGACTGATAGGGAATATCCAGCACGTTTTCATGGCAATTATTTAGCCCTTCTTGGCTAATGCTGCCTCATGTGACTAAAGACACAATTATATGAACTGAACATTAAATCCGAGCCTCCAACATAAAAAAAGAATCTTTTAAATTTATCAATGATATTCTTTAAAGTGTTATAAAGGTGACCTTTTATATAAAGATAAATAAAAATATTTGTGTTAAGTTAGTTTGCCAGAAAATACCTGTCTACTAGCCTTCAGTGTGTCACACACAATGATGAGAAAAGAGTAACTGTTTCCTTTACTAACTAAATTTGGTAACATCTCAAGATATATCTGTGAAGATATGTCTATACTGACTCGAGAGTATAAAATGACTCCATATTCAAATTGCCTTGGGAGGAAAGCATTTATGGTTAATAATGAATACAAACATGTATGTGATAATTGCCTTTGGTTAAGCATTTTAAATTGATTTTCTAATTTAATCTTAATAACAACACTATTTGCAGGCACTGTTATATTCACAGTTTTAGATGAAGTACCTCAATGTTAGGGAAGTTAATTAACTTTTATAAGATTGCATGGCTTGCAAGTGATGGATCTGGTATTTAAATATATGAAGTCTGATTCTATGGCCTGCAATATTAACCACATGGGGGCTCACTGTGTTTAAGGATTCCTTCAAGACATTAGGGCTAATGGGAGGGCTTAAAGGGAAAAAAAGGAGTATACTTTCAGTTACATAATAGGAAGGAAATTAGTAGGTCACAAGAACCTACCATACATGAAGTGAGAGCAGAGCTGTTGATAGGCATAGGTCAAATTCAATACCCAAATCAATCAGAGATGTCATTATATAAAACTAGTAGAGATCACAGGAGTCAGAGTCTGAAAGACAGTCTGAGGTCATGCCTTGTGGGGCTGACAAAGAAGTGGGGCAAGGGAGTGTGGAGCATATCTGATCTGTCACACCATGTTGTCTTCAGACAATCATAACTCTAGCCCTGCAGGTAGGAATTTTCTGTTGTTATGCACCCTCACATCTGACAAGTGTGGCTTCATTACAAGGCCCATCTTCATTATAAACCTACATGAGACAAGCCACATTATTTGTCGTATTTGGAGAAAGCAAATGTACTCATTTTTCATTGCCCTTAGCAGAATTTAACTCTGTTCTGCTCCCAATAGAGATAGTCTGACATCTGCAGCAGCAGATGGTCCTTGGTATTAGGATATGATATTGTTCTTCCAGAGTTGACAAGAAGATAGCATCATAAATTCTGAGCAAAAGGTACCCATGTGGTATATGCCATGATTTAATTATGGTCATAGTCATCCTCAGAAAAGTTTAAGAATTTGTAAATATTTTTGAAGTATGACCATGATTGAAGTTGTGAATCTTCTAAACATTGATAATAACAGCAAGGGAATTTCTTTTCTTTTAACTTGTTTAAGGAAAGTGTATTCTATAGACAGAACTGCTCTTAAATAATTACTGATTGATTTATCATAAACATCTGGAATAGTTATCTTCAATAGATTTAGAGCAGATTCATCTCTAAATTCCATTAGCATAGACACAATAGCCAAAATAGTTGACTAATTTCTTACAATTGTGTTAAGTTAATGTACAATAATGTACTTAACTACTCTTCAGTTGATAGATATTAAATAATTTCCAATGTTTCACCCTTTTTAACAGTGCTGCTGTGAAATCCTTGTACATATATTTTGGCTTATATGAACAATATTCCTTTAGCAAAATTGTTCAGCAAATGAATATATAAGGATCTTATGAGTGACCAATTTCTTGTATTCCTGTCTAAATAAGATAATAATAATTTTTTATTTTTGTCAATTGAATTATCATGACAAAATAGTAACTCAAGGCAATTTGCATTATCCTTGATTATTAATGTGATGGAACAGATTTTCAATTTTCATGTTTATTGCCCATTTACCTTCCTTTTGACTCCAATTATGAATTTAGAGCATTTAATTTAAATCCTTTTTTTTTCCTATTGGATTGTTTGTTTTTCTCATTGATTTATAAGGACACTTTTTTATTTTGAATGTAAGTCATTTTTCTCATAAACCCATATACTTCTCTCATCAAGTGATGAGTTCTATGATTCCCTTTCTTGAATCCTGGTGGGCTCTGTTTCTGCCTTATCTGATAGAATATGACCAAAAGAAAATGCCCATATAAAAGTTCAACTACTCTGAAGCCACCAAGCAACCATGCAGTCGAGATCCCAAGCTAAGCATCCCCACCAAAGTGCCATATCTGTGAGCAAAGGCCTATTGGATCCTGCAGGCCACTCTATGCACTAAACACCCCTGAGTGACTTCATGTAGAACAGAAAAATCACCAAGCTGAATCTTGACCAAATTCCCAACCCCAAAAATCATGCAATGTGATAAAGTTGTCGACTGAGAAATGACAAATTGAGCTGAAGGTAATAGAAGTGTTCATTAGGGTCTTAGAATTGCACTTTGGGGAACACAGATTCAGGTAGTGACCCAAATTATGCCCTGTTTTGGGTCTTCCAAGCAATGGTTTTCAAAGAAATAAGATTACATAAGTTGTTTGTAAAAAATTATGATTGCTGGATATTTGGGGCTTTTCAAATGTCGAAGTTAGACATTTTATTGATTTCTTAATCTTGCAGTTGGCTCATGACTTCTGGATGTCCTCAGACACATTGTTGCTTTTGATTTTGCATACCTTGGCAGTTTGTGATATCTGGCTGAGACACGGGCATGAGAGTAACTTCTCGAACGGCCTCCTGGCTCCATTTTAAATCTCTTCACCATAGTAACTCCATTTTGTTTTGTCTCTTTTCTTATTTCCCCCTTTTGATCAGGATGTTTCTCTGAAAACATTGTTGATCAACATTTGGTATTAATTCTTCAGTGCTGGGAAGGCTCCATCCCTGGGAGTCATGTCCCATGCAGAGTGGAGGGTAGTGAGTTTATTTGTCTTTTTAATTTTTATCCTAATTCATAGTTCTTTCAAAATGTTCAGCTAATTTAAAAAGCTTCCCTAAAGGAGTGACTTTCCACTTAAGATTATGTTTTTTTAACCAACTTCACAAGATTAGACTTAAGTCCATTGATACATAAAGAGGACAGTGTCCCTTGAAATGTGTCAGAAAAAAATAAAAAAAATAAAATTAAAAAAACACACAAAAAACTGTACCAGAACCAAAGGTTTGAGACAATTGCTCTTTAAAATCCCTGAAGGATTCATCTTTTTTATTGTTGTTTACAAGTTTGGATTATTGATCAATCAGTCTTTTGAGGAAAATCCTTTGGTATGGCTTTTAATAAGTCCTTAGCAATTTGACAAGCCTTTTTGGGAACATCCCTACCTGTAGTGTTTGTAGGATTCCTTATATCATCTTCCAGTTTTTTTCCCATTTAGCTGCCTTTATCTATCTATCTTTATATCTATCTATCTATCTATCTATCTATCTATCTATCTATCTATCTGTTTTGTTTCACCTGGACTTAAAACTATATATACAAATTGAAAAGGTCAGGCAATCCTGGATTATAAACTCCAATTAGAATTCCAAATTCCTCATAACATTTTCTCAAATTTTTTATGCAATTTTATTGAGATATATTCACATACCATACAATCATCCAAAGTATACATGTACAATGAATTGTTCACAATAGCATTATATAGTTGTACATTCATCACCACAATTAATTTTTGAACATTTTCATTTCTGTATAATAAAGAATAAGAATAAAAATTCCCATAACATTTTTTTTTTTTTTTATCTTTTTAAGATTGATAAAATCCTAAACAATAGCCTTGACCTCTGCTCTTGATCAGGGGCTAAAAGTTACTGAATGTGCCATTCTGGCAGTCTAAAAGTTCTGATTTTATAGGGCATTTGCCAAATTTTAGTAGTCAGGCAAAGAAGGATACAAGGAAGGAACACAAAGGGAAGCAATAGGATTAGGATGAGCAGAAAGGGTAGCATTGCCCAGTCCAGTCTTTTAGTCAGCAGGTTATTAAGGTAAGATTTTTATTTTTCTTAAACTCTCCATAAGGGTTCCTTTGAAGAGTGAATTTTGGAGTCAGATACTCTTTTGGCTGATTTAGCATACTAAAAACAGAATGCATTCCATTGTTTCTGGGACATCTTTAGTAGGAGTTGGAATTTCCTTGCATATTGCTTTTAGTTAAGCATTAGTCCTAGGAGTGCAGATTATAGAGGCAGGTCCTGAACCTCCCTTGTTAGGAATGACTTTAAATGGAACTAAGAGGGGTGAGTCTGAAGGAGATTTAGGGCCCTTATCATAAAAGGGCAACTACGCCAAGTCCAGGATAAAGACGACGGGAAAGCAGAGGAGGAGCTGAGGTAGCCTTAGAAAATTCAGAGGTTTCCAACAGTTTTTAAAGTTTAATTATGCATTTAATTTTGTTAATTTGTTTTGTTAATTTGGTATTTCACTAACAGAAACCTGGGGCCATCAGGGAGACAACAGAGCACAAGGAACTCTAGCAGTTACTGAGCTCCAATCCAGTGGTTACTCTGGAGTCAGGTCGGTGGTTGCTTTGGATCCTGCTTCTGACAACAGGTAATCTTTATTGACAAATAGCAAATGGAGCTGCAAGGCAACAAAAATATTTATCTAGGGTCTTAGAATTGAAATTCAGGGAGCACAGATTCAGGTAGCAACCCAAATTGTGTTCCATCCTGGGGCAGTCTGGAGTAGATTGTTATGCAGCAATAATTGATCAGAACATAATATAACAGCTATTTTCTTCCTATTTGTTCTTACCTTTCATAACACTTTTAAAACTGAAACAGAGAAAACTTAACAAATCATAAAAGATAATGAATTTTAAAAAGCTGATCATACCTGTTTGACCAGATCTAGATCTAGAAACTTAATATTATCAGCATCCCAGAAGTCTTCCAGTGCCCTAAGGATGTAATTACTATCCGGATGTATAATATCAATTAATATTGCCTGTTTATAGCTTCATAAAAGTGAATGATCTAGTACCACTCTTTGTGTTTGGCTCCTTTCCTACAACATCGTTTGTGAGATTTATGCATATTTTTGCATGAACTTTAGTGTTTTTATATCAATTATTTAGCAGTATACTATGGTGTGAATATGCAAAAATGTATATGACCAATCTACACTTGTTGGCTATTTGGGTAGTATGTAGCTTGAGAACATTACAAATACAAATAGAATATTACAAATAGGGCTGCTATGAACATTCTTGTACACAACTTCTAGTGAATATATTCATGCATTTCTATTGGCCTGTACTTAGGAGTGGAACTGTGTAGGTTTAGTAGTATTCCCAAAATGTTTTCCATAGTGGTTATACCAGTTTGCATATTCATCATCAGTTTTTGGAAAATCTGGTTGCTTCACATGCTCACTTATATTTGTAATTTTTACTCTTTTTAATTTTAATCATTCTGAGAGATATGCTGTGGTATTGAATTGTGGTTTTAATTTGCATTTTCCTAATGACTAATAATGTTGAGCGCTATTTCAAAGACTGTTTTTTCCATCTGAATATCCTGTTTTGTGACGTGCTTTCTCAGGTATTTTTTTTTTTCTATTGTATTGTTTGTCTTTTTCATATTGATTTGTATGATTTTTTTTTAATGTTATGGATATAAAATTCTTGTTAGATATGTCTTATAAATATCATCTCAAAATTCTATTAGATGGCTTCAAATTATATTTTAATAGGGTATTTTTATAAATAGAAATTTTATATTTTAGTATATTTGCCATTTGTCTCTTTTCCCTTAATAGTGTTTTTATGTCTGGTTTGAAAAATCTTTCCTGCAGCCATCTACTTTCTATTAAACTGACTTCTAAAAGCATTATTAATATTATTTATTTTTATATTTAGAATTAATATGTAATAAAAACAATCCATTTGGAATTGAATTAATTGTATGTGGTGAAGTAGGGGTTATGATATATATATATATAATTTATTTATATTAAGTAACCATAATTATTTAATTATATATATATATAAAATGTATATTTTTTTAATTTATAATTTGTTTCCCCCATATGGAATCTAGTTATCCAGGAATGTTTACTGAAAATACCAACATTTCCCTACTTCACAGATTCTGTTTCTATTTGAAAATTCTGTTTCTTTTATTTTTCTAAGTTTTTCTGTGTTTTCGCACATTACTTATAGTTATTTAAAGATAATTTTCTGTTAACTGCAAAGTCTGTTTATCTTACCTCTTTTTCATGTCAGTTCCACAGTCCTGTGTCTTTGAATGTCTATTTTCATTAGTATTTATTATATATAGAACAAGAACCACAACAGAAAAACTCTAGAGGCTTCAGAAGATGTTAACTTCTTCCATGATGAGAATCACCTTTCTTCTTAGAAGTTAGAGTTCGGGTACTCATCACTTAATTCAATTGGTCTGAACTTGTTCTATGAGGGGTTGTTGTTTTTGAAAGACGTATTACATGTGACTGTTAGCCCTATTCCTTGGCTTTTTAGGACTTTCAGTTTAGATTCTGACATGTCTTTGACTCTTCAGAACTAAAAGAGTGGATATTTCAACCCTGTTTTACAATGTTGTTAACTTAGCTCTTTAGTCCCTTGCTCCATTCTGCTTCAGAATTTGGCAAATGTCTTGAGGGGAAGAACAAATTATATTCCATCCATTAGTGAATCCCAACATTGTATTGAGCTCCCTGGGCCAAGCATCAGCTGTCTTGCCACTGGCCAAATCTGGAGTCTGAGCTTCTAGTAGTTTTCAGATAGTCATATGCTCTTAAGGAATGAGCAATTGGAGATTGTCAAGATTGTTAGTGTTTCTTTACCTCTTCCTGTTTCTGTCCTTTTTCCTAAACACTAGTGGTCTGAAACAAATTTCTCTCTGATTTTTACAGGTTTTAGCTCAACTCTTTAGCTCTTTGCCTCTAAGAGTCAAAAGGTTGCTCGTATCAGTACCAGCTCTTGGTTGCGAATGTGTTTACTCCACTGTACCCAGAAGCAGCAGATCTTTGCCTCAAACTAGAGAGCAGGATTGTTTCCTGGACCTCCCCTGGTGAAAGGAGGCTTTTGCTTTGTGTGGATAGACATCCAAGGCACAAGCAGGTTTTGTCCATATCCCATAGTAGCAGATAATCACCATCTGAACATGTGCCACTGAAGTGGGGCTCTCTCTTGTATGCAGCCCTGTCCTCATTCTGTCTCATGAAAACCAGTAGAAGCTTATGCAAAACACCTTGTAGGTGGAAGGCTCTCTTGGGTCTGCAGTACTTAGAATTCTAAGCTGTTGTGATAACGCACACTTGACCTTTAAAAGGTCATTAAAATGTTATTTTTCTCCTTACATGCTTTGCCCAAAGCAAAAAAATCTGTGTATTCTGTCTCTTCTGTGAAAGGCTTGTCACCCTTTGGAATTCAGTTAATTTTTGTATCTTGTTACCTAAAGTCTCTGGTGGGCTGAAAAAAAAAAAAATGATTTTTAGATTATCTGGCTTTTCCTTGTTATGAGTTAAGGTGAAATGCATTCTTACATGTTTCAACATCAAAATCAGAGGCAGAATTTCTTACCAAATATAGTTTTATGAGTCTATTGAGATAATTTGGTTTTTCTCCTTTTGATTATTCAATGTTTTTTCTTTAGATTATTGATATGATGGATTTTCTAAAAATAACAGCTCTTGGAATTCTGGATTAAATAGTTTTAATACTATTCATTTATTAAATTTCATTTTATTCAAGATTTGATTTTGGGGGCTGAGATTGCCTATAATTTTCTATTGTTTAATGTCTTTGTCTAAAATTTTATTTTTTCACTTATGCTGTATTTTATGAATTAATATTAAAAACTCTTCTAATGACTAGACATAGTAAAATATTTTTTCATAAATATGTTTGCAATTTTCAGAGGAGGATATTAATAACTTTTATAAGATTCACAAAGAAATCTTTGATGGAAAACGGTTTAAAAGTTACTGAACAAACTTTAAAGTATTGAGAAAATTATTATGTTAATAATAGTATTATATACTTAGAAATTTAGCTTGATAATCTAGCATTAGAGTTTTTTGGCACCTGGAACATCCATTCCTGGATGAAATATTTAATTTTTCTGTAGCATATTTTCTAAATATTTTTTAACTTTATTTATCAAAAAATTAAAAAAACAAACAATATTAAAAAAACTACATTTCAAACAAAACCAAAGCAAAGGAATAAGAAAAACAAATAACCTAGAATAACTACATCTAAACATTTTTAATGCATTATGAAAGCATCTCTATTAAGCAGGCAGTTCCAAATAGCTATAAGTATTGCATTTGAACATCACCACTTAAGTTGGTTCCTTAGTTTCCTGAAAAGGCCAATTAATATATGTATATGTATACAGGTTGGAATCTTGGTAAGATTACCTTATTTCTCCAAATCATATCATATGATATGAAGCCCTCAAGCAACCTGGGGACTATTTCAATCTCTGTCGTACAACGGGATTTCCTTAAACTCCAGGGTCTCAGGGACTTAACAAAGCCTACAGTGATCAGTTCACTCTCTGAGTATGTTCACTGTCAGCTTCTGTACAACCACCACTGATGCCAGGCCTGTTTGAACCTGAAAATCATCTGCCAGGGCTCCCCAGTCTGACTGCACATCCTTTACCAGAGCACACTGTGTGCCTGAACTGCTGCATTTGAAATATTGACAGCAGCAATAGCAACGACGACAGTGGCAATCACAGCATTGATACCAATAATAATGAATCATGTTCTCTGCATTATATGTATCCCTTTCACACTAGCATCCTTGGGCTTTATATCTTTTAACAAGAGATAGGGGCATTGCTTTACAAATAAAAGAGTATTGGATATTTTTAAAGAAGAGAGTAACTATGAGCAAAACCAACATAAAAATTTCCTGGTGATTTGTCAATCACCATTTCTATTTATCTTCACCCCATTAAAAACTATATTCTATTTGGAATGTTCAAGGCACTATTCTCTGCAAACAGTAGCCCAGATGAAGTGATTCTTTCAGTGCTATTGGTTCCATGATTTTGGAATTCCATGAATAATTGGGGAGTATTAATTATATTACTTCTCCTGATTACCTGATTACTTTAAATGACAAGAATTCCTGATAATACATATATTACTCTATTTACACATAGTGGAAACTTGTCACAAGAATTCCTGTGGCAAGTTTCCACTATGTGCAAATATAGTGATATCTGTGCAATTCCATGGCATGAGGAAAAGAGAAGTCTCATGCAAGAACTTCTGTTGCCTCTCCATGAGTTGGGTCCTTGGTGTCCATACTACAAAGGCTAAAGCAAAGATAAAACAAAAAATTAAAGAATGCCAATGAGTGGAAAAAGGGAAAAAAATTATAAATTACTGCTGGCATATAGGTTTAATGCATAAATTACAGTCTTTTTCCAGAGGGGAGTGTTGGTGGAGATGGGAAATTTTGTGTTTGTGTTTACAGCTGTAGAGACTGAACAACTATGGTTTTAAACTGCTGGGTAGCTGAGTTCTTATATCTGAACCAGATAAGTCCAATCTGAGATATAAATAGAGTTTCAGTAGTAATTAACCTTTATTTAAGTCAGAGAGAGGATTTGAAAAGTATTGATGTTAACAGAAGAAAAATCACTAGTGTTAGGGTCTGTGCCTAATCCACATGTAATAAAACAGGAAAGATAATGAAACATTTTAGCCCATGGAACCATCCAGCATGGAGATTAAACCACTACTTTATTATACCTTATTTCTTGAAAAAAAATAAAAGTGAACTTGATTTTTAAAAGGTTACATTACAACCCAAAATATAAAATATTCTGGATAAATCAATTTAAGCACACCACAGTCCCCATTACCCTATTTTCACAGGCAATCTAATGACAAGGAGAGTTGGCATATTTTTAAAATATTGGAACTATCATTTTTATTTCAGAATACTGTAGTTCTGAATGCAACCATCTGATCCCTGGACAACATATAGACATTTTTAAAGATGCATAAATGATACTTGAATCAATCTTAGATAAAATAAGTTTTTACCCAAAACTTTTCTTATACTCTTGTTGGAGTTTCAAACATGCTTAGTATGTTCCTTTGATGATTTTCTATTTTCTGTATTTTAAAGAGAAGCAGTGTTTGGAATTGTATTCGTTGGATTTTTGATCCAGTCAATATTCAGAATACTGTAAAAATTATAAGATAGATATAAGCTTTTATATTCATTAGTTTTATGCAGTACCTATTTTATGTAAACTAGGCTGATGATAGTGAATGAAGTGATAAATTTATTAGCAATTTTATGAAATACAGTTTTTCTCTGGAATATGTTATCATGGGGAAACACATCTAATGAATTATTTTCAAATTTAATTCTCTTCTATAGTATGATACTTATTGTCTTACTTAAGAAAATTCACTTAACCTACTTGAAACTTTATTTTCACCTGTAAAACTAAAATAATTATTTTCAGAATGCTTTGTTAACAATTACTGGCAATTTCTGTTTGATAAACATTTTGTTATATTTAAGTTACTTAATTTAATACTCACATTAAGCCTATGAACTGCTGAAGGACCAATTAAGAAAATGAAAATCCTCTGTAAAGTTTGAAGAAAATTCTCTGCAATGCTTAGTGTTATTGTTATTATGAAGACACTGGCTGCTATCTATTTTCTCAGGAAAATAAAAGAAGGCTTTGTTATAATATAAAATAATGAGATCCTAGTAAAACACCAGCAAGGAATATGGGATGCAAATATTTTCAAACCTGTAATATACATTGAGAGTCGATGCATAGCTCTAAGTTACCAGTGAGTACTTACAAATATTTAGAATATCTGTTCTAGGTTAGTTGGTATACTATATGCTGGGGTTATAATCGTGAAAAAATGTGTGTTTTTTTTTGTTCCTGTGATTATGGATTCTACCTTCTAGTGTCTGCCTAGCCAAAACAAATGAGTAAAGGCACCAGACAAGTATAGTAAATGCGTAAATCAGAACATGTTATAAACAATCCATGTGATGGGTCTATAGAGAAATGGAACAAGCTTACCTTGCCTGAACTGTTTAGATATTAAAGCACCATTAATAACAATAAGTTTATGATCAAAAATTACAACACAAGTGTCACCCCAGATAGGCAGTGTATAACTTCTGGTTTAGTTAAATATGGACCAGTGTATATTATACCAATATTATCCAGATATTTACCATGTCTGAAATTTTATTCTTTTCTGAAGATCCAGTTTCCATTCAGTATTATTCCTCTTAAGCCTAAAAAATTAATTTATTATTTTTGTAGTACAAGTCCTCTGGCAACAGATTCTTTCAGTTTTGTTTTCTAATATAAAATCTTGCTATATTACTTCATTATTGAAGAATAATTTTACTGAATATAGAATTTCAGTTAACTTTTTTTTTCAGCATCTTAATAGTGTTGCCCTACGTTTCTGAAAAGAATCCAGTCATTATTCAGATCATAGTTCACCTGTATGTAAACATGTAGTTTTTCCCTTGCTGCTTTCAAGATTTGTTCTTTATAAAGTTTGATTATGATATGCCTCCATGTAGGCATCTTAGTATTATTCGGACTGTTGATTGTTTAGCATCTTGCATCAGTAAATTTTTTTTCTTACATCAAATCTGAGAAATTTGGGGACACTATTTCTTCAATTTTTTTAAAATTCCATTTCTTCTGTCCTATCTTACAAGTTTTCAGTTACACATATGTTGTGCCACATATGTTGGGCTCTGTTCTTTTTTTTCCCCAAACTTTTTTTTTTTTCTTTATTCTTCACTGTGGACAGTTTCCAATGATTTACCTTAAAGTTCACTTACGCTTTATTCTGTCTCTTCCCTTTTAATAACGTCCATGTCATGTTTGCAATTACTTATCTTTTTTATTCATTGTGCACATATTTTGATTTAATTAATTTAAGAGCATTAATACAAACACTTGACGTTCTTGTCTGCTAGTTGTGACATCTAATTTATTTCAGATCAATCCCAGTCAATTTTTTTTTTCTTGAGAATGTCTTTTTTTTTCTTCATTCTTTATATGGGTAATGCAGACTGTTTCCTGAATATTATGTGTGAATATATTCCATGAATGCATACTTCACAGGTCAGTTAGAGATGTTAGGGTAACCCCTCTCCAAATTCCGTGATCACCCTTTCTCATTAGTAGCACCATTTTCCTCAGCTTCATTTGTCTGGATCCTGAGAACAGAAAGACTCTATTTGTTTTTTGTTTGTTTGTTTCATTGTTACCTCAGATGTTTCCTGAACACACTACGTCAATTGTCTTTAGTTGGAGGCTAAAAGGTATGAAGGCAAGAATTTACATTGTACACCCCCCTCCTCCCTTCCTCCAATGTGTACTTCCAACCAGAGTGCATCTGTTTCTGCACGTTCAGTCTGGTGCTTTCAGGCAGTTGCTATTTAAAGTTGTTTCCAGTATTTATAATTATTTTTATTGAGAGGAATCATCCAGTAAGGTCTTAGTCTGTCATTGCCAGAAGAAAAGATCTAATTGAATATTTTAAAATCAGAAATTGTCAGGTCATCCCACAAATTGAAAACTTTAGTTTGCTCCTCCCAGAAAATAAATTATCAAACAGAAAAAAAAAATCAGTAAGTATATTGGTGATTTGAAACAATCAATTAAACAATCAATTAAAAATTTTGCTTGTCATACCATGTTATCCCCCCAAAATTGGATCATATATATCATATCAAGTATATGCTTACATAAAAACTGACTTCCTTTCTGGTTCCAATGTTTAAAAGAGACTAAACCATACAGACAAGCCTCTCATAATTAGGCAATAAAATTGAAAAGAGGCTTTTTAAAACACTGAAAGCGTATCATATAATTGGAAACTAAAGACCACAATTTATTCATAATTTACACCAGAAATCATACCAGAAATTTCTAACTTTCTAACTGAATGTCAACTATATTTTAAAAACTGGAGAGTGTAGAAAAATAATATTTTAGGGGAAACTTTTACCTTTAAATGCCTATGTTATAAAACAAGAAAATTCAGAAATTAACAAAGCACTATGGTCAGGAAAGACAGAATTAAAACAGAGCAAGGTAAAGATAGCATTATAAAGGAGGAAAAAAAAACAATATATAAAAAACAGTAAATATAGAGAGCTCAACAAAAGCAAAAGTTATATTTATCATTTTATGAATCAAATAAAAATCTCTGAGAAGACTGCACATGAAAAAGAAAAAGGAAAAACAAAAACTATATAAAATTAGAATAAGAAAAGGAAATGCATTTACAGAGAATATAGATATTTAAAATCATTTACAAAGCAATACTAGATACGGCACATGGATATAGCCATTGTATAAAAATATGTAATAGAAAGGATACCCCAACTTTCAGTTTAAAGATTTTTTTCTGCAGGGAGGGAAGGACTTAGTATAGAAGGGGATTGTAATGGTTTATACAGTGTTTCATTTCATTAGAGAAACAAGAAAAATATTAACATTTGTTTATTTCTATTAGTGGATAAACGGTTGCTTGTCACCTTATTCTCCATCTATGTGTCAAAATATTTCTTTAAAAATAAAAATATATTTTAGTTGCAATTATAAATTTGCCTTCTGAAAATTTTACTCAAATAATATTTCTTAAATTATTTCTTACATGAGGCAGAAAAGTAAACTAAAATATTTCATTAAATCTACAGTATGTGCTTTTCTTGTAGATGCTTTTCTTGTAGATGACTCCCAGATCACACTTGAGAAATACTAGAATTTGAAAACAATAGATCTGGATACTTTTGAGTTCTTCCTATCTCAATTATTAAGGCAATGAATTTGGCAAGTTATTTAAACTGTACTCCCAAATTTTTACATCTATAAAATGGGGATATTAACTATTTCACACACATAAATGAGAGATTGATGTAGTGCTAAAAGTCCCTGTAAAATATACAATATTGCTGCTGCTCATGATATTGCCTTACATATGACTAAATTCAAAATGGCACCAAAGTTTAATCTCAGAATACAAATTCAATTTACTTGCTACTTAGGGGTTCCTCTTCCTTGGTGAAGCACTTTTCAAACAATTCCATTTCACAGTTATTATTGTTGCTACAATGACAATGGGTAAAAAAATGTGGGAACCTAGAAGCCACCCGTTCTTTCCAACCTTCCTGGAAGCTCTTTTCATGATTGCAACTTAATTTCTCAGTCTAGCAGAAGTGCTGCAATCTGGAGGCCTGAAGCCCTCATGACAATGGCATACCTCCATGAATAGTGTCTAAAATTTCTTTGACTCCTACTGCAATTCCCAAACCTATCAGTTTGAGATTGGATTTCTCCACAGCAGGCAAATGGAGCATTCTTTGAGCCTTTTCCAAATAATTTCTCACATCGTTCATCAAGATCATGGCAATTTCCATCACAACAGAAGAACCTGCCTTGCTTGCATAAACATCCATTGCATATAGTTATATCAGGCTGACATTGTGGTGAACTTCCATTACAAAACTCAGGAGTATCACATTCAGGATGAGCTTTGGCCTACTTTCAAAATCTGTACCAGCAATTTGACAATTCCTGCAGCAAAATCCTTTATCACATTGTCTCCTTGTTTCAGCAAGTGCGAGGATCACAACAGCTATCAGGTCCACATTGTTTTTCACTTATCAAAATGTTAGAGTCCATTCGTCTATTTGTTTCTGTATTTCTCCTATTTTCAGTAAAAATTGCAAATTCATTGTTTTCACTCCTTAATTTATAAAGAAGATGCTGAAATTCAACAGCAAATTCCACAGGCTCAATTCCATAAGAAACATTTTGAAACTGCAGTATCCCTCTCAGTCTAGAGCGTGTGCTGAGCATGACAACAGAATTTGAATATCCTTCAATATATCCTTGGTAGTAGCAGTGAGACTGAACATCTGAAGAATGTAAATTCACAGATCCTTCATTATACAAATAAACCATGAAATTATCGGCTAAAAAAATTTTGGTTGGGCTGCTAGCAAGCCACTGAGCCCAGCAGGCAGCATCATTAGGCAGAACATGGTGGGCTTCCCTGAGTAAAAGACTTTCAAAAAATATCTGTAATTTTATCAAAAGTATGTAAATTTTACATGGATATATAAAATTATGTAAAATATGCATGCAATTTTCTAGGTTAGGTGGTCATCATAAATTGCACTTTAATAATTGTCTTTCAACCATCCTGCTTTATTTGAAAACTGTAAATGTTATACTATCTCAAATAGCTTTATTACAAAAGTTTTATTACAAATTCTAAAGTTATAAGAATTATAATAAGTATTTTCCATATTAAGAGGAAAATTAAATTTTACCAACTATATATGAATTAAACACAAATATCATTAAAATTTAAAAGCATAGATCAAAACTCCAAAATAAAATTCCTCAAGGCTGTACTATGGAAAAGTGATTGTAGTTCTGTTTCTTTGTCCTCTTAACAGAGCCTTGGATCTATTTTTATCTCAAATAATCTCTTTCATAACCTTTGGTTCAGATTTCTTTCCAGAGGGGTTTACCTCACAGTAGCTCAAATTTAAAAAGTCCCAGTTTATGTGGTTATTACTTTGGTAACTTTTTATCCTTTCTAAAATTTATACTGCATAACACTGGCTTATGCTTACACTCAAGGGAGAATCAACATAAATAAAATATAATTAAAAATATGAATATTCACCTTGATAATGATTTCTACTTTTACCATATTGCATTATGAATATCTTACTTTAATACTTTTCAAAAATAGGGAGTCAATATCAGTTTTATTTTAAATAAAATATTTTATTCTCATAAGTGTTTAAAGTAATATTGCTATAATTTTTAACCATCCCCACCTCATATTTCTTACTTGCTTTTGTATATTGTTGTTTTTAACTAAAGCTATTTTTACATTCTCATTTCTGTGAATGGCCACAGGCATATTTTACCATCAGTATATCTAGATCTGCTTTTTTATTTTTTAACTTTTCCTGAATTTCTAATTGTATATATTTCTTTAATCATTTATCAACTGATAGATATTTAAGTTAATTCCAATATTTGTTTTCTATAAAAACACTTCATTGAACATCCTTTTACATGTAATTTTGAGCACTCATGCAAATGCTGGTATATCTATAGGCTGTCCGTGTTGCAAAAATAGTCAATTCTCAGGAGTTACCAGAAAAATATATTAAAATTGATCAACCTTCTTCCTGAAATACTTTCTTCAATTTGCCTCCAAGATATTATAAGCTCACAGTTCTTTACTTTTCTCATTGGTCACCTTTTCTTATTAATCTTTGCTGATTTCTCATCACCTTATCAAATATTGGCACATTCCAGGGTTCAGTCCTTATGTTTCTTCTATTCTCTATGCTTTAGTGAAAATTTATTTATTGATGCCTGATATTGGAGACTCCCTTATCATTTCTCCAGCCTCAATTTCTTCACTTAATACATATAAAAATATACAACCACAAATTTTAAAATTCTTCTTGAAAGACTGATACGTTTCTAAAGTTTATAATGTCCCAACCACACTCCTAGCTTCTAGGCTCATCCCCATTCTACTCCTCCATCAGTCTTTCCTATTCCTTCCTTCATTTTCCTTAGGAACACAACTTTGAAATTACCAATTGTCGTTATTTCCCCATGCCCTATAATCAATCCAGCAGCAAAGTCTCTCAGTGTTACTTTCAAAACAAATTTTAAAGTTATTCTGGTTTAACTGAAGATCATCCTGATTCCTGCCACTATCATCATTTTCTTGAATTATGGCAGTGTTCTGCTACAGGATTTTCCTTCTTCTGCCCTCTCCTCCCTTTGGCCTATTTCCCATAGTCAAAATATTCTTTTTAAAACAAGTTTTGTTTTTTTTTTCTTTTTTTAAATAAATACAGCTACTCCTTCCATCTCCTAATAGCTTCTCACTTCACACAGAAAAATGACCAAAACCTCACAATGGCCTAGGAATCCTATATAATCTAGCTCCTTATCTCCATATTCTATAATGTTATTCCCTACCTCTCTGACTATGCACCAATCACAATGACCTGCTTCCTTTCCCTTCCACCTCAGGGGATTTGTGTTTGTTTTTCACTCTACCTGGAGTAATACCCAATATCTGTGGTCAGATCTTCACTTAGCTGTCTATAATACTTACAAATTATATCTTTGGATATGAATTTCCAGCTCATAGTATTTAAAATTGCAAACATACCTCCCTTGACAAACAGAAGCAAGTACAACGACACGCAAAATCCCTTTGACCACCTAATTTTTCTGTGGGAAGTTTATGACAGTATGAAATAAAATATATTTTTACTCTGTGTGTGTGAGGTGGAGGTGGGGAGAGAGAGAGAGAAATGGAGGGAGGGAGAGAGAGATGTGTGACACATCTTTTTAAGGTCAGACTTGTGGAGGTATAAATTGTATACACCCTTCTTTATCTATACTGCTCAGTGATTTTTCGTAAGGTACACAATCACTTAACCATCACCACCACCATTTTTCCCTTTTGGCCCCCAAATGTCCCTTTTGTCCCTCTTATTCTTACATCAAATATCTGGCAGCCACTCACTGAAAGTATATGCATAATTTTGCCTTTTAATGAATGTCATATAAATGGTATCATATAGCATGTAGCCTCTTGTTTCTGTGTTCTTTCATTTAAAATATGTTACCTTGTTCTTGTTGTTTTCAAATTAGAGAAAGTGGGATTACAGAACAATCATGAGAGTCATCCATGGTGTTACACATGTATGTAGTTATTTGATTTTACTGTTGAGTAGAATCTCATAATATAGACGTGTCACAATACATTTTTATTCACCAATTGACAAATATTTGGACTGATTCAATCTGTGCTATTACAAATAAAGCAATTATTAGCATTGGTCTTTGTGTGACTAGTATTTTCATTATTCCTTGGTTAATATTTAGGAGTGAGATGGCTAAAATATAGGCTTAATTTTGCAAGAAATTGCCAAAATGTTTTCCAAAGTGGCTATATCATTTTGCATCTCTATCTGGAATATATGTGAGTTCTGGTTCTTTCATATCTTCCCTGTTTTTGGTATTGTGTAGTGGTATTTCATGGTATTTTGAACTTTTATTTCCCCAAATACTGATAATTTTAATCATCTTTTTCTGTGCTAATTTGTCAACCATATGTTTTCTGCGGTAAAGTTTCTGTCCCAGTCTTTTACCCAGGTGTTTATTGATTTATATTTTTATCACATTTATTAAGGTGTAATTTTTATACAGTAAAATTCAGTATATTTAAATGTACAATTTGATGAGTTTTCACAGATCTATGGAGCCGTGTAACTTCCAGCATGTTCAAGCTATAAGACATCACCTGAAAAATTGTTTTTATGCCCCTTTGGAATGAGTTCCCTCCTCCAAGCTCTAGCAGTTGGCAACAACTGATCTGATTTCTCTTTATATATTTTTTCATTTTACAGAATGTAATTTTTCACTTAGCATAATACTTTTGATACTCATTATGTTGTTCTACATATCAGGAATTCACTCATATTGCTGATGTGGAAGTAACAATTTTTATCCATTAATCAGTTGTTGATGAGCATTTGAATGGTTTTATTTATTTATTTATTTATTTATTTATTTATTATGAGGAAAGCTGATACGAACAGTCACACACTGAACATAGTTTTCAGTTCTCATGGGTAAATACCTAGATGTATACTTGCTGAGTCATATGGTAAGTGTGTATAAAATTGTATAAGAAATTTACAAGCGTTTGTACAAAATAGTTGTGCCATTTTGCACTTCCCCTAGCAATAAACGAGTTTTTTTGTGCTTGTCATTCTTTCCAGTACTTGATGTTGTCAGTTGATATTTTTTTCTTTTCATCTGTTCTAAAAGGCATTGTTAACTACATTGTGATCTACTCAGAATTTCTTTAATGAATAAGGATGTTGAGCTTCTCTTTATATTTCACTTGCCATCTGTAAC
Organism: Choloepus didactylus; assembly: GCF_015220235.1. NCBI lineage: Eukaryota > Metazoa > Chordata > Mammalia > Pilosa > Megalonychidae > Choloepus > Choloepus didactylus. Next base: position 179,684,054 of record NC_051310.1, on the reverse strand, counting down.
TCTTCTTCGGTGAAATGTCTGTTCAAATTATTGATCTCTACTTGTATTAGTCTTCTTCTTATTGATCTATACTATTTATTTATATATTCAGAACACAAGTGATTTAAAAGATATTTGTTTTGAAAATATTTCAATAAGTATATTTATGGGTTTTAATTTTCACAAGGTATTTCAAAAAACAGTTTTTATTTTCGATGAAGCCATTTATCACAATGTTCCTTTTATTATTCATGCTTTTTGATTCCTATCTAAAAAATATCTATGCCTAACTTGAGGTCACAAAGATTTTCAACTATGATTTCTTCCAGAAGTTTTATACTTTTACACTTATATTTATGTGCATGGTCCATTTCAAGTTAATTTGTTTATTTGTTGGGAGACAAGGTCTGAAGTTATTTTTGTTATTGTTGTTTTTGTTTATTTTGCATATCTATGCCTAGTTTTTCCTGCATTGTTTTGTTGAAAACACTATCCTTTAATTGGTTTCATTGATCTCTGTGTCCATCCAGATGCCAGTACCAAGTTGCATTTAATACTATACCTTTACACTACTACTCCTGAAACCACATAGTGTAAGTCCTTCAATCTAAAAGAGGTATGACAAACAGAAAACAATCAGTGAGATGGTAGAGGTAAACCCAAATATATCAATAACTATTTTAAATTTAAGTGGATCAATAAATATGCTAATTTAATGCAAAATTGTCTGGCTGATAAAAATAAAAGGTATCTATCAACTGTAATAGACAACCTTACTTATAAAGATGCAGAAAGATTAAAGATACATGATAAGAAAGGATATACCAAATAAAAATGAACCAAATTTATTTTTTATATTTACATTAGCCAAAGTAAACTTTGAGGCAAGAAAATGCATTAAAGAGATATAATACATCATGATAAAATGGTCAATCCATCAGAAAGATATAAAAATTCCAAATTTATCTATCACCTATGGACACAGTAATGCTGTGAAACGAACGCAAAACTTAGTGGTTGAAAACAAAAGCCATCTATCATTTCTCCTGAGTTTATGGCTTGGCTTGGAATTCTGATGATTGGGGCTCAACTCTGCCATTATGAAAGGTAAAAATAAGGACAATACCATACAAAGTACAGATGTATTTTCCATTCTGCAGTAAAACATAACTGAAAAGAACAGAAGGGAACTCCTCACAAATTCTTCATACTCTCAAAGCGTATAACATAAATATTAATTTGATAAAACCAGAATAAACAAAATATGCTAAAATTATTGGGCAGCAAAATATTAAGAATAAATTTCCATAAACACATGTTTATGTTCACGATCAAATACTGTTTTTGAAGTAAGTAAATATAATCTAGGTAAGAGCAGTTCTATGAAAAAAAAAAAAGCAGAGATACTGCATCAATAGAGATAAAGAAAACTTGTAAATTTCACCCCAGTGAGATATATTGGAAAGTGTCTGATGATTTTCATGGCTCTGAGAAGAGAAACAAAATATTTTGCCCACAATTTACAAAATATAAATAGATAGGCAAAACAGAACTTGAATTTTTTCACCAAAGAAAGACTGTACAAACACCAACAAAGCTGAGGACCCTTCCATTTCATGAAGTATAATTACAAAAAATGCAAAGAGATTATTTACAACCCTAATTTCTGCATAGGGTAGCAATGCTCTTAGACTTTCCATCAGTGGAACACATAGACCTAAATATGGAACTGAGTGAAAACTCAGGTTGTAAATAGAAAGTTATTCTTTCTAAGAAAGGAGGGTTTTTGGTTTGGTAGAAATATGTAACTCTAATCACTGCACCATATGCAAAGGACTGTGATTTAAAAATCTCACCACAAGTAACTCAGGTAAAGGTAAATGCAATTCACTTATGGCAACTCTTTTTCTCCAATGTGAAATTGGAAATCTCTATCTCTAATTCTGAGCAGAAGAACATGTAGAAGATGCTCTGTAATTTCTTAATTAGTATTTTGCATTTCTAGCATTCTTAATTTTACATATGACTGGCTAAATGCCCCAAATACATTGCCTCCCAAAAGACAGTTAATATTTGGTTACTAAAAACAGCAATAATAAAACATCTGAGTCCAGATAATACTGTAAAATTTGCTAATCATTAGGATGGAAGGGACATGGTTTGAAGGAGATATCCTCTACTGCTAGTACTAAGCAAGGATGTTGAAATCTAGTAAAATGATGGATAAACAAAAGAATAACTTATGATTTCTATTTAATATGAATAAGGTACAATGGAAGATTGATGGACTGACTGATTATCTCTGAAGAGGTCATGTAAGCTTCCAGAGGGATATTAATATTGATGTGAGATTAAGAAACAAGAATGCATGTAACATTCAGACAAGTAAGAGTTGGACAGTTTGGATAGAGGAAGTACTGGGTGCAAGGCACAGATTTGATAGAGTATAGAATCCTCCATTCATTACAAATGCTTAAATATTACTGGAGTGTAAAATGTAAAGATGCTGTATGACAATAAAGAAAACTAGAAGTCAATGAAGGATCACTATATTTCACTTTCCTTATCTGTAAATGTGGGAAGGTAACAGTAACATCCTCATTGTGTTATTTTGAACATTAAATGAGTTAATATTTAGAAAGTAACTAAAACAGTACTTAAAATAAGTACCAATTGTTTTGGTTTGCTGAAGCTGCCATTATGCAAAATACCATAAATGGGTTGGCTTTTATAAAAGGGATTTATTAGGTTACAAATTTATAGTTCTAAGGCCATAAAAGTGTCCAAACTAAGGCATCAGCAAGAGGATACCTTCACCGAAGAAAGGCTAGCATCTGCTGGTCCTTTGCTCATGGGTTCTGGTTTCAAAATGGCTATCTCCAAAATGTCACTGGCCTTCTGTCTCTGTTGGCTTCTTTCAGCTCTCTGCTTGGTTCTCCAGGTCGTTTCTCTCTAAGCATCTGGGAGTCCTCTCTTAGCTTCTCTGGAGCAAACTCTGGGTTTCATATCTCAGCTTAGCATCTCCAAATGTCATTCTGTATGAATCTCCAAGCATCTCCAAGTGGTAGTATCTGTGTCAGTTCTTGAGCTCTCTTAACTACTCCAATGAACTAATCAAGACCACCCTGAATGGGTCTAAACCTCCATAGAAATAATTTAATCAAAGTTCTCACTCACAGTTTGATGAGTCACATCTCCATGAAAACAATCAAAAGTTTCCACCCAACAAGAATGGATTAAAAGATCATGGCTATTCTGGGGTCCATAAGTTTCACACTGGCCCACAAATATAAGTTTTTTTTTTTTTTCAAACTTGAAATCATGCTCTATGGAGCATGCATTTTTTCATGTAGTCAGTAGGAAACTACCCAACAGTTCTGTTCACAAGAATAAAGAGCTGGAATGTGTATATTAAAGGGATCTGCACTAACATTTCCTGGAATTATTCATGGAGGTGAAGATGATGAAAATTAATGAACATAAAAACAGAACTTATTATTTATAAAAGTAACAGATTTAATGAACTTACAATCTGTTTTGTGAGTGTGTATGTATACAAACAACACTGTTAATAAATTGGACAACTAGTTCAATCACTAAAAAGATTAAACAAATACTAAAATTTGAAAAAAAAAATGAAGACATATAATCATAACTGGGATTGTCTGTCCTGGGGTGAAGTACTAGCTCTCTGGGGTTTATTATTGTCAGGCAGCCCTATGACTAACATAACCTTGAGAAGATATCATTAATACTAGCTGATGATTTAATGTTTCTCCTTTCCCATTATCTACATACATTATATTCATCACTAAATAATGCTATTTAATTTGTGAAAAGGGCTGATATCTTTACATTTTGAATTAATAATAATTTCTAGTGAAGACAATGCACTGTAATGCAAAGTACTAAAAGCTCTGTATGAGAAGGATATAAGTAATTACAAATCATGTAATACTCCACTAATTTCTTAATGTCTTTTATATCAGAAAAATTAAAATTAATGTATTTTTCCCTGTAAATTTATCCATTTATTAAAGATGTGCAAAGAGCCTTCACTGATATATACCATATGTTGATAAAGTAAATTGAAATAGCATGAAAATTATATATCTCTATATACCAATTGTTCTAGTTTGCTAATGCTGCTGGAATGCAAAACACCAGCGATGGAATGGCTTTTATATAAGAGGGTGTATTTGGTTACACAGTTACAGTCTTAAGGCCATAAAGTGTCCAAAGTAACACAACAGCAATTGGGTACCTTCACTGGAGGATGGCCAATGGTGTCCGGAAAACCTCTGTTAGCTGGGAAGGCACGTGGCTGGCGTCTGCTCCCAAGTTCTGGTTTCAAAATGGCTTTCTCCCAGGATGTTCCTCCCTAGGCTGCAGTTCCTCAAAAATGTCACTGTTAGTTGCACTTGGGATATTGGTCCTCTCTCAGCTTCTCTGGAGCAAGAGTCTGCTTTCAACGGCCACTTTCAAACTGTCTCTCATCTGCAGCTCCTGTGCTTTCTTCAAAGTGTCCCTCTTGGCTATAGCTCCTCTTCAAAATGTCACTCACAGCTGCACTGAGTTCCCTCTGTCTGTCAGCTCATTTATATGGTGAAGCAACACCTCCATGGAAATTATCCAATCAGAGTCATCACCCATAGCTGGGTGGGGTGCATTCCAAAGAAACACTCAAAGAATTACAATCTAATCAACACTGATAGCATCTGCCCACACAAGATTACATCAAAGATAATGGTGTTTGGGGGGACATAATACATTCAAGCTGGCACACCAATTAAAAAAATATTAACAATAATGAAATTATAGTTTTGTAGGTCTTCAATTCTTGGCCTCTTTTCCAGTGCCTACAGTAGTAGCTTGCATATAGTAGATACTCAGAAATATTTGTTAAATGAATAAATGAATTAATGAGTTAGTTAATTAATGGATATCCTACAGTTTCCTAGCATCTACACAAAATTTTTTTATCAATTTATATACTCATAGTGTAAAAGAGTTTAATTATCTTTACAAAATATGTGGCTTGTCAAAGATTGAATTTCATTGATCAATAGCAGTTACCAACTAATGTAATGAATAATTTTCCTTAAATATTATGTAAAAATAAAATGGAGTTGAACTTTTATTTTTCCAACAAAAATGGAATAGATCTTATATCAGCTTCCGGTTCTTTGTAGCCTCTAAGGAAGTATCTATAACACTACTGTCTACTAGTTAAAAGATGATTTCTTTGAGATTTGTTAAAATGCAAGAAGTTAAACTATAAGATGTGCAGAATCTTTAATGCATGGAATAAAATGCTCTGTGGAACAAATATAAGAGACTGAAGAGCAAAAAGGAAAATGAATGTATGTTTTAGTGAAATTGGCTCTTATTGCCAGCTGTTTATCAAAGTAGTTTACACTTATCAAGACTATATTCCAAATTGCAGCACAAGACATTTACACTTTACATTTTCTTCCTTATTTATCCTTGCTTTATATATCCACTAAAGTAAAATAACTCCTAATCTCAAATCTGAGATCTCAAATTTCTTTACTTTAAAATAAAAACTTGTATTACAGTGTGTATATACTCACTACTTGCATTTAATTTGAACTTATTTTTGATGCAACTGTGCTTTCCTTAAGATATGTGATATCTATGAATCTTTAGGAACTAGACCTATTTCCTGGTACATAATAAGAGATAAAAAAGTGACCTTGATTTTAAGGAGGTAGAAATCACTGTAGTATGGATAATCTGCCTCATCTCATTCCCCCTGACTCTTTTTACTTCTCTGCTACTTATGACAATGTTAACAACCCCTTCCATATAATTTATTACTCCCTTTTTTACATTCCAAAATACTGTATGTTCACCTATGATTCTAGTGTATGTATGTTGTGAACCTGTTGTATAGCTAAATCTTGTTACATTCAAAAGAGCGCAAACTCATTTTCAGTACTAACAGTGAACACTTTATGTGAACTGATTTCCTGAAGTATTGGGGTTACGGCACCATTCTCAGGAAGCCAGACCTTTCTCATCAAGAGAGCAGAGTTCCCTGAGGGAAAATAAATAGACTTCCAAAACATGAGTGACAGGGTGAAAGTCAAAGATTACAGAATAATGCAGACAAAGTAGAGAAGAAAAGGGAGAAAGTTCTATACAAAGACAAGAGGAGAAAGGAGGAAAAACTGAGACAAATATAAATGTTGGGGAAAAAGACAGTGGAGAAAGATAAACAGTGTAAGAACTAGCAAGAACTGACATGCTTTTATTTGAATAAACAAGTTGTTTGTTTAAGCATGTGCAAACCCTCTGTTTCCTTTTCATACATTAGGGGAGAAAGTATAACTATAATTAATGTGCATTCTTTTTCATTTAGGGTAGTTGTCATTATAAATATGGGTAAGGATCTTTTTAACAGGGAAAAATGCTATGAAAGTTGATGCTCAATTTTTCATAATTCTGTTGATTTTTAAAAGTATAAACCATGTAAAAATTAACACACTTAGTATGTTATTTTTATATATTCCTGATCTTATATATAAACATGCATGGAGGAAAGTGCTCTCTTCTAATTTATTTACCCTGAAAGTCCTATAGGAATATGGTGGCAGCTTAGTTTAGAATCTTGCCATCTCTCCTAAATCCACTCAGATAAAATAAAAGAATGGGGAAAAAAAACTACTTGATTTTTAGTGAAACTAAAAAACAAAATAAGAAACTCCTGCAAACCACAAATTCTGTTGTTTAGAACAAAGTAGCTGAAAATAGTAGAGCTCTATATGATACCACTAATGAAATTTTTAGAGGAAACAACAGAGGACAGCAATTGAGACAGAATCTATTGAGAGCAGATCACTAAAACACCCAGGAAATATTCATTTCCAGAAGACATCTCCACCTGCAGTAGGAATTTCTTTCATCAGATCTACAATTAAACGGAGTGCAAACACTTGGAAGTTTGAAAAATAAGGTATATATGCTGCCCCAGAGTGTCCACAGGTGATTGAATTAAAAAATATATCAGTAAAATACATTTTTCAAAAGTGAGAGAATCACTTTAGAGGCCAGGGTATGTTAAAAGGACATTGTTTTCAACAAATGGTACTGGATTAATTTAACAATTAATTAATCAATTAAGGGGTGCTGCAGGCTTCATGAGAGAAGTCATGCTGAACTGGGTTAGGTTTGGATGGCATATATATATCATCTACCAGTGTAGCCACAATGGAGGAATTCTTGTGCTTAAAAGGCAGGAAGACAATCTTGGCCCACTTCTCACCATAGACTGGCATGCAGAAATAAGAAAATTAACAAAAATTGGAAGAAATGGGTGATAAGGGAAATATAGTAAGCTTGCCTAGCAGTTAATCTTGAAAAACAAGGAGAAAACTTTAGCCTCTATAGATGAAAAATCATGTACATAGTACATCTACAAATATATTTGAAATATGTTATGTTGAAGTATTACAGATAAATAAAAGTATGAATTAGCAAATGTTAAACAACTGAATACCACACGAATTCAACCATGTATCCAAATCCAAGGTCAAAAATCACAATCAACACAACCTGGAGCCTTTCTTCTCATTCTCCAACCCAATTATGGACCCCCTTGAAGGTAACCATGATTCTGGTTCCTAACTTCCCAAGTTGGTTTTGCATATTTTTGAAATTTACATATATGGAATCATACAGAGTACTCACTCTATGTTTTCTGCCAATCAATACTATTTAGGTAAAGATCAAATGGGATGTTGCTTATAGTATTCCTTTGCATAAGCATATACCAAGCTATTTGTAGTTTTATGTCAGTGGAATTTGGATGGCTTTCAATGTGGGGTCATTATAAACAATTTAGTTATGAAAATTCTTTTATGTGTTATGCAGGTGTCATAATTCATGAAATAATTCCAGACTGTTTTATATATGTTTGTACCAACTTACCCTCTCCCAGAGGCAGTTTTCCATTTGCTCCAAAATCTCATGGAAGTGTTCTATTTCCAAACTTATTTGTGGGGAATGAGCAGAGGATATTAGTAGGCATGATACAGTAATTTATTGTGGTTTAAATTGTACTTCCTCTATGTATAAAGATGTTGATCACATTATATGTTTATTAGCCATTGGTAATAATTTTTTCTCCTGAAAAGTGCTCAAGTCTATTGTTCATTTTTTTTTTTTTTAGGTTGTCTGTCATTTTCTTGCTGTTTGTGTGGGAGTGCTTTATTGCATACGACCCTTTCGTTGATTTTTCATGTTGCAAATAAATCCTAGTATGTACTTTGATTCTCTTACTTATGTTCTTTGATCAAAAGATGTTCTTATTTCATATGTAATCCTATATGTCACTCTTCATTTTTGGTCAGTGCTTTTTGGGCCTGATTAAAAAATACTTGTCTAACCAAGATGATGAATACATTTCCCTGTGTTAACCTTTAAAAGTTTTAAAATTTTATAATACACATTTACTATACAATCCATCTGGAATTAATTTCAGTGTTGGAAGTAAGAAAAGACTTTCTTCCAAATGTTAAATTAATCCAGTACCATTTGTTGAAAATAATGTCCTTTTAACACTACCTTGGATTCCTACTTGTGCCACAAATAAAGTATGCATATTTCTATGGCTGTGACATATGAATCTATTGTTCTTTTGATCTATTTGTCTACCCTTTCCAGTAGTCATTAATTACTATAGCTCTATAATAGTAATTGATATCTAATAGAGTATGTCTTACACTTTTCTGAAATCAAGATTCTTTTTCAAGATTAACTTGGCTATTTTTTGCCCTTCACATTTCTGTAAAAAAAGAGTCAGTTTTAGATTTGCCAATGGTAAAAATAAGGTGAGATTTTCATTAAATCAAAATTGGGAGAATTGAAATATTTAAAATATTGACTTCTCCAATCCACAAAGAAGTTATGGCTTTTCATTAATTCAGGGCAGCTTTAACTTCCTCAATATCATGTTATATTTTTTCTTTTAATAAGGTCTTGCACATATTTTTCATGTGTTTTTGGTTTTTGAAATTTTCTGGTGGTTCTATAAACTCCCTTTTTAAAAGCATATTTTCATAGTCTAATGTGTGCTGGTACATTAAGATAAAATTGAGGTGTGCATATCCAGAGTGGGGGATTGAATTAGGTACCCTGGTTTTTACATGTTCTTGGTCAAGATCTGCGTTACTGTGGATGTGAACCCATTGTAAATAGGATCTCTTGAAGATGTTATTTTAGTTAAAGTGTGACACAACTGAAATAGGTTGGGTCTTATCCTATTACTGGAGTCCTTTAATGTGGAATGAAATTCGAACAGAGAGAAAGCCATGAGAAGAAACCAGCGTCAGAAAGTCAATGGAACCTTGAAGAAATGGGAGAGGACTTCACCATGTAACAGGAAAGCCAAGGAACACAAGGATAGCTGGCCAGCCAGAGACCTGGGAGGAAGCAAGCTTTCTAACCTCTGAAATTGTGAGCCAGTAAACCCCTACCGTTTAAGCCAATCCATTGCATGGTATTTGGCTTAGCAGCCTGGGAAACTAAGACACTAGGGACTTGTGCTGATTTCACATATTAATTTGAATAGTTTGTATTTTCTACCTCACAATTATGTTTTTTGCAACTGAAGTCACATTTTCCAATGTATTCTTATACCATCAATTTTATTACTGTTTTTATTTTGTTCTTATGGTCCTAGAGAGGACCTCAAGATAATGTGGACTAGAGAAACTGGAGTGGAGATCTTTGTATCTTAGTGATTTTAGGAGGAGAGTTTTCTTTACTTCACCATTAAATGTAATGTCTCTATAGGTTTGTATTAGATATTGTTTATCAAATTAAATAAACTTTTCCCATATTCTTAATTTGACATTTTTAAAAATTGTGAATAAATGTTAAACATTATCAAATTTTATAGTTATATCAAATATTTTTCTCTTTATTCTGTGAATATGGTATATTAGACTGGTGATTTTGTAACATTAAATTAACCATGCATATCTGAAAAAATTTGTTTTGTTATTATCATATTTGGATCATTACATTTTTGCACATGAGTGAGTTTGGCTTTAATGTTTCCTTTTCTGTAAAGTCCTTGCAAGGTTATCTTATAAAGGTTATTGTAGTTGTATAAAATTAGTTGAAATATTTTCCCTCCTTTTTTGTACTAGAAATGGTCTTTGAAAGATTGCATTCTTTTTTAATTTTTTTTCCAGAAATTTACTTGGAAAACTATATTTTTAAGAGGGTAGTTTTTTAATGACAATTTTACTGAGATATAATTAACATACCATAAAAGAGAGAGTAGTTTTGAATAAATTTAACTTTTGTAATAGATTCAGGTTAACTCGAATTTTCTATTTCCTATGCTACCTTCTGTAAAGATTTTTCTCCCTATTTTCTATCCATATCATTGTGAATTTAATGAAGTGAATTTTATGTCAAGTTGTTCATAAGGCCCTCTTTTATTTTTAAAATTTCTGTAGCTCTTCAGTTATATGCCCTTTCTCATTTTTGTATTTGTTATTTGAGCCTCTCTCTCTTTCTCTATTTCTTTCTCTTTTATTAGATAGTAAGGTGGAGTTTTAAACAATTGTATTATTATTTTCTAAGAAAAATATTTTTTTACACTTTATTAATTTCCTCTATTTTACTTTTTCTTTTTTTGTCTACATGTCAGGTTTAGTTTGCTCTTCACTTTAAACTTCAGGTTGAATGTATATGTAATTAGCATCTAATATTTATTCCTTTCTAATTTATGGATTTACTGATGTATAGAAAGCTATCAAAGTGGGGGTTTAACTTCATTCCTAAAATTATAATATGTAGTTAAAATGGTCTCTATGCCTTATTTGTTTCTCTTGCTAACTTTTGTGTGCAGAGTTTTTTAGACATGTGTTTTATTTATTTTCATAAAAGTGGGCTTTTGTCAGAAATCTAGTAATTACTGATTTCTAGCACAATTCCTTCATGGTTATACAAATGTATTTTTTGAGATTCTGGTATAGAGGCCAAATTATGATTAGCTTTCTTCCTTAGAAAAGATATTTACTGAGTACTTGTGTCAGTTAGGTAAATGTGTTAATTGTGTTATTCAAATTGTCTGTGTTTGTTCTGATCTACTGACTCTCAGATTGCTTGTTCTAGCAGTTACTAAGAGAAGTGTTAGAAAATATCCAATTATGCCGGAGTATTTCAGAGCTCTCTCTTTTTGGTTCCAGCAATTATTTTTTCCCTCCTTTGGGTGAAAATGTTTTACCCAATACATTTTTTTCTCTTTTTTAATGAATTTTTTATTATGAACTTTAACCTATACAAAATAACAGTGGTAAACTTCAAGGTATGATTTAACAGGTACCTAGAGAACAAACTTCAAAGAATGTCATAGGTCACAGTTCCACAACTTCAGCTATCTCCATTACAGAAAAATATAACGTACCTACAGAAGGTGTTAACTTTCGATGTACAGTTCAACAAGCAATTATATAGGTAATCTCAAAAATTGTTATAGGTTACAGTTCCACAGTTCCAGTTCTTTCCTTATTATGCAATATAGGTATTTACAGAAAGGTGAAGATATTCAAAGCACAATTCAATGAGTAGCTATAGAGCAAATTTCAAAGGATGTTATAGGCTACAGTTCCACCATGTCATTTACCTTCTTCCAGCTATTCCAACACCCAGCATCTAAATATATATATACACACATATATAAAGTTTCAGTATTCATAGACCTTTGTTAAATTTTATCTTGTCTGTTGCTACCCCTTCCTTTCACTTAATCTCTTTTTCCTTGTTCAGGGGTGTCTAGGCACTGACCACCCTAACTTGTTCATATTGAAAGGAGTGTCAATAGTATGGGGAAGGGGGCTGCATCTGATTGCTGTTCTTAAAGAGGATGTTGCCTCTGGGCTTTTGGACTTGTCTGGCATAGGAACACTCTGGTGGATTTATGTTTCTGAGAGATAAAACTTAGTGAGTGAATCTTTGATAGAATCTCAGGTTGGGACCTAGGTACTTGGGGACTAGTTTTGGTAAACGCATGGTGTTCTCTGGCTATTTGGGATGTCTAGCTGGAGCTTGCATAAGAGAAACCTCCAAGATAGCCTCTTGACTCTATTTGGGATCTCTCAGCCACTGAACTCAGCTAGTTGCCTTGCTTTTTTCCCCATTTTGGTCAAGTAGGCATTTTCCATCCCTTGCTGCCAAGGCCAGGCTCATTCCTGAGAGTCATGTCTCACACATTGCCAGGGAGATTCCTTCTCCTGGGAGTCAAGTCCCTCATGGGGAGGTGGGGGAGGTTAATGAATTTATTTGCCAAGTAGGGCTTAGAGAGAGAATGGCCACCTCAGAGCAACAAAAGAGGTTCCCTGGAGTGCCTCTTAGGCATAAGTATAGGAGGTCTCAGGCTCCCATTTACAACCCTAAGTTTAACAAGAGTAAGCCTCAAGTCTAGGGCTTGATTTATTAAGTAGTGGGTTCCTAATTTCACTTAATATATATTCTATCCCAAGATAAACAGTTTCTTACATTATCTTCACTTAGTTGTACAATCATCACTCTCAACTTTAAAAAATTATCATAACATAATGCATCACAGAGCTCTTATCACCAGCTGATTATTCATCCCTAGTATTAGTGTAGTGTTGGTAAGATATTCCTCTTAAATATAGTCTTTAATCTGCAATGAATATTTTTCCTTATACCACTTTGTAGTTAACAATTTGCACCATTGTCATACCTTGTAAGTATATCATGCTAACACTTATTTTGGTTTGTGGTGCTACTCTGTGGGTTTCAGGCCTTAAAACAACCATTTATGAACATGTTCACTTTCAATGTGTCACTGATACTTAAAATCACATTAATAAGCCATAATCACCTCTGACCATTCCCATACCATTAAGTTCACCCTCATTAACATATCTGTTCATATTAAATTATCATTCCCCCATCACTAACTTCTGTCTATCTCTAGGTCCCCTTTATTCCAAATTACAAGTCACTTATGTTATGTTTTTTTTCACAGAGTTCACATTAGTAGTAATATACATTATCTCTCCCTTTGTGTCTGGCTTATTTCACTCAGCATTATAGTTTTCAAGGTTCATCTATGTTGTAATATGTTTCATGACCTAGTTCCTTCCTACTGCTGTATACTATTCCATGGCAGGTTCATACCACATTCTTTATCCACTCATCTGTTGAAGGACATTTGGATTGTTTCCATCTCTTGGCAATTGTGAACAATGCCACTATGAACATTGTGTGCAATATCCATTTGTGTCACTGCTTTCACATCTTCTGGGTATATACCTAGAAGTGAAATTGCTGGATCATAGGGTAACTCAATATCTAGTTTCTGAGGAACTACAAACTGTCTTCCAGAGTGGCTGTAACATTATACAGTCCCACCAACAATGAATAAGCATTCTAATTTCTCCACGTCCTCTCCAGCATTTGTAGTTTCCTATTTGTTTAATGGCAGCCATTCCTATTGGTGTTAGATAATAACTCACTGTGGTCTTGATTTGCATCTCCCTAATAGCTAGTGGAGATGGACGTATTTTCATGTGTTTTTTAAGCCATTTGTATTTCCTCTTTGGAAAAATACCTTTTCATATCTTTTGCCCATTTTATAATTGGGCTGTTTGTACTATTGTCTTTGAGTTGTAGGATTTCTTTATATATGCAAGATATCAATCTCCTATCAGATACATGGTTTCCAAATATTTTCTCCCATTGTGTTGGCTGCCTCTTCACCTTTTTTGACAAATTCCTTTGAGGTACAGAAACTTTTGATTTTGAGGAGTTCACATTTACCTATTTTTTCTTTTGTTACTTCTGCTTTGGGTGTAAGGTCTAAGAAGCAACGTCCTAATACCAGGTCTTGAAGATGTTTCCCTACATTATATTCTAGGAATTTTGTGGTATTTTGTGGTAATTTTGTCTTTGATCCACTTTGAGTTAATTTTTGTATAGGTGTGAGGTAGGGGTCCACTTCCAATTTTTGGTATATGGATATCCAGTTCCCCCAGCCCCATTTTTTGAAGACACTGTTCTCTCCCGGTTCAGTGTATTTGAGTGCCTTATCAAAAGCCATCAACTATAGATCTGGGGGTCTATACCTGAATTCTCAATTTGATTCCATTGATCAGTATCTCTATCTTTGTGCCAATACCATGCTGTTTTGATTACTGTGGCTTTGTAGTAGGCTTGAAAGTCAAGAAGTGTAAGTCCTCCCACTTTATTTTTCTTTTTTCTAGAATGTTTTTACCAATTCAAGGCCACTTTCCATCCAAATAAATTTGATAACTACATTTCCCGGTCTGCAAGTATGTGTTGGAATTTTGATTGGTATTGCATTGAATCTGTAGATAAGTTAGGGTAAGATTGACATATTAATGATGTTTAGCCTTCCTATCCATAAACACAGAATATCTTTCCATCTCTTTAGGTCCCCTTGTATTTCTTTAGTAAGTTATGTAATTTTCTCTGTAGAGGTCTTTTACATCCTTGGTTAAGTTTATTCCTAAGTACTTGATTTTTTTAATTGCTATTGTGGCTGGAATCTTTCTTGAGTGTCTCTTCAGTTAAGTTATTTCTAGTATATGAGAACATTACTGACTTAGATGCATTCATTTTGTATCCCACCACTTTGCTGAATTTGTTTATTAGCTCAAGTCACTGTGTCATTGATTTCTGAGGGTTTTCCAAATATAAGATCATATCATCTGCAAATAATGACAATTTTACTTCTTCCTTTCCAATTTGGATGCCTTTTATTTATTTGTCTTACCCGATTGCTCTGGCTAGAACTTTTAGTTCAATGTTGAATAATAGTGGTGACAGCAAATATCCTTGTCTCATTCCTGATCTTAGAGGGCAAGCTTTCAGTCTCTCATTATTGAGTATTATGCTGGTTGTGGCTTTTTTGAATATGCCCTTTTAATATCGAGGAAATTTCCTTCAATTCCTACCTTTTGAAGTGCTTTAGCAAAAAAGGATGCTGAAATTTTTTGAATGCTCTTCAGCATCTATTGAGATGATCATTTGAATTTCCCCTTTAGATTTGTTAATGTGTTGTATTACATTGATTGATTTTCTTGTGCTGAACCACCCTTGCATGCCTGGGATGAACCCCACTTGGTCATGCTGTATGTTTTTATCATTGTCTTTGGATTTGATTTGCAACTGTTTTGTTGAGAATGTTTGCATCTATATTCATTAGGGAGATTGGATTGTAGTTTTCCTTTCTTGTAGCATCTTTATCTGGTTTTGGTAATAGAGTGATATTGGCTTCATAAAATGAGTTAGGTTGTGTTCCATTTTATTCAATTTTTTTCAAAGAGTTTGAGCAGGAATGGTGTCAATTCTTTTGGAAAGTTTGGCAAAATTCCCCTGTGAAGCTAACTGGCCCTGGGCTTTTATTTGTAGGAAGCTTTTTGATGTCTGATTGGATTTTTTACTTATGACTGGTTTGTTGACAACTTCTATTTCTTCTCTGGTCAATCTGGGTTGTTCATGTGTTTCCAGAAAATTATCCATTTCCTCTAAATTGCCTAGTTTGTTGGCATACAGTTTTTCATAGTATCCTTTTATGATTCTTTAAAGTTCTTCAGTGTCCACAGTAATGTCCCCACTCTCATTTATTCTTTTATTTGGGTCTTCTCTCTTTTTGACTTCGTCAGTCTAGCTAAGGGTTTGTCAATCTTGTTGATCTTCTCAAAGAACCAAATTCTCTCTATTTTTTGTTGTTCTCCATATCATTTATTTCTGCTTTAATCCTTGAGATTTTTCACATACCACACAATTACCAAAGATCCAAAGTGTACAATCAACTGCCCATGGTTACCATCATACAACTGTGCATCAATCACCACAATTAATATTTTTTTGAATTTTTAGAACATTTTCATTAGTCCGGAAAATAAATAAAGACAAAAAAAGGAAACTCAGTCCTCCCATACTCTAAAAACACCACCTCTCCATTATTGATTCATAGTATTGGTATAGTACATTTGTTAGTGTTGATGAAAGAATGTTAAAATACTGTTAACTGTAGGATATAGTTTGTAATACATATAAATTTTTCCTATATGCCCCTCTATTATTAATTTCTAGTTATAGTGTCATACATTTTTTTCTAGTTCATGAGAGAGATTTCTGATATTTGTACAGTTAATCATGGATGTATTTGAAGGATATTTTTGCTGGATATTGGATTCTTGGTTGGTGGTTTTTTCATTCAGTATCTTAAATATATCAGCCCACTACCTTCTTGCATCCATGGTTTCTATTAAGAAATCCACACATAGTCTTTTCAAGCTTCCTTTGTATGTGATGGATTGCTTTCCTCTTGCTGCTTTCAGGTTTCTCTCTTTATCTTTGTTGTTTGAAAATCTTATTATTAAGTGTATTGGTGTAGGCCTATTCAGATCTATTCTGTTTGGGGTATGATGTTCTTCTTGGATCCATAATTTTATTTCTTTCATAAGAGAGGGAAATTTTCATTATTTTCTTTATTATTGCTTCTGCCCCTTTTCCCTTCTCTTCTCCTTCTGGGATACACATGACATGCACATTTTGCATTTCATGTTGTCATTCAATTCCCAGAGACATTGATCATATTTTTCCATTCTTTTCTCTATCTGTTCTTTTGTGTGTAGGCCTGCAGGTGTCTTGTTCTCAAGTTCCTGAGTGTTTTCTTCTGCTTTTTGGGATCTGCTGTTGTATGTCTCATCTTTTGTGGTGTGCCTTTCATTTTCATAAATTCTGCCAATTGTTTTTTGAAGTTTTGATATCCACCTTATGTATGCCCAGTGTTTTCATTATATGCTTCATCTCTTTTGCCATATCTTCCCCAAGCTTTTTTAATTAATTTAGCATTAGTTGTTTCAATTCCTGTATCTTAGATGAAGTGTAAGTTTGTTCTTTTGACTGGGCCATAACTTCATTTTTCTTAGTATAGGTTGTAGTTTTCTGTTGTCTAGGCATCTGGTTTCCTTGGTTACCCCAATCAGGTTTTCCCAGACCAGAACAGGCTCAGGTCTAAGAAGGAGTCAATAGTATCTGGTTTCCCTGAAGGTGTCTTAGAAGATTGGTACACCCTGTGAGGCCTCAAGTCACTGTGCTTTTCTGCCCAGCAGGTGATGCCTGTCAGCCTGTAGCTCCAGACTGGCATAAGGAGGTGTGGCCCATGACTGTTTTCCCCCAGAATCTGGGGTCTGGTTCTGATTGGAAAGTGGGTAGTAGAACTGGGGCCCCGCCTCTTTCCTCTTGGGGAAGATACACCCCCTGGGAAGATATCTTTTGCAATTGAATAGTCTCTCTGACTCTGCTGTCTTCACCTTTGTCTGGGTCAGAACTCTGGGAACTGAAAATGGCTGAGGCTTTCTCCACTGAGCCAAAAAAGGGACAGAACGCCCCCGTTAAGGGCAGCCTGTGGCCACCTCAGTTTCACCTGTCAGCTAGAGAAAGCAACTGGTCCTCTGGACTCCCTCTCCCTGCCAGAGAGCTCCTCCAGCTCTCCAAGGTCAGCTGTCACCAAAAGCCTCTGTCTGCTTGTTGGAGATTCATAGCTTGTATTAAGCAGTACATGTTTGTTAATTAATACCTTAGTTGGAGCTGGGGTGAGCTATATTCACTTGCTTGAAGAGTGCTGCTCTCTGGCACAGTGAGGCTCTGCAGTTTGGTCTACCATGGGGGGAGGGAGCTCTCAGCTTGGATCTGTAGTTTTCACTTACAGATTTTATGCTGTGATTTTGGGCATTCCTCCCAATTCAGGTTGGTGTTGATGTGTGGACAGTCATGTTTGTCCCCCCCACAGTTATTCCAAATTATTTACAAGTTGTTCTTGGTTGTTTATTAGCTGTTCCAGGGGGACAAACTAGCTTCCACTCCTCTCTATGTTGTCATCTTCTTTTGGGTCCTCCCATACATTTTTTTTCTTTGTTATCATTTTTTTTTTTTTGTAGAATATAGCATAAGTACATAAAAGTGATAAGTTTCCAAGTGCAGTTTAACAAGCAGTTAGCAAATTTCAAAGAATATTATAGGTTACAATTCCACAGTTTCAGTTATTTCCTTATAATGAAATATAACATATACAAAAGTAATATCTTTCAAAATATGATTTCATAAGTAGATATATAGGAAACTTCCAAAGTTATTATGAGTCATAGTACCATAATTTCATCTATTTCCTTATTGTGAAATATAGCATATATGCAAAAAAGTATAGCTTTCAAATTACAATTTCTTTTGGCTATAACTTCTAGCACAATGTTGAATAAAAGAGGTGACATTGGGCATTCTTGTCTCAGTCCCAATTTTAGGGGGAAGGCTTTTAGCCTCTTATGATTGAGCACTATGCTGGCTGTGGGTTTTAATATATGCTCTTAATAATATTGAGGAAGTTTCCTTTAATTCCTACCTTTTGAAGTGTTTTTTATCAAAAAGAGATATTCAATTTTGTCAATTGCTTTTTCAGCATCTATCAAGATGACAGTTTGATTTTTCCCTTTTCATTTGTAAATGTGTTGAATTACATTAATTGATTTTCTTCTGTTGAACCACCATTGCATGCCAGGAATGAACCCCACTTGGTTGTGGGGCATAAATCTTTCAATATGCCTTTGGATTCAATTTGCAAGTATTTTGTTTTGTTTTCCTTGTATGTGGTGAATCACTTCACCCTTGTTGCTTTCAGAACTTTCTCCTTCTCTTCAGCATTTAACAATCTGATCAGAGTATGTCTTGGAGGGGTTTTACTTGGATGTATTCTATTTGGAGTTCATTGGGCATCTTTTATTTGCATTTTTTTTTTCATTTAGAAGGGTTGAGATGTTTTCCCCAACAATGTCTTTGAATACTCTTCTTAAACCTTTACCCTTGTCTTCACTTTCTGGAATACCAATGATTGTTATATTTGTGTGCTTCATGTTATCCATCATTTCCATGAGATCCATTTCAAATTTTTCAATTTTTTTCACCTTTCATTCTTTTGTTGTTTCACATTCCATCATCCTGTCTTTAAGGTCACTAATTTTTAATTCTACCTCTTCAAGTCTGCTGTTATGTGTCTCAGGAATATTTTTTAATTTGATCAACAGTATCTTATTTCCATAAGACTATTTTTATTTACTCTTGCAAATTCTTCTTTATACTCTTCTAGGGTCTACATATCCTTTATATCCTGAACCTTGACATTGATGTTTGTATGTACTTCTTTGATTAATTTCTTCAAGTTCTGTGTCTCTTTGGCTTTTTAATTTGGACATTTGTGTTATCCATATATTCTATTTTCTTTGTATACTTCATAATTTTTTGTTGTTTTTGAGCTCTTGGCATTTGGTCACCTTGGTAAGTTTTTTTTAGGATATGCAGGATTATTTTAACATTTATCCATAACTTGGCAGAGCTACAGCTTGGTGTGGTGCACTTTTACTGACCTGCCAACAGATGGTGCTCTTGAGCCACCTCTTCACCTCAAGCCAGTTAACCCCCAATTTCATCTATGCACTGAAATGGGGTCCAAACCATGTGTAAATCCAATCAGGGAAACAATTTCCATGTACACTGGGGACTGCCAGCCCTGTTGGTGGGGAGCATACCCTGTGCAGTTTGGCAGGTAGTCCACCTCAGGACACAGTGGTCCCAGATATTCCCTGGGCTGTGGGTGGAGTACTCGGGGGCTACAGAGCTGCATGTCTCATCTTCCAGCTCAATTGCCCCACAGTGCCTGTCTGTCATGTGCCCGAGAGTCCTGGGATTGGGGGAGGGCTCCTGGCACACCCATGCAGCACCCTTGCCTCTAGGCTTTTCACACTGTGGGCTTCCTTGGAGGAAGAGTGGATGGTGTCACAAGTCCTCTGAATCCTGAATTCCCTCAAGGAAGCTCTCAGCTGTGGGGCTGTGAAAGGCTAGCTCCTCAGTCAACTGCAAAGATGGCTACACAGGGCATGGAAATCTGCCCCCTTCCACACTTATCTGCCTTCTCCAACCACAAGTCCCTAACATGGGTGCTTTTGGCCATGAGTCATTGAAGGTTATCACCTGAGCTAAGTGCTGATGAGGGTGCCTGGGGCATGGAAGGCTGTTCCCCTCCACACTCATCAGCCAGCTCCAACAACCCATTCCCTGGTGGTGCTCTGGGCCAAACACTCACCAGTCCTAAATGAATTCTCTCAGTTTCTCCAAGCACATATTCACTATGGGTTTAGAAGTTCTGACCAGCTGGTGGAACTCTGTAACTGATGTTATGGAGTGCTTTCTGTCCTTTATGTAGTATTTTTCATTGAGAAGAGTTTTGTTCCATGTCTCCTAATCTACCATCTTCCCAGAAGCCTCCACTGACTACATTTTTTGACTTATATTATTGGAGAAATGAGGTTAGCTTTATTGAAGCCATATTGGAGATATTCTGCTTTTCCATTGTCTTAACTGCCTGTGGAATTTTCTTTTAGCTTTTTCACTGTGAGTGTCAGAAGTGGGTTGCATTTTTGCTTAGAGTGTATAGAGATTCTTGATATATAGATCTCTTCATTAATTTTAGAAGTGCATTCCTTGAGTGGGAAAGCAGATCCAAATTCCATGCTAAGATTTAGCCTTATTTTATTTCTGGATCTTACCCCACAAATACTGAATGTCTTGGTAGTTCCCTGATGAATTTCATTAATCTTTGTAAAAGATTTATCCAACTATTTTAGTAATTCTTAAGGGGAAATTTGGTCTGAAACAATATCTTATGCTACTACTAGAAGTAAAATAAATGCATATTTTATATGCATCCACTTATAACTAGAAAAAATCATATTGTTGGCTAAAATTGTGTGGTGAATGGGTAGTGTTCCAACCCAGCTCTTGAAGACCTCAGGTTGGCACAACCCCAAGACCAAAGCACATGCTAGACACAGAATCAGACATGAGTTTTATTAGATTTTTCCTGGTGGTGGCCATCTGAGAAATGGAAGTACACTAGCAAAAGCAGTGGTGCAAGGGGCAGCTTATAAAGGTTTAGGACAAAGACATTCCATAGGGCATGAGAACAGAGTTTCAGCAGGGTCTCATGACACAGGGGTCTGGAGATTGTTATCAACAGTGATGAGGGGAGGGGAGTTTCAGTGCATTACAAGATAAATATTACATGATATCATCTGTACATTCTTTCCTCCTTAAGGAGCTCTGTTGACCCTTAACTTCTGTCCTGGTCATGTAAGCAGCTATGTGCAGTGACTTTAGCTCAATATGGAGGGGGAGTCCAGGCCCTGGGTTTGCACAGGTAGTAAATTAGGAAAGAAAAAATTATATAATCTAATATTGCCATTGCTCAAAGTATACAAAAAAAAAAAAATAGTAACTGACTAAATCACAAACAATCACAGAATTCAGCATTATGTCAAATGTTAAAAATATATAGGATTCGATAACCAAATATGTACAAATATAAACTAGTTAAATTAAATTAAATTATGCTGCTGCAGACTCAAAAATGAGTCCTTGCCCAATGCACATAGAGTCAATCAGTAGACACTGGGATTTTGAGAAGAGGAAAAGTTTATTTAGCAAAAAGTAGCATTGCAAAAATAAGAAGGAAGTCCTCAAATCTGTCTCCATGAACTGGAGAAACTTTCAGTATTTTATCACATTAAAAGGCAGGTAGGCTTAGGAAAAAAAGCAAGGTGGTTTGAGATGATGAGGTCAGAGATAGTCTAATTACTGAGTATACATGGAGTGATTATTTACCTAGGCTACTGCACATGTCAGTGTGCTAACCTTGATTAGTGAGGTCATTTTGGCTTGGTTCAGCGAGTTATTTTAGGAATTTGGAGTGTTCAGTTCTGGGCTGATTCATATTAATCAATAAGGTGCCATGTGCAAGGACACGCAAATATAGGGGGTTATGTGCAAGGGCACCCAACTTCAGGTCTGCAAAACAAGGAAATACAGACAGGGCCTGCCACAAGTTGTCTTGTTATTGTCCAATTACAGCATGCAGTTTTAAAGCATAGCACCAGCAAAACAAGGCATCTGGCTTACAGTTCAGTGAGTTTTTGCTATTATAATTAGGCAAAGTTTTCTCCTGGGTTAACATTCTTTTTGATTGCACATATCTTGGTGGTTAAAGCAAATACAGGCTGGTCTAGCTGGAGATGTTAAAACCAAGAACTTACCTATGAGGTGTGTAGGTGGGATTTCAGAGATCAGAGAAAAGAGAATGGAAATTTTTGCAACCTAGTCAGGGAGGTAGCTACTTTGGAAAGTGGTCAGGGTGGGTCAGGGTGGGTTTGCAGTATGAAAAATGGGTTAGGGTCTGCTACAATCCCCTCTTTTGATGTTCATTTTCTCAGTCTTGAAGACTGAGATTTAGGGCATGGAATATCTTGGCTTGTCATTGAAAGAACGCCTCGGTTCCAAGGGCTGCTGACTTTAGTGGTGACAATGCCATATTATGTACAGGTTTGTGTTTGCATTCTGAAGAATAAAAGAACAGACCTGTGGCTTTAAGCCTTTGAGATAGGAACTTAAAAATTATTTTTAAGATTATTGATCTTGTGCAGGTGTAACTGCAGTGCAGAAAGGAACACTAGGCCCATTATAAATGGATGCCATAATTGGCATCCTTTCACAGTTTTCAAATTGTCTTACAATAGGTAAATCATTGTGTCCATCTGAAGGGGTTGGTGTATAGCAATCCATGGTAAATTTTCAGCTAAAGTTTTGTTTTGATTAAAGACTAAAGTGAGATTTAAACATGGAAAGAGTTTGGATGCTATTAGTTTCCCTTCTATGAATACTTTTAATTAAAATTTACTCTTTCAGAGGATTTCATAGCATTTAATGAACCTTTGAAAATGGTTAAGTTGTTGACAGGTTGTTCTAGTTTGCTAATGCTGCCAAAATGCAAAACACCAGAAATGGATTGGCGTTTATAAAAAAAGGTGTATTTGGTTACACAGTTACAGTCTTAAGGCCATAAAGTATCCAAGGTAAAACATCAACAATCAAGTACTTTCACTGATAGATGGCCAATGATGTCCGGAAAACCTCTGTTAGCTGGGAGAGCACGTGGTTGGCATCTGCTCCAGAGTTCTGGTTTCAAAATGGCTTTCTCCCAGGATATTCCTCTCTAGGCTTCAAGCTTCTCTCCAAAATGTCACTCTCAGTTGCTCTTGGGTCATTTGTCCTCTCTTAGCTTCTCTGGAACAAAAGTCTGCTTTTAAAGCTGTCTCCAAAATATCTCTGTAAGCTGAAGATCCTCTGTCAGTTCCAGTGCATACTTCAAAGTGTCTCTCTTGGCTGTAGCTCCTCTTCAAAAGTTCAGTCTCAGCTGCACTGAGTTCCCTCTGCCCATCAGCTCATTTATATGGCTTCACTGATCAAGGCCCACCCTGAATGGCTGGGGCCATGCCTCCATGGAAATTATCTCATCAGAGTTATCATCCACAGCTGGGTGGGGTGCATCTCTACAGAAGCACTCAAGGAATTATAATCTAATCAACACTGATAACATCTGCCCACACAAGATTACATCAAAGATAATGGCATTTGGGGGGACATAATACATTCAAACTGGCACACAAGTATAGCAGTATAAAGATGGTACTTAGCATAAGGGTTTGGGTGGCATATCCAACAATCTTTCAGTTGCCCCTCCCAAACTAGAGCTTGGGATAATTTTATAATAAAGTTGGTTTCCTATTCTGTGGAGATAAGGTCTATAGAGAGGAAAATAAGAGAAGGCTAATAATGTAGGTGGAAAGAGACATTATTGTCTCAACAGTAAAAGAAGTTATTCTAACCCTCTGGCAACAAGCAAATTGCTGAAGTGTAATAAAGACTATGAGAGTTATTGCAGTAACAAAAGATAATAAGATACAAGATAAGCAGAGCAATCAATATTGCTCATCTTTTATCTGGTAGGTTTTTTTTTTTCCCCATGCATGTCTTTATTACTCATCTACTCATACACTGGATAAAGATGGTGTCATGCATAAGGTTTTTACAATCACAGTCACAAGAAAAATGCTATAGAGCTGCACAATCATTATCAAAGATCAAGGCTACTGGATTACAGTTCAACAATTTTGGGTATTTCTTTCTGACTATTCTAATATACTAGAAACTAAAAAGAAATATCTGTATAATGAGTCAGTAGTCATAATCATTTTTTTTTTTTTAAATCCTAACTTCTCAATTACAACTCCTGCCTCTCATTTAATCATTGTCTCAATCTTCAAGGATTTCTGGGCAATGATCATTCAAACTTTGTACTGAAAAGAGGTGTCAACATTATGAGGAAGAGGAATGAACTTGGCTGATGCTCTTGGAGAGACTGGTACCTCTCAGTTTCAGGGCTTATCTGGCATAGGAGCCATCTGGAAGCTTGAAGTTTTGGAAAGAATAAACTTAATAGGTAAAACTTTTATAGAGTCTTAGATAAAGCCCAGGTTAATCTTGAGAGTTTAAGGAATACTGTTGGTCTGTGCTTGGTATACTGTGGCAATTTGTGTGCAAATACTTATTCATGTCCCTGCTTTCAGTTATGATTATACCTAGTAAAAGGATTGCAGGATCATATGGCAACCTTATACTTAGCCTCCTGTGGAACTGCCACACTGCCCTCCAGAAGGGCTGCACCATTCTACTTCCCTACCAACACTGAATAGGTCTCCCTCTCCACATCTTCTCCAGCATCTATATCTTTCAATTTATTTTTTTTAAAGTTTTATTCACATTCCATACAATCCACCCTGGTATTATCACAGTTATGCAATCAACACCACAATCTATATGAGAACATTTCCATTTCTTTTGCAAAAAAAGAAGCGAATAAAAGAGAGGAAAAAGGAAAAAAGTCCCATACCTCTCCCTTATATCACCCTTTCATTGACATTTAGCTTTGGTATATTGCCTTTGTTACAATTAATGAAAGAATATGACAGTGTTCCAGTTTACTATAGATCCTAGTTTGCATTAATTGTATTTTTTCCACATACAATCCCATTTTTAATCCATTGCAATGGTGACATACATTTACTGTTGCTCATGTAAAAACTTTCTTATATTTGTACACTTAATCACCATCATTGACCACTCCAGGTTTCATTAAGTTACACAGTCCCAGTTTTTATCCTGTCTCTTTCCTTCAGGTGTAATACATGCCCCTAGCCTTCCTCTTTCAACCAGACTCACACTCAGCTTTGTTCATCATACTTAAAATATTGTGCTACCATCAAATAGAGTTGTGTTAATTATTTTGGAACCTTTACAATGAATCTTCTGTACTCCATAAGCATCAAACGCCCAATCTCTGCCCTCCTTCTATCTCCTAATAATGGGTATTCTCAACTTTAATTCTCAGAGTTTGCTCATTATAGTTAGTTCATGTTAGTGAGACCATAGAGTATACATCCTTTTGTTTCCAGCTTATTTCACTCAACATAATGTTCTCAAGGTCCATCCACATTGTTGCATGCATCAGGACTTTATTCTGCCTTACAGGTGCATAATATTCCATCATATGTATATACCACAGTTTATCTACTCATTCTTTGATGGACACTTGGGATGTTTCCATCTATTTGCAGTCATGAATAATGCTACTATAAATATTAGTGTGCAAATGTCTGTTCATGTCCTTGCGGGTTCTTCCAAAAATATGCCTTGTAATGGGATTGCTGGATCATATGTTATTTCTATACTTAGATAGCTGAGGAACTGCCGAATGGCCTACCAGAGCAGCTACACCATTCCACATTCCCACTAACAGTGAATAAGTGTATGTATTTCTCCACATCCTCTCCAGCACTTGTAATTTTCATTTTTTTTGTTTGTTTGTTTTGTTTTTGTTTTTGATAATGGCCATTTTAGTAGGTGTGAGATGATACAGTGTTGTGGTTTTATTTGTATTTCCCTAATAGCTAGTGATGTTGAGCATCTTTTCATATGTATTTGACCCATTTGCATTTCCTCCTCCAAAAAGTGTCTGTCCATGTCTTTTGTCCATTTCTTTAAATTGGGTTGTTTGTCTTTTTGTTGTTGAGTGTGGGATCTCTTTATATATTGTGGATATTCAACCCTTACCGATATGTGGTTTCCAAATACTGCCCCTCATTGCATAGGTTGCCTTTTTACTTTCCTGACAAAGTCCTTTGATGTGCAAAATTTTTCCATTTTGAAGAGATCCCATTTACCTATTTCTTCTTTCATTTCACTTTGTAATATGGTCTAGGAAGTCACAACCTACCACAAGGTCTTTAAGATATTTCCTTACATTTTTTTCTGAAAGTTTTGTAGTCTTAGCACTAATGTTTAGGTCTTTGATCCACTTTAAAGTTAATTTTTGTATAAGGTGTGAGATGGGGTCCTCTTTCACTCTTTCGGATGTGGATATCCAGTTCTCCAAGCACCCTTTGTTGAGAGGTTGTTCTGTCCCAGTTGAGTGGGCTTAGCTGCCTTATCAAAAATCAATTGTCCATAAATGCAAAGATCCATTTCTGAACTCTCAATTTGGTTCTATTTGTCAGTATATCTATCTTTATGCCAGTATTATGCTGTTTTGGCAACTGTAGCTTTGTAATATGCTTTAAAACCAGGTAGTGTGAATCCTCCCACTTCGTTTTTCTTTCCCAAGATATTTTTAGGTATTCATCACACCCTTCCTTTACAAACAAATTAATTGGTTTTTCTAGTTCTGCAAAAGAAGTTTTTTGGATTTTGATTTGTATTGCATTGAATCTATAAACCAATTTGGGTAGAATTGACATATAACTATACTTAGTCTTCCAATCCATAAATATGGTATATTATTCCATTTATTTATGTCTTCCTTGATTTCTTTTAGCAATGTTTTGTAGTTTTCTTTGTATAGGATTCTATGTCCTTGGTTAAATTTAATCCCAAATATTTGATTCTTTTTGTTGCTATTGTAAATAGAATTTTTTATTGATTCCCTCCTCAGATTGGTCATTACTAGTATAGAAAGACTACTGATATTTGCATGTTAGTATTTTATCCTGCCACTTTCCTGTACTTGTTTATACCTCTAGAATCTTTACTGTAGATTTTTGGGATTTCTACATACAGAATCCTATTATCTGCTAACAGTGAAAGTTTTACTTCCTCCTTTTCAATTTAGATGTCCTTTTTTTTTTTTACTTTTCCTTGCACATTTGCTCTAACTAGAACTTCCAGCACAATGTTGAATATCAATGGTGATATTGGGCATCCTTGTCTTGTTCCAGATCTTAAAGGGAAAGCTTTCAGTCTTTCCCCATTGAGTATGAAGTTGACTGTGGTTTTTTCATAGATTCCCTTTATCATGTTTACAAAGTTTACTTCTATTCCTATCATTTGAAGTGTTTTCATTAAGACAGGATACTGAATTTTGTCATACCTTTTCTTCATTGATTGAGATGATGTGATTTTTAGCCTTTGATTTACTAAAATGGTCTATTATATTAATTGACTTTCTTTTGTTGAACCACCCAGTCATACCAAAAATAAAACCCCCTTGGTCATGATTTATAATTATTTTAATGTGATGCTGGATTCAATTTATAAGTTTTTGTTGAGGATTTTTGTATGAATACTCATTAAAGAGATTGGTCTGTAATTTTCTATTCTTGTATCTTTTTCTGGCTTTGGTATTAGGGTGATGTTTGCTTCATAGAATGAGTTGGGTAGCTTTTCCTTCCCTTCAATTTATTTTACAGAGTTTGAGCAGGATTGGTACTGATTCTTTCTTGAATGCTTGGTAGAATCCACCTGTGAAACCATCTGATTCTGGGCTTTCCCCTGATGGAAGGTTTTTGATAACTGATTCAATCTCTTTAG
Organism: Choloepus didactylus; assembly: GCF_015220235.1. Taxonomy (NCBI): domain Eukaryota; kingdom Metazoa; phylum Chordata; class Mammalia; order Pilosa; family Megalonychidae; genus Choloepus; species Choloepus didactylus. The sequence continues at coordinate 179,656,229 of NC_051310.1, read as the reverse complement.
TTGTGATTGGTTTATTGAGGTCTTCTATTGCTTCTTGAGTCAATGTTGGTTATTCATGGGTTACTGTGAAGTTTTCCATTTCTTCTAAGTTGTCTATTTTGTTGGCATATACTTGCTCATGGCATCCTCTCATTACATCCTTTACTTCTATGGGGTCAGTATTTATATATCCCATCCCATTCTTCATTTTATTTGTTTGCATCCTTTTCTTTGTCAGCTTATCTAAAGGCCATTTGATTTTGTTGGTTTTCTCAACAAACTTCTGTTTTGTTTTGTTTTTGTTTTGTTTTGTTTCATGTTTTTTAGTTTTATTGAGTCCTTTTCAATTTTAGTAACCACAATTAGACTGAAACTCTGCTGTTACTATAGAGCAGATACAAAGTTGGCTTCCGTGCTTTAGAGACACACACACACACACACACACACACACACACACACACAAACATACAGGATTTTGCATACTTCTGCATTCAAACAACACTATACTATTATAGGAAATGTACATTTCTTTTATTAAAAATACAATTACACACAGTCTGGAATTTCTTAAGCTACCACTGATTTAGATAAACCTGAGAAAGCTCAGAATGTCAAGTAACACTGTTTCCATACCGCTTATCCAATGGCACTATTAATCACAAAGGAATCTAGTTCAATTATCTATATAAAATCACTGATAATATAAAAATAAACATTTTTGCAAAAGCACTAAAACCTACTGTAATTCAAATTCAAGAATTTTGATGTGTAAATTCATATTAATTGGTGATGATGTGTATAATACAATGTATGAAATAATAAAAAGAAAAAACTGTAACAGAATTCAGCAGCCAAATAATATACAGTTACCACTATAAAACTTGGAATTAAGGTAGTCAAATGGAAGGAAAATAAGAAGTAAAATTAATAGCAGTGTTAAACTTGCTAGTACTGTGTTACTTATGAACTCCACCTCAAAGAAGTTCAGATTATATATTTTACCTTAAGATGAAACATGACACAAACATTTAAGCAGAATTGAACAGTAGGGGACTCTTTACATTAGTTGCCTCTTTCTCTCCCTATCTCCATAAAGTTTTTCCTTAAATTCTAATGTTTGCCTGCAATGTCCATCCCAACAGACTTCTAAAAGATAATTGAGCTATTGTAAATTTAGTACAAGCCTTTTGCCTTTGGACATGGAAGCTCCAACTGTATTGGAGGGCAAAAATTCTAAACTGCCTGAAAAAAGAGTATAAATTTTTCCACAATATCATATAAAATATAGACAATACTGACCCAGTCTGGCTAAAATATTTTGTATTTGATAGTGATTTTATGATAGTCTGACATGAAATTATGTCATTAGAAAGAACCCTAATTTAAAAGGTACATGCAAAAACCTTTCTAAAGGAAAATTAATCACTTGTATCACAGAACAGATTTTCACATTTTAGACAAAAAAAAAGCAACTGAAGTTTCAAGGTAGTGATATTTGAAAAGCATCATATTATACAATAGCTCCAATTTTATAGATGCATCATATATTATGTAAAACACCCCAGTGTGACATATTAATATTGTACATTATAATAAATATAATTTACATCAGTATGTTGAACTTTCAAGAAAAATTTCAGTCTGTATAACTGAAGGACTATAAGCTTCATCAATAAATACTATTATGAGTTACAATTTGACCAGCAAAGTTAAAGCTTGAATTAATCTCTAACTAGTGTCACATTTTTAAGTATCATCACTAGTTCAATTCTAGCTGCTGTAAGCACTGGCATCTTTTGTATCCAGAGGCAGTTTGATGTCCTATCCAAATAGACTTAGAAGACTTGAAAGTCATAGGCCCATATCACAGCCAAGGACTGGCATCAAAGAGTCCTGAAAAATAACAGGAGCACATTTCATGCACCTCTAGCTGTCTCTAGTTTTCCCACTTCACCTCATCCCTTAAGGCCCCAACAGAAGGATGTCATCCAATGTTTTTAATCCATGAAGAGTGGTCTTGAAAACAGTCAAGAGTCACAAAGCCGGCTGAGTGGCAATAGATGGTTTTGACTCTGTATTCTGACTCTCTTGCTATATGTCTTCTAAGTTTGTTCTTTTCATCATTTCAATGTAAACACAAATTTATGTTCGGAGTCAAAGATATCAATGTGTGAGCCATAAAACATCTGGGACTTGGCATTGAAAGACTTTTTCATAGTGTGAAACTTAGTAAATTGGTAAGTTTTATCATTTTAGTTGTCCTTTCATCCAAAGGCCAACAGATTTCTACCTTTATAAATAAAATACTTACTCATAGCATCATATGGCTGCTTCATCCTGACCCTCTGTATGTTTTCACCATCAACGCAGACTCTTCCCAGAGATCTCTTTGGCCTTGGAAGCAAGGAGCTTGGCTTCGAGGCCCCGCACTCCCTTCGCGGCCTCACCGTGTATGCAGCTTCTGGGAGCCACCCGAGAGCGCGCTGCTACACACCCGTGCACTTTTGGATCGCGTCCCGCTTGCAGTCTGCAGTCCGTGCAGCTTAGAGCCCCCTTCCCGAGGCCCTGCTCGGTCCGGAGTCTCTGTCTGTTTTGTTTTGTTTTGTTTCTTCTTTCTTTCTTTCTTTCTTTCTTTTTTTTTGGTGATACTTTCTTTATTGCTGTGTTCTGCAACTGAACCCGCAATACCTCTGAGGTATGCCTGTACTTGAGAAATGAATGCAATTTCTCATACAAAGATTTGTACACTAATGTTCATAGCATCTTTATTTGCAATAAATAAAAACAAAACAATCCAAATGTCCAACAGAAGGTGAATGGACAACTTATGATATATTCATACAATAGAATACTATTCAGCAACAAAAACAAATGAATTATGATACACTCAACAACATGAATGTATCTGAAAGGATTCTGTGAGCGAAAGAAGTTAAGGAAATGAAAGTATATATTGTATGATTCTATTTATATAAAATTCTTAAAAATGTAAAGTGATGTATAGTGACAAAAAAGCAGATTAGTGGTTTCCAGGGGAACAGGAGGAGGAGGGAGAAACTAATATGGAGCATGAGGAAATTTAGGGAGCGGGATGGATATGTTCATTGATTGACTGTGGTGATGGTTTCAGAGATGGTTGCATATGTCAAAACTTATCATATTGTGTACACAATAAATATTCTTAAATTTACTGTAGGCCAATCAACCTCAATAAAGCTACTCTTTCTTTTTTTTTCAGAATGTTCATAAGAGCTTTATTCATAATAGCCCCAAACTGGAAAAAAGCTCATGTGTCTATGCACTCTGGGAGTCTGGCTAAACAACTGTGAAATATTCATATAGTGGAATATTGTGCAGCAATAAAAAGGAACTATTAATACATGGAACAGTCTGGATGAATTTCAAAAACATTACACTGAGTGAAAGAAGCCTTACATAAAAATGTACATTTGTATGATTCCATTTATATGAACTCTCAGAACAAGTAAAACAGATCTATGATTTTTTTGAACTGATAAATAAAATTGTTTATTTTTGTTATGGCATTTTTTCTCTTGCATGGGCTAAGTACTGATGGAATAGAAAATTCAAGTTGACATGAGACAGACTTCTCACCAGGAATTGAATGACTTTAGTACATATCTCTAGTGAACCGTTGTTTTCATTTCCTGAATAGTTTCTCGTCTCTAAAGCATAGCTTTTACCAGTGCCAGTACCTTCTTTGTGTGTATAGATATATGTGTGTGTGTGTATGTGTGTGTGTGTGTGTATATATATATATTTTATTGACATTGTTCACATACCACACAACCATCCAAAGAGCCAAAGCACACAATCAACTGCTCATAGTACCATCACACAGCTGTGCATCCATCACCACAATCAATTCCCTTTTCAATCTTTGGAACATTTTCATTACTCCAGAAAAGAAACAAACACAAAAAAAGGAAATTCACAACCTCCCACACCCCCAATCACCCCCCCCATCACTGATTCGCAGTCTTGGTATAGCATATTTGCTACGGTTGTTGAAAGAATGTTGAAACACCGCTAACTGTAGCATACAGTCTGCAATAGGTATACATTTTTTCCCATATGCCTCTCTATTACCAACTTCCAGTTATAGTGTCATACACTTTCTCCAGTTCGTGAGAGAGACCTCTAATATTTCTATAGTTAATCATGGACATTGTCCATCACAAGACCCACTGCTCTATGCATTCTCATCTTTAAAGCTCCAACCCTCCCTCTGGTGACATATGCGACTCTGAGCTCACCCATTCCACCACCCCCATACACCCCTCAGCCCTGCTAGTCATTCTCACAATACACTACCATCACCCCTGTCCACTTCCAAACATTTAAGTTCACCCCAGTTGAACATTCTGCTCACAACAAGCAACCGCTCCCCACTCTTTAGCCTCACTCCACATCCTAGTAACCAAGATTTTATGTCCATGAGTCCACACATTACAACCAGTTCACACAAGTGAGACCCTGCAACACCTGCCCCCATGTATCTGTCCCACCTTACCCAACACAGTGCCCCCAAAGTTTCCCCATCAACCCACCTCCTTCAAGATGGCCTTGTTCACACACCACACACTCCACCACAAGCAAAAAATTGTTGGTTCCCTGCATAGTCATGCACCCATGCATTCAGCACCATTGCCACTATCCACACAGGGACATCTCCATTTCTTTCACAAAGACAGAGGAAGAGTCAAAGAAGGCAGAGAGACAAGAAAAAGAAAAGAGAAAGAAAGACAAAACAAACAAAAAACCATGACAGCTAGAAAGCAACAAAAGGAAAGACAGCATTAACCTAAAGTAGAATAAAGAGTCAGACAACATCACCAACTCCAGGAGTCCCATACCCTTCCCCTATTCCCCACCCCCCATATGCATTTAGCTTTGGTATATTGCCTTTGTTATATTAAAGGAAGCGTAATACAATGTTTCCATAAATTAGAGTCTCTAGTTTGCATTGATTGTATTTCCCCCCAATCCCACCCTATTTTTAACACCTTGCAATGTTGACATTCATCCATTCTACCTCATGTAAAAACATATTTGTACCTTTTATTACAATCGTTGAGCACCCTAAGTTTCCCTGAATTACACAGTTGCAGTCTATATCCTTCGTCTTTTGTTCTGGTGTCCCGCATGGTCCCAACCTTCCTCTTTCAACCATACTCACAGTCATCTTTGTTCAGTGTACCTACATTGCTGTGCTACTATCTCCCAAAATTGTGTTCCAAACCTCTCACTTCTGTCTTTTTCTTTCTGTCTGCAGTGCTCCATTAATGTTTCCTGTAGAGCAGGTACCTTGTTCACAAACTCTGTCATTGTCTGTTTATCAGAGAATATTTTAAGCTCTCCCTCATATTTGAAGGACAGTTTTGCCGGATATAGGATTCTTGGTTGGTGTTTTTTCTCTTTCAGTATCTTAAATATATCACCCCACTTGCTTCTTGCCTTCATGGTTTCTATTGAGAAATCTGCGCATAGTCTTATCAAGCTTCGTTTGTACATAATGGATAGCTTTTCTCTTGCTGCTTTTAGGATTCCCTCTATCTTTTATGTTTGATAATCTGATTATTAAGATTATTATGCCAAGACATAGGCCTATTCAGATCTATTCTGTTTGGGGTACACTGAGCTTCTTGGATCTGTAATTTTAAGTCTTTCATAAGAGATGGGAAATTTTCATTGATTATTTCCTCTATTATTGCTTCTGTCCCTTTTCCCTTCTCTTCTCCTTCTGGGACACCAATGACACATACATTTTCACTTTTCATTTTGTCCTTAAGTTCCTGGAGATGTTGCTTATATTTTTCCATTCCTTTCTCTATCTATTCTTTTGTGTGTAGGCTTTCAGGTGCTTTGTTCTCCAGTTCCTGAGTGTTTTCTTCTGCCTCTTGAAATCTGCTGTTGTATGTTTCCATTGTGTCTTTCATCTCTTGTGTTGTGCCTTTCATTTCCATAGATTCTGCCAGTTGGTTTTTCGAACTTTCAATTTCTACCTTATGTATGCTCAGTTTTTTTTTTTTTTAAATCTTTCTACTGTTTTCATGTTTCATTTATTTTGGCTCTAATCTTTGTCATTTTTTTCCTTCTGTTTGATTTATTGTTAGTTTGATTTTCTTTTCCTAGTTCCTCCAGGTGAGCAGTTAAAATTCCTCAATTTTTGCTCTCCTTTCATAGTATAGGAATTTAGGACAATAATTTTCCCTCTGAGCACCACCTTCACTTCATCCAATAAGATTTGATGTGTTGTGTTCTCATTTTCATTAGCCTTGAGATACTTACTGATTTCTCTTGTGACTTCTTCCTTGACTGACTGGTTGTTTAAGATTATGTTGTTTAGCCTCCATATCATTGTGAATTTTCCAGCCCTCTGCCAATTATTGATTTCCAACTTCATTCCATTATGATCTGAGAAAGTGTTTTGTATAGTTTCAAACTTTTTAAATTCATTAAGAGCTGCTTTGTTGCCTGTTCTAGTTTGCTACTGCTAAACATCAAAAATGGACTAGCTTTTATAAAAGGGGGTTTATTTGGTTATACAGTTACAGTCCAAAGGCCATAAAGTGTCCAAGGTAATGCATCAACAATGAAGTACTTTCACTTGAGGATGGTCAATGGGCTGTGGAAAACCTCTGTTAGCTGGGAAGACATGTGGCTGGCATCTGCTCCGAGTTCTGGTTTCAAAATGATTTTCTCCCAGGACATGCCTCTCTAGGCCACAGCTCCTCTTAAAAATATCACTCTTAGTTGTTCTTAGGGTGTTTGTCCTCTCTTAGCTTCTCTGGAGCAAGAGTCTGCTTTCAACAGCCATCTTCAAACTGTCTCTCATCTGCAGCTACTTTCTCAGCTTCTGTGCATTCTTCAAAGTGTCCCTCTTGGCTGTACAAAGCTCACTTCCGTCTGAGCTTATATAGTGCCCTAGTAGACTAATCAATGTCCATACTGAATGGGAAGGGCCACGCCTCTATGGAAATTATCCAATGGAAGATCTTGCCCACAGTTGTGTGATCACATGTCCGTGGAAACATCAAATCAAATGTCTCCAACCCAATCAACACCAATACATTTCCTGCCCCCACAGGACTACATCAAAGAAAATAGCATTTTGGGGGACATAATACATCCACACTGGCACATTCCACCCCCTGGACCCCAAAATGTCATGATCTTTCCATATACAAATAAATTCATTCCATAACAATATCACAAAACACTAAATCATTTCAGTAACAATAAGATCCCTTCAAAATCAGTTACAGACATGGTCTTGTCCTAAAGCAAAATTTCCCTTCTAGATGTGGACTCATGAAAATTAGAACAAGGTATCTGCTGCTAATATACAAAAGAGGGACATTGATAGGATAAACATTCCCATCGCCATAAGGAGAAACTGAAAGGAAAACAGATTTAAGAGAACCAAAACATTCCTAAAACCTGCAGTGCAAACTCCCTTAGATTTCAAAGTCAGATCATTTACAGAACAGTGTTGTATCCTTGGGGCTTGAGAGAGTGGCTCTCCCACACTTTCCAAAGGCTTACTCAGTGGCCTTTTTCTCTCAAAACACTGGGGTGAGTGCTCCAACATATCCACATATTGAGGATACCACCTTCTTGGCCCCACCCTCCTCAAGCATCAGGGCAGCACCTGGATTCTCTACCATCTCTGGAACACAGGCTCAATCTCTTCAGAACAGTGGGGTGGTAACCAGGCTCTCCCAAGTCCCCTGGGAATGTGCTCCATCCTCTTTGGGGCCTGGGGTGACAGAACATTCCCTAAGCATAGAGGTAGAAAGCCAACCCTTGACCTCTGGGGCACACTCACCCTTTCCATGCATGTGGGCCACTCTGCTCTCCCAGCTCAAGACCTCTTGACTACAGACCTTAAACTACATGGCTCTGTCTTTGAAGAAATTTTTCCTTCAATTTGTACCTTGTCTGTCTTTTCCAGTTCAGACTGGCAGTGGCTCCATCTATAAAGATCTCACAAAAAGTCTGTTGGTTTCACATGAAGCACACAGGGGTCAAAGCCATCAGACAATAGGACTTTCCACAAATCCTTTCTGGATAACTCCATCTCCAATTTTGGCTTGTACTGGAATGGTGGTCGGGTTCCATGTTTGGTTACATCCTCATGTTGAGCTGCAGCTTCTGCGGTTCCACCCCCTGGAAGCCCAGAATTTTCCAAACCATCAGTTTCTGGTTTCTTTGAATCCAAAAGTTCAGTTCTAAGTTTATCTCTTTCTGCTTGCACTTTACTATAAGCTGTGAGGAGAAGCCATGCTATATCTACAACTTCTAGTTTCAAAATCTCACCAGCCAACTATCCCAGTCTTCACTTTCAAATACTGTCTTTCATCTGACACCAGGACTCAATTTTGCCAAATTCTCTGCCACTTTAGAACAAGGATCACCTTTCTTCCAGTTCACAACAACACAGTCATCATTTCTGCTCAAGGACTCATTAGAAGTATCTTTAGAGTCCATATTTCTACCAACAGTCTCTTCAAAACAGTCTAGACCTTTTCTATCAATCTCCTCACAATTCTTCCAGAGTCTTCCCTTTATCCATTTAAAAAGCCATTCCAACATATTTGGTATTTGCAAACTCAGCAGCACCAGCACCCCACTTCTCTGGTACCAAAATCTATTCCAGTTTGATAATGCTGCTGAAATGGAAAACACCAGAAATGGATTGGCTTTTATAAAAGGGGGGTTATTCAGTTATACAGTTACAGTCTTAAGGCCATAAAGTGTCCAAGGTAATGCATCAACAATTGGGTACCTTCACTTGAGGATGGCCAATGTTATCCAGAAAACCTCTGTTAGCTGGGAAGACACATGGCTGGCATCTGCTCAGAGTTCTGGTTTCAAAATGGCTTTTTCCCAGGACATTCCTCTCTGGGCCAAAGCTCCTCTTCAAAATATCACTCCCAGTGCTCTTGGGGCATTTGTCCTCTCTTAGCTTCTCCAGAGCAAGCATCTGCTTTCAACAGCAGTCTTCAAACTGTCTCTCATCTGCAGCTCCTCTCTCAGCTTCTGTGCATTCTTCAAAGTGTCCCTCTTGGCTGTACCAAGCTTGCTCCTTCTGTCTGAGCTTATACAGTGCTCCAGTAGACTAATCAATGCCCATACTGAATGGGCAGGGCCACATCTCCATGGAAATTATCCAATGAAAAATCTTGCCCACAGTTTTGTGATCACATCTCCACAGAAACATCCAATCAAAAGTCTCCAACCCAATTAACACCAATACATTTTCTGCCCCCACAGGACTGCATCAAAGATAATGGCATTTTGGGGGACATAATACATCCAAACTGGCACATTGCCTAACATGTGATCTATCCTGGAGAATGATCCATGAGCACTTGAGAAAAATGTTTACCTTGTTGTGGGGTACAACATTCTGTAAATGTCTATTAAGTCTAGTATATATATTATATTATTTAAGATCTCTGTTTCCTTAATGATTCTTTGTCTAGATATTCTGTTCATTGATTAGAAATCATTTACTGAAGTCTCCAACTGTTGTTTCAGAGGTGTCTGCTTCCCCCTTCACTGCTGTCAGTGTTTGCCTCATGTATTGTGGGTACTCTGGCTAGGTGAATAAATATTTATGATTATTATTTCTTCTTGATGGATTGTCCCTTTTATTAATACATAGCATTCTTCTCTGTCTCTTTTAGTTGTTTAATATTTGAAGTCTAATATGTCTAATATTAGTAGCGCTACCCCCAGTCTTTTCTGGTTATTGTTTGCATGAAATATCTTTTTCCAACATTTCACTTTCAATTATTTTTGTCCTTGGGTCTAAAGTGAATAAAGTGAGTCTCTTGTTTTGTAGAAAGAGAGTGTATCAATGGGTCCTTTTCTTTATTTTAATCCATTCTGCCAGTCTATGTCTTTTAATTAGGGAGTTTAATCCATTAACATTTAATGTTATTAATGTAAAGGCAGTTTTTTCTTCAACAATTTTTGTCCTTTGGACTTTATATGTCATATATTATGTTTTCTCTCTTTTTACCCTTTTAGTTACCTTCACTGAAAATCTTCATTTCTACACTCCTCCAATCCCTGTCTTCTGGCTTTTCCTATCTGCCTGTAGCACTCCCTTTAATATTTTTTGGGTAGCAGGTCTCTGTAAGATAGGATTGAGCCCAGTCAGGGTGTCCTAGACAATACAGGCCCAGGGCTCATACAGGGGGTATAATCAGGATCAAGTTACACTGGGGATGAGACTCTGCAGGGTGCCAGTCTTTCCTGTGAAATTACTTAATTCTGTGCTTTTCCTGCTCTGCTGAGCAGATGATACTTGTCATTCCTCTGCTCCCCAGAGGCCTAAAATGGTACTGTGCCTTTAATTCTCAGCAGACTATTTCCCTACCAGAGGCATGGTTGAGACAGAGGCTGAAGCTGAAAGTTGGCTTAAACCATTCCTGTTGTCCAGCTCCTGCAGTCTGAATTCTCTAAATTATCATCACTGTCTGTGCTGGGCCTTGCCCACTTCTTTTTTGGGGTGGAGGACAGAGAACCCAGTCTTCAGTCACCTTTTCCCTGTATGCTGGAAAAGGTACAGGACATTTAAGCAGCTCCCCTTTTTTCACTGCTGGTAGCATGTTTGAGACAGGCTGATCTTTGCTTTTTGTAGGCTGAAATTGCTGCTGATATGCCAGTTCCTGGAGCCTAAATTCTCTGAGTGAGGGCCATCACTTGTACTGGGCCTGCAGCCTCTTTCTTGGGGAGGATATTTGTTCCAGTTTGCTAAAGCTGCTGTTATGCAAATACCAGAAATGGATTGGCTTTTATAAAGGGCATTTATTTGGTTACAAATTTACAGTCCTAAGACCATAAAAGTGTCCAAACTTAAGCATCAACAAGAGGATAACTTCACCAAAGAATGGTCAATGGCATCTAGAAGATGTCTGTCAGCTGGAAAGGAATGTGGCTGGCATCTGATGGTCCTTTGCTCCTGGGTTGTGTTTCAAAATGGCTTTCTCCAAAATGTCTCTGGGCTTCTGTCTTAGCTCTTCTCTCTCAGCTCCTGTGTGTCCTTGCTTCTTTCTCCCAGGGTGTTTCTTTCTAAGCATCTGGGGGTCCTTTCTTAGCTTCTCTGAGGCAAACTCTGGGCTTCATCTCTTAGCTTAGCATCTCCAAATGTCCTTCTGTCTGCATCTCCAAGCATCTCTGTTGGCTCCTGCTTCTCTTAAAGGACTCGAGTGATCTAATTAAGTTCTAATTAAGTGTGGCAAGGCCACAGTTCCATGAAGACATGTAATCAAAATGTCTCACCTACAGTTGGGTGAGTCACATCTCCATGTAAGCAACCTAATCAAGAATCCCCACCCCAACCAAGTCTTATAAGTCTGCCTCCACATTGTTGCATTAAAGAACATGGCTTTTCTGGGGGAAATAATATATCCAAACCAGCACAATATGCCTTTTAGGGTAATATCTCCTGCTAATTAGTTTGTCTTTCATTCAGGCCTACTTCCACCCTTGCCTGGGGCAGGGCTGAAAATGGAGAATGCCTGCTGCTTTATTTAATGGGCTGCTTATCAGAAACGAAAGGAAAAATATCTGTTCTCTGAGCCAGTCCCTGCTCCCCAGGTTCACCAATGAAGGGCTGGAGTTGGTACTTAGCTCTATGTGCCCCTTTTCTTGGGGCAGAGCCCTTTTACAGTATTCTGAGCTCAGCCAACTCCAGAAGCCTCTGTTGTTTTTATTTGTCAGCCCTGCCTTCCCCTGCTGGGGGCAGGGCTGATATGGGGTTTATTTCTTGTTTGCATTATAGATTTATCTGTGCTTGGAATTGATATTCAGCCATCCAAATTTGTTAATCAAAACCACAATTGGTGTGTGGTTGAGCTCCCCTTCCCTTGCTCCTAGTAGAGAGGCCTTCTGTTTCCCACTGGGGAGAGACTCTAGATCAGCCTGACATGTCAGTGGAGGGGGGTCACCAGCCTCCACAATGTGGTAGAATTTTCTTACAGTTTTGTGCTGTGATTTATTAGTCTTAGCCCTTCAAATCATTCCTTGCTGGTGTATGATGTGCCTCTGGTCACTGAAGTCTTCCAAACAGTTGTTCCAGAGAGATCCTGGCTGTTTACTAGAAGCCCTAGAGGATGAACTAAATCTCACACCTCTCTATGCCACCATCTTGCCCTCTAATCTGGTGGCTATGTTTTGAAGAGGAATTTGAGATTTGAGATTGGTTTCAGGTGTATTCAGGTAAAGTTGAACTGTTCTTTCTTCTAGTGGGAGGAAAACCTCCTTTCTGGAATGTCTGGAACTTCATCCTGGTGTGATGGACCCATAGCTTGATTCCCTGTAACTTAGCATAAAAATGGGTAACAAGTAGGACTAAGTATATCCCTTCCCATTCAGTTGTTAACTGGCTATTCAGGTGTTGAATTTTCCAGGTCTTGAGCCATACTCAGTCTCTGGGGTGTGTCTTATAAAGGAATATCTGTGGGAAAAGTAGACAGTCTTAAATTTATTTAGGAATAACTAGCAATGTAGTCCCAAGAAATCTAACATATTTAATAGTTTCTCTTTCTAAGTCTATGTGAGCATTATTGTGGTGGTCATTGTTTTGAAATGGTCTCCCATAAGTCATTTCATAGGGACTTAATTCAAGTCCACTTCTGAGGGTTGTGATTACCCTAATAAGCAGGGCAACAGAAAAGCCTTTGCCTCAAGGTAAGTTTGTTTCTTGGCAAATTTTAGCTAAGGTTTTCTTTCATGTTTAGTTCATTCTTTCCATTTTTCCAGTAGATTGAGGTCTCCAATATATATATACAGGTTCCAAGTAATATTCAAGGCTTTTAACACTTCCTGGGTAACTTTAGAAATAAAAGCACCTCTGTTATCATTTTGAATAGAAATAGGCAGTCCAACCTAGGAAAGATTTCTTTTAGGAGAGCTTTTACTGCTTCATATGTTTCATGCTTAATGTCCTTATTGCTTGAAGTTAAAAGGCCTCTTACTTTCTAGATAGCTCCATGAGCATGCATCAGTGAGAAGGCATGTTTCAAGTCAGTGCTGATGTTAACTCTTTTATTTTCCCTTGCCTGGGCATAGAACTCTAATTAGTGCAATGAGTTCAATGTATTGAGCTGATCTACCTGGAAGAAGGGCTTTGTGCTCTAGAGTCTTTTGAAGAGTTCAATAACATACACCCCTCTTCTTTGCCCATGGTTCCTGAACATGCTTCCATCAGTGAATATTTCCAGGTCAGAGTTTTTCAGACACATGTCTACAAGTTCAAGGTGGCTGGAATAGACTTCTTCAACTAATTGTATGCAGTCATGTTTGGGCTCCTTCCAGTTATTCTACAGCAGGAAAGTTGCTGGATTTAGTGAAGAGATAGCCTTGAGCCTTTCATTTGGATTATTAAGTAAAATGGCCTGTTACTTAGGTGTCCAAGGGGAGCCAATATCCCCCTTTTGTTCTTGACGGGCTTGGCAGTCTGAAAATTTTAACATCTATTTTCTCAGATTAGAAGATAACTTAAGCATTTAGTTTATTTACCAAGTCTTGGCTAAACATAGGGATGGGACACTGGCTTATTCAAGAATTGTACTAAAGATAAGTTTTTCCTAATTAGCAATCAAGTGACTATAAGAAGGGTTTATCTCTCTGAGTCCCACAGACTCCAGTGACAGAGATTGACTTAAAAAATATGCTCTCCAGACACCAAGAGAGTTCATGAATATGAAACTGGTGCTACAAGAAATACTAAAGGGAATGCTACAGGCTATAGGAAAAGACAGGAGAAAGAGGTTTGGAGAAGAGTGTAGAAATGAAGATTATCAGGAAGGGTAAAAAGAGAGAGAGGAAAAAATTAAGACACGACATATAAAATCCAAAAGACAAAATGACAGAAGAAAGTACTGCCTTTGCAGTAATAGCACTAAATGTTAATGGATTAAACTCCCCAATAAAAAAAGACACAGACTGGCAGAAGGGATTAAAAAGCACAACCCACCTATATGCTAGCTACAAGATACTCACCTTAGACACAAGGACAAAAATAGGCTGAAAGTGAAAGGTTGTAAAAAGATATCTCATGAAAACAGCAACTGTCAAAGTAGACTTCAAAAGGAAAGCAATTGAAAGGCACAAAGAAGGACACTATATATTAATAAAAGGGTCAATTCATCAAGGAAACATAACAGTCACAAATATTTATGCACCAAGCCAGAGTGCCCCAAAATTCATGAGGCAAACACTGAGAACACTGAAAGAAGTAGATAACTCTACAATAATAGTTGAAGACTTCAATACACTGCTTTCATCAATGGATAGAACATCTAGACAGAGGCTCAAAAAGAAATGGATATGTTGAATTGCAGGATAAATGAACAAGACTTGACAGACATTTATAGAAACTACACCCCACAACATCAGGATACATGTTTTTCTCAAGGGCTCATGGAACATTCTCTAGGATAGAGCACATGCTGGGTCACAAAGCAAGCCTCAACCAATTTAAAAATATTGATATTATAAAAAACATTATCTCAGATCATAATGGAATGAAGTTGGAAATAAATATCAAGCAGAAGGTTGTAAAATTCACAAATATATGGAGACTAAATAATGCATTCCCAGAAAACCAGTGGATAAAGGAAGAAATTACAAGAGAAATTAATAAATACCTTGAGGCAAATGACAATGAAAACAGAGCATATCAAAACTTATGGGATGCAGAAAATGGGGTGCTGAGAGGGAAATTTATTGCCCTAAATGCCTACATTAAGAGAAGGGAAGCAAAATTGAGGAATTAACTGTCCACCTGGAGGAACTAGAGAAAGAACAGTAAATAAACCCCAAAGCAAACAGAAGGAAATAAATAACAAAGGTGAGAGCAGAAATAAATGAAATTGAGAACAGGAAAACAATAAAGAGAATCAACAATACCAGAAACTGGTTCTTCAAGAAAATCAACAAAATTGATGGACCCCTAGCTAGGCAAAAAAAGATGCAAATAAATGCAATCAGAAATGAGAAAGGAAACATAACTACTGACACTGCAGAAATAAAGAGATAATGAGAAAATACGTGCTAATAAACTGGACAACTTACATGAAATGGACAACTTTCTAGAAAAGCATAAACAACCAACATTGCCTCAAGAAGAAATAGACAACCTCAGCAAACCAATCACAGGCAAAGAGATTGAGTCAGTCATCAAAAAGTTCCCAAAAAAGAAAAGCCCAAGACCATATGGTTTCACAAGCATTCAAGAAAACATTAATACCGATCCTCCTCAAACTCTTAAAAAATTGAAGAAGAGGGAAAGCTACCCAACTCATTCTGTGAAGCCAACATCACCCTAATACCAAAATCAGACAAAGATGCTACAAAAAAAGAAAATTATAGACCCTTCTCTTTAATGAATATAGATATAAAAATCCTCAGCAAGTACTCACAAATCAAATCCAGCAGCACGTTAAAAGAATTATATACTACATCCATGTGGGGTTTATTCCAGGTATGCAAGGCTGGTTCAACATAAGAAAATCAATTAATGTAATACACATCAATAAATCAAAGGAAAAGAATGACATGATCATCTTGATTGATGCAGAAAAGGCATTTGACAAAATTCAACATCCTTTCTTGATGAAAACACGTCAAAGGATAGAAATAGAAGGGAACTTTCTCAATATGATAAAGGCAATATATGAAAAACTGACAGCTAACATCATACTCAATGGGGAAAGACTGAAAGCTTTCCCTCTAAGATCAGGAACAAGACACAGATGCCCGCTATCACCACTGTTATTTAACATTGTGCTGGAAGTTCTACCTAGAGAAATTAGGCAAGAAAAAGAAATAACAGACATCCAAATTTGAGAGGAAGAAGTAAAACTTTCACTGTTTGCAGATGACATGATTCTATATGTAGAAAATCCAGAATAATCTACAGCAAAGCTATTAGACTTGAATCAATGGATACAGCAAAGTGACAAGCTACAAGATCAACCTGGAAAAATCTGTATTGTTCTTATACACAAGTAATGTGCAACAAGAGGAAGAAATAAAAAAAAAAATCCATTTACAAGACAGGCAAAAGAATCAAGTATTTAGGAATAAACTTAATGAAGGCCACAAAAGACCTATACAAAGAAAACTACTGCTAAAAGAAATCAAGCAGGACCTAGAAACATGGAAGAACATACAATGTTCATGGATTGGAAGACTAAACATAATTAAGATGTCAACTCTAAACTTATTTATAGATTCAATGCAGTTCCAATTAATATCCCAACAACTTACTTTGCATAAATAGATAGATCAATAACCAAATTTATTTGGAAGGGCAAGGTGCCCTGATTAGCCAAAAATATCTTGAGAAAGAGGAATGAAGTGGGAGGTCTCACTCTACCTGACTTAGAAACATATTACAAAGCTACAGTGTTCAAAACAGCATGGTACTGGCATAAGGATAGTGATACCAACCAATGGAATCGAATTGAATGTTCAAAAAAACATAATCAAAGCAAATGGAGTCTATGGTGAACATAACATTGTAATATGCTTCCATTAAATGTAACAAAGGCAATATACCAAAGCTAAATGTGTATAAGAGGAGGATATAAGGGAGGAATAAGGGATTCTTGGTAGAGGTGTTATTTTCTGTCCTTACTATTGTATTGTATGAAATTTTATTTTTCTTTTTATTATCTTTTTTATTATTCACCAAAAAAATCTTTTTCATAATAATTAATATGTTCAAGTGCTGACTGTGATGATAAATGCACAACTATGTGATGATACTGTGAACAACTGATTGTACCCTGTGGATAATTGTACATTATGTGAATGTATCTCTATAAAATTGTAGGAAAAAATATAAATAGGGGTAAAAGTGTTGGAGAAAACATGGAGAGGCATGTACCTATTTACTGTTGATAAGGAGGCAAACTGGTCTAACCTTTCTGGAAGCCACTGTGGTGGCTCCACAAGAAGCTAAGTATGTGAGTGCCATAAGATCCTGCAACCTCCTTATTTGGGTATGTACTTGGAAGATCTGAGAGCAGAGATATGAATGGACATTTGTGCATTGGTGTTTATGGAGGCAGTATTCATGATTTGCAGTGGGTGGAGGTGGCCTAAGGGTACACTGACTAAGGAAGAGAATGGTGAACTACGGTGTATGCATGCAATGGAATATTGAGCAACTATGAAGAGTGAAGCTGTGAGACACACAAGAAGGTGAATGGAAACTGGAGACAGTATTTTGAGTAAAGTATGCCAGAAACAAATGTAAACATTAAAATGCCTCACCAGTATGGACTAACTACAATGTGTAAACTCAGAATTGAATCTTAGAGCACAGCCTAACAGGGAAATGATTACTGTAATAGTCCCTAGACTGTAAGCTCTTACAACAGTCAAATGTATTCCTGAATTGTAATGTCTATCTCCAAACTCTGAGATGTTGATCCCTTTGTGTATAAACTGATTGATCTCTGGAATATTGGGTATCTGTTCTACACCTGAAACTCAGAGCTAGAGCTCGGCAGATATGAATGTTAGTATCAATGCATACAACAACTTTAAGAAAAAAAAAAGCTGAAAAAGAGACCAGACTTCTATCAGACATATGAATGAAGCAGATCTGGTTAAGACTAGGGCAAATTGGGCCAAAGGGCCAAGGTTGAAAGTGACTGTGTGTTAAAACTTCAACTTCCATGTGAGACCAAGGGAAGAGATGATTATTTGGTGTAGGATTTATATTTTCTAGACAATATAACTTCTACAGTCAGTTTGTTCAAACACCCCAATTACATGGAACTTTGAATAGGAAGTGAGCTGTGGTAGGTCTGTATATATTAGAGTGAAATAGCAATACATTTGGGCAGAGAATAAAAATTTGGGCAGAGAATAAAAATATATATTCACCCCCCCTGAAGAGTTGGAGGAGGATGCAGAGGTGTTGGACTTCCTCACCTGGATTGTTGCTGATGTTCTCACAAACATTGGGACTGACAGCTTAATATGCTGAGCCATCTGTCTTGGGGCTTGCCCCTATGAGGTTTGTTACTGCAAAGGAGAGGCTGAACCTGCTTATAATTGTGCCTAAGTGTCTCCCCCTGAGTGCCTCTGTTGCTCAGATGTGGTCCTCTCTCTCTAACTAAGCCATCTTTGCAGGTGATCTCACTGCCCTTCCCCCCTACATGGTACCTGACTCCCAGGGGTGTAAATCTCCCTGGCAATGTAGCGTATTCCTCCCAGTAATGAATCATGGGATTGAGAACATCTGCTTGATCAAAAGGGGGATGCAAAATGAAACGAAATAAAGCTTCAGTGGCTGAGAGATTTCAGATGGGGTTGAGAGGTCACTCTGGTGGACATTCTTACACTCTATATAGATAACACTCTTTAGGTTTTAATGTACTGGAATAGCTAGAAGTAAATATCTGAAACTATCAAACTCCATCCCAGTAGCCTTGACTCTTGAAGATGATTGTCCAACAGTGTAAATTACAAGGGGTGACAGTGTGATTGTGAAAACCTTGTGGATCACACTCCCTTTATCCAGTGAAGGTATGGATGAGTATAAAAATGGGGACAAAAACTAAATGAAAAATAGGGTGAGGGGGATTATTTGGGTGTTCTTTCTTTTATTTTTATTCTTACTCTGCTTCTTTCTGGTTTTTAGGAAAATATTCAAAAATAGATTAGGGTGATGAATGCATAACTATATGATGGTACTGTGAACAGTTGATTGTACACCATGGATGATTGCATGGTATGTGAACACAAGTCAATAAAACTGAATTAAAAAAAGACATCCATTGTTAATATCATCCATAGTTACTCCATAGTTAATGTAAATTAATGTCCAAATGTTGGTGGCATGAAATATAGGCTTATCCCTGGTTTTATCCAACCCCTCACTTTAAAGTTGATGAATATAGTTTCACATTTACTGGTTGTCACTCTCTCTCCATTCAAATATGCTTCAGTCCCCTAAAATTTATCTTTGTTGCTGATAGCTTGTTAAACAAGAGACATTCCCAAACACCCTCCTCTCTTGAAACCTCCCACTTCAGGGGAAAGAAAGCCAGATAGTCAATTTTCCAGGCCCCTTTGCAGCTAGGACACACCAGTTGAGGTAGAAGAGGAATATTATTAGTGGGATTCTGGGAAATCTTTTGCTTTTATGATACAAAGGATAGATGCAACTAGCACCTACACTTGCCTCTCCTTCTTGACTTTAATGCAAGTATGATAACTGTAGATGCAGCAGTCATTTTGTAACCATGTGATAAAAACAATGAAGATGAAAGGCCAGCACACCAAAGAGTAGAGAGCAGTTAGAGTCATAATCCATTGAAATTATCTTTGAGCCACTAGAACAACATTAAAATCTAGACTTTATTTTAGCCACTATTAGATTTCCTACAATTTGCAGCTGAAATCATTCCTAACAGAGACCCTTATCTTTCCACTAACCATGTTCTCATTAGGAAACAGGATTGTCCTAGTTCTTAGATACATTGGGCATTCTCAGTTTTTATCATTCTTTGTCTTTCTATACCCCAATGGGTAGCACAGGCTGAGAACTCTTGTTCCAGGGTGTTAGGTTCATGTGTTACCTTGACCAGGTGATGGTGCCCAAGTACCTGGTCAGGCAAGCACTGATCTAAGTATTACTGTGAGGACATTTGTAGCAGGTTAATAAACCAGAAGACTGGCTTATTACATCACCAGTCAGTTGACTGCACCTGCAAATGATTGCATCAATGAAGGGAGTGTCTTCTGCAATGAGAGAATTCAATCGGCAGGATTTAACCCAATCAGGTGAAAACTTTTAAGGGAGAACAGAGAGAACTTTCACTTCTTCAGCCAACCAGCCTCTCCTGGGGTCTTCCATTGAAAACCTTCATTGGAGTTCTTAGCTTACTTCCTGCCCCACAGAATTTGGACTTGTTTACCTACACAGTTGCATGAGACATTTTTATAAAATCTCAAGTTTACAGGTATCTCCTGTTGGTTCTGTTTCCCTAGAGAACCCTAACTAATACACAGGATTTGTTAGGCTCTGCAGACTTACAGGTCCAATTTCCAGCCAGCATGTCTCCACTATAACTGAGGATGAACAAAAGAACTACATATTATCATCCCCTGATATATCCTAAATGTGAAACTGCGACCCGAGAGAACTAAAAAATGTAATATTATATGGAGAGTGGTGGTTGTCAGGCAACCACTGTCCATATCAGGGCAGGTACATTACATGTCCTAAATACAGATTCTTGATATAGAAGAGAAGACCCAGGCTGCAAGGGGAAAATGTATATGTAGTCTGGAACTAAAGGAATAAACTGCCTCAACAAAGCCTAGGAGGTGGAGGGAAGAAAGGGAGAAAGTAAGTAAAACATTTAAAATGTTTTACCTGTAGAGAGAATGAGGAAATAAAAGAATCCTGGAGACCTCATCTTCCTGCAAAAGGAAATACTAAGGGAATGAAACAGTTAGGGGAACAAAGCAGTTGTTCTCTTTATGTTTTCATATAATAGTTGATAAATGTGTTTATAAGTTTTGGGAGAAGTACAGTGACAATTAGAGAGTTTAAAGTACAGTAAAACTTCCTAATTAACCAGAAAAATTGGGAGGAAATAATAGCAACTTAATCAAACCATAAGAAAGTAAGAGCAAGATGTGAGAAACAACAAAAGAAAAAAAGTAAAAAAAAAAAAAAAAAAGTAAGATATAAGGAATAACATGTAATGAAACTAAAATATTTATTATGAATGAGCTGAATTCTGCTGTTATATAGAGTTTGAAGTCTGCATTTTTTTAAAAAAAAATCAGTGATATATTGTTTGTAAAAGTTAGGCTCATGGAATGAAATAAAGGAATGTTAAAAATGCAGAATAAAATATCAGTCATATGCAAACAAAAAGAAAGTTGAAGTGACTATATCAATATAGAAAAGGTGGAATTTAAGCTTAAAGGTAATAAGATAAAAAAGGACATTGTGTAATATGACACAATTTAAAATAAAAAGATATTTTTAAAACCTATGTTAAATAAATCATAAGTGAAAAACATGCAAAGTCAGGAATGAGAAGAGCCATAACCACATACATGGAAGAAGTTTATCATCATCAACATCATCAACATCATCATCATCATCATCATCATTATAATCATCAGAACCCTATACCTCAATGTGTAGCACAGGCTGAGAACCTTTGTTCCAGGGTGTTCTAGTTAGTTTCATGTGTCAACTTGGCCAGGTGATGGTGCCCAGGTGTCTGGTCAAGCAAGCACTGGCCTAGCCATTACTGCAACTACATTTGTGGTTGGTAATAAACCAGAAGGCTGGTTTATTAAATAATCAGTCAACTGACAGCTCCTGTGACTGATTACATCAACAAAGGGCATGTCTTCTGCAATGAGAGAATTCAATGCTCAGGAATGACTATAGTTAGATAATTTTCTTGGGATATGTAGGACCATATTGGAAGAAATGTAGCTATTTTAGGATATTTGTTTTTCTTATTCTTTTGTTTTGTTTTGTTTGAAATGTGTTTTTTTTTTGATAAATGAAGTTTTTTAAAAATATATATTCTCTTGTTTATGATTTAAGAAAGAATAGATTGCCTCTGTGTCTATTAAAAGGTTTATTAATTTCTTTGCCACTTTTAGAGATACCCAGGGCTCCTGGTAAGCAATGGCAATAGAATTATTAATGTTGCAAAGTGCCATCCTGGCCCCATCACTCGTAGTCACTGTTGTCCCTTGTAAATTGCAGAAGTTGAAATCTGGGTGTAGGAGAGGCCTGAGTCTCTTTTTTCTTAAAGAGGCTTGGACAGTCTCACTTCCAGTGTCCCTCTTCCTTGCAGCAGGCACACTTTTGTGCCCTAGGGGATGGGCAGTTCTTTATTTTATGGTTGCGGACTCTGGGGGTCTTAGCCTTCATTAATCTTCTCCTGTGATTCTCCAGTTTTATCTGGGTCTGGTTATTTCTTGACTAACAGCTACTCTGACCAAAACAGGCTGATGTTACATCTACTTCTCCTGGGCTTGGTCCCAGTTGTTAAAGAACTTAAAAGCAATTTCCACAAGTTGAGACATGGGCATCCTTAATCTGCCTTTTAATTTTTGCTACCTTGATCATCAAGGGAGGGGACCTGCCTTAATGGATAATTCCCAGCTTGGGATGGTGCATATTCCTGTCAGAATTGAGTACACTGTCAGGTGTGTGAGGGAGAGACCAGTCCTTTCTGATGAGGAGGCAGAGGATCAGCCGTAGCCACAGCCTGGGGTGGGGGGCTCACTTCTACCCAATTTCCTGCATATGTTAATGGTAGGACCACTGGAAACTCAAAGATAAAGTTAATCAGGGAGTACCTCTTTTATTTGGGATGGATTTCTTCTTGTATCCCTTGGGACTTTTCTGAACCATAAGATGACATTTCTTTTTCATATTTTTATTATGACAGGGAAATATAAAGCATTTCCCAAATGAAGCTACTTCTAGAAGCAAAATATTTGATGATTACTGTTTACTGAGTTTATTAATAACAGACTATAGCAGGTGTTTTTCCTGTTTCTTCTTCACATTTTTACTAAGGTTATGTTAAAAATGAGTAGAATATAATTTATATACCTGCTCTGCTTCTCATTTAAAACCCTTTTTTGTTGCTGAATATGAAGCTTTGAACTGCAATTGACGGTAAGCACTTTCAGAGAAGCCTTAGAGTGAAACAATGTAACTGATGGAATATTGTTCCTGTCTGTGACATATAACTTCTTTAAAATAATTAAAACCATGACTTGCAACATTATATTGTTATCTAACATTACACAGATCGGAACCAGGATATAACATGGACACTGAAACATTGCCAAGTCTCTAGGAGTTTTATATAATTAGAAATATATTTATATATGAACATTTCACCCATACAAATTTAACCAATATGTTAGAAAATGTCTCTTAAATTTTTTAACATTTTCTAAACATTTCCTATGCAACTTATAATATATCAAAAGAACTTAAGTAATTTTATAGTTTCATTTTTTACAAGGTGAAGGAAAGAACAAATCCTTTGCAATTGTTTGAAATAAAAAAAAGGTCTTTAAAGTTTGAGTATGAGAAAGAAAAATATTACAAGTTGTCAGATTTGAACATTATGTTAAATGGGAAAATGGGTTATTGTAAAACAATATTTGGTTTCTTCTTTAAATAAAGTTAAGGGAAAGACTTAGTTCTTTTAATAGTGACAAGACTTGATTATCTTAAACAACCAGAGACCTGAAAAAGGCAACATAAAGTACAAGAAGTTATCCTGACAAAGCACAGACTGTCTGCCTTTTGCATTGATTATTCAGAAAAAAAACAACAAATTTTTATAACTACCTACTTAAACCAATAATCCAAGAAAATTTTGTTACTTTAGTAGAGAAAAAACTAAATTTTAGTTTTGCACTAATATTTTATTTGATACTAAGACTTTAAAATCTTTTATACATAGACTCATCAAATCTTACGCAACTTTGACCACAAGAAATAAATTTCCTTTTCTGTGAAACTTCTGCAACTTTCTATATCTATTTAGGTTTTGTCTTACATTTTCTTCTTTCTTATTCTGTAACAACCACTTATTTAGGACAAAATTACTCTTCTTTTAATAAAAACACATCCTGTATACCCTACCTACTTAGGTTGCCAAAATGATTTTGGAAACTGTTTTCAAGCAAACACTTTACAATATACAATTACTATCAAAATCAAACTTGTCAGAATAATGACTCTGTAGAGTTAAATGAAAACATATATTTTTTTCACTTTTAATACAGTAGATGCAATACAAGCTCATTTGACCAGTAATCCTATATAAATGTAGGGAGAACATACTCAAGTAAAACAACACTGTGTTTAGTATGGATGGTTCATAAGGGATGGGTCTTCAGAAATATTGCTTTTTTTCAATTTATCATTTTTATCAGTATTTCAGTGACACATATTATGAAACATTGACATGCATGCATTTCTGAAACAACTTCCTGAAGGCAAGTTTGATGGGTGGAGAACTGGTTATTATTGGGGCCAACCCATGATTTAATTGCAGACTTACAAAAGCAGCTAGCGCATTTTCTATTCTTTTCTTTTTAATAGCATTGTTTGGTTCATAAGTTACTAAACTTAATAGCACCAATTCTGTGGCTATCCAAGTCCAATTAGAATTAACATGGAAACAGAGAAGAGAATATTGTTCTCTTTAGATTAAAGTTTTTTACTAATATTCCTTGTTCTTGGTAAATAACATAGTGAAACTATACAAATAATACTATGAAAACATGTTTTGCACAAGCAGATTTTTCCAAATATGTAAAATACCTTAGTCAATGTATTTTTAAAAAATAGTGTACAGTTTTTTAACAAGGACTGATGGCATATATATGAATTTTGAAATCCATGAAGGTATTTTGTCTTTACAGTTAAATCATTTTAGTTAGGTATTTATACAAATTTAATTTATTAAAAGCTTGGAGAAAGGCTTTTCCCTAAATGAATTATTTTTATTTATGAAGACATAAGTACAATTTCTCAAAATATTTATTTTAGATTATACTCCATTTTTATTATAAAATTATCAGAATGCAGCATATTGAGAGACATTTTGCTTTCTTAGAGGGCAAAGAGCATTGGGGGGCTCCTATTTGGGGAAGGTTCAGGGACTTTCTTTTCCAGTGTTTAGGTTGTTTATAGTAATCACAAGTAGTAGTGCCCTGAACCTTGGTATCTAGAAGGTTTATTTGTGCTTATTTAGCTGTGTTTTAGTTTGGGAGGATCTTTTTTTTTTTCCTAAGTTTTTTTTTCTTTCCCAATAGTTTTGTTTATTCAGATTTTTGCACGACCTTCATCAGCAGTTCTGTAAATTAATTGGCAAAGTTCCAAGTATCCAGGCTTTTAAGTCTGAATGATAAGATTGAAGTCTTTGCAAGACTCACTGAATTTTCAGTGGGATTTGGGAAATCTTAACATTATAAAAGGGGAGTTAGGCAAAGCCAGAACACAGAGGGAGAAGACAGGGATTTTAAAAGCACCAAAGGTCAGCTTCCTCAATTTCTGGAACTCCAGGAGTGTGTGTGTGTGTGTGTGTGTGTGTGTGTGTGTGTGTGTGTGTGTGTGTTTATATACATATATATATGTTTTAACATTTATCTTTAAGCAATTTGAATAAAGCTCTCATAAGAAGTTTTATTTAATTTGTTATTACCATCTGGATGTAGGAAAATGCACATTAAACAAACAGACAGAAATAGAAAGTCAGATACAAAACAAATAAGCACAGAAATATAAAACTCACTAGTTTGAACCATAATTTTGCACCTATTCTGAAAATTCTTATTCTGATACAAAGGCAAATGATTGTACACATGGGAATGCATCCATTTTTCTTTTTTTATAAGTCTAAATTGTAATATAGTATTGCATATTATAATTAGACTTGGAATCATTCTCTTCTTTTTCATAGGTTCATAACTTAACCTTGATCAGTTGCCTAAAATACATTTAAGAGGGTTGTAACTCTCTTTAGTAGTACTAAAATGTTACTCATGGCATTTAGGTGGAATTAAAACAATTAAGGTCAAAGATAACAACTATGAGAATACCAAATACCAAATCCAAGTACAATGTGAGTACTTAAGTGGCTAGCTCTCGTAAATCTTGGGCTCTGTATCCAGTAACAATATGGCCTGATTAAGGTGGGACTCCAATCACAATCTCAACCAATAGCCAATAATTGAAATGGGACTTCAGCCCACAACCAAAAGAAAAATAACAGACTTTGGAAAAAGAGTAGGCACCTGCACAAAGTTACTCAAGAAACATCTATTCCCAGAACTGTTTCTCTTCCTAAAATGAAGTACAATTTGTATTAGCAATACCAGTGAGGATGGAGATGTGCTTCATCCACTGAGCCTCTAGAAAAAGCAGTCTGGAGGTCACTCAGGGTCAGCAGCTGATACTCACCATCTTATTGTGTTGCAGGGTCATCACTCAGGGGTATCAGAGATCCACCCCCGTGTTGGGAACCAACGTGTTGCAGCTCAAAAGTGAGCACTCTAGAGCAAATTGGGCCAAAGGGTAAAGGTTGAAACTGACTGTGTATTAAACCTTCAACTCCCATGTGAGACCAGGGGAAAAGATGTTTATTTGGTGTAGGATTTATGTTTTCTAAACAATATAACTTCTACAGTCAGTTTGTTCAAACACCACAGTTACACGAAATTTTGAATAGGAAGTAAGCTATGGTAGGTCTGTGTAGATTAGAATGAAATAGCAACACATCCTGAAGTAATTTGGGTGGAGAATAAAAATATATATTTGGGGCCCCCCTGAAGAGCTGGGGGAGAATGCAGAGGTGTTGGACTTCCTCACCTGGATTGTTGCTGATGTTCTCACAAACACTGGGGACTGACGGCTTGATGTGCTGAGCCCTCTGCCTTGGGGCTTGCCCCTATGAAGCTTGTTGCTGCAAGGAGAGGCTAAACCTGCTTATAAATGGGACTTGACTCCCAGGGGTGTAAATCTCCCTGGCAACACAAGATATAACTCCTGGGGATGAATCTGGACCCAGCATCATGGGATTGAGAACATATTCTTGACCAAAAGGAGGATGCAAAATGAAACGAAATAAAGCTTCAGTGGCTGAGAGATTTCAAATGGAGTCAAGAGGTCACCCTGGTGGACATTCTTATGCACAATATAGATAACACTTTTTGGGTCTTAATATGCTGGAATAGCTAGAAGTAAATACCTGAAACTACCAAACTCCAACCCAGTAGCCTTGAAGACAATTGTATAACAATGTAGATTGTAAGGGATGACAGTGTGATTGTGAAAACTCTGTGGATCACACTCCCTTTATCCAGTGTATGGATGGATGAGTATAAAAATGGGGACAAAAACTAAACGAAAAATAGGATGGGATGGGGGGTGATTTGGGTGTTCTTTTTCTTTTTCTTTTTTATTCCGATTCTGATTCTTTCTGGTGTAAGGAAAATGTTCAAAAACAGATTGGAGTGGTGAATGCATAACTATATGATGGTACTGTGAACAGCTGATTGTACAGCATGGATGACTGTATAGTATGCAAATGTATCTCAATAAAACTGATTTTTTAAGAAAAGAAAATGAGTCCTTGTCCAATTGCACAGTCATTCAGTAGATACCATAGTTTTAAGAAGAGCAAAAGTTTATTTAGCAAAGGTTAGACTTACAAAAGACAGGGAGGTTGTCCTCAAATCTGTCTCCTTTGCACTTTAGAAACTTTCAGTGTTTTATAACATTAAAACAAAGGCAGACAGGTTTAGGATAATAAGGTTTGAGATGATGAGGTCAGAGATTGTCTAATTACTGAGTATTCACAGTGTCCATACTTAGGCTACTACTCATGTCAGGTATGCTAACCTTGATTAGAACTGGCTTGGTTCAGTAAGTTAGCTAAGAAATTGAGGGTGTTTATTTCTGTGCTGAATCATATTAATCAATAAAGTGCTATGTGCAAGAGCACCCATCTTCAGGAGGCTATGTTCAAGGGTATCAGACTTCAGCATTGCAAAAACAGATAAGGGGATACAGACAGGGCCAGTCACAAGCTGTCTTGTCCAGTTACAGGGTGCAATTGCAAAACATAGCACCAGCCAAACAAAGCATCTGGCTTCCAGTTCAGTGAGCATGATTTTTGCTATTATAATTAGGATAAGTTTTCTCCAAGTTAACCATCTTTTTGATTGTACATATCTTGGTGGTTAGAGCCGATTAAAGTTGGTCCACCTGGAGTGGTTAAAAACAAGAACTTATCTATGAGGTATGTAGGTGGAGATTTACGCCAGAGAAAAGAGAAATGAAACTTCTGCAGCCTCGTCAGGAGAAAGTGGTCATTTTAGGGGGAGGGTTATGAAAAATGCGTCAGTGTCTGCTATGAAGTCCATTAACTTAAAGGAAACTATTACTTTTATAGGATTAAAAAATGTTGAGAAAATATATAGTAATAAACTTACAAAATGTACACTATGTGGAGATATCTTGCAAAACTCATAAAGGACACAGAATAAAAATGGAAGATAAAAATAATCATGTTTTTAGATGGGAAGATTCAGTGTCATAAATTTATCAATTCTAAGTCAATCTGTGAATTGAATATGAGCCCAATAGAAACATCAATTTTTTTTCTGGAACTAATCAACTGAATCTGCAACTCAAATGGAGAACTATATAAGAATAACCATAATTTTCCAATCACAGAAACAATGAGGGAGATTGGACTTAAAAGACATTAATATTTATTACAAATAATCAGTATTCAAAACTCTGTAGTAATTAAGCATGAATCAACAGTCTGATAGGTTTAAATACAGAATCTAATGTAGGGTGATTAATATACAATAAAAGATGACATCTCAAGTAAACTGTGGTGAAGACCTAAATATTCATGGAAAATCTGGGTAGCCATTTTCAAAAAAGATTGCAAGTCCATCCATAAGAACATCCACTTGGATAAATTAATTAAAATGTTTAGGTGTAAACATGAAAAAATCAAATGACAAGGAGTAAACGTGTGATGCCTCACAAACTTGGAGAAAGGAAGGCTTTTTTCTTACAGTTAAAGTATTGCTAATGGAAAAATATTTAAAAATCATATATTCCTAATATTTTTTTTGAAAAGCTTCTGGAAATCTAGACAAAATTAACCTATAACAGAAGAGAGTAATTGAGGTATGTGAATACACATTTCACACATCATAAATAACAAATGTCTCTAAAATTTGTTTATCAGTAAGGGTTCTCCAGGGAAACAGAACTGACAGGGGGTGTGTGTGTGTGCATGTGTGTGTGTATAATCTAAATATTATGAGACTTATAGGCATTGGCTCATGTGACTGTGGGGATGGGCAAGTCCTAATTCTATAGGGCAGGTCACAAGTGGGGAACACTGATGAAGGTTTACAATGAATTCCTTAGGAGAAGTTGACTGCCTGAAGCAGAGATAGAAATCCTTCTGACTGATGAAATCATCAGTTCTTTCTTTAAGGTCTTCAGCTGATTGGATAAGACTTCTCTCATTGTTGAAGGCATCTCCTTAGTTGATTGTAGATGTAATCAGCCATAGATTCAATCAAGTGACTAATGTTTTAAATCCATGAAATAGCCTCACAGTAACAATTCAGTCAGTGCTTGATTAATCAAACAGCTAGACACCATAACCTAGCCAGGTGACACATGAACTTAGCCATCACAATATATAAAGGAATCAAATACCTTCACAATAAATCAATCATTAATTTAAACTAATTTACCAAAAACCCTTTTCAGCTATAAGATAAGTAAAATCCAAATTTCTCACAAATATTCTGTGGAGGAGTTCAAGATGTAAAAATCACTGTCCTTTGTGAATACTTAAAGGGGGGAAATTATGCATATCTTCAGTGATATCTGAATACATGTAAAACGAAGTATGTGTTCTCTATTCACAGTTATTCCTTGAAATGCTAAAAAAAAAATTCCCTGAAAAAACATAAAGTCCATCTGTAGGACACCAATTATGTAATTTATGATACATCTACATCAGCAGCCTTCAAAATGTGATGCGCAGACCACTGGAGGTGGGCGGGAGGGCAAGAGACTTTAAGGGAATATGTAAGATCAAAACTATTTTTATAATAAAATGAAATGTTACTTGCCTCTTTCTTGGTATTAATATTTGCACTCCATTGCAAAAGTAATGGTGGGTAAAATTGCTGGTGCAGTGATACTGAACTGTACTAAGAATATTAATAATTGGTAAAAATTGCTTATTTTTTTTAAACTTCCATACACACACAAATTTCAATATTTTTTGTTACTCAATAGGAAGTGCACATGAAGTCCTTCTTAAGGTTGAATGCAATGGTAATCTGAAGAAAAGCAGTCATTTCAATGAAATAGTTTGAATTGGTAGCAGAGCTAGCTGCTTTTTTTCATGGAACACCACTTTCCACAGAGTACATTATAGTATATGGTGGAAAAACTGTTGTTATGTTTTAATCAACATACCAGGGCAAATCATATGTAAATAAAACCATTAAAATGGAATTCAGAAATCCTTAACAACTCCAAATAGATCAAATATCAACCAATAATTTTAAAGAAAGTTATGGAAGAGCTCTACATGAAAAAAATGCATAGAAAAATTAAAGACCTAAACAAATCCAGATGTGTACCAAAAAAGGTGGTTTGGAAGGCCAATAGTGTTAAGAAGCTACTTCTTTTAAAATTGATCTCTCAATTCAATGGAATCCCAATCAAAACACCAGCTGTGTGTGTGTGTGTGTGTGTGTAAAAGTGTCAAACTGATTCTAAAATGTATACAGAAGTGCCGAAGATATAGTCTCAAGGCCTTCTTGAACAGAGGAATATTGTGGAGAACTTAAACCACTATAGTTCAGCTAAGCTGAGCCATAAAATTAACTGTCACACTACATTAGCTTTTCCTATTTTGCTAATCAGTTATACCACTTTGTTCATTTGCTATATTTTAGAATTAAAAATAATTTATGTATTTGGTTATTTTTTACCTATGATAAGATAAATTATATCTCTATATCATCTACATCAAGGGTTCACATCCTTGACACCATTGCCATTTGGGCCTGGATAATTTTGTTGTTGAGTGCTCTCCTGTGCATTGTAAGATGTTTAGCAGGATTCATGGTCTCTTTCTATTAGACGCAAAAATCATCCGTCCCCTTAAATCATGACAAGCAAAAACCATGTCCAGAAACTGCCAAATATCCACTTGGGGGGGGGGGCAAAATTATTCCATTGAAAACCACTGATCTGTCTCTATTTCTATCTATCTTTTATCCTTAATCTCTAGCTCTATCTCTGTGTCATCTATCTATAACCAGCTACTCTAATCTGCTTCTTCAACTCATGTTTCAGGGACATTTTAAGAAAACCTACATGATACAAGCAGCTTACTTCCTTTTCTTACTATTACCTTTAAGTTCTCTATTTCTCCATTTCTTTCTTTATTGTATTCTACCTTACCCTTGGTAAAAATAGATTAATAGTACATAAAGGTAAATTCTGCTTGTCACAAGTGTACTCAAGCTTACATCTCTAGGTATCTATTAAGAGAACAAGCTTTTCTTTCCAACTCTGAAGAAGAGAACTTCATAAGTGATAGAGATAATTTAAATATTTCTAAGGAGCAGTTGTTCCTGTCCAGGGGTTCTGAATATAGTGAAAAATACAGTGCCACTTGTTTCTTTAATGTCACTGAATTCCTAGTCTCAGAAAAAGCAGAAAATTTTAGTCATATTCTCAACATTGCCTTTTTTTCTATAGAGAAAATGCAAGAATGCAGAGGAATGGCTTCAGAAAAATAATAGAAATAAGGCCTTAAATTCCACTTAAATATTTCTGGTATGTAATTTAAGACTAGATAACTTGAATGCTGTCCACACCAATATCCTTATTTTGCAATGCCTCTGAAACATCAATAAGATATCTCACAAGATATTCACAGATTTATGTGAGCGGGTCTGTATTATATTTTCATAATTATAACTTCAAGAACTAAAAAGGATTTCATACATGGGGTATTTTCAAATTTTTCCAAATGATTGAATTGATTAATTAATTAAAACTGTATTCAACTTAAAATTAACCAGAAATTGAAGCCAGAGGAAATATTTCTTTAGCACTTAAGAGTTGATTAAAGAAATAATTTTCTGTGAAAATTATTGAACAACAAATAATTTCAAATTCCCAACAATTGTTTTTATATTTCAGGTAATATTTTATAAAACAAGAATTAATAGAAAACAAATGATGATTTTCAGTAATTTCCATACTGCTATTTGACTTATGCATGAAAGAGTCATAAATGCACTGTGTACTATGATATGGTAGATTTTACAAATGTAATGGATATTACAAAAAGTCAGCATATCTACTTAATTAATTTACAGGTTTATCATAAAAGAACAATAGCCACATTTCCCTTTTCAGGTTTTTCCTTCTGTCTCATCTATAGTATTTTAATTTGCCAATTAATATGGGACTAAAAACATAGAATAAGAGCTACTATTTAATGTTTTACCATTGTTGTATCAACCCCAAAGCCAAATTTTATGCTAGGTAATCAATTTTTTGTTGAGTTAATGAATTACAACCAAATGATGTGCAATTGAATTAATTTTTATAGTGCCTGGGCCTTGGGAAGTCTACATTAAATAGATTTTTCTTCTTTCATTTCTCCTGATTATCTTCCATTCTCCTGTGCCTCTATTTCATAATACTCAGTTTATTTACTCCAGGCTGAAATTAATTTGTGGAATGCCTAACCTTTTTTTTTTTTTTTTGAGAAGGGAATATTTGTTACTAGTAAATATAAAGTGTTTAAAAATGTTAACATAATAAAACAAAACTTCAAAAAATACCTTGAAAACAGGTAAAAGAAAATTATTTATAATCATTTGTAATTATTATAATTATTTGCAATCTCATTTATAATGAGAGAAAAACTAGTACCTTTGTGCATTCTCTTCCAATCTTTTCTCATATGCATATGTTTTACATATATGTTATACATGTGTCTTTGGTATCCTGATTTTTTTCTCAGTGTTCCTCACATCAAATAAACCTTCCATGTGGCAAATTTGTCTGTATGCTTGTAATTGCAAAGATGCATATACCTCTGTCCAGTGGCTATTTATTAGTTAGCCATTAAACTATCATTGGACATTTATGTTGCTTCTAATTTTTCACTCTCAAAAATATTATGAATTTTTAGTGCATATAGTATTTTCATCCTTAGTATTTTCCCCTTAGTATCTTCCTAGGAATACCTAACCTTTTGCAGAGACTTCCTTAATTTTACTCCTGGATGTGATCATATTCAATGTGCTCTGTACTGCTTCTGGGAAGCACCTAGCTAAGGTCTTATATCAAGATTGTAAGAGTTATATTTCAGTATCTCTGCAAGGTGTCTGGTCACTTTAGATGTCAGTTTACTACATTTTCATCATGAAAATAAACTGTTTTTTCAAGTAATCAAGAGGTAAAAGGATAAAACAGCTATAGCTGGAAAGTAATGGAGATAATTACTCCTATACTATGTATTTCATGAAAGTATCCACTTCATTTTTAAAACATTGATATTTATAACATTAAAATACAGATATGATTTTAATTGTTTTTGTTCTAATTTACCAAATCTGATAATATTGTACAGAGAGATGAGGAACATATTTATTAGCCATTGGGTTTCTCATTTCAACCTCAGTTTTAGCTTCCCAGTCTCATAGCAGTTTTAAGGTTTACATTGTTTTGAGCCACACCATTGACTTGAAGTTAGGCTCTGGTTTTTCTAAACCAGTGATTCTCAATGCAGAAGGACTTTGACACCTGTTTTCACCCCTCACATGCAGGGCTGGCTTCATGGGCCTTTGATCTGTGTAGACATACAGGCTCCTACACTTAGAACTGCCCATGCTTAGTTTAGTGTTCTGCTGTCACTATGTTGAAATTCTTGATATTTGAACAAGGAAAAATGATTTCATTTTGCACTGGACCATAAAAATTATGGCCTCTGGAGATGGTTTGGAACGTGTAGTCATGTTTGGCTGTCATAATGACTTATAGTTCTTAGAAATATTTAGAGCTCAGAGACCAGGGATACTACATGTCCTGAAATATACCATTTCAAATACCAAAGGTGCCAACATTAGGAAACAGTCTAAGCCAATCAGTGTAATCTCTTCTTCTTTGCCATATCATTGGATTAGGATGAACGAGAAATGTATGCCTTAGCTAGAAATACCATGATATCCCTTTGCCAGAATGATTGATTCACAGGTGCAGAAAGAATGAAGCTTTGGATTTTTGCATAATGATGGTGGAAATTAATATCTTCCCTCTGTCTCCCTCAAGAGTTAAACAACAAGAGCTTTTATGTGATGTAAGCCTCTTTAATATATATTGAGTTTGACTTTTGGTTACCAG
Organism: Choloepus didactylus; assembly: GCF_015220235.1. Classification (NCBI taxonomy): domain Eukaryota; kingdom Metazoa; phylum Chordata; class Mammalia; order Pilosa; family Megalonychidae; genus Choloepus; species Choloepus didactylus. The sequence continues at coordinate 179,622,187 of NC_051310.1, read as the reverse complement.
CACCCAAATACTCTTTATGAGTAAAATTTGAAACAAGGGGTACAGATTTTCAAAAAAAAAAAAAAAAACACCATCAGAAAAATTGGCTCTTCTAAAGACGACACTGATGTCACTGCTGCTAGGGTTGGACCTTGGCCATCCTGGTTAGGCAGTTATGAAACATTTTGGTGACTCTTTTTGCCCTTGCAATTGCAGCACATGTTGACTCTGATTATAGCATTAGTGCACTTGGTGAAAAGAGGCACTTGGTAAAAAAAAAAAAAAAGACTTTTGAATTTCTTCTTGCCTTCAGGAGAAATTACTCCTGTGAAAGAGTCAAAATACAGGCCTGTATCAAAGCGGAAAATGAAGCATAAACATATACACTAATTAGCAGGAGTCATTCCTCCCAAATCACAATGGCTAAAATCAATAAATTTTCTTTCTTATTCTCAGAGCCCAATGCAGTTTGTGTGGTTTTCTTAGTTTCCTAGGCTTCTGTAACAAAGTATCACAAACTGGTGGCTTAGAAAAGAGAATTGTTTTACTGTTCTGGAGACTACATGTCTGAAACCAAGGTCCCAGCAGGCCTGTGCTTCCTCTGAAGTCTGCAGGGAAGAATCTGTCTATGCCTCTCTTCTGACTTCTGGATTGACTGCAGTCCGTGGCCTCATCTGCCTCAGTTGTTACATGGTGCTCTTTTCCTCTATGTCCAGATTTCCTCTTCTAATAAGGACACCAGTCGTATTGGATTAAAGGACCAATCTAATCCAATATGACTTCATTTTAACTTGCCTATGTCCATCTGTAACAACCCCATTTCCAAATCAGGTCACACTGAATATGTCTTTTAGTGGGACATAACTCAATCATTTAAAGACGCTCATCTCAGTTTGTAGCTGTGATGTCTTGGACACTTGTCCTCTAAAAGACAAGGTACATAGATCACTTCCATTCAGCTTCCATGGATCTCAACTAGGCAAATGGCCTCAAACCATCAACAAAGAAGGCTGAGACATATAGAAGAGTATCTAAAATACTTGACTTGGACTGTCTGTATCATATAGTTTATTCAAATTGTGATTAAGTCTTATGCATTAGCTAATATAGAGTTGTGAGTGAAAGTCAAAATAGCACACCTTCAGAGAAAACAGGCATTGATATTTCTTTTAATGTATATGCCTTTATGTATGCAAAGTAGGGCTGGTATTAGAGCTATGTTTTTCAAAGTTCTCAAGAATTCAGGCTTCTTTCAACTTAATTGTCAGCTATCCTTAGCATATCATGTCATCAAGGCCAAGACGTTAACATTTAGATTTCAAATCCTAGAATAGTGGAAGGAACAATGCAAAAGAAAATAAGGCATGAGTGCCAGTAGATCTTAAGAAAGTTGACGGAAGAGGCTACATGACAAGCCTATTTCATCCCATTGTTCAGAGTCTTGTTACATGACCAAATCTAGCTGCACAAAGAGCTTGGCAACCATGTTCTCAGCTAAAATTTCTGTTACTACCTGTGTTAGTTTGCCAGCTGCCAGAATATATATCACACAGTGGGTTGGCTTAAACAACAGAAATGCTTTGGCTCATGGTTTTGAGGCTAGGAGAAGCACAAAATTGAGGCATCAGCAAGGCAATGCTTTCTCTCCAAAGACTGTGGCGTTCTGGGGCTGTTTGTCAGCAATCCCAGGTTCTTTGGCTTTTCTGTGTTCTGTTGACTTCCAGCTTCTTGCTTTTCCTGTGGCTTTCTTTTCTGTACCCAATTTCCTTTGCTTATAAGGACTTCAGCCATATTGGATTAAGGCCCACCCTTATTCAATTTGGAAACAACTGATCTTCAAAGATCCTATTTACAAATTGGTTTGCATCTACAGCACCAGGGGATGTGATTCAACCCCCAGTACTACCATAGATGTAGAAATAGATAAAAATGGAAATCCACCAATCTCTGTCATTAACCACAAATATTTGGTAAATAAATGACTGAAACATGGAAGACCAAAAAAGCAAGAAATTCAGTTTTATGCCCTTAAAAGAGAAAGAAAATTTATCTCAAAAATGTTCATTAACAAACAGATTTTTTTAAAATATCTGCTTTTATATATTTCACATTGGCAATCAAAGGCACCTCTTTATATTCACTGCCCCATATGCTTCCATATTTCTCCACGGCTCTAATAAGTGATTTGTGCTATAGATTTAGTTTCCTAATGATGCCATCTTAATCTTGAAACCATCAGATTTAATCTTTGCTCTGCATTTCGTTCATTTGCTACATTTTATTTTCAGTATTCATTCTTTATAATAGGCAAATGTTTATATAATGGCAGTCTTTTCTCCTGTATTCTTAGTATAAATACATTATTTTGAAAGTACAATTTCAGAAACAGTATCACTGTACAAACCAGTTGAATATCAAAGTGTTCTTTTAAATAATGAATGAAAATAGTTTATTGTGAGTTGTCTCTATATATGTCACAGTTCTGCCAGAAAATAAATTATTTTAGTGTTGCTTTATTTGTTTTACAAACATTAGATGGATTGATAATAAAAATTTATATGAGAGAGCTGCTACTTCTGTCATCATAGTTGAAATTATGATGCAATCCTATTTTATTGCTTTACTTTCAAAGGATAGTCAGTCTAGAAAGACATAGAAGTTGTCAAAATTTTTAAGTCACATATGAATATAGAAATCATATTGTCTTTTTTTAGCAATTATCTAAACCCAAAAAGATTTTAAACATAAAAACAGTGAAAGAATTATTAATGACAATAATGATAGCAAATATATATAGCACAGCTCTGTCAGGCACTTTGTTATGTACTTTATATTTGCTAATACATTTGATACACTCTATATGATAGGAAAGTTATGACTTCTGTTTTACATATGATGAATTAAATCACAGATGATATGAATAATTTGTCCACAGTCCACAACTGATAATAAAAGAAAGGATGAATAACTTTGAGGCCATATATATCAACATTTTCTTAACAACAAAATGTTTTAGAAAGAATATGAAATAGACACAAATTGGGAAAATGTTTCAAAAATTGTAGAGCAAAATAAGTAGGAATATATGTATTTGGTTAGATTGATAGATAATTAAAAGAAAATGAAAATAAATAATAGTGATGATTAAGGATTAGCAATTTTGCACAGTGCTAGAATTAGCCTTATGACAATTACTTTGGCAAATATGCATTTGATAATTATTTCAACTTCAAGGAATGTACTAGAGGCAATTGTTAAACCCGCAGAAACAAAAAGATTTTTAGAAATTTATATAAAATATTAATTGGAATATTTATGTAAAATCTAAGAATTAAAGAATAAGGTCATAGATAAAGAAATTAAGCTCTATACAAAGTTGATTGATATATAATTTTAAAAATACTTATCTTTAATGAGAAATGAAAATGTTCAAAACATTATTTTTTTAAAAAGTCTAATGGGCTTCTAGTTAAGATAGCAAAGTAAGAAGAAACAACTCATTCCATACTTCATGATTAATTAATTGATTAATTGATGACCAAAAATCTTTAATATCCATAATTAATGAATACAGAATATGGTTTTACCACCCATCAGATGCACTGAAGAATTTCCACAATGAATATTCAAAATAGGTCCAGAAGCAAATAAGCTTGCATATACAAATACCAAGCACTCTCCACTGAAAATGCAGAGTACCTAGAAAATAATTGAAGGAATTCCATGCTATTCACATCTGATCCTGAAATTTGAGGATTGAAACATTGTTAATATTAGCCATTACATATTTTTTATAAATACTTTGTTCTAGAAATGTCTCCTTTACATATTTCTCTTCTATGAAATTCATTGGCTGTCATGTGTGTGTATGGATATATATATTTATATTTATATGTATATATGTATACATGCGAATACGTATCTTTTTTTAAAACTACATATTTCACCCCCCCATAAGGGTACTTTATATTTATTTTTTTTAATTGTTACTTAAATATGCCCTAATTTCTTGCATTTTTTTAATTATATCTTTGCCCTTATTCTTAGAAAAACCTTACTAATGATCACCACTGTCTAGTTCTCCTTTCCTTCTGGACAGAGAAACTTCCCAGCCCCTTTACAATTAAGCAGAGCCAGTTGACTAGTTCTGGCCAATGACATTGTTAGAAGTGATACACATCATTTCCAGGCTAAGACCTTGAAATATCCTTGTGGAGTCTTTCTTCCCCTTCTATGAGCATAGAGGCCTTATGTTGTGATAGTTCAACCACTATCAACATAAAATGCACAACATGCAATGTCAGGGGATTAATTATCTTGTTTTCCAACTATCCTAGAGCATCAAAGTCATGTTTAATTATTTTTAAACACCCACATTAATGAGAGGATAAGCTCTGTCAAAATTATCTCAACAATGTTCTTGACTTTCCCCTCTTTTTCTCCTTCACAGATATTAAACAAATTATTTAAATTATTACTTGCTTCCTTGTGGCCTACTTATCATTCAATCCATCCTATACACTGTTTTCAGAATGTAGTTTCTAGGCACTGATCTTAAAATGTTCCTTTACTCCAAAATACTGCTAGTTTCCTATTGAATGTTGTATAAAATCCAAATTCCTAAGTATTTAGAACCTTTTCAATATGACAGCAGCATACATTTCTATCTTTGCAATACTTACTCCACTCCCCCCATGCCTAGCCATGAAAATGCTTATAACCACATAGGAGCTGTTTTATATACAGTGAAATTCCTATTCACTGATAAAATTCCAAGCCTTGCAATTCTATCTACTCTTTAATTGCCTCCTCGCTTTACCAGTTTTATACCTAATATTTACTCAAATGTCACTTCGTCTATTAACTTTCCAAGGCCCCAACTCTGACCTGAAAGACCAGCTTTAAAAAAAAACTGCGCCTGGCAGTCTACATATTGAAGATGAGTACAAAGCCAAAAGAAGGGCAATGGACAGGAATCCATCTCTATTTTATTTTGAAAGATAAAGCATAAGGAAATTTCTGAATTATTTTAATAACATTATCAATAATTTATTGGGGAAAACATGATGTCATCTGCAAACTTAATATGTAAAAAGATTCAGAGTAAAGAAGTGGTATCAAAAATAAATGTGACCATGCTTACAAGAGCAGGATAAAGTAATTATATTTGTATTTATTACTTAATGAGGAAATGTTTTATCATCAAATCCAATATTTTAACACAAAACAATAAGCTAACATTGAACCTTTCAGAATCCTATTACTAAGTCTCTATTAGGAGCATGTTGTCATAGGAAAAAAAAAAAATCCAAGCTAATATATACCACTCTGTATAAGAACAATAAATCTTTATCTTTGTAAGAAATCCTTGCTACATTAAAACCTTATTGGAATCATTTGAAATGTGGATGCTTCCTTTGTCTTTAAAAATTATTTTTGGTACTGGATTTTGGGACATTGCTTGTGATGCTGTGGGAGGCAGCATGAAATAAAAAGTCATAGGGCTATGTGGACAAACAAAACTTGTTACAATTCCCAGTTGTTTGTTTGTTATAGTTTTTGTTTTCTTATCTGATACCCACTGGTAACTATTCCTATTTCTGTGTGTGTGTGTGTGCTTTAAAAGCACGACATCTTATAACAAGTAGTCCTTCAACACTGAAAGTGAGCCCAAGTACTTGCTTTAAGTAGCTCTTTATTTCAGAGGGAGGAGAGGGCCTCTTTGGCAGTCCTGTTTCAGAAGTCCTTGCAAGCTTTGTAACATTTTGAACCAAAAAAAAATCTTTTGATATTTTTTTAGGGGAACTTCTTACTTTTGAAATAATTCAGAACTTTGAAATTGGTCACTGAAAATGAGGTAAATATTTGGTGTAAAAAATAAGTTATTTACATAATGGGATGTAGGTTTATATCATTGTAATTTTTAAAAAAATACAAGTGTTGTGCCTCATCCAAAAGAGTGAAATCAAAATTCATGGAGGAGTTTTTCAAAACAGAAAAATGGATTAACAACTTGCATTGCTCCCAAGCACACACAGTGGCACTCTTTGGTATCACTTCCTTCTCTTTGTCATAATGTTTTGACACTGGTGAAAATAATTAAGTACGTGTTTCAGTTTGTTAATATCTGCTCATGCAAATACCATAAAATGGGTTGGTTTTTAAAATGTGAATTTATTAACTTATAAGCTTACACTTCTGAAGGTTTGAAAATTTCCAAATTAAGGGATCATCAAGCAATGCTTTCTCCCCAAAGACTGGCTGTTGGCAATCCTAAACTCCTCTGTCATATGGCAAGGCACATGGTGGTATCTGCTGATCGCTCCCTTCTCTTCTGGGTTTCATTGCTTCAGCTTCATGCTTTCATGGCTTTCTCTTTCAGCTTCTGTGGTTTTCTTTCTCTGTGTTACCCAGTTTATAAAGGACTGTATTAAGAGGATTAAGACCCATCCTGGGCCATGACTTAACTGAAGTAACCTAATCAAAAAGTCCCACCCACAATAGGTTCAAACCAATAGGAATGGACCAGCATTAAGAACATGATTTTAACACTTGCAATAAGTAATAAATAGAGTTATATACCAAGACAATAGTCCTAGAATTTATAATTGCCCATATGGTTACCTTTACCAGAGGTCTTTATTTCTTTATGGCACTGTAATCTACTTTCTAGTGTATTTCCTTGTAGTTTGAGGAACTCCCTTTAGCATTGCTTATAGTAGATCTAGTGGTGATGAACTCCCATAACTTTTGCTTATTTGGGAATGTTTTAATCTCCCTCTCGGTTTTGAATACACTCTCTACAGATATAAAATTATTTGTTGACAACTGTTTTCTTTCAGCACTTTAAATATGTCATACCACTGCCTTCTTGCTTCTGTGGCTTCTGATGAGAAATAACTTAAGCTTACTGGCATTCTCTTGAATATAACTTTTTGCTTTTCTGTTAAAGCTCTGAGACTCTCTCCTTGTCCTTGGCATTGGATGGTTTGATTATCATGTGTCTGGTGTGGTTCTCTTTGAGTTTATCCTGATTGGATTCTTTGGTATTCTCAAATGTGCATATTCATGCCTTTCATTAAACTAGGGAAGTTTTCTACCATTATTTCTTTGAATATTCCTTTTGCCTAAAGGACATATGTTAAAAGATTAGTTTGGATAGGTAGAGTAAAACAAATATGTCCATTATTCATGCAATTAATCTTTTCACTAGTGAATACTAGTATCTTCAACATCTACTACCCTTCTCCTCTGGCCAAACTGTCCCTAAAACATGCAAAGCCCACTCCTATCTCAATAACTTTGCACTTGCACTCTCTACTTTCTATATGTCTACTCTTTTCCAGAGGATTGCCACATGATTGACTTTTCATCTCCATCATGTTTCTTGCCATATATCTTTTATAGCGTCCAATTAAAAGCATTCTCTATTTTATTCATATTTCACATTTGTTCATGTGTTTATGTCCCATATCCCCACTGTAAAATATATGCTCATTTGGTTGGCAGGCAACAAGTTCACTACAATGTCTTCAGTAGTTGTCATAAATATTAGGCAGTCAAAAGTTTTTCTTGAAGACTTTTTGGACAGAATAAAATTGGCCTATTTACTTAAATATTTTAAGGACATTATAAGGATAACTGTGCTTTTTTTTAACCTAATAAAAATACACAGAAAACAGGAAGTAGGTCTCATGTTTAATCTTTTTAAAATCTCTAAGTTCCTGGCATGAATTAAAATATAAGATTTTTTCAATGTGTAAAAGCATTTGAATTAATTTTCATTGAAAAATTAGAAATTCACCTCTAACAAACTTTTAAGTTTCCAATGAAAGTATTAGTTTGAAGTGACATTTTTATTTTAGTATATATGGGGAAATTTATCCTTTTATCCAGGGGAAATTTATCTACTTCACATGTGCCCTTTCATCTGTCTATAAGCTTATGTGTTGATTAGGAATATCTTAGCATTTTTTTATTTTTATATCTAATTTTCATATATTAAATATCCTCTGTAATATATAGCCTCCAAAATTATGCTAAGAAAATTATATTATAAAAAACAATATATATACATATATGTGTATATGTATATGTATATATATATATTTACAATTTATCAAAAGAACTAGATGCCATAATATCCTCCAGAGTATCAGACTCAGCTGATGAAACAAGTACATTACAACAATTCCATATCAAAGGTCACATAAAATTGAAAGAATAAATTTTTTGCTTATATGTTTTGGATAATCAGATATATAATTTTTGTTAATTTAGAAATTGATAAGTTTAATTTATCCACAAGCAATGTAAATATTATAATTTCAAAATGGTAAGAAGCTCATAAATGTGATGGTGGGATGATAAATAAGCATCCCATATACCCAGCATTGTACTAATAACTCTGCTTTTTATGATAAGCAACTTTACAGCACATATTTTTTCCATCTTGTTGCAGTGGAGTATTTGAATGGGTCTATTCCAAAAATCAGAACTGAAAATAGTTCTACTGATAAAGCCAGTGCAGTCTAGCTGATTCTGTCTGGTCATAAGTGGTAAAACTGTAATTGAAAGGTAAATATTCTTTCTCTATAGAAGTGCAACTGTTTCATCCACTAGGGGCTAGATACCTTAATATCACATAGGCAATTATTTTAGACAATTACAATTCTCCTTTCCTCTATCTCAAAATAGTGCTTTGAAGTCATAAAATCTAAAATATGGGCTGATCATGGATTATTAGCTTATTCACTCCTCATAGAACAGTCCTCATGTAAATTCCCAGAGGTTGAAAAAATTAAATAATCACATGTCCATTTACTGGCCTCATCTCAGATCATTCTTCCTGCTTTACAACCAAAATTCATTGCTTTGAAGTTTTTGATCTTTTCTTGTATTTTTTCTGTTGAAGAATTCCAGTTGCACTTTTTTCTTTTGTGGAAAGATTGCGAAGGGCAATCAATCCTACACTGTTTCTCTTCTCCCAGCTCTCATTGTCAACACATTTGTTTATACATATAACAAAAACTATAGTCATGATCTTCCCAATTTGTCAGTTATAAATAAAACTGGCAAAGGAAATCTTAGAGTGTTAGAATCATAGTAAGTGTTTGCATAAATAACAGAGCAATAATACTCTTAATTGATTTATTGGGCACCTTAATAATTGAATTGGTGAAAGTAGTCACTTTATTGATATGCAGGTAAACAATTTCATATAGAGAAATAAAAAAGAAAAGTATTATTTATTGAAGATAGGCTGTGGTATATACCTCTATTATTCTTACAGATCCTGGAATACAGCAGGATTTCAAATATAATAGCAAAACAAGTTAAATGAAAGTTTTTCTTTATAATTTGTATATTATTTTCCAATTTTTGTTATAAATGATTATTAATATTATAGTCAGATAAAACAGACATTATTAATGTATTAAGAACTCTTATCTTTCTACATCTTTATAAGTATCATTGTCAGATGATTTTTTGAGCTCTTTACTTAAATCATGTAATCATATAAGAATCCTATGAGGGATGTGCTATTATTAGCCTATTAAGCAGATGAAGAAACTAAGGAACAAGAATTAAATAATTTGCCATATCTCACAGCTTGCAAGTGGAAAACTCTCAATTCAATCTGGTAGATTGTATCTTGACTCCACATATAACTATTGTGCAGCATTAGGGGCCACTACCATACAGCATTTTACATCATAAGCACAATTATTTATTAAATACACAAGGTGTTTGGAACCTTTCAGAAAGAAATCAGTGTCGTTATATATCATGCTTTCTTTAAAAATATTCTTGGGCACTAAAGAACTGAAAACATGAAAGGGTGTCTAGATAATTGTTGATATAATTATGTGGCTATTACAAAGTGTAGTTTGTGGTTAGTTGTCTTTTATTTTTGTTCTAACTGAGAAACTTACCAGTGTATCCAATGTATGCTTAATGTGTGCATGTATCACAAGATATGAAAAGATTGATGTCAAATTGTTTCTGACTTAAATAAAAGAAATATGGTGGCCTTGAGAAACACAAAGTGGTTAAAATTCACTTTGAATCAATCTCAGATGATTAAGCCAGTATTGTTTCTGGCTAGATACCTGATTAGGTAAGCAGCTAGGTAATGGAAACTGTTGATGGAGTCATAAAGAGAAAACTAAGACAGTTAATATTTTAGATACAACCTAAGGGAGCTAGGAAAGAATTTTAAGGCACAATATGGACACATACATTTTAATTTTTTTAATACTAAATGATAGAAAGTAAAGTTGGTTATTAAGAGGGATGCAGTTAATAAAACATATGCAGATATTTTCACCTTGAAAATTATCTTTCTATATGTAGATTAAATGTTTGAAAAACAAATGCAGCAATTGGCAATGGAATCTTTGATTTTAATAGGTGTCCTTATACTTGGTCTTTTCTGAGGGAAAAATAATTTTTCTCTGCCATGTGCTCATCTTGCTTCATTCATTCCTTTTCCATAAAATACTCCTATAAGATTCCAGGGGTAATGTCAAGCACAGATAAAGTAGATGTGATTTCTGTCCACATGGGGCTCACAAACTAATTGAGGAGGTATACTAGAGGTATTAACTGTGTGAAATGGATTTATAAAACATGCACACATAACTCAGTCTAGAAATTTCTAATAAAGGTTTCCTTAGAAAGTCACATCTAAGCACTAAATTTAGAAAAAATCTACAGTAGTCAGGTAAAGATGGGGATTTAGGAAAAGTACATTCCAAGAATTTTTTTTTTAAGAAGGGCTAACGTTGTATGTGTTAATTGGCAGTCATAGTAACTACCAGTAATTTAAGTAACTGAATTATATGGTATAAGAATAGAGGTGGTGAGCAAGGATATAATAGATATATAGAAAACCTGTCAAGGAGGTACTTTTAATATACTAAGTAGATTACTTTGATCCTAAAGGAAGTGCAGGTACTGAATAATTTCAGCAAGGTTTAATGATAATCAGAGTTGTAATGGATCCCTTTTGTGGAGGTATTGTGGGAGAAAGACTGGGGTGAGTAAGAGTAAACTAAAGACAAGTCAGGAGCCAAGGAGACCAATTAGGAAGTTTATATGCTGATATTAGTGGAGATGAACTAAAGCAGATTGATTTGGCATAGGGGTGAAAAGATTCACTTTCAGATGAAGAAGGAGCAAAAGCAAAGATGTATCCTCCATTTCAGAGAAAGAAAGAGAGAAAGAAAAAAAAAATAAGACAAATTGTCCGGCGCCGCCCCGCTCGACCCCTGTTCCCCGGCCGGCGAGGGGAGAAACAAGGGATGAGAGAGAGAGAGATGCAGACCACGCAAACTGACCTGGCTGGAAGTCACGACTCGAGCCACACGGCGGTTGCGAGAGCAAGTCTTTTACTGAAGCTAGATAAGCATTCTCTGTTACAGGTTTCCACGCGGGGCAGAGTGCCTCGCGGGAGAGCAGCCTCGATGTGGCCGTCAGGTACGGCTCCTAGTGGGCTGTCTCTCCGAGGTTCGCTTGGGCAAACTCTTAAGTACTCTACTCATAACCAATGATCTAGCGCCGCGCATATGCACTCAATTGGCAGATAGGAATAGTGAGTGTGCACGTCATAAGCGGAAGCAGGATATGGGCGCCATCTTGGCTCATTCGATGGGCGGGGGGACTTTGGAGCAGGTTTACAGCGCATGCGCTATGCCCGTCCCGGGAGACGGCTCTCCACATCTCCCCCTTTATTATTTATATCGACCCAGTGTCCCCAGTGATGAGTGTGCTCCCGTGAACCCAGATGGCTCACAATTTGTTCCGGTGCTTTGGGGAGTCTGGACTAGGTCTCAGCCATTTAGCGGCGGAGCCTCTAGCACCGACCAGAATGCTCACCTCATATGGAGACAGGAGAGTCCGTGAGCTGGAAACAACATGACTCTCCCTGCAGTGCTTTGCCTTGCAACTGGGGGACAAAGGCGGGGGCAGGGATAGCATTAACCAGAGTCGGAGGCGTCACTAGGCGTCCCTATGCATTGGCTAGAGTCAAGTCTGGCCACAACTATGACTCTGCCTTAGGGACCTACCTGAGACAAAAATTATGACTGCTGGCGTCGCCCGTTATACCCGGGACACAGCTGCGCGCTTAGCTACAAACCTCGCTCCCGAGTGCCCCGCCCGAGGCGGCCAGGATGGGGTATGGCCATCAGAATGGTCGCTGTTGGGGGTATCAAAGGTGGAGGACATAGCCATCATAGTGGTAACACGGTACTGCCGCGCTTGAAACAGGCGTTCTAGCAAAGATTTAACAATGACTAATCCCACCAATGGTCCCACCATCAAGAGAATCCAATTAGTCAAATTGGGCCAAGAGAACCAAGAGGTGACTTGGTCCCACAGATTTTTTACAGTCTCGCCCAGTGTGGAAAGGTCGAAACTAACAGGCTTCAATTTCCTAATGTTCTCAAGTCCCTGAAGGTCGGATTTCACTTGGTCGGAGAGATTGGTGAAGTTGGGGAGATAAGTGTCCTTGAGCCACTCGGCGACATCTTGCTGCTCCTCTGTCAAGTTCACCCTAACCGGGGTGACACAAAGCCTCCCGAATAACCATCGGGTATCACACGTCTGCTGGAGAACTCTCCAGAGTCCATCTATTTCTAGTCCAAGTTCATCTATCTCCGCTAGGAGTTTCTGAATGGCCTGGAAATTTAAGTTCAGCATCTGATTGTGGCGGCGTAGCACGTCTCGGGTAAGGTATGCCTCTTGGACGCCGATCCTCTTTTTGGGCAACCGCGGGGTGGTCAGTCCTACTATTATCGTCTTGTCGGTCGTCGCCATCATCAGCAGGGTCGGAGGCTTGGTCTAATGGTTCAGGTTGTATATTCGTTGGCGTTTCTGACAGCTGTTCCTTGGCTTCTTCAGGTGATGTCACGGTTCTCACCAGTCTTTCCGGAACCCACACTGGTTGACGTCCTGGTTCCTGGGGAAAAACACAAACAGAGCCTCTGGCCCAGCTGAGCACCGGGTCAGGGCCTTTGTGGCAACGGCCACACGGCCTGGTTACTGCACCTGGTTCGCCAAACCGTTGAGTGGCAGGGGGCTGACGTCTATTGGGACAATCTCTCTTAAAGTGCCCTGATTGGCCACAGCCATAGCACCCGTTAGACTTTGCCCCTAAGGTTCTCGGGCCTTTTGTAGCCACCTGTAGGGAGCTAGCTAGCATGGCAGCTAGACCTGCATTAGTTAAAGGGCTGCCAGTATCTCTACAGAGCCTGACCCACTCTGTCAAATTTTTTGCTCTGTTTTGTGCCAGGATAACTTTGCACTCCTTGTTGCACTGCTCAAAAATCATTTGCTTAACCACAGTCTCTGCTACTCCTGGATCTGAGAAGATTCTCTCAGCTGCGGTTTGCATCCTGGCTACAAAATCCGCAAATGGTTCTGTGGGGCCTTGGTGTATATTGCTGAGTGAGGCCTGAGCCTCTCCCTTACCTGTTAGCTTTTTCCAGGCACCCACAAAACAGCGGAAGATCTGGGCGTAGACCTCTTGTGGGAAACCCGTTTGGTTCTGGGCATGGGCGCCTCTCCCCAACAGCATGTCAGCATTCCACCCGCCACGTCTCCCCGCCGCATTCCTTGCGGCCTGCTCTTCAGCTAACTCCTCAAACCATGCTTTCCAATCTATGAATCGGCCTGACGGCAAGCAAGCACGGGCTAGCTGAAAAATATCTGCGGGTGTATGATTTAGAGCAGAGAGGTTCTCGATCATGTTCAAGGTATAAGGCGCATTGGGGCCATACTGATGGACGGCCTGCCTCAATTCCCTCAATAGTTTGTAATCATATGATTCGTGCTGATTGCCACCTTGGGGATTGATAATAACCGGGTACATTTCTGAGACTGGCTGCGGCTCAAGTGGCTGGTAGCCACCCAGCATGCCAAAAGGTGTGAAAGGGTTCCATCTCCAGAAATGTCTCCCACCACTACCTAATGGCAAAGGGTCCTGAGGGCCTGTGTACTCGGGCGGGGGGTACGGCAAAGGTTGCCCCTCCCCTGACCGGCCCATCGGGGTTTCCGGGTCTGGCAGCAAAGGATAATTACATTTACTGGGCATGGCCACTAGAGGGAGCTCTCGGCGAGGTCCTTTGGTGGGACCGCCCAAGGCGTCAGTTGGGAGCTGGGGTGTCCCTGGGGGTGCAGCGGTAGACATTGGCGGGGCGGAAGGCCGCACGGGTGTGGCGGGAGGCTCCTCCCACTCAAGTAGCGGGGATGCTTCCGCCTCCTCGTCGGTATCGCTATCTGACTCTGAGTCAGAGTCACTGGACTCCGGCGGTTTGCCCTTATAGGAGCCGTCCGCTGACGAAACTGACTGGGTTTCTTGGAGCGCGCACCGTGCTTCTTGCAAGGCAGAGGACGGGCTTAGGCTGGCAGCCGATTCTAGTTCAAGGACCGCACGGACGGTCTCCCATATGGGTACTAGAATCGGGTCCATACACACGCCCGTCTGGCGCGCTCGGTCTATGTCGCGACCGAGCTTCATCCAAGAGGGTAGGCTAAGGCTGCCGGTGCAGGCAAACCAAGGGGCAAAAGTATCAACATCATCAAGAAAACGCTGAAGGGAGCTTTTCCTGACCGAGATACCCCGTTGTTTCAAAAGGTTCTTTAAGGGAGCTAAGAGAGGTGAACTTCCGGACTGCCCCATGATTGCAGTCGGCACTATACTTCAGTCACTCGGAGAGCTCTTCCGAGTCCCCCGGGGTCACCTGAAAACCCACGGGCCCTAACTATCATGTAATAAGACGCACTCACCTTCTCGCGTTGATCAGGCGCGGGAAGTCCGCCGTAAGCTCGATGCGCAGCGCTGCTCTCCTCACAGAGGGACCGTCGAGAGCGAGGCAGGAGGAGGAGCGTTCCCCGTACGGGCCACCACTTGTCCGGCGCCGCCCCGCTCGACCCCTGTTCCCCGGCCGGCGAGGGGAGAAAACAAGGGATGAGAGAGAGAGAGATGCAGACCACGCAAACTGACCTGGCTGGAAGTCACGACTCGAGCCACACGGCGGTTGCGAGAGCAAGTCTTTTACTGAAGCTAGATAAGCATTCTCTGTTACAGGTTTCCACGCGGGGCAGAGTGCCTCGCGGGAGAGCAGCCTCGATGTGGCCGTCAGGTACGGCTCCTAGTGGGCTGTCTCTCCGAGGTTCGCTTGGGCAAACTCTTAAGTACTCTACTCATAACCAATGATCTAGCGCCGCGCATATGCACTCAATTGGCAGATAGGAATAGTGAGTGTGCACGTCATAAGCGGAAGCAGGATATGGGCGCCATCTTGGCTCATTCGATGGGCGGGGGGACTTTGGAGCAGGTTTACAGCGCATGCGCTATGCCCGTCCCGGGAGACGGCTCTCCACAACAAATTATTTGGTAGCTCAGGAAGGTGATAAACTGTATTATATTTTAAATTCTGATGAGACAAGTTTCTATTCTAAAAAATGCCCTCAAGGAACAACATCAGGAATGAGGTTGTATTAGCCAGGAGCTATAGACTTCAAACAATCCATTTATTGCATACAAATGCCATGGGGATTCAACTGTGCTCATGATTTTATTGTTAACTGTTGCTGGTTTTTTTAGCATTCCAGTTAAAATAAGTTCCATAAGTTATGAATAGACTGCTCCAAGCAAATTTCTTACAAAAGATGTGTTAATTTTAGCATATGAGAACAGAATATGGGATTTTTAGAAGAGCAACTATGGTGCTTTAGTAGAAACGTCTATCTATATGTGTGTATGTATACATACACCTATGAAAATCCCATACACTTTATGAATGCACAGTGTCTACAGAAACATATAATATCAACATAGTATACTCCATAGCACAGTGAGTAAAGTTGTCTAATTTACAAGTTTCCTTAGAGGTTTGAAAAAGAAAAACATTGAATATACCCTGAAGGCTCCGTAAACTCAAGGTCTTGACCTATTATTCTATTCTCCTCCAGGGAAGATAAAAGAGCTCATGTGTGTTTATTTTCTAGATTCTCTGTAGAGGTAAGTTTTCAGTGATTCATTGCAGTCCTGAATTTATACTTTGTTCATTTGCCACAAAAACTGTTCTAGATATTTTCCTATCATCCAAAACCCAAAGTCTCTACATACTACTGATGCTCTGCACTTGACTCCCAACTTCTACTTTAAGAAAACTAAACTTCCTCCTATTTCTGTTTGCTACATTTTAAAAATGTCCCCATAACTACACACACAGAACTACTTTTCATCTTAAGTACTTTCCACACCCTATAGATATAAGCCACTTTAAAAAGTGTACAATCACCCAACCTCACCCATTATCTTGAAGCCAGATTTAAGGGAACCTGGCATAGTAAGTAGGGGCATGGTAAAGAATGTTTCTCCAATTGTCTGTACCTTCATAGGAGCTTGTAATCTAATCAGAAGGGGCAGTATAACTAGCTAAAATTCTAATAAGAATGCAAGATTCAAGCACTATTACTCAAGGAAATGCAGGTTTTAGAGGTCCTATCCTTCATATAAATCCCTAGCCAAACTTAAATAAAAAATTGTTGCCTTACAGAAAGTGTTCCAACCCAGATGGAAAAGCAGGGACAATAGGAAATAAAAAGCCAAACATAAAGATGAATGGTGTCTTTAAACCTAGAATTGTATTGTTTATACCTCACCCTATTTTCATTGAGTAAGCTTCCACATTTTGAAATATAACTAATAAGTAGCCCATTCCATCTCAAAAATAGATCAGGCTAATCCATAATCTAGGTTTCCAAACTTGTTTTATCAGTCCACATCTCTAATTTAATCTGCTTCACTATTACAGGTTAATTTAAGTATTCTATTAATTCAGGTTACAAACTTCTGAGACATTTCTAACAATTCATATATGTGGGCTTCTCAAATCCAAATAGGTGACTTTCCTATTGATTTTACATTTGAAAGAAATTCCGCATCTTTTTTCTCTGACTCTCATTAACAGGAAAGTAGCAATTACTACTTAACTGGTTTTGGTCATTTAATCTTTGATCCTCACTGGCAATCTTTCATTCTTCCTACTACCTAATTAAGCATCTTAAATAATGCCTCTACTTATGCCACATCTATCTTATCAAACTTTTAGGAATTATTCTTTCCTACTAATCAAATCTGAACTCCTTACATGGGAAATAAGTTTGCACAAGAAAGTCCCAGTTTGCCTGTTTTCCCACTTATTATTATGAAGAGTATTCACTGTCTTTCTCAAAAATATTATAATCTAGGTTACATACTATGACAGAAATCAAATCAGTGATTCTCAGGGCCTGGGGGATGAAGAGAAGGGGTTGACTACAAAGGGGCAGAAAAGAACTATATGGGATGATAGAAATATTTTACATTTGAATGGTGGTTGCTAGATTACTGTATAAATTTGTCAAGATTCATAGAACTGTACACCCAAAAAGAGTAAATTCTACCACATGTAAATTATATTTCAATAAAACTGATACAAAAACATACCTTCAACAGAAAATTCAGTAAGCATTTCTATTCTGCTAGTAAAAACCAGCTGTGCCAGTTTGAATATATTGTGTCCCCCAAATGCCATTATCTTTGATGTAATCTTGTGTGGGCACATGTTATCAGTGTTGATTAGATTGTAATTCTTTGAGTGTTTCTTTCGAATGTGCCCCACCCAGCTGTGGGTGATGACTCTGATTGGATAATTTCCATGGAGGTGTTGCTCCGCCCATTCGGGGTGGGTCTAAGTTGATCAGTGGAGCCATATAAATGAGCTGACAGAACAGAAGGAACTCAGTGCAGCTGTGAGTGATGTTTTGAAGAGGAGCTACGGCCAAGAAGGACACTTTGAAGAAGGCACAGGAGCTGCAGATGAAAGACAGTTTGAAGATGGCTGTTGAAAGCAGACTCTTGCTCTGGAGAAGATGAGAGAGGACAAATATCCCAAGTGCAACTAAGAGTGACATTTCTGAGGAACTGCAGCCTAGAGAGGAACATCCTGGGAGAAAGCCATTTTGAAACCAGAACTTTGAAGCAGACACCAGCCACGTGACTTCCCAGCTAGCAGGTTTTCCAGACACCATTGGCCATCCTCCAGTGAAGGTACCCGATTGCCGATGTGTTACCTTGGATACTTTATGGCCTTAAGACTGTAACTGTGGAGCCAAATAAACCCCTTTTATAAAAGCCAATCCACCTCTGGTGTTTTGCATTCTGGCAGCATTAGCAAACTAGAACACCAGCCAAAGTTTTTTCTTTTACTGCAAAACATCAAAAAAAAATTTAAGCTGAGTAATGGTAAAGTTGCTATTATCTGATCCACTGCTTTAGAATGAGTGACAATTGAATTAACTTGAGATCTGATTCTTGTCTCAGTATTCATGGTATATCATTGTTTTTCTAATCTACTTAATGTTGGAATCTCTAGTACCACAGGGGTTGAAGACTTGAATTATGCCTGAAGGAAGTTTGAATAATTCCAAACTATTACTCTGAATAAGAATGGATATAGCTGAGTTTATGTGAGTGTGAGGCCAACTGCACAACTGGGAGTGCCTCAAATGAATTTAAAGTAATAGAAGTCTTTACTAAAGAATAAGTAATTTTAAAATGTGCTAGCATTTAAAATCTCAATTTGAATGATGTATCTATATATATGTCATCTGAAGCAAGTTATACACCTGCCATATTTCTTATTACTTATCAATGGTCCAGCCAGATCGATTTTCCTCTCTTCTTGTTCTCTCTTCTTCCTCTCACTTGTCTCTGTTCAAAGAGCAAGACCTGTAACATTCCCACTTTTTTCTTTTTCTCTTAGCTTTTCTCTAATTAAAATACTCTCTCTCCCTATAATGTGCTTATTGAAATCTGAAACATTTTTCAAAGGCATATTAAACATCTAAATCTTCTCTGGAGACCTTCTAATTTCTTTAATCTCCAATTTCCTTTCTCATGAATTGTCAACAGCTCTCTTTTGTACCTCTCTTTTACTACATATTGTAATTCTTGTGAATGTGTACATATTTATAATTGTTTGTGAACCAGTCATTGACAATATTGCCCTTTATAGGAAATCCTTAAAAGCATGAAAATATGGAAATGGTGGTATATATTTTATTTAAAATTTAGAAATAATAAGTGTGGCAAAACCAAGACATACAAAGAACATTACAGACAAGTACAATTCACATATCTTTGCATTCTATAATAAACAGATTATATACTAAAATCTAAATTTAAAAATTGTATAAATCTGATCAGCGATGGAAAAAAATGTAAAAATTATAGTAATGAGGAAGAGACTATATTTAGAACTACTTCTTAGGGAATAGGAATCTCTGGCTCTAGGGCATAGCTGATTGGAAATTTGATAATTTCAGGCATATGTTTATCCAGTTGATTTAGCCTGCTACTAGTAAGCATGTAAAAATCATGTTTGATTACATGCTCAATAAGCAATTTTCTATTTATAAGTTAATTTTTGACATCAATTTATAATGAATGTGGTATGATTTCATAGAGAAAATATTTAGAAAAGAGAGTAAATTTCTGGTCCTTTGTCAGTTATATTTTACTGCTTATTTAATTATCTTTATTTATTATTCTTATCAGCATGGGTCATATGATTCTGTCCCTTAAGGATGATACCACAAGCAAAAGTCTGGCAAATTAGACTTTCATTTGTCTTTAAATCCAAGAACCACTATCTTTTGAGTTTTTTTTTTTGAGAGAGAAGCATTTGGATTTTTCTAAGCAATTGCTCTGAAATCAATGTTGGCCAGACATTTTCTTTAATATCTGTCTTTCTGAATTTGTACATTTTTATAATACATTACCAACTAGTTCATTTATTCATTCATTTATTTAATAACCATTAATTGTACTATATTCCAGATACCTTTCTGGGCATTAGAGATTCAGCAATGAAACAAAACAAAACAAAATAAAAACCCTTACCCTTAGGAAGTACTATACATTACAGTGCATGCAATATTCATTATATGCACAACACATATATTTAACATATGAAAGATTTATTATGTGTTAGGTAAAATTAAGAGAGAGAAGAGAGTAATATTCTCCTTTTACATTGTGGGAAATCAATAGGTATTCCTTATAATTGATGAAACATGAAATAAGAAATTAAGGTTCAAATATATCATTTAAAATTATAAAAGCAGAGAACTTCATTTTTAGCTGTGCTTGTAAAGAGTTTGGAAATCATCTATCTCATTTTTACAGCTACAAAATAAGCTCAAAAGCAATAAAATGAAAAAAGCTATGACTTTTTTTGGACTTGTCAGAGAACTGGCATCATGGGGGAAATTACCACCTCAAAATATTGACTGGAGAAACAGATGGCTCTTAGAGTCATCACCAAAATCTGAGCCATAGCAGCTGTGGCAATATTAAAGTGCTAAATATGTTGAATTGCTTGAGGCTGCCTATGGACTAGCCTGTCAGTGAATCTTAAGGGCTGCAGTCTTTAGGACCTTGGGACATTCTCATCAAGTTTTTAATCACCGGGAACCTCACCATGTTCTCAAGGTGAAGAGCCAAGAAAGATCACCTCTCAGTTCTGGCAGGGAGAGGGGAAAACTAACCATTTTGAAATACAACACACCCCAAAGGATTCACCATAAAAAACAAACAAACAAATGAAAAAAACACCTGACACTCTAAGAGAAAAAAAGACTACCTCAGCCTTATCCCAACTGGAAAGAGGCATTTCCCCTACTTCAGGACTTCCTCAATAGCTTTCTTGTCCCAACTAAGGGAGAGCTAAAAAACCCTTAAAAAAATCACAACTCAGGGACTCAGGTCCACTAAAAGAATGAGACTTAACCATAAGATCATTAAACACTTCCCTTCTTTCACACCTTCCACTACTCAAATAAGACTCCAGTAAAATAACAGTAGATTAAATCTGAGGCAGACTGTGTCAAGAGGAGTTGTTGGGGAAGCTAAAAGGCAACAGGAAATATGAAAACAAGGGCACTATAGAAATGTGAAGCCTCTGGTATGGACAGGTACAACAAACATTAAACACAATCCAACTCCTACCCAGAATAATTTAATATCTCAAACTAGAGGCCTGTTAACCTCAGATCTATTACTTCCCCAAAATATCACATCAGGCTTAAGGCAACAGTTATAGAACATTCTAAAAGTCAAGAAAAAACAGTGTGAAGAAATAAAGCATGCATCAGAACACGAATCAGATATGACACAGAAGTTGGATTAATCATGCAGGAATTCACAGAATACCAAGCAGGACAACAAAAAAATATACACCTTGACATATCTTATTCAAACTGCACAAAACCAAAAACAAATAGAAAATCTTCAAAGAAGTAAAAGGGATAAAACTACACAGAAAAACTTACCTATAGAGGAACAAAGATAAGAATTACAGTGGCCCTTTGCTGGAAACCTAACAGGCAAGAAAAGTCAAGTCAAATATTTAATGTGTTGGAAGAAAAGGACCACTGAGCTAAAATTCTGTATTCAGCAAGTTTATTCTTCAAAGGTTAAGTGCATTTACCTAACAATAGAGTCCAAAAATATGAAACCAAAAGTCACAGAAGAAAAAGGACAATTAGGCAAAAAGATACATTAATTGGTGTATCAAGCAGGCAGAAAATCAGTAAGGCTATAGTTAATCTGAGCAGCATTAGCAATCAATTTGATCTAATTGATATATATTGAATGCTTAATGCAACAAGAGAAGAATAGACTTTCTTCTCACGCACATATGAAATATTAAATAAGAAAACCAAATCTGAGTCATAAACCCCACCTTGACAAGTTTAAAATATAGAAATCACACAAAGTATATTTGTGGACCCATTGGAATTAAACTAGGTATCAGCAATAAGATAGCTGGAAAGTCCCCAAATAGTTGGATATTAAATCACAAACTACTAAATAATACATGGTTCAAAGGAAAAGTTTCAAGATAAAGTTTAACACATTGGACTAAATGAATATAACAATACATATTTATCTAAATTTCTGAGATGCAGTGAAAGCAGTGCTTAGAGGGAAATTTATAGTTTTAAAAGTATATATTAGAAAACAAGAAAGATCTAAAATAATCTAAACACCCACCTTAGAAAATAAGAGAAGGAAGAGCAATATAAGCCCAATGTAAGCATAAGAAAAGAATTAGCAAATATTAATTAGAGCAGAAATCAGTGAAATTGAAAATGGGAAACCAATAGAGAAAATCAACAAAACCAAATGCTGCTTCTTTGAAAGCACCAGTAAGATTGATAAGTCTCTAGCCAGGATAACCTAGAAAAAAAAAAGGAGAGCACACAAATGAACAATTATCAGAAATGAAAGAGTGGCCATCACTACTGATGCCATGGACATTGGAAAAGGTAAAAAAGGACTTTAGCCTCTCATTTTGAAAGCGGATGAAATGGACCATTTTCTTGAAAGACACAAGTTCCCAAACACATGCAAGGAGAAACAGATAGTATTATTAGGAGTTCATATTGAAGGAATTGAATTGATATTTAATAACTTTCCAAAAAGCTAAACATAAGACCTATATGGTTTCACTGCTGAATTCTGCCAAGTGTTTAAGGAAGAAATGAGACCAATTCTCAACAATACCTACAGGAAAACAGAAGCATAGGGAACACTTCCTAACTTTTTCTATTGGGTCATTACCCTAATACCAAAATGAGATAAAAACATGAAAAGAAAGGAAAATGACAGACTAAATACAGATGCAAAAATCTTCAGAAACGTATTAGCAAATCAAATCCAACAATGTACAAAAAAATTGAGACAGTGAGATTTATTCTAGGTATGAAAGATAGGTTAACATTAAAAAAAAAAATCAAGGTAATCTACCGCATGAAATAGACTGATGAATAAAAACCACATAATCATATCAATTGACATAGAAAAAGAATTTGGCAATATCCAGCACCTGTTCATGAAAAGAACTCTGAGCAATGTTTTAATACAGGCAAACTTCCTCAACTTAACAAAGAACATCTACTTAAACCTTATAGCTAACATTATATGCTTTCCGCTAAGACTGGGAATAAGACATAAGTGTCATTCTTTGATAACTCCTATTCATCATCATACTGGAATTTCTAGTCAGTGTGTTGAGACAAAGTAAGGAAATAGGATTATAATTCCCCACTCCTTAAGTGTCGGCTGTGTGAAGTGACTTCTTCCCAAAAAGTACAGAATGTAATAAAAAGGAATAACCTTTTACATAGAAAAATCTGTTAAACACTAACTCAACCAGGTGATTAAGGTCAACATCAACAGTAATAAATCATGTTGATCTCATGCATCCTTGATATGATCTAATAAAAGTGATACTTTTCCTCTGTAATTTTTCTCCCCAAAGCCTATAACCCATGTATAACCAGGAAAAAGCATCACAGAAATCCAGCTTCAAGTATATTCTGACCCATAGCCCCCAAAAATGCTAGGGTCATCAAAAACAAGGAAAGTCTATGAAATTTTCACAGCCAAGAAGAGCCAAAGGAGACATGATAAATGAGGTATCCTGGGGGGATTCTGGATCAGAATAAAGGACATTAGGTAAAAGTTAAGTAAATATGAATGAAGTTTGGAATTAAATAATAATAATGTATTGATATTGGTTCATTAATTGTAGAAAATGCACCATACTAATGTTAGATGCTAATGACTGTGGAATTCATGTTTTCTGGAAGAGCTACGACTGTTCAAAAATAAAATGCATTTGTTTTTAATTAGAAATTGGTGAAACTAAAAATAATAACACAAACATAACATTACAAGAGGACATAGAGATGGATGGGGGCCTAGTTATGTCAAATGAATCCTCCTGCATTACACAGAGATTCAGAAGTATTAGTTATTGTTTGTAAATCAAAAAAATTCAAAATCAATTTACTCAGACACTTTAAAGTATTCTCCACAAGAGCAAACAGAACTAATGCAAAGTTAAGTCTATGGGGCAGGAAAGTAGGTAGAGTGTAGAAAGTCAGGCAACATCACATTTATTAAAACTCCCTCATAAGACTTTCTGAATTTTTACTGTGATTTTGCATTACCCTGATAAATTATTTTAACAGTATGTAATAATGCAAAAAAAGAAGTATGCACTGAAAACAGCATCTTAATTTAGCAGTACAAATTCGTCTTAATAACATGTCTTTGCTTATTAACACTTTAAAACCTTTAGAGAAGTAAATGGATAGTAATGCATATAAACGTGCATATAGGTAAGTTTTCAGATGATTCATCCTTATTTTAATTCAAAAACATTTATGGATAACAAAACACTATAGCAAAATAAAATGTAAATAAAGTGTAAATTGACCTGTTTGTGATCTCAGCCCTTGCAACTCTTCTATTCTTTCTCTCTTGGCAAGCTCATCTAGTCTCGTGGCTTCAAAAAAGATAGTTTGATGACTGCCATGTTTATTTGCTTTGTTTGGCTTTGTTTGGCTCTGCAGTTAATACTTGACTGCAGTATATTTTGCTTTTAGAAATGGCCACGTGTGTGTGTGTGTGTGTGTGTGTGTGTGTGCATAGTGGTGATGACTGGAGATTTTTGATCACTTTTTCCATACTGTAGGCAGTTCTACAATTTGATTCTGAGTTTTCAGCCAATATTGGCAGTAGTAGTAACTGCTGTCTCTAAGTACATTGCCTTGGTTGTTTCATATATTAACACTTTTCCATTTACTTTTCATCAACCAGACATTTGTAGAAATAATTTTTCCTCTGATAGTGCTTCCTGTTCTATTTGTTATTATGACTTTATACCTTTTTAATCCTTTATGACCATTATAAAGTAATTTTACAAATGAGAATGCTAAGTAGGTCTACTTATCTAGATGAAAGGTCTCAGCCTAATTGTTTACTAAGTTATTCATCAGCATTTCTATTCGCATGCATTTCAAAGCAAGAAAAGTAAACACATCATGTACACAAAGCTTTTATTAGGACTTATCAGATATCCCCACTCTTAAACTGTATCCAGTCTACAATATTGTTATCTAAAGCTAAATGGAATTGATGGGTTTATAACTCAGGTAAAAGAAATGCATTTTAAAATTTTCATTACATACTCTGAGATCATTTTTGGATAAGGCATAGTAAAGTTTTTAATAACCCTTTTGGAGAAAATGAATATTAAATTGAAAATGAATTGTTCAGAACATGTTTATGCACAAGAAAAGAGAAATGTTATGAATTGACAAATGATATACCATAGAGAAAAAATCTATTATTTTCATTATTCCTATTTTTGTTCAAGCATCTCCAGTGCTTTTATTTTACAATTCTAAAAACAACTAGTCTTTTTTGCATTTAATAAAAGGTTGAAAAGAAAGTATATCTTGAACAACAAACAGCTCAATTAGAAATGTCTTTAATTTTAGATATAAATTGCCTGTGAAGAGTTTCAGTGATCACAATAATTGTTTTAAAGAAAAGTTTAGGCTTATATTAAGGAAATGTTTAGACTCTTAATTGAGATGGAAATAAAGATATAAGAGCTAGATATATCATTACAAGTTTAATAGCTAAAGACTCAACTTAAAAAAGGTTAATAAATGCAATGAATGATAATCTTATTAAATTTTTATAAAGTATAATTTTTGTAGAAGAGATGTCTAATAAAGTGTATGTAGTATAAAGAATTCATAACCTAAATAGCAATTAAGTGGTTAAGAGCATATAAAATTAATACATTGTCAAAATAAGATAGCAAATATCAGAAGAAAAAATAGAAAGTCAAAGCATAAATATTTAACCTCAAATATTGATATTTTATCATTCTAATGATTTTCTTAAACAATTTTATATTCAGAAAAATGGTCAGTCCTGGGCCAATTTTTATTATCTTAAAAGACTTTCTAACAAATATTTGTTCTGAGTTTAACAATATTTATCTCTTATTCTAATAGAAAAAACAATAATAATTTGGAGAAAATTCCAGAGTTATTATTTAATATTGGCTTTATTTCAATCATCTGTTGGAACTCATAGATAGTGATTTGATTATAAAGCTGTATTTTCCCAAAGCAATCAATGAAACTTTTAAGGTTATTTAGTTCATATCAAGTACATTTTGACAGCAAATAAAACCTTTTTCAAGAGTGAGAAGATGTCTTTTATTCTGGTCCAATTCATATACAGAGTCCCATATTCAACTTAGAGGTATTAGAATTGTTTCAGTTTCAGTATACACATAACAACAACTACTACTACTACTAACAATCATAATAATGGCTATAATATTAACAATATTATCTGGTATTTACAGGTCTCACATACTATAGTAAATGTCCTAATCCCATTATTTTATATAATTTTAACAACAAGTCCATGAAGATTTACCCAATTTGCCTATAATAAAACCAAGGTTAAGAGAAGTTATGTAATTTGTCCAGGGTCATAAAGTTAGTAAGCATTGAAGCCAAGATTCAAGCTCAATTTATATAACTGTGGAGCACTTAATCGCTGTGCTCTACAAATTCTCTGAATTAATTTTAACACATTCCTTCCTGCTCACTACCACAGATAAATGATCTCAAGATTATTTTGTCAAATATTTATAAACACAGTCAAAGGGTTTGAGTATTAATCAAATCCAGTATCAGAGTTCCATCGTAGTATGGCTTCTGACTAGCAGAAATATCTTATTGAGTAAAACTGTGAAGAGGTTTTTGCCTCCCACAATTATTGCACCCTGAATAAAAAATAGATCCCACCACTCCCCAGAAAGGGCAGCTATACCAGGCTTCAAGAATATTACTTTTCAAGAATGCCCAGCACTTCATCCTACTTTTTTTTAACAATGCCTTGTCTTTCACACTTATTTTGAGATTTCTGCATCTAGCAAGCAGGATGGCACTAAAGAGACAGGAAATGCAGCAGCATTATTTTTTCTGCACCTTAAAAAATCTCCTTAGTAACAAATGTGAGGAAGTCAAGTTTTTTCAATCACCTTAAAAGCTGTTATGGATGGGGTAATGTAGGAAATACACAACATAAAAAAAGCAAAAATTACCATATGAATGCCTGTTAGATACTGAAAATTTGAGCAGACACTCCTCCCTCTGCTTTCAAGCTACTCATTCAACAAACATTTGTTGAGAATCTCCTATGTACTGGTCTTTTTCCAGCATTTGGACAAGCTAAAAAAGTGACATAATTTTTGACTTCAATAATCTTTCATTCTAGTCTGGCAATAGGCAAACAAGTGTAAAATTTCATCTCTGATATGTCTATGTGCATTTAACAAAGAGAAAATGTACCTGGTCATAAATATCAGGGTAGGTTTCCTTGAAGTATAATAAGAATAGCCATGTTGACTTCTCTATATCCCTGGCACTTATCCTACACTCTAAGCCCTTAACATTATTAATTCCTTAAATGCTTGCAGTAATTTTGTATGAAAGGCTGCATATATTCCCTGTGTTAAAGATGTGGAAGTTGAAGCATAAAGATTTTGAGTAATTAGCTTAAGTCTGACCAGAGAGAATGTAGTTGAGCCGGGATTCTAACCTGGCAGTCTGCTCTAGGGCCCACATTCTTAGATGTTGCCCTCTGCCATCTCTCAGGAAAGTGATGCTTGACTTGAAAATGTAAAAAAGTATAGAACTTAACTAAGTGGAGTGGTAAGGTGGGCTTGGTACAGGTTTTTCAACAGAGGGGAACAGCATCCACAAATGACCTCTCAGAGTAGGGAAAAGAGCAAAATTGAGGAAATGAATGAAGACAAATGTGACTGGAGCACAGGAAGAGATTGTAATATATTGAGGTAATCAAGCACAGAAAAAAGTATGCCAGACCAGGCAGAGTTTTGTAGGTCACATAAAAATGCTGGTTTTTATTACATGGACATTGGAAAAGTGCTAGGTTGCTTTAAGTGTGGAAATGATGTAATCATATTTGCATTTTGAAATAAGAACTCTCGGTTCTAAGGAAATGAATGAAGGAGAAGCTGCAGGTATGGCTTCGGGATGGATTCAAGAAAAAACATCATGTGAATAGTAGATTATTCAACACCAAATTCATAACCTTTCTGGTTTGTCTTCCTATATTAGAGAGGCAAGAAAACTAGATACTGCATATTCACTGACAGCTAAGATTCTGGTGCTCAAATTTTCATGAAGCAGATGTATTTGTAAGACATGTGAGTGAATGGTGTAACAGATAATTTTGCATTCAGCAATATATGCATGAAGTCTGATTTAGGGAAAGAAATTGTGTGTAACCCAGTGACTCACTGCAATGCAATGAAATAGGGTTGTGAGATGCAGAATCACTATCTCAGCATATTCGCAGTTTACCAAGTTCTCAGAAGCAGGATTGTTATACTGAGTCTTTGGTGATAATGAGGTCTTATTGCTTTGGGGCACAGTTTGCATCTTAGGACCAGTAACCAGCTGTGGATTTTAGATTTGTTAGGATGTTAGGTTTGATGAATATCCCCTTACTATCCCTTGTACATTTTATCTTGATGATGATTTTATTTTGCTATGCTTCATTTGGATCAATATGTTTATCCTCGTTTGACACACTGATTTGGAATTTTACTCACCAATTTATAGAACATTCTTGTATGATGTACATTATGGACTTCAGGCAGATAAGATTGAGTCCTTCGGTATCATTTGCCTATTGATTCTTTTTGTTCATCATGTTGCTCAGAGTTCCTCAAAATGAAAATCAAATCCTACTCT
This sequence comes from Choloepus didactylus, assembly GCF_015220235.1. Classification (NCBI taxonomy): domain Eukaryota; kingdom Metazoa; phylum Chordata; class Mammalia; order Pilosa; family Megalonychidae; genus Choloepus; species Choloepus didactylus. Next base: position 179,593,483 of record NC_051310.1, on the reverse strand, counting down.
TAGCTAAGTATGTAAAAATATACATGGATAACAATGCTGATGTTTCCACAAAGCACTATGAGCAATGTATGAATAATTTAATGCATACTTAGGTATATAACTTACTTATATATTACAATACTGGTACATTACATTTTTCCTTGGAAGTACCATGTTATCTATAAAGCATGTATGTGTTTCAGTGCTATAAGGAGTTAGAACATTATCAAATTCAATTCCATCCTTGATTTCTTTTCTACATATAAAATATAATGGTCAGGAATGTATTTATCTATCTCTGTTCTCATGATCACAGTAACTATCTGAAGTTAATAAACTTGCATGTGCATCTTGAAATATGGAAGAAATTATAAAACTCAATTTAAAATACACTAAGAAACATGTACAGTAACTTGTAAGAAGTTTTAACAGTAAGAAGGCATAACATATTTGTTGATTCAAAAGAACAAAGTTATAAATCAGCTGCTAATTAGCATCTATAGATAAATAGTAATAGGATTCTAGAACATATAAACATATATACAAAATATTGAAGGTACATGCATTAGAAAGTCTAGCTTTTCCTCCATATTTCTTTGTACACAGTTTAAATGAAGTGATAATTAACAAATAAATAAATGTAGCAATTTAGTAACCAAATTACCAAAAAGTGCACTATATTATAAATAAATGCTTAATAAAATTTTGAAAATATAAAATACATAATATTTAGTCTAATATTTATTTTAGTACTTACATAGACTTTTTTCCAACATACTCCCCTGTAAAGATGCAAATAGACTGTATTTTAGAAAAATATTTCTATAGTGAAAAAATTACAACAAAGTCTTGGAAATGTTACCAAGCCCAAAGTGCTCAAAAATATATTGACTTTGCAAATATTTAGCTAGGCTTTCTGGAGTTATTAAAAATGCATGAATTGAAACACTTAATGCTTTTTATAATCTGAGTGCAAATGATGGAATGAATAAAGCAACAAATTGTTAAAAGGTTTTTATCATAAGAATATTTTGTCTTTTTTCCCTATTCGTAACTATTTCATAAAGCGTATGAAGTAAAGTTTATCAGAGTCTTTAATATGTGCTTTGCATGAAAAGTAAAGTTTGAATTTGATTATATATGTTTCATACATTTTAATGTTTTATATAAAAATAATTAAAAACATCTTATTGCAACTAGTAGGACACCTATTTAATTAATCTACTTATCTCAGCAGATAACCTAACAGAGGCCACAATTCATATTACAACTATGAAAGATAATCATTTGAATTATTATAGTTAGTAATACTATAAGGGTGACAACATATTTGTTACTTCAAATTTGTTTTAAAAGGCCTTATCATTTATACCTAATATGGTTCCAAATGTTGTTCTAGTTTGGTTTTGGTTTTCCCTCTAACACTAGGTTCTCAGATACTGGAATTATACAATTAAGAATGTCGAAAATGCCTAAAATAAGAATACCTGATGCTGTAGAAAACAAAAACAAAACAACACAAAACAAAAAAACAATTTCAGGAGAAAATGTGAAGTAGGAAATTTTGGAGTCTTCAACTGCAGACACATTGAAACTTGTCCATACCTGGCATTAGTTTTCCTTCTAGCACAGAATTTCCAAACCAAGCATGTTTATCACATACACAATTATTTTGAGTTACTTTCTCCTATTAGTGAACTGGGAAGTAAACTCTTCAAATTACAAATATCCGAATATAATAAAAGTGAGTATAATAAAATTTATTATATTATGTAGTATACCTTGCACAGATAACATAATACATAAACCAATGTAATTGTATTTTTAATAACAGTATACAATAGAGTCTCATTAGTATCACAGCTTTCATGTAGATTCTACTTGGTCTATACAGTAATAAAATATCAATATCAAATACAATTTTCCATAAATAGAAATTGTTTTTCTACCCAAGATGCTTATGTGTGATTATTTTTGAATTTTTAATTTGATTGTATTTCCTGGTAACTCCCTAAGCTATACTTAATTTTAGTTCTGCAAATTGGACTGTGTTACTGCCAAATGAAACATTATAGATTAATAAGGTATAAGAACATAAGTTGGTTTCCAAGAGTTAAAAGTAACTTAATGTTCAACAGCAACAGTTTTGCAAGAATTCAAGTTGTATCTCACAGTCTACTATATCAAAACTGTATCTCACAGTTTTGGTCATGAATTTAAAGTTTTGTATCAAGAGCCACAAAAACTCTGAGTTTTTAATTCAACAATCTCATTCCTGGGAAATTTGGCCTAAGCAACATATAAAAACAAAAAAAATGTATATGCCTAAAGTTATACATTCACACATATATATGTGAAATTTTGATAACTATGTTAATAATCTTTAGTAGATTTAGTAGATTTAGTAGATGTAAATGACAAGAAAAAGGTTGCATTTTATAAAACATAAAAAGGCATAGCAGCATAACTTACAAAATATAAATATCATGTTTATTTATATATTTATGTTTATTTCAAATATTATATGTATTTATAATATAGTACATATTTTTAAGTGTCTGCTAATTTTATCTGTGTAAAGAGGAAAGGAGAAAAATCGACATTACTCCATCATACTCAACTATAAATTATTTCTTTGGTTGTTAAAGAAATATTGGTGATGTATTTGATGCATTTTAAATAAACTTTTAAAATTTTGAATAGTTTTAGATTTACAGAAAGTTACAAGAATGTATACACAGAGGTTCTGTCATACCCCCACAATTTCTCCTGTTGTTAACATTAATATGGTGCATTTACTAATGAACCAATACTGATACATTATTATTAATCAAAACACATACTTTGTATAGATTTTTTTAGATTTTACCTATTATCCTTTTTTTGCATTCCAAGACGCCATCCAAGAAACCACATTACATTTTGTCTCAATGTCTCCTTAGGCATGAAATTTCCAAAACTTTCCTTGTTTTTGATGACCTTGGCAGCTTTGAGGTATTCTGGTCAGGTATTTTGTATAACATCCTTGAATTTTCTTGTTCTGTGAAGGTTTATCATGGTAAGACATAGGTAAAGATTTTGGAGAAGAAGGTCAGAAAGGAAAAGTGCCATTTCTGTCACCTCATGTTAAGACTACCTGCTACCAATATAACTTGTCATAGACGATTGTGACTGATCACTGGCCAGTGTCAGGTTCTCCACGGCACAGTTACTCTTTCCCTACTTTCCACACTTGGAAGAAAGTCATTATATGAAGCCAATAGTTAAGAGTGTGGAGTTATGCTTCACCTCCTTAAGGGCAGAGTATCTATATAAATTATTTGGAATTCTTTTTTTTTTATGGGAGATGTGTTTGTTTCTCCCCATTTACTTATATATTCAATCATTTATTTTTATCAGCATAGATTCATAGGTATTTGTTTTGTACTTTGGGTTATAATTCAATATTATGTTATTTATTTGGTTGCATAAATTGTTCCAGTTTTGGGCATTTGGAGCTCTTTCAGTTGTCACCCATGCCTCCTTTGAAATATTCATTCATTTTGTTTTTGGGGCACTCCCTTATTGTATGGCCCTACGAGAAGCTCCAGGCTTCTCTTGTATATTGCTTGCCCTAGCCCTAGAATGAACCATTTATCCTAGGAAACCTGGTCTTTTTTATTGGAGAATGGTATTTGAAGCCACAATCTGGGCACCAGATGTGACTTATTTTTAAAAGTGAGTTCAGATGATCTTCTTAAAGTATATGCTTCTGTATCCTGTGGCAAGGAATATTCTAAACCCAAAGGAAGTGTTAGATCTGTTCTTTCTGTGGAGACTTCAGTGACAAACTCCCTGACTTCTCAGAAGAGTTATTTATTCCCTTTTGTCACAATTTTCCTTGATATGTTACCCTAATGCTTCCTATGTGATATCAGTTGTCTGTTTACATGTCAAGCTCCTTCCCTAGGTTAATCTACAAGTTCTTTGAGGATAAGTACTGTCTCTTTTCTCTTGAGAGCTTCTACATTTGGCCATAATAAATACCAATGTGATGTAAAAATAAATAGAACTGATAGTCGTCTGGCATCATATTAGGAAAATACACTGGTAAATCACAAACATGCACACATTCTTTATTTTTAAAAAATAGTTTTGTCATATTCTTCATAAGGTTGAAATGACGATCTAGGTTTAGAAAAATGTTTAGTATTTTGCAACAATTATATTCTTTTAAAGCCTAGAATAAATAACAAATAGTATGTACGAAACTACTTTCACTACAAAAGAAAGTTTAAACAACTTTTAGAATTTAATTGTTAAGGATGTTTCTTTTTGTTTTTTCAGCTTTCAAAGCATAGATGTCATTTGGTATAATATTTAGGACACTGAGGGACTTTTTCTTTTAATTTTAAATTCAGTTTTATTGAAATATGTTCACATACCATAGAATCATCCAGAGAGTACAATCATATGTTCACAGTACCATCATATAGTTGTGCATTCAATACCCTAATCAATTTTTGAACATTTTCCTTACCCCAAAAAGAAAAAAAAATAAGAATAAAACCAAAAATAAAAAAGAACATGAAAAGCATTCCATCTCCCCCATCCCACCCTATGTTTCATTTGGTTTTGTCCCTGTTTTTCTATTCATCTATCCATACACTGGATAAAGTGAGGGTGAGCAACAAGGTTTTCACAATCACACAGTCACACCATGTAAGCTACATAGTTATACAACCATCTTCAAGAATCAAGGATACTGGGTTGCATTTCCACAATTTCAAGTATTTTCTTCTAGGCTTTCCAATGCACTGAAAACTAAAAAGGGATATGTATATAGGGCATAAGAATGCCCTCCAGAATGACCTCTTAACTCCATTTGAAATCTCTCAGCCTTTGAAACTTTAGTTTGTTTCACTTCACTTCCCTCTTTTCGTCAAGAAGATTTTCTTAATCCCATGATGCTGGGTCCAGGATCAGCCCTGGGAGTCATGTCCTGCATGCCAGGGAGATATACACCCCGGGAGTCATGTCCCATGTAGGAGGTAGGGCAGTGAGTTCACCTGCCGAGGGTTTAGAGAGAGAGAGAGAGAGGACCACATCTAAGCAACAAAGAGGTTCTCTGGGGGAGACACTTAGGCACAATTATAAGTAGGCTTAGCATCTCCTCTGCAGTAACAAGCTCCTTAAGGGCAAGCCCCAAGATGGAGGGCTCAGCCTAATAAACTGTTAGTTTTCAACGTTTCTGAGAATATCAGTAATCCAGGTGGGGAAGGAGGGACATTTTTTATTTGAACATTTTCTTTTTCATTATGTATCCTAACAGTCCTAACTGTTCTAATGTTTGAGATAACATACAGGAGAATGAAATACTGTTAGTCAAATCTATTCTTATCAATGAGACCTTACTTTATCATATCAGAGCAGATTCTTATTTCCTCTGTTTCTTTTGATTTTTATAAAGCTTTCTTAAGGGGATCATATTCAAATTTTAAAATTCTACTTATAAGAAAGCCTTTAGAGGATTGGGAGATTAGAGTACTAGTAATAATTATTTTAATTGTGTAATTAGTGGCCAGATATGAAATCATATTTTTTCCTTAGGTACAAAGGAACTAATTAATGGCCTTATCTTTAAAACCTCTGAATTAGAATCAATGGACATCTCAGCTCTGTTTCAGTTAAAAATATGGCTTCTGTGGAGAAGAATGCTATTTTTAAATGACAATATATTTTAATTTGCTATTCTCTAACCTTCTGCAATCTTCATAGGTTAGTGTGATTTAGGTATATTATTTTCCTCCTTAGAAAATCCTCATTTTTGACTTGTGTTTCTTCAAAATTAAGGGTAGTGAAAAATATTGCTGTTCCCTGCTATTTTTACAACTATTCTCACTCAGGGTAATATGCCTTGGCAAAACTGAAGTCCGAGTTATACAGAGACAGTATAAATGAAGCAGCAGTTTGCCACTAAATGTGGTCATTTATTTAAAAGACTTTACACATATTTAGATGTATAGGAGCTGTTCTAATTCCATATTGTTGAATGTACCAACATAAACAAACTTCCTTCTGTTATTTTTATTTTTTTAATTTATATTTAATTTTTAAATTTTTATTTTCACAAACTAACACTCCTCCTTCCCTTATTGATTTGGTAATCTCTAATCTGCTCTCTATCTTATAAATTTACTATTTCTAGTCATCTTTTATAAATGATATCATACAATTTTTGTCCTTATGTACTTTCTTATTTCCTGAAAACTGAGCATGTTTTCAAGTGTCTTTCAAGTTGCAGCATTTCTCATAAAGTATCATATAGCTCATTTCTAGGATGTGACCTAGTTTCCTAGCAAGAAATTCCCATATATTTCTAGATGAGAATAATCTCATATGCTTATCTCAAAGTATTTGAATCATAACTCTTGTTGTGGCAAAGGGTCCATTAACACACTCAAGGGGATAACTGGAAACTTTAATAAAGTGACAATTTACAAAGTTACTAGACATAACAAAAGAGAATCACTGCACAAGAAGAGGTAAGAGAAGAGAGTCTGACAAGACCTTTATTTTAGCTGAGGGAGAGGGGCTACCTTAGAAAACTTGTGCCTTAATGAACAATGTGGACAAGAGCAAATATTCAAAATAGGAATAAAGACAAACCGACAATAATAATACCTCAACCTCATTTTCTCTTCCAGTCATCTGAGCTAATGCAAATGGACATGGGAATCAGTTATCCTGATTTAGTCCATGGAGGGCAGGACTCAAAACCCAAATTAATGCAGAAAAAGTGGCAGGGGCATCTAGAAGGGCAAACAAAGGATATACAACAAAACAATTTATATTTAGTTATATTAGTTACAGTTGTATTAATTCTAAGTTAATTAGTTGTTACTTAGAAGTTGGATATACAAGGCATTTCTCTTTCCATCTAAGAAGGAGCAATTAAAACAGGGAGTACCTTCCTGTCATAAATAATGAGATGACTGGATAAAACACAAAACAACATAACACATCTCTAAGGAAGGTCTTTTTCTTTCTCTTTTTCTCTTCCTCCGTTTTTTTTCTTTGTTTGTTTGTTTTTTCCCCACAATTTTTCTGTGTTTGTTTTCTGCAGTTGGAATATGATATTCCTATGGGTAGGATCTTTTTTTTTTCTTTTTTACTTCTGCTTGGTGTTATTTGATACCCTTTCATCTGTTGTTTCGTGTCTGTCAGTACTTTTGGAAAATTTTGGCAATATTACCTCAAATATTTCTTCCACTCTAGTCCCTCTTTCTTCTCTTTCCAATAATTCAATTGTGTGTGTTTCATCTCTTGAAAATGTCCCAGTGGTCTGTGATGTTCTGTTTGGTCTTTTTTCTTTCTTAATCTAAAAGTAACTGTTTGTTTAAAACAATGAGGTTGACAATATATTGGGTTATTATACCATAGGAATAAGTGAAATAAATAACAGCAATGCCATAAAGATGGGAGGGAGAATTTGAGAATATTCTGTTATAAGGTATCTGCACTACACCTGAGGAAATAAAGTGCTATTTGAAGGCAAATATAGATTAGTTAAAATGCACATTACAAAACCTGGGGCAAGCCCCCCACCCACCCCAAAAAAAATGTAAAAGGATATACCGTTGATAAGAGAGAAGACAAATAGAATCATATAAAATGTTCACATGATACTAGAGAGGGTAGAAAAAGAGGAGCAAAAGAAAAACAAAGGGAAATGGAATAAATAGTAAACAGTTACAAGCATGGTAGATATTAATTCACTTTACATATAAATTATCTAAATGCATTAATTAAAAAATAAAGACTGTCAGCATGGGTTTAAAAATGAGACCCAACTATATATTGTCAACATTAAGCCCACTTTATAAGCATTCAGTTAGGTTAAAAGCAAAAGGAAGGAGAAAGAACTAGCACATAAATTCTAATCAAAGAAAAGCTGGAGTAGCTGTATTAGTTTTAGACAAAACAGGCTTCAGAATAAGAATTTTTTACCAGGAATAAAAAGGGATGCTACATAATGCCAGAAGAGTCAGTTCTACAAAAAGACTTAAAAACCTATATTAATTTCATACAAAGCAGATTTCACATCAAAGAAATATGAGGGACAAAGAGGGACATTAACAATGATAAAAGGGTCAATTCTTCAAAAAGACATAACAATACTTAACTTGTTTGCATTGATTAAAATGTCAAATATATGGGGCAAAACTAATAGGATAAAAAGGATAAATAGACAAATACACTATTATACTTGGAGACTTCAACTTCCCTCTTTCAATAATTGATAGAACAAACAGGCCAAAAACCAGTAAGGACATAGTTGATTTGAATAGCACTATCATCAATCTGATCTAAATTACTTTTATAGAATAATCCATTCAACAACAGCAGAATACACATTCTTTTCAAGCTCACATGGAACACTCATCAGGTAGACCACATTCTAGCCAATAAAATGCCTCTTAGCAAATGAAAAATAACAGAAATAATAGAAAGTATATTCTCAAACAACAACTGAATTAAACTAAGAATCAATAACAAAATGATACCTGGAAAAACCTCAAATATTTGGAGAATAAACAATACACTCCTAAATAATGGATCAAAGAAATATAAAGGGAAATTGGTAAATATTTTGAACTAAATGAAAATAAAAATACACTTTTCCAAACTTCTTGTATACAACAGAAGCAGAGCATAGCATTAAAAGCATGTATTGTAAAAGAAGAAAGATCTAAAATCAATAATGTCAGAATCCACCTGAGGAAAGTAGATAATGAAGAGCAATTTAAGTCTAAAGAAAGGAAATAAAGCAAAATTAGAATAGATATAAATGTAATAGGAAACAGAAAAGCAATAGCAAAAAATCAATGAAACTGAATGCTGTTTCTTTGAAAATACCAGTAAAAGTGATAAACTGCTAGCCAGACTAACCAATAATAAAACAGAGATATTGCAAATATCAAAACTGAATGAGTTGCCAGGAGTGTAAATCTCCCTGGCAATGCAGGATATGACTCCTGGGGATGAGGCTGAACCTGGCATTGTGGGATTGAGAACACCTTCTCGACCAAAAGGGAGATGTGAGATGAAACGAAGTGAAGCTTTGGTGACTGAGAGATTTCAAATGAAGTCGAGAGGTCACTCTGGTGGACATTCTTACACACTATATAGATAACCCTCTTTAGGTTTTAATGTATTAGAATAGCTAGAAGCAAATACTTGAAACTATCAAACTCCAACCCTTGACTCTTGAAGATGATTGTATAACAATGTAGCTTACAAGGGGTGACAGTGTGATTGTGAAAACCTTGTGGATCGCACTCCCTTTATCCAGTGTATGGATGGATGAGTAGAAAAATAGGGACAAAACTAAATGAAAAATAGGGTGGGATGGGGGGATGATTTGGGTGTTCTTTTTTGCTTTTCTTTTTTATTCTTATTCTGATTCTTTATGGTGTAAGGAAAATGTTCAAAAATAGATTGGGGTGATGAATGCATGACTATATGATGGTACTGTGAACAGTTGATTGTACACCATGGATGATTGTATGGTATGTATATACATCTCAATAAAACTGAATTTAATTTAAAAAATCAAGGAAAGAAGTTAAAGAAATCTGCATTTCCATATGTAAGTGCTTGGGCTTGAGCACACAGAAGACATGATACAGTGATTGTTGTGAACTGGAATGGCTCCAAATAGGCATGTTGTCTTCAGTGACACCTTCTGTAAAGGTGAATAACCCTTTGCAAAGATCTGAACCTGTGCAAGGAAGAGTACCCTGACTCCTGACCCAGGAGGAAGTAAATGTTTTTTTAAGCTAAAAAAAAAAAAGAAAACTGAATGAGTCATCCTTGCTGAATAACTCAGGAACACACCTTGAGGCCATCTCTCAGCCCTCTTCTACCCGACTTATTTTTCTATTGTGTGAGATGTTTCAGTCTCTTTTCATTCCTAAGCCCAGGGGAGACGGTAAATCTAAAGGGGTGGCCTGACCTTAACATAAATCCAGAAACCTGGAACAAGCAGCCTGAGCTGTTTATCAAGACAGGAACTCTCCTTAGGCTGTATAAATACACTGCCCTTGGTAGCACAGATCTGTCTGGTTTCAGGCATTAAGTGGGGTGTGTGGAGCTGCTAAACACCAACCATGACTTGAGCAGCTGGTTTCCTTATAAGACCAGCCACAAAGGAATCTCCTGCTCTTTTGGATCCTTTGTCAGGTGCAAGTATTAAAGCAGTAATTTGCAGCAAGTTTCTATGGTGCCTGAGCTTGTGTTCTCATGACACATTATACAGCAACTCATTTCACAATCATTACTGAGCCCATGGATATTAGAAGAAAAGTAAAGGAGTATTATAAATGAGTCTATGACAACAAATTTGATAACTTAGATGAAATGGACTAATATCTTGAAAGACACAATTGACTCAATTGCCAAAGAGAAGCACATAACCAGTATAGACTCATTTCTATTGAATAAATAGAATAAATAATATCTTTCAAAGTCAGAGAGTATATTATCCAGATGGTTTCACTAGTGAATCCTACAAAACACTTTGGGAAGAAATTTTGACAATTCTCCACAACCTCCTCCATAAGAAGAAAGCATAGGGAACACTTCCCAAATAATTCTATGAGGCCAGCATTACCACGATAAATACAGTTCAAGAAAAAACAAAGCCAAATATTTCAGAAATATTCAACAAAACATTAGCAAAAAGAGTCCAACAATATCAAAACAAATTAGACACCATGATGAAATGGAGTTTACTGCAGATATAAATGGAATTTTAAGCATTTGAAAATCAATCAATGTAATCCCCCACATCAACAGTCTAAAGAAGAAAACATATATGGTTCAATTGATGAAACACTGTATTTGATAGAATCAAACACCTATTCCTGATAGAAACTCTCAACAAACTAGGAGGAGAGAAAAATTTTATCAACTTGATAAATATCACCTAAAAAACAAACAAGAAAACTCCAGATGGCATTATCTTTAATGGTCACATACTAGATGCATTAATTCTCATATCAGGAAAAGGGCAGATATCTTCACTCACTCTTCCTATTCCACACAAGAATACTAACTATTCCAGCAAGAGTCAAAATAGAAATAACATTTATATTTATTAGGAAGGAAAAATAAAACTGTCTTTGTTGGTAGAAGACATAACTATTTAGAAAATCCCAAAGAATTGAACAAATCTCCTAGAGCTAATAAGAAATTATAGAAGGGTCACAAGACTAAGTTAATACACAAAAATTAGTTGCTTTCCTATACACCAATAACAAACACTTGGAATTTGAAACTAAAAACTTAAGACCATTTACAGAACCAATTTCTCATCAGAAACCATGGAAGTAAAAAGCAGTGATACAATATATTTAAGGTACTAATAGAAAAACTGCCAACCAATAATTCTTTATCTGAGAAAACTGTTCTTCAGAAATTAGGGAAAGCTTAAAATATTCACAGATAAGCATAAACTGAGAGAGTTCATCAACAAGAGATCTTCACTTCAAGAAATATTTAAAGGGAGTTTTGCAGCCTGAAAGGAAATGATAGGAGAGAGAGGCTTACTGTCTAGCATAGAAATGAAGGTTATCAGTTAGAGTAACTATAAGGGTAAAAAACGAGATAAAAATAAGACAGAACATTTAAAAGCCAAAGGATAAAATGGTTGAAATAAGTACTGCCTTTACAGTAATAACACTGAATGTTAATGGATTAAATCCCCAATCAAAAGACACAGATTTGCAGAATAGATAAAAAAAGAATAATCCAACTATATGCTGTCTACAAGGGACCATTTTAGATCCAAAGACACAAATAGGTTGAAAGTGAAATGTTGGAAAAAGATATTCCATGAAAACAGTAACCAAAAAAGAACTGGGGTAACTGTACTAATATCAGGCAAAATAGACTTTAAATGAAAACTGATAGTACACAGAGAAGGACACTATATACTAATGAAAGGGATAATCCACTAAGAACAACTCTGTGATTATACTAAGAGCAATTGATTGTTCCCTTTGGGTGAATTGTATGGTATGTGAATATATCTCATTAAAACCGCTTTAAAAATCAAATTTGCCTGCCACAGAGAGGGAGAACACATTTGCAAAGTACCTATCTGATGAAGGATTTGTATCCAAATATACAAAGAACACTTTAAACTTACAGCAAGGAAACTAACAACCCAATTTAAAAATGGACAAATTATCTGAAAAGACTCCTCACAAAAGAAGGTACACATAAGATGCTCAACATCAAGTATCATTAGGGAATTGCAAATTAAAACAACAGTAAGTTACCATTATATACCTATTAGAATGGCTATTACCAAAAAAAAAAAAAAAAAAAAAAAAAAAGAATAAAGAAACAAATAATACCAAATGCTGGACAATGTAGAATAGCAGGAAGTCTCCTTCATTACTGGTAGGAATGCAAAATAATGCAGCTACTTTGGAAGATAGTTTGCCCATTGCTTACAAAGCTAAACTTAGTCTTAGCATAAGATCATCAGTCATGCTCTTAGGCATGTATCCAACTTATTTGAAAAGTTGTGTCCACACAAAAACTTGCATGTGAATATTTATAGCAGCTTTATCTATAATTGCCAAAAACTGGAATCAACCAAGGTATACTTCAATAAGTACACAAACTCTGGTTTGTTTATAAAATGGGATATTACTCAATGACTAAAAGGAACTATCAAGCCACAAAAAGACATGGATGAATCATAAATGCATATTGCAATGTGAATGAAGCCAGTCTGAAAAGGATATATACTGTATGATTAAAATTTTATGGCATTTTTAAAAAGGCAATTATAGCAGTGGTAAAAATATTGGTGGGTTCAAGGGGTATGTGGGGTGGATGGGAGGGTTGAACTGGTGAAACACAGGAGATTATTTACAGCAGTGAACTACTATGCGTGATATGTAAATGGGACATATTACATTATGCATTTGTCAAAATTCATAAACTTTACAGCAAAATTGCTAACTTAAATTATTCGAATTGTGAAAAAAAGCATTTAGGAGTTTGGGGAATGTCAGGATGGAAGGCAGAGTATGACAAAGCAACCTAAGTGAATTTTCTGAACAGTAATTAAACAGTGTCATTGAAGAGAATGGGGGAATAGTTACTGACCATATTGGAAATGAGTGGAGTCTGTAAGACTAAAGGCAAAATAAACTGTAGGTAAGCAAGCCCTGAACTCTAATTAATAAAATTGTTTCTCATGGTACTTGGGTTAACAATTATGATGCAATTATACATGTATGCTGAAATTGAGCAATTATTTGAATGAATGGTCAATGGTAGGAGCCAGGTTTCTCACTTTTGGTATAGGAAGTTACAGAAAAGCAATGAGAAGAGTTGTAGATCTTAATATGAACTAATTTTTAGCTTAATATAGATAAATAATTAAATATAGAAATATTTATAGATGAGTGTATATATACATGTTAGTACAAAAACAGATATTTCCTTGCTCCATCAATGTATTTATAGGAGCTAGAGGCAATTCCACCCCAGTAACAATGAGCATACCCAGCACTGAGAAGTTGGTTTTTAATACCATTTCCCAATTGAAGAAACCAATGCCTCTTGAAAATTGGCTTATTCTATGGCTTGGGCAGGAAATATATATGATTTACCCAGAGCATTTCATTATAACAGAAAATAGGGGCTTGTTAAAAAAAAATAGCAAAATAATTCTGGGGATTTGTAAAAAAGACAAAGGAGCCAATAGAAAAGTTCACATAGGCAAAAGCCAGACTAATTTCAGCAACAAAATTTGGTAGTATTGCATTTTAAGCCAAATTTAAACCAATGTATAAAGTAAGTATCCACAATTTTGGAGCTACCAAAAAGTTTGGTTCAGATGCAGTAATGGATAATGTCATACACACACCAAAATGGTATGAAAAGTTTATTAATTACACAATGGAGGCTGTTAGGGGAGAGCAGGGTAGGCCTTCCAAGCAGGTCCAAAATGGCTTGATAGAGACAGGAAAAGAGATTGGCTCCAGGTGCTTTTATTGTGGTTATGGAGTGGTGCTGGGGTAAGGGCTCCATATCTGGGCAGGAACTTGTGTGGTTCAAATCTGCTAGTTCCAAAGAAGGGAGTAACCAGGATTTCTTATCAGCTTGCCCAAATGGGAGGCACAAGGGGAAGAGGGATGGGTGAGGTTTAAAGGCTGCCAGCAGTTAAATATAAAAAAAAAAAAAAAAAAAATGGAGATAATGGATTGATTATCAGAATGTATAAAAAATATGAACCATCAATATGTTGTTTTATAAGAGACTCATCTTAGACCTAGGGACACAAAGAAATTGAAAGTGAAAGGCTGGAAAAAAAAATTTTTGGCAAGCTATAGCCAAAAGAAAACAGGGCTAGCAATACTAATTTCAGGTAAAAAAAAAAAGACTTTAAATCCTAGGATGGTATGAGGCAAAGAAGGAAACTATATACTAATAAAAGGGGAAATTTACCAAGAAGATATAAGAACCATAACATTTATGCACCCAATCAAGGTGCTCCAAAGTATATGAGACAAATATTGGCAAAACTGAAGGAAGCAATAGATGTTTTCACAGCAATTGTGGGAAACTTAAACAAGACACTTTCTCCTATAGATAGATCTTCCAGACAGAAGACCATAAGGAAATTGAGAACCTAAAACATGTGATAAACAAATTGGACTTAACAGACATATATAGAACATTACATCCCAAATTACCAGGAAATACATTCTTCTCTAGTGCTCATGGAACATTCTCCAAGATAGATCATGTGCCAGGGCATAAAACAAGCCTCAATAAATTTAAAAAGATTGAAATTTTTCAAAATACATTCTCTGACCACAATGGAATGCAACTAGAAGTTAATAACTATCAGAGATCCAGAACACTCACAAATATCTGGAGGTTAAACAACAGATTCCTAAAAAATCAGTGGGTCAAAGAAGAAATTTCAAGAGAAATTGCTAAATATCTAGAAATGAATGAAAAGAGAACACAACCTATCAAAACTTATGGGCTGCAGTAAAGGCAGTGTTGGCAGGGGGATTTATAGCTCTAAATGCATTCATTAAAAAGGAAGAAAGAGGTAAAATCAAAGAACTAATAGAAAAACTGAAGAAGGTAGAAAATGATCAGCAAACTAATCATAAAGCAAGTAGAAGAAAAGAAATAGCAAAGATTAAGGCAGAAATAAATGACATGTGTTCTAGTTTGCTAATGCTGCCAGAATGCAAAACACCAGAGATGGATTGGCTTTTATAAAAGTGGGTTTACTTGGTTACACAGTTACAGTCTTAAGGAAGGCCATAAAGTTTCCAAGGTAACATATCAGCAATTGGGTACCTTCACTGGAGGATGGCCAATGGTGTCCGGAAAACCTCTATTAGCTGGGAAGGCATGTGGCTGGCATCTGCTCCAAATTTCTGGTATCAAAATGGCTTTCCCCAGGATATTCCTCTCTAGGCAGCAGTTCCTCAAAAATGTCACTCTTAGTTGCACTTAAGGTATTTGTCCTCTCTTAGCTTCTCTGGAGCAAGAGTCTGCTTTCAATGCCTGTCTTCAAAATGTCTTTCATCTGCAGCTCCTGTGCTTTCTTCCAAGTGTCCCTCTTGGCTATAGCTCCTCTTCAAAATGTCACTCACAGCTGCACTGATTTCCCTCTGTTTGTCAGCTCATTGATATGGCTCCACTGATCAAGGCCCACCCTGAATGAGTGGGGCCATGCCTCCACGGAAATATCTCATGGGAGTTATCACCTGCAGTTGGATGGGGTGCATTTCCATGCAAACAACCTAATCCGAACATTCCAACTTAATCCCCACTAATATGTCTGCCCCACAAGATTGCATCAAAGAATATGGCTTTTTCTGGGGGACATAATACATTGAAACTGGCACAATATGGAAAACAAAAAAACAATAGAGAGAATAAATAAAACCAAAAATAGGTTCTTTGAGAAGACCAACAAGATTAACAAACCCTTAGCTAAACTGACAAAGTCAAAAAGAGAAAAGACCCAAATAAATAATTAATGAGAGGGAGCATATTATTATTATTGATCCTGAAGTAATCAAAAATAATAGGATATTATGAAGAACACTCTGCGAACAAACTAGATAATTTAGAGTAAATGGATAATTTCCTGGAAACACATAAACAACCTAGACTGAATAAAGAAGAAATAGAAGACCTCAAGAAACCAATCACAAGTAAAGAGATCCAATAAGTTACTAATAAGCTTCCTACAAATAAAAACCCAGAGCCTGATGACTTTACAGGGGAAGTCTGCCAAACTTTCCAAAAAGAACTGACACCATTCCTACTCAATTCTTTCAAAAAATTGAAGAAAATGGAACACTACCTGACTCATTCTATGAAGCCAGCATCACTCTAATTCCAAAACCATATAAGGATGCTACAGATAAGATAAGAAAGGAAAACCATAGGCCAATCTCCCTAATGAATATAGATGCAAAAATTCTCAACAAAATACTTGCAGATAGAATTCAAAGACATGTTAAATAATTATACACCATGACCAAGTGGAGCTCATCCCAGGCATGCAAGGGTGGTTCAACATAAGAAAATCAGTCAATATAATACAATGCATTAACAAATCAGAAGGGAAAAATCAAATGATCATCTCAATAGATGCTGAAAAAGCATTCAACAACCCCCCACATCCTTTTTGAAAAAAAAAAAAACAAAACACTTCAAAAGCTAGGAATTGAAGGAAACTTCAATATGATAAAGGGGATGTATGAAAAACTCACAGCCAGTATAGTACTCAATGGTAAGAGACTGAAAGCCTTCCCCCTAAAATCAGGAATGAGAAAAGGATGCCCGCTCTCACCACTATTATTCAACATTTTGCTAGGAGTTCTAGCTAGAGCAATTTGGAAAGACAAAGAAATAAAATGCATCAAAATTGGAAAGGAAGAAGCAAACCTCTCACTATTTGCAGATGATATGATCTTATACTTGGAATACCTTGAGAAATCAACAACACACCCATTTGAGCTAATGAACAAATTCGGCAAATAATGGGATATAAGATTAATGCACATAAGTTAGTAATGTTCCTATACAGTAAAAATGACATAACTGAGGAGACACACAAGAAAAAATTCCATTCTCAATAGCAACAACAAAAAAAATTAAGTACCTAGGAATAAACTTAATCAGGGATGTAAAAGACCTTTACACAGAAAATTACATAACTTTACTAAAGAAATAAAAGGTGACCTAAAGAGATGGAGAGATATTCTGTGTTCATGGATAGGAAAGCTAAGCATCATTAAGATATCAATCCTACCCAAACTTATCTACAGATTCAATGCAATTCCCATCAAAATTCCAACAATCTACTTTGCAGACTTGGAAAAGCTACTTATCAAATTTATTTGTAAGGAAAAGATGCCTTGAATTGCTAAAAACATTCTAAAAAGAGAATGAAGTGGGAGGACTTAACACTGTCTGACTTTGAAGCCTACTATAAAGCTAGAGTAGTCGAAACAGCATGGTACTGGCACAAAGATAGACATATTGATCAACGGAATTGAACTGAGAATTTAGAAATAGACCCCTAGATCTATAGTCAACTGATTTTTTATAAGGCTGCAAAATCCACTGAACTGGGACATAACAGCCTTTTAAACAAATGGGGCTGGAAAAACTAGATACCTATATCCAAAAGAGTGAAAGAGGACCCTACCTTATACCCTATACAAAAATTAACTCCACCTGGATCAACGATCTTAATATAAGAGACAGTACCATAATACTCCTAGAAGAAAATATAGGGAAACATCTTCAAGACTTAGTAATAGGAGGTTGCTTCTTAGACCTTACACCCAAAGCACAAGCAATGAAAGAAAAAATAAATAAATAAATGGGAACACCTCAAAATCAAAAGCTTCTGTACGTGACAGGGATTTGTCAAAAAGGTAGAGGCAGCCAACGCAATGGGAGAAAATATTTGGAAACCATGTATCTGATGAGGCTGATATCCTGTATATAGAGAGAAATCATACAACTCAAGGACAATAGTACAAACAGCCCAATTATAAAAAGGGCAAAAGACATGAAAAGACATTTCTCTGAAGAAGAAATACAAATGGCTAAAACATGCATGAAAAAATGTTCATCTTCGCTAGTTATTAGGGAGATGCAAATCAAGACCAGAATGAGGGATCATCTCACACCAGTAAGAATGGCTACCTTTAAACAAACAGGAAACTACAAATTCTGGAGAGGATATGGAGAAATTGGAACTCATATTCATTGCTGGTGGGACTGTATAATGGTTGAACGACTCTGGAAGGTAGTTTGGCTGTTTCTCAGAACACTAGATATTGAGTTACTCTACAGTCCAGTAATTTCACTTCTCAGTATTTGTCCAGAGGATCTGAGAGCAATGACATGAACAGATATTTGTACACCAGTGTTTATAGAGGCATTGTTCACAATTGCCAAGAGACGGAAACAACCTAAATGTCCTTCATCAAATGAAGGATAAACAAAATATGATATATACACATGATGGAATACTATATAGCAGTAAGAAGAAATGAGGTAGTGAAACATGACAGCATGGATGAACCTTGAAGACATAATGCTGAGTGAAATAAGCAGACACAAAAGGAGAGATATTGTATGTTACCACTAATGTGAACTATGTGGAAAATGTAAAATAAGTGTCTTATATTGTAGAATATAGGGGACATAGAGATAGACAGCAGCTAGGGAAGGGGCAACAATAATCTAATCAGAACAGACAAGATATTTAGGCTGATCTTAATGATATGTGAATGGTCAGGTGTGACTATAGTTCGTTAATTTTCTTTTGGTGTGGTAGGAGTCTATTGAAAGGAATGAAGTTATTTCAGAATATTTATTTTTCCCATTGCTTTGCTTTATTTTGTTTGGAACTTTTTTTTATTTGATAAATAAAGTAATTAAAAAAATAAAAGCCATATGGGGAAAAAAATGGAGTCAGACTTCTTATTACACCTGAGTCCATACCAATATAAATAAATGATTGAATAAATAAACAAATGAAGAGACTAATCTCCATTCAGAAGAATTCCAAATGCTTTTCTTTTCTTCTTCTTTTTTTTAATAGACTTGTAGACTTACAGAAAAATCTTGCAGGAAGTGTAGCATTCTCATATACCCCCTCCCAACATTAATATGGTAAATTTGTTACAACTGATGAAACAATATTAGTATAATTGTATTCTTAACTATGGTCCATAGTTTATATTAGAGTTCACTGTATTATACAGTTCTATGTGTTTTTTTTTCTTTAAGTTTTTATTTTGGTTGCATATATGCAACCCAAAATTTCCCATTTTACCACTTTCAGGTACTTTTCAAAGATACTTCACCCTCAAGGACGTGGAGCATAACTCCCCACTCCTAAAGTCTGGGCTGGGCATAATGACTTCCTTCAAAAGAGTACCTATGGAAGGTACACTTTCTTTCCTCTGGGGAAACAAAATTTTACTGTGGACCAACCTGCCAAACACTAATTCAGCCAAGTGATAAAGGTCTGTATTGAGACTATGTCATGTTGATAATATGCATCCTTGATATGATGTGATCAGGATGGCTCTTTGCCTTGTGGTCTTCCTCCCCTGAAAATATCAGGAAAGTCTAAATTGAGGGGCATTCTAGGAAATACCTGACCAAAATTCTGAAAAATATTAATCCATCAAAAACATGAAAATTCAAAGAACCTGTCACAGCCAAGAGGACCTATGGGGAAAGGACAACTAAACGGAATGTGGTTTCTTAAATGGGATTTTGGAACAGGAAAAGGACACTTGGCAAAAATAAGGAAATTTGAATAATGTTTGCATATTAAGTAATAATCATACATCAATATTGCTTCATTAATTGTAACTGATATGCCACATTAACACATGATGTTAATATTAGGAGACCTGGCTGTGGGATATATGGGAACTCTGTATTATCATCACAATTTTGCTGTAAAAACTGTTCTAAATTTAAAAGTTTTTTAATGGAAAAAAAATTGCCATAAAACAACTGATAAGGAGAAA
The DNA here is from genome assembly GCF_015220235.1 of Choloepus didactylus. NCBI lineage: Eukaryota > Metazoa > Chordata > Mammalia > Pilosa > Megalonychidae > Choloepus > Choloepus didactylus. Next base: position 179,573,393 of record NC_051310.1, on the reverse strand, counting down.
ACCTTAAAAGCAGACATAAAATAAATTTGTGCCATTTAAAATTCAGAACAATAGAGTAACTGCAATGTCTTGCTAAAAGCTATGTAAATCAAAAGGAAAATGACAATAGTCTTAAAGTTACCAAAAGAAAAAAAAATAGTACTTTATATCCACTGAAAATATCTTTAGAATATGAAGGCAAAATAAAGACATTTTTAGGTAAACAAAACTTGAATTTGTGGTCAGCAGATCTGAACTTATAAAGAAAAAAAAAAAAAAAAAAAGAGACCAGGGACTTTCAGGTGGAAGAAAAATGATCCAGAAGGAAATTTTGGCTACACATGAAGAAATGAAGAAAGTCAGAAGTAATAATTATGTGGATAAAATAAAGAATATTTTCCTCACTTAATTTCTTTTAAGGATTAATTCCTGATTAAAGCAAAAATAAAGTCAATGTATTTAGAGTAAATGTAGCAACTGTAGAAGTTAAATGTGTGACTGCAATGCCACAAAAGATTGGAATGTAAAAGCCCACTGTTGTAAGACTTTTATACTATGTGTGAGTTTGTGTAGTATTGTTTAAAGATATTAAAGATAGACAGTGATTTATTTAAAAATGCTTATTGTAAACCTAGCAACCACTAAAAAGAAAACAAAACTTACATCTCCTAAACCAACAGTACAGATAAAATGGAATTGCAGAGGCGGGGCAAGATGGCAGACTGGTGAGCTGTATGTTTTAGTTACTCCTCCAGGAAAGTAGGTAAAAAGCCAGGAACTGCGTGGACTGGACACCACAGAGCAATCTGTCTTTGGGCATACTTCATACAACACTCATGAAAACGTGGAACTGCTGAGATCAGCGAAATCTGTAAGTTTTTGCGGCCAGGGGTCCCGCGCCCCTCCCTGCCAGGCTCAGTCCCGGGGGAGGAGGGGCTGTCAGCTCCAGGAAGGAGAAGGGAGAATTGCAGTGGCTGCTCTTACCGGAAACTCATTCTACTGATTCAAACTCCAACCATAGATAGACTGAGGCCAGACACCAGAGACTCTGAGAGCAGCCAGCCCAGCAGAGAGGAGACAGGCATAGAAAAAAAACAACACGAAAAACTCCAAAATAAAAGCAGAGGATTTTTGGAGTTCTGGTGAACACAGAAAGGGGAAGGGCGGAGATCAGGCCTTGAGGCGCATATGCAAATCCCGAAGCAAGGCTGATCTCTCTGCCCTGGGCACTTTTCCTTAATGGCCCTGGTTGCTTTGTCTATTAGCATTTCAATAACCCATTAGATCTCTGAGGAGGGCCGTTTTTTTTTTTTTTTGTTTTTGTTTTTTTTTTTTTTTTAAATCCTTTTTGCTTTTTCTAAAACAATTACTCTAAGAAGCTCAATACAGAAAGCTTCAAAGAATTGAAATTTGGGCACATCAAGTCAAGAGCAGAACTAAGAGAGCTCTGAGACAAAAGGCAATAATCCAGTGGCTGAGAAAATTCACTAAACAACACAACTTCCCAAGAAAAGGGGGGTGTCCGCTCACAGCCACCATCCTGGTGGACAGGAAACACTCCTGCCCATCGCCAGCCCCATAGCCCAGAGCTGCCCCAGACAACCCAGTGTGACGGAAGTGCTTCAAATAACAGGCACACACCACAAAACTGGGCGTGGACATTAGCCTTCCCTGCAACCTCAGCTGAATGTCCCAGAGCTGGGAAGGGGGAGCAGTGTGAATTAACAGAGCCCCATTCAGCCATCATTTGAGCAGACTGGGAGCCTCCCAACACAGCCCAGCAGCCCAGAACTGCCCTGGGGGGACGGCACTCACCTGCGACATAGCACAGTCATCCCTCAACAGAGGACCCGGGGTGCACGGCCTGGAAGAGGGGCCCACTTGCAAGTCTCAGGAGCCATACGCCAATACCAAAGACTTGTGGGTCAGTTGCAGAGACAAACTGTGGCAGGACTGAACTGAAGGATTAGAATATTGCAGTAGCTTTAAAACTCTAGGATCATCAGGGAGATTTGATTGTTAGGGCCACCCCCCCTCCCCGACTGCCCAGAAACACGCCCCACATACAGGGCAGGCAACACCAACTACACACGCAAGCTTGGGACACCAATTGGGCCCCACAAGACTCACTCCCCCACTCACCAAAAAGGCTAAGCAGGGGAGATCTGGCTTGTGGAGAACAGGTGGCTCGTGGACGCCACCTGCTGGTTAGTTAGAGAAAGTGTACTCCACGAAGCTGTAGATCTGATAAATTAGAGATAAGGACTTCAACTGGTCTACAAACCCTAAAAGAACCCTATCAAGATCAGCAAATGCCACGAGGCCAAAAACAACAGAAAATTATAAAGCATATGAAAAAACCAGACGATATGGATAACCCAAGCCCAAGCACCCAAATCAAAAGACCAGAAGAGACACACCTAGAGCAGCTACTCAAAGAACTAAAGATGAACAATGAGACCCTAGTACGGGATATGAAGGAAATCAAGAAGACCCTAGAAGAGCATAAAGAAGACATTGCAAGACTAAATAAAAAAATGGATGATCTTATGGAAATTAAAGAAACTGTTGACCAAATTAAAAAGATTCTGGACACTCATAGTACAAGACTAGAGGAAGTTGAACAACGAATCAGTGACCTGGAAGATGACAGAATGGAAAATGAAAACATAAAAGAAAGAATGGGGAAAAAAATTGAAAAACTCGAAATGGACCTCAGGGATATGATAGATAATATGAAACGTCCGAATATAAGACTCATTGGTGTCCCAGAAGGGGAAGAAAAGGGTAAAGGTCTAGGAAGAGTATTCAAAGAAATTGTTGGGGAAAACTTCCCAAATCTTCTAAACAACATAAATACACAAATCATAAATGCTCAGCGAACTCCAAATAGAATAAATCCAAAAAAACCCACTCCGAGACATATACTGATCACACTGTCAAACATAGAAGAGAAGGAGCAAGTTCTGAAAGCAGCAAGAGAAAAGCAATTCACCACATACAAAGGAAACAGCATAAGACTAAGTAGTGACTACTCAGCAGCCACCATGGAGGCGAGAAGGCAGTGGCACGATATATTTAAAATTCTGAGTGAGAGGAATTTCCAGCCAAGAATACTTTATCCAGCAAAGCTCTCCTTCAAATTTGAGGGAGAGCTTAAATTTTTCACAGACAAAGAAATGCTGAGAGAATTTGCTAACAAGAGACCTGCCCTACTGGAGATACTAAAGGGAGCCCTACAGACAGAGAAACAAAGACAGGACAGAGAGACTTGGAGAAAGGTTCAGTACTAAAGAGATTCGGTATGGGTACAATAAAGGATATTAATAGAGAGAGGGAAAAATATGGCAAACATAATCCAAAGGATAAGATGGCCGATTCAAGAAATGCCTTCACGGTTTTAACGTTGAATGTAAATGGATTAAACTCCCCAATTAAAAGATATAGATTCGCAGAATGGATCAAAAAAAATGAACCATCAATATGTTGCATACAAGAGACTCATTTTAGACACAGGGACACAAAGAAACTGAAAGTGAAAGGATGGAAAAAAATATTTCATGCAAGCTACAGCCAAAAGAAAGCAGGTGTAGCAATATTAATCTCAGATAAAATAGACTTCAAATGCAGGGATGTTTTGAGAGACAAAGAAGGCCACTACATACTAATAAAAGGGGCAATTCAGCAAGAAGAAATAACAATCGTAAATGTCTATGCACCCAATCAAGGTGCCACAAAATACATGAGAGAAACATTGGCAAAACTAAAGGAAGCAATTGATGTTTCCACAATAATTGTGGGAGACTTCAACACATCACTCTCTCCTATAGATAGATCAACCAGACAGAAGACCAATAAGGAAATTGAAAACCTAAACAATCTGATAAATGAATTAGATTTAACAGACATCTACAGGACATTACATCCCAAATCACCAGGATACACATACTTTTCTAGTGCTCACGGAACTTTCTCCAGAATAGATCATATGCTGGGACATAAAACAAGCCTCAATAAATTTAAAAAGATTGAAATTATTCAAAGCACATTCTCTGACCACAATGGAATACAATTAGAAGTCAATAACCATCAGAGACTTAGAAAATTCACAAATACCTGGAGGTTAAACAACACACTCCTAAACAATCAGTGGGTTAAAGAAGAAATAGCAAGAGAAATTGCTAAATATATAGAGACGAATGAAAATGAGAACACAACATACCAAAACCTATGGGATGCAGCAAAAGCAGTGCTAAGGGGGAAATTTATAGCACTAAACGCATATATTAAAAAGGAAGAAAGAGCCAAAATCAAAGAACTAATGGATCAACTGAAGAAGCTAGAAAATGAACAGCAAACCAATCCTAAACCAAGTACAAGAAAAGAAATAACAAGGATTAAAGCAGAAATAAATGACATAGAGAACAAAAAAACAATAGAAAGGATAAATATCACCAAAAGTTGGTTCTTTGAGAAGATCAACAAGATTGACAAGCCCCTAGCTAGACTGACAAAATCAAAAAGAGAGAAGACCCATATAAACAAAATAATGAATGAAAAAGGTGACATAACTGCAGATCCTGAAGAAATTAAAAAAATTATAAGAGGATATTATGAACAACTGTATGGCAACAAACTGGATAATGTAGAAGAAATGGACAATTTCCTGGAAACATATGAACAACCTAGACTGACCAGAGAAGAAATAGAAGACCTCAACCAACCCATCACAAGCAAAGAGATCCAATCAGTCATCAAAAATCTTCCCACAAATAAATGCCCAGGGCCAGATGGCTTCACAGGGGAATTCTACCAAACTTTCCAGAAAGAACTGACACCAATCTTACTCAAACTCTTTCAAAACATTGAAAAAAATGGAACACTACCTAATTCATTTTATGAAGCTAACATCAATCTAATACCAAAACCAGGCAAAGATGCTACAAAAAAGGAAAACTACCGGCCAATCTCCCTAATGAATATAGATGCAAAAATCCTCAACAAAATACTTGCAAATCGAATCCAAAGACACATTAAAAAAATCATACACCATGACCAAGTGGGGTTCATTCCAGGCATGCAAGGATGGTTCAACATAAGAAAAACAATCAATGTATTACAACACATTAAAAACTCGAAAGGGAAAAATCAATTGATCATCTCAATAGATGCTGAAAAAGCATTTGACAAAATCCAACATCCCTTTTTGATAAAAACACTTCAAAAGGTAGGAATTGAAGGAAACTTCCTCAACATGATAAAGAGCATATATGAAAAACCCACAGCCAGCATAGTACTCAATGGTGAGAGACTGAAAGCCTTCCCTCTAAGATCAGGAACAAGACAAGGATGCCCGCTGTCACCACTGTTATTCAACATTGTGCTGGAAGTGCTAGCCAGGGCAATCCGGCAAGACAAAGAAATAAAAGGCATCCAAATTGGAAAAGAAGAAGTAAAACTGTCATTGTTTGCAGATGATATGATCTTATATCTAGAAAACCCTGAGAAATCAACGATACACCTACTAGAGCTAATAAACAAATTTAGCAAAGTAGCGGGATACAAGATTAATGCACATAAGTCAGTAATGTTTCTATATGCTAGAAATGAACAAACTGAAGAGACACTCAAGAAAAAGATACCATTTTCAATAGCAACTAAAAAAATCAAGTACCTAGGAATAAACTTAACCAAAGATGTAAAAGACCTATACAAAGAAAACTACATAACTCTACTAAAAGAAATAGAAGGGGACCTTAAAAGATGGAAAAATATTCCATGTTCATGGATAGGAAGGCTAAATGTCATTAAGATGTCAATTCTACCCAAACTCATCTACAGATTCAATGCAATCCCAATCAAAATTCCAACAACCTACTTTGCAGACTTGGAAAAGCTAGTTATCAAATTTATTTGGAAAGGGAAGATGCCTCGAATTGCTAAAGACACTTTAAAAAGAAAAACGAAGTGGGAGGACTTACACTCCCTGACTTTGAAGCTTATTATAAAGCCACAGTTGCCAAAACAGCATGGTACTGGCACAAAGATAGACATATAGATCAATGGAATCGAATTGAGAATTCAGAGATAGACCCTCAGATCTATGGCCGACTGATCTTTGATAAGGCCCCCAAAGTCACCGAACTGAGCCATAATGGTCTTTTCAACAAATGGGGCTGGGAGAGTTGGATATCCATATCCAAAAGAATGAAAGAGGACCCCTACCTCACCCCCTACACAAAAATTAACTCAAAATGGACCAAAGATCTCAATATAAAAGAAAGTACCATTAAACTCCTAGAAGATAATGTAGGAAAACATCTTCAAGACCTTGTATTAGGAGGCCACTTCCTAGACTTTACACCCAAAGCACAAGCAACAAAAGAGAAAATAGATAAATGGGAACTCCTCAAGCTTAGAAGTTTCTGCACCTCAAAGGAATTTCTCAAAAAGGTAAAGAGGCAACCAACTCAATGGGAAAAAATTTTTGGAAACCATGTATCTGACAAAAGACTGATATCTTGCATATACAAAGAAATCCTACAACTCAATGACAATAGCACAGACAGCCCAATTATAAAATGGGCAAAAGATATGAAAAGACAGTTCTCTGAAGAGGAAATACAAATGGCCAAGAAACACATGAAAAAATGTTCAGCTTCACTAGCTATTAGAGAGATGCAAATTAAGGCCACAATGAGATACCATCTAACACCGGTTAGAATGGCTGCCATTAAACAAACAGGAAACTACAAATGCTGGAGGGGATGTGGAGAAATTGGAACTCTTATTCATTGTTGGTGGGACTGCGTAATGGTTCAGCCACTCTGGAAGTCAGTCTGGCAGTTCCTTAGAAAACTAGATATAGAGCTACCATTCGATCCAGCGATTGCACTTCTCGGGATATACCCGGAAGATCGGAAAGCAGTGACACGAACAGATATCTGCACGCCAATGTTCATAGCAGCATTATTCACAATTGCCAAGAGATGGAAACAACCCAAATGTCCATCAACAGATGAGTGGATAAATAAAATGTGGTATATACACACGATGGAATACTACGCGGCAGTAAGAAGGAACGATCTGGTGAAACATATGACAACATGGATGAACCTTGAAGACATAATGCTGAGCGAAATAAGCCAGGCACAAAAAGAGAAATATTATATGCTACCACTAATGTGAACTTTGAAAAATGTAAAACAAATGGTTTATAATGTAGAATGTAGGGGAACTAGCAGTAGAGAGCAATTAAGGAAGGGGGAACAATAATCCAAGAAGAACAGATAAGCTATTTAACGTTCTGGGGATGCCCAGAAATGACTATGGTCTGTTAATTTCTGATGGATGTAGTAGGAACAAGTTCACTGAAATGTTGCTATAGTATGTAACTTTCTTGGGGTAAAGTAGGAACATGTTGGAAGTTAAGCAGTTATCTTAGGTTAGTTGTCTTTTTCTTACTCCCTTGCTATGGTCTCTTTGAAATGTTCTTTTATTGTATGTTTGTTTTCTTTTTAACTTTTTTTTTCATACAGTTGATTTGAAAAAAGAAGGGAAAGTTAAAAAAAAAAAAAAAAAGAAAAAAGACAAACAAGGATAAAAAAAAAAAAAAAAAAAAAAACGATGTAGTGCCCCCTTGAGGAGCCTGTGGAGAATGCAGGGGTATTCGCCTACCCCACCTCCATGGTTGCTAACATGACCACAGACATAGGGGACTGGTGGTTTGATGGGTTGAGCCCTCTACCATAAGTTTTACCCTTGGGAAGACGGTTGCTGCAAAGGAGAGGCTAGGCCTCCCTGTATTTGTGCCTAAGAGTCTCCTCCTGAATGCCTCTTTGTTGCTCAGATGTGGCCCTCTCTCTCTGGCTAAGCCAACTTGAAAGGTGAAATCACTGCCCTCCCCCCTACGTGGGATCAGACACCCAGGGAAGTGAATCTCCCTGGCAACGTGGAATATGACTCCCGGGGAGGAATGTAGACCCGGCATCGTGGGATGGAGAACATCTTCTTGACCAAAAGGGGGATGTGAAAGGAAATGAAATAAGCTTCAGTGGCAGAGAGATTCCAAAACGAGCCGAGAGATCACTCTGGTGGGCACTCTTACGCACACTTTAGACAACCTTTTTTAGGTTCTAAAGAATTGGGGTAGCTGGTGGTGGATACCTGAAACTATTAAACTACAACCCAGAACCCATGAATCTCGAAGACAGTTGTATAAAAATGTAGCTTATGAGGGGTGACAGTGGGATTGGGAATGCCATAAGGACCAAACTCCACTTTGTCTAGTTTATGGATCGATGTGTAGAAAAGTAGGGGAAGCAAACAAACAGACAAAGGTACCTAGTGTTCTTTTTTACTTCAATTGCTCTTTTTCACTCTAATTATTATTCTTGTTATTTTTGTGTGTGTGCTAATGAAGGTGTCAGGGATTGATTTAGGTGATGAATGTACAACTATGTAATGGTACTGTAAACAATCGAAAGTACAATTTGTTTTGTATGACTGCGTGGTATGTGAATATATCTCAATAAAATGATGATTAAAAAAAAAAAAAAAAAAAGAGAAATGGAACAAATAAAGTTTCAGTGGCTTAGAGATTTCACATAGAGTCAAGAGGTCATTCTGGAGGTTATTCTTACGTTTTATATAGATATCCCTTTTTAGTTTTCAGTGTATTGGAATAGCTAGAAGGAAATACCTGAAACTGTTGAACTACAACCCAGTAGCCTTGATTCTTGAAGACGATTGCATAACTATGTAGCTTACATGGTGTGACTGTGCGATTGTGAAAACCTTGTGGTTCACACTCCCTTTATTCGGTGTATGGGCAGATGAGTAGAAAAATGAGACAAAAATTAAATGAATAATAGGGACAAAGGGGGAGATGGGGTGTTTTGGGTGTTCTTTTTTACGTATATTTTTATTCTCTTTTTTTTTTTGAAGTAATGAAAATGTTCAAACACTGATTTTGGTGATGAATGCACAACTATATTATGTACTGTGAATGATTGCACAACTATATTATGTACTGTGGATGATTGCAGGGTATGTGAATATATCTCAATAAAACTGAATTTTAAAAAAAAAAAAAAAAAAAAATGGAATTGCAATATAATGCTCATTATTTGATAAATAGTATATATTATATATTTAAATTCACTGATTTTTTTTCCTTCTGCAATGTCTAATTTACTATTAATCTCATTGAGTGTATTTTTATATATTAATGCACTATTCATCTCTAGAAGATGCATACTTTAATCTTTCATCTCTCATTCTCAATAAACCTTTGCTAATATTTATAATAGCTCTTTTTAAGTTGTTCTTTGAAAGCTGCTAATCCCATCATCTGTATCACATCTGTGTTTAGGTCTAATGACTCATTTTTCTTCTGCTTGTAGTTCACATTTCCCTGTGTTGGATGCTAAAAATTGCATATTTCACTATTTTGAGAGCTGGGTGTTTTTAAGTGTCATAATTTGTTTGGCAGTTAAGCCAAATGAAGACCAGTTTGATCCTTTAAGGTTGGGTTTTTAAACTTTACTAGGGCAGTTCTAATGTGTTCTAAGGTTTAGAGTTACTGAGTGCCCTCACTATTTAACAAGGCCTCTCTACTCAGGCTGGTCGGACCTGATGTTTCTCCCAGCCCTGAATGAGAGCTGGATACTTTTAAGAGATTTCTTGACTGGCCTTGTGGAGTTTCATCCTAAAATACATAGCTCAGTATTGAGTGTCAGACTCAGGAGAAATATCAGGCCGATTTCTGGAGTGCATTCTCTGCATAGCTCTCTCTTCTTCTTCTGCACTTTTCTCCTTAGATTTCAGACTCCTCTGACTTCTGTAATTTGTCTCTTTAACTTCCCCAAACCACTAAGTTCTGCTTGGGGCCCTCTGTCCTGCTTTGCATTGTGGAATGTGAGTAACAGAAGAAATCTGGTATAACTGTGGCATTCAAATAATTTGTTTGATTTTTATCCCATATCAAGGAAAATACTGTATTGCCCCTCATCCAATTTTGAAAAACTATTGCTTTGTATATTTTTCCCAGTCTTCTAGTCATTGTTGCATAGAGGGTAAGTAAGTCTTTTACTGGTTATATCACCATGGCTGTAAGCAGAAAACCATCTGATCAGGCTTGCTTAATTTAACATTTACAGAAAGCTATAAATCTGTGGATCTCTTAAAAAAATATGAACTCTTAATTTATTTTTAAATTCCCATTTTTTTTTGGACATTTGGTCATAACTATATGATATAGTTATGATCAGATCAGTGGGTTAATCCTTTATTTCTCAGAATGATTTTTGAATATACTTTGCATTCTTAGAATAAACTGTGTTGTTTAGGACATGTTGCCATTTGTATATATTGTAGTATTTGATTAATGATCAGTTTATTTAAGATTGTTGAATCTATATTCTTGTAAGAGATTAGAAAATTCATTTGTTCAAAAATTATAGTTTTTGTATCAATGTTACCCTGACCTCAGGAAAAGGTGCAGGATCTATTCTATCTTTCAGTTTTACTCGGCCAGCATGTGTAAAAAATTAAGGTTATTTGTACTTTACGTATTTGGAATAATTTGAAATGAAGTCATCTCTATTTAGATTTTCTTTTTGGAAAAAAAAGTTTAATAATGGACTCAGTTTCTTTAATACCTATATGCGTACCCAGTGTGGTGGATGCTATGCTTTGCCAGTCAGTTCCCCCTTCAGGACAGAATGACTTATATACACAGCTGTCTGGAGCACTTCAGGCTTTCAACCCTCAGCTGTCAGCTCTCTTGTGATTTTACCCTCAGTTGAAGATGCTGCTTCACCCAGCTTCATCCCTGTCTTTCAGGGAGGGGCAACCTGCATTCAATGCTTTCTAAATGCCTGATCCCACTGCCCAACTCAGGATGAGAGAGAACTCCCCTTGGTGTGGCTGAGGACTTAATCTCACACTGTGTAGCTCCTTTCTCCTCCTGCTCAGTTCTGCTTTTTTCCTTCCTTTCCATCACAGATTTTCATCTCAAGATAAGTTGCAAAAACAAAACAAAACTTTCTGTCTACTAATATCAATCTCAGTGTCTGCTTTTTGAGGAAATCAAAACCCAAATGTTCATCGCCAGAGTGCTCTGAGAAATTAGATACTAAGATGGGATTTGGGAGTGAGGTCACCTGCTACTTTATGGTAAAAGGGACCATATCACAGGTAGTAGGTTAAATCACAGATAGGCCCTGTCATAAAAGAAGAGTGAAATTGATAAATCCCTCAGTGGTGGTGATATTGGTTGTTATATGAAAGGAAGGAAATAAACTAGTGGGTGTGCTATATCATATAATTTAGATATATGGGAAAAGTAGCAATTATATGCATGGTAGAATAGTATGGCTGTCACTTGGAGCAAGTGGTGGTCTAGAGAAAATATGTTTAAAGGCTGAGATTAATTTATTAAATAAAACTTAATGTGATAGCCAGAGAGCCCCCTATGGCACCATACAGTGTTTCATTTCCTGTGCCCAAAATGCAAAGAAAGCTAAGCACATGTACCAGAACTGAACGATAATAATGGAAGACCTCTAGAGAAGTTTAAATTTTCAAACTAGGCAGGTGACCTATGGAAAAGACAAAGAGCCATGACTGGGAAGAATAAAGTCATAATACTTGGCATGAAAAATTAAAAATGATAACATTGAAAATCTTGAATCTACATAGTTCTCTGAATTCCTTGTGCCTGCATAAAGGAACTTTACCTGATAAGAGAGAGTAAAATCTTCCTCTTTTAAGATGATGCAGAAGCTTCTCCTCTTCTCTTTTCAGGCTGCATCTCCTTCTTCCCATATTTACCCTAGAATAATTATTAAGGATCAATCAAAACATATCCAAACAGGTAAAGGTTAAATCCGTTGAGGTAGGGAATGAGTATACTCTATACAATCCTCAAGACCAGCATGAACCAGGAGAGTATACTTGGGGCTGGATAATTAGTGCCCTGCAAGGGGAGAGGAATATAAAAATGGATAACTGAGAGTTTATTGACCTGGGAGCCTTCTCCTTAGCTTAAGAATTTAACAAAGGAGGAAAGACCCTGTCCTAGTTTCCTAGGGCTGTGCAACAAATTACCACAAACTGGGTTGCTCAAAGCAACATAAATGTATTGTCTCACAGTTCTAGAGAACAGAAGTCTGAAATCAAGTGCTGGTAGGGCCAAGCTCCATTTAAAGTATGTAGGGAAGAATGGTTCCATGCCTCTCTTCTGTCAGTGGTTTACTGACAATCCATGGTGTCCTCTGCCTCAGCTGTCACATGGCAGTCTTCCCTCTGTCTATGTCTGAAATTCCTCTTCTTATAAAAACAACAGCCATATTGGATTAAAGGCTCATGCTGCTCCAGGATGACCTAATTTTTACTTGTTTAGTTCCTTATGTAATGGCCCTATTTCTATGTAAATTCATTTTCTGAGATACTGGAGATTAGCAATTCAACACAGTATTGGGGTGACACAATTCATTCCATAAAAGACTCAGAGACGGTGTAAGCATATTGCTAGGCCCTCAAGATACTTTGATAAAGTGATGAAAGGTAGTAAGTGCATAAGGAATATCAAAACTGCTAACTGATGGTGGAATAAAACATTCAGAGAATTGGTCACACTACCAAGGATATGCTATGAAAGGCTGGGCATGCTATATAACTATGCTCTATAGGAACCAGAACATATTCTTTTTACCAAAGTAATAAAGTATGTGTTTATGAGAGAAAAACCAGCATCACTTCAAAACTCCATGAGGCTCTTATCTCATTCAAAGTCCATGGCAGGCAGTAGGAGTTGCTTTTATAGAGATACGATAGATCTGGACTCAATGATAAGCAGTGGTGATGACAGGATTCCAAAACAACTCTTAACATTCCCAGGTATCTCAGGAATTTGGGTGCAATTATCACAATGTGCATCACAATCAGAGGGGCAGCCAGGAAGTTTGATCCACAGAGAACTCTGGGGTTGTTAATAGAATAATTCTGATAAACAGCAACTTTTTACCTCCTGCCTTATTTTGAATTAATTGTCATTATTTTATTTTCTATTTATTACTTGATCATTGTATAGCTTTGTAGAAATCTTTTGTTGATTACCCTAGAAATTGCAGTCTGCAACTCTGCCTTATTACAGACTGATACAATGGTAATGTATACCTAATTTCTGGATAATGATCTCACCATTCTCCTCCTCTCAGCTTTTGCTTTAATTTTGTCAGGCATATAAAATCTACATTTATTAAAAACCTGCAAGGCAGCATATCCCAAACATAATAGATCTGAATAGACCTGCTGCAAGACACTTCCTAATCAGATTGTTAAATGTCAAAGACAAAGAGAATTCTGAAAGCAACAAGAGAAAAGCAATCCATCACATACTAGAGAAGCTCAGTAAGACTCTGTGTGGATTTCTCAGCAGAAGCTATGGGGGTGAGAAGGCAGTGGTGTGATATATTTAAGATACTGAAAGAGAAAAAAATGCCAATGAAGAATTCTATATCTGGCAAAACTGTCCTTCAAAAATGAGAGAGAGTTTAAAATATTTTCAGTCAAACAGACACTGAGAGAGTTTGTGAACAAGATACCTGCTCTACAGGAGTGCTGCAGGCAGATAGGAAAATACAGGAGAGAGTGGTTTGGAGAAGAGTGTAGAAATGAAGATTATCAGCACAGGTTACAAGAAAGAAGAAAAAAGTAAGGTGTGGCATATAAAATCCAAAAGACAAAATGGTAAAAGAAAGTACTACCTTTACAGTACTAACATTAAATAATAATGGACTGAACACCTAAATCAAAAGACACAGACTGACAGAATGGATTTAAAAACAGGTCCCATCTATATGGTGTCTACAAGAGACTCATTTTAGACCCAAGGACAAAAGTAGCTTGAAATGAAAGGTAGAAAAAAGAATATTTCATGCGAACAACAACCAGAAAAGTGTGGGAGTAGCTACACTAATGGACATATTACACTTCAAATGTAAAACAACTGAAAGAAACAAAGAAAGACACAATGTATTAATAAAAGGGACAATTCATCAAGAAGACATAAAAATCATAAATATTTATGCACTGAGCCAGAGTGCCCCAAAATACATGAGGCAAACACTGACAACACTGATGAGAGAAGTAGACACTTCTACAACAATAGTTGCAGTAAACAATACACCACTCTCATCAATGGATAGACTAGACAGAGGACCAATAAGGAAATAAAGATTTTGAATAGTATGATAAATGAACTAGACTTAGCAAACATTTATAGAACATACACCCCACAGCAGGAAACATTTTTCTCAAATGCTCTTGGATCATTCTGCAAGATAGATGACAGTTTGGGTCACAAAGCAGTCTCAATAAATTTAAAAAGATCAAAATCATTTGAGCATAAAATCATTTCTTGGATCATAATGGAATGAAGTTGGAAATCAATAACAGGTAGAAGGCAGGTAAATTCACAAATGTATGGAGGCCAAAAAATACACTGTTAAACAACCAATGGGTCAAAGAAGAAACAAGAGAAATGAAGAAATATTTCAAGGCAAATGAGAATGAGAATGCAACATATCAAAACTTATGAGATGCAACAAAGGCAGTGTTCAGTAGGAAATGTATTGCCCTAAATGCCTAAATTACAAAAAAAGAAAGAGCAACAATCTAGGAATTAAACGCTCACCTGGAGAAACCAGAGAAATAAAAGCAAACTCACCCCAAAGTGAACTGAGGGGAAGAAATAACAAAGATTAGAGCCAAAATAAATGAAATTGAGAACATGAACACAATAGAGAGAATTAAAAAAAAAAAAAAAGAAGAAGGTTATTTGAAAAAATCAATAAAGCTGATGGACCCTTAACTAGGAGAGAGGGAGAGAGAGAGAGAGAGAGAGAAAGAGAGAGAGAATGCAAATAAATAAAATCTGAAATGGGGGGGGGGCATAACCACTGAACCTGCAGAAATAAAGGAGAAAATGTGAGGATAATATGAGCAACTATATGCTAACAAACTAGGCAATTTAGATGAAATAGACAACTTCCTAAGAGACCATGAACAACCAACATTGACTTAAGAAGAAACAGAATACCTCAACAAACCAATCACAAGTAAAGAGATTGGATCAGTAATCAAAAACCTCTGAAAAAAAGAAAAGCCCAGGAACAGATGGCTTCACAGCTGAATTCTACCAAGTATTCAAGAAAGAATTAGTACCAAAATTGCTCAAACTCTTAAAAAAAAAATTGCAGTGGAAGGAAAGCTGTCTAATTCTTTCTATGAAGCCAGCAGCACCCTAATACCCAAGCCAGATAAAGTTACTACAAGGAAAGAAAATTATGGGCCAATCTCTTTAATGAAGATAAATGAAAAATCCTCAAGAAAATACTTGCAAATTGAATTCAGCAGCACATTAAAAGAATTATACATCATGATCAAATGGGTTTTGTTCCAAATATGCAAGGGTGCTTCAACACAAGAAAATCAATTAATGTAATATACCACATCAATAAATCAAAGGGGAAAAACTATTTGACTGTTGCAGAAAAGGCATTTGACAAAATTCAACATCATTTCATGATGAAAATACTCCAAAGGATAGGAACAGAAAGAAACTTCCTTTACATGTTATATATATTTAGATGCTGGGGCATTGGAATAGCTGGAAGGAGGTAAATGACATGGTGGAACTGTACCCTATAACATCCTTTGAAATTTGCTCTATAGCTACTCATTGCATTCTGCTTTGAAAGTCCTCACCTTTCTGTAAATACCTCATCTTTCTGTAAATATCCTATGTTGCATAATAAGGAAAGAACTGAAACTATGGAACTGTAACCCATAACAATTTTTTAAATTACCTATATAACTGCTTGTTGAGCTGTAAATCAGAAGTTAGCAACTTTATGTATGTATGTTATATTTTACAATAATGGAAACAGCTGAAGTTGTGGAGCTGTGACTGATGACATTCTTTGAAGTTTGTTCTCTAACTACTGGTTAAATTGTACCTTGAAGGTTACTACTGTTATGTATATGTGTTAAAGTAAACAATAAAAAATGCATTAAAAAATACCCTGGTGAAGGTGTGGAAAATAGGAACACTCATTTGTCCCTACAAATTTGTGAATTACTGTTACCACTTTGGATATTAATTGATAGAAGTTATTAAAATAAAGCATATAACATTGATTTCTCAATCATAAGTCTGAAAACATCTCCTACATGAATATTATTAATGTATAAGGACATAATTCTCTTGATATCAATTAAACCAAATGTCCATTTTAGAATATATATATATTATATATATTTAGGATATATACATCTATATAGAATCTCTCTCTCTCTCTCTCCATATACACACACACACACACACACACACACACACACACACACACAAAGTTAAATTAATTTTAAAACTACTATTCCTTTAGGGAAAAGTTTGTCCCTTTCTAGGAGCACTGCAACAATGATAATTCATTTCTGTGATAAACATTCTGGGAAGAACAGTAATGACACTTAAACACACCATTGTTCAGAGATATTTTAAGTCTAAAACTTTAAAATGATTTGGACTGCTATTATTCATTCATTTGGCAGACAGAATTGCAAAAATTTAACTTGTTGAATATGTAAACATGTTAATATTTCTTAAAGTGATTGGGTCTAGACAGTTCTCAGATAAGACATTTATGTTGTTTTCATTTATTTTGAAGATAATAAAATGAAACTGGAAGCCTTAAATATAACTCAGTTAAATGGGTTTGAGGAAATTACTCTGTCTATGTGTCATATTGATGCAAGAAATATTTGTATTTTTATAATGTTTTACTACATTTCAAAATATTGTCTTGCAATTTGAAATGATGACTTAATTTACATGACAAAAAATTACAAAGTGAAGTTTAATAGAAATTTGGAATCAGGGTAACAAACAGGACAAATATAGAAAAAAATAGGTACATTTTAAGGTTATGATGTTAAAAAAGGAACTGAGAGGTCACAGTACACCTGTGATGGACATTAGTTCAAAAAATAAAACTGGTATTAAAACATGGGGGCAATCAATTCTGAACTGCATAATATCACTGTAATCAATCTTGTTTTTTTCATTTTTACGAAGGTCTATGTCAATACTGATTTACAGACTTGTGGTGGTAGTAGTGGGATTACTTCCTAGTGAAGAACATACACATCACACACTTAGGCAAAAATGCACTTAATTCTAAGTAGAGGAAAAGAGAAAACTAATCAAAATAGTTAATATAAAGTTACAGTGTTCCAGTTTGCTAGAACTGCTGTTACACAAAATACCATAAATGGATTGGCTTCTATAAAGGGGATTTATTCAGTTACATCTTCACAGTTCTAAGGCATAAAAAGTGCCCAAACTAAGGCACCAACAAGAGGATACTTTCACTAAAGCGTGGCCAGTGCTGTCAGCTGGGAAAGCACATGGCTGGCCTCTGCTGGTCCTTTGCTCCTGTGTTGTGTTTCAAAATGGCTCCCTCCAAAATGTCTCTGGGCTTCTGTCTTCACTCCTTTCTCTCAGCTCCTATGCATCCTTGCTATTTTATCCCAGGGTGTTTCTCTGTAAGCATCAAGGGGTCCACTCAGCTTCTCTGGGGCAAACTCTGGGCTTCATCTTTTAGCTTAATATCTCCAAACACCTATCTGTCTACATCTCCAAAAGTCTCCAAACATCATCAGTGCTGGCTCTTGAGTTCTCTTCTTAAGTAGTCCAGTAAATTAACCAAGACCCACCCTGAATGGACAGGGTTCACATCTGTATAGAAATAACACATAGGTTCCACCTAATCAACAGACTGATAAGTCTGCCCCCACAAGATTACAGTAAAAAATATGCTTTTGTAGGGGACATAATAGATTCAAAGCAGCACATTCCACCCCCTGGACCCCAAAGATACATGTTCTTTAAAAATGCAAAAATATATTCCTTCCTTCACAATATAGATAAGTAAAAGGTCTTATCAAAATCAGTTACTGGTGTGGTTTGGCCTAATACAACAGTTCCTCTGGCTGTGGAACTGTGATACTTAGAACATATTATCTGCTTCCAATTTGCAAAGGAGAGACATTCATTGGATAAACGTTCCCATTGAACTAGGGAGAAATTGAAAGGAAAACAGGGGTCAAGGGACTAAAACTATTCCTGAAATCTGCAGGTCACACTTTATTAGACATCAAAGTCTGAGAGTCCTTTATAGAATGACTTTTTATCCTCAGGGCTTGAGAGAGTGGCAGTCCCACCCTTTCCAAAGGCTTATACATAGGACTTTTTCTCTCCAAACTCTGGGGTGATTGCTCCAACATATCCAGGCTTTGGGGAGACCCCTTGTTTTCAGCCCCACCCTCCTCAAACTCAGGTTGGCATCCAGACTCTCTTCCATCTCCAAGGTCCATGCTCAACCCCTTCATAACAGTGGAGCCATGACCAGGTTTTCCTCAATATCTGGAGAATATGTTCTGCCACCTCTGAGGCCTGGGGTGGCAGCACTCTTCCTGAGCATCAAGACAGAAGGCCCACCCTCTGCCTTCAGGGCAAACTCAGCTTTTCCATATGCATGGGCAGCTTCACTCTCCTGGCCTGAGATTTCTTGGCTCCAGAACTTAGCTTCCATGGTTCTGACTTTGAGGAAATTTTTCCTTTAATCTGTCCATTTTCTGTCCCTTTTTGTCCAACCTGGCAGTGGTTCCATTTATACAGATCTCACACACACACAAAAAAAAGTTGGCTTGGCATGCAGCATACAAGGGTCAAAACCTTCAGAAAATAGGACTTCCACAAATCCTTTCTGGATAACTATATCTCCAATTCTGGCTTGTATGAAATGGCTAGCTGGTTCTAGTTTTCATTAAATCCTCATGTAGGGCTGTAGCCTCTGGGGTTTCATTTTCTGGAAGCCCAGAGTGTTCCAGATCATCAATTTCTGGTTTCTTTGTACCCAAGAGTTCAGTTCTCAGCTTATGTCTTTCCTCTTGCTTTTTACTATAAGCTTCAAGGAGAAGCCAGGCTGCATTTTGACATTTAGTTTTGAGATCTCTTCAGCTAAGTGTCCCAGCTTGCTGCTTTCAAATTCTACCTTCCCTCTGACACCAGGACTCAATTTTGACAAATTCTCTGCCACTTTAAAATGAGGATCACCTTTCTTCCAGTTTTCAATGACATATTCATCATTTCTGTTTAAAGCCTCATTGCAAGTATCTTTAGAGTCCATATTTCCACCAGCAACCTCTTCAAAACAATCTAGACCTTTCTGTCAAGCTCCTCACAATTCTTCCAGAATCTTCCCTGTTCCAGTTTTGCTAATGCTACTATTATGTAAAATACCAGAAATGGATTGTCTTTTATAAAGGGAATTTATTTGATGACAAATTTACAGTCCTAAGACCATAAAGGTGTCCAAACTAATACATCAACAAGAGCATACCTTCACTGAAGAAAAGCCAATGGTGTCTGGAACACCTCTGTCAGCTGAGAAGCCATATGGCTGGCATCTACTGGTCCCAGGTTGCGCTTCAGCTCCTCTCTCAGCTCCTGTGCATCCTTAGCTTAATATCTTCAAACATCATTCTGTTCACAACTCTAAGAATCTTTGAGCATCTCACTCAGCTCTCAAGTAGCTGTCCAAAAGTCTCTCTCAACTGCTCCTGGGGAATTTTTTCCTCTCTTAGCTTCTCCAGAGCAAACTCTGGGCTGGCATCTCAAAGCATCAGCAAGCATCTCTCCAGAAGTCTCTCTCCACTGCTCTCTGTGTGAGCTTCCTTGAAAGGATTCCAGTAAACAAATCAAGACCTATCCTGAATGGGCAGAGTAAAATATCCATGAAAAAATTCAATCAGGAAATCACACCCTAATCAAAAAGACTGATAACTCCACCCCCACAAGATTGCATTAAAGAATATGGCTTTTGGGGGGACATAATATATAAAAACTGGCACATTCTCACTACCACTGAAGACATTCCAACATTTCTGACATTTGCAAACTCAGCAGCACCCCACGTCTTTGGTACCAATATCTTCTAGTTTGCTAGAGCTGCTATTATGCAAAATAACATAAATGGATTGGCTTTTATAAAGAGGGTTTATTGGGTTACAAATTTAAGTTTAAGATCATAAAAGTGTCAAAACTAAGGCAACAACAAGAGGATACCTTCACTGAAGTACAGCCGATGGCATCTGGAACACCTCTGTTAGCTGGGAAGGCACGTGGCTGGTGTCTGCTGGTCCTTTGTTCCTGAATTGTGTTTCAAAATGGCTTTCTCCAAAATGTCTCTGGGCTTCTGTCTTCATTCCTCTCTCTCTCAGCTCCTATGCATCATTGCTTCTTTCTCCCAGGACATTTCTCTCTAAGCATCTAGTGGTCCTCTCTTACCTTCTCCAGGGCAAACTCTGGGTTTCATCTCTTAGCTTAGCATCTCCAAATGTCCATCTGTCTGTATCTCCAAGCATCTCCAAGATTGCATTAAAGAACATGGCTTTTGTGGGAGGCATAATAGAGTCATACCAGCACATATAAGGTATTGATTTTTTTGGGGGGGGGAGAAAATTTTATACCAATTTAATAAAAATATTTGTTTAAACACATCAATGATACCTAAGGGAACAACTATTGAATAGTTGTAATTACGCATACATATAGAATATATATGTGTGTATAATTATTCATATGGATGTGATATATAATACAATAATTAAAATAGGGAAGTAATAGAATTAATATATGAATACAATTTATTGATTTATGAATGCATTCCATAAAGATGATGTACTTATGTAAAATTAAAAAATAAAAATTAGCTACTTGATACAGAAAAATAATAGAAGGCTCAAAACAAGAATTAGTTAAAAGAATGTCCATTAATTAAAAATATTGAGGAAATATATTTGTTTTGCATAAGGTGTAATTTAAAAATTCTGCCAGACTAACTAAAAATAAGAAATAACCTAATAGTCCATGAAAAAAATTGGGTATATTGTGACACCCACTAGAAAATATAGGAAGAAAAAAACTTTTAGAGAAGGACACAGTCATTTGGGAGTTAGACAAATTTGAGATGTGAAAAGGTATCTGAAGGACTTATAATTTCATTTCAGACATATGAAGAGCCTGGAAGTTGTCACTCCCATCCTTACAATAAGAAAAAAAAAAGCCAGACAAACTGAAAATGACATTTCCTGTACCTGTCAGAGAATTGAGGTGTCAGGGCAAATAGCCTCTTCGTAATCTGTAAAGACAGATGCAGCCAGTGAATCTCAGCTGAGATTGATTTACCTGGAGCCAATAACCACTGAAGCCTTAAACTAATAGGGATACATAAACAGTAATTTTGACAAACCGATGAAAGCTGAGTGTGGATAAGCTTGAGATTGAGAAGTTTCTGGGGTCTGCAATCTTAAGGGGACACCCAGAATTTCATGTTTTAACTCCAGAAACCTCAACCACTTCCCAAAACCAAGATCCCCCAAGATCTGTGGCAGGGAGACAGGAAAAGTAATCATGGTGTCGCAAGCACAGTTTTCTTCATGATAAATGGCCACAGGGGAAGGAATGGTCAGAGGGCAGAACTGAAACATATCCTAGCTGGAGAAAGTAATTCCTCCCTGTTTCAGACCCCTCCAGTCTCCCCATCTCATGTATGGGAACATAGGTTCACTAAAACAGTGAAAATTGGAAGATTACAGATATCTCCCCTTCTCCCATACCTTACTGCCATGTATATAGGGCTCATGTATAATGGCAGTGGGTTGTAGCTTAGAGAACTTTAAGGCACAGACTCTCTGAAGTGAAGTAAGAAGGAAGCCCAAAATCAACAGAAGAGATAAAAGTAAGGGGATTAGAAGAATGTGAAGTTTATGCTATCTAAAGTTACCATAAGCATAAAACACAAAAGAACCAGATTAGCATAAATCCTCCCACTGAAGGCCTAATTACCTCAGTTCCTATCACCTAATACAAAATGTTTGACTTACAATCAAAAAACTGTATTACATGCCAAAAGGAAACAAGCAAAAAAAAAAAAAAAAAAAGAAAAAAAAAGAAAAGAAAAGAAAATAAAAGAAATAAATGACCATGGTCTAAAAAGAAAAAAGCCACCATCAGAAACATAGTCCGAGATACGACCCAGATGTTGGAGTTAGCAGATACAGAAATCAAAATAACTATAATTAATCTGTTAAGGGATCTAATGGGAAAAGTTTGTTATTTTTCTCATATAATTTATTTTTAATTGTCTGAAAATGTGAGAGATAAAGCAGAAAAATTTCCCTCTACTAATGACAGGATTTTATCACTAACACAATAATGTTAAGACTCTTGGAGTAGGACCACCTCCACTCAGACTCCAGTGTCATCAGTTAGAGGGGTGTGAATTTGGGCAACTCAGTTCACAAAGTGTCAGCTTCTCTGTGTAAAACTGAGACCATCTTTACATTTACACTATGCATAATGATTCAAGAATTTAATAAATTCATGATGTAAATTTCTTGACCTTTTATCTAGAACATAGTATGTGCTCAATAAGCATCTATTTTTTGTAGCAGTGGTGGTGGTGTGATGGTGATGGCATACCAATAAATAAAGCAGTCAGAGGAATACTATATGAAGAATTATGAATCAGAAATTGCTTTATAAAGGTTATCAGTTTAGGTGAGATCATCGACATGGCAATGTAAGATATCCCCTGGAAAAATCTCCCCTCAAAATCAATTAATACATGGATAAATCCTAATTGCTGTATCTCTGGAGTATGCTAGTGAGTAGACAAGGATTCCACAAATCAGGTAGAAGATATTTTTAAATTTCTGCACAGCATTATTTTGTGGATATGTTGGCAATTTACATCTTGAACCCGTCAGTCTGGAACCCTCCCCTTCAATCAGTCCTATGCAGCTTGGGAGGTGCTCAGAGGCAGCATGGCCCTGGTCCTCCCATGCCATGGATACAGACCATAGGGCAATTCGCAACAGTGAGTTAGAACTCCACACAGATCCAGGCACAGACACCCAAGCTTGAAGAGACCTAGGGTGGAACACAAATGGTTTAGGAGTGCCATATACAAAAGTGACCCCAGGAGAAAAAGGGACTGTAGAAGGACTGCTGGCAAGAGATGCACACACTCAATCCAGTCTCTGTTTGCTGGACCACCTAAATTCAAAATTGTCCTTTCTGGATTGAGTCCATTGGGTTCCAAGTGGAAGGATATTCTAATGGGGAAGAAACCAGAGTCAGAAAAGCCTCACAGAAAAAAAAAAAAAAATGTTTTTTAAGATAGTATGGTTCCCAGAGCTGAGAAGTGTAATGTAAAGGTGACACTGAGTGAAAGTGAGAATTTGAACAAATTATAGGAGTCAGAGAAAATTTTGCACAAAAACAGAAATGATCAAGTTTTCCAGAGAAGGAACAGAGAACAGGAAGATTTCTGCTGAAGGTGAAAAATTGCATACAAAGTAGACAATCTTAAAAGTTGTAATGCATAATACAGAGCAATAATCATGTGCAGAAGAGCTGAGAAAATCTGAAGAGTTAAACATGGGCTACTGAAAACATTCAGAATAAGTTGGATCAAGCATTGAAAAAGAGCCTTAACATAAAGCCAATCAAATATAAAACATAGGCAAGGGGAAGAAACTGACCTTCAGAGTTAACATACCAAAATAATCAGATGCCCAGACATCAGCAAAAAATTACAAACCATACTAAAAAAAAAGAAGATAAGGATCAGTCAAAGGAACAGATTAAAACTTCAGAGAAGACACAGAATTTATAATAACTAATCAAAGATGTTAAAACAAATCTCCTGAATCATTTGAGGAGATAAAAGAATATAAAGCTAAAGAGATATAATGATATTAAGAAGACAATATGTGAGTCAGAAGAATTTGAAAATTTGAAAAGAAGCATAACAGAAATAGGGATGAAAGCACAGTTGAAGAGATTAAAAATACACTAGAGGTATACAATATCAGATTTGAGCAGGCATAAGAAATAATCAGTGAACTAGAAGATATGACAATCAAAATTAGAGTCAGAATAACAGATATAGAAAAGAATAGAAAAATAGGCAGTCTCAGGAACCTGACTGACAGCATGAAGCATATAAACACTTGCATCAAAGGTAGCCTAGAAGGAAAAGAGAAAGGAAAAGGTACAGAAAGAATACTTGAGGAAATAATGGCCAAAAATTTCCCAACATTATGAAAACATAAATACACATGTCCAAGAAGTGCAGCATAATCCAAATAAAATAAACCCAAATAGACCTACTTCAAGAAACATACTATTCAGAATTTCAAATGCCAAAGATAAAGAGAGAATCCTGAAAGCAGCAAGAAAAAAGTGATTCATCACATACAAGAGAACCACAATAAGATTAAGTTCTGAGTTCTCATCATATACATTGGAAGTGAGAATGCAATGGTACAACGTATTTAAGGTACTGAAAGAGAATTGCTAGACAAGAATTCATTATCTGACAAAACTGTTTTTCAAAAACGAGGAAGAATTTAAAATATTCACAGATAATAGAAACTGACAGAATTCATCAAGAAAAGACCCACCCTACAAGAATTGCTAAAGGGATTTCTGCAGATTTAAAGGAAAAGACATGAAAGAGTGGCTTGGAGTATGAAGTGAAGATCTTCAATAAAGGTAACTTAAAAGGTAAATGCAAAACCCAATAGTACTATATACTCAATATGTGACTCTATTCTTTAATTCCTATAGAGTCATAATACAATTGAACAGGAAAAAATCATATTTCTTGATACTGGAAATGCAAAATATAAAGAAGTAATGTGAGGCAAAGCATTGTAGAGGAAACAGAGGCATAGAAGATCAAAGAGCACATATGCTATTAAAGATAACAGTGAATTTTCCCATTAGTAGGTTATAGATGTAGGTTGTGCAATCCAAACCCCAGAGTAAGAAAAATAAAACATTTACATTATATTAAGAAACAGAAATGAGAAAAGTGTCAGTTAGATACATCACAAAAAATCAACTATATAGAAAAGAGGCTGCCGTAAAGGAAAAGAGAGTAAAAAACACATGGCATATAAAACCAAAGGAGAGAAGTGGGGCAAGATGATAGAGTGGTGAGGCATGGAATTTAGTCTCTCTTCTAGAGCAGCTGGTAATTACCCAAGAACTACATGAAACAGTGTTCTTGAGGTCTCCAGTGACAAGTCACACATCAGATAAAAGTTTGGAATCAGAGAAAATGTTGAGATCACAGCAAACATTGTAAGTTCCCCAGACCAGGGGTCTGGCACCCCTCCCCACCCAGACCCTGTGGACTGTCTTGCAGCTGACTCCCTGAAAGGGGAAAACAAAAACCTACAATCTGCTGAGGGCAAGAAGGAGGGCTCAATCCAGACTCAACTACAGAATTAATTAACAAATTAATTAACTAACTTTTGGTGCTAGGGGTGCTAAAGAAGGACTGGTCTCCAAGAAAGAGGGGGCACATAAAAGCAGGTACCCATTCCCTGGCTCCAAAAGAGCCTTCTTTTTCCCTGCTACATTTTTTCCCTTCCCCCTTCACACTGACTCCTTATCTTTTTGCACTTCAACAGCCCCCAGCAGGGGCAGAATTGAAGCTAATGGAGAGTAAGTATCAAACATTAGCCCAAAGTACATCTTTAAGTGCTCTATTCTGACACTGAAAAAACCTCCAGGCTGGGGAAAGTCTTTTAAAAGGGACACCTTTCTTCCGCTGCTGCTTGTTTTTCTTTTCTATATTTTTAATTTAAATTAACATGTGGTTATTCTCTGTTGGAAAGCCCAAGTTGAGAGACTAGGCTGGCCTTGGGGGGAAACTAAGTACCCAGAACTCCTTTGAATTCTGGGTTCACTTCTGAGGAGGGACTCCACCCCTGTCTTTAATTGGCAACTCAGGCTGACCAAGGAGTTAAGCTGGGGTTGCCCCAAAGAGGAGAGGGGAAAGGGGAATAATGCCCCTGGGAGACAACTGGATTTCCTAGGATTGGGAGAGTAGAGGGAAGTCTAGCTCAACCAGCAGCCCTCCTACTGGGAACTCAGACTGCAGGGGCTGGAATTCAGATTCTAGTTTCAGTCAGCCACACCCTGACAGGTTCAGTCACCAAGAGAACTAAAGTCTCCATACTCTTTACACTGGTGGGGGAGCTGTGGGCTGGAAAGTGCCACCTGCAAGATAGGAGAGGAAAAGCATGAATTCTAGGGGCCTCAAAGGAGGGTCTCATTCTCAGGGAAACTCCATACTCGCCTCATGAGACTTGGGCCTCTCTAGACTGGGAAAATCTGATTGGGGTTGATCATATCTGAAGAGACCCTCTCACAAAAAGGCTACATAGAGACAGGGCAAGAAACAGAAAAGCAAGAGGTGAAAAATTCTGATCAACCAAATGGAACCAAAGTTAGAGGTCTAGAATAAGTTGAATTGAATAACAGAGGTCAGAGAACAAAGAAAACCAACAAGAAACCCCTGGGTAAAAGAGTGAAAATAAGCTCCAGAATAAACTAATCAAGAAAATCAGATGCCTAGACAACTTAAGATAACAAGCCATACTAGGAAACACAAAAATATAGATCAGCCAAAGGAAAAAACCAACAGTTCAACTGAGATACAGGAGTTGAGGCAACTAATGCTGAATCAATTCATGAACTGAAGGAAGATATGGCAAAAGAGATGGAGGATGTAAAGAAGACACTGGATGACCATAAAGAAGAATTCATAAACTTGAAAAAACAAATGGCAGAACTAAGGGGAATGAAGGCCACAATGGAGTAGATGAAAAAAACAATGGAGTGACACAACAGTAGATTTGAACAGGCAGAAGAAAGGATAAGTGAACTGGAAGATGAGATATTTTAATTCATACACACAAAAGAACAGATGGTGAAAAAAATGGAAAAAAAAGGAGCAGGAACTTAGGGAGGTAGTGACAACATGAAATATATGAATATATGTGTTTATGGGTATCCTGGAAGGAGAAGAGAAGAGAAAAGGGGCAGAAAGAATAATAGAAGAAATATTGACTGAAAATTTCCCAACTCTTATGAAAGAAAATTACAAATTCAAGATGTGCAGCATACCCCAAACAGAATAGATCCCAATAAACCTGCTCCAAGACACTTACTAATCAGATTGTCCAATTTCAAAGACAAAGAAAGAATTCCAAACAAAGAAAGAATTCCAAAGGCAGCAAGAGAAAAGCAATCCATCACATACAAGGGAAGCATCATAAGACAATGTACAGATTTCTCTGCAGAAACAATGGAAGCAAGAAGACAGTGGCGGGATATATTTAAGATACTGAAAGAGAAAAACTGCCAACCAAGAATTCTATATCCATCAAAATTGTCCTTCAAAAATGAGGAGATTAAAATATTTTCAGACAAAAAGACACCGAGAAACTTTGTGAATAAGAGACCAGCACTACAAGAAATATTAAAGGGAGAGCTACAGGCTGATC
The DNA here is from genome assembly GCF_015220235.1 of Choloepus didactylus. Lineage (NCBI taxonomy): Eukaryota > Metazoa > Chordata > Mammalia > Pilosa > Megalonychidae > Choloepus > Choloepus didactylus. The sequence goes on along the minus strand of NC_051310.1, from coordinate 179,545,916 downwards.
AGAAAATTCAGAAGAGACAGAGTTGGAGAAGAGTGCAGAAATGAAGATTATCATAAAAGTAAAAGGACAGAGAGGAAAAAATAAGGTATGACACATAAAATCCAAAAGACAAAATGGTAGAAGAAGGTACTAACTACCCTTAGAGTAATAGCATTAAATGATAATGGATTAAACTCCCCAATAAAAAGACACAAAGTGGCAGAAGGAATTGAAAAAAAGGACCCATCTATGTGGTGTCTACAAGAAACTCATTTTAGACACAAGGACAAAAGTAGGCTGAAAGTGAAAGGTTGGAAAAACATATTTCACAAAAACAACAACCAGAAAAAAGTAAGAGTAGCTATATTATTATCAGACAAATTAGACTTCAAAAGTCAAACAATTAAAAGAGACAAAGAACGACACTATATATTGATAAAGGTCAATTCATCAAGAAAACATAACAATTGTAAATATTTATGTACCAAGCCAGAATGCCCCAAAATTCATGAGGCAAACACTGAGATCACTGAAAGGAGAAGTAGACAATTCTACAATAATAGTTGAGGATTTCAATGGAGAGAACATCTAGACAGAGGAACAATAAAGAAATGGAGATGTTGAATTGTGTGATAAATGAACTAGACTTGATAGACATTTATAGAACACTACATCCAACAACAGCAGGATACACTTTTTCTCCAGTGCTCATGGAACATTCTCCAGGATAGACCACATGGTGGATCACAAAGCAAGTCTCAACAAATTTAAAAATATTGATATTATACAAAACAGTTTCTCAGACCAAAATGGAATGAAGTTGGAAATAAATAATAGGCAGAAGGTCATAAAATTCACAAATATAGGGATGCTAAATAATACTCTCTTAGAAAACCAGTGGGTAAAGGAAGAAATTACAACTGAAATTAATAAATATATTGAGGCAAATGACAATGAAAACACAACATATCCAAACTTATGGGATGCAGTAAAGGCGGGAGAAATTTATTGCCCTAAATGCCTATATTGAAAAAGAAGAGAGAGCAAAAATTGAAGAATTAACTATTCACTGGGAAGAATTAGAGAAAGAACAGCAAACTAACCCCAAAGCAAACAGAAGGAAAGAAATAACAAAGATTAGAGAAAAAATAAATGAAATCGAGAACAGGAAAACAATAGAATCGACATAACCAGAAATTGGTTCTTTGAGAGAATCAATAAAATTGATGGGCCACAAGCTCGGCTGACAAAAAAACAAGAGAAAGTGGATGCAATTAAATACAATCAGAAATGGGAAGGAGACATAGCTACTGACCCAGCAGAAATTAAATTAACTCTAATCAGAGTTATCACCTAAGTTGGATGGGTCACATCTCCATGGAAAAACTCAATCAAAGAATTGCAATCTAATCAACACAAATACATCTGCCCAAGCAAGATTGCATCAAAGATAATGGCATTTTGGAGGAAATAATACATCCAAACCAGCACATTGTCTATTCAGTAATGCATTATCTGAACGTTGAGTGAAGGTTTTTTATTTCTGCTCCTTGAATATTTGATACTGAAATATACATTTCCTAAGAACAGGGATATTCACTAATATAAGCACCTTAAGTGTAATTATCAAGTTCAAATATCTAGGAATACATTTAGCCAAGGATGTAAAGGACTTATACAGAGGTAACTACAAAATTTTGCCAAAATCAATCAAAGAAGATGTAAATAAATGGAAGGACACCCAATGTTCATGTATGGGAAGACTAAATATTCTTAAGATGCCAATCTACCCAAATGATTTACACATTCAATGCAATCCCTATCAAAATTCCAACAGCCTACTTTTAAGAAATGGAAAGGTGAATCATCAAATTTCTGTTGAAGGGTAAGTGGCTCTGAATAGCCCAAACCATTTTTAAAAATAAATATAGAGTTGGATAACTCACACTTCTCAATTTAAAAACTTGTTACAAACCTAAAGTTGTCAAGACTGCATTGTACTGGCATAAGAATAGACATAATGACCAAAGGGATCAAATTGAGAGTTCAATTATCAGTTATCAATATGATAAAGGGCATATATGAGAAACCCATGGCCAGTATAATACTCAATGGTGAGAGACTAAAAGCCTCCCCCTTAAGATCAGGAATGAGACAAGGATGCCCACTGTCATGACAACTATTCAACATTGTGCTAGAAGCCAGAGCAATTTGGAAAGACAAAGAAATAAAAAGCATCCAAATGGGAAAGGAGAAAGCAAAACTCTCATTATTTTCAGATGATATGATCTTATACTTGAAAAATCCTGAGAAATCAAAGACACACCTACTTAAGCTAATAAACAAATTCAGCAAGGTGGTAGGATATAAGATTAAGGCACATAAGTCAGTAATGTTCCTATACAGTGGAAACGACATAACTGAAAAGACACTCAAGAAAAGATTCCATTCTGAACAGAAACTAAAAAAAGTTAAGTTTTTTTTAATAAACTTAACCAAGGATGTAAAAGACCTCCACACAGAAAATTACATAACTCTACTAAAAGAAACAAAAGGAGTCCTAAAGAAACAGAGCGAGAGCCCATGTTCACAGATAGGAAGGCTAAACATCATTAAGATGTCAGTCCTACCCAAATTGATCTATAGATTCAGTGCAATTCCCATCAAAATTCCAACAATCTACTTTGTAGATTTAGAAAATCTAGTCATCAAATGTATTTGGAAGGGAAAGATGCCTCCAATTGCTAAAAACAGTCTTAAAAAAAAGAAAAACAAAGTGGGAGGACTTACACTGCCTGACTTTGAAGCCTACTATAAAGCCATAGTAGTCAAAACAGCATGGTATTGGCACAAAGATAGATATTGTTCAATGGAATTGAATAGAGAGTTCAGAAATAGACCCCAAGATCTATGTTCAATTGATTTTTGTTAAGGCTCCAAAATCCACTGAACTGGGCCATAGCCTCCTCAACAAACGTAGCTGAAGAACTAAGATGTCTATATCCAAAAGAATAAAAGAGGATCCCTACCTTATACCCTGTACAAAAATTAATTCAACATGGAACAAAGATCTCAATATAACAACAGAACCATAAAACTCCTAGAAGGTAGACATATTGGTCAGCAGAATTGAATTGAGAATTTAGAAATAGAGCCCCAGATCTATTGTTGACTGCTTTTTATAAGGCCCTCAAATCCACTGAATTGGGACAGAACAGTCTCCTCAAAAAATGGGGCTGGGAGAACTGGGAATCCATATCCAAAAAAATGAAAGAGGACCCTTACCTCACATCCTATACAAAATTTAATTCATAGTGGATCAAAGACCTCAATATAAGTCAGCACCACAAAACTAAAATATACTGTAGGGAAACATCTTCAAGACCTAGTATTAGGAGGTCACTTCTTAGACCTTACACTCAAAGGACAAGCAATTTAAAAAAAATAAATGGAAATTCCTCAAAATTAAAAGCTTCTGTACCTCAAAGGAATTTGTCAAAAAGGTAAAGAGGCAACCAACTCAATGAGAGAAAATATTTGGAAACCATGATATCTTGTATGTATAAAGAAATCTTAAAACTCAAGGACAATAGTAAAAACAGCCTAAATATAAATAGGGCAAAAGATATTAAAATACATTTCTCTGAAGAGGAAATAAAAATGGCTAAAAAACATGAAAAAATGTTTATCTTCACTAGGTTATTAGGGAGATGAAAATCAAGACCACAATGAGGTATCATCTCACACCAGTAAGAATGACTGCCATTAAACAAACAGAAAACTACAAATGCTGTAGAGGATGTGGAGAAATTGGAACTCTTATTAATTGCTGGTGGGAATGTATAAAGATTCAGCCACTCTGGATGACGGTTAGGAGATTCCTCAGAAAACTAGATTCTGAGTTACCTTAAAATTCAGCAATTTCACTTCTTGTTATTGACCAAGAAGATCTGAATGCAGTGACAGGAACAGATACTTGAACACTGACGTTCATAGCAGCATTGTTCACAATTGCCAAGAGATGGAAAAAACTTAAATGTCCTTCATCAGATGAGTGGATAAACAATATGTGGTATATACACACAATGGAATACTATGCAGCAGCTAGAAGTAATGAGGTCATGAAACATATGACAACATGGATGAATCTTGAAGACATAATGCTGAGAGAAATAAACAGAAACAAAAGGAGAAATATTGTATGTTACCACTAATGTGAACTATGTGGAAAATGTATAATAATTGTCTTATATTATAAAATATAGAGATAGACAGCAGCTAGTGAAGGGGAAATGATAATCAAATAAGAACAGACAAGATATGGAGGCAGATTTTAATGATATTGGAATGCTCAGGTGTTACTATGGTTCATTAATAATTTTCTTTTGGTAAGGCAGGAGAATATTGGAAGTAATGAAGTTATTTCAGGATATTTGTTTTTCCCATTGCCTTGTTTTGTTTTTTTTGGAAATGTTTTTTACTTGACAAATAAAGTAAATTTAAATAAAAAAAGGATTTCAGATTTAGACTCTTACGCCTATGTCTGATTGATTTTTCAAATTCAGTTGTATTAAGATAGATTCACATACCATACAATCATCCACAGTGTGCAATCAGTTGTTTAAAGTACCATCATACAGTTGTGCATTCATCACCACAATCAAGTTTTGAACATTTTCATTTCTACAAATAAGTATAAATAAGAACAAAAATAAAAGTAAAAATGAATACCCAAAACACCCCATCCCCCAACACCTCTATTATTCATTTAATTTTTGTCCCCATTTTTCTACTCTTCTCTCCATACAATGGATAAAGGGAATGTGAACCACAAGGTTTTCACAATCACATGGTCACACCATGTAAACTATCTAGTTATACAATCATCTTCAAGAATCAAGGCTACTGGGTTGCAGTTCAATAGCTTCAGGTATTTCCTTCTAGCTATTCCAATACACTAAAAACTAAAAAGGAATATCTATGTAACACAAGAATAACATCCAGAATGATCGCTTGACTCCACTTGAAATCTCTCAGTCACTGAAACATTATTTTGTTTCATTTATCTTCCTCCTTTTGGTCAAGAAGCCTTTCTCTATCCCACAATTCCAGGTCCAGGCTCATCCTGAGGAGTCAAGTCCCATGTTGCCAGGGAGATTTATATCCCTTGGAGTCATGTCTCATGTAGAGGGGGAGGGCAGTTTTACCTGCCAAGTTGGCTTATAGAGAGGCCAGATGGTTGCTGGCTGATTGATTTTTGACAAGGCTTCCAAGTCCACTCACTTGGCAAAGACTTACCTCTTCAATAAATGGTGCTGAAATTGGATAGCTATATGCAAAAGACTGAATGAGGTCTCCTATCTCATACTAGATTAAAAAATTAACTCTAATGGACCAAAGTCCTAAATATAAGAAGTAGGACTATAAAACTCCTAGAAGAAAATGTCAGGAAGCATCTTCAGGAACTAGTGTTAGGCAATGGTTTCTTAGACTTTGTACCCAGAGCAATGCAATAAAAGGAAAAAAAAAGAAAAGAGATAAATGGGACCTCTTGAAAATTAAAAACTTCTGTGCTTCAAAGGACATTATCATGAGAATGAAAAGACAACCTACTCAACTAGAGTAAATATTTGGAAACCACAAATCCATAAGCGTCTAATATCCAGGATATATAAAGAAATCCTGCAACTCAACCATAAAAAGACAAAAAAAAAAAAATCAATTTTAAAAGGGGCAAAAGATGAGAATACACATTTCTTCAAAGAGGATATACAAATGGCTAAATATGAAGATGCTCAACATTATTAGCTATTAGGGAACTGTATATCAAAATCACAATGACCTATAATTTCAAATCCACTACAGTGCCTATAATTTAAAAAACTTTAAGTGTTGGAGAGGATGTGGTGAAAAATGAACACTCATCCTTTGATGCTGGAAATGTAAAATATTGGATCCAAAGTGGAAGACAGTTTTGCAGTTCCTTATAAAGCTAAGTCTATAATTACCAACAATTGGTTTTTAAGTATATATTGAAAAGTGTAGACAGCAGGGACTCAAAGAGATATTTGCACACCAATGTTCATAACAGTGTTATTAACAATTGCCAAAAGATGGAAGTCATCCAAGTGTCCATCAACTGATGATTGGATAAACAAAATGTGGTATATTCATGCAATGCAGTGCTATTCAGCATTAAAAAGGAATGAAGTCCTAATTCATGTGGTAACATGGATTAATCTTGAAGACATTATGTTGATTGGTATAAGCCAGACACAGGTAATATCATATGACTTCAGTGATGTGGAATAATTAGTATAAGCAAAATCATAGAATCAGAACCTAACTATATTTTACCAGGGACCGGGTTGAGAGAAGGGATGGAGAGTTAATGCTTAAATGGAACAGAATTTCTATTTGGGTTGATTGCAAAGTTTATTTTCTAGTATATTTTAAGGCAATTTTATTGAAATATATTTACATACCATACAATCATCCAAAGTTTACAGTTGTTCACAGTATCATCATATAATTGTACATTCATCATCACAATTTTTGAACATTTTCATTACTCCAAAAAATAAAAACAAGAATAAAAATAAAAGTAAAAAAGAATATCTCAAACATTGCATAACTATTCTCCCCCCATTATTCATTTACTTTTTGTCCCCAATTTTCTGCTCATTTGTCCATATGTTGGGTAAAGGGATTGTGAACCATAAGGTTCTCACAATCACATGATCACACCATATAAGCCATATAGTTATACAATCATTTTCAAGAATCAAGGATACTGGATTGCAGTTCAATAGTTTCAGATATATCCTTCTAACTATTCTAATAAATTAAAAACTAAAAAGGGATGTCTATATAATGCATAAGAGTTACCTCCAGAATGACTTCTTGACTCCATTTTATCTCTCAGCCACTGAAACTATATTTTGTTTCATTTCTCTTCCCCCTTGTGGTCCTTCCTATACAAATCCTATATTCAATCCTATTATTCTGGGTCCGGGCTCATCCCTGGAAGTCATATCCCACATTGCCAGGGAGATTTATACCATTGGGAGTCATGCCCCAAGTAGGTGGGAGGACAGTGAGTCTACCTGCTGAGTTGGCTTAGAGATACAGGCCACACCTGAGCAACAAAAGAGGTTTGTTCTCTGGGGATGACTCTCAGGAACAAATATTAGTTGGCTTAGCCTGTCCTTTGCAGTAACAAGTTTCATAAAGACAAGCCGCAAGTTCAAGGGCTTGGCCTACTGAACTGGTAGCCCCCAATGCTTGTGGGAATATCAGGAATTCCCCAGCTAGGGAAGTTTAATATTTCCATATTTTTCTCTAGTCCCTCAAGAGGGCTTTACAAACACTTTTTCTTCTCTACCCAAATTACTCTGGGATGTAATTACCTGTAAAAACCAACCAGATCTCACTCCCTATTTAAGGTTCAATGTATTTATGGCATTAAACTGAGCATACAAGTTAAATTATACAGTGTGCTACAGAAAATATAGATTTTGCATCAGAAAACATCTCTGAAGTTTTGAAACACAGTTAATATCCTCCTTCACCCTTTAGTCTTATCTACCCCAGTCTCAACCAAGTTCATTTCGTTCATGTCTTCAATCAAAGTCTAATCTCCTTTTCAGCCTCTTTAACAGTTGCTTCAAGGAACAGCTGTTAAGATCTGGCTCTCAGTCCTAGGTGCCAAACAGACACCCAAATCTCCAGGGACTCACCAGGTCACAGCAAACAGCTCAGCATCTCAGAATTTTGAAATAACTGTTATAACTCATGAATAGATGTAACTGCTGTAAGAGCTTACAACCCAGTAAACTTTAAATAAGTCTTCCCCCAATAACCATGCTACCAGAGAATTCTTGGAGGATGCACATTATTGTTAGTCATTATAGTGAGGTGTTATAATGTTTGTTTTTTCATTTCCAGCTTATTTCATTCAACCTACTGTCCTAAAGGTCCATTCACCTAGTGGCATACCTCACAACTTCATTCTTTCTTACCACTGCTCGATATTCCATTGTATGTATACACCACAGTTCACTATTTGGTTTATCAGTTGATGTACCCTTAGGCCACCTCCATCCATTGCCAATCATGAATACTGCCACCACAGACACCAGTGTGCAAACATCCCCTCAAGTCTTCACTCTCATTTCCTCCAATTATGCAACTAATAACAGGGTAGCAGGACCATATAGTAACCCCATACTTTGCTTACTGTGGAACCACCACACTGTCCTCCAGATCAGCTACACCATTCTACTTTCCCACCAGCAGTGCATAGATGCATCCCTCTCTCCACATTTTCTGCAGCACTTGTATCCCTTTGTTTACCTTTTAAATGGTTTTATTCACACACCATACAATCCACCCTAAGTAAACAATCAATGATTGCCAGTATTATCACATAGTTATGCACCTACCACCATAATCTATATGAAGATATTCCCATTTCTTCTGCAATGAAACAGGAAGAGGAGAAACAGTTGAATAAAAAGTAGAAGAAAAAAATAAAATACAATGCCATTAAATGGTCATAAAACAACAACAAGAATCCCCTACCACTCTGTTATGTGCCCCTCTTATACACATTTAGCTTTGGTATATTGTCTTTGTTAAAATTAATGGAAGCATATTGCAATGTTACTGTTACTTAATAACCATCATTGACCACTCTAGGCTTCAGTAAGTTATACAGTCCCAGTTTTTATCATCTTTGTGGTATCATGCATGCCACTAGCCTTTGTCTTTCACCCTATTCACACACATCTATGTTCAGAGTAAAAATATATTGTGCTACCATCATATAGTACTGTGCTATTTCTGGATCTATGCATTCAATCCTGTTGAATATTCTGTACTCCTTCAGCATCAGATGCTTGTTCTCTATCCTCTATATCCTGATAATCTGTGTTCTCAACTTTAAATTTCAAGGTTAGCTCATTAATGTTAGTTAATATTAGTAAGACAATGCAGTATTTGTCCTTTTGTTTCTGGCTAATTTCACTCAATGTAATGTCTACAATATATCATTTTGTCTTTTGGATTTTATATGCCATATCTTATTTCATTTTTTTCTCTCTCTTTTTACTCTTACTGATAGTCTTCATTTCAACACTCTTCTCTGAACTTCTCTCCTGTCTTTTCCTATTTTCCTTTAGTGCTCTCTTTAGTATTTCTTGTAGAGCAGGTATCTTGTTCACAAACTCTCTCAATGTCTGTTTGTCTGAAAATAATTTAAACTCTCCCTCATTTTTGAATGGCAGTTTTGCCATATTTAGAATTCCTGACTGGCAGTTTTTCTCTTTCAGTGTCTTAAATATATCATACCACTTCCTTCTTGCTTCCATGGTTGCTACTGGGAAATTCACACATAGTCTTATTGAACTTCCCTTGTATATGATGGATACCTCTTCTTTGCTGCTTTCAGAATTCTCTGTTTTTGATATTTGATAATCTGATTATTAAGTGTCTTGGAGTAGACCTATTCATATCTATTCTGTTTGGGGTGTGCTGTGTTTCTTGGATCTGAAATTTTATGTCTTTCGTAGCAGATGGGAAATTTGCAGTGATTATTTCCTCTATTATTGTTTCTGCCTCTTTTCCCTTCTCTTCTCCTTTTGGGACACCTATGACACATATTTCATGTGCTTCATATGGTAGTTCAATTCCCTGAGATGTGCTCATATTTTTCCATTTTTTTTTCCTATCCATTCTTTGGTGTGTAGGATTTCAGATGTTCTGTCCTCCAGTTCATGAATCCTTTCTTCTGCCTCTTCAAATCTGCTTGTATGTCTTCATTATATTTTTCATCTATTCTGTTTTGCCTTTCATTCCCATAATTTCCAAAATTTTTTATTTCAAGCTTTTGAGTTCTTCATGGTCACCCAGTGTCTTCTTTATATCCTTCCTCTTTTTGCCACATTTTCCTTCAGCTCATTGATTTGATTTATTAGATTTGTTTGAACATCTTTAATTTGTTATTCTCACATCTGTATCTAATTTGAAGTGCAAGTTTGAGTCTCTGACTGGGCCATATCTTCATTTCTCCTATTGTGACTTGTAATTTTTTGTTTCATGGGCATCTGGCTTCCTTTATTACTCCATTCAGATATTCCCAGACGAGACACACTCAGGTCTCACCAGAAGGGTGTAATCAGTATGAAGTTTCTCTGAGGATGAGACCCAGATTGCCATCAAACTTTCCTGTGAGGCCTGTAGACTCTGTGCTTTTCCTGTCCTGCCCAGCAGGTGGGCTTGGCAGCCCACAGATCTTCACTGGTGTAAAAATTTTCAGTGCCTTTAATTCTCAGTGGATCCTGTCCAGTCCAGGGGCACAGGGAACCAGAAATCAAGATTAAGTTTTTTTCTGTTTTTTTTTTCTCCAGGCCTCTGAGGGAGGGTAGCCAATTGAGCTGCCCCCCCCCTTTTCTTAAGGAAGATAGGCCTTTAGGGAATTATCTCCTTCACTTGACTTCTTCCTTTGTCTCTCTATCTTAACTCCACCCTTGCCTGTACCAGTGCTGACAACTGAAAATTCCTGAGGCTTTCTCTAATGAGCTACTTAAAATGAGAGAAAAAAAGAAAAAAGAAATAAACTTCTTTTCTATGTTCTATGTACCCCTTTTCTTGGAACACAGCTTTTTTCAAGTATTCTGAAATCATATGTCTCCAAAAGCCTCTGTTTTTATTTATTTGTTATTGTTCTTTCCATCAGTCCTGCCTCCTCTCAACCAGGAGAGACCTCAGCATTCTTTTTCTGCTTGCCCTGGGTTTATCTGTGATCATACAGTTCTATGTTGCAATCTCAGCCCTTCTACCTACTCCAGACTGGTGTACAATGTGTGTCCAGTCAAAGATGTCCCCCAACATTTGTTTCAGACAATTTACTAGTTTTTCCAGACTATTTACTAGTTGCTCTAGAGGACTGCCTACATTCCACACCTCTCTTCCCCACCTCTCTGCTTGTAAAGTGTTAGTAATGGATAGTTGTAATGGTAAAACAACATTGTGAATATAAATAACAGCACTGAATTATATATGTATATGCTGTTAAAAGGGGACATTTTAGGTAGCATATATGTTACTACAATAGCAATTAAAAGATAAAAGTAATGTTAGTTTCTAGTAGGAAATAACCAAACCACAAAACATAAATCAGAAAACTTTCATTAGCAAATGTATCAAAGCACACAAAATCAAATATTTGTTAGACATTTTATAAATGTGGAATAGTAATTGGTAAGAAATTTTAATTCCAAGATCAGTTTGCTTGTGTAAAATTTACAGTTTGCTCACTGTTATGGTGAAACTGGTAAGCTTGCACTCTGTCAGATATTTTGCAAAACTCCTGTGACTTGCATATTTTATTCATGTGTGCTCTCCAATTTCAGTGAAAATTTTACTCTGACAGAAGTTGCATTAAGAAACAATACTAAAAACTCTATGCTTTAATGAGTTTGATTCCTGAGGAAATTTTTAGCTTCTCAATATAGTCAGTACTTATTACCACCAGACAACACGCCCATCTACCTCACACCCTCCCATCCCCACACATGCACAAAATTTTTAAGCTTAAGAGTGGCTACTGTCTTATATCCTGATTGAGCAACTATTATATGCTACTCAACTTTTGCAATTAGATGTCTCTTTTTATATTTGGGTCTGTATTTGAATACCAATTCACTGTTCTTTCAATCAGTAAGATTGGTGAAATTATCTCTTCTTCTTGATTTACAATACATTGGGCCAACAGAAGTGGCATGTGAGGAAAATTGATAATGCAGGGATCCAGGAGAGAAAACTTTACTACTAAATATCCTAGATGGATACTTACATTCAAGATTTAGTGCAAGAATCCTACTCACATATTTCACTTTAGAATCAAAACCCACATAGTCTCCTTTATTCAATTGTTGTTGTTTTTTTCTTTTAAATTTACTTGCCTACATTTCTTTCTCTTTTTTATGGCTAAACAGCTAAAAGATTATTTATGCTGGTTTTAAAATGTTTGCTCTTAATATTTAGTTTTGGGAAGCAGGAAATTTGCTGGAGAGAATAGAAAAAGAATGGGCTAAGCTGCAATCATGGGAAGGTCCCAAAACTAAAGAAAGGTACCAAAATCAATCATGTACTTTATGATATTTGGAAATAGATTACATAGCAAAAAGTTAATTAATCTGGAATTAGTCCAACTGGGCATTAAAAAACATTTTGAAAGTTCATACCAATAAGACATTTTGGGAAAATTTGTTGTTTTTACTTTTATTCATATGAAGTGAAAAAAATTATATTTATGGAGGTTAATGGCTAAAGATGTTATAATAAAGGAGTATTTATGACTTTCTCACAATTGTATCTCCAGCATCTAGTATAAAACCTGGTTTGTATTAAATGTTGATATATTCCTTGAATTAATAAGTATTCCAAGCTCTTTGCTCTATAGCTTTATTACATCTAAAGATATTCTTTTGTTTTTAGTTCCAGTGTTTTTGCTAGTTTGTTTTGGGGGCTTATTGAGTAGGTAATAAAAACTTCAGAAATATGCCACTAAGAAAACAGAACTATTTAATACATATTTCATTTTATCTGGTTTTAAATTTTAATGAAGTTTTAATATTATGATTATCAGTATATGAACAAATGTAGAAAAGAGACAGCAAATGTGATATTGATTCATTTTTGTATTAACCATAAGTGAAATGGTTCCATTATTCCTTTGAAATTTTCTAGCTCTGGTGAATTTAGCCTTTCCTTTAGAAATCAGCTGTCTTAAAACTTTCAACTTGTTTTCCCCCCATTCAGAGTAGGCTTTCTGACTCCCAAATATGATTTTGTTTTTTAACTCTACATATTAAACTTAACTAAGAGACCAGTTTTGATGTTCTTGCACTTTCCTGTTGAATATCTGGAATTCAACATAAATAAGAATAAGAAATGTTTGTGAACACCAAACTGCCTTATAAGCCCTAGTCTACTTTTCACTAACCTACTTTACAATATGCATTTTAAAAAACATTTTAAAAATACTTTCAAACTTACAGGAAAGTTTCAAAATTAATACAAGTCCAATACAGAGAAATCCAGCATAACCCTATCCCAAAATTTTAACATTTTGGTACATTTGTCATAACATTCTATCTCTCCATCTATGTATCTGCCTATTTAATGGCACATAATCCGAACACTTGAAGGAAAGTTGTATATTTCATGCTCCTCACTTAATACTGCCATGAACATTTTCTAAGAACAAGGATATTCATTTGTATAACCACCTTAAGTGCAATTACCAAGTTCAAGAAATTTAACATTGATATAAAGCTTACAGTCTATATTCCAATTTTTTCATATGTTCCAATAATGTCCCTTAGTGACTTTTATCCTTCCTTACTAGATCCCTTTCAGGGTCATGTATTGCATTTAGTTGTCATTGTCCGTTTAGTTGTTTTCTCTGTTTTTTTTTAAATTCTGAGAATATATATGCAACCTAAACTTTCCCATCTCAACCAATCCCAAGCCATACCATTCAATGGGATTAATCACACTAACTTCTCATTACTCCTGAATCCTGCTCCTTGCAACCTGTACTCTAATTTCTGTCTCTATGATTTGGTATATTCTGTGATATTTTCTTTGTTGTTACAGAGTCTTAAATTTAATACCCTAAATCTATAACTATCTTGTTTGCTTTGATAACAACTTAACTTCAGTACTATATACAAACTATGTTCCTATATCCTTAATTTCCCCCCACCTTTATGTATTTCTTCTCACAAATTACATCTTTACACCTTATGAGTCCAATACCATGGTTTTATCATTACATTTTATGCATTTACCTTTTAGATTTTTTAAGAAGTTTAAAAAAATGGAGTTACAAACCAAAAATACAATAGTCTGGAACTTATATTGAAACATGTGGTTACCCTCATTTAAGACCCTTATTTCTTCATGTGGTTTTGTTCTGTTCTCTATTGACTTTTTCTTTCAACCTGCAGAATTTTCTTTAACATCTCTTGTAAGGTCAGTCTTGTAGTGGTAAACTCCCTCAGCTTTTGTTTATCTGGGAATGTCTTAAACTCTCCCTCATTTTGGAAGGACAGTTCACCAGGTATAGAATACTTGTTTGGAAATTTTTTGCTTTTAGCACTTTAAGTATGACATCCCACTGCCCTCTTGCCTCCATGGTTTCTGATGTGAAATCAGCATTTAAACTTATTGAAGCTCCCTTGTATATAACACATTGCTTCTCTCCTGCAGCTTTTGGAATTCTCTCTTTATCTTCCATATTTGACAGTTTGATTACAATATGCTGTGGTGTGGGTTTATTCAGGTGTACCTTGTTTTGGAGTTTGTTGAGCATCTTGGATATGTACATTCATGTCTTTCTTCAGATTTGGATGGTTTTCAGACATTATTTCTTTGGTGTTCTTTCTGTCCCTTTCTCTTTTTCTTTTACTTCTGGGATTCCCATAATACGTATATTGGTATGACTTATGGTGTACTGTTGATTCCTCAGGTTCTATTCACTTTTCATCATTCTTTCTTCTTTAGTATCTCAGACCGAATGATTTCAATTATTTTTCTTCAAGTTCACTGATTCTTACTTCTGCCATTCCCAACCTGCTGTTGAATTTTTTTCTGTTACTATGATCTTTATCTGTTTGGTTCCTTTTCATAATTTCTGTATCTCTATTGATAATCTATTTGTGTTTATTTATCATTTTCCTGATTTTCTTTGGTTATTTGTCCATGTTTTCCTTTAGTTGTTTGAGCATACTGTGGATTATTTGTTAAGGTCATTGTCTGATATGTCCCTGGTCTGATCCTCCTCACTAATGGTTTTTAGTGCTTTAATCTTCTCCTTTGCCTGGGCCATTGCTTCCTGTTTAGTAGTTTGTTTTGTTGAAACCTGGACATTTTGATATTTTAATGTGTAATAACTGGAATTTAGACACTAAAAACTCTGTTCCTTAAGCTTGTAACCAGCTAGTGTTATGACAGAACTTTCCTTGAATGCCAGCAGCTAACAAAATGGAAAAGAATTTTAAAAATAAAGCATTTTTCCCAGTCCTTGCAGCTTGACCTGTGCAAGTGCTCTCCTTTGGGGTTTTTCCATACAGTGAGTTTAGAGTATAGCTCCAGGTGAAAGCATAGGGTCTCCCTGATCCTTTCTGTACATTTGTTTTGTGTCTGGCATGCACATGTGGCCCTAGGAATTCCCCCATTTACAAAGATCCCAAATGTTCCCTCTTCACTAGGAAACAGTTTACTCATGGTTCCAGGCACAACACTGTCTTAACTACAGCCAAAGTCCCTTTCCCCCTGCTTACCTGTTCTTATCTCATGTAGCACTTTGTATGAGATCTCTGTGAATTGCCTTCTACATGCACAGCAAGTTCTGGAACAGTGAGTCTCTCAGTTCACCAACAGATAGATTGGGCCAGACATACACGTTCCCGATATATTGGTGCATGCGGGTTACTCTGGTCTCTCCAAAACGTGGTCCAGGGACTCAAACTGGGATCATGAGACAGCAAGCTTAGCCAGTGAGGCAATAGGGTACAGGCCAGGCAGAGTTCCATGAGATCCTACTGTGTTTAAGTACCTTTTTATTGGTTCAGTACTTGCTATATTACTGCAGTTCTTTAGCTGTTTTCTGGAGCCTTAAGAAAGAAGTTTATATCAGTTATTGATGTGGGGGATGGAGCCATAAAGAACTCACTTTGCTATATTGATCAGGTGGTGCTTCCATGATTTTTTAGATATTATATATTTTCATAATCTACACTATGTCTATACATTTATAAAGTTATCTTTAAACACAACCTAACATTCTAATTGATAGAATGAAATTTCCAAAACAAAATCACTCACAATACTTTCTTTAGCCAAATATTAACATTTGTGGACTGATTTCCATTTGAAATTTATACATTGCTTAATAATGCATGGGAGTATGAATCATATATTAAGAAAGCCCTTAAGAGTTTATTGGTTCATATTTTATTTATTTGTTACATCTTATAAATATTATTTTTATCATACCAGCTTCTGTTTACATTTAAACAATGAAAATTTAATTCAAAAGAAAACAGACTATACTTCTCATAAAATTATGTTTCTATTCTTATTGGGTTGTGTAATATAAATAGAAATTGGTATATAATGAACTCCCAAATGGAGTCAAAAACCAATTTATCACAGATTATATTTACAATGTGTGAAATCTGATTTTGAACCAAAGTTTAGAGAAAAAGCACAAAATAAAATGGGTTTTAATGGGGTTGTCATGACTAATGTCACCCTTGCTAATTTGATTTTTATTCTCAACATAAGCAGCAGTTTAATGGAGCATAGCCTTTTAAATACTCATCAGTTTTTACCTCCATCTTTAAAATTTGCATATTGAATGGCTAGTAGGGAAAAAAATTCTCCTGCAAATATTTAGTTGAGTGCTTCAAAATGCTGTGTAGGTTATATTCTTTCAGGAATCCCTAACATATTATATACGATTGCTTAAGGTCTTAATGATATTCTAATTATTTCATTTGTCAAAGAAAAAAAATTGCACCAGGCAATGATAAATAGGTAATGTAACTTTAATCAAAGTAATATGCCTTAAAAAAGAGAGACAGAGACCAGGAGGCAATTGTGATAAGAGAGAGAAATGCTAGAAGTCTATTACAATAAGGAAGAGAAGTCTCAACTTCCCTGAAGCAGAGGGCAAGAGAATTTTTAGGGACTGGGGTGAGATAATGGAAAAGTGCTGGAAGGAGAAGTAAAGCAACAGGGTTTGTTAATTATGTGATGTTATCACCGGAATTTACAATTAAGGCTAGGTAGAATATGTTCTATTTGGATTCTGTAATCCAAGCTTAGGAAGGTCAGGGGCCTAGAGACAAGGACAAGCCTATCTAAAGTTTGGTCAAGCAAAGGAAAAGTCAAGTCTGTCTTGGGCAGTAGCAAAATGAATGGGGGTTTCTTAAACTATGCTGTTTCCTAGGATTACATGTTTCAGGTAAAATTCAACATTACCATTCCCTCCCTTTGTTCAAGATGAATGATACTGATTCATCAATGAACACCTCACAGGGATCATACATCTGAGTGGGGCAAAGTAGGGTCCAAGAAATAGTCTCCTGAAGACTCTTGTTGGAGTTCTTCCTAGAAAGTTGGTTGAACCATCTTTTGAGAGATGGCGATAATGGTCAGTTGTTTTGGGGTCAGACATCTAAAATAGAGGGGAACCATATTTCCTTAGTGGCTCAGTCAGTGGCTTGTCCAGGAAGAAAGCCAGCCCAAGCATGCTCTGCTGCTGTGATGAGTACTTCAAGGTATATATATTAAGTCATGGGCTTTAGCCCATGTGCTTCTTCAGTTCCTGGAGTAAAGGCCAACTACAAGGCAACCTGTAGTCTCAACAAGAGGACTAAAGCCAGGCAATCAGGTTTTAGTTCTCAGAGATGCCAAGTCAGAAGAATCAGAGAAAAAGTGGAGATGTTTGTTAAGAGAAGTATAGCCTAATATTGAAGGAAACTGGAGGAATTGAGAATTTGGTAACATTAACAATGTGTAAAAAAGGACAGAATCCAGTCCAACTTACAGGTAGGTAATAAACAAGCAGTGACCTGCAGTTAACAAAGAGGTACAAAATAGCTCAAAGACAATGACCAGGAGCATAATTTGGTAACCCGCAATTGTGTACTTTAGATTTCTATTGAAGCATAAAATTTCTCTCTATAGTCATCCCCTTTTGATTAAAGTTAACCCCAAAGAAAGATTATTCTTGATCACAAATATGGCTAATTTCTTCAGATTTGGCTTGATTATTTATATAGGTTCAGCAAGAATGCTAATATGCCAAATAGACTGTTTTAAGTTTTCTTTGCTGGAAGTTTTCATAAGGAACCACAAATTAGACTTTTAAAAGCTTCTTGAGGCTACAAAACCAAGTCAGGAATTCACCACCAGATTTCACCAGCAGTATCTCTGGATATCGGTGAATTCCTCTTTCTCAAGGTCCCCAAGGCATCATTTGGTTCCTATGCCTTCCCAGAAGCAACCTTCCTTACTCACCTATAAGACTGGGTACCCTGTAAGCCAGGAATCAGGCCAGTTTTTCCAAGAAGGCTTTGTTAATGTTGGCTGATATAGTCTACCTTAATTCCTTAAAAGTGTCTAGTCATATCTAGTTAAATAAGCTTTATTCTCAAAATGGCATTCCAGTCAAAGCCTTGGTTACATAACCAAAGTTCTAATTATGTCCTGATAACAAGGAAGACAGATTCTTATTGAACCAATTCAAATAATTATGTTTCCATGAAGATAAGAATATTCAATAAGAGTTTCTGATATCTGGAGGAACCAGGAAGGGAAAAAGACACTTTTTTTTTTCTTTTTATGAGTTACAGATACCTTAAGGCAAAAAAGGAAAAGATTCCTTATATCTAGAAAATAGAATATTAAAACATGAGCAATATCCTAAACAACACCTATAGTCATTCTTCATCAGTTCATTCAGACTTATGTCATTAATTTCTGTTCTATTCAATCTCGTGTTAGCAGTCTCATGAACCCACCAGCTTCTCCATTAGTGTTCTGGAAATCCTGATCCAATCCCATGGTAAGGTTGTGAAGTTCTTTAAGTAGTATCATTAGAAGCCTATGCTCCATAGTACCTGGCCATCCTTCCTTTCTATGCATCTCTCAGAGGGTCCCTTTTGTTGATGAGGCACTCTGGCCATAGCTGGTTGCAAGCATTTTCAGGGAAGCATCATTGTATAAAACTGTCTGTGGATGACAAAAGGCTTAAAATGGCTGTGGTTAACTTACTACTGTTTTACAAAAGTGAAAGATGTGATGAGCCGACTACAAAAATAATGCAATTGAGAAGAAAATTTGCTTATTTCTGTGGTATATAACAAAAAAGAAAACTGAAATTATGACCAGTAACTCTACACTGTTACTATCTAATATCAATCAGTACAGTACCAGAACATATGATGGACAGTGAAGATGTTAGCAAATCTTTAGGAGAGTCATATGATTTATGAAATATTTATATTAATAGTAGATAGTTAAGTGTCTCTGATCTGACAATGCTTCCCATGCAACCCATAGCAAATTAAATAAGCCTCTCTATTTTTGGGGTGAAAATTCCTTTGTGATTATTTAGGGGCCATCTGGGAAACACCCAAAACACTTTGAAATTACCAAGATAAATTTAGGGCTTGATTTAGGGAAAGCAAAATGTCAAAAGTTGTCAGGTTTGAACATTTGTTTAGATAGGATCATCGATCACTCTTAAACAATACTTAGCTCCCTATTTGACCAAAGTGACAATAAAAGATTTCTGAAGTATTTGGGTGATTAACATGATGGTAAAGAAAAACAAACAAAAAAGCACCAATCTAGAAAAAAAAAAAGAAACATTAGATCTTTTAAAAGTAAAAAGACTTGGTTGTTTTAAATGAGAAAGGGCATGAGAAAATCAATATAAAGCACAGGAAATGATTCTGATGAGACACAGAATGTTTTTCAGTAAGATTACTCAGAAGGTAAAGAAAAAATTTTTACAATCTCTTACTAAGAAAAGACCAATAATCCAAGAAAATTTTGTCATTTAAAAAAAGAAAAAGCAAATTCTAGTTTTTCGTGAGTATGTTGCTTGATACAAAAGCTCTTTTTAAAAATCTTATGGGCAAACCTACCAAATCTTAGCCAGCTTTGACCATGACAAACAAAATCCTTTTCTGTGAACTTTCTACAACTTTCCATATCCATTCAAGTTTTTTTTTTCCAACACTTTTCCACTTCTCATTCTGGAACAAGAAAATGGTCATTTTACTTTAGGACAAGACTATTCTTTCTCTTTAACAAAAACATATCCTAACTACCATACAAAGTTAATTTAGCATAAGTTTAATGTTTTAAATTATCAAAAAGATCTTGGAAACTGTTTTAAAGCTGGCATATTATAAAACATAATTAGTCTTGAAAAATAATCACTCAATTTGGTTAAACACAAGTTTATATTTTTCCTTATCTAACCATCAAGTAAAATAATGTTAGCTTATTTGATCAGTAAACTTATTTGAATTTAGGAAGAGTTTACCTAAGTAGAAAAAATTGTATGCTTTTGTTATATTTAATTCTGATAATTCAGTACTCTTGTTTATCACTCATACTACTACTAAACTAGTCCAGTTTGCCAAAGATTTACCTAAATTATCTGAACTTGAATTTTTAAAACATTTGGATTTGTTTTAAGAACTTTTTTAAAAAAATCATTGTAAGAATTAGAAGTTTGGTTGCCTTAATTTCTAGGATTTTAGGAATATTTAATTTATATAAGTACTTATTTATCAATAAGTCAATTAGAATAGAAATCTGTTAAGGGGTTTTACAAGTTAAATTAGTAATACCTTCAGGTGGTAGGAAATCATTGGACATACATATACATAAACATATTTACAGACACAGAGAATACATAGCTTCAATTTAGAAATTTTCAGCCATAAGTCAAACATAAAACATAAATACAGAATTAACCCATTTATAAAAGAGACTTGGCTCTTAACCTTGTCCTGCCTTTACATTTTTGCCAAGATTGAGCATGTTTCAGGTGGGACAAGCTGGGAAGGTTACCAGTTCATTATGAGGGCTGAAGCATCCTCACCAATAATTGTGGAGGATAATTTTAAGGTGACCTTTGTCATGATGTATAATCTTCTAGAAACTGTAAACTAAATTTTTGGCAAAGGACTGAGGAGAAGCCAATCAGCCATCTGGTTGCCTCCAAAACTCATCTGAACAGATAAAACTTCCAGCCTATTTCCCATTGTTTTTCAGCCTCCAGTGGTTATAGTTTGGGTCTCTGAGACCCTTAAATGTCTTAAACAGGGAGAGTGGGCCTAAAGCTCAACTGGCTGTAGGAAGATAAAGGGCAAGAGTGGGAAAAGAAAGATATGGCAGGGTGGGCAGAGGAGTGGAAGAATTAGAGGTGTTGAAGTGACTATCTCAAATAATTCAAGGGAATTTCTAAATAGGTAAAATGGAAGAATGAGGAGCAGGGGTGAAAGGATGGCAAAAGGCTGAAATGAGCCAATTTCCCAGAGAGACAACTGAAGCTGTAATTTGCCTTTTGTAAAGTTTTGCCATTTCTGAAGATTTTAAACTGAGTCATTGCAATAAAAGCAAAACATGCAGTTAGCAGCTAAAAGTATTGGGTTTCAGTTCATTAGGCATCAATTCATCGGGAAACAGGCTATTTACATAATTTCCAAGTCTCTCTAAGCAGATGGTGTATTAATCACAAAGGTTAAAAAATACCTTTTCCATGGAGTAAACTGAACTTGTATCAGGGCAAATTTCATTTTAACCAAGGGATCACCAAAAATGAGGTGAATTGTCATCTTTTACCTCTTGATGTGATGCACTGAGAAAGGCAGTATATCAAGAAGAAACAGTCCAATCTAAATTGAGAGACATGAATTTAATTCTTTGAAAATATTAATATCTTGAAATGCAAGAGAAAGATGAAGAATATCTCCAGTCTGGAGAGTAATTACAATTAATAGCAATGTTGATTATGGACTGGATCCCTGAACTAGGAAAACAAAACAAAAATAAAGCATTATAAAGTATATTATTATGATGGTTGTTGAATTTGAATAAAGACTGATATACTAGATAATAGTATTGTATGAAAGTTATATTAATTGGATTTGTAACTTACTCTAGTTTTGTAAGAGAATGTTCCTACTATTAGGGCATACCTGCCTAAATTGTTAGGTTAATGATGATGGTGATAGCTACAACTTATTCTCAAATGGTTCAGCAAAGACTACATACATATACAAACACACACAGTCACAAACATGAAGCAAATGTGGCTATATAAATTTAAATATATCATATCATACAGAGTATAATATATGTAAGTTAAAAGATTATATAATTATATAGTAGATTAATATATAATCATGTTAATGTTTTAATATATCAGTATATTATATAAATGATATAATACAAGATACATAATATCAACTATATTTTATAATATTATATATATAAACAAATATGGCAAATTATAACAACTGAAAAATTTAGGTTAAAAACATGAGTGCTTTATCATATTTTTCTTTCCACTGTGGGTCTAGTATGAAACACTAATACAATGTTTTAAAGAAAAATGAATTAGAAAAGGCAATTTGTTTGTTGATATATATATGTGTGTGTGTATGTGTGTGAATATTTTATATATATAAAAACTATAGTGTCAAAATACTTTTAACTTAGTAAACAATTTTGTGATCTGAATTATTTATATTAAATAATAACCAGATGAGCAATAATTTTCCTTTCCATTTACAAGGTATAGATGATACATTGCAAATATTATAACCTAATTAATTTTATTGAATATAGTGAATGGCCAAAACCAAGTAGAAAGTTCCAGAGTGTGTATTTGAAATTTTAGTGCTCCCCAAATACAAAAGAGAATTTTATAAGTCAGAAAAAGCAGGGAAGATAGCTTTAGAGAAGGAACTGCATATGTTCATTCTAGAAACACATTGTTACTTCATATGGTGGGCCTAATGGAATAATTATTAAATATATTGCAATGCCAAAAAGTCAAACTTCAAATGTTATGAGGGAAAACAGCCTGCAAGAATGTCTCAGAAATGTTGAATAATTGGCTGCTTACTGCCATGAGTTCAACATGTATTACATACATTGATGGAGTCTACACAGTTCAGCTTTTAGAACGCTGATGAATGAGGCCAAATAGTAGTTTCCAGCCCCATATAAGCTGTTAATTATAATCTGTTTTATGTTCCAGTTTGATCCCCTGGCCCAATCAAGAGGAGAGTTTCTTATTGCAGTGATAACAAAGCACCATGAACCTATTGGTTTAAAACAACACAAATGTATTATCTCACAGTCTATGTCCATTTGATCAATTTCTCTGCTTTAAGTTTCACAGAGTTGAAATCAGGTGTCAGCTGTCTGGTTTCTTATCCAGAGGCACTAGGAAGAATCCACATCTAAGCCATTTAGGTTATTGGCAGAGTCCAGTTCCTAGTGATTGTAGAACTGAAGTCCCTGTTTCCTTGCTGGCTGTCAGCTGGGGGCCATCGAAGAGGCTTCTCACTCACTGGTCCTTGTAGCTTATTTCCTGTTTCTCAGAGACAGAAACAAATGCATCAAGTCCTTCATGGTCTTGGAATCTCTCTGACCTCCCATTCTGCTACATCTCTCCTCTGCCTCCAGCCAGAGAAAGTTCTCTGCTTTTAAGGACTCATGATTAACTCAGCCCCCCTACACTCAAATAATCCAAGATAATCTTATTTGAAGTTCTGTAATTTAATTATATTTTAAGATTCCTTTTTGTCATGTAATATAACATATTTACAGATTCCAGGTATTGGGATATGTACATTTTGGGGGATCATTATTCTGAATACCACATTATATATTGTAGAAAAGGAAAAATTGACTCAATTAAAATTTTTCCCCGATTATGCAACTATGTAACATGTATATACTCAGAAAAACATGTTACTCCTGTACCCTTTGGATGTTACACTTTTCACACTTAATAACAAGGGTAGGTAATTTACATAAACAGATAATCAAATTTTAATCCATACCTTTGTTGACATCATTCAATAAGAAATCTTACTAGACATTCCAGGAAGAAAAATAATCATGATATAAATTCTGAATCAACATGTACATAATCTTGGAAAAATAAAACAAAACAACAACAATCAAACCCTTATTGTTGTAACTCAAGGTAAAAATGTGACTTTTATTTTTTAAGTATATGGCAAGACAGTCCAATAAAATAATTGTGGCAGCGTCTTTTTTCTTCATTAAGATATATTCACATATCATACAATCACCCATGGTGCACAATCAGTTGTTTACAGTACAATTATATAGTTGTGCATTCATCACCACAATCAGTTTTTAACATTTTCATTGCCAAAAACAAAAACAATAAGAATAAAAGTTAAAATAAAAATGAACACCCAAAACATCACATAAACCCCATCCTAGCCCTGTTATTCATTTACTTTTTGTCCTCATTTTTCTATCCATCTGTCCTTACACCACATAAAGGGAGTGGGAACCACAAAGTTTACACAAACACCGTCACACAGTGTAAGCTATATAGTTATGTAATCATCTTCAAGAATAAAGGCTACTGAGTTGCATTTCAACAGTTTCAGGTATTTCCTTCTATCTATTCTAATAGACTAAAAACTAAAAAGTGGTATCTATATAATGCATAAGAATAACCCCCAGAATGACCTCTTGACTCTATTTGAGATCTCTCAGCCACTGAAAATTTATTTTGTTTAATTTTTCTTCCTTTTTTTGGTCCAAGAAGGCTTTCTCAATCCCACAATGTCAGGGCCAAGCTCATCCCTGTGAGTCATGTCCTGCACTGCCAGAGAGATTTACACCCCCAGGAATAATGTATCTCACATAAGGGGAGGGCAGTGAGTTTACCTGCAGAGTTGGTTTACAGAGAGGCCAAATCTGAGCAACAAAAGAGGTTCTCTGGGGGTGACTCTTAGGAACAATTTTAAGTAGGCTTAGCTTCACCTTTGTAGTAACAAACTTCACAAGGGCAAGCTCCAAATTTGAGGGCTCAGCCTTTTAAATTGGTAACCCCCAATGCTAGTGAGAATATCAATAATCCCCCAGGTGGGGAAATTTAATATTTCCACATTTTCCCCCAGTCCCTCAAGGGGGCTTTGCAAATACATTTTTATTCTCTGCCCAAATTACTCTGTGATGTATCATGGCTTCACACTAACATGTAAAAACCAACAAGATTTCACTCCCTATTCAATGTTCCATGTAACTATGTTGTTTGAATAAACTGACCATACAAGTTCAGTTATATAGTGTGTTACAAAAAATATGGATTTTGCACTAATAAAATCTCTTCTTTTGGTCTAACACAGAAGTTGAAGTTTTGAAAACACTGCCACTATCATCCTTTACCCTTTAGTCTGATTTACCTTAGTCCTAACCAAGTCCATTTCTTTCATATAAGTCCAATCTCTTTTTTCAGACTCTTTAACATTCACTGTATGGAGTAATGTTGACATTTGTAGCTGCCTGACTCAGGCTCTTAGTCTCAGGTGTCACACAGATACCCAAAGTTACAGGGACTGACCAGGTTATGCACAAAGAGTTCAGCATCTCCGAATTTAGAAATAACCATTATAACTCAGGAATATATGTAACTGCTCTAAGAGCTTACAATATAGGAAACTTTACAATAAGCCTTCCCCTGATAACCTATGCTCTCAGACTCAATTCTCAGAATTTTCACATAATGATTAGTCCAGATTAGTGATGCATTATAATGTTTTTCTTTCCATTTCTTTTTTATTTTGCTCAACATACTGCCCTCAATGTCCATTCACCTGACAACTTCACTCCTTCTTGTAGCAGCTCAATATTCCATTGTATGTATACTCCACAGTTCACCATTCCATTCATCATCTGATGTATCCTTAGGCTACATCCATCTACTGCAAATAGTGAGTACTGACAACAAAACCCTGCTGTGTAAATGTCCATTTGTGTCCCTCTTTTCAGTTCTTCCAGGTATATACCCAGTAAATGATTTGCAGAACCATATGGCTACCCCATGCTTAGCTTCCTGTGGAACCACCACACTGCCATCCAGATGGGTGGCACCATTCTACTTCCTCACAAACAGTGATTAGGTACAACCCTCTCTCCACATTTTCTCCAGCACTTGTATCACTCTGTTTATTTTTTAGACAGTTTTATTCATACACCATACATTGTATCCTAAGCAAACAATCATGGTTCCCTGCATAATCACATAGTTATGCAATCACCACCACTCTCTATATAAAGACATATATTTCTTCCACAAAGAAAGAGGAAGAGATGAAAAAAGTAAAAAGAAAAAGAAAGAAAAAATGACAACTAAAAAGCAACAGAAGAAAAAATAAAATTAAAATAAAATACAATAAAAACTTCAGACAACACCACCAGTGCCAAGAATCCCCTACCCCTCCCTTATATTCCCCTCTTATAGACAGTTATCTTTGGTATATTGCCTTTTTTACAATTAATGGGAGCATATTACAGTGTTACTGTTAATTATAGACTCTAATTTGCATTGATTGTATTTTTCCCCAATACCACTCCATTTTTACAGCTTACAAATTTGACATTCATTTGTTCTCCCTCATGTAAAAATGTATTTGTGCATTTAATCCCTATCATTAACTATGTTATACAGTCCCAGTCTTTATCTTCTGTCTTTCCTTCTGGTGTCCTTTGTGCCACTAAACTTCCTCTTTTGACTGTACTCACAGTCATCTTTGTTCAGCATACTTACATTATTGTGCCACCGTCACCCAATATTGTGCTCCAAACCTCTTTCTCCTATCTTTTCTTATCTGTCTGCAGTGCTTCCTTTATTATTTCCCATAGAGCAGGTACCTTGTTCACAAATTCTCTCAGTGTCTGTTTGAGAATATTTTAAACTCTTCCTTATTTTTGAAGGACAGTTTTCCCAGATATAGAATTCTTGGTTGGCAGTTTTTCTCTTTCAGTATCTTAAATATATCATACCACTGCCTTCTTGCCTCCATGGTTTCTACTGAGAAATCTGCAGATAGTCTTATTGACCTTCCCTTGTATGAGATGGATTGCTTTTCTCTTGCTGTTTTCAGAATTCTTTCTTCATCTTTGACATTTGTAATTCTGATTATTAAGTGTCTTGGTGAAGGTCGATTCAGATCTATTCTGTTTGGGGTATGCTGTGCTTCTTGGATCTGAAATTTTATGTCTTTCATAAGAGATGGGAAATTTTCAGTGATTATTTCCTCCATTATTGTTTCTGCCCCTTTTCCCTTCTCTTCTCCTTCTGGGACACCCATGACACGTACATTCATGCACTTCATGTTGTCAATCAATCCCTGAGATGTTGCTCGTATTTTTCCATTCTTTCCCTGTCTGTTCTTTTATGTGTAGGATTTCAGATGTCCTAGCTTCCAGTTCATGAATCTTTTCTTCTGCATCTTCTAATTTACTGTTGTGTATCCCCATTGTGTTTTTCATCTCTTGTATTGTACTTTTCATTCCCATAAGTTCTGCCAATTTTTTTCAAACTTTCAATTTCTTATGTTTGCCCAATGTCTTTTTTATATCCTTCATCTCTTTTGCCATCTCTTCCCTCAACCCATTAGTATGATTTTTGAATTGATTTAGGAGATTTGTTTGATTAATAATTACTTGATTCAACTCCAGTATCTCAGTTGAAATGTAAGTTTGTTCCTTTGACTGTGACATAGCTTCCTTTTTGCTAATGTGATTCATAATTTTCTGTTGTCTAGGCTTCTGGTTTCCTTGATTATCCCAATCAGATTTTCACAGAGCAGATGGTCCCAGGCCTCCAGAGGAGACTGTATTCAGTATCAGGTCTCCCTGAAAGTGAAATCCAGCAGATTGTGAGACTTTCCTGTGAGGCCTCTAGAATATGTTCTTTTCCTATCCTGTCCAGCAAGAGACACTTGTCAGCCCATAGCTCCCCACTGGTGCAAAGAGGTGCAGTGCCTTTAATTCTCAGGAGAACCTGTCCTGGCCAGGGGCTGAGGATGTCAAAAGCCAAGCTTAAGTTGTTTCATTTTTTTTTTAATTTTTCCCCCAGGCCCTGGGGTCTGAATTCTCTGAGGGGAGGCAGCCAATTGAGCAGCCCCCCACCCTTTTCTTAGGGAAGATACACACTTTAAGGAGTTATCTTCTACACTTGAATTCCTTTGTGTCTCTGACTCTGTTAACTTCATCCTTGCCTGGGTAAGCACTGACAATTGAAAATGCCTAAGGCTTTCTCTAATGAGCTATTTAGGATGAGGGGAAAAAAAGGGGAAAAGAGAGAGAGCTCCTTTAAGAGCCAGTTCCCAGTTTCCTAGTTTTGCTGGTTGACCCTTGTCTTAGGACACAGCCATTTTCCAGTATTCTGAGCTCAGCTGTTTCCAAAAGTCTCTTTATTTATTTATTTACTTTTCTGTCAGTCCCACCTCCTCTCTGATGGGAACAGTCTCAAGGTACTTTCCTGCTTGCTCCAGGTTTATCCGTGCTTTTAGCTTGTATTCAATAGGCCAGATTTTTACATTAATACTGCAATTGGAGCTTGGTTGAATTACTGTTTCCCACAGTGAAGTTTTCAGCTCAGCCTGCCATTCCAGTGGGGGAGGGGTACCAGCTCCACAGTTTGGGGAATCTTTACTTACAGTTTATGCTGTGATCTCAGCTGTTCCACCCATTCCAGGCTGACGTGTGATGTGTTCAATCACAGATGTCCCCCAACAGTTGTTCCAGACTATTTACTAGTTGTTCCAGACTATTTACTAGTTGTTCCAGACTATTTACTGTTTGTTCCTGGGAGTGGGGAAAAGAAACTTAATTTGCAGCAAGACAGAGATAGGAGAAAGATCCTTGCTGAAATTCATAGTAGAATTAGACCAAGCTGCTGCCACATCTTGTAATGACTTGTGTGAATTTTTTTTTACTCAATTAGATGAAATTACAGAGACAGATTTTGGAACATTACTATCATCATAGTTTGATTTTGCCACTAACTTGTTCTCTGACTCTGGCAAAATATAAATTGTCTTTGACTCTCAATTGCCTTCTGCCACTCTAGAAACAAGTCTTAAATTAATCAATACTATGTATGTAAAACACAAAACACTTTAAATATTAGATAAGGGGAGGTGCTTTATGAAATGCAAAAATATTTTGAAAACTATAAAAGAACAAGTAAGCTTTTTTACTGCTATCACTTAGGGTGGGAAATGGTAGTGATATTTTTTATCCATAAAAATGAGTCTTGGATGGACTTTAGCAATACAATATGTAATTATCAAAAGGCAAATATTTGGAAGTTATATGACAATTTATGGTTAATTGAACTTATAGTTAATTGAAACCAGGGAATAAAATTTTAAGTAGAAAATATTGTATACAGAGAAGAAATGTTTATTTGAAGAAGTTATTTGCATTTTTAGTTGAGTTCTTATTGTGTTTCAGGCATTATACAAAGCATTACAACTAAATTTACTATAGGTAATCCTCTCACCAACATAAGATTTGGTATTTAATGTTCAAAGAAGTTTATTAATTTGTTTCAAATGACCTAGTTCCATCATATTTAAACCTGAATCTTAAGTGATATAGAAAAGAAGAGATTAACTGGATTAAGATGATTTATCACAGTGCATTCAAGTGGACATCATTTTCTTTTTATCACATACTGAAAATGTTATGCCTTGGTAACTGAGTTTCAGGAAGTTAAAAAGAAATATATATATTCCTTCCTACCCATAGCATACCTTTGCCTTACACTTGTCTCCTAACACAGGAGTTAAAGAAAAACAGGGAAGATCAAGAGAGAGAAAGAATAATCATCTCAGTCAGGCCCAGCTTCTGGTTCATACCAATGCAGTCAGCTAGCAGGAGACCTGTGTCACAAAATGGTTGCAGGTTTCTGCTTTCCTTTTAGCTTCAGGCTCTGGTAGGCCTTGAGGATTTCCTTTATAATCCACTTCACCTAGAAAAAGGCCAGCAAAGGGAATTCTGGGAAATGTAGTTCAGTCTAGCCAAGTGGTTATTGAGACATAATAACATAAAGTGCACATATTTAAAGTATATAATTTGACATATGTATACATCACCCCAATCAAGATAGTGAAATTAACCCCAGAAATTGTCTCATGTCCTCTTTCTAATCACTCTCTCCCTTCTGCTCATCCCTACCCACCAAATCCTCAAGCAAACACTCATCTGTTTTTCTTTTTTACCCCCATAGAGATATCCACTTGACCATTTATATTAAGGGATATCATTTTCACACTGAAGTACAGTTCATCATTGCTCATCATTTAATTCGAAGTGTATTCCTTAATTTCCAAAGACTTGGGCACATTATAGTTATGCTTTGTTATTTAATTCTAGTAGAATTCCACTGTAGTAAGGTAATATATTGAAAATTGTGATAAGATCTTTCATTTGGTTTCTTTAAACTTTTTTATCTACAAAAAAAACCAGAGGAAAGTTACAAGTGCAGTAGAAAACCAATTGCATTTCCTTGATCAATCTGAGAATAATTTACTGATATTACTCATTATCCAAATATTATAGTATACATTATTTTCCACAACCATACTGCCATGAAAAGTAGGTACATAACATTGGTACATTATTACCATAAAGATCATAAGCCTCAAGATTGTCCAATAATATCTGTGTTGGGGAGACTTCAGAGATGTCTGCAATAACCCATGTCTCCTGGTAGTCATGAACTTGTGTAATCACTTCTACTTGGGTGTGTACTAGGTCTAGTTTCTTATTCCTAATGAATAGAAAGCAGAGAAAGTGATGGGATGCCACTTCCACAATTTGGTTATGTTTTAGTTTCTTAAGCTGTTTAAAGAAAATTACTATGAAATAGTTCAGCTTTAACAATGGGAGTTTATTTGCATATGGTTAGAGTCTGGGAAAATGTCCAAGTAAAAGTGTCATTAAGGCAATGCTTTCTTCCCAAATACTGGCTGCTGATGATCCTACACTCTTCTGCTACATGGCGACATCTTCTCGTCTCGTTCTTCTCTTCTGGGTTTTGTTGATTTCATCTTCTTGTTTCTATGGCTCTCTCTCATTGTCTGAATTTCATTCTATTATAAAGGACTTCCATAATAATATTAGAGCCCATCCTGAATGAGGTAGGTCACACCTTAACTGATATGATCTCTTTAAAATGTCTTACTTACAATGGGTTTACATCTACAGGTATGGATTAGATTTAAGAAAATATTTTTCTTGTGTGCATACACCTTCAAACCACTACAGGTTAAAAGAAAATATTGTGACTTTACCTCTATTCTGTTGAGATTTTCACTCTTTGACAAAGTGGCATGCCATTTTGCCCAAGTGGTAAGGATCTGTTGAAGACCTGTGGCCAACTGCCAGTATGGAATGGAGGTTCAACAGTGCTCAAGAAACTGAACCTGCCAACAAACACCTGAGTGAGCTTGGAAGCTGATCCTTCCCTGGATGAGCCTTCAAATGACACCACTGCCTCCACTTACATCTTGATGGCAGCTTTGTGAGAGACCCTCAGATAGGGGGCCAAGTAAAAATGTGCCTGGATTCTTGAGGAAATAAATGTGTGTTATTTAAAGCTCCAGATTTGGGGTATTTTGTTATGTAGTAATGGATAATTCATACAATATTTTTATGGCAATTATTTCACTTAGTTATAAAGTCATTTTAGTCATTTAGAATAGGATTAGCTATATGTTAAGGTAGCAAAACAAATTTATCAACGTAGACATGAGGGCACACATAGCAGAAAAAAATAAAAAGCATGTGAAAATTATCACAGCCATAAAATGATTAAGTAAATTCAGAAGGCTGCAAATAAGTCAGCATTACTATTCATACAGTTTGAAAGAGGTACATGACAGGCAAATGAAAAGGAGGGCCAAATCAATTCCAGAAGATCTTAGTATGTCCTGCAAAGAAATCTAGACTTTATTAGGAAAAGAATAAGAAGAATACATATCATTATAGTTTTTTGAATGATTTTCAGAGCTCCTGTTTTGAAGACAGTGGAGGGAAACTGATTTATGCTAGTGTTGCTGGAACTGAAAAAGAACTGTAAGCACCATCTTATATTCACATTGTAACCAAAAATTTAAATTGGAAAAGACTATAAGGTTATATAAACTGATATATATATAAGCACATATATGTATACACACATACATATATATATATATATATATGTGTTCTTAAAAAAGGATTATTGGATAAAGAAATTGGTTGTAAATATATACCATCTAAATCAGATTCAGTTTGTCAACTCTGTGTCTCATGATCATTCCACTTATTGTAGGGTGCCCTCACTCACTGCCTATATTTTTCTTGTCCTGCCATTAAACACTCTGCTTTCCAGTATTTACTCACATCATACTAGCTTCTCATTCTGTTTAACTACTGCTTCCATTACTATCTCAAAAATATTTTTTGTGGGTATCCTTGTTTCTTCCAGATAACTTCATTCTTCCAGAATGCTCATGTCTGTCATCAACAATCTCACTAGAATGGTTTCCTTTTCTCTGTAAGTTTCTTATGGAGTACCCTAAAATTTCTAATTATTTTCTTGGTTTATGTATCATATTTAATATTTTGACTTCATCAATTCTGAGCACCCCCAGATCTCCTTATTATGTGAGGCAGGTAATTTAGGGCTACCACTTTCACTAAATTTATTTTTACCAAGAAAAATAGTCAGGCTTATTCTGGGCAGACAAGCTGGAAGAATTAGCACATTGAAATGATGATCCATGCATTCTATTACCACAATTCTCTTGGGGAATTGTTCATTCCTCAAATAAAGTTATTATTTCACTATTAAATTCCACTAAAATAGATTTTTTTATCCTCCTAATTAATATTTCAATTTATTTTTCAGTGGGTGTGCTTTGTGTTACTGAGTTCTAAAACCATGAGGCTACTGCTTAATGTGTTGCTTTATGTTTGATAACAACAGTAGTAGGGACAACAAGAGCAGCAATAGCCACCTGTTCATTTCCCAGGGCTACTGTAACAAACATCAACTGGCTAGAGATCTTAAACAACAGAAGTTAATTTTCTCACAGTTTTGGAGGATAGAAGTCCAAATTCAAGGTATTGGTAGTCTCATGCTTTCTCTGAAGTTTCTAGCATTGTGGTGATGGCTTTCCAGCAATCCATAACTCTATCAAATGGCCATCATCTCCTTCTGTCTCCTACTGCTCCCAATTTCCTTTGCTTATGAGGACTCTCATCATACTGGATTAAGACACACCCTGACTTAGTATGGCCTCAACTAATAACATCTCCAAGCATCCTATTTACATGTGAGTTCACATCCATATGTCTAGGAGTTAGGACATGTCCTTGTGGAGACATGATTAAACCACACCATCTTATGCTTTGTTTTCACAGAATTAGAAGCATGCATGCACCTTGTAGTCTTCTTAAAAACTGTGATAAACCACTATTTTCCAGAATGTTAAAATTTTGTAAAATGGAAATTATCAGAAATGTATATTTCTATAAGAATATGTTAAGGAAGAAGCATGCCATACTAACAATGATTTGATGTGCAATATAACCACAAGCTTAAAAAGGGAAAAAAAAAGCATTTCCTTCAGGACATGTTCTGAACAAGTGAGGAATAAAATTCTACTGTTTTACTTCTGTTTCATCAGGGAAAGAAATGCTCTCTAAGTTTAGATCTAAATCAAATTAATAGAAAAAATATCCATAGCATCAGAAATGTATTATTATTGCTAAGTTTGTATATTCACTTGCTGTTCAGTAAAAATCATATTGACTTCCTATTGCTTTTGTGAAAAACAAAGGCAAAGACTGAAGAGTTGAGTTTGACAGGAAAAAAAGAGTCATTTTTTTAAAAGTGACTTTAGAGGATTTTTTACTATTGAAAAAAATCACATAAAATGTGGTTTTCAACAAACATAAACAAAATGGCAAGAGTGAAATAAAAAATATACATAAATAACCATTGAGAAATTATTAGTTGTTGACAAGATCAAGGATTTGTAATGTTGAATATTGCTTCTCTTCCAACTTACCTGTAATTCCCTTCATCACCACACCTTTAAAAATTCTATTACACCCAAAACATTATGTTAGAGTTTTGCATTGTAGGAAGATAGATTCTGCACACTATGTTGAGTGAGGTGTCATACAGACAGTATAGCAGCCAACAAAGATGTAGATCACTAATGAAGATTAATTTTTCAGCATAAAAGAAGAAAGGAAAACATGCAAATCCTTTAACCCATGTCTACAAAATACTGTTTCCACATGGCTTGTGGAATTGTGGGAGAACAAATTTTGGACTTAGACTGCTAGTTCCATGATGCTTGAGTAATTTAATATGAATCATTATGAAAGGAGAACCCTCCCCAAACTCTGGGGAAATCATGCATGTTCAGGGTATCTGCAAATTTCTAGAAATTTTTGAGCTAGAAAAGCATTTTCTAAAATAAAAGATTTTTAAAATAGAACAAGAAAAAGCAGAATAATCAGAAATACAAAAGTTTGCATTTTTTAGTTGCATTGAATAATCTCTTTGGATAAACAGTATAACACTATAATTAAATATTTATTCAGCTCATTGGTTTCTAGCTAAAAGGCACTCAGGAAAATACTACATTTGTTAGTATATTTATTACTTGTCAAACAATAAAATTCAATTCTTCTTCATTTCTCTTGCTGCAAAGGATTTCAAAGAACTTTTTCTTTGAATTGTATATAGGTGTGTGTGTATGTACATGTATAGACAAATGTATTTACGTATGAGTGTGTGTGTATGTGCATATATCTCACTCAGGTATTTTATAGTTAAAACATTGCCATTTGTTTAAATAAACCTACAGTTTTGAAAACACTACATATAAAATAAAGCACTATTGTCCAAAGCTCCTTTCTTTAATATGTAAAATATCCACTTATGTTTAGCATGGTATAAGTGGAATAATAGGTCACTCAGAGAATAATTTGTAATACTTATGAAAATATTTATCTCAGTTTCTAATTTGTTAAATCCAGAGTGTTTAGAAAATTCCATTTCTGACCTCCTCAGACTAGTAACAGTCTTGCTCCTGTCTCAGTTTACTGGCTGCTGAAACAAATACCATGCAATGTGTTGGCTTAAACTACAGGAATTCATTAGCTCACAGTTTTAAGGCTAGGGAAAGCCTGAAATGAAGGCATAACAAAAGCTATACTTTCTCCCAGAAGACTGTCATTCTTGGACTGGATGCCAGTGATCCTTGGTCCTTGACTTTTCTGTCATGTAGCAATGCACATGGCAGCCACTGCTGGCTTTTCTGGGTTTAATTGACTTCTGGCTTCTTCTTGTGGCTTTCTCTCTGCATGCCTGAATTATATTCATGTGAAAGAAAGGGAGCACACTCCATCCTCAGTGTTCATGCAAAAGAAAGTTTTATTCTACTCATTTCTACAGGTCTTTATAGCATACAAGGTAGTTTCCTACGTGACTGTTTTCAGGTATTTCAGGGAGGGTACATTTTTTCTAAAGCCATAAGGTGTATTTACACATCTTTAATCTCAAGGGGCAATTTCTTTGGGGGCTAGATGGGAAACAGTAGGGGCAGGAGACAGGAGCATCAACGGAGCCCGGCAGGAGCTCAGAGACTATTCCCTTATCTAAATTGCAGTCCACCTTCAGACATACAAAGCTTTTGGCCTTTTCCTAGCCCAGTGTCTGCCTTCAGACATCTGGAGCTTGGGGAGGCCCTGCTCTATAGTTTGTTAAGCCAGGGGACCTTCTGTGTCTCCACATCTCCCCCCTGTTTATTATGATTACAATTTGGTGTAGTGACATAAAGCTTATTCATAGGGATATCATGGAGGTTCTGGGAATGGGTGCAACATCTTCTTAGGCTGGTCCATCTGCACTGGAGTTCTAAAAGCAAAACACAAAACACAGCAATA
Organism: Choloepus didactylus; assembly: GCF_015220235.1. Lineage (NCBI taxonomy): Eukaryota > Metazoa > Chordata > Mammalia > Pilosa > Megalonychidae > Choloepus > Choloepus didactylus. Next base: position 179,510,312 of record NC_051310.1, on the reverse strand, counting down.
GGTAAGAGCCATTTAGTTAGAGAGGGTAGAGAAAACATGTGACCCCAGGAGCTTGGGCCTAGCTATTGCAAATGATTTTGTAGAATTATACATACCACACCGTATAGTTAGTCTATGAAAAACATGCCCAAGCCACCAGAGTGTACACTGAGGTGGCCAGGCGTTAAGCTGGGGAGCAGGAAAGCTTGGTGAGTCATTGGTCCAAACAATAGGTTCAGAGGACTTGACTACAAGGCATGTATGATTATTGTTCCAATGAACCAACTGCGTATGATTACTAGACTGTAGGTATATCTTTATCATGTCCGGTTGGGCAAGGAGGGTCAGGAGCTGGCATGGAAGTCTTACTTTGAGAGTTTGCATGCCCCCTACTACTATAAAGGTGAGTGCATGAGAGGTATTATGTAGCCAAGGGCGATTGCAGGGTTTGATGCAGTATTTTACATTACGAGATACACAGAGGGGCAGCACAGAGGAGGCAGAGGATATATTACTATTTGCTAAAATCTAGTGGCTGCCATTAAGTAAAGGGCCACTAGGTGGTACATTTATTCCACCCAGCTAAGTGGTTGCATTGTTAGAAACAGGAAAGGGGGTATCCACCCATGTAATGGGGTGGAATAAAGGAGGATCTGAAATGTGTGCCCAATACAGGTGGGCTGAAACACATTGAAGTGGAGAGAGCAATAAGATTGTAAAGATAAATGTTACTGCACTCTGGCAATGGATATTAGACACCATTGCCAGGAACAATGTTTCTGGAGTTACAGGAGTGCCAGTTTTTTGAAGTACTACTTCAGCCTTTTGAGTAGTTTTCTTCAGGGCTCCCCACATCATCAGTGGGGCTTGCTGGGTTTTTGGCAGTTTCATCGTTGGTGGAGCTGTCTCCTCCATCTTCAGGTTGTGCAGTTCGGGAATCGGATTTGGCTTCATCCATGCCATGCCACGGTTTGATGTGTCTTGCTGGGAATCCACTGGGGACCTGCTGAGGTGGAGACACAAGCATATCCCCACTCCCAAGTTAATAAGAGCACTGGTCCTTCCCAGTGTCCGGTTTGTCTATTTTTCCAGAGCACAGGAGGCTTCACCATTTCTGTATTTTTTGTTTCACATGGCACATGGAAATGGTGCTGTGCTGCTGTCAGTCCATCATCTGAGAGATTTAAAAAAATTAAGAACAAATAGGGCTTTAGCTGTTCTTGCAGAGGGATCCATATTCCCCCTTTTTGTTTTAAAAGACATGTTTTTAGAGTGCGATGAGCACGTTCAATGATAGGTTGTCCTGTAGGATTAAAGGGAATGCCAGTTATATGTTGTATAGACCATTGAGAACAAAAAGTATGAAAATGAGAGGAAGTGTAGGCAGGGCCATTGTCAGTTTTAAGTTGATGTGGGTGTCCAAGGACAGGAGAAGCCTGTAATAGAAAGTGACAAACATGAATTGTAATTTCACCTGAGAGAGGGAGTGCAAAGAGAAATCGAGAGTATGTGTCAATAACAACATGAAGAAAATGGAGACGGCCAAATGGGGCGAAGTGGGTGACATCTGTCTGCCAAATGGCATTGGGCAGAAGGCCTCAGGGATTAGTGCCATAGACAGGTGGTGCTAAATTATGTATTTGGCAGGAAGGGCAACTACGGATGATATCTTTGGCTTGTTGAGCTGTTAAATCAAACTGTTTTTGTAAACTGCACCAGTTCTGATGAAAGAATTGGTGAGACTCAACAGCGGGGTGCAGGAGTGATGATACAAGGAGATCAGCTTGTTGATTACCATATGTTAAAGATCCTGGTAGAGAAGTGTGAGAGTGAATATGCATGATAAAGAAGGGGTGATGGTGGGCTCAGATTAGCGTTTGTAACTGAAGGAATAGAAGAAGAATAGGTGCTGAGCAGCTACAGCTGACAAGAGCAGTTTCTATGTGTTATACAGAATAAACTGCATAGGCAGAATCAGAAACAATATTGATTGGGTTGTTTGGAAAAGTTTGAAATGCTAAAATGAGAGCACCAAGTTCAGCCTGTTGGGTAGTAGGATAGCTATGTTCTATGTGAGAAAGAGTGGAGGTCCAGATGGCTGCTTTCCCAGTTTTTCCTGATCCATTGGTGAAAACTGTGATAGCATGAGGAATGGGATGAGTAGAAGTAATGCGAGGAAAGACAAAAGGCATAAGGCAAAAAAAGGTTAATAACAGATCTGCAGGAAACTGAAAATTAAACTGTCCAGGATAATCATAAATAGCTGCTTGTAAAGAGGTGGAACAAGAAAGCACATGAGTAAACTGATCTTTGGTAATAGGCAAATAAATACAATTAGGTTCATTACCGGTAAGATGAATAACACATCTGCAACCTTTGATGATAAGCTGAATAAGTAAGTCAATATACGGGGAAAGAGATTTCATTGGGGAGTGCCCAAGGAAAAGCCATTCAAGAATGTGGAGTGAAGGAGAAAGTTGTCCAATCAATCCAGTGGGAGAGTCATCTGTCTGTAAAATAAAATATGTTACAAGAAGCTGTGGATTAATGCGGTTAAGAGAGCAATGTTGAATGGCTTGTTCAACAAGAAGCAATTCTTGTCAGCAGCCAGCAGTAAGGGTGCAGAGACTGTGAAGGTTGGAATCTCCCTTTAACAAGGAAAAGAGATGCTGTAATTGATAAGTTGGGATACCAAGCAAGGGACAGAGCCAGTTAATATTACCCAAGAGTTCTTGCAATTCATTGAGAGTAGGCTGATCAGAGATTTTAAGGCAGATATGCTGGGGCGCTGTGTTAGCGCAGGACACTAAATAGCCAACATACTTCCAAGGTTCTGTTTGTTGAATTTTCTCAGGGGCGATAAACAAGCCCACTGCTGTGAGAAGGTCTTTTGTAAATGATAATAAATGAGCCAAGAGATTATCGGTTGGCGCACTAAGCAAAATGTCATCCGTATAGTGGATGAGTTTACATTCTGGGAATTTGTCACGAGCTGGACATAAAGCTTGACTAACGTAAGACTGACACATTTGTAGGGCTATTTAGCATGCCCCGTGGCAAAACTTTCCAATGAAACCGCTGGGCAGGGATCTCGTTGTTAATGGCAGGTAAGGTAAATGCAAAAGGCTTTCTATCTTTAAGATGTAAGGGAATAGAATAGAAACAGTCTTTTAAATCTATTACAATTATTGGCCACTGCTGCAGAAAGCAAGCGGGTGAAGGGATTCCTGGTTGAAGGGGCCCCATGGGTTCTAGACAAGCGTTAATTGTTCACAAATCATGCAAGAGGCGCCACTTCTCAGATTTCTTTTTTATGACAAAAATAGGAGAATTCCATGGGCTGGTAGATGGCTCAATGTGTCCAAGATTTAATTGCTCATGAACTAATTGATGAGCTTGATATAATTTCTCTGAGGTAAGGGGCCATTGCTCCACCCATAAGGGTTTGTCTTGGAGCCAAGTTAAAGGCAAAGGTTCAATGATAATTTTTGGAGCAGTGGCCCTTAGGATAAATTTTTCTGAATTGTCATATTCCATTAAGATAATAAGTCACGTCCCCACAAATTAATGGGGATCAGTAAGATTAGAGGCTGAATTGTAGCAGAATGGCCTGCATTGTGACATTCAAGGGGAACTGTGCTTTGGGCACAGGAATTTATTTCCCCAATTCCGGTAACTGGGGTATCTTGTAAGACTTTTAGCCAGGTAGGTGGCCAGAATTGTAAGCTAATGATTGAAATATCAGCTCCAGTGTCGATCAAACCCTGAAAGGCTCATCCCTGTAAGTAAATGGTTAATGTAGGACGGCCCTGCTGAATTTTTTCTACCCAACACACTTTAGGTCCGGTGCTACCAAAACCCTTTAGCACTGCGTGTGGCATTTTTAGCCTGCGGATCCTAAAAAGGCAATAAGAGCAATTGTGCAATAGCAGATTGAGCAGGTGAAAGATGGATACCCATGCAAGAAAGGAGAACTTGAATTTCACCACAATAATCGGCATCAATAACACCCGTATGAACAAAAAGACCTTTAGAAGTTAGATTTGATTTTCCTAAGACCAATCCAACTAAACCATGAGGGAGTAGCCCATAAACACCGGTACAAACTTTTCTAATGCCATCTGACTCCTTTATGAGTAATTCATGGAGACAGGGTAGGTCCAATCCTGCACTGCCGGAGGTGGCAACCGCAAGGGCATCAACTCTGGGTTGTTCGGGTTGGTAACTTGATATACTGTTTGTCTCTGTTTGTGGCGGTTTGTCATTGAAGCTCCGGTGCTGAAGGGGCCCTGGAGCTGGCCCCCTCAGGAGTTTCCTGAGTCTAACAGGGCTCCATCATGATCCCATTTAGAATTACATTGATTAGCCCAATGAAATCCCTTTTTACAGTGGGGACAGGGCTTAGGGGGCCTAGAGACATTATTAGAGGGCCCCTTATTTGGGGAGCCTGTCAGAGGCATGTTCTTTTGAGGACATTGTCTTTGGAAATGTCCTGGCTGGCCACACCAAAAACACACATTGGACATGGTTCTAGGCGGGCCATGCATAGCAGCTGCAAAAACCCATGCTTTGTGAGTCTCAGTGTCCACCAATTGGCATGCTTTGATAAGATCACCGATAGTCTGTGCCTTAGCATGGATAGGACTCATGGCTTGTTGGCAATCTGCATTAGCATTTTCAAAGGCTAATTGTAAAAGAATGACATTAGCCATGCCACAATGGCTAATCTGCCATCCTATGGCCTTTGTTAGCTAGTCAACAAAATCCGCAAAAGCTCTTGTGAGCCTTGGTGGATATTAATGAAAGAGTCTTGTGCATCTGTCCCTGAATCTGGCAGTCGCTCCCATGCTCGCATGGCACAAAGTGCCACCTGTTGATAAGCATTATTTGGCCAATTTAGTTGTTGGTTGACATCTTCATATTGGTTGTGCCCTTGGAGCTGGTCTGTGGTAATATTTACCCCTGCTAAGTGATTATGACCTGCCTGTTCCACGCAACATTCATCAAACTCTGTACACCACAGCAGATAAGCACTAGACTCTAGAATGGTATGAGCTAAGGAATTCCAATCCCAAGGGGTTAAGGCATAGTCTTCAGACAAGGCTTGCAGTATCTCTTTAGTAAATGGGCTTGTGGCACCATTTTCTCGGACACTTTTTCTGAGTTCTTTATAAGTTTGATAGGGTAATGGCTCCAACATTCTTTGGTTTTGCTGGTTAAGCATAATGGGGCATACAAGGTCACCAGCTAATGCCACTTCACGCAGTTTTGTAAAACAGGTGCAGCACCTCTGGAAGTGGATGGCGGCGACAAGCGGCGGCCGTGAAGGCGGAGGTAAAGGAGAAAGGGGAAGGAGCAAGGCTATGGTCTTTCCCTGCTGCCTTTATCAGCTGGCTGCATGGGCACAGAGGGCTTGGGTGGCGGGAGGGAATCATCGGGGAGAGCGGCAGTTTCGTTTTTAGAGACCTCAGTTTCAGAATGCTCAGTCTCGGCAATATGAAGACGGGCCAGGGCAGTGTGAATAAGAGCCCATGTAGTAAATGTTTCAGAGGAAACTTTTTGTCCTCGCTTAAACTGGCGCTTTAAATTTCATCCAATGTGCTCCCACACATCTAAGTCTAACGTGCCTTCCTCAGGAAACCAGGGGTTATACTGAACCACCTCATGCAATAAAGAATACAAATTATCTTCTGAAACAGAAGCTCCACTAGCCTGCAGCAGCAATTGTAAAACTAACACATACTGGTGCAGGGGAACACTGAGAGACTGACCCATATCGTTGAGTGGCTGAAACTTCTGACCCACCGTGAGACAACTGACTTGTACTTACTGTGCAGATTCCAAATGTCATGGTCAGGATTGGTGAGCCTCACACGGGGTGCCAATTGTGAAAGAAGGGGAGCACACTCCATCCTCAGTGTTTATGCAAAAGAAAGTTTTATTCTACTCATTTCTGCAGGTCTTTATAGCATACAAGGTAGTTTCCTACATGACTGTTTTCAGGTATTTCAGGGAGGGTACATTTTTTCTAAAGCCATAAGGTGTAGTTACATATCTTTAGTCCCAAGGGACAATTTCTTTGGGGGCTAGATGGGAAACAGTAGGGGTGGGAGACAGGAGCACAGAAGGAGCCCAGCAGGAGCTCAGAGACTATTCTCTTATCTAAATTGCAGTCCGCTTTCAGACATGTAAAGCTTTTGGCCTTTTCCTAGCCCAGTGTCTGCCTTCAGACATCTGGAGCTTGGGGAGACCCTGCTCTACAGTTTGTTAAGCCAGGGGACCTTCCATGTCTCCACACATTCTGCTTATAAAGGACTCCAGTGATAGGATTAAGACCTATCCTGATAAAATTGGGCCACACCTTAAGTGAAGTAGCCCCATAAAAAAGGTGCTATTTACAATGAATTCACACTCATCGGAATGGTTTAAGATTAAGAATGTGTTTTTCTGGGGTACGTAGGTACAAGCCACCACACTCTCTCACCCAAAGCAACTATACACATTGACTAAATATATGAGGCAAATGCTTTTGTGACTTGAGAAAAAAGAAGTCTAGGTCAGTGATTCTTAAACAAAGATTTAATATAGGGTAAATGCTATTAATGCTATGGCCATCTACATGAAGTCATTTTCCTGTCATGATAAAGGAATTTGAAACAAAGTGGAATGGCAAACTCACAAAGATAAGGAGATAGAAATTACTATTCTAAGAATATAAAGGAACTTGAACTTTTAGGGCAGGGTATCAGAGAAGATGCAGAAATACAGATTGGGGCCTTGGAGATATCTTCAAGGATTATCACAGGGTTTGATCAACTGCTGCCAGTGCTGGTGCAGGACAGGACAATATAAGGCTTGACAGAGATTCCTGCTATGAGTGAGGATTAGAGCTGAGCAGTGATAGCAGAGGTCATGCAGTGCTGTGGCATATTCAGGTTTCCACTCTTTCTGAATATAAAGACTTCACTGAGTATAAAGAACTAACAAAGTCATGTGAAAATTCAGGTGAAACTCAGAAAGGCCAAGCCTTAGGAATAATGACCACCTTTTACATCATTCATAATAGAAACAGATTTGCCCTAACAAAATTCTAATGAAAGCTAAAGAATCCATCATTGATTTAATTGCCTTCTAGAAAAACAAGTACCCTTTAAAGAAATATGAGATAATCCAGTTTCCCTATGGTGCATAATCACAATATGTAGATTACATTCAGAACATAATGGATATGCCAAGAAGCAGGAAGATGTGACCCAAATGAAGGGGAAAAAAACAATCAATAGAATCTCTCTGAGATAATCCAGATGTTTTAATTAGCAGAAAAAAAATTTATGCAATAATAAATACATTTAAAAATTTAAGGAAACATACAGTCATGGTAAGTGAATTGAAGAGTATATCAGGAGACAAATGGAAACCTTTAAATAAAAAATAAAATCCCAGAGCTGAAAAGTTCAATAGCTGATACATTATATTCTTTGGTTGGGCTTTACAGCAGATTGGAAATTGAAGGCTAGGTTGTTTAATTTGTAGACAGATCAGAAGTTATCCAATATGAAGAACAGAGGGAAAAAGCATTCAACAAAATGAATAGATTGACTATATCCCCAGTGACCTGTGGAACAATATCAAATAGATTAAAATATGTAAAATTAGTTTCCCAGAGAAGGATGAAAAAGCAAAAGGTTCAGATAAAACTAATTTTAAAACTTAATAGCTTGAATTTTGCAAATTAAGTTAAAACTATCAATTTACCTATTCAAAAAATCAGCGAATCTAAGCAGGATAAAAATCAAAATAAATCACACTTTGCCAATTAATAGACAGTCAAATTTCAAATATAAGGAAAAATATATTTCAAGGATCCAGAGAAAAGAAGACACAATGTATGGTGAATGACGTCTCATCAGAAACAACCAAAGTGAAAAGACAATGTAATGAAATATTTAAAATTATGAGTGGGAAATTCAGTCACCTCAGCAAATTAAGGGTGAAATAAAATATTAAAAAAGTTGGTATATGAAATCTGAGAGGTTTTATATTTAGAAGACATGCAAAGAAAATTCTTCAGTCTGAAAGAACTACACTAACTACATGAGATCTTGGTTCCAGAGAATGAGAGTAAATAGTAAATATTTGAGAAAAGATTAAAGGTATCTCTCTGTCTTTCTCTCTCTCTCTATCTCTCTCTCTTCATTGACTTGATTTGAAAGAAAACTGACTTTAAAACAAAATTAATTGTATTATGGGGTGCTGCATTAAAGACAGACAGGCCCTCTTTCTCTCTCAGCCCACTCAGCAGGTAAACCCACCGCTCTCTCCACTATGTGGGACAAGACTCCCAGGAGTATAAACCTCCCTGGCAACACGGGACATGATTCCTGGGGATGAGCCTGGACCCCACATCATGGGATTGAGAAAATCTTCTTCACCAAAAGGGGAAAGGAAAATGAAACAAAATAAAATGTCAGTGGCTAAGAGACTTCAAATGGAGTTGAGAAGACTCTGGAGGGTATTCTTACATGCTATGTGGATATCCCTTTTTAGTTTTTAGTGTATTGGAATAGCTAGAAGGAAATACCTGAAACTGTCCAACTGCAACCCAGGAACCTTGATTCTGTAACTATGCTACAGACAATTGTGTAACTAAGTAGCTTACAGGGTGTGACTGTGATTGTGAAAACCTTGTGGCTCACACTCCTTTTATCCGATGTATGGACAGCCAAGTAGAAAAATGGGGACAAAAATTGAATGAAAAATAGGGTAGGGTGGGGGATGGAATGTTTTGGGTGTTGTTCCATACTTTTATTTTTTTTCTTATTTTTCTTTTTTTGAAGCAATGAAAAGGTTTAGAAATTGTGGTGATGAATGTACAACTATATAATGGTACTGTGAACAATTGATTGTACACTGTGGATGATTGTGTAGTATGTGAATATATCTCAATAAAATTGAATTGAAAAATCTGGGATGCTGTTGCAGAGTCCATAACATGCCCCAGGGCCCACACGGCTGTCAGTCAGCAGCTTGGCGGAGGGGCCGGGGCTGACTCGCTGCCTCCCTGCTCCCCTGTTCTTTCCCTGATCTGGCTCTGAGGCCTCAGAGGCAGCGTGGCCATCTGGCGCTCAGAACCCTATTGCCTGCAGCATCCTTCTGGCGCCTTGTCTCAGAGCTGCGGGGGTGGGGCTGCAGGAGAGAATCTGCAGGGCTCTTGGGTGCAACAGCATTTTAGCAATAAAGGGAACCGGAGCGCCGTTCCAGCCTCAGTGTCTGTTTATAATGATGAGGTGGAAAAAGTGCTGCTGGACGTCTACCATGAATCGAGCCATAGCAGCTACAAGAGCTTTCACTGTGACAGCCCACCTGGGCTATCCCAAGATGCTAATAGAGCTTCTGAGACAGACGCACAGCATTGGAGAGTAAAACAGCTCTTGGTCTAACAAAGATTATATTGGGAGAAGGAAAGTAGTTGAAAGCATCTTGAAGAAAAATTCAAATTGAATATCGGGTTGGTCTAGTCGGTCACAAAACACTCTCTTCCCCAAAGAAATTCCTCTTTAAACATCCAGGTGCACAGCCACTCAGCATGAGGAACACAAGTATGATGAAGAAAGGGGGCATTCTCTCAACAGAATCGTTAAAGGTTTTCCCTCCATCTCTGCTGCTCTTTCATCTGCTGGCCATTGGATTGGGGAACTATATTGGAAGGCACCTGACAATCTCAACCAGCACTTTTCGATGAAGAATCGGAATCTGACTTTGTTCACGTAGTGAGGATTTACATCTGAGCTTGAAACCAGCTAACTGAAGAGAGACCTTGACCCTTGGGTGGCTGCATGACTGGTGTTTATTTGTTCTGTGAATGCTGTGTTCCTAATTTTGTGAAGTGAAAGGATAGAAACTAAACCCACACTAACCTGTGATCATACCTGTGGATTGATAATAAGCAAGTCAGACTGATAATACTGACTGTGCTATCTGGTAGTCATTTTTCTTTGTAAATGACAAATATCTAAGTATAAATAACTTTAATACCCTGGTCATGATATATATAGCATTTTAACAAAAATCATCTATAAACTTAATTCAGTTAAGACACTTTATACTTCAAAATAATTTAAAATGTTGATATTGAAATAATGTTGATATTACATTAAAGAGCTTGTCCAAAATAAATTCCATGGCCTTATATTTTATTCTCATGCTATCCAAGAAAACATTATGTGCTCAATTTAAATGGATATGGGTTGTCTACTAAAGACTACACTTAAATGTGCTCATTGTTCTTTAAGTAAGAAATAGAAAATCAAGGCACAAACACAAACTCCTAGATGCAGTTTAGGTACTATGTTTGCTTTTGCAGTGGAATAAGTTGAGTCTTCAGCTGTTAAGTAATATTTTTGGGCTATCCTTTTTTGGCACCTGCTCACTGTTTTGCTCCTCATCACTGTAAACTGCTGAATTTAACCTCATCTTTTGTGTGCTCTTAAAAGACTGGAAATAGAAAAAATAAGTCTTTTCCAAATGCCAAACTTCATAAAAGCTCTTTGGTTAACTGCTTGCCCCCCATCATCTGGGCTCATCGTCTGTTAATCACAGCACCATACTTCACTGTACATATGCTATTGTGTATTTGTTTCACTTTTCCACATTTCATGCAGTTGTGTTAAAATAAATCTAACATTTTAATTCTTTAAAAAATAGATTTAAATTATATAACATCTTTCTCATACTTTTTTTTCCTGACAAGGATTCCTAGCCCAAGCATGGATTTGGATTTTCTGGCAGCAGAGCTTCAACTAGCACCATTAAGACTTACAGGATGACTGATATATGGGCAAAGAATCCCATATAACATAAAATTCAACCAGAGGACTAACTTCAAAGTAAGTTTTAATGAGGAGTTTGACTCCATTTTGTTTTGTTGGACTGCTGACAGCTTTTAAGCCTCACCATTCCCTCTTCCCCTTATGTCCCATATTTGGACAAACTGATAAGAAAGCCTGGGTGATTCCTTCCTTGGCACTGCTGGAGATTCAAACCACCAGAAGTCTCTGCCCATAGGTGGAAACTTTCACCCTGGGCTTACCCACTATCATAATAAAAATGCATGACAATATCCTTTCCTTACTTTCTCAAGATATTTTGGACCTGCTTAAGAGCTTGCCATAATCTCCCCAGAGATCTTAATTCATACCCTCTGGTTGTGCATGGGTTATCATCAGTCTCAGCATCTGTACCAAATTTGGGGAGGCAGCTCTCAAGATTTCTTAGGGTGTTCACTATCATGGAATCCTCTGATCATCTCACATTACACAAAATCCAAAATGAGTATGCCTGACAGAGCATAAAACTACAGAGAGCAGATTTGAAATGCCATATCAGGGATGATATTATGCAAAGATGGGGCTCCATCTTTCAAGATGCAATATGTGCAATATAGCAATATAGGCATATTGTGCTATTGGAGGATCACATGTTTCTGGGGACCAAAGAGGAGGAATACCCACTAACCCACTGTCCTGCAAGGTTAAAAATGCTTATCTCCAAAACTTATGCATTCTTGGCAGCAGACATAGCAAGCAACCCAGTCAACTATAAGCTCAGCAGCCATCTGGGCATTTTGTACTCTTTCTGTCCCCTGGAACCAGTAGGTAAGAAAAGCACTCACCATTTTGATAGTGATAATTGACCCTGGCCAGCAGGAAAATATTGATGGCTTTTACACAATGGGTGAAGGAAAGAATACGTGTGGAATTTTGGGCACCACTTGTTACTCATTTGTCTAACTATAACTGTGAATTCACAGGTACATCTTCCCTGACTTGAGGTCCTTATTCACACCTTTTTCTCAGGAGAACCTTGATCAAGTAATGTTGCTTCATGCCACTGTATAGCAGCCACAAATTCAGATTTTCCAAAGCACACATGCTGAAACCATGTTCTTCCTGGGCTGCTCCCAGACAATGACTGAGCATGGAATGGACTATTTATGTCTGATGTGGGACTCTCCTAATGGACAATCTTTGCTCAAGTTTTCTCCATTAGCCTGGTTTAAACTTTCTTAGAGCTACACTGCAGTCCAAGGCTCCTCCAACCTAATTATTTTCCTCTTCCTCTTTTCAGATGTCAGACCTATAACAGTCTTCAAGTTCTCCTTACCCTTTCCTCTCCCAGTCTCCTTTCTTCTTCAAAGTTGGTTATCTAATAAATCTTGTGTGTCTAAATCCATCTTAATTTCTCCCTCTCAGAAGATACAAACTGAAATAGAATACTGCACAATTCAATTTTGATGAGGTTTAAGATGAGACAAAATTTCTCTTTGTAATAGAAATCAATATTCTGTTTCACAGTGGAAATGGGGAGTGATGCCACTGAAAGCTACACAAGAACAATTTCCAGGGTGATGGAAATATTTTCGTTATTGATTGGGTGGAATTTGCATAGGAGTTTACACTTTTTAAAACTCACAGCACCCTATACTTAAGAACACAGCCTTTCACTAAGTTTAAAAATATGTCCTTTGTTTTAAAAACTGAAACAACAGCCCAATCCTTTTGGAAATATAAAAGTGCAAATAATAGTTTTAGATGTCATTTATGAAATTATTATTTGTTAGAATAGCAAATATCATTTATTGATAAATATGAAAGAAAAATATATTTCTCTCTGCCTATTATTATCTTTATCTGTATCATTGTTTAAAAGTCAGGTACTCCAGGAAGTAAGACTGGCATAATAATGAGATAGGGAATAGAACAACTTGGCTTGGGATATTTAAATGACAATGACAAGAGTAGGGGATCACATGTGAAAAAGGAGAAGGGCCCAAACTGAGAGCAAATTTTGTAGATTCACACTTATTCTTTAGATATTGGGACTCACTGGCTTTTTTTTTTTTAAGTAGAGCTAAGTCTAATAAAAAAATTTGTAGTAAATAATTGCTGGTTCTGCCACTCAGCATCATGGTTATCACAACACAGTAGATGAGATCCTAGGCTTTGCGGTTTCATAGGACTGGCTTTGAGCCATGAATATGCCATTTAACCAGCTAGGTGACTCTTGATAATTTACCTCTATTCTCTAGTTTCAGGTTTTTTATTTTATTTTTTCATTTTTTAGTTCTTTCTTCACCATGTTATGATAAAGATCAGTTGAGAGAATGCATATTTCTTCACCTATTGTAGGTTCCCAACATTTTTAATGTTTAAAATAATATCAGTGATGACAGTGGCAATAGTAATTACGTAAAAATAGTAGGTTAAGAAATTATGTTTTTAGTCATTCCTTGGGTTATTGAAGGATGTATTCAAATGTAGGGTAAAATGGTGGAATTTATCTTTATTGACATGACTAATTTGAGACATAAGGGTAAGCATTAGATATAAAGACATATATTTTGCAATGGAATTTTACTAAATAATAACATTCCAGGAAGTATGTGCACAAACATGGTTTACTGAGGACATACTCTATGCTGTCAACATAGGAATCAGTTTGAAATATGGTGAATGAGTAAATAAAGTCCAGATTATGAAGTCCATTGAAATCTAGCTAGAGTATTTTTCATTCAATACATTGAAAAGTGGACAATGTATAGATTCCTGAATATGCTTGAGAAAAGCAAGTTTGAGGAGAATAATCATGAAGGGTATTTGTAATCATTGGGAGAGGAGAAGGAAAATTTCAGGTTAAGTAATTATGAAGCTATTAAATTCTGTTCAATTAGGATGATATTACCATCCAGCAGGTCAGTGGGTGTCATGAATGCAGAATAAAGTATGAATATAGTATATCAATGACTTAGGAACAAATAAAATGTAGGGAAGAGTTCATTGCCAGTGCTTAATATTGCATCATAAATACTGCTAAAATTTTAAATGTTGTCATATTAGAAAGACATACAAAGATGACCTGTAGAATTACTTTATTGAAAATTACTGCATCCATAACTGAGAAAGAGACTCAAATTAAGGGAAAATAGAAGAAGAAATAAAGAAATAAGGGGAAAATGGTGTATGTTGGGGAAACAAAATTTAAGGGGTAGAAAAGGTAAATGAGGGGTTGAAAATGCTAAGGAAATAAAAGATATTTAACAACTTACAACATTTTAATAAAATTTTCCATAAGGTAACATTATATTACAGTTTCCTAAAGATGATTATTGCAATAGTGAGAGATATGTGCTCTGATTGGTGTGCAGGGAAGGAGTTTGGTGGGAGTAGAAAAGCACATAAAATGGAGGAGCAATTTATCTTTATCATCACGTAGAAAGATAGCTGGTTACAAATAGCTAGCTTGTATTGCAAGCAATTTAAACAATTCCCTAAATTTAAAAGCAGGAAGATGAGTTGGTTTGAAACCTAAATTCAAATGTAGACAATCTATCATAATTATTTATGTCACCATCATCTTTTATGTTGACATATGTTGAAAACCTGTTCCCTAAAGTGATCATTATGAACAAAATACTTCAGAGTCAGCTAACAATAAATGATACCTATATTAGATATCACATAGGATATTCCTTCAAAAATGGCTTTTGAATTAGGAGGTAATAGAGAAGAAACTTACCTAGTTTTTACCCCTTGGGTCTTAAATTTTCTCCAAAGCTTATATAATTTAACCATTTAACCTCTGAGCTTGACTTACATCATTTGTAAAATGGAAATGATCATCCTGGCCTGAAAACATGTTGAAATTAAAGGCTTCATCATCATTAATATGATTCATTTTAACATGTTTAATTAATGCAGTGTGACCACTTTTAAAAATCGGGCAAGAAATAGCATTATTTTGGATTTTATTGAATTAAACTGGCTATAAAATAGCACAACTGACTATTTGAGCATCTCCATTTTAAGAGTATTTTGGCCTGAATCTGGGATATGTATGAAATATACTTTGCATATATGTTTGTTGCATTTAAAATAGAATGTAATAAAAATTCAGACCTGTATCAGAATATATATTAATGGAAATATGGCAGCCGGTTAAATCAGAGATCAATTAAAGCATTTTGCTAATATTATTTGTAAGCTATAAGAGCTATGAAGTTAGAAAGAAATGCATGCAGGTAGCAATAGTTTATTTATTTATTTTTAAGTAAAGATAAGTCTAACAAAAAATTGGCAAGGGACTTAATCTCTGATAAATTCTCTCTCTCTCTCTCTCTCTCTCTTTCTCTCTCTCTCTCCCTTCCTCTTCTCTCTCTCTTACACACACACACACACACACACACACACACACACACACACATATCACCTCACCCCTTTCCTCCAAAAAAGGTGAACATTTTCCTTAGGGACTGAGGAGAACAGAATAAGCAAGCATCTGGGAACATCGAAAACCAACATGCAGGAAATCTATAAACCTTCGCTTCTTTTACATGTTAACTTAATGGAAATAAAGAGGGAAAGTTTTTAAGGTTATATTACCTTTCACTAAGAAGCATCCACACATCTTTAAGAAGGAAGATTTTTTCACTGAGGAAGGAAGCTATTTAGAGCAGTAATTATTACTGCCCTTTACAAAATCACCTGGGGGTATGAGGGTGGTGTCTGAACTTTTTCAACTTGTACCTATACTATGCTCCTCCTCTCCTGCCCTTTCATTCAGTCTCTGCCGGACGGTACCTATCCACCACCCCTGCTTCTCTACCATCACAAACCACTTTTTCTCATGCCAGGCAGGGCAAATTGCATTTCTCAGATGTACTGTATAGGAACAAACACAGAGGTCTGACCCCCAAATTGAGAACTCTTTACCTTCCAAGTCTGACATGATTGACAAGACATGTCTCTAAGCAAAGCACTTTTGGCTCACAGTTTATTCTCTTCAAGGATTTTCAGTGGCAAATAGGTCTTCGGTCTCTTGACAATATTTGCGACTCCGCTATCTCATTAGTTTGGGATGGTCTCTTTCTTAGCATGGTGGAGCAATATAGATACATTAAAAAATGACAATTGCCCCTGCATAGAATGACAAAATCCTTCTTTATTTTTATGTCTTGAAATATAAAAAATAATGAAATCTAGAGAAATTATGTATTATTATTCAGGTGCCTTAAATCCATCTGACTTTGGCAGGTAAATATTTTGATACTTGTACATTTAAATAATGCTTTTTCTACCCACTAATTGTAATCTACATTAACTTGAAAAGATTTAAATTGGAAGGTCAATTTTAATTTATGGACCACAAAGTGGATTTGACAAACTTGATTACAATATTTAACCTGCAAATGTATAACAGAATTGGGGACTAAAATGATAAATAGTTCACTATAAACAAATTACTAATGTTTTCACAACAATTGAGTTAGAGAGGTATCTTTTGCCTCCTCTGTCAGACTGGAAAGCCTTTTTAAATTCTTCTGGCTCTCTGTTATGCTCTGTTTTATAGAAACATCAACATTGCTCTGAATAAACTAAACTTGTTTTTCAAATATGGTATAAAATATATGGCAAAATTTAAGTTCAAACTGTATTTCCTCTAGTTGTTTTAACATATATCCAGAAAAAATGAAACCTTATCACAGAAGAAAAGCATTTATATAAAAATTAAGCCTTGTAATACAAAAGGCAGATTTTTGCCATAAAGAATTTTTAAATAAAATATGGAGTACCCCATCAAAAGTGTTTGCTTACTAGAGATTGGATAGCTAACAGGATACATTATTAAAATTTATAGTAACTAGCATAGTGCATATCAGGTAATAAACATCTATTGAACTATTAAATGAGGTTTTCTAAAATGCCTGTTTCCATTATGAAAATAGATAATGTATAATATTTCCAATAACCATTGTAATATTTTATTAAATAAAATACCTTTTGTATTAGTAGTCATCAAAACAAGGCATTAATTTATGTATGTGAACCACTATGATTTTCAATTTGAATATTATGAATTATCTTACTTTAACTAAATTATTCTACAGGGTTTCCTTTTTAATAGAAAATTTCTAATTCCCAAATTCTAATTTAAAACTACAATGTGAATATACCCATATGTTATTTGACATTTGCATATATTAAATTTATACTTTAAATTAATGTTTTAAAGTACATATACCTTTTAAACAGAGACTTTTATAGTTCAGAAAAGCTAAAACCAAATCTTACATCTGTTGGTGTGCATGTGTAAATTGAGAACATTTTTAAATAACAAAAAGTGTTTTTTTCATTACAAGTAAAAAAATGCCAAAGCTTAAATCTGTGTTATGAATATATTATGCATGAATTTTACATAATTAATTATTCTTTATGTTACAATCATAATGTTTTGAATTAATCATACTTCAGATTTTTGAATGTAAATTTTCATGAGATAAAATATAAATACTAATAAGGAATTTTAAACTTCATTATTAATTGAGCCATTTGAGATCTAAATAAATTTTGACATCCATATTCTTATATGGTAAGGCAATTTTATACTGATATCAAATAACTCAAAGTTAATAATTTTATTGCAATGTCAATCAAAATAATAATAGGATTTCTTAGATAAGTATGAAGATCTCATTCTCAAGTTTGGAAAGAAACAAATGTACCCACCTCCCCTAAAATTGGGAAAGGCAAAAATGCAAAGAAACTTAACTAGCTGCATAAATACATTAATAACAAGAAAAAAACAGTATGAGAATGAACAAATAGATAATTTAAACAGAAAAATATGTAAAATTGTGAATTTAGTTTGATAAAGGCAGCATTTATGATAACGGAGTAGTCAGAAATTTTGAAAATAATGTTAGATCTACCCCATCTCACTTCATACATATGTGTAAATTCACATGTGTCAAGTAACCAAAAATTAAAAGACAAAGAGAAAACAAAAATAGTCAAAAGCATGATATTTTAAAAGAATATGTAGTCAGACTATTTTTATATTTTATGCTATGTGAGTATATAAAGTCTTCTTAAATCATTCATATATTTAAATAGAAAGAAAGTTGAGGTTTACAAACTCAAATATGTTTAAAGGTCAGCTAGGTGCTTTATTAAACTGAATCTGGATGTGACCTATAAGGCTAAAAACCGAGGAATTTATGTTATTTTATCGAACACTGAGAAGAATAGAAAGAAAGTGATTTAGAGCATTTTGGGTGTTGGGGGGGGGGGGAGTATGATCCAAGACATATTATTAAGTGAAATAAAAAGTTGGAGAACATCGAGCATTAGAAGATTCTGCATGTGTTTGAGTGTGTATATGTACATTGTAAAGACATATATCCATAAGTGCATGGAAAAGACATTCAAGATACACAGATTAACGTTAACAGTGGTTAGAACTCTTAAGTGAAGGCTATTATAATTTACTTTCTATATAAACTGAATTAATTGATTCTTTTATGAAGGACATGTATTCAAAAAATTGCTATAGTTTTCAGTGTTTGTATTTCTACTTGAGCTATTTGTTTGCATAGCTGTTGTTTCTGAAGCTAAAATATATAGTTGCATGCTTCTTTAATATTTTACAGTTAAGATAAACAAGCAAAATGTGTTTTTTTTTTTTAATCATCATTTTATTGAGATATATTCACATACCACGCAGTCATACAAAACAAATTGTACTTTCGATTGTTTACAGTACCATTACATAGTTGTACATTCATCACCTAAATCAATCCCTGACACCTTCATTAGCACACACACAAAAATAACAAGAATAATAATTAGAGTGAAAAAGAGCAATTGAAGTAAAAAAGAACACTAGGTACCTTTGTCTGTTTGTTTGCTTCCCCTACTTTTCTACACATCCATCCATAAACTAGACAAAGTGGAGTTTGGTCCTTATGGCATTCCCAATCCCACTGTCACCCCTCATAAGCTACATTTTTATACAACTGTCTTCGAGATTCATGGGTTCTGGGTTGTAGTTTAATAGTTTCAGGTATCCACCACCAGCTACCCCAATTCTTTAGAACCTAAAAAAGGTTGTCTAAAGTGTGCGTAAGAGTGCCCACCAGAGTGATCTCTCGGCTCGTTTTGGAATCTCTCTGCCACTGAAGCTTATTTCATTTCCTTTCACATCCCCCTTTTGGTCAAGAAGATGTTCTCCATCCCACGATGCCGGGTCTACATTCCTCCCCGGGAGTCATATTCCACGTTGCCAGGGAGATTCACTTCCCTGGGTGTCTGATCCCACGTAGGGGGGAGGGCAGTGATTTCACCTTTCAAGTTGGCTTAGCCAGAGAGAGAGGGCCACATCTGAGCAACAAAGAGGCATTCAGGAGGAGACTCTTAGGCACAAATACAGGGAGGCCTAGCCTCTCCTTTGCAGCAACCGTCTTCCCAAGGGTAAAACTTATGGTAGAGGGCTCAACCCATCAAACCACCAGTCCCCTATGTCTGTGGTCATGTTAGCAACCATGGAGGTGGGGTAGGCGAATACCCCTGCATTCTCCACAGGCTCCTCAAGGGGGCACTACATCGTTTTTTTTTTTTTTTTTTTTTTTTTATCCTTGTTTGTCTTTTTTCTTTTTTTTTTTTTTTTTAACTTTCCCTTCTTTTTTCAAATCAACTGTATGAAAAAAAAAGTTAAAAAGAAAACAAACATACAATAAAAGAACATTTCAAAGAGACCATAGCAAGGGAGTAAGAAAAAGACAACTAACCTAAGATAACTGCTTAACTTCCAACATGTTCCTACTTTACCCCAAGAAAGTTATATACTATAGCAACATTTCAGTGAACTTGTTCCTACTACATCCATCAGAAATTAACAGACCATAGTCATTTCTGGGCATCCCCAGAACGTTAAATAGCTTATCTGTTCTTCTTGGATTATTGTTCCCCCTTCCTTAATTGCTCTCTACTGCTAGTTCCCCTACATTCTACATTATAAACCATTTGTTTTACATTTTTCAAAGTTCACATTAGTGGTAGCATATAATATTTCTCTTTTTGTGCCTGGCTTATTTCGCTCAGCATTATGTCTTCAAGGTTCATCCATGTTGTCATATGTTTCACCAGATCGTTCCTTCTTACTGCTGCGTAGTATTCCATTGTGTGTATATACCACATTTTATTTATCCACTCATCTGTTGATGGACATTTGGGTTGTTTCCATCTCTTGGCAATTGTGAATAATGCTGCTATGAACATTGGCGTGCAGATATCTGTTCGTGTCACTGCTTTCTGATCTTCCGGGTATATCCCGAGAAGTGCAATCGCTGGATCGAATGGTAGCTCTATCTCTAGTTTTCTAAGGAACTGCCAGACTGACTTCCAGAGTGGCTGAACCATTATACAGTCCCACCAACAATGAATAAGAGTTCCAATTTCTCCACATCCCCTCCAGCATTTGTAGTTTCCTGTTTGTTTAATGGCAGCCATTCTAACCGGTGTTAGATGGTATCTCCTTGTGGTCTTAATTTGCATCTCTCTAATAGCTAGTGAAGCTGAACATTTTTTCATGTGTTTCTTGGCCATTTGTATTTCCTCTTCAGAGAACTGTCTTTTCATATCTTTTGCCCATTTTATAATTGGGCTGTCTGTACTATTGTCATTGAGTTGTAGGATTTCTTTGTATATGCAAGATATCAGTCTTTTGTCAGATACATGGTTTCCAAAAATTTTTTCCCATTGAGTTGGCTGCCTCTTTACCTTTTTGAGAAATTCCTTTGAGGTGCAGAAACTTCTAAGCTTGAGGAGTTCCCATTTATCTATTTTCTCTTTTGTTGCTTGTGCTTTGGGTGTAAAGTCTAGGAAGTGGCCTCCTAATACAAGGTCTTGAAGATGTTTTCCTACATTATCTTCTAGGAGTTTAATGGTACTTTCTTTTATATTGAGATCTTTGGTCCATTTTGAGTTAATTTTTGTGTAGGGGGTGAGGTAGGGGTCCTCTTTCATTCTTTTGGATATGGATATCCAACTCTCCCAGCCCCATTTGTTGAAAAGACCATTATGGCTCAGTTCGGTGACTTTGGGGGCCTTATCAAAGATCAGTCGGCCATAGATTTGAGGGTCTATCTCTGAATTCTCAATTCGATTCCATTGATCTATATGTCTATCTTTGTGCCAGTACCATGCTGTTTTGGCAACTGTGGCTTTATAATAAGCTTCAAAGTCAGGGAGTGTAAGTCCTCCCACTTCGTTTTTCTTTTTTAGAGTGTCTTTAGCAATTCGAGGCATCTTCCCTTTCCAAATAAATTTGATAACTAGCTTTTCCAAGTCTGCAAAGTAGGTTGTTGGAATTTTGATTGGGATTGCATTGAATCTGTAGATGAGTTTGGGTAGAATTGACATCTTAATGACATTTAGCCTTCCTATCCATGAACATGGAATATTTTTCCATCTTTTAAGGTCCCCTTCTATTTCTTTTAGTAGAGTTATGTAGTTTTCTTTGTATAGGTCTTTTACATCTTTGGTTAAGTTTATTCCTAGGTACTTGATTTTTTTAGTTGCTATTGAAAATGGTATCTTTTTCTTGAGTGTCTCTTCAGTTTGTTCATTTCTAGCATATAGAAACATTACTGACTTATGTGCATTAATCTTGTAACCCGCTACTTTGCTAAATTTGTTTATTAGCTCTAGTAGGTGTATCGTTGATTTCTCAGGGTTTTCTAGATATAAGATCATATCATCTGCAAACAATGACAGTTTTACTTCTTCTTTTCCAATTTGGATGCCTTTTATTTCTTTGTCTTGCCGGATTGCCCTGGCTAGCACTTCCAGCACAATGTTGAATAACAGTGGTGACAGCGGGCATCCTTGTCTTGTTCCTGATCTTAGAGGGAAGGCTTTCAGTCTCTCACCATTGAGTACTATGCTGGCTGTGGGTTTTTCATATATGCTCTTTATCATGTTGAGGAAGTTTCCTTCAATTCCTACCTTTTGAAGTGTTTTTATCAAAAACAGATGTTGGATTTTGTCAAATGCTTTTTCAGCATCTATTGAGATGATCAATTGATTTTTCCCTTTCGAGTTTTTAATGTGTTGTAATACATTGATTGTTTTTCTTATGTTGAACCATCCTAGCATGCCTGGAATGAACCCCACTTGGTCATGGTGTATGATTTTTTTAATGTGTCTTTGGATTCGATTTGCAAGTATTTTGTTGAGGATTTTTGCATCTATATTCATTAGGGAGATTGGCCGGTAGTTTTCCTTTTTTGTAGCATCTTTGCCTGGTTTTGGTATTAGATTGATGTTAGCTTCATAAAATGAATTAGGTAGTGTTCCATTTTTTTCAATGTTTTGAAAGAGTTTGAGTAAGATTGGTGTCAGTTCTTTCTGGAAAGTTTGGTAGAATTCCCCTGTGAAGCCATCTGGCCCTGGGCATTTATTTGTGGGAAGATTTTTGATGACTGATTGGATCTCTTTGCTTGTGATGGGTTGGTTGAGGTCTTCTATTTCTTCTCTGGTCAGTCTAGGTTGTTCATATGTTTCCAGGAAATTGTCCATTTCTTCTACATTATCCAGTTTGTTGCCATACAGTTGTTCATAATATCCTCTTATAATTTTTTTAATTTCTTCAGGATCTGCAGTTATGTCACCTTTTTCATTCATTATTTTGTTTATATGGGTCTTCTCTCTTTTTGATTTTGTCAGTCTAGCTAGGGGCTTGTCAATCTTGTTGATCTTCTCAAAGAACCAACTTTTGGTGATATTTATCCTTTCTATTGTTTTTTTGTTCTCTATGTCATTTATTTCTGCTTTAATCCTTGTTATTTCTTTTCTTGTACTTGGTTTAGGATTGGTTTGCTGTTCATTTTCTAGCTTCTTCAGTTGATCCATTAGTTCTTTGATTTTGGCTCTTTCTTCCTTTTTAATATATGCGTTTAGTGCTATAAATTTCCCCCTTAGCACTGCTTTTGCTGCATCCCATAGGTTTTGGTATGTTGTGTTCTCATTTTCATTCGTCTCTATATATTTAGCAATTTCTCTTGCTATTTCTTCTTTAACCCACTGATTGTTTAGGAGTGTGTTGTTTAACCTCCAGGTATTTGTGAATTTTCTAAGTCTCTGATGGTTATTGACTTCTAATTGTATTCCATTGTGGTCAGAGAATGTGCTTTGAATAATTTCAATCTTTTAAATTTATTGAGGCTTGTTTTATGTCCCAGCATATGATCTATTCTGGAGAAAGTTCCGTGAGCACTAGAAAAGTATGTGTATCCTGTTGATTTGGGATGTAATGTCCTGTAGATGTCTGTTAAATCTAATTCATTTATCAGATTGTTTAGGTTTTCAATTTCCTTATTGGTCTTCTGTCTGGTTGATCTATCTATAGGAGAGAGTGATGTGTTGAAGTCTCCCACAATTATTGTGGAAACATCAATTGCTTCCTTTAGTTTTGCCAGTGTTTCTCTCATGTATTTTGTGGCACCTTGATTGGGTGCATAGACATTTACGATTGTTATTTCTTCTTGCTGAATTGCCCCTTTTATTAGTATGTAGTGGCCTTCTTTGTCTCTCAAAACATCCCTGCATTTGAAGTCTATTTTATCTGAGATTAATATTGCTACACCTGCTTTCTTTTGGCTGTAGCTTGCATGAAATATTTTTTTCCATCCTTTCACTTTCAGTTTCTTTGTGTCCCTGTGCCTAAGATGAGTCTCTTGTATGCAACATATTGATGGTTCATTTTTTTTGATCCATTCTGCGAATCTATATCTTTTAATTGGGGAGTTTAATCCATTTACATTCAACGTTAAAACCGTGAAGGCATTTCTTGAATCGGCCATCTTATCCTTTGGATTATGTTTGCCATATTTTTCCCTCTCTCTATTAATATCCTTTATTGTACCCATACCGAATCTCTTTAGTACTGAACCTTTCTCCAAGTCTCTCTGTCCTGTTTTTGTTTCTCTGTCTGTAGGGCTCCCTTTAGTATCTCCAGTAGGGCAGGTCTCTTGTTAGCAAATTCTCTCAGCATTTCTTTGTCTGTGAAAAATTTAAGCTCTCCCTCAAATTTGAAGGAGAGCTTTGCTGGATAAAGTATTCTTGGCTGGAAATTCCTCTCACTCAGAATTTTAAATATATCGTGCCACTGCCTTCTCGCCTCCATGGTGGCTGCTGAGTAGTCACTACTTAGTCTTATGCTGTTTCCTTTGTATGTGGTGAATTGCTTTTCTCTTCCTGCTTGCAGAACTTGCTCCTTCTCTTCTATGTTTGACAGTGTGATCAGTATATGTCTCGGAGTGGGTTTTTTTGGATTTATTCTATTTGGAGTTCGCTGAGCATTTATGATTTGTGTATTTATGTTGTTTAGAAGATTTGGGAAGTTTTCCCCAACAATTTCTTTGAATACTCTTCCTAGACCTTTACCTTTTTCTTCCCCTTCTGGGACACCAATGAGTCTTATATTCGGACGTTTCATATTATCTATCATATCCCTGAGGTCCATTTCGAGTTTTTTAATTTTTTTCCCCATTCTTTCTTTTATGCTTTCATTTTCCATTCTGTCATCTTCCAGGTCACTGATTCGTTGTTCAACTTCCTCTAGTCTTGTACTATGAGTGTCCAGAATCTTTTTAATTTGGTCACCAGTTTCTTTAATTTCCATAAGATCATCCATTTTTTTATTTAGTCTTGAAATGTCTTCTTTATGCTCTTCTAGGGTCTTCTTGATTTCCTTCATATCCCGTACTATGGTCTCATTGTTCATCTTTAGTTCTTTGAGTAGCTGCTCTAGGTGCTGTGTCTCTTCTGGTCTTTTGATTTGGGTGCTTGGGCTTGGGTTATCCATATCGTCTGGTTTTTTCATATGCTTTATAATTTTCTGTTGTTTTTGGCCTCGTGGCATTTCCTGAACTTGATAGGGTTCTTTTAGGGTTTGTAGACCTATTGAAGTCCTTATCTCTTATCAGATCTACAGCTTCGTGGAGTACACTTTCTCTAACTAACCAGCAGGTGGCGTCCACGAGCCACCTGTTCTCCACAAGCCAGTTCTCCCCTGCTTAGCCTTTTGGTGAGTGGGGGAGTGAGTCTTGTGGGGCCCAATTGGTGTACCAAGCTTGCGTGTGTAGTTGGTGTTGCCTGCCCTGTATGTGGGGCGTGTTTCTGGGCAGTCGGGGAGGGGGGGTGGCCCTAACAATCAAATCTCCCTGATGATCCTAGAGTTTTAAAGCTGCTGCAATAGTCTAATCCTTCAGTTCAGTCCTGCCACAGTTTGTCTCTGCCACTGACCCACAAGTCTTTGGTATTGGCGTATGGCTCCTGAGACTTGCAAGTGGGCCCCTCTTCCAGGCCGTGCACCCCGGGTCCTCTGTTGAGGGATGACTGTGCTATGTCACAGGTGAGTGCCGTCCCCCCAGGGCAGTTCTGGGCTGCTGGGCTGTGTAGGGAGGCTCCCAGTCTGCTCAAATGATGGCTGAATGGGGCTTTGTTAATTCACACTGCTCCACCTTTCCAGCTCTGGGACATTCAGCTGAGGTTGCAGGGAAGGCTAATGTCCACGCCCAGTTTTGTGGTGTGTGCCTGTTATTTGAAGCACTTCCGTCACACTGGGTTGTCTGGGGCAGCTCTGGGCTATGGGGCTGGCGATGGGCAGGAGTGTTTCCTGTCCACCAGGATGGTGGCTGTGAGCGGACACCCCCCTTTTCTTGGGAAGTTGTGTTGTTTAGTGAATTTTCTCAGCCACTGGATTATTGCCTTTTGTCTCAGAGCTCTCTTAGTTCTGCTCTTGACTTGACGTGCCCAAATTGCAATTCTTTGAAGCTTTCTGTATTGGGCTTCTTAGAGTAATTGTTTTAGAAAAAGAAAAAAGGATTTAAAAAAAAAAAAAAAAAAAAAAAAAAAAAAAAAAAAAAAAAAACGGCCCTCCTCAGAGATCTAATGGGTTATTGTAATGCTAATAGACAAAGCAACCAGGGCCATTAAGGAAAGGTCCACAGGGCAGAGAGATCAGCTTTGCTTCGGGATTTGCATATGCGCCTCAAGGCCTGAGCTCCGCCCTTCCCCTTTCTGTGTTCACCAGAACTCCAAAAATCCTCTGCTTTTATTTTGGAGTTTTTCGTGTTGTTTTTTTTCTATGCCTGTCTCCTCTCTGCTGGGCTGGCTGCTCTCAGAGTCTCTGGTGTCTGGCCTCAGTCTATCTATGGTTGGAGTTTGAATCAGTAGAATGAGTTTCCGGTAAGAGCAGCCACTGCAATTCTCCCTTCTCCTTCCTGGAGCTGACAGCCCCTCCTCCCCAGGGACTGAGCCTGGCAGGGAGGGGCGCGGGTCCCCTGGCCGCAAAAACTTACAGATTTCGCTGATCTCAGCAGTTCCACGTTTTCATGAGTGTTGTATGAAGTATGCCCAAAGACAGATTGCTCTGTGGTGTCCAGTCCACGCAGTTCCTGGCTTTTTACCTACTTTCCTGGAGGAGTAACTAAAACATACAGCTCACCAGTCTGCCATCTTGCCCCGCCTCTCCCAAAATGTGTTTTTATAAGATAACTTCCATAGCATGAAACAATAAATGCCACATTAAATTCACAATGATTCTCCATTAGTACTAGCATCTCTAAGGGTCATGATTTCATAGTCAACCGTATTGCTGGAGAAAGATCTAAGAGCTATCATGTAATCTCTTAGCATGGATTCACTAATCCTATTTGTCCCTAGTGGAAGGAAATATAATGTGAAATAAATGTGTTTCATATATTTGTTACCATTGTTCATAAATGATGAATATTTTATTAGCATTATTTTTGATCTTGACAGTGGGGTAACAGATAGCCATGTATTTGCTTCCACTAGCAAATTATGTTGATTCAGTCACTGTGGGCATTTTGGGATGCACAGAAACAGGAAACAGACAGATTGAATGAATTTGCTCAAGCCACATTTATGTTTGTGTAATGAAGCAGCATAAACTAAATAAATATCTTTCCCATGGCATTTTAATAATCTAGCAGAAGAAGTTTGCAAATGACTCAAAGGAAAAAGGACAACCCTCTTTTTATGGCAAAATTTAAATATTCATGGAAATAGTGGAAGTGTAAAAGTAGAGAATGATTTTTTTTTAATTTCATTTGTTCTGAATTAGATATACAACACAAAGTGACACTAATGCTGCATGCATTATTTAGATTAGTTCCAGTAGCTTTAGATCCTATTGGCATGTATATTTTGCTGTAAATTTAAATTTTGGCCTTGTTGACACTTTAACTAGAATGATTATTTCCAAAAGTAACAATGATTTTCACCTATCACATATGCTCATAATTCATGACAGTGTTTAATTTTGCAGTAACATAAAATTGTTATCTAAGCCTAAATCCCTCTTCAAGACAGAAGACATTGAACACTCTGAAGTTCATGTCTTGCTCTGGTATGTATCTTCTGTAATAACTTGCATGGCAGTTGCTAGGCAGTCAATGTATGGTAGAACGAAGGCATGCAAGAAGGTGTGAATGGAATTTTCATATCAGAATACCACAAAGTAATCTTTTTCTGATAATTCTGAGAAAAAATAATTGTTCTTCCATCTAGTTATGAGGTTATTCTTAGATGTAAATTAAACTGTGACTTTTTCTATGGTGACAGATCAAATGGTTGAATTTGACAATTGCTAAAATCTATATATTTTCCACAGGGAGAGAGAGCTATCGGTGAAAGGGTAGTGAACTATACCAATAATGTAAATTGGTTAAAGAGCTATAGAACTGAGGCGGGGCAAGATGGCGGAGTGGTGAGGAGCAGAATTTCATCTCTCCCCTAGAGCAGCTGGCAATTACCCAAGAACTATATGAAAAAGTGTTTTCGGGGTCTCCAGTAACCAGTCACACATTGGACACAAGTTTGGAATTGGAGGAAAAGCTGAGATCGCAGCAAACATTGTAAGTCCCCCAGACCAGGGGTCTGGCGCCCCTCCCCACCCAGACCTCACAGACTGTCTTGTTGCCGGCTCCCTGAAAGGGGGGGAAAAATATAAAAATCAGCAATCTGCTGAAGGGAAGAAGGGAGGCTCAACCGAGCCTCAACTGCAGAATTAATTAACAAATTAATTAACTAACTTTGGGAGCTGGGGTGCTAAAGAAGGGCTGGGCTCCGAGAAGTGGGGGCACGTAAAAGCAGGCACCCATTCCCAGACTCCGAAAAAGCCATTTTTTTTTCCCCTACATTTTGTCCCTTCTGGCTTCTCACTGATCCCTTATCTTTTTGCATTTTAATAGCCCCCCAGCAGGGGTGGAACTGAAGCTGTTGGAGAGTAATTACCAGACAATAGCCCAAAGCATATCTCTAAATGCTCTATTCTGACACTGACAAAACTTCCAGGCTGGGGAAAGACTTTTAAAAGAGACTCTTTTTTTTTCCTTTATTCATTTTCTTGATTTCTTTTCTATTTTTTTTTTTAACTCTAAAAGTAATATATGTGGTTATTTTCCATTGGAAAGCCCAGGTTGAGGGACTAGGCTGGGCTTGGGGGAGACAGAGTACCCACAGTGTCATTGAATTCTGTATTCACTACTGAAGGCCTCCATCCCCATCTTTAATTGGCAACTCAGGCTGACCAAGGAATCTACCTGGAGAGGCCCCAAAGAGGAGAGGGGAGAAGGGAATAGTGCCCCAGAGAGACAACTGGAGTTCTGAGGATTGGGAGAGTGGAGGGAGGTCCAGCTCAACTGGCAGTCCTCCTTCTGGGAATTCAGACCCCAGGGGCTGGAATTCAGATTCTGGCTTCAGTCAGCCATGCCCCTGACAGGATCAGAGTCATCAGGAGAACTAAAGTCTACATACCTCCTTACACTGGTGGGGGAGCTGCGGGCTGGCCAGTGCCACCTGCTGGACAGGAGAGGAAAAGCACCAGTTCTAAAGGCCTCATAGGAGGGTCTAATTCTCAGGAAAACTCCATACCCTCCCAATGAGACCTGGGCCTCACTAGACTGGGAAAATCTGACTAGGATCGACCATATCTGAGGAGACCCACTCACAAAAAGGTTACATAGAGGCAGAGCAAGAAACAGAAAAAACAAGAGGGGAAAAATTCTGATCAACTAAAAAGAACCTAAGTTAGAGGTCTAGAATAAGTTGAACTGAATAACAGAGGCCAGAGAACAAAGCCAACCAACAAGAAAACCACTAGGTAAAAGACAGAAAACAAGCTCCAAAATAAACTAATCAAGAAAATCAGATGCCTAGACAACTTAAGATAACAAGCCATACCAGGAAACACGAAAACATGGACCAGCCAAAGGAACAAACTAATAGCTCAGTTGAGACACAGGAGTGGAGGCAACTAATGCTAAATAAATTCGATGAAATGAAGGAAGATATAGCAAAAGAGCTGAAGGACATGAAGACACTGGCTGACCATAAAGAAGAATTCATAAACTTAAAAAAACAAATGGCAGAACTCATGGGAATGAAGGCCACAATGGAGGAGATGAAAAACACAATGGAGGGACACAACACTAGATTAGAACAGGCAGAAGAAAGGATCACTGAACTGGAAGACAGGTCATTTGAATTCATACACACAAAAGAACAGATGGTGGAAAAATATGAGCAGGGTCTTAGGGAGCTGAGTGACAACATGAAATGCACAAATATACGTGTTATGGGTATCCCAGAAGGAGAAGAGAGGGGAAAAGGGGCAGAAAGAGTAATAGAAGACATATTCACTGAAAATTTCTCAACTCTTAAAAAAGACAGAAAATTAGAGATTCAAGAAGTACAACGTACCCAAAATAGAATAGATCCCAATAGACCTACTCCAAGACACTTACTGGTCAGATTGTCCAATGTCAAAGACAAAGAGAGGATTCTGAAAGCAGCAAGAGAAAAGCAATCCATCACATACAAGGGAAGGTCAATAAGACTAGGTACAGATTTCTCTGCAGAAACCATGGAGGCAAGAAGACAGTGGCATGATATATCTAAGATACTGAAAGAGAAAAACTGCCAACCAAGAATTCTATATCCAGCAAAACTTTCCTTCAAAAATGAGGGAGAGATTAAAACATTTTCAGACAAATAGACACTGAGAGAGTTTGTGAATAAGAGACCGGCACTACAAGAAATACTAAAGGGAGTGCTACAGGCTGATAGGAAAAGACAGGAGAGAGAGAGTTGGAGAAGAGTGCAGAAATGAAGATTATCAGGAAAGGTAAAAGGAGAGGAAAAAATAAGATGTGACATATAAATTCCAAAAAAGAAAATGGTAGTAGAAAGTACTGCCCTTACAGTAATAACACTAAATGTAAATGGATTAAACTCCCCAATAAAAAGACACAGACTGACAGAATGGATTAAAAAACAGGACCCATCTGTATGCTGTCTACAAGAAACTCACTTTAGACACAAGGACAAACATAGACTGAAAGTGAAAGGTTGGAAAAAGATATTTCACGCAAACAACAACCAGAAAAAAGTGGGAGTAGCTATATTAATATCAGACAAGTTAGACTTCAAAAGTGAAACAATTAAAGGAGACAAAGAAGGACACTATATATTAATAAAAGGGTCAATTCATCAAAAAAACATAACAGTCATAAATATTTATGCACCAAGCCAGAATGCCCCAAAATTCATGAGGCAAACACTGTGATCACTGAAAGGAGAAATAGATACCTCTACAATAATAGTTGGAGACTTCAATTCACCACTCTCATCAATGGCTAGAACATCTAGACAGAGGATCACTAAAGAAACAGAGATTTTGAATTGTATGATAAATGAACTAGACTTGACAGACATTTATAGAACACTACATCCAACAACAGCAGGATACACTTTTTTCTCAAGTGCTCATGGAACATTCTCTAGGATAGACCACATGTTGGGTCACAAAGCAAGTCTCAACAAATTTAAAAATATTGATATTATACAAAACACTTTCTCAGACCACAATGGAATGAAGTTGGAAATAAATAAAAGGCAGAAGGTCATAAAATTCACAAACATATGGAGGCTAAACAATGCCCTCTTAGAAAACCAGTGGGTAAAGGAAGAAATTACAAGAAAAATTAGTAAATACTTTGAGGCAAATGACAATGAAAACACAACTTATCAAAACATATGGGATGCAGCAAAGGCAGTGCTGAGAGGGAAATTTATTGCCCTAAATGTCTATATTAAAAGAGAAGAGAGAGCAAAAATTGAAGGGTTAACTGCTCCTCTGGAGGAATTAGAGAAAGAACAGCAAACTAACCCCAGAGCAAGCAGAAGGGAAGAAATAACAAAGATTAGAGCAGAAATAAATGCAACTGAGAACAGGAAAACAATAGAGAGAATCAACAAACCAGAAGTTGGTTCTTTGAGAAAATCATTAAAATTGATGGACCACTGGCTAGGCTAACAAAAAAATAAAGAGAGAGCAGATGCAAATAAATGCAATCAGAAATGGGAAAGGAAATATAACTACCAACCCTGCAGAAATTAAGGAGATAATAAGAAGATACTATGAGCGACTATATGCTAATAAACTAGACAACTTAGGTGAAATTGACAACTTCCTAGAAAAGCATAAACAATCAACATTAACTCAAGAAGAAATAGATGACCTCAACAAACCAATCACAAGTAAAGAGATTGAATCAGTCATGAAAAAGCTCCCAAAAAGGAAAAGCCCAGGACCAGATGGTTTCACATGTGAATTCTACCAAGTATTCAAGAACGAATTAGTACCAATCCTGCTCAATCTCTTCAAAAAAATTGAAGAAGAGGGAAAGCTACCTAACTCTTTCTAGGAAGCCAGAATCACCCTAATACCAAAATCAGGCAAAGATACTTCAAAAAAAGAAAATTATAGACCAATTTCTTTAATGAATATAGACGCAAAAATCCTCAACAAAATACTTGCAAATCAAATCCAGCAGCACATTAAAAGAATTATACACCACGACCAGGTGGGATTTATTCCAGGTATGCAAGGCTGGTTCAACACAAGAAAATCAATTAATGTAATACACCACATCAATAAATCAAAGCAGAAGAACCACATGATCATCTCAATTGATGCAGAAAAGGCATACAAAATTCAACATCCTTTCCTGATGAAAACACTTCAAAGGATGAAATAGAAGGGAACTTTTTCAATATGATAAAGGCAATATATGAAAAACCCACAGCTAACATCACACTCAATGGGGAGAGACTGAAAGCTTTTCCTCTAAGATCAGGAACAAGACAGGGATGCCCACTATCACCATTGTTATTCAACATTGTGCTGGAAGTTCTAGCTACAGCAATTAGGCAAGAAAAAGAAATAAAAGGCATCCAAACTGGAGAGGAAGAAGTAAAACTTTCACTATTTGCAGATGACATGATTCTGTATGTAGGAAATCCAGAAAAATCTACAGCAAAGCTACTAGAACTAGTCAATGAATACAGCAAAGTAGCAGGCTACAAGATCAACATGCAAAAATCTGTAGTGTTCCTATACACAAGTAATGTGCAACAAGAGGAGGAAATCAAGAAAATTCCCATTTACAATAGCAACCAAAAGAATCAAGTATTTAGGAATAAACTTAACCAAGGACACAAAAGACCTTTACATAGAAAACTATAAGAAACTGCTAAAAGAAATTGAACAAGACCTGAAAAAATGGAAGAACATACCATGTTCATGGATTGGAAGACTAAATATAGTTAAGATGGCAATTTTACCTAAACTGATTTACAGATTCAATGCAATACCAATTCAAATCCCAACAACTTACATTACAGAAATAGAAAAACCAATAACTAAATTTATTTGGAAGGGTGAGGTGCCCCGAATAGCCAAAAATGTCTTGAGAAAGAGGAATGAAGTGGGAGGTCTCACACTACCTGACTTTGAAGCATATTACAAAGCTACAGTGCTCAAAACAGCATGGTACTGGCATAAGGACAGATATACTGATCAATGGAATCGAATTGAGTGTTCAGAAGTAGACCCTCACATCTATGGACAACTGATCTTTGATAAGGCAGTGAAGCCGAAGCAACTGGGAAAGAGAAGCCTGTTCAATAAATGGTGTTTGGAGAACTGGATATCCATTTCCAAAAGAATGAAAGAGGATGTCCGTCTCACACCTTATACCAAAATTAACTCAAAGTGGATCAAAGACCTAAACATTAGCACCAAGACCATAAAACTCTTAGAAGAAAATGTAGGGCAATATCTTAAAGATCTTGTGAAAGGAGGTAGTTTCTTAGCCCTCACACCCAAGGCACGAGCAACCAAAGAACAAATAGACAAATGGGATCTCCTCAAAATTAAACACTTTTGTACATCAAAGGACTTTGTCAGAAAAGTCAAAAGGCAACCTACACAATGGGAGATGATATTTGGAAACCACATATCAGATAAGGGTTTACTATCCCAAATATATAAAGGAATCCTGCATCTCAGTAACAGAAAGACAAACAATCCAATTAAAAAATGGGCAAAAGACATGAACAGACATTTTTCTGAAGAAGAAATACAAATGGCTCAAAAGCATATGAAAAAATGCTCAACTTCACTGGCTATTAAGGAAATGCAAATCAAAACCACAATGAGATATCATCTCACACCTACCAGAATGGCCATTATCCAAAAAAACAGAAAATGACAAGTGCTGGAGAGAATGTGGAGAAAGAGGCACACTTATTCATTGTTGGTGGGAATGTAGAATGGTGCAACCACTCTGAAAGGCAGTATGGAGGTTCCTCAGGAAGCTAAATATAGATTTGACATATGACCCAGCTATTCCATTGCTGGGTATATACTCAGAGGAACTGAAACTTAAGACACAAAGAGACATTTGTAAACCATGTTTATTGCAGCATTAGTCACAATTGCCAAGAGATGGAAACAGCCCAAATGTTCATCAAAGGACAAGTGGATAAACAAACTGTGGTATATACACATGATGGAGTATTATGCAGCTGTAAGACAGAACAAAGACATGGATCATGTAATAATGTGGATGAACCTTGAGGACATTATGTTGAGTGAAGTTAGCCAGAAACAAAAGGACAGATTCTGTATGGTCTCACTAATATGAACAGACATTAATGAACAAATTTTGGGAGTTAAAAGCTGACAACACAGGCGACCAGGAGATAGAAAGAGGGCAGAGATCAGCCATTTGATGCTGAAGGACTACAGAATGTTTAGGATTGATTGCATAGATCCAGAAATAGATAGCATAATACTGTGTGATGGTAGCACAGTATTGTAAGTACACTGAACAAAGATGTCTGTGAGTAAAGCTGAAAGAGGTGGGATAGGAGAATGTATGACACCAGAGGTAAAGATAGATGATAAAGACTGGGACTGTATAACATGGCAAAAACTGGAGTGGCCAATGACTGTTACTAAATATACAAATATAAAAATGTTTTTGCATGTGGGAAAGCAAATGAATGTCAACCATGTAGAAATTTGAAAAAGGGATGGTATTCAGGAAAAAACATAATCAAAGCAAACTGGAGTCTATGGTCAACAGTAACATTGTAATATACCTCCATTAAATGTAACAAAGGCAATATGCCAATGCTAAATGTATATGAGAGGAGTATATAGGGGAGTAATATGGGATTCTTGGTAGTGGTGTTATTTGCTGTCCTTAGTAGTATATTGTATTGTATGACATGTTATTTTTCTTTTTATCATTTTTTCTTATTGCTAAAAAAAAAAAAAACAAAAACAATTTTTCTTGTAGTAATCAGTATGTTCAAGTGCTGATTGTGGTGATAAAGGTACAACTTTATGATGATACCATGAACAACTGATTGTACACTGTGGGTAAATGTATGGTATGTGAACATAACTCTATAAAATTGTAGGAAAATATATATATAGGAGTAAAAGTGTTGGAGAAAACATGGTGAGAGGGATGATGCCTCACCAATATGGACTAACTACAATGTGTAAACTCAGAATTGAATCTTAGAACATAGCCTAACGTGGACACAATAACTGTAAAAGTCCCTAGATTGTAAGCTCTTACAGCAGTTAACTCTATCCCTGAATTGTAAGGCCTGTCTCTAAACTTTGAGATGCTGATCCCCTAGCGTATAACCTGATTGGTCTCTGGAACAATGCATATCTCTGAGACACCTGAAACTCAGAGCTAGAGCTCGGCAGATATGAATGTCAGTATTAGTGCATACAGCCACTGTCAAAAAAAAAAAAAAGCTGAAAAAGAGCCCAGACTTCAATTAGTGATATGAATGAAGCAGGTCTGGTTAAGACCAGGGCAAGCCAGGCCAAAGGGTAAAGGTTGAAACTGACTGTGTTTTAAAACTTCAACTTTCATATGAGACCAAGGGAATAGATATCTATTCGGTACAGGATCTAAATTTTCTAAACGGTACAACTCTACAGTTGATTTGTTCAAACACCACAATTGCATGGAACTTTGAATAGGAAGTGAGATACGGTAGGTTACTATAGGCTGGAGTGAAATAGTGACACATCCTAGAGTAATTTGTGCAGATAATAAAAAATATATTTACAGCCTCCCCCTCCCCAGCCCCGAGGATCTGGGGGAAGGTGCGGATGTCTTGGACATCCTCACCTGGACTGGTGTTGATGTTGTCACAAACATTGGGAATGGCGGTTTGATGCGCTGAGCCCTCGAGCATGGGACTTGCCCTTACGAAGCTCATTACCACAAAGGAGAGTCTAAAGTTGTATGTAATGGTGCCTAAGAGTCTCCCCCTGAGTACCTCTTTGTTGCTCAGATGTGGCCCTCTCTCTCTCTAACTGAGCCATCTAGACAGGTGAACTCGCTGCCCTCCCCCCTACGTGGGACCCAACTCCCAGGGGTGTAAATCTCCCTGGCAACGCAGAGTATGACTTCCGGGAATGAATGTGGACCTGGCATCGTGGGACTGAGAGTATCTTCTTGACCAAAAGGGGGATGCAAAATGAGACAAAATGGTTTCAGTGGCTGAGAGATTCCAAATGGAGTCGAGAGGTCACTCTGGTGGACATTCTTACGCACTATATAGATAACACCTCTTAGGCTTTAATGTATTGGAATAGCTAGAAGTAAATACCTGAAACTACCAAACTCCAACCCAGCAGTCTGGACTCCTGAAGACAATTATATAATAATGTATATTATAAGGGGTGACAGTGTGATTGTGAAGACCTTGTGGATCACACCCCCTTTATCTAGTGTATGGATGAGTGGAGGAATGGGGATAAAAACTAAAGGACAAATGGGGTGGAATGGGGATATGATTTGGGTGTTCTTTTTTCACTTTTAGTTTTTTATTCTTGTTCTGGTTCTTTCTGATGTAAGGAAAATGTTCAGAGATAGATTGTGGTGATGAACGCATAACTATGTTATCATACTGTGGACAGAGGATTGTATATCATGGATGCTGTATGGTGTGTGAATGTATTTCAATAAAACTGAATTTAATTAAAAAAAAGAAAAGCTAGGCTCCTCAAATTAAATCTAGTCCCACAGATTTGACTTTGGCACCATGAAAATATTTGCATAATTGAAAATAAAAGTGTAGTTAACACAAAGCAATCCCTGAAAGTGGAAAGCAAAATAAAACCACCACACTTAGCTGTGCATTGAGTTGGTGACCTAACCATACAGAGAGAAACTGTTTCAAATAACTTCTTAAAAGTAATTTGACTATATAGCTTTACTGAAGTAAACTCAATGATAAAAAATCTGAGCAAAAATGTTAAACAGCTTTTAGGAAACATATTGCTTGTGGTACTGTTACTGTTACGAGATTAATGTCTGTATATTATTGTGAGATAGCACAATGAGTAATTATGTTGCTTCATTGACAACCAGGATTTCTGTCTCAAGAAATAAGATATACTCGTATAAGATTGAAAAGTTCAGCCCTGTACCCCTAAAATTGAATTGGAAATAGCACTCTTATTGATGATATATTGTATCTTAAAAGGAAAGAAAGAAAATTCTTTTTTCCTAACTCTTTGACTAAAAGGCCTAGAAATTATCAGAGTTGTAATGAGCACCACTATCACGCAGATGGTAGACTCTGAGTATCATTTTTCACCAAGAGGAACTAGGAATTCTTGGGGAAATGGGGTTTCCAGGTCTGGGACAAGAAATGTATAATATGATCCAGGAGCATCCTGAAACACTGGAAAGCAAAGAAATGAGCAAGGTTTCCTGTGTTATGACAAAAGACCCAGGGATCACTGAAGAGGCTCTCACTGGCCAAAAGTGCCACAATTTAAGCAACAATAAGAACAATAACTTCACTAGTTTGAAAAGTATCAAATGTATTTAAACTTCTGTAACTCCACAATAATTTTGAATAAAACTATAACTCACAGACATTCAAGAATGCTACAGAATCAGTTCATTATTTTTAAAACTGATGGAGGGAAGAATCAAGCATATCCAGCTTTTCTAATATGAGTTTTACCTCCTGATAATGAATTTGTTACTGAAGCATAGATTGTCCTTATAGAAAAATTCCAGATAATAAACAGAGAAGGAATACTAGACTTAGAATACCACTAGTTAGTGACTTTTAATGGAATAATGGATCCAAAGAAAGCCAGAAATTGTGTTTACAATAGAAATACACAAGTGCCATGTATTAATTAATCTTGCCAAAACCAAAACCTGAATCACATCAATTACCAGTTTATAGAAAACACAAGGTAAAGAAATATTTTAAAAACACCACTGGAATGAAATTAGCAACATCTAGATTATTCTAGAATGTACGGATTTCTCTTTGAAGATGACTCAATTTCTACAACTAATAAATTGAAAGGAGAGAGAGGCTATAGATTAAGACAGTAAACAATTTCAATGTATGGACTTCACTTGAATTTTGATTTGAACAACTTACAAAAATAAAATGAAAAAAATTGAGGAAAAAAACAGAGCTATAGAACTTTATCATTTCCAATATATGGAAATTCTGAGCTTATTTAACAAATAATTCCTTATTTTTTTTAAAAATAGCAGAAGTGAAACAATCTGTCCCATATAAATGATTGTTCCTTAAAACTGAAAGTAATTCTTTAAGATTTCTATCTCTTTAATTTAATTTATTAGGTAACAAATAGATGTGGTTCCAGAAATCAGTATAAAGGGTTTTAAATAAATAATTGAAGTCTCTATTCTCCTACTTCTGTCTTTGAGTCAACTCACATACCGGCATGATTTTTATCTCTTTTTATTAAACAAATAGAAACTACCTAAACATATTCTTTTGCACTTTACTTTTTCCATTTGATAACATACCTATGACACATTGTAGAATACATATTTTGAGCAGTTTTCAGGCTTTATAAAATTAACTCATTTATTCTAATATGTGCATAGTATTTGTTGGATGGATATATGCTGTTATACCTGTTCTTCTATTGATTTAAATTTTTTTCCAGATTTGTTTAGCTATACAAACTCTCCTGAAAGGAACATCTTTCAAAATACATTCTTGTGGTTGGACATTGCTTATAAATCATTAGCTTAAATTGCTACCAGCAGAATAATTGAGTTAAAGGTTTAATTATTCTTTGAAAATAAGCTGAATTTCTACCCATTAAGAGTTCATGGGAGATTGTTTCCTTCCCACCAATACTGAATTTTTCAATCTAATTAGACTGCTTCAATTTAAAGTGATCTAGTTCCTAGTGTCATTATCAATCAACACACTCAGACCTCTCATATCTCTATATATATCAACTCAGCTTGACATAGCAGAAAGGAACTCCCAAGTAGTAATTGAGTTTGTAACCATTCATTATTTCTGAAACCTGGGACTACAAAACTGGCTATAGCAGAGGGAATTTCAGCCTAAGAATAAAGGACACATATAGAGGTTGATAAAGAGTTTAAATACAGTCATCAGTTGAATATTGAAATAATATTTAACTGGAAATCTATTGCCTATAGAAGAAACAAGAATAATTTTAAAAGTAACAAGAAACATATTAACATGTACCAAATTTATAAGACATCTAAGATTTTTATTTCCATGTGCCATTATTCAAAATATAGTACTAAAATCTTTATTCCTTTCTTAAACTACTCTGTTTTATACTTCTGCAGGGTCTTACTGGATGAAAAATATAAATGAGATCAATACAGTGATGATGGCATAGATTTCCAGTAAAAGTTTTTACTAAGATTATTGATTGCACTTAGCCTTCATCCTAGGATGATCTTGAAATATGCCTGACTGTCTGCTGGAGAGACACTCAGTGACTTGCCCAGATCCTCTTGACTCACCATATTCCTGTATGCCAGTCCAAAGAATTCTAATTTCAAATACTTGAAATCCTTTGCTGAGAATTTATCTGTTCTCCCTATCATAACCCAGTAGGGTAGTTAATGATTCCTAGGAGCAGACCTCAACCAATGACCAACGGTAGTTGTTGGTGCATAAATGCTCCAGTTCTCTCTGGTGAGACAACTGAGAATTTGTGTCCCTGTCAGAGCTCCCCAGTAGGAGTGAGCCTTCCCAATCATACACTCTTTTTTGGTTCCCTGTCTCACTGCATGGACCCCCTATAAGTTCCTCCCGAACAAATTTGAATTCAATTTCTTTTCTCAGGGATTGTTTCTAGGGTTCACTTCAATGAAGACAGGAAGTTTCTAGGAATTTACCAGATTGTAGCCACATAAGAGCCAAACCAAGGAGCAGGCCTAGCTCTGATTTATAGCACCACCATTGAGTTCCTATCTATTCTGCCACCACCAAAACTATAACAGAATATACCCTCTTAAGTCTAAAAGAAGTAATTCAATTTTCTTAGAAATATAACTTTAGTACAGCCTTAAATAAAGAAAGGTTAATAAGGTCCCAACAGAAAAAAAACAAAAAAACAAAAAAAAACACAACTCTCTAGTTGAGGTGTTCAATTTAAAATGCAGGTAGTCTTTGGTAGCCATATCATTGTCACTTATAACATGTCATCTACTGGAGAAAGCTATTAAATTTGATAGAAATCTTGCTTATTTAGAAACTTCCCTCAATCCTTTGTTACAAAGGTAAATCATTAAATTTATTTGAAGCTATAGCTTTTAAACAGATATTCATTAGAACTTTTTATCTTTAAAGTAGTGATAGAAACAACCTTTCAAATAAATGTCAATGGACATAAAAATATTATAAAGTAAAAGAAAAATACTTTAAGTTTATTTCAGATTTTTGAAATGCTAAGGAAAATATCTATCTTCTTAAATAAACTTGTTGCCAATTATATTTAAAGTCGGTTTTTCAAAATCATGATCAATTACCGTAAGAAAATATCTTGTTGAAACAGTTCTTGAACCATCTCAAAGCAAATAAAATCTTCTTAAAGTACAGCAAAGAAAATAGAGATAATTTCAATCAAATATTTAAATGTCTTTTATTTATAACTTAGAATGCCATTTTAGGGCATAGTATTATTAATAAGCATTTGTATGGGAAAAATTATATCGATCAGTGTTTTGATTAATGGTTAAACAAATTAAATATTTGTTTAAACTGTGTTGCTTTTTGGAACATTTAATATATTAAAGTACATTTCAAATCTCGAAAATGGGGATTTAGTAAGCAGACTTTTCTCCAGCTAAATTTATGATCATACCCTGAACATATCTATTAAAAACTGTTTTCTATTAACATTTCCTGAAAATAATGTTTGCCAAACAGTTTAGCAATGCTCATCTAATTTTAAGCAAATAGTTTACACAAAATGTATACCAAGTATAAATTGGTTTAAACTTTGTAGAATGATTGCTCTGCTTCTTTCAGTAGACTTTATATAATGTGGTTCTATTTTAGCTGGAATGAAATGACTGTTTTTGGAGAAACTCAGGGGAGAACTAATAACATTTGATTATATGTAGAGTTCAAATGGGATATAAAATCATGCATTCTTCATTTTAATAAAGTGTTTTTTACCTAGCCATGCCAATTAGAATCAGCAGACAAGCTTTTCCTAAATACACCTCCCTTTGATCCTTTCTCTGTGGTTCAGATCTGCGGCACTGGCCACGACCAGAGTAGGTTAGAACTTCATGTTAAGAGCAACAAAAACTAGTTGGCTTCCTTAGGTTCTCCAGAACCCAAGTGGGGGAGTGGGCCTCTGGAATGACCATACAAAAGTTCAACCACTGTCATTACTTTCTTCATTCAACACATATTTATTTGTGGTCCTCCTGTGCTCTATGGTGAGACATTAGAGATATGATGGTCTGCAAATTGGCCGGCTTTTTCTGATCCTTTCTGTTTCTGTTTTTCATTCCCTCCTATTTCATTGTCTCTCATTTATTTCCATTCCTTTTTTCCTCTCTCTTCTTCTTCCTTTCTGCCTCCCTGATTTCTATTCTTGTCTACCCTCTTGAGTAGAAAACCTGATCACTAATAATAAGGCCTGAAAAAGTTGCATATTCGGCCACCTTGGAAAAAAATTTTTGCTTCCCCTCAGGTTAAGTAACAAAATGTTTGACGAAGAGGATGGGTAGTATAGCTTGTGGCTTAGGTCTAGGCAATCCATTGTAGTTAGTGAATAGTGATGAGAGTTGCGGGAACTGAAGGTCACATTTTATTAAATGTCTGCCCTTGAAGTAAACAAAGGGTCAAAGGTCTAGGTAAAATATGGGGTGTTGAAAAATATTTAATTCATGCCACAGTGTGAATAGTAGTGCAAAGTAAAAAAGAAGCTTCAATAAGGATTTTTTTTTTCAATTAATTCACTATTGTGGTAAGTACAGTACACACCGTGGAAATTTATTGTAAGAATTACACACCAATGTGCCCAGTGGACTCATTTATTTATGGCAGCATAAATTCTTCACTGTGCCCACCACACAAAGATGTGCTACTAATATAATAATTGTGCTGCCAACTAAGAAAACATACCTTCCTATTATTTACCCCTCTAGAAAAAGCACAAAAAAACTAACACATTTCCAATTCAAAACTTTAATTACTATTATATGAATAAGATGTGATTCAAAGCCATTTTCCCCTGCCTATAATGATTATTTCAATAACATTAATGTGGCAATCTGTGGTCCCAGCAAAAGAGGCCTGCAGATCGTTGGTGCACAGCAGTCTGCATGACCTAGGCAGCTAAATGTTTAACCTATTGTCTTTGTAAGCCAGTAAAGAGAAAAAGAGTAAATTGACCTTAAAATGTAACTTTATGGGAAGCAGGCAGTAAGCGAGAGGCCCTTAGTCTCACAAAAAGAGCAAAATGTAATTGTTCAAGTGTTATTCTAGTCCTTCCTGCACCACCCGCCAGGTCAGAGTGACTTGTTTCTGCATCTATGCTCCCCTCACCCTTAGGAAGGCCTTTGTCTTAAACCCTTATAAAAGGCTTTCTGTCCTCTTTGCATTTCTCGGTCGTCTTCCCTGCGAATGCAATGCCTGCCCAGCCTGAGAGAGCTGTTATGATCTCTCCATGACTTCTCACCCTGTAAGTAAGCCCTGAATAAAAGTTCACATGTCAGAAAATGCTCACTGTCTTCTTTGGCCTTTGGACTGGCATGGCCCTCTTGGGCTGTGACAATTAGAAATTTTGAATTGTTAGTAGAATTTTAGAGTTATTTTCATTATTTTATAAGATTAGACACTAAGATTATGGAAATGGACTTAACAGTATTAAATTTATTGGAATGTTTCTGTTGGGAAATATGTCAAAAGATAACTGATTTACAGAGGATCCTTGAAATCATTGTGCATGCTACATCAGGGTTAAGTAAAATTTCTTGCTTAATAAATGCTTGTTGAATGAAAGCTTTTATAAAAATAGCAAGATCATGGTTTTGGAGAAAAAAATAGAATAGTGGTTAACAATTCCACTTTTGAAAAGAAAAGGTATTGTCTTGTGGCTGTTGAAGAAAAAGTATCTTTCTTTTAAGTTCATCCTAAGTGCAACATGTACAACAATTCCTGGGCTGTCTGAAGATCACATAAGGGAAATGTACTGATTGGAAGGGAATAGTAGCCCCAGTTACCAAATCATCTTCTGCAGCCATGATGTTTCCTTAGAAAAACATTTTCAATTATCAGTCATGCCACCCTTGTCTTCCTTTTTAAGACTGACTAAATCTTATTACACCAATTTGGATGTCCCCCCATTGCTTCTGCTCTGGGACTCTGACAGGAAGGTGTACTAACAAAAGCCATGCTAACCTTGGGAAAGGACAGTCCCAGGGATTAAGGTTAACAACTTTTGGCTCTATTGCCCATTGTCTACAATAGGGTTCACCATGTTATATAGTCT
The DNA here is from genome assembly GCF_015220235.1 of Choloepus didactylus. Lineage (NCBI taxonomy): Eukaryota > Metazoa > Chordata > Mammalia > Pilosa > Megalonychidae > Choloepus > Choloepus didactylus. The sequence goes on along the minus strand of NC_051310.1, from coordinate 179,467,235 downwards.
TATGTTTTATCTTTTAATTTTTATTCAAGTAAGGTTTCTCCTTTTAACCATATCCACCGATATAATTCAGTGCTGTTAATTGCATTCTATACATAGGATTATGTATCTGCAAGTAATAGGGATCCTCTTACATTCTTTTGCATACAGGTATCCAATTTTCCCAGAACCATTTTTGGAAGAGACTGTTCTTTCTCAATTGAGTGGACTTGGCAGCCCTGTCAATTGTCAATTGGCCATGGATATGAGGTTCTATTACTGAGCTTTCAATTCAATTCCATTGGTCAATGTTTCCATCTTTATAGAAGTACCATGATGTTTTGACCACTGCACCTTTGTAATATGCTTTAAAGTCATGAAGTGTGAGTTCTCCAATGTTGTTCTTCTTTTTGAAAATGTTTTTGACTATTCTGGACCCCTTATCCTTCCAAATAAATTTGATATTTATCTTTTCCATTTCTGCAAAGTAGGCTGTTGGGATTTTGATTGAGATTGCATTGAATCTGTAAATCATTTTGGTTAAAATTGACATCTTAATGATATTTAATATTCTGATCCATGCACATGGACTGTCCATCAATTTATGAAGATCTTCTTAGATTTGTTTTAGCAGTGTTGCATAGTTTTCTGTGTACAAGTTCTTTACGTCCTTGGTTAAATTTATTCCTAGATATTTGATACTTTTTGTTCTTATTGAAAATGGAATAATCTCTTATGATACCTTTTATTTCTTTGTGGCTTGTACTAATGTTCCCCCACTCATTTCTGCTCTTCCTTATTTACGTCTTCTTTCTCTTTTTCTTTGTCAGTCTAGCTAAGTGTTTGTCAACTTTAATGATCTTCTTAAAGAACCAACTTTGGTTTTATTAAGTCTCTGTATTGTTTTTCTTATTCTCTATTTCATTTATTTCTGCTCTGATCTTTGTTATTTCTTTCCCTCTGCTTGTTTTGGGTTTGCTTTACTTTTATTTCTCTAATTCCTCCAGGTGTGAATTTGGGTCTTTGATTTTAGCTCCTTCTTTTTTAAAGTGAGTGTTTAGGGCCATAAATTTCCCTTTCAGCACTACCTTCACTTCATCCCATAAGTTTTTATATTTTGTCTCATTTTCACTTTTCTGAGGATATTTACTGATTTCCCTTGCAATTTCTTCTTTGAGCCACTGATTGCTTAGGAATTTGTTATTTAACCACCACTTATTTATGGATTTATTCAAGTTCTCTGTTTCCTTATTGATTCTCTGTCTTACATGGTCTATCTATTGAAGAGAGTGGTGTATTGAAGCCTCCACCTATTATTGTAGAGATGTCTATTTCTCTCTTCAGTTTTGCAAGTGTTTACCTCATGTATTTAGGGGTACCCAGGTTAGATACATAAATATTTATAATTATTTCTTCTTGATGAATTTCCCTTTTTAATAATATATTTTATCCTGCTTTGTGTCTTATAACAGTGTTGCATGTAAAGTCTATATTGTCTGAAGTTAGTATAGCTACCTCACCTCATTTTTTGGTTATTGTTTGCATGGAATACCTTTTCCAACCTTTCACTTTCAAACTGTTTGTGTCTTTGGGTCTAGGTTGAGTCTCTTGCAAACAGCATACAGATGGATCATACTTTTTAACCCATTCTGCTAATCTGTGTCTTTTAATTGGAGAGTTTCATCCTTTGGTTATTATATGTCATATCTTATTTTTGTCTCTCTTTTTACCCTTTATATTACCTTCACTGACAATCTTCATTTTTACACTCTCCTCCAAGCCCCTCTGTCCTGATTTTCCCCTTTAGCCTGCAAAACTACCTTTAATATTTCTTTTTGGTCAGGTTTCTTGTTGACTAACTCTCTGTTTCTATTTATTTGTGAATATTTTAAGCTCTCCCTCATTTTTGAAGGATAGTTTTGCCAGACAAAGACTTCTTGGATAGCAGTTTTTCTCTTTCAGTACTTTAAAATATCATGTCATTGCCTCTTCACCTCCATGGTTTCTAATCAGAAATCAGCACTTAACCTTATTGAATTTCCCATATATATGATGAATTACTTTTTTCTTGCTGCTTTCAGGATTTCTTTATCTTGGAACTTGACATTTTCATTAGCATATGTCTTGGGGTGGGTCTATTAGGATTTATTCTCTTCAGAGAAGGTTGACCTTCTTGGTCATGTATATTTATGTCTTTCAAAATTGTTGGGAAATATTCTGCCATTATTTCCTCAAATATTCTTTCTGTTCCCTTTCTCTTCTCTTCCCCTTATGGAATACCCATGACACATATGCTTTTGTGTTTTGTGCTGCCATTCAGTTCCCTGAGGCCCTTCTTAATTGTTTCCATTCTTTTCTCTATCTTTTTTCTGTCTGTAAGATTTTGATTGTCCTATGTTTAAGTTTGCTAATTTTTTTCTTATGTATGTTGAAATCTCTTCTTGTATACTTCTGTTGTATTCTTAATCTCTTCTATTGTGCCTTTCATTCCCACAAGTTCTATTATGTTTCTTTATGCACTTTCAAATTCTTCTTTATGCTCACCCAGGTCTTCTTAATATACTTTATCTCATAGCCATGTTTCCCTTCATCTCTTTGAATTAATTTAGGAGATTTGTTTTAACATCTTTGATTAGTTGTTCAAAAATTCTGTGACTCCTCCTAAGCTTTAATTTATTCCTTTAACTGGGCCATATGTTCTTCCTTCTTATGGCTTGTAATTTTTTGCTGATGTCTAGGCATCTAATTATCTTGATGAGTTTATTCTGAAGGTCAGTTTCTCTTGCCTAGAGTATTACTGTTGATTGCCTTTGTGTTAAGGTTCTTCTTTGACAATTGCTTCAAATTATTCTAGACCTTTAGAATAGCCAGTGTTTAACTGATCAGTTTTGTTCAGCTTTTCTTCATCTCATGCTTGCCTTGGGTATGTGTTAAAAGTTTTATGATTGCACTATTTGTGCAGTTGTTTCACCCTCAGAGGAAAGCTTCCTTTCCTCTGTTTCTTCTCAGGGAATCTTGATCTGTTCTGTTTGTTTTTGTTTTGCCCCTATAGTTTTATTTTTTATTATTATTTTTTTAAGTCTCCTTTCATTGTCTTTAGCTGTTTTTGACTAGAGGACAAATTCTGGAGGAGGGTCACCCCAGAAAGGTTTTCAAGTATTATCCAGGCAAAACAGGATCAGGGACCAGTGAAGTGGCTGCAGACTAGCTCAAAAAAGCCCTGAAGAGGGGTCAGGAAAGACTCCAAAAAGGCTTTTTGATGGCTCCCCAAAGCTGCACTTCCCGGGCCTTTCCAGCAGATGAGATTCTTCAGCACACTTTTCCCCACAGTCCTAAAGGGACTGCACATCTTGGAACTTCCACTGCCTTTGCCACTGTTGGGGATGGGGTTGAAACAATGGCAACACAGTCCCTGTCCAGGGCAGGCTGAAACTGCAGCTCAGAGCTGGGACTCAGTGATTGCTATTTGCCAATCAAAAGCCATGATGAGTACTTGGTCAGTTTCTCCCTGTTCTTGGGGAGAGGCCTTCCACATCCCTCTCTATTCACAGAAGCCAGCCAGGAACTGGACCAAGGCAGTTAAGCCCAAGAGTGGGATTTGTGCACCAGCAGTTGCTGATGAGCATTTTACCACAGTTCTTTAATGCTGTGACTCAGCCTCTTTGTCCGATTCTTCCCTCAATGCTGTACTATGCCCCCTGGCCTCAGAAGCCCCAGAACAGATGTTTCAGAGAATTTCTGCCTGTCCACTAGCTATTTTTGGAGACGGCTTGAGTATTGCAGCTCCCTACTCTGGCATTTTCTCTCGAAGTCCCCTCAAATTCTTCTTTATACTTGCACACTGTTTTCTTAATATCCTTTATCTCTTTATGTGTATTTTCCTACATATTCTTGTATTTATTTAGGAGATTTGTTTGAATTTCTTTGATTAGTTGCTCCAAATTCTGTGTCTCTTCTGAAGTTTTAATTTGTTCACTTTACTGAGCCATATAGTCCTATTTCTTAGTATGGCTTGTGATTTTCTGCTGATCTCTAGGCATCTTATTATCTTGAGTTAACATTGAAGGTCAGTTTTTCCCTTTTGTATAGGGTTTTATTTTGAATGGCTTTGTGTCAAGGCCTTTATGTGATGCTTGGTCCATCTTATTCTAGACATTTAGAATAGCCCATGTTTAACTGATCAGATTTTATCAGCTCATGATCTAATTCTTGCTCTGGATTTGCATTACAATTTTTAAGATTGCTATTTTTATGTAATCATTTCACCTCCTTGAGAAAGCTTCCCATCCTCTGCCCCTTCCTTGATCTGTTGTTTGTTTTTGTGCAGACTTTTCCCTCCACTTCCTATGATTTGTTTACATTCTGTACCTTACTCAGTGCCCATTTTCCTTACACTTTTCAGTTCTGGGACCCTCCTGTCTTATGTCATTTCAGTTTAAACACCCTCCCTATTTTTATTAATCTGTGAAGCATTTCTGCTTCCAGTTTTTTCCTTGTTAGGGTATCCTGCCCCAGGAACTCAAATGGGTTTGCATTTAGTGGACTGGCCAGCAGAAAATGGATTGAGTAACCACACCACTTGCCAGCTGCAGTTCTACCATGGTATCTCTCTCTTTTTATTCCCCCTTCAGGGCCCTTTTGAATGCAATACTCCTTGGCAGCTTGTGTTCCACCCTGGGTCTTTGAGGACTTGGGTTCCTGTTCCTGGATAAGTCTGGAGTTCTTACCACTGTGAGTGGCTCTATATTCTGTGTCCCTGGTGGGAGGTGAGAGGGATCTGGGCTGCTGCCTGTGAGCAACTCCCAAGCTGTGCAAGACTGAGTGAGGTTGAAGGAAGAGGACTGGCAGGCCTGGGACAGAAGTTTCCTTCCTGATATTTTTCTTTACTTTGATTCAGCATTTTTGGAGTTCTTCTCCAGTCTCTGCCATCCTCCAGAGTTCTAAATAAGTGAGATTTGTTGTTTTTATTCAGTGAATCTCTGGGGAGGTTTTTTCAGGGAATGTCTGGCATAACCATGTTGATAACATCATCCTTGAGCTTTTATTTTGATGTTATAAAATAAACTAGATAATTCTTGAAGTCAGTTGAATTTAGGGTTTTCTGTTTTTGAAACTTAATAGAGTCTATACATCACTAAATCTGAGAAGATTTTGAGAGTTTTATAGCATAATATGAATTATCTAAATAAATTCCATTGACTAGAACAATTGTCTCAGATGGTATTAAAATATGACTAATTTTTGGCATTAAAATTACATTTTAACCATTAGTGCTCACCTAAATTTTTAAAATTATATAACATAAATGTTTTAAAAATTATTGTAAACCAAAGAAAAGAGAGGAAATCCCCAAATCATTTTATAAATATACAGTAATAATATCACAACTAAATATTGATAGTAGGAAATTAAGATTTATATAACAAACTCCATAAAAAATGTACATAGAATATTCTAAATGAAATGTAAGAATTGAGCAATATACCAAATAATAATGAATTTTTACCAGTTTGTATTTATCTCAGGAATTCAATAGAAGTCCAGTAATAGAAAATATGTTAACACAGTTTATTCAACAAAAGAAGTTAAAGCAGATAAGGCATAATCACATTCATGAATGCTGAAAAGGTAGTTGATCATCTTTAGCAAGCTTTCCCATTTAAAGAGATTAGATAAGAATAGAGGGAAATAATCTATAAACACTATTTAAGTGGAATAACAAAAGTGTTAGTAAAGGAAAGGAAATTATGAAGAAGGGCAGGGAGTGAGCAGATAATCTCTGTAATGAAACAGATATGTATTGGTTTATCAATAGACATAATGACTAGCAATTCTAGAAATAGATTTAAGTAGATATAAGAGGTTAATAAATGATAGCAATTATATTTATATTCAGTGAGAAAAATACTTAGTCTATGTGATGGTAAAATTGTCTGTGACAGGAAATTAATAAAGACTGATTCTGATGTACCCTATTTAAAAAGAATATGTTGATTTCCAGTAAGATGGTGGAATTAGGAGAGGCAGAATTCACTCCTCTACTAAAATCACTTAGAAAAAAGGCAGAACCTGTCCAGGAAAAGAGGAGATCACAGCACAGTCCTGATCCACCGAAGCTGGATCCCACAGCTTTGATCACTGAAAGCAAGAGTCTGGGGTGCTTGAAGCACCATTATCTCCACACAGAGAAACTGAACTCTGTGTTCTGACTGAACTCCAACACAGCCCCCAGTGTCCATCCTCCACGGACCAGCAGCTTTGGGTTGACTTAATTCTTGAAGAGTTGACTGCTGCTGTCTGGGAGAGACTTCTACCCAAGATCAGGGGGAAGTGGCACAGCTGTGATCCAATTGTTGGCCAGCAAAGTTGAAACCCTTGGATCCTGGAGCCATAATCCCTTCCAGGCATGAGCCTGGGGCACCCATAATGCTATAGTTTCCACACACAGAGAAACTGTGGTGACTGAACTCAGTCATGGCTCCTGGTGCCCATCCACCACCCTCAAAGAGAACAGCTTCTTGTCAGCCCAGATACTGCCTGGTTGGATGCTGCAGACTGAGAGAGCTGGGAAATCAATAACAGCCAGAAAACATGAAAATTCACAAATGTAGGGAGGTTAAACAACATGCTTCTAAATAATCAGTGGTTCAAAGAAGAAACCATAAGAGAAATCAGTAAATAACTCAAGATGAAAGAAAATGCACATACAACATAATCAGAAATGATTGGATGCAGTGAAGGCTGTGCTGAGAGGGAAATTTATAGCCCTAAACACCTACCTTTAAAAGGATTAAAGAGTCAAAATCAAAGACCTAACTGAACACCTGGAGAAACTAGACAAAGAACAGAAAACTGATCCCAAAGTAAGAAGGAAAGAAATAAGATTAGAAAGCAAATAAATTAAATGGATAACAAAATAACAATAGAATCAGTGATACTAGAAGTTGGTTCCTTGAGAAGATCAATAAAATTGACAAACCTTTAACTAGACTGACAAAGAGAAAAGATGCAAATAAAATCAGAAATGAGAGGAAGGTCATTATCATGGACTCTGAAAAAATAGATTGTAAGTGGATACTATGAACAACTGTATGCGAACAAACTACACAAATTACATGAAATGGACAATTTCCTAGAAAGGCATGAAAAACCTACATTCACTCAAGAAGAAATAGAAGAACTCAACAAATGAATCACAAGTACAGAGATTGAACTAGTCACAAAAACCTCCCAGCAAATAAAAGCTCAGGACCATATGGCTTCAGAGGTGAATTCCACCAATCATTCCAAGAAGAATTAATACCAATTTTGCTCAAACCCTTTCAAACATTTGAAGAGGCAGGAACTCTACTTAATTCATTCTATGAAGCCAATATCACCCTAATACCAAAGCCTGATAAAGATACTACAAGAAAACCACAGACTGATCTCTCTAACGAATATAGATACAAAAATTTTCAGCAAAATACTTGCAAATCCAATTAAACAGCACATTAAGAGAATCATACAGCATGACCAATTGGGTTTTATCCCAGGTATGCAAGGGTGGTTCAACACAAGAAAATCAATGAATGTACTACACCACATTACCAATCAAAGGGGGGAACCACATAATAATTTTTGTTGACACAGAAAAGGCATTTGACAAAATCCAATGTCTTTTCTTGATAAAAACACTTTGAAAGATAGCAATAGAAGGAAACTTCCTCAAATGACAAATGGCATTTATGAAAACCCACAGCTAACACCTTACATAAATGTGAGAGTCTCAAAGCTTTCTAAGTTGGGAATAAGACAAGGATGCCAACATTCAGCACTGTTATTCCACATTGTGCTTGAAGTTCTAGCTAGATAAATTAGGCAAGAAAAAGAAAGAAAATGATCCGAATCAGAAAGGAAGAAAAAATACTTTTACTATTTGCAGATGACAGGGCCTTATATTTAAAAAGTCCTGAAAAAAGTGTAACAAAGCTACTAGAGCCAATATTAGACTTTACTAAGGTGGCAGGATAAAAGATCAACATGCAAAAATCAGTAGTGCATCCCTACCCTTGTAATGTTCTATCCAAGGAGGCAATCAAAGAAAAAAAAAATTCTATTCACAATAGCAACTGAAAGAATCAAAATCTATGAATAAACTTAATGAATGATGTAAAGAACCTAACACAGAAAACTACAAAATATTGCTAAAAGAAATTAAAAAAAAAAAAAACCTAAACAAATGGAAGGACATTCTGTGTTCATGGATTGGAAGGCTAAATGTCATTAAGATGTCAATCCTGCCTAAATTGATCTACAGTTTCAATGCAATATCAATCAAAATTCCAACAGCCTATTTTTTTACTGAAATGTAAAGGCTAATTATCAAATTTATTTGGAAGGGAAAGGGCCCTCACATAAACTAAAACATCTTGAAAAAGAAAAATGAAGTTGGTTGGACTCATGCTTCCTGCCTTTGAAGTGTATTATAAAGCCATGGTAGTCAAAACAGCATGGTACTAGCATAAAGATAGACATATGGACCAATGGAATTGAATTGAGAGTTCAGAAATAGATCCTCCGGTCTAAGATCAATTGATTTTTGAAAAGGATCCCACGCCCACTTAAATTGGAAAAAAACAGTTTTGCCAACAAACGATGCTGGGAGAACTGGATATCTATATCCAAAAGAATGAAAGAGGACCCCTGCCTCACTCCCTATAGAAAAATTAACTTGAAATGTATCAAAGATGTTAAATACAAGAGACAGTACCATAAAACTCCTAGAAGAAAATGTAGGGAAACATCTTCAAGATCTAATGATAAGCAGGAGTTTCCTAGACCTTATGCCCAACCACAAGCAACAAAAGAAAAAATGCATAAATGGGACCTCCTCAAAACTGAATACTGCTGCACTTCAAAGGACTTTGTCAAAAGGGTGAAAAGGCAGCCAACTCAATGGGAGAAAATATTTGGAAATCACATATCTGATAAGCATTTGATATCTAGATTATACAAAGAAATCTTACAACTCAATAAGAAGACAAACAACCCAATTAAAAATGGGCAAAACACATGAATAGGCATTTTTCTAAAGAAGAAATACAGATGGCTAAAAAGCATATGAAAAGATGGGAAATATTTTAGGGAAATGCAAATCAAAACCACAATAATAGAATATTTCAACCCTATTAGAATTGCCACTATTAAACAAACAGGAATCTAGAAGTTTTGGAGAGGTTGTGGAGATACAGGAATATTTATTCACCACTGGTGGGAATTTAAAATGATACAGCTGCTGTGGCAGATGGTTTGGTGGTTCCTCAAAAAGCTGAGTATAGAGTTGCTCTATGATCCAGCAATCCCTTCTTTGTATATAGCCAGAAGAACTGAAAGCAGGGATGAAAACAGACATTTGAACACTGATTTTCATAGAAGCACTATTCAAAATTGCCAAAACATGGAAACAATCCAAGTGCATTAACTGATGAATGGATAAACAAAATGTGGTATACACATATAATTGAATATTATTCAGCAGCAAGAAGGAATGAATTCCTGAAGCATGCAGTGACATGGATGAACCTTGAGGGCATTATGTTGAGTAAAGTACATCATACACTAAAGGAAAAATATTGTATGATCTCACTAAAGTAAGCTAATTATGCTAAGTAAACACATAGGCATAAATCTAGAATATAGGTTACCAGCAGATAGAATGAGGCTAGAGAATGGGGAGTGGTTGCTTAGAATGCGCAGAATTTTTAACTAAGTTGAATTTAAATGAGTGGAAATGGGTAGAGTTGAATGTAGCACATCATTGTAAGTGTAATTACCAGTGCTGAATTGAGTGTGAATGCGGTTGATAGAGGAAGCTTAGAATCATATGACACCAGCTGGAAAGCCAGAGGTTAAAACATGGGACTGCGTAACTTGGTAAATCCTATGGTGATGACTGAGATTAACAGTATAAATACAAAATATTTCTTCCATGAACTAGAGCAAATGTATGAAACTATTACAAGGAGTTGATAATAGAGTGGTATATGGGGGAAAATGCACCTATTGCAAACTATGGACTATAGTTAACAGTAATATCTTAATATTCTTTCATCAACAGTAATAAATGTACCACACCAGTGCTAGGGATCAATTATGGGGGCTGTGGGATGTGGATAAGGGGTATGGGATGTTTTGGGTTTTCTCATTTTTCTTTCTTGCCCCCCTGCTCACCCTGTAGTAATTAAAATATTATAAAATTTGATTATGGTGATGAATGCACAACTATGGATGATAGTGTGTCATTGATTATATACTTTTGGTGGATTGCATGGTATGTGAATAGATCTCAATAAAATTGCACTAAAAAAAGGATAAGTTGTATAATAATACATACTTGAATATCAAAAAATCTATTCAAAAAAATTGGGAAAATTAGGTTTATAGTCTAGGAATGGAGAAGCCCTTCTTAACTGAAAGATAGACACACTGAATTTGATGACAATCTTTTGTATGGGTGGAAATTGATGTATTCCATTTCTAAAACAGAAGTACCAATGATAAAGTTGAAAAAAAATGTAATGCACAAACCTAGTAACTTTTACAAATTTGCCAGGAACAAATAAAATGATATACAGCAGGATATGGGAAACCGATATGAATAGGAAATGTAGAGAGTAGCAAATTTTAAAAAGCTGGCAACATGAAACATTACTGAAGTTCATTGGTGGTTAGAGAAAAGTGAAGTGGAGAAAGCAATGAATAGCATATATGATTGTGTTTCAGTAAAAAGAGATGATACCCCTATGTAATCCCTGTGTATATTTGACTGAAAGTATACATTGGTTTTAATATTAGTAGTTCAAGATATGGGGGTTGAAAGAGTCCAAGTTTCAGGTGAGATGATTAGCATTCTCTTACATATTTTGTACTGTATTAATTCATTCAACAAATGTTACTATTTGATACTAGTATAATGATAATATTGTGATTACTATTATAAACTAATCTAGTTGCTAAGAATATAGCAGTGAAAAAAGATAAAAACCACTGCCTTCAAAGTGATGAATATAGAAAGACAAATCTTAAAAATATGTAATTTTTCATTATGAATATGTGAATATTAAACGGCTGTAAAATAAAAAAAATATTAAAGGAAATTATAACATTTTATGAAAAAATAAATAGAAGTATGTGTCAATTTAAAATATTCTTATATTGTCTCTTTTCCTCCCAAACTATGCTTATTTGAATACAGACATGAAGTAAGGATAAAAACCAATTTTCATTGCTTCTCATCACTGACCATGATTGATATTTTCTCATCAAGTTATAGGCTACAGAAATAGAAATTTGGGGTTTTGATTGCATGTGCAAATTCAGCGATCTATAACTAATTCTTCCACATCCTGATGCCTCTTAACAAGTATTGCACATGGCATTTGGAAGCGAGGCTAAAAGCTTGACAGAAAGTACAGTTTTTGCTTTTGGCTTTCTTTATTATATTAAGGATACCAAAAAGCAAATGAAAATTTTCTTTGCTTACATTATTCAGAGTTGAAATTAACAAAAGAATTGCATCTATACATTTTACATATATATAGATAGTGTATATATTTACATAGTATAAAATGTGCTAACAAAGGAGAAATTTTTGAAAGCGATGATAGGAAGAAGTATAATCAATCAGGAACTTGTTAGCAATAGTTTTGCTTTTGTTTCTTAGAATATGAAATTATACATGTCAATATAGTTGTTCATATGAAAACATACACCCATGCCATTTCCTTTAATGATTGGTAAAATAATAATACATTTTTCAATGTTGATTAACAAGTGCAAAATGTATTATAAAGTCATTGCAGTATTTGAGGTGATTCTTTGTACAGTGCTTTCTACTTCCTTCTGAGGTATTTTTCCATGGAATCTCCATGCCATGTGCTCTCACTCATTTCACATGCTATACTTCATAGTATTTATTTGTCTGATATATTAATTATAATAGTGGTGTAAACCACTAATCTTTATGTTTCTTCAAAGCATGATCCTTGCTGTGATTTGGTCAATATTGCATCCTCAAGGGCCTGCAGTTTCTATTTGAAGTCACTCCTTTCCTCCTACAGCAGAATGACTCAAACCCTGAGAGATGAAAAGGTCTGGGGGAGACAGAACTATAGAAATTATTTTCATTTTCACTCACACTTAACAATAACTCATTGAAATTCCTTATACCTAAATAGCTTTGAAAGTAAAAATTTCACAATAAATATTGTGTTGTTAAAATAAGATACTGCAAGAGATTTACTTATGGTGTCTTCTTTTGTATTTGGAAACTTCTTTCTCTTGAAGAGTCCCTAGTTAGATTATGCTTCTAATTAAAAATATTTTCACACCAGTAAAGAGTGAAGGGAAATATATTAATGCAAGTTTAATTATAATAACTGAATGCTTTTGTTTTTTCTTCTTGCTTTCTAAATAAAACCACAAAAGGGAAAAAAAAAAAAAAGGACTAATATTTATTCCTAATGTTCAGTCAAGTAATGAACTTTCTTATATGGATTGCCAAGATTCATGGTAGGTTTTGAGATTAATTTAGTCTTGAATTAGCAATACAAATTTTTTGTAGATGTTGTATGTGCCCTAGTGGAAGGAAATACAAAAATGATACTTTATGAATTTTAATACCGTCAGCAATCTGCAAGCTCTAAGTTAATTAAATCAACATGTCTAAAGTCAATCACATAATTATTTGTTATTCATGGTATATTATACTTTGAGAACCCATTTTTAATGAGAAAACCTGAAAAAGGTGTGCAGATCATGGCTAATATGAGTGACAGGAAAATTAATTAATTATGGTTCCATGTATCTCAATTGTGAAGGTTAATTTTTTCAAGTTAGATATTCTGTTCTCCTATTATAATTATTGTATATTAATTGACATAGCTTGCCTTTCACAGCAGGAAGCCATAATTACTCAGCATTTTCACATATTAACATCTTGTAATCAATGTCTGGAATTTAACTAAAAGAAACAAAAGTTTTTGGAAACAAATTAACTTCTCATATTTTTTCACTATTATTTCTCACAGCTTTGCCATTTTTATAGCTTATTACACAGAAAAGCTGAATATGTAGTAAGATTCATATATATGTTCAGTAGAGATCTCATTACATAATTATATCAAGTATACCACAGCTGATTCAGAAATGTTTTATGCCAACTAAAGCATGGGCAAAGATGAGAATTGATGACCCATAAATTCAAACACCCCTAAAATATCCCTATAAACAACTCTGGAAATCCTGAAGACTGTTAAATGGGAAGATCTCTAGGTGATGGTATTAAGTTGAAAAGTGAACCCTACCAAAGGAAAAAATATAATATTGTTGCTTTTGTGGTCATAGCGCTTATATTCTTAGTTTGAAAATAAAACTAGCACTTTGAATAGAAATAGCAAGTTGAAATTAACTCAATTTTATTAGTATTTTTTAGTAAATCAATAAATGATATAATTATTTGCTATCAATAGTATTTTTGAAATGGGGGTTTTAATATCCTTTTTAAACTTACCCTTGACTACATTTATTTAATGGAAAAAATGATATTCTGCATAAATTAGAAGTTTCTGTTCAGAATTTTATATATGGATACTGTTTTGTGAAAAACATCTCATAAATGAGTAAATTTTTATCAAGTACCTAATATGTGCCCAGCAGTTCAGTGGGAATTGAACACCTAAAATTCTTGTCCACAAACATAACTCTGGCAATTAAGTTACCCAATAGGAATGTAGGTTGGCTACTAATATAATTTTAAATTTTCTAATTGTTATAAAAGTAAAAAATAGGTGAAATTAATTTCAAAAATACAGTTCATTTAACACAATATATCCAAAATATTTTCATTTCAACATTTAACCATTATAGTTTTATTAACGAGATATTTTACATTATTTTTATATTAAGTTTTTGAAATCTGGTGCATATTTTACACTTAAAGCACATTTCAATACAGATACTGTAATAATTTTTCATCAAAATCTATCTGTATATACATATACACTTCATAAAATTTACAGTTGAAAAAAGTAGATTCAATGTCTGGTTTCTGGTCTAGCACGTCAAGCTTTTGGAAGTTATCTCTCTCCTAACAACAAGGAAAAAGTGGGACAAAGTGAAAAACAATGACTCATCTTAGATCTGTCGGAGAATTGAGGTCACAGGGCAAACCGTTGCCTGAAAACAGGAGAGGCAAATGTGAAGAAAACCACAGCTTACTTTGAGAAGAAGCCCAGGAACATAACGAGCCAGTACCATTAAGATTGCTTGAACTGTAATTGACAAGATTGCTAGAAGCTCAGTGAGAATAGTTTGGGAGATAAAGAGTCAGGCAGACCAGTTTCACCTTTCCTGATTTCAGATCCAAGGGGTCCAAGTTCTCACTAAGAAAATGAAAGAGAATTTCCCTTATGCCACTAATAGGAGGAGGAGAAAAGTAACCATTTTGAAATATGACCAAAGTGGTCTGTTCTCCTTAAAAAATGGCTGTTATTAAAAGAAACCATTTTTTTTAAATTCAATTTTATTGAAATATATTTACATATCTTACAATCATCTGTGATGTACAATCAAATGTTCACAGTACCATCACACAGCTGGGCCATTCATCACCCCAGTCTATTTTTGAACATTTCCCTTATACCAGAAAAAGTAAAAATAAGAATAAAAAATAAAAGTAAAAAAGAACACCCAAATCATCCCCACCTCCTACCCTATTTTTCATTTAGTTTTTGTCCCCATTTTTCTACTCATCCATCCATACACTGGAGAAAGGGAGTGTGATCCACAAGGCTTTCACAATCACACTGTCACCTCTTATAAGCTACACTGTTATACAATTGTCATCAAAAGTAAAGGCTACTGGGTTGTAGTTTGATAGTTTCAGGTATTTACTTCTAGCAATTCCAATACATTAAAACCTAAAAAGGGTTATCTATATAGTGCCTGTGTACCCACCAGAGTGACCTCTCAACTCCGTTTGAAATCTCTCAGGCACTGAAACTTTGTTTTATTTTGCATCCCCCTTTTGGTCAAAAAGATGTACTCAATCCCATGATTTTGTATCCAGATTTATCCTTGGGAGTCATATTCTGTGTTGCTGGGGAGATTTACACCTCAGGGAGTCAGATCCCACATAGAGGGCAGAGCAGTGAGTTCACCTGCTGAATTGGGTTACCTAGAGAGAGAGGGCCACATCTGAGCATAAAAGATGTACTCAGAGGGAGACTCACAGGCACAATTATAAGCAGGTTTAGCCTCTCCTTTCCAGTAATGAGCTTCATAAGGGCAAGCCCCAAGATAGAGGGCTCAGCATAACAAATTGCCAGTCCTCAATGCTTGGAAGAACATCAGCAGAAATCCAGGTGAGGAAGTCCAACACTTTCACATTTTCCCCCAGCTCCTCAGGGGGTGCCTGAGTATATATTTTTATTCTCTGCCCAAATTACTTTGGGATGTGTCACTATTTCACACTAACCTATACAAACTTATCCAGTCTCACTTCTATTTAAAGTTCTATGTATTTATGATATTTGAACAAACTGTACAAGTTCTATTGTTTAGGAAAAATAGATCCTGCATGAAATAAACATCTCTTCCCTTGGTTTCACATAGAAGTTGAAGTTTTAAAACACAGTCAGTATTGCCCTTTATGCTTTGGCCTGATTTGCCCTAGTCCTAACCAGATCTGTTTCATTCATATCTCTAATTGAAGTTTAGACTCTTTTTCAGCTTTTTGTTTTTTAACAGTTGCTGGATGCACTAATACTGACATTCATATCTGCTGAGATCTAGCTCTAAGTTTCAGGTGTTACAAAGGTACGCAAAGTTCCAGGGATCAATGAGGTTATACACAAAGAGATAAGCATCTCAGAATTTGGAGATAGCCATTAAAATTCAGGAATAGATGTGACTTCTGTAAGAGCTTACAATCTAGGGACCAGTGTTCCCCTGATAACCTATGCTTTAAGATTAAAAGAAATCATTTTAACCAGAGACTAAACAACTTAGATTTTGCTGGAGCCTTAATGTGAAAGAAGGGAAATACTCAGCTCCAGTCCCCACTAGCCTCCCATGTGGGGGAAGGGAAACACTGAATTCCATTCCACTTTCACCTTGATAATAGGTGGAGGTCAGGGGGCAGGGGCACGGAACAAACTGAGAAGCAATTTTGAGAACTGATACAAATTCATAGGAGTGTAGAACAAACACTTTTCCTCCCCACATACATTACCATTACATCAATAGAGCTCCTGTAAAATAACTTGGGATTACATTAAAAAGAAATGCAGGGTTTGTACATTATTTAAGAAGTCTCTAACAAAACCCAAAGATTACAGGGGAGACAAAATTCAAAATATCAGAGGAAATTTTAGCCTCTGACACCTATGGCTACAACAAACAGTAAATATAACCTAACTCCTAGCCAGAAAAGCATAAAACATCACTCTAGAGGTCTGTTTACATTCAATTCTTTATAACCAGTGTATTCTGCCAAGTTTTCAACAAAAAAGGGTATACTAAAGGGAAAACAAGACAAAACAAAACAAAACAACAATAAAAAAAAAACAAACCTACATAGTATGAAGAGACAAACATCAGAACCAGAATCAGATATAACAAAGATGTGGAATTATCAGGCCAAGAATTTAAAAATAATTACAATAAATATGATTAGAGATGTAAAGGAAAAAGTATACAGTATGCAAAAACAAGGGGGGTAATATTAGCAGAGATATGGAAATTGTAAGAAAGAGCCAAATAAAATACTAGATACAAAAATAAACTGTAATAGAAATGAAGAATGCATTTGATAGACTTATTGGTAGATTAGACCAGGAAAATAATCAGTGAGCTTTGAAGATATATCAATATAAACTGTGAAACTGAAATTCAGAGAATAAAGAATGTAAAAGATGGAACAGAATATACAAGAACAATTACAGAAGGTATAACACACATGCAATCAGAGGATCAGAAGAGAGAGAAAGGAACAGAAGACATATCCAAAGTAATGATGGTTGAGAATTTTTCAAAATTTATGATGGCCATCAAATAACAGATCCAGGAAGCTCATTGAACACAAAGCAGGATAAACACCTGACTCCACCCCCCAAAAACAATTACACCTAGGCACATCATATTCAAACTATAGAAATCAATGATGAAAAAAAGAAAAGCTTGAAAGAAGTTGGGTCATGAGAAGGAGGGAACTTTACTTATCTAGAGGAGCAAGGATGAGAATTACCTCGGTCTTCCCTTCAGAAACCATGCAACCAAGAAAACAGGGGAGTGAAACATTGCAATTATTGAAAGGAAAGGGCCAACCTAGAATTCTGCCCCAGCATAATTATCCTTTAAAAGTTAGAAATAAAGACATTATCAGAAACAACAAAAATGGAGGAAATTTATTATCAGTAGACCTGCCTTGCAAGAAATATGAAAGGAATTTCTTCATAGAGAAGTTACATGATATAGGTCATAAACCAGGATCCTTATAAAGAAAGAAAGAGCAATTGAGAAGGAATAAATGAAAATGAAATAATTTTTTTTATTCTTACCTGACTGTTCAAAATAATAAAAGCAACAATATGTTGGATGGTTGTAGCTAATGGACAAGTGAAATGAAGGAAAGTTTTGCTACAAAGTACAGGAGAGAGGAATTGGGATTACTCTCTTAACAGGTAACTGAGTTACCCATGTGACAGTATAGTGTGACTTGAAAGTGGACTTAGATTTGCTCTAAATGTATATTTTCAACTCCAGGACAACCACTAAGGAATTTTTTAAAATTGTAACTGAATTGCTAAGGGATGACAAAAAAACATAATATTATTAAGTGGCAAAATGAAACCAGAGAAGGCAGCAAAAGACAGGAAGACCAAAATTATATATATAAAAAAAAGCAATGAAAAACTTTTACAAATATGGGAGATATTAATCCAATTATATGAATGATGACTATAAATATGCATCATCTACATATACCAGTAAAAAGACAGAGACAATCAGAATGGATGAAAACAATAATACCCAATTATATATTGTCTGAACAAAACTCACTTAAAATATAAAGACAGATTAAAAGTAAAGGAATGGGAAAAGATATACCATTCTAACTGTAGTTGAAAGAATGCTGGAACAGCTAGAATAATTTCAGACAGCATACTTCTGAGTAAGGAAAATTATTAGGAATAAAGAAGGGTATTATGTAAAGATAAAGGGGCCGATTCTCCAAGAAGGCATAATAATCCTAATGTGTATGTGCCTAAAAACAGAGCATCAAACTACATGAGACAAAAAATGATAGGGCTACCAGGAGAAATAAACAAATCCACTATTATTATTAGAGACTTCAACACCCCTAATGCAGTAATTGATAGATCCATCAGGTATAAAATAAGTAAGCATATACTGAATGAAACAGTACCATCATGATGAAAAACTCTCAGCAAGCTAGGAATAGAGGGGAACTTTCTCAACTTGAGAAAGAACATATACAAAAACCCTATAGTCAACATCATACTTAATGGTGAGAAACCAGATCCTTTTCCCCTAAGATAGGGAATAAGACAAGGTTGCCTCTTCTCACCACTCCTATTCCACATCATGCTGGATGTCCCAGCTAATGCAATAAGACAAGAAAAGGCAATTAAAAGTGTATGTATTGGTAAGGAAGTTATAAGACTGTCTTTCTTCACAAATGATATAATTGTCTATAAGAAAATCTGAGAGAATCAACAAAATAAATCCTGAAATGAATAAGAAATTATAGCAATGCTGTGGGATACAAAGTTAATAAACAAAAGTCAATTACTTTCCTATAAATTAGCAATGAACAATTTGAATTTGACACTTAAAATGAAAGAACATTTACATTAGTATCAGAAATTGAAATGCCTAGATATAAATCTTACAAAAATATATACAAGATCAATTTGAAGAAAACTATAAAACTCTGAGAAAGAAATCACATAAGACCTACATAAATGGAGAGGCATTCCATGTTTATGGTTAGGAAGATTAAATATTAAAACATGTCAATGCTTCCCAATTTTTTATACAGACTTAATGCAATCAGAATCAAAATCCTAGCAAGTTATTTTGTGAGTATTGAAAAAACAATCCTAAAGTTTATGTGGAAAAGCAAAAGACCCAGAATATGCAGCAAATTACTGAAGAACTAAGTCAGAGGACTGACACCAGAAGACTTCAAGAATCACTGTAAAGTTACAGTGATCAAGATGGCATGGTATTGGTAAAAGAATAGACAAATAGATCTATGTAACCAAATAGATAGCCCAGAAACAGACCCACATAAATAGAGTTAAATGGTTTTTTAACAAAAAGCAAAGGGACTTCAATGGAGAAAGGACAGTCTTTTCAACAAGTTGTGCTGAAACAACTGGGTCCCCATGCATAAACAGTAACAACAGGAATGATTCTAGACACAGATCATACAATTTTCACAAAAATCAACTCAACTCAAAATGGACAATAAACCTAAATGTAAAATGCAAAGCTATACAATTTCCAAAAGATAACTGTTTTAGTTTACCAGGCTGCTATGACAAATACTACATAATGAGTTGGCTTAAGAACAGTAATTTATTGGATCATGATTTCAGAGGCTAAAAGGCTTACTTCCTTCCAGTGTCTGGCTGCCAGCAATCATTGGGTTACTTTGCTTTTCCATCATGTGGGAATGTCCTCTCCTTTCTTTTCCCAGTTCCCACCTTCTTCTAGCTTCTCCTTGTGGCCTTCTCTGACTCTGGCTTCTGATTTCTTTCTCTTTATAAGGCCTCCAATACTCCAGATTTAAGACTCATCTTCTTTCAGTTGGGCCACAACTTACATTAAAATAGCATCTTCAAGAGATCCTACTTGCAATAGTTCACACCCACAGGAAATTGGATTAGGATTAAGAACATGTGTTGGTTGGGATGCATAATATAATCCACTACAATCACCTAGGAGAAAATCTAGCTGACCTTGGGTTTAGTGAAAACTTCAAAAGCATGATCCAAAAAAGAAAATAATTTTAAATTGAATTTAATGAAATTACAAACATCTGCTCTGCAATGGACGCTGTTAAGAAAATGAAAAGAAAACCACAGACTCAGATAAAATATTTGCAAAACACATATTTTACAAAGGACTTTTACCCAAAATATACAAAGAACTCTTAAAACTTAATCATGACAACAACAAACACAGCACAATTAAAAGATGGGCAAAAGAGCTGAATGGACACTTCAACAAAGAAGATGTAGAATGGCTAAATAAGCACATAAAAAGATGTTCAACATCATATATCATTAGGGAATGGCAAATTAAAACAAAAATGAGATATCATTGAACACCTATTAGAATGGCTAAAATCCAAAAAATCTACAACACTGAGTGGTGACCAGGATGTGGAAAAATGATGTCACAGTCTGAGGGGTCTTTGCCCCTCAAAAGACCAAAGAAGACACTGAGCATTTTCTGAAACATGATCTTTATTTGGGGCTTACTCAGATGGAGGCAGAAATCGGTAGAAATCAAACAGCTTTTCTCTCACAGGACAGGTACTGCTTTTGCAGGGAAGTTGGCCATGTGATTGAAAGAGGACAGCAAGCCAGTTATAAGGGTTTAAGACAAAGATATTCCTAAGGGTGGGAGAGCATCCTGTGACATGGGGGTGGTGCAGGAAGGAAAGAATTATAGGATGGGGATTTGTAAATAACCACAGGAGTGATAACACTTGGAAGCCAGGAAGCAGGTAGGCTAGATTAACCTTCTTGCTCTTTCATGAGACCAAGAGTTTCTTACCTCCTGCTTACTTCCCATTTAAAGTTACAGTGTATTCTTTTTATCTTTGCTGGCTTACAAAGATGATAGGTTAAACATTAGCTGCCTAGCTCATGCAAGCTGCTATGTGCCAAGGTCCGCAGGCCTGGGGCTGCCACAAATTGAAATGCACATTCATTGCTGGTGGAAATGTGTAATGATACACTTATTTTAGAAAACAGTTTGACAGTTTCTTACAAAGACGCTGTTAAGAAAATGAAAAGAAAACCACAGACTCAGATAAAATATTTGCAAAACACATATTTTACAAAGGACTTTTACCCAAAATATACAAAGAACTCTTAAAACTTAATCATGACAACAACAAACACAGCACAATTAAAAGATGGGCAAAAGAGCTGAATGGACACTTCAACAAAGAAGATGTAGAATGGCTAAATAAGCACATAAAAAGATGTTCAACATCATATATCATTAGGGAATGGCAAATTAAAACAAAAATGAGATATCATTGAACACCTATTAGAATGGCTAAAATCCAAAAAATCTACAACACTTAACACACAATCCAGCAATTGCACTCCAAGTTATTTACCCAAAGGAGTTAAAAAATGAATCTTCACACAAAAACCTTTATACAAATATTTACAGCAGGCTTATTTACAATTGCCCAAAATTGAAAGCAACCAAGATGCTCCTCCATAAGTGCATGGATAAACAAACTTTGGCACATTCATACAATGGAATATCAAACTCAAATAGAAAGAAATGAGACATCAAGCCATGAAAAAACGTGAGGAAACTTGAATGAATATTGCTAAGCAAAAGAAACAAGACTGTAAAGGCTACCTTATAACTCTAGAAAAGTAAAAACCATAGACATGGTAGAAAAAAATCTATATCTATGTCTGTCTGTCTGTCTGTCTATCTATCTATCTATCTATCTATCTATCTATATCAGTGTTTGCCCTCTGGGGAGAGTGAGAAGAAGGGATGAATAGGTGGAGCACAGAACAATTTTATAGCAGTGAAACTATTCTGTATGATTCTGTAATGGTGGATATATTACATTATGCATTTGTCAAAACCCATAGAACTGTACACAGAAAGCAAATTCTAATATAATGTATGGACTCTAGTTAATACATATGTATCAAAATTTGTTCATTAATTGTAAACAATGCATCACACTAATACAAGACTTTATGAATAGGTGAAACTCTGTGTGTGGTGAGATATATGGGAGCGCTCTATTTTCTGTGCAGTTTTACTGTAAACCTAGAACTGCCCAAAAAATAAAGTTATTTAAAAAAGTAAATTCATATACCAAAATTCTTGCAAACTTAAAATTTTCCAATAATTGAATTGAGTTTATGTTTTTAAATTTAAATATAAGTTAATTAAAATGGAATGAAATTTAAAAATCAGCTTTTCAGTCATACTAGCCACATTGAAATGGTTCAATAGCCAAATGTGGCTAGTGACTAATATCTAGAATAGTACAGGTCTCTAAGATGTGAATCTTCTACCAAAAATAGGATTTTTTTTCCTTTCAAACTGAAGCAAAATATTTTCAAAAGATTTTTTGGTGGTGAAATGTCAAATAAAGTCACTCTAGTAACAACATACATATTCGATTTACATGTTTTCTGTTTACTTCCAGTTGAATAGCTCATTATTTCTACAAAACTCATGCTATAAGATAAACTTTAGGGTTTATGTTCAATATGGACAATGAAAATTGCAATTATGTTTCTTCATTTACAGATATTTAGGAAAATATTTTTCAGCAGCTCTTTGAAACAATTTCCTGCAATTCCATTTTTCTGTTTCCTTTTGACCTTTTACTGCTATACACTTAATCTTTGAACCCTTCAAAAGTACTTCCATAAGAACTTCAATAGGCCTACAGAACAACAGTTGATGAGACAATTAAGGCATAGGATGCACTTTTCTAAGTGAAAAATGGCTCATTAATAAAACTAGTCAGGTGCTTAGCTACAGTGATCCATACATATTTTGTCATTTCACTTTAATTTTCTCTATATTTGATAAATAGATTATTTCCCTAGAATTATATTTATCTAAAAATTGCCAAATATTGTTACTCTTTGCAATTTGATACATTTTCTACCCTACTCTATTTTTAGTTCCTTGAAAATAACAAGCATATTTTGTGTACATATGCACCTATTTTGACTGCTAGCACTGTGTTTTCCATTTAATGTGTTCAGCTAATGCTTATAAATCTATTGATCTTAGGAATTAAAATACATTGTATGACTAGCAATTATTGTGGTGATGGTGCTGTTCTGTATGTTGACTGTATCAATGTTAACATCCTGTTGTTATATTGACTATAGTTTTGTAAGATGTTGCCATTAGGGTAAACTGTAAAGTATATATAGGATCTCTCATTTCTTACAAATTCATGTGAATCTACAATTATTGAAAAATAAATTTTAATTAAAAATAAAAACATATTATTTAAATAAATGCATTAAGAAAACTACACTCAAAATATTCATTCCATAGATGATTGGTGATCTAAAATGTGTGTTTTGAATGAAGAATGTAGTAGAAACTAAAGAAGTGCATGGTTCATGATACTGTATAAAATGTACTGAAAACTTTTTCTCATTTAGTTTCTTACAATCAGAAGACAGGAAATGACATAAATGGTAGTATATATAAGAGCTTGAAAATGTCACAGGGACTACAAATGATTTCACCAATGTTTGAAGCTTTTTTAGATATTTGAAAAATATTATTACATTAAATTCATCTTTATCTATTAATAAGAACTTACATATAAACATTAGCTTCTATACCACCACAATATTTGATTCAATTTAGTAATATCTTATGTACTCAAACTTTTTAGAGTACTAAATGTATGGAGTGCATGATTTTTGGAAGAGTAAAATATAAAAGATATAACGATATAAAGGGAAAAATCAGGTAAATTGAAAATCAACAGTGATTATGTCTCATCTAGGAAACAGCACAACACTGAAAGCTTAATTTTGCTAGTCCCTTGTTTGATATTTCTGGCTCTTGACAATGACATAACTTCAAGCTGGGATCTATATCTCAAAATTACCAATATATTTTGGCTTGAGCTTTTGAAATATTAAAATGAGAGAAAACAATCAAATTAATAAGTTCATAAAGCCAAAGCATCAATATGAGTTATATGTACATACAACTATATATAATTATATCCCAAATTTGAAGTTAGCCTATTTTGATGACTGTTGGATTATAAATTGGTGAACTATGAGTCTATAACTACTGATCAGAAGATAAGACACTTGAATGATGGTTGGTGTGTTTTATGCTCTACATTTCTCAGATGTGAATCTTGGTGCAAATTAATTATCATTATTAAAATGTAACTTAATTAACAAAAGGGAATAAGAAGCCTTACTTAATTTGTTTCAATGTAATGAAAGAAAATACATAAAACACCATATGTACAATTCAGATATTGAGGCATTTTAACTTGACATAAACAGCAAAAGTAAAATCATCAATACATACTTTTTCCATAAATGTATAATAAAGTAGCACCTTTAATATCAGTTTAGCTAAAGAATAGGTATATTGACAATAATGATACATGGAATCCTTGGTAGTTATGAGGAAAAATGCTTCTGAATAAAAGACCATTGTGTGAAACAAAGTTGTCTGCATGAAAGTTACCTGCGTGTAGTTTCTCTGGGGAATTCAGATTCAAACAGACAAGGTTGCCATAATTTAATGCATAGTTCTTCAGAGTATTTAGATTTATGACTGAATAGGAGGGCATCTGATATTCTGTTGCAACAAATTTGAGATATGTAATTATGGAAAATGAATATGCATTCAGGAAAAAATGTGTTTATCCTTCTTTGGTGTATTTTCCCCATGTTACTCTCTGGCATTCAGTCCATTCTAATATGAACAGAGATGTTAAATTTTCAACATTTTTACAATAAAGTAGATTTAAAATTTTTAAATGGAAATTTGACATAGAAATAAAGTAGAAATTTGAAATAGAAATTCT
Source organism: Choloepus didactylus (assembly GCF_015220235.1). Taxonomy (NCBI): domain Eukaryota; kingdom Metazoa; phylum Chordata; class Mammalia; order Pilosa; family Megalonychidae; genus Choloepus; species Choloepus didactylus. The sequence continues at coordinate 179,442,379 of NC_051310.1, read as the reverse complement.
GATAGAATATTCATTTTATTATTACCTTCTTTGGACATTAAAGCAGTATTTTGGTTGAAAACACATTTCAATCACAAGTGAGATATAAGGTAATTCTAACAATATCCTTGTAAGTTGATAAAATACATGATCATACTACTGATAAAAACTACCAATTAGAAATTGCACTGTGGTGGGCTTTACCCAAATAGGAGATGAAAGTATAAAAATATAAAAGATATTATTTTTAATATATAGTTTTTCATATTTGCTAACAGCTTCTTAAAGTTTAGTTATAAAAAATCTTATTTTCATTGAATTTTTGTTCAGAATGTCAATTATCCAAATGTGTGCATAAAATCACACATGCACACGCACAAGTACACACACACACCCCTAAAATTTTCCTGAAAATAAATTAAAATATTTTGTTTTAATATTGATAAAACTGCATTTCATTTTAGTTTTAGTCTTACATTAGTTTGCTGTCATTTTATCCTTAAAGGCTATAGGATACAATTATCTGACTGTTCCTGAGTGGATTATGGTATCAACATCATTGAGGATTTACTGGAAATTTCCAATCTGAGACTCCTGCAAGGTTTTAGTTTGTTATATCTTGAGACTTGCAAATATATCCATAAATATACCTGAAGGATAAATTTTCAGTAGATCAAACAAAGCCTTTTCTAAAAGCCACTAACTGTGGTTCTGATTTGGACTAAACTTAAAAACCAAGTAATACTCTGTATCTGAACCACTTCTCCATGATCAGCTAGCAAGGTAGAAAGAGGCTTTTTCTCACACTACTATCTTTCCTTTTCTTAAGGCCTAAGGGTTTGTACAGACTAGAAACCTGAGTGTATAACTCCACTGCTCAAGAACAAAACTTTGAGGTAGGCAAGGTCATCGGCACCAATTCTTTCTTCTTATATACAATTATAGAATAAAACCCCTAAAAGCAAAAAAAAAAACCACCTGGGCATAGGAAAAATTGGGAGTAGGGGAGTAGTATGTTGAACTTTTGAATATTTATTATTCAACTCATATAAAGCTTGAAAAGAACCAGTGACAGGGAAATTCTCAGAGGCAGTGAATGACAGGAAATGCAATCTTTCATTTGTCTCTAAGCCAACAAGCTATATTTTTTTTTAATTTCCCAGGCAATGGAAAGACATGGCTTTTTCACTCCTGAATCTCACACTGTAAATATTATTTGAATAAATTCTTATAAATTTGCAAGTAGATAAGCTGCTCCCAGGTTCAAAATGCAGCAAGAACAAAATCACTGTGAGACCTAACTTAGACTGCAGAGTCATAGAAAGCTTTCCTGAGGAAGTATTTTTAAAACTGAGATCTGAAAGATAAATAAGACATGAAGGTAAACTTATATTCAATAAATATATTTATTGCATAGTCAGAAAATCACTAATGAGGCAAAAGGAAATTTTACATTTGTTCAGAAGGGATCTACAAAATGAATGCATCTGTTAATCTTTATATTTTGTTAGGAATGGCAGCTGTCTAGTTTGCTAATGCTGCTGGAATGCAAAATGCCAGAGACGGATTGGCTTTTATAAAAGGGAGTTAATTTGGTTCTTCAGTTACAGTCTTAAGGCCATAAAGTGTCCAAAGTACAACATCAACAATCGGATACCTTCACTGGAGGATGGCCGATAGCATCTGGAAAACCTCTGTTAGCTGGGAAGGCACGTGGCAAGGGTCTGTTCCAAGTTCTGGTTTCCAAATGGCTTTCTCCCAGGATATTCCTCTCTAGGCCTCAGCTCCTTAAAAATGTCATTCTTAGATGCTCTTGGGACATTTGTCCTCTCTTAGCTTCTCTGTAGCAAAACGCTGCTTTCAAAGGCTGTCTCCAAAATGTCTCTGTAAGCCGAAGCTTCTCTCTCAGTTCCAGTGCATTCTTCAGTGTCCCTCTTGGATGTAGCTTCTCTTCAAAACATCACTCACAGTTGCACTGCGTTCCCTCTACCCATCAGCTCATTTATATGGCTCCAGTGATCAAGGCCCACCCTGAATGGGTGGGCCATGCCTCCATGGAAATATCTCATCAGCGTTATCACCTATAGTTGGGTGGGGCACATTTCCATGCAAATCTAATCAGCACCAAAATGTCTGCCCCACAAGACTGCATCAAAGAATATGGCTTTTTCTGGGGGACATAATACAGTCAAACCAGCACAGCACCCAAGAGTCCATCTGTTTAAAACTTGGTTAATATTTTATCTACAAGTCATCAGTAAAAGACAGATTATTTCCATAATTTGTGGCAATACAAACCTTAGTCACACTTGTCATTCAAATTTTGGGGAAGAAACTACACACAAAGGAAAATGGAGAACAATTGCATTAATTTGATTATTCAGATGGAGATAAATCATAGCATTCTTAGTAATAATTATTTTATTACTATGATAAAACCTATCTACCTCTAAATTAAGTAGAAAAGAGATGACATAAAATCAAGCATAAAGCAAGAATTTTTCTGTAGTAGTATTATAAAAGTTTTAACAAATGCAATCAGAGAGGAAAATGTTCAGTAAGATGATATTTATATACTTGAAGATTATGTGGTTATTGTTAAGGCACCCAACTGAAAACAAAGTGGAAAACTGATATAATTAATAAGGACATTATGGAGTGGGTTCCTATGTGATATGTCATGGGAACAGAGATTTTCAGCAAGTGACCCCTTTATTACTTAGTTGACTGGTCTCCTGGGGAGACAAGTGCTCAAATCAGGGTTAGCAGCTCCACATGCCCTGTTAGGAAAATCACAGACATCTGTTAAGTAGCCATGGCCCAGACCTCCTTCTCTGGGGAAGTCACTGACACACACTGAGTGACCATCCTCTGACCTTCTACTTCTCTCACCTCTTTTTCTACTGTGTGTCATTGTACAACCTGGGGAAGATCTAAAGAAAAAGCCTGGCCAGAACTTAAACCTGGAAACTGCTAACAAGAATTTTCAGTGGCAGTGCCTTCTTCCCCTGCATGTATTAAAAAAAACCACTCTGGCAGTATATATTTGTCTTTCTTCTCTGTCAAGAAGTGGGACATGCATAGCTGCCATCTATTGACACTGACCTGGAGCAGTTTTTGGCCACACCAGGAAACTGGGCATGATGGGATTTCTTTCCCTGCTCTTGTAGAATCTTTGTGCTCTGTAAGTGACCAAGATTATGTGCCCTTCTGGATTCTTTATCCTGTGCAACTAATAAATGTATCATTTGCTGGAAATTTCTGTTGTGCCCTGAACCTGTGTTCTTATGATGCACTATTGTGGTAACTCGCACCACATGCCCCACTTCATGTCAGAAGGACACTGTGAAAACTCAAGTGTTGAGTTTGTATACAGCATGGTGTGTGTGTGTGGGGGGGCTGTCAGTGAACAAAAAGCATTCATTAAGCAACCTTTGTGACCTGGCAAGCAGCTGGGTCTGGATGAGATTGAATGTCTCCTCCAGGCTGCTTGAAGTCTCTTGAAAAAATGGAAAATACCAACCCCCTGCACAAAACAAACAAAATTGAAAACATATGAAACACCTGCCAACAAACAAGTCAGAGGGGAAAAGGAAAGGGGGTAGGTGAGGCTTGGGAGATAGCCACTAAGTGTGCCCATGACTTCCCCAGACATGTAGTAATCTCAGTGCATTATCAATAAATACGAATAGAATGATGGACAAATTTTCACTCAATTAGAAAATTAATATATCAAGTACTTCATAATCAAAAATAAGTAAAATCTATAGAAAATACATGCTATTACTATGGATTAAAACTCTAGTAGGATTTCTGATATTTGTAACTTGTAGTCAGAAAGAGATCAACTTAAAAATGAGTGATGGAATGAAATTATAATGCTGAGTGGGAATTTTAAAAATTACTTGCCATAATAAACAGCTGAGGTATTTTTTTTTCCAAGAAACCTTTAAAAGAGGAAAATGGGAATGGACTCAGTTTAGAAGCTAAAAGGTAATAAACGCACAACAACTAAAAAATTTGATGCTCTAAAATATAGCTTTAGTAATGCTTTAATAAATACTAATAAGAGAAGAGGAAATGCTTCAAAACAAAAGATCTAAGTTTTTTCAAACTTTAATAGTCAGAAAGAGATCAACTTAAAAATGAGTGATGGAATGAAATTATAATGCTGAGTGGGAATCAATATGATTTTTAAATGAACTAATGGTAGAAGAAACAATTAAAATAGAATTGGTTTATTTGTTTAGATCAATAAAGTGGATATCTGATCAAGAAAAAAAAGAGAAGACCAAAAGTTACCGGTTGAAAGAATGGAAATTGGAATCACTATCGAATCAATAGATATTAAAGAATGATAAAGGAACTTTTACATAAGACTTTACATCAAAAAATTCAACAACTAAGAAGAAAGAGGAAAATCCTTCAAAATACAGAAATGACTCAAACTTATCCCTCAATATATATAAACAAGATTATTAACAAAACGGTAATAAATCAACACTAGCAATATATAAGAAGGATGATCCATCATGACTAAGTCTGATTTTGCCCAGCATGATTTAGTAACATTTGTCAATTAATCATATTAAAAGAAGAGGAACATTATCTTATGACAATCTCAAAAGATATAAGGAAAGTGTTTCCCCAAATTCATCATTGATCCATCACAAAATCTCTCAGCAATAAGGCAAAGAAATAAACTTTTGTAATCTGGTGAACACCTTGAAAATCCTACAATTCATATCATACTCAGTGGTGAAAAACTGAATACCTCCTCCCTAAGATTGGGAAGAAAACAGTGTTCACTTTCACCAGACTATTCAGCATTACACTGGATGTCCTAGCCAATTCAATAAGGTGAAATGAAGAAATAAAATGTGTAAAGAATGGAAGGTGAGAAATAAAACTCTATTTAGAGATGACAGTACTATTCGTATAGAAAACTAAGTATATATGGAAATATTCTAAAACTAATCAGTGAGTTTCACATATGCAAAAATCAATTTTATGAGATTTGGAAGACAGAAGTAAGGCACGCTCAATCTTCTGGCAAGCAAGCAGTCAATAGCAGTCTTTCAGTATCCCTTCAGGAACCTCATAAATGTCAAACAGAATTTAGACTCAGAATTTCCTACTACTCTCTTTATGGCAATTGTAGCAACCCCATTCCAGCTACCTTTACAGGCCAGTTTGGTAATGTTGTGTAAGGGTCACTTCTGGATACACAATCTAAACCTCCTCTTCCAATCTTTTCAGCCATTTTGTGATAATCTTACATGGATTAAATGGCTTTTTGTTTAAAATAACTAGTGTTATTCCTTGCAAATGAACTTGGACTAACAAAACAATTCTTGGTATAATCTAAGCACTGATTTGAGGACAACTATATGATGATGGTACATTGTGGATAATTCATGGTATGTGAATATATTTCTATAAAATTATAAGAAAAAATATAAGTAGGTGTAAAAGTGCTGGAGAAAACATGGAGAAGCAATTGAAATAATTCAGGTGATAAATAATGATACCCCACACTTGGTATGTGGCTCCAGAGATGAAGAGAGGGGGGAAGAATTAAATGATATGTGTAAGGTAAATTGAACTCAGTAGTAGATTGGATATGAGAGCTGAGAGGAAGTATCAAGGATGAGTCCTAAATTTCTAGGTTTCAAGCAAATGGATGTTGTCATTCACTGTAATAGAGAGCAATGGAAACACTGGGAGATCATGTTTTTATATGTGATAAAAATGCAAAAAAGGGAAAGATAGATGTTATTTTCATTCAAATAACTGAACTGGTCCTTTCCAAAAGTAAAAAAAAAAAAAAAAAAAGGGAAAAAAAAAAGAAAAAGTATAGGGAAAAGGGGGAAATATTTGCAATTTAGGAATAAAATAGTTAATATTCTTATTATATAGGAATTTATATGATTGAGGAAGTTATGCAGAAATAGAAAATTAGATAAAGTTATGAAGGAGCAAAATATAAGAAATTAAAATGAAAAATAAATATATTAAAAATACTACTTCATAGCTAACCAAGGAAATAGAATTTGAAACAACTTTGAAATACAATTTTCCTTGCCAAATTTGGAATACAATTATATATATATAAAACACATACACAGAATTTGGCAAAGAAATTTTTTTCACTGCTGATAGGCACACAGATTGGATTAATAGATCAGATAATAATTTGGTAATATGTGTCAAATATCCTAAAAATATAAATATGCTTTGACACATAAAAATACTAATATTCAATAAAAAAGTTGAGAACTTAAATAACTATATTTTGAATATTATATATTAATATAAATAATTTATATTGCTAAATATTTTTATTTTAAATTTCAATAGCCAATTACATTTCTAATCTAAATAAAATATAAACATAGATATGAGACTTGTTATAGTACTCAATCTGTTTTATTTATAATACTCATTTAATACCACTTTTAAATGCCAGGGTTACACAAAATCAGTTTTGAGAAAATAATACTGGTAATTAATACAACATAATATAAATATATAAATGTATAATTAATATAAAATATGTATCAGAAAGAAAATTATTCATAAATATTCATAATTGCATTTGTAATGAATTAATATTAGAATATTTAGAGGCTTTAAGAAGGTTATAAAAAAACATTGACTTTCATACCTTTTTATTTTTTTCCCTTATTAGTCAAATTACTGTCTTAAAGGTGTTTCCAAAGTACCCAACCTAGGTAACTTTTCCTGTGCTTCTCTCCATTTGCCTGCTCTATACACTTCACCCACCCATTACATCTTTTCAAATGTCAGTTTAGCAGCATGTTATGAAATTATACCTGATGTAATAATTTCAATATATATTCAACCATATTTTTCCATTTAAAGTTGTTAAAACATTTTAGAAATGAAAGCAAAAATTCAAGGTCCTTCCTGTAGTTATTTAGATAAACATTATTTGATGTCATGTATTATATGTAAAACAACTTGTGGGTTACATGTAAAAGAACACATTTGTTATTCATTAAGGACTAATTTGTTACACAGAGTCAGGCTCTATTTCTTTGGGAACATAATAATAGTAGCTACAGAAGAACCTAATTTAATATCTTGTATTTTACCTGTTCTTTATGCATGCATTTGAATAATTTTTAAATAATATGTATTTTTATTTCATTTACCAAGTTTTTATTTCTATAGTTTTTCAATTTACCCAGATAACAAAAGCTAAGACTGAGTTAATATATGTACAGTGTTTACAACCATGCCTTGATCAGAAAAAAATTTCTTGTAAATATTAAAGATTAAATATATAAGTTAGGACACTGATTTAGTTCTTTTCCATTGGGATACTTTATTTCCAAGAACTAGGAAAATGAACAAATAAATGTCTTCCCTAGGTAAGCAAAGAGAAAGAAATAATAATAAGAACTATTTTATCCATATGTGGAAATCCCTGTTTATCTCTTGTACAAAACAGGAAATGTTTATTGCTTTTTATATTAAAGAAAGCTTTAAAAAGAAAAGCACACCAAAGAAGATTGGATCTTTAGCTCATGAGATAATTGCCTAAAATAAACACCTGCCTTGTCCAGTATTTTACTTTTTGTGTCTCTTTTTTCTAGCCTTCCTTGAAATCATTTGGTACAATCTTACTGAGTGTGGCAAATGGGAAAGTACTTGAAATTGGTGCATCACTTCCATTTGGAAGCATATAGTATTACTCTGCCTCCACCATCTTCCTCTTCCCCTTCTTTGAGAACTACAGTGGCACAGCTATAAAATAGCAGAGTTAGACATGTAACATGAGCAAAACATAAGCTGCCTTTTTTTAAGTCATTAATATTTTAAGACAAATTTGTATAGCTTAGATTGTGTTGACTAGCCACTTTCTTAGCTTTCAGCATGATATATACAAGTTCAATGATACTCTGATACTTTCTTCTTGTAGAGAATTTGTTTTTCTGTCCATAGCCTTACAATTGTTTCCCTATCTTTACTTCTCAGGAATTTTAGACCATACACTTAGGTGCAGGGTGCAATTCAGAATATTTGACAATTAATATAGTATATGCACCAAAACTTCTAACTCAATTCTAAAACAAATGAGAGCAGATGATGAACTGTTAAAAAAAACTGTATTGTACTGTATCTACAAAATGAATAATGGACAAACTTATCCAAATGTCTTAAAAATAATCTTACCAAGAAATATTAAGCAGACTTAACTCTTCCCGTTCATCTTTTAACACTTCCCTTTAATATTTGTCTCTATTTGTCCATTATGCTTAACTCTAGGAAGTCCTGTTGTGCTTTAAGTGTATGTATATATGTATGTATTTTGTGTGTGTGTGTGTGTGTGTGTGTGTGTGTGTGTGTGTGAGAGAGAGAGAGAGAGAGAGAGAGAGAGAGAGAGAGAGAGAGAGAGAGGAGAGTCAGAGAGAGTTAGTTCACTGAGTTTAAAGTTCAGTTTGAGGAATTTTAAAATGGCAGCTGTCTCATGAATAGAGGAAATCAAAGTAGTTCATAAGCTCTAGGTGCAGAAGACAGGCTTTCAAAAGTTGAGGAATCTTGGAGGTTTCTTACTCTTCCAAAATGGAGGTGAAAAATGATTCAACACAGCTATTCAAAGTCATTTGACTCCTGAAGGCCAGAATGGCCTGACACACTCATTTCAAACCAATGCTAACCTTCCTCTGCTAACTCCATGGACATCTGTACACCCACATCTTTCTGAGTTTGTCATGTTCTAATTTTTCCAAAGGGGTGTTTAATGCTGATCTCCAGGCTTTCTGAGAGTCCTTGAGAAGGTCTCAAAAGAACCACCTAAGTGGACTCCTGCAGAAACCAAGTCTTCATTTGCACCCAGCTATAGGTTGACTCTAGAAGTCACTTGGCTCAGAAATTCCAGATATTCTGGATTTGGGAAAGAATTAGCAAGGATGCACCTTTACATTGGTACCCAGAATGATTCCGACCTTTCCTGTTCTCTCCATGTTGATTTCCTTCTTAGGCTTTGTGCAATGATAGGAAAGGTCCAGGCTCATGGTCTCACAACTTCAAATCTAGTGGAAATGAATAATCACCATCTGATTTATTCCTACACAAAACAAGTATTGTGATTAATACTGATTGCAAGATTCTTCATTTCTTGGCTATTCTTAAACAACTGTATACATTAGTAAAACTTCCTTACAAATGGAGTCAAATGGGGAGCTTAAAAATTGCCAACCTAACTTCCAGAATTTCTGATTCAATCAGTCTAGAGAATGGTTTTGGTATCAGGATTTTTAAAACACCCAGGTTTTTATATGTAGTCCTGAGTCACACACCTACCCTCTACATGAGAAGTGGGTGCCTATTTGAAGCCCAGAGTCTAAAAAAGGAGAGAATTCATGTGGCAAACTGTGGCCTGAGCAAAACAGGCCTGCAGATCTTTGGTGCACAGCAGTCTGCATGACCTAGGCAGCTAAATGTTAACCTATTGTCTTTGTAAGCCAGTAAAGAGAAAAAGAGTAAATTGACCTTAAAATGTAACTTTATGGGAAGCAGGCAGCAAGGGAAAGGCTCTTAGTCTCACAAAAAGAGCAAAATGTAATTGTTGAAGTGTTATTCTAGTCCTTCCTGCACCACCCCCCAGGTCAGAGTGACCTGTTCCTATATCTATGCACCTCCCACCCTTAGGAAGGCCTTTGTCTTAAACTCTTATAAAAGGCTTTCTGTCCTCTTTGGATTGCTCGGTCATCTTCCCTGCGAATGCAATGACTGCCTGGACTGAGAGAGCCGTCATGATCTCTCCACGACTTCTCACCCTTTAAGTAAGCCCTGAATAAAAGTTCATGTGTCACAAAATGCTCATTGTCTTCTTTGGCCTTTGGACTGGCATGGCCCTCTTGGGCTGCAACAATTGGTGAGTCAGCCAGGAGAATCAGAGAGCTGCCAGTCAGAGACTAAGGATATCCTAGGCACTGATGACATGAACTTGGAGAAGGAAAAGGAGGAGGCCCTGGGTGGGATACCGGGGAGACCTGCAACATCCATGTGGAAGGGCTGCACACCCTCCCAGTGGAGTGGATGTCTTTGTGGGGAGGAATCTGACAAGGGAGTGTGGAAATGTTTATAACTCTCTGACTGGACAAATAGCTGTCCTGTATCAGGCCTCAGGACCACTGGGGATTCAGAAAGAAAAAAAGGGCCACCAGATTGTGGCTGTGGTGAGCTGGCCATTGTTAGAGGCTCTATGCACCCCTACTGGGGAAGCTTTAGCAGCTAAGGTCGCCATAAGCCACCTCAGAGGTAAATTAAAGCTAGAAAAATACATGAGGCTAGCACTAGCAGAATTGAAAGACGCTCTGGATAAATGTTGAAGTATTGGCATATCAGCCCACTAGAGTAAGAGGGTATAAGCTGCCCAAAGGGCAATTTGGGTGTATCCTGGCTTCCCCTGACTGGAACCATAAAGTGTGGGATCCTGTTGATTCCTCATCAAAAGATGATGAGCCCCTGTCTGACTGTGAAATTGATACTAAGGAAAGTAGGCATACTCGACCTCTGATCCAACAAAGGGTTAAAGCAGAGGAAGTTCAGCACCCTGATCCCCCATGGAGGGAGGAAGGTGGGGTAGTGGCAGCAGCTTCTGATTGGAGGGTGCTCATTTCATCCTGGGAGTTTTCCCCAGTGGAATTAAGAGACATTAGTAACCAATATTGACAAAAATCTAGAGAGCCATTAGCGAACTGGTTGCTCCTTTTTAACTTTGTGTTAAACATTGCTAATATGTTATTTAGAATATTTTTAGATTTTTTCCAGTCAACCTGTGTTAGGCTTCATGTTGGGAAAACAACAATGGACATTTGTTGTGCTTCCACAAGGATACCTTCAAATGTGGAAACCTGCAGAAGAGCCTGACTACTCTTTCAAGCTCTTGGGTATTGTCTGGTTGGGTAAAACTAAAGCTATTCCTTCAGCTGTTGTTGTTAAAATGCAGAGTTATCCCACATTGCTTACTTCTGAACTGTTGATGACTTTTCTAGGTTTGTTAAGTTATTGGAAAGTGTTTATACTCTAGTATGAATTTTAAAACCTTTGTACATCCTAATTATAAAAAGAAAAGTCTGGGAATCAGATTTTCCACAGCAGGCTGTGTTTAAAAAAGACTAAGCAAACTACTATGCAAGCACAGATTTCAAGGAGGGTGGACCCCAATACCCTGTGATTTGGATGTGGCCTGTGCCAATATTGTCTTTAGGTGGGGTTTTTGGCAAAGGCAGCAAGCTAAATGTGTACCTGTTAGATTCTGGTCCCAATTATGGAAGGGCACAGAACTCAGATATAGCCCTTTAAAAGAGCAATTGTGCACAGTTTGTAATCCTCTGTTGCAAGTGTTGAAGGTCTATCTCAGATGTCCAGTAACCTGACAGAAGACCATACCCATACAGGTATGCAGATACGGGACACTATAAATAAGCCCCATTTGGGGAGTGCTCAAGTGAGCACACTGACAAAATGGCAAGTCTACCTCCTACAACATGGTATCTTTGACAATGGCTCTTTAAGAGCAGAGATGCATGAAATTTTAAGACCGGCCTCCTGTGTGGAAGAGCAGCATGCCCTGTTTCCCATTGATCCTCCTGAGGTGGCTCCTCCCATGCCCACCATTGACAGACAAGGAAATACACCTGACTCTGCATGGATTGGCACATGGGCAATCTGCTACCTGGACAGCTATGACTGTCCAGCCCAGTACTAACACCATTTGGTAGGAAGACATCTGGACTGCCTGCCACAAATATGAGGTAACTGTTTTTCATGTCTCTGCCCACAAGACCAATTCATTACCAAGTAACATAGAAGTGGATGCCATAGCAAAATTCCAGAGCCTAACATCAACGACACATAAAGTGGCTGAATGGCTGTGCCAGAAGACTGGGCACTGAGGACACCAGATTGCTGTCACCTGGTGGCAAGTAAACTATATTGGCCCCTTCAAAATATGCCTTTACCACAGTGAATATGGCTAAACACTTAAAGGATGATAGAAATGATGGACTCGAAGACTGTATCAGCATTAACTCCAGATAAAGAGACTGGCTGCCTTCAAGCCACAATGGAGCAATGATAATAATTCTCTCTTGCCTGTGCCACAAACACTAGAAATTGGGGACAATAAGGTCAATTGGCTCTGGTTCTGGCCCATGCAGCCATGCTGGTTGAGAATCCTAAGCCCATGGGTATTAGAATTACATAGGGTAGTTCTGATACTGAAGGGCACCCTGCAGGGGGAGGAAATGTGGTATTTAAAACCCCCTCACCTGGAACCCTTCTATCTACTATGAAGACTCAGTTTATATAGAGAGAGATAGTTAAACCACTCAGCTGTCCAATTTAATGCTTACATGTGTTGTTAACTCTTGTTAAAAAATGTGTTACTATTTCAATAATGCATTGACTAAAATGTTTTTCAGTATTTAGCCTTCTAGCAAATGCAATGTTATTAGTAATAATATGCTGTGAAATGCTTAAGAACAATTTCCAGAATTATTTTGATGACTTCAATGTAGAAAGCACAAGGGTTGTCTTCTTTTTTATTTATTGAAGGAAAAGGAAGTCTTTTTTTCCTAAATGACTGGTTGTATCAGAATAAAAAAATAGGAGATATGGAACAAAACCTGAATGAATATAGAAAGTTGCAGAAAGTTGGCAGAAAGGGAAATTTCTTTCTGTGATCAAGGTTGAAAAAATGGTAAAAACTAGATATAGAATAAAGCAGAATGCCTGGTAGTGTTATCCTTTAGCTATTTTAGCCCAGAGAGTACTTGTGCTAAATGGTAAAACTCATTAACTTGGCCATAGTGCCACTAGCTAATAGGTTTATTATCTCTCTGTATCGGTGTATTATTGCTATTTTGTTTATTGAATTATTGTTGTGAATTATGGATGTAAAATCTGTCCAATGGTCAATGCAAACTGTTGTTCAGGGGTGAATTGTGGCAACCCATGGCCTAAGCAAAACAGGCCTGCAGATCTTTGGTGCACAGCAGTCTGCATGAACTAGGCAGCTAAATGTTTAACCTGTTGTCTTTCTAAGCCAGTAAAGAGAAAAAGAGTAAATTGACCTTAAAATGTAACTTTATGGGAAGCAGGCAGGAAGTGAGAGGCTCTTAGTCTCACAAAAAGAGCAAAATTTAATAGTTCAAGTGTTATTCTAGTCCTTCCTGCACCACCTCTCAGGTCAGACTGACCTGTTCCCACATCTATGCTCCCCCCACCCTTAGGAAGGCCTTTGTCTTAAACCCTTATAAAAGGCTTTCTGTCCTCTTTCCATCACTCGGTCGTCCTCCCTGTGATAGCGATGCCTGCCCACCCTGAGAGAGCCATCATGATCTTTCCGTAACTTCTCACCCTGTAAGTAAGCCCTGAATAGAAGTTCATGTATCAGAAAAGGTTCATTGTCTTCTTTTGCGTTTGGACTGACATGGCCCTCATGGGCTGCAACAATTCATTTCCTAAGGACCATATCCAGAAAAAGTGGGAATGGACATTGCATACAGAAATACAATCAAATTGGTCTACAAGAGCTGACCCAGAAGTGATGACTCTCCTCACAATTAAAGGCACATCTTTTATGTATTAATATATGTTATCTTCATTAGAGAAACACATTTTAAATTAACTTGTTTAATGTTTTACTCTGCTTTAAAGAATACCTGTTAAATATTTACATTTTAGTATTACAGCATTTTCAAAAGTAATGAAGACCAAAGAAATCTAGGTTTATTCTCAGAATATGGTATTTTAATAATGACAGAAACAATTTTAAATAATTGATGTTGTAAAACACAAGGAAAAATTGGTATGCCAAAAGATAATTAAAGATAACTGGAAGCTATACTAGGCATTTAAATATTTTAAATTATAAACAGAAAAAAAATGTTAGAACAATTCTAGAGCTCTAATTCACTAAAATCATTTCACAAATTCAATAACATGAAGTAATATAGAAAGAAAAATATCTAAATTTCCATAGGGAATGATGCAGCTAAAATTTCTGATCACTGTAGGACCTTTGGGGTAGAAAAACATCAAAGGCAACTCACAAAGCAATGTAAACAAGATATAATATAGTCCACTGAGAATCTGAAGCAACAGAATAAAATGAATAGGCAAGAGCAGATGCTTTCCCTCAGGGACAATTAACGAGTAATAATTAAAGATCAAGATAGTATCTAAAAAAGATCAGAGTAACGCTAATAGGAAGAGGAAGTTAAGAGAAGGATGAAACCATTAATCTATTTGCTGTAAGTTAATATTTGTAATGATTAAAGAGGCACATAAATACACAAACAAAACTGAACCAAAAAGTGCTTGGGCAAATCCAGCAGTGTTGCTGCTATAGAACATACCCAAGCTTCATTTAACAAATGATTTTAAGATCAAAAAGATATCTTTACACAAAGCAACTTTTTAAATTTGTCATAGCTTTTATAACTCTATCTAATCATTCCTGTGCAGTATATTCATGAAACAAAGGAGCCTGATTTAGCATCTAGTCTTTCCTATGTCTCCAACCCGCATCACTCCTGGAAGCAGTCTGACATTCTTTGAGATTCAGTCTCCTTATTATGGAATAAAATTTACACTACATGATTTTCAATAAACTTTTTCTAATCTTAAGCATTTTATGATATATCTTATTTTCAAATACCTTTGTGTTTGGTTGTGAAATATATTGTTTGAAAATTTTACAGTGCAAACAGATTTCTAATATAAGTAAATCACACTTGGCAAACCAATTAAATTCTCATGAATACTTCATCTAGTTGTATTTTCATAAAGACAGAAACCTGAAGATATCTGGTAATTTAACAATTACAATTTAGTTAACTCTGAATTTTTTCTAATCACAGGCCGAGTCTTTCATATTACTGAGAATAATAAATAAATCAAGATAAAAATATTAAGTATTCTGGCTATGTTATTAAACATTTGATTTAATTTGGCAAAGACTGCTTCTGTGGTTAGTTTTATAATTTGTAAATAAAAGGGGATGAACTAAATTATATATTTAAGTTCTGATGTTTAATATTATTTGAAAGCATATGAACTAATTTAGAAAATAACAATCAATCATTCTGTTTACACTTCAGTCATGAACCTCATCAGGTTGTTTTAAAGAGTGCATTTTTTAGGGCACAGTCTCTTTTTTAGACTTTGTACATTATATTATTAGTAAAAGGTTGAAATTTGAGATATGCTTGATGAAAGAAAGGAGGGAAAATGAAAGAGAAAGGAAGGAAGGGAAGGAGGGAGGAAGAATCTCTGTTATTGAATCAAATAGAACATCAAGATTATTTTTCAATTGACAACATGAACTGCATGCCTGTATTCTCCCTCTGGAAGGAAATCAAATGAAATATATGAAATTGAATTCCAATGTGCTTTACATTGACTATTAATTGGTGACACCTGAATTTTCTTTATTTCTTTATTTTAGTAAAAATACACACTTATTCACACATAGGCATTTCCATAAATATACAGTTGATCTTATTAATTGTGTGAGAAGTAGATGAAAAGATACTTCCACAAATCAGCTGTCATCTCTCTTTCATCTGCTCAATTCTTTTATACTTAAGAATATGATTTTCTTATTATGGACTAAATTAAATAGCCTTACTTTCCTATACATTCTCTTTAATTGAGTATAGTCATCATTATCACACCCTCTTGCTCAATTTTGAAATTTAATTGCAATATATTTATGTTTAAAGCACTAGAAACTTTGTATATGAAAGACATTTTTAATAAATTCATGACTAAAGGAGTTGTGCTACAATTTTCCCAACTAACAATGGATTCTTCAGTGACATAAATTGAACAATATTGTTTTCAGACTATGGTAATTGACCCAGTGATGGGAGGAGATCAGTGAAGAGCATGGTTCAGAGAAAGAATAGAGGTCCACTCTAAACGGTTCTAATATGGCAATAGAGAAACAAAATATAAATCCAATATGATTGAATGAATAAATCTGAGAGTAGTTTTAGAAATGGAGATGTAGGGGGAAATCTGTCCAAAGGAAACTTTCTGAAGGAGATAAAGTTTGAGGCAGAATGTGAAATAAGATCATAGATTGTCAGTGAAAGCAGAATTTTTACAGACCCCAACAGCTTTGAGGAGCCCCTGAATTCACTTGAAGCATAGTTGTATGTATGTATGTATGTATGTATATACATATATATATATATAATATGTACTTATTTATATTTTTTATGAGCAGAGGAAATAATTCAAAACTGCAATCTTGAAGGGAAAAGCATTTGTAGACTTGAAGAAAAATTATCTTGGAAGAAACTATTAATTTAATAGAAAAAAATGTGATAGATAAAGGAGGTTTATAGTAAGTCATACAAGATGGAGTGAGAGTTTGATTATAGAAGGCTAAAATACAGAAGAACAAGTATTCCACATGATATTGACATCCTGAGTGATAATACCTATGATGAAAAATATTACTTGTAAAAAGTTTAGTTGCAACATATAGAAATATATTGAATGATAATATAAACAGAAAGTAAAATAACAGCACAGTTTTATAATTTGCACTTTTTCTGTTTCCTGCTACACAGAAAGTCTTAAATCCAATTACATATTTAATATGAAAATAAAATTTTGAGAAATCACACAGTATTTATTAGAATAAGAATATTGATTTTGAAATGACTTTCTTTCCTGGTTGCACATGGCTAACAAATCTTCTAAAATTCAGAATTAAACATAATTTAGTCTCTAATGTAAAATTACTTCCTAACTGTTTATACTCTTAAATAGTATGATTTTATTAATGGATTTTATATTAATGTAAAATATTGATTATTTTAAAAGACTGTAAATAATAAACATTTTAATTTGGGGGATTGCTAACAAAAAAAGGTCAAGGACATTTCCTAGGGAATGCCAGAGTATAAGAAATTCATACATAAATCGAGTATTTTTCTAACTTGCTCAATTTCTCTGAGGCAAAATTCTGTATATGGTGATGATCATATTAAGTGAGTGCTTGTTAATCTTGTTCATATTGATTCTCAAGCACATAGTTTGAATTCCTGGAGTGAAATCAATTACCTACTCCTGGGATAAAATCAATTACTTAACATTCACAAAATACTTCTTTATATATTCTCTTACTTAATCCTTAAAATCACTACATAAGAAGGCGCTATAATGAAACAGAGAGAGGTTTGTATTTGCCCAAGATCTCATGGCTAGTAAGTGTCAGATTTAGGAATTTCAACCCCAATTTTTTTACTCCATTTTTAAGCTTTTCCCCTTTTATCACTCTTGTCTCTTTATATAAAATTATCCATTACTAAGGAAATATGCCTCCTCATGTAACCCTCCCTACATTTCTAGATAGCAAAATCCCATTGCTTCTTAATGGAGAAAAACCTATTAATAAATATTTCATATTTATGTATAACTTACTTGCATGCTTCTTTCAGAGGGCTTTCTTGATAAATTTATATTAGTTTTGATTAACTTTGTCTATTAAAAAGAATGATGCAAAATAACTATATATTTCTTTGTCACATAAAGGACAGGAAGTAGTTCAGAGCTGGTGTGGCAGCAATATCCTGCCAGGTCCTTAGGGATCTATGTTTCTTCTCAACCACTGAATAGCTATCCCTAGAGGATAGGATTCTTCCTTGTGCACCATTCAAGTAACTAGATTTCCAGAGAATAAACTTGAGCAAAGAACAAAATGTTGGGGAAGACACGGACCCAACTAGGGGCCATCTCCCAGCCTTCACCTATTACCCTCCTTTTCTATTGTGTGCAGATACTTCAATATGTTTCTATTCTGCAGCCAGGGGGAAATGTTTGGTCTAAAGGGGTGGCCTGACCTTATGTTAAACCCAAAACTGGAACAAGCATTTCCAGCTGCTAATCAGGGACGGGACCTGTCAGTGGCAGGACCCCGCCCCCTGGGAGAGCAGCCATGACAGGATCTCTTTCTTCTTCTCTTTTGGACCCTCTGTGCTGGTGATGTAATAAATCAGTCATTTCTCAGATTTTCTGTTGTGCCTGAGCCTGTGTTTCCTCCATGCATCATACAGCAACTGGCACCACACAAAGAAGGGGACAAAAGAGCAGTGCTTTTTGATAAGCTGCTGAAAGTTGCCACATGAAAATTCTGCTTAGATTTCAGCAACATTAATCTAATTATATGTCCTTACCTTCCTTTAAAGGTTAAGAATTTTAATGTCTAATTTAGAAAGCCAATTCTCTAGCTAAAATTAAGTATTTTGTTATCATTGAATGACAGGAGAAGATTTAGGAGAAGAGAAAGTGAAATTTCTGATATAATATGTATATTTTAATACTGCTTAGTAGTTCTAAAGATTCTATCTCTATTGGAGTTTATACCTTGCATATGGTTGAGGGGTTAAGAGATGCCAACAGCAACTATGCTGATTGGGGTTCTTAATTAGAGGCAGAACTCAATACTTTGAACAGAGAGAGATTTTTAAAGGGATATTAAATTTCAAACCTTGGCAGGCTGTATAGCTTCTGCTCCAGACAAGAAGTTGCTGTACATGCCGCTGATCCTGAACCAGGCTATTATGAAAGAATTGAGAAGTTCCTGTCATCAACATCTCAAACGATAGAAATAAATGGACTATCACACCCCCATTCTGAAAATGGATGCCCCTCACTGACCCTCTTTCTTCATGTAACTTCCACCCAAGCAAAGCAAAGTTGTGCCTGGATGCAATGGAATTTGTCACATGTCAGGACGCTAATGGCAAGACTAGTTGGAAAATACAGCTTCGGTCTCTACATGGACAATCTGGGCTTTTAAAATGTAAAGAACTTGTAAATTAATTGTATTTTTAAATATTTGGAACAACCATGAATCCCAAAGTGTCTATAATACTCCTAAATTTTAAAACATGCAAAGCTGTTATATTCATTATATTTGTAAAGCAATAAAATTATTTCCAAATGGAATTTTTGCTGTAACATGATTTTAATATTACTCACATATCATTCTATATTTAATGTAACAAAGTAATTTTACCAATATGTTGGAACTTTGTTGTTTCTTTGCTTTCCTAAACGTATCATTACCGATTAAAATTCTTTCCTGATTAGTATTCCATTCAAAATATATTCGTGTTGTTAAGCCCTTATGAGGACTGTTGAAATAAAAGAGAAGACACCTTAAAAAATGAGGATCTCAGAAACCTGATTGAAAAGATATAATCTAATGTTTATGAGAAAGGCAAGCTTAAGATATGAGACCCATCAATGTTTCAGAGATAAGGCCCATTTGTCATTAACCGTTTCTGAAAAAATACATTGAGACATCATGAATAATCAAAACAGAGATTATGAATAGACAATGCTGTAAACATTTGTGTGTGAGTTATAAATCCTATTAGAGGAAGAACTTTTGTATAGATGTAAGTTTTCAAATCGGTTAAGTAAATATCTAGGAGGGCAATTTCTGGATCACGTGTTTAGCTTTGTTAAACACTGCTGAACTGTCTGCCAAAATGTCTGCACCATTCTACATTCTCACCAACAATGAATAAGATTTCCTCTTGCTCAACATCCTTGCTAGCAGTTGGTGTCTCAAGGATTTTGCATTTTGTCCATTTTAATAGTTTGTAGTGGCATCTCATTTTGCTCTAATTTGTGTCTCCCTAATCACAAATGTTGAACATCTTTTCACACGCTTATTTGCCATCCGTATTTCTTCTCTGGGGGAATGTTTGTTACTGGTTTTTTTTTTTTTTTTCTTTTAAATAATTGGGTTGCTTTGTTTTCTATACAGGTTTAGAGTTCTTTGTATGTTATAGAGAGCCAGTCTGGCAACCAGTGCTGCCCAGAAATGAGCTACAGCCACTGGTGACCCACTATCATCGCGTCTGCCAGTGGCAGTGTGAGGACAAGCTGGCTGTGGAGAAAGAGGACGAGATATAGCAGATAAAACATTTTTATTGCAATTATTTTTTCCTGATCTATGCCCTGTCTTTTTCTTCCCAGTGTCTTTCTCACAGAAGACAATTTTTATTTTAATAAATTCCAACTTATTTTTTTTTTCATGGGTCATGCTTTTTGTCTTGCTTCTAAAAACTCATCATGAAATCCAAGGATATAGTAGATTTTCTTCTGTGTTTGCTTTAGAAGGCTTATTATTTTGCATTTAATATTTAGGTCTGTGATCTATCTTAATTTTTGTGAAAAATGTAAGATCAACGTAGCTGATTTTTCATTTTCATTTAGTTAAAATATTTATTACCCTTGAGGGTTTTTCTTTGACCCATAGTTTATTTAAAAGTGTGTTGAAATCTCCATTGTAATAGTTTATTTATTTACTTCTCCTGTCATTTCTATCATTTTTTGCCTCACATTTTTGATGCTTTGTGTTTAGCCACATACACATTAAAAATTATGTTTACTTTAAGATTTGATCCCTTTATCATTTTGAAATGGCTGTTTTATCCCTTATAAATCTTTTGTTCTCAAGTCTGCTTGTCTGAAATTAACGTGATTACTTCTGCTGTAAATCTAAAACTGTTCCGAATATCAATATTTATTTTTTTAAAAAACAACAGCAAGCAAAACACAGAAAACAAGCAAGGAAAAGTTTACTGACAGTGATCAGTCCAGTATTATAGTTTGTTTTTTTTTAATGGAGTGTGTGTGTGCTAATTTTATGTACATTTTAAACCTGATCTAAATCCACTGTAAGACAAAAAACATACTGTTAGAAATGTGTAATAATATAAAAATGTTAGAAATTTTCAATGTGTTTTTGAATATCTTGAATAGATAAAATGTTACTATTAGCTCATGATAAAAAATCTGTTAAAAAGAAAATATTATTCCACTTGGTCCCTCAATTCCAGGGTTCACAAATGGTTTAGGGAAAATCAATCTTAATATTCTTCAACCTTCCAGATTTTTCAGTGCTTAAAAAAATAGCTATGTCTATCCATATTCATATGGCTATATATGTCTACCTATACATGAACATTTTATTCAAAACTGGAGTATATGATACATATCACAATTCAGTTTGTTTTTTTTCACCTAAGATTATCTCATAGACATTTTTCAAACCAATAGATGATTTTCTGAACATTTCTCCTGCATCACCTATCTTATGAATGATTTCACTTTTCTTCTCATCTGTTATTTACCCCTTAAGTTTTTTCTGCTACATTGAGAAAGAATTTTAAATATTGTAAATAACATATCTTTATCACCTATTTGAAATTTTGAGCTCTAAAACATATGGTGTTCTTTTCTTTTTGAAAAAATGTATTCTTATATATGCAGTCTAAAGGTTTCCTTTTCTCCACATTCAAATATGTAATTCAGTGGTATGAACTGCTTTCACAATGTTGTGCTACATCACTACCATCTATTTCCAAATAATTTGCATCACCCCAAACAGTAACTGTGTACCAATTAGCATTAACTCCCCATTCCCTACCTTCACCCTAGCCCATGGAAACATTTATTCTAGTTCACTGACTGTAGGAATTTGCTTCTTTTAGTTGTTTCATATCAGAGATATCATGCAAAATTTGTCCTTTTGTATCTAGATTATTTCACTCAACAAGTTGTCTCCAAGATTCATCCTTGTTGTTGCATGTGTCAGAATTCCATTCCTTTTTATGGCTGAATAATATTCCATTGTATGAATATGCCACATTTTTGTTTAACCTTTCATTGTTTAATGGATGCTTAGATTGCCTATACCTTTCAGCTGGTGGATAATGCCACTATGAACACTGATGTGCAAATATCTCTTTGAATCTCAGATTTCAATCTTTGGTGTTTATACCTAGAAGTGGTATTACCAAGTCACATGATAATTCTACACTTGCCTTTCTGAGGAACTACTAAACTGTTTTCCACAGAAGTTGCACTGTTTTACGTTCCCAACAATAACTGAGTGTGCCTATTTCTCCACATTCTTCCCAACACATACTGTTTTCTGTTTTGTTTTGGTAGTTAGCCATTTTAGTGGTTGTGAAATATCTCTGAATGGTTTTGATTTGCATTTCCCTAATAGCTAATGATGTTGAGTATCTTTTCATGTTTTTTCTGGACAGGAGTATATCTTCTTTGGAAAAATGTCTACTGTTTGTCTTTTTCTGTTAAGTTGCAGGATTGCTTTATATGTTCTGAATATTAAGCCCTTATCAGATATACGATTTCCAAATATTTCCTCCATTCTGTAAATAGTCTTTTTTTTTTTCTTTCATGATGCAGCCCTTTGATGAATAAAAGATTTTAATTTTGATAAAATCTCATTTATCTAATTTTTCTTTTTTTGCTTGTGCTTTTCATATAATGTCTAAGAAACCATTGCCTAACTCAAAGTACTAAATATGCTTTCCCAAGTTTTTTTTTTTTTTTCCCCCTAGGAATTTCATAGTCCTTGCTCTTATATTTAGTTTTTCTTTCCTTTTTGAGTTAATTTTTGTTTTTGGTGTGAGGTAGAGTTCCACCTTCTTTCCATTGCACATGAATATCCAGTTTTTCCAACACCATTTTTTGAAGACTATTTTTTTCCCACTTTATTGGATTTAGGATCCTTGTCAAAATTCAATTTCCCATTGATGTGAGGGTTTATTTTTTAACTTTCATCCATGAATATGGAAAGTACTTCCATTTATTTAGTTCTTCTTTGATTTCTTTCAGCAATTTTTTTGTAGTTTTCCATGTTCAAGTCCTTTGATTCAAATGTTTCCTAGATATTTGACTCCTTTAGTTGCTGTTGTAAGTGGAATGTTTTTTCTTGATTTTCTCTTCAGATTGTTCATTACTAGTGTTTAGATACACTAATGATTTTTCCATGTTGGTCTTTTACTCTGCCACATGGCTAAACTCATCTATTAACTGTAGTTGCTTTGTTGTCAGTATCTATGGATTTTCTGTATATTAGATCATGTCATCAGCATATAAGGAATGTTTTACTTCTTCCTTTCTATTTTTGATGCCTGTTATTTATTTTTTACTTGCCTAATGGCTCTGGCTAGAACTCCCAGTACAATGTTAAACAACAGTGGCAACAGTGTACATCCTTGTCTCATTCCTGAACTTAAACAGAAAGTTTTCAGTCTTTCACCATGAGTAGGATGCTAGCTGTTGATTTTTTAAATATGACCTTTATCATGTTAACAAATTTTCTTTCTATTCCTACTTCTCTAAATATTTATCAAGAAGGGATGCTCAATTTTAGCAAATGCCTTTTTCTGCACCAATTGAGATGATCAAGTGTGTTTTTTTACCCCTGCATTCACTAATGTGGTGTATAAATTAATTGATTTTCTATTGTTGAATCATGCTTGAATACTTTCAATAAATACCATTTAATCATGGTGTACAATTACTTTAATGAGCTGATGGATTCAGTTTGCTAGCATTTTGTTGGAGATTTTTGCATTTATAGTCATGGAGATATTGGTCTGTGAATTTATTTTCTTGTGGTATCTTTATCTGTCTTTTGTATTAAGGTGATGTCAGCCTCATAGAATAATTTAAGTGTTCCCCGCTCTTCCATTTTTTTGGAAAATTTTGAGCAGGATTGGTATTAATTATTTTCTGAATATTTGGTATAATTTACCTGTGAAACTGTCTGGTTATGGGATTTTCTCTATTAGGAGGTTTCTGATTAGTGACTGATTCACTTTACTAGTTATTGGTCTGTTGAGATCTTCTATTTCTTCTTGAGACAGTAAACAGTAATGTATATTTCTAGGAATTTGTCCATTTCATCTAATTTTTTAGTGTACATTTGCAATAGTAACCCCTTAAAATTCTTTTATATTTCTGTGGAGTTTTCAGTAATGTCCCCAATTTAATTTCTGATCTAAGTTATTTGCATCCTCTTTTTGTTTCTTTGTTAGTTTAATTAAGGTTTATCAATTTTATTGATGTTTTCAATGAACCTGCCTTTGGTTTTGTTGATTCTCATTGTATTTTTTTCTGTATATCATTGTTATCAGCTCCAATCTTTATTTTTCCTTCTTTCTGCTCACTTTGGGTTCTGTTTGTT
This sequence comes from Choloepus didactylus, assembly GCF_015220235.1. Lineage (NCBI taxonomy): Eukaryota > Metazoa > Chordata > Mammalia > Pilosa > Megalonychidae > Choloepus > Choloepus didactylus. Next base: position 179,418,321 of record NC_051310.1, on the reverse strand, counting down.
CTTCTTTTATATATCTTCTAGTTGTGAGGTCAGGTTTCTATTTCAGATCTCTCTTCTTTCTTAATGTAAGCATTTAGAGCTGTGCATTTCCATTTAAGCCTTGTCTTTCATGCATTTCATAAGTTTTAGTGTGTGGGGTTTTCATTTACAATAACCTCAAGTTATTTCCTAATTTCCCTTGTGATTTCTTCTTTTATCTATTGATTGTTTAAGAGTGTGTCATTTAATTTCCACATATTTGTGAATTTTCCAGTTATCCCTCCATTATTGATTCCTAGCTTCATTCCACTGTGGTAGGAGAAGATACATTCTAAGATTTCAATATGTTTACACTTATTGAAACTTCTTTTGTGAGCTAATAGATGGTCTATCCCAGAGTGACACATGTTCACTAAAGAAGAATGTGTATTCTGCTGCTGTTCTGTGAAGTGTTCTACAGATGTCTATTAGGTCTACTTGCTTTATATTATCTTTCAAAACTTCTATTTCCCTACTGATCATCTGTCTGGATGTTTTATACATTATTGAAAGTCAAGAAGTGACATCCCCTACTGCTCATGTAGAGCCATCTGTTTCTCCCTTCAAATCTGTCAATATTGCTTCATGTATTTTAGGGCTTTGCTTTTAGGTGCATATGTATGTATAATTGTTATGTCTTCTTTTTGAATTGACCACTTTATTTATATGTAGTGAGATTCTTTGTCCCTCATAACACTTTTTCACCTAAAGTTTATTTTATCTGATATTAGTGTAGTTTTCCCAATTCTCATTTGGTTACTATTTGCATGATGTATTTTTCCATTTTTTCACTTTAAACCTATTTATGTCTTGGAATTTAAGGTGAGTGTCTTGTAAACAGCACTTAGATGGGTCATGCTTTATATATATAAATATTCTGTCAATAAATATATATATTCTGTCAATCTCTGCTGTTTGGCTGCAGAGTTCAATCCATTTACATTTAAGGTAACAACTGATAATGAATGACTTTCTTCTGCCACTTTGTTATTTGGTCTTTTTATGTCTATACATTTTTTGTCTCTCAATTCTTCTATTAATTCCTATTTTCATATTCATTTGATATTTTGTAGTGTACCATTTAAGTCATTTGTCATTTCCTTGTGTTTGTGTATATATCTAGCTAGTTAGTGTAGGTATTTTCTTTGTGGTCACCACAGAACTTAAATTTAACATCATAAATCTATAATAATTATGTTTTATTTGATATCAGTTTCACTTCAAGCATACAAACTGTTCCTAAAAACTTCAATTCCCCAACTTTTTATTGGCCTTAATAGAAATTATATCTTTATGCATTGTTGTCCAAACCATAGACTTGTCATTACTTTTTAGGCATTTGCATTTTAGAACCTGTAAAATGTATAAAGTAGAGTTACATGCCAAAAACTACAATAAAATAATACTGGCATTTATAATTACCCATATGGTTACCTTTGCTGATAGCCTTATTTCTGCATGCTACTTGTATCTTCTGTTTAGTATCCTTTCCTTTCTTTCTTAAGAATTCCCTTAGCATTGCTTGTAAGAGGCTGAATCACTTCCTTAGGTTTTGTTCATCTGAGAATGTCTTAATCTCTTCTTTATTTTGCAAGACAGTGTCACCACATATAAAATTCTTAGTAGGTAATTGTTTTCATTCAACATTTTAAATATTTCTTCCCATTGCCTTCTTGCTTCCATGGTTTCCTTGAGAAATCAGCACTAAATCTTATAGGGACTCCCTTGTACTTATCACATTGTTTTTCTATTGCAGCTTTCAGTATTCTGTCTTTGTGCTTGGCATTTTGCAGCTTCATTATGTATCTAGGCTTAGTTATCTTTGAGTTTATCCTGTTTGGTATCCTTGCATTTCTTGAATGTGTAAATCCATGTCATTCATTTAGTTGGGCAACATGTCCGCCAATTCTTTGGAATTCCTTCTGCCCCTTTATCTCATTACTCTCCTGGGACTTCCATAATGCATATATCAGTATACTTTATTGTGATCCACAGTCACATAAGCTCTGTGAGCTTTTGCTTTTTTTTAAAGATCTCTTCGGTCTGATTCATTTTAATTATCTTGTCTTTGTGTTTACTGATTCTTTCTTTTGCCAGCTCCAATCTGCTATTGAAACCCTCCAGGGAATTTTACCTATCAGTTGTTGCATCTTCAATCCAGAATTTCTGTTTTATTTCTTACAAAAATTTCTATCTCTTTATTGACATTCTCGTATTGTTGCATGCTTCATTTTACTGATATCCATTTTCTCTTTTCTATGTCTTTCTTTATCTCCTTGAGCACACAAAGAATGATTTTTAAAAATTATTTATCCAGAATGTCCAAAGACTGGTCTTCACTGATGATTTCTGAAGTTTTATCTTGTTCCTTTGCATGGGCAAGACATCATTTCCTATTCCATTGTTTGTCTTATAATCTTTTGTTGCAAACTGTATAGTTTAATATTTTAAAGTATTAATTCTTGGATTCAGTCCTTGAGATGTCTGTTCCTTAAGGTTTCATCCAGCTAATGATATGAAAGAGATTTCTTGGAGTGCCAGAAGCTATCAAAAATAGGCAAACCAATAAAAAAAAACACTTTTCACAGGTTTTGCAAATTTGTCACATATCGACTGGTGCTATCATTCAGAGTTTACTGTCCTGTCAAGGAGATCAGACTAAGGCAAATGTGAAATGCATAGTCCTTAGTCTTTTCTGAGCCTGAATCTTGTCCTGGGGATGTTCTTTCTGGTGGCCTTACAGATTCCTCCCCCCATTAACAGGAATCTGAATGTCCTTTTTTTCTCTATTAGATAGACTTTCTCCCTTTCCTGATTTCTCTATTGTATGTCCTAAAGTTGGTAATTCTTCACTCACAACCACTTTGACTTAATTGTTTCTTACACTGCTTTAGCTGTCCTCAAGCTGCTTCTGCCTGCAGTGCAAGTTCTTGGAGGGTGAGACAGAGACAAGTTTCCTGTCTCAGTCTTTCAAGCTGCCACCCAATAGATTGGTACTGACGTAACAGCTCAAAATGCACATAGAGATTATTCTGTTCCCTCCAGAAGAGGTTCAGGGGCCTACAGTGGGAGGGCACACTGGTTCCACAAACCATCATGTCAGAAAAGGGGAAGAAGGGCCATCAAGAGTGCCAGTAGCTTCTCCTACTTTTTTAAAGCTGTGTTTTCTCAATTTAGCACTCACTCAGTTAAACTCTGTTTTCCAGATTTTTGAGGAAGATGGTTCTGCCAGTTTTGCTAGTTGTTCAAAGCTCTCTGGAGAAAAGGTACCTTGGATCATCTTACAATACCATCTTTGTTGACTGGAAGCATCCAGTATATTTCTGATTTTCTTTGTAACCAAACACAGAAAACATCAGATATCCTGACATATTTTAGAAAGTTATATTAAAAAGTAAACAATAAATTCCCTTCAATAATTTTATTAAAATAATGAATCAAAAGAAAAAAGAAAATTAACCACAATGCCTAATAATATTATTATGGAACATTATAATTAAAACATAGATAAATCTAAATTTCATAAATTGGTCAGAATGTATCAATTTAAGAAGTTAAACGTATATAAAAAAGATCATGAATGAAAATGCTTAAGATATGATATGAAATTCTACAATACCATTCAGAAAGGATAAAGCAATGTGCAAATATGACACTCTGAAGAAGAAAAGCTGAGAGTATCCATCAAGTTCAGGACATCATAAGTCTGAACTTGAGCTTAATTTTCCACTATATATGCAGCAGAAATCATAGGTGGACTGAGGGGATATAAGATAAAAATGTCTTCTATAAGTCCCTTTTAAGGATGGTATAGATAGTAATAAGATAACATTACAAAGAATTTTACCAATCATGTAACTAGCTCCTAAATTCCAGATACATATATATAATTATCATTTGTATCTAAATATTAATTTTTATTTTAGATTAAATAGAAAATGTTCCTATGTTCCTACCCGTGGTAGATGGAATTATGAACCCCCCCCAAAAAAAAAGACTTATTCTTTATTTTAATGCACATAACTGTTGTTGCAGACCCATTTATAAATACTAATTTTGGAGATGTTATTTTCATATAAGGAGTGAACCAACTGAATCTGAGTGGGCCTTAGTCCATACTACTGAGATAATTTATAGCAGAAGAAATTTGGACACAGTAAGTCAGAGAAGCCACACAGGAGAAGCTGAAAGATAGCAAAAACTGGATGTCTAGAAAAGGAGAGAGAGAGACCACCATAGATAAAGAAATGGAAACCCAAAGATTGGAGCAAACCAGTGCCAGAATGCTACAGACTTCAGAGAGAAAGCATTGCCTTTTGAATGTCTTGATTTGGGAGTTCTAGCCACCTAAACAATGAGCAAATAAATTCCTATGGATTTTTTTTCCCACTTCTTTAGGTAGAAATAATCCATGCTCATGAAAATGAAGACTAAGCATTGTTAGGATGTCAAGTCTACCCAAACTGATTTTCAGATTCAACACAATTCCAATCAAAATTCCAACAACCTACTTTGCAGACTTGGAAATGTTAATTATCAAATCTATTTGGAAGGAAAAGGCCTCAAATTGCCAAAGAAAAAAAAAAAACAGCCTTAAAAAGAAGAACAAAGTAAGAGGGCTTACACTTCCAGACTTTGAACTCTACTATAAATTTACAGTGGTTAAAACAGCATGGTATTGGCATAAAGATAAACATATCAATCAATGGAATCAAATTGAGATTCAGAAATAGACACCAAGATCTATGGTCAACTGATTTTTGATAAGACCCTCAAATCCACAGAACTAGAACAGAGCAATCTCTTCAACAAGTGGGACTCATAGAACTGGATAGCCATAACCAAAAGAATGAAAGAGAACTCCTACTTCACACCCTACACAAAAATTAATTCAAAGTGTATCAAAGACCTCAGTGTAAGAGAGCGTGCCATAAAACTCTTAGAAGATAATATAGGGAAACTTCTTGAGGACTTAATAATAGGAGGTAGCTTCTTACCTTACACCTAAAGCACACACAACAAAAGAAAAAATAGATGAATGGGAGACCTCAAAATCAAAAGCTTCTGTGCCTCAAAAATCTTTGTCAAAAAGATGAAGAGGCAGCCAACTCAATGGGAGAAAATATTTGAAAACCATATATCTGATAAAAGACTGATATCCTGCATATATAAAGAAATCTTACAACTCAACAATAGTACAAACAGTCCAATGTAAAATGGGCAAAATATATGAAAAGTTATTTTTCCAAAAAGAATATACAAATGGCTAAAACACACATGAAAAAATGTTCATCTTCACTAGCTATTAGGAAAATGCAAATTGAGACCACAATGAGATACCACCTTATGCCAATAAGAATGGCTGCCATTAAACAAATAGGAAACAATAAATGCCAGAGAGGATGTGGAGAAAATTGGAACTCTTACTCATTGCTGGTGGGAATGTATAATGGGACATCCATTGTGGAAGACAGTTTGGCAGTTTTGCAGAAATCTAAGGTATTGAATTACCTATGATCCAGCAATTCCAATTCTTGGTATATACTCAGAAGATTCAAAAGCAGTGACATAAACAGACATTTGTACACTGATGTTCATAGCAGTGTTGTTCACAATTGCCAAGAGATGGAAACAATCCAAGTGCCCTTCAGCAGAGGAGTGGTTAAACAAAATGTGGTATATACATGCAATGGAATACAATGCAGCAATAAGAATAAACAAGGTCCTGAAACATATGGCAACATGGATAACCCTGAAAATAGAATGCTGAGTGAAATAAGTCAGACACAAAAGGAGAGATATTGTATGTTACCACTTCTATGAACTCTCTGAACAATGTAAAATCAATGTCTTATAATGTAGAATATTGGAGACCTAGTGATAGAAGCTAAGGAGGGGGAATTATAATCTAATATGTTCAGATATGTTAATTATGGTGAATTCAAAGTATGGAAATGGATGGGGTGGCAATTGTTTGCTTTGGGGATTAAAAAAATGCTTATTGTTTCAGCCCACCCACTGTGTGGTATTTTTCATAGCAGAATGGCAAACTAAGGCACTACCTAATAACATATTAGCCTTCCAAAAATGTCTTCAGTAAATATTCACTTTTTTCTTCAACTTTTCTAAAGGGGAAATGTGAAAGGATTTTATCCCCCTCATCCTCACTTGTACAACAAAGATTTTTTAAATGTAATTACTGGGAAAATCTTACACTGATTCCTCGCAAAATTTGTGATTTCTCCCTTCATCGAGGCAAACACCATAGGTCATCAATTCATGTATTTGTTTTCCTTTCTTCATTGTAGTTCTTTTAGATGTTCAAAACTTTTATAAAGCCCAATCACTTACTCAACCTTCCACTGATTCTTACACCATTAAAAAATGAATGTTCTATATGTGTATATAACATCAACTTTCATTTTTTCCAGCTCAATATTGATAAATATAGTTTATATTTTTTCTCATCCTGTATACCTTCTTGATCCTCCTTAGATGAAGAAGTGCAGATCTTGACTTGTGATTTTTGTTTTTGTTCTTGTTTTTTTAAATACTACATTATACACACCTGTACTAATGACATTCTTGCCTCAGACGTCTTCTGAATTATTGAGTGATCAATCTATATTCTTCATTTATTTATTCATTCAACAAATATTTGTTGAGTCCCCACTATATGTTTGGCAAAGGTTTTAGGCCAGTGAAAATTAAAGTCCTGTCTTCAAGGAGTTTATAATCTAAAGTGAAAGAAAACAAAAGGAAGTAGAGAGCTGCAATTTAGGGTAAATAAATGTGTAATAAGCAGACAGCTGCAATTTGATAAATCAATGTTCCAACAGGAGTTGGACATAAGCTGGCTCTGGAATATTAGAGAATGCTTGCTCAAGTCTTTAAATGTTACTTATTTGTTACCCTAATTGACAAATGGCCCAGAGCCAAAGGGAACTTGGCAAGAAATGTGGAAAGTTTCATGTAGTTCGGCAGGGTTGAAGCACAGTGTTTTGAAGGTGGTATTGGATAGAAGGCCAAGTAAGAGAAAAATGGTGTATTATTATTTCACCTTGAGGAGAATGCAATGTATTTGATGACTTGTAAGCAGGAGAACAACATCAGATTTTCTTTTAGAAAGTTCGCTTTTAGTGAAAAGAATGGATTAGAAGGGAGCAGGCTAAGCAATTCTTTTCAGACATCATAGAGGAGATTATTGTGAACTAAACAAAGGTACTGATGAATAAGATTTAAGAGACTTGTTTAATTGCTAGAGATATTAAGAATATGAATGCAGCAAGAGGTGATGAATGATTCGAGTTTTGAGTTGTAAGGAGAAGGGAGGTATTCTGTGATATGTTGAAGTGGAGAAGAAGGTAAGTCTGAGAGTTCAGCAAGCATTTTCTGTAACAATTTGGATAGTAAATATTTTAGACTTTGCTGGTCAGTTGGTTTCTGTTACAACCATTCAACCCTTCCATTGTGGCTTGGAGACAGACATAGACATTATGTGAGCTAATGGGTGTGGCTGTGTTCCAATAAAACTATACTTATAAAAACAGGTGGCAGGGGGCCATATCTGGGACATGGGTTATAGTTTGCTGACCCTGCTCCAAGAGTTTATAATGTGAGATGAAATTTTAACACATATGCATTTGAGATGCTTCTGTGATATCTCCAGTACATTTCATGGAATGTTCTTGTATGTGGCCAGTAAATATTTGTTTAATAGAAGTATAAATGACACTCCTGTCAAAAAGTATAGTACATGGATTGAGAGAGAAATCTGAGATGAATAGCTTTAAGCAATTTAAGTTCTTAGAATGAATGTGTGCCATCTGAGGAAAGAATAAAGGATATTAGCCTGGAGAAAATTTAGCCTTCAAGGTTCAAGGGAGAGGAAATGAAACATAGACATTGAATAGGACTTAGAAGCACTGGTCAATATGATGAAGAGAAAACCAGGATATGATGCTGTGGTACTTTGAAGCTGTTATGTACCCCAGAAAAAGCCATGTTCTTTTAATACATCCCTGTGGTATAGACCTATTGTGTGTGGGACTTTTTGCTTAGGTTTTTTCAAATGAGATGTGACCCAGCCCATTCAAGTTGAGTCTTAATCCTTTTACTGGAGTCCTTTATGAGAAGATAAGAGAGATGAAACCAGGAGAAGCTCATAAAATAATAAAGCTTCTGGAGATGTAGAAAGAACTGCTGAAGCCAGGAACTAAAAGCAACAAATCCTGGGAGAAAAGGACAAACAGATGCTGGCCATGTTCCTTCCCATGTGACACAGGTGTCCCAGATACCAGCACCCTTTCTTCAGGGTCCAGGTATCATCTTGTTGATGCCTTAATTTGGACATTTTCATGGCCTTAGAACTGAAAATTTGTAAACTAATAAATTCCCTTTGTAAGAGCCAACCCATTTCTGGTCTGTTGCATTCCAGTAGCTTTAACAATTAAAACAGCTGGTTTCTGCAATGATGAGAAAAAGGTGCTTTTTGTTTCTTGATTTTTTTTTTAAAGGAAAATGTGATGTATGCAATGATTCTAGGAGCACTGAACAGCATAGAATTCCACCACAACATTGGAGAGAGCTACTTTATGAAGCAAGGAGTATTTGAGGAAAAAGAAATAAACAAATAATAAATAATTATCTGCTTACTGAGACAGTACAAGAAGAATGTAGATTAGAAAATTGAGAATAGATTCTGGAGATTTTATAGAGAATGTCTTATTACCTTCTCTGTTAAAAAGAAACAAATCCCTGTGAAATCCCCTGAAACAACCAAGAATCCTAACATAAGTATGTGAGGCATGAATTTCAGAAATTCTGATGGTAAAGACTAGACCAGAAGTGAATTATTCCATTACTGGTATACAGCTGACATGGCTTAGCAAATTCAAGTGCATTTATTTCCATTTCATAAGAATTTTCTCTCAATTTGAACTTTGTTCATTTATGTCTCTCTGTACAAAACATACATATCTGACATTTGATCTTTTGTTCATTATTTTTAAAAATTTTATTTGAAGAGGAGTTCTCCAGTTAATTAGATTGATAGTCGATATTTTTCTTCAAACACATTTCCTGTAAAATAATATTTTGTGTGATATGTTAGGAATGAATAAATCAAGATAGAGACTACATTGCAGTCATCACACTTGCAAAAACATAGATTAAGCCCAAATTTAATTCTTTTCACTAAGAATAGTTTGTTTTGAAGGGTGTTTAGAGCAGTAAATATCAAATAAACATTCCCAGTTATCTCCCATGCCAAATTTGAACATTGATCTTCAATGCATCTGTTAGTGAAAGATTGTACATGACATTATATCATAAAATTGAACAACAAATTGATAAATTATCACTGGAAAATATATCTATATGCAGAGGTTATCTGCTTATTGAGACAGTACAAGAAGAATGTAGATTAGAAAATTGAGAATAGATTCTGGAGATTTTATAGACAATGTCTTATTACCTTCTCTGTTAGATAATTCTTTGTAAGCAATATTCAGATATTTTTCCTCCCCTGTCAAATGTAATGGAAGGACTATGTCAAGGAAAATTTTTTCAGCCGTGTCACAGAGAGATGTTCAAATAGACTGTTGGAAGTTAGGTGTTTAAAATTATTTGTAATTAAATATTTTAAAAGGATTCCAGTTACATAACTTAACTTTATATAGAATATGATGAAACACTGAAATACATGAGTTGTTAACATTGTAGCAATGCCATTATAGGGACACTACATTTCATGGTGGCCTTATCGATGATAACAAACTTCTAAATGCAAATAAACACTCTTATTGAAGCAGACAAATTTGGTGACCCCCACCCCATTGCCTCAGGACATCTTTGATTTCCGCTGTGACTGCAACTGCAGTTGAGAGTTCTGTGCTAGCTATAGCTCCCCTAGATTTTAGGCTGTTAGCTTCTCACATCAATTTCTCCCTCTATGTGTCTGCCCCAGGGTCTTCTGCAAAGCCACAGGAACATGCTCAGACTTCAAGAAAGTGCAGTCTTGATATGCTATTATCTCTCCAAGAAAAGAAGCAGAGATTTGGTGACAAATTGAGCAACTTACTGGAGATTCTGCATCAGATTGCTTCAAAACAAAGAAAATTTTTTAAAGCAAAATAGGTGACAGAATGGGAACATTCCATAGAACCTGCTGGTACTACCATCATATTTTGCTCATACAACTAGAATATTGAAATGGCTCAGTTCAAACACCAGATCAGGGAACACATTCTGCATAGTTCAGCAATGTCCTCCAGGGTGGGTATATGAACTATAATTATGAATTAATTATGGCTGGTATATAACTGGTGTCACTCACCATCACTCCCAATATTTCAACTTCCTCTTGCTTCAAGTCTAGATCATCTAGATTATCTTATCAGGCAGGCAAATGAGAACAAATGAAATATAGGAGGGAGATGATGAAAATCAACTGTGGCTTTTAAAAGATAATTCACAGAAGTAGGATCTGTAACTTGTTACATTAAACTTCCTCTAACATTTTTGCACATATGGAACCTTGATTATAGCATGGACTGACTATGAGACGTAAACAGACCTAAGTGATGTACAAAGTGACCTATGTCAAATGCCAGTTGACCCACGTCACTCCCCTTAACTCCTATTTGATCAGGTGAAGCAGAAAGCTCTTGGTGAGTCCATACTTTTATAGTGCTGTGGACTAGAATCAAAATTGGAAGGTTGAATTAGTTTTCTATTGCTGTGTAACAAATTAACACAAACATCTTAAAACAACACCCATTTGTTATCTCATAGTTTTGTGGGCCATATGTCCAAGCAGGGTATGTCTGGGTTCTTTGCTCAGCATCTCACAAGGCTAAAATCAAGGTGGCAGCTGGGTTGCAATGTCATCTGTTGTTCAGATTCCTCTTCCCAGCTCACTGAATTGTTGGCAGAATTCAATTCCTTGTGGTTGTAGAGCCAACTTTCTTGCTTGCTGTCATCTGAGGGTTGTTTTCAGCTTACAGAGGCTGCCCAATATTCTCTGCCCTGTAGCTCTCTCTAAAATATTAGTTTGCTTCTTTGAGACTAGCAGAAGAATTTCTCTGGAGGAAAGATCCTGTTAAGAATGCTTTTTTTCTTTCCTTATATGGTCAAACAAACCCAGGATAACACGATTGAAAATGTTAATTACATTATCAAAATCTCTTTACATTAGTTAAATAGCGTAACCTAAACATAGGAGTGATATCTGTTATTTTTACAGTCCAGTCCATACCCAGTGGGTGGGTATTATAAAGGTATGTAGACAAGAGGCAGTAATCTTAGTGGGATTCTTAGAATTATGCCTACCCCAAGTGTAGAAATAATTGCAATATTTGGTGTCCCCTATGGCAACCTCCCCAATACTGCATTAATTCTCAAGAAAAATTACCCTAGTTGAAGGCTAAATTCAGGCTGATCAAAGAACACTGAAGAGTGAAGAAATGAAGATAGGAGCAGCAATAACATATAGTTATTGGATACATTAGGGTGAGTAGCTGCTGGAGAGAGTTGAGTTCCAATAGCAGGGTCACTGGCATTTTTTGTACACTCGTAATTTGCACAAATGTGCTATCCAACATCTAGTTTCTGTTCAGCTGTCCAAATACTGCCACATGATGATGGGTTGTGTCTATTTTCCAAGTGGGTCATTTTTAAAATGTGCATAGAGTGCTATCTGCTGTCAAGTTGTGCCTTATGGGATCACGTCCATTCAGACAAAGATGCAATGGAATGAAGACCAGCATCACGAAATTTTCTTTTTTGCGTAGTTTATCACCAGAGGTTTCACAACCCAGCCAATATCCACAAAAACTCAGTAAATGAAGGAAGCTTAGAGATAGCTTTGCCCTTGTTGTAGAGTGCTGATACTAGATGAAAGCAAAGACTTTGAAGATGGGTCTGGGTTCTGTGACTTTTTTTTCCCATCCTCCACCAGGGAGAGATTGCTAAATATCCTTATGCAGGATTCCCCCCTTGCCCACTTCTGTAACACCAGTTCCCAGCAATTTCTATTTAGTTGTCCCTGAATCTAAGAGGGCTGCTATGTGTTAAACCCTCATATAGAAAATGGGTCAATCATTTCAGAAAAATGGAAAAAAGAATTTCAGACCAGCCAAAAGGAAATTTTGAACTTGGTAGATTTATTTTGGTATATCCAACTTCATAATATGTATTCCAATTGCCAGATAGCGCTGAGGTGTCAATCAGGCTGTGGCTACACAGTGGATGGCATTAAAAAAAAAAAAATACCCTTTTTAAGAATTTTAGATTTAAGGGAAATTATGAAGATAGTACAGAAAGTTATCTTATACCCCACATCCAGTTTCTCTAGTCTTTTTTAATATGAACAAAAATTCATATTATTTGTATGGTAAATTTTTCAAAGTTACTAAAGCAATACTGATACATATTATTAGCTAAAGTCAATAGCTTATTTATACTTTGTTTTTTTCCCTAATGTCCTTTTTCTGTTTCTGTATTCCATCCAGAACACCACATTACATTTGGTCATCATGTCTCCTTAGAATTCTCTTGGCCATAACATTTCTCAGACTTTACTTGTTTTTGATGACCTTGACAGTTTTGAGAAGTGATGTGTGGTATCTTGTGTAATGTTCCCCAATTAACATCTGTCTGATATTTTTTTCAACTTCTTATTTTAGGTACATATGTAAAACTAAAAATTTCCCATTTTAACCACTTCCAATTGTACAATTCAATTAATATTTTGCTACTATCACTGATGTCCATTACCCCTCAAAGCACAAACAGAAATTCTACACATGTTAAGGATTGTCTCCCTCTTCTTCACCTTCCATGGCTAATACCCTGGTAACTAAAATCTACTATCTGTTTCTAGAAACTTGCTTCTACTAGGTACTTCATTTAAGAAAGATAATACAATATCTGACTTTTGTATCTGGCTTATTTCACTCAACATGGTATGTCTACAAGGTTCATCCATGTTGTGGCATGCATCAGAACTTCATTTCTTTCTACAGCTGAATGACATTTCATTCTGTGTGTGCCCCACATTTTGTTTACCCATTCGTCTATTAATGGACACTTGGGTTGCTTCCACCTTTTGGCTGTTGTGAATAATGGTGCTACTAACATTGGTGTACAAATATCTGTTCCAGTTCCTGCTTTCACTTCTCTTTGGTATATAGCAAGATGTGGGATTGCCATTATATATGGCAATTTTATTTTTAACTTTCTTAGGAAACACCAAACTGATTACCACAGTGACTGTACTACTTTACAATGTACTATTTTACAATGTCATCAGTAATATACAAGGGTTTTTATTTCTCTGCATCCTTGCCAACACTTATTATCAGTTTCTTTTTTCTTTTAAATAATAGTCACTCTAATGGGTAAGAAGAGGTATCTCTTCGGGTTTTTAATATGCATTACTCTAATAACCAATGATGTTGAGCATCTTCAATGGGCTTATTAGCCATTAGTATATCTTCTTTGGACAAATCCCCCAATTATGATGCATTTAGATTTAAATGTTCCTCTAATATTTACCATGTCATACTAAAAATTATTATTTTCCAAATCCATAGACTGAGAATCAGTTCAAAGATAAAATAAAAGTCTTCAAGCATTTTCAGGGAAAATACTCATATTGAAAAGAGGATCAAATAAATTTGCATCAGAATACATTTACCCACACTCACATTTTTTTTTCCTGACCATATTCTTCAGAATATTTTGACATTGCATACATCTTCTGACAAACATGGGTAGTACCATTCTCCATCTCCTATGAAATATCCAATACTGAATTTGACAAAATTACTGCAGAGATTTTATGGGACACTTTAGTTTCAACATACAGGAATATAGACTTGTTTCAGAAGATCCAGAAAGGACCTGATATGCAAGGAACTTACAAATATGATCCTACTCAGGTAATTGCTTTCTAGACTACCAGCCCTCTATTATCAATGACTAATCTCTGACCAGAAAGAATGATAAAGAATCTTCTGTGATGTGATGTTAAACTTGTATGTTACATGGAATATAGAAGCATATGCATACCAAAATTTAGCTGAATTCAGTATACATATGTCAATTTTAAAGCTGTAGAGAAACTTGACCATTCCAGAGAAAGGAATCTAAACTGAAGTTATAACCTTATTAATAAAAGACCCAAATATAAAATTAAAAATATGAATACATTCTATCTACAGAACTTCAACCATGAGTATATGTTCAAATACAGAAAAATATATGTAATACAGACTGTAAAGAAGCTAATTTAATTAAACAAAGGAAATGAGGTTTATAAAGTTTGCCTTGTGTCTGAGTGGTAAAATATCAGTAAGCTCTTTTAAAGATTTTGTAAGGTTTTTTTAAAAAAGGAAACAATGAAGAATTATGTTGGTTTAGAAACTTACCTATCTGGAATTTGCTTTCAGGACCAGATCATTTTTCAAAGTGCTTTGAAAAAACAGTCATCCCTGATTGTGTTTTACATGGTTTGCACATCTATGTCATGCAACATGAAATATGGATATATTTTTCATAAATTTGTAGTTTCATACATCCAGGACAAAAATGTCAATATTTTACTCTATCTTCAATCCAAACCTTTCCTTTCCTTATATTTCCCAGCATCCATATATGCATCTATATCAACATTAAGAGGCTGAATATATAAGCAGACAATAGCCAGACCATGCATGGAGATGGAAGTCAGACCAGCCTCCTCTGCAGCAACTAAATCAGAAAGCCAAATCACAGCTTCTCCAGCACACTTTCCAAGAAGCTGAAACACAACCTCTGCAGTGACCAACCTGGAATAGTCAGGATTTGGTCAATAACTGTCAGCTTCCCAACTTTTTGTCCTCATTTCCAAGTCAGGACCAACTAGAGTAACAAATATGCTTCCCAAACCAATCATATAAGATGCTTCACTTCTAGTTATCCTGCTCCATTATCTCAATCCCCACAACCACCGATTGGAGTATTCTTGAAACCTTCCCTTGTTTTCACTATAGTTTTCCCAATCCATTGGCTACCTTTGAATCTCTGCTAAATGCAAGTAATGTTGACTGACTCCCTTGCTACAGCATGTTCTGCATAATTAGTCTTTGCTTGTTGTCATTTGGGAGGTCTTCATTTATTTCCATAGTATTTAAAGTTGACTTTACACATATTTTCTGGTAACTTTTAAGCTCTAAAGGAACCGTATTTTACTTTCTACTCCCTTTAAATATTTTCGTTCATCAAGCACTGCACTTTTGATCACAATGCATATTCAACAAATACCACTTATTGAAAATTTATTGTGGACAAAACCATTACTTAATAGAATGGATTCTTAGATTCACAACTGAAAAAGACTCAAATATGATCTCTGCATTTTGATAATGGCAAAATTCAAAACTTGGAGTGGTAATATATAGGTGGTTTTTGTTATATTGTAAGGGAACTGCAGTTACACAACATCCAAGATATGTTTTGACATGATTCTTATTTATTGGAACATTAATGTATCCATCAATTATAGAAAAATGGTGTGTACCAATTACAGAAAAATGGTGTGTACCAATAAGAATGATATTAAAAGTCAGAATTTTCTAATAGAAAATAATTTTGCTTTATTATGCCAAAATATATTTTGAGGTATAAGATAATTTTTACTCAGTTTATAAGAATGTTGGAAACTTTAGTGTATCAATCTGTTTAATGATGTATTTCCAAGAGATATATTTGTAAATAAGATCATGAATATATGAGTTGTAGACATTTATACATATTTTGGAAGAGTATACTAAACATATAAACATTTATTTCTTCTGTACCAACAGCAATTAGTTGGTACAGAAGATACCAACTAAATATATATATATATATATTTGCCATAAATTTCCACCATTTATTTGGAAAAAAAATTGGGGGGAGCAGTATGAAAAAAGATATACACCCTGAGCTTATTCACTTCAGCTTCCCATGAAATAGACAACATGCTAAGAGAAATTAGAGAAATATTACTTGAAATCTTTGTCATAATATTCTTATTTACTCCTATAATGGTATATACCTTTATATTTTGGTAGCTAATGCTGTGAAGATGGAAAAATGGGAACATAGCTAAGAAAATGAATCTGTTTTTACTTAATGAAAACTTACATTTCTGAAGAATTTTATTTAAATTTCCTCTGAATTTTATTTATCCAACCAAACATAAAATTAAAACTAAATATGTTAAAAATTAGATTCATTCTATAGAATAGAAAGTGTGGAAAAATAAGCCTGAGATGATTTCAACTTTATTCAGCTTGATTTGTACAGTTAAGGAGAATCTTGCAATGCAATTTTCTAATTACTTTGCTATCAAGTCACCAAATCTAATTCCAAATGCTCTGTTATCACTGAGTAGCTATATTATGGAATGAAATAGTCTTTCATCCCTTGGAAAATGATTTGTAATCAATAAGCTTCCAAGTCAACTTCTATTGATAGGAAGTTAACTCCAGTAAATGTTTGTAGTAACAATGAAGGAATGGCACAACTAGGAGAAAAGCTATTGCAGTGCCAGCATTACATGCAGATACCTCAGGAGATAGTTGCATCAATAGCAGGAAAACTTGCCAAAACTGCAGCTAGGAATAACTGAAATATTCAGCCCCACAGCTTTCCTAGAATCTCCTGAAAGCAATACTAAACACACAAAAAATACAGTAATTCCTAGAGAATGTGAAAGGCTTAACTATGATTAAATATATTTTTAAAAGCATGTTGTATCTTAATCAAATTAGTGATTATAATGACATTTTATCAATACTATTTTTATTTAAGAATCTCAGTGAAAATGATATTCATTATTTACTACTGGAGTTATTATGTTAGTTGGGATTCAGATTAGACAAGAAAAGAAAGAAACTTCAGATTATTAGTGGAAAAAATGAATAAAAAAAGTTGACAGTGTTTGACTCCCTGTTGTCTTGTTATATTAGGACAAACATTTTCTTTTAAAATCTGAGTACA
The DNA here is from genome assembly GCF_015220235.1 of Choloepus didactylus. Lineage (NCBI taxonomy): Eukaryota > Metazoa > Chordata > Mammalia > Pilosa > Megalonychidae > Choloepus > Choloepus didactylus. The sequence goes on along the minus strand of NC_051310.1, from coordinate 179,401,275 downwards.
TATTTAAAAGTAAAAGACACTTCTTCATTAATTATATATATATATTACTGTAAACTTTCTTATGCAAATAGATGTTAATTTAACAACCGTATATTATTGGTTTCAAAGCAATCATAAAAATTAGATAATATTTTTATATTTATTATTATACAAATCAATCTTGATTTCCAGTTGAAATAATTACTGATAAAATAATTGGTAACTGCTTATTTATATTTACATTTGACCACATTTTCTGATTGTTCTTTTTGGAAGCAATTATTTTGCCATGTTTTCACTATTGATATATTTATTTACAAAATCTGTATATATTGTAATTATCCAAATCATATAGAGTTAAATTGAAGAAGTCCCAATAATTTCATGATATTATAATTTAAGTGGAGTATTGTCTTTCCAACGGATTCATTTAAAGAAATTAAATATATCCAAGTACTTGTGCTGCAGCATTCAAAGGAAATATTCACTCAATTAGTATCTCAAGTTATGGAATTTGCTCCATAACATTTATATTCATATTAAGAAAGTTAATCTCTGTATAAATTCATTTTAAAAGCCTTATTATTTTTCCAAGCCTATTCATTTCAAGGACGTTTTATGTGAATGAGCTGACAATTTTACTGATAACCATATAACTGTTCTTCAATACTAGTATATGAATAACTACTCCAAAGTATTGTTTCATAGTTATTTGTTATGAAAGTTTTTACATTTTAAATAAAAAAAAATGACTTCGATTTAACAGATAGCATATAATGACTATCAGGCAGAATTAGGTTTCCAACTTATGGCAACTATGTGAAGATACTTATAATTAGCAGCCTTTTTGAAAATGTAGTTTTTTGATCATAAACCACAAAATAATTGGTTCAGTGAGTTAGTGACAGTTACACAAGGTAGGCAACTTTTAGATATTCATCATTTCTGATCTAAAATACCACTATTTCTGAACTATAAAAAGTCTTGCTACATTTACTGTGATTTACTGCTTTGTGAAAACCATGTTTATTTTCACATTTATTTTGTTTTTGTTTCTTTCATATTCCTGTGTTTTATCAGGTATTCTATCAGTAAATCTGTTATGAAAATAATCATATATTTCTTTAGAATCCTATGGATCTTTTAAAAGTAAGAGTCAGAGATAAAGAAAAGTACCTTTCTAAAATTGTATTCTTAATTGAAACTCAAAGATCACTTTTGTTTGGGGCATATCATAAGAAAGTGCCTAAGAAGCATCAGTGTGTTGTACTGCAAAGTTAAAAAAAAAAAGAAAGAAAAAAGAAAAAAGAATTCAGGAGATCTATGATTTTAACCTGTGATTGACTGTTTGCCTTTAAGGAATTTACTTAGTCAGTTAGAACCACCCTCATCTCTTCCAAAATATCCTTATATTTGATTCTTATGATCAAATGAAATAATGCTTAACTATTGACAAGGAGCTGTTTGTCAGTTTTAAGCAATAGAAATGCTAGAAATGCTTATGTGTAACACACACACCTGGGAGATAGAGAGACAGAGGTAGAGAGTAGAGAAATAAGTTAGTGATGTGTATATATACACACATACAGAGAGAGACACAGAGAGAAAGAAAGAGGGAGACAGAGGATATAAGGGGTGAAATGGTGAGAGTATGCATAATACCAAACAATGATAGCAAACAGATTTATTATTTTTATTCAGATACCTTGTTTCTGTCTAGTTTACAATCTACATACCATTATTTCTTAAATTATAAGAATGTGCAAATAATTTGGGGAAAAATCTATTTGATGAGTGTGTATGATTATCTCTGCTATTCACTCCTGTCTTCCTATTTATGTTTGCATATAAAGCATAAATCAAGAACTAACATAGGGTCTACAAGTGTGTTGAAAATCATTCTGATTGACAATTAAAAGGCTTTCTTCCTTGACAGTGGAGCTTAGAGGAGTTAATGAGGTTGACCAATGGGCTGCTTTAATGATAGACTCTATTACATTCAGATTATGAAACTGGCCAGATTGAAGGGTTCATTTGGCATCACTGGGGTCATGGACTATAGATCTATTAGTTACTTCACAGAAAATCCAAAGGATCATATTTCAGATACAAAATCAGACACAAAAATAACTGTAGAGTAGGAATAGATGACAGAAATTTGGAAAAGTCATATATAGAAAGAATTTTAGCTATTCCTACATCTTATCTTTGAGTAAGGTGTATATATATATATATGTGTATATATATATATATATACATATATATATATATATATATATATATATAAAATAGGTAAAACTTTGGTCAAAATCATGAGTCTTTGCATATTTAAATGATATATGATTTGAATTATGCCTTTTTTATTTTGCAAAATATGTAAATAGGAAAATATCACTCAACAGAATAAAAGTTCAAAACAGAAGCCCAAACTCTACTCTAACCCCTTACAGCACGGCACTATATAACATCTTCCTTTTTACAATAATTGAAAGTATGTGCTCCAAAACAAATATCAAAAATAAAGCACTTTTGATTCCTAAATGTTTAAAAATACAGTATTCTTTGATCAAAATTTGCCCTGTTATTAATAAGTTCCTTCTTAAAATTTTGAAGATGCCCTCTGCTATTGTGGATGTTTGGTACTTGTTTGTCAGTTCATTTGAAGATATCATGGGAATCAAATATCTTTTGCTCTAGTATTTTCCTTTAAACAGTGATGTGTTATTGAAAATTGGGATAATGATTTCCTCTAAAGAGAATAAAACAAAGATCATATTGATTTTCTCTTCTATTTCATTCAAGTTCTTGAAAATAAATGTTTCATGATTCCACAGATTGTATGCTGGATTTCAACCACCAAAATATAAAACACTTATTATTGGATTTGAAATCCTATCCTATGAAAACTATTTTGGAACCAATTTCTTGTACTAGAGAAGAAAAAATATGTATATCACTAATAAGAGAAAACAATTGTTCCAGAGTTTATTTTCAATAAAACTATGGCTATCTGTACATTACAAATTTAATGAGAATTGGCCACTCTTCTAAGGAAGGGTGTGTTTAATATAATTAAACACATATTGGGATCCACTGAATATTTATTGTTCATTATAAATTATTAATCAAGAGTCAAAACACTCCTGGGCTCTGGATAAATAGAAGGGAACAAATCATTCAAAGTCCTCACCATAACAAAACTTACATTTTAATGAAGGAAGACTAAAAGTCAATAAATAAGAAAACAAAGATAAAATATGTAAATGAATTAAGTGGATAGGTTTATGGAGAATGATAACGGGAAATGGAAAGCATGGGCAAGAGGGTTCAATTTTACATAAAGTTTTCAAGGAAGTACTCCCTAATAAGTGGGAGCTGGAGACCTGATGAAGTGAGGGAGTAAGCTACAAGGATATTTAAGATAAGAGTATACTAGGCAAAAAAACTATCCCAGTTTGCTAATGCTGCCCTTTTGCAAAACACCAGAAATAGGTTGGCTTTTATAAAGGGGGTTTATTTGGTTACAAAATTACGGTCTGAAGGCCATAAATTGTCCAAGGTAAGGCATCAACAAAGGGTACCTTCACTGGATAAAGGACACTGGCATCTGGAAAACCTCTGTTAGCTGGGAAGGCATATGGCTGGCATCTACTTGCTCCAAGGTTTCATTTCAAAATGGCATTCTCCAAAGTATTGCCCTTGAGTCATTTTGTCCTCTCTTAGCTGCAGCTACCCTTCAAAATGTCATTCTCAGTTGCTCTAGCAGTGATCTCCTGTCTGAGCCTTTATAGGGCTCCAGTGAATTAATTAAGACCCATACCTAATGGGCAGGGCCACAACTCCATGAAAATTATCTAATCAGTTATCACCTACAGTTGGATGGGTCACATCTCCATGGAAACAACCTAATTCAAAGGTTCCAACTTAATCATCAACACAACTATATCTGCTCCCACAAGATAGCATCAAATAACATGGCATTTTCTGGGCTACATAATATATACAAACCAGTACAAAAACCAAACCCAAACAAACTAAAACCAAACCCCACCCAAAAAAAACAAAAAATGAAAAACAAAAGAGGCATGAGTCAGCTTTCTTGGAAGGAATTGAGGTCAAAGATCTAGTTTAAGGCCAAATATTTGGTAAGTTCAATGTGTCAAAGCACAGTTTGATAACTTTATGATTGATCAGACCGGTAATTTTATGTTCTTATTTTTATGGACCACTTAGTGCTAAATAGCTAAGGAACATGTATTACATATCCTTTTCCTTACTGGTATATCCTTAGTTTTGTATTGCCAGCTTTTAGGTGAGGCTTTGGACAGAGCATGTGCTGTGCACATATTTGATCAATGGAAATGAACTTGTTTCCTGATGCATCCACAAAGAAAACATTAATATTACTTTCAAGGTATAATTTAATCTGTACCTTTTTCAGCTAGAAGTAGAAAATTAGAATTAACCTCTTAACTTGGGAATATGGCCTCATGAGCAGGTAATTATAGGAATTTTCCTGCATGTGTTGAGAAAGTAGTTCAATACATTAAGGACACTGTGGCTAAAATGAGGATCACTCAATTAAGATTAATATGGTTACACAGGTAAAGCCCAAATATCACCCTGATGCTTGAAAAACTACCCATGATTTCCAGGAAGTTCTATGAGTGATATATTTAGAGAGAGGTATTATGTAGTTTCAGATTTAATTATGTTATCAATTTTCAATGTACTCTAAACAATAGTTTGTCAGCACTACTCTTTATCATCTTTCTAGTTGATTCACTCTATGGCTAATTAGATCTAAAATCAACTAAGGAGACTACATTCAACAATGAGAGAAGTCTCATCCAATTAGTTGAAGACCTTAAAGGGAGAACTGATGATTTCAGCAGTCAGAAGGAAGAATTTCTATCTTTCCTTTAGCCAGCCAGCTTCTCCTGAAGAATTGATTGAAAACTTTCATTGGAGTTCCTAGCTTGTGGCCTGCCCTAAGGAATTTGGATTGTCCCATACCCAGAGTCATGTGAGCCAATTCCTATAATAAATTTCATAATATTTACATTTTATACACACCCACACACACACACACATCTTCTTGGTTCTGTTTCCCTGGGGGACCCTGACTAATGTAGATTCACCACTCCATCAGGGATAGGGGACAAAAATCAATCCATAGGTGACTCTCAAACCTTGAAATCTAATGGAATTTGTCTTGCTGGGTTTCAGAATTGTTAGGCACCCAAGACTTCTATTTTGATCCCAATTTACTCCTTCTGGAATGTGAATATTTATCCTATGCCTATTCCACCACTGTGTACGGGAAGCAGATAACTTGTTTTCTAAGCTTTTCATGTTCACAGACAGAGGAGAATTGTGTCCCAGGACAGACTACATCCATCACTGAATTTGATGAGATTTTGGACTTGACATTGTTATTGAAACTGCTTCAGGCCTTTGGGATGTTGTGATAGAAGGAATGTATTTTGTATGTGGGAAGAACATGACTTGTTGGAGTCCAGAGGGAAGACTGTGGTAGCTTGTATCTTTGTACCCCAGAAATGGATGCTTTTAAACTTAATACATTCCTCTGGATGTGAACCCATTGTAAATAGAACATTTTGGTGAGATTACTTCAGGTAGAATGTTGGCCTAACTAAATAAGGGTGGGTCTCTCATTCTATTACTGAAACGCCTTATAGGTAGGGCCATAGAGAGAGATAGAAGCCAGAGGGTAGCAGCAGAAGCTGAAGTCACCAGAATCCAGAAGAGAAGAAAGAAGTCATGTGCATTGCCATGTAACAGAAAAGCCAAGATCAAAGATTGCCAGCAGCCAGCCCCAGAATGCCATGGTCTTCTGGGAGAAAACAATGCCTTGAAGGTAAACTGATTTGGACTTCTCCTAGCCTCAAACCCATGTACCAATGACTTCCCATTGCTTAGCCAACCCAGTGCATGGTATTTGTTTCAGCAGTCAGGAAACTAAAGCAGGAACAGAAAGAAAAAGCAATGAAAAAGTTAACAGAGACTATGAAATATGTGGGCTATTATCAATCATACCAATATATCCATTATGGGAGTACCAGAAGAAGAAAGACAGAAGGGAGTAGAAGGAATATTCTGAGAAATAATAGCACAAAACTTCCTATATTTAATGAAATATATAATTATGCACATTCAAAAAGCTCAACAAATCTGAAACAGAATAAACTGACAGAGAAACATGTTCAAACAGATGACAGTTAAATTGGTGGATGCAAGGTGAGAGTTCAGAAAACTGCAAGAATAAAACAGTATTATGTACAAGGGACTCCCATAAGATTAATTCTGCTATCTCTTTGGAAACCCACTGAAGCAAGAAGACAGTGTGAGAAATGTTTAAAGTGCTGAAATAAAACAATTGGCTACCAAGAATCTCATGTTCAGTGTGACTGTTTTTCAAAAATGAAGGACAGATTAAGATATTTCCAGATAAATAAAAGCAGAGGGAGCACACCACCATTAGAACTGCCTTATGAGCAATGATACATAATTAGACTGAAAGCAGAGGGCACTAGACCATAGATCAAAGCATTATACAAAAATAAAGATGTCTAGTAGAGAGACCCATATTGGGGTCTCTTTGCATTAATACATAATAATAAGTGTATTATTGTATTATATTTTTGCTATGTAACTCCATATTTTACTTATTAGAAATTATATGATGCAAATACATAAAAAAGCAATGGTAAATCTACAGTTTGGGACATACAATGCTTAAAGATATAATTTGTAAGAAGTATAACAAAAATGTGGGGAGACAGAGGTATGGGCATAGTGGATGTATATGCTACTGAAGTTAAGTTGGTATCAATCCACACATGATTATTTAGATATAGGATGTTAAAATTAACTTCTATGATAACCACAAAGAAAATAAATGAAAAAAAGAATACATTCAGCAATGAATGAAAAAGTAAAAAAATGTGGCAAAGTAATAAAAAATATGAGAATTGGCATCAACAGAAAAATTGAAGTGACACAAAGTTATAAGGATTACAAATACTGATCAGTAGTTGCTTTAAATGTAAATGGATTAAACTCTTAAGAGAAAAGGCAGAGATTGGCAGAATGGATAAAAAAGCATGGCTCAATTATATGCTATTTACAACAAGCTCTCTGTAAATTCAAAGACACAAGTAAATTGAAGGTGAAAGGATGGGGATAAATACACCATGCAAAAAAGCAAACAAGAGAAAGCTTGTGTACCTAAACTAGCATCAGATAAAATAAACTTTAAGTTGAACACTGTTACAAGGGACAAAGAAAGTAAATATATATTGATAAGAGGATCAGTTCAACAAGAAGACAAAACAATTATAAATATATAGATATATACACATCTAACAGCAGAGCCCAAAAATATATGAAATAAATATTGACAGATTTGAAAGGAGAAATAGATGGTTCTATATTAATAGTAGGAAATGTCAATAAATCACTTTCAAATAATGGATGAACAGCTAAACAAAAGATCAATAAGAAATTGAATGTTTGAATGATACTATAAAACAACAAGACCTAACAGACATATTTAGAACACTTCACCCAACAGCAGCAGAATATACATTCTTCTCAACTACACATGGACCATTCTCTGGAATATACCATATGTTGTCACAAAACAAGTCTCAATTAACTTGAAAATATTGACATCATGCATTCTATCTTCTCTGACTAAAATGGAATTAACTAGAAATTAATAAAAGAGGGAGAACTAGAAAATTCACAAATATGTGGAAATTTAAAAATCAACATTTAAACAATCCATGGGTCAAAGAAGAAGTCACAAGGAAAATTAAAGTATGTCCTGAGGTGAGTTAAAATGAAAACAAAACATACCAAAACCTATGGGATGCGACAAAGGCAGAGCTGAGAGGGAAATTTACAGCTATAAATGTTTATATCAAAAAATAAGAAATATTTCAAACCAGAGACCTAGCCTCACATCTGGAGAAACTGGATAATGAAGAGCAAACTAAGCACAAGGCAGGGTCAAGGAAGAGAAGAACAAAGATCAGAGAGGAGATAAATGAAACAGAATAAAAAAAAAATAGAATCAAAGAAACCAACGTCAGTTCTTGGAAAAGATCAATGAAACTGACAAGTCTTAACTAGACTGACAGAGAAAAAAGAGAGGACACACATAACTAGAATCAGAAATGAAAGGGAGGAATTACTACTGACTCCACAGAAATAAAAAGAATTATAAGAGGATACCATGAACAGCTGAACACCAACATATTAGGTAAACTAAATGAAATGTATAAACTCCTAGAAACACTAAATTGACTCAACAAGAAATAGAAGATTGCAACAGACCAATAACATGTAACAAGATTGAATCAGTAATCAAAACATCCCCTAAAAGAAAAGCCCAGGATCATAGTCCATCACTCATAAATTTTACCAGCCACTCAAAGAAGTAATGCCATTCCTGCTCAAACTTGTCTGAAAATTTGTAGTGGATGGAACAATTCCTAACTGATTTTGTGAAGCCAAAATCACCCTATCAGTATAGCCAAATGAAGATACCACAAGAACAGAAAATTACAGACTATATCTTTTATAACTGTAGATGCGAAAACCCTCAACAAAATACTAGCAAATCAATTCCAACAGCACATTAAAAGAATTATACACCACAATCAAGTGGGGTATTCCCCAAGCATGCAAGGATGGTTCAACAAAGAAAATAAATTAATGCATAGATGTTAATAGAATAAAGGAGAAAAAGTACATGACCATCTCTTTTGGCAAAATTCAATGCCCTGCCTTTGTAAAAACATTCAGAAAACTAGGAACAGATGGAAAATTCCTAACATGATTAAGGAATCTTCAAAGATCTTATTTACAAATGAGTTCACACCCACAAGACCAGGGATAAGGACTTGAACAGGTCTTTGTGGGAGACATGATTCAATCTACCCCATGCATGAAGATGGGAAGAGAGGAAATAAAATATCCCTTTTCCTTTGCAGATGACAACTTATATGACAAAAGCCGAATAATATGTAGATGAATTGTTGGAAATAATAAGAATATTTAGAAAGCTGAGTGTAATTAAGGTTAATATATGTCAATTGAATTTCTACTTCTCAGATATGAACACTTGGGTAACAATTAAATATAAGAAACTATTTCCAGTGATATCCAGGAACAATGAATATCTTGAATTAATCTAACAAGACTGACACAACACTACTCTAGGAAAATTTTTAAACATTTCTTAAGAGGAATAAAAAAAGACCTACATAAATGGAAATGAATCCCATGCACAGGAATAGGAAGAAATGTTTTAATGATATAAAATTTCTGAAAATTATTCTATCAGAAATTGTAATTCCAATAAAAATCTCAGCATAGATTTTTGCAGAGCTTATTTAAAAAATTCCAATATTTATATGTAAAACTAAAGATCAATCATAACCAGAATCTGCTGGAAGAATAAGAACAGGAGAGGACATTGTTCAACCAGATAGCAGAAATTATCATGATGTTATAGCAATTAAGATAATGCAACATTATTAAAAAGATAGATAGACTGATCAACAAAATTGTATACCGATCTCAAACCAAACCCATTGATGTAGCCAATTTTGATATTTGATAGTGGTAGCGTGTTTGCCAGAAAACAGAGGATTGCTCAATAAATGGAACAAAAATAAATAGTTATGATTGTGAAAAGGAAGACATTCCATTCTTCCCTCATAACATTTACAAAGATTATGCCAGATAATATATATAAAGTTATGCAGATATTTTAGTAATTGGGGTAGGGAAACTTAATTTAACTAAGTTCTAAAATGTCACTACTATAGAAAAACATAAATAAATTAAAGATTTTGCTTATTCAAGGATTTATTAAAGAAAATGAAAAAGAAAACTTAAAAACTGGTAGGATTCATTCACAGTAACCCATTGACAAAAGATTGGCATAAAGAAAATATAAAGAACTCTTCCAGGTCAATAAGAAAACAACAGCCTTGTAGATAAATTGGCAGGAGACATGTACAGGTATTTGTCAGAAAAAGAAATACATAGTCAATAAATATATGACAAGAAGGTCAACATCAATGGCAAACAGAAAAGTAAATCAAGATCACAGTATGATACCATCTTAGATATATTTGATTAGCAAAACTAATGTCTGACCTCAAGTATAGGAGAGGATGTGACCTCTTGTAGATACTTTCATGAATGTAAAATGGTGCAAACACATTGGAAAATTAACATTACCTTTTAAAGCTGAAAATTCATATATGGTATATTTCCCATCAGTGCCACCCTGAGACATTTCAAAAAGAATTTTCTGTACACCTACAAGCACAGACATGTACAAGATTATTTATAGCCACATTGGGCAAAGTAGTAAAAACCTGAAAACAACTCCATGCCCATTAGCAGATATACATGAATAAATTGTGTTATATTCACATTGCATTTCATAGCAGTCAAAACAATTAACTTGCAGAAAATATAATACAGATGAACCTTTATCAATATAATGTTAAATGAAAATGCAAGTCACAAAATAGTATATACTTCAAGATATTCAGGTAACATTAAAACAAATGAAATTAAAGTATTATTTAAAAGAAAGCAATAGGATGATGAAAATGGAATTAGGATGAGTTTCTCAGGGAAGGCAAAGGGATAGTTTTGATGGTTGAATTCAAGTTATTTTCAACTTACTAGCTCCGGTGCATGAAAGATTCATAGTAATTATTGTATTAACTAATTGAATTAACTAGGTAATTATTGAGTTAAATAATAAAATCAGACATAAGTAATTATAGAGTATCATAAAATAAGGGTTATGATTAAGCCAATTCTGGCAAGTGTGTTCAAAATATTACATAAGAAAATTGTCTAGAAGAAAATATAAGAAAGAAGCATAATATAATAAGTGACTCAACTGGGAATAATTATTATATAGAAATTATATATATATATAATAAATGTAATGATATTTTATTGAGTTACATTGTTAGGTTGATGGAGAAATGTTTATTTCATGACACACAATGTAATAGAGATAAATTCAACCTTCCATTAGAGATGTCAATGTGTAATGTCTGAAATTTAAGAATAAATATGAAATAAACATAACCTGCTGTTTGAAAACATGAAATTAAACATCAAAAGGAAAACAAAAATGAAAGATAATAAGATTTAAAATGGGTTGCTTTTGAGAAACAAGAATTACAGTGGGGAGTGGTACTACAATTGTTGCTGCTTTAAGTTTTGATTTTATTTTGAAAATGTACAAACCTGTATTATTTTTTTTAATGAATTCATGAGTCCCTAAAACATTTTCCTTTGATGCCCCTAAGAATCATTTTCCCCCAATGGTGCTAATTTATTGATATTTCTTTAGTTGTCCTTTGATAGATTTTGCATGGGGAATGTGAGAAATGAATATATGGATGAATGAGTTGTTAAACTACAAATAAAACTTTCATGAGGTTTTGTTTTGGTGGAGGTATTCCTTGCTTAGAAGTTTAGAAAAGTCAATAGGCTTATAGATTTTTTTTAACTTCAAAATGGAAATAACAGTGGTAATGTAATTTGCAAGGAAGTTAGGAGAATGAATTATTAGTGATAGAACTAACACTCGATATTTTTCCACATTTGTACTTTCCAGACTTTGATTCTTGATTTTAAGAGCTTCAAATTTCACAGCAATGAAATCCAAGTGAAGGGAGTGAAAAAAGAGGTGAAATGTTTATGTCAAAATCAGCATAATCTTAAACCAAGAGCAGATTTAGTTCTTCCCAGTGGCTGCTTTGCTTGTGATAGGATCCTCTCCATTTTAAGTCAGCTCAAATAGCTCATGGACAAGCTCTCTGCAGTAGCAAATGCTTTCTCCTTTTACCAGCTGTGACTACCTACTGGGTTCTGCTTTATAAAAATGGCTTAAGTCTGAAATAAAACATACAATTACAAGTTCATATACACACAGTATTATTTCACTGCATGGACTTCCCACAAAATTACACACTAAATACAGTATTTTCCTGTTTCAAGCAAATATAAACATCTGGGGGTTGGCTAATTACTAACAGTAATAGTTAATTAGCTGTATACATGGCTTGCTTTGCTGATTTCTCATGTAACTCACAACTGAAAATTCAAATCTGCAAATCCATTAAACTCAACAGAACTGAAAATACTGCTGGCTCCCTCTCCCCCACCATTTCTTCCATTGCAAGGAATACAAAATTGAGCATAAATCCTATTTATTTTTATCAGTCTTGATTCTAAAGTTGTTTTGATTAACTTTATGTCAAGATTTCCATTATAGTGTCTTCTCTAGGTGCTTGCTACTTGATCAGAACATTCATGTGGAGAAAATGTTTTTAATTTAAATGTGCTTCATAATACAGGTGTCAGTGATTCTACTGTTATTCACACTGAAAATTTCTATGAGCTTAGAGTATTTCTAAGTTACTACCATAAAAAAAAATTACAATTGACAAGCTTTTATCCCTTTAAGGGCTCTGATTGCTTTGGAAGAAAATTAAATAAAAATGCCCTAAATATTTTCTGGAATGAAGTCAAAATATTGTGTATTTTCTGTCAACACTTTTAAACTAATGGACACCTAGAAATTTGAAATATATTAAAAGAAATTTTAAAATATGCTTTGAATGTGAGACATAAAACAGAGAACAGTGACTTTGGAAACTCAAAGAGCCTATGTTTTTTGTAACCCTTATTCAGAGGCATTGCAAGTGTTATTAAATAAAAATAGCACCTTTTTCCCTACCCAATTCATCTTTACCTCCCATGGTAGGGAAGATATTATTGATTAGAAGGGCATCTTGAAAGATGGAAGAACTTAACTCCAGTTTGCTCTCAGGTCCTAGAGACACTGCCCAGAGCCAGGTACACATTCATGAAAGGCTGTCCAAAGCATTAAGCTTATTCTTTCTGTCTGTTCTGTGTGAAAATGATCCACAAAACTAGTTTTGTTCAATTACACATGGTTGTACATTATAATGCTGATATTTGTTGAAACTTATCAACAGGGCCATTTCATCAAAATTAACACAGCTGGTTTGGGAAGCTTCTGGTTTGATTCATGTCCATCATGAAGCCAAATAAAACTGGCACATTTATATTTGTCACTCTCTCACATGAAATATTGAGCTAAAGAGTATTTGAAGGAAAATGTATTGTTTAATTAATCTTAATCATGTTATAGTGAATTAATTCTTGACTGCAACTTTCCAATAGTTGAATCTCTTATTATTCAAATTATCACCTTCAAGTTGCAGCTTATTATCTCCTCTCCACTACTCAACAAATTGACCTCCACCCTCTATTTGAGTATTTACTATGTCTTGTCTTGTGTCATTTATTGTTTTGTTTCATCTTATAGTCTAATGATGTATTGTCAAACTCTGTATGCAATTGTGTATTTCTCTATAGCTATGTTGTAACCCAGAGTGAGCAGGGAAGAGTTTTTTTTTTCCTACTAACATCCACAGGCAGTAAAATGGATACCTTTAAAATATTGTTCATTGATGATGGAAAGTGGAATTTTAATGGAAGAAGTCAAGGGAAAGTAATAGAAAGAGAATTTGTTTTACCTATTTGGGACAGATTTCTACCAACTTCTTTCATGTTTACCTTCCTACCTACTCTTCCAACTCACCTCAATTCAAGTTCCTCATTGTAGCTCTTGTCCTAAAATTCAAATCAACTCATGCCTCTTTTTTTGCTTAAAACCCTTCAGTGGTTTGCTTCCAAACTAAGGATAACCTTGATTTTATGAGTGACAAATCCCTCACCTTGCTCAAAGGTTATAATTAAAGCAAGACCTAGTCCAAATTCTGTCATACATACAAATATGTATTAGAAAAATTAATTAGAAAAATTAATTAGAAAGCAGTGACTTAACAGTTTGTAAACTTGTTTCACTAACTCTCCTTTTATTTAAATTTTACCTTTTGCATGGAAAGTTTGACTAAGACCAGTGGAAAACATAACAAAGGTGTGAACCTATAAACTCATAGTTGTCATCAGGCAACAGCAATTTACCCCAAAAGTAGCTAGAGACAATGCTAATTGGCAAGCCATTATTTCACCAGTAAAAATCCATATCCGATATTGATCATACCAATAAGCAAAATCTCAAAATTGCCAGTGATATGGGGACCTTAAGGACTACTGTAGTGCCTCTGATGTGTGGCCTTTCTGAAATGGAGCCATGGACCACCCATCTGTTGTAGATTTTCTTTAAGTGCAACTTTTTACTCTAGATTTGATGCTTGAATTTAGTAGGAAAACATGGTATTATACTGTCTATCTAGAAGTACTCGAAATTATAGGCATCTTAAAAATGGCTTTGATTTATTTTCTGTTTTGTTAAATTTTATTCATAAAAGTATAACATGATTCTCATTATGACTCAAAAATTGGGGCATAAAATTAAAAAAAAGTTCTTCTCCTTTACACTTCGCAAAATGAGGTCCTAACTACTAGTTCACAGGAATGTAAGACTGGATGCCAAAACCTAGACAATAAATAGAGGAAAAGATAATGTGCAAACATTAGGAAATTTGGGTGACCCACAAGAATTCAGGGGGTTTGGGAGTCAGAAGAACATAAAGGAGGAAATTTCTAACCTTATTTTTAAATCAAGGACTGCAAAACAAAGGACATCTAGAGTTTATCCAGAACACCAAAAACAGCCATGACAAGTTGATTTAAAATTAAAGTATGTGTTCCGGTTTGCTAAAGCTGCCAAAATGTAATATACCAGAAATGGATTGGCTTTTACAATGGGGGCTTATTATGTTATAAATTTACAGTTCTTAGGCTATAAAAGTGTTCAACTAAGGCATCAACCAGAGGATACCTTCATTGAATAAAGGCCGATGGCATCTGGAACACCTCTGTCAGCTGGGAAGTCACAATGCTGGTCCTTTGCTTCTGGGTTGCATTGCTTTCAGCTACTGATTTCTCTTTAAGCATCTATGGGTTCTCACTTAGTGTCTCCAGGACAAACCTTGAACTTCATGTCTTAGCTTAGCATCTCCAAACATCTTTCTGTTTGCATCCGTAAGCATCTTGGTCTGTATCAGCTCTAAGCATTCTCTCTCCCTGAGCTCTCCTAAGGATTCCAGTAAACTAATTAAGACCCACCTTCAATGGATGGGGTCACATCTCAATGGAAATAATCTCATAAAATGGTCATACCCACAATAGGTTTGCCCCCACAAGAGTGGATTAGAAGAACATAGTCTTTATGGGATATATTACAGATCCAAACCAGCACAGTATGTTTGTTCCAGCCATAAGGAAGTGCTTTGGTACTATGAACATTGTCAAGACACCCACAGCTCACCATGTTGTTACTAATTTTTATTTTATACCATTATGTTGATAATAGTTTTGACAAGTGTCAGTACTTGGAATATCAACTCATATTATAAAATAATTTCTTATTTGTTGGCAAAAGCACTAAAAAATAATTTTGAAAATTTGCATAGGTAGAAGTAATTCTTAGAGAAAATACATGTAGAAATAGCTCATGAAATTGGATGGTTTTCTTCACTTTTAATGTCTCAGTAAAGAATGTTTTTACCCTCTCAAGGATCTATTATTATGAGAGATACAACAGACAATACAGTTAAATGCTCCCATGTATCTACACCATCTTTATCCATATGCTAGTTCATTGATTTTTTGAATTCCATTGGATATTTTTGGTGATTTTAAAGAGGTTCCCTCTTTTAAGAGATAAATTCCTTATTATTATGATGTAATGAAGAAAAAATTTCAAGCAATTTTATTACCATTATGTTATCAAATCCACAACAGAAGTTCTGAAAATCAAAAGGTGTTAACAATTTAATCAGAATCAGCATAATTCTGAATACTGCAATAGAATGAGAGTTACACATGTTCATTTACCAACATTATTTGATTTGAGGAATAGGGAGATAAGGGCAATGATTAAAGAATTATAAAAATATTACCATCCAAAGCTAAGACTCCCCATTAAATTATAAATCTCTTTATTACTTGCTTACATTTTAAAAATTATATTTTGTTTACCTTGAAAATCCTACCAATAAGCTTACAAAACTTGCTCCTGAGTAGGTAAGGAATCAGGCTTAATATCCTTATCCCTTCTCTTCTATTCTATCAAAGCTAGAAAGTAACACAAAAACCCAAGTAAAACAGCCTTAGTTCTGAGACACAACCTCGTTTTGTTGCTGAGAGGAGTCCCAGAGGGGCATGTGCAAAATCTTTCATACAGAATACATGTTCACTATCCACAGATAACATATTTT
Source organism: Choloepus didactylus (assembly GCF_015220235.1). Lineage (NCBI taxonomy): Eukaryota > Metazoa > Chordata > Mammalia > Pilosa > Megalonychidae > Choloepus > Choloepus didactylus. The sequence continues at coordinate 179,384,944 of NC_051310.1, read as the reverse complement.
TAGTAGTCCATATTTGTGGCTTTGCTTCTTTTGCTAAATGCCATTACAGTGAGTTGAAGCATTGCACTGCTTTAGAGAGAGCTGCAGACTATGGGGACTGAAGATCTTAAGAGGTATTATCTTCCTGGCATCTTTGGTTATTGTTTAGTAATTCCCGAGTTTCAGTGTCAATGTTTTATTTTCAATATAATTTTAATTTTCGAACAGAATTCCTCATTTTTATTATTCAGGCCCAGACAGAGCTCATGCAGAGCCAGGGAGGGTGTGGCTGGTAGACTGGAAAACATACAAGGCACAGAAGCAGACATGGGCTTATTTGGACTTACAAACAGGAGAAGTTTTCTGGTGATGGCTGGCTGATTGTTAGCATTCTGCAAAGTCAACAGAAGTGCATGAGGCAGTATGTGATTAGATATTCCATACAGAATGAAGACATTGGGTCTTTAGTATAATCATTAAAGGGCCCTAAGACCTGATGTTTTGCTAAAGTTAGTATTTAAGACTAAGATAAATTCAATGCTGTTTTTACATCCTTCCCCCTCTGGGGAGATTGTTTTCTTTCTTGACATTTGTCCTTGGCCAAAGCAGGTCTGTTACAGGCTTTTAGGAGGAGGACTGGGCATTGGGCTGACATATTCCCCCTCTCCATAACAGGCTGCCTTGACCATAAGACAGACATTGCATCCATATACCACCACAACAATACAAAAGACAACAGAACAGCAATAATCCAACACATAGAGCACATAATCCTACAAAGAAATGCCACCAAGACTGAGTAAGAGAATTAAACTAAGTTGAGAGGAGGGAGGGGTAGATAATTGATCAATACTGTGTATGTGCTCTTGCACATGTTTTAAAGCTGTGAAATATTAGGTGAGTAATCCAGAATGTAGACAGAACATTTTATGTTCATAAGGGCACAGGTTCCACCTTGTGTAACAGTTAAAATGTTTAAAGAAATTCTATTTTGTAAGACTACTTTCCATAATTGGGTGGTCTCATCATTTAACAATGATGTTTCCAATTTAGATTCATTAAGTGCCTGAGCTGTGTGGTTGGCTAAGGCTGTTATATGCTTTTCAGCTCCCGTGGGACAAGAATAGCTAAAGGATAAAATCACCAGAGTGTATGCTTCGCTCACTATCTAGATTTAACCATTTCCCAATTGCTACCAGTGTGTGGTAAAGAATCATGTAATGTGGCAGGGACATATGGCTGCCTCCATGTACAGCATCCTGTCCAACTGTAGGGTAAGTAGGGCCATCCATATTGCCCACAGGTCCATAGCCACCCCACAGGGAAGGCATATGCTCCATGTCTGTTGGAGGCACTTTGACATTGGATAAAATTATTACCTTGTAACTTAATGGTAAAATTACACATTTTTGAGGGTAATCACCCCATATCTCAGTTCCCATTAAGATGTTCCATGCAGACAAGGGTAAAACAGTCTAAGTTTACTGCTTCCACTGTCAACCATCCTATTCCATCATGTAAAGCATAACCTAATATAGTATAGGCTGGGGCTTATTTACTTGTTCCCTTGCAAGGGAAAAGATAGAAGCCTGAGTTTCATTATGAGATGGTAATTGGATTTCAGTCTTATGAGAGTAAGTCTCACTCCAGATTTGTCAATTTTATAGAATTTTGCCATGTCAACAGGGCATTACATGTAGTCCAGTTAGTAAACACTGTGGCCCAGGGAAGGCCAGTGACACCTGAAAATGGAAAGTCTGTGCAGGCCCAACATTGGGTTCATTTGTGGGCATGGGTTGCTGCTGAAGCCCACTGTAGAAAGGTGTTTGCTAGGGTGCTATGGGCAAAAAAATAAAGATGTTCATGGGGAGCAATAAGGTGTAAATCTTGTTGATTTAATAATATACATGCAAGAGTTCCATTGGCAGCTAGTAAGGTACCAGACAGAGGGACATAGTGGGGAGGTTTCAAATACCAGATATTTTACCCTTCTAAATTTTGGTGACCATCAATTGTTAGTGTAGGCATAAGAAGTGTCAACATAGTTATACATAATGTTCCTTTAGGGATAGGAGGCCCTGGATTGTTGATAAAAATTTTAACAAACCTTTTTGGTATAAACTGTGGTGAGATTGCAATATTTTGGATGACTCCTATTCCTCATGGGCTTAAGATTCCTAACCAGTGTGACTGCATAGGCCAGTACCAAGGCCAAATTTCCCCTGTTTGTATGGCCTGAGGCATAGGCAATAATAAATTATCATTCCTCCTTTTAGGCTGAAAAGTGGCTGACACTTTAATTTGTATTCTCAGAGCCTGCATTGGTCCTGCCATTGGCATTTCAATTGGAGCTGTTGCTGCAGCCCAAGATGTAGAGCTGAGGCAGGTTAGAGTAATAAATCCTTGTAGTCCACTGTTGTAGGGATTTCTTATCATCTTCCAACTGTTCCATTAAGAGGTTGTTCATTCTTTCTATAAGACCTGCACCTTTGGGTTATAGGGTAGAGGAAAAGCCCACTTTACATCATAGTCCATAACCCATGCTTGGGTCATTTGTCCAGTGAAATGGGTTCCCCAATCATGGTCTATTTGTGTAGGTATTCCTTAGAGGCTGCTTACCCTTTCTAGACAGCATATGGTGGTTTGATTCCCCACTGGAATAGCTAACAGAAGTCCTGTGGCAGTATCTACTGTGGTAAGTGTATACCTTGTCTCTTCCAAGAGCAGAAGGGGGCTGATGTAATCCACTTGCCACTGGGTCACTGGAAACTGTGAATGACCAATGTATTCCATCTGGTGGGGCAAATGGCATGGTCATCACAGGAAGCAAGATAAGCACTACTGTGTGATGTATATCAGTTGTTAGTGCATGATGGGTACCTGGAACTGCTGGACTAAACACCATAAGATTTGATACCCTTGATGTCCACTCTTTCAATGAAGCTACTTGGCTGCTTCTTGAGTTTCAGTAGTGTGGCTCTGGACTCATGTGAGGGTGTCTACCTCAATGTTCCTGGGTAGTATGTTAGTAGTGTGGGTGGGGACATGATAGCTACCTTTTGTGACTGACAGTGTCCCAGATGTCTTCTCACAGCTCTAGTCCTCACAGAGAGTGGCCTATGACTATCCATTGTTCTTGTTTCCATGTTGCCATCCAGGTCATGAGATCTTTGTATGCAACCCATCTGTTGTTATAGACAGTCAGCATGTCTCCTGATTCATGCACTATTACCATCCATATGGCTCTTAATTCAGCCCATTGACTGCTTTGCATAATCTCCAGTCTCCTACCATATGGTGTCAGTACTGGGTTGTACCACCACAGCTGTCCATGTGAGAGGCTGCCTGCTAGCAGATTACTTTGCCAAGCAGATTCTGGAATTGTTTCTGTACCTTCTAGAGTGGCTTATTCAACAGCTATTACAGGTGTGGCAATTTTAGCTGTTGAATCTTCTACATATGACACTGGTCCTAAAATTTCTTGCATCTCAGCACTAAGAGGGCTGGTATTGAAAACATGGCATAGCAACAAGTAAGCTTTCCACTTTGTTAAGGTATTTAATAGTGCACTGCCAGAACATGGCTCATAGGCTGTGTCTGTAATCACCCCTGTAGAGGGAGGGTGGCCCTCATGGTGACAAGATATTTCTATAGCAGCACATAGTTGCTTTTCCAAGGGACTATGTCTTAATTCTGCCCTTTTTCATAATTGTTACCACAACTTTATGGGTACTCATTTAGAATGTTGCCTCTGCCACAAACCCCACCCAAAGCTAATGTCAGTGCTAGCCACATCCAGTTCACAGGGCAAATCAGGATAAAGCCCCCTCAGTTTTTGTGCCTGTGTTATTGCCTTTTTTGCTTTTTCAAAAGCAGCCTGCTGGAGGTCACTCCATTCCCAAGTATGACCTTTTCTAATTAGTACAGACAATGGTTTTAATATTTGAGCTAAATGGGAAATGGAAGGTCTCCAAAGTTCTAGAAAGGCCATTAATTGCTTTGGCATATGCTGCATAGGAAAACATTGTACCTTATCAATTACTTCAAAAGGAATAATTTTTGTCTTACTTAACCATATATCACCCAATAATTTAACAGAGCAGCCAGGGCTTTACAGTTTGTTGTGATTGATTGACAATCTCTGGCTCTCAAGATGGACTCAAAGTTTCTGACACTTCTTCTAGTTCTGAAAAAGAATTGCTGGTTGACATAATATCATCAATATAATGAAACAAAGTTACAGATTTGGCTTTCTCCCAGTTAGTCAAGTATTTTGTCGCTAGGCCATGGCAAATAGTCGGGCTATGTAAATAGCCTTGTGAGAGCACTGTGAAGGTCCTTTGTCATCCTTCCCAGGTGAAGGTGAAAGCAAGTTAACTGGCTTTATCTTAGGGAATAGTGAGGAAAGCATTAGCTGAATCTAAAAGTGATAATGACACCATTGGATGCTAATTTCCTGTACTAAATGGGCAATGTTTGAAATTGCAGCATACAAAGGTGGCATTACTTTATTTAATTCATGGAAACACACTGTGGTGTGCCAGGTTCTATCAGGCTTCTATACTGGCCATACAGGGCAATTAAAGTGGCTATGGGCTGGTATCAATATTCCCACTCTTTCTAGTTCCTTAATGGTCATAGAAATCTCTTGCTTTCCCTTGGGAGCTTACACTGTTTAGTGTACTTTTACAGGGGACTATTTTGCCTCCCCTTTTAGGATTGCTTTCACTACTCTATACCAGAGGTGAATGTCTCCTATGGTAGTTTGAAGTGTAAAATATAAGAGAAGACAATTCCTAATACATATTCAGTATATGAGAAATATATACAGTGCATTCCTGGGGTGGGTGTGGGGAATCTTCTAATTTGCAAGATCAAATTATGCTATTTGGCTCTGATTGTATTTCCCCTATAGCTGTCTATGGCCAGCTTGGGTCCATTAAATCTTTTGTCTTTGGGCAATTTGCTCCACAGTTTTACTAAACAGCATATGGTTGTTTTATCTATGGTTTTTAACTGATCACCCACATGACACAAGTGCTTCATTAAGGCATTCTTTCACATCTGCTTGAGTGAGCTGTGTGGCCCTCTCTAATTTTAATTCTTCCTCTAGATAGTGGGCTGTTGTTTTTTGCCACCTTTTCTGCCTCTGCGGCTATTCATAAATCTTCTAAAAGTGGCCAGGTTATGGCCACTGTTACTTGGCATTCTCTTTCTTTGCAAAGGTTTAATTGTCCTGCTATCTGCTATAAAACAATTAGCAAATCTGTCATAGTTATCAGGGCATCCCCATGCTCTCACAGTAGTCCCCATTCATCTAAGAGGGCACAACAACATAGGCCCTCCCCACACCGACAACATGGGCCAACTTGGGATTTCCCCCATGGATTTTCCCTTCCTTGGGCCCATGACTACTGCTGCTGTGGTGTCTTGGTCTCCTGGCTGGCTTGCCAATTGTTGGGCCCAGACCAAGCTCATGCAGAGCCTGGGAGGGTGTGGCTGCAGGACAAGAAAACACACCACATACAGAAGAAGACATGGGTTTGTTGGGACTTATGGACAGGAAAAGTTTTCCAGTAATGGCCTGCTGGACTTTAGTACTCCACAAAGGGAACAGAAATGCATGAGGCAATATATGATCAGAACAAAGACATTCCATATAGTATAAGGATATCAGGTCTCTAGTATGATCATTAAAATGGCCTAAGACCCGATAGTGTTTAAGAGCAAGATACAATCAGCACAGTTTTTACATCTGGGGGGATTGCTTAATTTCTTGATCTTTGTCCTTGACTAAAGCAGGTCTCTTACAGGCTTTTAGGAGGGGTACCAGGCATTGGGCCATCACACTTCTAATTTGCAAGATCAAATTATCACACTTTTTATATGTATATAAAAACTATACAATATTCACACATTAAAATGATAGGTTTTAATAATCATGTTTATAAAATGTTTGCCATTGAATATCATAAATGTATTTCTTAGGAAGGTCTTTAACTTTTTGCTCTTTTAGGCTAAATTTGTGACTATGATGGCAGAGCATTTTAGTGATGTTCAGACTTTAGTTCTTCCTCCACAAAATAGATAAATACTTTTGGAAAAATACATTAAATTCTCTGTGCTTAATTTCTCCATTCACTATGATGAGTTATTACTGATTATTTTCTCTTAAAAGAAGGCATATTTTTCTTTCACAATAGATAATTCAAAATTGATAATTCAATGTTATATGAGTCCAACTGTTCAAAGCACTTAATTATTTTGAACAAGTAAGGTATTCTCAGATTTATTTTCCAACCAACTCTGCTAGCCTTCTACAAATAGAGTCCCCCATAAACAGTACAAGAAATACAGTTTTTCACTTTGCAAACACAGAATATTACTACTCATCCTTGCTTCTCACTCCACAAAGTGAATAAAATAAAGCTGTAAGAATTTTTGTTAATGTGGAAATAAAGTATTTAAATGATTTGAAAGGAAACATAAATCTTGTATAGATACTAGGTGACAACAAAAGAAATAAATATTTCTAGGTAACTTTTCAAGGGGAAATTCAATCAAAGTTTCATGCCACTTTCAAAGAGACAGGGAATTTACAAAATCCATGATTCATGCCTAGAATATCTTCCCAAGGATAGTTAATAATGCTTTGATCTTTTAAAAGTTGATTATTGTTTTTCATATTTTAGGAGGCATTTTACTTCAGTTTTTAGTTTCTGCATTTGCTTACTGCTATCATTTGTGATTTATAAGAAGTCAGGACTGCATCAAGTAATTTTTAAGTTTCTAATAAAAAGTAATGTATATATGGAAAAATGAATGTATCATAAATATTGGGTACTGTAGCTTATTTCTTCATTCAAAAATATTTTATATCAGCTATATATTTCAAGTGGTTATTTTAGTGTTAACAACTGTGAAGGGCCTGAGATTTTAACCTCTTTACAAGCTAACAATTTAGCCTGCCACCATCTCATTGATGGTGGCAGAAGACACAGTCTCCTGAGGCAGAAACAAAGGATAGTTTATTTCTCACATCAATATCAGGAGCTACATTATGATCATTTATGATGTTCCCCGAACACCAATTCCTACAGGACCATACATTAAGAGCCATGTAGTGGGCTTTGTTATGGAACAGAAACCCCAAGCTTAGAAAAGCCCAATCTTTTATAAAATGACTGCAAGCAAACCTACTTGAACGTTGCCCTGGAGAGAGATATTATCTTTATCATATGTCAGGAAACAAATCTTCCCTCTGCCCAGAGGGAAATATTTCTCTCTCTTCTAAGGCCTTTCATATATAAACAACTAAGAAAATGTAGTCAGGAACAAAAGGCTACCAGTGCCTCTGCTCATAAGACATGCAGAAATGCCAGAGACCCACAGAGAATCTTCTCACAACAGTGAGTTATAATTCAGTGAATAGTCTCAAACTGAAGGCACCCATGTAATTGTCAGGTGAAAAACAGAACATTACTGGTATCCCCAGAGCCCTTATCTTTCCCACTGTATTCCCCCTCTGCCACCAATTATAATTGCTATCCTAAATTCTAAGAGTATAAACTAGTTTTGTCTATGTTTTATACTCACTCATGTCTGGCTTCTTCCATGCAATGTTATATTTGTAAGACTGATTCATATTGCTCTGTGTAGGTATAAATGTTGATGTTTTTATTTCCATATAAATTGTGTTGAGTGATACAGACCTCTGCTGATTTACATTTTCCTAGTTTCTAATTTTTGACTATTATGAACAAGTTAGTAGTTTTGTAGCATTAAGGATAATTTTGGTAATTAAATTCTTGTTGAGTGCCAATTCTCTCATTGCTACAAAATAAACAATATATCTGATGGCAAGGACTGGGGAAATCGGGGACATACCTAATGGCCATCCCCAGCCCTCACCTACATACACTTTCTTTTCTATTGTATGCAGATGTTTTAGTATTTTTAATTTCCACAGGCTGGGGGAGAAGTTAGGTCTAATGAAAATGCCTGACCATATCTTAAACTTGGAAGAAGTAGTCCAGCAGCTTATCAGGGCAGGAGCTCTCAGGGGACACTTATCTGAGTAGTCGGCCTTCCTGGGAGATCAGCCATGATAGGATTGCCTTTCTGTGCTAGTTTGGACACTTTGTGATGTATAAGTAACAAAGCAGTCCTTTGCTGAAAGTTTTTGTTGTGCCTCAGCCTGTGTTCCTACAATAAAAGAAACAGCAACTCACTCTACTGCAAGAGAGAAGAAACCAGCATATATGAAGAGCAACCACTGTGATTTTACTTTCAAGACCAATGAAGTATATAAATTTATATTTTTCTTTGAATTTTAGCAAATCATGGGTTCCAAATGATTATTTTTGGATATTGTTAAGAGATAAAAAACAAACATATCCTTGACAGTTCTATTCTGGGATTTTTTTTAAAGCAATTATACAAGACCATTAGAAGAAAGATAGTGCTCTCTGCCCACTCTGCATAGTAAGTCTATGTGACTCAAATATTTACATGAATGTAATGCTAACACCTATACTTCATGAAATATAAGGATACATCATGACAATATAAGATTATTGAGGTCTTGTTTATAATAGAAACCATTTATTAAAAATGTGGATTAAAATTTCATGAACAGAATCAAAATCCTTTTGAGAACATGATGACATGCCACAGAAACTTTGTGGTGTATCTTATTTTATTCTTTTAAGAACTTTTAGGTTTAAAAGTAATCATGCAGAACATTCATGTTTGCTATTTTCTCTATTATTAACACTGCATAAGTGTAGTATTTTGTTTCAATTCATGAAACAATGATTTTAAAATTATACTTTAAACTATAGTTCATAGATTATTTTATGGCTAACTGTGTTGTACAGTTCCATGGCTTTAAAAAATTTTTCTTGTAACATACATACAACTGAAAATTAATAATTTTAGTCATTTTGAAATATACAATTCAGTGGTGTTAATTATATTCAAGTGTTGTGCTAGCATCACCACATCTATTACCAAAATTCCCATTGCCTCAAATGGAACCTTTGTAACAATTAAGCATTAAGTACCCATTCCCTACCCAATTCTGGCCCCTGGTTACCTGTATCATGGTTTCTGACTCTATGCATTTTCCTATTATAATTATGTCATATAAGTGAAATCATGCAATGTTTTCCTTTTGTATCTCCCTTATTTCACTCAACATGATATTTTCAAGGTCCATTCATGGTATTGCTTGTACTAGAATTTCATTCCTTTTATGGTTGAATAATATTCCATTGTGTGTATATATTTTTTCCCTTCATCAGTTCATAGGCAGCTGGGTTGCTTCCATCTTTTCACAACTGGAAATAATGCTGCTATGAATATTGGTGTGCAAATATTGGTCCTCACCTACTTTCAATTCTTTCGGGTGTTGCTCCAGTTTGCTAGTGTTGCTGTTAAGCAAAAATGCCAGAAATAGATTTTTTTTATTCTCATGATCCAACACACCTCATAGCTCTTTTCAACCATTAATCATTTGTCCCTAGTATTTGTGTGGTTCTAGTAGTGCACTCCTATTAATTATAGTCCCTAGCATGCAATAGGTAGACTCTTCCCATACACTGTTCCACTGTCAAATCTCTACACCAGTGTCACACACTAGAAGTATACCATGAAATCACCTCTCCATATTTGTAGTGCTGATCTGTGGGATACTGCCCTCAAACATCCTCTTTCAATCCTATTCACCTTCAATAAAGTTCTGATACTTATAATCACATTACCAAACAATCTTCACCCCTATCAAATATAATACCATTGAATTCACCATCATTAACATATCTGAACATATTAGATTGTCATTCCCCCTCACTAGCTTCTGTCTATCACTGGGTCCCCAATATTCTACATTATAAAACATTGATTTTACATTGTTAAGGGAGTTCATAGAAGTGGTAACATACAATATATCCCCTTTTGTGTCTAACATATTTCACACAACATTATATCTTCAAGGTTCATCCATGTTTCCTTAAATTTTAAACCTTGTTTGTTCTTGCTGTTGCATAGTATTCCATTGTATGAATATACCCCATTTTGCTTATACACTTGTCTGTTGAAGGACACTTGATTGTTTCCATCTCTTAGCAACTGTGAAAAGTGCTGCTATGAACATTGGTATACCAATGTCTGTTCCTGTCACTGTTTTCAAATCTTCTGGGTATATGCCAAGAAGTAGAATTGCTGGACCATAGTGTAATTCAATATCTAGTTTTCAGAGAAACTGCCAAATGGTCTTCCACAATGGATGTACCACTATACATTCTCACCAGCAATGAATAAGTGTTCCAATTTCTCCACATCCTCTCCAGTTTTTGTTTCCTGTTTGTCTAATGGCAGCAATTCTTATGGATGTGATATGGTATCTCACTATGGTTCTGTTTTGCATTTCCCTTATAGCTAGTGAAGATGAGCATTTTTTCATGTGGTTTATAGCATTTGTATTCCCTCTTCAGAAAAATACCTTTTCATATATTTTGCCAATTTTATAATCATGCTATTTGTACTATTGTTGTTGAGTTGTAGGATTTTTTTGTATAGGCAGGATACCAGTCTCTTATCAGATATATAGTTACCAAATATTTTCTCCCATTGATTTGGCTACCTCTTCACCTTTTTGACAAAGCTTTTGGAGGCACAGAAACTTTTGATTTTGCCTTCTCGTTTGTCTATTTTTTCTTTTGTTGCTTGTGCTTTAGGTGTGATGTCTAAGAAGCTACCTCCTAATACTTGGTCCTAAAGATGTTTCCCTATATTATCTTCTAAGAGTTTTATATTGAGATCTTTGATCCACTTTGAGTTGATTTTTGTAAAGGGTGTGAGGTAGGAGTCCTCTTCCACTATTTTGGTTATGGATATCTAGTTCTCCTAGCCCCTTTTGTTGAAGAGAATGTCCTGTCCCAGTTCTTGGATTTGGGGGACTTATAAACATATCAGTCAACTGTAGATCCGGAGGTCTATTTCCAAATTCTCAATTTGATTCCACTGATCAATATGTCTATCTTTGTACCATTACCCTGCTGTTTTCACCACTGTAGCTTTATAATGGGCTTCAAAGTCAGGAAGTGTAAGTCCTCTGATATCATTCTTCTTTCTTAGGATGTTTTAGTTAATTCAAGGCTGCTTTCCCTTCCAAATAGATTTGATAACAAACTTTTCCAAGTCTTTTAAAGTAGGTTGTTGGAATTTCTATTGGAATTGCATGAATCTGTAGATCAGTTTGGATGGAATTGACATCTGAATGACATGTAGTCTTCCTATTGATGAACACAGGATATTTTTCCACCTATTTAGGTCCTTTCTGATTTCTTTTTTTGGTAATGTTTTGTAATTTTCTGTGTAGAGATCTTTTATGTCCTTGGTTAAGTTTATTTGTAGGTACTTGATTATTTTAGTTGCTATTGTGAATGGAATTTTTATTTTGACTTCCTCTTCTGTTAGGTCATTACTAGTGTATAGGACCATTAGTGGCTTAAGTGTATTAATATTATATCCTGCTACTATGCTTATTTTTTTTATTAGCTCAAGTAGCTTTGCCATCGAATTCTCAGGATTTTCTAAATATAAGATCATATCATCTGCTAATAATGAGTGTTTTACTTCTTCATTTCCAATTTGGATACCTTTTATTTCTTTGTCTTCATGAATTTCTCTGGCTAAACTTCTAGCACAATTTTGAATAGTAGAGGTGACAGTGGATATCCTTGTCTCACTCCGATCTTAGGGGAGAAGGCTTTTTCAGCTTCTCATCATTGAGTACTATGGTGGCTGTGGGTTTTTCATATATGCCCTTTATCATAATGAGGAATTACTACCTTTTGAATTGTTTTTATCAAAAAAGGATGTTGAATTTTGTCAAATGCTTTTGCTTTTTCAGCATCTATTGAGAAGATCATTTTATTTTTCCCTTTCAATTTGTTAATATGTTGTATTACATTAATTGATTTTTTTATGTTTAACCACCCTTACATCCAGGAATGAACCCCACTTGCCCATGCTGTATAATTCTTTTAACATGCCTTGGATTTAAGTTGCAAGCATTTTGTTTAGGATTTTTGCTTCTATATTCATTAAAGAGATTGACCTATAGTTTTCCTTTTTTTGTAGTATCTTTATCTGGTTTTTGTATCAGAGTGATATTAGTTTCATAAAATGAGTTAAGTAGTGCTTATTTATCTACATTTTTTTTTCAAGGACTTTGAGCAGGAACAGTGTCAGTTCTTTTTGGAAAGTTTGGTAACATTCCCCTGTGCAGCCGTCTGGCCCTGGGCTTTTATTTGTAGGTATATTTTTGATGACTGATTGGATGTTTTTGCTTGCAATTGATTTGTTGAGGTCTTCTATTTCTTCTTGTGTTGGTCTAGGCTGTTCATGTGTTTCCAAGAAATTGTCCATTTCCTCTAAATTGTCTAACTTGTTGGTATACAGTTGTTCATAGTATCCTCTTATGATTTTCCTTTACTTCTTTGGAACCCATAGTAATTATCCCCTTCTCATTTCTGATTCTCTTTATTTGGATCTTCCCTCCTTTTGACTTTGTCAACTAAGGTAAAGGTTTATCAATCTTGCTGATCTTCTCAAAGAAACAACTTTTGGTTTTATTTATTCTCTCTTTTGTTTTTTGTTCTCCAGCTCATTTCTTTCTGCTTTATTTTTTGTTATTTCTTTTCTTCTACTTGCTTTAAGTTTGGTTTGCTGATCATTCTCTAGCCTCTTCAGTTGCTTAGTTAGGTCTCTGGTTTTAGCTCTTTCTTGCTTTTTGATGTATACATTTAGAGCTATAAATTTCCCTCTCAGCACCACCTTCATTGTATCCCACAAGTTTTGATATGCTTTATTCTCATTTTCATTCATCTCTAGGTATTTACCAACTTCTCTTGTAAATTCCTCTTTGAGCCATTGTTTAGGAGTGTGTTGTTTAACCTCCATATATTTGTGAACGACCTGGTTCTTTGGTGGTTATTTATTTCTATTTGCATTCCATTATGGTCGGAGAATGTGCATTGAATAAATTCAAATTTTTTTTTAATTTATTAAGACTTGTTTTGTGCCCCAGCTTATGATCTATCTTGGAGAATTTTCCATGGGCACTAGAGAAGAATGCATATCCTGGTACTTTGGGACATAACAATCTGTTTATGTCTGTTAAGTCTAATTCATTTATCATATTATTTAGGTTCTCAATTTCCTTATTGGTCCTCTGTCTAGTAGTTCTACTATAGAAAAGAGTGGTATATTGAAGTCTCCCACCACTATTATAGAAGTGTCTGTTTCTCCCTTCAGTTTATCCAATGTTTGTCTCATGTATTTTGGAGCTCCTTGATTGAGTGCATAAATATTTATGACTGTTATTTCTTCTTGGTGAATTGTCACTTTCTTTAATATATATTGTCCTTTTTTGTCTCTTATGACACCTTTGCTTTTAAGGTTTAATTTGTCTGATATTAGTATAGCTACCCCAGCTTTCTTTTGGTTGCTGCTTGCATAGAATATATTTTTACACCATTTCATTTTCAGTCTTTTCTTTGTTGTTGCAGGGTCTATATGAGTCTATATGGGTCATACTTGTTAATCCATTCTACCACTCTGTATCTTTTAATGGGAGAGTTTAATCCATTCACACTTAAAGTTATTCCTGTGAAGGGAGTTCTTGAACCAGCCATCTTATCCTTTGATTTTCGGTTGTTAGATCTATCATTTTTCCTTTAAGTTACCCTAACTAATACTCTTCAGTTCTGGGCTCTTCTCCAGACCTCTCTCTCCATTCTGTTTTATTTTTCTCAGCTGGTAGAGCTCCCTTTAGTATTTCTTACAGGGCAGGTCCCTTGTTAATAAATTCTCTCAGCATTTGCTTGTCTGTGAAAATTTTAAGCTCTCCATCAATTTTGAAGGACGGCTTTACTGGATTTACAGAATTCTTGACTGGAAATTTTTCTGTTTCATAATCTTAAATATGTCATACACACTGCATTCTCACCTCCATGGTGCCCGCTGAGTAGTCATTACTTAGTCATATGTAGTTTCCCTTATAGGTGGTGAATTACTTTTCTCTTGCTGCTTTCAGAACTTTCTCCTTCTCTTCAGCATTTTGCAATCTAATCAGTATATGTCTTGGAGTAGGTTTATTTGGATTTATTCTATTTGGAATTCATTGGGATTGGCTTTTATAAAGGGGATTTATTAATTTACAAATTTACAGTTCTAAGGCCATAAAAATTTCCAAACTAAGGCACCAACAAGAGGATACCTTCACTGAAGAAAGGCTGATGACATCTGGAACACTTCTGTCAGCTGGGAATTCTGTGGCTGATGTCTGCTGGTCCTTTGCTCCCAGGTTCTGGTTTCAAAAAGGCTTTCTACAAAATGTCTCTGGGCTCTGTTTCTCTTAGCTTCTCTCCTGTGCATCTTTGTATTTTCTCCCAGTACATTTCTCTCTAAGCATCTGGAGGTCCTTTCTTAGCAACTCTGGGACAAACTCTGGACTTCATCGCTTAACTTAGCATCTCCAAATGTCTTTCTGTCTGCATCTCCAAGCATCTGTGTCTGTTTTGGCCCTTTAGAGCTCTCTTAAGGACACCAGCAAACTAATCAAGACCCATGTAGATTGGACAGGATCATATCTCCATGGAAATAATCTAATCAAAAGGTCTCATCACATCTGGGTGGGTGAAGTCTCCATGGAAACAACCTAATAAAAAGATCCCACCCATAATAAGTCTGCATTCACAAGATTGCATTAAAGAACATGGCTTTTTATGGGATACATAACAGATTCATATCAGCACAGGTACACACTGAGCAGTGACATTGCCAGGTTTTTTGATAATTCTGTACTTAACTTTCCAAACAATCGTGGTTTTCCATAGTGACTGCACCATTTTCTATATCCACCAACAATGCATGATTGTTCTGTATTTCTCCACAATGTGTTCTTTTCCATTTTGTAAATAGTAGCCATTCTAGTAGATCTGAAATGGTATTTTTCTGTTTCATTGCTTTCTTTGCTGCTGATATCATTTTTTAAATGCAATTTTATTGAGATAAGTTCATGCACCATATAATCCATCCAAAGTATACAACCAAAGGCTCACCATATTGTCAAATAATGGTGCATTCATCACCACAATTAATTTTAGAATTCCATTACTACAAAATTTAAAAAAAGAAAAAGAAAAAAGAATACCAAAAACTCTTATCATTATATATATATCTATATATCTATCTGTCTCTCTCTCTCTCTATATATATATACAATTACTCATCTACCCTCTACTGGATAAAGGGTGTGTCAAGCCACAAGTTTTTCACAATCACATGGTCACACAATAAAAGCTGTATAGTTATACAACCATCATCAAGAATAAAGTCTACTTGTGTTTTAAAACTTCAAACTTTTTGTTAGACCAAAGGAAGATATGTTTATTTAGGGCAAAATATATATCTTCTGTAGCACACCAGATAATTTAACTTGTACAGTCATTTTACTCAAATACCATAATTACATGGATCTTTGAAAAGGGAATGAGATCTAGTTGGTTTGTACAGGTTAATGTGAAACACCCATATATATCAAAGTAATTTGGCAGAGAATAAAAATATATTTGCAAAGCCCACTGGTGGAAATATGGAAATATTGAACTTATCCACCTGGGAAATTAGTGATAATCTCACAAGCATTGGGGACTCTCAATTAAGAAGGCCAAGCCCTCTATCTTGTGCTTTGCCTTATGAAGCTTGCTACTGCAAAGGAGAGGCTAAGCCTAGTTATAACTGTTCCTAAGAGTCACCCCCAGAGCACCTCTGCTGTTGCTCAGATGTGGCCTCTCTCTCTAAGCCAAGTCAGCAGGTAAACTCACTGCCCTCCCCCTACATGGGACATGACTTCCAGGGATGTAAATTTCCCTGGAATTGTGGGACAGGACTCCCAGGGATGAACCTGGACCCAGCATCGTGGAGGAAGAAAAATGAAACAAAATAAAGTTTCAGTGGCTGAGAGATTTCAAATAGAGTCAAGAGGTCTTTCTGGAGGTTATTCTTACACATCATATAGATATTCCTTTTTATTTTATAGTGCATTGGAATACCCAGAAGTAAATTCCTGAAACTGTTGAACTGCAGACCAGTAGCCTTGATTTTCTGAAGACAATTGTATAACTATGTAGCTTGCACAGTGTGACTGTGCAGGTGTGAAAACCTTGTGGCTCACACTCCCTTTATCCAGTGTATGGACAGATGAGTAGTAAAATGGGAACAAAAAGTAAATGAATAATAGGGGGATAGGGGATGGGATGTTTTAGGTGTTCTTTACTTGTATTTTTATTCTTGTTTTTATATTACCTTTTTTTGGAGTAATGAAAATGTTCAAAAAGTGATCTTGGTGATGAATGCACAACTATACGATGGTACTGTGAACAATGCAGATGATTGTAAGATATGTGAACATATCTAATAAAACTGAATAAAAAATGAATCACATCTACTGGATTAGAGTTCAACTGAAATGTTTTCATATAGCTATTCTAATACATGAGAAACTAAAAGGAATATCTATGTAATGAATAAGAATAATCTCCTAAATGACCTCTTGGCTCTATTTGAAACCTCTTAGCCAATGAAATTTTATTTTATTTCATTTCTTTTCCCCCTTTTGATTAAGAAGACATTCTCAATCCCATGATGACAGGGATGGACTCACACTGGGAGTCATGCCCCACATTGCCAGGGAAACTTATACCTGGTAGTCATGTCCCACATGGTGGGGGAGGATAATGAGTTTATTTGCAGAGTTGGCTGAAAGAGAGAGGCCACATCTGCACAACAAAAGTGTTTCTCTAGGGGTGAATTTAGACATAGTTAAAAGTAAGCTTAGCTTCTTTGAAGGAATAAGTTTCATAAGGGAAGGTCAAAAATCAAGGACTTGACTTAGTAAATTGGGAGCCCATAATGCTTCCAAGAATATCAGGAATTCCCCACATGGGGAAGCTTACTATTTCCACAGTTTCCCCAAGTTCCTCAAGTAGGCTTTTTTTTTTTTTTTCCTGCCCAAAATACTCTGGGATGTACATTAACCTGTACAGAATTGCAAAATCTCACTCCCTGTTCTAGGTTCTATATAATTATATTGTTTAGATAAACTGACCTCACAGGTTAAACTAGATAGTATGCTCCAGAAAGTATATATTTTGTACCAAATAAATATCTCTTGAATAACAGTTTAAACTCAAGAATAAATGTGACTGCTGTAAGAGCTTACAATCTAGGAACCTTTACAATAAGCCTTATTGAAAATTCTGTACTCCTACATCATTGATTGTCCAATCTCTGCCCACATTCTATCCCTTGATAACCTATGCCATCAAATTCAATTATCAGCCTTTGCTAATTTTAGTTAATTTATATTAATGAGTTCTTACAATATTTGTCCTTTCATTTCTGGCTTATTTTACTTAACATAATATCCTCAAGGTTCATTCACCTAGTTGCTTGCCTCACAGCTTCTTTCCTTCTTGCAGCCACTGAATATTCCATTGTATGTATATGCCACAGTTTGACTTTATATTCACCTATTGATAAACACTTAGGTCACTTCCATCCATCACAAATCATGACTATGCCACCACAAGCACCAGTGTGCAAATGTCTATCCATGTCTCTGCTTTCATTTATTCCAAGTATATAGCAAATACTGGGGTTCCAGGATCATATGGCAGCCCTATATTTAGTCTCCTGTGGAACCACCACACTGCCCTCCAGAGGGGCTGCATGATTCTTCTTCCCTACCAATGGTGAATAGGTATATATCTCTCTCTCTCTCCACATCTTTTCTAGCACTTGTATCTTTCTTTTTATTTTTTAAACAGTTTTATTCATACACCACACAACCCATCCTAAATTAACAATCAATAGCTACCAGTATATTCACATAGTTATGTATTCACCAACACGATCTATATGAGAACATTCCCATTTCTTTTGCAAAGAAAGAAGAGGCAAAAAAATAAAAGAATAAAAAATAAGGAAGTAAAAAAAGAGAAACAACAGCAACATACCCTTCCCTTATATACCCCTCTATTGACAGTTAGCTTTGGTATATTGCCTTTCTTACAATTAATGGAAGAATATTACAATATTACTGTTAACTATAGACCCTAACTTGCATTGATTGTATTTCTCCCATATACCATCCTATTTTCAACATCTTTCAATGTTGACATTCTCTTTTTCTCTCTTATGTAAAAAAAATCTTGTATTTCTACATTTAATCTCTATCATTGTCCATTCTAGGTTTTGCTTAAAACTCCCAGGTTTTATCCTCTATCTTTCCTTCTGGTTTTGTACATGCCTATAGCCTTCTTCTCTCAAACATACTCATGATCAGCTTTGTTCATTACACTTACAATATTGTGCTACCATCATTTGACATTGTGCTATCCATTTCTGGATCTTTACAATCAATCCTTTTGAAGATTCTGTACTCCTTCAGCATCCAATGCCCAATCTTTATCCTCTTTCTACCTCCTAATAGGCTGTGTTCTCAATTCAAACTTTCAGAGTTTGCTCATAATAGCATATTAGTAAGACCATACAATATTGGCTTTTTTGTTTCTAGTTAATTTAACTCAACATAATGTCTTCAAGGTTTATCCATGTTGTTGCATGTGTCATGACTTTATTCTATCTTAGAACTAGGTAATATTCCATCACATGTATACACTTCAGTTTGTTTATTCACTCATGGGCATTTTGGCTGTTTCCATCTCTTGGCAGTTGCGATTAATGCCTCTATAGATGTTGGTTTAGAATGTCTGTTTGTGACCCTGCCTTCATTTACTCTGAGTACATACCTAGTAATGGGATTGACAGTTCTGTACTTAACTTCCTGAGGAACAGCCAAACTGCCTCCCAGAGCAGTTGCCTAATTCTACATTCCCACCAACAGGGAATAAGTGTACCTTTATCTCCACATCATCTACAGTACTTGAAGTTTTCTGTTTTTTTTTTTTTGATAATGGCATTCTAGTAAGTGTGAGATATCTCATTGTGGTTTTGATTTGCATTTCCCTAATAGCTAGTGAAGTTGAGCATATTTCATTTGTTTTTGAGCCATCTGTATTTCCTCTTCAGAAAAGTGTCTGTCCATGTCTTTTACCCATTTTGTAATTGGGTTGTTTGTCTTTTTGTTGTTGAGTTGTGGGATCTCTTAATATATTCTGGATATTAAACTCTTATCTCATATGTGGTTTCCAAGTATTTTCTCTCACTGTGTAGGCTTCCTTTTTACTTTCCTGACAAAGTCTTTGATGTGCAAAAGTGTTCAGTTTTGAGGAGATCCCATTTATCTATTTCTTCTTTCATTGTTCATACTATAAATGTAAGGCCTAGGAAACCACTTCCTATCATAAAATCTTTAAGATATTTCCCTATATTTTCTTCTAAAAGTTTTATGTTTTAGCTCTAATGTTTAGGTTTTTGACCCATTTTGATTTAATTTTTGATAAATTGTGATATAGGGGCCCTCTTTTCTTCATCAGGATATTAATATCCAGTTCTTCAAGCACTAATTGTTGAAGAAGCTGCTCTTCCACATGAGTTGACTAGACTGCCTTATGAAAAATCAATTGCCCATAGATGAGCAGGTCTATTTCTGAACACTAAATTTGATTTCATTGGCCAATATACCTATCTTTATGCCAGTACCATGCTGTTTTGACCACTGTAGCTTTGTAGTATGCTTTAAAGCCAGGTAGTGTGAGACCTCCCACTTCATTTTTCTTTCTCAAGTTATTTTTAGCTATTTGGGACACCATGCCATTACAAATAAATTTGATTATTATTTTTCTTTTCTATTTCTTCAAAGTAAGTTGTTTGGGTTTTAATCTATAAATCAATTTGGGTAGAATTGACATCTTAAGTATATTTAGTCTTCCAATCCATGAACACAGTGTGTTCTTCCATTTATTTAGGTCTTTCTTGATTTCTTTTAGCAATGTTTTGCAGTTTTCTGTGTATAGGTCTTTTATTCCTAAATATTTGATTAAAATTCATAAATATTTGATTCTTTTGGTCACTATTGTAAATGGAGCTTTTTTAAAAAAACCTCCTCATATTTCTCTTTACTAGTGTACAAACACACTGCTGAAATTTGCATGTTGGTGATGTATCCTGCCATATTGCTGTACTCATTTGTTAGCTGTAGTAGCTTTTTTGTAGATTTCTTGGGGATTTTCTACATATAGGATCATGTCATCTGTAAACAGTGAGAGTTTTACTTCTTCCTTTCTAATTTGGATGCCTTTTGTTTCTTCTTTTTTAATTGTTCTAGCTAGAATTTCCAGCACAATGTTGAATAACAATGGTGAGTGTGAGCATCCTTGTCTTGTACATGATTTTAGAGGGACAGTTTTCAGTCTTGAGTATGAAGTTAGCTGTGGGTTTTTCATATATTCCCTTTATTGTGTTGAGGAAGATTCCTTCCATTTCTAAGCTTTGAACTGTCTTCATTGAGAAAGGATGTTGATTTTTTTCAAATGCCTTTTCTGCACCAATTGAGATAATCATGCATTTTTTTTCCCTTAATTTTTTGTGGATACTAATTATTTCTTGAGTGCTTGGTAGTATTCACATGTGAAGCCATCTGGTCCTGGACTTGTCTTTTTTGGGAGTTTTTTGATGACTGATTTAATCTCTTTACTTGTGATCAGTTTGTTGAAGTCTTCTATTTCTTCTTAGTCACTGTTGGTTTTTCATGCTTTTCTAGGAAGTTGCCCATTTCATCTAATTTGCTTATTTGTTAGCATATAGTTGTTCATAGTATCCTCTCATTATCTCCTCTACTTCATCAGGGTCAGTAGTTATGTTCCCCTCCCATTTCTGATCTTATTTATTTGCATCCTGTCTCTTTTTTTCTGTGTCAACCTAAGGGTCCATCAATTTTGTTGACTTTCTCAAAGAAGCAACTTCTGGTTTTGTTTGTTCTCTCTATTGTTTTCTTGTTCTCAATATCATTTATTTCTGCTCTAATCATTGTTATTTCTTTCCTTCTGTTTGCTTTGGGGTTAGTTTCCTGTCCTTTCTCTAGTTCCACCAGGTAATCTGTTAAATCCTCTATTTTTCTTCTTCTCCTTTCTTAATATAGAAGTTTAGGGCAATAAATTTTCCTCTTTGCACTGCTTTTGCTGTATCTAATAAGTTTTGATATGTTGTGCTCTCATTTTGATTTGTCTCAACATAATTACTGATTTCTCTTGTAATTTCTTTCTTTACCCATTGGTTGTTTAAGAGTGTGTTGTCTACTCTGTATATTTATAGATTTTCCAGTCTTCTGCCTGTTATTGGTTCCCAACTTCATTCCATTATAATCCAAGAAATTGTTTTGTATAATTTCAATCTTTTTAAATGTATGGAAACTTGCTTTTTGATGCTATATGTGGTCTATCCCGGAGAATGATCCAGGAACACTTGAGAAAAATATGTGTCCTGCTGTTGTTGGGTGCAATGTTTTTTAAATATCTGTTACATTTAGTTCATTCATTATACTTTTCAAATTCTCTGTTTTCTTATTGATCCTCTATCTAGATGTTCTATCCATTGATGAGTGCAGGGTACTGAAGTCTCCAACTAATATTTCATAGGTGTCTACTCCCTTCAGTTTTGTCAGTGTTGTCTCATGTATTTTGGGGGCACTGTGGCTCAGTACATAAATATTTATAATTATGTCTTTTGATGAATTGTCCATTTTATTAATACATAGCATTCTCCTGTCTCTTTTAATTGCTTTACATTTGAAGTCCAATTCATCTGATATTAGTATCACTACCTCACCTTTGAGTAAGATGTTAGCTGTGGATTATTCAGATATAGGTTTCATATATTGGTTTTTGTATATGCAATTTCATATGCGGGGTTTCATATGGGGTTTCATAGGTAGGTTTTTCATATATGGGTTTTTCATATAAATGGAAGATTCCATCCATTCCAATTCTGAATGAATATAACAAGTAGGGGTGCTGATTTTTGTCAAGGGCTTTTTTCTGTCAATTGAAATTGCCATACGATGTTTTTTTCCTTTATTTTATTTATGTGGTATAATACATTAATTGATTTTCTTAAATAACTTGGATAAATCCCACTTCATTGGGGCTTATAATTCTTTTCATGTGCTGTTGGATTCAGTTGGCTAGTAAATTTTTGAGAATTTTTGCATCTATACTGTTACAGTTTGCTAATGCCACTGTTATTCAAAATACCAGAAATGGATTGGCTTTTATAAAGGGGGTTTATTTAATTACAAAGATACAGTCTGAAGGCCATGAAAATGTCCAAATGAAGGCATTAACACAAGTATACCTTTACTGAAAGAAGGTCAGTGGTGTCCAGAAACCTCTGTTAACTGGGAAGACATGTGTCTGGCATCTGCTGATCTCAGATATGTGCCAGCTCCACTCTCAGCTTCTGTGTGTTCTTCAAAATATCTCTCTTAGCTGCAGCACCTCTGTCTGTGAACTCTTTATGGGACTCCAGTGATTCAATTAAGACCCACTCTAAATGGGTGGGGTAACACATCCATGGAAATTATCCAATCAATGTCTCACACAGTTGATTGAGTCAAATCTCCATGGAAACACTCAAAAGATTCCAACCAGTCAACACTAACACATCTGCCCCCACAAGATTGCATCAAACAACATGGTGTTTTGGTGGACATAATACATCAAAACCAGCATATATATTCATAAGGAATACTGATCTATTATTTTCTTTTCTTTTGGTATCTTTATCTGGCTTTGTTAATAGGGTGATATTGGTATCATAGAATAAATTACAAAGGGTTTCTACCATTTCAGTTTATTGGAAGAGTTTGAGTAGGATTTGTGTTAATTCTTGGAATGTTTGTTAAAGTCATCATTTAAGACATTTTTAGGGGAATAGGGGTAGAATTTTGATTGCTAATTCAATCTCACTACTTGTTATTTGTCTGTTTAGATTTTTTATTTCTTCTTGTGTCATTGCAGGTAATTTGTGGTTTTCTAGGAATTGGTCTATTTCATCTGGACTATTTAATGTACTGAAATACTATTGTTCAAAGTATCCTCTTATAATGTTTTCTTTCTTTTTTTTTCCCCTTGGGGGACAGTGGTAAAGACTCCCCCCCTTGTCATATCTGATTTGAATTATTTGCATCCTCTCTCTTTTTTTCTTTTTAGGTCCAGTTAAGTTTTGTTGATTTTATTAATCTTTTCAGTGAATCTACTTTTGGTTTTGTTTATTCTCTCTATTGTTTTTTGTTATCTTATCTCCTCTCTAATATTTGTTATTTCCTTCACTTTGCTTGCTTTGAGTTAGCTTGTCCTTCATTTGCTAGTTTCTCTTATTGTGACATTTGGTCACTGATTTGAGATACTTCTCCTTTTTTACTAGACAATTATACAGCTATAAATTCTCCTCTCAGCACTCTCTTTGTTGTGTCCTTTAATTTTTGGTGCTATGTTTTCATTTTAATTCACTTCAAGATATTTCCTAATATCCTTTGTGATTTCCTTTTTGAGCCATTTGTTGTTCAAGTGTATGTTTTTTCATTTCTGAATATTTCTAAATTTTCCAGTTCTTGCTGTGTAATTGATATTTATTATTATACTGCTGTCAGAAAAGATACATTGCATTATTTCAATATTTTAAAATTTATTGATCTTTGTTTTGTAAACAAACATACGGTCTAGAGAATGACCCATTTGCACTAGAGAACATCTACTCTGCTCTTGTTGTGTGTAGGTTTATATATATGTCTTTTTGGTCGAGTTGGTTTATATTATTGTTCAAATTTTCTATTTTATTAATGATATTCTGTCTAAGGGTCCCATAACTGAAAGTGGTATTGAAGTCTATTTGGAACCATCTATTTCTCCCTTTAGAACAGTGTATTTCTCTCTTTAAATATGTTAATATTTTTTTCATATATTTTGGGACTCTGCTTTTATGGGCATACTTATTTATAATTGTTATATCATCTTGTTGAATTGACCCCTTAATCAATATAGAGTCCCCTTCTTGTTCCTTTGTAACCATTTTCAACTTAAAGTATTTTATCTGATATCGATATTGATACACCAGCTTTCTTTTGCTCACTTTTTGTATGGTATAGTTTTTCCCTCCTTTCACTTTCAGCCTACTTGTGTTTTTGACTTTAAGTTGAACGTCTTGCCAACAGCATATCATTGGATCATGTTTTTATATCCATTCTGCCAATTTATGACTTTGGATAGTTTATTCAATTTACTTTTAAAGTAACTATTGATATTATAGGAATCTCATCTGCTATTTTGCTATTTGGTGTTCATAAGTCTTACTCTTCTTTGTCCTTCAGTTCTTCCATTAATGCCATTTTTTTTAATCTATTTGACTTTTTGTAGTGTACTATTGTGAGCCCCTTCTTATTTCTTACTGTATATGGTTTTCTTCTATTTTCTTTGTGGTTACCATGGGACTTAAATTCAACATCTTAAATCTATAACAAGCATGTTTGATTTGACTCCAACTAAATGTCAGTAGTATACTCAAATGTTGTTCCTATGACTACCTGTCCTCCCACCATTATGTTGCAGTTGATACAAATTGTATCTTTATACACTGTATATCCAAACCATAGATTTATTATTTTCTTTTTTTGCATTTGCATTTTAGAAACTGTAAGTTGTAAACATCAGTGTTAAATACATGCAAAAAATACAATAGTACTGGCATTTATTATTACCTATATGTTTATCTTTACCAGAGACCTTTATATCTTTGTGCTGCTTTGAACCCCTGTACAGAGCCCTTTCCTTTCAGTCTCAAGAACACCCTTTAGCATTGCTTCTATGGCAAGTTTAGTGGTGATGAACTACCTTAGCTTTTGTTTATCTGGGTATGTCCGACTCTTTCCCTCATTTTCTAAAGACATTCTTGCTGGATATAAAATTCTTGGTGGGCAATTTTTTTTTTCAGCACTGTAAATATTTTATCCCACTGCTTCTTGCCTCCATGATGAGAAATTTGTACTTAATCTTATTGGGACTCCCTAGTATGTAACACTCCTTTTTTCTCTTGCAGCTTTCAGAATTTTCTCCTCCTTGGTATTCAGCAGTTTGACTACAGTATATCTGGGTCTGGGTTTCTTTGAGTTTACCCTGTTTGGGCTTTGTTAAGCTTCTTGAATGTGAACATTCATTTCTTTCATTAAATGTAAGATGTTTTCTGCCATTATTTCTTGGAATATGCCTTCTTCCTTTTCTTTCATCTATTTCTGAAACTTTATAATGGATATATTGGTATACTTGATGGTGTTTTAGATTATGTTCACCATTTTCATTCTTTTTTTTCCCTTCCACTCCTCAGTCTGAATCGTATAAATTGTCTTATCTTTGAGTTCACTGATTCTTCTGCCACCTCTAATCTGCTATTTAAACACTCTGGGGAATACTTTATTTTAGTTATTTTGTTCTTCAACTCCAATATTCCTGTGTGGTTCCTTTTTAAAAATTCTATCTCTTAACTGAGATACTCATATTGTTCATTCTTTGATTTGTTTATACCATTTAAATCTTTTTCTGTTTTCCTTTATCTCCTTGAGCATATTCAAGATCATTTTTTAAATCTTTGTCTGCTAGGTTCAAACTCTGTTTTTCTTTGTTGATAGATTCCAAAGTTTATATTGTTCCTTTGCAAGAGCTGCCGTTTCCTGTTTCTTGGTTTGTATTGTAATATTTTATTGCCAACTGTATATTTTTATATTTTAATACAATAATTCTGGGATTTAGTCCTGAGATATATGATCCTTAAATTTGCATCCAGCTATTGATATGGACAGATATTTCCTTTATTGACAAGAATTAATGGTAACAAACCAACCAATGCAAACTTTGTTTGTAAATTAGCTCTGTGTTGCCTGGTGATCTCCTTCAGAATTTAGCCCCCTCCCCATCAAGAAGATCACCCCACGGAGAAAGTGTGGGGTCTTTTCTGTCTTCCCTAAGCCTTCATATTGCCCTGGGCTTGTGCACATGACTTTAAGAATTCCCCATTTTACAGGAATCCATACGTCTCCCTACTATGAAATAGATTTCCCTTTCTCCAGGGTGCTCTAATTTATGTCTTGAATCTGGTAATCTTTTGCACCATGCCAATTGGATGCAATTGTATCTTACAGTGCTTTAGCTGTAGGCAAGCTGCTTCTGCTAAAAGGGAAAGTTTTAGGCAAGTGAGACAAAGATGAGTATCCTGGTTCAGTCTTTCAGCTACTAAAACAGGCACCATAGTGTGTTTATAGGAATTACTCTGCTCTCTTGAGAACAGGGCCAGGGACCCACAGTGATAGTGTAGGCTGACACCACACCATTCTAAAGAGGTGGTAGGGCAGGAGCAAGCAAAGGCATCAGAGTTTCCCTATCAGATTTAGGATATATTTTCCCGATTCAGTTCTCACCCTACTATTGACACTCTTTATGTGTTTTTGGAGTTTTGAGGAAGAAGATTTTGACATTTTTTGCTAATTATTCAAAGATTTCATGGATGATCAGAACAATGGATCACCTTACACTATTCACTTGGACAATTTGAATTCTCCTGTGTGGTATGTTTTTAATGTGCAATTTATGGGATTTATTAAAGTGTCTTTTGTTAAACCCTAATACTCACAGCAGAGCCCTCTAAAGTTATTTTTAATGGACCCAATAATATTTTTCTAGTAAAACAGTAAAGGAAAGATCCTATCAAAGTATCCTGTTATAATTTACTAATAGCAACATAAACACTGTAAAAGATATACAGACTTCAATTAGGCCTTACTCAAATACTATTCTGTATTTTAAGGCTTCTATTCATTTTGGAAATGAAGATCTTGAGAATAACCATTTGAGTTAGGGAAAATTTGCTCAGATAATAGCTTTCAAATTATCTGAAATGGTTCATTAAAACAATAAATTTCATTTAATTTCAATGTTTGATTAATTTAATACAAAATAACAATTTCAATATTACCTTGAATTTCTAAAGTACTTAGGTTATAATATACACTAAACTCCTGGTCTTGTTGATAGATCCTCCCAGAAAGTGCTGTGACTGACATTTTGCATTTACAAACATTGGCTAATCCTTGAGTTCTTGCTATGTTCCATGAAGAAGAAAAAATCTCTTCTTCTTATCACCTTGCACTTATTGCTGTATGACCTATTGTGTTAGTCTTAATCTATGGATTCTCTCTTTCTTTGGTTTGTAGTTAAATAATTTACACCAACATCTTGTACACACCACTGACCATTTTAATTTTACATTAATGTCCCTTACGGTGTGACTTACAATTATCTATTTCTTTTATATCCATGTCAGAGTATATACCACCTGTTCTGAGGGGGACTAAATGTCAAAAGAAGAATTATACTCATAAAGTATATCATCTGAAATTTTCTAGGGTTTAATTTACATCCATAGTTTATATAAGAAATAATTCTTAACATCACAAGTATTGAAGAGCTATGAACTCACCCACTTGTAATACATGGTTTAGAAAATGATATCATGCTGCTTGATTTTAATCAATTACTTGACATAGACTTAAGAAGACCTTTTTCTAAAAGCCATTGACAATTCCACAAATGCTTTCTAAATAGTATGCATCTTTTTCTGTCCCAGACAGCTTGATCCACACTGTTATTTCTTCTTATTATTGACATTTATCTTGTTTTGTTTTATTTTGTTTTATTTCATTTGCTCAGATGCCAAACTTGGCTACTGACTACTTGATCTCAAGAAATAAACAGAAGGCTCTGTGCAATAAACAGAAATAAACAGAAGCCTCTGTTGAATGTATTGTGTCCCCCAAAGGCCATTATCTTTGATGTAATCTTGTGTGGGCAGACGTTATCAGTTTCGATTAAATTTCTTTGAGTGTCTCTTTGGAATGTGCCCCACACAGCTGTGGGTGATGACTCTGATGAGATATTCCCATGGAAGCATGGCCCCGCCCATTCAGGGTGAGCCTTGATCAGTGGAACCATATAAATGAGCTGACTCAGAGAGAAGTAACTGAGTGCAGCTGTGAGTGACGTTTTGAAGAGGAGCAAGCTTGCTAGAGAGGAACATCCTGGGAGAAAGCCATTTTGAAACCAGAACTTTGGAGCAGATGCCAGCCACGTGCCTTCCCAGCTAACAGAGTTTTTCCGGACGCCATTGCCCATCCTCCAGTGAAGGTACCTGATTACTGATGTGTTACCTTGGACCCTTTATGGCCTTAAGACTGCAACTGTGTAGCCAAATAAACCCCCTTTTTATAAAAGCCAATCCATCTCTGGTGTTTTGCATTCTGCAGCATTAGCAAACTAGAACAGTCTCCAAATTATGTCCATAAGGAAGAAATAATGTATGGTGTTCAGTTTTCCCATTTTTTCTACTTTAAAATGATACCCAACACAGAAATTACATCTTTCTGGACAGACCAAAGAATTATGTATGTGATAACCCACAAGTCAGTTAAATGATGTGAAATTGACTATACAGCTTGTCAACAATAGACTTTTACTAGACATGCACAGTATTACTGATATCAGTTGCAAGAATTTCTAAATTCAAAAGTATAAAAGGCTTGAATTCATGAGTACCAAAGCCTAGATCAAAGATGCCTCCATATCTTGCAATATTAATGAGAAAAAACTGTTCAGAAGGCAAATTGACAGGCTTATTTGAAGAAAATATCTTTGGAAGAGATATTACCTTACACATAAGTAACTTAAGATAAGAAAAGAGTTAATACAGAGTGAATACCCCTGAAGGAGTGTGATTTATACAAGAATTATTAAAATGCAGATTTATTGCACATTAGCCAGTTTTCCTTAGTGTGCATGCTAAATTTCACTTGAGTTTTCATTTAGTGGAAACAAATGTTTGCCTCTGACAATTCCTACTTTAGATTTTGTTACAGGCACTTAATAGAACTAGTTACCTATATTTGTTTTCTAGGAAGTAGATATAAATCTTTTCCATCTCATAAATTTTGGTAAGGACCATCTATTCTAGAACTTTATATTTCAAACATATCATTTTATTTAATGTCCTAGTAACTACCTCAGAGAAGTTAAATCATTGATTAAGAATTCTGCAATCTCAGCTCTTGTGTTACTTCCTTGATAAAAATTTCCCTAATGTTCTCTGTTAAATATCTTTGCATTTGTCTGTGTCCCTCCTCAGCCCAACATTTTTCTAGGAGGTGATCTATCACCCTATGTTGTACATACTGTGTTGTATTTATGTTCCTCTATACCATAGGACTTTGAGCTCTTAAATCGGAGAGTTTGGTCATCATTGATAATTTTTTTTTAAAGTTTATTTTGCTTGCCATTTTTTCTTTTGTATCCAACATTCACAATCTCCACTAAATTGGTTACCTATTGATGCATAACAAATAACTCCAAAACATTGCAGTTTAAATCAAGAAACATTTAACATCTCATAACTTCTTTGGATCAGGAATTCAAGATTTACTTAGTTGGCTGGTTCTGGTTCTTAGTCTCTGATATGGTTATGGTCAACATGTTAGTTTGGGATGCAGTTATCTGAAGCTTCCAAGGTGGCTCACTCACATGACAGTTGGTAGGAAGCCTCAGTTCACGCTACATGCTCACAGGGTTACAAAAGTGTCCTCATGAAATGGCAGCTGGCTCCTCCCAGAATGGGTGATATAAGACAGAGAACAGGAAGGAAACCACAATGACATTAATAATACAGCCCCAGGGCCACTGTATTATTTTCATTAGAAATTTGTCATTAAATTCAACCCGCTTTCTAGGAGGTAGTGGTGGGAACATTGGGCTCCCCTTTAGAAGGCTGTGTCAGAGAATTTGTGGACATATTTTAAACCACCATGCCAACCTACTTCCCATTAAAGAGACAATCCTTGCTTCCAAGTGTTATCTCAGGGCCCTTCAACCTCAAATTTGTATCTGGCCTCTTACCCAAGTGTGTTGCCAGAGTTCTATTCTCATTGAGGAAAATGTTACTGGAGCTCTGTTCCAGGCTTGCTGTTTCATCACAAGAAAGAATTCAAAGATGAGACAAGTGAGTATAAGCAAGTGAGAAAAGTTTATTGAAGAGAAAGACAGTACAAGTTCAAGGGGTGAGCAAAGACATGCTCAAGAGAGAGACGTGTAATTATTTGACACAAGGCTTTTAACAGATCAAACAAAGGGAGGTGGGTTTTGAGATGTTGGTACATTGTTATTGGTTAATAAACATGTAAATTAAGGTTTTTAAGTAAGCTATTGCTACAGGTGAATAAATGTTCAAATTAAGTATTGTAAACAGATTATCAGGATTGGTCCATGCCTTCTGGCTGAACAAAGTATCCTGTTTTGCTCAACCTCCTTGGGTTTCAGAAGCTTGACTGTACTTTCCAGATGCCTCCCCTTGCCCTGAGTCTGCAAGATGTTTTTCCTATGTCTAACCTGCCTCAATTCCCCCTTGAGAGAGTTTACAACCTTATTGTTAAGGGGTAGTCAAGGGGTGGCAGTCTATCTTCTGTAGCTTCTTACTGCTGACTAAGGACTGCAGTCTTTTCCTGACAGCGTGTAGAACTCTCTGGCTAATCTAGATGGGTTGGGACAGGTAGGCCCTTGTTTGGTGCCAGGGAGAGTGATGAACCTGTGGGTCAACATGAATTTATTGTAAAAGGTTTTGTAGCCTGGTGGAGACAAATTTGACAAGAAGGTTAAAAATACAGTCTTAGTTTTGCCAGCACAGAGATAAGTTTTATAAGGGTAAACCTCAACATACAAGGCTTTGCCTATTTAAATTTGGAGCTCCTATTGCTTAAGAAAGTAGTAGGAATTCCCCCAGGTGAGGAAGCCCAACAGTTGCATGTTTTCTCCAGTTTTTTCAAAGAACCTACAAATACTCCTTCATTTGGTTTGCTTAAAATACTCTGGCTATTTTTGCTTTTGCACAGAAGTTAAATTTCTAGAATACATACAGTATTAATTTTTACTCTGTATTTTGATTTATCTTAGTCCTAATTAGATTAGCATCATTCACACTTGAAGTCTGATCTCTCCTCCAGCTCTTCAACAATTACTGTAGGGAGTAATGCTAATGCCCAGAGCCGGAGACCTTCAACCTTGAGTCTCAGGTGTTACACAGATACCCAAAGTTCCAGGGAACCACCAGGTTATATAAAGAACAAAACATCTCAGATTTTAGAAATAGCAGTTAAGGCTCAAAAGTAAATGTGACTATTTTAAGGGCCCAAAATTCAAGCCCCAGTTTTCCTGTGAGCATTATCAAATGAAGGTACTTTTTGAAATAAAAATATTTGACAGTTGCTTTATATTGACAAACCATACCAGAGGTTTTATCCTGTTTCCATTTTACACATTTAACAGGGTTGCTAATTAGCAGATGAAATATAATTTGTATATTTATCCATAATCTTTGCTATTTCCTTGATCCATGGTCTTTCTCTAAGAATAATTAAATCTGTGACCATCAACATCATATCATTGTTTAACATTATACAGATCAATTTTAGGACATAACATGGACAGTGAAGACTTTGTCAAGTATTTAGAAATTTTTATAATTTCTAAATAGAATAAAACTATACTTCCTTAGACAAGCTCATCAGATTTAGCCCACATTGATTATAATAAACAAAATTTACTTTCACAAACTTTCTATAGCCTTCCATGTCTATTTTAGGGTTTTCAGTCATCAAAGACTATAAAGAAAATCTACTTTCTCCAAACATCCAGAACATTCCACATCCATTCAGGGTTTGTAGTCAGTATTGACTACAAAATTCATTTCCTTAAAATTTCTGTGACTTTCCATATCTATTCAGTTAGCAATGATTACAACAAATAAAATTCACTTTTATATTAGGAATATGTTATTTACAAAATTAACACTTTGCAATGCCAAGCTTTGAAGCAGTTAGAGGTCAGTAAGTTCTGTTGCTAAGACATTTTTAAAGGTATGGGACTTATTTTGAAACCCTTGGGATAGCACCGTTTAAGTGAACAGGACAGGAATATTATCATTAAGTTCTTGCCATACAAAAGCAAATAGGTCTTAAGAGTTAGGGTGAAGAGGGATACAGGATGCATTTTAGAGATTTAGGACAGCTACTCAGGGAGCTCACCCTGACACTTTCATTCCACACAGTTTCATTTGCTTACGGATCTCCTTTGGGATGCCAAGAGGCCTGGATCCAGCAGGGACATCAAGGTGTAAACACTACTGGGGTTTACTAATCTTAAGGAGTCCCCAGGGAGTGAAGAAGATTTCCCTTGAAGAGAAGTAAGGTATTCAGGGACAATGTGAAATCAGTGGGACACTAGAATGTCTCCAGGCTTAAAAAGGAGAAAGGTAGTGAAGGTTTTAGTTTTGGTTTTTACCATTAATGCCCATCACTAGACAAATTTGTGTGGACGTAGGCCCAGAGTAACAGTTCAGGACAGAGATCTAGTGTGTAAATTAAAAAATAATTTTACCTGCCACACTGTCACCTGAAGCTCCTCTAGGTTGATGGTGAGATGTGAAGTCAGCAGAGCCAAAAGCAGCCTCATGCACTTTCAGTCTTATTCACTAGCCATGAGCAGGGCCCTAGGGGCTGTCTGACAGCCCCCTCTGTGGGAGACAGTGCAGTCCCTGGGCCCAAGGCTCATGTTGGTGGCATCTGGGGCAAGGACCCAGTGGTTTCTGAAATCAAAAGTTGTCTCAAGGTTCTTGGCATTCTCTCTCTGCCAGTAACCCTCTGAGTGGAAGCAAGGTCCTTGAGGCTTGGAGCCATGATTCAGTTGACCTTGAGGGACAAGGCATTTAAAGAGTGTCATTGCCCAAAAGGGCTTTTGTAGCCAAAGGACTAAAGAAAGCACCAGAAATGTTCTGAGACATGAGCCTTTATTATGGGGCTTACTGACAGGGTGGGAAGTCAGGTCACATTGCCATGAAATTAGGAGCTTCTCTGAATGGATACAGGAGCTGCTTTGAATGGCAGCAAGTTGAGAACACAATGTGGAAATAGTCCACACTTTGGGGGGATGAATAAGCTGGTTATAAGGGCTTGACATTCCAATGGGTATGAGAGCAAAAGGCAGGAAGTGGGGTTGTGCAATGTAGGGAGGAGTTGATTGTAATCAACAGATTATAGAGGTAACAGTATCTCAGGGAGTCTCAGGGAGGAGATAGTTTTGGGTATAGATTACAGTTAGCACCAGATATTACAAGGAGAATAGGTCAAACCTTTACTGTCCTAGCTCAAGCAAACTGCTGTGTGAAGTCTTCAAGACACTTGGGGGCCAGGGGCTCCCACAAACAGCAACTACAATAAACTGAGCCTGTTCTCTGGGTCATTTGCTTAACTCTTACTGCCTTCTCCTCTTCCTCAGCCTGTTTTATCAAAGACAGAAAAGACAGTTTTAACAGCTCATTAGTGAGAGTCTGTGGGCCCATGAGAGCTTTTGCAGTTTACTTTGAATGTCAAGGGCAGATTGGCTGATGAAATGAGTGCCCAGAGAAATCTGACCTTCCCTAGAATCTGGGTGTATACTAGTATACCTTTTTTGGGCTTTCACTAGCTTCCCCTGGAATAGGACTAGGTTTTCCTCTTTCTCCTGAGTGATCTTCTTTAGCTTATTACAGTTAACTGGATTGGTGTTGCATTTTCTCATGTCTTTTAGCAAACAGATGCTTTTCCTTTAATGGAAAGTGAGACATGGGCAGAACAAAAGTGACAAGTCCTTACCAAGTCCTTGTCTTTATAGAAAGCTATAAACATCTGGGCACCAGGAATTTCTGACTACTTTCCCTATCTTACTGATCAGCGGACGGTATTATAATTGAGAGTCTCTTTGGAAGGCTATGTATCCCTCATTTTTTAGCTCATATTGACTGCAGGTTTTTCTTTTACAAAAGAGATTTAATTGTTCTCAAACATGGGTCAATGCTAGTTGTCCTTCAGAAAATATTGTGGCCAGGAAATATTGCAGTAGAAAATGAGCTTTTTTGC
Source organism: Choloepus didactylus (assembly GCF_015220235.1). Lineage (NCBI taxonomy): Eukaryota > Metazoa > Chordata > Mammalia > Pilosa > Megalonychidae > Choloepus > Choloepus didactylus. Next base: position 179,350,899 of record NC_051310.1, on the reverse strand, counting down.
TTTATTAGACTGTCAGCTGGAAGCACCACCCATTTCTAAGGAAAAGAGAAATGAAAAAGGCAGATTTCATTACCAGTGCCCAATGTCCTAGGTCACCAGCCTGCCATTCTGAGTGATGATCCCTTGGTCATGAGATCAGGCTCATGAATCCCCAGGGTCCTCAAAGACACAGGATATGGATATCCTAATACCAACCTGAAGCTGCTGCGCTGACCCACTCATTTTCCTAGGCATCTGTGTCTTTAACTTATTGCCTAAATTACTGCTGAAGTTGGTGGTACAGTAGTGAGCATCCCCATCTTTTAGCTTGTATTAACTGTCAAGCATGCTCTAGAATAAGGGTAGCTTTATATTTGGTTGCAAAGGGTTTCTATAGAGACTAAACAGTTAAGACCTGGAGGGGAGGCACTCCCATTAAAAATTAATTAATTTCCATGAACATAAACCAGAGGTAACTCCTCAGAATGTTAAAGGCAGCACCATGTTTGGTACAGGTATCCTTAACCCAGAATCCTGTATTACAAAAGATGGAATATCTTAGAGGGCATTGGAAGCCAAACAGAGGAGAAAGAGGGAGATTATCCTGGAGGTAGGAAAGAGAATCTCTGTTGAAGAGGTGAAAAGAAGGACAGATTCAGCAGGAGGAAGGGTCTGGGTCCCCAGATAGGAGGAAAAGAAATCTCAGAGAGCTGAGGAGAGAGAGATGGGGACTTGATTTGGCTCCCATTGGACTCCTGCTTGACATGGGGAGAAGATCCCAGTCAGGTCACAAAAGGTGGTATCACCTGCTGCCCTGAGCTTTGGATCTACATGGTGTGGAGACAGGCTTCTGCCACTTCTGAGGAGGGAGGGCTCAGAGTGGACTGAGCTTATGTCCTGGATAATGACTGAGTTTATGACTCTGATGATTCTAAGACTCTGGATCAGAGTCCCTAGATTCCTAGAGATAATAGTGGAAATGATTCTACCCTTTCAGGAGGATACAGAGTTTCATGAGGACATAGAAGAGGATAATAATGAGCTAAGCAAGAAGGAAAGTGAGAGCACATGGCCAAGCCTCCCTCGCCAACTGCTGCTGCTCTTGTCTTCTCTTAATTAATGGCACTCTGTCTTTGATGGTCTTGTGATCACCTTCACAAATGTACCTAGACTCTGTCATTTCTTGAGCAACATCTTCTGGCACCTCTTTCTCCAAATTAAAAGAAAACTCAATAGCTTCTTTTTCTTTGCATTTTTCCTTTAATTTCTTAGTATCTTTAATTTGCAGCCATATTTAATGTCTATCTTTTCTTCGTTATCTTCTTCTGCTAATTTTACCCATGCTCCTATTTCTTCCTGGAATAAGCATGGTTCAAAAGCTCTTTGATAGCATATCTTTCATCTTTGTTTTGCCATATGCAGCCTTCAATAATTTCCTTTCTCACATCCCCAGCTATCTCCATTGGTTTTGAATGAACTGTTCTTGTCCCAATTCACTGTAGCCCCTCTGTTTTTTGGTCAGTTTTGCTGGGACACAGTTGCTGGAGGTGCCATTGCCACTTCTGGTGTTCCTACAGCACTGGCTTGCTGCTGAGCTAGCTTCGCTCTGAATGCCTGCTGCCACATCTTCCACTAGTGGTCCTGCAGCTGGGCCTGGAGCATCTGAGTGCCCATGTTTTGCAAGGACACCAGCTCCTCAGTCATTCTGGTGGCCAAGGTCTATTAGTAGCCCTTTGAGACCTTCTCATTGTTCACCCAGCTGAGGATGTCCATGACCTGGGTCTCCCAGTTGCTTTTCATCTTCCACTACTCCTTATTATGCTGTGGTCCTGCTCCAACTTTTCTGCCAGCAGCTTCTGCTCCTGGCTTAGCCAAAGGTTCCACTTTTACAGCTGTCACAGGGAGTTTCCCTTTTCATTCAGCCCATGGCTGAAGGCCTGGTCCAGTAGAACACAGAGGGAGCCCACCCTTGGATAGTTCCATGCATTGATCTCACAGGCCACATGGATGGGCTTGCTTCAAGTCTCCACTCCCACTGTTTCCGAAGCTGCATCACTCCCGGCCACCCAGGCTTCCTCCAACTGGGAATTTAGGACCTGGAGATGGCTGGCCATGGCTGCCTCTCTATGCCTCTTTGCAGCTGGCATTTATTAGGGAGATCAAGCCCATCTAGAGAATAGTATATACCTGGGAACAGCAGTGAGTTTTCTTACTGAGCTGCCTCTCATTATTGAAAGGACAGGTGGCCAACTTGGGCTGAGATTTGGTACACATGGTTCATCTGATCAACATGTCCATGAATTAATTCAACTCACACACAGTATGCTTGCAGGCATGCACCGTTTGCACCATGGAGCAGTGGTACTTGTTGCTCACCTTGCTGTACTCACTGAGGGTGAAGTCCAGCTTGGGCTGCAAACCCTCCCTCCTTCTTCGTGAGGGCTCCTATGAGGCCAGTCACCAGGCATGGTGGCTTACCAGGGCTTGAGCCTACTGTTCTCATGGTCAGCGGAAGCAGTAAGGTGCACAGGGATGTCCATTGTCTACTCAGATGCAGAGTATGCTACCAATCTGCTGTTGCCTTCTCCTCCAGCTGCTTCTTAGATGCTGAATCAGGGTTGCTGGCTGCCTCCCACAGCTGCCTGGTGCTGGCCAGACCCACCTTGCTGGGGTACCCAGCCATGCTGCTTCACCCAGTACTAGGTTCTCTAGCACATGCAGCCATGGCTCTGTAGCTGCAGTCAGAATCCAGCACCCAGGCTAGAATCCAGATGCTAGTCCATCTACACATTCACTCTCTCATCCTCCCACTGGCCTCTATTGGTGCCATGCCCCAGGCATCCTTGTTGTTCCTATGGGGTTGGCTTTATTTTCTGCAATGGCACTGGTGCAGCAGAGACCCAGACTTAGGGAGCAAGCTCGGACTGAGGCTGGGGAGATGGGTACTGCCTCAGATCTATGCTGGAACCACAGCTGCTTATTGGGCCAGTGGGAAAGGTGGTGCTATGAGCAGGCAGAGAGTAAAAGGGCCTGCTTGCTCATTGCAAGATGATTTGGGGTGTCAGGGAGGTGTGGCCTACTGGCTCACACAGGCTTAGCTCTCTCCAGTCAGGATGGCTGGGGGTTTTTGCTTGTCCTGCAAAAATGCTGCTCCTGGCTGGCTCACCAAAAAGTATACTGGGTTAGACAATGTGTAAGCTCTTGGATACATTATTTACACTTAAGTTTAATATTAAGATTAAAGATTTCATGTGAATTAATTGACATAATGCACCTAAAGTGCTTAGCATTGTGATTAACACATAGTAAGGAATTAACAAACATTAATGATTACTGGTATTACTGTTTCATTTTGGCTATAAGCAGAAATGAAAAACCTCTACCATGTGTTTCTCTGTTGAGATCCTGCCCAAGTTCTGCATCAAACTACCAACAAAGACAAGAGAAACACCCAGTTTGAGTATAGTCCCAGGTTCTTTCCATACTAGCTGAATGAAATGTAAACACAGAAGAAGGCATCACATTGAATGGAATATTTGAACATTTGGCAATTTACTTATGTTTTTGACCAATTTCTCTTTTTATGGATAAGGAAAGAAGGGAAGCTGAGAGTCCCATAAAGTTTAGAAGGCTTGTGTGATGTTTAACATAATGCTTATTACTGTAAAATCTCAATTAAAATGTGTTGACTTAATTCATATGTGAATGATTACAATTTCATGAATATCATAGAGCTAGATATGAATATGCAGTATTTTACTCATTTCAATTGAATAAAGGGTCACGATGCATTTTTTACCTGAATACTTTATGTGATGACTGAACAGATAAAAAGGAATTTAAGGCTAAAATATTGCCTAAATGGTTTTATTAAGTGGGAAGTAAGGGTACTTATTTCCCAAATAGCTGTTTCAGGTAAATGCTCGGAATAATCACTTCATCATTTTATTTTATTTCACCGATGTGGAGGTGTTTCTAGTATAGCAAGAGGAAATAGATTAAATTTACTATTTTTATTAAATTTATTAAGTTTACTGACTCTACATTTATTAGTGGTAAAATTATGAATACATGCTGAATCCCTTTTTCTCCAAAGGAAAATTGTTCTCATTTATTCATATTTCCAGAAATATCCAAAACACAATTTTTAAAACTGCTTCCCTCAAATCCTGTGTTCTTAACTAACACTTTTTTTAAAACAGGATGCACCTACAAAGAATAGTAACACTCAAGCCAAGGAGCCAAATTCCTTCCATTTTTCTTCTCTTCCTTTTCAACTGATTTGACACAGCAACTGATATTTCCAAACTTATGTCAGCCTTCTGAGTTAGACATTTTATTTAGATTATATCTGAAGAAATCAGCAAAATGTCTCCTGGAGTTGTATCTTGCTTTCCTAATGCTTTCTCCATCCCCTTCCCAGTATCAACAAAATACTACCCATTTTTTCTAAGAATGATGGCTGGGATATATGTATATTTCAGCATGAACAGATGAAAATGTAATAAATGAAAAGAAAATGTAAGGTGCACAAGACTGGAAAAATTACATTATTCAACTAATTTGAAAAATTAAATTTTTATTTGCATTATGTTCATTTTCAGGAAGGAAAAGTCATTGTATAGTCTTAATTCAGAATATGGATCTGGCAATGGTCTAGGATTTGTGATGTAGAAAATAATAACATGGGAAAGAAAAGGTGGCTAGGACAAATGTGAAAATATTTGAAAATAAAATATGAATAGCTAATCTGACTTGATGATGGGAAAAGCTGGGTTTATTGTGAATCCACCCTTCATCTTCCTGCATTCATCTGACTTTGATTTGATATCCCCTACCTACCATGTCAAAACAGGAAAATTAGGCACTGAAATTCTCTGCACTGAAGCATATAAAATGGGCATATTTGGAGGAAACATATTCAGTATATTCTAGGGACATTCTCTAAGATTCAAACTTAATCCTTTTGTCTTCTTAAGAACCAAAACTATGGATTTCTAGTAAAAGTTCCATTGCTAGAAGTTTTCCGAAGCAACTCATTTTATTCTGCACTAAGGGTATTCACAAGCCTATTGAGCTTTGCATTTGAAAGAATCCTATTTTTAAGACACTGACATAGGAGGAAAAAGCAAGTGTGAGGCTATTTTCCAGTTTTTCAGTATAGCTCATTAATTGACATCCTTTTTAATAGTTTGATTGCCCAGACTACCTGTGATATAACTCATTCATTCTGATGATAAAATAGTAGTCAATATAACCTAAAACTGCTAAGTATTCTCTGTTTGTATCTCATACATGTTAGCTATTTTCATTATAAATTAAGTAGAAGGATGCACATGAGAAAATGGACTAGAGATTTACAAAAAAAAAAAAAAAAAAAAAAAAATTTAAGAAGGTGAGCGAACCTATAAACCAAGAAGCATGATTGAAGAGTGTCCTAGACTTTGGGAGAATTAGCTTGGAAACACTGAACTGGAAATTAGAGGAAGAAGTGAAATGTGGATAGAAGACCCATTTCATGATCTTCTTAGGACTAACCTTGTGTGAGTTCCTTTATGGGTTTAACCTTATTAACAATGTGAATAAACTCGGTGATTGCAATCATATCTGAGGCAAAATTTAAAGAAATTCAAAGTTGATGAATCTTTCAAATACACAATACCAAGGAGTATGTTTGTTATGAATGAAGTTGTTTGGCACTCATTAACTTAGAAAGATGGGAGTGTGTTTGTATCAGAGACAAGTGGGAAACAAGTCAGATAGCTGCACACTTGGGGTGAATTATTTGATATTGTTAATGCAAGAACTTTATTACCTTCACTTGGAATAGTGCTTCACTCCTTATAAGTGATCAAAACATATTTGTTGAACTTAGGAATTTATAAATTTAGAATGAGAGATAGGAGGGCCAGTTGTGAACAAGAATCAGTGAAGTTAAGAGTATACCTTTGGAACTTATTTGAATCAAAAATGATTTTTAAGTATTCTCATTATATGATACATAGAAGGGTCAGTTATATTAATATTCCAAAGATGGCACTTTTTAAATGTAGACTGGATGATCCTTATCATGATATGTTACCCATTTATACCTCAACAGCTAGGTACCAAATTTATAACCTCAGTAATATGTGTTTGGTCTAAGCTATATTTAGGCAATTTGGTTTAGCTGGTCAGTAAAGAGGACTGAGAAATTTTATATCAGTTCTGAATTTTAAAACTTAGATACAAAGTATTGCCTGCTCATTTGAGAAAAATACATGAGGTTCAAGATAGTAGCCAAACTGATATTTATTAATAATAATAAAACAAAGGAAAAATTAAGTAATTCCTATTATGTTTGTGTAAATGATTTAGTCAAAATATTTTTTTTAGAATGTTGTTCTTCTGTGCTGCTTTACATTCCCAGTGTTTGGTACTGACAATATTTTAAAGGAATTTGAGACTAAGTAGATTATATAGAGTTAAATATTAATATATTTACATGATTTTATATATTCCTTTGAATAAGAAATGGAATGTTAACTGCCTAATTCACAATCTATAATTCTTAGCATCAAATCATTTTTCTGTTGAAATTTGCTTAATCTAAAACATTTTAGTGCTTAGAAAAAGTGAACAGATGGGAATTTATTGCTTTAAGAATGTGTTTAATTTAGTTTAGTATGGCTTACAGGTTAGATGTTTTTCAACAAATTGTCTTCCCAATTCTCATTACATAATCAGGCTAATGGGGCTGAAATAATGGTCAATTTGGTCTTGGTCCAGTGAAACGTAATAAAAAGATTTAGGTAAGTTTTTTTACAACTTTTCTAGAGGTGAATTGGATTATTTTATCTAAGGAAACCTACATATTGCATACTGTGCCTATTATTTCTATGAATGTGCTTTAAAAAAATAGAAGTTAATCCACTTAAATAATTACTGAATGCTTGCCACCTACCAGGCCAATATTATTGAAAGTGTCAGGGATTACCCAGGGTCATGTAAGACCCAATCCAGCCTTTCTTAGGAAGTCACTGGTTACTTCTCTTCCTCAGGAAAAAGCTCAATGGATCATTTGTGAAACAGATAATTAAAAACGAATATTTGCAAAATGTTAAACTGTATTCATCTCATAATTACTTCCCTAAAATGAATTATTCTAATAAAAAGACAATTGAATGCTAATTCTTTGAGAAAAAACTCTAGAATAGAAACTAGAACAGTACAGGGAGGTAATCTCTAGTAGGGCATAAGATGAAAAAGATTTTAACTATGCCTTATATATTTTTTGTTTTTGTTTTTGTTTTTGTTTTTGTTTTTCTTTATGTTTTTTCCTGAATACCATCCCTTTTTCAAATTTCTACATGGTTGACATTCATTTGCTTTCCCACATGCAAAAACATTTTTATATTTGTATATTTAGTAACAGTCATTGGCTACTCCAGTTTTTGCCACGTTATACAGTCCCAGTCTTTATCATCTATCTTTACCTCTGGTGTCATACATTCTCCTATCCCACCTCTTTCAGCTTTACTCACAGACATCTTTGTTCAGTGTACTTACAATACCGTGCTACCATCACACAGTATTATGCTATCTATTTCTGGATCTATGCAGTCAATCCTAAACATTCTGTAGTCCTTCAGCATCAAATGGCCGATCTCTGCTGTCTTTCTATCTCCTGGTCGCCTGTGTTGTCAGCTTTTAACTCCCAAAGTTTGTTCATTAATGTCTGTTCATATTAGTGAGACCATACAGAATCTGTCCTTTTGTTTCTGGCTAACTTCACTCAACATAATGTCCTCAAGGTTCATCCACATTATTACATGATCCATGTCTTTGTTCTGTCTTACAGCTGCATAATATTCCATCATGTGTATATACCACAGTTTGTTTATCCACTCGTCCTTTGATGGACATTTGGGCTGTTTCCATCTCTTGGCAATTGTGAATAATGCTGCAATAAACATTGGTTTACAAATGTCTGTTTGTGTCTTAAGTTTCAGTTCCTCTGAGTATATACCCAGCAATGGAATAGCTGGGTCATATGGCAAATCTATATTTAGCTTCCTGAGGAACCTCCATACTGTCTTCCAGAGTGGTTGCACCATTCTACATTCCCACCAACAATGAATAAGTGTGCCTCTTTCTCCACATCCTCTCCAGCACTTGTCATTTTCTGTTTTTTGGATAATGGCCATTCTGGTAGGTGTGAGATGATATCTCATTGTGGTTTTGATTTGCATTTCCTTAATAGCCAGTGAAGTTGAGCATTTTTTCATATGCTTTTGAGCCATTTGTATTTCCTCTTCAGAAAAATGCCTGTTCATGTCTTTTGCCCATTTTTTAATTGGATTGTTTGTCTTTCTGTTATTGAGATGCAGGATTCCTTTATATATTCAGGATATTAAACCCTTATCTGATATGTGGTTTCCAAATATCATCTCCCATTGTGTAGGTTGCCTTTTGACTTTTCTGACAAAGTCCTTTGATGTACAAAAGTGTTTAATTTTGAGGAGATCCCATTTGTCTATTTGTTCTTTGGTTGCTCGTGCCTTGGGTGTGAGGTCTAAGAAACCACCTCCTTTCACAAGATCTCTAAGATACTGCCCTACATTTTCTTCTAAGAATTTTATGGTCTTGGTGCTAATGTTTAGGTCTTTGATCCACTTTGAGTTAATTTTGGAATAAGGTGTGAGATGGACATCCTCTTTCATTCTTTTGGAAATGGATATCCAGTTCTCCAAACACCATTTATTGAACAGGCTGCTCTTTCCCAGTTGCTTCGGCTTCACTGCCTTATCAAAGATCAGTTATCCATAGATGTGAGGGTCTACTTCTGAACACTCAATTCGATTCCATTGATCAGTATATCTGTCCTTATGCCAGTACCATGCTGTTTTGAGCAATGTAGCCTTGTAATATGCTTCAAAGTCAGGTAGTGTGAGACCTCCCACTTCACTCCTCTTTCTCAAGACATTTTTGGCTATTCGGGGCACCTTACCCTTCCAAATAAATTTAGTTATTGGTTTTTCTATTTCTGTAAAGTAAGTTGTTGGGATTTGAATTGGTATTGCATTGAATCTGTAAATCAGTTTAGGTAAAATTGCCATCTTAACTATATTTAGTCTTCCAATCCATGAAGATGGTATGTTCTTCCATTTTTTCAGGTCTTGTTCAATTTCTTTTAGCAGTTTCTTATAGTTTTCTATGTAAAGGTCTTTTGTGTCCTTGGTTAAGTTTATTCCTAAATACTTGATTCTTTTGGTTGCTATTGTAAATGGGATTTTTTTCTTGATTTCCTCCTCTTGTTGCACATTACTTGTGCAGAATGCAAATAAATGTGGAGCCTTCAAACAGTGATTTATGTATTCAAAGATTCCAATATGTCATATTTGACTGGATACTTTTCTTTGTTTTCTACCATGAATTTTCTCAAAAAGTGACTCAATTCAATTTAGGTTGAAACATAGGTGAGGTGAAATTTCCTAAAGGAAATAACTGTTCTGCCTAGAGGAAAACTCCATGAATCACATAATACAATTTTTTCACAACATATGACATTATAGAGATGAAATGCATTTTGCCTGTTTTGCTCTAATTATCAAAGGGCCATATTCCTTTGCTCTTTTCCTCATTAAACCTTAATGTATTCCCACTGACTGAAATGCCAAACTTGTATTCAAAACAACTGGTCTACATATTAAATAAAATTAAAATAACTATTGACTAAGTAATTATATGTATTTAAAATGAATATATCCTTTTTAAGAGATGATGTCACAATATTTGTACATGAAATGTATTATTGGAATATCATATCACATCTATAAAATATATGAGGCAGTGGTCTGAGTTGAGATACACAATAGTTTATTAAAATTCTTAAACATTCACATTACTCTTGACTAAATTTTCTAATGAATATCAAGTAGCAAGGTAAAATAATCAAAAATGGTATTGGAGCAAAATCAGTTCCTTACCATTTATCCAGGGCTATGTCTGTATACCAGTGCTATCCAATAGAACTTTCTGCAATGGTATAAATGTTCTATACCTGCCCTGCCCAATAAGGTGGACTCTTGCCACATGTGACTATTAAGCACTTGAAATGTGGTTAATGCAATTGAGGAACCAAATTTGTAATTTTATTTAACTTTAGTTAATTCAAATTTCAATAGCCAGATTTGGCTACTGGCTACCCAACTGGACAGTGTGGCTGCAGTCCTTTTAGGAAAGTGATCTTCTTTTAAAATTTATGTTTTATTGGGACCCATGGTAAATAAATTTGTTTTTCACTTAAAGTTTGTACACACTTATACATAGGCTCTAGATGTGGATGTAAATATAGGTATAAATGCAAATATATAGAAATAAAAAATATTTAAGAAAAACAATTCTTCCTCTTACTTCATGCTCTGAAGTCTGGAATTTATAGTCTATTTTATTCTCCTTCCTTATGCTCTGAAGTCACACCAAAATTTTTCTTACATAAAAGTTTGGGATGGGCTGATCCCTCTATCAAGGATGTTATTTGAAACTATCATCACATGGCTTCCTCTTAACAATATACAGGGTATAGATCATATCCTTCCTCAGAGATGACTTCCCTGGAGGCCTTTGCTGAAGTAGCATACACACACACTTCTCTGACCCTCTCAAGCCCACTACCCTTTTGTGTCATAATAGTTGTGATTATATAAAATTATCTTATCTGACTGTTTATATTTCTATTACTTTTTTTGATAATTAATCGATAATAAAAGGATCCTTTATTATCCATTGCAAAAATTTCATGAACTTATATTAGATGATACAGAAATGTCTGCTAAATGAAAACATGAGCTACCAATTGAATTAAATATTTAGTTAATTCTGTAAATGGTTTTAGTAAATTTTTCAATAGTTTACTATAAATTAGATTGACCAAAGAGTAAAGAGATTTGGCTGACATTTAGTGAATGCTTAACTGAAATCTCTGACACAATCATGGTAGACTCTATAAAGATGAGAAAGTGTAAAAACTGGCAGCAACAAGGGTTTGGTTGGTTGCAAGAAAATTGAAAAAAGTCAAAATTGCTTCTTGTAACTCTTGTCTTCAATGCCTTTTATCTTTACTATCATTAATATAAAAACACAGTGATTTGTGTATGACCTTCAATGTATACTTTCCAAACATCTGCAACATGCACTCTGGATATATCATGTTTTTGCCCGGATCTATATTATCTGTTTTAAAACAAAGAATTTGAAAAAAATAATACCAATATTGGACTAGTGACAACTTCAGAAATATTGGCATCACAGTGAAAACCATATGATGTAGCTCTAGGATAATCACCAGATAGAACATATATTTCATAAAATTTCTGAACCTTTTGGCTTTCTAAACATTACTTTAGTTTCTAGATAATGTCATGTCTAATAAGAATAAACACTAGAGAGAATATTGCTTTGCAATTGCAATCCAATTTTTCTCTACATGGGAGAGATTACACATCTAATATTTTCAATCATTATGTTAAAGTCTGGGTATCTGTATTATTCAGCTTGATAATGGAAAGAAAGAAGAATCCAAAAAATCTTTAACTATGCAAACATGTTCCCAACTTATATATGTTCCCTGATTCCTAAACTGCAACAGACCCTTAAAGCAGAAATATTGTGGAAATAACAGGGATTTAAACAGATCATGATAAATTGGCCTCTATAGAGATGAGATTCATCTGAGTAGTTGTTAAAGTTCACAACCATAGCCAGAGACTCATAGTCAAAGAGTGTTTGCCTCTTTTAAAACAAGTCAATTCCTCTAAGTCATATAAATATAATCATACAGTTCTAATGGAAGGTAAAATTGGTATAAAATGTGAAATGTCACTATTATTCATTCTCCTTCCTTAACTTAAAAATAATCCCCTTCTGGCAAACTGTATAGTATACAGTAAAGACACTTATTTAAAGGACTTCGGATATATTTATATACCATTCATTTTCTATGAATTGAGGATTTAAGAAATGTAAGAAAGCAAAACAAAAGTTAGGACTGTAAATTCACTTACTAAAATGAAATCCAATAAATTTGTATTTTCTATGACATTAAAGTTCATAAAATATGTTTCTTCAAGACTATGTTAAGAAAGAGAAAAATAAAGAAACAATTGTGTGATGTGGCGTAAATAGACTTGACCAGAGTTAAAGTATTTAAAGTCTGTGGTTTTATTTCTGAATCAGTTTACTGTGACCTTGGCTAGAAATTCAAATTTTCTAAGTCTCAGATTTTACAAATAGTCTCACAAAACTTTAAAAAACCAACTGATCTTAATTCCAGTAAAATGAAGAAATTCCTCAGTAATACTCTGAGAACTTCTTAAAAAAGGAAGAAATATTAAATTTTGGAATAATTATTTCAGTTATTCAAATATGCAAGCCACTATATAAGGAGCTTGAAGTGGCCTAGGCATAAAATTATGAATCTTGTAGTGTTAAAAAAGTAACTTAATACAGAGTAGCTCAAATAAGAGCAACTCATATTAATTATTATATATTGTGCTAAGACAATAAAGAGACAGATAGATGACAATCTACTTTTTCTTTATGAGACAGTATTAATAATAACCCTTTAATACTAATAAGAAAATCATGTTTCAAAATTGTAAGCACCTTATTTAAGAAAACATGCTTTGCCTTGGCAGGTGAACTCACTAAGCTCCCCCCTACATGGGACCTGACTCCCAGAGGTGTAAATCTTCCTGGAAACACAGGATATGACTCCCGGGGAGGAATTTGGGCCCGGCATCTTGGGATTGAGAACCTTCTTGGCCAAAAGGGGGATGCGAAATGAAATGAAATGAACTTTCAGTGGCTGGGAGATTTCAAATGGAGTGGAGAGGTTATTCTGGTGGACATTCTTATGCACTATATAGATAACGCTTTTTAGGTTTTAAAGTATTGGAATAACTAGAAGGAAATAGCTGAAACTATCAAACTCCAACCCAGTAGCCTGGACTCTTGAAGACGATTGTATAACAATGTAGCTTACAAGGGGTGACAGTGTGATAGTGAAAACCTTGTGGATTGCACTCTCTTTATCCAGTGTATGGACGGATGAGTAGAAAAATGGGGACAAAAAATTAAATGTAAAATAGGGTGGGATGGGAAGGATGATTTGAGTGTTCTTTTTTACTTTTATTTTTTCTTCTTATTCTGATTCTTTCTGATGTAAGGAAAATGTTCAAAAATAGATTGGGGTGATAAACGCATAACTATATGATGGTACTGTGAACAGTTGATTGTACACCATGAATGATTGTATGGTACATGAATATATTTCAATAAAACAGAATTTAATTTAAAAAAGAAGAATACATGCTTTGGCTTGCCTGAGATCGCTGCTGTGTGGAGACCCTGATATGAAGCCACTGTACCATGTCTGACCAGGGAATAAGGGTCCATAGCATTCATCAGGAAAACATGATCCTCAAAAAGATTAAGGACCACCCTTTAGAGCCAATGACAGAAATCTGATTCTGTGCCCTCCTTTAGTGTAATCTCACCTCTCGGCAAAGCAAAGCACTGATAAAGAACCAGAAGCTTAATTCCAAAAGGGCACCATTCTAGGCCCTACAGTTAGAAGATTGCCTCAAAAGCATGAAACATCAGGTATATACTCAGAAGAAATGAAAGCCAAGACTCAAATAGAAATTTGCACACCAATGTTCATAGCAGCATTATTCACAATTTTCAAAAGATAGAAACAGCCCGAGTATCCATTAGAAGATGAATGGATAAACAAAATGTGGTAGATACATATGATGGAATATTCTTCACCAGTAAGAAGGAATGACATCTTGATGCATGCAACAACATGGATGGAACTGGAAGACATTATATTGAGCAAATAAACCAGACACAAAAGGACAAATATTGTATGTCCTCACTAATATGAACTAATTGTAATGAGTAAACTCTTGGAATTAAAATCTGGAGTATAGATTAGCAGGAGATAGAATGAGGGTACAGAATGGGAGCTGAAGCTTAATTTGTACAGAATTTTTAATGAGGTTGATTGTAAATGTTTGGAAATGGCTAGAGGTGATGGTAGAACATTACTGCAAGTTTAATTAACACTGCTGAATTATGGGTTGAAAGGGGGAAGTTTAGGTTCATGTATGTCACTAGAAGGAAAGATAGAGGATGAAACATGGAACTGTATAACATAGTGAATCCTATTGTGGATGATGACTGCAGTTAATAGTACAAATATAAAAATGTTCTTTCATGAACTAGAACAAATATATATCACTATTACAAGGTGTTAATAACAGAGTGTTACATGGGAAAAATACAACTAATACAAACTATGGACTATAGTTAATAGCAGCATTGTAATATTCTTTCATCAGTTGTAATAAAGTGTCAATAATAGGAGAGTTTAAGGGGTGTGGGATTTTTTTCTTTCTGGAGCAATGAGAATGTTCTCAAATTGATTATGGTGATGAATGCACAACTGTATGATTATACTGAGAGCCATTGTTTATAAACTTTGGATGGATTGTATGATGTGAGACTAAAGCTGTTTTTTTAAAAAAAAAAAGAATACATGTTTCATATAAAATTTAATCCAGCTATGTTTGTCAATATAATTTAAGCTTTAGATTGCTATGAAACATCCTATTTGCCTAGATTCTTCCTATCTCAGCGTCAGGAGTCATCTCCATGACTTCCTTTTTTTCTAAAATTCCAATTCTGAAAAACAATTCTTGTCTGTACTGTATTTTTTCCTTTGGATATGTAATCCCAATTGATATTTATCTTGGACTAAAACCCACTATGTAATCCTAGTACTTTAGCTTTGAGAGAAAATCTATTTTTCCTTGTTTCTAAGAGAAATGATTATCCTCAACTGTTCCTGAAATCTTAGGATGAGTGAGGAGCCTAACCCCTGGCCAAAAAAAGAAGAAAAAAAAAAATGATTTTTTCAGGCCAGACACTAGGCAGTTACAAAGGCTTTACCTGGCAGGTTTCGGGGGGAAAGCTGCTCACCCCACACAGACCCGGTGCACAGCAAGTTCATGGCAGTCTCTGAAAGGAGTCTCAGATAATGACTCAGGCTTTCCTTGGAGGGGCAGATCTACATAACTCGGCCCAGGCCTTCCTTAGGCATTCTGCTGAGACCTCCTTTTCAATGGCAGAAAGGTAGTCCTCTCCTCTTTTCTCCTGGTCCTCATGTCCATAGAACTGCAAGAACCTTCTCTTTGACCTGCCTCAGCAGTGAGCCTCACCCTATGTCTGCATTGATCCATCTGACCCTCACCCACTGGCATGTTTCTGTGAGAGAAAAAGGAATAAGGGAGAGTCAGCATCTTCTTATTGGTTTAACCTTTTGCTTACACTACCACCATAAGTGATTAAAGACTTGACTCATTTTCCTTTTGACTTGTCTTAATAGGCTACTTTTGCCATCTGGCAGCTCAGCTTAGCTCTTGACCATGAGGTTGGTTATATAAGTAATAGAAAACCCTGCATAATAATGGCTTAAACAATATATAATTTTATTTTTGTATTTTGTTATCACCTAAATAAATCTGGAAGAAGGCAACCCAGGGTTAGTATGATGATTCTACTAAAAGACCCATCTTTCCATAGTTAACTACTCCACCAAACCTGAGACATGATTTTAGTCCACAGGATCCAAGATTCTGCATTTATTTTATAGGAGGGACAAAGAGGAAAGAGAAAATATCTCTGGAGGGAGGATCTATCAGAAGTCACTGTGACCTATGTAATTTTGACCAGAATTTAGTTACATACCCACACTTAGTTATGAGGAATCATGGTAAATGTAATTGATGTAGTATGGTAGAATGTTTGATATGAAAGAATGGGGATTATCTGTCTGCCACATGTCATAAGGTAACTAAAGGAGAGATTTAAAAAAGAGAAGGTTTCAGAGGATTTCAAGACTTATTTATTTGCAAATTGTTTAGCAATCTATTATTCCACAATTATGACTCAGGCACTATACGTGACTGAGGCTATAGTAAAAAAGGTATAAGTATCCCAGAGTAGTTTACTGTCAAGTGCCACGCTGTCCAAGAGAAATATCACTCTACCATCATAAGAAATTTTAAATAGTTTCCAGGGGTCATTTTAAAAACAGTAGAAACATGTAAATTCAATTAAATTGTATTTCATTTGACATAACATAACTAAAATGTTATCACATAAACAAGTATTTAATAGAAAAATCAATTATATAATTTATAATACTTTTGTGACAATTACACAAAATACACTTAGCCATGGAAGATCTGGAACATATGTTATATGAACTATGTAACTTAGCTGTTCAAAACTGTTTGCATAAATATACCGTATGCACACTGGAATGCACTCTCATCATCAAAATCCAGTCTATCCTCCACCTCTTCTCTGCATGTTCCCTTCAACTTCTTGTTCTTACTTAGGCCTTGGCACTCCTCTGAGTACTCCAATTCTCCTGTAGCTCTCTCAAGTGTGGATTTATGGAAGGTCTTTTCCTACCTCTTAACTCATGCCTGAAATCTACTTCATCCATTATCTGTCCTTGTATCAGATATTAACAGCCTGCCACGTCAACCCCTTACTCTTGGACAACTTCAGCACCACATGCCCCTAGTTTGATATCTACTGATATCACAGTATTGTGAGATTTTAATACTCACATAGAGGAAATTTAGAATACTTTAGCCTTTCAATTTCTTTATATCTCCTAAAGATACCATAGCTGGAAATTGTCATCTCACTAGACTCCAAAACAACATGTTCTTTCTTGGAGACCCAAACTGCATCTGCTCATTGCTTCCATACCTTCTTAATATCCTGCAATCCTTTAATGTTTCCCCCAAACAGTGATCTAAAAGGTGAAATTTTGTGATATCAAAATGGATTAAAAATTAAAGGGTTCTCTATCAACTAGAAATTAAAACCTGACTTCCAATATGTTAATAAAGACCTCTATTTACTCCTTTATCCTCACCATTAACTTGCTTTGACTTTTAATCTGTGTTAAGGCAACTTAAATCTTTGTTTGTAGTGTATCACAGTTTCAAGCCTATGTGTATTTGATGTTTTTCTAGCTGTCATTGCCCATCTCCCTTAGCTTTTTATTGATTAATACTCATCTCAAGTATAATTTCCTCCATTAACTTTCCTGCAATATCACCAGACTGCATTAGTCACACTCCTCTGAGGTCCCACAGTAGCCCATAGATATTAATGGACAGAAGGAAAATTACTCCATAGAAGTTATTTCATGTTGTGAAAAATCTCATGAATTTCCTGAAGCAAAGGTCATTAACACTGAGCAGGACATACTCAGATGTGATGTCACAAAGAGAAATGTGAAATCGAAAAGCATAGCAAGGACAATTTTATGGTACTGGCACACCTTTTCAAAAGCATGAAAGCAGAATGATGATCCTTTCCTTGAATTTGTAAAGATGCTGTTAAAACAAATGTGACTTATAGATATTTTCCTGCATCTTGATCTGCAGATCATTAAGGATTTCCAAGTAAATGAAAACTAGGATATCATTCTTATTGATTCTGTCTTTGTGTGACATTTTAAGGGAAATACACATGGGATGAAAACTTTGATTTTAAGTGCAAATAATTGATTTGTTTATTGTATCTTTTGCATTTATGATCTAGCCAGCACTAGTAAATTTGTCATGAACTTTCTTAGACAGGATGGATGGATGGAACAAGCATAATCCTACTTCTGATGATTGAAAGAATTTATATGTTCATGTGTTTTGTGAAAAGAACTACAAGAAGATTGAATCTTAGTAATAAAGGAACTTCAGCAGCAACCTAATTGCTTACCTAGATGGTGTTTTGGGACCCAACTTAACCATGAAGACAACAACATCAAGAACTACGGAGTCTACAAATCCATGTCATAGTCTACAAGGTCCAAAAGCCAAGTTATGTTCATATCACAAACTTTGCCAGCTTTACTAATGTGAAGAAAAACAGAAAGTGTGGAATGTTTCTACTTAGGTCCAGTGGTGGAAGGTCAGTGAATGAGAAATCCATAATTTCATTTTCAGATCATTTAATCTTCTAAATGTTCATTTAAGTGAAATGAAAATTCTCAATTTTGTTAGAGTATACGGGCAGACCAGAAAGGCTTTAGAGAGATGGGTGCAATTTCCTGAGCTCTTTCAGAAACTATCTGAAAACCATCTACCTACATCTGTTTCTTATTTTTTAATGCAATTTTATTTAGATAAATCACATAACATATAATCATTCAAATAGTACAATCAGTTATTCACAGTATCGTCAAATAATTGTGCTTTCATCGCCACAAACACTGAACATTTTCATTACTCCAAAAATTAAAATAAAAATTAAAATGAAAAAGAACATCCAAAACATCCCATTCCCCTCTTCCTCCCATTGTTCATTTACTTTTTTTAAAATATAGTTTAATTGAGATATATTCACACATCCTACAGTCATCCACAAGGTACAATCAATTATTCACAGCACCATCATATAATTTCACATTCATAACCAGAATCAATTTTTGAACCTTTTCCTTACTCTAAAAAATAAATAAATAAATAAATAAATAAATAAATAAAAACAAAAAAGAACCCCCAACTCTTTACATCCCCTCCATCCCACCCTATTTTTCATCTAATTTTTGTCCTCATTTTTCCCACTCATCTGTCCATACCCTGGATAAAGGGAGTGCAAGCCACAAGGTTTTCACAATCACACTGTCACACTATGCAATCTTCATAGTTATACAATTGTCTTCAAGAATCAAGGTCACTGGGTTGCATTTTGACAGCTTCAGGTATTTCCCTCTAGACATTCTAAAGCACTAAAGACTAAAAGAGAATACCTATACTGCACATAAGAATACCCTCCAGAGTGACTTCTAGACTCCATTTGAAATCTCTCAGCCACTGGAACCTTATTTTTGTCAAGAATATCCTCTCAATCTCACAGTGCTGGGTCTAGGCTCATCTCCAGGGGTCATTTCCAGAATTGCCAGGGGGATTCACACCCCTGGGAGTCATGTCCCACATAGGGAGGCAGTGAGTTTACCTGCTGAGTGGGCTTGTTCTGAGAGAGGAGGCCACATCTGAGCAACAAAGAGGTTCTCTGGAGGGGACTCCTAGACAGAATTATAAGTGGGCTTAGCCTCTCCGTTGAAGCAGCTAGCCTCACAGGAGAAAGTCTCCTGATCAAGGACTCGGCCCACCAAATTGGCAGTCCTCAGTGTTTGCAGGAAAATCAGCAATAGCCCAGGTGGAGAAGTCCAACACTTGCATTCTCCCCAGCTCCTCAGGGGGGCCCACAAATACACTTACACTCTGCCCATATCACTCTGGGAAGTTGGGATTTCACCTCAGCCTGTACAAACCTCACCAAATCCTACTTCCCATTCAAAGCTCCATGCACTTATGGTGTTCAAACAAACTGACTGTACAAGTTAAATTGTCTAGTGTGCTACAGAAAGTATAGATCCTGCACCAGATAAACATCTCTTCCCTTGGTCTCACATACAAGTTGTAGTTTTAAAATCTAGTCAGTATCATCCTTTACCCTTTTGCCTGATTTGCCTTAGTAATAACCAGATCCTCTTTGTTCAAATCTCTAATTAAAGTCTGAATTCTTTTTCAGGTCTTTCAATAGTTGATGTATGGGGTAATACTAACATTCATAGCTGCCAAGTTCTAGCTCTGAGTCTCATGTGTCACACAGATACCCAAAGTTTCAGAGACCAACCAGGTTATACACAAGGAGCTCAGCATCTCAGGATTTAGAGATAACCATTACAACACAGGAATAGATGTGACTGCTGTAAGAGCTTACAATCTAGGGACCATTACAATAAGCATTTCCCTGATAAGCTGTCCTCTAAGATTTGGTTCTCATAGTTTACACATTGTAGTTAGTCCACATTAGCGGGGCATTATAATGTTTGTCCTCTCATTTCTGGCATGCTTCACTCAAAATGTACTCAAGATCCATTCACCTAGTTGCATACCTCACAGCTTCATTTCTCCTTGTAGCTGCTCAATATTCTATTGTATGCACATACTACAGTTTACCATTCTGTTCATCAGTCAATGTACTCTTAGGCCACCTCCACCTATTGCAAACAGTGAACACTGCCACTATATATACCAGTGTGTAAATGTCCATTTGTGTCCCTGCTCTCTGATCTTCCAAGTATATACCCCATATTGAGGTTGCATGATCTTGAAACCCTCACATACCTAGCTTCTTGTAGGACCATTGTACTGTCCTCCAGATAGGCTATACCATTCTACTTCCTCACTTACACATGTGCATTACTCAAGAAAAGATAATTGAAACAAAAGAATAATAAAAAGGATAAAAGTAAAAGTAAAAATAAAATAAAATATAGCAATAAGCTCAGTAATAAAAAGGATAAAAGGAAAAATAAAAGTGAGATAAAATACAGCCTGAAAGAAAAAAAGGCAAAAAAAAAGTAAAAAGACAAAAGAAAAAGAAAAAGGAAAACGGCAACTAAAAAGCCACAAAAGAAAAGGTTAAAATAAAATAAAATAAAATGCCATTAAAAAGTCAGACAACAACATTAATGCCAAGAATACCATACCCCTTCCTTATACCCCCTCTAATAGGCATCTAGATTTGGTGTATTGCCTTTGTTACAATTAAAGAAAGCATATTGCATTGTTACTGTTAACTATAGACTCTAGTTTGCATTGATTGTATTTTCCCCCAACACCACCCTCTTTGTAGCATCTTGCAAAGTTGACATTTGTTTGTTCTCCCACATGCAAAAACATACATTTTATCACAATCATTGACCACTCTACGTTTCAATAAGCCACACAGTCCCAGCCTTTATCTTCTATCTTTCCTTCTGGTGTCCTACGTGCCCCCAACCTTTCTCTTTCAACCATACTCACAGTCATCTTTGTTCAGTGTACTTATATTGCTGTGCTACCATCTCCCAATATTGTGCTCTAAACCTCTCTCTCCTGTCTTTTCCTATCAGTCTGTAGTGCTCCCTTTAGTATTTCCTGTAGAGCAGTTATCTTGTTCACTCTCTCATTGTCTGAGAATATTGTAAACTCTCTCTCATATTTAAAGGACAGTTTCGCCAGGCATAAAATTCTTGGTTGGTGTTTTTTCTCTTTCAGTATCTTAAATATATCATACCACTGCCTTTCTGGCCTCCATGGTTTCTACTGAGAAATCTGCACATAGTCTTATTGATCTTCCCTTGTATGTGATGGATCACTTTTCTCTTGCTGCTTCCATAATTCTCTTTTTGTCTTTGACATTTGATAATCTGATTATTAAGTGTCTTGGTGTAAGTCTTTTCAGATCTATTCTGTTTGCAGTTTGCTGCACTTCTTGGATCTGTAATTTTATGTCTTTCATAAGGGATGGAAAATTTTTGGTGACTATTTCCTCCATCATTGCCTCTGTCCCTTTCCCCTTCTCTTCCCCTTCCAGAAGACCCATGACACTTACATTCATGCACTTCATGTTGTCACTCAGTTCTCTGAGATGTTGCTCTTATCCTTCCATTCTTTTCCAAATCTGTTCTTTCATGTGTAGGGTTTCAGATATCCTGTTCTCCAGTTCATGAATCTTTTCTTCTGCCTCTTGAAATCTGCTGCTGTATGTCACCATTGTGTCCCTGAAACCTTGTGTTGTGCTTTTCATTCCTGTAAGTTCTGCCAATTGTTTTTTCAAACTTTTGATTTCTTCCTTGTGTTTGCCCAATGTCTTCTTTATATCCTTTATGTCTCTTGCCATATCTTCCCTTAACTCATTGAATTGATTTTTGGATTGATCTTTTAATTGATTTAGGAGATTTGTTTGATTAATAATTAGTTGCTTGAATTCCTGTATCTCAAAGTCTAAGTTTGTTCCTTTGACTGGGCCATATCTTTGTCTTTTCCTAGAGTGATTTTTTTTTTCCACCAGGCACCTGATTTCCTTGAATGCCCCAGTCAGATTTTCCCAGACCAGAGAGGCTAAGGTCTCAGGAGGAAACTGAGTATTCAGAATTATGTTTCCCTGAGAGCCAGTCCTAGCAGGTTGACAGACTTTACTGTGAGGCCTCTAGACTCTGTGCTTTCCCTATCCAGCCCAGCAGGTAGCACTTGTCAGCCTACAGCTCCTCATCAATGTAAAGAAGTGCAGTCCCTTTAATTCCAGTTGACTGGACCTGGTGAGGGGCAGAGAGTGTCATAAGCCAAGCTTATTTCTGGTTTGTTTGTTTTCCTCCAGGCCTAGGGTCTGAATTCTCTGAGGGGGGGCAGCTACTAGAGCTCATCATACCCCCTTTTCTTAGGGAAGATATGCCCCCAAGGGAGCTATCTTCTCCACTTGAGTTCCTCTTTTGTCTTTCTGGCTCTATTAACTCTACACTTATCTGGGTCAGCAGAGAATTGAGGATGCCTGAGGCTTTCTCTAAGGAGCTGCTTAGAATGAGAAAAAATAAATGGGAAAAGTGCAAGAGCACCCTTTCAGAGCCAGTCCTTGGTCCCTCAGTTTTCTTCAGACACAGCCATCTTTCAGTATTCTGAAAAGTCTCTGTTTTTATTTATTTATGTATTTTTTCCTATCAGCCATGCCTCCTCTTTACTGGAAGGAATCTGCTTCCCTTCCTGTACCATGCTATGTAGCTTGTATTCAGTAGTTCAAATGTATTAATTAAAACTGCAATTGGAGCTTGTTTGATTTAGTTTCCCTGTAATCTGTTTCTTTTTCTCATACAGCATTGTTTCAGCATGGCCTGCCCTGTCCGGGGGGTGGGGGGGCTTCAGCTCTGGGCTTATGGAGCTTTACTTACAATTCTGTGCTACAGTCTCAGTTCCTCCACCCATTCCAGGCTGGTGCATGATATGTGTCCATTCACAGATGTTTCCCAATAGTTGTTCCAGATTATTTAGTAGTTTCTTCAGGTTGTTTACTAGTTGCTGTAGAGGACTAACTAAATTCCACAGCTCTCTCTATTACCATCTTGCTCCCCATCTGTTTGTTATTCATTGTCTTCTGACATCACTATGGTCTTGTTCTTGAGATTTAGTATGAGGAGTATTAATAAGATATGACAGAAGTGTTTATGTAAATTTTGTTTAGGACATTAGGAGGATGAAGCAACACTTCTATACAGCCTGTGTGATACAGTTTAGATTTAGTGATTACTTTTAGGCCATATTGGAGCATAAGTTATTTGGCTATGAACATTCTATCCTAAACCCAGATTAAAGAGGCAGACTTCTTCAGCAATAAATTCCAAGAAGACAGGAATTATGTTTGCTTAATTTAGCATTCAATCTCCAGGGATTCGTATTATGCTGACACACAGTAGGCAATGATTATAGAATAAACTGATATATGAAAGCAATGATAAACATATCATATTTTACTTATACATTGGATCAAAGCATAACAGTGATTTTGCCATCAAAGTACCAGTAATAACCAGAAACAGTGCTACAGAAAGCCAGAATAGGACAAATTATATATAGCATAGCAATCAATAAATATAGATCATGAGTGCAAAGGAAATATTCTTCTTGATTTCAAGAAGGAAACTATGGACTTTATCTTCCATAAAAGAAAAAGATTTAGTTAAAATATAGTAAAAATATTCACCTTCATTATTTTAAAACAGCTTTATTGAGGTATATTTTATCTATCATAAAATTCACCCATTTTTAGTGTACAATTCTATAATGATTTTTAGAATGTTACCAAATGGTACAGCTACCATAAATCACTCTTATACCATTTTAGGATCTCTCATGACCATTTACAACTAATCTCTAACCTCAGTCCCAGCCCTTGGCTAACACTTATCTACTTTTTGTCTATATAAATTGGCCTTTTTCCAGGCTTTTCATATAAAAGGAATCATAGAATATTTGGTCTCTAGTGTCTGGCTTCTTTGATTTAGTACAATGTTTTTGAGGTTCATCCATAACTTAGCATGTGTCAGTGGTCTGTAATGAATTTTTTTCGACTGTTCAAAAAGACTTATTTTGTTTTGTGATCTGTGTCAAATTGCCTGCTTCCTTGCATGAATAGATCATATTTTACCAGAGTAGACTATAAAAATAAATATTATATATATACTTGCATATATATGATATATACATACATATATATTTACCATTTCAATATACACATCTATGCAACTGTGTACATATATAGTACATAAATCTTCATGCACATATATGTATAAATATTTATGTATATTAATATAATATCTCATAAAGGCTCTTCTGCCCAGATACTTCTTTTAACTCATCACTTAGGTAATGACAAATTTACCACTGAATAATTGTTTGATGGCAACAATAATGAAACACATGTTTGCTTGTTTGTTTGTTTTTCATTTTTATTGAGATTGTTCAGATACCATACAATTATCCAAAGATCTAAAGTATATAATCACTAGCCCCTGGGTACCCTCATACAGCTGTGCATCCATCACCCTTAATTTTTGTTCAATTTTTAGAAACTTTTCATTACTCCAGACAAGAAATAAAGTGAAAGATGAAAAAAGAAAAAAAGAAAAGGAAACTCTAATCCTCCCCTATCCTTAACCAACCCCCCTCAATTGTTGACTCATAGTATTGATATAGTACATTTGTTACTTTTTATGAAAAAATGTTGAAATACTACTAACTGTAGTATATAGTTTGTAATAGGTATATACTTCTTCCCTATATGCCCCTCTATTATTAATTTCTAAGTGCATTGTCATACATTTGTTCTGGTTCATGGAAGTGATTTCTAGTATTTGTACAGTTGATCATGGACATTGCCCACCATAGGATTCAGTTTTATACATTCCCATCTTTTGACCTCCAACTTTCCTTCTGGTGACATATATGACTCTGAGCTTCCCCTTTCCACCTCATTCACACACCATTCAGCGCTGTTAGTTATTCTCACATCTTGCTACCAACACTCCTGTTCATTTCCAAACATTTAAGTTCATCCTAATTGAACATTCTGCTCATACTAAGCAACCACTCCCCATTCTTAAGCCTCGTCCTATATCTTGGTACCTTATATTTCATGTCTATGAGTTTACATATTATAATTAGTTCCTATCAGTGAGACCCTGCAATAATTGTCCTTATGTGTCTGGCTTATTTCATTCAGTATATTGCCCTCAAGGTTTTGTCATCAACCCATTTTTTTTTTTTAATATGGTTTTGTTCACTCACCATACATTCCATCCCAAGTAAATAATCGATGGTTCTCTGCATGGTCATACATGTATGTGTTCACCACCTTCACCACTATCTATATAAGGGCATCTACATTTCTTCCACAAGGCAGGAGGGAGAGTCAAAGAAGGTAGAGAGGCAAAAGAAAGAGGAAAAAAAAATGACAGCTAGGAAGCAACAAAAGGAAAAATAACCTTAAATCAAAGTAGAATAAAGAATCAGACAATACCACCAATGTCAAGTGTCTAACATGCCTCCCCTATCCCCCCCTCTTATCTGCATTCACCTTGGTATATCACCTTTGTTACATTAAAGGAAGCATAATACAATGATTCTATTAGTTACAGTCTCTAGTTTATGCTGATTGCATCCCTCCCCCAGTGCCTCCCCATTTTTAACACCTTGCAAGGTTGACATTTGCTTGTTCTCCCTCGTAAAAGAACATATTTGTACATTTTATCACAATTGTTGAATACTCTAGATTTCACCAAGTTACACAGCCCTAGTCTTTATCTTTCCTCCTTTCTTGTGGTGCCTCATGCTCCCCACCTTCCTCTCTCAACCGTATTCATAGTTACCTTTGTTCAGTGTACTTACATTGTTGTGCTACCATCTCCCAAAATTGTGTTCCAAACCACACACTCCTGTCTTCTATCACCCTGTAGTGCTCCCTTTAGTATTTCCTGTAGGACAGGTGTCTTGTTCACAAAGTCTCTCATAGTCTTTTGTCAGAAAATATTTTGAGCTCTCCCTCATATTTGAAGGACAGCTTTACTGGATATAGGATTCTTGGTTGGTGGTTTTTCTCTTTCAGTATCTTAAATATATCACACCACTTCCTTCTTGCCTCCATGGTTTCTGCTGAGAGATCCGCACATAGTCTTATTAAGCTTCCTTTGTATGTAATGGATTGCTTTTCTCTTGCTGCTTTCAGGATTCTCTCTTTGTCTTTGACATTTGATAATCTGATTATTAAGTGTCTTGGCATAGGCCTATTCATATCTCTTCTGTTTGGAGTACGCTGTGCTTCTTGGATCTGTAATTTTATGTCTTTCATAAGAGATGGGAAATTTTCATTAATTATTTCCTCTATTATTGCTTCTGCCCCCTTTCCCTTCTCTTCTCCTTCTGGGACACCAATGATACATACATTATTGTACTTTGTTTCATCCTTGAGTTCCCAGAGACGTTGCTCATATTTTTTCATTCTTTTCTCCATCTGCTCCTTTGCGTGTAGGCTTTCAGGTGTTTTGTTCTCCAGTTCTTGAGTGTTTTCTTCTGCCTCTTGAGATCTGCTGTTATATGTTTCCATTGTGTCTTTCATCTCCTGTGTTGCACCCTTCATTTCCATAGATTCTACTAGTTGTTTTTGTGAACTTTTGATTTCTGCCGTATACATGCCCAGTGCTTCCTTTATAGCCTCTATCTCTTTTGCAATATCTTCTCTAAACTTTTTGAATTGATTTAGCATTAGTTGTTTAAATTCCTGTATCTCAGTTGAAGTGTACATTTGTTCCTTTGACTGGGCCATAACTTTGTTTTTCTTAGTGTAGGTTGTAATTTTCTATTGTCTAGGCATGGTTTCCTTGGTTATCCAAATCAGGTTTTCCCAGACCAGAACAGGCTCAGGTCCAAGAGGGAAGAAATATTCAGTATCTGGTTTCCCTGCAGGTGTGTCTTAGAAAATTGCTCCACACTTTGATGCCTCAGGTCACTGTGCTTTTCTGCCCAGCAGGTGATGCCTGTTAGCCTATAATTCTTGACTGGTGTGAGGAGGTATGGCTGTGTTCCCCCAGGCTCTGGGGTCTGGTTCTGAATGGAAAGGGCCCCACCCCTTTCCTCAGATTTTATGCTGTGTTCTCGGGCATTCCTCCCAATTCAGGTTGGTGTATGATGAGTGGATGGTCTCGTTTGTCCCCCCGCAGTTATTCTGGGTTATTTACTAGTAGTTTCTGTTTTTTTGTAGTTGTTCCAGGGGGACTACTTAGCTTCCACTCCTCTCTATGCTGCCATCTTGCCCCGCCTCCTGTTTGTTTGTCTTTTTACCTATGAAACCAAATACCTCTGATGATCCAGACCCCTCTCTGAGTGCTCATCTGATTTTGCTAACCATCTACTGAAAATCTTCATCATTTAAAGCAATAGCATTTATTATATATCACAATTCTGTGGAGTAGCTAAGTGGTTTTTGATCCCACTGAACTCACTCATACAAATGTATTCACCTGGTGGATGGGCTGGAAGGCCCAAGGATCTCATTCACATGCCTGGGTCACTCCTGCTGAATTCCTTAATTTTTTGCCAGATGAACTCTCACCCTCTAATAAGCTATTCTAGGATTCCTCACACACGGTCCTCTCAAGTTTCCAAGAATATGAGACCAGAGGCTGCAAGGTCTCTACTTAGATCCTAGCTCCAGACCTCAAATGGTGTCTCTTCTGTCACATTGTGTTCAAAACTAGTCTCAAAGAATTAGGAGTGTTCCCTCCTCTTCAATTTTTTGGAAGAGTATGTGAATAACTGGAGTTAAATCTTCTTGGAATGTCTGATAAAATTTCCCTGTGAAGCCATCTTGTCCTGGGCTTTTCTTTGTTGGGAGGTTTTTTATTTTTTATTTTTTTAGTTCATTGAAATTTATTAGCTTCATATCAGATGTCTTTCAATGTATATTAAAAACACTTATGATAGAGCCATTTTCCCAAGTTCACAGATCAAAAATAAGTTCAAAATTTTTCTCTCTTTTACTATACCATGGTGGCAATTTGCTGAAGAGACAAAGAGATAGGACAAAGAAATGACATTTTTAGCATTAGTGGGAAATTGAGTGACTGCTGAAATGAGAAAGGAAAGACAATGGTATAGCCTAAGAATTTCTTCTCTTGCCAGGAAGGAAGATCCAGGAAGATAGTGGCCAGGTGGAGGAAATATTCAAAGATGTTCCCTCCAGTGGCAGCCCTTCCCACAGCAGTTCATTGTAGGATGTCATGAGTCACATAAATTTCACCTACCACACAACTTCCTCTACCCACAAGGTCAGACCTTCTGTTAACAGAAGTTAGATCCAACTGTCAAGTAGAATTTAGCTCTCAGGAGGAAGTACCACTCATGAAAAATTGCATTTTAGGATTCGTAGATATCCTACATTTAGCTGGTTCTAAGGAACCATTCTCTTGTAGCAAGAAATCATATGACTTTTGGTTTTCAGAACTGGAGAAGATTTTGAAAGTCCTTCATTTACTTCCCCCTCCCACTGACTGCATACACACTAACATATCCTCTTTCACAGAATCACTTGAATGCTTGAAATATCAGGATGTTCCTTACACAGGTAGCCTGGTTATTCACTTGGATCCCAAATGTGTGTTCGGAAGTCATCAAAATAAACACTGTTTATTGTACTTTCTAGATAGCTGGTGGGGCTCCCTCACAGTTTTAACTCCTGATGAAATAAGATGGAATAAGTTGCAATTCCTCAAAACAGAATAAGATTAAGATATGTGTTAAATATCTATTTTTTTTTAATTTTGGATTTTCATGTTTAATACAGATTTATTGAGATATATTCATATAGCATACAATCATACACAGTGTACAATCATTCACAGTACCGCCATATAGTTGTGCATTCATCACCAGAATCAATTTTTGAAAATTTTCCTTACTCCAAAAAAATAAAAAATAAAAATAAAAAAGAACACCTAAAACATTCACCCCCCCACCCTATTTTTCATTTAGTTTTTGTCCCCACTTTTCTACTCATCTGTTCATACACTGGATAAAGGGACTGTGAGCAACCAGGTTTTCACAATCCCATGGTCACACCATGTAAGCTACATAGTTATGCAACCATCTTCAAGAATCAAGGCTACTGGGTTGCAGTTAGACAGTTTCAGGAATTTCCTTCTAGCTATTTGTTGGGAAATTTTAAATCACTGATGCAATCTCCTTACTACTAATTGATTTGTTGAGATCTTCCATTTCATCTTGTGTCAGTATAGGTAGTTTATGTGTTTCTAAGAATTTGCCCTTTTCATCAAGGTTATATAATTTATTGGTGTAGGGTTGTTATAGTATCCTCTTTAGTCCTTTTTATTTCAGCAGGATCTGTAGTAATGTTTCCCTTTTCATTTCCGATCTTCATTATTTGTATCTTTATTTTTTCTTTGACAGTCTAGCTAAATGTTTGTAAATTTCTTTCATCTTTTTAAAGAACCAACTTTTGGTTTTTTTGATCATTATCCATCAGGGAAAAAGCAAATCAAAACCACAATGAGATATTTCACACCCATCAGAATGGCTGTTATTAAAAAAAAAAAGAAAAATTACAAGTGTTGGAAAGGGTGTAGAGAAATAGGAATTCTCATTCATTTCTGGTAGCAATTTAAAATGGTGAAGCTGCCATGGAAGACAGCTTGGCAATTTCTCAGAAAGTTAAGTATAGAATTACTATATGACCCAACAATTCCACTACTAGGTGTATACCCAAAAGAATTGAAAGCAGGGATTCAAACAGATATTTTCACACTGATGCTTGTGGAAGCATTATTCAAAATTGCCAAAAGATGGTGGCAACCCAAGTGTCCATCAACCAATAAATGGATAAACAAAATGTGGTATAAACATACAATGGACTGATATTCAGCCATAAAAAGGAATGAAGTTCTGATACAAGTAACAACATGAACCTTGAAGACATCATGCTGAGTGAAATAAACCAGAAAAAGAGACAAATATTGGATGATCTCACTGATATGAAACAACTCGAATAAGCAAAATCAGAATGTAGAATATCTGTTACCAGTGGATGTGGTAGGGATAGGGTTTGGGAAGTTAAGGTTCTAATGTACAGGGTTCCTATTTGGAATGATGGGAATATTTTGGTATTGGATGGTGGTGATGGTAGCACACCATTTTGAGCATAATTAAAACCACCAAAATATATATCTGAATGTGGTTAAAAGGGAAAATATAAGGTTGTATATATATGGTAACAGAATAAAAACAAGCAAACCAAAAAATCCAGGAACAGTGAATCCTGAATTAAACCATGGACTATATAAGTACATTTATAAAAATGTTCTTTCATCAGCTGCAACAAATATTCCACACTAATGCACAGTGTTAATATTTGGGTGGATTATGGAAATCCTCTATTTTATGCATGATTGTTCTTTAAACTCACAACTTTAATAAAGAAAAAATAACTAGTCTCAAGTCCAGTCCAAATTCAAGAATATGAGGAATAATTTCTTCATAAGAGGACCTATAACTGTTATATTCCAAAGGTGTGTGGGACATTATGATCACTATTTACTCAGTGCATACCCTTCTTCTCTAAGAGCTAAGAAAAAAATAAACATTTCCCATTATATCTGAAAATAAGCTGCAAGCAGGAGGAGTTGGGATTATGAAAACTGTTTTCTATTTCACATACCCTTTGTGAAATCAGGACAACCTAGGTTTTGGCCTTCAATTTGTAATACAAAGTGGCATTGAACTTAATTAGAATATTTGATCATGCTATAGAGCAAGCAATCCCTATATACAAATACATATACATAAACATACACATACACATACACATATACACACAATCTTCAGTGTCCCATTTTTTTTAATTATAGTTGCACCTATTTGAAATTGGGTCACATTTGCTTTGCACACTTTTTTTTAATACAAAATCATCACATTTAAGTAAAGTAATTTAAAAAATGCACTGTGAATTATCACTGTGAATATGTTTATTATATATTTGACAAGATTAAATATTAATATTATTGAGACACACTAAAAGGCCTCAATTTGAGCAACAAAATAAACTAAGCAGTATTAGATTATAGCTGAAGATATAAAATAAATATATATAAGTCCATACTTATGTAAGTAAATATACAAATAATAAATAAATAGGAGAGAAGAGATAAATCTCACATGCAGAAATATTCTGGGTAATTTATGTAGATACTTCTCTTCCCAAGAGATGGAGCATAGCTTCTCACTGCTTACCTGTGGGCTGCTCATAGTGAGTGACTTTCTTTTAAAAAGTACAGTGAGAAAGGTGAATGGAGATAGGAGTGGAGAATCAGTTTACAGTGGAGAAGCATCGCAAGCACTACCTTGACCAGGTGATGAAGGTCTACATCAACAATGCTAGTCCTAGTTGATAGTATGCACTCTGGATACGATGTGATCAAAATGGCACTTTGCCTAAATGATCTTCCCCCTCAAAACCTATAACTCAGTCTAACCATGAGGCAAACATCAGACAAAAACCAATGCTGGGGGTGGCAAGTATAGGATGCACATTCTACAAGTACTGAGTCACTGCTATTCAAAATTTTCAAAGTCATCAAAAATAATAAGGTCTAAAAAACTGTCACAGTCAAGAGAAGCCCAAGGAGGCATAAAAATTAAATGTATTGGAGTGTCCTGGATTGGTTCCTGAAACAGAAAAAAAAAAAAAAAAAAGTTAAAAATGAAAGAAATGTGAATAAGGTATGAACTTTAGTTAATAATAATATATCAACATCCAGTCGTTATTTTTAAAATATACCATATTAATGTAAGATGTTAATAATAAGGACACTGTGTGTAGGATATATGGGAAATCTCTGTACCATCTTCACAGTTTTTCCATAAAACTAACATGTTCTTAAAAATAAAATTTACTTAAGAAATTTATGAAAATATTCTACATAAGGAAATAATAGAAATATTACTTTACAATATGTAATAAAATAAGGTTGCTTGTTACAAACACTTCCAATTATTATTAGTTCACAGGATCTAAGTAGCACAATTAGACATGAAACCAAATGAAAATATATAATATTTTGAATGGGAAAAACAAAACTGACATTATATGCACACACCTAGATTACTAAAATGGAAAACAGATTTTCAGAACAATTATTAGATGTTAAAAAGTGAATTTAGAGATACAGAGAGACAATTGGCTAGAAGTTCAAGTAAATTAAAAAAAAAGTGTTTCTTTATATCAGTAAAGCCAACAACACCCTTAATTTTAAATTAAAAGTACTATTTTTAATTACTACACAATTTTAAAGAAACTAGAAATGCATCTAAAAACATATGCAAGATTGTTATGTTAAAAATATTGAAATATGTTGTAAGACACCTATATATACGGAGGGGTACATGTTGCTAATGTCTAGGAAGACATTTCAGGAAAGATATCAATTCCACCCAAGTTGACCTACAGATTGATTGCAATACTAATCAATACCAACAGAGATCTTGAATTGTGATATGCTGATTTTGGCAATGCAAAAGATCAAGAGTTGTCAATATATTTTTGAAAAAGAAAAATAATTTAAAGAGAATTACCCAAACATATATAGGAACTCATTTTTCAATGTATAGTAACTAAAGGTAAACTGCAATAATTTTCCTAATGGGAATATGGAGAGTCCAAAAACAGAAACTTGACTATACTGAATTTTATATATGTCAGAAATGGCATTGGAAATCACTGGGGTGAGGGGAAACATTCCAGTGAATTCACAGTTTTAGGATATTTGACTTTCCATATTAGAAACAGAAAAACAAACAGAATACAAAAACAGTAATTTAGATTCCTAAATTTCAACCTATGCAAAATTGTTTTCAAATGGTTTGCAATGGAAATGTCTTCAGAAAAATATATCTGCCCTAATGGTAAGGAGATATTTTTTAAAATGACAATAAAAGCATAATCCATAAAAATAAAAGCCTAATGATTTTTACTACATTAGAATTGAGAAGTACAGACATAAATAGAACAGATATGTGGTACAAAGATACCACTTGAAAGTAAAATACATACATACATGCATATACACATACATATATCACAACTAAAAGAAATTATTTCCAAACATACAAGACATATGATTAAAATCCAAAATATATGAACAGATATATACATCTATTAGTAAGAAACAAATTAATAGAAAACATGAGTAAAATTGTGAGCAAAGAGTAAACTGAATGGTTAGTAAACATTACTTAACTGGTAATAAGGAAACGCACTTTACTACCACTATAAGATTGGCAAAAACATAAGTCTTTCAACACCAGTTGTTGATAGATTATAGATCAATAAGAAATCCTATAGACTTCTGGTGGAATGTAAAATGATTTAACCATTATTGAAAAATATATGAATTTTCTGGTAAAATTGAACATTCATATATGCTATCATTCAGAAAACTCACCTTTAGGTGACTAGTCTGGAGAAAATCCTTCACAGGAGTCTCAGGATACTTTACAAAATTCAAAAACTGGGAAACTCCCCAAATGTCTGCTGACTGAGAATGGAATTGTGGAATATAACCATAGGAAAGAAGGTTATAAATTAATAAAATGGACTACAGCTATACACAACAATATAGATGGCCTAGAAACTTAATGGAAATGCAACTTCTAAAAGACTACATACTGTGAGAGCCTCTGTCTAGGGTTTATAAACAAGCACATATGAACAGTAAAACTATTTTTCAAAAGCAGTAATAAACTGACAGTTCAGACTGATGTTTATTTCTGGTTGAGAGGGTGAGAAGATTAGCAATTGGAGGAGAAGACAAGTGGATGCAAAATACAAATAATGCTCTAGTTAAGTTGGATGGTAAGTTCACAGGTATACATTTTAAAGTAAAGAAAAACAATTGAAAAAAAATAAGTAAAGCCAAACAATTTATCAACAAAATGTATGACTTTGTGGCAGACCCTTTAAATTTTCCATAGAAACAATGATTTCAGGTTTTCAAATTGTTTACTTGCAGGAAAAAATCCCATATTTGATATTCTTTAGGAAGAAAGGATGAAACATAAGTGAACTATATACTTGAAGAGAAAAAAAAAAAACTCCTTTTGTGACTTTTTTAATGTAATATTATGTGGCTAAAAGCATCTAACACATGCAGTTTCAATTTACTCCTCCATTTTACCAGCTTATCACACATAGAATCAGCCTATTTGAGGGCCTGCTTTACCTGACTTTTATAAGCAGTTGCTTAAATATCATCTTTCTTGGTACCCGACCAGTCCAGGAGGTAGTGCATCAAATTTCACTGCATTTCATTACCATAGTTGCATTCTGGATTTTTATGCCCTCATACTTCA
Organism: Choloepus didactylus; assembly: GCF_015220235.1. Taxonomy (NCBI): domain Eukaryota; kingdom Metazoa; phylum Chordata; class Mammalia; order Pilosa; family Megalonychidae; genus Choloepus; species Choloepus didactylus. The sequence continues at coordinate 179,316,553 of NC_051310.1, read as the reverse complement.
TATTGAATATGATCATTTTATGTAAATTTGATCTAGAAATAAATTAAGAATAGCAGTATTTAACATGATATAGTTGAGTAGATATAAAGAGAACACCTTAAACTTGGACTAGCTGATGCAGTAATCTGATAAGATCATTTAAAATTGGCATCTGAGTTTCTAAAAATGCAGTTAGTTAAATAACAAATTTATTCAGCTCTAATGAATATTTGATTGTCTATCAGAGAAAATTGCCCTCTATCAGGGTCATAGCATAACATGAAAATTAGTCATTACCGTCTCAGTAAGAATTGGAAACAAACCCCTATTAAAGTTTTTGAAGGAGCTTTTCAATGAAATAACTTTGCATACTGTTAGCATTGTATAATGATTTGAAAATATCTTTTCAAACCTGCTTTATAGATTGACTGAGGTCACATTTATATTATCATAGCAAATGGTCTCAAAATCAAAGAAATAATATGCATCTATGCATATTTATTTCCACAATTAGATTAATAAAGGGAAATTGAAAGAGAAAAAATGAATGATGAAACAGCTCTTCTATCTTTTCTGTCAATATGTATCACATTTGTCGGTACAGTTATTCACAATTAGCACCTCTTGTCCTTCTTAATTTTGAATAAAATATTTTTTGAATAAGCACTTTAAAAATCAACTAAATTGGGCATTTAAAATTAAGTTTTTCTTTAAAATAAGCTGACAAAGTTTGAGATAGTATGCCTAAATAGATATACAGGACCATAAGAAGTTCGGTGTTGCTCTTTCATCTTATTCTTGATAACTAAAACTAAATGCTAGACTGATCTCACCAGTAAAACTAATATGCTAGAGTTCCACATTAAGCTCCAGCATAAAATCTCCAACTGAGGCACAGAGGATGGGGGGGTTTGGGGGATTCATGTGTCAAAGATACCTTTATTGCAATATCTCCATGACTAAAATAGCTGTGCATTAGGGAAATTGGATGCAGAAAACTTTTAAAAGGAACTCTGGCATAAGAATAAAGTTAAGACATTTCCACATGAAGTTTAATAAAATAATACTTCAGTGTAACACCAGAACAAAAAAAGGCTGAATGTTTTGTAAAACTCTTTAAGGTCAGACAAGGCAAGGATGAGTGACACCAGAGATGCATGAAAGAATGTATTAGTAATCACAAGTCCTAGACCAAAGAGGAGAATGCTGGAAAACACCTCAGGAGTGCAGGTTCAATCAGGCAGGTGGGAAGCAAAAGGTTACAGCAGCCTTGGGGACTATGCCTTCATACTGTTAGAAGTGTAGAGCAGTAGGGGTTGGTCAAGCAAGAATGGGGATTTGGGAGTTTGTGTTTGACCTTCCCAAGTTGAGACCCTAGGTAGGATGCAGGGAGGAGAAGGAGAGGCTGTTTATCTTCTATTAATAGGTGTCAGGGTGGTCACAGAGGGAACGGTGGATGGGGTCTAAGATGCAGAGGAATTATGACAATGCAAAACCCCTTAGATGATTACCAACCTTGGAAAAGCTGAGGCAGCAGGATAGTATGAAAAAAAAAGTCCCTACTTTATTTTAACTCACTACACTGAAATATTGACTTTGTAAGCTATTTAGCTGAGGGTAGTTTACAAACTGTGACAACACAGATAAGAAAGAGATGAAATTATCCCAATTATCCCGTTCAGATTAAAAACTGTGATATGAGGAGACAAAAATTAGAACTATTAAAATTATGACAGACAGAAGCCCCCAATAATGTGCATGAGTCAAATCATAATTATGACAAGTTTTATGCTGTGTCATAGGATTATAGAATTTAGATATAGAATAGTGATATTTTCTTTACCTAAATGTGACACCACATCACTCTCTATCTGTTCTTCATACTAAATCCTACTTATCCTGTGTCTCCTTCTTTGTTATCCTAAGATAAGTCAGCCTTGGCTACTTCTATCTCACTTTGTCTTTTGCCTACAGCTCTAATAAAACATTTCTCACATTAGTGCTAGTAATTTATTTCAAGAATTAATGCATAGTTTTCCACACTATAACACCACTAAAATCTGGATGAGTCTTAGAATCCATGTGATAAGAGATAATTATATCACAGTTTAATTGGCAGTATTTTTAAAATTTCTTAATGGTATGTAAAGTAATTGTGCCACAATCAATGGCAACTTATATTTGCTGAAAAGCAACAGTAATGTTACATGCCCATCTCCATCACAAGACTGTGAGCCCTCAAGATTGCGATCCACATCTTAATATTTTATGTATCTTCAGAAGACTGAAGAGTGTCTTCCATGTAACAGATGAGCTGTAAGTTATTGAGTGGTAGTGCCTTATCATTAACAGTCTTATAATTCTTATTCTATTATAAAATAACCGACCTTCAAAACTTTAAGTCTTGTACCAGGAAATACAGCCAAAAAAAAAAAAAAAAAAGGCAAAAAAAAAAAAAAAGACAGCAGCCTATTCTTCAGGTCTAGATTATTTACACTGACCCAGGCAGCATTTTTTTTCAATGCATTATAAAAAGATAGTGAGGAGATTTATGTACTAGGGAAATAGAGTATATGTAACTAATATAAATAACCATATGGCAAGACCAAGAAAACTTTTACAAATTTTGAGAGCAATTTATGAGGTCAAATGCAGCCCAATGGCTTATTAACTGGTCAGCTTGGGAATTTAATTTTGCACTCTGAATATCATGACTATATAATCAATTGTCTGATACAATAAAGTTTGGAGACTAAAAGGGGGTTATTAATTATGTTAGGACAACCATAAGCTGAAAATGACCAAGGCACCAAGATATTATACACAAATACACACACACACAAACACACACACACAGACCTAAATTTTTAATCTTCATTACTCTTAACTCAGGATAACTCAAATAGAGAAAGAGAGAAGATATAGAGATAATAGAAAAGTCTCTGTATGTATATGTGTGTTTCCACCATTTCTGTGCCAATAAATTTATTATGACTATTATAAGTCATTAAACTATTTAAAATGTTACTGAGGTATAATAATTTAACATGACCAGAAAGTGAATTATAGTTCACATTCTCCTACACATTCTGAGTAAGACATATTTGTGGTCATCATCAATGGATTACCATAGCCATCTTTGAAAGTGTCATTGGAAGCCAGTATTCATGGGAGGCATAATGTATGATGTAGCATTATGAGTCATGATGCAACCAGCATTAAATCAATGGTGCTAAAGAACTTCAGAAGCAAGAGGACACACACTGTTTCAACACAAACAGGTTCTGAAAAGCCTTGGTATTGTGAGTGACAATAGCGTTGTTACCTCTTCCTTGTAACAATAGCTATGATATTAGCTAAAAATGGCATGTTTGACAATAATGGACACAAACACAAAGAGAGAGTTCCTGCACTTGCATAGGAAGAGGTATCTGAGCTCTGTTAAGAAGCACCATGTGTATTGATTGGACAAAAAATATCTAAGACCCTCTCTTCTATTAATTATTCTAAACTTCATGGATAAATCATTCTAACTTATATAGACCTATTAACTTTAAAATATATTTTTAGTCAAATCATTTATGCAGGCAGTGGCTCCATTATATAGAAATATTCTCCAGGATTTCACATACTCTAATGGCAGCCCAGTATGTAGATATATAGTTTACTATTTCAGTTTGATTTGCTTTCAGTTGTCACAGGAGAATAATCCTTGGTTGTCAAAGCATTAAAAATGCATTTTTTCTTTAAAAGCCTCTGTCCTAGTTTGCTAATGCTGAGGAATGCAAAACACCAGAGATGGATAGGCTTTTATAAAGCAGGGGTTTATTTCGCTACACAGTTACAGTCTTAAGGTCACAAAGCATCCAAGGTAACACATCAGCAATAGGGTACCTTCACCGGAGGATGGCCAATGGTGTCTGGAAAACCCCTGCTAGCTAGGAAGGCAGCCGGTGTCCGCTCCAAAGCTCTGGCCTCAAAACGGCTCTCTCCCAGGATGTTCCTCTCCAGCAAGCTTGCTCCTCCTCAAACCATCACTCACAGCTGCACTCACTGAGTTCCCTCTCTCTGAGTCAGCTCATTTATATTGCTCCACTGATCAATGCCCACCCTGAATGGGTGGGGCCACACCTCCATGGGAACATCTCATCAAAATCATCACCCACAGCTGGGTGGGGCACATTCAAACAAATCTAACCAGCACCAAAATGTCTGCCCCACAAAACCACAAAGATAATGGCATTTGGGGGACACAATACACTCAAACCGGCACATTCCACCCCCTGAACCCCAAAATGACATTATCTTTCCAAATACAAAATACATTCATTCCATCACAATATCACAAAAAACTTAAATCATTTCACTAACAAAAGTTAAGTACAAGATCCTATCAAAATCAATTATAGGCATGGCCAGTCCTAAGGCATAATTTTTCTTTAGCTGTGGATCTGTGAACTTAGAACAAGTTATGTGCTCCCAATATACAAAGGACAGACATTCATAGGATAAACATTTCCATTGGCATAAGGAGAAACAGTAAGGAAAACAGAGTTAACAGGGGCAAAACAGTTCCTAAAACCCGCAGGACAAATTCCATTAGAATTCAAAGTCTGAGAGTCATTAACAGAACAATGTTGCATCCTTGGGGCTTGAGAGAGCGGGAGCCTAACCCTTCCCAAGGGCCTTTTTGGCAGCTGTGTCCTCTCCAAATGCTTGGGTGAGTGCTCCAACATATCCACACATTGGGGAGACCACCTTCTCGGCCCCACCCTCCTCAAACATCGGGGCAGCTCCCGGATTCCCTTCCATCTCCGGGGCACACGCTCAGCCCCTTCAGAAGTGTGGTGGCAGCCAGGCTCTCCCCAATTCCCTGGGAAAGTGCTCCGCCCTCTTTGGGACCTCAGATGGCAAAACTCTTCCAAAGCATCAAGGCGGAAAGCCCACCCTCGACCTCCAGGGCAAGCTCACCCTTTCCATGCATGTGGGCTGCTCCGCTCTCCCAGCCCGAGACCTCTTGACTCCAGACCTCAACCTCCATGGCTCTGTCTTTGAAGAAATTTTTCCTTTAACTTTTTCCTTGTCTGTCTGCTCCAGTCCAGACCGGCAATGGCTCTGTCTATAAAGATCTCACAAAAATTCTGTTGGCTTTGCATGAAGCACACAGGGGTCAAAGCCATTAGACAATAGGACTTTCCACAAATCCTTTCTGGATAATTCCATCTCCAATCTTGGCTTGTACTGAAATGGTGGCTGGGTTCCATGTTTGGTTACATCCTCATGTTGGGCTGTAGCTTCTGGGATTCCACCCCCTGGAAGCTCGTAATTTTCCAAGCCATCAGCTTCTGGTTTCTTTGAACCCAAGAGTTCAGTTCTAAGTTTCTCTCTCTCTGCTCACATTTTACTATAAGCTGCAAGAAGAAGCCAGGGTACATCCTCCACATGTAGTCTGGAGATCTCCTCAGCTAAGTATTCTAAGTTGTCGCTTCCAGATTCTTCCTTCCATCTGACAGCAGGACTCAATTTTGCCAAATTCTCTGCCACTTTAAAACAAGGATCGCCTTTCTTCCAGTCTGCAACAACACATTCATCATTTCTGTTCAAGGCCTCGTCAGAAATATCTTTAGAGTCCATATTTCCACAAACAGTCTCTTCAAAGCAGTTTAGGCCTTCTCTATCAAGCTCCTCATAATTCTTCCATAGTCCTCCCCTTATCTGTTTAAAAAGCCGTTCCAACATGTTTGGTATTTGCAAACTCAGCAGCAAAAGCACCCCACTTCTCTGGTATCAAAATCTGTCCTAGTTTGCTAATGCTGAAGAATGCAAAACACCAGAGATGGATAGGCTTTTATAAAATGGGTTTATTTTGCTACACAGTTACAGTCTTAAGGCCACAAAGTGTCCAACTACACAGTTACAGTCTTAAGGCCACAATGCGTCCAAGGTAACACATCAGCAATCGGGTACCTTCACCGGAGGATGGCCAATGGTGTCTGGAAAACCTCTGCTAGCTAGGAAGGCAGCCAGTGTCTGCTCCAAAGCTCTGGCCTCAAAATGGCTCTCTCCCAGGACGTTCCTCTCCAGCAAGCTTGCTTCTCCTCAAACCATCATTCACAGCTGCACTCACTGAGTTCCCTCTCTCTGAGTCAGCTCATTTATATTGCTCCACTGATCAATGCCCACCCCGAATGGGTGGGGCCACACCTCCATGGGAACATCTCATCAAAATCATCACCCACAGCTGGGTGGGGCACATTCAAACAAATCTAACCAGCACCAAAACGTCCGCCCCACAAAACCACAAAGATAATGGCATTTGGGGGACACAATACACTCAAACCGGCACAGCCTCATATGTATTTTATTATTTTTAATCCATCCTTCAATTGTAACCAAAATGACTAACAATCTGGATTCTCGTTTTGTTTTAATTTAATAAAGTATTGGGGTAGAAATACATTTGGTGTATTCCTCTTTGACCTATATGTGAATTTCTCTACTATCTCCCACTCGGGATGTTTACTTTGATGTGATTGAAAAATACCAAAAATATTATATAATCATGAATAAAAGCTAATAGATATTTTATGACATAAACTAATGACAATACATTCATGTAATTATATAAATTACTGTTAATTTGTGTGATATTGTCTTTAATGAAGATATTTTTATGGTTCTTTGATTACTCCCTGATTATTGGCAGAGATGCCAATATAATATTGGCCAGGGTTGTGAAAATATGCAGACGCACAGCCAAGACAATTGAAATGGACTACAGTGCCAGTGTAACTGAATGGGTGCTCTTTTCAGATGCAAATAGAATGATAATTAATACAAATTATTGTAAATTCTCAGTTCTTACCATTTCAGTAATCTAACTTGAATATTTTTTCTTCTGAAAATTTATCTCCACACTAGTAAAATACAGAAACCAAATCACACACAACACAAGAGTATGCATTGACATGACAATATACAATGGTTATTATTACTATTAGTAGTAGTAGTAGTAAGAGGTTCTTTTGAAGAAAAAAATAGTGGTAGAGTTAAAATGAAACAATTTCAAAATGATGCCTAGTTTTTAAACCTACATAATTGACAACATATATTACTTTTTTCTCTACTTTGTCATTAGTGAATACAATTTTAGTCATCTCAATTTCCATCACATTGTGCTCTTTGTACATTATTTACCACAATGTTTTAATCCTAACCCCCATTTAGTGTATCCTCCAGGACAGGGAAGTGGCAGAGAGATGAATTAAGTGTTGACTGCTGATATGAAAGATTTTTTTCACACCCAGGGAAAAGCCTCCTTTATTTGTTTCTAGAGCAGGCTGACTTCAGTGATCTTAATGATAATTCATCATTTAAACAAACAAAAAAGAATTGCTATGACTGCTTTAATGTTTAATAAGAGCATGAAACTATGAATAATTTTTACCTATCAAGACTTGAAATATAATTCAAATGTTGATTAGCATATTTTTCTCAGAAGATATAATCACAATTTTATTGCCATTAAATATTGTCATATTTTAAAATGTTTTCTATCAAATTTAAACCCAGTCTTTAGACATAGGGTTGTGCCTAACATTTCAAGGCTTACACTTAGTAAGTGCTGCTTTTAAATAGAATACTTATGTCTCAGCATTCTAGAATCTTAGTATTAATTACAGCACATTGTATTTGGCAGAAAGAAAGTGCACACCAAATCATTTCCTCTTATTTTCTGGCACGCAGCTAACCTACATTTCACAGCTTCTCTTGCAGTTTGGGGAGGCTAAGAGACAATATTTACAAGTGAAATGTGGGCTGAAGTAATATGTACCACTTTCAAGTCTAGTCCATACAATTCCCCCATAATGATATTCTTGTTCATTTTTCCTTCCAGTTGGAATAAATAGAGTCACCTGTAGGATGAACTCAGCAGCCTTACAGTGAAAAATGGAAGTCTCCAAAATGGATGGAGCCTGGATCCCTGTATCACCACCTGGAAATGTGTCACCCAATGAGGAAAACCAATGTAAGGAAGCAATAATATGTTAAGTACCTACAATTTGGAGATTTAACCATTTCAACAACTAGCTTCTTTACAAATATAGTGTAGTAAAGGAATAAATCAGTGAACTGAGAATCAGGGGACTTGATTACTGCCAATAGCTCTGGTCTTCAAACAATAACATTTGAAATTATGAAGGTTCTAGACTTCAATTTCCTCATCTGTATAGTGTTTGAAATTGACTAGGTGTATAGGCACCTGTTCAATGGATATTTACTATGTTTCATTATATGCCATACACACAGAATAGGATAAGGCAGGCACAGTGTCAGGACTTATAGGTCTCAAAGTTTTTGTGGCACTACATTTATATATGTCTTATATGATAAGAGTCTAAATGATGCTGTGAGAGAATCCACAAGTACATCTCAACCTAGTATAAAGCTGAAACATATAAAGTAATATGAATTATGACAGAATAAAAGTGAGAAGAAGTGTTTCAGTGGAAGGGAAGGCACATATGAACACTACACAGAACATGATCCATTAAAAAAGAGAAAGCAAGGTCAGTGCATTGCTGATACAGGGTCATTATAATGTGGATAGGGGGATTCAATCACTTGAGATAAATATTGAGAGGCAGGTAAACCATGTAAATAATTTAAGAATGGTCACATTATTGTATTAGGAAGCAATGTTAAAAACATTTCTATCAAGGGAATAAAACTGAAGACTCAAAGAAAATTTAGAGAATGCTTTCATGTCCAGGAAAGGGACTATGCTGTTCTACGTGATGTTCATAAAAGTAAAGGTGGCAAGAAGTAGAATAAAGAAATTTAAGGAATGAAATCAACAAAAATTGAGGCAAGATTGCATGTAAGAGAAGATAGAGCAATGGGAGAAAAAAGTCACACCATTCTTCTGGTTTGTGCAACTAACAACTGAAATTTCATTTAATGTGCCATGAATCATAGAAAAAGTGGGTAGAGGGAGCTGAATATTCACTTTTGGAAACACTAAGTTAGAGTTGAATGCAAGATACTGAAATGGAAATTTTTAATTCTATATCATAACTCTCCATTTATTTAGATAGCCCTAAATTAATAAACTAAATATGTATCTATATTTCATGTGTGACTATTAAATATGTGTGTGTGTGTGTGTGTGTGTGTGTGTATACATATAGTATTGTTAAATGGATTCTGCCATATGTTCTAATTGGTGAAATCCAGAACATGAGAATATTATTGGTTTTAGTAATTTAAATGTATTATTTTCAGTGTTTTATGTTACAAATTAGTTCCAGGTAAACTATAGTGCACATTTAAAAATGTACAATTTATTGGGTTTTGACGTATGTATAGAGCTTTGAAACCATTACCACAATCAAGATAATAAAAATATTTATCATACCAGAAAGTTGCTAGTCTTCTCCTCTATTTCCATACTCTCTCAGCAATACATAATGATCTGCTTTCTGTTCCTGTTGATTAGTTTTCATTTTCTAGAATTTTTATATGAAAGCAAACATAGCAAGTGCCCAGTAAATTCTGACTTCTATCATTCAGCATGATTATGTTGAGTCTCATCAACAATATCATGTGTATCAATATTCATCCTTTTTATTTCAGAGAGGAATTCCATTGTATGCACATACCATTATCTTTTTGTTCATTACTTATTGATGAAGTTTTGGGTTGTTTCCAGTTTTGGGGTAGCACAAATAAAGAGTTTATGAACACTTACGTACAAGTCTTCATGTGCACACATACTTACATTTATTGGGAACTAATACCTAGGAGTGGAATGGTTGGATCATATGGTAGATACATGTTTAAATGTTTAAAAAACTGCCTAACCACTTTACGTTCCCACCAGCAGTGTATGATAATTCTACTTGCTCCTACATCCTTGCAGATATTTGATATCAGGATTTTTATATCTTAACCATCAGGTTATCTATCTCATTATGGTTTTAATTTGCATTTACCTACTAAGTAATAATGTTGAAACCTTTTATGTGCTTATTTATCATTCATAAATTTTCTCTGATAAAGTTTCTATTAAAATCTTTAGTCAGTTCACATTTAGTTTTTGTTTTCTAATTAATTTCTAAGCACTCTTTGTGCATTCTACACAAAAGTCTTTTAACAGGAGACTTCCAGAAAGGTGGTGGAATAAGGAAAAGCAGAACTCGCTCCTCTACCAAAACCACCTAGAGAATAGGCAGAACTGTCCAAAGCAGTGGTTGGGGGGCCCAGGAGACCACTGCAATATATAAGGAAGAACTGGATGAAAAATGGAGAAACTATGACTGAGAAATAGTGGTGAGTGAACTCAATCATGCCCATCCTCCACCCCCAAGGCTGGCAGCTGTGTATCAGCCTGGTTCTCACTAGCTGGCATGATGCGGCACTGCCCTGGTTCAATTGTTGCCTGGTGAAGTTAAATCTCTCAGAGACTTTTCACACAGGAGTCCAGGGCAGATCCATTATTTCCACAGAGAGACCATGCTGGGAGTCTGATTTCCACTGTGGTTCCTGGCACCCATCCCCCACATCAGACACAAGCAGTTTCAGGTACACATGGATCATGTCCTACTGGTTGTAGCAGTCTGGGAGAGACAGAGAGGTCCTCCTCTCAGGAAAAGAGGGGGATGCAGAATAATTCTGATTTAAAGGTTGGCTGGCAAGCATGACCTCTGGGTCTCACAGCCTTGAGCCTTTCCACACAGGATACCACAGTAATCATGGCCCCACTATTCCCACAAACAGAGAAACTGCAGTGAGGGAAGGAATGTCACTGAGGCATCAGGCACCCATCCCCCACCCAAGGCTGGCAGCTTCCAGTCAGTGTGGACAATGACCAGTGGGCTGCTGCAGTATGGAAGGGTGGGATTGTAGAGAATAGGTTGTTCAAGAGCACCAACTGCTGGAAAGGCTGGGAAAGTGGATTCTGGGAAGCTGCTTTCCTGCCCTCTCAGTAAAGCTCTTTGGAATGGGTATATACCCACTGCATGAGAACCTGACACTGGTTTGGCTGGGAAATACTGACAAACCAAGTGCCAAAAGAGACCTTCAACATGAACCCAAACAGCATCAAAATCTTAGGCAAGAGAGAGAAACCAACTTATGAAATAATCTTGTCAAGATAATCAGTTGCCCAGAAACCAGCAAAAAAATTTATGAGGCACATTAAGAAACAAGAAGATATGGCCAAACCAAATGATCATATTAAAAAGTCAGAGGAGACAAAGAATTTGGAAAAATTAGTCAAAGATGTTCAAACAATGCACCTAAATAGTTCCATGAGATGGCTAAAGATGTAATGGATATTAAGAAGATATTAGGAGAGCATAAAGAAGAATTTGAAAGAACAAAGAGAAAAATAGCGGATCTTACAGAAATGAAAGATATTGTATGTGAAATAAAAAAAAAAAACACTAGCAAAACAACAGCAAATTTGAAGAGGCAGATTAAAGGATCAGCAAACTAGGGGACAGACAACCGAATTCAAACACATAAAAGAGCAAATGGAGAAAAAAAAACAGAAAAATTTGAACTGGGTCTCAGGTAAGTGATTGACAACCCGAAGTGCACAAATAATAAATCATAGGTGTCCCAGAAGGAGAAGAAAAGGGTAAGGGACCAGGAAGAATTTTGATGAAATAATAGATGAGAATTTTCCAACCCTTTTAAAAGGCATAATTATGCAAATCGGAGAAGCCCAATGTACTACAAATAGAATAAATCCAAATAGACCCACTCAAAGACACATACTAACCAGACTGTTGAATGCCAAAGAGAAGGAGAGAATGCTGAAAGCAGCAGGAGCAAAGTGATTCACCTTATAAAAGGAAAGCCACATAAGGCTAAATACTCACTACTCATCAGAAAACCATGGAGGTGAGAAGGCAGGGGTACAATACATTTAAGATACTGAAAGAAAATAAATTTCCAGGCAAGAATTCTTCAACCAGCAAAGCTGTCTTTCCAAAGTGAGGGAGAGCTCAAAATATTCACAGATAAACAAAAGCTGAGAGAATTTGTTAACAAGAGACCTGCCCTGCAAGAAATACTAAAGTGAGTTCTGATGGCTAATAAAAAAAAGACAGGAGAGAGGGGCTTGGAGGAGTGTATAGGTGTAAAGAAATGATGACATTAAGGATAACTAAAAGAATAAAAAGAGAAAAAGAATAGATCTGACAAAAAAAGAAAGGATAAAATGTCAAAGTAAGCTTGGCTTTTACAAAAATAATATTGAATGTTAATGGATTAAACTCCAAAATCAAAAGACACAGTTTGGCAGAATAGATAAAAAATATTATCCATATATATGTTGTTTAAAAAAGACTAATTTTAGACCCACAGAAACAAATAGGTTGAAAGTGAATGGATTGAAAAAGATATTCCATGCAAGCAGTAGCTAAAAATATGCTGGGTAGCTATACTAATATTGGACAAAAATACTTTAAATGCCAAAATGTTATGAGGCAAAGAAGGACACTAAATATTAATAAAAGGGATATTTCACCAAGAAGAAATAACAATCATAAATATTTATACACCTAATCAAGGTGTCCCATGTACATGAGGCCAAAACTGGTTGTGCCGGTTTGAGTGTGTGTCCCCCAAATGCCATTATCTTTGTGGTCTTGTGTGGGGCAGGCATTTTGGTGATGGTTGGATTTGCTTGGAATGTGCCCCACCCAGCTGTGGGCAATGATTTTGATGAGATGTTCTCATGGAGGTGTGGCCCCGCCCATTCAGGGTGGGCCCTTATCGGTGGAGCTATATAAATGAGCTGACTCGGGGGGAAGAAAGAGAGTGCAGCTGGGAGTGATGTTTTGAAGAGAAGCAAGCTTGCTAGAAAGGAGTGTCCTGGGAGAAAGCCGTTTTGAGCCTGGAGCTTTGGAGCAGATGCCAGCTGCCTTCCTAGCTAACAGAGGTTTTCCGGACACCACTGGCCGTCCTCCAGTGAAGGTACTTGATTGCTGAGGTGTTACCTTGGATGCTTTGTGGCCTTAAGACTGTAACTGTGTAGTGAAATAAACCCCCGTTTTATAAAGGCCTATCCATCTCTGGTGTTTTGCATTCTGCAGCATTAGCAAACTAGGACACTGGTAATACTGAAGGGAGTAACAGACATCTCTACAATAAGAGTAGGAGACTTAAACACAACACTTTCTTCAATAGATAGAATTTAGACAGTATCAATAAGGAAAAAGAGTACCTAAACAATATGATAAATGAAATAGACCTAACAGATATATATAAGTCATTGTACCCCAAAAGAGCAGGATATACATTCTTCTCAAGGGCTTATGGAACATTCATCAGGATAGACCATTTATTGGGGCACAAAGCATATCTTAATAAATTTAAACACATTGAATTTATACAAAGCATTTTCTCTGATCATAATGGAATGAAGCTGGAAATCAATAACAATTGGAGAACCAGAAATTTCACAAATATATGAAGGATAAACAACATACTCTTAAACAATTGGTGAGTCAAAGAAGAAATCAGTAAATATCTAGAGATGAAAGAAAATTAGAACACAACATATCAAAATTGATGGGATGTAGTGAAGGTGGTGCTGAAATAGAAATTTATAGCCCTAAATGTACACATTAAAAAGGAAGAACAATATAAAACCAAAGACCTAACAGAACTGGAGAAACTAGAGAAAGAATAGGAAACTAATTGTAAAACAAGCAGAAGGAAAAATATAACAAAAAATAATGTGGAAATAATGAAATGGAGTGCAAAAAAAAAAAAAAAATAGACTCAATAAAACCAAAAGTTGGTTCTTTGAGAAGATCAAAAAGAATTGACAAACTCGTAGCTAGACTGACAAAGACAAATAGAGAGAAGATGAAAATAAATAAAATGAGAAATGAGAGGGGGGTAATTACCACAACCCTGAGGAAATAAAAAAAAAATCATAAGAAAATACTATGAACAACTCTATGCCAACAAACTAGACAACTTAGATGAAATGGACGATTTCTTAGAAACACATGAACAATCTATACAGACCTGAGAAGAAACAGGAGACCTCAACAAACCAAACACAAGTAAAGAGATTAAATCAGTCATCATGAACCTCCCAACAAAGAAAAATCCCAGACCAGATCTCTTCACAGAAGAATTTTACAAAGCATTCCAAGAAGATAATACCATCACTGCTCAAATTCTTCTAAAAAGTTCAAGAAGGGGGAAAACTACCTAATTCATTCTATGAAGTCAACATCACCCTAATACCAAAGTCAGATAAAGATACTACAAGAAAAGTACAGACCAATCTCTGTAGTGAACATAGATGCAAAAATCCTCAACAAAATACTTGCAAATTGAATCCAATGGCACATTAAAATAATTATACACCATGACAAGTGGGTTCTATCCCATGTATGCAAGAGTGGTTTGATACGAGAAAATTAATTAATGTTATGAACCATATTAACAAATCAAAAGGAAAAACATGATCATCTTGATTGATGCAGAAAAAGCATTTGACAAAATTCAGCATCCTTTCTTGATAAAAACACTTAGAAAGATAGGAGTCAAAGGAAATTTCCTCAACATGCTGAAGTGCATATATGAATAACCCACAGCTAACATTGTACTCAATAGTGAGAGACTGTATGCTTTCCCTATAAGATCAGGAATGAGACAATGATGCCCACTGTTACCATTGTTATTCAACATTGTGCTAGAACTTCTAGCTAAAGCAATTAGACAAGAAAAAGAAATAAAAGGAATCCAAATTGGAATGGAAGAATTAAAACTCTCAGTATTGCAGATAACATATTATATTTAGAAAATCCTGAGAAATACTACTACAACAAAGCTTCCTGAGCTAATAAACAATTTCAGCAAGGTGGAAGAATACAAGATCAACATGCAAAAATCAATAGGGTTTCTATACCCTAGTAATGAGTTTGCCAAGGTGGTAATCAAGAAAAAAGAATTCTGTTCCCAATGTCAACTAAAAGAATTGAGTATATATGAATAAGCTTAATCAAGGAAGTAAAGGACCTATACACAGAAAATTATAAAACATTGTTAAAAGAAATCAAAGAAGACCTAAATAAATGGAAATATATCTTGTATCATGGATTGGAAGGCTAAGTGCCATTAAAATATCAATCCTACCCAAACTGATCCACAGATTCAATGTCATATCAATCAGAATTCCATCAACCTACTTTGCAGAAATGGAAAAGCTAGTTATCAAATTTATTTGGAAGAGAAAGGGGCTTTGAATAGCTGAAAACATCTTGCAAAAGAGGAAGTGGGAGGATTCACAATTCCTAACTTTAAAGAATATTATAAAGCCACAGTGGTGAAAACAGCATGGTATTGGCATAACTACAGACACTGATCACTGGAATTGAATTGAGAGTTCAGAAATAGACCCTCAGATCTAAGGCCAACAGATTTTTGACAAGACCCACAAGTCTTCCTTACTTGAACAGAACAGTTTCTTCAATAAGTGGTGTAGGGAGAACTGGATAGCCACATCCAAAAGAATGAAAGAGGGCCCCTACCTCATGCCCTGTACAAAAAATTAACTCAATATGGATCAAAGACCTAAATAAGAAAGTCAGTACCATAAAACTCCTAGAAAAAAATATAGGGAAACATCTCCAAGACCTAGTGATAGGAGGTAGCTTCTTAGGCGTTACATCCAAAGCACAAGCAATGAAACAAAAAATGGACTAACTGTACATCCTCAAAATTGAATACTTTTGCATATCAAAAGCCTTTACAAAAGGGGGAAAAGGCAGGTGACCTAATGGGAGAAAATATTTGGAAACCACATATCTATTAATGGTTTGATATCTAAAATATGTGAAGAAATCCTACAACTCACCAATAAAAACAACCCAATTTAAAAATGGGCAAAATATATGAATAGACACTTTTCCAAAAAAGAAATACAAATAGCTAAAAAGCACATGAAAAGATGCTCATCTTCACTAGCTATTAGGAAGATCCAAATCAAAACCACAGTAGGATATCATTTCATAACAATTAGAATGCCCACTATTAAAGAAACAGTAAACTACAGGTATGGAGAGGATGTGGAAAAATAGGAACACTTATTCTCTGCTGGTGGGAATGTAAAATGATACAGCACCTGTTGAAGATGGTTTGGCAGTTCCTCAGAAAACTAAATACAGAGTTGCCTAACAATCCAGCAATCCTGCTACTCAGTATATGCCCAGAAGATCTGAAAGTATGGATGCAGACACTTGCACACAGATGTTCATAGTGGCAATATTCACAATACCTAAAAGATGGAAACAACTCAAGTGTTCATCCATTGATGAATTGATTAAAAAAGTGTATATACATTTGATGGAATATTGTTCAGAAGTAAGAAGGAATGAAATCTTGAAGCACTTAACTATGTGGATGAAACTTGAGAACATTATTTTGAGTGAAATTAGTCAGACACAAAAGGACAAATATTGTTTGATTTCACCAATATGAACTAATTATAATATGTAAATTCAGTCATAAAATCTAGACTATAGGTTACCAGGAGATAGAATAAGGCTAGAAAATGGGGAGCAGTTGCTTTATATGTGCAGAATTTTTAATGAGATTGAACTTAAATATTTGGAAATGGATAGAGCTGACAGTAGCATGTCATTGTGAGTATAATTTATAATGCTGAATTGTACATCAGTGTGGTTGAGAAGGGCTGTTAAGAGTCATGTATGTCACCAGAAGGAAAGACAGAGGTAAAATTTGGGAAGGTATAATACAGTGAACCTTGTGGTGGACAATAGCTGTGAGTAACACTAAAAATATAAATAAGGTCTTCCATGAACCAGAACAAATGTAGGACACTTTTACAGGGAGTAGAGAAGTATATCAGAAAAAATGTACCTATTGGAAACTGTGGACTATAGTTAATAGCAATATCTTAATTTTCTTTCATCAACAGTAACCAATGTACCACACCAATACTAGGGATCAATGACATGGGTGGGGGAGGGTATGGGATAAGGATGTTTTGGGTTTTCTTTTATATTTCATACTTTTATTTTCGGAGTAATGAAAACATTCTAAAATTTATTTTGGTGATGAAAATGCAACTATTCATGATGATCCTTTGATGATACTGTGATCCATGGATTGTATACTCTGGATGGATTATATGGTATGTGAATATATGTTAATAAATTTGTATTTAAAAAAAAGACTTTTAACAGGTAAGTAATCTGCAATTATTTTCTTCCAGTTGATGGCTAGTATTTCATTTCCATATCATACCATTATTAGAGCAATTATAAGTTTCCCTAAAAATCATGCAGAAAGTATTCATGTGTTTTGAAGGGCAAAATATTTTAATTTTGAATAATTCAAAATTTTTCTCTTCTGGTTTGGATCATTAAAGAAATATTTGCTAAACTGAAGGTTACTATGATTTTGTACCAGGATTTCTTCTAGAAATTTGGTAGGTTTAATTCATATCTTGACTCTATGATCAATTTTGAGTTCATTTTGTAATATAGAGTAATGGTATAATGTGAGGACTGAGATTTCTTTTTCTGCATATGGCTATTTAGTTGTTACAGCATTGTTTGTTGAAATGATTACCTTTTTGCCATTGAATTGCATTGGCAACTGTCAAAAATCAACTGACTATAAGTAAAACTATTTCTGGATTCTATTCTCTCTGTTGATCTCATCTCTACCTTTATGTAAATAAACACTATCTTAATGACTGAAGCTTTCTAAGTCATCTTGAAATTGGATAGTGTAAGTCCTCCAAATTTTTTTTCTTTTACCAAAAAAAAAAAAAAATGGTTTACTCTTCTAAGTCTATAACATTTCCATATCATTTAAAATTCAGTTTGTCAATTTAAACAAACAAAAGTTTCATAGACTATTAATTGACAATCCATTAAAAATTTACAGACTAATTTTGGGAAAATTAACACCTTAACAATACTGAGTCTTCTAATCGATGAACAAGGTGTATTTCTCCATTTACTTACGAATTCTTTAATTACTCTAAGCAAAGATTTTTTAGTTTTCCATGTATAGGTCTTGCACACCTTTGGTCAAATTTATCCCTAAATATTTATTATTTTGTATTTTTTGTGATATCTGTGTTCATAGGAGCATTGACCTGACTTTTTTCCCTCATGTAATGACATAGTCTGGTTTTGGCATCAGTCTAATTCTGGCCTTATAGAATGAGTTTGGAAATAATTTCATCTCTTCAACTTTTTGTAAGAATTTGTGAACTGTCACATCATTTCTCCCTTAAGAGGTTAGTAGAACTTACCATTGAATCAATCCAAGATGGGTGTTCTATCTGTGGACATATTTTACACTACAAATTCAATTTCCAAAATATCAGAGGGTTCATCGTGTTATCTGTTTCTATTTGGGTGAGCTCTGGCAAATCAAAGAATTTGTTCTTTTTTAAAGTTACCAAATTATATTATTTACCTTTTGATATCTTTAATATTCGTAGAGGTCTCTCCTCTATCATTCCTGATATTGGTTAATTATATTTTCTCTTTACTTCCCTGGTCAGTATGTTAAGAAGTTTATCAATTTTATCAGTCTGATCACATAACCAACTTTCAGTTTTACAGATTTTCAATATTTTTTATTTCATTGATTTCTGATCTTAGTTTTCTTTATACATTTTCTTTCTATTTGTTTTAAGTTTAATTTCATATTCCTGTACTTTGTAAGTTGCAATCTTAGGTCATTGATTTGAGATCTTTCTTCTTTTCTAATATACTTTCAGTGCTACTAATTTTTCTCAATGCAGTGATTCATGTGTATCCCAAAAATATTGAACTGTTGTGTTTTCATTTTCATTCACTTCAAAATATTGTCTGATTTCTATTGTGATTTCTCCTTTAACCTGTGTATCTTTTAAAAATATGTTGTTTAGTATCCAAATAGCTACATATTTTTATGATAGCTTTTATCTGGGTCTGTTGTATTCACTTTTCAGAAACAGGATGGACCACCACCCACAATGTAGTTTTGATATCAAGACTGAAGATTCCCCACATGCACACCAAGGGGTATGAGAAGATTTATTACTACAGAAGGAGGTCTCTGGGGGAGAGCAGAAAAATCTCCTAAGTAGGTGCTAAGTGGTTTGAGAAAGCAAGGAAAGGAGACTAGTTTGGGGTTTTTATTGTGGTTAGGGCCTGGGGCCTGGGTTAGGAATGTGGACAGGCATTTATGTGTTTTGAATTCCATAACTGTGCTAAAGAGGGAAAACTCAGACTTTCTTATCAGGATAACCAGATGTAGGACAGAAGGGAGAGAGGGAAGGGTGAAGCTTAAAAAGCTCTCAGCAGTCACATATTGAAATACAGAACCAGACTATTACAGGGTCTCTGTTAGTTACATGGTAACAGTTTGACTTTATCCAGGTTTGCTTTTAAGCTTCCCCTGGCAACGCATAAGCAGCACTTGGCCTAGGCTACATTTACTTGGCTATGGAAGCAATACCCTTTTCAGTATTCTACCAAATCCTCTGTGTGTTATAAGATTTTTTCCTCATTGGTTCATGGGAACATAGAACATTTCCAGAATCATGAGAGCTTCAGGAATTGTTCTGCCTACTTCTTTCCAGTGATTCTTTCCCTGCTGTTGAGTGGTTTCTTCACAGGCATAGTTGATTAATATTCATATGAAGACTCGAGGGCAACCCTTCTTTCATTTCCCAGTATTCTCTATGTTCCACTTTCTTCTTTCTAGAATTTTGCCCTATGAATTTTAGACAAGTTTTGTCTCCTTGAGTTTTAAAATCTGCTCTCTCACCTGAGGGAGACTAATGGGTTCTGTTTGGTTTACCCCTTTCTGCTCTGCAACCTGGAAACTTTTTCCGAGGAGTAAGTTGTACTAACTGTAGGACTCAATATGGTTGTTTTCCTTCTCTCAGGGATTACTGTTCTATGTTTTCTATTCCCAATATCTGAAAAAAAAGCATGCGTATATATTTTGCTGTTTTTCTTTTTATTTAAAGCAAGAGGGTAAATCTGGTCCTTGGTAGTCCACCAAAGCTGTAAGAGAATGTCCTAAGTATACAAATTATTAAGTATATTAATTAAAATATAACATATATTTATATATGTGTACAA
This sequence comes from Choloepus didactylus, assembly GCF_015220235.1. Taxonomy (NCBI): domain Eukaryota; kingdom Metazoa; phylum Chordata; class Mammalia; order Pilosa; family Megalonychidae; genus Choloepus; species Choloepus didactylus. The sequence continues at coordinate 179,296,424 of NC_051310.1, read as the reverse complement.
ATCAACTCAATTGATTTCAGAAACTTGGTCAACCCAAGCAAACAACTCCCAATAAAGAAACAACACATTATTTAAGTTAATAAGTCAATGGCACATGAATTAACCAACAATAATGATTTAAGCAGATATGTTTGTGTAAGCTTTTTTTTTCTCCTTTATCATACATGAACAAGGATGGCTACACTCTAGAAATCATTTTGATTAAATGAATGATAAAATGATAAAGCTGAGTTGCTATAAAATCTCCTCTGGATTTTTAGTAATACAACATAATATACACATTTTATTTCAGCATGTTAGTTGATATTTCCATTATTACTTTCATGCAGCAGCATCTTAACTAATAAAGCTGTCTTTAGCCAACTGTCACCTGTCCCTGGTAAAGCTAGGTATTTACTAACCCAGAAAATGTAAATAAGAGAGTAAAAAGGAAGAAATTTTTAATAATATATTAAACAGGCCCATAAGAACATATATATCTTCCTACTTGTTTCTTCATAAAGTGCTAATCAATAGTGTGTGTCAAATTTCATGGAATCCATAAGGACCACTCTCACTAAAGAAAGTCAACACAACTGCATAGAATGCACAGACACACAGAGGTTCTCAACAGCAAAAATAATTAAACCATTATCATTTACAAATATAGAGACAGACTTGCAAACATAATTCTAGGGAATCAATATAACAATTTATTAAAAAGATACATGATAAAAGAACAGATATAGTAGGACTTTGAATACTAAGGATAATGAGCAGTTACATAAATTTAGGATTCATCATTCTTTTCTAAAAATATATCATTCTCATCTAGGTGTTTCATTGAGTTTCAAAAATAATAATTCATTTTCTAAACTTTGTCATGTGTTTCCCAATGCAATATCTGGTCTGTTTCCAACAGTGGCAGCCAAGTGGGATGAGCCAAGATCTGGCAAAATTTAGACAGTTTATCTTATAATTGAAAGTGTCAGTTCTAGAACTGCTTTGTTAGATTTTTTTTAATTCAACAGATATAGTCCACACCATCAAATAATTACCAATTTTTTTTAATGAAAACTAAAATAATCTCTCTTTTAATTGCTTACAAAAAGAGGGCTCAAAAATTTGCTATCCCATGATAGGTTTACAGAGACATAACTTGGAGATATTGCAGGTTCAGTATCAGGCCATTGCAATAAACTTGATATCACAATAAAGTGAATCACATGAATTTTTTGATTTCCCATTGCAGATAAAGTTATGTTTGCACTATACTGTAGTCCATTAAATATGCAATACTATTGTGTCTAAAACAATGTACAAACCCTAATTTAAAAATACTTTATTGCTAAAAAATTCTAGCCATCATCCGAGCCTTCAGTGAGTTGTGTAATCTTTTTGTGTAGAAGATATTGCCTTGATGTTGATGGCTGCTGACTGATCAGGGTGGTGGTAGCTGAAGATGGGGTAGCTGTGGAAATTTATTAAGATGACACAAACAATGAAGTTTGCTGTCTCCTTTGACTCCTTACATGAAAGATTTCTCTGTAGCATGTGATACTGTTTGATAGCATTTTACCCACAGTAAAACATGTTCAAAATTGGAGTCAATCCTCTCAAAATATTCCATCGCTATATCAACTAAATTTATGTAGTAATCTAAACCCTTTGTTGTCATTTCAGCAACATTCACAGCATCTTCACTGGGAATACTTTCTGTCTCAAAAAACTACTTTCTTTGCTTATACATAAGAAGAAACTCCTACACCATTAAAGTTTGATCATAAGATTGCAGCAATTCAGTCACATCTTCAGGCTCCATTTCCAATTACAGTTCTTTTGCTATTTCCACCACATCTGCAGTTACTTCCTCCACTGAAGTCTTGAATTCCTCAAAGTCATCCATGAGAGTTGGAACCAACTTCTTCCAAACTGCTGTTAATGTTGATATTTTGACCTCCTCTCATGAATCAAGAATGTACTCAATGAGATCTAGATTAGTCAATCCTCCCAGGAGATTTTGAATTGACCTTGCCAAGATCCATCAGAGGAATCACTACCTATAGTAGCTGTAGCCATATGATAATTAATTCTTAAATATTAAGACTTGAAAGTTTAAATGGCCTGATTCATGGGCTATAGAATAGATATTGTGTTAGCAGCATAAAAATAACATTAATCTCATCCAACACTAATCTTGTCCAACATTAATTTTATTGTACATCACCATCAGTGAGCACACTGTCTATGAGCAGTAATATTTTGAAAGAAATCTCTTTTTTTCTAAGCAGTAGGTCTCAACAGTGAGCTTAAAATATTCTATAAACCATGCTGTAAACAGATGCACTGTCATCCAGACTTTATTGTTCCATTAACAGAACACGTATAGAAGATTTAGCATAATTCTTAAGGGCTCTAGTTTTTTGGAATGGTAAATGAGCACTGGCTTCAACTTAAAATCAGCAGTTGCATTATTCCCTAATATGAGAGTCAGTCTGTCTTTTGAAGCATTGAAGCCAGGCATTGACTTCTCCTTTCTAGTTATGAAAGTCATAGATGGCATCTTTTTCCAATATGTCCGTTTCATCTACATTGAAAATTTGTTGTTCAGTGTAGCCACCTCCAGTAATTGTTTAGCTAGATCTTCTGGATAACTTGTAGTTTCTACATCAGCACTTGCTGCTTCACCTTGCACTTCTTTGTTATGGAGGTGGAGTCTTTTTTTAAATCTCATGGAACAATCTCTGCTAGCTTCAAATTTTTCTTCTGTAGCTTCTTCCTCACCTCTCTCAGCCTTTATAGAATTGAAGAGAGTTAGGGTCTTTCTCTGGATTAGATTTTGATTTAAGGGAATGTGGTGGCTGGTTTGATCTTCTATCCAGACCATCAAAACTTTCTGCATATCAGCAATGATGCTGTTTTGCTTTATCATTCATGTGTTCACTAGAGTAGCACTTTTAATTTACTTCAAGAAATTTCCTTTGCTTTCAAACCTTAATTGTTTGTTGCACAAGTTCTACCATTCAGTCTATCTTGGCTTTCTACATGCTTTCCTCTCTAAGCTTAATCATTTCTAGCTTTTGATTTAAAATGAGAGATGCATGACAATTCCTTTCACTTGAACACTTAGAAGTCTTTGTAGGGTAATTAACTGACCTAATTTCAATATTATTGTGTATTAGGGAATAGGGAAGCTTGAAGAGAGGGAGAGAGAAGGGGGAAGCAGTCAGAACAAACACATTTATCAGTTAAACTCACTTCTTGTATGAATATGTTTCACAGCATCCCTAAAGAATTATAATAGTAACATCAAAGATCACCACAACAGATGCAACAATAATGAAAAAGTTTGAACTATTGCAAGAATTACCAAAATATGACACAGAGACACAGAGAAAGCACATGCTTTTGGAAAAATGGTGCTGATAGACTTGCTAAATGCAGTTGTACCAGTTTGGATGTATTATGTCTGCTAAAATGCCATGTTCTTTGATGCAGTCTTGTGGGGGCAGATGTATTAGTGTTGATTAGATTGGAATCCTTTGAGTGTTTCCATGGAGGTGTGACTCAATCAACTCTGAGTGAAATGTTTATTGGATAATTTCCATGGAGGTGTTACCGTGCCCATTCAAGGTGGATGTTAATTGGATCACTGGAGTCCTATACAGGAACTCACAAACAGAAGAACCCCAGAGCAACTGAGAGTGGCATTTTGGAGAGTAGCCACAGTGGAGACAGACATTTTAAAGACAGCCATGGAAAGCTGATGCTTTGGAGAATGCCATTTTGAAATGCAACCTGGAGCAAGCAGATGCCAGCCACGTGCCTTCCTAGCTAACAGAGGTTTTCTGGATGCTAATGGCCTTTCTCCAGTGAAGGTTCCCTATTGTTGACACCTTACCTTGGACACTTTATAGCCTTAAGACTGTAACTTTGTAATCAAATAAACCCCCTTTACAAAAGCCAATCCATTCCTGGTATTTTGTATTCCAGCAGCATCAGCAAACCTGAACAGATTTTGGTACCAGAGAAGTGGGGTGCAGCTGAGTTTGCAAATACCAAACATGTTGGAATGGCTTTTTAAATGGATAAGGGGAAAATTCTGGATGAATTGTGAGGAGCTTGATAGAAAAGGCCTAGACTGCTTTGAAGAGAACTGTTTGTGGAAATATGGACTCTAAGGATATTTCTGATGAGGTCTTGAGCAGAAATGATGAATGTGTCATTGCCAACTGGAAGAAAGGTGATCCTTGTTTTAAAGTGGCAGAGAATTTGGCAAAATTGAGTCTTGGTGTTGGATGGGAGGCGGAATTTGCAAATGATGAGGTGGGATACTTTGCTGTAGAGATTTCAACACTAAATATCAAAAGTGTGGCCTGGCTTCTCCTTGCAGCTAATAGTAAAATGCAAGAGGAGAGGGATAAACTGAGAAGTGAACTCTTAGGTTCAAAGAAACCAGAAACTGATAGTTTGGGAAATTCAGGGCTTCCAAAAAATGAGACCCCAGAAGCTACAGCCCCACATGAGGATTTAACCAAACATGGAACTTGACTGCCATTTCAGTAGAAGCCAGGATTAGAGATGGAGTTATCTAGAAAGGATTTGTGGAAAGTCCTATTGTCTGAAGGTTTTGACCCCTGTAAACTCCATGCCTAACCAATAAGATTTTTGCAGGATCTGTATAGAGAGAGCCATTGCCGGTCTGGACTGGAGGGAACAGATAAGGAAAAAATTGAAGGAAAAATTTCTTCAAAGACAGAGCCATGGAAATTGAGGTCTGGAGTCAAGAGGTCTCAGGCAGGAAGAATGGGAGAATGGAGCAGCCCACACAGGTGGAAAGGGTGAGTTTGCCCCAGAGGCAGAGGGTGGGCCTTCTGCCTCAATGCTCAGGAAGAGTGCAGCCACCCCAGGCCCCAGAGAGGGTCAAGTACATTCCCCGGGGATTGGGGAGAGCCTGGCCACCACCTCATTGTTTGGAGAGGGGAGAGCCTTTGCCCTGGAGAGGCAGGGTCCAGGTGGCACCCCAATATTTGAGGAGGGTGGGGCTGAGAAGAAGGTGGTTTCCCCAATTTATGGATATGTTGGAGCACTCACCCCAGTGCTCAGAGAGAAAAGGTTTGTTGTGAAGGCCCTTGGAAAGGGTTGAACTCCTGCTCTCTCAAACCCCAAGGATACAACATTGTTCTGTAAATGACTCAGACTTTGAAATCTAATGGAGTTTGCCCTGCAGGTTTTAGGAATTGTTTTGGTCCCTTAAACCCTGTTTTCCTTTCAGTTTCTCCTATGACTGCCCCTCCTTTGCATATTGGAAGCAGATAACTTGTTACAAGCTTCACAGGTCCACAGCTAGAGGGGAATTTTGCTTTATGGCAGGCCATGCTTGCAATTGATTTTGATGGGATCTTGTACTTACCTATTGTTACTGAAATGATTTAAGTTTTTGTGATACTGTGATGGGATGAATGTATTTTGTATATGGAAAGATCATGTCATTTTGGGGCCCACGGGGTGGAATGCAGGGTTGCCAGAAATCTTCAATTTGTAAAACAAACCAAAAAAATGCAATACCTGTGAAGCACAATAAAGCAAAGCACAATAAAACAAGGTATGCCTGTATATTCTAGAGACATTTGAAAATTTTTGCTTGAATTCAGAGCCATCACTCAATTAAAATTACTTCCCCCCCCAAAAAAAAAAATAAATGTAGCCCTAGTACCACTGTCTTTATTACATCTTCTGGAATGTTCTGATAACTGTGCCATATCATTTCTTCCCTTAGTTATTCAATACCATTTCAAATAGGAGAACATGCAATTTGTAGTGAATGGTATGTCATTGTCATAAGCAGAAGCATAACTTAATACTTATTTCCTTATTGCACTTTATACAGTAAGTCAACTTTTGCCCCTATAAATCCAAAATAAAATCAATTAGGAAGGTGCTATATTGCAGTACTCATTTAAAAAGAACTTCCTTTATTAGTAAGTGACAAATAGTAGTTTATGTTAGACATTTAGTTATAAAGAACATAGAATGAGCCCCATCCCCTAAAACTCTCCTTTGGTAAGACAATATCATTGCTTACAACTATTCCAAAGAAAGCAAACTGTCTCTTTTTTTATATTTCACTATCTTTCTGTCTCCTGAGTGGAGAGATGCAGTCTCTTTCAGTGCTTGTCTAAAAATTTTGCAAAAAAGTGGAAAACGGTAAATAAAATGTATAAACCCAGAGATTTAAGAAATCCAAAATATCACAAGCAAGATAAATAAACAGAAAATACATGACATATTTTCCAATTAAGGGGTCTATAAATTTTGGATTTATGAATGCTTTAAAATCCTGTATAGTATCCCATGATTTCTCTGTTAAATATATTGAAAATCTCTTCTTCCAGTCTATCTTGTGTATTCTACTATCAATTTTGAAATAAATTCATATTTTTATTACAATCAAAATAATTTTCTTTATGATTTTTTCTATTTTGTTTCATGTACACAATACTGCTCTACCTTAAGATCATAAAAATTCAAATGTGTTTTCTAATAGTTTTTAATTTTGTTTTGTTACCAGCTCCCTTCTCCACTCCATACATCTATTCTAAAGTCTTTAAAATGTGTATGTTTTTAAAGGATTCTCTTTTTATTTTTTCCGTATAAGAATCATGTCCACTATTTTCTTAATAAAATTAATTGAGATATTATTTATATATAATAAAATGCTGCTTCTAAAGGATACAGTTTAAGTTCTACAAAATGTATACACCTACGTAGTCAATACTACAAGACAAAACATTTTTGATAGTCCCTTTGTAGTTAATTATCTCCCTCTTTTGACCCCAGGCAACCAGTTGATCTGTTTCTGTCAGTATAGATTAATTTTGCCATGAAGTAAATATTTTTGTGTGCCTATTTTCTCTTCCTTAATATAATGCTTTTTATATTTCATTCATTATGTTTCATATATATGCAATTTAGTATTTTTACTGATGAGTAGTATTCTATTGTTTTAATATACCATAATTTATTATCTATTCTCCAGTTGAAGACTGAACTTTCCTCCAGGTTAATGGGGCTATAATGAAAAAGAAGCTATGTACATTCTTGCATAAATCTTTGGGCACACATATTATCATTTTTTGTTGAATAAATATCTAACAGTAAAATCACTGGATCATATAGTAAGAGAAATTGCTTAATTTTTCTCCAAAGCAGCTGTATAATTTTATATTCCCACCAGGAGTGTATGAGAGTTCCAGTTGTTCAACTTCCTCACCAACACTTGGTATTGTCAGTCTCTTTAATTTTATCTAGTCTGGGGGCATGTATTGGTATTTGTGGTTTTATTTTGTCTTTCCCTGAGGACTAATGATGTTGAGCATCAATTTATGTGCTTTTTGACCACTTGTACATGTTTTAAAAGAGATTCATGTTTTATGAAATAAAAAGTGGATTATTTTTATCATGTGTCTTTTGAATAAATTGTTATATTGATTCCATAGAACTATGTTTACAAGTATGTCTATTTATAAATAGTAGTTTAATTTTTTTGGTATTGATAACTTCTGTGTGTGTGTGCATCTTATGCAACTGTGTAGGTTTCTCTGTGAAATTTGGTACACACTACTGATCAGCACTTTATGAAGAAAAAAGCAGGAATATTTGCCTATGGGCCTATTTTTTTTTCTCTGAATTTTCTCTGAAGTACCATTCAAATTTGATTTCAGTATTGCATCATCACTCTATAAGAACTCTCAAGAATGAAAACTATTACAACCATTATCCCATTGCCATGTCTCCTTCTTTATAATTCTTCACCATTATCTTGGAATTTTTCTGAATCTTATTTTACCTCACATTACTATTTTCTTGCACATGCTTTGGATGGATGTCTCTTCCACTCATGTGAACATGATTTCATGTGCTTTCTATTTTTCATGAATCCCTTGTTATTTCTTTTCTTCTGTTGATTCTTTCACTCTAACAATAATGTAAATTATTTTATTTTAATTATATATTTTCTATCATTTTAAGATTTTGGGGGAGGATCAGAAAACAAGATGTTTGGTTATTTTATGTTGTTCCATGTTATTAAAATCTATTCCAAGTAAAATATTTTATGCTCAAAATAGAGATTGTTCAGAATCTAGCAATAAATATTTTTTCCTGTCTCATTTTACAACATATGATTGTAAAATTTAGTGACACCATGAGTCAAAGACAAAACAAAGTAATGAAATTGATTTTTTAACATTGATTAATAATAATGAAGATCATTATAAAAGACTGTGGAAGACAATCTCATACAAGCCTTAAGATAAGTGAAAAATGATGAGAGACAGAGAATGACATAAGCAGGACAAGGAAACCATTTTGGGTAAGACTTGAACCTGAACCACAGCTGTGGGAGGAAAGAGTCATGGCAGATCCAGGCAAATGTCCTTGAAAACAACTGTAGATTGAAATTTTTGTTGCATGATAGTGGCTGCTCAAGGAAGTATTCTGAAATACTGAAAAAAAAAACTGGATCATTTGTCATTTATATTTTAGATAAGAAAGAGAAAATTGGAAGGTTATCTGGGAGCTATTTTAATCTCAGGTCATTTATACTAGATGGATCTTTCCAAGGGATGTGGCTTTTGGATGGAATATCATTTTACAATTAAGAATAGATAGGGGAGAACCAGGCGTGTAACCAGCCGGAGCGGAGGCGGTAGCGGCAGTACAGCCGTGGCGCCGGGAGCAGCGACCCGGAGGGAGCGCGAGGCGCAGGGAGAAGCTGGCTGCGCGAACCCGGTGACAGCGCGAGAGGTACTAGATTTTGACAACAACCTTGCACCATGCATGAGTATAAGCTAGTCGTTCTTGGCTCAGGAGGTGTTGGAAAGTCTGCTCTGACTGTGCAGTTTGTTCAAGGAATTTTTGTTGAAAAATATGATCCAACGATAGAAGATTCTTATAGAAAGCAAGTTGAAGTAGATGCACAACAGTGTATGCTTGAAATCTTGGATACTGCAGGAACGGAACAATTTACAGCAATGAGGGATTTGTATATGAAAAATGGACAAGGCTTTGCATTAGTTTATTCCATCACTGCACAGTCCACATTTAATGATTTACAAGATCTGAGAGAACAGATTCTTCGAGTAAAAGACACCGATGATGTTCCAATGATTCTGGTTGGTAATAAATGTGACTTGGAGGATGAAAGAGTTGTAGGAAAGGAGCAAGGTCAAAATCTAGCAAGACAATGGAACAACTGTGCATTCTTAGAATCTTCTGCAAAATCAAAAATAAATGTTAATGAGATCTTTTATGACCTAGTACGGCAAATTAACAGAAAAACCCCAGTGCCTGGGAAGGCCCGCAAAAAAGACATCATGTCAGCTGCTTTAATGTACTAAATGCATTGTAGCTCTGAGCCAGGTCTGAAGAACTGTTGCCCAATTCAACAGTGCCAGCATTCCAACTTTGTTAAACCTACCAACATCTTAAATGGACTTTCCTGTGGTGGTACCCTTTAAGAGGCGGATGAAAGCTACTACATCAGTTTGCATATTCTAATCACTTTCCAGTATCACAAGAGAGATTTTTACTTATATGATAGTCCTAGAGTATGCAGCTGGTAAAACCAGAGGCTACATCCAGTATTACTGCTTAAGAGACATTCTTCATCCACCAATGTTGTACATGTATGAAAATGGTGTACTGTAGACTTTAACACACCCCATAAACTTTGTATTGGAGAGTACAATAATGTAAATCCTAAATGAACCACTATTTTAGCTTAATAAAAGAAAGTCCAAAGAGCTCCTATATAGACTACTCCAGATAACTTTGCTTCTTTGATACTTGTAGCTTATTGTAATTTTCTTTTAAGAAATTCAAGGTCATTATCATTGTATTGTACAAAATAAGCGCTTTTGATTAACACAGCTATATAGTTTTTTTAATTTTTGAAAAACCTGTGGAGACAGTGATCTTGTCTTTAAAATATGATAGTCCTTTCAGTAAAATGTCTTAGATTAAAGACATTGCCTTTAATATCTGTTGGGAAGGAAATGTCCAGACTTTTCAAATCTCTTATTATATGTTTCCTTTTTTTGTTTACATAGAGAACAATGTTTATAGTTGTGTGTACAGTGGGGGTCTACAACAAGAAGTGTATATTTTCAAACAGTTTTTTAATGATTTAACAATTTTTGTAAATCATTTCCAGGCTTCTGCAGCTGTAAATTCTCACTGTGAATCCCTTGCTTGCTCATGCATAAGTGTATTTGCAATACCAAATATACGGTTTTAGTATTTTTGCCTGTTAGTGATTGTTTTACATGTGTAACGTTTTGGTTGAGATGTTAAATGGTGGACGAGTACTGTGGATGTGGGAAGTAATTTTAATCACGTGTAATTGGTCACAAGGCCTAATTTGCAGTAACGATTGCTGTTTTATTTAACAATGCCTTGTTGCTTTGTATGCATCGACGTTTGGGTGTAAAGATTGTGGGTCTATCCAACAGGGAGCCACAGTATTGAAATTGACCAACCTAATGTTACAACTACTTTGAGGTGGCCAAATGTAAACTAAAGCCTTAATTAAAGTGGTGCAATTTTGTATAACTTAGCATCAGTAGTTCAATAAATTTGGATTGCCATGAAAAAAAAAAAAAAAAAAAGAATAGATAGGAGATCATGGCTGGTATTGCTGACTTAGAATTTTTCAGAAAAAAAAAAAAAAGAAAAAAAAAGAAAAGGAAAGGAAAGAAAAAAAAAAAGAAAAGAAAAGAAAAAGAAAAAGAGAAAAGAAACAGAAAAGAAAACAAAGCTACTTTTGGGGACCCAAAATGAGAGGGAAAATGTATGCAATCTGATAAGTGATATGAAAGGGAATGTCCTATGAATGTAGGAAATTCATAAGACATGTTGCACTGAATTGCAATATTTCCTTAATTTTAAAGTTTTCTTTCAAATGTATTTGAAAGACATACCTAAGTACTTAATCATTTTTAAAATGTAAGCTTAATTTCCTTATTATAATATATGGCAGATCACACCTCAGGAACTAGTACTCACGGTGATTAGAGACCTAATGCAAATATACCTGAGAAGAATTCTTTAATAATACATGGCCCGTCTTACTTGATTATTTAATTATGTTCCAGAGAGGCAGATGTTTCTCAATGGCTAGACTCTCTGAAACAGGGTGTTGTTTTCGGTTTGATTTTTTTAGATCTCTATTTACTACTGAGCACTTGATACACATTTCACTCAAGGTGGTAGTTTAATACTGACAATATTTTCATAATAAATATCTGAGTCTTAAAATTAAAGTAAATGCCAATAATGAAATATTCCAAAAATTTTTAAACAGCACAATCAGTTAAATGATTATGACTCTTAGCATTGGTTGCAAGAAAGATATCTTTAAAAAGAAATCTTATGTAACAACATGCCAAAGTATGCTATCCAGAACCAAGTATAATTTTTAAAGTGAAGAATTTGAGATTCTTGTTGATATTTCCAATAAAAAATACACATTTTATGCTAAAATATTTTATATATGAAAACAAATTCAATGTTTATTTCAGGATTTCTCTATCTGTTTACCCATTGGAACACTGTATAACTGATAAATAAAATTCATAATAACTGAACAATTGTGACTCATGATGTTATAAGAAAATGTTTTAGGTTTGACATTTCTTAGGAAGAGCTTGTTGCAAGATATCCTATCGTATAAAGTTTTGCTATACTGCAACATGAATGATTAAGGGTAAGATTTCATTTAAGCTACTAGCAATTTTTAAAACATAGTATCAGCATGACAATTTTTTTGGAAGATATAGTCCTCATGAATTTATTGCTATGCATAAATTTCCCACCATTACCATTCCTTCTCTTCGGTATACCTCAACACAATTTTCTTGCCTTCTCTCCAAAATGTCTTTCTGTTACTACATTTATCCAACCAAACTAAACTCTCTCATTTGGAAATATCAGAAGTCTCCAGATCCTTACCTTTGACGGAGTTCTGCTTGCTTCTTGGTTTCTCTTTCTAGATACTTGAATTTCTGCTTTTTGTGGTCTGAGTTGCCATTTAACTCTCGTCTGTATTCTCTCCAGCTCACAAAATTCTGTTTACATCTCTCAGTTGCTATAATCTTTTCCTCTTCAGTATTCATTCTTTTGGAGCTGTGGGAGAGTATAAAGGGAGGTGGGGAGGAGGTCAAGGTGTAAATTTCCACATGGTAAATTACTATTAAGCAAGTGATATTTCCTAAGGAAACAAAGAGTCTAATTGCCTACGATGAACTTGAAAGCAAATATTTGCAATTTTAAAACTGCTTTGCTACTTGAAATGGGAAATTCTGTCCAATGCTTAAGACCATAATAATAAGACTTTAGTGTTGTACCTGACCCAGTAAAAAGAAATGAATACTTGTTTATTGATACAAGAAGTAAATAGTTATTTATTGTAGTATAGAAAACTTTCCTTAATAGAACAAATTCATTAAATCATCTTTCTTAATCTTATTTGTTCAATGGATTCCAGTTTAAAAATAATACTTTATATTAAAACTATTTATAATAAAATAAGCTTGGGCTAAATCTGTATTTTCTCTAACATTTTCTAAGTTTTCACTTTTTGCCTTTCCTAAATCTATCTAGTTTGTATCATAATGTGAATATAATATAATTTGCAATGATAAATTGCTCTAAATATTTAACCTTCTCTTATTCAAAATAAAAATGTACTTACATAGTACACATAATTATTCACAGGTAGTCGTTGGAAAAAAGATACCATTAAGACAGTTTTACAGCTGAGTCAAATTTTTGAAGGGTGTATATTCCTTACAGTATGCTATGTTTAAGCTGCTATTTAAACTTTTTGAAATCACAGTAAAAACCATCTATTCTGTACTCATTTATAGCTAGTGTGAAGCAATAAATTTATCTCAATTTTTAATAGAGAAAAAATGCTAAATAATCAATTAGCAAACTAAGTGATGTAGAGTATTAAAAGAATATTGTGAAATGATTGAGAATGCTTTATTGTAGTGCTGCAAGGTAGGTTTAACAGTAGGAAATCTAACAATATAATTCATTTCTTTAATGAATTGAATAAGAAAGTATAATTGTAGTAAAATATGACTAAACACTTATTTTATCAGTATCCATTCTTCAGAAGATAAATTTAAATTAATATATGAAAACAGTAACTATCATTTTCCAGAATTGAGGTCACAATATCATAACTATATTAACCATTTTCTCCAATCATATGTACTATTTGTACTGGACAGCATATTCTTGAAACTTATATAGGAAGATAAGTGACTGGGAATAGCTAATTAAAATTTTAATTTGTTTCTTGTACAAATGTAGGCTTGTGAGATGAAAACTAACTACTAAGCTATTTTAATCAGGAGAATTTGATTTTTGGAATCATATCAGTGGGAGATAATAGAAAGGAAAGAAACAGATCAACATGTGTTTGGAAATTCATTATGCTATAAATGTGAATGCACAATATATTGACATTATCATATGCATATACTGTTATGTAATTATAAAAAGTCATTTTATCTCATTTTGAACTATCAGAAAAACTAGAAAAATATTCACAGGTCTTGTGTTCAGTTCAATGAGTTTGGATAATTGTATGCACCCATCCACAACAACATATGCAATATGTCCATTACCCCAGAAAGCTCACTTTTGCCATTTTCCAAGCAAAATCTCTCCCTCCACCAGCAACCATTTATAATTTCTATCACTATAGATTAGTTTTGAATGTTCTTGTACTTTCATATAAATAGAATCATACACCTTGTGTCTGGCTTTTTTGCAATTCATAATGTTGCTTTTATAAGTACTTGATTCATTTTTTATTGTTGAGTAGTGTTCATTGAATGAATATACCACAATTTACTATTCTCCTTTAATGGAAATTTGAGTTGCATGCACTGTTTGGCTGTCATGAAAGAGATGACCACCAAATTCTTGCACAATTGCAGATATGTTCTTTTATTTTAATACCTAGGAGTATAATTGCTGGGTCAAATGTACTTATTTATCTGATGTTATCAGAGCCATACCCACTTCTATTTGGTTTGTTTTTACATGGTATATGTTTCTCCACTCTTTTATTTTCAAATTACCTGCATTTTTATCTTCAAAGTGTGTTTCTTATAAATATCATATAGCTAGGACATGCTTTCTTGTCTAGTCTGACATTCCATGCTTTTGTTTTTGTTTTGTTTTTACATTCCATGCTTTTAAATTGGAGAGTTTTGAAGATTTACATTAAGGTAGTTATAGATATCAAGCTTAGGTATCTCATAATGGTATTTATTTTTATTTAGTCCAATTATCTTGCCCCATGTCTCTCCTGCTTTCATTCCAGTGCATTGCACCTTTTTCAGTATTCCATTTTTATTGGTCAATCTATGGATTACAATGTGCATCTTATATTATCACAGTCTACTCAAATGATATCATATCATGAATTTTATGTGAATCTTACATGTAATTCCAGTTCCATTTATCCCCCCTCACACTTCATGCTATTTTGCTTATATTTTTACACTGTATTTAATTCCTAACTATGATATAATCCTGATGATATACTGTTATAATTCTGGTTTTAAATAGTCTATAGTCATTTAAGAAAAAATATAAAAGGATGTTTATAAAAAGAAATGTTCCAAAAATGATAATTTGTATTTGCCAAGATATTTACCCTTTAGGGGCATCTTTCAGGTGCTTTTCATTATTTCCTGCAGATATAGGGTTCCATCTCACAATTTATCTTAAAACTGAAGAATAATTTTTATAAATTCTTATATAAAGGGCTGCTGGAAACTAATTTTTTCTCAGCTTCTTTCTGCATAAGAATGTCATTATTTTCCTTTACTTTAGAAAAAAAATGGTGGATATAAGATTCTAGGTTATAGTTTTCATTTTTTTCTCTCACGATTTTGAACATGTTGTTCTATTGCCTTCTGGTCTCCATTGTTACAGGTACAGAATGACTCAAGTTTATATTGTTATTTTCTTGAATTTAATGTGTCCTTTTCTTTTAGGTTCTTTTTAGTTTTGTTCTTTATCTTTTTCAGTAGTTTATCTATAATATGCTAAGTGTGGTATTCTTCTGTTCATTCTGCTTGGATTCTGATTTTCTTGGCTCTACTGATTGATGTATGTCATCAGTTTTTGAAATTTCTCAGCCATTATCTCATCAAACATTCTTCTGCTTCATTATCTTTCTCTCTTTCTTGGACTCCAGTTGCATGTATATGATCTGGTTTGCTAATACTGCCATTATGCAAAATACCAGAAATGGATTGGCTTTTATAAAGGAGATTTATTAAGTTACAAATTTACTTTCTAAGGCCATGAAAGTGTCCAAACTAAGGCATCAAAAACAGAATACCTTTGCTTAAAAAATGACTGATGGCATCCAGAACACCTCTGTCAGCTGGGAAGGCATGTGGCTGGCATCTGTTGGTCCTGGGTTGTGTTTCTGCTCCTCTTACAGGATCTCTAAAAGTCCTTTCATCCACAACTCCAAGCATCTCTGAGCTTCTCTGTCAGCTCCCAAGCATCTCTCCAAAAGTCTCTCTCAGCTGCTCCTGGGGGATTTTGTCCTCTTTTAGCTTCTCTGGAGCAAACTCTGGGCTAGCATCTCAAAAGTGTCAGCCAGTGTCTGGGTCTGCTCCTTTTAAAGGACTCCAGTAAACTAATCAAGAGCCATGCTGAATGGTTGGGGCCACACCTCCACAGAAATAACCTAATCAAAAGTATCACCTACAGTTGGGTGAGTCACATCTCCATGGAAACAACCTAATCCAAATATCCCACAAGACTGGAATAAAACATGGCTTTTGCAGGGACATAATATATCCAAACCATCACAGCATGCTAGAACATTCAAAATTTCATGACAGATCTAAGACACTGTTCATTTTCTTCTTCTCTTTTTTTCTTTCTGTTTCAGTTTGGATACTTTGTACTGACATGTCTTCAAGTATAACTCATCTTTTCTTCCATGCATATTCAACTTTTCAATCCATTTAACAAATTCTTCATTTCTTAAATCATAGTTTTTTTCCTCATACTTTTAAAATTACTGTCTGTTGAAATTTTCTATCTATTCATGCATATTTTTAAACATGTGTTTTAGCATTTTTATCATAGATATCTTAGAATTTCTCTCTGTTAATTGCCACATCTAACCATTCCTGTATCTGCTCCTACTATTTCCTTTCTTGTCCCTGGATAACATTTGCTTGCATGATGTTTTTGTCATGTAAACTTTTATTATATACCAGACATTTTGTATAAAATACTGGTTGAGATTAAAGTAAATAATATTTACTGTCAGAGAGGAACACACCCCTTTTTCTTACAAGTTACATAGGTGTTGATTAAGTCATTAGTGTCTGCAGTTGAGCAGGGTCTGGGCTTTGTTGCAAGTTTAGTTTGATTTATTCACCACTGGAATTAAATATTTTGAGGACAGAATCATGCCATTCCCTTCAGCAGCTTGTGAGTTGAGGGATTGGTAAGATTACAGATGTATATCTTTGCTTCCTTATGAAGATCCTCTTTTATATAAAGGCTACCAGGTTCAATGGTCACTAGAGCCATGTTTTAGCAATGTAATCTCATCTCTTATTTCTGTCTTGAGATTTTTTCTGTCTTATTTTGTCTTTGCTTCATGACCTCCATGAAGGGCTAGTGTTCCTTTGACTTGTTTTTCTAAAACCCCCATTTCCTTTTTCAGCTGTTGAAAACCCTAAGTCATTTGAGTTTGTATGGGGCAGGGATGGTGGTGTTCTCTCAGCTCTCCTGCGCCAACATTAACCTTCCCTGGCAGATGATGAGAATGCCTCTGATGAATTTATCTCAGGTATCTATCACTAACTAAAAACTCATGAGTTTTATTTGGTGAGTGGATACATCCTCATTTTGTGGCTGGAGCTCCTCCAGATTCTAAAATGTCAGATCACCCCACTCAAAATATTTAGTAGTTTGTTATTAGCACAACAGATTTCTGTTTTTCCTTTTCTATGACATATTTTTCATACTCACAAAGCTCTGCTAGGAACAATGAAAGTAACCTGGGTTCTCATCTCACCCATGAATTGTCACTTTCTGGAGTTTAGACCCATTTAAGGTTTCTTTTTACTCTGATTTCTGACAAGGTTTTTTGTTTTAAATTATGATGTGGTAGCTTATCTAAGTTTCTGGTCCACAGGTGTGAAGATCTCTTTTGAGTTTCTCTTGGCTGGCATAAAAAAATGTTTGTTCCAGCATATTTTAAAAACCTATTTTGGATTAAAGCTTTAAAGATTAAATAAAAAGCATAGTTATGGAAGGCAATCTAGAAACTAGTTATATGTAGTTATCTGCTGGTGGGAAGGGAGGGTATTGGCAAGGCCTTAAAAGAATAGACATATTATTTGACTATGTAATACCCTCCCCCTGCCACACACACACAGTTGTATGGCAAAAGAAACCACATACAAAGAAAATATGCTGAATATTCTGGGTAAAATGCAACAAATATTAAAAATGAAAAGTATTACTTTCTCTAATATGCAAGAAATTCCTTTAGATAGCATGGAAAAAGACTAATTACTTGGTAGGAAAAACGAAATGTGTGTAAGATTTAAATAGGCTATTTCAAAAGATTGAAAGGAAGAAGTAAATAGTATTTATTTTCAGATGAAATGACTGTATACAGAGAAAACTGTAAGGAATCTACAAAATAGCTAGTAAAACATATACCTGGATTTCTCCTTGTTGCATAGTACAAAGTCCATATATGTATATATCAGTAGTATCTTTATACACTAGCAATAGAAACTTAGAAAGTTACTTTTAAAAAATAAGTGATTTTAAAATTTTAAAAAATGATTTTAAATATTTAGCATTTTTGGTGTATCAAATTATAAAGTTTCTTCCTGGATTTACATAAAAATATTTAAAGGCTATGTATTTTAAGAAGACATGATAAAATGAAAAATCACGTAAATTCTCTGGTCGTTTCTTCTTAAGTTAGAAAAAAGTGCAGGAAACATCAAAAGCCAGGAATATTGTGAATATCAATGTATTTAAGCCAAAATATTATCTTGCTTGGCAGTAATTTGCTTTAAATAGTTTATTATCCCCTCATATTACATTTTATTGACTTTGGCATGGGGCTTTTAAAACCAAATTTATTAAATGGTATCAGTCAACCATGAAAATAGATTCAAAATATTTATCAGCCTACAAAATGTTTTACCAGCCCTTCTGCTTTTGTGACATCCCAAATGTAGTAAAATCAATATGATTATCATCCTTTGTGATGCACTCAGCAGAAGTTCTTATTCCCTCAATCCATAAATAATGGCTAATTGATAAACTGTAATCATTATTTCTGAATTCTTTTTGATTCGTCACTTTGAATATAACTAATGATCTAATAATATCTGAAATGTCACTCAGTAAAGTTTTCCTTCTATGACCAATATGGTAATATGTCTGTCAATGTATATTTTCAAACCTGAATATTTAACTTTAATAGCAGGGGGGAGTGAGAATAAAGTTAGGACAAGGATTGTTGAACCAATTTTTCTCCTGTGATGACTGTACCGAGATAACCACTAACCATTTTCCAAAACCTTAATCACTTGTTTGGGAAGAAAGCTTGATGATTCCAGCTTCAACCAAAATTCTAAACAATTCCCTTTCTATTATTCACATAGAAATTAGTGTTTCTGGGAATTGGCAACAGGAAGAATGTGATAATAAGAAGTGATTCACATAGATCTCATGTGATCCAACCACCTTAGAAGCCTACTGTTGTGCTACGGCTTCCCCAACAGTCTGCTGCTGGTTTAAAGAGCACTGGAATATCACCTAGAAACATGGATTCTTCTTTTCACTCTGCCATTTCTCATGTAGGACCTCACATTTGTCATTTAACCATGTTTGACCCCAATGTCCTCAATTTTAGAATATGGGAATTCAGCTAGATAATTCCTAAGGTTCCTCTAAATCATTAGGCTTTTGAAGCATTTCTTGGTCTTTTTGGCACAGGGTGCATCTTCAAGGTCTCTTTGTTTAACATATATTTTAATAAACATTTTTAATCATGAAAAGGAACCAGAAACATGTGATAACAATAGGCACTAATTTTTCAACAAAATGTGACCATTGTTTACACTAGGCAACCAAGAAAGGTACAAATGAAATAGAAGACACTATCTAACCTTGAAAAATGTATGAAGGGTAGAGGACAGGGCATTTTTAGAGCAGTGAAACTATTCTGTATGATGCCTTAATGGTGGATTTATGACATTATGCATTTGTCAAAATCCATAGAAATGTACAAAGAGTGAAAACTAATGTAAACTATGGAATTTAGTTATTAATAATGTATCAATATTGGTTCATCAGTTGTAACAAATGTATTACATTAATGCAAGATGATAATAAAAAGGAAAATCTGTGTGTGGGATTTATTTGGGAACTCTGTACTTTCTGTCCAACTTTTCTGTAAAATTTTTTAAATAGTAAGCTTCATTTGCTGTAAAATGAAGCTATTTAAAAAATACATGAAGCATGAAAAATACATCTGGACTCAAATGTGTATATACATACACACACACACACACACACACACACACACACACCAAATTAGTGGTAACCTATGTAAAGAAATTTTCATGAACATTACAGAATTCAAAAGGTGTGAAAATGGCAAGGCTTAAAACTTAAGGGAAATCTGGGGTTTACAGTTGAGAGAGAGAAAACAGCCCAAAAAAAAGAGATAAAGGAGTTATAAACTTGTTTAATAAATGAGAGCCTTTTTTGGAAACTGAGGGAATAGAGAGATCTATGATTGAAGGAATGAGTGATCAAAAATGTCACATTCTTCCAGGAGATCAAAGGCCCATTAGATTTAGCAAAAAAGATGACTTTGGTGATCTTGGTGAGATCACCCTTGTAGTCAGTTGTCTTCTCCAACTGCTCATATATCTCCCTTTTGGCTCCTACACTGATGAAGAGAAAGAAGCCTGAGGTAGAATAAAGTTAGCATGGATACACAGAGACATCTAGTTGGGGTTGTCATAAACATTTCACATTTGTCTTGCTTGGTCTTTCACATTTGGATTTGGTCTTTGTGTTCTCAGCATTTAATAGTATGGCTGTCACTGATAAGTTCAACAAATATTTGCAGAATGAGTTATCTATAAACTAAAATTTATGTATATTCTATTTCATGAACTTGTGAAGTTTGGTTCAATTTTTTCAGAGATTCACATTATTTTAGGATATAAATGAAATGATCCAGTAAAGAGAAAGACTATGGCTCTATCTTCTATTTTTTATTTTTTTAAATTTTTACAAGTAGTACATTTATCAGCAAGTTCATACATGTTGAAGTGAAACAATCCTCACCCACACTGCATATGGTTATTCACAAATTCAGACTTGAAAATTTCCTGAGCCTTTTCTTAGTCTATTTTTTGCTCAGAATCTGTTTGCCTTACATTTCCCTTTCTGTGCAGAATTGAGAATTGGAACTCTGAACCCTTCAGTGGCCTTAGTTGCATACAATGCTGTGGACTGAACAATCATTTCCAGCAGGTTCTCTCTTCATGGTATAGGTCTCTGTGAGACAAAAAGCTTGGCTGCTCTTCATCAATAGAACTGGCAGCAGCAGAGCTCCTGGAATTCAACCCAATATCATATGGATTCTCTACCTTACACTTGCCATCACTATGTGAAGCCTTTTGGAGAAAATATGCACTCACTGGTTCAATTGGTAGAATCTTTTCCTGAAGTTGGTGGGATGAAGTTTCAGAGATTTCAAGCAGAATTGGCCGTATTGTTATGTAGCCAACCCTTTCGCATTCTCACTCCATTTTCCCACACTCGGGACTTTTTGATTAACTATTGCAATATCCTACTATTTACCTCCTTATTGTTTGCATGGCATTTTTCCTCAGGGACTCGGTACTTAACTGACAAACTGATGCTAATGAATTGCTGATATTATTCTTTTAATTTAATTACACTTTAAATAGGGAAAATATGACCTAAATAATAATTAAGGGTCCTCCAATACAATTAGGGAACTCGAGGGAAGGGGAACATTTTGAAACACAAAAGTGACTTTTTTTTCCACTTTGTTCTCTTTCAGGCCAGCAGAGTTGTCATATAGAACCAAAATATTCTGATCATGTCAACTCCTTTCCTAATGTTTTTTTCTGTTGATTCTCTTTGATGGCTAGATAACTTTCAAGCTATTAAACCCATCATGCATAGTTTTCCATGATTTGATCAGATGTCACTGCAAATGATTCCAAATATTACAGTGTAAAGTGAGTGTGAAAAGTGGGGAAAATATATATTCAGAGTATTTTAATGAAAATACAAAAATCAAATCTAAGTTTTAGTGGTATTTAACTATACTAACTCTTACAGGAACATAATTTGGTCCTTATGATTGCCTTTATTTGTTACCTACATATGAAGGAGAGTGGAATTCAACAATATAGAGGGTTTTGGTACTCTCCACCTGATTTAATAATGTATTTTAGCTTATATGTCACTCATATGTAAATTCAAGGAATAAAATACCTAATTTTAAATCTCATGATATCAAGTATCTGGAAAAACAAACTACGGGAAGAATATGTAACACATATAATATAAGCAAGATCAATAAATAGAAAATAAAAGTATGCTATCATCTATATTACAGGCTTGAAACAACACTTTAATCCAATTTGACAAAAAGTTGCCAAAAAGCACTGGAATTATCAAAAAAGTAATTTGAAAGTATAAATCTACTATCGTTAAAAAGAAATCACACCTTAAGAATGAAGTGTACCAATGTCATTATTCAAGCATCACTGTAGACATTAACAAACTGAAAACTAAATCACAGTCCAAAACTTTTATGTTAGAGCAAAATTCATAATATATCATTTATTTCATCTTCCTTGTTTTAAAATTTTCCATAATGTATCATGAAAAATAGAATGGTAAATGTATATTATTTCTAAGCATATGAATATGAATATACAGGAGTTTCATATTCATTTTTTAAAATTTTTGCTCATATTGATGTATTCAAGACTTCAGTTTACTGACATTAAGCACAATTGGAATGCACACCTTAAAAATGTGCACTATGCAGATACTGAGTGCATGATTTGAGAGACTTATACAAGCCCTGGGTTCTGGACTCCATGCCTTCTCCTGCATCCTTGAACTATTTTTTATAGGCCAACATATCTTTGAGGCCCAAAACAAAGTCAGTTCTTTACAGAGATAGTTCAGGCTCCCCAAAAGAGAGGTTGTCATTGCTCTATCTATCTGCTTTAGCAGACCAGGTAGAGCATAGTGTTGTCACCGAAATTTATAAAATTATACTATGTATAATTTTCCCTGTTATTCTCCCCTTATAGACTCACTATTGTTAGACAATGAATCATGTTTTATTCATCTCTGAAACCTTAAAACCTAGGATAGTGTTTGATATATACCACGGAAATAATATATATATTTGTTTAATTCATGAACATTTAAATAAGGGGTCATGTCATTTCCTTTTGTCCCAATCTGGAAAGTTTTTGTTTCTCTTTTTTGAAAACCCAGCTTTATTATCCCTGCCTCTGGGAAGGCTGCTTAACCACAATTCCACAGTAATTTCATTGCTCTTTACAGATATGTCTGCTATTGCAGTTAATACGATATACTATATTTGGCCATGTGTCTCTATTTCCCTTGGGCTATGAAGTCTCCAAAGGCAGGATCTACATAGTTTTTTCCATGCATTTTTCTCACAGTGCCTTGGGGAATATACATATATATACATATATAATATGTACAAATAAATAAATGTTATTATATTAAAATATAAAAAAATATATATTTTAATGCACCAGGTTCATCTCCTATCTTACCACAGTTCTGGAAGTCAGATTGCCTTGTGGCCTTTAGTGACCGAAACATAGAATATCCAGAGGAAATATTTTTAATATTTGAAGTCTATAGTGCTGGTAAATCAGAGGAAAAAAAAAAAGCATTTTTTTTTTTTTCTTTTTAATAACAGTTTGAGCAAAGTTCCTCCTTAGAAGTAAAAATGCTTAGAATGATCTTGGCATGTAGTCAATGGTAGGGACATTCTGCACATTTTATTAAACACTCATTTTAACTGTAACTAAAATTTGTGGTAAGTAGAAACATTTTCTTTCATTATTCTCTATTGTGCAATATCTAAAAAAAATAGAAGAGGAGAATTGCAGATTAAGGTTCCAATGACCTTCAAATTTGTCTAGAAATACTCCTGGAGTTTATGTTTTTAAAGTTTTTATGTGAAATATGTTTCTTGAGTATTTTAAATTCATAAAGGTATCATACATATTCATTAGAGAAAGTTAAAACAATTATAGCAAAGAAGAGAACATGAGTAAAAACTTCAAGTCCAAGCACATCATCTAGAGAATATTACCACTAATGTTTTGGGATTATTTATTTCTCATTTTTATTTTGTGTACATATTCTTGTGTTTCATAGGGAATATGAAATGCTAATAACTGAAAAAGATGTAAGAATGTTTCAAGGGTGTGATGGTTAGGTTCATGTGTCAACTTGGCCAGGTGATAGTACCCAGCTGTCTGGTCAAGCAAGCACTGACCTAACAATTGCTGTGAAGACCTTTGAGGCTGGTTAATAAATCAACAGGCTGGTTTATTAAATCATTAGTCAACTGACTGCAGCTGTGACTGATGACTCACCAAAGGGTGTGCCTTCCACAATGAGAGAATGCAATTGGCTGGATTTAATCCAATTAATCAGTTGAAGACTTATAAGCAAGACAGATAGAGGACCTTCACTTCTTCTTCAGCTGCCCAGTGAAGCATTTCCTGAGGAGTTCATCAAAGTTGCCGGTTTGTTTCCTGAGGAGTTCATCGGACCTCTTACTTGGAGTTGATAGTTTGCTGATTGCTCTACAGAATTTGGACTTGTGCATACCCACAGTTACGTGAGTCACTTTTACAATTTGATAGTCAGAGACACCTCTCATTGATTCTGTTTCCCTAGAGAACCCTAACTAATACAAAGGGTTTGTAATCATTAATGCTATTTAAATCATTTTCTTTTCCCTTCTTATGGAACTTGGGTCCACAGAAAAGGAACTTTGAACTCCCTATACAACACAAACTACGATATTTACAATAAATTGTATTGACTCTGTAGGTCTCTAGCATCAAGATGTTTGATATAAACATCTTCCTGAATATTACTGTCAACAATCATTGTTTTTCTTTTTTATACAATTTTAAATCATAAATAAGTATTCCTAAAAACATTATCTTTGGTGTGGTTACTTTTAACATCAAAAGGATGTTATTCAACTTTCATCATATTTTTTAAATTCAATTCATCAATTTCTTGGGTTCCTTTATTAACTTAAATGTCAAATGACCAAAGGACAATTACATCCTTAAAGATGATTTAAATTGTTCTCTTACTGGGGTTTAGAATTCTAGATTGAAATAATTTTACCTCCAAAGTAGCATATACTATTAGTAAACCCTTCAAACAACAAAGAAATCCACAAACTAGAAAAGGAAATTCCATCCTCACCAGCAAAAGCTAGCCATAGTTAAAACTTTGGTATAAAACTGCCCAGACATAAGGATCATGCCCAATATCTATACCCCAGTGGGTATAGATAGAGCTTTATTGATTTTTTTGTAGATGAAATATATCATGTTAATGCAATGTTCTATGATGGGTCATTGATAGTAAATCCAATTTACAATCTTCTAATGAATTTATTTTTTATACGTTGTTCTGGTTTGCTAATGCTGCTGTTGTGCAAAATACCAGAAACAGACTGGCTTTTATAAAGGGGGTTTATTTGGTTACAAAGTTATAGGCTGAAGGCCATGAAAACGCTCAAATTAAGGCATCAACACAAGTATACATTCACTGAAGGAAGGCCAATGGCAACCGGAAAGCCTCTGTTAGCTGTGAAGGCACATAGCTGGCATCTGCTGATACCAAGTTGTGTTCCAGCTCCTCTCTCAGCTCCTGTGCATTCTTCAAAATGTTGCTTTTGGGGCATTTGTCCTCTCTTAGCTTCTCTGGGGCAAAGTGTCAGCAAACGTCTGCTTTCAAAGGCCATCTCCAAAATGTCTCTCTAAGCTGCAGCAGTGAGCTCCTTCTGTCTGAGCTCTTATAGGGCTGCAGAAAATTCATCAAGACCCACACTGAATGGGCAGGGCCACACCTCCATGAAAATAATCGAATCAGAATTGTCACCTACAGTTGGGTGGGTCACATCTCCATGGAAACAGCCTAATCGAAAGATTCCAACCTAATCAACACTTACATCTCCCCCACAAGATTGCATTAAAGAACACGGTGTTTTAGGGGACATAATACTTCCAAACTGGCACATATGTCATCACAAATCTCTGCACGTACTTTTAAAAGAGACGTATTTAGAAGTGGGTCAAATATTAATGTTTCTGAGTTATAAAGATTGGGCTTACATCAAGTGGTGTTCTAATTCACACTTCTCACAAATTTTCCTTCAGTATACCTGCAGAGCCTTATATGATAATACTGGTTATTATCAATCATTTTTTTAAACTTTTCAGTATGCCACATTAAAAGGAAAAAGTAATAAAAGTGTCATAAATAGGTAAAAAACAAATTTCTTAATTCCATGGTCCTGCTTTATCTTTAAGTGTAGCACATTTTGGATACAAATTTAAAGATGCATCAGGAAATGAAATAAAACAGATTCTGCTCTTTCGGAAAGATGTGGCTCAGTTTCTGTGTGTTAGCATGGAAATGTATCCAGAAAAGAGGGGTTAATGGTTCTTGGCTCAATTAAAGCAACTTGAATGAAATTTTTTTTTTTTTAGAGCTTGAGGGTAAATTAAGACATTTAGCTCTGCTTCTTACTAGCTGTGTATAAATTCTCCCAAGAGCCTAATGAGCTCTGTCACAGTGTCTCTTCCATTTACACAAGAGAACAATTCCCTTCCCTCTACATTTTGTCATGTTACAAAATACTGAATTTAAAATTGTGTTTTAAATAATAATGTGAAGTTTGCTTGAAGGCTACAACATTTCCTTCAAATAAACGGACATTTTTGAAATTTTTTTCATATGGCCCCAGAGACTATTGACCAAATATTAAACAATAGTACATTTGTGATAGCAAAGTTTCTTTCTGTTCACTTGTTCTCCATGTTTGTGGCCATTTTATCCTGTCTCACACAGAGATATGCTTCTGTGATTGAAATGTATCTATTATCCTTTTAAGAGTTCCTGACTGAGAAGAAGGAATGAATAAGGATGAGGAGGAATATAAAGGGTGGGAGAGACAGAAGAAGAGAAGAAGAGATAAGCAAAAGAAAACTTGTTTAAAGTTGGTAAAACCAAACCCTGTGACCTTTTAAAAATATCAACATGATTTTTACCAAATACTTAAAATGAAATTAGACTATATTTTAAAATATTTACTTGTTTGATCAAGATAATGTCAATTTAAGTATAAGTTACAGAGTAGCCCAACCCTCTCTGCTTGATCTTTTCCAAGACTGCCCTTACATTCTTGAAGGAGGAGCTCTGCCCTGGGTGGGATCTAGAGTCAATTTGGCCCTCCTCTGATGGCATCACACACCCCTGGGGGAGAAGAGCCAGAGACCAATGGGATATGCCCACCTGGAGCCCAAGCACTCTCTTCCAGTCTGAACTCCATTACTTGAGAACCCTGAAATGCACTATCAAACACTGTGAGCCACTTATAGTTTGTGCAGCCTTAGGACCAAAGTGAGCCAAGGGGCAGCAGATTATGGGTTGGGATTCTTGACCTTGAGGCTGGAATGTGCACCCATAGGCAAACAAGGCCCTTTACAGGGCAGGATGTGGGAGAGGCAGTGGTGGGAAAATAAAGAGGGGCACATGGGAGGATTGCTGCATGGACCTCTATTCTGGTTCAGGTTCTGAGTTTCTAGGAGTCAGAGAAGTCTAAGGCAAACTTGGCCTTTGAAGCTCTATGAACGAATATTTGCATTAATTTTGTTTTTAATTTTTAAACTTTTAGGTATATGGCTCATGAACTTCCATTTGTACTCTTGTCTCCAAGCATTGCAAATATTAAGAGGGATTGATCTTTTCAAAATAATTCTAAAATTTAGGCTGGCAAACTGTTGCCTTTCCAGAGAAACCAGTATCAAAGCTAAGAAATAAAATTTTATATAGAAAACACATAGACACCACAAATTCTCATAGTATCTCCCTTTAGTAATCAAGGTTTGAAGGAAGAGCACTAACTCTGCATTCCCATCCTTTGTATCCTTACCACTGCAGGGCTCTAATCTTCAGCCTAGTGTGCCCATTCTAAACCCTGCACCAAAACAGCCCTTTCCTCTCAGCATTTTCAAAAATGCCCTCTACTGTCTTATTGCTGTCCACATATTCATTATGTTTTTTAGTGTCACATATTTTTTGTCCCCTTTATTTGCCTAATGATTTTCTTTTGTTTGGTCCCTGTGTAGTACTGAGGTTTAGAAGTGGTTACTAGGATCAGTCTGCCCATGAGCTAATCCTAGTTTGTTACTTACTAACTGTGTCACCTCCAATTAAGTATTTAATCCCTCTGTGTCTCATTTACTCACATATATATAGAGGATCTTAAACTACCTACTGGATATAAATTTTGAGAAGATTTAATGAGACTACCCATATTCAAAAAGCATATGGGGTAGACTGATTAGGTCCCCCAAAATGACCTGCTTCTAATCCCTGGAATCTGTGAAGGATACCTTATATGACAGAAGGGCTTGTGTGGTTGCAATTAAGTTAAGGATTTTAAAATGAGATCCCTGATTTATCTCGGTAGACCCTAAATGTAATCATAAATGTCCTTTTAAGAGAGAGGCAAAGGGAAATTTGATTACAGAAAGGAGAAGACAATGTGAAGGGGGAAGCAGATATTGGAGTAATGTGGCCACAAGCCAAGGAAGGCCAGAAGCAACTGAAAGCTGGAAATGGCAAGAAACACATTTTCCTCAGGAGCTTCAAAAAGGAACCAGCCCTGCTAACACCTTGATTTTACACGCATAAGATTTATTTTGTACTTTTAGCCTCCAGAACTTTAATAGAATAAATGTCTATTTTTTTAAGGCATTGATTTTTTGATAATTTGTTAAAGCAGCAATAGATAACTAATGCAGCATGTGTATGACTGTGGGTATGGAAAGCTCTTAGGGGGCATGTCATGCATATAAAAAGTATGAAATACATGCTAGTTATTATATTATTATTCTTCTTAACCAAAACAATAATGTCTCCTAACATTTTACTTATAATTGCTATTGTTTGGGATTTTCATTTTTATTAAAGTCATTTTTCTTAAAATACACTCCTGACAATTATCCATAAAGTAGTTATTATCTTCATCCATGTTTAAGGTTAAGTAAATTGTTCAAGCTTGTTGTGGTTGTTTGAATTTCTAATTAGGCCTTAATTTTACCCTTATTTTAGTTTTTACTTCTAATAAAAAATGTGTTTATATATCTGTAAATGTACCTGCATCCTCCTCTACATTTGAAAACCTCTAATGCCAAATCTCAGACTACTTCAGTCCTTTATACATAGATTAGTCCATGGTATGTACAACATAGTCAGGCTTTCTCCCTCAAAAAAATTTGAGCTTCTCAGCAGAATGTATGTGGTTACTAATTTAAAGCAGGCCTTGAAAAATGTAATGCCTCATTAGCTCTGTGGTGCCAGAAATTTAAACTTTCATATTGGTGATGGTATGTGATTTTTGAGTAAAATATTACCTGTACTCATATTTAGACTTTTTTTGTGAGTAACTAGCAGAAAAAGTGGTTTTAGTTGATTGAGCTTTAGATTTGAAGCCAAATAGACCATAAATTCTATTAAATTCTATTTTGAACACTATGAAACCAGTGCTCTTGAGAAAATCCCTTTACCTCCCTAAACCCCAGTTCCTACATCTTTAAAAATGAAAATGATAATATCTTTTTCACTAAACTTGTAAAAATAAATTTTAAAATGTAAAACAAAATATTTAGCATGGGTTGTGAGAAATATAAGCATTAAATGAATGTAATTTCCTCCATTCCTTTATCAGCACAGAGACAGCAAATATGAAATTTAGAATATTAATTAATTGTATGCCTTCCCTTAGAAAATACAGTATCACCTTTTCTCCCATTTGGTTGAAGCATGTTATTTTTTGGGAATATTAATGGCATTCTATCTTTATATTTATGCTAGAAATGTCAATAGCTGTCAAATTTTTAAATTCTACTTATTTAAAAAGTATAATAATGCTCTTCACATGATTTTTGAAAGAACTGATTGAATGATATCAGTTAAAAAACATTGACTGTAGAGATGGCAAGCATCTATATCTCAAAATTATCACTCCCTATACTTATGGAAACTCATGTTCAAAAGAACAACAACAACAACAAAAATCTATCAACACTATTTTTCATTTGAAACATCAAATAGTAGAACTGGCTATTCTTTAAAACACAGCCACAATGTATACATCCTGATTGTTCCTGAAAACAAAATTATGGGTGTCTGACCTGTCATTACTAATATTTTCAAAGTAAATGTCAGAATTGTCCTTCAAAGAAAACCCAGTGTGTCATGTCACTTTCTATATTATGGGGCTGGCAACCATGAGTTCACCATGTGTATAGCTTGAATAGCTTAGTTTACAAGTAAAGGTAAATGTGACCCATATATTAATTACCTTGGAGAGGTACTCAAAAGAACAGGTGTCTATTTTAACTTCACTGTTATAGAATTGTAACTTTATTACTATAAACCACCCTAATATGCAAATTTAAATAAAATTTCTTAATTTAATAAGTTTAAAATATTTCTCTTATTATCACATTTATTATTAGTAACTTAAAGTTCCATATTCAGAAAATTAACAAGTCTAAAACAAATTCTAAAAGGCAGAGATTATAAGGAATGATTTAACTCTTCTTGTGAGACAGTTTGCTTGACCCTTTTATGATCACTGACTGTACTGCACTCTTGACTGACCTTACTCTCAGGTGATAAAAGCAAACATCTTTGCAGTTTTGAGCAGTGTAAGATAAAAATCACACTCTATATATTATTTGCTCCTCCAAACATCTCTAGGAATTTCTAAGCTGAAATAAAACTTCATCCACACAGTCAACAATTGTTGCATACAGAGGTCAGCCTAAGATTAGGTCTCAAATGTTTCCAAGAGCACAGATTACTTTCTCTGTTTAGCAAGAGGTTGTTTAGTTTCCACTAAAACAAATACCATACAATGAGTTGGCTTAAACAACAGAAATTTATTAGCTCACAGTATTGAGGCTAATGAAGTCTAAAATTGATATATCAGGAAAATGATGCTTTCTCCCTGAAGACTGTGATGCTCTGGTTCTGGATGCCAGAGATCCTTGATCCTTGGCTTTTCCATCACATGGCAATGCACATGGTGGCATCTTCTGTCTCTTCTGGGTTCTATTGATTTCCAGCCTCTGGCTCCTCCCATGGTTTCTTTCTCAGGTCCAAATTCCTTTGTTTATAGGACTTTAGCTGTTCAGTTTGAGTACAACTTATTTAATACCAACTTCTAAGGTCCTATTTACAAATGAATTCACTTTCACAGAGTTAGGGTTTGGGACCTGAACATGCCTTTTGTGGGGGACATGATTCAATTCCTAACAGAGGTCAAGGGAGATAACATTAGTTTATTATATACCAACAATCAATTAAGACAATGGGATTTGCCATGTCTCTTATTTAATTTCCACATAAGCCATATTGTCAGTTACAGCAGATTATTTCCAGTTTGCCAAAAGTAAATTAAGGTTCATTACTGGTAAAGGGGTGCTTTGAAATAAATAAAATGGTAAGTGATGAACCTAGATTGAAGCCAAAATCATCCCACTATGGAATTCTTCAGATCTGAAGAAACAAAAGGCCAGAATATATGATATGTCAGTGAATATTATTTAAATTGCATAATAGGATAATAAATTTTGGTGAGAGCCTAAAGCATAAAAGAGGAACAGAGCCAGGAGAAACAATAACTACCAAAAACTAAGAAGCCAATTCTCTTACTGTGAAATTTTGCATAGGAGATATGTAATTAAAATAAAGGAAAAATAAGGAAATAAAATGCCTCCAATGTTTAAAAAGAAGTAAGGAAATGGAGAAGAAACAAAGCAAGGATGAGAGAATTTTTAAAAGAAGAGCAAAAAACAAACAAACAAAAATGGACAAAAAAAGACCATATTTTCAGGGATCATTTCTATAGTACATTATTAGAGAAGTTTCTCTGACTGTGTAGGGTGAAAAGCATTTGACAAAATTCAGCATCCTTTTTTAATAAAACACTTCAAAATGTAGGAATTGAAGGAATGTTCCTCAACATGATAAAAGGCATAGATGAAAAACCCATAGAGTGTAGTACTCAATGGTGAGGGGCTGAAAGCCTTCCCCCTGAGCTCAGGAATGAGACAAGGATGGCCTTCATCACTATTATTCAACATTATGCTAGAAGTTCTAACCAGAGAATTTGGCAGGACAAAGAAATAAAAGGCATCCAAATTGGAAATGAAGAAGTAAAACTGTCATTATTTGCAGACAACATTTGGACAATCCTGAGAAATCAATGACAAAGCTACTTGAGCTAATAAAAAAATTCAGCAAAGTGGCAGGATTCAAGATTTATGTGCAAAAATTCATAATGTTTCTATAAACTGGTAATGACCTAACCAAGGAAGCAAATAAGAAAAAAAATCATTCACAATAGCAACTAAAAGAATCAAGTATCTAGGAATAATCTTAATCAAGGATGTAAAGGACCTGTATGTAGAAAACTACAAAGCATTGCTAAAAGAAATCAAAGAAGATCTAAATAGGTGGAAAGGCATTCTATGCTCATGGTTAGGAAGACTAAACATTGCTAAGATGGAAATTCTACTGAAACTGATCTAAAGATTCAACACAATTCCAATCAAAATTCCAACAACCTATTTTGCAGACTTGGAAAATTATCAAATTTATTTGGAAGGAAATGAGACCTCAAATTGCCAAAAACTTTCTTAAAAAGAAAAACAAGTTGAGAGAACTTACACTTCCTGACTTTAAAGTTTACTACTATAAAGTCAAAGTGGTCAAAACAGCATGACATTGGCACAAAGACAGACATATTGATCAATGGAACTGAATTGAGAGTTCAGAAATAGATCACCAGATCTATGGTCACTGATTTTTGATAAGGCCCCCAAATCCACTAAACTGGGAAAGAATTTTCTCTTCAACAAATGGAGGTGGGAGAACTGGCTATCCATATCCAACAGAATGAAAGAGAAGCCCTACCTCACACCCTATACAAAAATGTACTCAAAGTGGATCAAAGACCTCAATATAAGACAGTATCATAAAACTCCTAGGAGATAATATAGAGAAATATCTTGAAGACCTAGTGTTAGGAAGTAGTTCCTTAGACCTTACACCCAAAGCAAAAGCAATGAAAGAAAAAATAGATAAATGGAACACCTCAAAAGCAAAAGCTACTGTGCCTCAAAGGACTTTGTCAAAAAGGTGAAGAGGCAGCAAATGCAATGGGAGAAAATATTTGGAAACCATGTGTCTGATAAGACTTTGACATCCAGCATAAATAAATAAATCCTACAACTCACTGACCAAAGTACAAACAGCCCAATTATAAAATGGGCAAAAGATATGCAAAGACATTTTTCCAAAGAGGAAATACAAATGTTTAAAAAACACATGAAAAAAAATGTTTATCTTCACTAGCTATGAGGGAAATGCAAATCAAAATCACAATGAGATATCATTCTACACCAATATGAATTGCTGCCATTAAACAAACAGGAAACTACAAATGCTGAAGAGGATGTGGAGAAAATGGAATTCTTATTCATTGCTGGTGGGACCGTATAATGGTATAGCCACAGTGGAAGACATTTTGGCAGTTCCTCAGAAAATTAGATATCAAGTTACCCTATGACCTGGCAATCCCACTTCTTGGTATTCACCCAGAAGATCTGAAAGTGGTGACATGAATAGACAATTGCAGATCAATTTTCATAGTAGCACTGTTCACAATTGCCAAGAGATGGAAACACTCCAAGTGTCCCTCAAAAGACTAGTGGATAAACAAAATGTGGTATATACATACAATGTAATAACATGCAACAGTAAAAAGGAATGAGGTCCTGAAACATAAGACAATATGGGTGAAACTTGAAGACATAATGCTGAGTGAAACAATTCAGACACAAAAGAAGAGATATTTTATGTAATCAGTAGTATGAACTCCTTAAACAATGTAAAATCAGTATCTTTTAATGTAGAGTATAGGGGACCTAGAGATAGTGAAGGAGAAATGATTTCCAAATATGTATAGACATGTTAATGAGAATGAATTTAAAGGTATGGAAATGGACAGGGGTGGTGATAGTTTGTTAATGGGATTATAAGTATCAGTGCCACATTGAAGGTGGACATGATTTAAAGGGGTTGTTTAAAGGCATGTATCCCCCAGATTAGCACTACAAATATAAATATGTGTTTGCAGATCTATTTCTAAGGTATGACAATGATACAAAGAGTTAACAGAATGTTATACAGGAAAACCACCTATTGCATATTGTAGACTATATTTAATAGGAACACCTTACCAGTACCACAGTAATAATAGGGATAAATAAATAGGGGCTGATAAGAGCTTTGGGGTGTTTTGGGTTATGATAATTGTTTAAAATTGAGAGTAATGATGATTGTAAATTAAGTGAAGAAAATGTGAGACATTGATTGTTTATCTTGGACAGAACATATGCTATGTGAAATTAAGAACCCCCTACTTAATAAGTGAAGCCCTTGATCATCAGGGTTGCTCTTGTGAAACTTATGGCTGTAAAGGAGAGGCAAAGCCTACCAATAATTATGCCTGACTCTCCTCCAGAGAAACTCTCTTGTCGCTCAGATGTGGCCTTTCTCCAAGCCCAACTCTGCAAATAAATTCATTATCCTCCCCCCTATGTGGTACATGACTCCCAAGGGAGTGAGTTTTCCAGGGAATGTGGGTCACAACTCTCAGGAATGAGCCTGGCCCTAACATCAAGGGACTGAGAATGCCTTCTTGACCAAAAGAGGGAAAAGAAAGGTAAAAAAATATGCTTTCAGTGGCTAAGAGATTTCAAATTGAGTTCAAATAGAATAACCCTAGAAGTTACTCTAAGGCAAGCCCCAGCTAGATCTTCCAAATGGCCAGAGTAAGCCAAACCTTAATCAACAATAGTCCTTAAAATACAAAAGAATACCTAGATTCCTCTATGTGAGACTCTGTAAAAGTTTCATTCACTAAATTTATTTTTCAGAACTTAAATCTTCCAGAGTGTTCCTATGCCAGATAAGTCCCAAAACCCAGAGGCAACAGCCTCTTCAACAACATCAATCAGATGCATCCCCCTTCCCCATAATGTTGACAGCCCTTTTCAATATGAACAAATTAGGATGGTCACTGCCCAGACATCACTGAAGATTGAGAAAGTGATCAAATGAGAGGGAGGTGTAGTAACAGACAAGGTAGGATTTAACAAAGGATTGCAAACACTGAATATATACATACATACATATATATATATTAGTTTTTATGATATTAGAGTAGCTAGAAAGAAATAACTGAAATTGTGGAACTGCAACCCATAATATTCTTTGAAATTTGCTAACTACTTGTTAAACCATTATTTGAAAGTTATCACTTTCCTGTTTATATGTTATATTTCACAATCAAAAATGTGAAAAATGGACAAAAGATATGAATAGAAATATTTCCAAATTAGATATATACATATTATCTATATCTTAATTATCTCCTTGGACAGCTCATTACTAGTGAATAGAAACACTACTGAGTTTTGCATGTTGATCTTGTATCCCATCACTTCGCTGAACTTGGTTATCAGCTCAAGTAACTTTGTCATGGTTTTTTTTTTTAAGATTTTCTAAGTATAGGTTCATGCCATCTGAAAATAATCAGTTTTATTTCTTCCTTTTGAATATGGACGCCTTTTATTTCATTTTATTGCCTAACTGCTCTATTTAGAACTTATAGCAAAATGTTGAATAACAGTGGTGACATTGGGCATCTTTCTCTCACTCTCAATCTTAGAGGAAAAGCTTTCAATCTCTCATTGCTGAATATGATGTTAGCTGTGATTTTTTCATATATCCCCTTTACCATGTTGAGGAAGTTTCCTTCAATTCCTAACTTCTGAAGTGTTTTTATCAAGAAAGGATGTTGAATTTTGTCAAATGTCTTCTCTGAGTCAATAGAGATAGTCATGTGGGTTTTCCATTTTGATTTGTTAATACAGTGTATTGCATTAATTGATTTTCTTGTATTGAACCACCCTTCCATACTTGGCATAAAACTTAATTGGTTGTGGTGTACAATTCTTTTAATGTGCTGTTGGACTCAATTTGAAATTATTTTGTTGAGAATTTTTGCATCTATATTCATCAGGGAGATTGTTCTGCAGTTTTCTTTTCTTGTAGTATCTTTAACAGGTTTAGGTATTAGGGTGATGTTGGCTTCATAGAATGAGTTGGATAGTGTTCCCTCTCCTTCAATTTTTTGGAAGAGTTTGATCAGGGATGGTGTTATCTTCTTGAAATGCTTTGCAAAATTCACCTGTGAAGCCATCAGGTCCTGGGATTCTTTGTAGGGAAGTTTTTGATGACTGATTTAATCTCTTTTCATGTAATTGATTTGTTGACATCTTTTGTTACTTCTCAAGTTAGTATAGGTTGTTTGCATGTTTCTATGAAATTTGTCCATTTCATCTAAATTGTCTAATTTGTTGGCATACAGTTGTTCATTGTATCCTCTTATGATCTCAGCACGAACATCATTGCATCCCATAAGTTTTGATATTTTGTATTGTCATTTTCATTCATCTAAAGATATATACTGATTTCTATTGCAATTTTTTCTTTGACCCACTGGTTATTTACAAGTGTGTTATTTAACCTCATACATTTGTGAAATTTCTGGCTCTCTGTTTGTTATTGATTTCCAGCTTCATTCCATTATGATCAGAGAAAGTGCTCTCTATAATTTCAATCTATTCAAATTTATTAAGACATGTTTTTTACCCCAGAATATGGTCTATCCTGGAGAATGTTCTATGAGCACTTGAGAAGTATGTATTTCCTAATCTTTTGGGGTGCAATGATCTATATATGTTTGTTGGTGCTATTTCATTTATCATATTATTTAGGTTCCCTATTTCCTTATTGATCCTCTGCCTAGTTTTCCTCTCTATTGAAGACAGTTATGTATTGAAGTCTCCCACTGTTACAGAGTCATTTATTCATCCCTTCAATTTTGCTAGTGTTTGCCTCATGCACTTTGGAACAACTTGATTAGGTGCATAAATATTTGTGATTGTTATTTCTTCTCAGTGAATTGCCACTTTTATTAATACATAGTGTCCATCTCTATCTTTTATAACATTTTTGCATTTAAAGTCTATTTTGTCTGCTATTAGTATAGCTACCCCAGTTTTTTGTTGTTGTTATTGCTTGCATGGAATATCTTTTTACATTCTGTCACTTTCAACCTATTTGTATCCCTGGGACTAAAATTAGTCTCTCATAAACAGAATATATAGATGGATCATATTTGTTATACATTCTGCCAATCCATGTCTTTTTATGGGGTAGTTTAATCCATTAGCATTAAATGTTATTACTGTATTTTATCCTGTTTCTTTGTCAGATCTATCATTTTACCTCTTTTTATCCTTTCAATTACCCTTACTGAAAATCATCTTTTCTATGCATTCCTCCAATCCTCTCTTTGCTGTCTTTTTTCTTCAAACAGCAGAACTCCCTTTATTATTTCTTGCAGGGCAGGGTCTCTTGTTAACAAACTGTCTCAGCTTTTTTTCTGTGAATATTTTAAGCTCTCCATCACTTTGGAAGGACAACTTTGCTGGATAAAGAATTCTTATCTGGCAATTTTTCTCTTTCAGAAACTTAAATATATTGTACCACTGCCTTCTCACCTCCATGGTTTCTGATGAGTAGTCAGAACTTAACCTGGTGTGACTTCCCTTGTATGTGGTGAATCACTTTTCCCTTGCTGCTTTCAGGATTCTTTCCTCTTCAGCATTTGACAGTCTGATTAGGATATGTCTTGGAGTAGGTCTATTCATTTTTATTCTATTTGGAGCACATTGGGCTTCTTTGACTTTTATATTTATGTCTTTTATAAGGGTTGGGAAATTTTCAGCCATCATTTCATCAAATATTTTTCCTGGCCCTTTTCCCTTCTTTTCTCCTTCTGAGACTCCTATGATAGTTATATTGTTTGCTTCATGTTGTCAATTTATTTCCCTGAGACCCTGATCAAATGTTTCCATTTTTTCTCCATTTGTTCTTTTGTCTGTTTGAATCAGTTGCACTGTCTTCTAGCTCTGTGGTCCTTTCTTCTGCCTCTTTCAAAGCTGCTGTTCTGTGTCTCTGGTATATTTTTAATTTCATTTACAGTATATTTCATTTCCCTAAGGTCCTCTATTTTTCTATTTATTTTTTCAAATTCTCCTTTATGCTCTTCTAGTGTCTTTTGATATCCTTTATCTCTTTACCCATCTTGTTGAAGTTATTTAGGAGATTTGTTTAAACATTTTTGATTAGTTGCTCCAAATTCTGTGTCTTCTCCAACTTTTTAATTTGATCATTTGACTTGGCCATATCTTCTTGTTTCTTGACGTGCCTTGTGAATTTTTTCTGGCTCCTGGGCTTTTGATTATCTTGATAAAATTATTATAAAAGTTGATTTCCTTCTCTTGTCTAAGATTTTGTTGTTGCTTGGGTTCACATTGAAGGTCTTATGTGGCACTTGGTTTAACAGTATTTCCCAGCCTAACCAAGGCCAGGTTCTCACTCAGGGGGTGCAACCCCTTTTGGAAGGGTTTTAGAGGGTGGGCAGAAGTGGCTTCCCAGACTGCACTTCTCAATAGTTCCTAGTAGGTTTAGCACTTGGGCCACCTATTTCCCACAACCTTGCCTCTCCCCTACTGCAGTAGTCCACTGGACAGGTTCAGACTGGGTTGAGGTCTGGTTCAAAGCTGTGGGACCCAGGGAGTCACCCTTTCCAGTTAACTATTAGATAAGGACTGTTCAGCATCTCCCTCTTTTCCTGAGGAGAGGGCCTCCTTATCTTTTCCAGGTCTGGGTGTACCTCATACTGCTGGCCTTGAGGGTAGAGATGGGTGCCTCATGTTGCAGTGGAGCTCCCTCTCACCCTCACCTCTCTTTTCATGGAAACAGCTGAGCCTTGAGTGCCCTGGTCCCCTGGAAAGAAAAGATCAAAACTGCGGGACCAGAGGGTCTCCCTTCTGGCCAACCATCATATCAGTGTTGTTCTTCATCTCCCGCACCTCCTGATTGGAGGGCCCATCATATCAGTATTGTTCTTCATCTCCTTCACCTCCTGATTAGAGGGCCTCCCCACCTCCCTTGGATCCAAGCACCCAAAGTGGCCAGCATCAGGGGTGGGGGTGGGCACTGGGAACCATGGCAGAGTCTCTGTATGCAGATATAATGGATCTGCTAGCTTCCAGGCTCACACATGGAAAGACTCTAGGCTCTGGTACTGAGAGTTAACTTCACAGGCCAGCAGCCAAACCAGCATTACATAATGTTTTCTCACCAGCAAGACTGAGGCAATGCATAGCCACTGGCCTCAGGAGGGGGCATACTTGAATTCACTCACCCCTATTTCTCATAGTTCCTCCATTTTGTCATCCAGCTCTTCCTTATATGCTTCAGTGGTCCCTCCCTGGTCTCCTGAGTCCTAGAACCACTGCTTTGGGCAATTTCTGCTTGTTCTGTAGTTATTTTTGGTGGAGGAGTGAGGTCTGCCTGTCCTGATTCTGCCATTTGCCTAGAAACCATTTACATGTTATTATTTATGTTTTACACTTTAAGTCATATTTTATAATCATGAATATTAAATGATTTGAAGACAACTTCATAGCTATCTTGAACAAATTAAGTGGGATTAATCTCTCAAACCTTACACAAAATGAATTCCTGATGTGTTAATTGTGTAAGATGAGACCCCAAATGTTTGAGAATAACTCATGACATTTTTGTTGTTAACCTTAATACTGGAGTGGAGAAGTGTTGTCTAAACATATTACAAGACTCGTACATAATATAAAAAACCATTGATAATTTTGACCACCAAAACACTAAGGCAATTATGCCTGCCAAAATAGCTACAATAACTGGAAAAATTACATCTCATAATATAAATAAAAGAGAATTTCCTTAACATATAAAACTTTCTGCAAAATAACAAGCAAAAAATTAACAGTATCATAGAAATAAGCTAAAAATGGTACAAAAGCAAATATAAATGTTTTTTGAGTACACACAAAGATGCTAATTCTCACTATTGATCAGAGAAAGGCAAATTACAACATAGTGAAATAAACTTTCACCATTCAGATAAGAATAGATTTTAAAAATTGTAAATGCCTTGTTTAAGTGAATGTTGGGGAAATAAACATTTTTTATTTACTACTGGTAGGATAGCAAACTGGCAAAAATCCAAATTGTGGGTGATTAACAATTCATCTCAAAAATATTCATGAATTTTTATTCATATATTGATCCAGCAAATCTACTTCTGAATATTTGACCCACAAATGTACTTACGTATGTATGAACTTACTTATCCACCCAAGATGGTTTAGATTTGAGTGGGGATTATAAAAAGAGGAAGCTGAGAAACAGGTCCAGGCTGATAAGCAAGATACTCTGCCACTTGGACCATATGATCCAGCAGATCCAATGGTGCAGGAAGTGTTAGTGGCAGACAAAGATGGTGCCTAGAGCCTTAGGTAGCCCCTGTAAGACAATCACCAGGCAGACCTTTAGCATTTTGGAACAAAGTCTTGCAAACCTCTGCAGATAACTACTCCTCTTTGGAGAAACAGCTTTTTGGCCTGCTACTGGGCCTTAGTAGAGATCAAACAGTTAACCATGGGCCACCTAGTTACCATAAGACCTGAGCTGGCTATCATGAGCTGGGTATTGTCTGACCTACTAAACCATAAAGGTGGACAGCACTCCATCATAAAATGCAGTTGATATTTATGAGATAGGGCTCAAACAGGTCCTGAAGGTACAAGTAATTACATGAGGAAGCAGTCCAAATGCCCATGGCCCCCACTACTACCACTATATCACCTCTTTCCCAACCCACAGCTTTGGCATCTTGGGGAGGTCCTTACAATCAGTTGACCAAGGAAGAGAGAACTCAGGCCTGGTTTACAGATGTTCCACACAATATGCAGGTACAACCTGAAAGCAGCACTACAGTCCCTTTCTGGGATGTTCCCAAGGGACAATGGCAAAGGGAAATTCTTCAAGTGGGCAGAACTTTGAGCAATGCACCTGGTTGTTTATTGTGCTAAGAAGAGAAAATGCCCAGAGGTGCATATGTATACTGATTTGTGGCTTTCACCAATGGTTTGGTTGGATGGTCAGGGACTTGGAAGAAATATGATTGGAAAACTGTTGACAAAGAGGTCTGGGGAAGAGTGCACAAATAACATGAAAATATTTGCATCCCATGTGAATGCTCAACAGAGGAGGATTTTAATAATCAAGTGGATAAGATGACTTCTTCTGTGGATACCAACCTTTTTCCTCAGTCATTCCTCTCATTGAACAAAGTGGTCATGGTGGTAGGGACAGAGGTTATGCATGGGCTCAAAAACATTGACTTCCATTCATCAAGACCAAATCAGTCCCTGATATGGCAACATTCCTCAAGGTGATCAGCCTGCTACCTGGTGGCAGGTTGATTATATTGGACCACTTCCATCATGAAAAGGGCAGTGTTTTGTTGTAACTGGAATGATACATACTCTAGATATGGATTTGCCTTCCATGAAACAAATGCTTCTACCAAAACTACCATCTTTTGACTTACAGAATATCTTATCCACCATCATGACATTCCAAACAGCATTACTTCTGATCAAGGAACACACTTCACAGCAAATTAAGTCTGTGAATTAGCACATGTTCATTCAATTCAGTGGTCTTAACATGTTCTCCATCATCATGAAGTGCTGGAATGATAGAATGGTGGAATGCCCTTTTAAACATTCACTTAGTGGCAATACCTTGCAGGGCTGGGGCAGTATTTTCCAGAAGGTTTTATGCTGTAAACCATCATTCACTCTAGGGTGCTGTTTTTCCCATAGCCAGGATTCACAGGTCCAGGAATCAAGGGGTAGAAATAGGAGAGGCACCACTGAATATTACTTCTAGTGATCCAATAGAAAAATTTTATCTTCCTATCCCTGCAAACATAAGCCCTGCTGGTCTACAGGTCTTAGTTCCAATAGGAAGAGTGCTTCCACCAGGAAACACAACACTGATTGGTGTATTTGGATTTCTTGTTCCCTCTCTGAGCTGCTGTTTTAGCCCACTGCAGACAGGGACCATGGCAGCCACTGTTTCAGCCCTGCCCCTGACAGAGGTAGACTTAATGGAGGTTTAAGGACACAGCACCTCCTTAGGGCTGCAGGTAAAAGTTTGCTGAAAGGTGCCATCTCCTGGGCAGGCCAGAAAATGCAACTTCAGGGTGTCATCAAAAACACTTTTCAGTGTTTTCCCTGACCTTTGCCCAAGGGCTATTTGGAGCTGCTCTGTGCCAACTTCGGGAGCCTTGGCCCTGTTTTGGCTGGGAAATACTGAAATGAGGAAGTCTTCTCTGGAGTTACCCTGTTCCCAGAATTTGCATTCCAGAAAAAAGCAGCTAGATGCTTTGAAAGGAGTATTAAAAAAAAAAAAAAAAAAAAAAAAAGAGGTAAAATGTAAATAAACAGAACAGATCAAGATTCCCAGAGAAGGCACTGAAGAAAGGAAGTTTCTTCTGGGTGTGAAACAGCTGCACAAACAATTCAATCTTAAAAACTGGACCACATATCCAGGGCAAGAATGAGATGAAGAAGATTTGAAAAAAATAGGATCAGTTAAACATGGACAATTATAAAAATCTCAAATAAGTTGAAACAAGGGTCAAAGAAGACATTTAACACAAATCCAATCAACAATAAAACCCTAGGCTAGAGAGAGAAATTGACTTTCAAAGTAAACGCAACAAGATGATCAGTAAATGCCTAGACAACAGCAAAAAATTACAACCCATACCAAGAAACAGGAAGATATGGCTCAATCAAAGGAACAAATTTAAACTTCAGAAAAGACATAGAATTTGCAACAAGTAATCAAAGATATTCAAACACATCTAAATCAATACAAGGAGATGAAGGAACATAAAGCTAAAGATATAAAGGATATTAAGACAGTGGGTGAGGATAAAGAAACATTTGAAAGTATAAAAGAAAGATAAATTATTGGAATGAAAGTCATAATAGAAGAAATTAAAAATACACTAGAGGCATACAACAGCAGATGTGAACAGTTAGAAAGAATCAGTGAACTAAAAGATAAGAATCAAAGTCTTATAAACAGAAGAACACATCAGAAAAGAATGGAAAAAATTGAGCAGTGTCTCAGGGGTTTTAATGACAGTATAAAGCACAAAAATATATGCAACATTGGTGTACAAGAAGAAGGGAAGGGAAAACAGGACAGTAAGAATATTTGAGGAAACAACGGCCCAAAATTTCCCAACTCTTATGAAAGACATAAATATAGATATCCAAGAAGAGCAACATTTTCCAAAGAGAATAAATACTAATAGATTTACTCTGAGATACATATTAATCAGAATGTAAAATGTCAAAGAAAAGGAGAGAATCCAGAAAGCACAAAAGGAAAGACATTCACTACATACAAGGGAACCACAACCAGACTAAGTGCTGATTTCTCATCAGAAAGCATGCAGACAAGAAAGGAGTAGTAGGATATATTTAAAGTATTGAAAGAAAAACTGCCAGCCAAGAATTCTTTGGTAAAACTGTCCTTCAAAAATGAGGAACAGTTTAAAATAGTCATAGATAAACAGAAACTGAGAGAGTTTGTTAACAAAGACTTGCCCTACAAGAAACACTAAAAGGAATTCTGAAGGCTGAAATAAAAAGATAGGAGAGAGAGGCTTGGAGTAGAGTATGGAAATGAAGAGTATCAATAAGGATAACTAAAAGGGTAAAAAGAGAGACAAAAATAAGATGTGACATATAAAAACCAAAGGATAAAATGGATGATGTAAATACTGCCTTTACAGTAAGAACATTGAATATTAATGGAGTAAACTCCCAAATCAAAAGACACATTGACAGAAAAGATAAAAATGTATGATCCATCTATATGCTATCTACAAAAAAACTCACCTTCAACCCAAAGACACAAGTTAAAGGCTGGAAAATGATATTCCATGCAAACAATAATCAAAAAAGAGCTTGGGTAGCTATACTAATACCAGACAAATAGACTTTAAATGCTAAACTTTTATAGAGACAAAGAACTATACTATATATAAATAAA
This sequence comes from Choloepus didactylus, assembly GCF_015220235.1. Taxonomy (NCBI): domain Eukaryota; kingdom Metazoa; phylum Chordata; class Mammalia; order Pilosa; family Megalonychidae; genus Choloepus; species Choloepus didactylus. Next base: position 179,252,801 of record NC_051310.1, on the reverse strand, counting down.
AGGGACACTCCCTCAAGAACAAATAACAATAATAAATATTTACATAGCTAACTAACCACAGTGCTCCAAAATGCATGAGGCAAACACTGGCAACTCTGAAGGGATAAACAGACAAAGCTACAATAATAGTTGGAGATTTAAATATAGAGTCACATCAATAGATACAACATCTAGACAGTGAATCAATTAGAAAACAGAAAACTTGAATAATTTGATAAATGAATTAGACCTAACAGACATATACAGAGCAATGCACCACAAAACAGCAGGGAACATATTCTTCTTAAGTGTGAAAAATCTCCAGGATAGAACACATACTAGGTGACAAAACAAGTCTCATTAAATTTTGAAGTATTGAAATTATAAAAAGCACTTTCTTTGACAATAATGGAAGGAAGCTAGAAATCAATAACTGGCAGAGAACTGAAAAATTCAAAAATATATGGAAGTTAAATAATACATTTAATTAGTGGGTCAAAGAAGAAAATTCAAGAGAAATCAGTGAATATCTTGAGACAAATGAAAACAACACCACAAAACAAAACTTATGCCAGTGCAGGCAGTGCTGAGAGAGAAATTTATAGCCCCTAAGTACCTACAATGAAAAAGAAGAAAGAGCCAAAATCAAAGACTTATTTGCACACCTGAAAGAACGAGAAAAAGAACAGCAAACTAATCTCAGAGCAAGCAGAAAGAAAGAAATAACAAAGATTAGAGCAGAAGTAAATGAAATTAAAAATAAAACCCAATGGAGAGAAATAACAAAACAAAAAGTTTGTTCTTCTAGAAGATCAATAAAATTGACAAACCCTAGGCTAGACTGACAAAGAAAAAAAGAGAGAGAATGCAAATAAATAAAATCAGAAATGAGATGGCGGGCATTACTATTAACCCCACAGAAATAAAAAGGATCATAAGAGGATACTATGAACAAGTGTATGCCAACAAATTAGACAAGTTATATGAAATGCAGAAACAATAGAAACCTGCAAACAATCTACACTGACTCTAAAAGAATACAAAACATCAACAGACCAATTACAAGTAAAGAGATTGAACCAGTCAGCAAAAACCTGCCAACAAAGAAAAGTCCCAAACCAGATGGCTTCACAGTTGAATTCTACCAATCATTTCAAGATGAATTAATACCATTCCTCCTCAAACTCTTCCAAAAAGTGAAGGAGGGAACACTACCTAACTCAGTCTATGAAGTCAACATCAACCTATACCAAAGCCAGAGGTACCTTCCAGAGGAAGGTACTACAAAAGCAGAAAGTTACAGACAAATTCCTCAAATGAATATAGATGCAAAGTTCCCCAACAAAATATGTGCAAATTGAATCGAAAGCACATTAAATGAATTATACACCATGAGCAAGTCAGTTTTATCCCAGGTATGGAAATATGATTCAACACAAGAAAATTAACTTAGGAAATACACCACATTAACAAATCAAAGGGGAAAAGCCACATGATCATCTCGATGCAGAAAAGGAATTTGACAAAATCCAGCATTGTTTCTTGATTAAAAAACATTTTGAAAGATAGGAATAGAAGGAAACTTCCTCAACATGAAAGGGCATATATGAAAAACCAACAGATAACACTGTACTCAATGGTGAAGACTGAAAGCTTTCCCTCTAAGGTCTGGAAAAAGAAAAGGATGCCCACTGTTACCACTGTTATTCAACATTTTGCTAGAAATTCTAGCTAAGGAAGAAATAAAAGGCATCCAAATTGGAAGGAAAGAAGTGAAACTTTCACTACTTTTACTATTTGCAGATGACGTGGTCCTATATATAGAAAGTCTTGAAAATCTACAACAAAGCTACTAGTGCTAATAAATGAGTTCATCAAAATTGCAGAATACAGGATCAACAAGTGAAAAACAGTAGTGTTTCTATATACTAACAATCAAAAATCTGAGGAGTAAATCCAGAAAAAAAAATCCATTTTCAACAGCAACTAAAAGAATCAAATATCTAGGAATAAATTTAACCAAGGATGCAAAGGAGTTGCACACAGAAAAACTATACAACTTTGCTAAGATAAATCAAAAAACACCTAAATAAATGGATAGACATTACATGCTAATGGACTGGAAAACTAAAAAATCATTAAGTTGTTAATTCTACCCAAATTGTTTGGTTCAATGCAATCCCAATCAAAATTCCAAAAGTCTACTTTTCAGAAGTGGAAAATCCAATTTCAAATTTATTTCGAAAGGTAAGGGGCCTCAAATAAACTAAAACATCTTGAAAAAGAAAAAAGTTCGTGGACTCACATTTCTTTACTTTAAAGCATATTACAAAGCAACAGTGGTCAAAACATCATGCTACTGGCATAAAGATAGATATATTGATGAAAGGAATTGAATTGAGAGTTCAAAAATAAACTCTCACATCCATGGCCAATTGATATTTGACAAGCTGCCATGTCCACTTATCTTGGACAGTCTCTTCAACACATGGTGCTGTGAGAACTGGATATTCATATGCAGAAGAATGAAAGAGGAATTCTATCTCATATCTTATACAAAAATTAACTCAAAATGGATAAAGACCTAAATATAAGAACCAGGGCCATAAATCTCCTAGAAGACAATGTAGGGAAGCATCTTCAAAACCTTGTGGTAGGCAATGGTTTCTTAGACTTTACACCCAAAGCACAAGCAACAAAAGATAAAATAGATAAATGGGACCTTCTCAAAATTAAGAACTTCTGTGCTTCAAAGGCCTTTGTTAAGAAAGTGAAAAGGCAACCTATTCAATGGGAGAAAATATTTGAAAACCACATATCCAATTAAGGGTTTAGTATCCAGAATATTAAGAGAAATTATACAACTCAACAATAAAAAGACAAACAACACAATATAAAAATGTGCAAAAAATTTTAATAGACATTTTTCCAAAGAAAAAATACAAATGGCTAAAAGCATATGAAAATATGCACACCACTAGTGATTAGAGAAATGCTAATCAAAACCACAGTGAGGTACCATTTCACACCTACTAGAATGGCCACTGTAAAAAAACAAACAAACAACAACAACAAAAAAAACTACAAGTGGTTTGGAAAGGATGTGGAGAAATAGGAATGCTCATTCACTGTTGGCAGGATTGTAAAATGGTGCAGCCTTTGTGGAAGGCAGATTGGCAATTCCTCAGGAAGCTAAGAATAGAATTACCTTATGATCTGGCAATCCTGCTACTAGGTATATACCCAGAAGGTCTTAAAGCAGAAGCAGAGACTCAAACTGATATTTGCCAATATTCACAGTGGCATCATTCATGATTGCCAAAAGATGGAAAGCAACCCAAGTGTCCATCAACCAATGAATGGATGAGCAAAATGTGGTGTATACATATGATGGAATATTATTCAACTGTAAGAAGGAATGAAGTCCTGATGAATGTGATAACATGGATGAAACTTGAGGATATCATTTTGAGTGAAATAAGCCAGACACAAAAGGACAAATATTGTATGATCACACTAAAATGAATTAATTATAATAAGCAAACTCAAAGAATTAGAATCTAGAATATAGGTTACACAGAAATAGAATGTGGGGACAGAGAATGGGGAGTTGATGGTTAATTTGTGTAGAATTTCTATTTAGGTTGATTGAAAATGTTTGTAAAGGGATAGCTGGGATGGTAGCACATTATTGTGAGTGTATTTAACAGTGCTGAATTATGCTTGTGGATGTCATTGAAAGTGGAAATTTTCAGTTGTGTACGTTACTAGAAGGAAAGTTAGGAGATAAAACATGGGACTGAATAACACAGAGAACCTTGTAGATAATGGACTGTGGTTAATACTACAAACTTAAGACTATTATTTCATGATTTATAATAATAATAAATACACATCACTATTACAAGGTGTTAATAATAGGATGGTATATGGGAAAATACACCTAATGTGAGCAATGGAGTATAGTTAGCAGTAATATTTTAATAATCTTCATCAATTGTAACAAAGGTACCACACCAATGCAGAGTGTCAACAATAGTTGGTTATATGGGAATGCTGTATTTCTTACATGACTTTTATGTAACCCTATAACTTCTCTAATTAAAAAATAATAAGTAAAAGATGCCAGACACAGAATACTACATATTTTATTATTCCATTTATATAACATATAAATGTAAATAAATCTACAGAGGTAGAATTATATTAGTGGTTATGTAGGGAAGAAGAAGGACAATAGGATTGAGAGGTGATTGCTAAGGGGTATAGGGCTTTTCTTTTGTAGAAATGAAAATGTTCTAAAATTAATCATGGTGTTAAATGCACAACTCTGTAATTATACTAGAAGCTATTGATTGTACACTTTGGATGGATTGTATGGTATGTGAATGTATCTCATTAAAACTGCTTTCAAAATGCATATGGAAAATCCTAGGAAATAAGATTTCTAGAATAAATCCTTAGAAATTTACAGCAGAGCCATTTACTAAACAATGTACAGTATTTTACATGCATGTAGTTACACAGTGAACATAATATTGTGAAACACTCATAAAGTTACTGCTTCTGGGATTATAAATAGAATACCATGCAGTTCTATAGCCCCCTTTGGGCTTAACAGTTGTAGAAGTCAGTCTTAAGTCTGAAGAAAATGTATTCATGTGCATCCAATGAAATATGTGTAAGAGATCTTCACCTTTATTTTGGTGGTTAAGTGCCACTCAGTGATTTTCTCAGAACAGCTTGCCTTAGGTTATAGCAGTTTAATGGAATAGTTAGTTGTTTTAACCATCTACGTGAACTTCCAAATGAGAAAATTTAAACATTACACATGGGATTTTTCTCATTTCCCTTAGAATAAATATTAAATACATATAGTAATTATCATGTTAAAAAGAAAGTAGGCAGGTCTACTAAAATAATTAATGCTCTAAATCATAGGAAGAGGTGATAGTTGAAGAGAAAGCATTCCCAATAAGAAATATGAACACAGCAGTGCACATACTAAATTGCATTGAGGTTGCTAAACTCAATTATTAAATTCTATATTTCTATATTTAAAGAATCACAAGTTTTATCCCCCATGTTATTTCTCATTGAAATTTTTCAGTGGTTGGGCATTCTGTCTGGTGCCTCCAATATGTGCATTAATCATTCCATTTCCTCCTGGTTACCCTTCAATGAGGCTTTCTGTGGCCCTCTATCTAAAATTGTAACAACCAACCTTCCATTCACTTTTACTTATCCATGTTTTAAATTTCCTCTAACATACATCTATCTGACATAATCTATATTTTTCTTTTTCCTTCTTTATTGTCTCATTCACCCAACTAAACCAGAAGGTCAATATGATCAGAAGTAGTTTGTCTGCTTGGTTCACTGATACATTTTTATTGCTGAGATATTGCTTGGCATATAGTGGGTGCTCAAAAATGTCTATTACTTAAATGAATTAGCAAAATGTGATTAAAGTTTATGAGACTCTCACCTGATCAATTAGATAACAGTATTTTTGGTACATTTCCAATTTTTGCAAAGCCCCTAAATCTGTACTATGTTATTGGTGCAAATTTTAGATATACTTTCAAATGTGACATACAGCTTGCTAACTATAATATTTGATAGGCAAAATATGGTGTGGAAAAAGTATTGAACAAATAAGGGATTCTAGCCCTTGGTATTATCTATCATTTTACTTTTAGTGATTCTGGTAAAGTAAAATGGTGTCATATTGCAGAGTTACTTTGTATTTCCCTATTAAGAGAGTTCTTCCCATGCTTATTTTTCATATGACTCTCTCCTTTGGTAGAATGCTGGTTCAAACATATTGTCCATTTTAAATCTTTTTTGTCATATTTTTACTAGATTGTAATAATTAATTCCATTTATATAGGTCTTTAAAATTTTCTATCAGCAATATATTTTTAATATCCTAGTCTACAAATCTTGCACTTATTTAGTTTAAACATGAAGATGTTTTGTTTTTGATGCTATAGTGCAAACCTCATACTATATTAACAGTGTATACTTTATTATTATACTCATAATACCACACTCCTAATACCATATATTATATATTATAAGGCATTATATCAGTGAGAACACTTTATACTAATACCCTGCACTATAAGGCATCACATTTTATTTTGATTTCCAAATGTCCATTACTAGTATATAAAACTATAATTACTTTTTATATATTGACCTTATATCCTTCTGCCTTATTAAAATCACATATTAGTTCTAGTAACCTATTTCTAAATTATTTTAAATTAAATGCAAAAGAAAGTGTGAAGAAATAAACAGAAAGCAAAAATAAAGATGGGACAAATAGAAAACAAATAGCAAGATGTTTGATATTTCCCTCTTCTGTTTTGCTAAACCTGCCAAAATGCATAATACCAGAAATGGATTGACTTTTAAAATGGGGGGTTATTAGTTCATAAATTTAGAGTTCTAAGGTCATGAAAATTCCCAGTTAAGGCATCAGTAGGATGATACCTTCTCTGAAGAAAGGCTGATGGCATCTTGGGTTCCTCTGTCACATGGGAAGGCACATGGACGGAGTCTGCTGGTACTTTCCTGGGTTTAGCTTCTGGTTTCTGTTGCTTTCTCCATCATGTCTCTGGGCTCCTGTCTTAGCTTTTCTTTCTCCACTCCTGTGTGTCCTTGCTTGTTTCTCCCACAGCATTTCTCTCTAAGCTTCTGCAGGTCCTCTCTTAGCTTCTCTGAGACAAAGTCTGGATTTTCTCTCTTAGTTTAGCATCTCCAAACGTCTGAGACTGTGTCAGCTCTGAGCTCTACCTTTTTCTCTGAGCTCTCTTAAAGACTCCAGTAAACTAATTAAGACACACCTTAAATACTCAGGCCAACATCTCCATGGAAACAATCTAATCAAAAGGCCCCACCCACAACAGGGCTGTCCCCACAAGACTGGATTAAAAGAATATGGCTTTTCTGGGATACATGATAGATTCAAACCAGCACAATCCCCAATTATATTAATATTTACATTAAAAGTGAATACACTAAACTCAAAAGGCAGAAAAGTTTAAGATTGGATTAAAAAAAATTTACATGATGCCTACAAATAAATAAATAAATACAAACATCAGTTGTAAACAAAAGGACAGAAAAATATAACTTGTTAATAATAAAGAAAACTGAAGTGGCTATATTAATATCAGAATAACTGATTTAAAAGCAAAGGATTTTATCAGAAATGAATATGGTCCTTTTCTAATGATGAAGTGGTTAGCTAAGTAAGGTGATATTACAATCCTAAATATATATGTACCTAATAAAAAATATCAATACATATTTACCAAAACTAATAGAACTGTTGAATTACAAGGAGAAATTGACAAATCCACAATTATAATCAGAGATTACATTGCCCCTCCCTCAATTATTGCTAGAAAAAATGAAGCAAACATTAGAAAGGTTATTGAAGCTCTGTGTGTCTTTTTTTACATATTTTTAAAATTTTTATTGATATTGTTCACATACAATTATCCAAAGATCCAAAGTGTACAACCAATTGCCCATGGTACCATCCTATAGCTGTGCATCCATCACCACAATTAATTTTTTTTTCAATTTTTAGAACATTTTCATTATTCCAGAAAAGAAAGTCAAAAAAAGGAAACTCAAATCCTCCCATACCCCTAACCACGCCCCCCTTCCATTATTGATTCATAGTTTTCATAGAGTATATTTGTTACTGTTAATGAAAGAATGTTAAAATACTACAAAATGTAGTATATAGTTTGCAATAAGTATATTTTTTCCTATATGCCCCTCTATTATTAACTTCTAGTGTCATAAATTTGTTCTAGTCCATGAGAGATTTCTAATATTTGTGCAGTTAATCATGGACATTGTCCACCACAAGATTTACTGTTTTATACATTCCCAACTTTTAATCTCCAACTTTCCTTCTGGTGACATACATGACTCTGAGCTTACACTTTCCACCACCTTCACACACCATTCAGCACTGTTTTTTATTCTCACAATGTGCTACCATCACGTCTGTCAATTTCCAAACATTTAATTTCACCCTAGTTGAACATTCTGTTCATAATAAGTAACCATTCCCCATTCTTTAGTGTCATTCTATATCCTGGTAACATATTTCATGTCTATTAGTTTACATATTATAATTAGTTCATATCTGTGAGACCCTGTAATATTTGTTCCTATGTGTCTGTCTTACTTCACTCAATATAGTGCCTTCAAGGTTTCTTCATCAATTCATTTTTTTAAAACAGTTTTGTTCACACACCATATATTCTGTCCTAAGTAAACAATTTTTGGCTCCCTATTGTATTTATGTATTCAGCACCATCGCCGCTATCTATATAAGGACATCTCCATTTCTTCCACAAAGAAAGGAGGAAGAGTCAAAGAAAATAGAGAGACAAAAGAAAAAGAAAAAAAAAAGAGAGAGAAAAAAACATGGCAGTTAGAAAGCAACAAAAGGAAAGATAGCATTAAACTAAAGTAGAATAAAGAGTCAGACAACATCACCAATTCCAGGAGTCCCTTGCTCTTCCTCTATGCCCCACCCGCATATGCATTTAGCTTTGGTATATTGCCTTTGTTACATTAAAGAACGCATAATACAATGTTTCTGTTAATTACAGTCTCTAGAATGCATTGATTGTATTTTCCCTCAATCCCACCCTATTTTCAACACCTTGCAATGTTGACACTCATTTGTTCTACCTCACGTAAAATATATATTCGTACCTTTTACTATAATCATTGAACACCCTAGGTTTCACTGAATTATACAGTCCCAATCTTTACCTTTCATCTTTTGTTTTGGTGTCCCACATGATCCTAACCTTCCTCTTTCAACCATACTCACAGTCATCCTTATTCAGTGTACTTACATTGCTTTGCTACTATCTCCCAAAATTGTTTCCCAAACTTGTCACTCCTGTCTTTTCCTTCCTGTCTGCAGTGGTTCCTTTAGTGTTTCCTGTAGAGCTGGTAGCTTGTTCACAAACTCTGTCATTGTCTGTTTGTCAGAGAATATTTAAGCTCTCCCTGAAGGACAGTTTTGCTAGATGTAGGATTCTTGGTAGGTGGTTTTCCTCTTTCAGTATCTTAAATATATCACCCCACTTCCTTCTTGCCTCCATGGTTTCTATTGAGAAATCCACACATAGCCTTATGAAGCTTCCTTTGTATGTGATGGATTGCTTTCCTCTTGCTGCTTTCAGAATTCTTTGCCTTTGATGTTTGATAATCTGATTATTAAGTGTCTTGGCATAGGTGTATTCAGATCTATTCTGTTTGGGGTATGCTGCACTTCTTGGATTCATAATTTTATCTCTTTCATAAGACATGGGAAATTTTCATTGATCATTTCCTCTATTATTGCTTCTGCCCCTTTTCCCTTCTCTTCTCCTTCTGGGACACCAATGAAACATACATTCCTTCATTTTGTTTTGTCCTTAATTTCCTGAAGACATTGCTCATATTTTTCCATCTTTTCTCTATCTGTTCTTTTGTGTGTAGGCTTTCAGGTGTCTTGTTCTCCAGTTCCTAAGTGTTTTATTCTGCCTCTTGAGATCTGCTGTTGTATGTTTCCAGTGTGTCTTTCATCTCTTGTGTTGTGCCTTTTATTTCCATAGATTCTGCCAGTTGTTTTTTTAAACTTCTGATTTCTACCTTATTTTACACCCAGTGTTTTTCATTACACGCTTCATCTCTTTCGACACATCTTCCCTAAACTTTTTGAATTGATTTAGCATTGGTTGTTTAAATTCCTGTATCTCAGTTGAAGTGCAATTTTTTTTCTTTTTTCTGGGCCATTACCTCATTTTTCCTAGTGTAGGTTGTAGTTTTCTCTTGTCTAGGCCTCTGGTTTCCTTGCTTACACCAATCAAGTTTTTCCAGACCAGAACAGGCTCAGGTCTTGGAAGGAGGCTACAGTATCCAGTTTCCCTTAGGGTGTCTTAGAAGATTGATATACCCTGTGAGGCCTCAAGTCACTGTGCTTTTCTGCCCAGCAGGTGGTGCCTTTCAGCCTGTAGCTCCCAACTGGTTTAAGGAAGTGTAACCCATAGCTATTTTCAGCCAGGCTCTGGGGTCTGGTTCTGAATGGAAGGCAGGTAGTAGAGTTTGGTTCCACCTTCTTCCTCTTAGGGAAGATACACCCCCTAGGGAGAGGTCATTTACATTTGAATAGACTGTCTCCCTGTGCTATCTCCACCCTTGTCTGGGCCAGAGTGCTGGGAACTGAAAATGGCTGAGGCTTTCTTCACTGAGCTGAAAAAGGGACAGAAAGTCCCCTTTAGGACCAGTCCACGGTGACCCTCTGGCTCTCCAAGGTCAGTTGTCACCAAATGCCTCTGTCTGTTTGTTGGGGATTCATATTGTGTATTGAGCAATCCACATTTGCTAATTAAAACCCCAGTTGGAGCTCAGCTGAGCTATATTCACTTGCTGGGAGTGCTGCTCTCTAGCACCATGAGGTTTTGCAGTTCTGGCTATTGGGGGAGGGGGCTCCTGGCTTGGATCCATAGTTTTTACTTACAGATTTTATGCTGTGATCTCAGGCATTCCTCCCAATTCAAGTTGGTGTATGATGAGTGGATAGTCATGTTTATCCTCCTGCAGTTATTCCAGATTATTTCCTACTTGTTCCTGGTTGTTTATTAGTTGTTCCAGGAGGACTAACTAGCTTCTACACCTCTCTATGCCACCATCTTCTTCCCTCTATGTGTGTCTTTTTTGATGTTTTCCATCTGTCTTTTCATTAGTCATTTTCTTCTACCTTCTTGAATATTTGCAGACTATTCAAAAAAAATGCTTTAATATCCTTTTCCATATTCCATCACATATGTCATTTCTTTTTGTTTCTATTGACTGATTTTTCTCCTAGTTATATGTCATATTTCCCTGCTTCTTTGTATCACCAGTAATTTTTGATAAGATGAAAGACTGTGAATTTTACATTGTTGGTCCCTGGATTTTATTGTAATTCATTTACATAGTATTAAATTTTCCTTGGACATACAGTAATTTAACTGTAACAGGGATATCTGTATAATGCATAAGAATAACTCCGAAATGATCTCTCAACTCCATTTGAAATGTCTCAGCCACTGAAACTTTATTTGCTTTGAACCTATAGGATTAATATGAGAATTTGGGGCTTGTGTCTAATCTTTCTAAATGCAATTTTATTATGATATATTCACATACCATAAAATCATACAAAGTATACAATCAGTTGTTTACAGTACCACCATACAGTTGTGCATTCATCACCACAGTCAATTTTTTGAACATTTTTTATTACTCCAAGAAATACAAGTTTAAATCAGAAGAAAAATAAAAATAAAAGTAAAAAATAATAACCAAAACATCCCATATCCCCCCCCCCCATTATTCATTTGCTTTTTGTTTCCCTTTTTTCTACTCATCTATCCATACACCAGATAAAGGGATTGTGGGCCACAAGGTTTTCACAATCACACAGTCATCCTGTATAAGCTATGTAGTTATATCGTCTTTAAGAATCAAGAATAATGGATTGCAGTTCAACAGTTTCAGGTATTTGCTTCTACCTATTCTAATATACTAAAACTAAAAAGCGATATTTATATAATGCATAAGAGTAACCTCCAGAATGGTCTCTCATCTCCGTTTGAAATCTCTCAGCCACTAAAACTTTGTTTCATTTCTCTTTCCCATTTTGGTCACAAAGGCTTTCTCAATCCCATGATGCCAGGTTTAGAGTCAGCCCTGGGTGTCATGTCCCACATTGCCAGGAAGATTTACATCCCTGGGAGTCATGTCCCATGTAGAGGGGAGGGCAGTGAGTGTGCCAGCAGTTTTGGCTTAGAGAGAGATACTACATTTGAGCAACAAAAGAGGTTCTCTGGGGGTGACTCTTAGGCACAATTGTAAGTAGGCTTAGCCTCTCCTTTGCAGCAACAAGCTTCATAGGGGCAAGCCCCAAGATCGATGGGTTGGCCTACCTCAGTGGTAATCCCCAATGCTTTTGCTTAGTGTGGGTCTATGGAAGCCTTCAATCTAGGGTAAATTTAGCCCTCTTACAGTGAGATTGCCCTGAGGGTTTTACCTTATGCCCTATGTATTATAATGCCTTTCCCACCTAGCTATGGCAACATAAATTATTCTCAGTTCTATAAGAGCTCTATACTACTCCTTTCCAATAGTTCTTTCCTGGGTCTTAGGTGTTTTACTTTCAGGAATAAATCAATATTCAGCTGAAGATTCAAGAAAAACATTTCTTCTGATACTCCCTATGCTGGTTTGAAACTGTTTTGTACCCCAGGAAGGACTTTAATGCAATCTTGTGGGTACAGACTTATTATGGGTAGGATCTTTTGATTAGACTGTTTCCATGGAGATATATAACCCAGCCAACTTTGGGTGAGACTTTTGATTAAATTATTTTCATGCAGGTGTGACCCTGCCCATGCAAGGTGGGTCTTAATTAGTTTACTGGAGTCCTTAAGAGAGCTCAGGGACCAACACAGGCCCAGGCACTTGGAGATTCAGACAGAAAGACATTTGAAGATGCTAAGCTAAGAGCTGAAGCCCAGAGTTTGCCCCAAAGAAGCTAAGAGAAGACCTCCAGAAGCTTAGAAAGAAACACCCTGGGAGAACAAGCAAGGATGCACAGGAGCAGAGAGAGAGAAACTAAGAGAGACAGAAGTCCAGATACATTTTGGAGAAAGCCATTTGAAACCAGAACCTGGGAGCAGTGGGCCAGCAGACACCTGCGACATGTCTTCTCAGCTGACAGAGGTGTTCCAGATGCCATTAACCTTTTCTTCAGTGAAGGTATCCTCTTGTGGATGCCTTAGAACTATAAATTTGTAACCTAATAAATCCCCTTTATAAAAGCCAATCCATTTCTGGTATTTTGCATAATGGCAGTTTAGCAAACCAGAACATTCCTTTTCTTTTTATCTCCCTCTTAGTCACTATTCACATGGACAGATTCTAACTCTTTCACCTGTACACTGCTTCTAAGCAGTAAACTGAGATAATCCTAGGGTCCATCATGTTTTCTTCCTTCCTCTGCGAGTTTACAGGCCTTTGCTGCCTGTTTTCAAATATATAACATCATGGTTGAATATATTCTGCCTGGTTTTCTAGCAGTTTCAAGCAAAAGGATAAATCTAGTCCTTGTTTCTTCAACTTGGCAGAAAGTGATTGAGCCTTTCTGAAAAACACAGATGCTTATTTTGTTTTGTCATGTTTTTTTTTTCATATTACAACTCAGTGAATCTTTATCTATCTAAAACTAAGACTAGTATTCCAAATGTTACATTTTAAATTCCAGTAAGAATAGCATCTTATAAATTGGAAATTGTTATTCTATTAATGTCCAGATATTATTATGTATCTTAATGAACAATATAAGATATATCTTATGTACAACAGAGATTTTGTCATCCACTTCACCAGTAATGAAACAGTCAACTAAAATTCCAATTTTGTTTTGTTGCAGGACAAGGGCAGATTAAAAAATTTGTTTTCACTAAAAGCTATGATGTAATTTAAGTATAGTCCTTTAGCTTGTCAAAGACTTTGAAAAATAAATTCATTCATTATTTTAAAGGAGATTATGAAAAGAAAATTGTTCCTAAGTTTTCTACCCTGATAATAACTGTCAAAGTACTTAAAAATAATAGCAACATATGCACCTGTTTAAAAATTTCAGACTAGAGAAAGATAAAAAAATATTATAAGTGTGCTGTCTTCACTCTCTAACCACTGTGCCCAGCATTATTATATTCAACTTCTTTCTAAAACCTTCCTCAAATGATATGTATTTGCTAGTATATTAGAATACATGAACTCTATCTTAACCAAAAAAATCCCTGCAACCTATCCAAGACTATTCACAATGACCTTAAGTCTGAAGGAAGGGAAGTTGTGGAAAGTGGCAACATTTTTCACAGATTGTGCTTAAAATAACATATATTTGCATTTAAAAATAAACATATGAACAACTGAAGATATTGTCAAGGACACTCCCTGAGCAACCCTCAAATTTAAACACAGCAAATCAGCCTCCCTGCAGTAGTGAATGAATAAATACCAGTTATATGTCAAAGTGAATGAAGCCTATGAAGAAAATATTGAGTAAATGGAAATAAAAAATTGTATGGCTATGATAAAACTAGTAGGAAAACAAGTGAGAAATAAAATAAACAAACAAATTTATGTTAATAGTAACCTCTGGAGTAGGAGAAAAAAATATAGGTACATGAGAGGGATATATGGAGTTATTCAAATTCACTTCTCTTTTATTTCTTACTCTGGGCAGTTGGCACTCAGAGGGATATATAATAAAAACTATAGCTATGTTTACCAAGTTTTCATATAGACATGTGTGATTGGTTTTTTATATATTGCATTTTAAAATATTTTATTCATTTTTCTATTGTGCTATTTTACCTTTTTCTCATTTTAAAAAATTCTTTACATGTAATATTAAAGAAATCAAATCCCTTTCTGTAATGTGTTGCAAATATTTTCACTCAAAACTGAAGGCTCCCTTTTGACTTCATATATTATATTTGTTGCTATTCAAAATTTAAAATACTTACCAATGTTTTTCTTTATGTTTCTTTTTATTTTGTATTGCTTTAAAATGATTTTTCATTCTGAAAAAATTTATTCATTCTTTGAGAATTATGGCTTTTCTTTTTTGCTCAAATATCTGACTCATCTAGAATTTATTTTGATATGAATAGTAAAGGAGGAATATAAACATATGGGGTCCTAATTAGCCAATTTTTCTCAGCAACATATACTACATTGTATAAGCCCTCTTTCATTCACTCACTATCTGTATCATAAAGCGAAGTATTACATTTATGCCTATTTTTGGAACTGCATGTGGTTTTCTCAATATTTCATATTAGCTCTTTTCCAAAATTCAATTGGCATAATTATCACAGATTCATAGTATATTTTACTATCTGGTAGTACTGGCAAAATAAGTTTATTTTTCCAGATATTTTCCCCTGTTATTTTCTAGGTTTCCAAAGTAAATGTATTGTCATTCTAACTGGGACGACACTCAATTTAAATCATAGTACCATGTTTGGTGCTGTGTTGGTCTTTTTTTGTTACTATTACAAATGTCAAACTTCCATTGGCCTGTCCACTTTCATACTTATAGCACAGCAGATGCTAGATACATGTGACCTCACAGTTAACTTTGAGCTACACTATCTGATAATATTTTATTTCAAAACTATTCTCAAACTTCTCTTCCTAGAGAACTGAGCATGACCCAAGGTCAATTCACCGAGATATCAATACCTAAAAAATAAGTACAGTGGAATTATATAGAATGGTTAAGATGTACTTACTTCTTAAAGGTCTCTAAATTCTAAGACAATGAGCATTTATTAGTTTTTCCCCAAGGCTACTCAAGAGAATATGGTACCATTGTATTATGTTTCACCTACATTTATGTTTAAATGCTAGTTAGTTCTCTACAAATCTTCCTCTTAAAGTATTACTATTATTATTTTAAATTGTAAACAACTAATAACAAAATAATACTTTCCTACAGCACAAATGAGCAGCTCTATTTCCTAGCAAGAATCTAACTACACCAGAGATAGTTGTAATTTATGCTATTCTTAAGTATTTCCTGGGATGAATATTTCAAAATCTTCCCTTATTATACTTTTGTTTTTCTGGCAAATTAAGCACTTAGACTTTGGGAATTGGTAAGGGTGAAAAATAGCTGAAATACCACACCTAGAATTTCAAAGGACATTGTTGATTTATTGAAACAGCTACATCTTATAGTCAGATGATTTAGCTGTCAAAAAAATGGTAGAGATGATCCAATCATAAGCCAAGAGGAAGTAGCAATAATCTAAAGTAAGACCAATTCTATGTTTGAAGCAATTGAAAAATTTATTTATGCCTGCTAGTATTAAAGCCAACATCTCCTTGGTTTGTACTTGAATTGGTGAGGCAACAAGATAATTAACATTTTAAATAAAATCAGAAGGTTAATTTTGATTAGGTAACTTATATTAACCATCTTGTGAGCAACTAGTGCAAATGGAAGAAAGGGGTAATTGTTGAAATAAAATCTCTGTTAAAAATTAATTGTGAAATCTTCCAATGAACCTAGAAAGCAAAATATGAAATGTGTTTATATTAATCTGTAACCTGTTCAACAAAAGATAAATGTCAATGGAAGTTATTACCAATTTGTTTCTAATGTGACATTCACATTAGAAATAATCAAAATGCCAAAAGAGTTACATGAATAAATACTGTTGATTATTTCTGTAAATCAGAAACAAAAATAATAGCATAATCTATACCATACATTTTGATTCCCTATGTACATAAACGTGAAGAAGAAAAATAAATAGGTTTGCTAAATTTGAAATTTTCAAAAGGAGATAAATACATTTTAAAAAATTGACTGGTTATTATTAGAAGAAAGGACGGAAATCAGGTGGCACTACAGTGAAATAGTGTCCATAATGAGAGGCTATTTCTTCTTCTAGATCTTTCCTTCTCACATACACTGACATATACAAAATGTATCTTCTATCGAATATAAATACACACAAATATAAAAATACTCTATTAGCCACAAAACGCTATTGCACACATTATCATCCCCAAACAACTCAGAAATATAAAGTAATGATATTTGAATTTATTAAGGAAAAATGTACCAGATATGTTCCCTTGAAACCCATCCTTCTCTATCTTGTATTTGGCTCTTTTGCAAAAGGTATCTGCCCTATGTGGATCACATCCCTACATAATTGAGTTTGCAGACCTTCTGGCTTCCTGTTGGGTTCAGCCAATGGGGAGTCATAGCAGAGGATGGGAGGGTATGAGAAAAGGGAGGTCAAGATATTTAATATCCTGTTTCCCTCCCTATGAGGCTGTCTTGTTCTTGCTACATCTCGTGATGGGTCACCACTTTTCCCAAAGTTGCCTGTTCTACAGAATTCCCTCTCTCTCTCTTTCTCTCTCTCTTATTAGTCAATTATATTTCTATATGCTAGCAATGAAAATTCCAAAATGAAATTAAGGAAAAAATATTCACTTATAATAGTATCAAAAAAAATAAAATATCTAGGAATAACTTTAACAAAAAAGAAGTGCAAAACTTATATTCTGAAAACTACAAAACACATTGTTGAAATAAATCTCACTTTTGAAATCATTCTAACAGTACCTTAAATGGTTAAATTGTTATCAGATGACTGATCTAGTGTTTCCACTCCTAGGTATATACCTAAGAGAAATGAAAGTATATGTCCACACAAAAATTTGTATGCAAATGTTCATAGAAGCATTATTCATAAGAGTCAAAAAGTAGGAAAAAACACAAAGGTCTATCAACTGATTAACGGATAAACTAAATGGAGTAAATTCCTAAAATTGAACACTATTAGCCAATAAAAAGGAAGGAATGAAGTACTGCTCCATGCTACAACTTGGTTGAACCCTGAACATTACGCTAAGTGAAAGATGCCAGTCACAAATGACAATAGATTGTAAAATTCCATTTTATATGAAATGTCCAGAATAGGCAAATAGGTAAGAAGAATGGAATAGTGGTTGTCTAGGACTGGGGAGATAGGGGGAATTGGGGAGTTATTGTTAATGTGTATGTGATTTCTTTTAACAATGATGAAAGTGTTCTAAAATTGATTTTGCTGATGGCTGCCTCACTTTTTGGATACACTAAAAAATGCTGAATTGTGTATTTTAAATGGGTGAATTAAATATGTATGAAATATATCTCAATATATGAAAGATAAAATTTAAGGTACAATTAAGAGGGCTATAATATAATAAAATTTTCTGTTTAAAAAATTTAATTTTCTTTGCATTGCACAAAGGTGTAAACTTGAAATCTATATTGCATTAGTAACAGTTAAACATAATTTGAATAAAAACTTCTGTATATTTGCAAACTACATTTTAAGTTATGGGGATTTTGATAAATATAATCTACTTATTGAAACACATACTTGTTTGGTTATGTTAAAATTGCTGACTTGCAAAACCCAGCAGAACCTGGGCAGGGATGAACTCCAGCGGCACTGCCTCAGGCCCCTTCTTCCTCAGGAGCCCTTCAAAGATCGGCTGGAAAGTCTCCCTGTGCTCCTTCAGATGGGTCACGTTCCACTTGAAAGAGAGCTCTGCGTGCTTTACGCGGAAGATGCAGACGCTGCTGTCCTGGTGAGGCAGGCTCACAGCAGACAGCAACGTGAAGGTATTGTTCCAGCAGGTAAGGGACACCTCATAGTGCCCGTCAGCGACCCTAGCCTCAGCCTCCAGGGCCGCCTGCGTGGTGTGGTTGCGAATGTCTTAGTACCCCAGTTACTGCTGGAACTGGGAGAGCAGAAGGGCGCTGTCCACAGGCGGGGGCAGGGGAAGCAGCCTTCCATCTGTAACTTGAAGAGCTTTCTGGGGGAACAGGTACTGGCTCTCCCACTTTTCTCCAGGGGTGCTTTCCTTTCATCTACAAAAGGCATGAGCTTACGGAAGGCCAGCTCCTCGACCTGAAAGGAGGGTAGGCCAGGAGATCCCCCAGGTGATTGCAGCAGCTGTGATATGATAGTACACTTTGTATTTATGCGAGACTCCCCAGGACGCTGCTGTTACCATGTTCACAGAAGGTAGTCTGCCTACAAACAGCTATCCCCGTTCCAGCAAGGCCCTGAAAAGACGGCTGCATGTGTGCACTGCCTCTGGATCTCTTCCTGGTCCTCAAGACTGCCCCGAGGCCAAGGTATCGAATGGCTTGTTCTCGCTGCCGCTCCAGCAGGTGGCCCAGAGCCCCGACAGCACCCAGGCTCAAGGTGGAGCTACAAGCTGCAGCCGCCCAAGCCGCCAGCCCATGCTTTACACAGTAACTAATATTTAGTGCCTTGAGTAATGAATTAAAAATATCATTTAGTAGTATTATAGTGTTTCAAAATGACAAAATTTATATATTTTTGTAAGTGAACTATGTAATTTCTTATTTAAAGATGATTTTTTTTTTTTTTTTTTTTTTTTTTTTTTTTTTTTTTTTTTAAAACTACTTTCTAAGACATGAATTCCTGTTTTAGGAAATCTTTGATCCCCATCAACAATTCAGTACTTTGATAGAATTTTTTTCTGGTTCCATTTTAGAACAGAAGGATATAATTTACATTTTTAACATTGTTAGACACACTAGCTATTTTGACATTACTGCAAGATAGCAGGGCTGGGTCCAGGGTGAAATTAATGAGGCACTGGCCTAACATGCAAAATTAAAAGAACTCCAAAAACTCAGGAATCAAATAGATGTTTTAATGCAACATTTTAAACAATCAAAATCCATGCACAAAAATCCATGTTTAACTAAATATCAAAATTTGAAATAAACAAATCAGTGTCACTGATTTTTCCTTTTGCTTCAGTTTCCAATATGCCTTGCCACATTACTCTTACTGATCCTGTCTTCACTTAAAGTTTTGAATTTTTGCCCATCATGTGTTTTGCATTAATTTAGATTTTTAGTGTTGTATTAAATTTGTATTTGACTTGATTACCAGGCTTTATTATTATTTTTGTTTGTTTGTTTGTTTTTTAGAGTAAGCAGAAAGTTTATTGAATACACATGTGAGAAGACATGTGGGCACTCTCACAAGAAAAGAAGGGTGAGAGATGAGAGGCCCTGGCAATGTGGAGCAAGTTGCTTTTCTTTTCTTTTTTTTTTTTTTTTTTAACATTTTTTTAAATTTAATTTTATTAAGATCATTCACACACATACCATACAGTTATTCAAAGATCCAAAGTGTACAATCAGTTGCCCACGGTACCATCATACAGATGTGCATCCATCACCACAATTATTTTTTTTCAATTTTTAGAACATTTCCATTACTGCAGGAAAGAAATAAACATACAAAAAAGAAAACTCAAATCCTCCCATGCTCCTAACCACCCTCCCTCCATTATTGACTCATAGTATTGGTATAGTACATTTGTTACTGTTGATGAAAGAATGTTGAAATACTGCTAACTGTAGTACATGGTTTGCAGCAGGTGTATTTTTTCCCCATATACCCTTCTATAATTAACTTCTAGTTATAGTGCCATACATTTGTTCTAGTTCATGAAAGAGATTTCTAATATTTGTAAAGTTAAATCACAGACATTGTCCACCATAAGATTCACAGTTTTATACATTTTCATCTTTTAACCTTCAACTTTTCTTCTGGTAACATACATGACTCTAAGCTTCCCCTTTCCACCACATTCACATACCATCCAGGACTGTTAGTTATTCTCACAATAACGTGCTACTGTCACCTCTGTCAATTTCCAAACACTTAAGTTCAACCTAGTTGAGCATTCTGCTCTTAAGTAACTGCTCCTCATTCTTTAACCTCATTCGATATCCTGGTAACTTATATTTCATATCTATGAGTATACATATTATAATTGGTTCATATCAGTGAGACCATGCAATATGTTTCCTTGTGTGTCTGATTTATTTCACTCAATGTAGTACACTCAAAGTTTCTTCATCAGTCTGTTTTTTTTAAGATGGTTTTGTTCACCCATGATACTTTCTGTCCTAAGTAAACAATCGATCGTTCCCTGTATAGTCATATATTTATGTATTCACCACAATCACCACTATCTATAAAGAACATCTCCGTTTCTTCCACAAAGAAAGAGGAAGAGTCAAAAAGGGTAGAGACAAAAGAAAAAGAAGAAAGAAATAAAAATAACCCATAATAGCTAAGAAATAACAAAAGGAAATACAGAGTTAACCTAAAGTAAAATAAAAGAGTCAGACAGCATCACCAATGCCAAAAGTCCCATACCCTTCCCTTATGTCCCCTCTTAAAGGCATTTAGCTTTGGTATATTGCCTTTCTTACATTAAAGGAAGCATAACACAATGTTTCTGTTAACTGTAGTCTTTAGTTTGCATTGATTGTGTTTTTCCCCCAATACACACTATTTTTAACACCTTGCAATGTTGACATTCATTTGTTCTACCTCATGTAAAAACATATTTGTACATTTTATACAATTGTTGAACACTCTCAGTTTCCCTGAATTATACAGTCCCAGTCTTTATCTTTCCTCTTTCCTTCTGATGACTCACGTGCTACTAACCTTCCTCTTTTCACAATACTCACAGTCATCTTTTTTCAGTGTACTTATATTGCTGTGCTACCATCACTCCAAATTGTGTTCCAAACCTCTCACTCCTGTCTTTTCCTATCTGTCTGTAGTGCTCCCTTTAGTATTTCCTGTAGATCAGGTATCTTGTTCACAAACTCTCTGATTGTCTGTCCTAGAGAATATTTTAAACTTTCCCTCATATTTGAAGGACAGTTTTGCCAAATACAGGATTCTTGGTTGGGGGTTTTTCTCTTTCAGTGTCTTAAATATATCACACCACTTCCTTCTTGCCTCCATCATTTCTACTGAGAAATCCACACATAGTCTTATCAAGCTTCCTTTGTATGTGATGGATTGCTTTTCTCTTGCTGCTTTCAGGATTCTCTTTTTGTCTTTGATGCTTGATAACCTGATTATTAAGTGTCTTGGTGTAGGTCTATTCATATCTATTCTGTTTGGGGTATGCTGCACTTCTTGGATCTGTAATTTTATGTCTTTCATAAGAGATGGGAAATTTTCATTGATTATTTCCTCTATTATTGCTTCTTCTCCTTTTCCCTTCTCTTCTCCTTCTGGGAAACCCATGACATGTACATTCATGTGCTTCATGTTGTCATTCAATTCTCATAATGAACTTCAAATTGTTATTCAATTCCCAAAAATTGCTCATATTTTCTCCATTCTTATCCTTTTCTGTTCTTCCATGTGTAGGATTTCAGGTATCTTGTTCTCCAGTTCCTGAGTGTTTTCTTCTGCCTCTTGAGATCTGCAGTTGTATGTCTCTATTCTGTTTTTCATCTCTTGTGTTGTGCCTTTCATTTCCATAGATTCTGCCAGTTGATTTTTCGAGCTTTCAATTTCTACCTTGTGTTTGCCCAGTGTTTTCTTTATAGCCTTCATCTCTTTCATTATATCTTCCCTGTACTCGTTGATTTGCTTTTTTGATTTGATTTAGCATATTTCTTTGAAAATCTTTAATAGATTGTTTCATTAAAGTGAGACAATATCTTAACTGTATCTTGATTAAATTGTAAGTTTGTTCCTTTGACTACACCATATATTCATTTTTCCTGGTATAGATTATAGTTTTCTATTGTCTAGGCATCTGATTTCCTTGATTAACCCAATCAGATTTTCCCAGACCAGAACCAGTTCAGGTCTCAGAATGGGGTTATATTCAGGGTATATCTTAGAAGAATGACAGACTTTCCTGTGGGAGCTCCAGTTGCTGTACTTTTCCTAACCTGACAGGTGGTGCTTGTCAGCCTGTCACTCCCAACTGGTGTAAGGAGATGTGGCCCCTTCAGTTTCTGTTTTGGCTGTTTTCCCTCAGACTCTGGGATCTGGTTCTGAAGGGAAAGCTTGGCCCCACTCCTTACTCTTAGGGAAGATATACCCCGTAGAGAGTTATCATCTGCATTTGAATTGTCTCTCTGAGCTGTTATCTCCACCCCTGTCTGGGTCAGAGCACTTTGAACTGAAAATGGCTGCTGCTCTGTCCTCTGAGCCCCTCAGATTGAGAGAGAGAAAAAGGGAAAGAAAGCCCCCTTTTAGAGCCAGTACACAGCCCTCCAGTTTCCCTTGTTGGCAAGAGGAAACACCTGGTCTTCTGGGCTCCCCCTCCCAGGGCAGATGAGTCTTCTGGTACTTTAAGTTCGGTCATCACTAAAAGCCTCTGTCTGCTTATTGGGAGTTTGTAGCTTGTATTCAGCAGTCCACATTTGTTAATTAAAACCCCAATTGGAGCTCAGCTGAACTATATTCACTTGGAGAGTGCTGTTTTCTACCACAGCGAGGTTTTGTATCTCAGCGTGCCATGGGGGGAGGGGCTTCCAGCATGGCTCCACAGTTTTTAATTACAGATTTTATGTGTGATCTCAAAGGCATTCCTCCAATCCAGGTTGGTGTATAATGTGTGGACTATCATGGTTGTCCCACAGCAGTTATTCCAAATTATTTACTAGTTGTTCCTGATTGTTCATCAGTTGTTCCAGGGGACTAACTAAATTCCACTCCTCTCTATGCCACCATCTTGCCCCCTCACCTGGCATCTCTTTACATTCTATGTTTGAAGAGAATGCCTCCTTCACCCTGGCCTAATCCTAAAATCTGTTACTGTGTGTGGTGATTGAATTATGTTTACCACAATTAAACCAAAACAAACCTGAGACTATAAGCAGATAGACTTTTATTAGCTAAATATTTATATATGCTACATTGAAGATGCCCTGATTCTATATCATATAGAAATCTCTTTCAAGTTGAAAAGCTATAAGGAGGTTTACCCCAGCTAAAATTTATTCTTTTGTTCTTAATTTGTTTGATATATATAGATAGAGAGATACATAGATAGATAGATAGATAGATAGATGTAGATTATAGATACAGGTAGTTTTGATTATCATGACTACTACCAACAGCCAAAATTTACTGAATATTTATTGCATGCCATGCATGTCATAGCATAATATTTTACATTATCGCACTTGATCCTTATGGCTACCTTTGATTTGTATAGTATGAACACTGTTTTTAAAACATGATAAATTGCCTATTATTAAAAATATTTTAGTGTCAAAGCCAAGATTTGAACTCAGGTCTGACAATATATTACAGTGATAGAAATTGAAATGTATGCATTTTGAATCAGTTATCAAAGTCGGGCAGGTTGAAAAAGCATATTGTATAAAAACTTTGTCTGTTTTTCTGCAATACTTTTAATTCAAAAGCATCCAGGTATGATATTTACATAAAACTGTTATATGCAGTGTAAATATTAATTGGAATGTATCCCTAATCCATCAGAATCATTGATGTAAGAAATTCTTGAATTGCCCACAAGCTTCAAAATGAATAGATTTTTGGCTTCTCACTTGCCAGTCTCCTTCCTCAAAGATCTTCTTCCCACCCTCATTCCTATCAGCACTGTATACCTAGAAACCATGATTGTATTGACAGTAACAGAAGTTTGGTCCTTATTCAAATTAAACCAAACCTTTTCCATGAATTTGTGTCCCCAAATCAGAGCCAGGCATCAATCTGCTTGGCTTGTGCTAATTCTTCTATGGTGGGGGTATAATTTTTATTATAAGCTTTAGGAAATTTATCCATGTCTCAAATTCCCATTGTGTGTGGTGAAAGGCATTTCATCCAAGTAAATTATTTAACAGGTAGGTAAAAACATCAGTAAAAGATATCTAATGATTTAGAATATTGCAAATTAAACTAAGAAGAGGTACATTAAAATCCTAAACTTCTGAGTTGCACATACAATGAAGATTTTTTGCCAACACTTGATAATTCTAATTTGGGTATAACTACAGGCTGTGCTAGTTCTCTTGCCAGCAGGAGAAATCAAGCCAGAGGAATAGGCTATAAAGTGAGTAGCACATCCTCATTAAGACCAGGGACTAGATGAATATTTCTGTTGAATGTTATACCTAATCACTGAAAATTTTTGGAAAATGTATTTAAGAATATTTGGACATACACATTCCATGTGCTAACAAAGATATATTTTTGTAGCCAAAATATTTTTGAAATTCAGCATCAGTTTAATACCTACTTACTCTCTTCACATGAAATATAAAATTAAAATGTGCTGCATTCTCAGATTGAGATGTTCTGTACCAAAAAAAAAAAAAACCCAAAAAAACCATTTTAAACTAGTCAAAGATGAATTATCTTTATTTAATAATAATAAAATCAACAACAACCAGGCATCATGATAAGCTTTCTATCTGAATTTATTATATGAATATTTATAATAATCTTGAATTTAAGATACCGCTGGGACACTAAGAATCAAATGCCTGTCTTAAACTCAGTAACATATGGTCTTCATTTAGAAGTCTCTAGGCTAATACTCCTCTACTGTTTTGTTCCCTTATAGTTAAAGCAAATACCATGACATGGGTTGGCTTAGACAATGAGAATTTATTGGCTCAAGTTTTGAGACAAGGAGAAGCCAAAATCAAGGCATTATCAAGTCTTCAGGACTTTTCCCTGAAGACTGGCATTCTGGGACTGGACGGCATCAATCCTTGGTCCTGGCTCCTCTGTCACATGGCAATGCACATGGCAGCCTCTTCTCACCTTCCCTTCTCCTCAGAGTTTCATTGTCTTTCAGCTTCTGGGTGTTTCCACTGTGTCTTTTTCTCTTTCGTTCTGATATTCCCTTTAAGGCCTTCAGTAATAGGAACCACACCTTATTTTCATTGCCTCATCAAAATATCCTTGTCAATCAAGGATTCACACCCAGGAGTGGATTACATTTAAGAACATGCTTTGCTGGCTACAAAGCTCCAAAAACACCATATATACATAAATATATTTTGGCCTTCACTTTTCATTTAAGGTTTCTAGTACATGTTTGTTGAGTTACCCAATCAAATCTTTGAGGATCAAAATGACATAAGGGTATGAGAAAATGGGTACTTAAAATAACTAAATAATTTGCCAAAGCCTGCATAAAAAGATGGGTTTCTTTGGCTTCAAATCCCAGTAATCTCTACTAAACAGATTACTGTTACATTTTTGCAAATAATTGGATGAAACGTTGTCTTAGTTTTTAGCTTTTTTTATGCCTTATGCCAAAATAAAATTGATTTATCATTTTCTAATTATTTTAAATTTATAATAACCATATGCAAAAGACAGGGTACATATATATGACTTCTAGTTTTGTATAACGAATCCGAAAAACCACCTAAGGTTCTGGCTGTGTACCATCTAAAAGGAGAATGCCTTCTTGAATAATGATATAAGTCTACTAAAACCATCAAATGAAAAAGAAGAGAGAATAGTTTTTTTCTGTCATTCTTAAAAAATGAAGGCAGATTCATCAGGCATGCTAGTCATGTGGGTTTGCATAAGAGAAGGTCATTGGAGGTGGGGCTAGATTGAACTGGAGTGTTAAGTGACAGGGAGGGGATATTGTCAAAGGAGTGAATGCGCATTGTATATTGGAGGATTCCCTAAGTCAATATCATTGGCATAGCCTAAGGGAGGAGAGCCAAGCATGACAATGAAATTAAGAGATAAAGAACAGGTTAGGAAACAAGAATTCAATAGAATAAAATTAAAGATTTGAGGATGTAGACTCCTTTACCTTTTGTACTGACAGCATGTTATAGTTGCAGATTGATTATTGTGGATTCCTTGAGAATAGACTGCCCAGTTGCCTGTCCTCAACAAGGCCCTCTGTATCCTGGCCTATGCTACCGCTCCCAACTTATCTGCTACCATTGACTTCCAAGCTTACCACCTTCCATGCCCACTGGCTTTCTTTCTGTTACACCAATGTCCCATTCCTGCTTTATGTTCTTTGGCTTTTCTGTAAACTCTACCTAGATATGTGCGCTCTCATATTTCCATATTGCTAGATTGTTCTTGTTATTAATATTTTAACTCAAAATTCATGTTCCTTATAGATGCCTTCCTGATTATCATATCCAAGACTAGAGTTACACAGTTTCTAAAGACACACTCTTTTATGTTACGGACAGCATTTGCCACTCTCTTTAAATAATCATTTTCATTGATTTGTTTACTGTTTATCATCCATGATAGGGGATGCCTTGTCTGTCCCATTCACAACTCAATTCCCAGCATCCTAAAAGTGCCTGGTACATGGTAGGCAAACAACAGGCACTTGCTAAATGTATGAATATTATTTAATTTTCACTAAATTATTCTGAGGAAACAGACCACCTTCAAATTGTGGTGGATTACACAACTAATTATTAAAATCAAAACAAAATTGTAGTAAATGTTTAAATTTATTATTTTCTAGAAGCCAAATATGTTTAATATGTTTATTTTTACCAAATAAAGAGGAAAATTGGCTAAGCAAATTAACAGATCACATAAACTTATGTGGGTATATTTAATATGCTTATGTCAAAGTTTTTTACAGAAGATAATCACCTGATTCATAAATGATTGCTATTATTTCTAAGAAAATCTTATCTACAAGTCAGTGATCAGCTTTTGATACTTCTGTTGAGAAGACCAGTAGATGGCTAAATAGAAAATCTGTTTCTTATCAGCATTGACACTGAGAAGCCATATGTCTTTGGAAATAAAGATTGATCTTTTTGTGTTTCACTTTGTCATTCTGTGCAATGAGGCGATTGGATTAGAGAAGTGATTTTCAAGCTGCAATAGTTTTAGGATTTGACGGGTTTCAGGATTCATCAAGAGAAGGAAACATTAGGAACCTAGAGGTTGAAAATCCTTTACCTTTCTCCAAACAAAGGGAGTTATTTTAAATCTATTACATATGATAGAGTACCAAGTAACTGTCATGGCATCCCTGTAGAGGGAGGATTATTGAAGATTTCATCTGATCTCTTTGGGTTCCTTGCTGTGAGGCAGCCTTTGTGATTAATATTCTTTCTTTAAAGGTATTGTTGTACAGTTTTCATTTTCTGCAATAAACCATAGATTTGTAAAATTTGTCACTTTTGTCCTGTAAGACTTCTGTAGCAATGGAAGACTTCCAGCTACCACCACTACTGTATAGGTATACATATATTTATGCATATTATATATGTGTGTATGTATTTATACATTTGTGTATACATAGTGATGCATGTATTATTAATAATTATTAACACAATAATCACTAAATTATATTTGTTTGGTGCTCAGAAATAACACCAAGAAATATTACCCTTAGTATTGAAATGTTTAGACTATTTGACATCCTTGGAGGTGTCATTTTTCTAAACGAAAAATTGTTGATGAATTCTTGCCCAAATTTAATGAGAGATTGTTCTTTTAGAATGCATATGCAATGGCTAAGGAAAACTGTAACAATTTAATTGTGATACACAACAATAAATAAGGCAAATGAACTTGCAAACAAACCTTGGAAAATATGACCATGCAATTTTTAAACTCTCATCTGGAATAGAAGAAAATAGTACGCATTGCTAAATATTTAAACTCAACTTTTAGAAATCAACTTTAAATTTCAAAAAAATGTTATGTAATTTAATTTGGTTTGGTAAAGCTGCCAGAATGCAATATACCAGAAATGGTCTGGCTTTTAACATTGGGGATTTATTAGGTCAAGGTTTATAATTATAAGGTCATGAAAATGTCCAAATTAAGGCATGAATAGAATGATACCTTCTCTGAAGACTGGTCACTGGCAAGCTGCCAGATAGCAAGGCATGTGGTGATATCTTCTGGCCCTTCTCTCCCTGGCGTCACTGCTTCCAGCTTCTGGCTTCAGTGGCTTCTTCTCAGCTTCTCTTGGGCTTTTTCTATGAGCTTCTCTGGGTATTCCTCTCTTTTAGCTTCTGTCTCTCTTTCTGTCTTTATCCTCTTATAAAGAACTGCAATAAGAAGATTAAGACCCCACTTTGAATGAGGTGGGTCACATCTTAATTCAAATAACCTAATGGAAATGTCCCACCTGCAGTAGGTCTGCACCCACGGTAATGGGTTAAAAGAACATGACCTTTTCTGGGGTACACACAACTTCAAACTACCACACGGTAACCTGAGTAGAGACATAAAATTAAGTCTTAATGCATTATGAATCTGAATTCTGAAATAATAAAAAAAATAAATGTATTTGGCATTTTAAAATATACTTGGAGGAAACTAAAATCAATAAGTTATGTGACAGTGCTTCATGACGGTAGGTGTAAATTTAGATAGAATGATAAGCAAGACTTTTATGAGGGTGTAAATTTTGATTTGAGAACCAGTTTGGCAAGAAAACACAATAGAAAGAATGACAAAGCAATCTTGGTGAACCAGGAAGATAGTCCTGTAACATCAAGTTGAGGAAGGTGATGGGATCTTTTAAGTCAGGTAAAAAGAGTTTGGGTTTATTCTAAGTCATGTAGGAAGTTGTTGCAGGATTAGAGTCAAGGGTAATATACTCTAAATTAACATTTTAAAAGTTCCCACTAGTTGCTATGGATTGTAGTGGGCAAGAATGTCATTGGGGAAACCCAGTGACCATTGGCAAACAGTTGCTAGAGCTGTCACAAGAGATGATGGAGACTTAACTGAGGAACGGGTGAATAAATAGTGAGCATTAGTCACCTTTGAGATATATTTTGATGATAGAACAAATAGTCATGGTGATGGAATAGATGATGAGGCAGAGAAATAAGAGTATTAAATAAAGACTCCCAAGTGGGAATGTCTAGCTTAAGAAAAGGTGTTCTGAAAATCCTAGAATTGTGTTTAAAATCTATTAATTTTGAAAAGCTGTTTAGATACAAAGTGGATTTTTAGGGAAGGAAATATTTAATTTTGGACTTCAAGGAAAAAGCCTGACTTAGAGATTTAAATTTGTGAATCTTTTTCTCATAGATACTTAAAGGAGTTTTGGTAATAGATGGTGGTGATAGTGGCACGACATTGTGAATATAATGAACATCACTGAATTGTATAGGTGAAAGTAGGTAAAATTTGACATTTTAGGTTTTATATATGTTACCAGCATCAAAAACAAACACATACAAATAACTGTACAACACAAAGAGAGCACCTTATTAAATTATAAACTACATAATTAAATATATTGCTTCATTTGTAACAAAAGTACCACACTAACGCAAAATGTTAATAATAGGGAGGAGGGTTATATGGAAACTATACTATTTGCATGATTTTTCTATAACCCTACAACTGCTCTGATTTATTTAAAAAAAAAAAAAAAGAAGAAGAAAAAAGCAATAGATGGGATCACTTTGGAAGATAGTGTGGAGAAGATAGCTTCATAAGGAGCCTTGGGATACAATAGATAGCAGTTCAAGGAGGTAGAAGAAAATACTCAGGAGAATGGAATGTCACAAAAAGTAAAAGAAATATAACTGTTCCAGAGGAGACAGCAGTTGTGATAGGCAGAATTTTGAAATAACCCCCAATGACCCATGCCCTTGTATAAGCCCCTCCCATTGGATGAGGGAGAGACCTATAAATATGATGGGATATCACTCTGGTGATTACGTTATGTGACACAGTTGACTTTAAAAGAAGGGACATTTCCCTCTGTGGAACTAACCAAAAAATGACTAAGCTTATCTTGGAAAAAAGACTTTGAAGTGCCAGGGATTTGAAATGAATGAGATTCTACATTATTGGTTTTGAAATTAACCAGGTGTATGGTAAGAAATGTAGGCAGCCTGTAAGAAGCTGATAGTGGCCTTTACCTGAAGGCCTGTAGGGAAAATGGGACTTCAGTCTTACAACCCAAAAACTGGATTTTAACAACAACCTGAATAACTGTGGAAGCAGCTTCTTTCCCAGAGTTTCCAGATTAGAACGTAGCCTCGCTGTCCCATGATTGTGAGACTCTGAGCAAAGAACCCAGAAAAGCTATGCCCGTGGTTCTGACCTAAAGAACTGTGACCTAACAAATGTAATTATTTTAAGCTACTATACTTGTGGAAATTTTTTAAGAAGCAGCAAAATAGCAATAAAATATTCAGATGATCAATAAAAAGTAAGCATTAGATTTAGAATAGTAATGGCCTTTGGTGACTTGACAGTAGGAATTTCTGTGGAGAGGGACATTTGTCCTATCAGAGTAGGTTGATGAGAAGATAACTGGTGATAATATGGAGACACTGAGCATGGAAAATTCTTTGGGAAGGTTTTCCTGTGAAGTTGAGAGAAACAAAAATTTGGTAAAGCTAGTTCAAGGGGAAAAGTGTCATTAAGTGCATTTTTCTTTTAAAGATAGGCATGGTAAAGCTCTACTGATAAGGATGATATGTAGACAAGGAGAATGAATGCAGGAGTCAAGTCCTTGAGAAGTCAAGAAAGGCTTCCAATGTAATCAGGATCACCACTTTCATTTTATCAAAAGGGAAGGCATTCTTGATGCAGACAGTGGGTCTGGTTGATTAGGTAGATGCAAAATGTGTCAGTTCTTGTTTACAAACTTTCAATATCTGAATTTATATTTGGAAATCTTAGAGCGATAGTGTCAGGAAGATGACTGTTGGAGCTTTTATATAAAAGAGAAAAGATATGAAATAATTATTTGGGAGACTTGAAAATGCAGTAATAGTTGTAGGCAGAGATTGTGTCCATTCCACATATTTAGTCATATATTCAAAGTGAGACCAGCCAGCTCCATTGTTTGATTTTTATTTTTTTAACAGCCAGTTAAATTGTTTGGGGAAAATTTAGATGGGTCTAAAGGTTGAATGGACTAATCTGAGCTCTTTCACTTGTAAAGAACTGATCTTCATGATCTGAGACGGATAACTTACTCAGGAAGGCAAGTTGGGACCCAGCCTTCAGGTGAGATATTATGTATTTAAGTCTGTAGTGAAATAAATATAACACAGATAGTTTCATGAATAATTAAAACAAATATGGGTAGAAGAAAAATGGGATAAATCCAAATTAAAATTAATTTTCATGAAGATAAGTTAAAAAGAATACCTAACTAATTAGGATTTGTTGGATTAACAGTTGGGTGCCTAATACTCACTGGTCTAGCTCCTCAGTCAGTTACTACGGCAGCCACCCTCCTATTATGGGGGCCCTTGCCCCAAGCATCTCCCAGAGGTGGGCCTGGGGTGAGGAAGAGAACTAGCTCGTCACCACACTGAGGGTCCCTTTCAAATAAAATCATTAATGTGAATAATGACCAGCCTCACACTAACCTCAAGATCAGTCTGTGTAGCTTCAGTATAGATATGCCTTGTTCCAGAATGAGAACAGTAAGAAAAGTCCATGAGCTAGGAGAGTTTACACCTGGTTGTAGATGCCCAACCCCATTTCTTTCAGCATGGAACCAGCTAGCCAACTTGCTTGTTTTCATATGGGGATTCTCAAAGTCATGTTTATCACTGTCCTTCCCCCAAAGGATGGAAGCAGCATCCCGTACGTCCCCCAGCCATGAGTCAGTAACTCTTCCCAGGCTGGTAGGGCAGGGGTGATCTTTCTGTTTAGCCAGTGCCATGAGTTCTATGTTGCCCAAGACACTGGCATATAGGAAAGGAGTGCAAGAATATTGAAAAGAAACAATGGAAAGTCAACCCAGTCCATACCATCCCATGCACATTGCTCCCGGTGCCAAAATCTGGTGGCCTGAAATGCTATATGATGTGTCATGGGAACACAGGCTCAGGCACAACAGAGACTTTCAGCAAATGACAGCTTTATTACTTACACAGCATAAAAGGGTCCAAGATCCCACCATGGTTGGTTACTTGGGGAGGCTAACTGCTTGGGTCAGGATCTGTGGATGGCATTTCTACATGCTTTTCTTCAAGTCAGTGATGAGAGACACATCTACTGCCTGAGTTCTAAGCTGTTATACACTCCAGGGAGAGGGGGATCTGCCAGTTAACAACCTTTGCGTCCCTGAAAGCAGCTAGGGCTAGTTAACATTAACATCTCCTCCAGCTGCCAGTGGTCTCTTGCAAAATAGAAACATACTGAGCACCTGCATACAAACACAAACAGAAACCCACCAAACATCTACATGCAAACAAACAAGAGTGGAAACATAGCAACTCCTGCACAAAATCATGCAGGATGGGACAAGGAAGGCCGTAGAAGAGGACTGATTGATGCTCAGTGAGTGTATGCATGACTTCCCCAGCAACAGAATAGTTGTAGGACGTTAGGAGGAAGTATGATTATGTTAACACCTTTTTTTGAAGACTAAGTATAGTTTAAGGAGATGTGTATGGTTGCCAAGTTGACAAGGGGCTAACTATGATGGCTAGTTTTATGTGTCAGCTTGTCTAAGTTATGGTGTCTACTTGTTTTGTCCAATACTGTCAATACTTGTTACTGTGGAGGTGTTTTATAGGGACTAGCATCTATACAATAAATTGGTTTAAGTAAAGGAGATAACCCTTAGCAATGTGAGTGTAACTCATCCAAGCCAGGGCTGAAGGTTTCGAGAATCAGAAGGAATTTTGCCTCAATACTACACCCTCTTTCTTGACCTACCCTACCAACTGTGACCGAAGACTTTAACATCACCCTCACTGGAATTTCCACCCTCCAACCTGCTGTATGGGATTTAGGCTTGCCAACCCCACAATCATGTGAGTCAATTCCTTATAATAAATCCCTTTACGTACACACACACACACACACACACACACACACACACACACACACATAGATGTGGTTGGTTCTCTTTCTCTGGAGAACCCTGATTAAAACAAAATCCAATATTGATAAGATTATGGGAAATCATGCTCTCTTTCACAAACTAGTGAAAGGTTAAAATATTTAAAATTTTCTAGAGAGCAATTTGACTCTATTTCTCCAAATCTAAAAAAGATTATTCATCCTATAACCTACACATTTAGCTTATAGGAATTTATGATAAGAATAAATGATCCAGCAAAAGGTAATATGAATATTTATACAAGTGAAAAATTAGAAATAACCTAGTTCCGCTCAAAGTATTTAAAATCCTGTAATGCCTAATGTAGAATAATGTATACCTATTGAAGCGATTTAATTGTTCTTAATACATTTTCTGATAAAGCAGTTCAGGTTACAACATACTGTGAGCAGAATAAACCTATTTTATAAAATTTATTGTGAAAACATGAAAATGTAATCACCAACTTTGGCTCTTTCTGAGTTTTGGCATTAATTATGGTTTTTATTTGATTGCTAATTATTGTTATAGTTACACCCATACTTTTATTGATAAAAACCACAATAGTAACTAGTTTATACAGCTATCTATGGAGTAATTATAGTATATCTTTAAATGGTCATTTTAATTTTTTTCCTGAATTGTAAAATAGTATTGCATGAAAAATGATAAAATTTGAGGAAAAAATTAACATTTGTTGAAGCGTACATGGCTAAAGTAGAATTTGTTTTCAGGTTACTAAAACTAAAGTAAATTGAAATCAAATGTTAGAGTAGCAGCAGCCATTGCTGCTAGAGAGAATCAGCAGGAAATCCTTTCAGAAATGAGCATGGTAAATAACCTTTGAATAAACCTGTTGTCTTAAGACTGATGCCTGGTGAAAACGTTACCATGTTCTATGAAATGTGTGAAAAACTGTGTTTCTCTATCAAAAATTAATGGATTTTTTTTCCTCTGCAGTGGGGCAATAGAGTATTTGTTCCATCAGCATTTTTCAGAATAGCCAAAAAAAAAAAACACACACACAAGGCAAACAAAACCAAAATGAAGATAATCCTATTAATTTCCAAATATGCCTTGGTAAATTGATTTTGTGGTATTCTAAACACATTTAAATTTAGCACTGAAACACAAACATATGCCTTAAAACATAAAATAATAGTGCCCTTTCATCAGTCAGGATTACAATTTTTATGAAATTAAACCATCCAATCAGAAGTTTAGTACAGTTTGGAATTGAAAAATCAGAGTTCCCTGCTGTGACTGTGCTCAGGATGCTGGTCTAATCTGGTAATTCTTGGGAGCGTATGATAAACAAAACTTGTCTGTCCAAAACTGAAATTTCACAACTTTTTAAAAATGTTTCTTTGTCATTTTATGTGGGGCTTATGTCTCTGCCCGACCCCGACTCCAAAGAAAGCCTGCTACTTTGCAGACGACCATTATAGAATTTCTGCAGCAAGTGTTGTTCAGATGGTCCTTCTTTATAGGTCAAATATCACTTCCATGCAGTGGCTATTTATAGCGTCCTACTTTCCTAGAGAAATGCTAACATTGCAATACTATGTTTAACTTTTGAGCTCAGATAACAGATTGGGTTCATAACATTAGTTCCAGCTTTTACATTTCACCATTTTCCTTCCTAGTCCATTTTTTTGTGAATCATTGTACCTATTTGCACAAATGTCATGTATATCAATTCAGGGAAATATCTGTCACCTATTTCTTTTTTTTCATCTTGGAGCATCTACTTTACTTTAGGAGACATAAAAAAATCAAATTGTGCTGTACTACTTCTGTAAACAATCTGATAAAATGCATATTTTTCTTATTTGGGAGGATTTTCTTGCTTCTAGAATCTTAGAAAAAGCAATTCATTAGTGTATATGATCACACAAATTCAAAAGCACTAACTACTGACCAGAATATGCAGAGTCACTAAAACAAATCTTTCAGGTATAAGTGGAATCCACTTAACTATTAAGGAAATTTCTTACTGACTAAAGTGGCTAAATATATTTGAGGTTACATGCAGACTTGACATTTTTAGCATCTCTAGGTAATTTTCCGGAAAGAATATGTTAGAATGCATTGTTATGACTGACTGTAACCAAATAAATAATTATAAAATTCCTTACTCTGAATTTCAGTGCTCTTTCACAAAATTTCACCACACCTACTCATCCTAGCATCCTTAAGCCAAAGTCTACATATGAGTATATATTGGTGCAAATAAAAACATTACTCAAGATAAGTACACAGCTTCTTTGATGAAAGTTCAGATGAACCATATAAGTATAAACAGAGACAGTCCTCACAAAGAAGATAAAAGAATGATGTAGCAAAGAAATTCAAAGCTGACAGGTATATTGATCTTAAATCAACTTGATTTGTTTTAGGATAAAAGAATATGAAAAATTGACATTAGGAGACCATTAGAATATGCATGATCATATTTGAACTTTCAAAACTTTCAAAACAGGCCCGACAACTTTTACTTTTATTGCACAGAAAGGAAAATTAGGTAGTATTTGGTGAATTTTTCTTTCATTCAATAGATTTTCATATTTATTGCATCTAGAATCTATTTGCATAAGTAAATGACTCAATGTTTAAACCCTTCATAAGAATATGAGGATTTTGTTAGCCAGCTTGAGGTATAAGTTACATTCACTGTAATTTGCCATTTTTATTCAAATGTATATTTGAAAGAGTTTTTCAAATACATAGATCATGTTACTACTATCACAATTATATAGAGAATCCAAAAAGGTATATTTTCCTAATCTGATAATATTAGTTTACCACCTGAAAATACACAAATGTGCCAAACAAACATTTTGTAGCACCATGTAAGTACTGTGCATCAAATGTTTGAGACAATAATTGTTTGACAGGAGTATAAGTATACAATAAAATATCTGATAAAGGACAATGAAATATCTGATAAAGGGATTGTTAATTATAATTTCATTTTCAAAGGTAAATACATTTCAGAATGTGTAATTGAAATAAAAACTTGACCCTCATAGTTGTATCAGCAAGCAATTGCATTTGATTTCTGGTCACATAGATCTGGAAAAATGTAGCTTGAAAAAAATTAGGGGTGTATTTTCATCACATAATATGAAACCAAGAAGTAAGTGGTTCAGGTCTAGTATTAATAATAAATCACTTTAGAGTCATCAAGAACTCAGACTCCATTCTTATCTTAGGCCTATTAATATGGAGTGCAGGAAATAAGAAAAAATATCAGTGAATGAAAAAAGCATATGCAAGTTAAGTCACCCAACATCTATAGCCAATCCTCCTCTCCCTTTAAGAAACTTTTATGAAAGACCTACTCACAATAACTTTGAATTACATCCATTGAATAGAATGGAAGCCAATATCTTCAAGGGAAAATGCAGATTAGTTTGTTAGGTACTCAATTTACCTCACTCAGTACAGTTACGATTCTGTTAAACAAAAAAGAATTTATACTGAATGGACCACCCAACAGTTTATTTTAATCCAACAATTTTGTGGTAATTTGTTACAGCAACCCTAGGAAACTAATGTAAATGCCTTTTTCTTCCATATTCGCTGGATCTACTCTACCAACAAGTGATTAGTCCTTCTTTCTATTTTTATAAGCACATATCATTTTAGTTTATATGTGTTTATAAGTGTTCTGTCATCTATTAAAATAATTGCTAGTTTATTTAATTAAATCCATTTTCTTTTATTTTTCTTTTACACAATCTTTCTATCATTAACTCTTATGATCTATCAGTGAGTTCTTCACTGGCCATATGTTAAGCTCTTTATCTTATAACCTTAGCAAAGGCCTTGCAATTTCTTTATGAGTCTAATAATTTGATAGAATTTTTGAAACAGCATAGTTATAATCATGTTATAATGCCACATGTCATGATTTTGCCTTCCCCAGGTTTCCAAAACAAGGCCCACAGGGAGATTCAACCAAGCAAGGTTCAATTGAAAGAAAGCAGTAGGAATATATTAATTTAGAAAATAAATGTTAAAGTTAAAATTATTGAAAGCAATAGAGAATAAATAATGAAAATTATTTCAATTCACTGAAATATATAAAAATTGTAAAATTTTGTGCCAAGAATGCAATAACCTTAAAAAGTGAAAGATATATAATAAGTAATTCACAAATCTGCTATTTCCAAGGAGAATTTTAATATGCCTATCCCTGTAATTAATAGATCAAGGAGATAGAAAATCATTACAATTATCAAAGATTTGAAAGTTAAATTAGTAACATTGATCTAATGGACAAAAATGTTAAATACTCTGTACTCAACAATAAGAATATACACATTTTTAAGAATATATTTGCAAGGGCATATTTATAAAAAGAGACCTGGCCTTCAAATATTTCAATATGTTTGTGTTGTGCAAAACTCATTTTTCACTACAGTGCATTTATATTACAATTTTTTTAAAAAATTAATTGCTTGACAGCCCCATCTATTTAGAAATTTAAAGAAAATTAACCAATTCCCCAATTTAATTAAAGACATGAATATACATATACCAGAATCACAAAAAATCCCAAGTAGGTTAAACATGAAGAGACACAACCCAGACACACAGTAAACTGTTGAATGCTGTTCCAGTTTGCTAATGCTGTCATAATGCAAAATATCAGAAATGGATTGAATTTTATAAAGGGGATTTATTTGGGTACAAATTTAAAGTTCCAAGGCCATAAAAGTGTCCAATCTAAGGCATCAACAAGAGGATACCATCAATGAAGAATGGCTGATGGTGTTCGGAACACTTGTCAGCTGGGAAGGCAGGTAGCTGGTGTATGCTGGCCCTTTGCTCCCAGGTTGCATTTCAAAATGGCTTTCTCCAAAATGTCTCTGGGTGTCTGTCTTGGTTTCTCTCTCTCAGCTCCTGTGGGTCCTTACTTCTTTCTCCAAGACATTTCTCTCTAGGCATCTGGGGGTCCTCTCTCAGTTTCTCCAGGGCAAACTCTGGGCTTCATTTCCTAGCTTAGCATCTCTAAAAGTCCTTCTGTCCATATCTCCAACCATCTCCAAGCATCTGGGTCTGTGTCAGCTCTAAGCTTCTCTCTTCAATACTCCAGTGAACTAATCAAGACCCACCCTTAATTAGTGGGGCTACTCCACCATGGAAATAATCTAATCAAAACTTTCCATGGAAACATTCAATCAAAATGTCCCACCCTAAACAAAAGACTAATAAATCTGCCCCCACAAGATTACATTAAAGAACATGGCTTTTGGGGGGACATAATATATCCAAACTGGCACAAACACCAAGGATAAGAAGAAAGTAACGTCAGCTGTAAGAGAAAAGCCTTAATAAGATTAAGAGACAATTTCTCATCAGAATCCAAAAGCACATGCAAAGATGTTTGACATCATTAGTTCTTAGGGGAATGCAAATCAAAAACCACAATGAAATACTATTTCACAGCCACTGGAGTGGCTGCTATTTAAAAAAAAAACAAAAGCAAAATAATAAATGTTGAAGAGGATGTGGAGATATAGGAACACTCATTCATTTTTGGTCTAAATGTAAAATGGTTTGACTGCTGTGAAAAACAGTTTGGATGTTCCTCAGAAAGTTAAGTATTGAATTACTAAATGATCTGGCAATCCAACTTCTAGGTATATAACCAAATGAATTGAAAGCTTTAACAGATATTTCCACAGCACTGTACATAGTAGCATTACTCATAATAGTCAAAAAATGGAAGTAACCTGTGTCTATCAAAAGATGAATGGACAAAATGTGATATATATATATATATATACACAGTTGAATATATATATATATATATACAGTTGAATATTATTCAACTGTAAAATGTAATGAAGTTCTGATGCATGCTATGACATGAGTGAACCTAGAAAACTCCATGTTGTGTGAAATGAGCCAGATGTAAATGGACAAATGTCATATAATTGCATTGATAGGAAATAATTAGAATAAACAAATTCATAAAGTTGGAAACTAGAATACAGATTACCGTGGTTTGGGTGTGGGCAGGGAATGGGGAATTAATGTTTAATTGGTACAGAGCTTCTGTTTGAGAAGATGATATGTCATTTTAGTTTATAACTTCGTAATTTTTGTAAGCATGAAAACAATCGAGAAATTTCTAAGCAAAAATCATGTAAAAATATATTTACTATATAAATATTTAAAATCCTCACATAACATGCCAATAATTTGACTGACATTTTAAATATGTATTTTATACAGTATTTTAAAGATGAGAGCATCAAGTGTTTTTCAGTTATTTCTTAATAATTAAGGTTAATTTAATGCCATTATTTAAATAGCAAAAGTCAACAATGTTCTGAAAATTATTTGCATTTCACTTATTTGCCAGTTACATAGGTAGATTCTGATCTTTTAGCAA
Organism: Choloepus didactylus; assembly: GCF_015220235.1. NCBI lineage: Eukaryota > Metazoa > Chordata > Mammalia > Pilosa > Megalonychidae > Choloepus > Choloepus didactylus. The sequence continues at coordinate 179,213,116 of NC_051310.1, read as the reverse complement.
ATGTTAAAACATCCTTTATTAGTTTCTTAGCTGCTAAAAGGAATACCATACAATAGGTTGTCTTAACAACAGGCATTTATTGGCATGTAGTTTCAGATACTAGTAGACTTGCTTCCTCCTGGGACTGATATCTTCTGGTTGGCAGGCAACCATTGAGATACCTTGGTTTTTCTGTCACACTGTAGCATCTTCTACTTTCTCTTCTGTTTTCAGTTGACTTCTAGCTTCTTGCTTCTCCTGTGACTTACCTCTTTCTGTGTCCAATTTCCTTTGCTCATAAAGACGTCCGCCATACTGGAATAAGGACAACCCTTATTCAATTTGTGCATTAACTAATAAAGTCTTCAAAAGTAATTTTTACAAATTGATTCACACCCACAGGACCAGGGATTGGGACCTGAAACTGCCTTTTGTAGGAGTGTGATTTATTCCCCCAACAAATGCCATATATTTTAATGAACTTTTATTGAGGAATCATTACATGGAGTATAATCCAACCTTTAAAATGTACATCTTTATTATATATATAATATATATATAATATATATACCACTGCTACAATACAAATAATAGAATAGTTTCATCACAACTCCAAAAAAATACACCTTTTGACTACTAATTCCAAATATTTAAAATATTAAAATGTAAATATTCGTAAGGTTAAATATTTGATAATCATGCAGACATTCAATATATCCTTAATGGTAATTGCCCTAGTCCTATGTTTCAATATTCTTTTATCTATTTCTATCCTGCTTGGTATTCTATGAGGATTTCTGTTTTGGCAAGAAAATGTATACCACTGAGAACTATTGGAATAACTTTTTTGAACATTTCTCAAATTATTTAACACTTCTTAATAGAATTTTTTTCACTGCTACTTTTTTCCTATGTTTTCTCCAAGGAATAAATTATCAATCTGTCCTGAAAATCATTTCTCTTTATTATTCTGCCTCCCCTGATCTTCACAGAAATGTGCATTTCCATTTATGGACAAATAAGGCATTTAGAAAAATGTAGCATTTAATTTTTAGTGGCATCTCATGCATACCAAAAAGGAAAGCTGAATTATCTCACAGCTAAAAAAACAGTAGAGTATTTATAGTTTAGAAGCTCTACCTTCTATTCCTTGAAAACATAATCCCATTATAATCATCTTGTCATTTTATAGTGTTCCTGTATATATTGCTATTTTTTGCATTAAATATGAGAATGTTAGAAGTAAAGAGTGGTGCATATTCATAAATCTCCTTAACCATTTAAATTAGCACAATAGGGCAAGCAACTGAAGAAACAGCCTTCAGAAACCAACTAGATTAATAAATATGAGGTGTTTTTGAATGATCAGCCCCATAAAAAATCATACCTGATCAATAGTATACTGAACATAGCCTAAAAGTTCTGCAGACATATTTTGTTGGATTGTGTCTATTTTATCATCTTGAAAAAATGATGGTATTAGAATATTGTATGTACCCTAGAGTATATGATTAAGTTGCCCTTTTTCCATTGCCCTATATTTGCTCTCTGTTTGCTCTCTTTGTCACAGGACTGAAGAATGGCATTCTCATTGAGCACTTTCATCTGCAGATGTTCCCTATTATTGAGAATTTAATCAAATGCTAGTAGAGATTTGAGATCACTTTAAATCTTTTCTAGTAAGGATTAATTTCTCTGAAAAATAGAGAGCAACTTAATTATTTGCTGGGAGATACTGAAAATTTCTACCGTCACCTTAAAAATTAAGCTTGGGTTTTGTGTCAGCAGGAGTTCCTTCCTTCCTTCCTTCCTTCCTTCCTTCCTTCCTTCCTTCCTCCCTCCCTCCCTCCCTCCCTTCCTTCCTTCCTTCCTTTTCTTCCTTTCCTTCCTTCCTTCCTTCCTTCTGTCTTCCCTTCCTTTCTTTCTTTCCCTTAATAATTTGAGTGTGAGCCATCTATTGAGTACTCATTCAACAATACTATACCTTAGGTACTTTTTCCCTCCATACACTTAGGCAAACACAGATAAAATACCACGTATCCTTTCCTTGGACATTTTTGGGATATTTGCCACAAGTTATTTTTGTTTGTTTGTTTTGTTTTGTTTTGTTTTGCAGAAGTGTCTACCTATTGATCAGTTGTTAAGTTCAGATATATACACAGTATATTTGAAAGACAGTATGGAAGGATTTTATCCCATGAAAAATTACAACTTCATTCTTCCTATCCATTTAGAAGATAAATTTTACTAAAACAATATTTAAAAAAAAATAAGAATATTAAAAAATATATTTGACCATGGTAGGGGGGCTATGCTTTAAAACACTTCATCAAGGTGCAGTATTTCATTTAACTCTCCATGTATTTTCTGTCATGTTCTGGAAACAATATGGAGCCAGTGACTAGAACAATATATTCTAGATTTAATATTTAAAAACTCAATCTTATTTTATATAAATCAGTCTTTTTAATAACTCAAATTCTAAATCTCCTGTCTGTATATGTAATTATATAAAAAAGTTGTAGAGTTTGCCTGAGAATATCTAATAATTAGTTTAACTGGAAGTATTTACATATTTGAAAATAATGCTGTTTTCATGTTCGTGGAGTACATATATAAGTATAAATCAAGTGTTGAAAGACTGCATTTCACTAAAGCCTAGTAAATAGCAGTTAATTGCAGCTTCAACTCAGTAAGCATTGCCAGGCTATACTGTTAGTGTTCATGTGTGAGAAGTATATGTCTTCACCCTAGTGTTCACTCTTGACACAGTAGGACAATTGATTTAAGAGATGGTGTTAAAATATCTAGGCTTTAAGCTGAACATTCCAATAATATTAAAAGAATAAGCACATTATTAATAATTGCTGTCATTTTCTGGACACTCATTATTGCAAAAGGGGATAATTGTGATGGTTAGGTTTATGTGTCAACTTGGCCAGGTGATGATACCTAGGTGTCTGGTCAAGCAAGCACTGGCCTAACTGTTACTGCAAGGACTTCTGTGGCTGCTTAATAAACCAGAAGGCTGGCTTATTAAATCATCAATCAATTGGCTGCAGTCAATTACATCAGTGAAGGGTGTGTCTTCCACCATGAGAGAATGTAGTCAGCTTGATTTAGTCCAATCAGTTGAAGACTTTTAAGTGAGACATATAGAGGACCTTCACTTCTTCTTTGGCTAACCAGCAAAGCATTTCCTGAGGAGTTCATTGAACTCACTCATTGGAGTTGCCAGTTCACTGCCTGAGGAGTTTATTGAACCTCTTCATTGGAGTTGCCAGTCTGCTGCCTGCCCTATGGAATTTGGACTCATGCATACCCACAGTTGCATGAGACACTTCTATAAATCTTATATTTATAATATATTTATAGATATCTCTTATTGACTCTGTTTCCCTAGAGAAACCTAACTAATACAATAACCAAAGTCATAAAAATCACTTCTTTGGTTTTCATCATAACAAATTTAGATGGAAATAACTGAGAAGTGCCATAATTACAATTTCATTATATATTTTGGTAATTAAGTAAAGGTCATGAAATACTCTGGATAAGTCATAAAATAAAATACCCACCATACTTAAATACATTTCTAAAAACATGTTTTCCTTTGGATTTGAGATGTTCTACTAAGAAAGGCATAATTTGACTAGAAATGTACCTCCTATATTTTTGTTTTGTCTTGGAGAGCTACTGCCTACTCTATAGGTAATTACCCACTCATGAGGTGGACACTTGTCATATAATAGACTTTGTATCTTATATCACAGAAAATGATGCTGACTGAAATGCTGTTGATCTAAAAGAGATGCCAATAGAATTGTGGGGAGAGCTGGGAATCCAATTTTGGGTTAAGTATACAGAGGCTATAGTCCAAACAATACAAGAGATCTGACTACGAAGAAAACTGACATGGCTACTGCTGCTGCACGAAGTTCTAGAGGAAACTCCTTACAGTTTCAAGTGAATGGTCAACCTCTAGACAGTATCATAACTGTTATTATGCTGAGGATTTATCAGAAAACAACCCCCACTCCTCTAGGGTCTCAGTCAACCGATACTCATCCTTCCAGACTCAACCTAAATTCTGTCTCAATGTTTCCATATGGTAATTCTTTTCCATCATTTCCAGAAATTTTGCTTTTCTAAATGATGAATCCAGAGGAAAATTGGTCCAGAAGTTACAAAAACAGGGCAAAAAGTGTTATACTTTTATGTGTTTGTGACCCTGTCTGAAGATAAATGAATCATAATTGCAAATGTAATAAATATTAATACATTTATATGCATAGCATACTTTGAACAAATCCTATGAATGATTTAACACCACCAGCACCAACAACAACAAAAACACAATCAAGTTTGGAAAGTAAAAGAAGTCCTAAAATTGGCAGGTTTGTCATGTGATTCTGTGAAGGACTACCAAACTGCTATCGAATTAGAATATAACCTTATTCCATTACTACCCAACAATATTCATTGCATTTTCCAGAATCTGACCATTCATGATAAGCTTCAATTTTTGTAAGGAACTTAAAAGAATAAATGCAAAGAGATGTGAATGTCCTTGTGGAATACTTGTACATAAATTTAGTGACTAAAATTTAAATTAGCAAAGGTAACAATGATCTCAACAGCAAAATCAAAATATTTTCATCATTAAACAAAGGAAATGAGCTAATGTGAAGTAACTTGGACCCTAACACCCAGCTTATATGTATTTTCAGATACACTCTTATCCATTCCACCAAGGTCAAAACAGATTAAAATAACTATCTATGTCTAGAATATTTGTCATGAAACAAAGATGAAGTCATTTGGATAGGAAAAGCAATGCTTTGTGAATTAAAAAAAAATTGGAGGTGCATATCAGAATTGTGGAAAGATGGCAGATTAGGGAGCCCCAGGATTCAGTTCTCATACTGGAACAACCATTAAACAGGTAAGAACTGAATTAAATAACCATTTCAAAACTCCTGAGGCCAAGAGAATGGTGTACAGTATCCACAGAAGACCAGGAGGAAGAAGCTGGTAAAGTACAGTCAAGACTAGTAACATTGCTCTCTCCATACAGCAGTTACCAGTGTCCATTCCCCACACTTCAGGCAGGCACTGGTGACAGAAAGGGACACTAAAATCCCAAGACCAGGATTGGATATGGCTGTTCACTGATCATGGAGTTTGATTAGTGACTTTGGATAACTGGGGGCCCAGCTCACAGGGCAGCCATTGTTCCAACTTGTTCTGGACAAGGGTGTCGGTGGGAGAAACTTAAAGATGCTATGCTTCCTTGGGGCTGTGAGGGACAGTTAGTTGTAGGGCTGCATTTGCTAGGCAGGTCAAGAAAGATCAGCTTTAGGGAGCTATGGAAGAAACTGTTGGTACCCTTCCTGATCCTTTCCCCAAGACATTTTGGAGCTGTTCTGTGACCTTGTTTGGGCTGGCAAATATTAACTTGGGAAACTACTCTCCAGCATGCCTCACTCCCAGAATTTGCCCTTTAGGCAAAAGCAGTTTGAGACAATAAAAAGAGTGTAATAAAATACAGAGGAAAACAATCTGAGGCAAAGGCTTGCCTCCTTTAAACACCCAGGAGAGGGAGGTCTATCTCCTGGAAAGTAGAGGGAGCATTCAAATGCCTGCATGCAGGGGATCTCCAAAACAACTCACAAGCACAAGCCCAGGACAAGACACAGGCCCAGAAAAGACAAAAAGGACCCTGCACACAGAGTTCACCTTGGGCAGACCTTCCTAATGGGGCTGAAGCTCAAGAAAATCTCCATCTTATACTAGCTTGTTAAAAATTAAACAGACTTTTTTTTAATTATTCATTTTATTGAGATATATTCACATACCACGCAGTCATACAAAACAAATCGTACATTTGATTGTTCACAGTACCATTATGTAGTTGTACATTCATTACCAAAATCAATCCCCGACACCCTCATTACCACACACATAAAAATAACCAGAATAACAATTAAAGTGAAAAGGAGCAACTAAAGCAAAAAAGAACACTGGGTGCCCTTGTCTGTTTGCTTGCCTGTTTGTTTCCTTCCCCCACCTTTCCACTCATACATCCACAAACTAGACAAATGGGAGTGTGATCCCTATGGCCCCCCCCAATCCCACTGTCCCCCCTCATAAGCCACATCTTTTTTTTTTTTTCCAACAGACATTTCAGGGAATAAATCTCAGAGTTAATAGCAGAAAACATTACAATGTACAAGGTGCAACAAGAGTACAAGACAAAGAAATGGGAAATTATAGCCCATCCAAAGGAAGAGGATAAACATCCAGAAAACACCAGTGAAGACCAGAATGTGGACATACTAAAAAAAAAAGAATTTTAAAAAGTGATCTTTCCCTTTCTGCAGATAACATGATCCTATACACAGAAAGTTCTGAAAGTTTCCTAACAAAGCTCCCAGAGCTAATACACAAATTTAGTAAAATGACAGAGTACAATATCAGTACCGAAAAGTCAGTAATGTTTTGATACATTCACAATGAACAATCAAAAGAAGAAACCAAGAAACCAATTCCATGTACAATAGCAACTAAAAGCATCAAATATTTGAATAATTCTAACCAAGGAAGGATGTAAAGGACTTGAACATAGCATACTATAAAACATTGCCAAAAGAAATGAAAGAAAACCTCAATAAATGGAAGGACTTACTGAGTTTGTGGATTGAAAGCCTAAATATTGTTAAGATGTCAATCCTATTCAAAGCAATTTATAGTTTCAACACAATCCCACTTGTATGTCCAACAACTTTCTTTGCAGAAATTCAAAAGCTAATCAGAAAATTTATATGGAATAGTAAGGGGCCCTGAATTTCAAGCCATAGTGAAAAAAAGAAGAATGAAGCTGGAGGACTCACACTTATTGACCTTAAAAGTTGTTACAAAGCCACATTAATCAAAACAGCATGGTACTGACAAGGACAGATGGAATAGAATTGAGTGCTCAGAAATCACCCCTCATATTTATGGCAAATTGATTCTTGACAAAGTAGCAAATATCACTCAGTTGGGAAAGAATAGTCTCTTTAATAAATGGTGCTGGGAAAAACTGGATTCCCATTTGCATAAAAAAGGAGGACTCCAATCACACCTTATAAAAAAATCAACTCAGAATGGATTGAGGACCTAAATATAAGAGCCAGAACTATCAAAATCCTAGAGGAAAACATAAGGAGTCATCTTGAGGACCTTGTGTTAGACAATGGTTTCTTAGATTTAATACCCAAGCACAAGAAACAAAAGAAAAAAAAATGATAAATGGGACCTCATCAAAATTAAAACTTTCAGCCTCAGGATTTTATCATGAAATTAAAACAACAACCTACATAATGGGAGGAAATATTTCAAAACCACATATCCTATAATGGTTTAATATCCAGAATATATAAAGAAATCCTTCAACTTAACAACAAAAAGACAAAGAACACACTTTAAAAATCAGCAAAAGGCTTGAATAGACATCTCTCCAAGGAAGATAAACAAATGGCCATAAAGTACATGAAAAAATGCTCCACATCATTAACCATCAGAGAAATGCAAATCAAAACCACAATGAGATACTATTTCACATCCATTAGAATGGCTGCTATCAAAATAAACAGAAAATTACAAGAGTTGGAGAGGATTTGCAGAAATAGAAACATTCATTCATTGCTGGGGGGAAAGTAAAATGATGCAACCACTGTGGAAGACAGTTTGGCAGTTCCTAATAAAGCTAATATAAAGCATATAGACAAATTTAGAGGGAATCTCTGAAACTTTAAGCATAACTTTCATAGAAAAAATGATTCAATATTTATTGTGGTTAGTCATGGCTATTTAAGGACCTATAAATAAAGTGTAGTGATAAATAAATATGACCTAGCAATCCCACTGCTAAGTATATGCCCCAAAGAATTGAAAGCAGGGACTTGAAGATATATTTGCATACTGATGTTCATAATGGCATTATTCAAAATTGCCAATAGACGGGAGCAACACAAGTGGCCATCAGCCAATGAGTGGTAAACAAAATATGGTATACACATACAATAGAAATTATTCATCTATAAAAAGGAATGAAGTTCTGACACATGACAACATGGATGAACCTTAAAAATATCCTGTTGATGAGATAAAAGCCAGACCCAAAGGACAAATATTGTATAATCTAATTTGAAACAATTAGAATAAGCAAAATCATAGAGTCAGAATCTAGAATATAGGCTACCAGGGAATGGGATGGAGATAGAGAATGGGAAATTAAGATTTAATATGTACAGGGTTCCTATTTGGACTGATGGAAATGTTTTGGTAATAGATGGTGATGATAGCAGCACAACATTATGAATGTCATTAACATCATTGAAATATATATCTGAATGTGCTTAAAAGGGGAAATGTTAGGTTGCGTGTATGGTAACAGAATAAAAATTTAAAAACTCCATGGAACTGCACTACACAAATTGTGAATGCAAAGTTAAACCACAGGATATAGTTAACAGTACAATTTTTAAAATGTTCTTTCACTGAGTATAATAAATGTTGCACACCAATGCATGGTGTCAATAATAGGGTGGTATATGGGAATCCTGTACTTTATGCATGATTGTTAATGTAAACTCACAACTTCTCTAATAAAGCAAAAAAAAGAAAATTCTTTTAGCTATGGTTGATTCAAAATATTAAATATTTGTGAAATCTTTCCATTTTTAAATTATATTGTTTTGACATTTATTTTGAATTATTGTCCCTTTCTTTTCATATTGTCTATTATTCAATGCCTGTATCAAGTAGAGATCATTTCACATGTGATTATAATATATAATAATTTCACAATATATTTTTCATAGTAATAATAAAGCATATATACACATTTAGAGGGAATCTGAAACTTTAAGCATAACTACCATAGAAAAATGATTCAATATTTATTATGGTTTGTCATGGCTACTTAAGGACCTATAAATAAAGTGTAGTGATAAATAAAAATATTTTATAATTCCAGATATGCCAATTTCTTGTTTCTGTATCCTAAATATACTAAGGAAGTTTAGCAGATCCTTTATTGATCCCACAGAAAATATCAGATCTTGCTGATGTATTGATTTATATCTGCCTATATGTTGCCTATAAAGAAATTACCTCAGTTTATTATAAATGATCTGCATGACTCTTTAATTTGTGACTTCTTTCCTTAGCAAAGACTAAATACAAAAATTATTTTACCCATACCTAAATTTAAAGCTGTATTTTGTAACATTTATCAGCTCTATCAGAAGTATTCAAACTGCTTTCCATAGAAACAGCAACTTGCTTATATATATATATGCCCATATTTCACTGATTTATAGAATATAATATTAGATTAAGTAGAATAACAAGCAAAATTGGTGTAAATACTTTTTTTGTGAGCAAAAGAGTTGACTGTTGGCAAGCAAAGTAGTCAGATGTTGAGAGAAGCGTTCCATTTTATCAATGAATCCATTGCTAAAAACTTGTTGGCATCAAGTAATATGTTTTATGGAAAAATAGAAAGCATCCATTAATCTGGAATGGAATCTAACTTTAAAAACTTCCATTACATAGGAAAAAATGAAGATTTGTTTTACATGTTATGTAATGAGAAAATTCCATAAAATTTCAATAAGGACATTTGCACAGGATTATAATCTTCAAGAGGGAGAAGGGCCATGTCACTTTCGTTCACTCATATTTGTCCAGCACCATATTAGAGTACCTATCTCATATTAAATGCAGAATAAATATTTGTTGAAGAGTTGAGCAGTTGAATATGTAACTTCCAATCTGGAAAGGATTCATTTACTCTTCTGAACAAATATTTCTTTAGCATCAACTATAGTCAGGTTTATTTATAGAGATTGAGAATAGAGCCCTGAGAAGAGCAGAAAAAATTCTGCCCTCATTAGACCTACATTTTAGTGGGAATAGCAGATGACAATTTGTAATTTATAAACTGGTAAACTCAAAAAATTAGAATACCTTTAAACTGTGTGGTATCAAAAGCAAAAAAGTTGAAAGCAAATGGTTATCATGAATTAATTCTGGAAATTTGGACACGTGTATAAGCAATTTAGAGCCTTATGTCCTAGAAATAACCTATTGTAAGGCAATGATGGACAGCACAAGTGATAATTGTCATTCTAAGTTCTGACTGTCACCAATACCCATAACAACCAATAGTACTGTGCCTCTTTCTGAAATAGTGGTTGACACAAAGCTATTTGTGTGACTAAATGGTTATAGGTAGCTGAGACCTAGGCTATCTCACCATGAAGGTGTTTTGATTATTGTATATTTGTGTATGTAATGTAACTATTTTGTACAACAGAGGACTATAACTACGATTTAGGTTGTGCAGATTTAAATTTAGATGTTTTATTGGCTATCTGAAGATGTATGGATTGTCTTTTATATACAGACCTACATATAGAATACTACATGATAAAAAACACACCTAAAGAAATTTTAAGAATTTGGCACATTTAGTCTCTCTGTGTAATCTGCAGTCCTCTAGCTGCTGAATATCCTGAATTCCTCTTCACCAAAGTTTTTGATAGAGCCAGTTGAATACTTTGAAAATTGATCAGTTTCTAGCTAAAGAAAACACTTTGGTAGTAGGCATTCTGCCTATAATTTGTGTAGTAGTTATATGCATATGTTTCTGTGCATGTACACTATACAATTTTAAAGTGTCACTTCATTTAACTGTTGCACTTGTCAACTTTCAATAAAGCATATAAACTGTTGATTTAAAAAAATGCAAACCTCACCTCATCCCTGCAATGAATTTTTTGCATGAAAATGTCTTTGCTCATCTTTGTGTTTGGAAAAATATTTTCACTGGGCAAAGGATTCTAGATTGGTAGCTATTTTCTTCCAGTACAATAATTTTTTTTGTTGCTTAATTTATCTTACTCTCTTTTCTTAGGTTCTATTCTGTTATCTCTATGTGTTTATATTTTGAATTATCTTTCAGTTCACTAATTCTCTCTTGGACCCTCTCTAATCCCCTATTACACTCATTTATTGAATTCTTAATTTCAGTCACTTTATTTTTCATTTTAGAACATTTATTTGTCATATTTTAATAGTTTATTGTTCTTTGCTTAGATTCTCAATCTTGTATTTCATTTTCTTGATCATATAACACATAAGCATATAAAATTCATGTTTGTTAACCCCATTACCTTGATCTCCCTTTGGTCTCTTTCAGCTGTTCAATATTTTGATCACTTTTTTGTGTGTGGAAATGATCTGTTTTCATAGGTCTGATAATTTAAGTAAAGAGATGGATATTGTTTATGAAATCATTTACATTCCTCAAGATTCTGGCTTATGTTTTCCTATTGAGAATTTAATTTTGCTTCAGGCTGTTGACTTGGCTAATGGCAAAAACAATCACAGATCAATTTAATAAAAATGATCTGTAACTGCACTTCAATTCCTGTGATGAGTCGTCTATTTTTGATGACATGTCCTTGCTTTTTGTGTCTTACCCATTAGGGTTTCAACTAAAAACTGGCAGTTTTACTCTTTTCTTCTATGTCTAGATGCAACTCACTGCTGTTAATCTAAATTAAGCTCTGCTTAAATTATCAGCACTTTAGCCATTTCCCATTCAACAACCACATTGATGGGTAAATTGATAACAAACAGGCCTCATGATTCTGGTATTCCCTACTTTTCAGGATCTTAGCCACACATGTACTTACTAGCTGTGGTTGCAATCTGATGGTATCAAACACACTCAACATTTGTCAGCATTAGTGCCATCAGTATTCAACTGAGAGATGGGAAGCTGGAAAGACTTCACTCCCATCTGCACAAAAACGGACAGAAGCTAGGTACACTGCACTTTAATGACTTGTCAATACAGGGAAAAATCTGTGCTTCTGCATATTTGGGGAAGATGCCACCAGATACTACATAAACCATAAAATTTTATCCTCTTACAAGACATTTTTAGAAATTATTAAGGCTACTGTGAAAATATGAAGCTCCTGGTGCCTGCAGTCATAGGGAGGTTTTCTTTGCTCACAAGTTTTTCCTCATGGAACTCCACCTGTCTTTCAAAGGAAGGATCAGTGGAGGAGAAGGAAAATCCAGAGAAAACTCCCTGGCCTCCTACCAATGTGATGCTAGCTAATGAAGAGGAAATATAGCCACTGCCGAAATCTGTGAAGATCCATTTTCCCCACCTCACAAATGAAACAACAGTTTTATTATGCTGGGAAAAACTCATCAAAATGTGTATCCTGAAGGTTCTGGTGGAAATCAGTTGCAGCTGTTTAATGACAAGGGCAGTCCAGTCCTATGTTCCCTGTGTCCCTTAGGTAATTAAGGCTTAATCCATAAGGGATAATTACTTCCAAATTGTGGTTCAAGAGCACTGGTGGATATCACTGTGGCTGGGGGAAGAAAACAGTGAAAAAAAAAGAAGCTCTATCTCCAGAGGAGGGATAGAAAGACTGGTAAAGTGTACATGCTTAACCGAGGTCTGTAGGGTTAAGAAAGCATGAAGCTTAATCAAAATATCATAGAATGCCCTTACCTGACCCTACCTCTACCACTACCTTGAGGAGAAACTAACAGTGGATTACAGTTGGGAGAGTTCTAAAAGACTGACATTTTTTGGGATGCTGCACAAAGTGGGAGACTAAAAACCAATCAGGGATGGATGATGAATGCACAACTATGTGATGGTACTGTGAACAACTGATTGTACAATTTGGGTGATTGTACGGTATGTGAAAGTATCTCAATAAAATCGAATTTTTAAAAAAAGCCAATCAGGGAGACACAAAGTAGTACTACAGGAAATTGAGTCTCTCTGGTGGTCATAGCAACAACAAACTCAAACTCTGGTAACTGTAGCAACAATGAACTTCACACACATTCTGACTACTCAATAGATTAATGCAAAGCCTCACACTAAAAGCCTAGGCAAAAGAAAACAATGCTCTTCTCCCAATAAAGAAAAATATGTACTGCAGTATCTACTGTCCTACTGTCCTATATAACATGCCCAACTTTATAAAAGCAATTACAAAGCATAGCAATACAAGATAAAACAGTCTGAAGAGACAAATCAATCAGAAGAACCAGACTCAGATATTACACAGATATCAGAAGTACCAAGCAGGGAATTTGAAGCAACTATGAATAATATGTAAAAAAACAACAACAACAACAAAAAAAAACTCCAACGAAAGATGCAAGATCAGATAAATTATTTCAGTGGAGAGATGGAAACTAAAATAAAGAACCACCAGAAATGCTAAAAGTTTTTTAGAAAAGAGTAACAAATGAACAAAGCTTTCAGTGGATTCAGCAGTAGACTCAACACAGCAGAGGAAAGATGTGAACTTGAAGATATTTCAATAGAAATCACCCAAACTGAAAGCCAAATGGAAAAAAAAAGGTAAAAGGAATAATAAGAATAGGAGGAGGAAGAGGAGGAGGAGGAGAAAAAGAGAGTATGTAGGGACTATGGACCAATATCAAATAGTTTTTAATGTATAGTTTATGGGCATAAGCACCTTTATGCAGGGTTAATACATATTCCAGACCAGTCATTACCCACATTGTTTTTTGCTCTTTTATCTTCATCTGGAAAATAGTTAGTCCTCTTGAGTGTCTATCACTACAATGTGTGTTAGGTTGATGAATCTCCCCAAAGATTTTCTTATTGCTCCATATCCAGTCATGCAAATTATCGTTTATGATTGAGACTAAATTTGGAGAAGTAATTAATCCTTCAATTAGCTTTGACAGCAGTATTGGATTACCAACCCAAAGTACAAAATGAATATGCATGAATACATACTAATGTAAAAAAGATTGAATAAATTTTAAAAATGGGGATGAACAGCCATGCATTTTTCACAGAAGAATTTCAAATAATATATATAGGTACTATGCTCTTTAAGTGGTGGAGCTTAAAACCTCTCTCTCACTTTGAGTATGGGCTGAACTTCAAGACTTATTTTCAAACAATAGATTATGGAAAGGAACAATTAAAAACTTAACTGTGGAGAAATCTAATAACACTGCTTTTATCCAAATGATCAGTATTAATATTGCCAATGATGAGTCATATTGGTAGCATGTTCCTTGATGTGATGTGATGAGAGAGGCACTTCACTTCTGTGGTGTTCTTCCCTTACGCCCATAACTCAAGTCCAATCATAAGTAAAATATCAGACAAACACAAATTGAGGGGTATTCTATAAAATGCAAGGCAAGAACCCTTCAGGACTGCCAAAATCATTGGAAATAATGGAAAACCAAGAAATTTTTATAGACCAAAGGCTACTTGGGAGATATGACAACTAAATTGATGTGGTATCTTGGATTGGATTCTGGAACCAAAACCAACAAACCAAAAACACATTAGTTGGAAAACGGGTGAAATCCAAATAAAGTCTGGAGTTTGCTTAACAGCATTGTACCAGCAATTAGTTTCCTTTGAAATGTAACAGGAGAGACTGAGTGACAGGTACATGGGAACCTCTGAATTATATTTTCTGTATCTTTTCTATTTTTTCTAAATTTAAATCTATTTCAAAGTAAAAAGTTTATTTAAAAATTATCTAGATGTTATAATTATTCTCATAGAATTATTAATTTGGAACAAACTGAATCACCATTGGTTGATTCAAAACTTTTCTTGGAGGGTTTTTAATGCCTGCCTGCATAATTCGAACTTTATGTTTGGAAATATGTACCATGGGTAATATTATATGATCAAAGCAGTTTTTGAAGCAGCATACACTTGCTGGAGCTTTGAATGAGAAAACATGGAAGATGAGGAATTAAGTTTTGATACTATTGCTATGATTCTGATACTGGGCTAGAAAATGGTGGTAGTAATGAAAATGGAAAAGAGTGGACTTATTGGAGAGCTGGGTAGGAAGCTCTATTGGATTCTGTGACATATTGCAATCTTTATGTTGGGCCTTTCTGATAATTAACACAATTCAGCTAATTAATCCTAATGGAGTAGAAAGAAATACTATATTGAACCAATTTTCATCTTAGTGTATATGATTTGCATTCTGTATGAAGCAACTTGGACACCAATCAAAACATCACATTCTCTGTTCAAATAACAGAAGAACATTTCTAGAACAAGGCACTAAAATTAAATGATATTCCATATAAAATAGAGGTCAAGTATGTCTCTATTTCTTAACAGGTTTTTGTTGTTGTGATGGTTGTTTAGGGTAATTCTTAGTAACTAGCAATCATTATTTCTCCTACTTTTATACAATATCAAGATGGCTAATTATAAATACTGGAGATATGCACTAATTATTGTTTTAGAATATAAGCCTAACACCATTGGCTTAAATGTCATCCATATTCTGCAAAGGTGATGGGAAAACAAACATTGTGCAGACTGTACTCATAAGTATTTTAAGAATGAATGAATGAAGTAATTCTGAGATAAGTCAAAATTAGAAAAAATTCTTATTAATTACAGGTTACTTTTAAAAAATGCTTCCAAAGTAATGATGAATTGAACTTCTAAGGAAATGGAGTGCTGTTAGAATATCATAATGATGCTTAGGAAAAACTAAATTTTAATATATTTGAGTTTTGTTTTCTGTTTATTTAACTGCACTCCCTTCAATAAGTATTAAGAAAGACAAGTACAACATATCATGGTACCTCTAATTAAACATGGTACTTTACTTTTGTCTTTTTATATATCTGTTCATAACATTGTGCTTTTTTTTTCATGGTTAAAGGATTTTCTCATACATATTGGCCATGTCTAATTCCTCTTTTATTTAATATTGTAAATATTTAATACTATTTAATTGGATTTAATATTGAAAAATATGCTGTCTTTAAAGGAAACAGTTATTTCCCTATATTTCAGTAACTTTAAAACAACAGTTTCTTTCTTTACAAAAGCTATGCTACTTGTATAGTACATATGCATGATATATCTATTTTCATAACACACATGGGCAAAATGAACTGTATCTTCAATGATAAAGAGTCCTATAAAAATTTGCAATTTCTGTTTTTTCAAGACATTTCCAAAAAGCTTTTCAGAAAAAAAAGAGAGAGAGATACAGTAAAAAAAAAGAAAAAACACTTTTTTCTCAAAGATCTGAAGAGTGTGAAATGCAAGTTTAGGTTTCAAAATTATTCTTAGCCTTCTTGGAGTAAATGGAGACTCCCTTTCAATATTTATTAAATCTTAGGCTAGCATAGAGCCCAAGACAATGCGATAAAATAGTATTATGGCAAAAATGTTTTCTTTAGTCTTTTTAAGACATGAATGCTCAGGTACTGGCATTTCAGAAAATGCTTTTCATAAAGTGAATTAAATAAATGTTTTTCCAGTTATAATTCTGAAAAACAACAGTGGTCTTTGGTTCTTTAGGTTAATAGCAGCTCTATGTTTGTAGCAAATCTCCTTTTAGGACACATAAAATGTGACATACATGGGCCTTCAAGCATAACTGTTTAAGTAGTGTTAGAGATAGAATGCATGGTGGTCAATACATTCATGTGTGTATCTGAGAGTGTGCCCCAATTCTTTCTGAATAATTGCTTAAAAATAATGGTAAATGAATACAAATAAGACTTTATCTGATTCTATAATAAGTTTGAGATTTGTAAAATAGAAAAAAGACACCCAGAAAGAACCTTTTCTTTTACTTATGTAATTCTTCATATTGAAATAAATCTCAAAGTCATAGTCTAAAATAAAATATGATTATTAAAATTAGTTTTATCAAAGTAAAATTAGTTTATACATGAAGAAAATTTTCTGTGATAACTGTGACATTAAAAACAATGATTTTCTATTTAAAATTGCACATTAATTCCATATTACAACATAAAATCTGTATAAAGACACGGGCACCACTGATGTCCATACACTTGTGGACTTATTACCTCAGCCTCTTATATTTCTTGAATTAGAAGTAATACTGGAACTAATTGCTTCTATATAGTTAGTCTTATTCTGAAGTGATCATTTGCATGAGTTCATTTAACAGAGTATGAAAATTTGGGGGCGATACATCTCAAATCTAAACACACTGTAGTGAAAAATACTCAAAGGGCTTTTAAATTATTTTACAAGTTGAGAGGAAAGATCAAAAATCATTTGAATAATGAGTGGTTGGGATATGTATTTCATAAGCATAAAGGAGTTTACAAGTAGACTATTATTTGCATATATAATTTTTTCCTTAGTCACAAGTTTTTCTTCGTGTTTTTTTTTTTTTCCCCAGATATCCTGCAAATTGTTCTTTGGTAAAGGGGTCATTGAAGCAGTTTTCTGTTATTGTAAGTGAAAAAAATAAATAAATAAAACTTATGTTTTAGAAAAATAAGGGCTAATTGCACTTGAATAGCATTATACACTGGATGTTTATATAAGGTCTATAAATATAGATATTATATTCATTATGTTTTGTTGGAAAGGGCACAGAAATTGTAATTACATATATATATATATATTCCTGCATATACTTGCTCTACTCTACTTGTGACCTGGGAGATGTTGCTTAAAAATATGACGGTTTCACAGATTTCTCAAGTTCTAAAATGTAGATAAAGATTACTACCAGATAGGTTCACTGGAAGGATTAAATGAGAGAAAAACCCATTCTAATGCTCAAGTTCCTTATGTGTAAATTTAGGTTAATAATAGAACTTACCTCCTATGGTGCTTATAATAATTAAATTCAATAATACATGTAAAATGTTGGAGTTTTCAATTAATGTCAGTTAATATTATTAACACATGTATAGCACCATGTTTGAAATAATATGTGATTAATATAAGTGATTAATCACTTTTGCATATCTAATGAGATATACTGTCTTAGAGTTTAATGTGGGAATTAAGAATCATTCATATTGGTAATTCCATGTGGTTTTGGTAATATAATTTTCAAATATCTGGATTTGAGATTGCCTGAATCAACATGGTAAATTAGATGTATCAACTGTTTGTAAATGGAGAATCCTATATTTACTAAAGTAATAAGTAAAGAAATGAAAAGGAAAACAAGCAAACAGGCAGGAAGGCAAGAAAACAAACAAGCTAAGGGAAGGAGGAAGGAAGGAAGGGAGGAAGGAAGGAAGGAAGGGAAAGGAAAAGAAAGAAAGGAAAGGAAGAAAGAAAGAAACCTTCCCAAACAGTTTGAGGTTTTTGTTTGTTTTCAGTATATAATCAGCATCTCAATAGAGCCATTTCAATGATGAAATCTGTTGTGAACTGCAGGAAATTACTGGGTTAGAAGTCACAGGTGAAGTCAAGGGAATTGGTAGAGAAAACTTATTAAAAGCCACAAACTGATCTGAGACATTAATGCCCAGAGAACATTAACACCCATTGTCCCTACTTAAAGTAATCTAAAGACTGTGTTTTTAGGCTTTGAGATCCTTAGTGTTAAAAGTATTTATTATCACATTCGTCATGGTAAATATTTTTTAATAAACCGGATAGCATGAAGAAGACATGGCCATCTTTGATTATGCATAATAAACTAAGAACTTGTTAGACTTATGTGTTTATTCTGAGATAGAAATAACTGAATTATATAATAACTACCCTATTTAATTCATACTATATTGGCAGTTTATATGGTAATAAACAAAGTAATCCATTTTTTCCTGCTTCTAAGACATGTA
This sequence comes from Choloepus didactylus, assembly GCF_015220235.1. Taxonomy (NCBI): domain Eukaryota; kingdom Metazoa; phylum Chordata; class Mammalia; order Pilosa; family Megalonychidae; genus Choloepus; species Choloepus didactylus. The sequence goes on along the minus strand of NC_051310.1, from coordinate 179,194,432 downwards.
ATAGAGGTGAGACATGACTGTTTTCCTTCTATCACTTCAGTGATTCTGTCACCTTAGTTCCTATTATATTGAGCATTCATTCAAGATTTTTAACATGTTTAAAGATTTAACTTACTTTTTACACTAGTAACAATTATGAAACTAAAAGCCTGAGTCCCTGAAACTGGAATTCTTGCCATCATTTAGTTTATATGCAGTGATAACTGCATGCGTGTGTGTGCATGCATGCATGTGCATATCAACAATGCAGATTGGAATTGGAGAAGTGAGGATTATTTAATACTTTAAAATGTCTTTGGTGTTTATTGATTGCCATCTATAGCACCAAGGGAAAAGTTTGTCTCTCTTGTCATTTTGGGCAAGTCACATCGTACAATGTGGGCATTGTACATCGTACAATTCACAGATTTCTCAAGTTCTAAAATGTCACATTGTACAATGAGAATTATATGAGCTAGTCTCATGACCACATGAAAGTTCTCTGTATAGTTTCTTATAAATTTAAAATTCTGGAATTTTTTTTGAGTTAAAAATAATGAGTCAAAGGACTGAAGAATGAAATCTATATACACCTCTCTGTATAAAATTAGACAGGAGTAGTTTGATACACATCTAATCAAATTTTATATGGTAAAAGGGAGACTCAAATGTGTTAATTGAGTTGCCTTTTATTTTGGAGGAGGGGCGCTCTGTGACTCAATCTTGTATTCCTACATAGAAAGGTGCATGTGTCTATCTGCATGTACATGTGTACACTCATGTGCACACACAAGCTTACTTATCCCTAGTATATTTTTACTCTATAGAAATAGAAACAACAGCAAAAAAGATTTATAAATTCCTCAGAACATTGGCAGACTGCCACTATTCCTAATCTGAAATCAAATTAGCTCATTGCTGAAATTTAAATTGGAAAAAAAGTGCCACGGATTTATTTAAAATACAATGTTTGTAAACTCACAGAGCAAATTCAAGCAATGCAAGAAGTCTCACTATTATTGTTTCAAATGAACATCAAGCTATAATAAACAAATCTGGAGTTGGAAAATGATATTTTACTTGTTCATAGAAAGCATACAAATTTCCTTCCATATATATATATATATATATGATAAGATATTGTTTTCTGAAATCAGAGACCATTAAAAATTGTCTTCTTTGCTAAATTAAATCAACCTAAATCATATTAAACAAACCAATATAGAGAAAATCAATTTGAAGATGTAGAAATTCCAATTTTGAAAACTATTTGACTTCATATTATTTAATCTAAATCAACCAACCTTTAAACATGTGAAATAATTTTATGGTGTTAATAATGAAAACTTGGCTTCTCTGTAGCACGCCTTTATCGGAGAAAAATCTTTGGATTCAATCACTTAGCAAAATTTTATTAATACAAATACTTATAAAAGTTCTTAACCCCCAAACTATAATTTTATTTATAAAGCAAGGAATTTTGTAAATCATTTTGAAAATTTCAAAATACTGATTAACTTAGATAATCACTCAGATAAATCCAGAATAACCTCCCTATTTTAAGAACATCTGATTAACAAACTTAATTCCATCTGCAAGTTTAGTTCCTTTTTTCTACGTAATGTTCACTCATGCATAGATTCTAGGGATTTGAGCATGGATATCTTTGTGTGGGCAGTATTCTACCCACCACAGAGGGACATTTGGAAGAAGCCATTTTCATAAATCTGTGATCAGTAAGTAGGGACATAAATAGCATTGCCTTGACATAAATATCAGAATTCTCGGCTATAGCACAAGCTGCAGAAGCAATGATGAGTTACCCTCAAATAAGATCTCAGGAGAGGTCTTTGGACATAAGGCCAGAGAACAAGAGGATGAAAAAACAAATACTCTTGTAGTTGTCACTGACATACTTATTTATGAATAAATATGAAAAATCATCTGAAAGTGTCCTGGAACTAAGTGTTGCATTATTGTGTTAGAAATACACTACACATTACTCTTTAGTCTAGAAGGGCATGTGAAGGGTGACCGAGAGCCCATTATTATGTAATATATGGCAAAAGAGAGTAAACATTTATTAGTCTAAAAAGACCATTTTGTGACTTGACAAAAGATGCCTGAAGAAATTATTGTGAAAAAGAAAATAAAGCAATAATGCCAAAAATGCAAGTTCATGCTTTTAACTGTGCAGATAGATACTTGCTGCTTAATGAAAATGTTTTAAGACTCTTAGTAGGATACCATTGAGAGAAATAGCCATGATATTGAACATTGCATATAATAACAAAGCAAGGGGAAGTAGAAAATCTGAATGGACTCATAACAGGTAAAGGGATTGAATTAGTAACAAAAAGAAAACAAAAAAAAAACTTGCAACAACCATGACAAAAACTATGCCCAGATGTCTTCGCTGGTGATTTGTACCAAACATTTAAAAAAGAATTAATAACAAATTTTCAGACTTCAAAAAAGTAGATGAAGAGTGATCATTTCCTGGTTTTACCCTGACACTTAAAAAAAGACAAAGGCATCACAAGAAACTAAAACTACGGGCTAATAAGGGGGAAAAAGAAATATGCAAAACAAAACAAAACAAAACATAATCATCTCTATTAATCTGACAAAGTCCAACACCCTTTCATGATAAAAATATTCAGAGAAGTAGGAATAGAAGGGAGCTTCTACAATATGATAAAGGGCATTTATGAAAAACAGCTAATGGAAATAATCCAAATGTCCATTAACTGATGAATGGTAAACAAAATGTGGTATATCCAAACAATGGAATAATATTTGGCAATATAAAGGAATGAAGTAGTGATACATGCTACAATATGGAAAAACTTTGAAATTATTCTAAGTAAAGCAGTTACAAAGCACCACATTATATGGTTCCATTGATATGAAATGTCCCTATAGGCAAATTCATCAAGATGAAAGTAATTTAGTGGTTTCTAGGAGTTGAGAGGAAGGGAACATAGGGAGTGACCATTAATGGATATGGCTTTCATTTGGGGGAGATACATATATTCTGGAATTAGATTGTTGTAATGGTTTCACAACCTTGTGCATGTACCAAAAACCACTGAATTGCCCTTTAAAGGGTTTAATTTTATGGTATTTTAAATATATGTCAGTTAATAAAGAAAAAAATGCTATATTTCATTGCTTCATTACAGTCTTAATTTAAAACTCTAGTATAAAATGTAATTGAGCAAGCAAACTGAAACTTAAATATGTACATAGGAAAGTAAGTTATATAGCTATCTAGTTCTAATTAACCCTTTTAGTGAAAAGAGGTAGATAAAGTTTATATTAAGTACTTTAATATATGATGACTGCCTAAAATCATGATTCATACTTCCTCCATTTTCTTATTTTTAAGACCAACTGCAGTTCATATTTGGGAGAGATTCACAATGATCTATTTTAAGTAATTACAGGCTGAAATGTTCTTGGAGGTGTTCTCTTAATGGTTCAGCTACTACTTCAGTTACCATTTAACTGAATATATCATGGAGAAAAGATATATGATCTTGCTTACAACACTATTTTGTTGTAAATATAAACCTATTTCTCAATTAATACATTCTCTAAGAAGATATTCACTATAATTTTGAATTCTTAGATAAGTGAATTAGTGTAATGAGTTTATTATTTATTTTCCAAGTTGTCAAATGTTTGTGAAAGTAGTATTTGTTTTTGACCAAAAAAAATATTTCAAATTTGTGGTTGGAGGGAAAGTATTTCTGGACAAGGTATCTGTTTAACTAAAATACTACGTGTGCTTAAAAAGATAAAAACATGTTTTCTATATTACATTTAGGAAGAGATCTATATCAATGGCATAGATATATACACTACTATCAATATTTAATATTGTTTCTACTATCTGACATAGAGTCATAGGAATATTTTTATTCTGTCATATTGACTATTCATATTGTAGGGTGAAAACCAATTTTCAAAATATTCTAAAATGAAATTCCTATTTAAGAAAATCCATGTCTTTATATTTTTAGATTCCATGAAGAAAGTGTAAATGATTGAGACAAGAATGATTATTTAGGAAAATTCTGTATTTTAAGAAGATGCAAGTAATAAACTAACCAACCACTTCTATGTGTTTTATAGAAATAGTTTTCAGGGAAGCTACTAGGAAAATATATTTTATTCTATTATTATCACAATGTATAATTCAAAGAAGAGATGGAGAAAAATAATAATGTAGAGAAAAGAGAAATGGAAGGGAAAGGGAAGTAAACAACTGAAAAATCTGTTTCCAATAAGTAAGACATTGGTTTTTGACCTTCTCACTAAGACAAAAAGTGATTTTTTTAAGAGGAAAAGTAAAGTGGCAAATTGAAACAACATATAGAAAGGTAAACCCTGTGACTACTTATTAAAATGTTAGAATATTAGCAAAATTTTCCATCTCTTTAATCAAATTGATTGATTTTACAAAATTTCTGCCAATTCAGTGTGGGAAAACAACTTCTGTTATTGCTTAAAAACTGATCAATATGAGTGTTATTTTAAATTTGTATCAAAGAGTTTAAAACAATCCAATTATGTATTTTATCATTGTCATCATCATCATTTATTTTATAGAAAAATAATCCTATTTCCCAAAACAATTTAAACTGATTTTGTGCTTATAGATGATTCTGGTTAAACCCAAATTAGCTGCATAGGTTGTAAAGAGTTAATATATACTTATTAAAGTAAGAGATTTTCATAGAAGTATAAAATTTGTAAAGTAGTTTGGTTTGAAAGACGGGCAATGAAGCCAAATGACCAGGTATTGAAGAAAAGTTTTATTTGAGAGAAGCCTCAGGGCAGCTCCCCCTGGCAGAAAGGCTGCTCAAAGGTGAAAGCGTGCAGTGGGGTTGTGGGATTTCTTTTTTATAGAGCCTTTTGCCAATCAGGAGGTTACATGGTGTAAGGTATGTGAACTTTGGCCAATCGGGAGTTACGCATAGTTTAACTTGTAACTTTGGCAATACCTGGTTTGTGCATTTGAACAGGAGAGGCGAGGGAAGTAATAAATTTGTGAGGGAAAGGGAAGGGGGGCAGTGATGGGCGAGAACAAACAAAGTGGCCCAAAAATGGGAAAAGGGAGTGGACAGCAACATGAGGCATGGTCTGATTTCCAGCCTGGTTTTGAAAAACAGAGAAATGGTGGAGGGGTCCAGGGCCCAGACCTAATAAAATTGTTCTGTTTCATATCTAGGCATTCTGCTAAAGAGGAAAAAAGCCACAGACAATGATATAAATCCTTTCTAATTTTGTAAAATTTTGTTTATATTAGAATAGGGAAAAGCCCCTAGGAAGAAAGAACATGGTTATCTTCCATCTAACGGCAAAAAATGCATATTTTAAGTATCTGTTGAAAGAGAAAGCATTGTAGGAAAAATTACAACCTAAAGAGAAAGGTCTGAGTAGCCATGTGTGTGGAAATTTAAAACTTAAGTTAATACCAGTATTTAAGTACAGAACAAAAATGATTAGGCACCATATATAAGTTGATGTCTTATAAATGTACTTTCAGTCAGATTTTTTTCTTTTCATATGCGAAGAGTTTGGAATTTCATATTAATAATGAAATTTCAGTTTGGAGCTTTCAAACACAGAGAATATAATCTTTGTAGAACAAAGAAGAGGAGTTGTTCAATTGAGGACAGTTTGTAAACCTTGTGTATTTAAGCTCATTTTGTTAAACTTGTGAACTTACTTGCCTTAAAGATTAAAATTTAGAAATAAAGATAGCAGAATAAAACATTGTCTTAAAAATAACTTATATTTTCTCCAGCATTTCCAGAAATATAAAATTTCCCATAATGTTCTCAATATCAAAAGCAGTTGGGTTATTATACAAAAGTGCATCCTTTCTTCGTTATGTCATTGGAATGAATACTTAAATTGTTTTTCATATCCCCCAAAAAAGATTGTAATCAACTACAAGAAAAAGAAATGCTTACTTTTTCCAAAATGCAAAGCAATAGAATAAATGACTATTATCATGGAAGAGAAAGTAATACATCAATAACTACAGACAAATTAAGTTGTTGGCATTTATTTAAAAAAAAATTTTAAAGGAAGACATTGAGCAAAAGATGTTATAAAATTGAAATATTTGAGGACATAGGTCAAGGTTTAACTCTTATTGTGGTTGAAGTTTGAGACTTTGGAAGACAAATGACAATGTGCAAGTGAACAGTTGGTTAATTACATGGTAAAGATAGAAAAGATTTAGTTTTCTGTACTTGGGCTTGCGATGCCTAAATGATAACTTCCTGGCAAGGGATTAAAGGATATTTCAGAATGGTTTGACATTAGATTTGGTGAAAATACTTATCCTGATGAAATGACTTAAACACAATTTGTTATTATTACAAAAAAATGTCAAAATAGCATTAAAATAGTAGAGCAAAAATATAACTTCAGTAGACTAAAAAAAGTAAAAGTTTTCCTGGAATGTTTAGGAGAGGAGAGAGAGACTAATATACTTCAAATGTGTCAGGATCATGACAAACAAGAAAAGACAGAGAAACAGTCACAGTTAGGAGGAGACTAAGGAGACCCAAAAACTAAATGTGATGTATTATCTTAGTTTAGATCCTGGAACAGGAAAAAAATAAATAAATTAGTAGAAAAACTGATGAAATCCAAGTAATACCTTACCACCGTAAATTTTTAGTAGTACCTTACCACTGTAAATTGCTTAGTTTTGTTAAATGTGCCACAGTTATGTAAGATGTTAACATTAGGAGAAGCTGGGTAAAAGGTATTCAGGAAATCTTAATATTCACTTTTCAACTCTTCCGAACGACAAAAATTATTTCAACATAACTAGTTTAGAGATATGTCTGTAACAGAAAAAAATTACTTAACATTTCTGTGTGTATGTCTGTCTGAACGCTCTACTGTGTTCAAATTTTCTATATGCCCATCCTTATGCCAATACCACACTCTCTTGACGACCGTAGCTAATCAAGTGGTATAACTGTTTCAACTTTGTTCTTTGGCTTCAAAACTATTTTGACTATTTAGGTCCTTAGACTTTTTAGAATTTTCTTGTCAATTTCTACCAAAAAAAAATCTACTAGGATTTGTTTGAGATTGCTATGAATGTATAGATGAATTTGGGAGAATTGACAACTTAAAAATATTAATGCCTCCAATCTTTGAACATAGTATTTCTCTTTCTTTATTAGGTTTTCTTTAATTTTTCCCAAGAATGTGTTGTAGTTTCCAGTGCATATATTTTAAACATACATTGTTATATATCCCAAAAGTTTCCATGTTTCATTGGATGCTATTTTAAGTGGATTTAAATGGGGTTATGAAATTGTATTATTTAGTTTGTTGTTGTTAGTTGCTAGTATACAAACATTCAATTGGTTTTTGTAGATTGTTCTGTTTGTGTGCAATTGAAAAGAATGTATATTATTTAGTTGATGGTTGATGTGTTCCTAATTTCATTATTCTGTATGCCTCTGTGTCAGTATTTCTTAAATATTTTAGTTTTGTCAGAAAAAAAGGGAACATTTTCATCTTTATCTTGTTGTGGTCTGTATCCCTTCCCAAATGTATCATTTCCAATGTATAATAGATTGCTGTTTCACTTATGTAACTCTGTAACTGATGGACATTTTAATATCAAGCTAGTTAAAAGAAACTCCAGTTACATAATAATTTGATGTCACATTTTCAGTCGCTCAGTACTTACTAAGGTTCAAAAACATGGTTTTCAAATGGAGAGTAGTACTACACTACAGAAGGAATATTCTTGCTTGGATCCTAGGTATCTGAGCTATCATTCTCCTATTGGGTTTGGCCTCAAATGCTATGTAACATTCTTTTTCATCACAGATTCATTTAGCACTGTAGGATCTGCTGTGTCATATGACTTATGTGGACATGCATGCATGTGTCTTTCAGTGTTGCTCTAGATTTTACCAGAAATTTGCATTTCTCTGAACCTCATTATAAATGTATCACTGTAATATTCCTATTAGTAATATAAGCTACCTCCAAAATTTCAAAAAGTCTCATCAAGTACTATGCCAGTTAGATTGTGGAAAGGGATTTTACATGCAATACCTTGTCCTTTGCTTTAAAGAAGTCCTGGCAGGACCCAGATCATTAGATTCATAATAATTTCATTGATATGGCAGGTCTCTGAATCTCCATGAAGTTTATCTACAACTCTTTGGTCTGCATGTATCTTTCCAGGGCATGCAGAGTACTTACCACTTCATGTCATCAGGACTTTTTAGCATAAGTCATCAATATAATGGATTAGCTTGATATTCTCTGGACTGCTCAGGACTAGCAAATTCCCTGAAGGCTACATTTTTACAGAAAAGAAATATTCACATTATCGTGAACAAAACAGTGACTGTGTACTGCTGTCTACTCCACATAAAAAAAGAACTCAATTTGACCTCTTTCCTTATGGCAAAGAACGCATTTTCCTGTTTATTAGCAACATCCAAAGTGGCAGAGGCACTTGGCCAACACAGCAGCTACTGATGGAATGACCTTATGTAAGTTCGTGTTACATTTTTCTCCATTTCTATCTAGTTTTCCAAGATCCAGACTAGCAAACGAAAGAACAATATGATATGGAACCTGCATTAACATCTTTGTGGGGGCAGTGATCATTGTATTTCATAATGAGATTCAGTGATATATCTGGAGCCTTGTCTTGGCTGAGATGTGAGGAAAACTTCAGGGCTTCCATGTGTCCCTGTCTACTAAAATGGCTTTCATTTCACATCAAGAAACCAATATGAGGTTTCTGTTTTTTCTGTTAACTGCTCTGTATATCTATACTGATGATAATTACATCTAACTTGCCTCTGGAGGTTAACTGCTGCCATCTAACCTCTAATCTAATCTCTATTTTACTGAAATTCTATTATCCCCATATATGTCAGTTTGCCAAGCCCTAAGGAAGTAACTCTTACTAGCATGACTAGCCACAAGCAGATACCATCAGCTTCTCAAAGATGCTTTGCCCCTTCCCATCCAGTGCATGTTCTATTGCTTTGATGAAAAGAATTGTCAATAATTGAGAATCATCTAAGATTTTACCCTACCTTCAAGCTAACAAGTTAGCCTGACACTGTTTCATGGATGTTGGAAGAAGTTATAAAGTTCCTGGGTAAGAAGCAAAGAACTTTATCACCCTTAGCACAATAGTGAATATGATGAGATATTACTCCAATGATTATGTTGCATTATATGGAAAAGGGAGATAATCCCATGTAGACCGGGCTTAATTAGGTGAGCCCATTAAAAGCATTGTTTATTCTGCCTGGTTTCAGAAGACAGAGAGACATGCTCCAGAAAATCTGAAAGAATGGAAACATCTCTGCTGTGAATTGTCTATGGAGCCACACGGCGAGAGTGCTGGCTGGCCTCTGGTAGCTAAGAATAATCCTTGAGCCATAAGGGTAGTCCCTGACCGGTAACACGAAAATGGAGACCTCAGTGCTACAGCTGCAACGGAATGAATTCCACTAACCAACAAACTTGAAAGCAGACCCGGACCCCAGATGAGAACTGTAGCACCAGTCAACGCCTTGTTTTCAGCCCAGTGAGAGGCTGAGAAGATAATACAGCAAATTTGTGCCCAGATTTCTAATAGATTTTTGTTTTGGGCTACTAAAGGTGTAGAAATTTGTTATACAGTGAGAGAAAATTAATATACCACCCACGTCCCACAGGGATGAAGCAAGAAACCAAGGTGAATGCTGCACACACAGTGTTTTCTGTGTTACAACTGAGGAATACCAAGTTTTAGAAATCAACATATTTTATAAAAGACTACAAGCAAACAAGTTTGTCCTTTACTCCAGAGAGACACATTCTTTCTATGAGCCAAGGCAGTTTGCAGTACAAACATTCTTGGAATGGTAGTCTGGAAAAAGGCCAGTGTTTCTGCTTGCAAGGTATACAGACGCATGAGAGACCCATGGAGAACTGTCTAGAAATAGGAAGGACCTCTGGTGTCCCCAAGGAAATATAGTTACGTGCTGTGTTCTTTGTTCTAACAAAAAACTTAATTATTTTATATTTATCTACTATGTAATTGAAATCTCACTTTCTCCATACTCAGCCTTTGGTAATTATTTGATGTTCAGGTGATACAAAGATATCCATTTGGTAACAGTCGGTTTAGTGTCATCACTAAATGATCATTGGTAAAGAATCCAAATATGTATGAATACGTTCATTTATTTGTTGTTTTTCCAAATCTTTATCTGAATTCACATAGCTCTATTTTTTCAGGATAACTTTGAATGCTATACTTATTAAAGAATATAACAAATATGAACATATCATACACATTTCAATAGGCAATTTCAGCAAGACTAACTCTTCAAATTATAGAACTATAACATGCCTTATTTCAATCATTATTTACCCTTAAAATTATATAAATCAAGTGCCAGAAAATAGGTATTATATAATTTATAGTTATATTTTAACAGAACTTTAGATTTTGTTTTCTAGCTCAATTTTATATAAAATATTGATTTAAGCATCAATCATTTTTCTCTATGAATAATAGTCTGATAGAATAGAGCAAAATATCAATAAAAGATTGACCTTTATAAGCTTTGCATAATTCAAAGCCTTGATTTAACCTTAAATCGGTGGTGAACTCTGTTTTAATATAAAATTTAATTATATTAGTTCTCAATTCATCTACTTTAAAACAGCTTTAAGGATTACATGGCCTTGATCATGAAATTCAAAATGTCATTTTCAAAACTGAATTATAAAGAGAATGCTTTGGGTTTTACAGACAACAAAGTTTTCATTCCTGTTGTAGTCACACTTGGCAGTCAGATTTCCTCTGAAGTTCTTATCTTGGCTAAACTCTGAAACACGTTGTTAGATTAAAAAAATTTAAATAACTTTAATGGAGAAAATGCATGTTAATTATGGAATATTAAAGACTTTTATTTAAAATTTCAAAAGATGCATATACATTTGACTTAGTCTATAACTGTAAATCATAATAAAAGAGAATTAAACATGTATATTTTAGATTTTTTCTTTAGAATCAAAATGAACTTAAATGATATTTATATGTGAAAATAGTTTTCTTGTTATGCTCACGTTTTAAAATATATGTGTGTGTTTACATATTCACAATTAAAATAGACTTTATATATGCCTAATAAAATATTGAATGTTAATATAAACATGATATCAGTGATTATCTCTGAGTCATTGTGAATGAATCATATTAATTTAATTGAAAATGTCCATTTATGCATAATTTTTATGATGGAGATCTTTAAAAAATAGGAAATGTGCATGTTATTCTATTAGTTAGTAATGCCTTTACCTGAAAGCAACAATGAAAGGAAATGTCTGAGTTGACAAAGCTCTGTTTGAAATGGTGTATGAGCATTTGGTGGCAGCAGGAGGATCATGGCTCTAGGATGAGGATAAAAGAAAGGTTTCTGTTCTTGTGTCTCCATCTCTCTTGCCTTAAGGCAATAAGTGCCTGCTTCCATGTTGCTGCAGATAGGCTAAGGAGTAAGATCAGGATAATGCAGAAGCCCTCCATGGTTGAGGACATTAGAGAAATAGGTGAAGAAAGAGTAGACAAGTCTTAAACAGTCACTTTCCTGTCTAAATTCCTACATGGGAGCTAGTGGATTAAAATCAGTTGAGTTCCTTGGGAGGATGCTGGATAGGGATAGTAGGTAAAGCTCTAACATGCAGAATTATTGGAATGAAGTTTGATTTTCTGGTGCCTGGGGTTTCTCTAAACAAATGATGACTCGACCCTTCCAAGTTCCTCTTTTAGCTTAATTTGGGCTTTCAGCCCTTTTCCTATATACTTTAAATTTAAAAGTAGCCATAATTCTCATGATTTTATGAATTTCAGACCAAAATATCCAGAGAACCATTGTTTCAAAAACCAATACTGACAACAACAAGAAACTTGATTATAGTTTTTATCATTATAAGGATTTATGAGAGACAGAATAATAACTTTAGATAATTATATTAAGTACACTAAAATAAATCAGGAAACTAGAGGGAATATGAAATATGGAAAATAAATCACAAGAGAAATAAAATTGGAAATATTATGTTTGGAAATATGATTGTTGAAGTATAGAAGAGAGTAGACCGAATAAATAATAGAATTAACACAGTGGAGGAACAATTACAAAATGACAGATCAGATAAAAGAATGCTCCACAGAAAAGAAATAAAAAGAAGGGAAAAAGAAATAATAAATGTATGAAAAAAGTTAGGGAAGATTAATATACTGTATGAAGGATAAGAGAGACATGACATCATCCCATGTGCCATCATCCTTATAATGCAAATCTCAGAAAGAACATTTTTAAAGGAGAGAAAATGATACTTGAAGAAACAAATAAGAAAACTTTTACAGAATATAAGAAAGATGAACAACTCTAGATTAAAGGGGACTCCAGAGTGCTAAAGTAGAGAAGTTAGCATATTTAGACATATTATAGTGACATTTAAAAATGTAAAACAAGAATATTTTCAAAAAGCATCCAGAATAATAGAAAATCTCTAGTAAATGAACAGGGGCAACTTAGCATTTGATTTTTCAATAGCAATGCTTAATATTCACAAAGATAATGTATTTTATTAAGAAGACAGGATGGCACTGTACCTAGAGTTCTATATGCAGGCAAATATGTTGCTTAAATATAAGTTCACAGTAAATATACACTCATGTAGATAACATCTCAAATTTTCCAGATAAAGATATAACATGCTGAGAAAACCTTTGGAAAAAGTACTTAAATAAGATAGGAACAAATCTAGGAGATGATGCAACAGATAAGGAAAAATAATTGATCAAATACGACAATAATATTTGCTGATTTCTTAAAATAACTAAGATGTAAGAAAATAAAGTTAATAATACACCCATAATAATCCATAGTTGCCTCAAATTAAAATCTAACATGTCACGAGAATGAGGTACAAAAAGTGAAAACGCTCTAAAAATCTTGTCTTGTTAGGAAACAAGATGTCTATTATAGAAAGAAGAAAGTATTAAGAATAGAAATAAAAATTCTTAGGGGAACTGAAACAACAAGCTAAATTAGTTGAAAATTTTTCAATTAATCAGTACTATTTTAAATGTAAATGCTTCTAAAATATGTATAAGTTTTTGTTTAGATGATACTGATATTTATTCCATACAAGAGACATGTATAAAATATAAGAACAACAACAAAAAAAATGAATGTTAAATATTGAAAGAGATATGTCAGGTCAATAGCAAGGGGGAAAAAAAAGCTGCTGTTTGGTGATTGCATTAGCTAGGGTTCTCCAGAAAAAGAGACCCAACAGAATGTGTGGGTGTGTGTATTTGCATGTGTGTATGTGTGTAGATAGTAAATATTATGAGATTTATGATAGGAATTGGCTCAGGTGACTATGGAGATTGGCAAGTCTGAATATAGTGTGGCACATCACAAATTTGGAACTCTGATGATTTCAAAAATTCCCCAGGAGAAGCTGGCTAGCTAAATTAGAGATAGAAATTGTTCTTTCTCACTGCTGAAATTATCAGTTCTCTCTTTAAGGCCTAAATGATTGGATGGGACTTCTCTAATTTCTGAAGGCAATTTCCTTTGTGCATTGTTTATGTAATTAGCTATAGATGCAGCTAAATAAATAACAATTTAAAACCGCAAAATAGCCTCGCAGTAACAATCAGGTAAGTGCTTGCTTGACCAAACAACTGGACACCATAATTCAGACAATCTGACACATGAAATTAATCATTGAAGTCCACCACTTGTCAACTTGGCACCCAGACACTTCTCCCTTAACCATATTTAATCTCTAATAAAAAAACTAGCAGTCATACTTTTGCCTAACATAATTCAACTGTCCTGTGTACAACTGGAAACATACTAACCATTTACCCAGAAGAGAATGCAATTCCCTCGATAAATCCAGTCTTGGTATTCTGCAACTTATATAATGCTATGACATACTATGACATAAAGTTAATACAACTTATGTTATATTATAAGGGGATCAGATAGAGAAGGAAACAAAGATATTTGCTTTATTACTAGGGGTAATAGTAATTTCCACCCTTGATTCTAGGATCCATGAATCCTGGCTACGGGATAAACAACAGCATTGAATGGATGCTGATTTAAAATATATAGCCTCCTGGAGAACATTGCCCCAACCCTTCAAGGTGTTGCCACCCAGTTGGCACTCTAATTGAGTCTTCAAAATGGCCATCCCTCCATTCTATCATTCCAGCTGCTTCAGGGTGATGGGGAATTCCATGAAAAGGTAGATGCCCATTTCCACAATTCATTTGCTGTGAAGTAGCTTCCCTGATCAGAAGCAGTGCTGTGTGATGTACCATGATGGTGGTAATATAAGGCAACTTTCTGTTCCATACTTTATCCAACCAACCAAACTGTTAGAGCCCTTTCTAACCCCCTGAGCTACAACATTGAATACATAATCTCTGCTTAATGTGTCCATACTTTTAATAAATTCAGTCTGTTCCAACTTTATGTTCCTTCTACCATTATCCCATACCCTTAATGTCTACTCCCATACATATTCCCCTGTTCTGTCTGTACACATTGGAAAAAGTATTTCCTTTGGAGTATACCTCCTCATGGGTTATATTTTGTACCTCACCCTCTGAGGCCTGTTGGGACTTTGGTCTCATATGCTTGGAAGAAAAGAGGTAGGTGGTTTGGGAGGGGCATAATGAGAGAAATTAGCATTGTCTTGCAAGCCAAGTGCCTCAGGGCGTTCCATTAGAGTTTCATCTGGTGAATCAGTTTCATCTGGTTAATCTCTTCAGAGAGATGTGAAGAATGTTTCCTCAGGGGATGCTGCTAAAGTTTTATCAGGCAAAGAAGACTCAGCAGGATCTAGGATTTCAATGTACTCACCATCATCATTATCAGCCCATATGTCCCCATTACAATTATCAGGATCTCATTCCTTCACAATCAATGTCCTCAGTTAAATAAGGCAGGGCATTTAATTTGCATTAAAATTCAGCCACTCACACAATGAGAATCTGGGTCCAGTTTTCAGAATGTGGCTACTAGAAATAAGAGTTTCTTTCGGGGCACACATACAAATTTTCATGTCCTTCATGTGGTACTTGAGCTGAGAATTCAAAATATTCAGCTCAACCCTTTCCTTAACAGCTGCATTCAGTGCATTTAAGAATAACCAGAAAATATCAATATACTTTTAACTCCCAAAACTGTACAAAGGAATCAAATACAATTTCACCAAGAACCTTGCCTTTTATAAGTATTTGAGTAGTAGTACCCAAAAGTGATATTTTGTGAATCTCTATTGCCAATTCTTGCCACTGACTAGAAGCCCCATTGGAGGAGTATTTTCCCATTCCTGAAGGCAATCTCTTTTGTTGATTGTAGGTGTAATCCTGTCACAGATACAGTCAACTGACTAATGATTTTAATCCATGAAATACATACAAGGTAACAATCAGGCTAGTGTTTACTTAACTAGATAACTGAGCACCATAACCCTGTCAAGTTGACACATGAAAGTTACCATCACAGTTATATTAAAATTATATAGACTTAAAAAAAGCAATATTAGTGCTAAAGGGTCTCATTACCTAAAGAAAGATATTCAATCTGCCAAAGGTATGTAGAAATATGTTTGTATCAATAGAATATATTCAAAATATATGAAGTAAATACTGATTAAACTAGAAGAACACATTTATAATTCCAACAACACAATGGTATATTTTCATTCATGTCTTTCATTTATTAAGAAACAAATAGAAAAGGAAAACAAAAGTAAAAGCATAGACCACCTGAACTACAAATAAAGAAGCCTGCTCCAGTGGAGAGATACAGATTTTTGCAACCAATAATAAAAAAGTTAATATTCTTATCAAAAACATATATAAAATACTCAAATTTTTTTTATGTAGGAAGCCTTAAACCAAGACTAAATAAATTTCAAAAAGTAGTTATCATACTGACAGGTTGAGAGGGCTGAAGTATAATACCAATTATAAACATTTGTATGCAATTTATAAACACATATACAGTTCATTTTCCATAGTTTGTTTGGATTTCATATATTCAAGAAGACACATTTCATAATTTATAAGTTTACTTGAAATAGTTGTTTATACCAATCATTGTTTATTAATGATTGATATATTTTCCCCAGGCTATTCCAGCCTTATACCCTAGAATTTTTAATTTGATATTTCATTGTCTAGGTTGGTGTATTTTCTCGTTGTTGTTTATTTGAATTTTATTTGATTAGGTTCTATTATTAAAGCTTTTTTATGAGATATACTCATTAATCAAAGTATTATTATTATCTAGAAAAGGAAATGAATGAAAATTACCAATAATTTAGAGAGTGAAAAAAGGAATTAAAAATATAGCAGGCAAACTTAAATTTGAATGAAGAGTAATATAGCAGCAATATTCCTATGATATTATAAATATATGGGATAAACAAAATATAGTAAAAGTACAAAATATAGAAAAAATATAAAGTCAAAACTCATATAGAAATAAAATAAAAGAGATGCTCCTTCTGTGAATCTGCTCAAAACATGTACTGTATAGTTGTCTGTGGAAAAAATTAATGGAAACAACCTAAGTGTCAAAAATTAAGAAGCTGAGGAATTTACAAGAGTATGTGAATTATTCTGTATAACTCAGGCAGCAATGCAGATATATAAAGAATAAAGGAAAAAGAAGCTATCTTTCACAATATGCATTGCTTGGATCTGAGTTTTAGGTGGCAGCTGCATGTAATGTATTACATGTTTAAGTGTGTAACCACTCTAAGCAATAGAATTGTCTACATCAAATATGCAAAATAAAATACAAAATAAAATTTCAGGAATGAAAGCTCTTAATCTATGTGTGAAAATCAATATGCTACAATATTGCATTTTTTCATTTCAGTAACCAAAATATCATACTTCAATCAGATCAATCATATAACTAACACCTCTCCTTATATAGTCAGAAACATTCTTCAGAGGGGAAAATCCTTCCATTTTTTTGTTAAAATCAAAGCTTTAGAAAGAGATGTTGCTAGAATAATAACACAATGCTCCTTCTTCTTGAAGTGACAGTATTTTCCTAGAGCTTCATTTTCTAGTGACACAGGTAGGAAAAATAAAATCCAACTAGACCTTTATAACAGGCCACAGCTATCACCAGATAAAGTCAGAACTCATATAGAAAAAAAGGTGCATTTGATTTAAGGCCCTAGCACAAAAAATGCATTATTAAAGGTACTAATGTATAAAATAATAAACTATATATCGATTTAATTTAATTTCTAGTATATTTCTATTAAATAGTTAGCTCAATTCTTAAATCAAATACTTAATGATAATGATTACCTCTGCTTTAGAAGTGAAATTTTAGATTATGAATCTTCCCAAAGCTATAATAAAATATTCTTATTAACATTTAAGTTTATGCTAATTATTTTGATATATTATTCAAATATCTTATAAATTCATTAATATAGCTGAATGCAAGGGAAAAATCATAGTATATATTTACATATATCCAAGCAGCTCTCTTCAGGTTCAATTTCTGTAATTTATAAAATGAAGGGCTGCAATAAAAAAATAGGTAAGAAATTATGTTCAAAAGTAGTTCTATTTTAGTTAATGATTCTCTTTCATTTGAGCTATTTGTGCAGTTATTTGGAGAGTTGGGAGGAGCTTTGGGGTCTATATTACCTGGAAAAACAATAGTTATAAGCATTATTAGAGTAAATAAATTGTTGCTGTTAGTTTTAAAATAGGAAGCTCACTGAATACAGATTTAAGAATAAGAAAACAACTAGGTATGATTAAAATTAAATACCCAGTAAAGAGTATTATAACAAAGTTTAATTTTGTGATTCTCTGACAATCAAGCTAACTTTCTGTGCTTGTTCTGTGGCTCATGGATATAGAAAGGGATATTTTTGCTTGGATAAATGACAAGGTTGAATAATATCTAATATATCTAAATATCAAAAGTTATTTTCAATGATCATCTAATATATCTAAATATCAAAAGTTATTTTCAATGATCATCAAATACATCAATTTATTGTTTACATTTATAGGAAATAACTGCCATTTTAAGTTTCCATTGAGAATCTTTCTTTCTAGGCTTGTGGCACACCTGTAATTCTGGGACTTCATTCCCCCATTTCCAGAGAAATCCTTTCATTCCTTCATTTTTGTTACATACACATGTTTTTAGAGTCCCAAATTTTCCCATTTGTTGCACTCTCTCTTCTTTTGGAGGAACATATTTTCCATTCATTTGCATGTACTATGTTCCAGGACATTTCTAATTACTTATGTATAATAAATCACGTATTTTAAAAAACTTTATGAGGTAGATAAGTTTAATTATCATCATTCCTAATTTGCAGATAGGGAAAGTAAGGCCCAGATAGTTAAAATAACTTGTGCAGGTTCACATAGCTGAGAAATGACAACATTAGATTCTAACCCAGGAAGACAGACTTTAAACCACTATGAAACTCCATACCTTGTTGCGTGGCTGTGTTTCATGTGTCAAAACGAGGCCATGCCGTTACTTTAAGTTTTGACATGATTTTTCTTTAAGTTAGTCTGTCTTATTGGATAATGATTAGTGTTTTGTCATTTAGTTGTCTGTGTTTTACATTTTGCTGTTAGTTGTGGTCTTGTAGATATTTCAGTGCGGAATATGAAAAGGCTGCATTGGGATCTGATAGAGATGACATTTTGAGCCATAATAAAATTACCTGACTTTATTTTTTACATAACATCTATAATTATTTGTATAAATCTTTTGAAAATAAATGTTTTAGTTTCAGGCTGCTGCAGGCAGATACCATGAAATGGGTTAGCTTTAAACAATGGGAATTGAGTAGCTTACAAGCTCAGAGTTTTGAGGCCATGAAAATGTCCAAATCAAGGCATCATCAACGCAATCCTGTTTCTTCTCCCTGAAGACCAGCTACCAACAATCCTGGCCTCCTCTGCCACATGGGAAGACACATGGTGGCATCTGCTGGTCTCTCCTTTCTACTCCCAGTTTCGTTGCTTTCAGCTTCTTACTTCCCTCGGTTTTTACTCTCTCTGTATTCATCCTATTTATAAAGGACTCCAGTAATAGGATTAAGACCCATCCTGAATGATGTGGGTCACACCTTAATTGAAGTAGCCTAATCAAGGATCCTACTTGCAATAGGCCTTCACCCACAGGAATGGATTAACTTTAAGAACATGCCTTTCTGGAGTACATGCAGTTTCAAACCATCAAAATACATAAAATTGAAGGTGAAAGTACAGTGAGACACCCTGGAAAATGACACTTTTAATTGCACCAATACAAAGTGTTCTGCTTTTGGTAATGGTAGTCTACAAGATTTGTTCAACCCTCCCATTGAGAATAATTAGTAAACTTTGGGAAAATCACATCTTTTGAAGGCATTGGAGAGTTATCACATCAATGAGACATTTCAGGGCTAAGATCTGGGAGTGGAATGAAGAACTGGTGCTTAATTTTCCTCTTGTGACAATTGCTAATTCCAAAAGTGGTGACTGAGAGGTTGAGAAACCAGAAAGAGAGAAGCAGAGAAGCTTAGAATAAATTAATTTGTATGGGAGGCATGGATGTACTGTTTTTTTTTGTTTGTTTGTTTTTGTTTTTTTTAATTTTATAGCTTGCTAAGGAAAAGTGCTCCTGATACCATCCTGCCACCAATGCAGACTTCTTTAGGACCCTAAAAGATAAAGTGCAAACTGGAATGAGATTAGTCTTCCCAGGGACTGAGAGATAGCTTTGGATACTCTTACTCTATGAATATATGAAGGTGATATTAGATTTTAAGTGGCCTGTGCCCCACCTCTTGGAAGAATCAAAGGAGAAAAGTAGCATCATTCAGCATCTCAAATTTTCTCTCTATATTTTTTCTTAAACAGTGTGCAGAATATCTGCTGCGGGCTTGGCACCTGTGGTGGACAGACTCAAAGACAGCCTTTGTCCTCATGTGATGATATCCATGCCTCTGAATAATCCTTTCCCCTGAGTGTGGGCATGACTTATGCCTAGCTTCTCACCCTTAAAATACAGCAAAGGTGATGGGATGTACATGATTACTCTGTGTAGGCTTGTAATACAATGCCTATCATGCTAGGATACTCTCCCTTGCTGACTTTGAAGAAGCAAAACTACCATGTTGTTAGCTTTACTATGTGGGTAGCCACTTGGCAAGAAACTGAAGGTGGTCCCTGGCCAACAGCCAGCAAGAAACTGAGATCCTCATTCCAGAAACCCAAAAGGATTATATGGTGTTCTCTCTCTCTTCCCCCTCCTCCACTGTATTCCAGCCATGCTGGTTTTCTAGTATGCTGGTTTTTGTATATTATGTCCTCCAGAAAAAGCCATATTCTTTAATGCAATCTTATGGGGGCAGATGTAGTAGTGTTGTTTAGGTTGGAACCTATTGATTGAGTGTTTCCATGGAGATGTGACTCAATCAACTGTGAACAAGACTTTGATTGGATACTTTCCATGGAGGTGTTACCCCACCCATTCAGGGTGGGTCTGAATTAAATCACTGTAGCCATATAAATGAGCTGACAAACAGAAGGAACTTAGAGCAACTGAGAGTGACATTTTGAAGAGCAGTTGCAGCTAAGAGAGGACAAAATGCCCCAAGATCAACACTTTGGAGAATGCCATTTTGAAACACAACCTGGGAGCAAGCAGACACCAGCCACATGCCTTCCCAGCTAACAGGTTTTACAGTAAAGGTACACTTTGTTGATGCCTTACCTTGGACACTTAATGGCTGTTCTAGTTTGCTAATGCTGCCAGAATGCAAAACACCAGAGATGGATTGGCTTTTATAAAAGGGGCTTTATTTGGTTACACAGTTACAGTCTTAAGGCCATAAAGTGTCCAAGGTAATTCATCAGCAATCGGGTACCTTCACTGGAGGATGGCCAATGGTGTCCAGAAAACCTCTGCTAGCTGGGAAGGCACGTGGCTGGGTTCTGCTCCAAAGTTCTGGTTTCAAAATGGCTTTCTCCCAGGACATTCCTCTCTAGGCTGCAGTTCCTCAGAAATGTCACTTTTAATTGTACTTGGGTTATCTGTCCTCTCTCAGATTATCCAGAGCAAGAGTCGGCTTCCAACAGCTGTCTTCAAACTGTCTCTCATCTGCAGCTCCTGTGCTTTCTTCAAAGTGTCCCTCTTGGCTATAGCTCCTCTTCAAAACATCACTCACAGCTGCACTGAGTTCCCTCTGCCTGTCAGCTCATTTATATAGTTCCACTGATCAAGGCCCACCCTCAATGGATGGGGTCACAACTCCATGGAAATATCTAATCAGAATTATCGCCTACAGTTGGGTGGGGCACATCTCCATGGAAACACTCAAAGAATTCCAATCTGATCAGCACTAAAATGTCTACCCCAGAAGATTGCATCAAAGACAATGGCATTTGGGGGACACAATACGTTCAAACCAGCACAATGGCCTTAAGACTGTAACTTTGTAACCCTTTATAAAAGCCAATCCACTTCTGCTGTTTTGCAAAAGGGCAACATTAGCAAAACAGAACATCTTGTTCTTAAAGTTTACAACGAAATTTTCTCTGCAGAACTTTCACCATACCCTATTTACTCTACTTTGGGTTCTGTTTGGTTCACTTAAAAAATATGCTTGGTTTCTTATTCTACATTTTTTTTTATCTGGAATATCACACCAGAGAGGATTTCTTTTATTACCATAAAAATATTAGCAGCTGAGATGGCATTTGCTATATTGGAAAATTCAGTTTGTTTTATTATAGCACTTTTCTCAACTTGCAATTAATTTTTATTGACAAATTGACTGGTTTTTGTTTCCTCCTCTTCTACTAGATGTTAAGCTTTATGAACAAAATCAGTTTGTTGGTGTTGTTGATCAGCATTATATATCAGATAGTAGCATGGAGCTTGGAGCCTGGGTTTCTAGAAGTTCCTAGCAAAATAAATATTAAATGAATGACTTAATGATTACATGGCCATTAAAGAAATTACCCAGGGTAACTGTTGACTTATGTAATTTTCCTCTAATAATCAGGACTATAATCTGCTTTGTTACCCTGAAGATTTAGTAGTCTGTTCTGTCCACAGATTTATGTTCATTAATTTTAGGAAAAAAAGGAATTTGAGTTATGTCACATGGCATGAAATGATACAGAAAATATCAACAGTCACAGAAATAAAAAAGGAAGAAAAAGTGAAGAAATCTGTGAAAGATGGAAATCAGATTAGGACAGGCCTAGAAGAAGGTATGCCAGTGACTGGTAAAATTAGATACTTCCATGTCACAGAAATCTGTGTGCCTACTATGGTTATATGGATGACTGAATCTCACCATTCCTCTGACCACGAATATTGCAGCTCTAATTTAAGGGCTCCAATTTGGGGCACACTTAGGGCTAAGCAGGCATTACTTTAAGAAAGCCCAAGAGGTAAATAATTTATGAGTTCATTTAAATTTAGGCCACATGCAGCCACTTGTAAGCATTGAAATAATTTTGGTAGCCTTTTTATAACTAATTAGCAGATTAGCAAGGGAAATATTGTTTTGTTGTTCATATATATGAAAACATATCTCTTCTCTCATATACTCCCATCTATAAATGTTTTAGCATAAACTATACATATATATTTATAACTTTTATACATAAATATTAAAATTTTAGTTCACAATAAAATATACACAAATTATGAAAATTTTGAGAATGTGAGATTAACAGAAAAACAACATTTTAAATCATATTTCCTATCATGGTGGTTCCTACCAACATCAGGTAATCTTTCAAACAACAATATGTACTTAGAACAAGATTATTTGGTACAAAGAGTCATTTGAAATGCATATTTCAGAGAGTCTTTTTTAAAATTATGGTATTTAACATCTAATACAATTAAGAAGAATTCCTTTAAGGACTCAGAAAAGTATCATTTTTTCTATTTTCATTTTGTTCTATTGTGCTTCAGGCTTCATATCATTTATAATTGCTATAATTTTTAAGCTAATTCTTTTAAGTCACATGTCTGTTTTCTGGAATTGGTTTAGTTAAAGCCAAATAATCTAACCAGTAGAACACTAAGCTTGGCATATAGTCTACAATATTTTACAAACATAATAAATAAATATGTGAGGATGTTCCTGGAATACACTCCCTTGCTATTGTAGAATTTCTGTCTTTCACTTAGACATACTCTACGTGACAAGGGACCATCTAATACATGGACCAAGTTAGGTCCTATATATTAATTGCTTATAAAAGGTAAGGCAGTTCGGCACTTTGAATATATCTTTCCAACATCTTAAGGCCCTAAACTTTCTAAAGAGAAGTTAGCTTTCATTGTATCGTTGATCCCTGTATGTGTTGTGTCATCTTTCTCTGTCTGCTGTCAAAATTTTCTCCTTATCATTGGCTCTCAGCATTTGGATATGATGAGCCTAGAGTTGTGTGTATTTGTGTGCGTGTATGTATGTATATTTATTTTGCTTGGAGTTTTCTGAGCTTCTGGCACCTGTAAATACATGTTTTTAACCATCTTGGAAAAAATTGTCATCATTTGAACTTTTTGTTTGTTTGTTTCTGCTCCAGTATCTCTCTCTTTTCTGTTTTTTGAGACTCTAATTACATATAGTTAATTACATACAGCTATATATTTAGATATTGTCCCATAGGCCAAAGGTTTTCTTTTTATTTTGTCTGTCTCTTTTTTCCTAGTTTTTTTCACATTAGATAATTTCTACCCATCTATCTTCTGACCCTTTTTCTGTCCTCTTCAATTAGTATATTCAGAAAATTTTTATTTCAGATATTTTATTTTTATAAACTTTAATTCCCATTTGTTTCTTTTGTCTTTCTATTTCTCTGCTGAGATTATCTATGTACCACCATATTTTCTTATTTCTTTGACCATATTTTTAATATATGCTTTAAAATATGTGTCTGTTGATTTTAGCATCTTGCTTTGCTCAGGATCAGTCTTAATGTATTGGGTTTTTCTCTTGATTATTGTCATATTTATAATTTTCTTTATATATCTAGTAAGTCTGGATTGTTCCTTTGACATTGTAAAAATTCATTATTTAGAATTTGGCTCCTAGAATTTGGATCCTATTAAGTATGCGAAAGTATTGGTTGTGGTTTGATTACTTTTGCCTGTTTTTTTTGTTTGTTTGTTTATGTTAGCCAGATGCAGAGAAAAAAAGAAAAAAAAGTACTGAAACTTCACACTCCGTGTTACCTGCAGTAGGGAGCAGTTAAAATCTCTGTTATTTTAGCCTTAACTGGGTTTCTTGGATCTTGCCCATCACCTTCTTAGTTCAGGATCAATGATAGAGTATACATACAGAACTCCTGCCCCCCCCCCCAAAGTAACTTATCCTTTCCTGAATTTCTCCTCTGTCTTTGTTACTGAAAAATCTGTCCTCTGGTTTCCTAAACAGTAAGGCTGATTTTATCCTAGTTTTAGACACTACATGTAGCACCAGATGAGCCTGCCATCAGGTAAAAAGCTTTGAAAATGAGAAAATCACCCAAATCTTTCCCTTCTGCCAAGTGTCAACTCACTTCCAGTTTTTACTAGATATTGGTTGTTATTAAGCTGATTATTTGTAATCCTTTTATCCAAAATTTATAACGTTAATTGCAGATGTTTGGTCCCATATGAGGTGTGTCATCTTTACTAGAAGTAGAAATCTGGATTTTCTCTTTTATTTTTTAAAGTAAATGATAAATGAAATAAAAGCGCTTTCTTCACATGCACATATCTAACTGGAGACTATAGGGAATGCCACTGCCATGGTACTCTGGTGACTTTGCATGTACATAGTTAAGCAAAGACTTGAGTGTAGCTTAACTAAGTCTTGCCAGAATGTCTTTTGATCCTCCTACCACTCAAGAAGATAAAATATGATTCAAATTAGTTAAGTTGGATTTTAATTTGGATCTGGGGAGAGGTCAGCTGTGACACAACAGGAAACTGAGGCCACAATGCATGAGAAAATAGTTTGTTGCTCACAGGTTCCTGGGGGCGGGGCAGGGGCATGAGGTGTTGACAGGAAGCTTGAGTGGCTCAACCACCAGGCGGGGAGCACAAAAGCAGAGCAAGATGGAACTCTTTGCTTGTGACCTTATTTTGGCCCATGGGTGGAGGTTAGTAGATTTCCCAAAGAATCAAGGATTGGTTAGTTTAAAGCAAAGACACATTAGAAGGGAAATGGGCTTAGGGGTTGGAAGGTGGTGGGTTTGTGTAAGTTGTGTAGATGGTGGCTTCAGATGTGGGTTTGGGAACTGGGAGAGTTTATGCCCCAGGACTTGACAGATGCTTATTAAGTAGGCCAAAGTTCAGTGTTGAGGCAAGTGGCTTAGCCAAAGTAAAATGGATGCTGAGGCAACACACAAAACAATTTGATAGGTATGACAGGAGACCTCTATGGATCTACTTTGATGTCATCTCCCACTCAGCTCTCTATCTCACCCAGGAAGGCTGTATTCAGGCACTTTCTCATCACCATGTTCTGATGAAGTATGGAGCTTTTTGCTTTGCTCCCTCAGAATAGAGCAAAATTGCCTAGCTGCAGCCTAGAATTGGCTCCTCAGAAAAGGGGTATCTCACAACTTGCATTGTAGTTATCTAGCTTCTTTTGTTTCAGTGTTGTCCTCTTTGAAGTGTGAGACAAAAATCATGGGTAACTGGCATGTTTGACTTATACTCCTTTTTACTGTTTATGCAAAAATCTAAATGTAAAAGTGGCTTATTTTATCTTTACTGGTAAAATCAGTCAAGCCTTGGCATTGTCCTTACCTTGGTTGTATGGGTGCTTGGCAAAGATGACTGATTACAAGTAATATTTTAAGGTAAAGAACAAAAGTAAATAAATCTATTAAACCTTCATTATCTTGCACACTGTCACACTGATTACTGATTTAAATTAGCAGTCCACAGGAGTTTGCTCCAGAACACACATACACAAAACCTCATCAATGGAGGGAGTTAGAAAACTCTGGTTCTTAGTTTCTTTTCATTTAAATATGCAACTTACAAGTTTTGCAAATTTAGAATCTATCTGCAATTGTGTAGTTTTATCATGTAGCATTATGATTCTAACTAGATGCAGATATAGAAAATTCACAAAATTCACTTTTCCCATCTTTATACTACTCAAATTGAGTAATTTGTAGAAATTACTTTGTAATTTGTAATTTGTAGAAATGCAACTAGGAAACTCACGGGTAGCAAACAAATCCCACGTGTCTGACTTGCATTTTTAAATTTTGAAAACATTTATCAAACTGAAGTCATGCAGGAAAAGAGGAAAAAAATTCTTATTGTGTTTACAGAGTAAACACTTTAAATGGCTTTTTTTGTTACTGAATAATCTTTCCAAAGTAGTGTTATGGCATAAGCATAAGTATTGAATACTTGAATATTTTAGTTCTTGCTCTGCAATCCATACCTTGTAGTTATTTTTATAGTATGAACACATTGCATTTCTTACAATTTAGAAATAATAGCAGTTTTTAATCTAGTGCAATTCATTTAAAATTAGGAAAATTATTTTATTTTCCTCTGCTGGCACAGAACATACCATAGTTTGAAGTGGGAAATAAATCAGTGATTTTATGTAAATATAAAATATGAAGATAGATATATATTAAATTAGTTAAGAAGATATAGAAAGGAAGGAGATAGGAAGCTACTTTGAAGAATTATGCATCACTAAGGGAAAATATTTTTACGAGCACCAAATTAAGCAGGTATATATGCTGAAGTCATGTTAAAATTTGAAATTAATTAAAAATAAGATATTTGGTCTTCATAAGAGGCAGAATGTTTGGGATGCAAGAGCTTAATTAAAAATTTTGACTCCCAACAAGAGGACTACAGTGTCCTCTAAGCCTAGAATCAAGGAATGAAAGTGAACAGATATAGACAATATTCTTGATAGGGAAGAACTTGAGTGCATATAGATGAATATGTGCATAAGAATGAACGTATATAAGCAGCCCTATAGACAAGAAAATACAATCAAAATACATATGCCCTTTATCAACCTACATGTTATTATTTTCGTATACACAAAAAATCAGGAAACAATTTAGATCTAGATTTCTTTGGCTGTCATGGGGAAACAAACAAAACCAAGAGCATATGGGAAGAAATCCTTTCAACAATCAAACCACATTAAATTACCACTGTAATTTAATGAAATTGTTTTCATTAAATTACAGTGGTAATTTAATGAAAATAATTTTCCCACAGGTAATGTAAATGATATATTTATATTTGTCTTCATTTTAAGATTTAAATACTTTTTTTTAAACCCAAATTTAAGCTATTTTCCTTTTATTTAAAATTTCTAGGATATAAAACTTGCATTTCTTCTTCAGAATAATTTTTCTTTTAAAGCTCCTAATAACTCATTCCATTGAAATATAAATATGTATATGCTGTTTCACTCATTTTTGTATACATATAAATATAATCATGTAGTTTAGAAATAATTATTTAACTTTTATATAGTTAGTGAATATCAGTTACTTATAATTATTAAAGCTATTTTGCTCCTCTTACATTCTACCACTTTCAACTTTTAGAAGCCTGCTAAAACTTTAAAACATTTTTTGTCATCAAATATTTTCCTTTTTAAAATAGTTCTTTGTAGTTTTACAAAAGAATTACATGTCCTAACTTGTGAAAGAAGGGAGCCTACTCCATCCTCTGTGTTCATGCAAAAGAAAATTTTATTCTACTAATTTCTACAGGTTTTTGTAGCATACAAGGTAGTTTCCTATGTGACTGTTTTCAGGTATTTCAGGGAGGGTACATTTTTTTCTAAAGCCGTAAGGTGTGATTACATGTCTTTGATCTCAAGGGACAATGTCTTTGGGGCTAGATGGGAAACAGCAGGAGCAGGAGACAGGAGCACGGAAGGAGCCCAGCAAGAGCCCAGCGACTATTCCCTTATCTAAATTGCTGCCTGCCTTCAGGCATGTAAAGCTTTTGGCCTTCCCCCAGCCTGGTGCCCACCTTCAGGCATCCAGAGCTTGGGAGTGGCCTCCCTGTATAAGTTATCAAGCCAGGGAACCTTCTGTGTCTCCACACTAACTTAGTGAAATACCTAAGATTATGTTGCTAAAATGTAATTGTTGATTTTATTTCTAATGAATTTATTTATGGAATTCCTTAATTATTTGTTATATACAGGATGCTGTAGCATCTGTTGTATTTAGAAATTTCAAAAGGTGAAATAAGATTTGTGTTATAGTTCTCTGAATTGCATTTCCACTAGCTATTTTTAATTATAATACTAAATGAACCATAATTTTACACTGAGCAGCTTGCCTGATGTGTTCCAATGAAGAATATTATAGAGTTTTCCTTTCAGAAGAGTATGAGGAAAATAGAAGTAGGATTACAAATATTTTAAGATTTAGGTGATTATCATTTTACTGACATAAAAATATCTGACAGAAATACTTTTGTCTGTTAAAAATCCTTCATTCTAAATCAAATAACAACTACTTTCTTATATTTTATCTCCATGCAATTCTTTCATTTGAACTTCAGAATTTGACAAAATGGAATTTGATATCACTGAGTGAAAGGAGAGATATATCTATAATTATATTTGAAAAAAATTGTAGACAAACGTTAAATTACTTTCTAGAAAACTCCACAGAAATAGCAGGCTTACTGAAATACTTCAGTTCTACTCAAACAATATTAAATATAAGGAATGATGTTTAAAATTAGAAGAAAATGATTAGGATATAAAATATTTTATCTTCATCATCCAGGTCTCTGTACATATAGCTTCAATCAGAGGGAAATATAAAATGCAGATACTTGTGATATACTACATCTTTTGACCACACTTCTTTTCAAGTCACTCTTTAAAAAAACAAACAAAAACAAACCTGATTTTAAATCATGTGCAATTTCAAGTTTTTTAGCAGCTGCTTTAACAAAAACCCCCATGCCTATTTGCCCAAAATTCTTTTAACATGGCCTAAGTCCTTTTAGGTAAAAATGATGAGTAAAATTATTCAGATCAAAATGTCTGCTTGATGGAACAAATTGTTTCCATCAGGTAAAATGCACTAGGAAAAGGATGGTCGGAGAGCAGAGTTATCAGCTATTTTTAGTGATGTGAGGGAAAATAAAGGACAGATATCAAAATTTTTGTCTAATGTGGATTCCATTTTAATTTTGCTCAAAGGACAAAGATGAATATATTCATTGTTCAAAAATGTATGTAATTTGATGGAGTCACTATTTTCTGATTGCTTTTTATTGTGTGTATTGCACAACACTGCTAACACTGCATAATATAATTTATTCTAGGAGTTATCATTTCATTGCACTATGTTTTAATAGTGTGAAATGCATAATTTTAAAAAGGAAATGTTTTTAAATGGAAATTATTATGTAACTGCTAACTTCATTGTACTTATAGCTACTATATTTTTAAGGATTTTAAGACATTCTATTAAGTACCCGAGCAGCAAAATCCCTAAAACTTTATACAGGAGGTCACAGTGAAGATAAATGTCTAGAAGATAGTTCTAATTTAAACTAAGAAAAGTACACCAATCTATTGTCAAGAAATTAGAGAAGTAGATGGCCAGCACATGGAAAGTTTAGGGTATATAGCAGAGCTGTAGCCATCAACATTCTTTTATTTTCCATCTAGTTCAACTCTGCGTCTCCAGAGATCAAACTTTAAGATTTTTTTTACCCAGAAATAGAGATGAAATGTTTTTCATGGTGACTAATCTGACTTATTGCTTTGAGACAAAAATGTCTTAACTATCAAACTTATGTCTTATAATATTTCATGATTATAAACCCCGAGGAATGATTTTTCCCAGTATTCATTATTTCCTAATAATACTAATAATGTCTGAAGTTTTCATTAGCTCTTATAGACCAATAAAACACTGAATTGCTTTTCATAATATTAATCAATCAATTAGCCAAGAACACTTACAATGAATGTATCAAGTAAAATGCTGATGCGCTGTAACAAATGATATCCTCATGTGATAATTTATTAAAAATCTCCAACCAGAAAATTCTATAGAATCAGGCTTCAAAGCAGTAGACATTTTAAGTAAACTAATAAGCACTTATTAAACAATTATGTGGGCAAATGAGTATATAAAAGTCTGTGCAGAGTTAGAAAGCAATCTAGATTATGGTCTCTGAAATTGCAGCATCAATAACATGATAGAGAAAACTAATATGTTCAAATATCCAAAAGGAAGAAAAGATATGGAAGGTTGGGGAAATATAAATTGTTTAATGGACCAAAATTTATATCACAATAGATAGATAATTTTGTGACACTTCATGACAAAAAAAAGTGCATTTCTGCTGTGCTAGAATCACAGGATATGTGACGTCAGTGTGAAGGAGAAGGGTCACTTGAGATTGGATCCTGAGTGTATGGACTATATTTTATTCATTCTTATATTGCTAACATTTAAAACTGTGCCTGGTGCAAATTATGTGGAGCAGCATTTTAGATGTAGTATCAAATTGAATAGTAACAAGGTTCTATGGTATGATATTATAGTCAGAGAGAGTGAAATATAAGAAAGAGTCTAGACTATGAAGGGAATTACATATTTATTATCTTGGTTCTCAAAAGCTGCTGAATAATTTCAAGCAGTACTTAAAGAATTCAAGGGCAAAGATAACAATTGTGGGAACGTGCATGGAACTGAGGGGGAAAAGACAGCAGTTATTCATAATGAGGAAGAAAAATACTGCATTAGCAGAAAGATTGGAGAGGCAATGATCAACTGCAGAGATATTTAGGAATAGAATTTTCAGGATTCATTGAATAGTTTATTATAGGGTTGATGGAAAAGGAGAATCAATAATGAATCCCAAATGGCTGACAGTTAATGAATTCAAGTGGTAAATCCATCACTAAAGAGGAAAATCAATGATTTCCTTTATTAAATAACTTTCCTTTTTAAAAATTGGAAATATGTTTAATTATGTAAAAATTTTCTAATATCAAGCTAGTCATCCATTCTTGAGATAAACCCCGTCTGTTCACATCTTATTTGTTATATATTTTCTATGTTAGACTAGTACTTTGTTTAAGATATTTGTGTTTATGCTTATCAGTGAATTGATTCTATATTTCAGTTCCAGTTTTGTAATGAGTTTGTGAGATTTAAATATGAATAAAGGAATATGTACTATTTTCCCATTTCTTTGAATACTTTGTGTAAGATGAGTATCTGTTTTCTGTATTTTGAAAAACTAACTTGTAAATCCCCATGAGCTGTAGTTTTCTATTTGGGTAAATTTTAAACTTGAGTTTTAATCTCTTTATGTGTTACAGTGATGCTGCTTCTGATTCTTCTTGGAAATTTGCCAGTTTCAATTCTTCCAAATTTATTGCATGAATGTGTTCATATGTTACTATTATTTTCTGTCCTACTTATATTTATGATTATTTTATGATTCTTGACTTTGCTGTTTTTTTCCTTTTCCCTGAAAAGATTTTTGTTTTATTAACATTTTGAAAGTACCATCTTTTGATTTTTGAATCATTTAATACTCTATTTCATTAATTTTCTTTGTATTTTATTTTCCCTTTCTCTTACATTTTGTAGATTTACCCTGTTCTTGTTCATTTAGTTCCTTCACAGGAATGCTTAGTGCATTAATTTTAAATTCTTCTCTTATTCTAACATAAAATTGTAATGTTATACCCGGCCATCTGAGTAATATTTTGGTTATACTTCATAAGTTTTAATAAATGGTTGTTACTTGGCAGTTCTAAATATTTTCCAAAGTCAAATATGGGTTACTTAGAAATGTGTTTTTAAATATGCAAACTTTTTTTAACTAGTGAACTTTCTATTTATTTATTACTAACATTGGTGAAAATGTATTCTCCATTTTACAATCCTTTGTAAAGTGCTTGTTGCCTTTATGATCTAACACATAGTCCAGTTTTGCACAGGTTTTATGTGTATATGTAGAAAGTTAATCTGCCAATTTTCAGCTAGATTAGTTATTATAAATCTATCAGATCATACTTCATAATTGCGCCCCTTAAATTTTTATAACCTCACAGATTTTTTTTAAATATTTGGTTTTACAATAGGTGTATTAAAATCTCCTACCATATTTCCTTTTAATTTTCTCAATTTTGCACACTTTAAGAATGAATTTGGGACATGGACAAGTTTAGGATAATTTGTATTACTATTTAAACATTTTATTATTATGTAGTAACTTCTTTATTTTCATTAATGATATTTTTCTAAAGAAGTTCTAAATGATATTAATATAGGTATATCAGCATTATTTTCCTTATCCAAATACATCTTTTTCTCCAATTTCTCACTTTTAACTTTCTATTTCTTTTGTTGAATTTTGACTAAAGAATTTAATTAGTTTACATTAAATTTGATTACTTACATATGTAGATTTTTTCTAGCATTGTATTTTGTATTTTCTTGCATACCATGTGTTTTAGTTTCCTCATTGCTAAAGCAAATACCATGCAATAGGTTAGCTTAAAAGATGGGAATTTTTTGGCTCAAAGTTTTGAGGCTAGGATAAATCCAAATCAAGGCATCATCAAGGGGGTACCATCTTTCTTCCAGAAGATGGGTGCTCTGGGGCTGGCTGCTAGTTATCCTTGGTCCTGAACTCCTCTGTCACATGGTAATTCACAAGGCAGCCTGCCCCTCCCTTCTCTTCTGGGTTCTGTTGACTTTATGTTTCTGACTTCTCCCTCTGTAGCTTTCTCTGACCATGGTTCACTATATAATCACATAGTTTTGCATTCACCACCACTATCTATATGAGGACATTTCCATTCCTTCACAAAGAAGGAGGAAGTGGTGAAAAAAGGAAACAGAAAAAAGAAAAAGAAAGAAAAAACAACTAAAAAGTAACAAAAGAAAAAATAAAATTGAAATTAAAAAGGTCAGACAACACCAATGCCAAGAATCCCATACTCCTCCCTATGTCCCCCTCTTATAGATATTTAGAATTGGTATATTGCCTTTGTTACCATTAATGGAAGCATACTACAATATTACGGTTAAGTATAGACTCTAGTTTGCATCAGCTGTATTTTTTCCCCAATACCATCCCATTCTCAACACCTTGCAAAATTGATGTTTGTTAGTCCTCATGTAAAAAAATTCTTATTTTGTACATTTAATCAGAATCATTGACCACTCTAGGCTTCAATAAGTTATACCATCCCAGTCTTTATCTTCTATCTTCCCTTCTTATATCCTACAGGCCCATAACCTTCCTCTTTCAACCATATTCACAGTCTTGTTCAGTGTACTTACAGTATTGTGCTACCATCACCCATTATTGTGCTATCCATTTCTGGATCTGTACAATCAATCCTGTTAAACATTCTGCACTCCTTCAGCATCAAATGCCTGATCTTCACCCTCTTTCTATCTACTGGTATCTTCATTTCTATACTCTTCACCAAACCTCTCTCCTGTCTTTTTCTGTCTGTAGCACTTCCTTTAGTATTTCTTGTAGAGGAGGTCTCCTGTTCATGAACTCTCTCAGTGTCTGTTTATCTATAACTATTTTAAACTCACCCTCATATTGAAGGACAGTTTCCTGGATCTAGGTTCTTGGTTAGCCGTTTCTCTCTTACAGTATCTCGAATATATCACACCACTGCCTTCTTGCCTCCATTGTTTCTACTGAGTAATCTGCACTTAGTCTTATTAAGCTTCACTTCTGTGATGGATTGGTTTTCTCTTGCTGCTTTCAGAGTTCTCTCTTTGTCTTTGACATTTGACAATCTGATTAGTACGTGTCTTGGGGTGAGTCAATTTGGATCAATTCTGTTTGTGGTATGCTTTGCTTCTTGGACTTGTAATTTTATGTCTTTCATAAGAGTTGGGAAATTTTCATTGATTATGCCCTCTATTATTCTTTCTGCCCCTTTTCCCTACTCTACTCCTTCTGGGACACCTAGAACACATATATTTGCATGCTTCATGCTGTCATTCAGTTCACTGAGCCCCTGCTCATATTTTCCATTCTTTTCCCTATCTGTTCTTTCATGTGTAGGATTTCAGATGTCTTGTCTTCTTCTCCCTCTGCAGTCTGCTGTTGTATGCCTCCATTGTGTTTTTCATCTCTTCTATAGTGTCTTTCATCCCCATAAGTTCTGCCATTTGTTTTTTCAAGCTTACAACTTCTTCCTTATGGTCACCCAGTGCCTTCTTTATATTCATCATCTCTTTTGTGACATTATCTTTCAACTTGTTGATTTGATTTAGAAGATTTGTTTGAACATCTTTAATTAGTGTTTCAACTCTTGAATCTCAGTTGAGGTGTTTTTTCCTTTGACTGGGCCATTATCTTCATGTTTCCTGGTGTGGCTTATGACTTTTTGCTATCTAGGCATCTGGTTTTCTTGATTAGTTTAGTCTGGAGTTTGTTTTCTCTCTTTTTTCTTGGGTTTTCTTGTTGGTTTTCTTTGGTCTCTATATTTCTTTGTTTGTCTCACTGGCCAGTTGTTAGGTTGGCTCTGCCCCACAGTCTTCCCCCAAATCTGGCACTCACCATGGCCTGCCACAGGGTTAGGAGATAGGCACTGGGCACCCCAGCAAGTTCACTGTGTGTGGTAATATAGATTTGTTGTCTTCCAGTGGTGGTCTGTTTTATGCCGGTCAGCAAAACCTGGATTTGTTTTAGATGCCTGCTTTGACAGTTGGGTTGCCCATATTTCTCAGCCAAAACTGGGTTGGATGTCTGTGCAGAGCATGCAGACAAGCTTCTGTGATCCTAATAAAGGGTCTGGAGCATCTTTTTAAAAGTGTTCATATTCCCTTGCACTTTCCAGACTGTCCAGAAGACAGTGGTGTTCGGCAACTTAATCATCCCCAGGAGCTGCTTTGACTCTGATCACAGGTTCTGTCTACACAGGTGAGATGAAACTGTGGGATTCCTTTGCCCTCACTTTGCTGACCAAAATCTGCTCAATGTGGGGCTACACCTGTGAGAGGGCTCCCTCAGCTGACCCAGTACTCCAGCCATCCTCAAGGTAAGGAAACAGCCACTGGCTGCTGCTTCCTTTAAGGGTGGGGGAAGGGCTTTCAGAAAGGAAAGGGCTGGAAAGAGTCTCTGTCCACATCTTCTCAGTCTCTTGGTCCCTCCCTGACCTGGGCCTTGAAATGTCCTCCCCTTTACCCCAGATCTTCAAAAAGCGGAGATATGTCTTGCTGCTGTGAGAGATTTTAAAATCTGTGTCCCTGGTGGCAGGTTCCCATCTGCTGTTTCTGTGCCTTTCCTGCACTGAGCCTGAGTGAGAGGAAGGGGAGAGGACTGGCTAGTCTGTGGCAGAAGATTCTTACCTGATATTTCTCTTCTGTCTTCAATTCAGCATCTACAGAGTTCTTCTCCAGTCTATATCCTCCTCCAGAGTTTCAAACAATTCCGAATTGTCCTTTTTTTCATTTAGTCTCTGGAGAGGAGTTTTCAGTAGCTATTTACATTGGCATGTTGATGGTGTTACCTCCTCAGTTTTGTTGTCTATAATTACCTGCCTTTTATTTAAAATAAAAACTTCAGTGGGTATTGAACTGTAGATTCCTGTTAATTTCTCTAACATGCTTTGTTTTTCTCCTTCTTTGATACTGTGATAACTTGATGTATTTTTTTTCACTTACCTGTTTCATCCTTTTCCTTTTCCTCCCCTTCCTTTCCCTTCTTCTTCTTCTTGTTTGAGATATCTTAGGGTTCCTAGTATCTAGGCATTTAATTTTCTGAATGTTGTTTAATTCCTAATCTAAAGTCACCTTTTAGAACTCAAATTATATGTATTTTATGTCTTTTATTCAATACTTCTTGTCTTTTAACTTTTCATTTCCATTTTCCTTTTATTTTTCTCTATATACAACATTTAAATGATCTCTTTGGATCTATTTTCTCATATATCTACTCTCAGCTCACCTTTGTTTAATCTGCTCATACACTGTTTTCCAATGTTTGCTTTTCAGGACCACTTGGGGAGTGTAAATGCTAGCCTCATGGCTGTGTAAAGATCAAACTGTGGTTAAGAATTCTCAGGGTAATATTTTTTTTCATCCAATACTAACATTAAAACACACAAATTTCCTTGCTGTCCCTTCTATGAGACAGGTTGATTTCTCATTCAGACTGACAGTGAAACTTTGCCCACTGTGGCATAAACTTGAGTTGAGAACTCATGTTGGATCCCCCCTAGTAGGTTCATCTAACTTGATTTTCTGGCTCCAAAGATTCATGTAGATTATGAAATGGAAAAGATACTGAATAAAACATTATTTTGTAAGCTAGATTTTGTGTTTATTTATCTCCCATGATACATCCTTTCACTTCTTCTATTTTTTTTTTTTTTTTTTTGCCTATCTTTATATTGGTTAAATAATAACTTTTAGTCCTTCCTTGCAAGTTCAGCAGTGAATCCGGTTCACTTTTAACCAGTAATTTTTAATTATTTTCTTTAGGTCAGATACTCAGAATATTTAGTCAAAATTTCTGCCAGAAATGGGAGGTCATGCATTAATTTTTTTTTTTGAGGATATGTAAAGCTACGTATTTAATTAATGTTCAGATGATTTAAAAAAATGCCTGTATGTGATGCTAATTACTTGATGGAAAAATTAACCTAACTGCTAGTGTTTCTTCCAGTTTATTTCATAAATTAGGCAAGTTGAAGAATATTGAAATGTTAGGAACATGGAAAATTCAGTTAAACCCTAACTATGTTTCAAATATTTGCATGCAATTTGCAAATAAGTAAAATTTAATAGAGTATAACAAGATGAGTTTAAAGTTTGTTTTCTGAAGAAAATTACTTGATTTTATAGCAATTTTAAACTACAGTTCTAGCATTGCACAGAGTTTCAAAGTTACAAATATCCCATAAAACTTGTGAAACAATATTAGCAATAAATAGGTTTTTCAAAAAACAGCAAAAAGATCTTGATAATCTTTAAAAATATTTCATTGGACATATTATATAAGGATTGGTTATATTATTGATCGAATACTCCATTTGTATTAATAACAGTCCTTTAAGGAAATTTTTAAAATGATAATTGCTCAATAACATGTTTAATTTGTTTTTCTTTTAAACTTGTAAAAGTGGTACACAATTTTCATTTTAATATTTAAGATATTATTTTGCCAGTTTGAATGTATTATGTTCCCCGAAATGCCATTATCTTTGATGTAATCTTGTGTGGGCAGATGTTTCAGTTTTGATTAGATTGTGATTCTTTGAGTGTTTCCATGGAGATGTGCCCCACCCAACTGTAGGTGATAACTCTGATGAGATAATTTCCATGGAGGCATGGCCCCACCCATTCAGGGTGGGCCTTGAACAGTGGAGCTATATAAATGAGCTGACAAGCAGAAGGAACTCAGTGCAGCTGTTAGTAACATTTTGAAGAGGAGCTACAGCAAAGAATGGCATTTTGAAGAAAGCACAGGAGCTGAAGATGAGAGACAGTTTGAAGACAGCTGTTGGAAGCCGACTCTTGCTCTGGATAATCTAAGAGAGGACAGATAACCCAAGTGCAATTAAAAGTGACATTTCTGAGGAACTGCAGCCTAGAGAGGAGCATCCTGGGAAAAAGCCATTTTGAAACCAAAACTTTGGAGCAGGCGCCAGCCACGTGCCTTCCCAGCTAACAGAGGTTTTCTGGACACCATTGGCCATCCTCCAGTGAAGGTACCCGATTGCTGATATGTTACCTTGGACACCTTATGGCCTTAAGACTGTGACTGTGTAACCAAATAAACCCCCTTTTATAAAAGCCAGTCCATTTCTGGTGTTTTGCATTCTGGCAGCATTAGCAAACTAGAATAATTATTAATTCATTTTTATTCAGTGCAAGGAACAGAAAACTTTTTGTAAACATCCAGATAATAAATATCTTAGGCTTTGTGGGCCACACATTCTCTGCTTTCATAGTGCCAACAGCTATGCCAATACATAAAAGAATGAGTGTCGCTGTATTCCAATTAAAACTATATAGATGCTGCATTTTGAATTTCACATGGTTTTCTCCTGTCGCAAAATATTTTTCTCTGGATTTTTCTCTGGCTTTATTTGAACCATTAAGAAAGACTTTCAAAGAAAAGTATTCATTGAAAGTTCTCAATGTTTGATGGCAACCATATATATCATGTATTGCTTATTGTATAAAACCTGCAATGCTGAAGTCTTGCCCCCATTTTGAAGAAATTTCCATGATTTCAAACCCAAATCTCAAAAGATTTTATTTTTTAATTACTGAGATCTTTTCATTTAAGGAGAAAAGCTTAACTAAATCTAATTTATATAATGCAATTACTGAGCTATTGAGTATTTATCAAAAGGAAAAAACATGTTATTTAAAGATGCTATTAAGAATTACAAAACCAAAAGCCAGAGTTAGTTTGGTTTTAATTTAGCCTCATACGTATTCCTTCAGGTGTTTTCTTTATTGAAACATTTTGAAAAACTAGAGAATCCAAATCTACTCACATTCCAAATCAGAGGAAACACTATTAAAAATGAAACACCCTGCTATTTTTGGAAAAACTATACTTAAAATTATTCTGGTAATAAATAAATGTTCAAAAGGCAAGAAAAATGGAAATATAAAGTATGTGAACAAAATATCCTAGAAAATCTAATATTGAAACTTATTAAAAAGTATTTGAGAAAGTTGCAATAGCTATGATCAGACAAATCTCATTACATTTTAAAATGCAAATTGAATTTTAAAAAATGAATTCATTTATGAAGAATAGAAAATATTCTAACCATATGTCACTTTAAAAATGATATAGGCTCTATTTTAACAAAGCACAATTCATAATTACAGTATAACCTGATAATAAAATGGGTTAGAGAGACTGTATGCTTCATTAGCAACTCACAATATCACAATAATATGAAGTTAATTTTAGTAGTAAGCACAGCCGATTGTTGAAAGTAATAGCATAGATTTTTACTTTGTATTCTCACAAATTCTACATAATTAAACATTTTAAATCCCACAAAGGCTGTAGGGAAGTCACAGCCACCTGTTAAACAGCCATCTCCCAGACCTTACCTACCCCCACATCCTTCTCTGGCTAAGTCATGAGTACATGCTAAGTAACCATTCTCTGGCCTTCTGCTACCCCATCTCCTTTTCTACTTTGTACCATTCACAACATGGGGGAAATGTTAATTCTAATGAAAATGCCTGGCCTTACCTTAAACCAGAGAACTGGGAACAACCAGCCCTGGATGCTTATCAGAACAGGAATTCTCAGTCACTGGGACTACACTCATCCAGAGGTGGATAAATGCCACACTCAAACAGTATAGATTGGTCTCTCTTCCTCTGGCTCAAAGTAGCTGACATTTACCAACCCCAACCAGAGAAGTTTATGGCTACCCTAGGAAGACTGGCCACGATGGAATTCTTCCCCTTCCCTTTTGAACTCTTTGTGCTATGTAAGCAACAAGGAGATTATTTGCTCTTTCTCGACTCTTTATACACTGCAAGTAGCAAAGAGATCATTTTCTGAAAGTTTCTGTTGTGCCCTGAATCTGTGTTTCCATGACACACCATTGTAGCAACTCACTTCACAAAGGCCTTATGTATTATATGAATAAAAAAAGATTAGGAGAATAGATATTTGCCATTTTATATGCATATGTCTGATTAATGAAATATTAAATTTGCAGGTATTTAATAACTAAATAACAGAAATAAGGTTTTACATATGTGTGTGGGAGGATGGTGTTTTCTGTCTTTATCCATGATGGGTAGAGAGTATGTAGCACAGCAGCTGCTGACATGCAAGTTAAACTCTGAAAAGTCTATTAAAGTTAAGAAAAATAGATTCTTTGTTTTTGTTTGTTCTGTGCATGCTCCAGAGTTAGCTGATTTTAATTTAGCCCTAGAGGATATTAGTATCCACCATTTCACTCACTCTATGACCAAGAATGGGTCTCAGGTTTTGGAAGTGGTGAGTGAGTTTTTGTGGAATTTGTCACAGGGGGACGGGAAAGTAGGGAAGAAGAGTGAAGAAGAAGGTAAGTTTCAATCTAATATTCATTCTATATATAACTGCCCAGATACAATTCAATTGGCATACATAATGAAGTAGTTATAGTTTTTTAAATTGCACTTACTAGAAGAAAATATTCAATAGATAAAATAATTTATATTTTACATTTTAATATAAGGGCTAAGTTTATTTGTGTGTGTATATGTGTGTGAGCATTTGTGTAATCATATGAATGCTAAAGCTACAAGTGACAGTGCAGGTGTGATTTAACAATGAACTAAAAACTTTAGAAAGTATGCTGTCATCATTACTTGGTTTTCTGAAATGGTGAATAACTCTAGGCAAAATTTCAAAGAATACAGGCTTTACCTCAATTCACCCAATATTGCATTCCAGAAAATTCAGTATATATTTAAACAAGGCAGAAATTTGTTACATTTTTATGTAAAATGCAATTAGATGCTAAAATTAGACAATTTCAAAGCATGTTTGACCTCATGACTCTCTGTGGAAAGATATAGAACTCTTCACTGTTTTGCAACAACCACTGCTTTTCTAAACATGTTGCATCAAAAAACCCTGCCTATAACATTTCCACAATCATTATGATAGTTGAAAATACCTCTATGTATTTCCACAGTTTATCTTTATGATAAGTACTGACCCCACTGAGAAACTTGTCCTAAATTCTAAGTTTCATTGTTATTGAGTATGAGAGTTGGATTATTTTCTGTAACTGCATCTGGATATCATTTTATAAAAGTCAATGCAAAATAGCAATTCCATGCATGTATGTATATAATTATGATTATATATACTCATATGTATATAATGATAACAACATATATAATCATATAAGTCATACAGGTTTAGTTTTAAAACCTGAAGCATATTGCCAGATGGGTAGACTTATATTTCAGACATACTTATCTTGAAAAATCATAAGTATGAAGAACTACCAAAAAATAGAGAATAAGAAAAATAAAAAATGAATATGGTTGAACAATGCGAAATTGGAATTAAAGACACTAATAATAATACTAAGGCTCTGTATTTGCTCTTTTTTGATAAGTTTTCGACTGGTGAGTCAAAAAAACATGTTAGACATAGAACACCTAAATTTGGCAAAATGATATGTTTAATATTTTGTTTTTGTTTCATAATGCAGAAAAAAATAAAACAATCAATTACACTAATTTTCCTTTAAGGTTGGTTAGATGAGAGAAGACTTAAGCTGGGTTTTTATACTCATCAGTTTTGGAAATGAGTGAGAATACTTTCAAAAAAGGATTTAAAAAATTCCGAGTCCTCTTTCCCTGTGTGTTTCTGCCATTACGCTCAAAGGGAGATTGTTCCTGAGGAAAGAACTGGCATCTCCTATAAGGCCTCCCCACTCAAAAGAAAATCTGGAATTGGAGCCTCAACTCTTTCCTCAGTAAACCAAAAGAAGACCCATTACTGTAGTTGCTCTGAGGCATAGACCACAGGCAGAGCAGAACAAAGCCTAGTGTTCCTCAGCAGAATAAGGTGGCACCATTCTTCTTAGAGTACAGGGCCAAATTGTCACCAAGAGAGGGGCTGTTCTTTCTTCAATATGTCATTAGGTCATTAACACTGAGAGAGAATAATGTTTCGGACAGAAGCACTAACTTAATGGACCATCAAGTAAGACTGCTGTCTGACCTGCACTCTCAGTTAGGGGAGCAGTGGAATAGAATGTGATTCATGGCATCGATTAGCATTCATAACCCACCTTGAGCCTTACACCTTTGCAAAGGCAAATGCCACTTCTCATCTGACTGGGGTGCCTGATGTTAGGTGAAAATGAGGACTTTAGAAGGAACCACAAAGAGGCACTTTCTCCTGTGAATAGGGGCCTATTTCCCAAAGAGCAGGACAGAACTGTTTTCAGATTGAGAAGCTTGGAACAGAGTTTGTGTGTGTGTAAGCAAATGTGAACATGAGGCAAGGATAGTACGATGAGAAGTAAAGATGATGTTTGTGGATATACGTATCTCAAGATGGCCTAACTTTTGAACGCCTTCCCATATATAGAACAATATAAAGTTTGATTTTATGAGAACTTCAAACTTTGTTTTTCCTAACCTTGAATTTTCTTCAGGGATTATTCAGAGTCTACGGCTTCGAGTAATAATTTTAATTTGTGCATTTGTATTTTTCTAGAGGGTGGCTAGAGGATAATAGATACTTCTGTTTCATTTCCTTTGGAGGGAGAGTGCATACTTCCCTTGGGTGAATATGCCCTAAAATCTCCAATGCCTTTGGATAACAGCAGACCAGCCCTGTCTCATCCATGATAGGTGCTGAAGAAAACGACTTGAGGGGTAGTAAGACTAAAGCTTCCTTGTGCTCTTGAAGAGAACAAAAAGAAAAACAATGGACCCATCCACACTTAGATTAGAGAAAATACCAGATGGTATTTATCTTCAAGTCTTTTAAGGAAGTTTGCATAAAAAATCATGTCTTTTTTTTTTTTAATGTATTGACCTGCTATGTCTCTCTTTTGCTTGTTTTTACAATCTTGGATATTTTGTTCTCTAATTCTTCTAAAATTTCCAATTTCCTCACTCTAGTTTCCCCTAAAAAGAGGATTCAGGAACTATTTCTATATGGACAAAAAGTTTTTCCTGGGTATCTGAAAGTCTAAGGTGGGCAGAGAAAGGGAGTGGCACCCCGTCAGTACCAGACTTAAGCACATCAATCACATAGGTTGTGATGCTTTTATAAAATAATCTTAGACACTTAATCCAACAAGAGACACATAGGTTAAGAGAGGAAAACTATCTATGTGTAGTTATTATATATATTATATATAAACATGTTTAAAATATTTAGAATAAGTATTGATAA
Organism: Choloepus didactylus; assembly: GCF_015220235.1. Taxonomy (NCBI): domain Eukaryota; kingdom Metazoa; phylum Chordata; class Mammalia; order Pilosa; family Megalonychidae; genus Choloepus; species Choloepus didactylus. Next base: position 179,151,392 of record NC_051310.1, on the reverse strand, counting down.
TTGATAATACATTTTACTACAAATAAATTATTTTTATTGATTGAGTATATACCATACATCAGCCATTGCTACACATGTTTGTGAAGAGTACGTGATTTAATTTCACAACCAATGACCATAGCCACATTCTCATTATATGTGTACTTTGGAAAATACTATTCATTTTTAAGTACCAAAATACCATGGATTAAATTTTCTAGTTCTTATAACTTTCCAGTTTACCGTTACATATTTCTCTTAGTGGCAAATTAGTGGAAGGAATCACCTGCCTGATCTTGAGCCTGATATAGGATGAGCTCTGGCTAGGAATGAGTAAAATACTCAGACCCGAACTTCAAGTTGCTAGCTATCCCAGCCCCTAAGCCACCTTACATACCTCAAGATTCAATGGGTACATCAAGATGTTACCATCCTTACCATGAATTTACAGGAATGTAGAGGAACAACCTTACATACAGCCACTATATGCTTCTCAATTTATTTTACAAGAAAAAAAAAAAGTAGATTTCAAGTCTCATAGGCATGCCACACTATTACTCTGGAGAATTTCAGAGTCCACATGTCCACACACTGCAATTTAGCCCAATATTTTCTTTCTTCTTACAAAAAATAGCACCTTTATATTTGTCAAAGCCATTCTGATCATAATGTTCATGCACAGCCCAAAGAGCCTCCATTTTATCATATGCCTATTGAGTAGTTTATCTTTGACTACATCACAGAGAAAGACGTTTGAAGATTTAAAGTTGTGGATGATTTCTAGAAATGGAGACTAGGAAAATTGCAATCACTCATCTTCTCTTCTACAGTAGCTTTTATTATTCTTGAGACTTCTCCTTGGTGATGAGATTCTTAATTTTCCTTTCAATGTATGGCACTGTCTGAAGATAACACCCACACATGGTCTCTACCAGAAGCTACAAATTTAATCATTTTCCACAATATGAGCTTGGACTCTTGGGTTTCTGTGCTTTGACAGCTGGAAGACCTATTTAGACCAAGCATATGCAACATTGACTCCTTTACTCTTTTTTTTTTTTAAGAAAAATTTCCTTTTCCAAAATTCTGTGTCTGGTTTACTATCCCACTTTCTATATGCCTTCACATATTGCATTGTAAGAGAATTGCTTGTTCTTAATTACATTACAGTGATTGTGAAGCACTGCACATACATGGCTTTCCATCAGAAAGATCTAATTCCTATATTTTATCCTGCATAGATGTTAATGTTGATCATAATCATCTTCTACAACTTCTATCTGACTACAGTAATATCTCATGGGTTATGACCATAGCCTGAGCTGGGTTAAATAATACCCTTCATAATCATTTATCTTACAGTTTTTTGTCAATCATGATAAATGTATTCCTGGCTACATTCCTGGGTAATTAGAAACTAATGATGCAGTTGTTTACAACACCAACCTCAAAGAATCTCATATATATGACCCAGTTGTCAGCTCCCATACCCTGTCCTTAGAGATCCAAAAATATATGGGTTCAAACTCATCACGTACATGGTGGGAAACCCAGCCTTAGGATCTCTGTGTTTTTCATAGTCACCTCTGGGTCTAAGTCTCTGCTTTCACAGAATTAGTGAATTTCGGAAATCATTTCTTAGCCAGTATATATATACTAATTCACATTAAATTATGTCAGATTATAAAATACTCTCTTTCCTCGGGGTCTCTATAAAATCACTTTTAACAATATGATCACACTAACTATGTGTCTTGACCAAGTCACAACTAGTGAAAAAAATTCTATTCTTTATGGAAAATTTGCATGGATGCATATGCATAAGAGAGGTGACAGTATCATTAAGACAAACTGTGTACCCAAACATCCAGTTCTGGAATGATTTGGAAACTACTTTGCAACAGGGAGGTCTTACAGTAGTGAAGTGGCCCAAAAGTTAGACTACAAATCTTTTTTTTTCCCTCTAGTGAATTACTAAAGTAATTTATGCCAAGACACTACATTTACCCAAACAGATTTTTATAACTTGAATTTTTCTGTTATTATTTTAACATTTTATAATTGTGTGTTATATGTCACTTTTAACAGAGATAGCCCAAGACACAGAAAGACAAAGAGCTTATTAACCCCAACTGCTTCAGATGTCAGAGGTAGATTGGATGGGGGTGAGTTGAACTCACGGACTTGCCAGTGGTGAGAACAAGGTATGATATTTAACATTTATCTGGGTTGTGCCAGATTTTAATCTGCACACACATATGCACACATATTTCAAAGTGCATCTTTTGTGGTGTTTGTAGCTGATAAAGGAGGAAAGAAAAATCTGACCACTGTCAGTTTCTGACTGACCTGTTATTAAGAATTAGGAATTCTCCTGATGACCTTAAATATGTTCACAGTACACCAATATCAAACAAGTTCAGTCGGTAACCTTACTGGAGAGAGACAAAAACAAGTCCATTCAGTAATATGTCTAAGCACAGACAAAAAAGTGAATACGGTTCAGGCCACATAGTAGATCATAGATTTCTTTTTTCTCACTTCTTTACAAAATACAGCTTTATCTCTGCTCTAATCCTTACAGCCCTACACACACACACACACACACACACACACACACACACACACACACACACACACACACGGAGGTATTGCCCCTGCTTTCTGGCAGCACTTAACTCAGAGAAAAGCTATGCTTCCTTAAACCGGCAACCAAAATCACTTAACACAAGCTCAGATCTCCACAACATCTTCTGTCTAAGATGCCCAACGATATATCAGATTTGTTCATGGTGGCTTTGGCTGGTGGATGTCAATACACCTTTGCAAAATAATCTCTAAATCCCCAAAATGAAGGACCTAACAACAAATATACTGAAACACTTTCCAGTTGCCTAGGTTTAGTGAGTGCATTAAATTGTATAAAAAATAGATACAAATTTTTCCTCTCCTTTCATTCATACCCTTCAGTAGTGCCTTCCCAAATTGACTCTGGGTCAGCTTTGTGACATTTTCTTGCCAATAGGATATTAGCAAACATGACACAGATGACACTTGTAAAGTATGTATGCGTTGGGGCTTGCTCCTTTGTTGCTTTTGGAAACCATTCACCAGGTGAAGAAACCCAGGCCAGTCACCTTCAGGATGATGAGAGACACATGGGCATGGTCATGTTATCCCCAACCCCAGGTGATATTGGGCCAGCCGCCAGACATGTGGGTGACATCATCGAGATGATTGAGATCCAGTCGAGGCCATTGCAGAAACCAGTTTAGCTGGTCCAGAATTGTGAGAAATAATGGCTGTTTGTATTTTAATCCACTAAGGTCAGGGTGGTGTGTTACATAAAAAAGATAACTGATAATAGATAACTAAAAAGGAAACTTTTAGTATGGAAACAATTGCTTAAAGTTTATTCTTTTATTTGCATTTAATGAAAATTATCAGCCTGAGAATGAGGTAGTTCTAATGCATTAATAGGTCTGCTCAAGCAATAAGGGCTGTTTTCAAACATGGTGGGCATGATATCTCTCCTGGCTACAGTTGTCTGACAGCCACAGACCTCATGAAACTGGCCTTACAGGGTTATACCCTTCAAAGATGAGTATACTAACCAGCAACATTGCACCTGATCTTCATGCATATCTCTTTATGTAGCTTTTCTTAGTGATATCACATCTTCTTCCCCCTATTCTTTTGGTAATAAACTATGCATTGGTTAAATCCTCTGGTGAAAAAAATCTCATTGTTCAATTGATATTTTATAATGTGAGATTTTTTATGACCATAATATTTTTCTCTTGCTGATAGAATACCAAAATACATGGTTGATATTTGCAGTTTTATAAAGTAATTTGTTTATTAAAATTTTCAAAATAAAGAAAAAAAAATCAAGAGAAAGATTGATAATACATAATTACTGCATAGATGGGTGACAGAAAATCACTTTTAAGGTTTTTATAATGTCATTATGTGTTTGTTGTCTTTCCTATAGGCCATGTTGCTCTGGCCAAATATCCTTAATTTTATAGGTAATTGCATTAAGACCAGAAATAACAAATGATAAAATATATGTTCATATAATTATTTCACAGACTTGAAAAAAATGTTATTATTATATATTTGGTTACATTACTCAGGTGAACATTATAGGTCTTAACTACATCAACCTTTTACTCCTGGGCTTTATGTTGTTTATAAAACCTGGGATAAAACCTGTTTACATTTCCTGGTTATTTATTCTTGACACTAGGGTTTCTCCTATAATCATATTGCAATAGTAATCCTCTATTAAACATAGGGTGTCCCCCTTTCCCTTTCACAATACATGGCACATCCATAGCTTATCTTTAGTTTTCTGAATTCAAACACTTGATTCAAGTACCGTAGGTTGTTGAAATCTTCTTGTGTTCTTACAAAACAAACAAACAATTAACGACAAAAACAACAAATCACAGATTTGAGTTAGAAGGGGAGTACTTCTGCTAACTTGAAGTACCAGGAAAATATACCTGGATATTTTATCAATAGTTGAACTTTCATAAGGATGACAGTCTTATGTACAAAATAAAATTGAGGTAATGTTACTCTAGATATTTTCTTTTAACAGTAAAATAAATAACTATGTAAAGATACATTCATCAGATGACTTTATTAATAACATTCATAGATTGTCACTGAATCTGAAGCATCCAGAATCTTTCCATGTCCTTAAGTTCCATATCCAACCAAGCACAGAGTGGTTGGAGTCTGTCTTATAAATATCTCTTAGAACTCTTATCTTCATTTTCACTGCCTTTGCTCATCATCTCTGTTTTGGCTTTTTGAAGCAGATCCTTAAATGGACTCCCAGGGTTCAGTCTTAATCTACTATCATCAATCTTTATTTACTCCAGTTTGTGTTATCTTCTTAAACATCTATCTGATCTTGCTCCTTCCTTGCTTAAAGCCTTCCATGGTTTGCTCTCAGAATAAAATCCATCCTAATACAACCCCTCATGATCTGTTTCCTTCACATTTATCCAGTTAATCTCTCTACATACCCTTCATAAAAAGTGTCTTCTACACATTTCTCACATTATATGCAGTGTCTTTGAGAATTATATTTTAAGAATTTATTATGTTTCAACAAGATGTATAATAATGACAGCCTTCTTTCTATGTTTTACTGTTGGGACTTTTAAATCATGACTTCTCCATTAACATCTGAAATCTTTCTTTTCTTTAATGTGTATTTGTTACAGTGCACCCTCATATATTCATTTTTAAAAATTTCATTAACGCTATATGAATTGTCTCTTTAATTCGTAAATGATCTGACTGTTCAAACTTCTCTGTTCCTAAATGTTTCATAGAATTTATTTGAGGACAGAATGTTTTGGAATCTTTTCTAAAAATGCCTTTTGAATTTTTTTTCTGGAGGCATATATGGTTTCCCTGTAATTAAAAGAAAATTTTCCAGTTGCATGTTCGTGTAAATATGTTTTTATTAATATTATCTAATCTGCTTGCACCACTTTGGTGCAATTAAGAAAGTCTTAGTTCAATAACATTCTTGATTAGATATCCTATTCCAATGACTTAGCTTTTATTTTCTTCAAAGAACCAATAATCCTTTGAACATGTCTCTATATATTCTTTGTCACACCAGTCACCTTTTTTATTCTTTTAAGGTCTGTTATCTTCCAGCATATCCAGGTTTCAGGTTCAATAGATCTGCTTCTATTCTTTGTATCTCCATATAAGGCTGTAAACATTGAAGTTAAATCTCTTTCTTTGCTTGCCATTCTTCTAATCTGGTCCACATCCCCTGTGGCTAGATGTACTGTTCCCCTACATGTCATATTACTCTTAATCATGCTGAAGATTCCAAGCAGTTTTATAAAATGTTCTTACAGTTTCTCCTATAAAACATCATTAGATATCTGCTCTTCCTCTGAATTTTCAGGATGTTTGATGTTCTCTGTTTTACTTCCTGTTTGTTTTGCTTTGCTTTTGTTTCTTTTGTATAATTTCATTGACCCTCTGAGAAATCCATCTTAACCCAACTCTTTGTAACCAGATAGCATGGGTGAGCTTAGATCCCATTAACTCTCTGCTTTGAGATTCGTCAATTACAATTCCCATATTTCCAGCTAGATTCCGTATTAAAGGGCTTAGTTCCTAAATTGTTTTCAGTGTGTCCATGAGCCATATCTATTACTCTGTCCATGAGACTTATAAACTACCTTTCTGGAAAAACAAAATTGACTTTTCTCCTTTCTCTACTGTCTAGAATACTGAATATGTTGAATAGATAAAGTACATTTTAAAAAATTTGGGTAATACAATGCTACCTTTTTTTGGTGTATATATGGTGTCATCTAATAGCTAAAGACTTTATATATAAAATAACACATTTATTTATGTGTAGGTTTTATGTCTTTCATATTCGCTTTAAGATATAAGTTCTTTTGCTTTTCTCTTTCTCTGAATAATTTTATCGTTTTCTGTGATATCACCTGTTTTATAGTATCCTACCATTTTACATTTTAGCATCAAAACATATCTTTATTTTAAAAATTAACAAGAAATTGAAAGTGCTTAATGTAATTTGCTTAGCTTCAAGTTGGCTGATGCTTCCTTGTCTGACATACATTTATATAATTACATAATAATATTTAATGTATTTCCTTACGTTAACTGTCTTCATCACAAATTTCACAAATACTATGAGATTTAAATGATTCCACTCCATAAAAAGTCATAACAAGACTTGTTGTGTTTCTTAATAATATTTATTTGTTTTGTAAAACTTGCACTTGTTAAAACTTCAGTTTTCTATTTCTGTTTTTTCGTCTATGAAATGTAAGCTATAGATCAATTCTGTGGGTCTCAGTGTATGATTTACAAAAAAATCACCTTTTGATCTTGCTATAAAAGGGGGAGTTCCAGGTTCTAAATACAAAATACACTTCCTTAGAACTGTATTGGAATGCAGAAATCTGTATTTTAAGTCCCTTAGATTAATCTGAAGCAGGTGGTCTGAGGACTAAATTTTGAGGAATACTAGATCAAATAATCTTTTATTTCCATTCTATCTCTAAAAGTATATGGTTCTCAGATTTCTAGTTTATAATTTTGAGAACAAATTATACATTGTGATTTAATGTGATTTTAAATGATGCATTCCACACAGACATATTTATCACTACAATTAGTTTTTTGTGTGTTCCTTTTTTTAAATTCAGTTCTATTGAGATATATTCACATACCATACAATCATCCATGGTGTACAATCAACTGTTCACAGTACCATCATATAGTTGTGGTATAAGGAAAATGTTCAAAAATGGATTGGGGTGATGAATACAGTTTTAAAATAGTGGAAGATAAAAATGAGTAATAATAATCCCTAATATTACAACCAACAAATCTCTTTCTGACTGTAAATCACCACATGTGTAAAGAACAATAATATCAACAATATTAGCAAAATATTTTGCCCTATAAAATGACATCTGATGTATACTTCCCTGAGTAGATCTTACCACAAACTATTCTGAGCCCTCAATGAACTTTTACCCTCATGCATATTTAATATTATAAATATTTTTAAATATTTATATTCTTTAAATATTATATTAAAAATACTATATTTGCATTGAAATATTTATGTTTTAAGATAATGACATAATCATAAACTAGATCATCATCAAAATATATATTTATCTAATATTAACTAGTGAAAGAGAATTAGTACTATGAAGAAATTTATGAAAGGGAATCTCATTCAAAATGGAATTGAATAAGAAACATAATGAACGCTGAAGAAAGGAAGAAGGTATTTTCCAATTTTAATCATTTGCAAGCTGGTGGGCACCCTGGATTGAAGAATCAGCTGTGTGATTTTCTTTTTGAAGGAAAGTACTGAAAGGCATTAGTGACATATGGAGAGCAGAAAACCATTCCACATGTTCTAAGAAATAACTAAAGGCATAATTAGGGACTTTAAATTCTTTCAGATTACAACTCCCTGGAGACTCCATGATTCACATTTAAACAATTAAATATTCATCAAGACCACACAGTTATTTCACATAGGTTGTATTTGTGACAATTTAGAGCTTCCTTAAAAAGACATAGAGAAAAGAATGCACATTTTTTTCTTGCACATTTAGAGATTTAAATAGCCTTTCACATGGAAATTAATTGTGATTTTTAACTTATCCATTATTTATAGTCTATGTGGTAGAGGCACCTACTGCTAATTGATAAGTCTATTATTATTTGTTACTCATTAGGTTAATCCTGAATGCTAAAAATTGTCATATATTTTGATACAGGAAACTAAATCAAATTGTTTCAATTTACTCTTAGAAGATATTTGATTACCCGACAAATGCTTAAGATCATTCCTTGAGACCAGGTCCTGAGATTACTGATAAAAACTTAAAGAATTAAGTACACCAATTATCTCTCCTTATAATCTCTCATCTTAGAAAAAAGATATACAGTTCATATGATTTCTCTTGATCATGACTTGGCAAACTATGGTGTGCATATTATTTCCAGCCTTTCACCTGTTTTTAAAAGGCTCATGAACTGAGAATATATTTTATATTTTTAAGGGGAGTATAAGAAAAAGACAAAGAAACACATGTGACAGATACATGTGGCCACAAAGTCTAAAATATTTTCTATCTATCCCTTTACAGAAAAAAATTATCTCATGCTCCAGAAAGATATGACAGAAAAATGATAGAATTTATGCTGTTAATTTATTTTAAAATAATAGCATAACAGGCTTCCATGTTTTTTTAAGGACCGTGGAAGTAATCGAGACTCCTATACCTTGAGCCCCATGACCAAGAGGCAACCAATTATAAATCTTTTTAGTATTTCTGGTGGAAACATCCAAAACTTTAAATAATATTTTTAATATATTGCCCCACCATTATTGCAGTTTAGGACTTTGCTTACACTTTACTCATTTTTTTCCCCTTCATCTTTCAAATTTTTTAGTTATTTTATATTTAGTTATTTTATTGGCCAGTCTCAGTATTAAATAATATATATTTATTAGTAATAGCATCCCATTGAAGTATCTTAGTAAAATATATACCCATTTAAGTGCATAAAAGATGAGTGTGAATTAATCAAATCAAATACTCACAGGTAACACATAGAAACCAGGTCAAGAGATTGCACAGTATCAAGAACTTAAAACCCCCCCCACTAATACTCTCCCAACCATAACCTCCACCCTTCTCTATTGGGGATATGATCCTGAATTTCATCTATTTTTGAACATATTCAGAGTATGTTTTTCATCTTACTTTGTGTATCTGTACTTGTGCTTAATGTCTCTCAAACACTTAATTTTGTCAATCTGTATTTGTATGTTGGAGGGTAATTATGGTTTTAATTTGCATTTCCTGGATGAATAACAAAGTTAAGCACTTTTTCAAGTTTACTGGCTATGGTATTCTCTTCTGTTATGTGCATGTTTATATCTTTGCCTATTTTAAAAATCGGGTTGTTTATTTCTTACATAATAGTATCAGTTCTTGATATGAGCATTTTTTTGGTTGTAGGCATCATAGGACAGAAATTCTCCTATCCTTGCTTTTAAGTTTTTAATTGGTATACTTGATGAATATCAGCTAATCGATGACCAAATTATCAATATGTGATGTTTAGTCAGTGAATTTCATATCTGTTCAATTAATCTTACCCTAATTCAATAAAATATCCTGTGTTAGCTTCTAGAAATGTTTAAATTTTAACTGTCATTGGATCTGCAAATCCCCTGTAATTATGATGTGAGTTATGTATAAACATACCTGTTTTACATAGACCTATCCAATTGACCCAACAGAGCTTATTCCTCTCCTAATTTCTCTGCAGTGTTACCTTTGTAATAAATCAAGTAGGAAAATGAATTTAGAAAATATAAAATGGGTAATACAGCAGAACTGCAAGGTTGATTTAACATTTAAAACCTCAATCTGTGTTATTAGTGGAATGTAAAAATACAGAAAAAAAATCATGCCATCATGTTAATAGTTTCACAAAAAGCATTTGATAAAATTCAGGATCCATTTATTCATCATTAAAATGTATAGCAATCACCCTACTTGATAATGAAATTTTAAAAACTTTATTTTGAAATTTAGATATAATGCCATGTTTTATTTTCTTGGCTGCTAAAATGAATACCATAAAATGGGTTAACTCAACAACAGGAATTTATGGGCTGATAGTTTCAGAGATTAGAAGGCTTGCTTTCTCCCAGAATTGGTATCTTCTGACTGACCAGAAGATTCTCAAGGAATCTTTGAGAATCCTTGGCTTTTATGCCACATGGCCATATAGTTGGTGGCATCTTCATTAACTTCTGGGTTCCATTGACCTCCAGCTTTTGGCTGTTCCCTGCAGCTTTTCTTTCTGTGTCCAATTTCCTTTGCTTATAAGGACTTCAACCATATCAGATTAAGGCCCACTTTATTCAGTCTGGGTACACTGTAACTAATAACATCTTCAAAGGTCCTATTTACAAATGGGTTCACACAAAATCAGGAGTTGGGACCTGAACATGTCTTTTGTTGGAGACATGGTTCAATCCCCAACACACCACAATGCCCATTATCACCATTTTTACTTGACATGGGACTGGTGCTCTCATATGAAATAAGGCAAAGACAAAATCAAACAGGCAAGCAACAACAAAATAAATATATAAATTATGAAGGAAGAAACAATCTGCATCATCTACAGACAGAAGATGACGTAATTGTGCATGTAGAGAATACATATTAAAAAAAAAAAAGAATGGAAAGATACTTCCATTACTCCACTAGGATACCCTAGCTCTTGAATCTCTGATTCACAAAAAAGCATTTAATAAAATTCAGGATCCATTCATGATTAAACCAAAAATCATATAAAGAGCATTAACTGTAAAATGTACAGAAAGCATCTGTGCTGGTTTGTATATATTATGTTCACCAGAAAAAGCCATATTCTTTAATGCATTCTTGTGGGGGCAGATGTATTAGAGTGGACTGGGTTGGAACCTATTGGCTCAGTGTCCATGGAGATGTGACCCATCCAAAAGTAGGGGATAACACTGATTGGATAATTTCCATGGAGGCATTGCCCCTCCCATTCAGTGTGGGCCTTGTTTAGTTTACTGGAGAACTATATAAGCTCAGACAGAAGGAGCTCATAGCAAGAGGAGCAGAGACAGACATTTTGAAGATGGCCATTGGAAGCTGATGCAGACATTTTGGAGAATGCCATTTTGAAACACAACCTTGGAGCAAGCAGACACCAGCCACATGCCTTCCCAGCTAACAGAGGTTTTCTGGATGCCAGTGGCCTTTCTCCAGTGAAGGTACCTTTTGTTGATGGACACTTTATGGCCTTCAAACTGTAACTGTGTAACCAAATAAACCCCCTTTATAAAAGCCAGTCCATTTCTGGTGTTTTGCATTCTGGCAGTGTTAGCAAATTAGAACAGCATCCTACTTGATAGGATCTCTCCCCCTGCTCTTTTGGAATCTATGTGCTGTGTAAGTAATAAAGCAGTCATTTCTGGAAGTTTTGTTGTGCCTAAGCCTGTATTCCCATGATGTACATACAGTAACTCACTCCACAGAAATTGGAAGAACAGATACAAGGAAAGAGAGAGAATGCTAAGTAATGGGAAGCAGAGATGAAGCCAAGAAACCTCAAGGATTGTGCCAAGCCAGCACCAGAATGCTATAGATCTCAGGAGGAGGCAGGGCCTTACAGATGCCTCAATTTTGGGACTCCCAGCCTCCAAAACTGTGAGACTATAAATCCTGTTGTTAAACAAATCATTATTGTTATTGGCTGCAATAAAAAATGTTTTATAATATCATTTTATTGACTCTTTAAATAATCTTAAATTTTAGTTCTTTCTCTGCTTACAAAATACTTATGGTTGCTTTGAATTTCTATTCTGTTGTCTATTCTTGTTTGCACTTTTAAAATATCTCTTGAATTACTGATATGTTCAGTTTCAGCATTTGGAGAAAATTGGTATTTAGTATGAGATTTTGTATCTGATCATCTTTGAAGAATATGACATATATTTGAAAATATGCCATATATAATTGAAAAAGCCTATTAATCTGTTCACCCATTCATTCAGTAAATATTTATTTAGTGTCCATTATATTTTAGGCATTATTCCAGTCATTGAAGTCAGAAAAAAACAGAACTAGTTCTTTCCTTCATGGAATTTATATTCTAGTAAGGTAAAACAGGCATTTGAGAAATAGACACATTGAGAGACACATATTCTATACAGAAAATTATAAAAAGAAAGGCAATAGAGAGTGTAACATAGGCTATGTTCTTTGTATTTTTGAGAAGTCAGAAAACTCACTGAGAAGGTGATATTAGAGCACAGCAACAGCTGGCACACCAAATGCAAAAGGCCGTGAAGTAAGAGCATGTATGATGTCTTATATTTTGATTGCCCTGTAACAAACTACCGTAAAATTAAAACATCTTACATATTAGTTCACAGTGTCTGTGGGTCAGATCCTTGAAACAGCTTGGCTGGGCCCTCTGTTCAGGATGAAGTGGATCCATTCCTTCTATAATAATTGGAGTCTAATTCTCCCACTTCTTGAATGTTGGTGAGCTTAATGACATTTTTTATTGTGGAATATAACACTTTTACATAGAAGTGATAACTTTCCAAGTGCAATTTAACAAGTAGTTAAAGAACAAATTTCAATGAATATTCTATCCATTATTGAAAGTGGTATGTTAAAGTCTTCTACTATTAACACAGAATCATAAATTTCTCCCTTCAAATCTGTGTGTATTCACTTCATGTATTTTGGGACGCTACTGTTAGTTGCATATGTATTTATAATTGTTACATTTTTGTACTGAATTCCCCATTATCAGTATATAATGACCTCTTTGTCCCTGATAACTGTTTTTGATTGAGTCTATTTTATCTGATTATTAGTATAGCCACCCCAGCTCGCTCTCTATCTCTCTCTCTCTTTTTTTTTTTTTTTTTACTACTTGCATATTTTTCAACCTTTGTCCTCAACTTAGCTGTATCTTTGACTTTAAATTGAGTTTCTTGCAAACAGCATAATTGGGTCATACTTTTTAATCCATTCTGCCAATCTCTGCCTTTTGACTAAAGAGTATAATCCATTTACATTTAGTCACTAATGAGAATACAGGACTTTCTCCTGCCATTTTGCTATGTAGCCTTTAAAAGTCATACCTTTTTTGTCCCTTACTTCCATTAAACACTGTTTTATATTTATTTGCTTTTTTGTGTTGTACCATATTGAGTAACTTTCTAACTGGACATATTTTTCATCTGTTCTCCTTATGATTACCATGGGGTTAAAATTTAACATCTTAAATATATAACAATTATAATTGGTTTGATACCAACCTAATTTAATATCATGCTCATATACTTTTTCCCTACTCTTCTGCCCCCATTATTTTTTTTTTACTGTTTACCACTTTTATCTTTGTATATCATATGTCCAAAAACATAGATTTATCTTTACTTTTTATGTATTTGCATTTTAGTATCTGTAGGAAGTAAACAATGGAGTTACATACCAAGGAATGCAGTATAATAATACTGGCATTTTATAATTAACACAATGATTACCTCTATTGTGGGTCTTTATTACTTTATGCTGCTTTAAACCATTATCTAACGTCCTTTCCTTTCAGTCTGAAGATCTTCGTTTAGCATTGCTTGTACATGAGGTCTGGTGGTGATGAACTCCTTCAGCTTTTGTTTATTTGGGAAGGTCTTAAACTCTCATTTTAGAAAGAAAGTCTCACCAGATATAAAATACTTCATTGGCAGTTGTTTTCCTTCAGCACTTGCAGTACTTCAACCCACTGCCTTTTTGTCCCCATGGTTTCTGAGGGGAAATCAGTGCTCAATCTAATTGGGACTCCCTTGTACATAACACATTGCTTTTCTCTTGCAGCTTTCAGAACTCTCTCCCTGTCTGATGCATTTGATAATGTGATCAATATATACTAGGGTGTAATTTTCTTCATGTTTATCCTGTTTGGTATTATCTGAGTGTCTTGAATGTGCATATTGATGTCTTCTGTTAAGTTCATAAGTTCTGTGTCATTATTTATTTGACTCTATCTTCTGCCCCCTCCCCTCTTTCTTCTTGTTCTGGGACTCCCATAATTCATATATTGGTGTGCATGATGGCTCCCATAGCCATCTTAGGCTATTTTTGCTTTTGAAATATATATATATATATATTTCTGTCCCTCTTCCTGGCTCATATCAAGTGTTTTTTTCTTCATGATAACTGATTCTTTCTTTTGTCAATTTTGGTCTGCTCTTGAAATCCTCCTGGACATTTTCATTTCAGTTACTGAGGCTTGAAATCCAGTAGTTCTATTTGGCTCCTTTGAAACATTTTTATCTCTTTACTTAGACTCATGTCATTCATTCATTGTTTTCCTGATATCCTTTAGTTCTTGCTTTGTATTTTCCATCTCTTTTAGCATTTTTAAGATAATTTTAAAGGCTTTGTTTTGTCTGTTTTCTTTATTTTTATCCCCTCCCTTTATATAGGCCAACATTTCCTTTCTTTGTTGGTCTTGTACTCTTTTCTTGCACATTGTACATTTTAATATTTCAAATTATCACTCTTGGGTTTACTCCCTGGGATGTCTATTTCTTTGTTTTGTAACCAACTGACGACAAGACAGAGATTTTCTGGAGCCTCATTCCTCCTATCAGGAAGGTTTGCCCAAGGCAAATGCAGTGTGTAAGTTCTTCCCTGTCCTCCTGGGCTTCTGTCTTGTCCTGGGCTTTTGCTTGTTAGTTGTTTTGGAGTTCCCCTGTTTTAGGAGTTTGGCTGTTCCTTCTGTTTCCCAGGAGACAGACCTCTTTCTCCTGGGTATTTGATGCTAGCAAGCATTTGTTCCAGACTGTCTGCCTTTGAACAAACAGTTTTTTACACTCCTTTCATTATCTTATGCTGCTTTTGCCCACAGGGCAAATTCTGGGAGGAGGGTCATCTCACAGAGGACTTTCCCAAGTCAGTCTTTCTCAGCTAAAATAGGGCCAAGTACTCATGAAAGAGCCACAGACCAGCTCCAAAATGACCAGACCAGCTCCAAATGCCTGGAGAAGGGAACAAGAAGGGCTCCTAAAGTTTCTCTGATGGCTGCCCAAAGCTGAGCTTTCCTGGCCTGCCCAGCAAATGTAGCCCTTCATCTAACTGCCTCCTACAGCCCTGATGAAGTGCTGCATCTTTAAATCTCCACCACTTATGCACCTGCCCAGAGAGGGTTGAAATAATGACTGCCACTGCCTTGGTCCCGGATGGTTTGAATCAGTGGCTGCCCTAGGAGCTGGGACCCAGGGATCCTAATTTGCTAATCAAAAGCCATAAACAGCAATCCACCATGCTCATCCCTGTTCTTGGAGAAGAGGATATTTATGTCTTTTTTTTAGTGGCCGGCAGCTAGCCCAAGAAGGCCTGCTGGGAGAGTGGGGGATGGATGCCAATAGCCACTGCTCAGAGAGAGCAATTCACAGTCATTCATCATAATTTATCAGGCTTCCTCCTGCTCATCCCTGGATGCTGTACGGTGTTCTTCTGACTTCTGGAGTTCCTGACTGTTTAATTGTTGTTTGGTGGGAGGACTGTGTCCTGTACTCCCTAATCTGCCAGCTTCCCTGGAAGTTCTCTGAGAAATAACAGTCTTCTAAATAAATCATATTGGAACAACTGGCTATCAAAACAAACAATAAACAAAATGAACAACTGGCTATTAAAATAAATTTTTAACAAAAGAGTGTAAAACATTATCTTACATGTAACTGATTTTTTAGTTATTTTGCTATTATAAATATCACTGCAAATGCTTAATTGAACTAGATTCCCCTACAAAATAATGGCTATCTTGAAGTGTATTTACTACACTTACTAAACATTGCATAATATTTTGCCCAAGTAGACACTGAGAATGTTTTTTGCACAGTCTTAACAGCAAATGTTGTGGAATTGGGATTCATAATCAGGCAGTTTGACTTTGGAAATCTTGTACTAAAACACTATTTTATTCTGAACATTATTCTGCAAATATAGTTAAATACACATCTATATATAATGTTGGTTAAGTAAATATTATTTTGAAAATTCAGTACAATCTTTTAGCAGGAAATAATACTGAATTTTTTTAGTGTTTGCATTTAAATTGACATTATAACTTGAAAGTGTGAAGGGGGCTCATAGTTCAAATAGTATTTTGAAAAAAAGTGTTCTATTACTTAAATGAACATGACAAAATAATCTTAATTTTGGTTTGGCAGTAATAAGAGAACATATTGCCACAGTATACTTTCTCAGTGTGTGATTTTTTTCCTTGGGAATTCATGAAACAGTGTGGTATCTAAATCTCTGATAAAGTGAAGAACAGATAGTGTAATCCTGTTACCTAAGTCCACTCACAGATGACCTCCATCTAGTCGTATTTTGTTGCCAATGAAGTTAGCTTTGTTATCTCAAAAGCAGATACTAGACAAATGAATTGGACGTAATGCTAGTTTTAGCTGTTTCAGTTAAAAACATAGTATTCTTTTAAATGTCCATAGATCTTTTAAATGTCTATATATAGAAAATAGATTTAAAGGAAAAAAACATTTTAAAAAATGAGTATTATCCCGATTGATAAATTTAGTTGGAGGGTATGGGAAGAATATATGTAAGTTATGATTACTTAAACATTTCTCATAAAACCTTCATCTAACTTTTATAAGTATCAATGTACATTGACATATTCCATCTGAAATGGCTTTCTTTTTCATTTAAGGCATGAGTCAGATAAAGATTAACTGCCTAATATTTTTGTGGTTTTAGCTTGGCATATTTACCCCAAATTGGTCCCACTTTTGTAGGTTTAAAGATCCAAAGATGATCAGTAACACACCACTCAAAATTACAAAAGGTTATCTGATAAACCAGGGTCATAGGTAAATACAGAGATTATTTGGTGATCACAGCAAATGAACCAATAGGTTCTTACTCACTGAAACCTTCTACCTGATAATCATAACTTCCATTAATGAAATATAAAAAGCAGGTGAATACAAACAGGCTAATTGGCCACAACAACATCTCCACTGATAGTGCTGGACAAAACAAACCAAGCAAACAAGCACAATATTTTTATATGTTTTCTGTCTCTATGAAGACCACATTGATTTCTTTCTATAGTAATTCTTTAGGCAGCCATGTTACAATGCAAATGAAGATTCCTCTTTCTGTAGTAAGGATATATAAAGTTCTAATTAGATACAGTCACTTCCCAAATCTGCAAACTACTACATTTACTACTGAAGACAGGTTATTTTATAGCACTGATTATTATTAGTTTCATGTTCAGAAGATGGTCCTTATTCTGACACTCATTTTAAAATGTCCTGTCTGTTATAGTTGATTGGATTCACTCACTGTACAAAAAAATTTATAACCACAAGTATTGCCAGTGGTATCAAACATTTTTGTCTTACAACTTCATACTTAGTCCTATCATACCACTTTTCCACATATTCTGTCAACATGTTAGCTTTAAATTTAATATGTATCTTTATTTACAGACATTGATTACATGTGGAAACTTCTTCAAATTCCTTTAAGTATTTTATAAAATGGAATTTATTATATTCATAGCAGAATGGTTGATTTGTACTTTATTTACAGTGGAATTAATTTAGCAACCCCATGTTTCAGGATAATCTTAAAACAAAAGACAATTTAGTCAAAATCAACTTGTGTATTCAAATAAAATGGTTATTTTGTGAATTTTTTTCTTTACATTTTGACTTTTAAACACCCCCCCACACCCCCCCACACACACACTAAACATCAAGAGTTTAGTTTAAGTGCTATTTAAGTAACATTACTAAAGTAGGAAAGAAAACACTCAGCAGGTGACTAAATTTTGAGGGTAGGTTAAAATACCTTTGAAACATCTTCCACCACCCCCCAAAAAGGTAAGGAGCTTCCAATCATACTGCTTGGGAAATTAGGTAGCTAAATTCATGTTGCAAAATGTAATGACCTACTGGCATCAGTAGGTAGACAGCAAATATTGCTCCCTGAAATAATATATAATCCATTCTACAAGACAAAGAATCAACATTTATGGAGCACCTGTGCTGCGTAAAATATATTGTTTCATTTCTTCTTCAAAACAATCCTGAAAAGCAGATATCACATTCCCATTGCATAGGCAATGCACTAGACCTAGTGGTGGAGAGTGACTTGCTCAGTTTCATTGAACACTAATGGTGTAGTTTCCCATTGCTCTCTCAACGCTATCCCAGGAGGCATCTCTATTTGTGTATTCCCTCCCTACCTGCTTCTGAATAGTTTATGAAGCATTCACCACATGAATAATTTCATTGTGTAGTAAAGGGTAAGTAGTAAAACTCAATTATAATCCAATCTATTAACTCCTATGCCAAACACCAGTTTCACAGAAGGGATCCATCATATTTCATCATGTATTAGGAATGCTTGCTTCTTTGATTACCAAACTATCAGATTTTAGAGTGCATTCTATTATTTTCTCCATTGTATCATACATAATTCAATGAAATATTTATTTGCAATTATTTGGATAAATGTAAAAAATAAATAAGCTTATCTAATGGTTTATATTCTAGGCCCTAAAAAGTGACTACTAGACTGTTTTTCTATTGTGTTAAATTTATTTTTAGAGACTCAAAACAACTTAAAGTAGAATGTTGGATAATAAAAATAAAAAGAAACAGGAAGTTAAGGAGGCAATATAAATGGCTAAAGTCAAAAATATATCTTTTTTTTTAATTACAAGTCTTTGAGGAAAAAAAAGCCTGTGATGTTCTGGAAAAGGAAAGGTTGATAAAATTGTGAACTATGACACCCTTTAATTTTTTTGTATTAAATTTATATCTGTGTTACATAAACAAAATCTTAACTAAAACTGAAATGTTTATATCTCAAAAATGATAAATTTATATATGACATAACTCACAGTTCTATTTTTTGAAAAATCTTACCATTCTGTAAAAGGCATTCATTAGTTTCCTCAAAAGCAATATTATAGCTGTGAGAAAGAACTGTCAAAAAACCAACATCACTTTTGGCTGCACAGCCTGAGGCAGGTGCTCTGAAGCTAGCTCATGCAGCATCCCTGGAATTCTTTCACAGTGAGCTAGCTTTTCCCTAACTTGTGCACTAAGAAAGAAAAATGAAGTTTGACTTAGAGTGTTGTTCAAGAATAATTCAGGATTTATTATCTGCAGCACCTTAAAAGAAAGGATTTCAAAAGAAATACCTATTGGCTGGAATGCATAATGACAACATGTAATTAGAAAGTAAACTAATATATTGGAAAACAAAACATTCATTGAATACGGCATGTATGACTGTGAGAGAATTTTATTATGTGCTGGGTTGTAGAAGAGCATCTGGAATAGAAGGAGAATAATTTTGATCCAGATAAAATACAAATATCCTAGGCAATCAGAGATCTACTAGGAAATAATGGCCATGTGCCAATGGACTTACATATTTGGCTGACTGATTCATTTCTATAGGTGTACTGTTTAGGGGAAGACTCAGATTTCACTAGAACACAATATAACACTGTTCAACTCATTCACACTTTGGAAAAGTTTAATGTTTATTTGTTAGATGCAGTTCCATAACCTGCATGGAGCAATAGAGATATAACCATCTATCTCTAGAGAAGCGAGTGCAGGAAAATACCCAAAAAAGAGGGAAGATAACACAAACCTTGCAGAGCTTCCTGAATATTATCAAATATCACATGCCTAGAAGGCAAAGGGATGGCACCAAGCAGCATCGACAGGGCCTGAAAGTGTGGGATAATTCTGTAAACGTGGAAGATAGGATGCCAGGTCAGAAGGAGGATGTGTATGCAGGTTGGCCTGAGCACAGTTGCCTTAAAGGATAGTAAACATAATTATATTCTACTCTGCTTTTTTCATTATCTTATACGAAGCTTATGAAGAGCCTCAAACTCTCTTTTTAGACCTCATTTCTAAAACCAAGATTGTATAATTAAATGATCTCTCAAATTCCTTATCATTTAAAACAATCTACTATTTTAAAATTCTCAGTTTTCACTTATGCATGTTTTCAGAAGTAGAAATCTGACTTGTTAAAAATAACAGCTAGACTGAACATTTTTCTCTATTCTATGGATTTAATGTTATTTTAATTTATAATTCTTGAGTTTTTGCCTGCTATATCTTTCAGATGATTTTTGGACATTACCTTTTACAGCTAAACCTACACACACACACACACACACACACTCATAGAGTAAATATTTTTTGACTGCATGATAAAACAGCAACTAAGAAAAACCTAAGTAAACCTAAGTAAACCTACATGTATACAAAAACTTGGAATTTTAAAAGTGAAACAATGTAACTGTCATTTAGTAGTTGATAAGATGCTGCTTTTTAAAAGTTCTAATTAGAAACAATTCAAAAATGAGAGATTATGAGTAAAAGAAAGAAAAATTTTGATTCACGATAAAATTCATTTCTTATTTAAATGTGAATGCTTTTCCTAATATTAATATAGCAATTGATTTATTCTTCTTCCTTGGGGTTTGATAAATAAACTTTCAATTCTGTTTACAATAAACTGTAGTAAATTGATTTACATAGTATTTTTATTATCACATTGACCAATCTATTTCAGTTACTATACAATCAAGAAGTGGAACAAAGTAGAGCCTATACTGGGCTAGTTTTATTGTCTATAAAAGAAACTAATTTTCTCCTAGGGAGAAATCTTAACTTCTACATACTGGATCGTACTAATAATAGATGATGTGCATGAAGACACTTTTAGTCCCTACTTGCGAAATACATACTACTATAGAAACACCAACTAAATCAATTTTGGAAAACGTTATATGATATTATGAAATGGATGTTCCCTTTATGTTGACTGATTAGGTGTACACATACACATACATGCAAATAGATACGTGTGTATACACACTGGTCATACCTTTATGCATTCTTTTACAATAATTTCTAAAGTCATAGATATTTAAAAGCCATGCTATCAAAAAGATAATATTCAAATGCACTGTTACTATTTTGAAAAGTAATGCATACAAATTATAGGATAACAGGTTTTCCTGATGGGTTGCTATAGTATCAGGTAAATACATAGGACTCTTGTTTCTATAGTAACAGTATAGGCTTTGGGAACCAAGTACAAGTTAAATTATTTTTTGAAAATGTTCACACCCATCCACCACATTCACATACATGATAAAGTTTTCTTTGTTTATACATTATTGAGTTCATATCATTATTATTAATAAAAATAAAGTACTATATGACTAATATGTATAAGTGCAGTTATATTTTAATGAACTTAGAAACGTTTGAACATCTGGTTTTCTGCTGATTATTTGTTCCTGTGTAGTTATGGGTTTTATTATAGTGTATTACTTGAAATAAACTGATGATATATATATATGAATATAGAGTTTTATACTTTTTTAATAACTCATATGCAGATTAAGCCTTGCTATGGAGAGAACAGAAGTGCATCTCTCAACTTCAGATCTCAATATCAGATGCATATGTACATATATATATATACACACACACACACATATGTGTGTGTTTATATAATATATTTATATAAAATCAGAGTTTCTCAATGTTGGCATACATTGACATAATTGACATTTGAAGACAGGTAATTTTTTATTGTGAGAAACTGTCCTGTATATTATAGAACATTTAGCAGCATCCCTGGCCTGTATTCTTTAGATGTCAGTAACATATCCCAGTTATGAGAACCAAAAATGTCACCAGATATTGCCAAATGTCCCATGGAGGACAAATCAGTCCCTGTTGAGAACCACTAGTCTAAGGTTTTAAAAACAGTCCTTACCTTTCAAATACATTTTAAAGATGTCAGGAATAGAAACAATGATACAGTTTTTTGAATTTCAAAAAATTTTAGTTTTTGGAAAAAAACATGTAAATTATTTTCTTATAAATTTCTATTGTCTTCCAATCATTGAAATATTGTCTTTAAATATTTTTAACGTATTAGCTATGTCAGCAAAGTCTTTTCCTAAATATAAACCATTTATTAATTGGTAGTAAAAAATTGCACAATATATACAGTTTGTTAAGAACTGTGAAAGGTCTGAGTTTTTATACTATTTAGAAGTTACAAATTAACCTGCCATAGTTTTATGGATACTGGTCGAAAGCATGAGATTCCTGTGTCAGAGATGGGAAGTTTATTGCTCAAAGAAATAGCAGTAGTCAGAGTATCCGATTATTTGTGCCTTTTTCCTGTACCCCTATTCCCACAGGGAAACATTAAGAGTGGCAGGTGCTATCTGCCCATGTAGTATAGATTTTAATAGAAGAAAAACTCTGAGTTAGAGGATTTGACTCTCTTACTAGCCTACATTTAATGAGCAGGTGAACTGGTACTAGAGAAGTTATGTTGCCAACAATTATGTGGCTCAGTTAACTGACAGAGCTGAGATTCATACACAGTGAGTCTGGCTCCAGAATTTGTTATTAGCATTATATTATGCAGAATTAAAGTTTTCTTTCAGTCAAAATATATATATACATATCTCTAAATAAGAACAAACTTTTATTACTTGAATTACTGACACAAGTAAATGTGACCTAAGCATTTCTTTATAGTATACCTATCTTAGATTATTTCTACACTAGGCAAGAAACACAGTGATGCCTCAGCATGCTGCCATGTAATTTTCCATTGCTATTGGATTAATTATAGCTCCAAATCTTATCAAATTCTGTATGATAAACATTTAGCCAAATATATTAAGTTGGCCAGAGAGATAAACTACCCAGCTGCCATTATATTTGAATTGAATTTTCATTCAGAATTAATTACCTTGATTCATATTTTTCCTTTTAAATATGCTTATATATTCATTATAGGCAAAATATCTGGAAATAAAGCAGTGTATCTAAATTTCACAAGTCAATATTCAATTCATTCAATGACAAATTCTTAATGCCCTGTATTTTCCCCTCCTGACACTTGTCACTTACCAGTATTTACATGTAGTATGTCTGTCTCACTTTCTAGAATGCAAGCACCTTTTGGGTAAAGCCATACCCAACTTATTTAGCCTTAAAGTTCATCACGGAATCTAGGAGATGCTCATTACATACCTACTGAATGAACGAATTCATGATGGGAAACAAAATGTTTATCCTAATTTTTTTAAGTACCTTTAAATTTGCCATGATTTGGGGAAGAGCAGATCTGTTTTCACAAGCATACATCATTTAGGCCATACAGATCTTTTTTTCCTTCCACTTTACTACAATAGTCAACATCATTCTCTTAAGGCAAGTTCTATGATTTCACTATTAAATTACTGCCCATAGTTAATAGGTTCTGAATACAGTGTATGCTCAGTGAGAATTGATGACAGATTTTTGATCTACCATTTCTATCTCTAAAAGAGGGAGATAATGAAGTAACATAACACATTGCATTTTCTTGGTGTCAGAGCTCGGAATTTATTTGTTCCTTCTAATGATGTTGTGCTGAAGAAATAGAATTTGAAGTACAATTCTGAGCCTGTAGATGCAGCATGTTGCATAGTGAAAATGAAAAAGCAGCAGTTGTTCAGAGATATGTTGGTAGAGCCTTGGTGCAGAATTGTAGCAATACAGAGGGTGAGCCAGTGGATATTCTAAACCCTACTTTCATGATATTTTAAGTCCTACTTTCATCTTTTTTATTTGTTTCTTCTCCAGTTCTATGTTTTAATTAAAAGAGTAAATTGAAACAGCCTGAATCTTTTAGCAGCAATGTTCTCAAGGGATGCCGCACAGCCAATTGGGTTAAGAATCAGGCATCTGCAACATAATTTTCAGCCAACTAGTCAATGACTAGCACTCTGGCCCTTCATAAATCTCATAATCCCTTTGTAACAGTTTCAATACTGGCAAAGCATAATGGCAAGTTTGTCAGCCCACAGCTTCACTTGCTAAAATAAAACGTCTCTAAGGCAACTCTCATCACTAAGGGCTATTGGATTCATTCTAAATTCAGTACTACAAAGGAAAAAGTCAACAGAATCTTGATGATTTACTTCAAATCATGATGCAAGAAATTTATTAATATTTTAGAGCAAATAGAAACATTTAACCAAAAAATAATGGGCATGTAATATCCATCTTGCACACTAGATTTATATGTATATATGGCAAATAAATTAACCAGTTAGAAGGACTGTCTTGTCAACAGTTTTCACCTTCATTTACTGATCTCTATGTAGGCAGTTTGTGAGATTTATAGGTTTAAAATAGGTATGAAGCTTAGAGCATCAGGTTGGAATTTGGTTTAGACAGCTTTGGCCTTCATAAAATTAAGTTACATGTTTTTCTTTAATGGACTCAAGGGTCCAAAACAAAGTTAACAATTAACAAATGATAACTATCAACAAAATAAAGCAAAGATAAAAGCAATAAAGTATCCCCTCACCTCCATTCACTGGCTTCGTGGAGCTGTTCAGTCAATGAGAACAGATATTTTCAGGATCATTGTCACTATGTGTTCCTGTTCACAGCTTGATGTAATACATTCTATCGAGCAAACCTACACCGCTGTCTTAGTTTCTAGTCTGTTATACAGACTAAAACACCCAGTGGGTTGGCTTAACAACAGGAAATTACTAACTCATAGTTTCACAGGCTAGAAGGCTTACTTCTTCCCTGATTGCAAGCATTCTGGCTGGGGGGCAATGCTTTGGTTCCTTGGTGTTCCTTACACAGGATGATGTATGTCCTCTCCTTTCTCGTCCAGGTTCCATTGACTTCTGGCTTCCACCCCATCCTCATGGCTTTCTCTTTATAATGCCTCCAGTAACTGGATTATGACACATCCTGATTCAGTCATTCAGATCTTAACTAAAAATAACATCTTCAGTAAATCCTATTTACAATGTATTCACATGGACAGAAATGAAATTAAGATTAAGACCATGTTTTTCTGGGGCATATAATTCAAGACAACCACCATTCCTGAGTGAATTCTTTTATATCGTAGGAAGCTAATATTAAAACTCTGAAGAACTGGTATTAAAGCACAGCTGGATTGAACTCTATTCCTTCATCCCATTTCCAATTATTTCAGATTATAAAATAATCTGATATGCTGAGCCATTTCTGTTTTCTTAGCTAGCATCTTTTTTTGTGCTTGTTTGTGAGTGTGGGCATCTGTGTGCGTCTGTGTGTGTTTAATCTGGGATAAAGATTTATTTCAGCCAGAAGACCTAGATTGAGTTCAATAATCATGAATTCTTACAGAGCCAGAAATGAACTTAAAGGCATTATAAAGAACGAAGAAAAAAAATGTTAAAATTGAGAAAAAAAAAAAAAAAAGGAAAGGAACTATTCACAATCATCACAGACTAACTTAGGCTCACAATTCAGGCCTTATAAGGTCTCCACTATATAGCAAGTCTTCTCTGAACTACTAAATTCAGTTAAGGAATCCCACTTGATACCATAAAATATTTTACTTCCTGTTATACTTATCACAATTTATTGTTGGTATCTATTTACTTATTTTATCCCCTATTCAATTGTAAGTGAAGCATTATGACTGTAAAATATAGCAGTAATAATATGTTTTATAGTATGTAAAGCATCCTATATGCCATGTACAGTTCTAAGACCTTTACACAAATTACCATCCAAAAAGATTTATACTCATTTAATTCTCACAATGATCCTTGAAGATAGGTGATATTATTCTTTCTTCATCATTGAAGAAAGGGAGGCAAATAAAGATTAAAGAACTTGCTGAGAACAGTTAGCAAGTGATGAAACCAGGATTCATACACAGAAAAATGGAGACAAAGACTTTTTTCTTAACAATTATAATATAGTTTTATTATTTTAACCCTCAAAGTACACGATATGTGTTCAGCATATATTGCTAAAACATTAAATGCTCTACTATTTCCAAGTATAAAACCATGTGGAAAATAAATCTAGTATTTTCAGATATTTTGATGTTATTTTATTGTTAGTAAAATAACAATTGACTCTATCTGCAATATTAGCATTATGTTCTCACCAATTAACAATGTATTATCTCCCCATTAAAAGTATGTTTAAATGTTTTCTGTTTTGTTTATGTTGTAATTATCTAAACTAGAGAGTAAGAAAGAGAATATTGAAACACCATCCAGTATGGGGGAATATTATGCAGAATTGTGCCCATGCTGTTCTCCTTCTGGAAGAGAAATAAACTCACAATATGTTTCAAAGCCTATCCATTCATCTGTTAATCCATAAATCATTAAATAAATATTAACTGAATTCCCAATATAAATCAGACATCATGTCAAACTTTGGTGGAAAAATGGTGACTTAAAAAGCAGTCTTTCCCTCATGAAACTTGGTAGACTAGTGCCATAAATAAGCATTCAAAAATAAGAAGATATGCATGTAATTCCAAACCCTGATAGTGTCTGAACAAGAAGAGAGATTGCTAAGAGACCATATAGCAGGAAAACCTACCATAGTCTGTGAGAACAGGAAAGGCCCTGAATTAGGAAGAAGCAATATGAACTAGAGTAACTGAATATAGTCTGAAAATAAATTTGAAGAAAAACATCACTAAGAGTCATAAAGACTACATTAATTTTTAGATCATTTTTTATAAGAAAAGCAGAAGAGAACTGGTGAAAATTAGGTTGAGAGATGGCATGGTCAAATGGGCATTTTAAAAATTTACCATTCTTCCTCCAGTGTGGATAACAGATGAGACTGGAGTCTTCAATATGATTGTAAATCTATTACACACCTATTGTCATGCCCAGGAGAGAAATGATGTAAATGTTAAATGCACTGAAACTTTTACTGACACTGTGATATCAGCATTAAACATATGGGTTCATTTAATCCTCATAACAATCCCATTATTGATCCTACTTTTGTGTGTTAGGAAACTGAAGCAAAGAAGTTATGTAGCTCTCTCAAGGTTGATTTAGGCATCATACAATGCCTTCCCTTTCAGAACGTCTTGGTGCACAGTCTTAGTAGTGAAATTAGATAGAAGGAATTATTTGAGGAATATTTAGGAGTTAAAATATGTCAGACTAAGTAACGGATTGACTTGGGAAAAGTGAAGAAGTGTAGAGGATGACTCCTAGTTTTGATTTATGCAACTAGATATGGATTGTCTTAGTCATTGAGATGAAGAAGAACCGATTTTGAAAAGGAGTTTTACATTTCAGTTTTAGACACTTTGCATTGATTTTGAGATGTTCAAGGTGACACATCATGTAGGAATTGGGTACAAAGTTCTGAAAGTCAGAGGAGACATCTGTGCTGAAGATATATGCTTTTTTTCAGCAATTGTTGGGTAGGATAGCCTAAGACAAAGAGGTGATTCCCTTGAAGATTTAAAAGCAGAGCTGTATGCTTTAAAAGGATCCTGAGAAAAGGTTCCTGGAATTATAAGAAAAGTCCAGGGAATTCCAGATAGTATATCAATTTGGAAGAATTAGTGAAGTATGTAGAATCATGATAAATGCTCATTATAATAAGGGCTCTTTCAGTGGAGCAACAGAGACAGAAGGCAGGATACGTTGAGAAATGAGTGCAGGTAGGGAAATGGAAACAGAAAACATATGAATAATTTAGGCTAATAGAATGGCACAAATAGCAGTAAGACAGAGCAGTGGACCTGAACAAGCATGCTTGATTTTTTTTTTTTTTTTTTAATAAAAGATAGACTCTGTATTTGTATTCTAAATAGGAAGGATCAAGAAGCCAAGACAAGGTTGGGGACATAAGACACTGTTGGGATAGTCAATAATGTACAAGTCATGACAGGGCTAGATAAGATATGATCCTTTTCCCATGAAGAGGAACACCTCCTCTATTGTAACAACATTAAATAATAACCATGTCTATGTTTAAATATAGAGCTAATCAAAACAAATTTTACACTGGTCAGAACAATTAGGTTAGGAGTGTGTTGTTTTTCTAAGTGTTAAACACACTTCATAGCCTAACCAAGCTAACATATTTGCACAAGTAGTAAAGATAACTCTATACTTGTGGAATTCTGTTCTGGATGGTACAGAAGACTAGCCTTAAGCCTAAAGAGACAAGTGAGAAATCAGTGCTTAAAGGAAAACAATGAAAATTTGTGGTGAGATGTCAGATGGTAAAACCTCCATAGCCTAAGTGATATTTTAAGAACAAATTCAAACCCCATTGATTTCTACCACAAGAACTAAGTAACATACCTGGAAATCAATTCTTTTAAGCAACCAGGTTTCTTTTCCCAAAGAAATGAGCAGCTACTTCCATCTAGTGATATAATAGACAGACTGTTCTACTTTGTTAATGCTGCCGGAATGCAAAACACCAGCAATGGATTGGCTTTTATAAAAGGGGTTTTATTTGGTTACACAGTTACAGTCTTAAGGTCATAAAGTGTCCAAGGTAAGTCATCAACAATCAGGTACCTTCATTGGAGGATGGCCAATGGTGTCCGGAAAACCTCTGTTAGCTGGGAAGGCACGTGGCTGGCGTCTGCTCCAAAGTTCTGGTTTCAAAATGGCTTTCTCCCAGGATGTTCCTCTCTGGGCTGCAGTTCCTCAAAAATGTCACTCTTAGTTGCTCTTGGGGTGTTTGTCCTCTCTCAGCTTTTCTGGAGCCAGAGTCTGCTTTCAACGGCCGTCTTCAAACTGTCTCTCATTTGCAGCTCCTGTGCTTTCTTCAAAGTGTCCCTCTTGGCCTTGGCTCCTTTTCAAATATCACTCACAGCTGCACTGTAGTGAGTTCCTTCTGTTATGTCAGCTCATTTGTATGGCTCCACTGATCAACTTAGACCCACCCCAAATGGGCAGAGCAACACCTCCATGGAAATTATCCAATCAGAGTCATCACCCACAGCTGGGTGGGGTGCATTCCAAAGAAACACTCAAAGAATTACAATCTAATCAACACTGATAACGTCTGCCCACACAAGATTACATCAAAGATAATGGAGTTTGAGGAATTAATGCATTCAAACTGGCACACAGACCTTGAGAATTTTTTGCTTTGGGACCTTGGTTAAGAGAATGAGTTGTATGCTGTTAGTGCCATACTTCCTTTTTCTGGTGCTTTTGTTTGTTTTCTGTTTGATTATTAATTTGTTTATTGATCCATAACATCCATTATCTCTTTTCTTTATGTAAGATTCTGGTATTGAGGAATTTATTTGATTGACCTAGGAAAACAGGCTAGGAAGGACTTCATTAATGAGTTCCGTAAGTCATCATGTTACTTAAAAATCATTTTTGTAGTAAAGTGTCTTAGGAAGAGTGGTACAAAAACACTCAATATAATTTGCTACCCTAAAATGAGAAACCATGTATTTTTGTGGGATGAAGGCATGAAGAAAGTAGATGAGGGGCTTTAAGTATGACTAAGTACTATTTATTTTATTTGATAAATAAAGTAATTTTGAAATAACTAAAGGAATAGAAAGGGGGTGGGAGGCTCTAACTCTAAGTACTACATGTATACCAGCAATAAAACAAAATCATGAAGGTTCTTATATGATGAACACAATAAATAATGGAACCTACTATACCAAACTTTACATTTATTTGCAATTTTGTAAATATTGTTGGAGTCTGATGACATTGCAACTGGTATGTCAACAAAATGGTTTTTGAATGGAAAATATGTAACTTAAATATATTATTTTAGCCAAATTTATGTTAACACACATTTTAACCAAGGTGTTTATTTAGAGTCAAGGAATTTTTTTAAATATATGGTACATAATAATAATGTGGCAAAATTCCTGCAGAAAACACACCTAAAACAAATCTTCTGTTATTTTTATTTTTTTACTTCTTTAGAGATTCCCAGGCAATTAAATGCACCTATGAAATGATGTGAGTATACAATTTTTATGTTTTGTTTGTTTTTCCATTAAATACCTTATACAATAATAACTTGAAAAATTTTTTACCCAAACTTTTCTAAAGATTTCAACAATTTTTTTCTTTTCCAAATTATAACTTATTTACTAATTTAACATGCTTTTGTAGTATTTAATTATATGGCTACCACAATTGAAACTAAAACACCATTTTTGGAACAGACATTTAGAAAATTTACACCTTAGTTAATGGAATTAGAAGAGAGTGGGAGAATTATGAATCAGCTCCCTAGCCATGGGCCCTTGTGTTTCATGAAAATGACGCAGTATATTTAAAAAAAGGGATCAGAATGCCTTAATTGACTAAATAAATTGCATGGAGGTTATATTCTTCCACACATTAACAAACAAATTTATTAATAATAACTATTATGCTAATCTGGCAAAAGTGCATAAATTAAGAAAGGAAAGGATTGCTGATATTTACTGACAACTAAACTCATAAATATTTTGGCAATTAACACAATGTATATTTTTGTTGGCTAAAATAATTAAAGAATTGATATTATCAGTTGTAAATAATAACAGAAGGTATACTCAAATTATATATATTAAATAGTACTTTTGATTTCTCTTCACATCAAAGAAAACAACTTCATCCACTGTCTTAGTTTGCCAGACTGCTATGAAAATACCACACTATGGATTGGCTTAAACAAGAATTTATTGTCTCACTGTTTTAGAGGCTAGAGGGCTTGCTTCCTCCCCAGGTCAGTGTGTTCTAGTACCAGCTTGCAGCAGTCCTTGGAGATCTTTGGCTTGTATCTCTGCTCCCTGTCACAAAGGAAAGGAGATGATGTCTTCTCCTAATTCTTCTGGGTTCCTGCAGACTTCCAGCTTCTTCTGTGGCCTTCTCTATGTCTGAATTTCTCTGCTTAAGAGGGACTCTAGCAATCCGTATTAAGGTCCACTCTTATTCAATTGGTCCACACCTTAACTAAAACAAACACCTTCAAGAGATCCCATAGGAATGCAAATTGATTATGTCTAAATTGGGGTACATAAATCAATCCCCTACATGCACCATTAAAAAAAATAAATTTCTTAAACCATATGGAGGGATGTAAAAATCATCATTGTTCTTCAAATTATTACTAGTCATTCTATTTAGGAAGCATGTTTTTTTAAAAAGTGAAGGGGAAGAAAGTAAATATATATTATGATGTGATCAAGACAATGAGTAGATTGTATTTTTAAAGTATTCATCATATTAAACAAAAGTGAATGTTTTCTTGACAGAATTGCTAAACATATGCACTGATATATCCTAAAGTTATTAAAATGCTGAATATGATTTTGACATAACGTTATGCAAAAGTTATTTAAATTGGTTGGAACATGAATACTGTCAGTATGACTGACTGGAAATTGGCTTAATGTTTAATGATAAATGGCAATGTGTCAAATTTATGAGAAGGCTTCCAATGAATGACATAGAATCTGTAATGTTTTCAGAATAATGAAATCTTTTTATTTGATACAAAAGAGAGTAAACAAAATGATAATTATAAGTGAATTTCAAACTCTCAACTTTATGTTTAGAGAACCATATCCTAAGAAAAATCTTAAGATTTTGGATATATTCAGGTTTACATCATTTAATTTATGATTATCTGTTCTTTCTTTCTCTTATTCTCAGACATTTACAGGTATTAGGCCAATTGTCTGTCAATAAAAATTTTCATTAAGCTGTAATAAGGAGATAGCAGATTTTAAAGGAGATTAGTAAGTTAACCTTCACAACCCATGATTCTACCCATAAAGAACTTTGTTTAAAAAACTTATAATTTTACCTTCTGCTACTCATTTTGTAGAAGTGGGCAGAAGAATCATAACAGAGAGAAAATATATTATTATAAACCTAAGGTTATATTTATAACGTGTACTACAATAAAAAATCTACAAAATGGTTATTGCTTCTAAAATCGTTGACTATTTCCAAAGAGATATGCTACAAGAATAAATATGCCTTCAAATTTTCTATTAGCAAAAGAATAAATCTTTATTTATTAAGTATAAAGATTATGTTGTCTTAATTCTTACTAATATTATTATTTTTTTCTTTCTATTTGAAAAATTTACTATAGAAATGCCTAATGCATAGATTTTTGAAGGTTTTGTTTTATTTCTCTCATTTTTTCTCAACTTTCTAATTGATCATTTCTGTCTTTAATGTTATTATTTACTTCTTTCCAGTTAATGTTCATTATTTTGTTGAACTCATTGAATACTTCTACGAACAATTTATACATTTGCTTTCAATGTGGTATTTGTAAAGAAATGTGTTTAGGACATCAATAATATCTCTAATTACTATTCTGATTGTATCATATCTGCTTTGTTATATAGAGAGCTGTAATTCACTTCTAAATTTTATAAATAAAAATAAATTTATAATTTACAGTGTGATTTCCTGTCCAATGTTTGAGTTATTTTGGTTACATTTTTTAAAGTCTTCAAATTTATAATTCATATTTTATTTTTATTTATACTGGTTTTAAAAATAGCATGCATCATACTGATAGAACAGATTTTTAAAAATTTATTGAGATTTATTTGTGTTTATACTGTCAAATTAATGAGAAAGGTTTATGTGTACATCAAACATTTTTCAGTTATGTGTAAAGTTCTTTCTATACATACATATATATATTTTTTCTCATTATTTTTATCCCTGATATTTTATTTCAAAAATATGTAGGTTTTGCTAGTATTTCAATTCAATTCATTGACATTTAATGTAGCAAACATAAATCTTTATCTAACGATATTTTATGATTTACTATGATATGTTACCTTTTCTCTTTTTCTCTTTTCTTTTTTTTTGGGCTGCTTTTATAAAGTTTTAATTTATTATTTTGTCCCTTGTTAATTTGAGAACTCAGTGATAGCCACAGAGGGGTTAAAGCAGGCCTGAGATTTATTCCTTCTCTTTACCTCAGATAAAGAAGAAAAAATGACCCAGTTAAGCCCCCTTATAACTATAGTAGTAACCAGACCTCTTGTAAAAATACCAGTGAGATTTACTGGAAGACAGATGATGTATTTTCTTTATCCATGAATTGCTTTTAGCAGGATAAACGTGGCTTCTCCAAGAACATGTAAAAATCTCTTTAGAAACCCTTTAAAAACCTTGTTCTTAAAAAAACTGTAACTTACGGATGTATGGGGAGATAGCTGTTTGAATAATGGGGAAAATGATATAAGCTGTATAATTAATGGAATATGAAATGAAAATGATGAATAACTCTTTTATTTTTCTTAGGCTGCTCCAAGCAAATACCATGAAATAGTTGGCTTAGACAATGGGAATTTATTGGCTTAAAGTTTTGAGGCTGAGAAAGTGTCCAAACTAAGGGATCATTGAGGTGATGCTTTCTTCCTGAATACTGACTGCTGGTGATCCTTGCCTCCTTTATCACTTACTTATGAGTGTTCTAATAAAATTTTACTAGATTCCACATCTTATTATCCCTTCAAAATTAATTTAAGTATCTATTATTCCTACTAATAGGTATTCCATTTGACCTTCCTTCCATAAAATTTGTGACTCACTGTAAATGAGCAGTTATTTTATGTTGCCTTAGTATTTGCAAAAATCAAGATGTTAGTGTGCCTCTAACCAGAGCTAACTGTGATAGAAATTAAAAACACCATTTCTAATTATATATGTTTATCAAAACAAACAAACAAAAAACATGTATTCTCATTTTGAGAGATGTGATGTTTCCCTGTTTCTAGGCCTCTTGGGGCATTAGTGGCATTCTTTCTCTAACCAATGAGTTTGGCAGCTAATTCTTCTGGTAGAGAGCTACTACACAAGTTTATTGGGGTCAGCCAGGTCTAAAAGATATTTCCAGGAACACAAAAGACAAATTAAGCCTTCTATAGTCATTGAAAGATTTCTGCATGTTAAGCACTTTTAGGGAAAAATAAAATGTTTTCAGAGACATGGAAGTAAGATAAGCCACTTTTATTTACTGAAAATTTCTAGCCCCTTGCCTGGGATTGAGAAGAAATATGTTTTGTATATATATATTCACTAGCCTTGAGAGTCTGCAGAATCTGGTGGTAAGATAATATGGACTTTAGATTGAGTGTCTGAAGACTGTGGGCAATTTGATGTTTCCCTGCATGGGTTTTTGAGCATATGGCTTTGCCTTCCCCAAACACCACCATCTTCCATTCAGCAGCTTTAAAATCTGGCAAATATCTTGATGGGAAGACTGGTTATATGGTTGAAGCAGGTGAATTGTATAGCAGCAATGTCTCCTAAATATTTGGGAATTTTTTTTTTTGACTCATCAATGTTTGTAATCCTGCTGCAGTTCCAGAAATCAATAAACATCCTGTAGGGAGAACTAGTCAGGTGTTTTGGCTTCTTCATGTTTCCCAAATGTCAGAATAGCCCTAAATGACTGCCAACATTATTTTCAGTTTCTCTTTTTTCCAAGAGTCCCCCTTCTTGGGACATACAGTCTCAGTTTCTGCATGGAATCAACAGATCTCCAGAGAACAAAAAAAGACTACACCTCTGTATATTATTTTCCCTATCTGAAATTTTTGTTCATCTAGTCCTAATTGTTTCTCTATTGACTTCAAATATGTATTTTGCAATTTACCTGGCTTTTCTTATAGTTTCTGTGGGATCACAGGCCTGAATTTACTGGTATAATCTGCTTAAAAGTAGAAGCCCCTTTTTGTTTCAATAGTTCAAATTTTCAAAACACCACCAGCTAGCCCACTTTCCCAGTACCCCTCACTTACTTGCTTGCAAAATTTCTATTTCCTCTGTCTTAGAAAATTCTCCTCTTGATGTTTATTAATGAGATACTTGCTCCATTAGATATAAGTTCCTGTTTTTCACTTCCCCAACAGAACCAGTCAAGAATCGTTCTAACCACTGGAGCATGTGCAAACAGAAGAAATCCTGACCTAAAGTTACCTATAGCTATTATGATACTAAGAATCACACCCAATTATCATGCTACACCACTATTTTTGATCATGTGATGCATGACCAAGCATAATTTTCCACTGCATGCTCAACGATATCCTGCCCGCAAACTTACTTCATATCATACCACCCTATGTTATCTCATCCCATTTCCATAAGCCAATTCCCTCCAAAATATATAAAAGTCCCAAGGCTCTTTAACTCAGAGAGACAGGATTGAGCTTGTCTTCTATCATCTTGCTGGGATGCCTCACAATAAACTTTTCTCAAAATCCTGGTGTCACAGCATTGACTTCTGTGCACATTGGGCAATGAGCCCACTAACTTAGTAACAGTTTCCTTTTTGTCAACTCCAGATCTTTATACATGCTGCCAATATTAACTTAACTCTCCTCTTCACATCACTCATTCAAACTCATCTATTTAGACCCCACAGTTTTAAATATCTTAAATACCTAACACATAAAAATATTAAAGTAAGGTAGAGTGGGGCAAGATGGTGGAGTGGTGAGGTGTGTGTTTCAGTTACTCATCTAAGGCAGTTGGTAGAAAGCCAGGAACTGCATGGACTGACACAGCAGAGCAATTTGACTTTGGGAATACTTCATACAACACTCACAAATGTGTGGAACAGCTGAGATCAACAAAATCAGTAAGTTCTCATGGCCACGGGACCTGTACCCCTCCCTGCCAGGCACAGTCCCATGGGAAGAGGGGTTGTCAGTGCTGGTAAATAGGAGAGAGAACTGCAGTTGCAGCTCTGATTGAAAACTCAGACTGCTGATCAAAAACTCCAAACATAGATAGACTGAGACCAGAAACCAGAGAATCTGGGAGCAGTCAGCCCAGTGGAGAAGAGATAGGGCTGGCAAAAACAGCAAAAAATAAGAATAAAAATAAAAATAATAAAAACAGAGACTTTTTGGAGTTTGGGAGAACATAACACAGAAACGGTCAGGGCTCAGACAGAATCAGGTGCATATGCAAATCTAGAGGGCAAGGACCCTTGTCCGAAGAGCCAGAATCTTTCCTTTCTTGATTGTTCCTTTACGGCCCACAACTCCTTGTCTCTTAGTATTTAAATAGCCAATTAGATCTGCAAGGACTGTAAATAGTTCATACTGGGCCCTTCTTTCTTTTTCTTTTCTCTTACTTTTTTTTTTTTTTTAATCTTTTTCTCCTTTTGTAAAAAAATTATTCTAAGAAGCCAATTACAGAAAGCCTTAAAGACTTGCAATTTGGGCCCAGGCAAGAACAGAGATAAGATAGCTCTAAGAGACAAAGCAATAAGTCTAGTGGTGGAGAAAATTTGTTAAACACCATAACTTTCCAAGACAAGGGGATTGTGGCCCATCTCCAATGGTAGCCCTCTTTTGGGGAACTCAGATCCCAGGGGCTGGAATTCAGAAAACAGCTTCAGTCAGCCATGCCACTGACAGAGTAGGGATCACCAGGAGAACTAAAGGCTCTATGCCTCCTTACACTGGTGGGGTAACTGTGGGCTGGCAAGTGCCACCTGGTGGACAGCATAAGAGAAGCTTAGACTCTAAAGGCCTCACAGGAGGGTCTCATTATCAAGGAAACTCCATACCCTCCTACTGAGACCTGAGCCTCTCTGGATTGGGAAAACCTAACTGGGGTTGATCATATCTGAGGAGACCATCACACAAAAAGGCTACATAGAGGCAAGGCAAGAAACAGAAAAACAAGAGGTGAAAAACTCTGATAAACTAAACAGAATCTAAGTTAAAGGTCTAGAATAGGCTGAACTGCACACCAAGGGTTAGCAAACAAAGCCAACCAAAAAGAAAACCCTAGGTAAAAGAGTGAAGACAAGCTCCAGAATAAGCTAATCAAGAAAGTCAGATGCCTAGACAGCTTAAGATAATGAGCCATACTAGGAAACGCAAAAATATGGACCAGCCAAAGAACAAACTAATAGTTCAACTGAGACACAGGAGTTGAAGCAATTTTTGCTAAATCAATTCAACAAACTGAAGGAGGAACTAATTGAAGATGTTCAAACAAAGCTAAATCAATTCAAAAATCAAGTCAATGAACTGAGGGAACACATAGCAAAAAAGATGAAGGATATAAGGACACTGGATGACCATAAGAAAGAATGTATAAACTTGAAAAGGTAAATGGTAGAACTTATGGGAATGAAGGGTGTAATGGAGGAGATGAAAAAGACAGTGGAAGGTGCAACAGTAGATTTGAACAGGCAGAAGAAAAGATCAGTGAATTGGAAGATCAGACATCTGAATTCACACACAAGAAAGAACAGATGGTGAAAAGAATGGAAAAATTCAGGGTGTTAGGCAGCTGAGTGACAACATGAAACACATAAATATACATGTTATGGATGCCCCAGAGGGAGAAGAGAGGGGAAAAGGGCAGAAAGAAAAGTAGAAGAAATAATTGCTGAAAATTTCCCAACTCTTATGAAAGATTCAAGAAGTACAGCGCCCCCACCCCAAACAGAATAGACCCCAATAAAAGTACTCCAAAACACTCACTAATAGATTGCCCAATGTCAGAGATAAGGAGAGAATTCTGAAAGCAGCAAGAGAAAAGCAATCCATCACATACAAGGGAAGCTTGATAAGACTATATACAGATTTCTCCACAGAAACCATGAAGGAGAGAAGACAGTGGTATAATATATTTAAGATACTGAAAGAGAAGAACTTCCAACCAAGAATTCTACATCTGGCAAATCTATCCTTCAAAAATGAGGGAGATATTAAAATATTTCCAGACAAGCAGACACTGAAAGAGTTCATAAATAAGAGACTGGCACTACAAGAAATACTAAAGGGAATGCTAGAGGCTGATAGGAAAAGACAGGAGAAAGAGGTTTGAAGAAGAATGTAGAAATGAAGATTATCAGGAAGGGTAAAAAGAGAGATTGGAAAAAATAAGATGTGACATATAAAATCCAAAAGACAAAATGATAGAAGAAAATACTACCCTTATAGTAATAACACTAAATGTTAATGGATTAAACTCCCCCCAAAAAAGATACAGACTGGAAGAATGAATTAAAAAACAGGACCCATCTATATGCTGTCTAAAGGAAACTCACCTTAGACACAAGGACAAAAATAGGCTGAAAGTGAAAGGTTGGAAAAAGATATTTCCTACAAACAACAACCAGAAAAAAGTTGAAGTAGCTATATTAATATCAGACAAAGTAGACTTCAAAAATAAAACAACTAGAATCTAAGATGGCAACATAGAGAGGAGTGGAAGCTAAGTAGTCCCCCTGGAACAGCATTAAAAAAAAGCAGAAACAATTAGTAAATAATCTGGAATAACTGCGGGGGGATAAACGTGACCATCCACTCATCATACACCAACCTGAATAGGGAGGAATGCCCAAGATCACAGCATAAAATCTGTAAGTAAAAACTGCAGATCCAAGCTTGGAGACCCCTCCCCCCACA
Organism: Choloepus didactylus; assembly: GCF_015220235.1. Lineage (NCBI taxonomy): Eukaryota > Metazoa > Chordata > Mammalia > Pilosa > Megalonychidae > Choloepus > Choloepus didactylus. The sequence goes on along the minus strand of NC_051310.1, from coordinate 179,112,936 downwards.
GCCTGAGCTGCAAAGCCTCATGGAGCTAGAGAGAAGCTCTTTCCCAGCAAGTGAATATGGCTCAGCTTAGCTCCAACTGGGGTTTTAATTAGTAAGTGTGAACTGCTCACTACAAGCTACAAATCCCCAACAAGCAAACGGAAGCTATCAGTGACCACTGACCTTGGAGAGCTGGATGGTCTCCACAGACTAGCCCTGAGAGGGAATTTCTGTTCCTTTTTCAGCTCAGGGAAGAAAGCCTCAGCCATTTTCTGTTCCACGTGCTAAGACCCAGACAACAGTAGAGATAGCACAGGCAGAGAGAGACCATTGAAATGCTAATGACCCCCCCTAGGGGGTCAATCTTCTCTAAGAGGAAAGAGGAGGGGCACAGCTCTACCACCCACCTTCCATTCAGAACCAGACCCCAGAGCCTGGGAGAAAACAGTCATACCTCCTTACTCCAGTCTAGAATTACAGGCTGACAGGCACCACCTGCTGGGCAGAAAAGCACAGTGACCTGAGGTATCACAGGGTGTACCAATTTTCTAAGACACACCATCAGGGAAACCAGATACTGAATATTTCTTCCATCTGGGACCTGAGCCCATTCTGGTCTGGGAAAACCTGATTTGGGGTAACCAAGGAAACCATGCCCAGACAACAGAAAACTACAACCTAAACTAAGAATAATGAAGTTATGGCCCAGTCAAAGGAACAAACTTACACTTCAACTGAGATACCAGAATTGACACAACTAATAATAAGTCAACTCAAAAAGTTTAAAGAAAATATGGAGACAGAGGCGAACCATATCATGAAAACACTGGACATACATAAGGTAGAAACTGAAATTTCAAAAAAACAAATGGCAGAATCTATGGGAATGAAAGGCACAACACAAGAGATGAAAGACACAATGGAAACATACAACAGCAGATCTCAAGAGGCAGAAGAAAACACTCAAGAACTGGAGAACAAGGCACCTAAAAGCCTACACACAAAAGAACAGATAAAGAAAAGAATGGAAAAATAGGAACAATGTCTCTGGGAACTTAAGGACAAAATGAAAAGCAAGAATGTATATGTCATTGTTGTCCCAGAAGGAGAAGAGAGGGGAAAAGGGGCAGAAGCAATACTAGAGGAAATAATCAATGAAAATTTCCCATCTCTTATGAAAGGCATAAAATTATGGATCTGAGAAGTGCTGCATACCCAAAACAGAATAGATCTGAATAGGCCTACACCAAGGCACTTAGTAATCAGATTATCAAACATCAAAGATAGAGAATCCTGAGAGCAGCAAGAGAAAAGCGATCTATCACATACAGAGGAAGCTTAATAAGACTATGTGCAGATTTCTCATTAGAAACTATGGAGGCAAGAAGCAAGTGGGGTGATATATTTAAGATACTGAAAGAGGAAAACCACCAACCAAGAATCCTGTATTCAGCAAAACTATCCTTCAGAATAAGAGAGAGCTTAACATAGTCTCTTGCAGACAATGACAGAATTTGTGAACAAGATACCTGCTCTACAGGAAACACTAAAGAGAACACTGCAGACAGCAAGAAAAAGACAGGAGTGAGCGGTTTGGAAAACAATTTTGGGAGAAAATAGCACAACAATATAAGTATACTGAACAAAGATGACTGTGAGTATGGTTAAGGGGAAGGTTGGGACCGTGTGGGACATCAGAACAAAAGACAAGTGATAAAAACTGGGGCTGTGTAACTCAGGGAAACCTAGGGTGCTCAATGATTGTAATAAAAGGTACCAATATGTTTTTACATGAGGTAGAACAAATGAGTGTCAGCATTGCAAGGTGTTAAAAATAGGGTGGGATTAGGGAGAAAATACAATCAATGCAAACTAGAGGCTATAATTAACAGAAAGATTGTATTATGCTTCTTTAATATAGCAAAGGCAATATACCAAAGCCAAATGCATATATGGGGGTAGGGAATAGGGGGAGGGCATGGGACCTTAGCATTGGTGATGTTGTGTGACTCTTTATTCTACTTTAGGTAAATGCTATCTTTCCTTTTGTCACTTTCTAGCTATCAAGTTTTATTTTTTTGTTTGTTTTTCTCTCTTTCTCTTTTCTTTTTCTCTTGCCTCTCTGCCTTGACTCTTCCTCTTTCTTTGTGAAAGAAATGGATATGTCCTTAAATAGACAGTGGTGATGGTGCTCAATACATAAATATGTAATTATATGGGGAACCAACAACTGTTTATTTATGATGGAAAGTATGGTGTGTGAACAAAACCATCTTAAAAGAAATGGGTTGATGAAGAAACCATGAGGGCACTACATTGAGTGAAAAAAGACAGACTCATAAGGGCAAATATTGCAGGGTCTCACTGATATGAACTAATTATAATATGTAAACTCATAGACATGAAATATAAGTTACCAGGATGCAGAAATGAGACTAAAGAATGGGAAGTGTTTGCTTATTGTGAGCAGAATGTTCAACTAGGTTGAACTTAAATGTTTGGAAATGGACAGGGGTGATGGTAGCATGCTGTGAGAACAACTAACAGTGATAAAAGGTGTTTGAAAATGGTGGAAAGGGTAAACTCAGAGTCACATATGTCACCAGAAGGAAAGTTGGAGGTTAGAAGATGGGAATGTACAAAACAGTGAATCTTGTGGTGGACAATGTCTGTGTTTAACTATAGAAAGTTTAGAAATCTCTCTCACAAACTAGAACAAATGTATGTCACTATAACTAGAAGTTAATAACAGAGAGGCATATAGGGAAAATATATATCTATTGCAGACTATATACTACAGTTAGTAGTATTTTAACATTCTTTCATCAACAGTAACAAATGTACTATACCAAATCTATGGATCAATAATCGAGGGGAGCAAGGCTAGGGGTATGGGAGGATCTGAGTTTCCTTTTTTTAATTTGTTCTTATTTCTTTTCTGGAGTAGTGAAAATGTAAAAATTGAAAAAAAAATAATTTTGTTGATGGATGCACAGCTGTATGGTGGTGCCGTGGGCAACTGATTGTACACTTTGGCTCCTGGGATAGTTGTATGGTATCTGAACAATATACAGACACACACGCACACACATATATATAAAAGTAAAACAAAAGAGACAAAGAAGGACACTGTATATTAATAAAAGGGTCAATTCATCAAGAAAACATAGAAATCATAAATATTTATGCGCCAAGCCAGAATGCCCCAAAATTTATGAGGCAAACACTGAGAACACTGAAGGAAGAAGTAGATAACTCCACAGTAATAGTTGGACTTCAATACACTGCACTCATCAATGGATAGAACATCTAGACAGAGGATCAACAAGGAAATGGAGATGTTGAATTGTATGATAAATGAACTAGATTTGACAGAAATTTATAGAACACTACATGTTTTTCTCAAGTACCCATGGAGCATTCTCTAGGATAGAACACATGCTGGGTCACAAAGAAAGTCTTAACAAATTTAAAAATATTGATATTTTAAAAAACACTATCTCAGATCATAATGGCATGAGGTTGGAAATAAATAACAGGCAGGAGATTGTAAAATTCACAAATATATGGAGACTAAACAACACAATTTTAAAAAACCAGTAGGTAAAGGAAGAAATTACAAGAGAAATTAGTAAATACCTTGAGGCAAATGACAATGAAAACAAAGCATATCAAAACTTATGGGATGTTGCAAAGGTGGTGCTGAGAGGGAAATTTATTGCCTTAAATGCCTATATTAAAAGAGAAGGGAGAGCAAAAATTGAGGAATTAACTGTCCACCTGGAGGAACTAGAGAAAGAAAAGCAAATAAATCCCAAAGCAAACAGAAGGGAAGAAATAACAATTAGAGCAGAAATAAAGGAAACTGAGAACAAGAAAACAAGAGAGAAACAACAAAACCAGAGGCTGGTTCTTTGAGAAAATCAACAAAATTGATGGACCCCTAGCTAGGCTAACAAGAACGACAAAAAAAAGAGAGCAGATGTGAATAAATGAATTCAGAAACAGGAAAAGAAACATAACTACTGACCCTGCAGAAATAAAGGAGATAATGAGAAGATACTATGAGCAACTATATGCTAATAAACTGGACAACTTACACGAAATGGACAACTTCCTAGAAAAGCATAAACAACCAACCTTGACCCAAGAGGAAGTAGATGACCTCAACAAACCAATCACAAGCAAAGAGATTGAATGTCATTAATAAGCTTCTCAAAAAGAAAAGCCCAGGACCAGATGGCTTCACGTGTGAATTATACCAAGCATTCAAGAAAGAATTAATACCAGTCCTCCTCAAATTCTTCAAAAAGTTTGAAGAGGAGGGAAAGTTACCCAACTCATTCTATGAAGCCAACATCAATCTAATACCAAAATCAAAGATACTACAAAAAAAAAAAAGAAAGAAAATTATAGAACAACCTCTTTAATGAATTTAGATGCAAAAATCATCAACAAAATACTCATAAATAGAATCCAGCAACACATTAAAAGAATTATACACCAGGTCCAAGTGGGGTGTATTCCAGATAAGCAAAGCTGTTTCAACACAAGAAAATCAGTTAATGTAATATACCACATCAATCAACCAAAGCAAAAGAACCACAAGCTCATCTCATTCGATGTAGAAAAGGCATTTGACAAAATTCAACATCCTTTCTTGATGAAAACACTTCAAAGGATAGAAATAGAAGGGAACTTTCTCAATATGATAAAGTCAATATGTGAAAAACCCACAGCTAACATCATACTCAATGAGGAGTGATTGAAAGCTGTCTCTCTAGGGTCAGGAACTAGACAGGGATGTCCACCATAACCATTGTTATTCAACAATGTGCTGGAAGTTCTAGCTAGAGCAATTAGGCAAGAAAAAGAAATAAAAGGCTTCCTAATTGGAGAGGAAGAGGTAAAACAGTCACTGTTTGCAGATGACATGATTCTATATGTAGAAAATCCAGAAAAATCTACAGCAAGGCTATTAGAGCTAATCAATGAATATAGCAAGTGGCAGGCTACAAAAACATCCAAAAATCTGTAGTGTTCTTATACACAAGTAATGTGCAACAAGAGGAAGAAATAAAAAAAAAAAATACATTTACATTAACAACATAAAGAATAAAGTATTTAGGAAAAACTTAACAAAGGTCACAAAAGACCTATACAAAGAAAACTGTAAGAAACTGCTAAAAAAAATAGAACAGGACCTAAAAAAATGGAAGAACATATCATGATCATGAATTGGAAGACAATATAATTAAGATGTCAACACTACATAAACTGATTTATAGATTCAATAGAATACCAATTAAAATCCCAACAGGTTACTTTGCAGAAAAAGAAAAACCAATAACCAAATTTATTTGGAAGAGCAAGGTGCCCCAAATAGCCAAAAATGTCTTGAGAAAGAGGGACGAAGTGGGAGGACTCACACTACCTGATTTTGAAGCATATTACAAAGCTACAGTTCTAAAAACAGCATGATACTGGCATAAAGACAAAGATACTGAACAATAGAATTGAACTGAGTGTTCAGAAGTAGACTTTTGCATCTACAGACAATTGATCTTTGATAAGACAGTCAAGCCAAATCAACTGGGACAGAGCAGTCTCTTCAACAAATTGTGTTTGGGGAACTGGATATCCATTTCTGAAAGAATGAAAGAGGGCTTCTACCTCACAGCTTATACAAAAATTATCTCCAAATGGATCAAAGACCTAAACATAAAAGCTAAGATGATAAGACTCTTAGAAGAAAATGTAGGGCGGTATCTTAAAGATCTTGTGATAGGAGGTGGTTTACTAGACCTTAAACCCAAAGCATGAGCAACCAAAGAACAAATAGACAAAAGGGATCCCCTCAAAATCAAACACTTTGATTTTTCAAAGGACTTTGTTAAAGTAGTAAAAAGGCAGCCTACAGAATGGGAGACAATATTTGGAAACCACATATCAGATAAAGGTTTAATATCCCAAATATATAAAGCAATCCTACAACTCAACAACAGAAAGACAAACAACCCAATTAAAAAATGGGCAAAAGACATGGACAAACACTTTTCTGAAGAGGAAATACATATGTCTCAAAAACATATGAAAAAATGCTCAACATCACTGGCTATTAGGGAAATGCAAATCAAAACCACAGTGAAATACCATCTCACATATACCAGAATGGCCATTATCCAAAAAACAGAAAATTACAAGTGCTGGAGAGGATGTGGAGAAAGAGACACACTTACTCATTGCTAGTGGGAATGTAGAATGGTGCAGCCACTCTGGAAGACAGTGTGGAGGTTCCTTAGGAAGCTAAGTATAGATTTGCCATATGACCCAGCTCTTCCATTGCTAGGTATACACTCAAAGGAACTGAAAGCTAAGACACAAGTGGACATTTGTAAACCAATGTTTATTGCAGCACTATTCATGATTGCCAAGAGATGGAAGCAGCCCAAATGTCCATCAATGGACAAGTGGATAAACAAACTGTGGTATATACACATGATGGAATATTATGCAGTTGTAAGACAGAACAAAGACATGGAACTTACAATAGTGTGGATGAAACTTGAGGATATTATGCTGACTGAAGTTAGCCAGAAACAAAAGGACAAATACTGTATGGTCTCACTAATATGAACTAACATTAGTGAGCAAACTCTGAGAGTTAAAAACTGATAACACAGGCTACCAGGAGATAGAAAGAGGGTAGAGATCAGGCATTTGATGCTGAAGGACTACAGAAATGCTCAGCAAGATTGATTGTATAGATTTAGAAATAGATAGCATAATACTGTGTAATGGTAGCACAATATTTTAAGTACATGGAACAAAGATGTCTGCAAGTAAAGCTGAAAGAGGTGGCATAGTGGAATATATGACACCAGAGGTAAAGATAGATGATGAAGACTGTGACAGTATAACTTGGCAAAAATTGGAGTGGCCAATGACTGTTGCTAAACATACAAATACAAAAATATTCTCACATGTGGGAGAACAAATGAATGCCAACCATGCAAAGTGTTGAAAAAGGGATGTTATTTGGGAAAAAACATAATCAAAGCAAACTGGAGTCTATGGTCAACAGTGACATTATAATATGCTTCCATTACATGTAACAAAGGCAATATACCAAAGTTAAATGTGTGTAAGAGGGGGATATAAGGGAGGGATATGGGATTCTTAGTAGTGGTGTTGTTTTCTGCCTTTATTGGTACATTGTATTGTATGACACTATTTTTCTTTTTATTATTGTCTTTGTCATTACTCACCAAATAAAACTCTTTCATAGTAATCAATATGTTCAAGTACTGACTGTGGTTGATAAATGTACAACTATATGATGATACTGTGAACAACTATACAATGTGGATAATTGTATGTTGTGTGAAGATATCTTTACAAAATTGTAGGAAAAATATAAATAGAGGTAAAAGTGCTGGGGAAAACACGAGGGGGGGATGTACCTGTTTACTGTTGATGAGGAGGCAAAATAGTGTATTCTTTCTGGAGGTCACTATGGTGGTTCCACAAGAAGCTAAGTATGTGGGGGTCATAAGTTCCTGCAAACTTATTATGCGGTATGTACTTGAAAGATCTGAGAGCAGAGACATGAATGGACACTTGCACATTGGTGTTTATAGAGGCAGTATTCATGATTTGCAATGGGTGGAGGTGGCCTAAGGGTACACTGACTGAGGAACAGAATGGTGAACTGTGGTGTATGCATGCAATGGAATATTCAGCAACTACAAGAAGAAGTGAAATTGTGAGAAAGGCAAGGAGGAGAATGGATCCTGTAGACAGCATTTTGAGTGAAGTAAGCCAGAAACAAAGGGAAACACTATAATGCCTCACCAATATGGACTAACTACAATGTGTAAACTCAGCCTAACAGGGAAATGATTATCATAATGGTCCTTATATTGTAAGCTTTTATAGCAGTCAAATCTATTTCTGAATTGTAATGGCTATCTCCAAACTCTGAGATGCTGATCCCTTTGTTTATAACCTGATTGGTCTCTGGAACTTTGAGTATCTGTGTGACACCTGACACTCAGAACTAGAGCTTGGCAGATATGAATGTCAGTATTAATGCATACAGCAACAGTTTAAAAAAAAAAGGCTGAAACAAGAGCCCAGACTTCAATTATAGATAAGAATGAAGCAGATCTGGTTAAGACTAGGGCAAATCAGGCCAAAAGGTAAAGGTTGTAACTGACTGTGTGTTAAAACTTCAACTTCCATGTGAGACCAAGGGAAGAAATCTTTATTTGGTGTAGGATCTATATTTTCTGAATGATACAATTTCTATAGTCAGTTTGTTCAAACACCACAATTACATGGAGCTTTGAACAGGAAGTGAGATATGGTAGGTCTGTATAAGTTAGATTGAAATAGCAACACATCCCAAAGTAATTTAGGCAGAGAATAAAAATAAATATTCAGGGCCTTCCTGAGGAGCTAGGGGAGGATGTGGAGGTATTGGACTTCCTCACCTGGATTGTTGCTGATGTTCTCACAAATACTGGGGACTGATGGCTTGATGTGCTGGGCCCTCTTTCTCGGGGCTTGCCCCTATGAAGCTTGTTACTGCAAAGGAGAGGCTAATCCTGCTTATAATTATGCCTGGGGGTCTTGCCCTGAGTGCCTCTTTGTTGCTCATATATGGCCCTCTCTCCCTAACTAAGCCACCTTGGCAGGTGATCTTGCTGCCCTCCCCTCTATGGGACCTGACTCCCAGGGGTGTAAATCTCCCTGGCAACGCAGGATGTGACTCCAAGGGATGAATCTGGACCTGGCATCATGGGATTCAGAGCATCATCTTGACCAAGGGGGGAATGCAAAATGAAATGAAATAAAGCTTCAGTGGCTGAGAGATTTCAAATGGAGTCGAGAGGTCACTCTGGTGGACATTCTTATGCACTGTATAGATAACACTTTCTAGGTTTCAATATATTGGAATAGCTAGAAGTAAATACCTGAAACTACCAAACTCCAACTCAGTAGACTTGACTCTTGAAGACGATTGTATAACAATGTAGATTACAAGGGGTGACAGTGTGATTGTGAAAACCCTGTGGATCACACTCCCTTTATCCAGTATATGGATGGATGAGTAGAAAAATGGGGACAAAAACTAAATGAAAAATAGGGTGGGATGGGGGAATGACTTGGGTGTTCTTTTTTATTTTTATTTTTTATTGTAGGGAGTTTTGAAGCTGTGTATACCTAGAAAAACATGTTTTTCAATCTAATCCATTCTTATGGGTGTGACTCCATTGTAAGTAAGACTTTTTGATGAGGCTATTTCAGGTAAAGGGTATGGTCTAGCAATCAGGATAGGTCTTAATCCTATTCTGGATTTTTTTATAAGTGGAATAAATACAGATATGAGACAGAGAAAGCCACAGAAAATAAGAAACTGAAATGGAAACTAGCTTTGCCATGTGACAGAGGAACCAAGCATCACTGACAGCCCCAGAAAGCCACAGTTTTGGGGAAGAAAGCATCATGGTGATGATGCCTCGATTTGGACATTTTCACAGCGTCAAAACTGTGAACAAATGAATTCCCATTGTTTAAGCTAAATCACTTCATGGCATTTGTTTGAGCAGCCCAGGCAACTAAAACAACACACTGGTGAAAAAGGGATCAGGTAAAATTGGAGGGATTTTTAGTCTTAGAGATGAAGGGGAAGAAAGAATGGCATCAACCATTAGCAAAATATTGTAATACCAGATGTGAAGGTTGTGGCCCATGTCCTCTTTCACTTTCATCTGCCCTAATTTAGTCTGTTTCTTTCTTCCACAAGAAGCTGCTGATAAGGCCCCAAATGATACAGTTACCTTAAAAGCCATTTCCCTGTACTTGCTATACAGTTGTTACCTTGAATCTATTGCCAGTGCTTTTTTATCCCTCTTAAAAATAAGCTCTTATTTTATATTCATACTGTCATCTTTGATGGAGTGTACCTGATGTTCCTCCGAAAAGCACATTTCTCTCTTTCCTCTGAAAACTAATTTTTTAAGTTAAAACTTTTCCTTAATAATTGAGGCTGTCCTTTTTCACCTACTACTTAAGGTTCATAAAACCAAGATGTTTATTTGTTTGCAATACTATATTTGTATCAAAGAAAATACATAACTTTGGAACTCCTAGGTTATATACATGAGTAATATGGAATAAAGGAGAGATGAGCACTGTTTGCCAGGTACATATGCATGTTTATATGTACATGCCTGGATATGTGTGTGAATGTAATACAATGTGTGGCATTAAGCTGGGTAGCATTTTTGCATTTGCCTGGCATAATTTGGCTGCACAATTCTTAGTTAATATAAAAAGTGTGCAAAAAAACACAATTTCATATTTCTTGTGATTTTTGTTTCCCTTACACATGTCAACAAAATATATTACAAATATGAACTACAACAGAGCTAAATTTTATTTCTAAGTTATATTACACTTCCAGCCTCAGAATGTGCTGAGATTTCATCTATCAATTTTTTCCAGCTTATTATTACTTAATTACAGGATATATCTTTAATAATTTATCACAAGGTTATTTACAATCTTATTATTAATTTCTTTTTTGTTTTCGATCAGGAAATACTATAACCTAATACTAGTTTTCTTGAAATCTCTCCTACAGTTTGTTTGTGGTGGCTAGATCTCATCAATATTCACCACTACAGTCTTTCATACCAAGACTTGAATTGAGATGGAGAAATATTACATTATAAGATCAAGCAGTTTGAAATTTTTATTCAACCAGATTGCATCTAAAATTTTATTTGCATAAAATAAAAATAATAGACTCTTTTTCTAGGGAATTGCTAGTAGTATTTTCAGCTGGAATCCATTAGTATTGCTGGATGCATTTTATGACTAGGACAGTAAAGCAGGTGCTGATGTTTGTCAATACCATATTTATAGTATCTGCAGACACACTAAAAATGAACAAACAGCTTTGATCTGGATAAAGTGAACTTTGCAACTGCATATTGAAGATATAATTGTATAAAGACTCCCTGATGAATCAGGATTTTAAAAAATAATCAAACAAAATGTGTCTACAGAAAAAATACAAAATTAAACTCAAAAGAAATAATACACAACAGTATCCCTCCAAATGCTACTAAGGAATAAAAGGGGAAAATGACAACATTTTGTACTATTTAAGAATAACATGATAAGCTTGGTCAGCATAGAAAGATGAGAGTCCAAGAACAAGCTGACTGGTTTGATCATGGCAGAGCATGGCTTTTTCTCAAATAATACAAATACAATTTTCAGAAGATTTTTTCATTTACATATAATATATACACACATGTGTTTAAAGTATATACATGTTACATCTATATATACATATGTACATCATATATATGATATATATGTATATGTGATATACATACAGAGGCAGAGAAAGGGAGTGACACAGAGAAAGAGATTGAGAGAGAGGGAGGGGGATTCTCCACTCATTTCACATGAACTCAAAGCTGAATCCATATGTTACTAATCAAACCTATTATTACTCAGGTAATTTACTCAAATTTGTCACAAATGTTGACAACTAAGGAATATTTAATTTACCTAGATGATTTTTTTTTTCTGAGTAATGTGTTTCTAGATCAGCATTGTCCAATAAAAAAATAAGGCGTATTTCATATGCAATTTAAAATTCTTTATCATTCTCACTAAAAAAGAGATACAATTAATTTTACTATCATGTTTTATCTCTCCAAATATAATCAATTTATATTATTTATTTTAACCTATAATTGGTGTAAAAATTTATAAATTTTATAGTTTATTCTCACTAAGGCTCCGTAATCTAGTATGTACTTTATACTGACGGCACATTTCTATTAGGACTTAAAGGGGATTTGAAATGTCTGACTGTAACTGAGCTTTTGTCTAGTTTTCCCTGCATTTCTATCCATTTTTTATATATGTATTTTGAATTTCTGTTATTAGGTGAATAAATATTTTGGATTGTTTTATCATCTTGAGAATTAACTCTTTTATCATTATGGACATAATGCTCTATATCCCTAGAAATATTCTTTTGGTGTGAAATCTATGTGCTCTGGTATTAATAGAGACTAACCATTCTATATTTCTGAGATTAACATGCACATCCTTTTACTTTTCCCATCCTTTTACTTTTAACCTTTTTGTGTTTTTATATTTAAAGTGGATTATTAAAGGCAGCAAACATTGGGGTTTGCTATTTTATCCAGTCTGACACTCTGTCTTTCTTTGGAGCTTTTACATTTACATTTAATGTGATTGTTGGTACGGTTAGGTTAAATCTACCATGTTGCTCATTTTCCATTCATACTTTTTCTTCTTTCTCCATCCCTGCATATTTTGTATGCTTGCTTAAGATTTTATTTCCTTTTTTTGTTATTTTAGAGGCTATTAGCATGAATAGTATACGTCTATACAATGAGAATGTGATGTTATTTCACATTCTAATTTCAAGTGACATTACAGTATTTCTCCTATAATTTAATAAAGCCTACAAAAGTGTTCTATTTCTTCCCTCTCAGGCTTTCTGCTATTGTTATCAAACAATTTACTTCCACATTGTATAAACCCAATCAGACATTGTTAGGGTTAGATGATCTTTTTTTTTTTTTTTTTTTTTAGGTTGTATTTTCACTTCTTTTTTATTATTCATTTTATTGAGATATATTCACACACCACACAGTCATACGAAACAAATCGTACATTTGATTGTTCACAGTACCATTATGAAGTTGTACATTCATTACCAAAATCAATCCCCGACACCCTCATTACCACACACACAAAAATAACCAGAATAATAATTAAAGTGAAAAGGAGCAACTAAAGTAAAAAAGAACACTGGGTGCCTTTGTCTGTTTGTTTGTTTCCTTCCCCCACCTTTCCACTCATCCATCCACAAACTAGACAAACGGGAGTGTGATCCCTATGCCCCCCCCTCCCAATCCCACTGTCCCCCCTCATAAGCCACATTTTTATACAATTGTCTTCAAGATTCATGGGTTCTGGGTTGTAGTTTGATAGTTTCAGGTATCCACCACCAGCTACCCCAATTCTTTAGAACCTAAAAAGGGTTGTCTAAAGTGTGCCTAAGAGTGCCCACCAGAGTGACCTCTCGGCTCCTTTTGGAATCTCTCTGCCACTGAAGCTTATTTCATTTCCTTTCACATCCCCCTTTTGGTCAAGAAGATGTTCTCCATCCCACAAGGCCGGGTCTACATTCCTCCCCGGGAATCATATTCCACGTTGCCAGGGAGATTCACTCCCCTGGGTGTCTCATCCCACGTAGGGTGGAAGGCAGTGATTTCACCTTTCAAGATGGCTGAGCTAGAGAGAGAGGGCCACATCTGAGCAACAAAGAGGCATTCGGGAGGAGGCTCTCAGGCACAATTATAGGGAGGCCTAGCCTCTCCTTTGCAGCAACAGTCTTCCCAAGGGCAAATTCCATGGTAGAGGGCTCAATCCATCAAACCACCAATCCCCTATGTCTGTGGGCATCTTAGCAACCATCGAGGTAGGGCAGGCCAATACCCCTGCATTCTCCATGAGCTCCTCAAGGGGGCTCTGCATATTTTTTTCCTTTTTTTTTTTTTAACTTTTGTTTTCCTAAATCAAGTGTATGAAAAATTTGAAAAATTAAAAAAAAATTTAAAAAAACATACAATTAAAGAACATTTCAAAGAGACCATAACAAGGGAGTAAGAAAAAGACAACTAACCTAAGATAACTACTTTACTTCCAATGTTTTCTTACTCTAACCCAAGAAAGTAACCTAATATAGCAACATTTCTGTGAACTTGGTCCTACTATATCCATCAGAAATTAACAGACCATAGTCATTCCTGGGCATTCCCAGAACATTAAATTTACCCATGATAGCTTATCTGTTCTTCTTGGATTATTGTTCCCCCTTCCTTAATTGCTCTCTATCTCTAGTTACCCTACATTCTACATTATAAACCATTCATTTTACATTTTGCAAAGTTTACATTAGTGGTAGCATATAATATTTGTCTTTTTGTGCCTGGCTTATTTTGCTCAGCATTACGTCTTCAAGGTTCATCCATGTTGTCATTATGTTTCACAACATCGTTCCTTCTTACTGCCATGTAGTATTCCATCATGTGTATATACATTTTATTTATCCACTCATCTGTTGAAGGACATTTGGGTTGTTTCCATCTCTTGGCAATTGTGAATAATGCTGCTATGAACATTGGCGTGCAGATATCTGTTCGTGTCACTGCTCTCCGATCTTCCGGATATATACCGAGAAGTGCTATTGCTGGATCAAAGGGTATCTCTATATCTAGTTTTCTAAGGAACTGCCAGACTGACTTCCAGAGTGGCTGAACCATTATACAGTCCCACCAACAATGAATAAGAGTTCCAATTTCTCCACATCCCCTTAAGCATTTGTAGTTTCCTGTTTGTTTAATGGCAGCCATTTTAATTGGTGTGAGATGGTATCTCATTATGAACTTAATTTGCAACTCTCTAATAGCTAGTGAAGCTGAACATTTTTTCATGTGTTTGTTGGCCATTTGTATTTCTTCAGAGAACTGTCTTTTCATATCTTTTGCCCATTTTATAATTGGCCTGTCTGTACTATCGTCATTGAGTTGTAGGATTTCTTTATATATGCAAGATATCAGTCTTTTGTTAGATACATGGTTTCCAAAAATTTTTTCCCATTGAATTGGCTGCCTCTTTACCTTTTTGAGAAATTCCTTTGAGGTGCAGAAACTTCTAAGCTTGAGGAGTTCCCATTTATCTATTTTTTCTTTTGTTGCTTGTGCTTTGAGTGTAAAGTCTAGGAAGTGGCCACCTAATACAAGGTCTTGAAGATGTTTTCCTACATTATCTTCTAGGAGTTTTAAGGTGCTTTCTTTTATATTGAGATCTTTGGTCCATTTTGAGTTAATTTTTGTTTAGGGTGTGAGGTAGGGGTCCTCTTTCATTCTTTTGGATATGGGTATCCAACTCTCCCAGCCCCATTTGTTGAAAAGACCCTTATGACCCAGTTCAGTGACTTTGGGGGCCTTATCAAAGACCAGTCAGCCATAGATCTGGGGTCTCTCTCCAAATTCTCAGTTTGATTCCATTGATCTATATGTCTATCTTTGTGCCAGTACTATGCTGTTTTGACAACTGTGGCTTTATAATAAGCTTCAAAGTCAGGGAGTGTAAGTCCTCCCACTTGGTTTTTCTTTTTTAGAGTGTCTTTAGCAATTTGAGGCATCTTCCCTTTCCAAATAAATTTGATAACTAGCCTTTCCAAGTCTGCAAAGTAGGTTGATGGAATTTTGATTGAGATTGCATTGAATCTGTAGATGAGTTCGGGTAGAATTGACATCTTAATGACATTTAGCCTTCCTATCCATGAACATGGAATATTTTTCCATCTTTTAAGGTCCCCTTCTATTTCTTTTCGTAGAGTTATGTAGTTTTCTTTGTATAGGTCTTTTACATCTTTGGTTAAGTTTATTCCTAGGTACTTGATTTTTTTAGTTGCTATTGAAAATGGCATCTTTTTCTTGAGTGTCTCGTCAGTTTGTCCATTTCTAGCATATAGAAACATTACTGACTTGTGTGCATTAATCTTGTATCCTGCTACTTTGCTAAATATGTTTATTAGCTCTAGTAGCCGTATCGTCGATTTCTCGGGGTTTTCCAGATATAAGATATCATCTGCAAACAATGACAGTTTTACTTCTTCCTTTCCAATTTGGATGACTTTTATTTCTTTGTCTTGCAGGATTGCCCTGGCTAGCACTTCCAGCACAATGTTGAATAACAGTGGTGACAGCGGGCATCCTTGTCTTGTTACTGATCTTAGGGGGAAGGCTTTCAGTCTCTCACCATTGAGTACTATGCTGGCTGTGGGTTTTTCATATCTGCTCTTTATCATATTGAGGAAGTTTCCTTCAATTCCTACCTTTTGAAGTGTTTTTATCAAAAAGGGATGTTGGATTTTGTCTAATGCTTTTTCAGCATCTATTGAGATGATCATTTGATTTTTCCCTTTTGACTTGTTAATGTGTTGTAATACATTGATTGATTTTCTTATGTTGAACCATCCTTGCATGCCTGGAATGAACCCCACTTGGTCATGGTGTATGATTTTTTTAATGTGTCTTTGGATTCGATTTGCAAGTATTTTGTTGAGGATTTTTGCATCTATATTCATTAGGGAGATTAGCCAGTTGTTTTCCTTTTTTGTAGCATCTTTGCCTGATTTTGGTATTAGAATATGATCTTTTAAAGATACTTAACAATGAGAAAAATTTGCTTTTAACCAGGTAATTACTTTTTTTGAGGCTCTTCATTCATTTATGTAGATCCGTATTTATATCTGTTATCATTTTCCTTCTACTCAAAGAACTTCCTTTAATATTTCTTATAGAACAACTCTTCTGGGAATGAATTCTTTCAACTTTTGTTATGTCTGAAAGTGTCTTGATTTCATCTCTTTAATGGGGAAAGAAATTTAGGATGACAGATCTTTTCTGTCAGTACTATAATTAATGTTACCCACTGTCTTCTAAATTGTGTGTTTCAGATGACAAATCTGCTGCAACCCTTACCTATGTTCTTCTGTACACAATGTGTCCTTTTGATTCCTGATTTCAAGATTTTTTTCTTTATCACCGTTTTTTAAAAACTGGATGATGCCCTGGTTTAGTTTTCTTCATATATATTTTTGCTTGAGATTAAGTTTTTTTGTGAGATTATAGCTTTCATCAAATTTGTAAACATTTGGCCATGGCTTTTTTTATTTTTTGTTTTCTGGAAAGGAGTCCCCATCTCCACCCCCAATTTTTGAAAAACCGTGGCTCCTTGATTTCAGTCCATTTGTAGTAATATAAAACAGTCAACTGTGTTGATGATGTCAAAAGAAGAATGGATGTAGATTATGAGATGTTTGAAGCTGAACTCAAGGAAGAAACATTTTCAATATATATCCAGTTTCTTTTTTCCAATTATGCTATTTCCTTCAGTTCCTTGCCAGTGTAGAGCCTTTCTTTTGCTGGAATGCTGACCATCCAAAGGAGCAATTAAAGCCTATAGAAGTTGGAAGCTTTTTGATATTTGTTTTGTGACCTGATCAGACTCTTTAGTATCTTGGAGTGACTAACTCATGCCAGGTTATTTTTTTTAATACAATTTTATTGAGATATATGCACATAACATGCAATCCTTCAAAGTCTATAATCAGTTGTTCATAGTGTCACCATATAGTTGTGCACTGATCATCACAATCAATCTTTGAACATTTTCATTACTCCAAAAAATAAAATAAAAATTAGAATAAAAAAGAACACCCAAAACATTCCATGCCCCTCCTCCGCCAATTGTTCATTTACTTTTTTTCACACTCATTCAATGCTTTTTTTCCTAACTTCATCAAAAAATTAAAAAAAAAAACAAACATTAAAAAATGGCCATGCTTTTTAAAATATTTTTTGCTCCCACTTGCTTTCATCTTCTTTGAGGACCCCAGTTACATACTTAGTTACTTGAAGTTGTCCTCCAATTCACTGATGCTTTATAAAAATATTTAGTTCTTTTTTCTCTCAGGATCATTTTTCAGCACTGGATCATTTCCAGTGCTGTGTCTATAGGGGTTTGTATTTGGATAGTTCCTATTGATGGATACTTTCTATTAATATACTCACTAATCTTTTCTTATATAGTATCTTCTTCTGTGATATTCATTTTTCTAGCTTAAAAGTCAGGAAATTACAGCCACAGGCCATAATCAGACTATTTTTTTGAATAAAGTTTTCTTGAAACACAGCTATATCCATTCATTTACATGTTATTTATGACTGATTTTGTATTAGTTACAACAGAAGCTATTAAAAAAAAAACCTAAAAAATATAAGTCATTTACTATCTGGCCCTTTTCTGAAGAATATTTTTGACTCTTACTCTAGTGAATTGAACATGTATAATACTGTTATACTAATTGTTTTAACACCCTTTTCAACTAATTATATAATCTTCGCCGTTTGGGAGTCAACTTCTCCTCATTATGGATTGTATATTCCTGCTTCTTTGAATGCCTCCCAATTTTTTATTGGATACCAGACATTGTGATTTTAAAGTGCTGTACATTTCTGTCTTCCTTTAAATATTCTTGAACACTCTGTTCTTGGATATGGTTAAGCATCTGGAAACATTTTGATCTCTCAGTTCTTTTTTCTAAGCTTTCCTTTCTTTTTTAGTGGGATTAGGGTTAATTTTCCCCACAATTACAGCAAGAATCATACTGTTCTAATTGATGCACTCTAAATCATGAGCTTGTCCAATCTTAATGCTGGGAATGGCACATCCAGGCATATTTGAGCTCCCAGAACTGTAATCTTATTCCTGCTTTGTTTCTTTCCTCAACATCTTCACATGCATGTTATAACCAAAGATCATACTCAAAAGTAAGTTCTCAAAGGGACCCTCTGAAGATTTCTGAAGTCCGCTGTCTGTCCCTTTTCTTTCTATTATTTTTACTTTGCCTCACATGTTTTATTCATCTTTGGACTTCCAGCTCAAAGTGATAGCCAGGCTCTGCCATTGTTTACCCTTCCTTGATCATGTCATTAAAATTTTCTCTAGGCAGTAAACTATTCTAATTGCAGGGCTCACTTTGTTTCCTATCTTTCATTCTCTGTATTATTTCCTAATATTCACTATCTTGAGTGCCCTTTTTTCATATATTTTGCCTAATTTTTAAAAGTTTCAAGTAGGAAGGAAAACTTGGTCACTTTTATTCCATCTTGACTGGAATTGGTAGTCACTTCTCAATGTTTTCTTATGTCTCAAATAGCGTAACCTGAAGAAGTAGGAAGAAAGACCTATAATATCCTTCTTACCTTCCTCCAAAAGTCTCTCACATTTAAATTTCACCAGTTTGAATTAGGTGATTAGTGATGGGACACTCTCAAATCCCTATTTCCATTTCTTGCATTTTATCAGAAAAACAATTATCAAATCAACTTCTATCTTTTTCAAATCCAAGACGTATTTCCACTATAATAGCAATTCTCAAATTTTCTGCTTGATGGATAACATTTTTCCCAAATTTGGTGGTCTGATGCAGGTTTTAACTTTTAAAATATTTCAGTTACTTTAAAGTTAATTTAGAAAAGCACAAGGTATTTATATCCCTAGCTTAAGTTTATATATTTTAAGGAAAACATATAAAAATTTTCAAGAGACATAAGTAGTATATGAATATTACCTAATCTTAAAGGTACATTTATAATACTATTGAAATACTTTTTGTTTTTAATGAATGATGAAGTGTGTGTTTTAATAACATCTATTGCTTTTCTAATTTAAATGCAATATGCATTAAAAGACAAAAATGTGGAGAGATTAGAACTGCCAATAGCCCATCTTTATCAGTACATCTTTCATGATGGGATATAAATTTTCTCTGAAAGGCAGTTTCTAAAACTTTATTTAAATGTCTTTTTTTTTTAACCATGATTGTTCTGTCTTATTGAATTTTTTTAATTCAGTTTTATTGAGATATATTCACACACCATACAATCATCCATGGTGTATAATCAACTGTTCACAGTACTATCTTATAGTGCATTCATCACCCCAATCTATTTGAACATTTTCCTTACAGCAGACAGAATCAGAATCAACAAAAAATAAAAATAAAAAAATAAAAAAAAAAAAAAACACCTAGATCACCCCCTCATCCCACCTTATTCTTCATTTAGGTTTTGTCCCCATTTTTCTACTCATCCATCCATACACTGGATAAAGGGAGTGTGATCAACAGGGCTTTCACAATCACACTGTCACCCCTTATAAGCTACACTGTTATACAGTCATCTTAAAGAGTCAAGGACACTGGGTAGGAGTTTGGTAGTTTTAGGTATTTACTTCTAGTTATTATAATACATTACAACCTAAAAAGTGCTATCTATATAGTGTGTAAGAATTTCCACCAGAGTGACTTCTCGACTCCATTTGAAATCTCTCAGCCACTGAAGCTCCATTTCATTTCATTTCACATCCCCTTTTTGGTCAAGAAGATGTTCTTAATCCCATGATACTGGGTCCAGATTCATCCCTGGGAGTCATATCCTTCATTGCCAGGGAGATTTACACCCCTGGGAGTCAGGTCCCATGTGGCGGGGAGGGCAGTGAGGTCACCTGCCAAGGTGACTTAGAGAGAGAGGACCACATCTGAGCAACAAAGAGGCACTCAGGGGGAGACTCTTAGGCACAATTATAAGCAGGTTAGCCTCTCCTTGCAGCAACAAGCTTCATAGAGGCCAGCCCCAAGACAGAGGGTGCAGCACATCAAGGGGTCAGTCCCCAGTATTTGTGAGAGCATCAGCAACAATCCAGGTGAGGAAGTCCAACACCTCTGCATCCTCGTCCAGCTCTTCAGGGGGGGCCCGAATATGTTTTTATTCTCCACCCAAATTACTTTAGGATGTGTTGCTATTTCATTCTAATCTATACAGTCCTACCATAGCTCACTTCCTATTCAAAGTTTCATGTAATAATAGTGCTCAAACAATCTGACTGTAGAAGTTATATTGTTTAGAAAATATAGATCCTACACCAAATAAACATTTCTTCCCTTGGTCTCACATGGAAGTTGAAGGTTGAACAAAGTCAGTTTCAACCTTTACCCTTTGGCCTGATTTGCTCTAGTCTTAACCAGATCTGCTTTATTCATACCTCTAATTGAAGTCTGGGCTCTTTTCCAGATTTTTTTTTTTTTAACAGTTGCTGTACACATAAATACTGATATTCGTATCTGCTGAGCTCTAGCTCTGAGTTTCAGGTATAACACAGATACCCAATGTTCTAGAGACCAATCAGGTTATACATTAAGGTATCAACATCTCAGAGTTTGGAGATAGCCACTACAATTCAGGAATAGATTTGACTTCTTAAGAGCTTACAATCTAGGGACCATTACAGTAATCATTTCCCTGTTAGGCTGTGCTCTAAGATTTAATTCTGAGTTTACACATTGTAGTTAGTCCATATTGATGAGGCATTATTATAGTGTTTGCCTTGGTTTCTGGCATACTTCACTCACCAGGCTGTCTACAGGATCCATTCAACTTGTTGCACATCTCACAGCTTCATTCTTTCTCATAGTTGCTCAATATTCCATTGCATGCAAACACCACAGTTCACCATTCTGTTCCTCAGTCAGTATACCCTTAGGCCACCTCCACCCTTTGCAAATCATGAATGTTGCCTCCACAAACACCAATGTGCAAATGTCCACCCATGTCTCTGCTCCTGATCCTGCAAATACACATCCCACAATGAGGTCACAGGACCCCATGGTCCCACACACTCAGCTTCATGTGGAGCCACCACAGTGACCTCCAGAAAGGCTACACCATTCTGCCTCCTCATCAAGAGTAAATAAGTACATCCATCTCTCTATGTTTTCTCCAGCACTTTTACCTCTCTTTATATTTTTTCCTACACTCTTATAGAGATATATTCACATAACATATAATTATTCACAGTGCACAACCAGTTGTTCACAGCTTCATCACATAGTTGTACATCTGTCATCAAAGTCAGCACTTGAACATATTGCTTATTATGAAAAAAATGTGTGTTTTTTTTGGTGAATAATAAAAAAGATAATAAAAAAATAAAAGTCATACAATACAATAGAATAGTAAGGAAAAAAGCACAATACTACTACCAAGAATTCCATACCATTCCCTTGTATCCCCAAATCATACTCATTTAATTTTGGTATATTGCCTTTGTTACTTTTAATGGAAGCATACTGCAATGTTACTGTGATGGTTAGGTTCATGTGTCAACTTGGCCCAGCTGTCTGGTCAAGCAAACACTGGCCTAACAATTGCTGTGAGGACATTTGTGGCTGGTTGGTAAACCAACAGGCTGGTTTGTTAAATCATCAGTCAATTGACTGCAGCTGTGGCTGAAGACTCACCAAAGGGCGTGTCTTCCACAATGAGAGAAGGCAATTGGGTGGATTTAATCCAATTAATCAGTTGAAAATTTATAAGCCAGACAGATGGAAGACCTTCAATTCTTCTTCAGCTGCCCAGTGAAGCATTTCCTGAGGAGTTCGTGGAAGATCCCAGTTCATTTCCTGAGGAGTTTATTGAAGTTGCTGGTTTGTTTCCTGAGGAGTTCATCAGACATTTTCCTTGGAGTTGACAGTTTGCTGACTGCTCTACAGAATTTGGACTCATGCATATCCACAGTTGCATGAGTCACTTTTACAAATTTGATAGTCAGAGACACCGCTCATTGATTCTGTTTCCCTAGATAACCCTAACAAATACAGTTACCATTGACCATAGACTCCAGTTAGCTTTGACTATTTTTTTTTCCCAAATGCCATCCCTTTTTTTTCAACAATCTGGACAGTTGACATTCATTTGTTCTCCCACATGTGAGAACATTTTTATATTTGTACATTTAGCAACAGTCATTGGCCACTCCAGTTTATGCCAAGTTATACAGTCCCAGTCTTCATCATCTATCTTTACCTCTGGTGTCATACATTCCCCTATCCCATCTCTTTCAGCATTACTCACAGACATCTTTGTTCCATGTACTTACAATATTGTGCTACCATCACACAGTATTATGGTATCCTCCTTCTATCTCCTGGTAGCCTGTGTTATCAGCTTTTAACTCTAAAAGTTTGCTTATTAGTATTATTTCATATTAGTTAGATCATACAGTATTTGTCCTTTTGTTTCTGGCTAACTTCACTCAACACAATGTCCTCAAGGTCCATCCATGTTATTATACGTTCCATGTCTTTGTTCTGTCTTACAGCTGCATAATATTCCATCATGTGTATATACCACAGTTTGTTTATCCACTCATCTGTTGATGGACATTTGGGCTGCTTCCAACTCTTGGCAATTGTGAATAGTGCTGCCATAAACACTGGTTTACAACTGTGTGTTTGTGTCTTCGCTTTCAGTTCTTTTGAGCATATAACTAGCAATGAAATAGCTGGGTCATATGGCAAATCTATACTTAGCTTCCTGAGGAACTTCCATACTGTCTTCGAGAGTGGCTGCAACATTCTACATTCCCTCCAGCAATGAATAAGTGTGCCTCTTTCTCCACATCTTCTCCAGCACTTGTAATTTTCTGTTTTTCAGATAATGGCTATTCTGGTACGTGTGAGATGATATCTCATTGTGGTTTTAATTTGCATTTCCCTAATAGCCAGTGAAGTTGAGCATTTTTTCATGTTTTTGAGCCATTTGTGTTTCCTCTTCAGAAAAGTGTCTGTCCATGTCTTTTGCCCATTTTTTAATTGGATTGTTGGTCTTTCTGTTGTTGACTTGTAGGATTGCTTTATATATTTGGGATATTAAACCTTTATCTGATACGTGGTTTCCAAATATTGTCTCCCATTGTGTAGGCTGCCTTTTCCACTTTTCTAACAAAGTCCTTTGACATACAAAAGTGTTTGAATTTGAGGAGATCCCATTTGTCTATTTGTTTTTTGCTTGTGCTTTGGGTGTAAGGGCTAGGAAACCACTCCTATAACAAGATCTTTAACATAATGCCCTATGTTTTCTTCTAAGAGTCTTATGGTCTTAGCACTTATATTTAGGTTTAGACCCAATTAGAGTTAATTTTTGTATAGGGTGTGAGGTAGGAGTCCTCTTTCATTCTTTTGGAAATGGATATCCAGTTCTCCAAATACCATTTATTGAAGAGGCTGCTCTGTACCAGTTGATTTGGCTTGACTGCCTTATCAAAGATCAATTGTCTGTAGATGCCAGAGTCTGTTTCTGAACACTCAATTTCAATTCCATTGGTTGGTATCTCTGTCCTTATGCCAGTACCATTCTGTTTTGAGAATTGCAGCTTTGTAATATGCTTCAAAGTCAGGTAGTGTGAGACCTCCCACTTCATTCCTCTTTCTCAAGATATTTTTGGCTATTCAGGGCACCTTGCCCTTCCAAATAAATTTGGTTATTGGTTTTTCTATTTCTGCAAGTAAGTTGTTGTGATTTTAATTGGTATTGCATTGAATCTATAAATCAGTTTAGAGTTGACATCTTAATTATATTTAGTCTTCCACTCCATGAACATGGTATGTTCTTCCATTTTTTATGTCCTATTCAATTTCTTTTAGCAGTTTCTTGTAGTTTTCTTTGTATAGGTCTTTTGTGGCCTTTGTTAAGTTTATTCCTAAATACTTGTTTTTTGGGCTGCTATTGTAAATGGAATTTTTTTTTTTAAATTTCTTCCTCTTGTTGCACATTACTTGTGTATAAGAACACTACAGATTTCTGAGTGTTGCTCTTGTAGCCTGCCACTTTGCAGTATTCACTGATTAGCTCTAATAGCTTTGCTGTAGATTTTTCTGGATTTTCTACATATAGAATCATGTCATCTGCAAACAATGAAAGTTTTACATCTTCCTCTCCAATTTGAATGCATTTTATTTCATTTTCTTGCCTAATTACTCTAGCTGGAACTTCCAGCACAATGTTAAATAACAATGGTGACAGTGGGCATCCCTGTCTTGTTCCTGATCTTAGAGGGAAAGCTCTCAGTCTCTCTCCATTGAGTACAATATTAGCTGTGGGTTTTTCATATATTGCCTTTATCATATTGAGAAAATTCCTTTCTATTCCTATCCTTTGAAGTGTTTTCATCAAGAAAGGATGTTGAATATTGCCAAATGCCTTTTCTGCATCAATCGAGATGATCATGTGTTTCTTTTGCTTTGATTTATTGATACAGTGTATTACATTAATTGATTTTCTTGTGTTTAACCAGTGTTGCATACCTGGAATAAACCCCACTTGGTCATGGTGTATAATCCTTTTAATGTGCTGCTGGATTTGATATGTGAGTATTTTGTTGAGGATTTTTGCATCTATATTCATTAAAAGATTGGTGTATAATTTAATTTTTTTTAGCATCTTTGTCTGATTTCAGTATTAGGGTGATGTTGGCTTCATAGAATGAGTTGGGTAGTCTTCCATCCTCTTAAATTTTTTTGAAGACTTTGAGCAGGATTGGTATTAGTTCTTTCTTGAATGTTTGTTGGAATTCACATGTGAAACCATCTGGTCCTGGTCTTTTCTTTTTTGGGAGCTTTTTGATGGCTTAATCTCTTTACTTGTGATTGCTTTGTTGAGGTCCTCTATCTCTTCCTGGGTCAATGTTGGTTTTTTATGTTTTTTTAGGAAGTTGTCCATTTTGTGTAAGTTGTCTACTTTATTACTGTATAGTTGCTCATAGTATCTTCTCATTATTTCCTTTATTTCTGCAGGGTCAGTAGTTCTGTTTCCTTTCCCATTTCTGATTGCAGTTATTGCATCTGCTCTCTCTCTCTCTTTTTTTTTTTTTTTGTTAGCCTAGCTAGGGGTCCATCAATTTTGTTGATTTTCTTGAAGAACCAGCTTCTGGTTTTGTTGATTCTCTCTATTGCTTTCCTGTTCTCAGTTTCATTTATTTCTGCTCTGATCTTTGTTATTTCTTTCCTTCTATTTGCTTTGGGGTTTATTTGCTGTTCTTTCTCTAGTTCTTCCATGTAGACAGTTAATTCCTCAATCTTACTTTCTCTTCTCTTTTAATATAGGCATTTAATGCAATAAATTTCCCCCTCAGCACCTCCTTTGCTGCATCCCATAAGTTTTGATATGTTGTGTTTTCATTGTCATTTCCCTCGAGATATTTACTAATTTCTCCTGTAATTTCTTCCTTTACCCCCTGGTTTTTTAAGAGTGTGTTGTTTATCCCCATTCCTCCACTCATCCATACACTAGATAAAGGGGGTGTGATCCACAAGGTCTTCACAATCACTAAACTAAAGGACAAATGGGGTAGGATGGGGGGATGATTTGGGTGTTCTTTTTTCACTTTTATTTTTAATTCTTGTTCTGGTTCTTTCTGATGTAAGGAAAATGTTCAGAGATAGATTGTGATGAATGCGTAACTATGTTATCATACTGTGGACAGTGGATTGTATATCATGGATGATTGTATGGTGTGTGAATGTATTTCAATAAAACTGAATTTAATAAAAAAAAGAGTGTGTTGTTTAGTCTCCATATATTTGTGAATTTTTCAATCTTCTGCCTTTTATTTATTTCTAACTTCATTGATATGATCTAAGATAGTGTTTTTTATAATATCAATATTTTTAAAATTTTGAGTCTTGCTTTGTGACCCAGCATGTGGTCTATCCTAGAAAATGTTCCATAAGCACTTGAGAAGAATGTGTATACTGCTGTTGTGGGATGTAATATTCCATAAATGTCTGTCAAGTCTAGTTCATTTATCATATAATTCAACATCTCCATTTCCTTGTTGATCCTCTGTCTGGATGTTCTATACATTGATGAGAGTGGTGTATGAAGTCTCCAACTATTATTGTGGAATTATCTACTTCTCCTTTCAGTGTTGCCAGTGTTTGCCTCAGGAATTTTGGGGCACTCTGGATTGGTGCATAAATGTTTATGATTGTTACATTTTCTTGATGAATTGACCCTTTTATTAATATATAGTGTCCTTCTTTGTCTCTTTTAATTGTTTTACTTTGAAGTCTACTTTGTCTGATATTAATATAGCTACTCCTGCTTTTTTTCTGGTTGCTGTTTGCATGAAATATCTTTTTCCAATCTTTCACTTTCAACCTATTTTTGTACTTATGTCTAAGGTGAGTTTCTTGTAGGCAGCATACAGATGAGTCCTGTTTCTTAATCCAATCTGCCAGTCTGTGTCTTTTTATTGGGGACTTTAATCCATTAATATTTAGTGTTATGACTGTAAGGGAAGTACTTTCTTCTATCATTTTGTCTTTTGGACTTTATATATCATGTCTTATTATTTTCCTCTCTTTTTACCCTTCCTGATAATCTTCATTTCTACACTCTTCTCCAAATCTCTTTCTCCACTCTTTTCCTATCACCTTGTAGCACTCTATTTAGTATTTCTTATAGTGCCAGTCTCGTATTCATGAACTCTCTCAGTGTTTGCTTGTCTGAAAATATTTTAATCCCTCCCTCATTTTTGAAGAACAGTGTTGCTGGATATAGAATTCTTGGTTGGCAGTTCTTCTCTTTCAGTATGTTCAATACATCATACCACTGTCTTCTGGCTTCTATGGTTCCTTCAGAGAAATCTGTGCATAGTCTTATCCAGCTTCCCTTGTATGTGATGGATTGCTTTTCTCTTGCTGCTTTCATAATTCTTTCTTTGTCTTTGACATTGGACAATCAGATCAGTAAATGTCTTTGAGTACGTCTGTTGGGGTCTATTCTGTTTGGGGTATGCTGTATTTCTTGAATCTCTAATTTTCTGTCTTTCATAAGAGTTGGGGAATTTTCAGTGATTATTTCATCTATTATTCTTTCTGCCCCTTTCCCCCTCTCTTCTCCCTCTGAGACATCCATAACACATATGTTTGTGCATTTCATGTTATCACTCAGCTCCCTATAACCCTGCTCATATTTTTCCATTCTTTTCACCATCTGTTCTTTTGTGTGTGTGAATTCAGATGTCTGATCTTACAATTCACTGATCCTTTCTTCTGCCTGTTCAAATGTACTGTTGTCTCCCTCCATTGTCTTTTTCTTCTCCTCCATTATGCCCTTCATTCCCGTAAGTTCTGTCATTTTTTTTTCAAGTTTATGAATTCTTCCTCATGGTCATCCAGTGTCCTTTTTTTTTTAATTTAATAAATTTTATTTTGAAATAAATTCAATCTTACAGGAACAGTTGCAAAAACAGTACAAACCCCATAAATAGAACTCCATCATATCCTGATCCCCCTCCTCCAATACCCCAATCCATCACCTTTAAGATCCTGTCGCACCACTATTTCTTTCTCTCCCTCCCTCTCTCCCTCCCTTCCTCCCTCCCTATCTATCATCCATCATCTATTGCTCTGTCCTCTAAACATATGAGAGCAAGCTGCACATATCCTTGAACAAATAATATAATTCATCTATACCTTTCCCATGGACAAGAACATTCTTTTATGCAATCTCATTAAGTGCAGGTAAGAAGTTCAAGAAATTCAACATTGATATAAAGCTTACATTCTATATTTCCTTTTTTTTCTTCTTGTGTCCCATCTGTTTCCCTTTGAGCATCCTCTCCTCCATCCTCAGATCCCATCCAGGATCATCCTTGGCATTTAATTGTCATCTTTTTAGATTGTCTTTTTTTTTTAATTGTGGAAAGATATATATAGCCTAAATCTTCCCATTCCACCCCCTCCTTAGCATTCCATTAGTGGGATTAACCACATTTAGAATGTTGCAATGCTATCACCTTCCCACCATCCATTTCTAGTAGTTTGCCTTCACCCCAAACAGAAACCCTACACTCATTCCTTAACTCCCCATTGCCCCTTCCCCCACTTCTTGGGACCCCTACACTACTTCTCATCTCTATGGTTATATTCTCTGAAACTTTCTTTGTGTTTACCATGGGGTTTAAATTTAACATCTTAAATCTATAACAATCTTGTTTTTCTTTAATACCAACTTAACTTCAATATGACACATAAACTATGTTCCTATACTCCATCATTCCCCCACCTTTATGTAGTTCTTGTCAAAAGTTACATATTTTACATTGAGTCCAAAACCATTGATTTATCATTACAGTTCATGTATTTTAGATCCTGTAGGAAGTAAATAGTGGAGTTATAAATCAACAATACAGTAGTATTGGTATTTATATTTATCATGTCATCGTTACTGGAAATCTTTATTTCTTCATGTAGTTTCAGTCAATTGTTTAGTGTCCCTTACTTTCAGCCTACTCAACTCCCTTTAGCATTTCTTATAGGACTGCTTACTGGTGATGAAGTCCCTCAGCTTTTGATTATCTGGGAATGTTTTAATCTCCCTCTCATTTTTATCCTCCAGGTGTTTTTGAATTCTCCAAGTCTCTGATGGTTATTGACTTCTATTTGTATTCCATTGTGGTCAGAGAATATG
Organism: Choloepus didactylus; assembly: GCF_015220235.1. NCBI lineage: Eukaryota > Metazoa > Chordata > Mammalia > Pilosa > Megalonychidae > Choloepus > Choloepus didactylus. The sequence continues at coordinate 179,083,942 of NC_051310.1, read as the reverse complement.
CTTTGAACAAGTTCATTTTTTTTTATTTTATTTTCTTGAGGCTTGTTTTTATGTCCCAGGGTATGGTCCATTCTGGAGAAAGATCTGTGATCACTAGAGAAGAAAATGTGTGTCCTAGTGACTTGGGATGTAATATTCTACATATGTCTGTTAAAATTCTCTATATCTCTCTCTCCTTTCTTTGTTTCTCTGTTGGTAGGGCTCCCTTTCATATCTGAAGTAGGGCAGGTTTTTTATTAGAAAACTCTCTTAGCATTTGTCTGTGAAAAATTTAAGCTCTCCCTCAAATTTGAAGGAGAGTTTTGCTGGAAGTATTCTTGGTTGGAAATTTTTCTCTCTCAGAATTTTAAATATGTCATGTCACTGCCTTCTCATCTCCCTGGTGGCTGCTGAGTAGTCACTACTTAGTCTTATGTTGTTTCCTTTGTATATGGTGAATTTCTTTTCTCTTTCTGCTTTCAGAACTTGCTCCTTCTCTTCAGTATTTGACAATCTGATCAGAATATGTCTTGGAGTGGGTTTATTTGGATTTATTCTATTTGGAGTTCGCTGGGCATTTATGATTTGTGTATCTATATTGTGTAGAAGATTTGGGAAGTATTCCCCAACAATTTCTTTGAATACCCTTTCTAGACCTTTACCCTTCTTTTCCCCTTCTGGGACACAAATGAGTCTTAAATTTGTATGTTTTGTTTTCTCTATCATATCCCTGAGATCCATTTTGATTTTTTCAATTTTTTCCCCATTCTTTCTTTTTTCTTTCATTTTCTGTTCTGTGGTCCTCAAGGAGGCTGAGTTGTTGTTCAACTTCCTCTAATCTTGTATTATGAGTATCCAGAATCTTTTTAATTTGGCCTACAGTTTCTTTAATTTCCATAAGATCTTTTTTTTTTTATTTTCTCTTGCATTATCTTCTTTATGCTCTTCTAGGGTCTTCTTTATGTCTTTTATATCTTGTGGCATGCTCTTCTTCATGTCCTTTATATCCTGTGCCATGCTCTCATTGCCTGTCTGTAGTTCTTTGATTAATTGCACCAAGTACTGTGTGTCTTCTGATCTTTTATCTGGGTGTTTGGGTTTGGGTTCTCCATATTGTCTGGTTTTAGCATATGCTTTAAGATCTTCTGTTGTTTTTGGCCTCTTGGCACTTGCTTTACTTGATCTTTAATTTGTCAGAATTGCAGCTTGCTGGCATACAGTTTTTATCCTGTGCCATGCTCTCATTACCTGTCTGTAGTTCTTTGATTAATTTTGCCAGCAGATGGCATTCATGAGTCACCTATTCCCCTTATGTCAGTTCTCCCCAACTTTGTGGTGTGTGGGGATCTGATTCTTGTGGGGTCCAATTGGTGCACTTAATTTGGGTGTGTTGTCGATGCTGTCCACCCTGAATGATGGGCATGTGCCTGAGTGGTTAGAGAGGAAGGGCAGCTTTAATAATCAAACCTCCCAGGGGTTCCTGGAGATCTAAGGCTGTTCTCTGCTGCTGACCCAAAATTCTTTGGTATTGGCGTGGGATCCCTAGAATTTCTGAGTGTTTCCGCCTTCCCTGCTGTACTCTTCCAGGACCTCTGCTGAGGGAGGGAGGGCTGTGCCACTTCACAAGTGTGCACCGGCCTCCAGGGAAGCCCTGGGATGCTGGGCCATGCAGGGGCATTCCCAGCCCACTTCAAAGATGGTTGAATGGGACACATTAACTTCCCCCTTTCCCTACAGCTCCATCCTCCCAGCTCCAGGACAATCAGCTGTGGGTGTATTAAAGGCCACTGTCCATGGCTGATATTGTGGTGTGTGAGCAGTGCTGTAGGAAAGACTCCCTATTGTGCTGGGTTTCTTGGTGCAGCTTTGTGCTGTGGGTTTGGCCCCAGGCAGGAGTGCTCCTGCCCACCAGGGAGATGGCTGCAAGTCATGTGTTTTTTTTTTTTTTTCTCCTTTTGGCTCTCCTGTGCCCCCCTGGGCCTGAGACAATCAGCAGTGGGTGTGGGTAGGGGTATCCTCCATGCCAGACACTGAGGCATTAGCCCATCCTGCTCCCATCGTATCTGCAGTTGCTCCCGGGCTTCTGTTTTTTTTTAAAGTATTAGTTCATCTCTAAAGACCAACCAGCCATTTCCCCACACCGCAGCATGGCTGAGGGACTTTCAGCTGACTTGCTCACTCGTTTCAGAATGCAGACTCCTGATTTCACCAAATGCACAGCCCCTGTAGATTTAACAGACCTTATCTGGCTGGTGCTACTCTGGAAGTGGTGTTCTGGGTCACTTTCTGGTTTTTATCTAGCATTTTTCAAGGAGATTTTTTTTTGCCCTGTCTCACCTAGCCACCATCTTAGGTTCTCCCCCGTGTCCTTCTTATATCCTTCATCTCTTTTGTTATGTATTCCCTCAGTTCATTAACCTGATTTTTGAATTGATTTAGATTTGTTTGAACATCTCCAATTAGCTCTTCCTTCAGCTCATTGAATTGATTTAGCAATATTTGCTTCAACTCCTGTGTCTCAGTTGAACTATTAGTTTGATCCTTTGGCTGATCCATATTTTTGTGTTTCCTAGTATGGCTCATTATCTTAAGCTGTTTAGGCATCTGACTTTCTTGATTAATTTATTCTTGAGCTCATTTTTACTCTTTTCCCTATGATTTTCTTGTTGGTTGGCTTTGTTCTCTAACCTTTGGTGTTTAGTTCAGCTTATTTTCAACCTTTAACTTTGATTCTCTTTAGTTGATCAGAGTTTTTCACCTCTTGTTTTTCTGTTTCTTGCCCTGCTTCTATGTAGCCTTTTTGTGTGGTGATCTCCACAGATATTATCAGTCCCAGTCAGATTTTCCTAGTCCAGAGAGGCTCAGGTCTCAGAAGGAGGGTATGGAGTTTCCTTGAAAATAAGACCCTCCTGTGAAGCCTTTAGACTCTGCTTCTCTATGCTGTCCAGCAGGTGGCACTTGCCAGTCTGCAGTTCACTCACCAGTGTAAGGAGGATGGGAGCCTTTAGTTATCCAGGTGACCCTAACCCTGTCCAGGACATGGCTGACTGAAGCTAGTTAATGAATTCTAAACCCCGGGTTCTGAGTTTCCCAAAAGGGCTGGGAAGTTATGGTGTTTGGCAAATTTTCTCCACAAGTAGTCTTATTGCTTTGTCTCTCAGAGCTATCTTAGCTCTGCTCTTGCCCTGACCCAAATAGCAAGTCTTTGAGGCTTTCTGTAGTGAGCTTCTTAGAGTAATTGTTTTAAAAAAAGAGAAAAAAATTAAACAACAAAAAAGGAAGGACCCAGTATGGATGATTTACAGTCTTTGCAGATCTAATGGGCTATTGAAATGCTAAAAGACCAGGAGTTGAAGGTGATTAAGGTGCAACCAAGAAAGCAGAGAAACTAACTTTTCAGACAAATGCTCTCCCTCCCCGGATTTGCATATGTGTCTGATTCTGTTTGAGCCCTGCCCTTCTCGATGTTATGTTCACTGACTCCAAAATGTCTCTGTTTTTATTTTGTTTTCTATTTTTTTTTTTTTTTTTTTTTTTTGCTGTTTTGCTAGCCCTATCTCCTCTCTGCTGGGCTGACTACTGCCAGATTTTCAGGTGTCTGCTCTCAGTTTATCTATGGCTGCAGCTTTTGTTCTCCCTCCTGGTTCCCAGCATGGACAGCCCCTCCTCCCTTGGGATTGTGCCTGGCAGGTAGGGGCATGGGACCCCTGACCATGAGAACTTACAGATTTTGCTGATCTCGACTGTTCCACATGTTTGTGAGTGTTGTATGAAGTTTATCCAATCCCAAATTCCTCTGTGATGTAGGGTCCACAAAGTTCCTGGTTTTCTACCAACCGCCCCAGAGGAGTAACTACAACCTAGACCTCACCACTCCATCAACTTGCCCACTTCCTTTATTCTTAAATATCTTTTATAAAGAAAGTTTGTAATCCAGGTTTTGTTCTGAAAATAATTTTAACTACAGAATAATAAATGGCTGAAATACAGATTTATAATGAAAATGCTGACAGAGTCTTAATAGCATTGTTACAAGTGTGAGACTATAATAGGATAAATAAGGAATGAATCACAGTTATATGTTGTTATATGCAAAAATACATTATGAATTTTTATAATGTCAAAGATGAGTGAATATCTGTAATCCTAGTTAAATGACACTATAGATTGACTTATTTATTATAATTGTCTTTAAAACGCATTCATTTTTGTTTACAAACTAAAAGATGATCACATATGTTTTAATCATAACTCATTAGTTGTGGTTTGTTGTTGGTTATTTATTCTTGTAATTAGTCATTCCAGAAGTGATTTGGCAGTAATTATATACACTTTGACATCACAGTGAAAGAGTAAATGCTATTAGCATTTAATATATGATAGTAAAATATTGAATCTTTCAAAAACTCTTACATATATGTAAAGTTCTTCAAACTAATACTCATTGGAAAATTTGTACTTCCTACATCTGTATGGATGACTATCATTTTACCTCTCTCATTAACTTTGTAAATATATGTTGCAGTTCCTTGACATTATATGTTATTTAAATAAGTGCTTAAAGCATCACTTTTTCACAAAATGCATATTGATATTACTTGTTGACACAAATTCATGGGATGCAATTTTATTTAGATTTTCCATATATATTTGATGATAAAAAATATTGGATTTCTAATCATAAACACATGATGTGCTCACATTCAGTTTTTGAAAGTTATGTATAAAAAGTCAAATATCCTTGGGGAAAATACATTGCTAATAAATGAAAGAATATTAGGTAGATAAACCAGGATTCAATGGACTTATTAGTTTAGAGTTTCCAAAAATATACTCATCTCAAGAGTAACATTTATAAACTGAAACAGTATCTGTTAAATATCTGGAAGGATACAGACAGCAAAATCAAAATGATTTAACTTCAGAGTATATTGATGAAACTATACAGGTGTTGGCAGTATAAAGGAAACACATGATGGGATAAAACATCAGGAATGAGCAATTCTGGGAATCTGTTACTGTCTCCAAAGACAGAAGAATTAATAAATCCCTGGAGAGATCTGAAGCCAGAACAAACTGCAACAGATACTAGCTAGATCCTTAAAGTAGATTATCTAATTGAATTTGATAATCAAAAAAATTCTATAAAGTAGGAATATAAAAAAACTTTTTCAGGTTTGTAAACTGCAGTATACAGAAGTTTAATGATTTGCTCAAGTCAAAGTATTCAGAATTTGTGTAAACAAAATTTGAAAACGTGTCATCTGACTTGTACAGCCTTTTCCTAGCTATCTAACTTGAGCTAACTAGTTGTCTAAACTTGATGGGGTGAGTGGGAGCCACAATTTTTGTTACCAAAAAATAAAGGTTTTTATTAATAATATAATTGGAAAATTGATTATTTTTTTAATTTTCCATTTGTTCTTAATTTGTTTTGTTTGATGTTAGTTGTTTGAAAATTTTTATATAATGTAACATATCTTTTGAACTTCATAAGTTTTATGCTCTATTTTATAAATGAGATTCTAATTAAGTAACATAATATTTTAAATGAAAATTATTGACAAATTCTTTAGCAAATCAATCTGCAAAGGTTATGAAAAAGAAGATGGGGAAGAGAGATGATATAATTTTTTTTCTTTTAAATAAGGCACAATCTCAAGTCACTTTTGCTTGAGAAATGTAGGAATGAGCATGATAGTTTATTAATTCCCTGTTTTTATATTGCAAATTGCTCATTTAAAAAAAAATTGGATGAGACATTATATCTTACTAAAAATACTCAGTAAAAAATGCCTTTAAAACAAATCTGACATTAAATACCTTTCTAAATCCCTTTGTTGTTCATTGTAAAGCTCTCTCTTGTCTCTTTTTAACTTATTTCATCGAATGCCTTTGAGCAGGTTGAGAAAAAATGTGACTTAGTGATTCAATAAACAGTTTCAGTATACACTGTTACTAGGGAACACGGGTTGTAATGACACACTCACTCCTTCAAATATCCCTATAGTTGTGTAATGCATTACCAGACTTATCACTATATTTCAAACATCTTTTTTTTTATCATCTTAGACTGTGTTTAAGGAAAACACAAATATATGTGAGGATTGTATAGTTCTTTTTTTTTTTTTTACTTTGTTTATTTAGTTACATTAAATAACTTTGAAATGTCCATGATATTTCATGGCACAAAGAACTTTCTGAGTACAATGTTTGCCCAGGATTATAGATATCTCTAGATCCTTTTGGTTTCAATGACACTACATGGTCATTTCAGGGTCCAGTTTTGTTCTTGCTTTTTGTTTGTTTGTTTTTTCTCTTCTGTCTCCCTGTTCACCTTTCAACCTCCTTGAAAATATCAACGTCTTTAACACACTGAGTAACATAACAAGGCTGGGGTGGTTGGAGCCATTAACTCTGTGTGTGGAATACAGTGTCTAAGCAACAATAATAAAACTCACTAAGGTTGTTCTGCCTTTTATTACCCATGTGCCTACAATTCCATCATCCCATAAAAAAACCTTTTGTTGGTCAAATTTAAACTTGCTGCCATTACTCTTGGTATAAATATATGCATTTGTTGATATATAAATACACTCTGGAGATAGATATTTATGGGTACATATATAAGCTTCAAATTAACATCATACATTATTTGTCCTTTAATAAACATTGACATTATATAATGCATTCTAAATGGAATTATTTTGGAGAATGCTCAGTTATATAGCCATTTTCCTGAATGCAGTGACTCATCTGAACATATATTTTTCATAATGATTGGGAATTACTAGAACTTGTTTTGTGTCCCTGTAGAACTCCTCATTCCTGCCTTCAAAATTAGCAGTGATATTATAGTGATTGTAAAGAAACAGACCTTGAGTTACTTCAATTCTGTCATTCTATGCAGCCACTTGGAGATCATATTTATTTTTAACAATTAAAATTGTGAAGAAATGTTAACCTTGAGGTATTATATTTTTCATGTAAGTGTAAAGTTTAGTCCATAGATGAAATATTTTATTGAATTTGAATTATACTTTGAAATTTATTTTAATTATTAATTGCTTTAAAACTAAAAAATAAATCATGAAACTCTTGTTATTATTCAATATGCAAGATTATTGTGAAAAACACTTTTGCCCTGTAGAGGTGGGGAGAATTAAAAAATGATATACATTGGCTTCAAATACCCTAGGTATGATTCTGAACATATCTATTAAATATTTGTATGCCTCTGATTTCTGATGTTTGTGATATTTTTTCCTGGCACTGCACACATTTTATGAATGAGCTCTTTCCTTAGTCTTTATGCCATGTCATCACCAAGAGTGCCAATTCAATCACATAAATATCTATCAAATCCATCTACATCTCTACAGCCTCACTGCCACTTCTTTAAGTTAAGACAACCCAATATATTTTTGAAATTGCTTCAGTGATCCCTTTGAAAGTTTCCTTTTCATGTCTTGTATCTTACTTTCATCTCTTCTGTCATAATGATCTTTTTATGATTCGAACAGCATTATTCAACTGTCCATTGCCGTCAAACTCAAAATTCCTTTATATAGCTTAGAAGTTCAAAAATTAATGTGAACCTCTCATCTCTTCATCTCTTCACCTACCATTTATACAGAATCAATCCTTATGGAACTATTCTTAGGTATTCAAGCATTTAATATTTATTTATCATACTAACTTTATTTTAAACATTGTCTACCATTATTTCTTTCACTGGGTAGTATCTATTTATACTTAAGGTTTCACCATACATATTACCTCCTTCAAAAGCATTTTTCAGCTCCTAAGAATTTCCTGTTTTCATTCTTCCTAATACCTGTACTTCTCTTGCCACATCTAGCTGCAGGCTTCATGCTGGAAGGATCTTTAATTGCTCAGTTTACTTTTGTTAATAGGAAATGACAATCTAATGAACTGATGTTTTAGTTAACTTTTTTTACATAATAATCCACACTGAAATTTAAAACAACAATGATTTATTATTTCTCATGATTCTGTGGGATGTTTGGGCAGTTCCTCAGCTAATTTGCCCTGTACTCATTCATGCACAACCTGGGGCAGGGCTTAGCTGGAAAGCTGGGAGGGTCAAGCCTCTCTTTCCATGTATTTCTTACTGGGCTTCTTACCAACATGGTATTGTCAGGGCAACATTACAAGAAAGTGAAAGCACAAGCTCAAAGCCTAGCCTTGGGAGTTGTATAATATCACTTCTATTGGTTTCACAAGTCATAAACTCAACTCATAATGAGGAGTATGGGAATAAGCTTGGCCACTTGATGGGAAAAGCAAAATAGTTGCATGGTAAATAGGTATGTAAACTAGGATAAAAGGAATTTGTGACAATATTTATGTCCATATTTTCCAAATCACTCTAGCCTCTTTCCGATTTACTCTAGCCTCTTTACTAATATCTAATGGGTTAGAGATTAATATTTTTGGCTTATGCTGATTGAAGCTGTATGCATGCCATATCAATTACTAAATCTAGTTTTCTTTTCTATCAAGAATATTAAATCAACGTAGACTTAAAATCAGCACTGTGACCCAAAAACATACTCCTGATTTTCTTCTTTAATGATATATTTTCAGTCAATTTCACCAAGATGGCTAAGTGACCACTGTAGATTTGCATTCTTTTTCAATAATGTCAACTTTTTGCTGGACTGCCAGAGAATAGGTTTACTATTCCCTCTTACATCTAGGTAAGCTCATGGTATTTAATTCTGGCCAAAGAAATTAAGGTTTAAGAGATGTATGCTCCTTCTCAACCTGGGCATAAAAAAACTCCTTGGAATTCTGTTATTTCATCTCTCATCTGTGGCAGATGAGACTTTAAAGCTACCTGTATAAATGGAAGAATTTTCATTATCTTTCATATAAATAACACAATGGAGCAAAATCTTCTGATCCCATCATTCCCACCACTAACTCAACTCATATAAGTATGAAAAAACTTATTTTGTATTACAAAAATGATATTGCTTGGGTTATCTGTTATTTCAGCTAATATTTATTTTAACTTAGATATAAGGATCTTCATTCTCTTCAAAAGCAATGTCATAATATTAGTTAAATGAGTTCTAGACAAATATGATTGGTCAGGTGTTTTATTAATGTGTGTGACAAATATAGTATAGAACAATATAGACAATAGGGAAAATTAATAGAACTGTGAGATAATAAGGAAGAATACTATTTTCAGTGCAATCACTTCAAGGATTTATATAATAGCATATGAAATACTGTAAAGGATAAATATTAGGTGCTATATGGTGAAAATAGTAACATCAGGAAACCACATCAATTCAGACAGTGTGCTAAGTTTGTTGTACCAGGCTCCTAAATGAAAACACCTATGTCAAAGAAAGTAACAGTCAGTGTTTAGCTAAACTTAAAATAGCCACAACATCCAAGAAAATAAATATTTTATAACAGTGATGAAGTTACCTATCCCAATTATCTAGCAATTATTCCCCAAAATGGAATTTTCAATCGAAGTATAACAACATTGAAACTTATTCTTTTTCTTTCTACTGGACTTCAAATTTTGAATTAGATTCCTGAAAGACATATGCAATTTTCTGTCAAATCCCTATATGACTCTTAAAACTGAACAACTATACATGTCCTTCTGTAAGAATCAGAAAACAGGAAAGAAATAGTGAACAAAGAAAATTCTTTAGCAGTTAAGCAGAAGTCTAGTCAGAACAGAAAATGCTCCTCTTTGAGAGATAAATATTACATCCATAATGATACAAATTTTTTTCACACACATATTTAGTAGTCTGTATTTCCCAATTTTGTTCAACAAATATATATGCTATAATTAAATGTATATGGTGAGAAGCAATGCAGCCAAAACATAAAAAAGAAAATTGATTAATTAATTAACTTCTTGGTAAGTTTGGTTCTACTTAACAATACTTTACTGTAGGCTATTTGATCATGATGATACACATCACCTGTGAGAATCATTTAATGGATTAACCTATAATATATATTCTGTTTTTAAATTTTGCTTATATCTCAAAAATAATGATGTGGTCTTTTATTATAAAAATATTATTGGATATTTAATGACAAAACTTTAAATATACTAAAAATAACAGGATAGAATATTAAACTGATACATAAGATTAGGACTATAGGCTAAAGCATTTATTCAAAAAATTCTGACTATTCTGCAATGAAAACTATTTTGAACTGGAGTAATTAGGAAAGCCTTACTGATAAGATAGCTCTTGAATTAACATTTGAACACTAGATGGGAAATGATTAGGGATACTTATAAGGATCAAATTTCAACTTGTGAATCAGCACAATATTATTTTCATATTTAGTTGTTGTGATGGTTGGGTTCATGTGTCAACTTGGCTAGGTGACCCAGCTGTCTGGTCAAGCGGGCACTGGCCTGAGGATTGCTGTGAGGATATTTGAGGCTGGTTAATAAACCAACGAGCTGGTTTGTTGGATCATCAGTCAATTGGCTGCAGCTGACTGATGACTCATCAAGGGGCGCGCCTTCCACAATGAGAGAATGCAATTGACTGGATTTGGTCTGGGTGATCAGTTGAAGGCTTATAAGCAGGACGGAGAACCTTCACTTCTTCTTCGGCTGCCCAGTGAAGCATTTCCTGGCGAGCTTGTCGAAGTTGCTGGTTCGTTTCCTGAGGAGTTCGTCGAAGTTGTCCGTTTGTTTCCCGAGGAGTTCATTGGACATCTTCCTTGGAGTTGGCAGTTTGTTGACGGCTCTGCAGAATTTGGACTCGTGCATACCCACAGTTGCGTGAGTCACTTTTACAATTTGATAATCAGAGACATCTCTCATTGATTCTGTTTCCCAAGAGAACCCTAACTAATACAGTTGTCAAGAAAATAAATTACTACAAATAATATGGCATACAATTTGATAGTATCTTTTAAAAATCTTAAAAGATTTCATGCTTATAAGCTAGTAATAAAGTTCTATGAAATGAATTCAGGAAGAAAAAAAGGAGTAATTAAAGGTCTAGAGAAGAAATTCCTAGCTGTGACTTTGCTACTAAATATGTGATTTTTAAAGATTCACTTAGTATCTCTTGACTTCATTTTCCTCAATAGAAAAATGGAAGGATGGGTAGAAAATCACTTTTCAAGGTCCCATTGTGCAATAAAATCCATGCTGACTAATGCACAGGAAAGAGCATATGGTAAGGGGAGTAGAGTTAAGCATGAGCCTGTGCCAAGCCCCTTACTTTGTTCTTAACTAGATTTCAGGATAAGTAAGATGTGGATATAAAGAAATAAATCTGTTAGATGAATAAATAGGTAGGCTGGTTTCTGAAAGAAAGTGGTGTATGGGCATAGGGACTTTACTGCATCCAGAGGGTAATGGATAATTAATATTATTTTTAAATACATGAGAGAAAAGTATGTAAATGATGGTGTGGGTGAGTTCATCTGACATATAGATACAGGGTACTTTGAGGACATACAGGAGGAACCACATAAAATTTTGAGTTGGTAACATTCATTTTGGATTAGAACAAGAATATTGTTGCAACAGTGCTATTATCTTTTAAAAATTAATGGAAAATGATATTATTTTAATAAGAATTAAAATTATTTAATAAGATAAAATTAAGAATTATATCAGTTTCCTGGTTGGAAAACATTTCCTTATTTTTTTAAATTTTCTATTAGAGTAATTATCTCAAATTGTTGGTCAGTAAACTCTGTATCATTTTTAGTTTTCTTCAGTAGTTCTGCATTTTCCATAATTTGGATTGCTTTTAAAAGTCTAATAATATGCATGACATGGTTCACAATGCAACAAATAATTTCAGCATTTGAAAATGAATTGTATATTTTACAATCCATAATTATGGATTATGCATATGTTTAGCAGTACATGGGGACCCAGACTGAAATCCAACTACCATCCAATAATGAAACTGGGGCATACATCTCTTCCCTGGCACCGGAACAGCTGAAGAAGCCATGACCTATATTGGGGAATGCTGTATATGATGGTTTAGGGTGACTGACAGTAGACCACGTTGACCCTGTCTGAATGGAATGACTTGATGGAATTCATGATGTGGGGTGGCTGCCCCCTTGAATTATGTAATTTTATTATTAAACTACAAAATAATAGTCTTTTCCACTGGTGAAATATCTCCAACCAACATGGGGCATATCCTTCCCCTAAGGGATGGCTATGGACCTGGGGGCAATATGATTGGCCCTAATTACCCTATAACTGGACAGGACAATATATATGAGAAAACCCCTATTACCCACTACCTTTTATGACTCTTTACACCATACTTCTAGGAATTGGGAAATGGTTAATGCTAGATATAGATATAGAATAAAACATACTCCCTGGTGGTATTATCCTTTAGCCATTCTTGGGCAGAGCTGCAACAGTTACTGAAAAATATATGGCAGCTTTAGCCAATCACACTGCCCACACACTTAATGATTTCAAAAGAACTATATCCTTGTTAAATGAAGAAACCACAAAGCTCAGGAAAGTAGTTTTACAAAATAGAATGGCCTTAGATATCCTTACTGCAGCACAGGGTGACACCTGTGCCTTAAATTAAGGCACACTGCTGCATATATATTCCTGATCATTTGCACAGTATTTCACAAGTTTTAAATCATATGCAAAAGCACATGCATAATATTGATCAGTTATCAGGAGACCATTTGTCTAAATGATTTAGTTCCCTTTCTTGGCCATGGCGGTATCTCTTTGTGGGGTAATCTCTGGGGTGGGGGAGGGGGCATTTATAGTGTTCTGCTATGTCACACTATTGTTGTGGAATATGGATATAATGCCTGGCATATGGTCAATGTAGTCTGCTGCATGGGGTGGATTGTGGGGACCCAGGCCCAGGGCCCAGACCCCCTGCCTTCCAGAGTGAAAGTGTGTTATTTCCTGTAGCCACCTACTTGACCAGGACAAATGTTAAAAGTCATCAAACTTCCCCAAGGGTGGCAGGTGGAGGGGAGAATGTATCTTAAACAAAGCATTGAAACTCCCCTCCCCTGATCACTGTTAATAACAAATCTCCACATCCCTGTGTCACAAGACCCTGCCTAAATTCTGTTCTCACACCCTATGAAATGTCCTTGTCTTAACTTTTATAAATCACCCTCTGGCATCCTCCACTTTTTGTGAGGTGCTAACTTCCATCTTTCCTTGGCTCGCCACCACAGAGAAGAGTCATCTCTCAGTAAGTCCTGTTAAACTCATGTCTAACTCCATGCCTAGCATGTTCTTTGGTCTTAGGGCTAAGCCAAACCAAGCCCTTCAAGAGCTGGGTTGGAACACGGTATAACTTTGGAATTCCTAGGAAGTATTATATAAATTTATTTTCATGCCTTTTCAAAGTAAATCTTACAATGAATATTTAAGAGTAGGGTTGAAAAATATGTACTTCTCTTCATGGATAAATTTCATGGTGAGACAGCATAAGGTGCAAGTTGCTTTTATTTCATCTTCATCTATCAACTTGCATTTAAATTAATTCATTAGTGTATTTCTTAAGTTTCAGTAAAATTAGCCCTCATGTTGTAGCTACAGTAAAACAGAAACCAAGATAACAGGAATTGGCCATATGGAGAAAATTATTTCAGATTATATGGAAAGATTGGTCACTGTGATGAAATAAGCCCTAGGTAGGGCTCTTTCACAGATTGAGACCACCTGCTTTCATCCTTGATATTCTCTTACTATCTGTGCTAGCTTGAATCTATTATGTACCCTGACAAAATCCATGTTCTTTTAATCCAGTCTTGTGGGTGCAGATTTATTGTAGGTAGAGTATTTTGGTTAGATTGTTTCCATGGAGGTATGACCCCACCCATTGAGGGAGGGTCTTAATTAGTAGTTTACTGGTGTCCTTAAGAGAGATGCTTAGAGAGAAAATGCCCAGAGACATTTTGAAGACAGCCATGAAACCAGATGCTTGGAGATGCAGACAGAAAGACATTGGGGGATGGTAAGCTAAGAGATAAAGCCCAAAGTTTGCCCCAGAGAAGCTAAGTGAGAACCCAGAGATGTTTAAGGAAAAAGCCACTGGAATCAGAAGCTGAAAGCAATGCAGTCCAGGCACAAAAGACCAGCAGACACCAGCCATGAGCCTTACCAGCTGGCAGAGATATCCCGGATGTCATCAGCTTTTTCTCAGACAAGGTATTTACCTCTTGATGCCTTAATTTGGACATTTTCATAGCCTTAGAACTGTAAATTTGTGAACTAATAAACCCCAATTCTAAAAGCCAATCATTTTCTGATATATTAAATTTTTGGCAAGTTTAGCAAACCAGAACACTATTGTTCAGTCTACCTAGATGCATCTCCTTCACATAAACCACTTTCTGGACTGTGTTATAGGTTCTCACTCCCATATTGTCTTCAAATTAGGGAAGGTGGGCTATGCAAGTTTGTTTTTAATTGAATTCTAAGAGCCAAAACAAAAATAAAAACATTGTCTATCTATATATATATATATATATATATATATATATACACACACACACATACATATATATATGATGAACAATACCCACTAAATACTCTGCATGTATATACTATTTTAAATAATTGGACTTTGTGCACATGCTTCTAACTACATCATAAACATTTCCAATATTATCAATTATTCTGAAACAAAAGCATTTTTAGTAAACTAGCATCCATCAAGTGGATGTACAATACTTTAAAATATAAATGTCTTGTTTCTTGCACAAATCAGATATTTTAGTTATTCATTTTTATTAAAACCAATACTAAACAAAAATGTCTTAAACACATTGGTTGTATCTGGGAATTTCTCTAGAGAAGCATCATAAAATGGGATTTCTGTGTGAATATGTGAATAGCCCATGGACTTCAATGTGCTTTGCCAAATTTCACTTTAAAAATTCAGTATTGAATACAATAACAAGATATAGATACAGGTATATAGATATTTGGATATAGATAAACACACACATTTCCATCCAACATATATTGTTGAATATTTTTCTTATTTCTAAATGTTAAACAACTTAATAGCTAAATAGTTCCTCATTTTTATATTTATGTTGTATAATATAGAATATATGTCTAAATAATATTTTTAACTTATCTGATTATTGAAATGGAACTATTTTATATGTTTATTCTTGAGTAATATTTATCATTTGCAAGTATCCTACAAACATTCTTTAACCATTTAAATTTCCTTTAATTATTTTCCTATTTTTTTCCTACAAATTTGAATATATTGATACATGTACATCTCAGCTCAGCTCAGCTCTTGATAAAACTGGAGCAGCCAGCAGGGTAGTAGACTAAGTACAGTGCAGTTCTGGAAAAGTAGAAAGCCTGGCGCTTCCATCTTTGGGAGGTAATAGCTGAGTTGGTGAGACATTCTGTAGGGATACCAGGGGATCATTAGGAAGAATTTGAGGGTACCATGGGGCATTTCACCAATGAAATGCTAGCACTATCAGTGCATCCTAGCCAATCCCATGGGACATTTTTCCATCTATGCTAATAGGCTTTGGAAAAGACTAGTGGAAGCTGTGGGCATTCATGGAGGTTACCAGGAGATTGTTTCCATATGCTTCGTGGTTCTGATGGGGACCATTGGTCCTTCTCTTTAGTCCCTGACTCCCTGGCAGAGCTGCTTCAGGGGTCAGTTTAGAGATCCGAAAGAGGGATTGGAAAAAGGTTAGTGTAACGGCTCCCTCACCATTGTTCTGACCTCTACAGTTGGACCATATTGGTCATCATTCTCTCTGTATTTGATGACTGTACTTGGGATGATTATCTAACAGTGTTCTTGCCATTTCTCCTTGAGAATGTGTTCTGTTTTCCATCAACTGGATCTATCAGTTTTCCACCTTCCAACAATTCTCCAAAAGATTTGATCTACTGATGGGAAATTTTCTTTTTTTAATCAGTATTTTAAAAATTTTAACTACATATGTTTCCATCATTTCAAGATACTTTGTGCAGTTTGTTATTCTCATCCAAAATCAAACATTCCCAGTTCCAATATTATATGGATCTAGGACTTTAATACTGTTGAATACATTTTTGAAATTAGTTTTTAAAAAATATGTATGTCCAGTTTATTGTGTTTATAAATTTGTAGTTTATGGTTGACCCACTTTTTAGGGAACATATGAAAAAACATTGAAAGTAAGAGATAGCTTGCTTAATTTCTCCAGTTATTTGCAATAGTGTATTCTAACCTCAAAACATTATTTCACCTAGTAAAATATAACTGCATCCATTTTTCCATTTCAATCTTATTTTAAAGCCATTACTCTAATATCATTGATAATACCATATAAAGCATACCCATCAACAGTTTTCTGTTCAGTTAATACCACTGCTATTTTCACTGAGTGTTAGTAGTTTAAAGTTACTCCCATGTAAACACAACCTTTACTAATTGAATTTAGTAAATAATCCCACATATCCACACTTGCATATTAAGATGATAATTTCTAGTGGATTTCACTTTGAGAATGTCCATTGTACCTACTCTGTAAAGAACTGTAGCACAACAGAGCTACCATGTGGACAGTCTTTAAATTAAGTTAACAGCAATATTATTATGACAGATATGAAAATAAAGCCTTAGCTTGCTGATGAATATCTTCAATATTAAATTACTTGGGTTTTGATTAATTCAAAGCTGTTATTAAGACATACCTAAACTCCTTATTAAATCCAATCAAGACTGATTTAGAAAGACTGAGAAGGTAAACATAATTATAATCAGTGTACTACCAGGAATATCAATTCTAACATGTTTGGCATAGTTAAGTTATATTTTAATATGATTAATAAACTCTTCTACTATTTTCTATTGCACAGTAAGAAAAAATAAATTTGATAATCTTTTAAATGTATTTTTCTTAATAGAAAGGAATTAATCAGATACAATTAATTCCATGATCTGATCGCTTTGTTTAAAGGAAGAATATAAAAATAATGAATTATGCTTCTAAAATATTTCCGGTATAAATAGTTATAAAACATAAAATTAAAAATGTGTATTTTAAATAAATTAGTATAATCTGAAATATCCGCAGCCCCTGATATAGTTGCAATAATGCAAGCAATTCAACAAAGTAAAGGAGACTGATACTCAGTGATTTATCATACCAACACTTTTTTCTCGATCCCAAACTCAGAAAAGAACCAACTGCAGTTTTCTTTCATGTGGGAAGGTCCCAATTTCCACTTGTTTTATTACACAGGATTTATTTGAATTCACCAGCCTACTGTCATAGTTTGGTTAGAAGGTATTTCAATTTGTTGCAAGTCCTAAACGTGATAATATACTACATTGATGGTATTGTGACAGGAACTGACAAATAAACTGGGACTGACTAAAATACAGTGGCAATGCATATGACTAACAGAAGCTGATTGATAAAGGGCCTACCCAAATGGTGAACTTCTTAGGAATAACCTAATAATCCCACTTCCTTACATTCTATAGGCAACTAAAAATAAACTGCTGCTATTGCTTATCACATGAATTAAGGCACCATATCTTATCAGGTTGTTTGGATTTTGGAGGAGGCATAGTTGATATCTGGTAATATTGCTAGCTCCTGTCCATAAACTGCTCAAAAGAAGGCTGTATTTGAATGGAGACTTAAACAACAGCAAACTATGTCTGAATTGTAAAATACAATAGCTTAATCAGTGCCTTTGGGCTGTTACAATACACACTCAGATATGATTTTGGATATATCTGCAACTCATGTTTATGCAGACTACAGGTTAGTTTGTAAAAAGTTTGTGATCAGCACCCAATGCAGCCACCACATTATGGATTAGAAAAATTCCAGATGTGATGGTAAAGAATGCACCACTACAGAGAAACTTATTGGCTTCCTATTGGGCATTTATTGAAATTCCATTCATGACTGGAGGATATAAAATATTCTTGAACCTTGAAATACCCAGAATGTCTTAGGTAATGTCAGAGAAACACTCTAATAAAGAGGGCAGTACCCAGATGAGTTCCCTAACAATTTGGAAGCAGTTTGAACAGGGATGTGCTACTGGAGGAATGCCAGGAGGTACTCCTTGTATTAATGAGCAGGTAGCCTCTTTTAGGGCTCACTTTGGAACCACCTGAGGAGCTGCTGCCAGATTCTATTGCTGCATGCATGATGCCCTTAGTATAATGCTTGACTGACTAAAAAGAGCTACTTGGTTCACAGGTGCAGTTCCAAGGTAGATGGACACATCCTATTTGTAAGAATGTCACACTAGGACCAACTGATGGAAAAATTCTAGTTGAAGAAGATGAGAATAATTCAGCTGAATGGACTGAATAATGTGCTCTTTTCTTTGCAGTGATGGAAGAATTGAATAGCAGTAAGAGGCCTAGTTATATAGTCAGCCAGATGATCTACGGAAAATTGGCTACTAAAATGATGCCTGTGTGAGGCATGGCCCTATGGAAATCACTATGGGCTTATAAAGTAGAATATATCAATGGCTATCAGGAAAAAAAAAATCCTTTTCAAGATTGGAAAGTGATTGGAACCATCAATTTGACATCCTGGTTCTCTCACTTGAGGGGGCACTTAGGAAATAAGAGGAAATAAGAGGACAATGGGCTGATTGTCAACATAGTCATCCTGTATCCTCTGAGGAAGAAAGTGCCAAGAAGAACTGTCCTGTCTGCCAGCCAGAACAACAGGGAATTCAGATGTGTATGGGGCAGATTCACCAAGTTGAAAGCCCTGCACAGAGCTGGCAAGTAGAGTACAGTGGACTACTACCCGTAGTACCTGTGTAGCCAGGTCTACAGGAATAGACACTAAAGGAATAGACACTTAATCTGGACTGGGATTTGCATACAGTAGATGCAATTGCCTAAAACACTATGAAAAACTAGGGCAGCATAAATGTGCCAATTTGTACCATGGAAATATATTTCTGCAGATCAAGGAACATACTTTATAACCATAGTGTACAACAATAGGTAAAGTAATATCACATCAAATGGACATGTCATGCTGCATATCATCCTAAGAATAGTTGTTTTATAGAACATTTGAATGGGAAATTGAAATATTTGTTGTCTAAAATGGAAGGAGATAAAGAAATAAAAAGCTGGCTTACACACCTTCATGGATGTGTGAAATACTTGGGGAAGAGATAGTGGGAGATAATTCTGGTATAACTATAATACTT
Source organism: Choloepus didactylus (assembly GCF_015220235.1). Classification (NCBI taxonomy): domain Eukaryota; kingdom Metazoa; phylum Chordata; class Mammalia; order Pilosa; family Megalonychidae; genus Choloepus; species Choloepus didactylus. The sequence goes on along the minus strand of NC_051310.1, from coordinate 179,064,726 downwards.
ATCCAGATCACCTCAAATTTCTTTTTCCTACCTGATGCAATGGTCCTGGTCCAGAGCTAAACTACAGTTGTCAGAAGCAGGGATAATCCCTAAGCAAAAACTAAAACTATATCTTTCAACCTTTATGCTAGAATTCCTAAGGACCTGATGGGATGGTTTGCAGTTTCACCTCATCTGGAAAAATTGGGTTTGGCAGTGAATGCAGCCATATTTCCTAGTGGTCAAGATAGCCCACCTGTTCTGTGCCTTATGTAGTCCTAACCTACATTAAGTAGAAATGGACTGGGAGGAGGGTACTCATTAGATCGCTATTGCTGCCAGCAATCTGGACCAGCCCAGTGGCTGAACATAACATCCTTGTCAAAGGTGGAAAAGTTTGGATTACAGTCAATGGCAAATGAAGTGAAATAACAGTAGATGATGGTAAAGGAATGAATAAATGGGTTTTGAATGAGGGAAATCCAATATTACATTTCTTTCTCTGGAAAGAAGCTCTGAGCAAGAAAATGATATTGTCTATTATCACAATTATACCACACGTCTGAAAGGATAAAACGGTAGGGTTGCCAAGACCACTCCTGCCTTCAGAACCTGACCAGCTTAAATGGAAGTCTGCAAACCTGAATGGAATTGTTTTCGGTGATAGTTTCATCATGTAATGTGATGATGAACTGGATCAATTGTTGCTTAGTAAGTAGAACTCTAAGAATATGTCATTATCTTTTGGCTCTTTTTAAATAAGCTGTATCAACTACAAAAGATAATATATGAAAAGAAATGTATAGGATCTAATCCCCCCTGGGCCTTCAGGGAAAGCAGTGCAAAATTCCTGACAAACTGATGACTGTGTAGCTATTATCAGTTACACAGTTAACTGAATATCTAATTCTTAGAAAGATCTTCAGGATATAATGGACAAAATATAGCAGCCTCTTACTCAGCATGCTACAGTGTTCTGTGCATGTGTCAACTTTGTCTTTGTGGGTGAAAGCTGTTAAACAGAATAGAGAAAGACAATGAGTTTCTGATGGGAATAAAGTGGTAAACTTCACATAAGAGATCTAAATTCTCCTAGGGAATGCCCCTATTCTGAGATGAGGATGGCAAAAGGAGGCTTTATGGCATACTCAGACTAAATTACATCTGAGTGTGACTATCACTCATCTAACTCAAGTTTGGGAGAACCAAAATTTTGAGGTGAAAACATGAGTCCTAACTGCAGGCAGGCCGTTAGCACACAACGGCAACATGTGTAAAGGATTGAGCAACATTGGCCCACAGGACAAGACTAGGGATTGAGGGGAGATAGTTACCAGTATAAGCATCATGGGAAAAGCTGAGTTTACTTTTAATGAAGAGTGACATTCAGAGGGAAAACTGTTCATTTATTAGGATAAGCATATTAGTGAGAATTCTCTTACGGAAGAAGACAAGGGATAGGAGTCAACCTGAAAAGATTATGAAGCTTTAGTGAAGTGGGTGGGTCAGACTTAACAAATAATGATGAATAATGCTAGGATCCAGCACCAGGAAAGGGCTTATATCAGGATTCAGCTATTTTGGTCAGTAGCAAAGAGTCAATGGCCCATCTCCACCTTAGCAGCTGAGGCTGAAAGGGCACACTTAGGGGAATCTATGAACCTATAGACTTATGGAAGTTCTCTGGGGGCACTTGTAACATGTATTAATTCACTATGACTGGCCCCACCTCACTAATAGATCAAAGTAAGACATATACTGTAATATAGTTAGCAGAGATAAGAACTACTCTGAACTGCACCCATGTCCTCCCCATATATAACAGCACACAATGCAAACCAATCTCAGTACAAACCTGTGAACTAAGCACTGGTTTGTCACCATATGTCCATATGACTTGTGGACAACTGTAATGATACCTGTCCATAAAAATATCTGATTTATGGGGAAAGACCAATTCTGTTGGGCAGACAAAAAAAATACCAATTCTAATTGATACATTCTCTGAAATGCACCATAATATTTTGCATTATCATGGAACACTGGCATTGTTGGTCAGAGTCAATTACTTATGTAAATAAGTCATATGATAAAACTGATACTGATGATCATATGTATTGGGAGACTGAATTAAAGCCTCATTAAGATTTATTACCAAGGAAAAGTGACTGTCCTGAGAAAGAACTAGATTTAGTTAACAGTTAGTTAATATGCTAAACAGTTACACACAAGTTTATACACAAAGTAAACCATGAAGTACAGGAGTAATCAAATTAGTACAAAAATATGAAGATATATGTAATAGCTTTATAGGATGGATTAGTTGTTTCTTTAAGTTTATCCTTATGCTACACTGACTATTCATGTTGATATTATTGCTGTATCTGTTACATAAATCCTATATTAAATATAGACACTCATGAATATATGATCATTTTTCTGTGAAAGACTAGGACAAGGTCCAGTGGGGTGGACTGTGCAGGAAAGAATTAACTCAGTGGGACTGAATTACTCAAAACTGGCACATTCCCAAGTAAGGGCAGTTTTTAGGACTGACCCTTGGCTGGCTATGGGAAATAAGCTCTGAGACGTTGAAGTATTCTGTTTAATAAGAGTGTTTTTGTTTGCCTGAGAAATTGGGCCACCCCAACCTAGTTTGATCAGATAATTTATATTAACACTGGCATTTATGGAGTCTATTTTTGGTCTGGGGGGGGCTAGAAACTGAGTAGATGCTGTCAGTCAGCAGGCACTGTATACTTACCTGGCTGACCTCCAATAAAAACCCTGGACACTAAGACTCTGGTGAGCATCCTTGGTAGGCAGCACTTCATATGTGTTGTCAGATGTCTTTGGGAGAATTAGTTGTGTCCTGGTGCAACTTCACTGAGAAGGGACACTTGGAAGCTTGCTCCTGGTCTCCCCTGGACTTCATCCCATATACCTTTTTACTTTGCCTATTTTAATTAGTATCTTTTGTCTGTAATAAACTGTAACCAGGAGTATAACAGCTTTTCCAAGTCCAGTGAGTCCTTCTAGTGAATCACCCAGACTCTTAAGCTATCTTGGGGACATCTGGCTCACCCTCTCTGGCAGCCTCTGATTAATGGCAAAACAAGGTCAAAAATTCTCATATTTTCAAAGCAGAATAGAAGACAAGTATTTTACCATCCGTTTAGCTTTTTAGAATGTAGTATCTAAACTAGATTTCCCATTAATCCTGGATCAAAACAGGGCTAAAAAGCAAATTCATCTCCTCTAGAAAAGTTCTTAATAAGGCAGGATAGATACTCTGATAGCAGGGGTTTACATCAAGATCAATATTCAGAATATGTCAAAATGGAATCAGCACATTTTTCTATAAAATTTAGTGTACATTATTTTTCAAAAATAATGCCCAGTTTAACCAAATATTTTAAGAGTCCCTCATGTAGCTTCTGACTAGTTGTTTAGTATCATTTATTGCTTGAAAAATTTATTTTATAATTGGTAAAAAATAAATTGCTAATATAATTTATTGCTGATCTTACAAAAATAATGTTACAAGACTGAATAAAGTTACAACAAGACTGAATGCATACTAAATCCTTTACATTAAGAGCTAAATCCTTTGCATCTCCTTTAGTCATTTGATCTATTTTCTGTTATACATTTTTAGTAGAAATAAATGAGCAAGCAAGAAACAGAGGCTTTGTGTAATTAGAAAATCTTACAAAGGCCACATCACATGTAGTTCATAAAGCTGGGTCTCTAATCTGAATTACATGAAAAAATTAATGCTCATGAACACTGTACCTTGTGTGAGTGTATGTGATGCTGGCAGTGGGAGGGGGGCAGGTATAGCATCTCTCAGGCAAACTTGATGCTTAAATAATCAAAATTGTCTAACACAAAATTACTTTGGAAATGTACAGTGTAGGATCTATTAAAATATTTTCACTGTTTTAATTTGGCCCTGACTTTATTGACTTAATTTTAGAAGAAAAAAGATATTGATTCAAAAGATTACTGAAAGAGGCATGACAAGATATTTGGCATCTCGGTTCTTATCCACTCATCAGCTCTGTAGTAAAAGTATGTCTTTCAATTTATTTAAATGAGAATATTTATTCTATATAAAATATAATTTTCTCCACTTGCAATGAAATATGGATTTAGAAACTTCTCAAATGCATAACTAGCATTCATTGACTCATTCATTCATCCATTCAAATCATATTTATTTATTTGGCTACTACTATATTCCAGTTATTTCTACAGACACTGGGAATATAATGGTGAAATAAAAATGATATCTTACCTCTTGATAATAGAGTTTGGTGGAGAAGTTAAATATTAATTCATGTAGAGGAAACATCAGGGAGAAAACCCCAATGACCAGAGGGAGCATAAATGTTTAAAAAATTAAGGAAAAAATAGGACAAAGCAGTAGACTGGGAATGCAAAAGACATTCAAAGAATTTCAGTATTTAATGAAGCACCAGTATATTTAAAAGCCACATCATTCTTTATGCAATGCCATATTTATTGGTCTTCATGCTAAGAGCAGGATATATTAGTAAAGAGTTTTAAACAGTGTGATGGTTTAGTTAATGTGTCAACTTGGCTTGGTTATTTGGTCAAGCAAGCACAGGCCTGATTGTTACTCTAAGGCTATTTCATGGATTTCAACCATTGGTCAGTTGATTGCGTCTGTGGCGGATTACATCTACAACCAAAAATGGAGATTGCCTTCAGCAAAGAGAGAAGTCTAATCCAATCAGTTTAAGGCCATAAAAGGAGAATGGATCTTTTCATCATTCAAAAGGAAGGAGTTTTATCTCTACTTCAGCCAGGCAGCTTCTGGGGAATTCATAGAAATCTTCACTGGAGTTTCCAGCTTATGGCCTGCCCTATGGAATTAGAACTTGACAATCTCCACAGTTACATGAGCCAATTCCTATAATACATCTCAAAATAGCTACATTATATATTGAATATGCAGTAGTTATTAATATGTCCCTTTGCCATCTTCAGTCAGAGTTTTCCACCAGAAATTCCTTTTTCTTTCCAAACAACCAAATCAAAAGACTTTCAAAAAATCAAAAGTATATTTCAAGAAAATATATGTAATGACTACCCCAAATTTTGTTTGACATTTGACGTTTCACATAGGAGGAAATTCCAAGGGGCTGCAGTTGTTTCTAATGTTACTGGTTTCTTTTTCCTGAAGAGAAATGACAAAATCATATTGCCAGGCAAATGAGAATTCCCACATTTTCTCCATATCCCTTATTCTTGCATCCATTAATGGAAGAAAATTGAAGAATACCATGGAAGAGGGAGGTAGAGAAAAGTGTGAAATTCAGCTCTGAAGGTAGTGCTAGCTCTAATGTTCAACTTAGCTCACAAATTTATGGTATCTTTTTATAATTATGTTTTATATAATTATAATTATATAATTATAATTATATAATTATTAATTATAACAGAACTGTCTTATCAGATGAAATCTAGACAGATGATATCTCCATTTGCTAATTATAACTGCTATTTAAGGATTTCTTAAATATATATCTTCAGATAATTACTTGAAGACACAGCCAAATTCAGAACATAACTTAAATTTGATTTTTCTTAAATGATGTAAAGACAACTTTATGATTTGTCTCTTACTTTTATATTCTCAGGATGAAACAAGGTCCCTAAATTATATTCTTCATGGAAATAATGGTTTTCTAAGAGTGTTCTATGAATAAAGTATGTTTTTCACCACTCTCTTAACAATGCTTGTCTGAAGAGTTATATGACACAATTCAACCAGACACAATGTATAGTGTGAATAAAAATATTCTTGCATTTTAATCAACCTGCCTGAGTAATTCTTTGACTCCTATTCATTTCTCCATTACTAGAGATAAATGCCTTTGTAATTATATTCTCTGCAAAAGTAATGAACACCTGTGCCTGATATGAATTATGAAAGGTCTCTTATTTTGTTCATGAAAAAAAAATGAAAAGCACAGTGAAATCCTGTTACAATAATCAGTCTGAGCTGTCTAGATGAATCATTGCTTTTGAATGATCACTACATGCCAAACTCCTGTCCCAGTGCTGAACTTCCAAAAAGAAAATTGCCATCTTGCATGGATAGTATCTTAAATTTAGAATCTACACTTGATAGACATATTATTTTGAACTCTGATTAGGATCCCAAACACCTGTAACAACCAAGTAGCTCTTGAAAGCTTTAACATTCTTTATTGTGGAAATATTCCATGATTATTTCTATCTTTATAGTGAAGGTAATAGCCAGCAGTCATTAACTTGTCTAAGGCAACATTTGAGAAGAAAGAGGCGGCACTAAAATCAATTAATCATCGCATTATCTATCAGCAAAATACTTGTTTTAAAAAGTATCTGTGCAAGGGTATTATCTACACAACTATGCAGAATTATGTGCATTTTTAAAGGAAGAAATTAAAAGAAAAAAATAAAAGATTTCTTCTAAAAGAATCTTTTCAGAATAATAAATGTAAAGTTGACTTGATTGAACTAGCCATCCCTTCAGGAAGGAGAACTAAGGAAGGGAATGGAAAGAGGAACAGGAGATCCTTCCACAGGACTTGTCCACTAAGGTAGCAGGATATGTATTCCTCCTTCTATAACTTAACGAGGACACATTGAAAGAGGACAATAAACATTAACCCTACATTGAGATGGATAAATAGATGACTATGATCATACATAAGTATGTAGAAGAGCTAGACGTGTTCATCGTAACATCAAATTAAAGACTTTCTGTACTGCATCATGGTGGGAAAAAATTAGTATGTCATTGTTGGGAAATTAGGAAAAACACTGAAGGACTTCGTAGGTCAAAATAATATATATCTGCTATAAAGAGGCATGATTGAAGTTAAAGGTATTAAATTAGTTTGGATCAAAATTTAAATTTTCTGTGTATTTAGTTAGGGCCTTACATATTAGGGACTCATAACTACAGGTTGAGTTGTGACAAAAGCTTAAAGGGGAAAACCGATGATACATACTGATAATGTAACTGTTTTAATGTGATAATTTTGCGATCATTAGTTGATATTTGCCTTTGTAGGATAAATGAAACTGACATTTTGCAAAAGAAGTTTAGGTGTGAACACATGTGGTGGCAAGGATATAGACTCATAGGAATACATAATTGAACATTTTCATCATTATAAATATCTCAAAAGGTGGACAAATTTGATTTATCATTCTCATGTCAATGAACATTTGGATTGTTCCAAGTTTGGGGCTATGCAATTATGTGGAAGTCTGTATTGATATGTTTTCATTTCTCTTTGGAAAAATTTAGGAATAAAATGGCTGGGTTTTGTGGTAAGGGCATGCTTAACTTTTTATGTTAAAGCATAATACTTTATAAATAGAAACAATTTTCCACACTGAAAAATGCATGCTTCAAAAATACTAACCCCACTATTTCTAGGAGTTTTCTTTTTCATAAATTCCTTGAAATTTTCTACATAGACAATCACTGTTTGTAAATGAGAGGAATTGTATTTCCCCCTTTTGTTTGCCATTTATTTATTTATTTATTTATTTATTTATTTATTTATGGGGGTATTACTTATTGCACTGTATCAATTCATCACTACAATGTTGGATAGAATTGATTAGTGAACATCCATGCCTTGTTCCGATCTTAGGGAGCAAGTATATTGTATTTTTCATTATTAAGTGTGATGTTAGAAAACAGTCCACAAGACCATCCTCACTCTGACACCAGTTTCAAGTTCAGGCATCTCCAATATCACCCTCAGCTTTGATTACTCAACTAGGGCTCACATAACTCACTGAAAGCTGTGACACTTATGGTTATAGTTTATTACAGTGGGAGGAAACAGATTAAAATCAGCTAAGGAAAGAGGCATATGGGGCAGAGTTCAGGAATATTCCAATTTCAAATTGTCCTTTCCAGTGGAATCACGGACACTGCTACCTTTTCCCAGAAACAGTGTATGACAACCAAGAAAGGTCACCCAATCCTTGGAGACCAGAGTTTTCACTGACGATAAGTCATATAGGCATGGCTGACTGCCCACATGTTTGATCTCAGTCACCATCCTCTCCAGCCATTGAGTTGATACAGTATGACAAAAAGTCTCCACCCTTAATCACACCCTTAGACTATCAGGTGTACTCAGTGTCCCCAGGCAAAAAGACAATCTTATCAGTTACTATATTCCAAGGATTTAGAGATTACCTTCCAGAAGGCAAGGGCAAAAGCTAGAACGCCTTCGGCAAGGTTTAATTTTTTTGCTATACAGATGCCCTTTTTCAGATGTGAAATTTCCATTCTATACCAAGTTTTCTGGTAATTTTTATCAAGAATGGATATTGGATTTTGCCAAATGGTTCTTATGTATCCTTTTTAAAAACTGTCTGTTAATATGTTGAATTGCATTGATTTTTTTAAATATAAAAACAATCTTGCCTTCCTGGGATGAACCCCATTTGTTATGATATATCATGTCATTTATATATTGTTGAATATGATTGGCTAGCATTTTGCTACAAAATTTTGTCTGTTCATGGATTTTGATTTTTAGTTTATTTCTTTTGTAATATCAATGCACATTGATCTCTTGGAATGAATTGGGAATTTCAGTTTTCTGGAAGAGTGTGTTGAAAAGGCTTTATGTTCTCCTTAAATGCTTGGTAGAATTCACCAGTGAAGTTTTCTGAGCTAGAGGTTTCCTTTGCTGGAATGTTTTAAAGCACCCATTAAACTTTTTAAAAAATTGAATTTAGACTATTTCCTTTATTCATTTATTTTATAGCTAACTTCCATAACCTGTGCCTCTTAATGAATTTATCCATGTATTCTAATTTATTGTTAAATTTGTTCATAATATTCTCTTACTCTTCTTTTATGGTTGGTGGGTCTGTACTGATTTCACCTTAGTCATTCCAAATGTTAAGTTGTGTTTTCTCTCTTTTGCCCTGAATGGTCCTTCTAGAGATTTATTAATTTTATTGATATTGTCAAAGATGTACCTTAGGTTTTAGTTATTTCTTTAATGATTTTCTATTTTCTTTTTTCATTGATTTAAACTCTTTATTTCCACTCTCCTGATATCTTTGGGCATAATATCTTCCCTTTTCTTTGTTGTTTTTAGTTTCTTAAGCTATATTCATTTATTTAAGACCATTTTAATTTTGTAATATGGAGCGTAATATGGAGCATACATGCTATAAATTTCACTCAAATCACTATTTTCGTTCACTCAGCATACTTTTTAATTTCCCTTTAATTTCTTCTCTGGCCCAGCAGTTATTTAGAAATTAGTTACTGTTTTCAAAAAATTTTCTTTTTACTAGATGTATTTTTGTTATTGATTTATGATTGATTCCCCTTGTGTCCAGAGAACATAATTTTTACAATAGTAATCCTTTAAAATATACCAAGAATTGTTTTATGGTCCAAAATATAATAAATCTTGGTAAATTTTGCTTGTACACTTATGAAGAAAATGGCCACCGCTGTTTTGCAGTGAAATATTCCATAAATGTCAATTAGGTTAAGTTGTGTTTGTGTGTATATGTGGAAGTGTGCTGATAAAGTCTTCTCTATCCCTGACTTACTATCTACTTGTTCCATCAAGTATTGAAAATAGAGGATTGAAATTTCTAATTTTCAGTAATTCTCTATTTCTCTTTTCAGTTCTATCAATTTTTGCTTCTTGTATTTTGCAGCTTTCTTATTAGGTGACCAAATATTTAGGATTTTTATGACTTCCTGATAAATTGAATCTTTTATAATGATGAAATGATTTCCTTTATCCTTGGCAATAATGTATTACACCGAAGTGTGGTTTGTCTGGTATAAATATAGCCACATTATCTTTGTTTTTATTAGTATTAACAGGACATATTTTTTCCCATTATTTTAGTTCTAACTTATTGTATTTTTAATTTAAAGTGTATTTCTGGCAGGCAACAAAGAATTAATCAGGCCATGTGTTTTCTTCAAGTATGACAATCTCTGCACTTTTATTTCAGTGTTTAAATCATTACACATAATATGATTATTTATATGATATGGTTTATATGTAATCTATTTGTTTTCTCTATCTTCTATCTGTTCTTTCTACCTCTTTTCCTATATTTCTGCCTATGTTTGGTTTAATTAAATATTTTTTTATGATTCAATTTTTATTCTTTGTTTATTAGATATAAATCTTATTTTTATTTTATCAGTTATGTAGTATTATAGTATACATTTTTAACTTATCATTTTAACTTTTAATTGGTCTAGTTATAGTACACCATTTCACTAGAATATAAGGACCTTCCAGTAGTTCACTTCCACTTCTTCCCTCTTGGTCTTCGTGTGAGTGTTGTATACATTTTATTTTCACATTTGTTATAAATCACATACTATGTTGTTACTTTTCCTCAAATGGTCAATTATCCTTTAAAGATAGTTAAATAAGGAAAACAGTCTCAAATATTTTCCTAGGCAGTTAACATTACCAGTCTAGTTCATCCCTTCATTTAGAATCATATTTCCATTTGTTGTCATTTTCCTTCCACCTGCAGGACATCTTTTGATACTGCTTGTAGCATGGATCTATTGATGATAAATCTATAAACTTTTTTAATGCCTGAATAAATATCTTAACTTCATTTTCTATCAGTACAGAATTGTAGATTGGCATTTTTTCTTATAGTACTTTAAATATGCTGCTTAGTATCCTCTCATTTGCATTAATTTTTTGTAGAAAACTGCCATCTTTATATTTGTTTCTCCAAGCATGATCTGTATTTTCATCTAGTTGTTTCTTAAGATTTTCTCTTTATCACTGTTTATATGTAATTTGGTTATGCTATACCTTGGAAAATTTTTTCATGTTTCCTACTAGTAACAGAAGTCTATTTTCTAATTCTTGATAAAATCCACCTAATCTTCAGATTGAAGTTGCCTAGAAATTATATATCAGTTTTGTTTAATTTCCATTTTTATAATATAAATGGTCTAATGCAAGAGTGCATAATGTCTGTCTAATTTTCAATTCATTTTTGTATGTCCATTATTGTGGTTTGGGGTGTGTTATAAGATTTAAAATTTTTCTCCAAATAGCCTTCATATACTTTTCTTAAATGCGTTCATAAATATTTTAAAAACATCTTTGTTGCCATTGATTGCATTCACTGTTGAAGAGAAAAAAAATATTTTGCTCAAAGCCTCTTTACCAAATCCCCTTAGTAATTCTAGAATTTTTGCTAGGATACTTATGAGTGTACATAATTTAGCATATGTAGGATCTTCAAAACAATCATCAATAATAATGATGATATCATAATTTTTTGAGTTTCTTCTGCTTTAATGGAATGACTGTAGTATTTCAGCATTTTAATGATGTTTGTGATTATTTTTGGAAGCTGGTCATTAGTAAAATTAATTAGTTTTATTTAATTCTATCCTCCTTGCTAAGAAAAAATTGCTTTTGAAATTTATTATTCTATAAACCAGTTTCTAGCTTACATTTTCTATTATAACAGTTATTTGTAATGGTGAATCATATATGTAATTAATCCAGAAATATTTATGCCTTTGAGATTTGTTTATATGTCTGACATTATAAACATAAATGTTTACATTGATACATAAATGTACAAAACATGTACTGTCACAATTCTAGGGAACCAAATTTTGTAAGACCTCTCTCAAATCTTTTATTTTCAATTCATCACTTATATGAAAATTTAAAATATGCTTACTACTTTGACATAAATTTATTAAACAAATCTATGTGGTAGACTGGGCATTAAAGTTTAGGGGACTACTAAAAATAAGACAGAATTTGTATCAGTTCTTTTCCTTGTAATAACTTATATTTATGCATATGTATAGCTGAGCCAAATCACCCCTGAGCCAGCCTAGTGCAGAGCCCCCAGTCAACCTAGATATATGAGCAAGTTTGCTGATCCACAGAATCGTGGATGATTCCAATCAACCAGAAGAATGTGAGTGATTCCAACATTGATTAACTGCACTCTATAAACACACAAGAAATAATGGTTTATCACTGAATGTTACAGAGTTTGTGGATTATTTGTTATACAAAAACCATTAAAAAATTTCATGCCTGTTAAGTGGAATGCTCCTATAGCAAAAACCTAAAATATTTGGCAGTGTCTTTTAAGACCAGACAATGAGTGGCAAGGGCCCATTTTAGGAAGTTGGAAAATGATAACCTGTGTTATTTAGTTGTACAACACATGGCAGAATTATGGCCCTTGGTAGTCTGGGAGATAGAAAATGTACCTACTTTTCAATTTAGGCAAATAAATCTGCAGATAAAATTTCAGAAATAGGAGCTAGCTTCTTTTAGCTGCTTATGATAATATATTACAAGATGGAGAAAAGAACTGGATAGTTTACAAGTAGAATATAGAGATTATATGGAGGATCAGGATTTCTGGATTGGAAAATAAAAATGTAATTTATCTCCAGCCTCTACAGCCAGCAAAAGAGTCCCAAATTAAAGTGAAGCCAAGAAAAAAATATCAAATGCAGCACACTTTCAGTAAGACATGGTTTCAGGGTGAAGACCAAATCAAGATGTGTGGCTGCAAGACCCTTTGATACAACTCCTGAAATAAACATCTACATCTGTGCATGGTAGCTCTCCTCAGGTTGACAAAAAGACCTCTGTGAAGATGAAGTATGCGATCTCCTTAACATTCCAAGCCCAGCTTATCATGGAATAAATATAGAGAGAGGGAGATGTCTTGAAAAAAATTGTTGGTGTTTCATTTGGCAGATTTTGAGTTGATAAGTATTTGGAGAAATTCTACAAAGGTTTTGAGAAGGCTGTATTTGCAAAAGCACTGCCAGCCTAGACAATCTCGATTCTGAGATTGTTCAAAATGTAGAAAGTTCTTTGGGCAAGCACCCTCAGAAACGTGCACCAAAAAAATATAACTTCCAATACTCTTTTGGAAGTGGCTAAGGAGGATGGTGGAGGGGGAAGAACATGCTAGAAGGCAGAGAGCAGAACACTGGGGAGCAATTCCCACAGAGAACACCAGGCCTAATCAAGAAACATTCTGCATCTCCAGAGGGGCCTTCCTGGCAACATTTTCCAAGTGAGATTTTGAAATTCCTTGTGGACCAGCAACTACTCCACACCAAACACTACTTGCTTTTCCAAATAAAAGTATATATTGCAGTGTATAGAGGGCATATAAGTTTTGTGTTTAGTTCATATAAGTGAGATCATACAATATTTGTCCTTCTGTATCTGGCTTATTTCACTAAACACAATGTCTTAGGTTCATCCATGTTGTTGCATATATCAGTACTTTATTCCTTTTTGTGGCTGAATAATATTGTATGTATATACCACATTTTGTTTATCCATTTATTGGTTGATGGACACTTGGGTTGCTTCCATCTTTTAGAAATTGTGAATAATGCCACTATGAACACAGCTGTGCAAATATCTGCTGGAGTCCCTGCTTTCACTTCTTTTGGGTATATACCTAGTAGAGGGATTGCCAGGTCATGGTAATTCTATGCTTAGCTTTCTGAGCAACTGCCACTATTTTACATTTCCACCCTGCAATGAATGAGTGTTCCTCTTTTTCCACACCCACTCCAACACCCACAATTTTCTGTTTTTGTTTTTGTTTTTTGTTTTTTTTTTAATTTCAGCCATTCTAGTGGGTGTGAAATGGTATCTCATTGGATTTGCATTTCTCTAATAGCTAATGATGTTGAGCATGTGTTCATTTGCAAAGAGAAAGATACTCTTTCTCAATAGCTCCAGTGAAAAGTCCCTAGAGTTACACTGACATGATGCATTTGGAGTATGCATTCTTTGTTGAACCAAAGGATTTAGGACATAATCATTGGCCAGAAGAGAGAATGTGCCTATCCACTGAATGTGGAAGGGAATGGAGGCTACTTGGCCCTTCCAGAACCACATGGCCTGAGGGTAGGGATGTCTGCTATCCAAAGTAAATTTAGGATGTTGTTTCAATAGGTTATGGATGATGTACATATGTGTGTAGCAAACATTGAATGGTGTGTGAGAAGTAAGCAAGTTACTGTCTCTGTGATCCTCAGTTTTCTTACATTTATAATGAAGATATTAATAATGCCTATGTAGCAGGTTAGTTACGTGGACTAAATATTTTCACAATGACCCAAAATATCATAATAAAATATTTTGTTGGTCTTAGTATTATTATATGTGCAATTTTAGCAAGTATAAATGTGCCAGTCTGAGTGTATTATTTCACCCAAACCTCGTTATCTTTGATGTAATCTTGTGTGGGCAGACCTATCAGTGTTAATTAGATTGTAATTCTTTGAGTGTTTCCATGGAGATGCACCCCACCCAACTGTGGGTGATGACTCTGATTGGATAATTTCCATTGGGGTGTTGGCCCACCCATTTAGGGTGGGTCTGAATTAAATTACTGGAGCACTATATAAGATCAGACAGATGGAGCAAGCTGACACAGCCAAGAGGGACACTTTGAAGAAAGCACAGGAGCTGTGGATGAGAGACAGTCTGAAGGTGACTGTTGAAAGCAGACTCTTGCCCTGGAGAAGCTGAGAGAGGACAAATATTCCAAGTGCAACTAAGAGTGACATTTCTGAGGAACTGCAGACTAGAGAGGAACATCCTGAGAGAAAGTCATTTTGAAACCAGAACTTTGGAGCAGTTACCAGCCACGTACCTTCCAAGCTAACAGAGGTTTTCTGGACACCATTGGCCATCCTCCAGTGAAGGTACCCGATTGCTGATGTGTTACCTTGGACACTTGATGGCCTTAAGACTGTAAATGTGTAACCAAATAAACCTCCTTTTATAAAAGCCAATCCATCTCTGGTGTTTTGCATTCCAGTAGCATTAGCAAACTAGAACAATGAATAACTCTTTATCTAATACAGACCTTCATTCTAGCCAGTGCAAGATGATATTTTACCGCAATTAACATAAGGATTTTACTTCTAGTGTATGTTGAGGACAAGCAGAAATGAAAGTCCATTCAAATCTCTGACCGTCTCTTACATCCTGAGCTTTGCTTTTATATAATCATCAAGTTCAAGAGGATACATTTCTATTTCCTTTATGACTTTAAAGGAAATCAACTGTTTTTACCATTACATGAACTGAGAATTCAATTTCAGATACTGGTTAGAAGAAATCAGGGATGGGAATAACCACTGTTATTCAATGACCAACTAAATGGTAGAAATAATTCATAGCAAGCAAATATATTATCAAGGCAGGGAATTCTAAATGATTAAAATGAAGCCTAAAAAAATCACATACAAGAATGTATCCATGGAAGATATTTCATCTTACTTCTTACACTGCTTTGTTATCTCTTTAAAAGGAAAAAATAGTTCAGAATGATGCAAGATCAGTTTTACAGGCTGAAGAAGATTTAAAATTGGCCAAAGATTCTTTGAAATTTTTCCCATCAAGAAGAAATCTTTTTCACTACTGCTTGAATTTGGGCTGACATGGAGATTTGATCTGAGTAACAGCCTGGGGTAGAATTCATGTGATGTGTGAATGCCGAGCATGGCTTTATGCCTTCTGTTCCCTAACAATGTGTTTGAGGGAAAGCTCTCACCAACACCTCGCACCAACTGCCAGACATGTGAGTGAGGCCCCTTTGGATCATTCATTCTCAGTCAGTGTGTCAAATAACTGTAACCACATTCATGATTGCAGGCAATATCAGCAGAAAACTGGCCCAGCTTTGGCAGCTCAAAGTCCAACCCACAAAATCATGAGAAATAATTATTTTTCTTTAAGCCACAAGATTAGAGGTAATTTGCTATGTGTCAAAAATAAACAGACAAAGACCAATTCAAATAACAAATTATGAATACTTTATGGAAAACATTATTAATTATGGAAAACATATAAAAGAGGATCTTTTGACATTGTATGTTTGAAATACACACACACACACACACACACACATATCTCTGTGTAAAGAATCTCCCTCTTTATAAAGAAACTGTTCATACAATTGTAACACAAGTAAATAAAAAATATTTTATTATTCCTATTTATAACAGCTACATGTGTGACAAATAATCTCTCACTATTTTCTTGATTCAGAACTTAATGGAAACCATGTAACTAAATGATTGTGCTTCACAGTAATTATTCACCCCTTTTTTGCGTTTGGTTTTCTCTCCCTATTAACTCACCAGAATCACTCAAGTGCATTATAAATAACTCTGAATTTAAATATGTTCTCTTTACTGGTGGAATTTGCAGTTATTGATTCCTTGTGGGTTAAAATATGGCCCCATCAAAGCTTTACACTGTTGACAAGCATAAATCAAGGCAAGAGGTTCAGTGCATATGTAATTGTACTAGATGCTTTTTATCGCAGAGAACAGAGACGTGCAGCCAATGCAGTAAAAGTGGAAAATCATGACTGTTTGAAGTCTGGTTAGCTGAGTCTCAATTTGTTCATGGTGTGTTTTATTGAACCACCTCCAACTTCAGCACAATCAGGAGGTCAGTTTTGATGTCAGTGGTTAAATTGATTTGAAATTATCTCATGCCTTCAAATGCTGAGTTGTAAAGACATTCTGGCAGGATGAGGAAGATGCAGTATCATTGAGAAAGGGATAGGTTTTGTAATAAATGTTTCTGAAAATATTTGGCCGTTTAAGTTTAATTATGCTTTATTGCTTGAATTGTATTATAAACATAATTTCTATTATGCTATCTCAACACAGAAAAAAGAACCAGGTATATATTAAAAAGTCAAAGAAATCTCAAACTTCCAGTTCTTTGCAAAGTTGAGCAAGAAATTATGTTTATAGTGGTACAAGAATACTATTAGGGCAATCCCAAAAGCAAGAGTAGGAAAATTAGTAGGGCTAAAACTATGGGTTCCATAGGGCAATAACTGTAAGTCTCAAAGCTCCATAAAAGTTGTGATTTGGACAAGTTTATTTTTCACATTGGATACCCAATGTCTAACGCTGTGTACAATGAACACAATATATTGTGAATAACATTTATTAAATTAATGGATGGCTGAACTGAGAAGCAAAACCTGTTTTAAAATTAAAATTTGAAAACAAACCACTATTGTTTTTATTTGTTTTCTTTATACAATAGAGGAATTTTGTAGATAGACTATATTTCATTGTTACTTTAATTTTATTTTTAAAACCAAGTCTTACCCAGGGGAGTGAATCTCCTTGGCAACGTGGAATATGACTCCCAGGGAGGAATGTAGACCTGGCATTGTGGGACGGAGAACATCTTCTTGACCAAAAGGGGGATGTGAAAGGAAATGAAATAAGCTTCAGTAGCAGAGAGATTCCAAAAGGAGCCGAGGGGTCACTCTGGTGGGCACTCTTACGCACACTTTAGACAACCCTTTTTAGGTTCTAAAGAATTGGGGTAGCTGGTGGTGGATACCTGAAACTATCAAACTACAACCCAGAACCCATGAATCTTGAAGACAGTTGTATAAAAATGTGGCTTATGAGGGGTGACAATGGGATTGGGAAAGCCATAAGGACCACACTCCACTTTGTCTAGTTTATGGATGGATGAGTAGAAAAATAGGGGAAGGAAACAAACAGACAAAGGTACCCAGTGTTCTTTTTTACTTCAATTGCTCTTTTTCACTCTAATTATTATTCTTGTTATTTTTGTGTGTGTGCTAATGAAGGTGTCAGGGATTGATTTAGGTGATGAATGTACAACTATGTAATGGTACTGTGAACAATCAAAAGTGCGATTTGTTTTGTATGACTGCGTGGTATGTGAATATATCTCAATAAAATGAAGATAAAAAAACAAAAAAAAACAAAAAAAAACCAAGTCTTATTGTTACCCTTTGAAAATGAGGCATTCTCATGTATAAAACTGAAGCATTGAAGTCACATGCAAATCAAGCTGAAGTAAACAGAGATATTTATTTTGTAGTCTCATCAAAATTCAGTTGTAATAAATGATTTGGGATTCTGAGCAAAAGCCCAATATTAATGGTATGTGTATATCTAAAAATAAGATATTGATATCTATATCATCTATCTACATGAATATACATTGTATGTGTATATAAACATAAAAATGTATGTATATATTCATATATGAATTTTGATTAATATAATGCAATATGTTATCTGAAAATGACAATAAAAATAATTTAATTTCTTGTATATTCCAAATTTCTTAAAAGTATCACTATTGAAATTGCTTCAATAGTTTGTTAGGAATACTGTCACTTTCTTTAAAAAGATAATTCAATTTTTCAGTGTGTGACATCTGTTTCTATAAATCATTTGAAAAAAAATTAACACTTAGATTTATAAAATCCAGTGAATGTGAAATATTATTAAATTACCATACTAAATTACTAAAGTTCAACAGAAAGATAAATTTATAAAAGTATCCAAAGCAGTGACATAATACCTAAGACTTAAATGTCTATTCCAAATGTATGGTAGACTATGTTACTTTACTTAACAAATTTAAGGAACAGAAAAATTTCCTGTTGGTCTTTTAAGGAACCAAAATGACTAATGTAAACATGCCAAGCAAGTGTGATAATATTTTCTTGTTATTGTCAAACATTTATGCAAATTATTTTTAAAATTTTGTGATGTGAGAAAATTTCTAAGTGATGTGAAAAATAGGCAATTTTATTTTCTAATGCATAGAAAAAGATAAACACCCATTAGTCAGGTGTCATTTGAATAGCAATTAATGGTTAAAAACAGCAATTCCTGATTTGTGGTCAGGGATACTGGAAGCCCCCAAGATCCATTCAGGGGTTACATAAGGCCAAAACTATATGCATATTAATGACAAGGTATATTTTGATTTTTTATATCCTCATTCCCTCATTAGTGTACAGAGTACAAAAAGCTCATTGATAATGTTTCCAATTTCATATTGCATTAACACTTAATACACTATTACTTTTTGGGCTTTCGTGTAATATCAAGTTAGAATAGCCACAATTATCTGGAAAGACTATTGAATCCTTTTCCAACTATCTGTGGGAGGACAAATTTTCTTCACCTACTTAAACCAAAACAAAACATCACAACAGATGGGAAGCAAAAGCAGATATGATAATCCAGCTGTCTTCCAATAAGGCAGGCATTGAAGAAATTTGCAGAAATTTAAAACAATAGTCTTCTTCTCACTATTATTTTTGTTTTAAAAAAATATTTTCTTAAAAATATATTTATGTTAACATGCAATTGATTCATTTATATTTTAAATAAATGAAACATATTTGAATTTTTATTTACTTTAAGTTTTATATGGTAACTATCAAGAGCTAGAGCCCCATGAACAAGACCTCAATATTTTGGAGATTGAATTGAAACCAAAAATTTGAGGAAATCTGGTTCAAAATATTAAATAAAAGAATAGACATTGGTTAGAGTATATTTATCTTTGATCAAGAAAGCCATATTTATCTGTACAATGTTTTATTTTATTTTTATGACTTTCATTTTGTTGCTGTCTCATCAAATAATCACAAGTTCATCACTGTGCTGTAAAAAAATAGAACCAATATTAATGATCTATAAGGAGGAATTGCTTAATATATTTTGGAACAAATGTAGAGTGAAATACTAAGTGAGGATTAACAATATTTGTGGCTAAGTTATTCCGGATATATGTTTACAACCTATTTTAAATTTCTGTTTCATGATTTTACAGAATAACAAAACTGGTGATTTCTGCTTTTTCGGATTGAGCAATTTTTACTTCCTACTTTTGAATATTCTGTGTTATTTTCCTGAAAAATTTTCCATTATAAGCATGTATTATTTATGCAAAAGAAAAAAAAAAAGAAATTTTAAAGAATAACTTCACTTATTTGACCTTCTCGAAAAAATAATGCTTTTAACAGAAATATTCACTTTTAAAAAGCACTCTTCTTCCAGCTGATAAAAATTATAAGATTTGACTGATAAATATTGATTTCTCTTAATATATTTTCAGAAACAAAAGGTTCAATTAAGTAATTATAGCTCAATATAATACTCTGGATAAAAGTAGAAGCTTCTTTATGATTTTGAAAGTGTCCCTGTAACTACATCTCCCAGTTCCCAGTGTTGATGATAGGATCCCTGGAATTAAGTTTCTTAGCTCCCAGTAAAGTAATAACACTATACTGTTATCTCTAACCTCTCCCAGCTACGCTCACCTTTCTGACAAAGGGAGGATCCCTCAACTTCCAGGCTTTGGTCAAAGGTTTCCTGACCAAATGTTTATCCCTACACATCTTAGTGACATTTTAGCAAACCCAAGTAGGAAACTAAATTGCACTCCTTAAACATTTGATTACACTCCCGAACTTTTCTCATTTCCCAAAGAGTTAATAAATGACAGCTCCCTGATTTTCCTTTGTTCCCCCCCAATTCTCTTCCATCCAAATAATACATATAAATCTGTTTCTTGCAGTCCTGCAGGGAGGCAAGTCTTAGACTGTGAGGTCCCTGTCTCCATGGCCTATTAAATCACTTTCCTTTGTGACCAAACCAGTGTGATAGTCATTCTCATTGCCTTGAGCAAAGACTCAAAGACCTGCAGGGTCCCCTTCAATTTTTGCTTACATCTCTGAGAAAATTGGAGAGAAAGGATTTTTTTTTTTTTTTTTTTTTTACTCTGGTGCATTGAGAAATCTTATATTTTGATTGGCCTTAATGAATTTAAAAAGAGGTACTTAAATTATAAGTATTTAAACTAATGTTACAAATTAGTTTATGCTTGTGGTGTCTATTTTTACTATCCCCTACTTTGAACTCATCTAAGAAAAATTCTTAATGACTTCAGATTTATAAGCAAAAGTAGCAGTATATGAGAACTGTGAAGCTTAGAAATATACAAACAGATCACACTAATAAACTGTTTAAATATTAAATAGATTATATCCACCAACATTCCAAAGCCTAAATATAAATTTGTTCCTTTAACAAATAACAATATGCATTATCCTATAAAATAATTTTGTTCTGGGGTAAAAATAATAGCCACAGAAAACATTAGCAACACAAACCCCAAATTTGATTATATGCTGTGGTAAGAGTAGCCATTGCACAGTTTCTGATAACATTTTGTGTAAGGACCAACTACTGTTTTTGTAGTGCTTGACCTGATGCCACTTGAATTGCCAGAGGTGACCTCCTTTAAAATACTTGTAATGGAAACACTAAGAAGAAACTATGATTGTTGCAAAACAAATATGTGACCTGAAGTTTATCCTGCTGAGATTTTGATAATTCTATTTCAAAACTAGAGGGTGAAAAATTTGTAATTTCTAAAGCATGAAGTCCCATACATTTACCCTTATGTGCATGTACCCCACCAAACAATGAGTAGGTATGGAAAATAAACCCATATGCTATATGAGCTTCTTGCCACATGTTAAAAAAAAAGGAAAAACCTTTACAATCAGGAAACTATAACGTAGGAGACAAAATATGTTTCAAAAAATCCAATTTAAAGAAGGCTTGGCTATAAAGGGCCAAATTAGTTTTATGTCATTAAAAAAAGTGGATCTGTTGTTTATAACTATAGATAACATCAGCATAACTATAAGTACTTCTTCAAACAACAATAAAGATAGTATGAAAATTCTACCTGCATTGTTTTTACTTTTTGAAATTAACTTGACATGGCCTATATTTTTAATCTATAATTATTAAAAATGCTTTCTTTCAGGTGGCTGTGAAACACAGGTTCATGGCACAACAAAACTTTCAGCAAATGATCCCTTTATTACTTGCACAGAATAAAGAGTCCAGAAGAGGCAATTAATCTCCTTGTCACTTGCAGAGCACATAAAGACCAAAAGAGCAGAGGAAAATGACCCATTACTGTCGGTCATCTGGGGTGGCCAAAAACAGCTCTGGGTTGGGGAAGATAGATGGCAGTTCGGCACTCCCCACTTCACTTCAGACAAGAAAGGCAAATCTATACTGTTTGAGTGTGTTTTCTTATTTAACTTGGGGACAGGGTTTAATTGGGGGTGTGTGTGTTGCACTGAGAAATTCTGTTCTGATAGCAGCATCTGGGACTGCTTGTTCCCCATTTCTGGTTTAAGGTCTGGCCTGCCCTTTTCATTAGACTTAACATTTCCCCTGGCTAAGGAATGTCACATAATAGAAATGGAGGTGGGTGTAGGTGAGGTCTGGTGATGGCTACTTAATCAGTGACTGTGATTCCCTGGCTGTGATCATCTGAATCCAGTATCTGAATATCTAACTCCTTCAGCAAAATAAAAGGGAGACAAAGCTTAACTGGAAAGAGTAAACAACCTCCTTCCAAGGCCCTCTGAAATGTGTGGAATCATATATCTATCAGTACTCCTCAATCCTTTAAATGTCTTTGTATACAAATAGCAAATGCAACAACTATAGGAACTTTTCCATGCAGTTCCTCTGGAGAAACATTAGGTTTTAATCAAAATGACATAGAAAATTCACACATTTTCCCTGAAGATATACAAAATATATATCTTATACATAGTTTTTTTATTTATTTTTGTTTTTTAAAATATTCATTTTATTGAGATATATTCACATACCATGCAGTCATACAAAACAAATCGTACATTTGATTGTTCATAGTACCATTACATAGTTATGCATTCATCACCAAAATCAATCCCTGACACCTTCATTACCACACACACAGAAATAACAAGAATAATAATTAAAGTGAAAAAGAGCAATTAAAGTAAAAAAGAACGCTGGGTGCCTTTGTTTGTTTGTTTGTTTGTTTTCTTCCCCCATTTTTCTACTCATCCATCCATAAACTAGACAAAGGGGAGGGTGGTCAATATGGCTTTCCCAATCTCATTGTCACCCCTCTTAAACTACATTTTTATACAAGCGTTTTCAAGATTCATGGGTTCTGGGTTGTAGTTTGATAGTTTCAGGTATCTACCACCAGCTACCCCAATTCATTAGAACATAAAAAGGGTTGTCTATATTGTGCGTAAGAATGCCCACCAGAGTGATCTCTCAGCTCCCTTTGGAATCTCTCTGCACTGAAGCTTATTTCATTTCCTTTCATTTCCCCCTTTTGGTGAAGAAGATGTTCTCCATCCCACGATGCCGGGTCTACATTCCTCTCCGGGAGTCATATTCCACGTTGCCAGGGAGATTCACTCCCCTGGGTGTCTGATCCCACATAGAGGGCAGGGCAGCAACTTCACCCACCAAGCTAGCTTAGCTAGAGAGAGAGGGCCACATTAGAGCAACAAAGAGGCATTCAGGAGGAGGCTCTTAGGCACATTTATAGGGAGACTTAGCCTTTCCTTTGCAGTAACAGTCTTCCCAAGGGCAAGCCCCATCAAACCACCAGTCCCCTATGTCTGTGAGCACATCAGCAACCATCGAGGCGGGGCAGGCCAATACCCCTGCATTCTCCACCAGCTCCTCAAGGGGGCTCTGCATATTTTTTCCTTTTTTTTTTTTTTAATTAACTCTTTTTTTTAAATCAACCGTATAAAAAATAAAAAAATTAAAAAAAATTAAAAAAACATACAATAAAAGAACATTTCAAACAGACCACAATAAGGGAGTAAGAAAAAGACAACTAACCTAAGATAACTACTTTAAGAGACATTCCCTATAACAAAATGTTATATTGTGTTCAATTTTATAAAAGGAATATATCATATTCTGCTTATACTCCATGCAGTTATAATTTAAATACAATCTAAGAATTTTTTATTATTGCTCAAATGAAAAGAAATGAGCAATTTGCTTCTTTGTTTTCTGCACCCGTGAAATAGTATCTTTTTTGACAATACTTCATTGGAGAATGACTGTTGTACCTTAAATAAATATTTGAAAGCAATCACAGAAACTCTAATAAATGACATGGCAAAGCATATAAACCATTCTTTTGAATACTGAAAGGTAGTTTAGTTTAATTAAAATTTTAAAAATTGTTGGTTCCTAAACTTTTAGACTCAAGAACCAATAATACAAATACATGATTTATTTTGAAAGCCACACAGAAGAAAAATGTCCCAAAAATGTTTTATAGATGTAATCTGCATGTATAGGAAAATTATATCTCAGATAATTGAAGGAAAATTTTTTGAAAGGCAAAATATCTTTTCACTTTAAAAGAATACTTAAGGAGACTTCTTATCAAGATGGCAATACCTCTCACTACTCCATTCCATGAATCAATGTAAATAATCTGTCTTCCCCAAAGTGGAAAAATCTTATAACATTCCTTAAGTTTCACAAAATATAATAACCACTTCCCATGAACTCAAAGAACACATCACTGTCATGCCATTATTGGACCAGACTGCTTCCAGTCACCAAAGTCCAAAAAAGCCCTCTTCTGAGGAAATCTTCCTCTTTTGAAAGAGGTAAGTAAAGGATTGTATTAATGCACCCCCAATAAAACTCCTTAATCCAAAAGGGGCTAAGAAAGACTGGGATCTGTTCATGTGGAATATGTTTAAAATCACAGATCAAGAGCATTCAGACGTTTCTAGAAAGTTTCAGCTGTGGGATAATGGACAATTAAAAGCTCTGAGTTAATCTTCCCCCTCCATAGCAGCTAGAACCCAGATTCAACATTCTCGTGAAGTCATCCCTTGTCTTACCTGGGAAAGAGAGTTTTACAGCATTTTCCACCTTCCAACCCATCATGTACACCCATTAAGACAAACAAGGTATACTTTGAACATTTTTTTGAAATATTCATATTACTATCAGAGTAAATAATTTTGATTCAAATATTTTAGATTCATTGGTACTATAAATAATAAATGTTTTAAATCATCTGTATGATTCATGTATTTTAAATATGATTCATAGTTTGAATCCATAAAAATAAACATTCATAAAACTGCAGGGATAATTGGAGAAATCCATCATCATAGTGAGTGATTTAAATAAACTTCTCATTAACTGATGGATAAAACAGACAAGGATTAGCAAAACAGTGATTAACAATACAATTAACAAGTTTGGTCTTGTCAACATGTAAAGAACTCTGATGTCATTAATTATAAGTATACATTACTTCCAAGCACATATGGAACATTTACATATATTATGTTATAATCCCAGTCTTAGCAAATTTCATAGGCAACTTTTTGTACATACTATGTTCTCTTGCCACAATGCAATTAAATTGGAAGTTAATATCCACATGATAAAATTTCAGACCCAATATATTTGGAAGTTAAAATAAACACAATTGAAAATGAATCATACGTCAAAAATAAATAATTTACATTTTGAGATAATTAAAATTAAATACATTTAAAAGATGCATCTCAAAACCCATTGGCTATCATGGAAGTATTATTTCACAGGACATTTTTAACTATAAATGGTATTACAGTGGACAAAATTTAAATATTCCTCATCTGGCAGGCCAAGTTTCCAACATATAAAAGGTGGATAAAGAACTGAAAAATGAACCCAAAGTAAGTTGAAGGAGTCTATAGTAAATATAAAGTAGAAATCAATGAAATAGGAAAAAGGAAACAAAAGAGACAATTCAAATGAAGCTATAAGTTTGTTCTTTGTAAACAATCAAAATGGTCATCATGTGTGATTAAGAAATCTAACTATATTTTAAAAACAGACAACAAAAATGCCTTTTGGTTAACTAGGAATGAAAGGAACTCTTTTCTCATAAATCATATATTCAGTCATGTTAACTTATCAGATCTTGTAAGCCCTATATTTAAAATAAGAAAGAAGATAAATGACCTTTACCAGATCTTGTGCAGTATAATAGGAAAATAAAATGATTAAAGGCATAACTGTTGAAAAGATGGAAATAACACTATCATCATTTGCAGATCACATGCTTACCTATGTAGAAAACCCACAAAGTCTACCTTCAAATCACTAAAAAGAATCAGTGAACATACCAGTTTGTCTAAATATATGAAGTCAGTTGCTTTTCTGTACAATGCAATTATTAGTCCATGTATAATTAGACTCAGCAGTAACTAAAAACTATATAATACATAGGAATAATTCTAATCAAAGAATGTAAAAATTATAAATAAAAATTGTAGTCTTATTGAAAGCATTAAAATGTCTGAACAAACTGAGCGCTATCTTGTGTTGAGAAGGATGACACATATTTTAAAAAATCTTAATTCTCCTTAAGTTGTGTTAAAGATATAGAGAAAAACAAAAATCCCATCAGGTTTTTATGTAGATATAATTTCACATGCTAATTCTGAAATATATAATACAGAACAAAGGAACATGAATAGCCAGTACTATACCAGTTACTGTAAGTAATCATAAGGAAATAGTACTTGTACTGTTACAAGATGCAGGAATTAATATAATTTAGCATTGCTTCAGGGGTAAACAAGTTGAGATGGAATAAGATAGAGATATCCACTGACATATGGAAATTTGATATAAATCATTGAATGATTTGACTGCAGCGATCTTAAGAACTTTAATCAAAATAATTTAAAGAAAGTAAAAATTACCTATAAACTGAGAGAAGACATTTAAAACACATGTTTAAAAACCCCAAACATTTATTTAACAATATACAAGGAATCCTTTTATGTATCAATAATTGAAAGACAAACCTAAGAATAAAAATACAGAAATAAAATCAAAATGGCATTTTACAGAAGAGTACAAAAATATGGCCAATAAACTTATAAAGAGGTGTTCCTTCTCCTATTATTCAGTGAAATGCAAATTGAAACCACAATCACATGCTGTTTAATGCTTACTTGGGGGAAAGGGAGGGTGGGGTGGTGGATTAATATCATCTCATGTATTATTGGTTGGGTATGAATTAGTTTTACTTTGGAAAACGCTTAGGCATGATCTTGTAAAGGTGAACATTTGTATACCCTTTGACTCTGAAATTCTACTATTAGGTATATAAACAGAAGAAAGTTTAGCACTTGAAGACATGTATCTAAATACAAAAAAAAAAAACAAAAAAACAAAAACCTGGAAACATCTGAAATGTCCTTCAATAGCAAGTTGAATAAGAAATTTGTGATATAGTCATATTGCAGAGAAAATAAATAAATTGCTACATGCAACAATTAATAAATTTTAAAAACATAAAATTGAGAGAAGAAAGCAAGTCCACAATAGGCTATACATATACAGTGATAGCATTTTATGAAATTCAAAAGCCAACAAAGAGAAGCAAAGCTTCTTTTTAAATACCTTAAAATTCAAAATTGAAATTCAAAAGCCAATATAAAGAAGCAAAGCTTCTTTTTAAATACCTTGAAGAAATAAAAACAAGGCAATAATACAGTTACCTATTGAAAGGAGTTTGGGGGATAAGAGAAGGAGAAACACAAAGGTAGATGGAAGTAACAGGGAATGTTCTAGTTCTTCTGTTGTGGGTTCACAGGCGTTCACTATGAACAAATGAAGGATGTAAAAATGAGGCCAACAATCCACGCATAGACCAGTGGTGGTAATGTATTGTGGGATAATGATTATGGTTAACCAATGTCATGTTCTTAAGTTTCAAATGCAGGCAAGCACAAAAAACATAAATTCCAATAACATGTCCAAGACAAATGAGGTCATAATAAATATAGGGACAGTTGGATACCTCTCCTCTCTGACTTGGTTTCTCCATGCAGGTGGACCTCAATCCAGTGTAAAAGAGCAATTTCAAAACATGGAATTAATTTCATAAAGAAACATTGTTTTGTTGAAAGTTTGCTGATAATAAACCCTGCTGCTTTTGTCCTTCTCGTCCCAGCAGTACAGCACAGCTCATCCTTGCTGTTCCATAGAGTCAGTTCTCAGAAACATCTAATACAAAAGAAAACCTAACAAATGCAAAAATCTGACCATAGGCGAATCCAAAATGGAAAAAAATATTACTTAAAATATAATAGCAGTTTAGTAATATATAATGAATGCATATTATACAATATAATTACAAAATAATATGATATATTATTATATGTAATATATTATATACTGCATATTATTCCATATTGTTATATATTTGTATATATACAAAATAATATTATGTGATATATAATAAACTGAGAAGAAATTTCAATAAACACAGAGAAGAAACCTAGAAGTAGTCTCTCCTATTTGGACCCCCTAAATTCTCAGCTCCTCTTGTAGCAACAGGATTGCTCCATTACTAACCTGTTTACATAAACTTCACCCAGTTTAAGAACTGAAAGAAAAATTCTGAGTACATCTAGATGGAAAAAAAAAATAGGTGTCTTGTCTGAAGATATTTTTGAATATAAATGTCAGAAACTCAAATTTAAACCAAATAAATTAATAAATTAAAATGATAAATGATAATTGGGCAAACATATGCTTATGTCTCTGTTCAGGGCAGCAGCAAACTCAGGGACACTGGAACTGGAACTGGAACTAAACTAGTTGCAAGGTTCTTCCTTTCTCTTCTCCCTGACTCTCTTTATTGGGAAATTCATTACCTTCTACAAAATTCCTTTCTTCCACATGATGGGTTATAAGGGGGAAACAATATTAACATTCATATTTAACAATTTTGCCATCTATATGGGCCTGTGAGTTAAGTTCTCTGATCCACAGTTCAAAAATTCTGGTGGATTTAGGGAAAATGGCTCTTCACAACTGAATTGAAAGGAGTAGAAGAAAGTTTGCTGATATGAAGAAATGAGAATATTTATGGATAGATAATGAGCATCCTAAAGCAAAATTAATGTCCAGTAGAGCAAATTTCTTATGTTTTAGAGAAAAAAGAAAGAGTTTGGAAAAAGTAAAAAGAAGGCATGGATGACTTAAAAATCTTGAAGAGGCAGAAGGCATTTTTAAGCATGAGACAAAATGCAGAGGACATGAAACTTTCACTAATATAACTAAATACAATGTCAAAAAGGAAAACAATTTTTCAAAAAATATGTCACAAGCAAATCACTCTAAGAAAAACTAGGAAATATGTGCTAGCCAAAGGGTTAATTTCTTAATTTACAAGGAACTATTTCAAATCAGTAAAAGAAATGAAATACATGAACAAACATAAAACAAGCACCAAAAATGCAATGTATTAAAACCATTAATATATACTCTGCAGGAATTTTAAATAAAGGCAAGCCACATAACATGTTTATCTCATGTATCCCCTCTTAGGTTGGAAAAAAAATAAACCTTTGGAAATTACAGTCATGATGAAGACAACTCTGTGTAATTATTATTATTCTCATTCTTAAGTTCAAACTGAACATGTCCAAAGTCACACATCTAGTGAGTAGAACTAGCTTTTGACCCATGTATTTTGGTTCCAGAAATTTTGCTGTTATCTAATATGATACACTACCACATATATTCTTTTCATGACTATAACTACAAAGTAAACTTGTATATGGTTGCATTTGTCTAAAAAATACAGTGATATACACTCACTGAATCATTAAGAATGGATACCATTCTAAAATGAGTACACAATTATTTATTTTTTCAAATTTTCATTGGTAAGCTTATATTATTGTTTTGAAAAAATAATACTTTAATAGAATTATCGATCATCTTCAATGAAAATAAATGGAGAGTCTCAGACATATACTATATTTATGGCAGGTTTACATACCAACTTCAGTTTTTAACATCTTAACATTCCCCAACAATCTGAGTAATTGTAACTCAAATTTTATGTATTAATATCTACATAATTTAACATATATATATTAACTACATATATATGTGTGTGTATTCTCAATATGTTCCAAATAACAGAACTACCATATGTAATAAAATTGAAGTGGATAGACACAAAGACTAAAACAATAAAACCACTCAAAAAGTAAATGTCAGTTTATTAAACAATTCATCATTAATCACACTTTTCTCCTCAGGTCTTATACTTTCCAAAGTAAGTAATACTTTCATTACCTCCAAAATATACCTTGAATTGGTCTTTAACTCCGTATTTTTCCTATTGTCATTCAAGTCCATGTGATCATCCTCTCTACCTTGAAATTAGAATCTGAATTTCCATTTTTGTTCTCTTAGTGTCAATTCTTCACAAAAATCAGTCCAGAGTGCATTTTTTTCTTGTAATGTTTACCACATCCTATTCCTTTCCTGCTTAAAATCTCTGTTGGATCCCCAAACACAATTTCCAAACACAATTACAGTTAACATAAATTTACATTTCTTATAATTTTATAAATTGCAGCATGATCTCAACTAATGCTTAACTCTCAAATCTCATCTTGATGAACTTTCCATCTCCTCACTAGAATTTAGCCTCCCTAACCTTCTTTTAGTTCCTTGAGTACCCTTAACTCACTTTTGTTTTAGGGGCTCTGTTATAGATATTAATTATGACCAGAATGTATTTTTTTTTCTTTTTTATGATTCATGTTTTAACTCAAGCATCTCATCCTCAGAGAGATGTGAGCCATGACTAACATAATGAAACCACCCAACCTGATTATTCTCTATTTGGTTGCCTTGATTTGCTGTCTTCAGAGAGAGCTTATCTTTTTTTAGTTTTCTTTAATTGCTTATTTTTTCACTCTCTCCATCCACTCTCCATAAAACTTTTGATACAAGAGGCAAGGAATCTTGTCTGTAAGTATTTTACTGAATCCTTGTGCAAAAGAACAGCCCCTGCACATTAAGTACTCAATTATTGTTTGGTGAATCAATAAATAAATGCTCAGAGAAAAACAAAATTAAAACTGCCTAATTAAAGCAGTAATAAAACACTTCAAAATATATTGAATGTTTGAGATTGATCCATTGCTTTCACCTCTTTGATAATAATGATAATGAAAATGAGTGAATAAGCATTCCATTGCTGACATCAAAGACAAAAGGGAAACAACCTAAAAATAAAGAAAAGCAACTGATGAATGAAAGATAGAAATTAATGAGTTAAAATAATGAAAGACAGTAAAAATAAATAAAACAAATTGCAACCTTAATAAAGAATATTAAAGCAGTATTCAATCAAGGTAATTGTTAAAACTCAAATAAGGATGAAAAGAAATGAGATGGCTATAATATCACAGGTGCTGAAGAGAATTTAAAAAGAAAGAAAAATAAAAAAGAATGAAAGAAAGAAAACCATGCATAACCTTATGCTAATATTTCAATATAGCAATGGAATAGATGTTTTCTAAGGAAATCTATCAAAATAGATACAGGAAATGTTAATTTGTTTAAAAACTGTGACAAAAACACCGTGTTGCAATACTAGAAAAGCACGCTATGTAATCTACAGACATGGGATTGCATCAAGGTGCTTCTACTTACTATCTATGTGAATTTGAGTCCAATATAAGATATTGGAATAATACTACTTGCTACAGCATTGCTGGATTCAATTGAGTCCAATATAAGATATTGGAATAATACTACTTGCTACAGCATTGCTGGATTCAACAAATGAAAGTTAATGTGATAATATATGCAAATATCCTGATATATTTTTGACACATAACAGGCATTTATTTAATGATAGACCTTATGAAGGTTATAATTATTATAAGCATAATTTGCAGATGAATCATCACCTGTAATAAAACCATCAGACTCAACATTTAATAGGTGAGTTGTTACAATCTTTCAAGGAACATATATATCATTGCCATCAACAATTATCTTTTATTGTGGAAATAAAATACTATTAAATTAAACCTCATATCTGCTAAAATTGAAATATACTAAAATTTTTTTTTTTAATTTCAGGGATGCAAGTGGGGCAGGATAATTTATTGAGATATTAATTGATGTTTTCTTCTCCTTGTACTTTCCTTTTACCTTTCAATCAGTTGTTCTGATCTTTGGTTTCCTTGCCCCCAGGAGAGACTTGTGTTGCTGGGCTAAATATTAGTAGACTATGCACAATTTGCATTCCTGGTTTTTGATTTCCAGAAACTTGATATGCCTTAAGGATTTTTGCTAATATAAAGGAGAAAGAGGTGACAGACAAAAAGAGTGGGGGAAGAGGGATTCCCTAAGATTCCAAAATAGATGGCAATGTGCAAAGCACACTATGGCTGGCTCCCTTGAGACAAGCCAGGATACAAGTGGGGAAAAATTAAAATCCAGGGCAAGCCTGCATCTTGCCCTTAGGCAACGTGTTGGACCCTGGGCACCATTGTTACCATAATCAGCAAAGATTTCCAGGTCCAAGTTTGTGAAGAGTAAAAGGTCCTCAATAATTATAGATTGATTTTCCTAATGGGCTATTGGCCCACAAGTTCTGAGCCAGATTGAATCTGATTTAAAAACTAATAATAATCCTTTAGAATGTGGTATCTTTTGTATGCTGAGTTTTGAGAGTAAAGGTCATGCACAGAATTTTAATATTTTGTAACAATAATTCATCACCTAAAGAGATCATTGTAGAAAATAGTGCCTTAAATATTGGGATAAAAACAAATTTGGGGATATTTTACATTTCTTCTTGCTGCTCTTGGTATTCCATCCATCTGGGTTGGAAAAATCTTGGCAATTCTGCTCAACCCTCTATTTTTAACTGGATAGAAAAGATGAAGTGCCCAATAGCTCAGTCATAGTCCAGAAGAAGCCAGCAATACTTCAGTAATTATAAGCTACACAAGCTGAAGTGAGGACCGCCTGTGCCTGTGAGGGTAACCTTTCCTGGCCCAAGGATCAGGGATAACATGGACTTTGCCCCTTGATGCCACTTCCTTCTTTTTCACAATAGCTACTATAAAAGGCTACACTTTGAAGTGCTTAGTTTAAAAAGTGTTGGTTGAACTAAGCATAGTGGTGGGAAAGAAAGGAAGAAAATAAGTGAAATAAAATCTTCAAATTAATCTGAAATATATCCTGCAACAGAGATGTCATGCTGAAGGATTTGTTGATTAGAACAGATGCTTGGAGTTTAGTAATTCAGCAGACCTGATGAATGGAGGACTCTATAATGCATATAAGGTGTGACCCTGCCTGGCTAATTCCAGTGCTGCTTGGTGCCTGGTGAGGGAAGGGGCACAGAAGCACCAGCTTTCTACTTGGTTTAGGCATTGGAAAAAAATCCAAGGGCTCCAAGCACAGCTGCTTTTCAAAGATGTTGATTTGTGATTTAAGAATTGATCAAAGATTCATTTGTCTCCCATCACTTGCTCTTGTTCATCCAGTTAGGGGGTGTACCGGTTTGTATATATTATGTTCCTCAGAAAAAGCCATATTCTTAAATGCAGTCTTGTGGGGGCAGATGTATTAGTGTTGATTAAGTTGGAACGTTGGATTAGGTTGTTTCCATCGAGATGTGACCTGCCCAACTGTAGGTGATAGATCTGATTAGATAATTTCCATGGAGGTGTGGTCCTGCCTGTTCAGTGTGGGCCTTGATTAGTTCACTGGAGCCCTAAAAAAGCTCAGACATAAGGAGCTAAGGCTAGCTGGAGCTGAGACGGACATTTGGAAGATGGCTGTTGTAAGCTGACACTGACATTTTGGGGAACACCACTTTGAGATGCCAACTGGGAGCAAGTGGACACTAGGCACGTGCCTTCCAAGCTAACAGAGGTTTTCCAGACACCACTGGCCATCCTCTAGTGAAGGTACCTGATTGTTGATGCCTTACCTTGGGCACTTTATGGCCTTCAGACTGTAAACTTCGTAACCAAATAAACCCCATTATAAAATCCAATCTATTTCTGGTATTTTGCTTAAGGGCAGCATTAACAAAACAAAATAGGGGGTATTAGTGAGCTTCTGCTAGTATCACTTTTTTGATGTGTGTGTGTGTTTTTTTTTAACCCCAGTAAGTGGAGTTGTGAGTTGACTACATTGAAATGTAGTGAAATATATTCATCATTATTCTCTTACTTTTTGTGATATTCAAAGTTCTTATAGTTCTTTGGTAACTTCAGTGCACACATGAATGAGGCAGAGGAAGGAGGAGGAGAGATTCCTGCACAAAAGTGTGAATCACATTTACTTTTGTCAATATACATAGTTGTTTAAAAGTATATTAGCCAGTAATCCCCAATTACTTTAATCAAATGTAGCATCTTGCAGATAAGTACTGTCATCTCTAGAACAGTTTCCCATAAGACATTTCTGTCTGTATTTTCTACAATTCCCAATGACATTTTATATACATTTAATGAATGCTGAATTGTTGAATAAATTGATGAATAAATCAATTAACTTATAAAGTATAGAAACATAAGGCTGGGAAAATGATTAATAAGATGCAAACATCTTGTGAAAAGGAGGCCATTAAATTTGATTTCACCAGAAGAATCATTTTAGTACAGAAGGAAATGAAAGTGTGGATGGGTAACATAAATATATTTTAAATATCCTTGTTACATATTTAAAATTTTTCTATGTAAAAAAACACTTTAACTTATTGTAAATGGTTGTGCATTATATATCATTGATTCTGTGTTAAATAAAAGGCTTGGGGGACATAAAGGAAAAATACTGCTTGGATAATGCTCAGTACCAAGTGTTGGCCACTCTAATTTATTTTACTGAAAGCTCATGCAATAAAGGATTAATTCTAGGGTCTATTAATAACCGTATTTTAAGAAACAGTGGCTATTGTACTTCAGGTACAAAGTTGAGTCAGCATCTTCCAGTTCTGATTTTTTTTTTATCCTGTTTTTATCTTTTCCCTGTGGAGCAACCAGGGATACATACACTTTCTATTAACTTGAGAAAGAGTAATGGCTTTTCTAGTATATGAATTAGCAGCATTGAAGTCTGCAATTACAGCAAAAAGAAGAAGAAAAAAAATTAAGAAGTTTGTCCCAGTTTCACTTGAAAGCACACAACTTATGTCCATTTTTAATGAAAAGAGACAGGTACGGTTCATCTTCTATAGGCAATGTCTTGAGAGAGAAAGTAAACTCTGGTAGATTTGACAGACCAGTAGGAAAATAAGTGTTAGGGATTGGGAAATAGGAGATTTGGGTTGAAGACCCAACTATCAACTAGTTGTTGATGTTAGATCACATTTTAATTTCACAGAACTTCTTTTAAAAGGGTGTAAGTTATCACAGACTATATATCTCATCCAGTTTTAACTATTTCCATAATGAAAATATTATAATTTTGTTTTAATTTAGGCTGTTTTTGGCTCTATTTAGACTGTTTGAGGTAGTGTACACAAAAATAAGAGATACAAGCCCTGATACATGTGCTTTTCTGCTAATTAGAATATTGGGCTTATAAAACAATGTGACATATTTCCAAATAGATAGGATTTTATCAGAAAGTGTCGGTTGAAGTTTGTATAGTAATCAGTTTTTAATAACAATATAATATTGTTTTACTTTACATTTAGCAATTAAAATATATAAAGCTCAGACTTACTAGGTTATTTACAAGAAATGTGTTTCATAATAAAATTTAGGTTGGAAATTTTGGCTTAGGTGACAACCCTGTGTGGTAATTTCTATCCAACATGTTGTGTCTGGTAGTAATAGCTCCTGCCTCTCCTTAATCTCCTGATGTGAGAGCCGGCCTCCCAGATGACCCCAACTAATTCCTGCCTGCTGATATTCATATCTTATATAGTCTCTCACACATCTCCAGGGTTGGTCTCTGAGGTGAGTGGAATATTGAGAGAAATGTTGTCAACTTTCTTGGGACTAGGACCTGGAGATTAGGTTATTAAAGTTTCTGTGACCTCTGCTTTGGTTGCTCTCTCACACAGTTTTAGATGATTCATTCTGGGAAAAGCCAATCATAAGCAGCAGTCACATGATCCTCCTGCCAACAGCCACATGAATGAGCTTGGAAATGGATCTGGAAGTCCCAGTCAAGTCTTCAGAAACTTCAGTCCCAGAGGACAGCTTGACAGAATCTCATGAGACACTGGAACACAGGACCACATTTTGTACATTTTGATGTTCCTGGGCCATGGCACTTTTGCCTTTGTGTGCTCTTTCTTCCATTTATAAGCAAACAAACAAACAAATAAGTAAATAATAATACAGGCACATACACACCCATACGTGTATAAATGTGCATAGTATATTGTATTTATGACTGCATTGTTGTAGAAAGGAATTTATTAATATGGTAAATAAAAATATTTTGTTTTTCCTAAAATTTCATCTTTTTTCTTCAGATTTTAAAAGTAATTAAAACATTTTCATAGACTTCTAAAAGCATTTTGGGCCCTATTACAATGCGTACTATTGTATAAGTCAAACCTGCCTGCCAGATCCAGAACCATCCAGCTAAGCTGCTTTTGGATTCCTGACACTCAGAAAGTATATAAGAAAATAAAATTTTGTTGATTTTATTGGGTCAGTTTGTTGTACATCAATAAATAACTAGTGTATATGGGAAATTGTTTTATTCTACATTTAAATAAATATGATTAAGTTTTACTACACAGGTGTAAAATAGACGAAATAGATTGAAAAAGGACATCCTTATTTTATTGTGAGTTTGCAGTTTCTTTCTTATTTTAGGGCTACTTCCTTCTATATAAACATTGCTGAAAGTGTTTAATTTGTAAACTCCATTAACCCTGAAGGATTTTTGAAAGCACTTCATTTGCTATACCTTTACTACCTCACCTGTCCCCAAGATTCTGAGCTGTTCTATCACAAAAATTTGCCATGACTAATTTTGTGAACTTTTCAGGGATTTAAGTCTAAGCAAGGGTCAACAAACTAGGGCCTGTAGACTACATCTGGCCTGCTGCCTGTTTTTGTAAAGAAAGTTTTATTGGAACACACCGACACCCATTCCTTTCCATATTATCTGTGGCCAATTTTGCTCTATGAGGACAGCATTGTGTAACTGTACAGAGACTTTGTGGATTGTGAGTTTAAATATTTATTATCTGGCCCTTTAGAGAAAAACTGTTTGTATACCCTTGGTCTAAGCCAGGTCTAATAATTCTGTAGTGAATTAAACTTATTCTCATTCAAATCATATGAATAAAATAAGGCCCAAGGAATTCCATGAGAACAATTCTAATAAAACTAATTTATCCTGTGTTTTCTCCTTTTTTTAATCCATATCTAATAACTCATAAATTCAAAGAATAATGATAATAATCTATGCCTCCAAGCATTCCACATTATTACTTTATTGCAACTTTAGTAAAGTGGTGTTGTTACTTCTGTATGTATTTGGTTTTTTGTTTTGGAAAAGATGAAGGACACAGAAAAACTTCTAACATCATTGAAATAGTACCTAAAAGGCTTTATGTAAACCTTCTGCTATTTTTCTTTGAAGAGTGATTTCTCCAAAAAATTTTAATATTAGCCTTCTTTGGTAACTTAGAATAAAGCTTGTTAAAATGTTTGATGTATATGAATAGTGGATTAAAATTTTCCTTAGCCAAGAGTTAGCTTTTGTCATTACAAATATTGTCCTTATAAAGTAAACCTTTATGTGTTCATTTATTCCAAGATCTAAACTCTATATTTCTAAGAACTATGGAGCAGGTTGATTGATAGTTATTTACAGTTTTTATGAACTTGAACTTCCAGTTTGGGATAAGTATACCATATACTTAAAGTGATTGAATATATAATGCAGTCTCTAAGTGAATTACACAAATATATATCTAACAGGTAAGATATAGTACACTAAAATGTTTACTTTTCAGTGTTTAATTCTGCTTAATTTATAAAGAAGAGGTTAACTAAAATGATTTCATGTTACTAACATTTTATCCTTAGTTTTGGTGTTTTAATTAAGTGTATAGATATTTCTTTACCATGTGTTTCCCAATGCCTGATGCATGATTTCAATTTACAAATGCTAATTGAAGCATAAACAACTTGCTTCTACAGAATTACACATAATTATTGCACATTCCCTTGTTCATGAAAAGAAACATATTGTCAATTATACCAATGATTTTGCAAATCATAAGAACACATGAATAGGATTCTCTAAAACTGGAAGCCTCACTCTAAGATTAAACTACTGTGCATTCTTATCAACCAGAGTTAAAAACGGAATGCCCAGAAGTATACAAAATACAAAAAACAGGTTATTTCCAAAGAGTGCTATTGAACCAAAATATTGGTCTACTGTATTCTCACATCTTTCAATTCTACCAAAAATTTCAAAATTAATTATGGTGATAATAAGTATACAAGCAAATTACTAACACAAAAATATTCTTGAAATAGATCTGCTGCATGCAAATGAGTGCATTATACTTATTAAAAAGATCATAGGCATGCATACTTTGTGGGGTTACAAACAAAACAGCAGTTTTTAAACTGAAAAGCTGAATGAAGTTTTTCTCCACTATCAATTAATTGGAAAGTAATTTATGTTAAGAATTATTTTTAGCTGCCACAGAAAACTCTGCAATTTATCACATCAAATACAAGAACAATTAATGTTTATTCCAAAGGTAGTCAGTAAATCCAGGGCTATTCACATGCTCAATCATGTCGGCAGAAACCCAAGATCTTTCCAGCTTTCTGCTCCTGCTACCTATTTTTACCAGCAGCAAGACAGCTGCCACAGCCCTGGATATCATCTCGTCATCTCATCATCAGTATTCCAAATATGAAGAGGAAAGGGCCGGATATTTGTTTTTATTCCTTCTTTGTAAAGAGACCTCCCCAGAAGCCTTTCACAGCTCTTTTCCTTTCTTTAACTAGTTCCTTGTCACATAGCTGTCCCTAGTTGAGGGAGGCTGAGAAACTGGCAAAAGGGAATGAGAGTAAGATGATTGGCTTCACTGGTAATGATTCATCTCTAGAGTCTCAGTTTATTGTTGACCTAACCAAATTTGGATTGTATTAGTGAGAAAGAAGAAGAGGATGCAATCTACTATGTCTGAAAAAGAAATACAGCAGAATAACAATTTTTACTTGCTTTACAATTTTGCTATTGAACATAATAATCTAGTGAAATTTAGGATTATAAAACTAAGGCTGACCTTCACAGCAATTGAGAATTCTCAAACACTAAATTTTAAAATACCCCACATAATTCTCTTCCAAGATTTTTAATGGATTATAATATTAATACATAGAATACATATCATTCAATATTTCCTTTCTTTTGGTTTTATAAAGCAAATAAGTTCTTAAACTAACATTTTGTCAAATTCTTTAAGAAGAACTCACAGTACTTGTATAAAATCTTTTATATTATTAAATATCTACATTAAATATGAGTTTTAAAGTCAGATGAGAGAGGATAAGTCCTGAGGTTTTTTTGTAGGTGATTTTTTTCTGTTGCTAAATAAATTTAGTCAGGAATACTGTCTGTGCTGGTTTCAATGTATTATGTCCCCCAGAAAAAACCATATTCTTTGATGCAATCTTGTGGGGCAGACATTTATTGCTGATTAGATTGGAATTCTCTGAGTGTTTCCAAGGAGATGTGCCCCACCCAACTGCAGGTGATAACTCTGATGAGATAATTTCCATGGAGGTGTGGCCCTGACCATTCAGTGTGGGCCTTGATTACTGGAGCAGTATATAAGCTCAGACAGAAGGAGCCAGCTTGCTACAGCCAAGAGGGACACTTTGAAGAACGCACTGGAACTGAGAGAGGAGCTTCAGCTTACAGAGACACTTTGGAGATGGCCTTTGAAAGCAGACTTTTGCTCCAGAGAAGTTAAGAGGGGACAAATGCCCCAAGAGCAACTAAGAGTGATATTTTGAGGAGCTGAGGCCTAGAGAGGAACATCCTGGGAGAAAGCCATTTTGAAACCAGAACTTGGAGCAGACACTGGCCACGTGCCTTCCCAGCTAACAGAGGTTTTCTGGATGCCATCGGCCACCCTCCAGTGAAGGTACCCAATTGTTGATGCATTATCTTGGACACTTTATGGCCTTAAGACTGTAACTGAATAACCAAACAAACCCCCTTTTATAAAAGCCAATCCATCTCTGGTGTTTTGCATTCTAGCAGCATTAGCAAACTAGAACACTGTCTGTGCTGGTAGATAAAATAATGAATATTTCATTCAAATATAAAGTTGAAATTTTCATGGGTTATCAAATAAAATAAAATTTGGACCTAAAGTCCAGATATTTCTTAGGATACTAGCCAATAAAATCAGTTGGAAATTGTGTGGATGGATACAGGGTAAGGGAGTAATCAAAATGCTTTGATATTATAAACTGTAAATTGACTGATATACTATCTGTATTTATCTGAAGTACTATGATGCTTATCAAGTTATTTGATCATGATTATTAATAATAAAATACTATCACTACTAAGGGAAAAAGTTTAATCCCAGGAGAGATGAAGTAGGAAATAAATAATTAGCAAAATCCTAGATAAATTTTCCATTTCAGTGTTTTCAATAAGGGTCATACAAAGGCCTTACCATGAATGCTGAACACTTCATATAATGAGGTGCTTTTCCTTAGGACAATGAGGCACCATTAGAGTTAATCTTTCAGGCCTTATTTTCTATTTGGTCTAATCTATCCCTAATTACCCACAGAATCTTCTTTCAGACAAGGACCATAATCTTAAGACAGTGAATAAAACTAAGGGGCACACATTATGAGACAAAAATAGAATATGGCTACATTGTCTCAACAGGGATGGAACTATGCATAAGTTTTCTTAAACCTTACATTACAGAGGGGACACCTGAACCAAAAAGGCTCTACACATGGCCAGGTAATGTGACTTACTGGAAGCATTTCCTTTTTCATTGTTCTACCTCTAAAACCCCCTACAAAATATGTCCAAGGAAAAGAGCACTATATAAAGAACTCTTAGGAATTTGCTATGAAATAGAAAACATTAGAGGATATTTAAAAAAAAAAAAAAAAAAAAAACACACATAAATTTTGCTGTTAGATAGTCTCTCAGAAAGTGAGTCAGATATACAAATAATATAACCTTCTCTCCCAGACAACACATCTAT
Organism: Choloepus didactylus; assembly: GCF_015220235.1. NCBI lineage: Eukaryota > Metazoa > Chordata > Mammalia > Pilosa > Megalonychidae > Choloepus > Choloepus didactylus. The sequence continues at coordinate 179,023,897 of NC_051310.1, read as the reverse complement.
GTCATGTTTGTCAGTGCATTTACTGCTTCTTCATCTATCCAAAAAAAATAAGAGCATCTTCCCCTGAACTAACATGGAAAATATAAGAATTACTTAATGGGCTCTGTTAAAAAAAGTCAAATACATCAAATTGATCAACCTTGAAGTATAATGTCACAGGAAATGTTAAGACCCATTATCTTCTCTGAGAGAATGAAAGCTGTCTTCAGTGTGTTATGGGTCAGCTAAAGCAAGCTTCTTCCAGATGTTATGAGTGACCCAGACTTCAAACAATTGATGCTCATGGATAGATTTGTTGGTTGAAAACAACTCTCCTCATTTTTCAGTCAGACTCAAAAGCTATCAATTTTTTACCATGGGAAAGTGTAAGTTATTTGAATCATTGTATTAGTCAGGATCAAGTCAGGAGAGATAATTGTTTAATAACCGTTTCAGTTAGCTTTGACTTACTATCTGTCCTAGCACAGAATCATGTATAGAGTGTGTGCTGATTAAATATTTGGTGAATAGTTATTTTATACCCTACACTTTTCATAATGTTGTGCTGTTGGGACTATGGAGAAACCATTATGGGTGGTATGGTCCATGATCTCCAGAACGTGTAATCAAATTAGAAATATAGATTTTATTTATTTTACACACTTTTAAAAATTTATATAATTTAAGAAACACTTTATTGTATGATTAGAAATATTTCCTAAAATAACATATGAAAGCTCAAAATATGGGCTCATCCTTTCTAAGTTGTCTGTTTCTGACCTTCAACCTTCTAGTGTCTCCAATTCCTTTACAAATGCTCTCACCAGCTCATTATCATGATATCAGAGACACTTACGAGCAATCTGCAGTGTCTGGGCAACCAGTGATCTTTTTACCATGATACATTTTAAGGAAAGAGTTTCCAGCTAATTAAAACTACCTGTAAATGTTTTGATTAAATATCTTCTAAGTAAGAAGAAAAATATACATAAATACAAGGATGCCAAAGTTAAAAGACAGTTAAGAATCTTATCAATCATGTCAATACAATGGTTAAATGCATAAGACTAATGAAACACTCATCAACAATGAGTTTATATTCTGTTCACTGATGCAGCTATTCTTAGTCCTCCAATGATTTACTCTTTTGAAAGTCATCGACAGACTTTCTTGGATTTAAAAAAAAAAAAGAAAGGAAAAGAAATACAAGTGTCTTTTGTTGTGAAGAAAGATCACCTGTTTAGATATCCTGAAATTATCTTCTTTCTGCTTCCTGCTTTTATTCATCTGATCAAACTGTTTTTTACAATGATGCAATTGTTTATATATTTACACTTTATAAAGTAAACATTGCATAGTTATCAGAACTGGACACATACAAAACACCTTAAAAAGTATAAAATACAAGTAAAATACATGAATTAATGCAGTTGAAAGAATCTACTCAAAACACAGAAGCAACTACACATAGCCAAATAATTAGTAGTCTCTGTGTCAGAGAGACTAAGCTCTAGGATCTTTAAAGTTCAAGAAAGCCCTATGTCAGTGGCACAGCCTAGTCCAGGCAATAATCCAATCAGATTTTTCAAGAGCCTCTATTATTCTTACAGGGTGTTCATACTCTTGTCACTCCTGCCTTCTGCCTACCAGGTCCCAATGATTGGTGAAAATGTTATCCATCCAAAATTGCTGAATGTATATCTAGGCAAATCAAAGATCAAATTCACAGGGCTCATTTTCCTAGTGTAAAATTCTCCTAGCATTTCCATTCCTGTGTTACTGGGTTCTATTGCTATATCTGCAATGGCTCCAATGAAGTTCACCGAAACCATAAAGAGTGGCTGGAAATGTGTTATAACTTCAATGAATTGAAATTCATGGAGTTTAAACTTACCTAAGTTCACAGAACTAATTTGGATATTATAACTAATAGTTCTTCTGCAGCTTCTAGTATGAATATCAAGTATTCTATCATTTCTATTTTCCAAGCATTGTGCTCATGCTGAATAAGCATTATCTCAATTAATACTGTCAATGATCCAATAATTTATCTACCGTAAGCCCCAATTTAAAGACAAAGTAACCAAAAATCAGGGAACCAAAGAATCTATATAAAGTTACAGAGTTTGTAAATAATTCTTAGATTGACAATAGTGCTGCTCCATTTTTGATAATATATGGAACAAGTAGTTAGAAGGTCAAAAAGCAAGTAAGGCTCTATAGACCACATGCTAGGCCATAAAACAAAACCTCAGTAAATTTGAAAGAACAGAAATAATACAAAGTATGTTCTCTGATATGATGGAATGAAATTAGAAATTAATAACTGATAGAAATTTGAGAAATTCACAATATGTGGAAATTACACAGCCTATGTTTCAATAACCAATTGGTTAAAGAAGAAATCCAAGGGAAATTATAAAATACTTTGAGATAATGAAAATGAAGATACAACGTACTAAAAAGTACGGGATATAACTAAACCACTGCTTAGAGGGAAATTTTAGCTGTAAGTTCCTGTGTTAAAAAAGAACAAAGATCTCAAATCATTAAATTTATCTTGGAAAAAGAAGAACAAACTAAATCTAAAGTAAGCAAGAGTTAGGGAATAATCAAGATCAGAGTGGAAATTAATGACATAGAGTATAGAAAAACAACAGAGAAAAATCATTGAAAACAAAAGCTAGGTATTTGAAGAGATTGGCAAAATTGACAAACCTTTGGGTAGATTGATTAAGGAAAAAAGGAGATACAAATTATTGGAATCATATAAAAATAGTGGCAATATTACATTAATAAAAATATTATAGAGAATATTATGAACAGCTGTATACCTATAAATTAGATAGCTTAGATGGAGTTGATAATTTCATAGAAATGCACAGAAAATGAAACTGGCTCAAGAAGAATACTTGAATAGACTCTGAATAGACCTCTAACAAGTATACTGATTGAATTAGTTATTGAGAACTTCCCATAAAGGAAAGTCCACTTCAAATTGCATTTACTGGTGGATTTTACCAATCTCATAGAAAAATTAATATGAATTTTTCACAAACATATCCAAGCCACAGAAGAGGAGGAAAAGATTTCCAATCCATTCTATGAGGCCATTATAACCATTATAACACTGACACTAAACAGACACATTTTTTTTTATGAATAAGGATGTAAAAGTCCTCAACAAAATGCTAGCAAAACAAATCCAGCAGCATGTGAAAGGAATTATACAATATGACCAAGTGGGATTTATCCTAGGAATGCAAGGTTTGTTTAATATGTAAAACTCAAATAATGCAATGCAACATAAAAAAAGAATACAAAACCACAAACTATGTAATCATCTCCTTAGGTACAGAATAAGCATTTGACAAAATCTAAAACCCTTTCTGGAAATAACATATTCCAACACACTAAGAATAGAAAAGAACCTCCACAACCTGATAAAAGACATCTACAGAAAAGCACAGCTGACTTCTTATGTAATGGTGAAAGACTGGATGCTTTCTGTGTATGGTCAGGAACAAGACAAGGATGATTGCTCTCATCACTTCCATGCAACCTTGTACTAGAGGGTCTCCCAAGGGCAATTAGGGAAGAAAAGAAGGATAAGTCATCCAGATTGAAAAGGAAGATGTAAATTTATATCTATTTGCAGATGATATGATCTTATAGATACAGAAAAACCTAAGGAATCCACTAAAAACTATTAGTGAGTTCAGCAAGCTTGCCCAATACAAAATCAGTATACAAAAATGAGTTCTATATCTATACACTAGCAATGAACACTTTGAAAATGAAATTAAGAAATGAGTTCCATTTGCAATAGCATCAAAAAAAAAAATAATAAAATACTTAGGAATAAATTTAACAAAAGAAGCCAAAACCTGGACTCTAAAAGCTAAAAAGTATTGAGGAATGATAGTAAAGAAGATATCAATAAATGGAAAAAAATATGTTCCTGGTTTGGAAAACCTTAATATTGCTATGATAGCAATATTCTACAAGTTAATCTACATATTTAACATGATCAGATTTAATTCCTACCAAAATCCTAGCTGGCTTCTTTGTGGAAAATGATAAACTGATTATGAAATTCACATGGAATTGCAAGGGAACAAGAATAGCCAAAGCAGTCTTAAAAAGAAGAACAAATTTGGAGGAGTCACACTTTCCAATTTCAAAACTTACTACAATGTAAGAGTTATCAAGACACTGTGGTACTGGCATAAGTATAGACATATAAGATAGATAGATAGGGAGACATATAGATATAGATATATACATACATTTATGGAAAAGAATTGAGTTTCCAGAAATAAACTCATATGTTTATAGTCTACTGATTTTTGCAAAGGGTGACAAGACCATTTAAGAAGGAAGAATAGTCTTTTCAAAAAAAGACTGCTGGGATAGCCAAATGCAAAAGAATGAAGTTGGATCCTTATCAGACACTATATACAAAAATTAACTCAAAATGGTTCAAAGACCATTGGACCTGAAACTACAAACATCTTAGAAGAAAACTTAGGGATTTTCTTCAGAAATTCAAGGAGATGCTACCCAAAAGGATTGGCATTGATATGCTCAGCGACGCTCCCTTCAGTGCAACAGAATGAAAGAAACAGAGAATGAATCTGAAAGAAGATGAATTTGCCTTAGTGGTAGCAAGACCATGGTTTGACATGAGTGAGTTTCTGTAAGTATGATTTATGAAAGTAACTGGTTAATAGCATTGAAACTATAATGCCATATTATGTCTTCTTTCTTTTGGTTTCTTCTATATTCTTTGTTTAGTACATTATTAAAGTCAAGTTTTAGATGTTAGATCTGATACATTTGAATATATAAATTGCAATATAACTCTAATGACACCTTCAACATGCTTGCTTTTCCTACATGCTTCACATTTTATGGTATACATATCAGGAATTTACTGACAATATTTCAGAGTAGTCATCCCAGTGTAAAACTGCCATCACGGTCCACCTCACACCCAACTCTCAAATCTCACAGAGGTTTCAACCTTGCTATAGCTTTTAGTAATTCTATGGGAAACATATTAACCCTAAGATTTAAAATTCTTTATAATACAAAATGATCTGACTAGACCAATGATTTTGTATGATATTAGATTTTAGAATATAGTACACCAGAGTTGGAAGGAATAGAACAAGTCTGCTCAAGGAGATTGCTCAGATTTTGAAATCTAATCTCACTGATGTGGCTACACATTATGCCTTATTTGAAAGACTATTGATAACATATAATTGAGTATTGGTGAACAGAGTCCACACCACAGAAATGTACCTGGTAATTAAAAAGCCAAAAAATTGATCATGTCTTGGACTAGGTCAGATATGTACTACAATGGTGAAGCACCAATCCAGCAAACTTCACTCAAAAAGTGGAATTAGGAAACTTGAAGATGGCAGTATAGGGAGGTTGGAATTTAGTTAGTCCTCTAGAGCAGCTAGTAAATACCCGGAAACAGTTAGTAATATTCTGGAACAACAGTTTGGGGGACATCCATGACCAGCCACACATCATACACCACCCTGGAAAGGGTGAAAGGGTTAAGGCCACAGTGTAGAACTGTAAGTAAAGCACCCCAAATGGCAGAGGCTGGTACCCTGCCCTAACTGGCATGGCAGTCTGAGCTGGAGCACTTTCCTTTGGTTAAAAGAAGCAGTCTCTACTGGGAGCAAGGGAAGACAGATCAATCAGGCTCTAACTGCAGTTTTAATTAACAAATGTGGACTAATGAATACAAGCTATGAGCACAGATAAACCCAGAACAAACAGGAAAGGAACCCTGAGGTCTCTCTTGGTAGGGAGGAGGTGTGGCTGACAGAAAATAAAATAAAATAAAATAAATTATATTAAATGAAAATAAATTAAATTTATAAAACAGAGGCTTTGGAGTCAACCAAGATCAGAGTACTGGAAAGGGGCTCTGGCCCTAGAAAAAGATACACACATAAAGCTGGGTACCAACTCTGCCTCTTAACTGGAAAAACTGGGGGGCTGGGGACTGGCTTTGAAAGGGGATTTCTTTTTTTCTCTCTCTCTTTTATTAAACTATTCCAAGTAGCTCATTAGAGAAGCCACAGGCATTTTCAATTGTCAGTGTTGACCCAGGCAAGGGTGGAGTTTAGATATGTCTGAGAGACAAAGTAAGGAGTCAAGTAAAGGAGATAATTTCCTAAAGGGCATATGTTCCCCAAGAAAAGGGGTTTGGAGCCCAGCTCAAGTTGTGGCTCTCCTTCAGGAAATTCAGACCCTAGGGCCTGGGGTGGGGTGGGGGGACAGAAACAGCTTAAAGAGGCTTCATACTCACCCTGAGTCTCAGCCATGTCCCCAGCAGGGACAGGGTCATTCTAAAATGAGAACTAAAGTCACAACACCTCTATATGCCAGTGGGGAGCTGCAAACTGACAAGTGCCACTTTCTGGGTAGGATAGGAAAAACAGTGTCTGGAGACCTCACAGGAAATTCTGACAACCTGCTGGTTCCATCCTCAGGGAAACTTGATAGTGATTATCCCCTACTCCTGATACCTGAGCCTGTCTGCTCTGAGAAAATCTGTTTCATATTGATCATATCTTGATAGACCCTCTTCAAAAAACAAAAAAGATTCCATACAGGCAAGACAAGAAAAAGAATAACAAGAGCTGAAAAACTCTGGTCTGTTCCACAGAAGCTATGCTAGAGGTCTAGAATAAGTTTAACTGAATGTAAAAGAATAGATAGAGAACAAAGCCAACCAACAAGAAAACCATAGGTAAAAGAGTGAAAATGGCAGTTAGAAAAAACTAATCAGGAAACCAGATATCTAGGTACCAAAACAAACAAACAAACAAACAAAAAATTATGAGTCACATTAGGCCTGTTCAAAGGAACAAGCTAACACTTCAGATATGGCCCATTGAAAGGAACAAACTAACATTTCAAATGAGATACAGGAGTTGAAACAACTAATTAAAGATGTTCAAACAAACATGCTAAATAAATTCAAAGGTCAAATCATTGAGTTGAGGGAAGATATGGCAAAAGTGATGAAAGATATAAAGAAGACATTGGGTGAACATAAGGAGAAACTTGAAAGTTTGAAAAAACAATTGTCAGAACTTATGGGAATGAAAGGCACAATAAAAAAAGATGAAAAACACAATTTAGATTTACAACAGTAGATTAAGAGGCAGAAGAAAGGAATACTGAACTCGAGTACAAGATATCTGAAATCCTACACACAAAAGAACACATAGGGAAAAGAATGGAAAAATACAGGCAGGGTCTCAGGGAATTGAATGACAAGATGAAGTTCATGAATATGTGTGTCATGAGTGTCCCAGAAAGAGAAGAGAAGGGAAAATGGGTAGAAAGAGTATTAGAGGAAATAATCACTGAAAATTTCCCATCTCTTATGAAATACATAAAATTACAGATTCAAGAAGCACAGCATTTCCAAAACAGAATAGATCCAAATAGACCTACTCCAAGACACTTACTAGTCAGATTGTCAAATATTAATGACAAAGAGAGAATTCTGAAAAAAGCAAGAGAAAAGCAATCCATCACATGCAAGGGAAGCTTGATAAAGCTATGTATGGATTTATCAACAGAAACCATGGAGGTGAGAAGGCAGTGGCATGACATATTTAAGATGCTGAAAGAAAAAACTGCCAATCAAGAATTCTATATCTGGCATAACTGTCTTTCAAAACTGAAGGTGATTTTAAAATATTTTAGACAAACAGACATTGAGAGAGGTTTGTGAATAAGAGACATGCTCTAAAAGAAATACTAAAGGGAGAACTATAGGAAAATAGAAAAAGACAGGAGAGAGAGGTTTGGAGAAGAGTATAGCAATGAAGACTATCAGTAAGGGTAAAAAGAGAGAGAAAAATAAAAATAAAATAAGACAGGACACACAAAATACAAAAGACAAAATGGCAAATGGTAGCACAATATAGTGAGTACACTGAACAAAGCTGAGTGTGAGTGGTTTGGAAGAGGAAGTCTATGGGTATGTATGACATCAGAAGGAAAGAAAGAAGATAAGGACAGTGATTGCGTATTTTAGCAAAACTCAGAGTGGGCAATAATGATGATTAAATGTACAAATATAAGAATGTTTTTAAGTGAAGGAGAACAAATGAATGTCAATGATGCATGGTGTTTAAAATGGGATGGTATATGGAAAAATACAATCAATGCAAATTAGAGTCTATAGTTAACAGTAACATTGTAATACACTTCCATGAAATGTAACAAAGACAATAGACAAAACTTAAATGTCAATAAGAGGGGGATATAAGTATGAGATACGGGAGTCTTGGTGTCGTTGTTGTTTCTCCTTTTTATTTAATTCAATTTTTTATTTTGTTTACTTTTTTTTTTCTCCTCTCCCTCTTTCATTGTGGAAGAAATGGAAATGTCCCCATATAGATTGTGGTGGTGAATGCATAACTATGTGATTATACTAGGAACCACTGATTGTTTACTTAGGATGGATTGTGTGGTGTGTGAATAAAGCTTTTTTAAAAAATAAACAGAAAGATATAAGTTCTGGAGAAAATGTGGAGAAAGGGATGTACCAATTAACTTGGTAAGGAAGAAAAATGGTGCAGCTGATCAGGAAGGCAGTGTGGTGGTTCTAGAGGAGGTTTAGTATAGCATGGCCATATGATCCTGAAATCCTGTTATTAGGTACATATTTGGCAGAGCTGAAAACAGGGACATGAATGGACATTTGCATGCCTGTGTTTATGGCAGCAGTACTCATGATTTGTGATGGATGCAAGTGGCCTAGGGGTATATCAACTGATGAATGGAAGGGCGAACTGTGGTGTACACATACAATGAAATATTAAGTGGCTGCAAGAAGTAATGAAGTTGTGAGGCATGCAACTATATGAATGAAACTTGAAGACAGAATGTTGAGTGAAATAAACCAGAAATGAATAGACTAATATTATAACACCTCACCAATATTGACTAAATATAATGTTCAAATTCTGAGACTTGAATTTGAGAGCATAAGTTATCAGGGGAAGGCTTACTGTAAATGTTCCTAGTTTGTATGTCTCCCTGGTAATGTGGGACATGACGCCTGGGGATAATCCTGGTCCTGGCATCATGGGATTGAAGAAGTATTCTTGGACCAAAAGTGGGAAGAGAAGTGAAACAAAATAGAGGTTCAGTGGCTGAGAGATTTGAAGTAGTGTCAAGAGGTTATTCAGGAGGTTATTCTTAGATATCCCTTTCTGGTTTTTAGTGTATTGGAATAGCTAGAAGGAAATATCTGAAACTGTTGTACAGTAATCTAGTAGCCTTGATTCTTGAAGATGATTACCTTATAGCTCTTAAGGTGTGACTGTGTAATTGTAAAAATTTTGTGACTGACACTCTCTTTATCCAGTATATTGACAGATGAGTAAGAAAACAAAGACAAAAATAAATAAATTATAGGAGGGTATAAAAGCTATGAGATGTTTTGGGTGTTCTTTTTCTATATTTATTCTTATTTTTATTTTATTTAGAGTAATGAAAATGTTCAAAAATTGTGATGAATTCAGAACTGTATGATGACACTGTGAACCAAATATTGTACAGTTTGGATGATTATCTGGTATGTGAATATATCTCAATAAATTGCATTAAAAATATAAAAATGCATGAACAGAATGTTAAAAGAGTCAAAGGGAGAGAGAGTACTTGGAAATTTTGCTGTTTTTTTGTAAAAATAATGACAACTGGGAATTATTAATATAATTATTACCATTCTAAAGTAATACGTTTCTCTAGAATAATTTAAGAATTTAAATATTGAGTGCCCATAAGGCTGAAAGATTGAAACTTATAGCTCTAAATGCATACATCAAAAAGAAAGAAAGAGCTAAAATCAAAGAACTAATGGAACAACTGAAGAAGCTAGAAAGTGATCAGCAAACTAATCCCAAAGCAAGTAGAAGAAAAGAAATAACAAGAATTAAAGCAGAGATAAATGATATGGAGAAGAACAACAACAGCAACAAACAACAGAAAGAATACATAAAAACACAAGTTAGTTCTGTGAGATCAACAAGATTGACAAACCCTTAGCTAGACTGGCAAAGCCAAAAGAAGAGACAAGCCAAATAAGCAAATTAATAAATGAGATGAGGGACATTACTGTGGATTCTGAAGAAATTTTAAAAAATCATAAGAGAATACTATGAACAACCGGATGCCAACAAACCAGATAATTTAGAAGAAATGCATAGTTTCCTGGAAACACACAAACAACCTAGATTGACCAGAGAAGAAATAGAAGAACTTAACAAACCAGTCACAAGCAAAGAGATCTAATCAGTCATCAAAAAGCTTCCTACGTATAAAAGTCAAGGGCCAGATGGCTTCACAGGGGAATTCTATCAAACTTTCCAAAAAGAAATGACACCAATCCTACTTAAACTCTTTCAAAAAATTGAAAATTGAATACTACTTAACTCATTTTATGAAGCCAACATCACTCTAATACCAAACCAGATAAAGATGCTACAAGAAAGGAAAACTACAGGCTAATCTCCCTAATGCATATAGATGCAAAACTTCTCAACAAAATACTTGTAAATAGAATCCAAAAACATATTAAAAATCATACACCATGAGCAAGTGGGTTTCATTCCAAGTATCTAAGGGTGGTTCAACATATAAAAATCAATCAACATAATAAAACACATTAAAAAAATCAAAAGGGAAAAATCAAATGTTCATCTCAGTAAACACTGAAAAAGCATTTGGCAAAATTTGGCATCTTTTTTTTTTTTATAAAAACACTTCAAAAGATAGGAATGGAAGGAAACTTCCTCAATATGATAAAGGGCATATATGAAAAACCCACAGCCAGCATAGTCCTCAATGATAAGAGACTGTAAGACTTCCCTCTAAGATCAGGAATGAGACAAGGATGCCTGCTGTCACCACTATTATTCAACATTCTGCTAGAATTTCTAGCCAGAGAAATTCAGCAAGACAAAGGAAAAAAAAGGCATCCAAATTGGAAAGGAAGAAGTAAAACTGTCATTATTTGCAGATATGACCTTATATTTAGAAAACCCTGAGAAATCAGTGCCACAGCTACTTGAGCTAATAAACAAATTCAGAAAAGTGGAGGGATACAAGGTTAATGCACATAAGTTAGTAATGTTCCTATACATTAGAAATGACCTAACTGAAGAGAAACTCAAGGAAAAGATTCCAATCTCAATAGCAACTAAAAAATCATGTACCTAGAAATAAACTTAACCAAGGATGTAAAAGACCTCTACAGAGAAAATTACATACCTTTACTAAAAGAAATAAAAGAGGACCTAAAGAGATGGAAACATATTCCATGAACATGGATAGGAAGGCTAAATGTTGTTAAGATGTCAATGCTACTCAAACTAATCTACAGATCTAATGCAATTCCAATAAAAATTCCAGCAACCTACTTTGCAGACTTGGAAAAGCTAGTTATCAAATTTATTTGGAAGGGAAAGATGCCTTGAACTGCTAATAACATTCTAAAAATGAAAAATGAAAGGGGAAGACATACTTCCTGACTTAGAAGCTTGCTGTAAAGCCACATTAGTCAAAACAGCATGGTATTGGCACAAAGATAGACATATTGATCAATGGAATCAAAATAAGAAGTCAGAAATAAGCCCCCAGATCTACAGTTGACTGATTTTTGATAAGGCCCCAAATCCACTGAAATGGGACAGAGCAGTCTCTTCAACAAATAGCTCTTGAGCATTGGATATCCATATCTAAAAGAATGAAAGAGGGACCCTACTTCACACCCTATAGAAAAATTAACTCAAAGTGGATCAAAGACCTTAATATAAGAGACAGTAGCATAAAACTCCTAGAAGATAATGTAGGGAAATATCTTCAAGACAGTATTAGGAGGTTGCTTCTTAGACCTTACACCCAAAGCACAAGCAATGAAAGAAAAAATAGATAAATGGGAACTCCTCAAAATTAAAAGTTTCTGTACATCAAAGGAATTTGTCAAAAAGGTAAAAGGAAGATTTGGGCTATATATATCTTTCCACAATCGAAAAAATAAATAAATAAATAAGACAGTCTAAATAGACGACAATTAAATGCCAAGGATGATCCTGGATAGGATCTGAGGTCAGAGGAGAGGAGGCTCAAAGGGACACAGATGGGACACAAGAAAAAAAAAAAAAAAGGAAATATAGAATGTAAGCTTTATATCAATGTTGAATTTTTTGAACTTCTTAGCTGCATTTAATGAAATTGCATAAAATAATGTTCTTGTTCATGGGAAAGGTATATGTGAATTATATTGTTTGTTCAAATATAAGAGCAGCTTGCTCTCATATGTTCAGAGGACAGAGCAATAGATGATGGGTGTTAGGGAGGGAGGGAGGGAAGGGGGGAAAGAAAGAGGCAGTGGTGTGACAGGATCTTAAAGGTGATGGATCAGGGTATCGGGGGAGGGGGGTCGGGGTATGATGGAGTTCTATGAATGTGGTTTGTACTGTTTTTGCAACTGTTCCTGTAAGATTGAACTTATTTCAAAGTAAAATTTATTATTAAAAAAAAAAAGGTAAAAAGGCTGCCACCTCAATGGGAGTAAATATTTGGAGATATATATCTGATTAGAGACTGATGTCTTGCATATATAAAAAATTCTACAACTCAATGGCAATAGTACAAATAGCCCAATTATAAAATGACCGAGAGTTATGAAAGATATTTCTCTAAAGAGGAAATACAAATGGCTAAGAAACACACGAGAAAAGTGTTCATCTTCACTAGCTATTAGGGAGATGCAAATCAAGACCACAATGAAATATCATCTCACACCAATAAGAATGGCTACCATTAAACAAACAGGAAACCACAAATACATGAGGGGATGTGAAGAAAGTGGGACCCTTATTCATTGCTGTTGGGACTGTATAATAGTATGGCCACTCTGGAAGACAGTTTGGTGTTTCCTCAGAAAACTAGGTATCAAGCTACCCTACAATCCAGCAATTTCACTTCTCAGAATATACCCAGAAGATCTGAAAGCAGTGACACGAACACATATTTGCATGCAGATCAATTGTTCATAATTGCCAAGAGATGGAAACAATCCAAATGTCCTTCAAAAGGTGAGTAGATAAGCAAATGTGGTATATACACATGATGGAATAGTACGTGGTGGTAAGAAGGAATGAGGTAGTGAAACTTGACAACATGGATGAAACTTGAAGACATAATGCTGAGTGAAATAAGTCATAAACAAAAGGAGACATATTGTGTGTTGTCATTAATGTGAACTGTGTGAAAAATGTCATTAAGTGTCATATAATGTAGAATGTAGGGGCCCTGGAGATAGTCAGAAGTTAGTGAAGGGGGATCAATAATCTAATATGTACAGATATGATAATGAAGGTGATCTTAATGGTATGGGAGTGGTCAGGTATGACTAAGGTTGGTTAATGGGATTATAAGTATCAGTGATGCATTGTAGGCAAACATATTTGTAAATGGTTGCTTAAAGGTATGTAACCCTTAGAGTAGTATCACAAACCTAAATAATTGTTAGCATGATATAAGGTATGACACTGGTGCAGAGACTTAACAGAGTGGTATGGAAAAACTATCCACTATGTATTAAAAGACTATATTTAATAGGAATATCTTACCAATTCTACACTAATACTAGAGATGAATATTTAGCAGCTCTGGGATGTATTGCATTATACATCTTTACATGTATACATGTATACATGTAATACATTATACTATATTTAATAAGAATATCTTACCAATTCTACACTAATACTAGAGATGAATATAAGAGCTCTGAGATGTATTACATTATGAAAATTGTTTAAAGCTGAGAGTGATGAGAATTGTACAACTAAATGAAGATAATGTAAGTAACTGACTGTTTATCCAGGGATAGAATATATATTAAGCGAAATTAGGAACCTGCTACTTAACAAATTAAGCCCTAGACTTGAGGCTTGCTCTTGTGAAATTTAGGGTTGTAAATAGGAGGCTGAGCCCTCCTATAATTATGCCTAAGAGGCATCTCCAGGGAACCTCTTTTGTTGCTCAGATGTGGCCTTTATCTCTCTAAGCCGAACACAGCAAATATATTCATTAACCTCCCTACCCCCACAAGGGACATGACTCCAAGAGATATGAATCTCCCTGGTGACCTGTGATATGACACCCAGGAGTGAGTCTGGCCATGGCGGAGAGGGATTGAAAATGCCTACTTGACCAAAAGGCAAAAAAAAAAAAAAAGAGAAAGGTAACAAGCTGAGGTCACAGTGCCTGAGAGATGAGAGGCTATTCTATCTTGTGCAGGCTCCAACTGGACATCCCAAATGGCCACAGTATCCCATGCTCTTACCAAAGGTAGTCTCCAAATACCTAGGTCCCTACCTAAGATTCTGTAAAAGATTCACTTGCTAAGTTTTATCTTTCAGAAACTTAATTCTACCAGAGTGTTCCTATACCAGACAAGTCCTAAAACCCAGAGACAATATCCTTTTTAATATCAACAATCATGTGTAGACCCCTTTCCCAATCTTTCTACACTCCCTTTCAATATGAACAAGTTAGGGTGATCACTGCCTAATAGATACCCCTGAAGATAGAGAAAGAGTTTAAGTGAGAGGAAGGAGTAGCAACAAACAAGATATTTAATAAAGGTCTATGAATGCTGAATCTTTGTATAATTATATATATATTTTTGGTTGCTGGGGTTTTGGAATGGCTGGAAGGAGGTAAATTATATGGTGGAACTGTGGCCTATGGCATCCTTTTGGATTTGCTCTGTAGCTGCTCATTGAATTGTGCCTTGGGGTCCTTCACCTTTCTGTGTATACCTTGTATTGCATATTGAGGAGGGGACTGGGACTGTGGGACTGTAATCCATGGCAATTTTGGGGATTACCTATATAACTGCTTGTTGAGCTGTACATTGAGAGATGACACCATTCTGTATGTATGTTATATTTTACAATAATGGAAATGGTTGAAGTTGTGGAACTGTGACTCATGACAGTCTATGAAATTTGCTCTCTGGCTGCTTGTGGAATCATACTTTGAGAGTTATCACTGTTATGTATATATGTGAAAGCTCACAATTATATATATATTAAAAAAAAAAGACTGAAGGACCCTGGTAATTATAATCAGTACTGTTAGTTATCTGATACATGATAGTTTGTTAAATTGAATCATAATAAAATTTATGTTGTCAGAAATGAGTTTAATCTGGCCAAAAACATTGACATGTACATTTGTAAAGACAATCTTATAGTAAACAATAAGAAAACATAAATCAATTATCATAGCCTTCTGTTTTAGTTTGCTAAAGCTGCTGAAATGCAGATACCATAAAATGTGTTGGCTTTTACAATGGGATTTATTAATTTACAAGTTTACAGCTCTGAGGCCAAGAAAATGTCCAAATCTAGGCATCATCTAGACTATAATTTCCTCTTGAAGACAGGCTGTGGGCAATCCGGGACCTCTGTCAAATGACAAGGCCCATCTCAGTGTCTGCTTGTCTCTCTCATCTTTTCCGTTTTTTGCTAGTTTCAGCTTCTTGCTTCCATGGCTGTCTCTTTGAGATTCTATGGCTTTCTCTCTGTGTGCTTCCCTGAATTTCATCCTCTTATAAAAGACTCCAGTAAGAAGATAAAGACCTACCTGGGGCACACCTCAGCCGAAATAACGTAATCAAAAAGTCCCACCCACAATAGGTTTATACCCACAGGAATGAATTAGCTTTAAGAACATGGTATTCTGGGTTACATAACAGCTTCAAACCATCACACCTTCCATGCAAAATTTCTGCTACAAATTTGAGGTAATGAATACTATCCAAAGGGCATACAATCATGTAATTAAACATACTTGTTGCAATACTGTGGCTCACATTAGAATGGTCAAGTTTCTTTGGAAATATGCACTTTGTTAGACATAGTGTCCTCATTAGATCATAAATATGAAGCTTATGTAGTATTACACAAATACCCGTAAAGTGTATAGTTTAAAAAATGCAATAAATTAAAATGAAAACTGAAAACTAATATAAATATGTAACTGCAATTTGATTTGTTTAGATCATTGAATTTGTGTGTGTTTGTGGTGGACAATGCTTGGATTCAAGTCTCAGTCCTGCAACTTCATAAACATCTGCCATTGCATAGTTACAGAAACTCTTTTTGCCTCAGTTTCTTCATCTGTAATATGTGGAGACTAATAGTCCAAACCTGGAAAGGATGTTATGATGATAAAATAAGTTAATATATTTAAATTATTTAGAACAATACCTGGAATATATTAAACACTAGATGAATATTTACTTTTCTATCATTCTTTAGACCTATATTAAAACTTCTGTTTGAGTAGTAAAAATAACTTTGACTATAATAAATTCCATTGTAAATAAATTTTATTTTTTAAAATCTGTCAAATATGTCTTTCAACTTTATGTATTGATTTCCATTACAATAATGGATAGCTCAAACCAGAGCATAGAAGGGGAACCAGGTAAGTCTAGCAGATGTTCTGTTGTGAAAAACTGATGAAAGACAAAATGGTAAAGGCTGGGCAGAAAATGTACCTCACTGAGACACAAGGACACAAAGGAAATAACAAAAAAATTCTAATTCATATTTTAAGCACTGCTAAAGATGAGTTGTTTTCTGCACACTAGATATTTTGAAAGTAACATCAGTTATAGAACATCAGGTGAAGGCTATGAAAGGAAAATAGAGTGTTCTCAGTATAGTGTTGTTCTGAACAGCTCCTTTGGAAGGGAAAATAGAAGGGAAAACTGTCCCTCCCCAAGAGATCTCTCTTCAGGTTTCTTTCTGTTAATTACATTGCTCTTCCCCACAGACTCTCAGGCTTGAAACCTAGGATTTTTTGTCTCATTCTGACTACTTCTTCATTCAATTAGCCTCTAATTAGATTAATTTTTCTTTGGCAAACTGTGGAGATTTCTTTCCCTCCCCACTGTTAATACTATGTTGGATATGGCAGTTTTTGCAATTACTTCAATAATAATTCTTTTTTTCTAGTTCTGGTTCTACAAATTGGTACAAAGTTATCCTGGATACACAGCAGTGCATGTAGGGATTGTGTAAAACCACACTGAAGATACCATAATGGATCAGTTTCTGATGGCTTCTGTAACAAACTACCACAAACTTGACAGCTTAAAACAACCACATTTATTTTCTTACCATTCTGGAGGTAATGTGTTTCACAGTGCCAAAACCAAGTTGTCCACAGGGCTCTTAGGAGATACCTTTCCTTACCTTTTACAACCTTTCCTTGCCTTTTCCAACCTCTAAAACTGCAGTCCTTGCATTCTTTGGCTCATGACACCTTCCTTACCTTCAAGGACAGCAGGGTAGCATCTTCAAATCTCTCTCTGCTCCATCATCACACCATCTTCTCTGTAACCAATCTCCCTCTGCCTCCCTCTTACAAGGACAACAGTGAATGCATTTAGGGCCTGCCCAGATAATCTAAAATTATCTTCCCATCCTAAAATCCTTAATTTAATTACATCTGTGTTGTTTCTTTTGCCTTGGAAAGTACGTTCACAGGTTTCAGGGATTAGGACCTGGATTCCTTTTGGGGATGTTATTCAACCTACTACACACACCTTCTTGAAAGTATGAATTCATATGCTCTGTTAAAATAAAAGGATTTGTTGTAAAGTAAAATACAACATCAAATAAACTGCTATGGAAAAGCACAAAGCTTCAAAGAAATTCTACCTCCCAGGAATGCTCTCATTCCCAATAGAGAAACCTGATCACACTCTACTTTCTTCAAAATAACTTCAATGACAACCTATGAGCAGCACTAACCTCTTTTGCTTTAATTTATCCTAAACACAACCTAAATCTAATGTAATTACTATTTGATCATATTCGTAAATCACTACCATCAATGACTTCTGATTGCTATCAAATAACATATTAATTTTTTTAGTGGACATAAAAGTGCATTGCAGTTTTTTCACATATTAGTCTTCTGTACCAATCTGCTTCCCTAAACAGGTCCACCAACTTTTTACTAAGCTAGATATAGACAGAGATATATAGATATAGCTATAGCTATAGATATAGATTAATCCTTGGTACTTTCCTTTTCCAATTCAAATGTGATTTTCTCCATGGAAGCTTTACTATTTACCCTACTCATAAGTTCTTTTGCTCCTTTATTACTACTATATTAATTCAAATATTTATTTAATAATTATAAATGCTTCACATTTATTGTGAAACATATACATTAGTGATCAGCAGTTTGTTAAAGAGAACAAAATAATAGCCTCTGTGGTCCTCAGGCAATTGAATCACTTTATGGAGTGAGATGCTGCAACGGTGCATCATGGGAACACAGGTTGAAGGCACAACAGAAAGTTTCAGCAAATAATTCCTTTACCATACAGAAAAAAGTTTCCAGAAAGGGCAAATCTCCTTTCAATTTACACAGTACAAAGAGTCCAAAAGATCAGGGGTAGAAGTCCCATCTCAACTCATCTCCCAGGGTGGCCAAAAACTGCTCTGGGTCAGGGTGGATACTTGGCAGCTCAGCTCGCCCCACTTTGTGTCAGAGGAGATGAAGTTATATTGTTTGAGTGCTTTTTTTTTTTTTTTCACTTCAAGGGTAGGGGACCCTGCCACTGAGAATTCCTGTTCTGATAAGAATCTGGTGCTGTTTGTTCCCTGTTTGCAGGTTTGAGGTTGGGGGGGGTGGTGCTTTTCGCTAAATAACATCTCCCCCAGATTGTGCAATGACACACAATAGCAAAGAAGTTGAAGGCAGTGGAAGGCTGGAGGATGGCCATTTAGCATGTGTTTGTGTCTTCCTCAGAAAAAGAGGTGGGGGTAGGTGTGGGCTGGGCAATGGCTGTGCAACAGGTGTTTGTGATTTCCCTAACACATTAGATTCCAATCTTTTTATACTATGGCACTGGAGCAGACACAGAGTCACTGGGGCAGAGACATGGTAAAGTGGCCTTCTACCTGCTGACAACAAAAGCACCTACACCTGACTTAAGTAAGTTGAACAAAACATCTGAATATGCTATTCCCTAATGGATATTTACTATTTTATTTAGTTAAAAGAAAACTCTAAGGCATTTTTTTCTGAGAAAAAACAAATGGTTTGGTTCAACAGTCCTCCATTGTTAGTCAAAAGAAGTGGTTGAAAGTTACTTTCTGATACCACCATCCTCCCAAACAAGTCTTCTTTGTTTTACGGATTAACATACTATAAACACATCAGTTTCAACAGAAAACAAATGCCTGAGATAATTCTATATGAGGCAAGAATAAAGAGGAGTATGAAAAAATCACTCAGAATAAACTTGGAGCTTATGATGTAAAAATGGGGAGGGAATAAGAACCTTTGGATAAAGTAAGTGGTGCATTATTTCCTAATACAAATACTATTAAGGACACAATTGCATTATATATAGTTCTGTTTATTAATAAAAACCTATAATGTCACTAATTTAAATAAAAAAGAATAACTAGCTGAATCTTCCTCAACAGCCAATCTATTTGAAATGTAATTCTAGTTTTTAAGCATTCTGTTCCTTCTTTATAATCACAAGAAGTTTGGTAATGGTATCCATAAATTGACAGTGAATCTCTGGGGATAATTTAAAGAGAAAAATGGAAGAAAAAAAAAGAGAGGAAAATTAGATGGGAATAAGGTCATTTTCAATGAAGACTTGGAAATATATTCAAAAACCTTTGCAGAAAATATAAATATAAAGATTTTGATGACTAAATTTTGCTCTAACTTATAAGAAGGTGAAGACAGAGTATTGTGTATTTGTGAGAAGGTTAAAAAATATTTAAGTATGTTGCATATTTCTATCTGCAACCAAGCAAATAAATTGACAAGTTCTTGAAACTTTAAGGGAAGGAATAGCTTGAATTGTTTTGAATCAAATAAGGTATAGTAGATAAAAATATGGTTTGCCATGCTCATGAAAATGAAAGTAATGTGAAAATGCCATGTGTATTACATTTAAGATTTTGTATCCCTTATTTTATTTTGTTTAATTTAAGGTGTTTGTAATATTTATTATCACTATTACTAACGTCTTTTGTTTTCCATCACTATTACATGACTTTTCCATAATATATTTACCTAAGAAAATTTCATAGGGATCTTCAGAGCCAAATTTGATGAGGAAAAAACTTTAGTTCAAACTATTAGTATAATATAAGGCCATTTATTCTCATCATGTCATTTTGTATATTTATGGAAATCCACATTTTAAACATTTTCTGCTTCTTACTAAGCAAAATTTTTTAGATAAATAGACCCCACTTATTCCTCAAATCTAGATTCTAATATCCAAAGTGGAAGCAAATAAGTAAGATGTAAGCCTGTTCTTATTTTTTGTGGTATGTTTCTTCATCTTTTGTATACTGCTTTACATTTTACTTCTTTACTTGTTTGTAACCATTTCTCTGTGTGTTTGTTTTTTATTTTTTAAATATTTAAGCCATAAGTTTTAAAGTTAAATTAACTTGGTCCTAAGTTTCAGAGAAGAACTGGGTGAAATGTGATTCAACTTACTTTCTGTCTTCTAGTAAAATAATTGTCCTGGTTATGTTAAACACTTGCAAATTATCCTTTCTTTAAAGTAATTAATGTTTGGAGTAGTATTCATAACGTGTCTTCTCCTCACTGCCCTCACTAGTAAGCTCTAACCTCTTGCAATTGTAGTCACTATGGAACTAGAAAAGAAGTACATCTGTATTTGCCAGTCTCAGCTAGAAAGACCTTCCACGTTTGCCTCCTCTCTTTAACTTATTCTTGATTACCATAATTAACTCCATCATCTGTTGATGCCTTATGTTATGGAAAATGTCCAGAAAGAACTACATGTATTGGCATGTTTCACATTCATCCTTCCTAAATATGTTTTCCTTTACAAATCAAAAAATGATTCTTTGAGCCTATATCATGTGCAGCAATCAGGTAACATCTGTCCCCAGCTCTCTGTTAATCTATTCTGCAAAGAATTTTCACTAGATGAAATTTCAAAGATTTCAAAATGTACCTATTCATGCATTTTAAGATGTTTGAAATCAAGATATGACTTACAATCAATGGCATCTTACAAGCACTCTGCCAGGTCACTGGGTATTTTGTTGCCATTAGCTGGGGAGCATCACCTTGATCATAAAAGTTAATAAATTTATATATTTTTGAGTTACATGAAGTTATATGCATTTGACTACTAAATATATTGAGTTTACTTAACTATTAAAATTATCTTCAAATGTTTTTGACTGTGTAATCATGAGAAAAAGCTTCAAATAAATTCAGATTGGAGGGTATTGTACGGGGTACCTGGTCAGTGTTCCTCAAGGCTATTATGGTCATAAAATAAGAAAAGACTAAGATAGTGTCACAGACCAGAAGAGACTGGGGAGCCAGGACTACTAAATAAAATGTAGTAACCTACTTGGAAAGAATGAGATTAATGGAAAGACTAGTGAAATCCAGATAAAGTCTAGAGTTTAATAATAGTAGTATAATATGCCAAATTGTTCTCTTAGTTTTGACAAATTTAAGATGGGAATGTGAGAAGTCAGCAATGGGGGAAACTGGATAAGAGGTACATGTGAATCTTTGTAATATTTTTTACAACTTTTCTATAAATCTAAAATTATTCAAAAATTTAAAAAATGTAATAAAAATAGAGTGTGATTGATCATTGAAATGGAAAGATTGTGTTCAGAGAAAGTCATAAAAACAGAGGTATATTATTTTGAGGCTAGTGAAGCAAACACTCATCATTGTAGAAATGATAGCAATTTCACATTTTATAACAAAGCAACTACTAAGCGATTTAAGGAGACTAAGAATGGACAATGGGTAAAGATGTATTCATGCCTGAGTAGTGAGTTTTGTGCAGATGAAATCACTAAAATTATACAGCAGAATACAAATAAATTGACCAGTCCCTTACAATAGGCAAAAAGAATTCAAAGCTCCAGTAAGAGCTCTTGTGACCCATCCATGCACTGTACAGGATAATGAATGTCATTTTGTCCAAAGCATTGCTAAATTTGACTGAAACTTCTTACATAATAACAACATGTTATTCAACTGAAGAAATTAAAAAGAAAACTAGAAATTTTGTCAAATAAAAAAGAACCTCACCATTTTTAGAAAGACTGTCAAGTGTTTGAATTTTAAGTAAAATTCTGCATCATTAAAATTCTTGGAAAAAAGGAAATTTTGTGACAAAAATAAAATCATCAATTCTGGATCAGTAAGTGACTTAGGGGTATAAAATTCTAAATGTACAGACATTTTAGGAATTTGTAAAATGATTTTGTATATTGTATTTTCTTTTTATGAATGTACAAGGATGGTATTTGATTAACCAGAAACAAGTCTAAATAAGTACAAAAGGAGCTCTTTCAATATGGATAAAATAAAAATGCAAATTGATAAAAAAATGTGCAATGGTTTAATCATCACTGTTAGCTTTCTTTGTGCTACATGATATAATGGCATGTCTTATGATCTATTAATATTAGATTTTGGAAATATGTAGTCTGTGCTAAACATACATGAATCTAAATTCTGATTGGCATTCACTTGCATAGACAAAGCAAGTGATAGATGTATGAATGGATAATGGATAGATAGATAAATAGCCATACACTTTCATATATATATATACATATTTTTTCTTTACTTTTGGATCAATTTTGACTTCTTGTTCCTTGATGTAATAGTTTCCACTTTTTCATTTGTAGACATAATTTTACAGTTTTTGTAACATTACTACCATCTCCTACATATTATTATGAATTTTCAAGAGGCATAATTGTGTCATGCACAAAAGATGACAGTATTTTTTTCTTTGTCATCTTTATATATTTTGCCTTTTGATTGCTTTATTGCAATGGCTTGGAACTAAAATACAATGTTGAGTAGAAATGGTTCTCAACCTCATAGAGCTATCTTTTAATCTTTTACAATAAGTAATTATTTTAAGAATTAATAGATGCTGATTTTTATCACATTTTTCTTTGTCTACTGAAATAATTGTGATTTTTCTATTTTATTTTTTAATATGCTGAATTAAATTAATTGATATTCTAATGTGAAATTAGCATACATTACTCAGAAGTTGAAAACCCAATCTGATCATGGCATATGATTTATATATTGCTGGATTAGTTTTGTAAATACTTTATAGGATTTACATCCCTGAAAAAGATTGGATTGTAATTTCCCTTTCTCATGATCTCAATCTCCTTATTTGTTTTTGCTAGCTCCTTATTTGTTTATGCATCATTTTGCTGATACTTAAAATGCAGTCTAAATTCTGTAATGTTAAATGAGGCCTTTTATTTTATTTTATTTAATAATATTTTATTTTATTTAATAATATGCTTTACTTTAAATATGACTTTTTTTCTATTAATAAAGCAACCCCAACTTTCTTTTTCCACAAGTGATTTTATGGTATATTTTCCACCCTTTTCTCATGCTATTTTTTTTCCCAGACTTCAGATATGTCTTTTGTTGAGAACTTGTTATTAGATTTGGTGATGTTATACAGTCTAAATATATTTCTTCTTTACCTGGAAAATTTCATCTATATAGTTTTATTGAAGTTACTGTTTTATCTGATCATATTTATTCTTTTATTAAGTGCTTTCTAAATATGGTGTCTGTTCTTCATTCCTTTTCTCTTATTTGCCTTCTTTTGGATGAATGGGATATCTATTTTTTATCTTACTTTATACTGTACTTGAAAAGTTATAAACTCTATTTCTATTCTTTTAGTATTATACTTTTGGGGTAGTCCAAACACCATTCAAAGCATGACCAAAGACATTTCAGGTGATGCTTAATCTGTCAGC
Source organism: Choloepus didactylus (assembly GCF_015220235.1). Classification (NCBI taxonomy): domain Eukaryota; kingdom Metazoa; phylum Chordata; class Mammalia; order Pilosa; family Megalonychidae; genus Choloepus; species Choloepus didactylus. The sequence goes on along the minus strand of NC_051310.1, from coordinate 178,999,961 downwards.
CAAGGTCCTGAGTCAGGATTGTAGATTAGGACACCCAGCCCACCTGCAGTGATTATGCTGTTGTTATTATAAGCCACTGAGATTTTGATTTATTGTTACTGCACCTTAACCTATCTTGTCCAACACAAAAATAATTATTATGGATAGGAATGATCATTCAAAAATTAAAGATGTGTGTGAATTTATTTATGTGTGTGCATGTGTGTATTTTGTAAGGAAATTATTTCAATAGGTGGGAAAGGTGATGAGTCTATTTATGTGTTGGCATATTTGCTAAAATTTTGTTTATGGGAACTTGGGAAGGATATCAGGTATGTAACACACTTGTCATTCTAAGGAAAGAGTTTTGAAATAGAATGCTAATACTGTGATTTGATATTTGTGGTCATATTTGGCAAAGTAATTCAAGGTAAAACAAGAAAGAAATATGCTCAGAAAAGAACTGGCTAGTTTGAAAGCAAGAATGGAAAAGACAAAAGGAAAGCCATAAACCTGGGAGCTTGCTGAGTTGGAAAGGCCATTCTTCCAAATTCCAAACAGTGAAACTCAAGTAGGAGGAATGCTTTCAGCAATAAGTGCCAATTAAGCATAGTGATTCACCAAGGATGAAATCAAGTGTACTGTGGCCACATCCATTAGTTTACAGTCAATAAATGTATTAAAACTTCTCAGAGTTAAGATCCAATAAGGGTATGTCATTAAATAAATTACTTCAGTTAGAACAGGAATTCAGTGGAAAGAAATTAATGATTTGATTTTTCTACTAAATAAAGTCTGACAATTCAACATATTCATAAGTAAGATGAGAGATAATCATAGGGGAAGAATCACAGAAATACAATGAATATAAGACTTGTACTTGACTTAGACCGAAATCTAAGAGCTAAAACTATAAAATTCATGGGAAAAAAAACACAGAATCTTGGTTTAGGCAATGATTACTTAAATATGATATAAAGAGCTCAAGTGATACAAGAAACAATGATAAATAAGAGTTATTAAAATTAAAAACTTTTGTGCTTCAAAACACACCATTAAGAAAGCAAAAAGAGAACTCACAGACTGGAAGAAAATATTTCCAAACCAAATATCCAATAAGAGACTTACATATAGAATATATAAAGAATGCTTAAAACTCAATAATAATAATAAAAACAAACACATTTGCAAAGGGTTGCAATAGACATTTCTATAAAGAAGAAATAGTGACCAATAAGTATATGAAAAGATGCCCAACATCATTAGTTATTAAGGAAACACAAATGAAAACAATGATTAGATACCATTTCACACTCATGAGAATGGGTATAATCAAAAAGACAGATAATACGAAGTATCAGTGAGAAAGAGTAAAAATTTTAAATCTCACATATTGTTGCTAGAATTATAAAATGGTGCAGCTATTTTTCCAAAACAGATAAACCTCAAAAACAGTATGCTAATGAAGGTAGCCAGGCACAAAATAACACATGTTTTGTGATTCCATTTCTATGAAGTTTCCAAAGAAAAGGCAACTCTATGGAAACAAAAGGAGATTGATGGTTGCCTATTGCTGGGGGTGGTAATGTAGAGTGACTGTAATTGGGCCTAAGTTTCATTTAAGAGTGATAGAAATATACCAGATTTAGATTGTGATCTTGGTTGCAAAACTTTTTTTTTTTTTGCAAAACTTTTTAAACATGATAAAATCCATTAAATTGTACATTTAATAACAGTGAATTTATTATATATAAAATATACTTCAATAAAATTATTTATTAAAATAAGTATATATGATAGCAACTCTGGAGGCACAATTAGCACATATACTTGGCTGGAATCAAATACATAAGAAGCTGACTAAATTGTTGAAATTTATATTGCCATAATAATAACCAGTTTGAAATTAAAATTGCAATGACTGTGGCTCAATTCTGTTGGGAGACATTTTTTCATATGTTTCTTGGTTTTCTGCATGTCTTATGAAGTGGGACATTGTCCTTTGTTTCAGAATATCTTCTCAAGAATATTTTGCATAGCAAACAGCTTTGAAAGATATGTTTCTATAGAAAAGGGCAGATTTGCTTACAGTATTGGAAGATACAGACAATGTGTCCCTCCAGAGAAAAGGCAAGTGTGCATTCTACTAATCTCAAAAAATAGGATACATTAAAATCAAGGTTCCTCCCCTGTAACGCAACACATTGCATATGTAGGTCCATCTGGCCCTCATCATTTCACATTATGAGAACTGGTTCTCAGGAACTGGCATGAAAATTGTGGAAACTCTGGCTACTGCTAGTGCTTTAGTAATAAACTGTTTTTCATCTCTGACCTAGGAGTCTCATGTCTTCTTCCAGCATCCATGTTTTTAGCTTGCAGGTAGGGTAAAATCTCATAACCTTCCCAACTCTTGACAAAAACAGCCATATTCACCATATATGAAGTGGGTTGAGAAAGCTTCTTATCCATCACTGAGAGTATGTTCTCCAGTTCCTATTTCAGGTATGACCAAGATGGAGTAAGGGCAGAATGAGATAGTTTTTAGGGTTACTCACAAATGTGTTAGTTTTCCTTGTGATTACATGGTGGATTGTTTCCACCTTTTATTCCCTTTAAAATTAGGCACCAGCTTATGACTTGCTTGGACATAGGATATGTGATTGGAACTGACATTTCATTTCTGGAAGGACTCCATAAGAAAACATGTGTCTGCTATTTTCTCTCACTCAGCTATGGCAATCCACAGCATTTCAGTTGGATCATGGTCCTTACATGACTGATGAAAGGCATGCAGTATACAGAAGAAAGGAAAGTGCCTCATAGCTACTCAAAGATGTGATTGCCTCATAAGCCAAGGAAGTCTGGAAAGCTTAGACTTTCAAATGACACTTATAAAACTTACCAGTGAACACTAATTACATCCATCCTTTTATTGTTTTAAGGTATGAATATATGTGGAAAACCACTAATATTGTTTTAAAGTTGGCATTAATTCCAATTTACCATGCTTTTTCTTTCTTTTTCCTTTTCTCCTAGATTCTTCTTGCATCTCTGACCTTCTACTTGGGTCATTTCGTTCTGCCTGAGGAACATAGAATTTCATGGTTTATAGTTTTCAGCTCACCCAGATCCATCAGTTTTCTGCTTAAAATAAGTTTATTTCTTCTTTTTCTACAAAGAAATTTTCTGTGGATGTAAATCCTATGTTGTCATTTGTTACCTTTCAGTACAATGAAGATATCGTTTTACTGTCTTCTGGGTTCTAGTTTTGTTTAGATGTCAACTCTCAGTATAACTGTTAACACATTAATGTTTTCACCCTCAATTGTTTGTATAATTTTCTTTTTGTCTTTTGTTTTCTGCAGTTTCAATATAAGGTTCCTATATTTGGATTTCATTTTCATTCATTTTTTTTTTCCTCTGCTTCATTGAACTTCTTTACTTTGTGGCCTTACAACTTTCATCATTCTATGAAATCCTCAGTCATTAGCAGTCCAAATATTGTCCCTGTGGCATTATCCCTTATCCTTCTGAAACTCTATTTCCACCCATATTAGACTTTCCACTTTATCATCCAAGTACTTTGCATTCTCTTCTATATTTTTAATCTTTCTATCTCTCCATGCTTCAAATTATGAAAATCCTATTGACTGATATTACTGTATAATGATTGTTTACTCAGCTATATATAATCTGTTTATAATCTCATCAGTGGATTCTTAATTTCAATTATTGGATTTTTCAGCCTAGAATAACTATTTGGTTAATTTTAAAATATGTTATCTTACTTTTTGTAATTTGGAGTATGTCCTGAAATTTTTATACTAGGATTTTGTCTTCTTGATAAAGTATGCCTAGTAACCAATAGTGTAATTATTTAGTTACCTGAATTTCCTGTTCATGTCTTTTAAATGTTTGTTATTTCTACTGATTCTTGCTATTCTCAGAAGTGTTGAGTCATATTTAATATTATACTGGTCATTTATTTAAAAGATATATGCATACATAATGAAGGATAATGTGATTTTATATTCATTTGCCTTTTCATGGCCACTTGGGTCATTAGCAATCCAAGGTGCCTTAATTCATGTACAGCAGCACCCAAAGTTTTCATTGGATAGTTGTTGTCTGGGTAAGGGCTGGATAATGAATCCCTTTAGGGTCCCTGTTTCAAACTGGGTGTGGATTTTTCAGGGTTCCAAATCTTGTCAGTCTCTGGACTCTGTCTTTATTTTTCAAGCTCCTTGAGGCATCAGAAGTACAGCTCAGTCTCTAAGCAACCTCATCTGTATCACCAAACTTTCTCAGAGCAGGTTTGGTACCTGTGCTGGACTCACATGCCCAGGATTTATCCCGTTACTGGGCTGTGATGCGATAATTCCTCATAATTTTTAATATTGATGCTATATTTTTAAAGTAATTTGTGTATACACTTCACCCACTTTTTAAAAATTGTCTTCAGAAGCAAGGTTAGCATGAATTACTTAGTTTTTCATACCAGAAATTGTAATTGCCTATATATAAATAGATTCTGTTGACCAAAATAGATACTTTGTAGGACAAGAAAAACAGCATATTCCTATTTGTTTGTGTGTTTATTAACTTATTTTTTCTGTGTTGAAGAGGTGAGATGGGCTATATTTTCATGGGTGCATGCATGCTTGTGAGTAGAGTAAAAAAAAGTCTGGGAGATATTCTCAAGAAATAAGCCAAAGTTTGGAGGAAGAGAGAGCTGGTTACAGATCTAAGAAGAAAAAGGCAATGTCTAATCAGAGGGGTTCCTAGTAACCACTCTAAATTATTTCCAAGTCCTGGAATGATGGGAACCAAAAACTTATCAGTTAAAAGCCACTAAACACACCAAATATTGTATCAGGATATAATTAACACCTTGGCAGGGGTCTCTGTTATGGAGTAGGAATAAAATACATAGGAAAACTACCGTGAAAAATTGAGTGGATAGTGGCTTATTCCAGCATTGAGACTTTTCACCAAGAGAGTTTGTCCTTGAGATGACACAGCCCAGCACAAGAGAGCATTAAATATTTAAGAATATCACAACAGTAGAGAAAAATAAAGCACTTTGAGTCAAATGATGCAAATCCTCAGATAGTAATGTTGCAAAGGATACAATTGGTAATATACCACACAGGGAGTCTTTGCATTTCAACGATGCATGCCCCTAACATACCTGAAGCAGTTTCAGAGCAATCTACTTCTATGGATGAAATGTAGATAATGGTTTAAAATAGAATTCATGGGAAAATGTGTTTACTAAGACAACACACAAATATTTTTTTTGGAAAACCTCATTGACTACATTCACGAACACTTACCATTATGGATAAACACAAAGAAACACATACACTATTGATTAAATTTATCAGACAATTAATTTTGCCCAAAATATAATATCCTAATCTGAAAATCCTGAAGAAACATGAAAATAAGTGCCTATTTTTTAAAATGATGTGTCAATATGCTACTATGCCCTATATTTTAATTCCTTAAATTTATGATTTGTGTTTTTTGTCAAGTGCCAAAGTGTATAATGGAAGTGATTAAGAATCTCTGTTACTTTCAGTTGTAATGAACTACTTAATCTGCAGGAAAGATATGCTGTGTATAATACAAACACACATATAATTTTATTGACTCATATTTGCATTGAATGAAGAATGTTCAATCAATCTCACATCTGGAAAGAGATAAGCATTTTGCATTGCTTTTTAGGACAAAACAGAATTATGATGCTAAGTGACATATAGTGCTGGTGATTTTTGTATGTCTTTGGAGTCACTCTCTGCATTTAGAATGGCAATTTTAAAAAATATTATTATGAATTCAATCCAATGCCAATTGTATTTGGCATTTTCTTCTCTATGAATTGCTTTTATGTATCCTACAGGCATTGAAAAAGGATAAACATTGTATACTGCTGATTCAGATTCTTGAGTAATTTTCCTTGAGAATTTTTACATGGCAGAAATAGAAATATTCCTACAGTTCTAATCATATGCATCCTATTATTTGAAATCTACAAATATGTTAAATATCCTTAGCTCAATTCAGCAATTTGGTATTTTAGACTGTTATATGATTCAGAGCAATGATATTTTTTACAATTTTCATCAATGATAAAATATTAATCTCATGTACAATATCTTAAACCTAGTCATAAAATCTTAAACAATAAAGCATAAAATTTCAAAAAAAAATGCTGACATAATTACTCTAAAATATTTTGTGGGTATTGAATTCAAATATACATTTCCCTGTACATGAGGCAAAAGTAGGAATTGAGAATTTTTGTTTTTGCAATGTTATGTTCTTGCATCTCATTTCATAGTATCACAAAAGATACCTTAATTTTGTAAAGTAGTTTATGTATTACTTTGGCCTACATCAAGCTAGTGTCAATCCAGAGTGCTTAAGTGTTTATTTGGTATTTCTGTTTCTTTTGGTTGTTGCTTAAATGTCCTTCTACAGTGCTAGAAAAATTTACTATTTTCATGATATAGCCTATTAAATAATACTGGGTATCATACATGCCATGAGTAAACAATGCATGATATATATCTGATGGTTATAAAGGATATACAAAATATATGGAAAATTCATTTTAAAAGATAAGAACATGCTCTATGCTGATGACAATTAGAATGTAGTGACATTTATAATTATCAGAAAAATAAATTATTAATGTCACCAACTTATCATTGTATTTGAAATGTATTTTTTTTTACAATTGAAAGTCACAGACTATTTAATATAATGTATTAAGAATACCAAGGCTAGGAGAAGAATAGATGCTACAAGAAATTTATCATTTTAAATATAAGGAATATTTTGGATTTTGTTTTTATTTCACAGCTTTATTAAAATGAAAAAGACTACATAAATTATATTTTTAAAACATATTGCACAATAAGTAGTATTGATGCTGATCAAAGGTAGGGTTCTCTGCCCAATGTTCCTAACAGCCAATCTATCACACTGAGGTTTCAAAGGGGGGAGTTTATTATTATGTGAATCAAGGAGGACAGATGACCTAATGGCCTAAAATCTCTCTCTCCAAAATTCAGTAACTCTGATAGTTTTATAGTATCAAAACACAGGTAGGTTTTAGGATAATGAGTATATTTGCTCAAGATGACAAAGTTAGAGATGATCTAATTATTGAGCATGTACAGATTTGTTACATGCTTGGTCACAGAATGCATGTAAGAAAATGGCAGCCTTAATATGAAGATGGGTGTGATTTTTAGTTTTATAATGAAGTATAGGTCATTTATAGGTTAAAATTTAAGCTACTGAATATGTCAGGGCAGGAAATTTTGTTTAGATCTAGCTTTGTCTAGTAAAAAAGTTTAGGAATTTAGGTGGGGAAATTCTGGGCTGACTCAAGTTCCTGCATTAATAAACATCAGGGGGTTGTCTTTGTGATCATAAAATTCTAAAGTTGTAAAACAAGATAAAGAGGTACAAGTAGGGCCAGTCACAAGGTTTTTACAATCACAAGATAACGGTTATACAGTTATACAATCTATCAGTGATCAAGGCATCTGTGTTACAGATCAGTGGTTTCAGTAATTTCAGGTATTTTCTTTTGGCTATTCTAGAATATACTACAAAGTAAGAAAAAAGCATCCAGATAATGATTCAGTCATCTCAGTTACCTGTTAATTTCTGTTACAGTATCCTATAAATGAAATATTAACTTCTAATTAAAGGACTTTTGGAGAAAATAAATTTTATCATTACAACAATTTTTTACTATCTGGTTTTATATACAATTTTTTAAATTATTGAATTTCTAAAATATTGTTCTTTGAGCCATGTGTTCCATTGTTAAAATAAATAAGTAATTACCAGTTACTTCCATCTGTCAATTCCTTTTCAAAGTAAATGCATATTATCACTAAATTCTAAAAGCTTGAAATTTGATCAAGAAAGTTGATAAAATGCACATATTCACTTCTATAACAAATTTTGTGGAAATGGCCAAAAAAGGATAATTTTCTAAAAAAGTAATCGGTACCAAAAAAGAAAGTAAATTAAAGAGGAAGTTGCACCTTTAATTGCCATAACTACTAGAGAGGACTATTGTAAAGGTTGAGGTGTTAATAGGGATGCCACAACCTCAGAGGTAAAGAAGAAATGAGTAAGAGAATACCTTGGGATAAGTTTTGTAAGGGTAAAAATAAATTTAAAAAGACAAAAATATTAGTTTTCCCTAAAGAGATACAAGCTATGCTCTCTTCACTCTTCCTAGATCATTCTTTAGAAAACTTGTAAATCATGTCCTTTCCCCTTTAGATGTATATAATTTTTTAAAAACTAAATAAGACTTTTGCCAATTTTATAACCCCAGGCAGTATTTCTGAAGAAACTGGGAGCCATCTCTCTGAAACAGAAATATCAATTAAGTTAGCACCCTCTCCCATTTGCATAGAAGTTTAGCTTTGATGTGTGGCTCCAAGTTTTAAATACCTACCTGACATAGGGATAGAAGTTATTTGATTCTTTTGGATAGAGGCAATTAGCAAACACAAAGACCACTCCAATTACCAGGGGAATTTAAGATGAACTATGTTTGACAGAGGAAGTTATTATTTACCTTGAGAACATGTGTATAATGGCTTTATCTGCTTTGTTATACAAAAGGCTGAGGTTTCTTTGCAATCTCTTTAACAGATTGCCTGTGATGTACCACATTCTGGTTTAATGCTTCTTCAATAATAAAATTGTTTTTCTTGCTCTTCTACCTTTGTGGAGAGGTTTTCTGGGTTAGGAGGGGATTTTGTTTTCAATTTTACTTCCGTAATATTTTCTAAGCGATTATCTGAGAACTAGATTTGAAGAAAGTGGAATGATGCTAATGAAGGAAGGTTAAAGGAAGCATTAATATCACTGGGTGCAAAAAGTGGTGATGAAAAGGAATTAATTGCCACCAGGTAGATATGGAGCCACAAGGTGTTTTACATACAAGGGAAACAAGTTATTTGAACAACCTATTAGTAGAATGACTTGTCTCCCCAAACCAAAGCATCAGAGACAGGACACAATATACTGAAGTAGTTTCCATGTTCTGTTGCTTGTCTTTCAACTTTTTATTCTGATGAATTTTCTGGACAAAAGTTTTCATTTTGGATTTTCAAATTTATCAGTCCTTTTGTAAAAATTTCAGTGTACTGAGTCTTGCTTAAGAATAACTCTATTCCCCACCAAATACTAAAAATATTCCATTGATTCTTACAGTAGGAATGGGCTACTTTTTCCAAATGAAAAATGTCATCTATTTCCTTTTGTAATATCTTATTTAATATGTACCATTATTCATTTATATATGAATATATATTTATTATATAAATTAAATATGTGATATCAAACAACTTTAACCTATCTGGTTCTAAATTCTTCAATTGAAAAATGAGAATGTTCACTATCCAGCTCTAAATATCTTTGACTTATGATAACCTGAATTTATCCTGTCCATTCTTATCATTTGGAAAATTGAACACCAGTTAAGTCATGCCCTATGTCATCAATTAATAATTCTAAAAGTAGAGAAACTTGAATTAAATATGAGCTATCATTTTAATGTCTATAAATTTACCTAGTGAATATTCAGTATAATAGAATTACTTCTAAATATGAATAAAGCAGATCTTGAGGTACATTTTTTTGTAACTAGCATTCAAAATGAATAACTGGAGTAAAAATTTATGATGTAAATAACTTTGCAACAACCATTCAACACCATTAAAATATTTTCACATACTTTTGCAATCTTAGGAAATATATAGTGAGGACCAAAATATATATATATAATTTAATAAATTCAAATTGCCCAAAAAGTGATATCTACAATAACAGTATAATATGTACTTAGTATATTATATTGCACAGTTCAAATTTTGTATTTAGTAGGGTTCATACCTAAGAACTTAAACAGAAAATACTTTCTGACAGTGTGTATAAGTTTGGATAACATCTATTTGAAGGCTTGTATGAGCTGGTGATTTTGTAATTATGGAGAAAGTTGTACATTTTCTTTTTTGAATAGAATCTCTTGATTTTCAAAATGTCTTTTGAATAGAATTTGGTTTACACTTTAATTATGTGCAACTCTACTCATATTCATTTTACAATTGAAATATGAACTTAGCTGTAAAATAGTTTCACTCTTTTAAAATAGTAATTTAATTCCTGATGCTAAAAATGAACCTAATCCTTATTATACTTTAAAAATTAAGAACTGAATGAATGCTATAAGTTCCATACAGCTAAAAGGTTGAATGAAACATTCCTTAATACATAAAAGAAAATTACCTCTTCAATAGATGAAAGAAAGGAACTGGTTCCATTAAATAGCCCCTTTTCTTCAAAATTAATGCTGTACAGTCCGAAGTCATGTTTTGAAACTTCAATGGTAATATGGTTCTATTGTGCTTGCATTTTGGATTTTAAAACAAGCTTTCCCCAGTCATTGTATAACTACCCACATCAGCCCTCTCTCCTTCACATTTTGCATTCCCCTGCACTGTTTTGAATCCTTGTCACTTAAAAGTTCATTCCTCCAAAAAGCTCTTCACTGAACTCACCTAGATAGAATTACAGACCTAACATATAGTATAGTACCCTTTGCTGTCTTTACTGTTTTCCTTGTCTTGCCATATTTACTTACTTGTTTTGTTCACCCTAGAGGTTATGTACCAAAAAAATCTTTCTACCTTGTTCAACATTGACTACTGAACATTAAACTCCAGGTTTCAAAATGTAAGTGTTGAGTGATTAAATAGTTGAATAGAAACTGTCATGAAAATTCAAGACATTTGTTATCAATAGGTGTTGATTAATTATTTTCTAAATCATTGGGAAACTAATCAACCTAAAACAGCTTTGTTATACATTTATCACTTCTCTTATTTCTAATTTATTCACTTCATAAATTCATTCATATATTTTTGCCTTTACAATGTATAGAGATTAGCTTCACACATTTATTAGTAAATATGCAAGATTTAAGTTTTTATCCGAAAATTCAACTGCTTAATTTTAATTGATGACATGATAAAATTTAGTTTTTTGTATTGGGGAACTCTGTATCACATTTTCCTTATTATTCAGGATAAATTTCATTTGTGAGAATCCTGTGATATCCACTTTTGTTTTTCTATTAAATTGTAATGGAAAATATTACAGGCTAGAAAAATATGTATTAATTGCTTATTAGTTTTTTTCCAAAGTAATGTTAATACTCTGAGAACAGTTGAACTAAAAAAGTAACAGATACATTAGATGTGCTCACATCTCTGAGTCCAATTAGTCTTTCACTAAATTTAGCTTTCCTGGAAAATACATTTTAAAACTATGATTTACTGAACACAGTATATTCTAAACATTAATTAGATGCTTATGTGCAATTTTCATTTACTCATCACAACTATATTTGAAAGATACCATTATTCCAATGTTATCATAGAGGATAGAAAACCTTAGAATTGCTAAGAAATGTAGGTATGGTTGCTACCTAATAAGTTAGACTCAATACTTGAACTCAGTCTCTCTAATTTCAGAAACTGTGTTCTTACTTCACTGTCCTCTACATCCTTCCAGAGAGAGTATAGCACTTTCAGCAGTGAATTGAATTAATGTGCATACAAATTCTCTTATTTTCTCAGAAGAATTGTATTTCTTTGTTTAATAGAGCAATATATATATGAATCCTAACAATGGTGTCTTAGTTGGCCTGAGCTGCTATCACAAATGCCACACAATGGGATTGCTTAACAACAGGAATTCACTGGCTCATGGTTTCAGAGGACAGAAGTCCCAAAAAGAGCTGTTGGCCAAGCCATGCTTTTTCCTGCAGTCTGTAGTGTTCAGGTGTTGGTTGCTGGCCATCCTTGGGGTTCATTGGTTTTCCTGTCACATAGTAATGTCTCCCTTTTCTTCTTGTTTCCACTAACTTCCTGCTTCCAACTCCTCCCTGCGATTTTCCTTTTATAAGGCCTCTAGTATTGCAGAATAAGACAAAACCTCATTCAGTTCAGCCATACCTTTACTGAAAATAACATCTTCAAGAGCTCCTACCTACCATGAGTAACCCATCCACAGGAATTCATATTTAAATTAAGAACATGTCAAAATCAGAGTGTGTAATTCAATCTATCACAAATGCTTAGTAATCTTTTGAAAATTAATTTCTCACCAATTAAAACATGAGCTCTTCAGAGCTATGAGCTTTCAGTAAATCATCTTCATATCTTAAGTGTCTATAATAGGGCCAGTTACACAGTAGATGTTGAAGTTTTTTTTTTTTAACTGAAATCATTTAAATAAACAGTTTTTGCTTCAATTTCAGTATTTTATATAAAAAACACTTCAGGAGAATTATCTATATATTTTCATTAGGCTCAAGTCCATCCCAAAAGCATTTTTGAGAATATGTTTTCAGTTTATTTATAGGTCTTTAATAATTAATTAATTTTCCTAAAGTTTTACCATTCTGAAACATAAAACAAACTCAAATCTTCATTAAATTCAACCCACATAATTAAGGTAAAATTTTATTACTTTCTTTAGTGCTTTTCATTTTTTTAGCACTCACCTTTCTGACATTAGAAAAAAAAATCACCTCCATCTTTGAAACGTTTGCATCATACTCTGATATGAGTGTACCATAATGATAGGATCTATTGTGGTCTAGAGTGAAACTGGAGTTATTAATCTATTCCAGGACATGGTGTCTTCTGATACATATTTAATAACTTTTTAAGAGGTAGATAATATATACCAATTAGTATCCTAGAACACTAAACAAAATAGCTTACCTGGTTTACTTGTATAAAGTGAATACTCTAATTATAATTACTTAGAATAAATTTTAAGTGACAAATTTAAGTGAGAACCAGTACTTTTTGAAGTCCTCTGATACTGTTTAAAATTGATATTTAGAAATAGCTTAGCTCTGATGATCAATTGAAAGCAACTCCAAATTCATTGCTGCTATAAGTTTATATTGCCACAGAAGCAAAACAAAGCAAAATAACATATTTTATTCTACTTGTTTCTGTTTTTCTAAGCTTTTACAAGATTACTGCTCAAATAAGAAAACATTATTTCTACATACTATTTAAGATAATCATGTTTTGTAGAATGCCAGTTTAACAGTATTTTCCAAGATGCTGATTTAACTAAAACCTGGAACTGATATAAAATTGATTTTAATTCATGAATAACCATTGAGTAAGTAGATAATTTCTGAAAAAGAGAGAATATGGAAACATTCAGTATAAAGCAGAATTGTAAACTTATATACTTTTACTTCTTATTTTTATGTTCTACAGAGACATTATATCTTAGGGTCATGTTACTTAATGTGTTTATTTTTGCTACTTAAAGAAGAAAATGGATGTGTGTAGCTGTAAAAAGCTGTGATATGTGAACTTAAGACATTGCTAGTCTGTTAAAATGCTTGTGTATGGCAGGGAGTTCTCAATTATTTTCTGTGAAATAAGTTAGTTACTTTGGTTAAAATTAATTAATATGAGTGATTGAGTCTATGCTCAGAGCAGTAGTGACAGAGTAATGCAAATGTGCATGTGCTTTTATTTTTTCAGTGAAAAACAGTCACTTGTTCCATTCAAAAAAGTAGTTTGTTCTACCCTTTTGGTATCATAGACTTTCTTGGTCTCAAAAAACTGCATTTACAATGTTGTGCAGTAACTAAGGCTATATTTCTCCAAAATATTTCCATCGATCCAAAGTTACAGTCCTTGTACTTACTAAAACTCCCTAAGAAAATTTGATTATGTGGATTATAACAATCAATATTTACTATCTTGAAATTTCAAACTGTGAAAAAATTTAGATACATATTTGTAGATTTGACTGAAGATACCAATGATGAACACAGTAATTTAAAAGAAATGACATCTTGGAAGCATGAAAATAGTTTTGACTCCATGAGGCCCTCCACTCCAGATGGAAAATTGCTGACCTAAAGTATCAATTTGTTTTAGACTATGAGCCAGCATAATGAAGGATAAAATATAGAATGTGAATTTTATCTGTTTTGCTTAAATGTTTGTAAGGAAGCTATAAAATGTGTTAAGATCATAGCAAATTCTGCCCTGACTTGGTGGGCTTACAACTCCAGTTTACTGATTAATGTTTTCCCTACAATATGTAAAGGTTTTCTTTGCTTTATATGATATTCTTCCTAGTTTGAAAAGATTTTGTGTCTTACCAGAATAAACTTTTGTGCATTATGTTGACTTTATTGCATCCATGATTATTTAAGGAAAAAAGGAGCATAAACAAGGTTTCTCATTTATGAAAGAGCTAAAGATTTTTCAATTTTAATAACTTCCATACATATTTTTGAAATACTTTATTGTCACTTGGATTAAAAGTAACAAAGTACTGTTTATTTGCATATATCTTAATTAAATGTACCATTCTCCTCAGAGAACTTTTAAAATATTCAATAAAATTGATCCTGAATAAAGGGAAAATAAAACACTTAGGATATGCTTTACACCAAAAATGATTTTTGAAATGTACTAGAGAGCCTTGGAGAATCAGAGATCATTTTGATCTAAGAAGAGAGATTCTTGAGATAATTACTATTGTTTGATGTGTTACTATTTTAAGAGTTGGGAATAGTTGTTTAATAAGAAGAGAAACTCAGTCTGACATAAAATTTGTGTAGGTAAAATAATATTAATATATAAGTATTTCAAAAATGCTATAAATTATTGGAAGTTTCTGGCAATATATGAATGACTCCATTGCCCATTATATATTTTAAGTGTTATTGAGGTGAAATTCACGTAACATAAAAAGCACTATTTTAACATGAGCAATCCAGTGGTATTTAGTGCATTTACAATGTTGTGCAGTAACTAAGGCTATCTTTCTCCAAATTATTTCCATCAATCCAAAGTTACAAATTTTTCTATACCCACCCTTTGGCAAACAGCAATCTGTGTTCTGTCTCTATGGAGTTATGTATTTTGGATATTTCATATAAATGGAATTATACAATATGTGACCTTTTGTTTTTGTATTCTTTCACTTAGCATAATGTTTTGAAGTTTAATCCATACTTTACCATGAATCAGTACTTCATTACATTTTATGGTTAAATAATATTCCTCTGTATGTATATACAACTATTTCTCTATCCACTCATCTGGTGATGGACATTTGAGCTGTTTCTACATTTTGGTTATTGTTAGTAATGATGCTATGAATTTAAACATGTACACTTACTTGTTTGAGTCCTTGTCTTCAGTTCTTTTGAGTGTATAACTAGGAATTGAATAGTTGGTCATATGGTAATATACCTTTACCAGAGATCTTTATTTCTTCATTCAGCTTCAAGTTACTGTCTAGTGTCCTATCACTTCAACTTGATACATTCCCTTCAGCATTTCTTGTAGGAGGGTCTACTGGTAACAAACTCCCTCAGCTACTGTTTATCTTGGTGTATATAATTTGTTCCTTCATTTGTGAAGGAGAGTTTTACCAGACATATTATTCTTTGTTCACATTTTTTTCCTTTCCAGTGCTTTAAATACATTGCACCACTGTCTTCTGGCCTCAATGCCTTCTGACATAAAATAAGCTATTTATATTATTGAAGATTCCTGGTATATGGTGAGTCACTTCTTTCTTGCTGCTTTCAAGAATCTCTCTTTGTCCTGGCCTTTTAAAAGTTTGATTATAATTTGTCTCAGTGTGGATCTCTTTGAGTTTTTCTTACTTGGAGTTGATTTGATTCTAAAATGTGTAGATTCCTGTCTTTCAACAAATTTGGGGACTCTTTTGGCCATTCTTTCTTCAAATATTCATTCTACCTTTTCTCTTTCTTGTATTCCTACAATGTGTATGCTGGTCCACTTGGTATTCCACTGGTCCTTTACCCTAGGTTTACTTTTCTTCATTATTTTTTTTCTTTCTGCTCCTCAACTGTAGCTTGTGTCAGTTCTTCAGGTGAGCCTCAGACATTTTAGAGCATTCAAACACAATAATTTGTGAATAAGTTCTGTTCTAATTCCTCTGGAACCACTGGACCATAGTTCTATCCTGAAAACATGAGCTGCCATACTCAAGACTGCTGCTGAGCCAAGGAGAGAGTGGGGCAAAGGCAAGTAAAAATGCCACAAAGTTTTCTCACCATCTAAAAATTTCCTTTTTTCTTGATTCTACATTAGTTTGCTTGCTGTAAAACTTACTCTGTTTTCTAGAGTTCTGACAAAGTTGATTCTGTCAGTGTCTGCTTGTTTTTAGTGTTTCTGTGGAGAGATGGGCGTTTAGAGTTGCTT
Source organism: Choloepus didactylus (assembly GCF_015220235.1). Taxonomy (NCBI): domain Eukaryota; kingdom Metazoa; phylum Chordata; class Mammalia; order Pilosa; family Megalonychidae; genus Choloepus; species Choloepus didactylus. The sequence continues at coordinate 178,983,639 of NC_051310.1, read as the reverse complement.
TCTCTTCAGTTTTTCTGGTGCCATTCCATCATATGACTTTAATCCCAGGGCAAACACTGATCATATTTTTTACAAAATAATTATGAATGTATCCTAAGAGATAAATTTACTGTCTTCCCTTCTATTAGTATTGGATACAGCAATACATTAACAATAGCCATTAAATCACTGCTAATTATGCATAGTTTTGTTTTGTTTTGTTTTACTCTGATTTTTCTTGAAGGCTTTGCTGTAAGTTATACACCAGAATTTGTGTGTTCAACAAAGAATGACACTCTCAAAATCTCATGGAAAGTAACTATACCAGGCATTTAAAACTACTGCAACTTAAAATAAAAGATTTGTAAGTGCAGGCTTCTGAGTTCACACCATTTAGATACTTGACTGTACTAGTGTTGTGAGCCCATATTTCTGGAGCTAATTTTAGTCTAGAATCAGATGGCTTCATGGAAGCAAAATCCTAACTCAAGTTCCAGTGAACAAGAATTAATTACAAGGACTGAATAGGTTGATGAAGGAAATTTTATTGTAGTTGTTTAGAATATTGAGATTCTCTTAAGGTTATATTTTGTACATATCTGAGAAAATATTTTCTCTTCCATCCTAAATACTTGGTAACCCACAACAGCTTAGAAAACTCTAGCTTTGTAAACTAAAATGAAATGTTTTAAAATAATTCTTACTGACCCCCAATAATTTAGTAACTTACTACATCTTTTTACTTTTTGTGGCAATATATTTATTTGCAAATATTCGGTAAGAATTCATTCACATATTTTCTGAGATATTATAAGACAAATCTACTGTGCAACCAAGACCTTACCATGAGAATGCTGCTCATTTGATTGTGTGGGACAGAGTACTTTTAAGGATTAAAAGTTGGCTGTACTTATGGAATGAATGCTTACAAAGCCCTTCCAGGAAAATTGGCTAGTACATGGGCCACAGAGTCTCAGCTTGAGAGGTGGTAAGGAAGGTCACATCTTGGTAGGCCAAGAACATGAGTAAATTTGGGAGATTTAAGAAGAGAAGATTCACCAAAAATCATAGGTATTGAAGATGAAATCTGGTGGGATAATATCTCATGATTGGTTTCCTACCCAGAGGATAGTAAATGAGTGGTTTTTAAGAGTCCAATACAAAAATCCTTCTGGAACATTTCAGATAATAGTTAATTTTATTGCATTAGGAGTTGTTCAATGCTATGTGGCCCTTGATTTGAAAAAGCAAACTGAAGAAAGTTGATATGGTGAATTAACACTCTTGCTGTATCTACATAAACAATCAGAATACCATAAGGGAACCAGGGTTTTTGTTTTGTTTTGTTGTATCAAGAACAATCCTTCCTTCTGATTATTATGGTCACAAGGTGAGGAGACTGTCAGGAAATATGATAAAATATTTTGAAATGGGCAAAAACTGTTACAGATATCCTCTGGATCACCCTTTAAGATTGTCTGCTGAACTATTTACAACTCTGTAAATTACAAAAAAATGGATGATAATGCAAATGATTCTTGTCCACACTAATGCAAATGAATTTTGTACCATTGAAAGCAACTGAATATTTAATTGTGAGTATTGACAAGTTTTAGATCTAATTGTAAATTTATTTCAGTATTCCTTTTTGTCTAACTGGCCATCCAGTCTTAATGGTTCCTTCACTAATTAGTTAAATTTGCACATGTATTTAAAAAGTACATAAGGTGACAGAAAATTTTTCCTCTGACACCTTAAATACCAAAATAGGTTAACAAAATCATCATGAGTTTGATAAAATAAGATTATGACTTATCAAAGGAATTTATTCATCTGTAAAGGCAATGAAATAATATGTTCAATATTTTCAGGGAATCAAGGTGGACACTTCTAATATTACATTTTTTGAGACACAATATTATTCTTGAAGAACATAGGAATCACTTAAAATACTAAAAAATCTAAATGATTGTAGTTTATCTAATTATAAATGTAAATGCAATCAGTGATAATAATTTTTAAAATATAAGATATTAGATTATAATAATGAGAATGGGATCATCATCATCATCACCTAAAAAAGGATCATAGATTTTATTAACTATTAAAAGAGAGGTTATCAAAATATATTATTATTATAAAGGATCAAAACGCATTTACTTTAGATTCTGATAAATAATGAAGTAATACATTAATAGTCTTTAAGAGAATATTAAATTAATCAGAAATATCTGTGTAAATATTACAAATAGTACTGCATATTATAAACAAATTAAACATTATACATATAGCTAAAACAGAAAGTAAATTTAACATAGAGTTTACAAACAAATCAGAGAATAGAAAATGTGGCATATGGTAAAGGAATTTGCAATAAGTGAATAAAAGATTTGCTTTTCAATAAATATTTAAAGCACTAGTTAAAGATTTTGGAAAAATACATACATAAGCTCCACGTTGTACTACTCCAGGAAATACCATTAAATATTGTTGTCTGTGGCAGCACCTTGGAAAGTGTACCTAGTGCAAGCAATGCTGTGGATTGATACCTATAACAATCTTACTCCAAAATTAATTTCAAATGTGTTAATCATTTAAAATTATAGCTGAAAAACACACAAAGTGTTAGAAAACATGAGAGAACAAAGAGATAATTTTGTGGTAGAAAAATAATTTACAAGTATGTTCCTTAGTACAGAAAAATCAAGTAAAAGAAAAATAGACAATTTAAACATTTTTTTAAAAAAGAAAAACAAAACTGTCAGAAGTTGTAAGGCAAATAAATGAATGGAAAAATTTTCAAATATATGATGGATAATACGTTGTAATCCTTAATAAACAAATACACCTCTAAATAGTCACAGTATACAATTAAAGACTTATTTGCATATATTTATTTATTTGTTCTCCCAATACTATGCATTTCATAGGGGAGATACTCAGTAAATTTGATCAACTTTATAAAGCACAAATGGGAAGACAAATACTGTAATACAAAAACAAGTGAAGCATATTAACTTTTAATTTACAAAGAAATATTCCAAATTTCCAATAAACAAATAAAATGTTAAATACCACTAGTGATCTAAAAAATGCAAAGTAAAATAAATATTTTTTCCTTTATCAAACTTGCAATAGCTAAATTAAAATGCCCAGTGTTGGCTAGAATTTCTGGAAGTGTTAATAGTACCAATGAATTCAGGAATTATATCACCAGTAATTAATACTAAAGCAGAGTATTGTGTTTGCAAATTTAAATATAGAAGTGTATTCTAAACAGAAGCACAAAGATTGTAAACCATAGAATTTCTAGGAATAGAAGATATTTAAATAAATTATAACATGTCTAGTCAATGGAATTGTATTCAGTTAAAAACAGCAATGCACATGTATGCATATAGAAATGAAAATATAATGACATAATGCTAAATGAAAACATTTGGTACCCAAAACTCTGTTTGTGTTTGTATATAAAATTGTAAAATAAACTAGGTAATTTTATCAAAAATTTTCCTGCAACACCCACAAGATTTAAAATATTAAACAATATTTTCAATAGGAATGTAAATAGAGGGATATGTCTGTTTATTGATAGGATTGTATTTTTAGAGAGGTGTATGGCACCCATTTTTCTATTGGGCTCCCTTTTTTTCCATGACAAGATACATGGCCCAGTTACTAGTCCTTTTGCAGCAGAAGAAAGTTGCTGAGTCACAAAAGTCCATTCTGTTGCCCTTTCCCCACGTACCTGTTTGGGTGGGGGAAGGTTTGGTTATCAGAGTACTCTCAAAATAAATAAGCTGTGTACCTATAAATTAAACAATAGCTTACAATATTCCTATTCTTCTTGTTCTTCAAAGCAAGGCTAACTTTCTGCCAATTTTCTCCAAGATTATTTCTTCATGTAAAATTATATTTCTCAATAACATGTATTGAATTTTATCATGTGCTTTTATCTGAACACATTCAATTTATCATAAGGCTTTTCTCCAGCAATCTTTTAGAATGTTGAATCATATAAATAGATATTTCTAATATCAAACCCTCTGAACAATCTGAAATAAATCTGTTTTAGTCATTATGTTCTATATTTACTTTTTATACTCTGCTTGAGATAATTTCTAATATTTAATTTAAAATTTGCAATACATAATAAAAGTGAGAATACCTAAATTTTTCTTTTACTGACTTTGTTTAGGTTGGGTATCAACATAAAAAGAAACTTTGTTAACAAATTGCATGGGATTTCCTCCTTTGTTAGATTTTGTGCAATGACCCAGTCAGAATAGAAAGGAGTGAGGCTTCAATTACCTTCATAAAAATGTATGACAATCAAATGTTCCTTTGACCAAGTCTCAAAGACTTATATAAGAAGTTAATTTACATTTGGTCTACATTTTAAATCAACATGTTATCTGTATTTGAACTAAATATAGTCTGTTTGACTTTTTACTCTCCTTCCGCAAAAACAGATGACATATTAACACGCGCTTTTCCCTATTTATTAATTTTGTATAGACTTGTGAACATAACTGCTTATTTTTAATAAAAATAGTGTATGTTTATCTTTGTCCTAATAAATTCTCCAATTGTGTTAAATCTTAAAAAGTAGGGTCCTCGACTCCCGGGGTTGTAAATCTTCCTGGCAATGCAGAATATGACTCCCGGGGATGAATGTGGACCTGGCATCGTGGAACTGAGAGTATCTTCTTGACCAAAAGGGGGATGCAAAATGAGACGAAATAGTTTCAGTGGCTGAGAGATTTCAAATGGAGTCGAGAGGTCATTCTGGTGGACATTCTTATGCACTATATAGATAACACATCTTAGGTTTTAATGTATTGGAATAGCTAGAAGTAAATACCTGAAACTACCAAACTCCAACCCAGCAGTCTTGACTCCTGAAGACAATTGTATAATAATGTAGATTACAAGGGGTGACAGTGTGATTGTGAAGACCTTGTGGATCACACCCCCTTTATCTAGTGTACGGATGAGTAGAAAAATGGGGATAAAACTAGAGGACAAATGGGGTGGGATGGGGGGACGATTTGGGTGTTCTTTTTTCACTTTTATTTTTTATTCTTGTTCTGGTTCTTTCTGACGTAAGGAAAATGTTCAGAGATAGATTGTGGTGATGAACACATAACTATGCTATCATACTGTGGACAGTGGATTGTATACCATGGATGATTGTATGGTGTGTGAATGTATTTCAATAAAACTGAATTTAATAAAAAAAAAAAAAAGTAGGGTCTTCAACATAGATTTGATAGTATTTTATGTTGCCACATATATTTATCCTATCTATTTAGAGTCTAAGTATTTTTAAAGGTATGCTCTACATATTTAACAAGAGTAAACTGATGCAGCCACATTTTCATATTGTGTATTTTTTATATTATAAAATGAAATCTGCCTAAAGATTGAAATGTGCAATCTACTAGGACTACTAATGATATTAAAATTACTACATTGGTACATATATCACATGAACATTTTCTTTCTGTCTTAAGGAGATATATGAAACATTGCATTGTCAAAGAGCCAGAGGATGCTTAAATTTTATGGTGCCTATGTGATTTTTATATTTTGTAGGAACATGTAGAGTTAGAAAGACAACTCTAAAATTTTTATGGACTGAAATAAAAACATTATAGCATATGAAAATATTTGACTTACATGCAAAATCTCTACTGATATTTATGTACAAATGAGGTTGACATGTACTTATTTTTTTTTTAAAAAGCAGAAACATTGTAAAAGCAAGTGTACCTTACTATTTATTTACCCCACAGGTGAAAATCACTGAAAAGAATTACCTAGCCATAAACATATAATTTTTTAAAGTCACATTTTGTGAAAATGGATTGCTTTGACAACGTCTTTTAAAATATGTGTGTTTGCTTTAATAAACTATTTCAGAACTATTCTTTTATATTTTTGCATGAAATGTCAAGTAGCTAATTCTTTTATAATTATTCTTTTCAATTTTTATATTGCTTATTGCCATATACACATTAAGATTTCGTTTTTAAAAATAAATTTTATTATAATCAAAATAAAAATCATTGTGAATAAAATCACTACTTAATTTGATTCAATTATTCCCATTCACTCTTGAAATTCTAAATATAATTTGAATAATAATTTTGAATTTTTCTAAATTGTAATGATATGTTTTTTTGAAAGTGCTATTCATTTTCAAGCACTTTGATGACTAATGAATTGATTGGCTAATTAAGAAAAAAAAATTAAAGTAATCATGCTGCTTCTGGGCAGAATGGTAAGTTTCTATATTTTATACTTGATAGAAATGATTTATTATAAACCACAATTACATTAGCCCAATCACCAATGAAGAGAATGTAATAGGATTTATCTTTTTAAAACTTTGATTAAGGTAAGAAATATAAATAGTATAAATAGGGGAATCCATTCATTTCTTTTAACTTTTCATTTTGAAATTATTTCAAACTTACAGGACAGTTGCAAAAATGATACAAACCCCATCAGAGAGCTCCTATTATCTATTTATGTTTGGAATATTTGAGAGCAAATTGCACACATCATACTTCCTGAACATGTAATGCTTACATATACATTTCTTAGAAACAAGAATATTCACTTATATAATCACCTTAAGTGCAGTAATCAAGTTAAAAATAATTTAACATTGATATATTCCAATTTTATCTTATTTCCTGATAAGGTGCTTTTTCACCTTTTCTCCTCCATTCTTTAATAGGAATCCAATACCATGTCTTGCATTTAATTGTCATTCTTTCTTTCTTTCTTTTTTTTTTTTTTTGGAAATTGTGGAAACAAATTAAAACATGAATTTTCCCATCCTAACCCTATGCAAGCATACCATTCAGAGGGGTTAATCACATTCACATTCACAATGTTGCACTATCTCCACCACCATCCATTAATACAACTTTCCCTTTACCCCAAACAGAAACCCCACACTCATTTTGCTTTAGCTCTCCATTGCCCCTACCCTCAACCCCTGCTAATCTGTACTCTAATTTCTGTCTCTATGAGTTTGCATGTTCCCTTACATTATCTTTGTGGTAATCATAGTTTAATTTAACATCTGAAATCTATAGTGATCTCATTTGCTTTGATGTCAACTTAACCTCACTGGTATACACAAACTATGTTCCTGTAACCCTCTGTCCTGTACCTTTATGTACTTGTCACAAATTATATATTTATATATTATGAGTCCAAAACCATTGATTAATCATTATATTTTATGCATTTGCTTTTTGATCATGGAGGAAGTAAAAAGTGGAATTAAAAGTAAAAATACAGTAGTAGTGGTATTTATGTTTACCCATGTCATTATTTTCACGAGATCTTTATTTCCTCATGTGACATCCTTCAATATCTGGTGTCCTTTCCTTTCAACCTGCAAAACTCCCTTTAGCATTTCTTGTATAGCAGTTCTAATAGTTATGAGATCCCTCAGCTTTTGTTTATCTGGAAAGGTTTTAATCCCTCCCTCATATTTTTATACTTATAGTTAAGGTTTATTACAATAAAGTTTTCAGAGAAAGAGCAACAGGAAAAAGATATGTAGCAAGCAAATTCCAGAGATGTCAGGTTTGTTCTTTTTATTTCCTCCCTAATTTTTAAAAGATAGTTTTGCTTATATAAAATTCTTGGTTGGAAATTTTTTGCTGTCAGCACTTTAAATGTGTCTTCCCACCACCTTTGTACCCCCATGGTTGCCAATGAGAAATTGACACTTAATCCTGTTGAGGTTCCCTTTTCTGTAACACATTGCTTTCAGAATTTTCTCTTTATCTTTGGAATACAATTTGACTATACCATGGCACAGTTTGGGTCTATTTGAATTTATATGGTTTGAAGTTCATTAAGCATCTTGAATGTATATACTCATGTCTTTCATTAAATCTGGGAATTTTTCAGCCATTATTTTTAAAATATTCTGTTTGCCCCCTTTTCTCCTTCTTCTGGGACTACCATGACACATATTTTGGTATGCTGGGTGGTGTCCTACAGGTCCCTCAGGCTTTTATTCAGCTTGCTTCATTCTTTATTCCTGCTCCTCAGATGGGATAATTTCATTTATCTTAACTCAAATTTCAACAATTCTTATGCAAACTCCCATCTGCTGTTGACCTCCTCTGGGAATTTTTAATTCCTGTACCTGTAGTCTTTGCTCTGTCTGGTGCCTTTTCATGATTTCCATGTCTATATTGATATTATTTTTTAGTTCATCTTTATTTTCCTGATTTTCCTTAGCTCTTTGAGCATATTTAGGTCCAACTTTAAAAGATCTTTGTCTGTAATGTCCCAGGTCTAATCCTAATTGATAGTTTCTAATAATTTAATCTCCTCCTTTTCCTAAACCATAACTTCCTGTTTATTTGTGTATACTGTAATCTTTTGTTGAAACCTGGGCATTTTGATATTTTAACTGGTTATCACTGGAATTTATTCTCTGAGGCATTTTTTCCTTATGCTTGTATCAGCTAGTCTTATGACAGGACTTTCCTTGAATGTCAGGAGCAAAAGAAAGAAAAGTTTTTCCCGTTTTTCCCAATTTTTGCAGATTGACCTGTGTGAGAGATCTTCAGAGCTTATTCATAAAATGAGTTTAGAGAATATCTCCAGGCCAAAACATAGGGGCCTCCCTGGTGCTCTCTGCACATCTGTTTTATCTTGGGTATGCACATTTGACTCTAGGAATTCCCATACTGACATGAATACAAATGTCCCCTCTTCCCTAGGCAAGAGTTTCTTCATGGACCCAGGAACTGCACTTTATGCCTTATCAGCAATCCCTTTACCCAGGTAGCCACTTGAATGTCCTCCCACAGCTTGTGTAGGAAAGTTCTGTGGGCCACTTTATACACACAAGGCAAGTTCTGGGACAGCAAGTCCCTCAAGCCATCATAGCTAGATTGGGCCAGACATACATGCTCCCTGTATGTGAATGAAGGTTACTCTTTTCACTTCAGAACTGGGACCAGGGATCTACACAGGGAGCATAGCCATCTCTGCACTAATCTGGTGAGGGGCTGGAGGGTTCAGCCAGGACACTAGGAGATCTTATGGTTTTTAAGTGATCTTTTTCTTGATTCAGTGCTCACCCTATTCTGCAATCCTTCAACTATTTTCCGGATCTTTGAGAAAGTTGTTTCTGCCAGTACTTTCTGGTTGTTCAAAGTTTATGTTGATGATGGTGTTCTGAAGCTTCTCACTCAGCCATCTTGATCAGGGCAGAGGATTCTTTCTATTTTCTTTAAAAAATATTTATTGATTGGCTATTGTCTCAGTAACTCAATAAATATTTTTAAATGAATATAAGATGGTGAGACATAGAGGTGACAAAGCAGTCAAGGGTTATCTGAGGAAAGAGATAAATAAGAAGACAAATAATTAAATAATAAAATTTCGATGTGTAGTTTACTGTGTGAGAAAATCAAGCCAAATAACAAACTAGATCTTGACTTGGTGTTAGGGAGCATAGCTATTTTATATAGTGCTTTCTGGGAAGTTCTTTGAGGAAGTAACTTGTGACCAGCAGTCCTAATTAAAAGAAAAAGCCAGCCATGTGGCATTATGGAAAAAGAGCACAAATGGCAGTAGGAAGAGGATGTGTGACAGAGTTTGAATGACCCTCTGTTCCAAGAATACTCCTTCAGCTGGTTGAATGAAGATTGGTTGAAGAAGTCCCAGAGAAGGCATATAATATATTTTGGTTTTATTGAAATGAAATGGAAAGCCACCGGAATTATTTGAAGTAATGGAGTAATAGGACCAGATTTAAAAAAAATAAATAAATAATGTGTTTATTTGTTTTTGTTGTTTTTTTTGTTTGTTTTAACACACAGCAGTCTGACTACTGAAGGCATGAACCACATCCTCTTTAGTGAGGACACATGTTAAAAGAGGGAGGTCTTAAACAGGGCAGGTGAGTGGGAAGCTGTTTTGATTAGTGGCCAGTGTTGGAATTGGCAAGAAGAGGTCAAACTGGGTATTTATTTTAAAGTCAGAACTTGCTGATGCACTGGTTGTGAAAGTAAGGAAAACAGAAAAAAAAATAATAATAATGAGATTTTCTGTGATTTTTCCCTAAGCAATAAAGAGAATACTGATGTCCTTAACAGAAATAGAATTGACTGGAGAAAAAGAGGTTTGTGACCAGGGTGGCAGATTGTCATAATCTATTGAAATTTCAAAAAAGTGAAGTAGAAATTGTGTGAAAGAGTGTAAAAATAAGATAGAGAACCAAAGCAAAACAAGGGGGATGCATGAGATAAGACATGCTACATAATTAAAATGTAAATACTCAGTGTTTGTTTCTATAACTATTTGGAATCTGACTTTTCTTCTCATAATTACTTGAATGTGTTTGAAATCAATTATATCCCATTTCACTTTTTTATTTTGGAAAGGTTGTTCTCCACTGTTATGCAGCAGGGGAAATTGTCAGGGTTTTTAGATTCAAATTTCCTCAACTCTTAGATTCAAACTGCTGGTGATTACCTAGATGATAACAGTTTACTACAATAGTTCCCAAACTCATAAAGCTATGTTATATGAACACAACACTTTACATATATGCAAAATTTGGCTATAACTTTTGTCCCTTGTTTAGGAAGTATGAATTTGGAATGTTTTGCCTATTTCTAAAGTTCCAGCTATTTGTTAATGCTTATTGCTATGAAAATAAAAAGAGCTAGAAAAAGCCCTGATGCACTGACCTACCTCAATAGCAGATTTCATAGAAGAATTTTCACAAAAATCTAATCATGCCTGGTCTCTATAAAGGGCGTTAAGGCAAAGCTGACAACTCCCAATAATATAAAATGCCATTAGTTATGTATATTTCATATATAAGGATCTTAAGGGAATTATAGAATTAATGGTTTAACACAAGTAATGAAATAGAAATGAGTAGCTATTTTAGGTTCATTTTTTTTTTTTACCTTACATTCAGAGCCTAAATTCTCTAAATTAATATGTCTAGCTTTAGAAGCATTTTAGTAATACCTAGTGAATCATGTAATCATATATAATTTTTCTTCCTGCTGTAATTCTTGATGGCTCATCCATGGATGAAAAGGAATGAAACATATGATTAAACAAAGTATAGTTTCATTCAGAGTTCGGCAAAACAAGAATTTATAGAATAAAAAATTGTTTACCATAAAATAAAATAGTAGTTATTTTTGCAATGCATGTATATATTTTTCAATAAAATGATTTCCATAAATTTTGATTTACTTAAGTGCTGGATTACACATGAGATATGGTTTATTGAATAAATGTTCTTAGGTTTATTGCTTACCAATATATATTGTGCAAAAATACATACAAAAAAGTAGGAAGTTTCCAGTTGATTTTTATTCCAATATTATAATTATGTTCCAAAGAAACATACTGTCTTCATGAAACAATAGAAAAATAAATAAATAACTAAATAAAGGAGAGAGGTTTAAAATTCCAATTACTTCACTACTTATAACCTCTGTTGGTGAGTGTATCAAGTCCTTCACAAGACATGTCCATCTCCTAACCCTCAGTCCTGTGGATCTGAACTCATTTGTAAACAGATCTTTGAAGATGCTATTAGTAAAGGTGAGTCAGGTGTGAATGTGAACCCACTTGTAAATGACACCTTTAAATGTGTTATTGTTAAGATATTAAGATGAGGCCAAACTGAATGAGGATGGGCCTTAATCAAATACGACTGGAGTCCTTATAAGCAAAGGAAGTTGGACAGACAAGTAGAATACAGACAAGGAGGCAGATCATCATGTGAGGAAGGCAGAGATGCAAATACTAAGGATTCCTGAAAAGCCGCCACCAGAATGCTACAGACTTCAGAGAAAACAAGGCCTTGCTGGTACCTTGATTTTGGATTTCTATTCTCTAAAACTGTGAGTCAATAAATTTTGTGTTGTTTAAGCCAACCAGTGTGTGGTATTTGTCACAGCAGCCCTGCCAAACTAAGACACCCCCTTTTTTTCTTTCATACTTTTACATGTATTATGCACTCCAGTTATTTTTATGAATATCAGAATTATACCCATAAGAAAATATACTATCTAGCTAATATTAATTTCTAAAACAGCACTTGTTGACTCCACAGAATGTTACTTCTTTTATAAGGCAAAAAGATCATTTCATAGTATATCAGACTTCATTAGATTTTTAAGCAATTATTAATCAAGCAGACTTGGGTGATTTCTTACAAAATTATAAAGCAATATTCTGCTGAGGCTTTGAAATTGTATTTGACTTAAAAAAATCTGCATATGATATATATCCAGACAGGTAAATTATATAACAGGAATATTTCATTTTCTGTGTAGAAATGACCATATGTATTCTCAGTATTCTTAGAGAAACCTTTATTCATTTACACATGAAAATAAGCAATTTTATAACTGAAATGCACACATGATGCCATTTTTTTTCAGCAAATACAGCTTAAAAATCATCAAGAAATCTATCAGCTACTGAAGTAACATAGTAGAATTCCCCAGACTCCTTTAATTCTATCTTATTCATAGTTTCCCAGACAATTTTCAAAAGGAAGCTTTCCAGATTTTGCTAAATCCTCCAAAATGCCATTGTCTTCCATCTAAAAAAGAGCATTTTATTTTCTGACAGTATATAGGCATTTCAAATAAGGCTAAAGCTAGTACATCCCCCAAAGGATATACAGTGGAACATACATAAATAGATGCTCATAAACAAAATATGGTTTTTAAAGTTGCTGTAAAATAACATTCTTTACTTGTATGGACTAAATTTTGAAACAGAAAATTGTTTGCACCACAAAATTGAGGCATTTCTTTCAGAGGCAAAAGAAAAATTCATGATTTTGCTTCAAAGGCAAGAAGTTTTCTGTAATACTTTTTACCAGAACATTGTTCATCTTGCTTTTGTTGGGTACGACTATGATTCTCAAATAAATTTGGGGGAGGGAGGGTTGAAATTTTTGATAAGTTGCTGCATACAAAGCCCAAAACAAAACAAAACAAAACAAAAAAAAGAGAGAAACTCAATTTCTTTACTAAAAGCTAACTAATATCTCAGAGATTAGAACAGCTTTTGGAGCAAAAGTTGCAAATTTTAGCATATGGTTGCTAAAAGCAGTCTTTTAAAAATCTTTTTGTGTAAGTTCTTATTTGAACTTTTTGGTTATGTGTTTAATTTTTGGCAATCTATCTCTCCCTCTTTTTCTTTGTCTCACCTTCCTAGCTCTATCTTACCTACTCTCTTTTTTCACTTACTCATGTTTTTCATTTTACAGATTACCTTCTGATTTTGTATATCTTCACCTATTCTTTTAGTCTCTATTGTAAATATTTCTGCCCTTATTTTATGTATCCTTGTTTGTTTGAGTTGCTTTTTTCTCAAATTCATGTGTTAATATTTAACAGATTTTAATTTTTAATCACTTCTTTAATTACAATTTTGGTAACATATTGAAGAAATAGCAAGGTAATATGAGAAGAAATCTCAACCTAGTTTGTGGAGATCAAACAAGGAAATGACATTTAAGCTAAATTGTAAAGAGAAAGCAGAAATGAATCTGGTCAATCAGAGTGAAAGAAATTCTACTCAGAGTGAATACTTTAAGCTGAGAGGCCTTTGGCAAAAAGGAGCCTGGTTGTCTTGTGAAATTGTAAAATTTGTGGAGAAAAAAATAGGGAAAAAGAATTAAAGTCTAGACAGACGCATGTAATCCATGCATATGGTGTAGAAGCAAGAACAGTCAAGTGTTGGCTTAAGACTTTACCAAAATTTCATAAAGTGAGAAAAGCTCAATAATATTGTTATGGAAATATGAACATTAAAGATTTCATAGGGTGAACTGTTGAAAGTCAAAGTTCAGTTTTGTTCCAAAAATTATTCACTGTGCAAATGCTGAGAAAACAGGTTATGTCAATCATGGGACAAGCTTTGTTTGCCTCTTATATTGCCAGAATTGTTACAAGTTGTTTTTGTGGGTTTTTTTTTTTTTCAGTAATTGAACTTAGCAATAGTACTTCCATTCTTTCCTTCATATAAGTTCGTAAGACAAAGCAGAAGGATAATGACAGCAACACATGATGTCACAGGTGGGAGAGAATGAGAAAACTATTGATTTTTTTTTCCCACTTAGAATTACATCATTTTGAATTATAATGACAGAAAAGTTTATAGATAATATCTAATTAAAATCAATATTTTTATCAGATGAAATTAAGGTTTGGAGAATTTCTGTGAACTTATTTCTAAATATTGTCAAACCAGATACAGAATTTCCAATTAAAAAATCTGAATCCTAGTTAGTCATATCTCTTTGGGTCAGTGTCAAAGAGATGAAAACGTAGAGATATTCTCAACTCAATTTTCAATAAATAGTATGAGAAAAGAGTGTAAAAACTAGATTATCTCAAACAAGACTTTTAAGTTTATAAGTGACATAAAAGTATTCCTAATTCTGTACCATATCACTCTGAGTTAAAAATAATTATCCCTATCTTATAATATCTTAGTTAGAACTTGAGTAACATTTTATGATTCAAACCTGTAATTAAGCCAAAAGCTCTGGTTGCATTGCAAAAATAGTACAAATGTACTCTGGATCAAATAAGAACTCTCAATTAGTCAGTGTAATTGACAAAATATGTTTTTTTGCAGAGAAATGACACTGGATTTTGTTCAAACATATTTTAATGGAAGAAAATGATAGCTTTTACATCAAATTGATTTATTTCCCTGAGAAATGATGTTCCAAGATATGCAGGAGTACAAGGATCAGTATAATAAGCATGATCTTAAGGAAAATTACTATTTGGCAAGATGATGGTGCAGACCATTGGAATGCATCATTCATCTGCACATTTTTCTATGTTGATTGTGGTGGTGTAGCAATACATTAAAGTAAATTTTACATTCCTTCTCTGATATTTTACCTGTAAGAATGGCAAAACTTGTAAGGAACTTTTACTAACAATGATTTGTGAAGTAAAGCATATTTTATATAGACATTTTGGAATGCAATCTAACAATGTATATCAAAAGCTGCAACACAGTCAACAAATTTTGAACTAAATATATGCCTTCTAAAAACTGACGCAAAGGATAATTAAGATGGGCAGAGATGGAGGTATGAAGTCAACAAAACAATGTGAGGAAATTCCATTTTGATTAATGGTTATATCACAGGTATTTTCTTAAATAAATGATTGATTTATTTCTTTGACTGAATAGGCAAATTGAATTGCCTGAATTTGTAATCTGTGTCATATTATAGTTTTCCTCCTCATGCTACTTCACCTAATTAAAAATCCATGGTTGGGAGTCTTTTGGGGGGTCTATGGATGAGCATCAAGTAGCAATTGGAATTGTACACAAATTCTGCAGGTACATGCAAATGGGATCTATGCACAGAGATCTGTGACTCCAATACTACAAGCTCTTAAGTTATTTAAAATGAGAAACTCTTTCCTTGAAGAGTGATGAAACACAGTCATTGCAGTACATTGCGCTCCATAGAGGCAGTGCTGGGGCAGGTGTGACCAGGGTGGGCACTGGGTGACTCTGCCTTGCGGAAGAAAATTAACTAGACATGGACAAAGGAGACCCCAAGAAGCCAAGAGGCAATATGTCATCATATGCATTCTTCATACACACTTGCTGGGAGGAGCACAAGAAGAAGCTCCCAGGCGCTTCAGTCAACTTTTCAGTTTTCTACAAAGTGCTCAGAGAGATGGAAGACTATGTCTGCTAAAGAGACAGGAAAATTTGAAGACATGACCAAGGTGGATAAAGTCCATTACGAAAGAGAAATGAAAACCTATATACCTCCTAAAGGACAGTTCAGGGATCCCAATGCATCCAAGAGTCTTCCTTTGGCCTTTTTCTTGTCTTATGCTGAGTATCGCCACCAAATCAAATGCGAACATCCTGGCGTATCCATTGGCGGTGTTGCGAAGAAACTGGGAGGGATGTGGAACAATACCTCTGCAGATGCAAGTAGCCCTGTGAAAAGAAGGCTGCTGAGCTGAAGGAGAAATACTAAAAAGATATTTCTGCATACCGGGCTAAAGGAAAGCCTGATGCAGCAAAAAAAAAAAAAAAAAGAAAAAGAAAGAAAAAAAAAAGGGAGTCGTCGAGTCTGAAAAAACAAGGAAAAGAAAGAGGAGGAAGATGAAGAGGGCGAAGATGAAGAAGACGATGATGAATAAGTTTACTCCTCCCCACCTGTACTCAATGCACTACTTCTAAAGAAAAAAAAATGAAATGCAGGGCTAAGGTTTGTTTTAAAACTGTACAGTGTCTTTCTTCTGTATGGTTAACACTGTACCGAATGTGTCTTTAGATAGCCCTGTCCTGGTCGCCTTTTTAATAGCCACTAATTTTGCCTGGTACAATATGGGGGTTGTAAATTTGCATGGAAATTTAAAGCAGGCTCTTGTTGGTGCACAGCACAAATTAGATATATACGGGGATGGTAGTTTTTCATCTTCAGTTGTGTCTGATGCAACTTATCCAAAAGAATTGTCATTCTGTTAACTGAATACCACTCTGTAATTGCAAAAAAAAAAAAAGTTGCAGCTGTTTTGTTGACAGGTGGAATGCTTCTAAGTAAATACAATTTTTTTCATTAGTATTGTCCTTTTAATAAGTTTGAAAGTATTTTTCTTGAGGGGAAGCTAGTTTTTTTGCTTTTATGTATTTTGAATCAGATGATCTTATGACTGTTCTTTTAATGTAGTTTGCTCATAAAAAGCAATCTTCACACTTGTGATAGGGGTAATAATTGAATTGTGACAGTTTTCATCCATAACTGAAACTCAGAAATCTAAATCAGTTGAAATCAAACTTTGCATAGCCTAGTTACCACATTTACAGAGTGAAGAGTAATTAGTCACAGGATGGGATTATTAGAGTCAAACATTCTGCAAATCTGTCCTTGAAGGACTAATAGATAGAAAGGTATATTCTAATCTTTACATGAGGACTCTACATTCTTTAACTCCCGTTACCATGTAATGGCAGTTATATTTGCGATTGCCACATTAAGGAAGACCTAAGAATGTATCCTCAAAAGCATGAGCTTAAAATACAAGACTGTCACATTCAACTTTGTTGGTGTTAGCCCCACCCACCCAGGGCTCTATGAAAGTGCTAGCTGTAAATGTCTTTCCAATTTATTTAAATATGGACTGCTTAGGAAATTGAGATTTTCCATTATAATTAAATATTTTTAATTAATTGGGCCAGCTTTTGATATGATGGTGCCATATTTAAGTAGTGTAAGTTTTCATGTATTATGATTTGCCCCTTTATGAATGAAATAGATACAAGGAAAGAAGACACTTGAACTTTGTATCTCAGTACCAGTTATCCAATTTATTCAAATTTAGTTTTTCTTTATAAAACCCAAACTCATTCTTTAGGGTCATTGTTACCTGCTTACGGAATAATTTGTGACTTCATGGTTTCCGAGATTATCGTTCTCTTAAAGTGCCAGTGTGTTATAATGCTCTTGTAATTTTACATGCTCTTGTGATGGAGTACTGTTTTGTTATGTTATTTTGATTTTTGGATTCTTTCTATTTGCAATTTTTATGTATGATTTCAGGAGGAATGCTGAACATCTGAGTCCTGGATAATACTAATAAACTAATAATTGTAGAGGTTAAAAATAAGAGTGATTAAAATTTTAAATATTTTATATTCCCCCAAAAGATAATACACAGATCAATTTTAAATATAAGTGATAGCCTGTGACACTCCTCGTGGGAGGTATCGGAATTCTGAGAAATATTGGAGAATTTTCCAGGAAACATTTGAGCCTTATAGGATGGTTAACAATATATAATTTTCCCCAATAAATCAGAGTCTATTAAACATCTCTCAGGACATGGCAGATAGAATTTGTGGGAAATGTTCAGAGACATTTTATAAAGGGCACATTTGCATGACTGGCAAACCATTGTTATAACTTTTCACAGATATCTGAATCACAAGCAAAGACTGAACTGAAGAAATACAGTTGAGGAATTCTTTTTACTTAGTGTGTATTTTGAACAAAATAAAAGATGAGAGACAACAACCTTGATACGATAAAAGATGAGTTTGATGAGTGCCAGTAATGAGTCAATTGATGAATATAAACCAAAATGGGATGTGGATTGGATCAGGATATGATACAATCCAAAGAGTGAAAGAAAGAGGAAAGTGTGGCATAGTAAAAAAAGTATATATCCTAATCATTGTTGTTAGAGGATTCATGAATATAAATCTGATGAGGAACAGGTAGTTTAAATGAGACCTGTTATATCTGTGAATAATTCAAATTTTGCTACATATGTTTTAGATTAAGTTTACTATGATATAATTATTAGCATGTTTTATTATTTTTATATAATCACTTCATTATCTTTTTAAAATTCCTGGTTTATTTTGAAAACATGAAAACTTATCAGGTACTGTCAAGGAAAAAATTTAGCATACCCATTTAACCCTTGAAATTTTTCTCAGGTTGCCCCAAATTAGACAGATCAGAACTATAACAACACTTTTAAATGATCCTTAATGTATAGTGTATAACAAGGTAATCTATCTCTTTATAAGAGGGATTCGAGTTGAGTAGGTGCACATTTAAGAAATGCAGGATTCAAATTTTGTTATCTTTTGCCCAGCCTTGTTTAAAAACAGAATGGATAAAATGGATAAAATACCTAGTAAATAAATGAACACAAACTTTCAACTCAAAAATATTATCTTTACTCAGATTTAATGCTGTTAATGTTTTAATAGTCTCTGCTAAGAAGTTGTTAATAAATTGAAGAAATCATTTTAATTAATTTTTTAAGTAAGCCAAATGTCTCAAATAAGGTAAAATTGAACAATCCTCTGGAATATATTGAAAGTTAACCATTTTATCAATTATTAATCACTTTAGGTAACTGACACAAATTTTACTGACTTTCAAATATTTACTTATGCTTTCCCACTTTAAATTTAGTTCTCACTACAAAAGCTCTATATGGTGTCTGATGTTTTAAAATGGCTATTTCCATTTTACTGTCTTTCAATTTCAGATGTTTACGAAGGGCTTTATATAAAGTAGAGTACTTCTGGAATCTTCTAAACCTAAAACAAAATGGTAAGTTTCATTCTTCTAAAATGAGCCATACTTAAAATTATTTCTCAAAGGTTATAAAACTTTCATCATGAAAGACATTCAGTCAATTGCATGGGAGAATTTAGGAGTTCATCATGTACTTTAAATTACATCAGTTCTAAGATTCCATGTTTTTATTATTTTTAAATGTATCCCATATAAAACATTTTTTAAAAAAGTAACAATAAAAGTATTGATTGTACATAATTGAATCTAGAATGATTATTCAAGAAATTTAAAAAACAAAATACTTTTCCAAAAGTTTAATTGCTAAAAAATTAACTAATTATCAAAGAGATTATCTAAAGTTGCTCTTTTAAATTTAGATTAAACTTAAATTTCATCTTGTGAAACACTATGTGAACTACTATGCTACTTAAATTTGCCGCAGCATCACATGCTTTATACTGCTTTATAGCTCTCTTAATATATTCATCACACTATATTAAAATTATTTTATTTTAGTTTCTCATACATTACTATATATTCCTTGAGCTTAGATGTAATGTTTTTCCCTTGCATATACACAGAATCTGAAACCAATTAATTAGTGGATTTCTCAAAGTAAAAATATTTTGAGCAGAAACTCAGAAATAAGGAATATCTCTTTGGAAAGTCTAGATCATAGATGAAAAATAATTGCAAATCTTTATTTTGAAATATTTGTCTACCTCATGCAAAATACTGGAGAGAAATGCACAATTAATTGTGTATCTTTTAGTTAAATTGTCAATGTTGTCTTGACATAAAGTGTCTAAAAATTAATTGAAACCTTCTTATTTAATTGAATGCTTCTTATTTAATGTTAAAGAAATACTTATGACTTGAATAATGGAGAAAATTCACCAAAAAAGAATGAGCTTTAATTTCTATCTAAGAAGATACATAATTCTCTAACTTTCTTTAAACTGGGCAAGCCAATTTTATAAGTAGAAGTGGCATTATTTTACTGAAGAACAGTTTTAAAAGGAAACCCCTTAGTAAGGTTTCCATTGAAAGTGATAAATTCATAATTATTCTGCAATTTCCATGGTGGCAATTAAATTATAAGAAGTAAGCAGATTTATTCTTGTAGAACCAAACATTATCATTGAAGATATATTCTACAGCAGAGATCCTCTTCTCTGTGTCTGTTATTTAAAGAATATGGCAAATATTATCTATTGTATCTAATTTAGATATATATTTTAAAACTTATTGTGCTGTGGTTCCCTATTTCTGTTTTACTTAACTTCGTATATATGATGATATGTATATACATGTGTGTTTGTGGGAATGCATGTGATTCCTTTAAAGGAAGATGAATAAAAGGAGGAAATATATATTTTATGAACTTTAAAATATAAAACTATGTAAATAGTTAAAATAAATCATATAAATTTAGAGCAGAAAATACCTTCAAAACTGTAATATCTAATCACTTTATTTTCAAAATGAAAAAATAGTGACAGTAGAAGCAAAGTGAAATCCCTTAGGTCACCTAACTCCTACTTCGCAGAGCAAGAACCAGAATCCACCCAATTTTCCTGACTATAAAAATTTTTATATTACCACAATTTCATAACAAATTAAATAATATATGTATATTTTATGCAATTTTATTGAGATATTCACATACCATAGAATCGTCCAACATGCACAATCAGTTGTTCACAGTATCCTAATATAGTTGTACATCCATCACCAAAATTTTTGGAACATTTTCATTACTCCAAAAAATAAAAATAAAAATAAGTATGAGAAAAAAAATGAAAGTAAAAAGGAACATCCAAAACATCTCATACTCCCTCTCCCCCCCTTATATTAATTTACTTTTTGTCCCCCTTTTTTCTATTCATCTGTCCATACATTGGATAAAGGTAGTGTGAGGCACAAAGTTTTCACAATCACACAGTCACACCATATGAGCTATATGGTTATATGACCATCTTCAAGAATCAAGGATACTGGAATGCAGTTCAACAATTTCAGGTATTTTCTTCTAGCTATTCTAATACCCTAAAAACTAAATAGGATATTGTGAAAGAAGGGGAACACACTCCGTCCTCAGTGTCCATGCAAAAAGAAAGTTTTATTCTGCTCCTTTCTACAGGTCTTTCTAGCATACAAAGTAGTCTCCTACGTGACTGCTCTCAGGTACATTTTTTTCTAAAGCTATGAGGTGTATTTACATATCTTTAGTCTTAAGGGACAATTTCTTTGGGGGCTAGACAGGAAACAGCAGGGGCAGGGGGCAGGAGGCAGGAGACAGAAGCACAGAAGGAGCCCAACAGGAGCTCAGAGATTATTCCCTCATCTAAATTACAGCCCGCTTTCAGACGTGCAAGGCTTTTGGCCTTTCCCTAGCTCCAGTGTCCGCCTTCAGACATCTGTAGCTTTGGAGAGGCCCTGCTCTATAGTTTGTTAAGCCAGGGGGACTACCATGTCTCCACATCTCCCCGCTTTTTATTATGATTACAATTTGGTGTAGTGACATAAAGCTTATTCATAGGGATATCATGGGGGTTCCAGGAATGGGTGCCATGTCTTCTTAGGTTGGTCCATCCGTACTGGAGTTCTAAAAGCAAAACACAAAACACAGCAATAGGTAAGAGCCATTTAGTTAGAGAGGGTAGAGAAAACATGTGACCCCTGAAGCTTGGGTCTAGCTATTGCAAATGATTTTTGTAGAGTTATACATCTTATGCCAAGTAGTTAGTCTATAAAAAAACATGCCCAAGCCACCAGAGTATATGCTGAGGTGGCCAGGAGTTAAGCTGGGGTTTGATGCAGTATTTTACATTATGAGATACACAGAGGGGCAGCACAGAGGAGGCAAAGGATATATTACTATTTGGTAAAATCTAGTGGCTGCCATTAAGTAAGGAGCTGCTAGGTGGTACATTTATTCCACCCAGCCAAATGGCTGCATTGTTAGAAATAGGGAAGGGGGAATCCACCCATGTAATGGGGCAGAATAAAGGAGGATCTAAAATGTGTGCCCAATACAGGTGGGCTGAAACGCACTGAAATGGAGAAAGTAATAAGATTGTAAAGATAAATGTTACAGTGCTCTGGCAATGGTAGTAGACACCATTGCCAGGAACAATGTTTCTGAAGTTACAGGAGTGCCAGTTTTTTGAAGTACTGCTTCAGCCTTTTGAGTAGTTTTCTTCAGGGCTCCCCACATCATCAACAGGGCCTGTTGGGTTTTCGGCAGTTTCATCATTGGTGGACCTGTCTCCTCCATCTTCAGGTTGCAGAGTTCGGGAATCGGATTTGGCTTCATCCGTGCCATGCCATGGTTTGATGTGTCTTGCTGGAATCCACTGGGGACCTGCTGAGGTGGAGACACAAGCATATCCCTGCCCCCAGGTTAATAAGGGCACTGGTCCTTCCCAGTGTCTGGTTTGTCTATTTTTCCAGAGCACAGGAGGTTTTGCAATTTCTGTATTTTTTGTTTCACATGGCACATGGAAATGGCACTGTGCTGCTGTCAGTCCATCATCTGAGAGATTTAAAAAATTAAGAATAAATAGGGCTTTAGCTGTTCTTGCAGAGGGATCCATATTCCCCCCTTTTTGTTTTAAAAGACATGTTTTTAGAGTGCAATGAGCACATTCAATGACAGCTTGTCCTGTAGGATTAAAGGGAATGCCAGTTATATGTTGTATAGACCATTGAGAACAAAGAGTATGAAAGCAAGAGGAAGTGTAGGCAGGGCCATAGTCGGTTTTAAGTTGATGTGGGCGTCCAAGGATGGCAAAAGTCTGTAATAGAAAGTGACAAACATGAGTTGTACTTTCACCTGAGAGAGGGAGTGCAAAGAGAAATTGAGAGTATGTGTCAATAACAACATGAAGAAAATGGAGACGACCAAATGGGGTGAAGTGGGAGACATCCGTCTGCTAAATGGCATTGGGATTAGTGCCATAGATAGGTGGTGCTAAATTATGTAGTTGGCAGGAAGGGCAACTACGGATGATATATTTAGCTTGTTGAGCTGTTAAATTAAACTGTTTTTGTAAACTGCACCATTTCTGATGAAAGAATTCCTGAGACTCAACAGCAGGGTGCAGGAGTGGTGATACAAGGAGATCAGCTTGTTGATTACCATATGTTAAACATCCTGGTAGAGAAGTGTGAGAGCGAATATGCATGATAAAGAAGGGGTGATGGTGGGCTCAGATTAGCATTTGTAATTGAAGGAATAGAAGGAGAATAGGTGCGGAGCAGCTAGAGCTGACAAGAGCAGTTTCTATGTGTCTCACAGAATAAAATGCATAGGCAGAATCAGAAACAATATTAATTGGGTTGTTTGGAAAAGTTTGAAATGCTAAAACGAGAGCACCAAGTTCAGCTTGTTGGGTAGTGGGATAGTTATGTTCTATGTGAGAAAGAGTAGAGGTCCAGATGGCTGCTTTCCCAGTTTTTCCTGATCCGTCGGTGAAAACTGTGATAGCATGAGGAATGGGACAAGTAGAAGTAATGCGAGGAAAGACAAAAGGCGTAAGGTGAAAAAAGGTTAATAAAGGATCTGCAGGAAGCTGAAAATTAAACTGTCCAGGATAATCATAAATAGCTGCTTGTAAAGAGGTGGAAAAAGAAAGCACATGAGAAAACTGATCTTTGGTAATAGGCAAATAAATACAATTAGGTTCATTACCGGTAAGATGAATAACACGTCTGCGACCTTTGATGACAAGCTGAATAAGTAAGTCAATATACGGGGAAAGAGATTTCGTTGGGGAGTCCCCAGGGAAAAGCCATTCAAGAATGTGGAGTGCAGGAGAAAGTTGTCCAATCAATCTGGTGGGAGAGTGATCTGTCTGTAAAATAAAATATGTTACAGGAAGTTGTGGATTAATGCAGTTAAGAGAGCAATGTTGAATGGCCTGTTCAACAAGAAGTAATTCTCATTGGCAGTCAGCAGTAAGGGTGCAGAGACTGTGGAGTTTGGAATCTCCTTTTAACAAAGAGGAGAGATGTTGTAATTGATAAGTTGGGATACCAAGTGAGGGACGGAGCTGGTTAATATTACCCAAGAGATTTTGCAATTCATTGAGAGTAGGCTGATCAGAGATTTTAAGGCAGATATGCTGGGGCACTATGTTAGTGCAGGACACTAAGTGACCAAGATATTTCCAAGGTTCTGTTTGCTGAATTTTCTCAGGGGTGATAAGCCCACTGCTGTGAGAAGGTCTTTTATAAATGATAATAAATGAGCCAAGAGATTATAGGTTGGCGCACTAAGCAAAATGTCATCCATATAGTGGATTAGTTTACATTCTGGGAACTTGTCAGGAGCTGGACATAAAGCTTGACTAACATAAGACTGACACATTGTAGGGCTATTTAGCATGCCCTGTGGTGAAACTTTCCAATGAAACCGCTGGGCGGGGCCCTTGTTGTCAATGACAGGTAAGGTAAATGCAAAACACTTTCTGCCTTTAGGATGTAAGGGAATAGAATAAAAACAGTCTTTTAAATCTATTACAATTATTGGCCACTGCTGCAGAATGCAAGCAGGTGAAGGGACTCCCAGTTGAAGGGGCCCCATGGGTTCAAGGCAAGCATTAAGTATTCACAAATCATGCAAGAGGCACCACTTCCCAGATTTCTTTTTTTATGACAAAAATAGGAGAATTCCATGGGCTGGTAGATGGCTCAATGTGCCCAAGATTTAATTGCTCATGAACTAATTGATGAGCTTGATATAATTTCTCTGAGGTAAGGGGCCACTGCTCCACCCATACAGGTTTGTCTTGGAGCCAAGTTAAAGGCAAAGGTTCAATGATAATTTTTGGAGCAGTGGCCCTTAGGATAAATTTGTCTGAATTGTCATATTCCATTGAGATAATAAATCATGTCCCCACAAATTAATGGGGATTGGTAAGATTAGAGGCTGAATGTAGCAGAATGGCCTTCTGCATTGTGACATTCAAGGGGAACTGCGCTTTGGGCACAGGAATTTATTTCCCCAATTCCCATAACTGGGGTGTCTTGTAAGACTTTTGTCCAGGTAGGTGGCCAGGATTGTAAGCTAATGATTGAAATATCAGCACCAGTGTCAATTAAACCCTGAAAGGCTCATCTCTGTATGTAAATGGTTAATGAAGGATGGCCACACTGAATTTTCTCTACCCAACACACTCTAGGTCCGGTGCTACCAAACCCTTTAGCACCACGTGTGGCATTTATAGCCTGTGGGACTGAAAAAGGCAATAAGAGCAATTGTGCAATAGCAGATTGAGCAGGTAAAAGATGAATACCCATGCAAGAAAGGAGAACTTGAATTTCACCACAATAATTGGCATTAATAACACCCGCATGAACAAAAAGACCTTTAGAAGTTAGACTTGATTTTCCTAAGACCAATCCAACTAAACCATGAGGGAGTGGCCCATAAACACCAGTACGAACTTTTCTAATGCCATCTGACTCCTTTATGAGTAATTCATGGAGACAGGGTAGGTCCAATCCTGCGCTGCCAGAGGTGGCAGCCACAAGGGCGTCAACTCTGCATTGTTCGGGTTGGTAACTTGATATACTGTTTGTCTCTGTTTGTGGTGGTTTGTCATTGAAGCTCCGGTGTTGAAGGGGCCCTGGAACTGGCCCCCTCGGGAGTTTCCCAAGTCTCACAGGGCTCCATTACGATCCCATTTTGAATTACATTGATTAGCCCAATGAAACCCCTTTTTACAGCGGGGACAGGGCTTAGGGGATCTAGAGACATTATTAGAGGGCTCCCTATTTTGGGAGCCTGTCAGAGGCATGTTGTTTTGAGGACATTGTCTTTGGAAATGTCCTGGCTGGCCACACTGAAAACACACATTGGACTTGGTTTTAGGGGGGCCATGCATAGCAGCTGCAAAAATCCATGCTTTGTGAGTCTCAGTGCCCACCAATTGGCATGCTTTGATAAGATCACTGATAGTCTGTGCCTTAGCACGGATAGGATGCATGGCTTGTTGGCAATCTGCATTAGCATTTTCAAAGGCTAATTGTAAAAGAATGATATTAGCCATGCCACAATGGCTAACCTGCTGTCCTATGGCCTTTGTTAGCCGGTCAACAAAATCTACAAAAGGATCTTGTGGGCCTTGGTGGATATTAACGAAAGAGCCTTGTGCATCTGTCCCTGAATCTGGCAATCGCTCCCATGCTCACATGGTGCAAAGTGCTGCCTGTTGATAAGCATTATTTGGCCAATTTAACTGTTGGTTAACATATTCATATTGGCCATGCCCTTGGAGCTGGTCTGTGGTAATATTTACTCTTGCTAAGTGATTATGACCTGCCTGTTCCATGCAACATTCATCAAACTCTGTACGCCACAGCAAATAAGCACTAGACTCTAGAATGGTGCAAGCTAAGGAATTCCAATCCCAAGGGGTTAAGGCATAGCTTTCAGACAAGGCTTGCAGTATCCCTTTAGTAAACTGGCTTGTGTAGCACCGTTTTCTCAGACACTTTTTCTGAGTTCTTTATAAGTTTGGTAGAATAATGTCTCAAACATTCTTTGGTTTTGCTGGTTAAGCATAATGGGGCATAGAAGGTCACCAGCTAACGCTGCTTTGCGCAGACAGTTTTGTAAAACAGGAGCAGCACCTCTGAAAGTGGGTGGTGCTGGGGCCGGCCGTGAAGGTGGAGGTAAAGGAGAAAGGGGAGGGAGCGAGGCTATGGTAGTTTTCCCGCCACCTTTATTGGCTGGCAGCATGGGCCTAAAGGGTTTGGGTGGCAGGAGGGAATCATCGGGGAGAGCGGCGGTTTCTTTTTTAGAGACCTCAGTTTCAGAACTCTTAGTCTTGGCAATATGAAGAGGGATCAGGGCAGTGTGAATAAGAGCCCATGTAGTAAATGTTTCAGAGGGAACATTTTGTCCTCGCCTAAACTGGCACTTTAAATTTTGTCCAATATGCTCCCACACATCTAAGTCTAACGTGCCTTCCTCAGGAAACCAGGGGTTATACTGAACCACCTCATGCAGTAAAGAATACAAATTTTCTTCTGAAACAGAAGCTCCACTAGCCTGCAGCAGCTGTTGTAAAATTAACACATACTAGCGCTGGAGAACACTGAGAGACTGACCCATATCGTTGAGTGGCTGAAACTTCTGACCTACAGCTAGACAACTCAATTGTACTTACTGCGCAGCTTCCAAATGTCGTGGTCAGGATTGGTGAGCCTCACACGGGGGGCCAATTGTGAAAGAAGGGGAGCACAACTCCATCCTCAGTGTCCATGCAAAAAGAAAGTTTTATTCTACTCATTTCTACAGGTCTTTATAGCATACAAGGTAGTCTCCTACGTGACTGCTCTCAGGTACATTTTTTTCTTAAGCCATGAGGTGTATTTACATATCTTTAGTCTTAAGGGACAATTTCTTTGGGGGCTTGACAGGAAACAGCAGGGGCAGGGGGCAGGAGGCAGGAGACAGGAGCACAGAAGGAGCCCAGCAGGAGCTCAGAGATTATTCCCTCATCTAAATTGCAGTCCGCTTTCAGACATGCAAGGCTTTTGGCCTTTCCCTAACTCCAGTGTCCACCTTTAGACACCTGTAGCTTTGGGAAGGCCCTGCTCTATAGTTTGTTAAGCCAGGGGGCCTTCAGTGTCTCCACAGGATATCTATATAACACATAAGAATAACCTCTGGAATGATCTCTTGACTCTGTTTGAAATCTGTCAGCCACTGAAACTTTATTTAGTTTCATTTCTCTTCCCCCTTTTGGTCAGGAAGGCTTTCTCTATTCCACCAAGCTGGGACCAGGCTCAATCCCTGGGAGTCAAGTCCCATGTTGCCAGGGAGATT
This sequence comes from Choloepus didactylus, assembly GCF_015220235.1. Lineage (NCBI taxonomy): Eukaryota > Metazoa > Chordata > Mammalia > Pilosa > Megalonychidae > Choloepus > Choloepus didactylus. The sequence continues at coordinate 178,955,689 of NC_051310.1, read as the reverse complement.
TACACCCCTGGGAGTCATTTCTGACATAGGGGGGAGGGCAGAGAGCCTACCAAGTGGGTTTAGAAAGAGACAGGCCACATCTGAGGAACAAAAGATTTTCTCTGGGGTTGACTCTTAGGCACAATTATAAATAGGTTTAACCTCTCCTTTGTAGTAGCAAGCTTTATAAGGGCAAGCCCCAGAATCAGAGGCTTGGCCCACTACAATGGTAGTCCCCAGTGCTTGCAAGAATATCAGGAACACCCCAGGTGAGGAAGTTTAATATTTCCACATTTTTCCCCAGTCTCTCAAAGGGACTTTGTAAATACTTTTTATTCTCTGCCCAAATTACTCTGGAATGTATAAGGGTTTCACACTAACCTGTACAAACCAACAAGACCTCACCCCCTATTCAAGGTTCCATGTAATTATGGTGTTTGAATAAACTGACCGTAGAAGTTAAATTATATAGCATGCTACAGAATATACAGATTTTGCATGAAATAAACATCTCTTCCTTTGGTCTCACACAGAAGTTGAGGTTTTAGAATAGTCAATATCATTCTTTTCCCTTTAGTCTGGTTTACCTTAGTTCTAATCAAGTCTGTTTCATTCATATCTCTAATTGAAGTCTGAGCATTTTTTCACCCTTTTTAACATTTGCTGTATGTTCATAGAAGCTGAACTCTGGCTCTGAGTCACAGGTATCACACAGATATCTGAAGTTCCAGGGACAGACCAGGTTGTACACAAACAGCTCAGCATCTCAGAATTTAGAGATAACCATTACAACTCATGAATAGCTGTGACTGCTGTAAGAGCTTACAGTCTAGGAACCTTTACCATTTCCCCTGATAGCCTATGCTCTCAGATTCAATTCTCAGAAGATGCACATTACAATTAGTCCATAATAGTGAGGCATTATTACGTTTGTCCTTTTGATACTGGCTTAATATTTTCACATTTTCACTCAACATATTGTCCTCAAATTCCATTCACCTAGGTGCATACCTCACAACTTCATTTCTTCTTGCCACTGCTCAGTACTCCATCGTATGTACACACCACAGTTCACCATTCCATTTATTGGTTGATGTACCCTTAGGTCACTTCTATCCATTGTGAATCATGAATACTGCCACCATAAACACCGGTGTGCAATATCCATTCATGTCCCTGCTCTCAGTCCTTCCAAGTATATGTACAGTAATGGGGTTGAAGCATATGGCAACCCCATGGTTAGCTTCCTGTGGAACCACCACTTGGTCCTCCAGATGGGTTGCACCATTCTACTTCCCCACCAACAGGGAATAGGTACTTCCCTCTGTCCACATTTTCTTCAGCACTTGTATCCCTCTGTTTATTTTTTAAACAGTTTTATTCACACACCATACAATCTATCATAGGTAAACAATCAATGATTCCTGGTATAATCACATAATTATGCATTCACCACCACAATGTATATGAGGAGTGTTCTAGTTTGCTAATGCTGCCTGAATGCAAAACACCAGAAATGGATTGGCTTTTATGAAAGGGGGTTTATTTGGTTACACAGTTATAGTCTTAAGGCCATAAAGTGTCCATAAACAAAGGATACCTTCACTAGAAAAGGCCATTGGCATCCAGAAAACCTCTGTTAGCTGGAAAGGCACATGGCTGGCAACTGCTTGCTCTCAGGTTTCATTCCAAAATGGCATTCTCCAAAATGTCTGCATCAGCTTCCAACAGCTGTCTTCAAAATGTCTGTCCCTTCTATCTGAGCTTATATAGTGCTCTGGTAAACTAAACAAGGCCCATGCTGAATGGGTGGGGCCACACCTCCATGGAAATTATCCAATCAGAGTTATCACCTACAGTTGGGTGGGTCACATCTCCATGGACACTGAACCAATAGGTTCCAACCCAATGCACACTAATATGTCTGCCCCCACAAGAATGCATTAAAGAATATGGCTTTTTCTGGGGGACATAAATATATAAATGGCACAAGGACATTTCCATTTCTTCTGCAAAGGAAGAGGAAAGGGAGAAAACAAAATGAAGAATAAAAATATAAAAGAAGAAAAATAAAAATAAAATATAATATAATGAAAAGGTCAGACACCACCACCACCACCACCAAGAATCCCACATCACTCCCTTATATGACCCTCTTACAGACATTTAACTTTGGTATATTGCCTTTGAAACCAGTAATGGAAGCATCTTACAATGTTACTGTTAACTAAAGACTCCAATTTGCATTGATTGTATTTTTCCCCTATACCATCCAATTCCCAACACCTTGTAATGTTGACATGAATTTGCTCTTCCTCATTTAAAAACATTCTTATATTTCTTCATTTAATCACCATCATTGACCACTCGAGGCTTCACTAAGTTATACAATCCCATTCTTTATCTCCTATCTTTCCTTCTGGTGTCATACATGCCCCTAGCTTTCCTCTTTCAATCACACTCATACTAATCTTTGTTCAGAGTACTTACAATTTTGTTTAACCATCACATGTTATTATACTATCCATTCCATTTCTGAATATATACAGTCAATCCTTTGAACCTTATGTACTCCTTCAGCATCAAATGCCTGATGCCTGACTTCTTTCTATCTCCTGATAACCTCTGATCGCAATCTCAAATTTCTCTCATCAATGTTAGTTCATATTAGTGACACCATGGAGTATCCGCCCTTTTGTTTTTGGCTAATTTCACTCAATGCAATGTCTACTGCCTACATTTTGTCTTTTGGATTTTATATGTCATATCTTATATTATTTTTACTTTTTCTCTCTTTTTTACCCTTAATGATAACTGCCATTTCTACACTCTTCTCCAAACCTTTCTCTTCTATCTTTTCCTATCTGTCTGTTGTGCTTCCTTTAGTATTTCTTGTAGAATTATTAAAGAATTCTATAGAATTCTTGGTGGACAGTTTTTCTCTTTCAGTATTTTTAATGTATCATACCATTGCCTTCTCACCTCCAAGGTTTTTACTGAGAAATCTGCACATAGTGTTATTGAGCTTCCTTTGTATATGATGGATTGATTTTCTCTTGTTGCTTTCAAAATTCTCTCTTTGTCTGTGACATTTGATAATCTGATCAGTAAGTGTCTTGGAGTAGGTCTACTCTGATCTATTCTGGGGTATGCTGCACTCCTTGAATCTGTAATTTGATGTCTTTCATAAGAGATGGGAGATTTTCAGTGATTATTTCCTCCTTTATTCTTTCTGCCCCTTTCCCCTTCTCTTCTCCTTCTGGCACACCCATGACATGTACGTTTATGCACTTCATGTTGTCATTCAATTCCCTGAGCTGCTGCTCATATTTCTGTATTCCTTTCCCTATCTGTTCTTTTGTGTGTCAGATTTTATATGTTCTGGCCTCTAGTTCAGTAATCCTTTCTTCTGCCTTTCCAAGTCTCTTGTTGTATGTCTCCATTGTGTTTTTTATCTCTTCTATTGTGCCTTTCATTCCTATAAGTTCTACCAATTTGTTTTTCAAACTTTTAAGTTCTTCTTTATGTTTTCCCAATGTCTTCTTTGTGTCCTTCACCTCTTTTGCCATAACTTTCCTCAATTCATTTATTTGATTTTTGAATTGATTTAACATATTTGTTTGAAGATCTTTAATTATTTTTTTCAACTCCTGCATCTCATTTGAAGTTTAAGTTTGTTCCTTTGACTAGGCCATATCTTCATTTTCCCTAGTACAAGTCATAATTTTTTGTTGTCTAGACATCTTGTTTCCTTGATTACCCCATTCAGCTTTTCCCAGACCAGAGGGGCCCTGGTTTCAGGAGGGGGTACTCATATCAGATTTCCCTGAGGATGAGACCAGAAAGTTGGCAGACTACTGTGAGGCCTCTAGACTCTGTGCTTTTCTTATCCTTCCCAGCAGATGGCACTTGTCAGCCTGCAGCTCCACATGGGCATAAATAATTGAGGTGCCTTAAATTCTCATTGATCCCTGTCTTGGCCAGGGGTCAAGGGTGTCAGAAGCCAAGCTTAAACTGGTTCTGGTTTTTGCTTTTGTTTTTGTTTTTTCCAAGCCCTGGCATCTGAGTTCTTTGAGGGAGGGCCACAACTTGAGCTGAGCTCTGCCCTCCCCCCACTTTTCTTATGGAAAATAATTCCTTTAGGGAATTATATCCTACACTTGAGTTTTTCCTTTGACTCTCTGACTATCTTAATTCCACCATTGCATGGATCAGCAGTGACAATCAAAAATGCCTGAGGCTTTCTCTAATGAGCTACTTAGAATGAGGAAAAAAAAAAAGGAAAAAAGAAGGAATTCCCCTTTTTAGAGCCAGTCCCCAGTTTTCCAGTTCACCAGGCAAGAACTGGAGTTGGTACCCAGTTCTATGTGTCCCTTTTCTTGGGTCACAGCCCTTTTCCAGTATTCTGAGCTCAGCAGACAACAAAAGCCTTTGCTTTTATTTATTTATGATTTTTTTCATCAGCCCCACCTCCTCTCTGCTGGAAGAAACCTCAGTTTCCTTTCCTGCTTGTTCCAGGTTTATCTGTGTTCATAGGTTGTATTCAGTAGTCCAAATTTGTTAATTAAAACCTCAACTGCAGCTTGGGTGAGCAACATTCTTGTGCTCCTGACAGGGACTGCTTCTTTTTCCCACATGTTCCAAATCAGCCTGCTGTGCCAGTGGGGTGTGGGTGCCAGCTCTGCAGTTAGGGGAGCTTTACTTGCAGTTCTATGCTGTGATTTCAGTCATTCCACCCTTTCCATACTGGTATACTATGTTGTCTGGTTACAGAAGTTCCCCTAACATTTGTTCCAGTTATTTACTAGTTGTTCCTGGCTATTCACAAGTTGTTCTAGGGGACTAACTAAATTCCACACCTCCATATGCTGCCATCTTGCCCTGTCTCTAAATAATATATTTCTAATTACCTAAATTGCATGGAAATTTTAAATGTAGCCAATGAACTACCTTAAACTGAATCAAATGAAGCACTAGATTAATTGAGTATCTGACAACCTGAGTTCAATGTCATATCACAGTCCTTGCTATTACCACTACTAGTGTAACTTGCTTAATTTACTTTTTCTCAATTTTTTTTACATTATAAAATATGAACAAGGAATAACCTTTCTATCCATCACACTAGCATGCTTGGTGAAAATCATCAAATGAGAAAAATTGCATGAAAGGCATGCAAAATTAGACTGTTGAACAAGAGAATTCTGCTATGTAAGTGCTAAATTAGAAAAAACTCAAGAATAAAACATTTCTGGGACCATATCTTTGAGGATAATCAAAATTGAAAAACTAGACAACAAATATATGTTAGATAATCCAAACTGGTTTACATACTCAAGATTATTATCAAAAGGTAGCTAGATATAATAATAAAAATAAAATTATATTTTATAAAAATAGATAATAACAAGGGACCTGAATTTTTTCCCCAGTGAGGCTCTGTGAGAGAGATGTACATGCATTTGAATACTGGAGTAACTGCAGCTGCTGAGATCCAAATGAGGATCAAGTGGTACCATTTAGAGGAAATGAGATTTAGATGGATAGTATCTATATTCTGTATTTATGTCTTTATCTGTAAAATAGTTTAAATAATTGAAATTATTTTCCTATGGGTTTAGTCTTAAAAAGAAATACATTCAACTGAGAACATTCAAGCAGATATTGGATGATGTTCAGGGATATCTTACATGCCAATTATTTTATTTGATAAAGAATTATTTCTATGTTTGCTGCTTAAATGTCTAGACAAAATGGTTAAATTAAGCAAAATATTTAATTTGTTTAATTTGTGCATTATTATATTTTTTCAGTTAATAGAATGTTGAATCATTTTATAGCTATAAATAAGTACACTTTTTATTTTTTATTTAATTTGAATTCAATATTCTTAAATAGCTAGTAACTAACATACCATTTAGACTTACAACCACTTCTCTCAATATTCTCAACACTTAAAAATACATTTAATCTTAAATCTTTTGAGGGAATGATTTCAACGTTAAATTCTGAAGTATATTTGAAAATGCACTTCTATATGACTCTGTCAATTTTGGTATTCCTCTAGTGTTGAAAAACTCAGTGAAAACATTGAATTGGATTTGCTGTTTAAAAAATACTCTCTATTTAAAAGTTGTTTCAAAACATAAAATAGTAAAAAAGTATTTGGCAAAGTTAACTTTTTATTCACTTTTCCTTTTTGTATTGATACCTAAACCACAAAATATAAATTGTATATTAACAGCTTCTTTTGCCACAGAGCTAGACTACATTTCCCAAGCTCCCTTTTGGTTACGTATAGTTGTATAACTGAATTTTGGCCAATTTAGAGTTAGCATCTAGTACTTTCAATGAATGTCATAACCAGACCCGTTAAAAATTATGTATATATGGGAGTGTGTGTTTGTTCTCATGCATACAACAGACCAATATATGAAAATTAGCTTAGTGTCTGTTTGTGGAAGGCAGGTAAAGTGATTGGGAGCTGAAAAGAAGACCATTTTAAGCAGTAACCACATACTTAGCAAAAATGCTGTCCACAATAACTTTGAAAGCAAATCAAATGCCTACTTAGCCTGTAGCTCTAGGAAAAGAGATTGGGGAGAAAATTGGCACATTAGTAAATACTGATTGATGTTTTTAGCAACTTATTGTAAAAAATAGACAATTTTTAAGCAGAAATGAAAATAGGTTACTTCTAGAAATGTGGAGCCATTCAGTATGAGAGAAGCTAATAGCTTCTGGATCAAAGCAACAGAAAATATGACTGAAAAAGGTTATGAGGAAGAAGATCCATTACAAGTTCCCTGAAAACAAGGAGCCTTGGCCTTAAGGCAAAGCTCTGATTAAACATGTTGGCTTCCCACATGGGATATTTTTTCACATGGCTCAAAATTGTTTCTACTAAATTGAGAAAGAGAATACAGCAAGAAAGCACAGAAAGAAAGCACACTTGATACTGAAGTCTCAGAAAAAAAAGTATATGTTGTTTACAACAAATTAAATGCAAAGCAAAAGTACCCCAGAAACTTGTGAATTTTTTTTCTACTTTAAAAACATTTTACTCCAAAATAATTTTAGGTATACAAAAGAGATGTGAAGATGGTACAAAGAGTTCTTGTATATCCTTCAAACAGCTTCCCCTAATGTCAACATCTTATATAACTAGGGTGAATTCATTAAAATTAAAAAATCAATAATGGTATAAGACTATTAACTAAACTATAGTTTTTATTTGAATTTTATCTGTTTTTACACTGATATCATTTTTTTTTTTTGATCCAGAGTCTGATCCATGGTAACACACTACATTTAGTCAATGTCTCTGTAGTCATCTCCTATCTGTGACAGTTTCTTAGTCTTTCCTTGTTTTAAATGAACTTGACACATTTGAAAAATACTGTCCGGTATTTTTAGAATGTCCCTCATTTGGGGATTATTTGATATTTCCTCATATTAAACAGGGGCTGTGGACTTGAGGAGAAAACATCACACAGGTGAATGTTTCTCTTTACATCAGAAAATTAGGCACATAATATCAACATGACATCACTGGTGATAGAAATCTTGATCTCCCTTGTCAGGTGGTACCTGCCAAGTTTCTCTACTGTAAAGTCACTCATTTTCCCTTTTCACAATCTGTCAGAGTTCATGATTCATTATACCCATTCAATCCATGTCACACTCATGGGGAGAGAAATAAAGGTCCTCCACATGGAAAGAAGAGTATCAAAAAATTTGTGGGCATTTGTTAAAATTATCATCATGCCAATTGATGAATATTTTAGGAGAGACAATGGAAGACTATGTAAGTATCCATTTCTCAAAGTCTTGCACATTAATTTTGGCATCCATCAGAGGATATTGCCTAAGAGCAGTGATTATTCTTGTGTTCTAATGGTGATTTTCTGTTTCTCTCATTTTTTCTACACTTATCATGTGGTACTTTTCAGTAAGGAAAATCTATTTCTTCTTCCCCTTTTATTTTATATAGTCAATCATTTATTTATATTAGTATTGACTCATGGATATAGATTTTATTCTTTGGGTTATGATGCAATAGTATATACATTTATTTGCTTGCTGAAGTTCCAGCTTTGCCAACTGAGAGCACTTTCAGTACCTCCTGCACCTGGTGGGTTATCACTACTCTTTGACCTTTCAAGGCACAAAGCTTAAAAAATATGTCTATATACTAATTGATGTATACACACATATCTATAATTATTTCTGTATCTACTCATCTGTATTTTTATTAAACTTAATATAAGTTCATACTTATGCCTCTAACTATAATTGAATTCCATAGGGTCTTCTAACCCTATCCTCATGCTTGCTTGTAACTTCTCTGACAGTGAGAAATCTGGCTCCCATTATTTACACTTTTTTGGTTTTACTTTTTGTTCAATCCTAATATATACGTAAAGTAGTTTCAGAATTGTGAATCCATATCACTGTGGTAAACAAGTTTACTAATAGAGTACAATGTTTATGTACCATTCTTTATGACTTCAGATTTAGAGTGTCTGAAAAAGCCACTGTTCTCCAAAGTTACTTAAATCAGCTCCTTTCTTGAGGGGCCTGCTCTTTTCAATGAGGCCATATTTTGTATTTGTAGTACAGTTAGATGCATTTTTCCCAGTCTCCATTCCATCCTGGACTACCCCAACACTCTGGTTGATATACATACAGTAAAGATCACTCTTTTGAACATAGTTCTATTGATTTTGGCAAATGGAGAGTCATGTATTCACCACCAGAATGACATACAAAGTAGTTTCATTGACCAAAACTTGGCCTTGTGCAGTTGCCAACCCCTGGCAATCACTGATCTGTTTTCCATCCCTTTGATTCTGCATTTCCCTTAATGCCATATAGATTAAATCATACAGTATGTAGACTTCATGTATGGCTTCTTTTACTTAGGTAAATGCACTTAAGTTTCATCCATGTTTTTGCAAGAATCATTAACTGATTTCTTTTTATTGTTGAGTAATTTTATTGTATGGATGTATCACTGTTTTTCCATAGTTTTTGGTGATTATGATAAAAGTTGGTATAAACATTGACACACAGATATTTGGGTGGCCATGTTTTCAGTGCACATGGGTAAATACCCAAGAGAAGGATTGCTGGGTTATACAATAAGTATTGTTTAAATTTATAAAAAGTTGTCAAACTGTTTCTGAAAGTGGCTGTATATTTTACATTTCCAAGAGCAATGTATGGGGGTTCCAGTTATTCCACATTCTTGCTTAAACTTGTTACTATCTATTTTTTTTTCCATTATAGCCTTTCTAGTGAGTATGAAGTGACATTTCACTGTGGTTTTATTTGTGCTTACCAATGCTTAATGTTATCGAGTACATTTTATTTGCTTATTTGCTATTTTCTGGTGAAAGATCTATTCAGATCTTTTGCCAGTTCTTTTTTTAACTTTTAAATCTTTATTTAGAAATAATTATATATTCACAGGAAATTGCAAAGTTAGTGCATAGAGTTCCCCTATAACCTTCACCCAGTTTCCCCCAATGATTATACCTTTCATGAGTATAGTACAATCTCAAAACCAGGAAATTTACATTGGTACTGTGTGTGTGTATAATTCTATGCCTTTTTATTAAGTGTAAAGATTCATGTATCCACCCCTGAAAACAAGATATATACTATTCCATCACCACACAGATCTTCCTTAGTCTACATATGTAGTCTCACTCAACTCCCTGCTCCCAACTTTTCCCAGCCCCTGAAAACCACTCATCTTTTCTCCATTTCTAATTTGTCATTCCAAGAATGTTATATAAATGTAATCATACAGTGTGTGAACTATTGAAAATGCTTTTTAAATCAACATAATGTCCTGGAGAGCAATCCAAGATATTGAGTGTGCAGTCACTCTTTTTCATTGAAGAGAAATATTCTGTGATAGCCACTCATTCATTGAAGAACATTTATATTGCTTCCAGATTTTTGGCTATTAGGAATAAAACTTCCATGATCATTTGTGCAGGTTTTTGTTTGAATATACATTTTCATTTATCTGAAATAAATGCCCAATAGGTCAATTGCTGTATATTATGCTTAGTGAATGTTTAGTTTTGTAAAAAACTGTCATGTTTTCCATAGCAGTTGTACCATTTTACATCAGCATTGTTTATGTGATGTAGTTCCTTTGCACCCTTGTCAGTGTTTTGGGTTGTCACCATTTTGTATTTCAGCCATTCTGACTAAGCATGTAGTGATGTCTTGTGGTTTGAATTTGCATTTTCATAATTCCTAATGATGTTGGACATCTTTTCGTATGCTATTTGCCATCTCCATATCCTCTTTGTTGAAGTGTCTGCTCGTGTGTTTTTCCCACTTTCAAAGTGATTTCTGTTTTGTTTTTCTTTCTTAATGTTAAATTCTGAAAGTTCTTTATATATTTGAGTTGCAAAGTCTTCTATGATATGTAATTGGTAAATATATGATATGTAATTGGTAAATATACTCTCACAGTCTGTAGCTACTCTTTTTATCCTATTCACAGGATCTTTTATAAAGAATTTTGTTTAATTTTAATGAGGTTTAAATATGTCTTCCTCTTTTGGATCATGCTCTTGGTGTCATATCTAAAAATTCTTTTCCCACCCTTACATCCAGAATATTTTCTTCTATGTTTTTTTTCCATAAAACTTTAGATTTTTCTAAAATTTTTTGGCAAAAATTTTCTAGTAGCAATCCATTTGAGTTAATTTTTCTGTAAGCTTTGAGATTTAATTCAAAGTTCTTTTTTATTTTCTCTCTCTCTCTCTCTTTTTTTTTTTTTTTTTTTTTTGTCTACATATGTCCAATTGCTCCAGTGCCATTTACTGAAAAGCCATTCTGTCTTCATTGCATTGTTTTTGCACTTATGTCAGAAAATCAGTTGGGCATATTGGTGTAGATCTATTTCTGAGTTTCCATTCTATTCCACTGATCTGTTTCTCTATCCCTCTGCTAGTACCACACTGTCATATTACTATAACTGTAAAATAGTCTTTAACACCAGTACAGTGATTTCTCCCACTTTAGTCTTCCTTTAGAAAATCATTTTAGTTATTTTAGGTCCATTGCCTTTACATTTACATGGACGTTTTATGTCCATTGGTCTATAACTGCCAAATAATCTTTTTGAGATTTTAATAAAAATTGTGGTAAATGTGTACACCTATTTAGGGAGAATTGACATCTTTACTATGTTGAGACTTCCAATACATGAACATGTTATATCTATTTATTTAGATCTTCTTTGACTTCTATCATCAGTGTTCTGCATACAAGCCCTGTATATATGTTGTTAGATTTTGCAAAAGCATTTCATTTTATGATTTATTATAAGTGAAATTGTACTTTCACTTTTGGTTTCTACATTTTGTTTAGTATATATCCTTGTGATTGATCTTTGTGTATTGCTCTTATATCCTACAAACTACCTGAACTCATTAATTCAAAGAGATTTTTTTTTTCTTTTTTTCATCAATTCTTTGGTATTTGCTGTAAGACACTGTCATGTCATCTACAAATAAGGACAGTTTTATATCTTCCTTTTCAATATGTAAGGCTTTTATTTGTTTTTCTTACCTTATTGTGCTAGCCAGAACTTATAGTATCCTGAAAATTCTTATCCTGTGGATTAAGAGTGATGAGAGCAGATATTCTTGCCTTCTTTCAGAGATTAGAGGAAAAGCATTCAGTCAACGTTAACTACATGATAGTTTTAGGCTTTTATGAAATTGAGGGAGTTTCTCTCTATTCCTAGGATGCAGATAGTTTCTATCATAAACTGGTATTGGATTTTGCCAGATACTTTTTTGCAACAATTGATCTTTTCTTCATTACATTGCTGATTATATTGATTTATTTTTGAATAGTGAACCAGTCTTGTATACCTGTAATAAATATCACTTAGTCATAGTGTTTAATTATTGCTATGAAATTTGTGAATTTTTTTGAGAATATTTTGCATCTAATTTTATGAGAGATATTGACCTGTAGTCCTATTTTATTGTCATGTCTTTGTTTGGTTTTGATACCAGGTTTCCAGTTTGCTAACGCTGCCAGAATGCAAAACACCAGAGAGGGAATGGCTTTTATAAAAGAGGGCTTATTTGGTTACACAGCTACAGTCTTAAGGCCATCAAGTGTCCAAGGTAACACATCAGCAATCAGGTACCTTCACTGGAGGATGGCCAATGGTGTCTGGAAAACCTCTGTTAGCTGGGAAGGCACGTGGCTGGCATCTGTTCCAAAGTTCTGGTTTCAAAATGGCTTTCTCCCAGGATATTCCTCTTTAGGCTGCAGTTCCTCAAAACTGTCACTCTTACTTGCACTTGGGATATTTGTCCTCTCTCAGATTCTCTGGAGCAAGAGTCTGCTTTCAATAGCCATCTTCAAACTCTCATCTGCAGCTCCTGTGCTTTCTTCCAAGTGTCCCTCTTGGCTGTAGCTCCTCTTCCAAATGTCACTCTCAGCTGCACAGAGTTCCTTCTGTTTGTCCGCTCATTTATATGGCTCCACTGATCAAGGCCCACTCTGAATGGGTGGGGCCATGCCTCCATGGAAATTATCTCTTCAGAGTTATCACCTATAGTTGGTTGGGGCATATTTCTATGCAAACAACCTAATCCAAACATTCCAACTTAATCCCCACTAATATGTCTGCCCCACAAGATTGTATCAAAGAATATGGCTTTTTCTGGGGGACATAATACATTCAAACCAGCACACCAGGGTACTACTGGCCTCACAAAATGAGATGTGAGAAGTTTTTCTTCCTTTTCTATATTCTAGATATAGAGACTGCAAAATTAGTATTCATTCTTTTAATATTTGGAAGATGACTCCAGTGAAATTATCTGGACCTAGAGATGTCTTTTGAAGGAGATTTTTAACTACAAATTTAATTTATTTAATGTTTATAGGGTGATCAGTTTATTTCATCTTCTTTGAGTTTTGATAGTTTGTGATTTTTAAGGAATTTGTCTATTTTCCTAAATTGTTGAATTTATGAACATAAAGTTGTTTGTAGTATTACGTTATTATCTTTTTAATAACTGCAGGATATGTAGTTCTACTTAATGTAATCACATCATTATAGTTCCTCATACCATGTGTAATCCTCACACTTTCTGGGGATTAGAGTGTGAACAATCTGGGAAAACTCAATCTACCATGCTGCCCTTCCTCTGGATGTAATGCTTGGATTAGTGCATGTTCTGCACTTCCCCAGGGTTGAGATCTGTTCTTTTCCTGTTCCCTTCTTACAGCTACAGTGGGTTTCCAACAATCCCTTCAGACTATAATGTTGTTGCCCTTGCTCCTATAGAGTAAGGATTCTGTTATTTAGGGGATGTCTTAGTTTTCCTGAGCCATTGTCACAAACACTGCACAATGGGTTGGTTTAACAAAAGAAATTTATTGTCTCACACTTCCAGAGGCTAGAAGTCTTGCTTCATGCTGGGGTTGGTAGCCTTCTGGCTGGCTGGCAATCCATAGATTTCTTGGCTTTCCCATCACATTGTGATGTTCTTTCCATTTTCTTTCAGGTTTCCACTGATTTAACACTTTTGGTTCCTTCCTATGGCTTTCTCTTTATAAAGCCTTCAGTAAACCAGATTAAGACTTGCCCTCATCCACACCTTAATAAAAACAACAACTTCAAGAGATTCTATTTACAATGGGTTTGCACCCACAAAGAAGTGGATTTTGATTAAGAACAGGTGTTTCCTGGGGTATCTAATTCAACCTAAAATGGGAGATAGATGACATAAGTTTGGTCAGAAATTTGTGGTGGCTGCCATTCCTCTCCCACAGATTTAGTGACTTATATCTCATACCCTCAGGAAGCAATTTTTATTTGCCTTCTCCTTGCAGATTTAGGCTTTTATTTTCCTATGGGGAGGACACAGTAGTGTGCTGGGTGGTGTATTGGCAACTGCTGCTGTCCCCCTCCCTCAGTCAGTACCTGGAAGAAGATTTCTCAAGATTCTCCCCAGTCTTGCCTGTGGCCATATCATGGTGTTCCTGGGTGGAAAAGCCTGGAATAATATATAATTCCCATGGCTATGGCCCCAAGAGTTTTGCACTTTCACTGTAGTCCCACTGTCTAGCTGAATCTTCTTACTGGATTGTGTGTTGTACAATGTCTGGCCAAGGTAAGCAAATGCTTCAATCTTGTTTCTTCCAGCAGGTGCCTATCTCCCTCCAATTTTTAATACAGGTCTTTGCTCCATGAGCATAGCTCTCTGATAGGTTCAGGAAAATCATTCAAACTTTGTCTAGCTTTGTTTGTTTGTTGCAAAGGTGGGAGCAAGACTTGTTCCAGTTCTTTGCCTCTCTGAGCTCAAGTCAGAATAGCCCATTTTTACTTGCTTATTTTTTCCTCAAAGAAACCAGTGTACAGAGAGGAAAAGGCAAACCATCAAACAAAATCCCTGAGTTTATCAAACAATACTTGAGGCCCTCAAACTTGCCCCAGTACAAAGTGTACTGTGATAACTGTATATTTCCTAAAAAGGGCATAATCCCTATTTCCCCCTTAATGTGTAACAATGAAAGCTCATCGATAAGAAATTTACATCCCAAGACAGATCCATGTTGAAATCAGGAGCTTCCTCCACTACCATAAAAGGGGTTCTTCATAATTTCCTCACAATGTCATTTCCATCTTTGTCATGGGTTGCCCACACTGCTCTTTTATGGATAGAATTTTTCTTACAGTTTTTCTGTAATTTATCCCCATCATTGGTTGGCTAGGGGCAAAAACTTATCTTTTTATATTATGGAATTACATCCTGAACTACCATACAGAAAAATGAATATTACAAAAGACTTTCAAAGTATTGGATATCCAGTAAAATCTTTGCTATCCAGTGGGACTGAGCTCCAATTTCTTTTTGCAGTTGCAGCCTCTTAAATCTCTGTGGAGAACCCTAGCCTGCAGATAATAGTTTTCTGCTGGGCCTCCTGGGCCTTACTCTGCCTGCAGAGCTTATGAGTTAGCCAGGAATATGAGGGAAGTTCATGTGTATTTTTGCAACTCCTTTTCTGTGGCCCAATTCTCTGTTACCTACTCTCCCAAATACCCTTGTCAACACTGTTCTTTGATTTCTGCTTCTTCCACTTAAAGTCATGTTCTTCTCTGGTTGGGTTCTATTTCCTGCTCTAAGTTTGGATAATACCCTGAGAGAGAGAGAGAGCTGAGTTGTATGTGTGATTTCCTTCAGTGTTTCTGTCCGTTGAAATATTGTAGCACTGCCTTAGTTCCTGTGAAATGTCTCAAAACAGCTTTTGTATATAATGTTCTAACTTTTATATTTGTTTACTTTGGGAGCTACTACATCAAGACTGGAAAATGGCATGAATATACTTCTAAATTAAAAATATGTATATTTTAACAATGCTTAAGGGATGGATCATTGAACACATGTGGTAGTTGTGGAAATTTGAGGGGGAAAAAAACACAACAAACACATGCTAGATCCTCATCTCCACTAATTCCTGTTGAGGTAAATCACTAAAGGTAAAAAGCTAACTAGAAATAATCAGGGGTAGGTTAATGTTTTCCTGATATAGGGTTGGTGATGCCTTTCTAAGCATATAAACAACAAAAGAAATGAAAAACACAGAGCTCATCACATTTGAGCCAACAAACATTTAAAACTGCTATACGTAAAATAAAAAAAGATTAACAATAACAAAATAACAGCAAAGGTGTATTATGTAACATTCAACTTACATTAAAAATCCAGGCAATTAATGAAATGTATATTTTCAAAATTAATCTTGATAGGCAAGTCAAAGATTAGGAAACATTAATCATGTGAAAATGATTAATATAACTATAATTCAGTAAGGAAATATGCAAACTAAAATTTTAATTCTTAAACATTCAGCAATTTTTTTAACTATTTAGTATTAGATGCTTGTGATAGTGAGTACAAAGAGGCACTCTGATTAAATGCTAGTGGAAGCATAAATTGATATGACTTTCCTAGGAAGAAATTTAGCCATGTTTATAATTTCAGCAAGATTCCAAATTCTAAATATCCAAATATCTGAAATATTTAAGGTATAATCTAAGCAGTAATTACACATGAATAATTGAAATGTTCAAAAATAAATAAGTTAAATTAGGCTTCATTTACATGGGGAAATATTTTGAGCCTGCTTATAAAAAATTTCAGTGCTATGCTATAATGATGAATGAGAATAGAATGTGAAAACCAAAACACAAGGGAATTTTTAATCCCTGTGTTTGTACATCTGGGTGGAAGGCAGAGGAAGAAAGAGAATAACACACCATTTTAACAAAGCCTACCCATGGACAGTAGGAATATAGGCTTTGCTTTATTCTACGCACAATATTTTCAGTAATTTTCAAATCTTCACATCATAAACATATATCCTTTTTATATTAAAAAAGTAAAACTTTAGTCTACACTATCCTGCAAATGCTATTATAAAACTTCAAAAATAATTTTGTCTGTATAGCCCAGTTTGCATGTTATTTACTATAATTGCATATCCCAACTTTTCAATTAATGACAAAAAATAAATGTGAACAGTGAATTAGACCTAAACCAGGACTGAAAAGGAAATTTCTCAAACTACATATTGTGTGCAAACTAAGTATATCATTAAATTTGATTTTATTATGTCTTATTTACGGCATCTTATTTGTGCCACATATCTATATACACACACATATATATGTGGGGATGGATTGATGATAGATAAAGGTAAGTAGTTAAATAGGTTGGTAGGTAGGTACAAAGGCATTCTTTAGAATATAAAGCTCTTTAGAGCACACACTGTAGTTGAATGTAGCAAAGTTTGCTTTCAGAGCAGAAATACCTGGAGGTAAGGGAGAACGGAAGACATGAAACATGGAAAATGGATGGAGTATATGAATCAAATCCTTTGTTTAACTAAAATGCAAAACATTAAATCTATTTACCGAGAATGACTTCAGCACATGGATATACTTTATGACAAAATAACATTCTCACGTGCTTATACCAAATGGGGAAAATCAAGCTTGGAAAAGTGACCTAACATAATTTAAGCATTAACACTTTTTCCAGAATTGCCACTGGGTCCATCAACCACATGTCCAATGATTTTCAGCAACTGACTATGTAATAGTAGAGATGGCAGCTGTTTCTTTTCATACTCCCTTAAGCATTAAGACCATGTGAAAACAAAGCAGAGAAATTTCAGATTTATAATACATCAGTCATAACATTTGGACTCTCAGTATGTCTATAACCATTTATTGAGCACGCACGATGTATCTAGCAGTCTACTCAGTGCCATCAGAAAAATAAACAAACAAAAAAAGACAAATACCAATCCCTATATTTCAAGATAGAAAGCATGTATTTGAAAATTTAAAATCATTTACATGCAGCATGTACTGGTAATGACAATTATTAGTACATGAATTTGAGATATGTATTATCTAAACAGCAAAAATTCATGAAAAGAAATAAAAACCATTTTGAAATGACTTTCACTATTCCCAGTATTTTAATTCTTTGAGGCATTACTTTTGACAAAGTATTGAGAATACTGGGTTACTAGAAGTCAATGCTCGGCCCAACAAACTTTATTTCTTTGATCCTTGGGTAGACAGCTAGCATTAAAGGAGAGCCTTGAGGAAGACATGGTTAGTGATAATTGATAACTATGTTCACAGTTCACTCTAGAGGATGCAAACTGCTCAAACAACTTTTCCTCTCTACACTTTTTTAATTCCTTATTTCTTTATACTTCATTCCTCTCCTTCTAAACCATCATGTGCAAAGTTTAATAAATCTACCACTGTCAGAGGTGAAGTATCACAGCTGAAATTAAAGAAATTGTGGTTTTGAGGTAATGGATGTTCCCTGCAGCACACAGCTTTAAAAGAACACTGCTTGGAAATGTTAAATGGGTTCTGAGTTTGGGATGAGAATTATCCTTTGGGAACCATTAAGTCCCATGTCTAGGATTTTCCCAGTTTGGTTTTAGGAAGTAATTATCTCATCTGGACAGGGTTTATGTAGCTAATTCCAGTGACCGTAAAGCGTTCTCCTGCCAAGTGGGCCTTTATTTTGGGAAAATCACTCTATTTTACTGACCTTGGTGTTTTTGTTTTGTTTTTATCTGGAGAATGACAGGGGTGTATGGTGTGTTGACCAGTCATACTGACATCACTTGATAGCTTCTTAGAAATAAAGGATACCAGGCCTCATACCGTACCTACTGAGATGAGTTGTATGTATGATGATGTCTGAAAACCACTGGACTAAATATTATCATGGTTCCTATTGGCTTTATACTTTTATCTACTTCAATTGAGAATAGTGACTTCACTTTCAGTGGCAGTGGAAGTACAATGAGAAATGAGACAGCATGCCAAAATCTTCAAAAAGGTGAGCCAAGCTAGCCAGTATCCTCAAGGGCTTTTATAACAAGCTGTCCTTCTATTCCTCAAGTACAAAGACATAATAGGTTTGTGAACTCAGGATGGTGA
Organism: Choloepus didactylus; assembly: GCF_015220235.1. Classification (NCBI taxonomy): domain Eukaryota; kingdom Metazoa; phylum Chordata; class Mammalia; order Pilosa; family Megalonychidae; genus Choloepus; species Choloepus didactylus. The sequence continues at coordinate 178,937,172 of NC_051310.1, read as the reverse complement.
TCTTTTGGACAAGTTTGGAAATTTGCATAATCTTGATATTAAAAAATATTTCATTGGTTTTGAGTAACTGATTGAATTGTACAAATCAATTCCAGTTTAGAAAATTAATAATGGTTTGTTCTATGTCTTAGAATTTTTTGAAGAAGTAAGATTTCATTCAAAAGAATAGGATGAGAATGGATATTTTGGTGGGGATTCTGAGCATGGCTCTAATTGTTTTGTTTGTTTGTTTGTTTGTTTTGCAATTTACTTATAAATGAAGAAAACCAGTAATTTTTGTAAAATGTATATAGTCTAAGAAGTTGAAAAATTATCTAATATTTAACCTAATCCATTTGCCTATTTTGTTTCTCCTGGAGTATATGAGGGTCCAAGTTCTTTCTCTCCATTCAATTGTCATTTTTCTCAATCCTATTAACTTTATCTAGTTTTGGAAGAATATTATATTGAAAATATTGAGCCTGAAAGAATATCTGAGAGTGGCTTTTTAAAGCTCACTGTAACAATCCAATAAGTTGTTTAAAATAAAAATTATAATTTCATTTTGGAAGTTCCTATTCAAGTCACTTGTTAGTTACACAGCAGGGAACACTCTTGCTGCTTTTCAGTTATTTATCTCATGCAGGAAGTAGGTCAGAAAACACCATGGATTTTTTCCTTCTGCCAGGCAGCACATTTAAAGTACTCATTTGGGGATCCATGGACAAAAATAGAGCTGAAATATCAACACTGCATTTGGCCTTAATATATATCTGATTTCCTTCAAAATTTAGCAATTCCGTAGTGATGAGTAATATTGTGGCAACTCTGGCTATGGAATCAGTATTGCAAATTTGCCTGGAAGAAAGCAAGTTTAATAGTAGTAGCAGTTTTAAAAGTTTAAAAGCTTTCCTTGTCCTTAGGTTTTCCAGACTTCAAAACATTTTCGCCCATCAAATTAGAATGTGAAGAGACTGAAAGTGGCATGTAATCGATGAGCAAATTGCAAAAGGAAAGAACCTGGAGGAAATTCTTTCTTAAAAGTCCCTTTCACTCCTGCCTGAGAAATCATTCAAGTAGTTAAAACACAGAAAATGTATTTACTACAATAACAATTACTGGTAAATTATTTACTTGATTTTCCTTACAGTATGATCAAATATGCAGACATCCCTGAAACTGTGGCTGAATTTTGAATGTTTTTCCACTTTTAAGTATGGAATTTTATTGGACTTGTGGGGGTCAAAAAAATAGAGAACATGTCATAACTCACCGGAAAAATTGCAGTACAGCCTGCTTATTTGGGCCCCACACTACAGATGCTTATAGGCAGTTTCACTGACAAAAAAGACCGGGTAAAGTGCCGAAGTGAGGCACATACTTTCTTAAAGAGTCCAAAGAGTTTAATAAAATCTTTTTCAGGTGGTGGGGGGCTGAAGAGGCAGTGATTTTTGTATGACTGCCAGAGGGACTGATATTGAAAACCTGCCTGCACTGTCCCAATAAACTTTACGTGGTGAGCAGTACCCTGAATTTTGTCAAGGTTTGTCAGCCACTTCTTCTAGTGTAGAGGTGATAAAAACGCAGTCAGGTTCATTGAAATGGAGGCTTCTGACTTGACAACAAACAGGAAATCGTCTATATAGTGAAAGCTTTCGATATCTTAGTGTAAAAGTGTTTGCCTTAAATCCTGACCCACCAACTGGAAGCAAATGGAAAGGTATTCCTGGGAGAATATTGCAAATGTATGCTGGAGATCTTGCCATAGGAATACAAATTAACCTAGGTCCACAAGTGTCAGGTGGAAACGAAGGAGTTGATTATGTCCAAGACATTGTGTCAAGTGTCATCAGTATGTGAAATGAATTCAGTCACAGCCCTAATGTCTGGAACAACTGGGGTTATAGGAGCAAAACTGAAATTAGTTGGCAATAATTCACTGTATCCTTCCAACTCTTTTTAACTTTTTCACTAGCCATTAAAGGCTTTTATATTGAGATGTTACATTGTTTTACTATACCTACAGACTTTAAGATTTTTTCAGTGCTTAGATTTGTCGTTCTCCTACTGGGATTCTATATTGTTACTGTTGGACAGCCTGAGAGTGAATTGGGAGATGGGTTGTGCAGTCTTTATGTGGCCCCCATTAGCACTAATATGTGAGTTCTTCCCAAACAGGAGAATCCTTTCTATACCTTAGTACCTTCACAGAGCAAGCGAGTCATTGATACCAATTATACATTCAGCAGTGGTAGCTGCAATAGTTGGTCCAAAGGAAGGTCATATTGGCTTCCTTCTTCCAGTATGAACACTGCTCAAACTCCAGCAGTTGGATCTGGGCTCCCCTCACCCCATAGAACTGGACAGTTGATGACTTTGTTACTTGCTTTCAACAAAGCCATAAAAGCTTGAGTCTCTCACCTTTCTGGAGTTCCCCAGTATATTCATATGGGTTCATACAATGTTTGGTCTTTCTTTGGGACAGTGAATGTTTGACCACACCCACCCTCAAATCATCTTTCTTCTTAAAGCAGCTAAGGTCACTTTAGGAGAGAGGGAGAGATCAAGGGATATAGGAGAGAATAGCTCCATTCTATTAAACAAGATGAATTTACTTTTGTCATCCAGTGCTGTGGAAATTGTTCTTGTCTCAACTAGATGAGCTGCAAATGTTTTTGGTCTACCCAAAGCTCTCTATCATGTGGCAAGGTTGTCATTATTGACACTATCTATTTTAGCTTTAGGAACCCCTTTATGAAGCAGCCATAACACAAGCTTTCTGCCTGGGGCCATGGGATTTGCACCATTTGACTGACATGGACTTGACTCACTCAGTAGTAACCATTTTTAAGGAGTCCTCCTTAACACGGGACATCTGATGCCCCATTCCCAAGGTCAACTATTTTAAACATAAAGGCCAGTGGAGTTTTCCTCGGTGGGGGGGCTGAACACAAGAATTTATCTAGATCTCTTTGAATCACTTCCTCATTCTCCAGTGGTCACCTTTAACAGCATTGCAGTAAGAGTCTGAATTCTAGTGAGACCTTCTCCTATGGTTTCCTATATGTTTGTTTGAATCACAGAAAACTCCTTACAATGGCTGAAGCTCCCTTATTGCATTTAAGACCTACTACAGCCATCTCTGAGAACTTTTGCTGGTAGAGGGTCTTCAGCTGTTGATGCCTTGATTTGGACATTTTCATGGTCTAAGAACTGTAAGTTTGTAAGTTAATAAATCCCTGTTGTAAAAGCCAAACCATTTCCAGTATATTGCATTTCAGCAACTTTAGCTGTTGTGGTCTCCATACTGATCTAAAGTTGGCATGAGAGTTTGCAGGATATGAGAGGACCATAAGACAACCCAGTTGTTGACATACATTACATATTTTGTCTCCTTGTCTCCTAAGTGCATCAATCAAAGTTCTAATGGTCCATCTGATCTATATCCATAATTGCTGTGAGTTTCCATCCTTTCCTGGTCAATGTGTGTGTTTCTGTAATTATTGTATGAAAGAAGTCATACTCTCCTGTCCACCCAACATGGATCTTAGTACAAATCCTAATATTTGGAAACAGATGATGAAAAGAGATGGTTTATTACTTGGTTGATCATGCAATTTGGTCACATGTTGACTACTAAATCCCATGGACTTCCCCCAAATTCTATTAATCAGCTGTGAGGTCATCATTCTTTATTTTTTGAAAGCCGTGTTTCTCATTATACTCCTTTCCCAAACTGTCAAGAATGTGAAGGGTATATAATTTTATACTACCTGCAAGCTAATGAGTTAGCCCACCACAGTTTCATGTATGCTAACAAAAGACAAGGAGTTCCTGGGTCAGACACAAAAGACAGTTTATTACTCTTAGCAGTTATAGTAACCAAAGTATCCCATCTTGGCATCAAGTCCCAGTTCCCAATGGTCAGTCATATGAAGGCCATTTGACACTTGCTCTGCTGTATGTTGTGCTGAGAGAACTGTGAATTCAGGGAATCCAAATATTTCATACCGAACAGTAAGCATGTCAGCTCATCATTCTAGAAGGAACCACTATCTCTTGTCTTCCAAAAAGATAGACCAGAAAAAAGCAATTAGTGCCCTTGTTCACAAGATGAGCAGTAATATAAGATTATAATAAGATTATAATGAGAATTATTTCCTAACAATATATTCTTACTGGTTATTTGTGTCTTTCTCCTTGCATTTCTTGATATGTTTCTTAAAATTCCTCAATCCATTATTTGGCATTTGCATATTTTATTGTTTAGGTCTGACAATTTATCATAGTCCTGCCCTAGTCATGCGATTAAAGTCTTAACCTGGGTGAAAGCAGAGTTCTTCTCATGCCTGTGCTACTTGTTTACCCATAATCACCTTTCTCCCAAGAAGAAAAAACGAAAAAAGAAAAAAATATCTTTTTTTAAAGATTGTTGTATTGTAGCATATGCTTGTACTGGGCGTTATGTTTTACATATCATCTATCATTTAAACAGCAAATTAATCCTATTTGTCAGACATTGTATTCTATACTTTGGAGATGAATAGTCTAGATTCATAAAGATAAACTAATGTATATAAATGATCCCTTTAGCACTATTTTGATTATAATTCAGGCTTGTTAATCTCAAACTTTACTTTGCAATGACATAGCTTCAGGTAATAAAACCCCTGATTGCTGTTTATTGGAAAACCTTGTTTTCAGTGCTTATTTATCTTTCTGTTAAATATCAAAATTTCTTTAGTGTAGACTTTGACTAGAACAATTATTGGTTTGTTTTTTTTTTTTTTTTTTCCTTTTCATGACAAGTTTAGGAGTTAGAAAATATTTATCATTCTAATGAGTATAATTTTTTTTAAAAAGGATAAATTATTGAACAACTCTATACCACGGTTTCCTCAGATATAAATTCAGAATTTTCTGGCTGTGCAAGCAAATACCATGTAGTGGTGTTTTAGTTTTTGCTAAAGTTGCTAAAATGCAATGTACTGGAAATGGGTTGGCTTTTACAAAGGTGATTTATTAACTTACAAGCTTACAGTTCTTAGACCATGAAAATGTCCAAATCAAGGCATCAATGGACAAAGACCCAGTGATCTTGGGTTCCTCTGTCAGAGAGCAAGGCACATGGCAACATCTGCTGGCCCTTCTCTCCTGGGTTTTGTTGCTTTCAGCTTCTGGCTGCTCCATCTGTGGCTTTCTTTCTAAGTTTCTGTTCATGTCCTCTCTGAGCTTCTCTGGCTTTTCTCTCTGAGCTTCTCTGTGTGCTTCTCTGAATTGTGTCTCTTGTAGGGACTCCAGTAAGAGGACTAAAACCCACCTGGGGTATGCCTAAACTGAAATAACCTGATCAAAGGGTCCCCTTCACAGAGGTCTACACCCATAGGAATGGATTATCTTCAAGAACATGATCTTTCGTGGGGTACATATACCTTCAAACCATCACAAATGCATTGACTTAAACAATGAGAATTTATTAGCTCAGTTTTCTGAGGATGGGGAAACATCCAGATCAAGGCATTATTAAAGCTATCTTGTTTCCCCAAAGACTGATGTTCTGGGGATGGATGTCCGTGCTCCTTGGCCCTGGGCACTGTCACATGGTAATGTACATTGTGGCCTCTCCTGGCCTCTCCCTTCTCTTATAGTTCCACTGACCTTCATCTTCTTGTTCGCCATGGCTCTCTCTCTCTGTCTGTCTGAGTTTCATTCCACTTATAAAGGACTCCAGTAATAGGATTAAGACCCATCCTTAGCAACAACTTCACTGAAGTAACCTCATCAAAAGGTCCTACTTATAAGTGGGTTCACACCTAAAGGAATGGATTAAGTTTAAGAACATGTTTCTCTGGGATACACACACCTCCAAACCACCACAACATCCTATCTCCTAAAATTCATTTGAAAATGAGTAAGGTAATTCATGAATGGCACCCAGTTCAATATATGGGTTACACTATGCTGTCAGTAAATAGTAACTTGCTATCACACACAATTCCCAGTACCAGAAATATGTAGATTTTAACATCTATATTTAAACAGTGCCGTCTATAGCTGGTTAAATGAGAGTTATATTATCCAGAACACCAAGTAAATTCAGGAGGATTTATTTGAGGCTAATAATGTGTGTTAAAATTGAATAATATTTGCATACCTGGGTTTCTAACAAGCTTGTGTGTATCACACTAAGTGTAGTGGCAGAAAAATATTTTGCCTTCACATGGTAGGGGGAAGGCCAAATGGTACCCTAAAATTCGTACTATGCAAATACTAATGTATATATAAGGCTAATGTAGCCACAAAAGAAAAGTCATAGTATATTCATTATTCTAATGTATTTGTATTTTTTAAAAGTTAACAAGCTATTTATTTTAAAAATTCCTAAGTAACTTTGCACAATTCCAGCAATTTGGAACATAGAAAAATATCAAAATAGATTAGTATAACTTTTATTTTCTCATTCATAATGTGAATTATGTGTCCAATCATAAAAATGCAATAAAAATGTCTTTCCAAATAATTTTTATATGCACTTCTACTCCTTTCAGTTACTTTCAGAGCTTTGCCATTAGCACTGTGTTTTAAAGTTGGCATAGCATAAAAGAAATGAAGAACAGGGGTCTGCTAAGCATGCCACTTGTGTGCACTTTTTTCTAAACAGATTATCATTTATAAATGAGTCTTCTGCAGCAAAATCTTAATAATCCACTTAATTGCTGGTTAAATATATTTTTTTCTGAAAAATATTCAGATTAGACATTACGTTTTTGGACCGTATAAGTTATTGATTCTGCCAAACAATTTCAATCAACTGTAAATTTTGCAAATTTTCCTCTAAATCCAGTTGAAAATGCATATGCTCCACCATCTCCATTAAATTCTTATATCCGTTAGGACATGGGGTTGATATTGAAGTCAAGCATTTGATAATCATAATTATGTATGCATGGGTTTTTTATAATTAAAATACATCACATCTCAAAAATTTTCACAATTCCTTACAGTAAGGCTTTAGTAATTTTAATAATCAGTCACATAATCCTTAGAATGACAGAAAGATAGAGTATCAATGAGGATTTTGAAATAGTAATGAAACAGAAAGTAAAGATTATCATTAGTGTTTACTTAGTACAGAATAATGACCTTATATTTAGATAGTTCTGACTTTCCTAGAAATGGTATGGAGCAACAATAAAAATTCAAAGATTTAAAATGATGGCAAGAAGTATTTTCAGCAATTCTTTTCAGGTAATTTAATTTTCTTTTATGTCCATTCTGAGAAATGATTAAATTAAGGCTGCTAATCCACTGCGCTATTGCTATACTTTTCATTTGTAATAAGTTATTTTTATTCACAAATAGAATACTCATATTAAGACATATAGAAAATTGGAATTTCTAGTGTTGGTTGTCAAATAATCTGAATTAGATAAAAGTATTCAACAGAAGATTTGCGAAACAGTTTAACAAGTTACAGTTCATATAGAATGGAGAATATAAAAACATTCGGTTTACTCCAATCGACTGGAGAATCTTAATGATGAAACGTCTTTAGATTGTGTGTTTTTAAAAGAAAGTGAACAATTTACCTTATTTGGTATAGCATGTGGCATATAATATGGTGCCTGGTATGCTAATACATGTTCTTTGACTAATGGTTAAACATTAATGGATAATAAAGCAAAACAATTCAATATTATAGCAAAAATAATTATCCTCTATAAAATAAATTATATTAGGACTATAATTAAGTGATTTCTGGCTGATGTAGTACCACTCAGGGAAGCAATATTCACACTTATTTCTTCTTATAGTCTAATTGTCTTAGAAGATAATTAACTTGCCTAGTTAGATAATATTTTTATTGTTAGTACAACTGCAGTTTTAGGACATATATTTATGATGTTTTTGACATTACAATGGTTTACTTTTTAACAATAATCTAAGGCTGTCTGATAAATAGGAGTGATGTTGCTGAAAATCTCATAATGGGCTAGAGGTAATACTGACTTTTGCCATAATCTAAGTATTTTCACTTCTCTAGCTCATTATTATTCCTACAGAGGACTTCAGTATTTCCTCCTTTGAAGAATGGGAAGAAATGAATAAGGGACAGTTGATACAAATCTGATAGTGTGAATAGTTTGATTAATCTCCCTCAACTCTTTGAGGCATAAACATTGAACAATTCCATTTATTTATTTGCTTGTTTATTTATTTGTTTATATTAATGCTACTACTATACCTTTCCAATGTATCCTTCAACCCTCACTTTTCCACCTGGGATCATTGTCTTCCTTAATGATACTTAGAAGAAATATTTAAATTTTCAGTTGATTTTGGCTGTTAAACTCTCATTGGGGCTTTCAAAATTTAGGGTGATTCATGATAAATTGTAAGTGTCATATTGGACTCAAAGCTCTTCTCCCATTAGTGCAGACTTGATGTGTGTCTCCAGAGATCTGAGAGAATAAAAAGGAGTTAAGGGCATGTACAGCTCTTTCACACTCACCCCTTTCATCCACAGACTTAATTCATTGGTAAAAGGGTAAGAAGAAGGAGAGAATATTAAATAAAAGATATTTCCTTGTAAAAGTTGAATGTGGTGAGATGTTCATCATCTTTTCATCTTTTTTGTTGCTTATAATAGAAACCACACAAAGATAGGAGATATTAAGTTGCTGCCCACTTATCCCCCTTTTTGGTGATCATAGCTGATCTAAGTCATTGTTTTACTTAGATAACTGCAGGCCACAGCAGGTCTTCCTGAGTTAGGCTCAGACATCAGCCCTAAGCAGTTTGGTGGACACTTAGAAGAATCACTTTCTTCTTCAGTCCACCCTCAGGCCTAGTGGAACAACCTGATGATGCCTGAAACTCTGACTCTCGTGCCGGCAGTCTAGAAGCTTAAAGCCACCAGTTCTCCCTGTCTCTACTACTCTATAGGTTCTCCCACTGCAATTTAGTGTAATGTGTATAAGTCATTAAGCCCAATGGCCAAGCAGATGGGGAGGTATCTAATTAGTCCTGCCTTACCAAAACCCACATATTTTACAAATATTACAAACGACCATCCCATGGAGCATTGGTAATGAGAACCACTCAATTACTTCTTCCTTGAGGTGAGAGTACAATGGGATGGCTTCTCTTCATGAACCACCTGCCCTCAAAACCAAACTCATATTTATCCCTTTATCCCAAGTTGAGTCCTCCTACATAGGAGGTGGGTGGGCAAGGTCTGCAATGACAGACTTGCTGAAATTGTGTCTCTCATCAGGTTCTGATCGCCTCATAACTGGCTGTTTCCTGAACTCTGAATGTGGGGTAATAACAACATGCTTTTCTCAGTTGTGGGCTATACTAGTCAACTCTGAGGAAACTAGTCAATTTCTTCAGCTTAACAATTCTAAATACCATGTTCCAAAAATGTAACAAATTCTGTTATTGGAATTTTAAGGGAATGTAGGGGTAAAAGTTGCAACTGCATAATTAGTCAGACCTAGAATGGGAGAAACACCTGGGAAAGGAACAAAAATATTGGACTTTAGTTGCCCTTTCTCCTTTTGCACACTTTTCAAGCGTCATTGAATAGTATTCTCTCTTACCGTTGTTTTAAACTTTATTTTTTTAAGACAGAGCCACCTTTCTGGTGAAAAATTAAGTTATTGCCATTCAAACTAGGGAGGAATTGTTGGATTTTTCTCAAAGTTTTAGTGTGTAAAGGACTCACTTTATTGCTTGATAAAGATAGATTCAAGAGCCCTATTCAAAGGTCTCTGAGCCAATGAGACCACAGAGGAGAGTAAAGTTAGAGCAGGAAGTCTCTATTTTCAAAAAACAGCTTAAAATATCTAATACAGATCAATAGGTCACAATTTAGGAAATAAGGTTTTACTGTTTCTAATAAATTTTAACATGTTTTATAGGATATTGAAACTTTTATTCTCAGCAAGTTTGATGATCACTTTATAATGATATTCATAACTCTCCCACTGTTTTATCTTATATAGTCACCAGAGCATTGTAGAGAAATTTTTTGATAAGTGTTAAAAAGAAAAAAAGTTATAAATCCTCCGTAAGTACATAAAATAATATTCCAGGAAATGAAAATAGCAATAAAGAAATGCTTCTTTTCTTAAGAGCTACCAGCAAATTGCAGCACTGAAAGTATTCTATTTTGAGACTCAGAAATAATAAATTAGAGGATTTGAAAAACTGATAAAACTAATAGGTGTGCAAGGGCTCATGACATGTTACAATTTTTTTTCTGTTGTCATATAGGCTGTGTTGTGTGGGGCCATTATTTTTGGAAAACGTATGTCATGATCCTTTTTAGCCTTCTGTAATAAGGATTGGAACTGTTACATCTCCTCCTCCAAGTGCTATGCCAGCTGATCATATTTTGTGTTTTTATTTACATCAACTAGATTTAATTCCTTCTTAGCAATATGCTACACCTCATTGTTCAACCTCAGAGTTCCTTTATCTTTCATAGTCCAGGCATAATGAATTTTTGCATCAGTGGTGATGTTTGTAATTTGTTGAACTTTGATACCACTTTTGAGGAGAAATCTCATATTCCTTCCCTTATTTCCATGTTATATTTCTTTCATTTTTTAGAACATATTGTCATAACCCAATTACCAACATTATATACTAGTAGTTTCTCTGCCATTTTGGCTAAAGTCATAGGTATGTTTATTTCTGCTGTCTCTAGTAGCTAGGGATTAGGTAAGTATCTAATGTCCACTCTTCTATTCTCTGTGCTGCTATCTGTATACCTTCTATTTCTGCGCATGTTTGATTTTCTCTAAGCTTCCATACTCTTCTTCAAAAGTGGGATATTGCCTAGTGTGATATCCCAAATTACATATTGTTCCTTTTGGGGCTAATATTAGTTTTCATGTGCCCCAAAGTAATCATATCCATTGTGGTAAATCACAACTAATTTGGATCTAGTCAGATTATCAGCAACACCTGTAATTTACCTGTGTGAGTACTATTCTTAAAATATCCCACATATTTTTTAGCTCTTGTTGCAGCATATTACATTGGTTTCCTAGCTGTATTTTGTTGATCAAAGTTTTCTAATCTTTTGTGTTGCGATTATCAGCAATACTTGATGTTCAGTAATTACCTATTACCAGTGCTGGTCTTAAAATAGCCACATATTTTTTAGCTTCTATTGCAGCATGTTGCATCAGTTTTCTACCTGTATTTTGTCGATAGTTTTCCCATGCTGTTTCTAATGTGTCCAATGATTCCTTTACATTCCTCCTGTGTTTCTGAACATGAATCACAATCTCATATGTATTTTAAATTTGAATTCTTAAATGTGCGAGAACTGCCATGACATGGGCATTGAATTTTTGTTATGTTCTTATGAAATAATACAATCTTACCTAAATTTTTCAATCTGGTCCTGGGATATCAAGGTTCCTATCAATCAGCCTACTAATCCTCATAGAAATTGTGAAGGTTTCCTTTCTCTATACTTCTGGTTTAGGGGTAAATCCATAAATGGTAGGCTGTATAGTTCTTGAAGATATTTGCTACATATAACAAATACCCAATTTAGTTAGAAAAGTAATGTCAGGATTGGTAACAGCTGCAGAAAATCCCATGTCTTTTAGGGATGAGTTTATAGACTGGACTTTTACGGAAAAAAAATTGAAAAACGCTGTAGCATTTTCTTACTGTGCTTAGTTTCAGCTTCTTAATGTGTGGGTATTTGCTATGCATATTGGTGCTCTCACACTAGCTGTAAATCCTCTTTTATTAAATTGTAGGATATATGCTACTATAGTAGGATTGACTATGACCAATATCTTTTGTAAGTAGTTAGGGTCCCAAATTATAGAAGTTGAAATAATTGGTGTCATCTGATAACCAACACTATACTAGCAATGGTAATATTCTGTATAATAATCCATGATCTGTATTGTTCTTCTATATACCTTATATGGTTCAACTGCTGTAACAAAGTTAGGACATAAAGTCCATAGATCCTTTTGCAGAATTTTTACAGGACTATAAGGGATATAGTATAATATTGTACCATGCTTCCAGTGACCCAGTTTTGTTCCATGTTTCTTCATTGTGAACTGTGCCCATATGTGTGTATTTTTAGGGTAGGGGTGTAAGGTTATCAAATCAAATGAGATTATAGAATTTTCAGCTATAGCATTTTTCAGATTTTTTTCCTTAAAAGTCCAGTCCGTAAACTCACCAATCCCGACATTACTCTTCTAACTAAATTGGGTATTTGTTTTGGTTTCCAAAGTTCTAAATAATAACTACAAGGTGCCCAATAATATAAAGTAGCATTCTCCCAATTGTCTAGTTCTGTTACATCAGTTTGATGACACTATTCAATTCAGGTACATTAGTAACACCGCTGTGCATTATTGATTATCATTTTTGGATTTTTCTCTAATTGTTCCATTGTATTATTTTTGCAGTCTTTAAGTAACTCCCCCAGTTATATAGGTCAGTGCTCTATGGGTGTAATTAAGAGTGGTGTATCACATTATTGGGATCTTAACCCCTGTTCAGGTGTTATTGGATTTTTTATTGGAAATTTGCTTATAAATTGTTTGATTCACCAGCATTGTAGAGTTAATGTGAGTTTTAATGTATGGCATAACTATACATTTATGTGGTATGAAGGGCCCTATTGAGTCTGGTCCTGCAGAGATGTTAGCTGTTCATATTTCCCAGTGGTTTGATTTCACATACACTCATTATTTAATATCCCAATGGATAATATTTGTTTATTACTGTAGAAGAACCCATGGTGGATTTTCTCTGTAATGTTCTTCTTGCTGTGCTTAGTTTACAGCTTCTTAATGTGTGGGTTTTTGCTATGCATTTATCTCATTAATGAAAAGGATTTTTTAATCATCAGAAAATGTCTGGAGGGTATGATTGATTTGTAAATTCTGGTCTAAATTTAGAAAATTCTTATAATCCACAAAATTAACTCTGGTAAACACCAAGATAAATATCCTATGTTGCCAGTCTAATTCTGCATAAACAAGCTCATTGTCAAACCACTCCCAAAATACTTCTAGTTTAAAGAATTCAGTGATGGATGTGGCTAATTTAGTTTCATGTTTAGTCGTATTTCCATAAAGGTAAAGCTTATATGAGTAATATTTGTTGTATCATAGCTCCATGATACCCCCATTCTTATTATTTCATTGTATGGTAATGGAGGTAATTTTACATTAATCTCAGACCATTCTTTTGTAGAATTTAACACTTGTTGCTGTGTGAGAGTTATTAGTATGGTGCGTGGTTTGAGTGCTGAGTACGTTCTGTCTCTTTATCTTTTCCTTCCTTTCTTCTTCCTCATTGTTATAATCACCATCATGATCATCATCATAATTATCATCATTAATTTCCTCAGGTATCCATTGTGTCATGGTCAAACAGTATAAACCTCTTACTGGCCATTCCCAGTACCATTCACAACTTTTCCTATTTCATGGGCCATTTGTGACCAGGCCTATTATGAGACTTGTCACATTTCTGCTTACAAGGTTATAGTAACCATTCATGACACATCCCAGAATTGTTTGGCAATTGCTCATTGTTTGGTAATCTGTAGGTATATTCATACTTAGGAGCAATGTTAGTATTTTTGCTTTGCTCTTGTGGTTAGTTTAGGGATTCTAAAGTGCTTATGGTGGTGCTCTCCATATCTACTTAAGTGCTTCGAGGTATCATAACATTTCTGCTAGAAATGTTGGTCAAAGTACTCTGTGAAAGCGTGAGAGAAAAGATGTTCTAATTCTGATGTTTCCATATGCACATATAGATATCCTGAGGTTTGAAAGCTACTTGTTGCTGCTAGCCAGCATAACTATTTCTTTTCATTTATATACTTGGGTCCTTGGTAGTTGTGACTATGGTTGTAATTTTATTACCAGAATTGCCAGCCACATTTCTCCCATGTCTCCTATGATTAGTGCTATTGACAATACCACTCAACAAAAACATAGCATGCATTACACTAAGCAAGAACAATAAGATATTTAGCCTTTTAGAGCAATTAGCTTGTATTCCCATGGAGATATTTTACAAGTTTTCCTAAACAGGAGCTACTCTGGTAGTGGAAGAAGCTCCTTAGAACTCTTTGGCCTGAGTCTGTTGGTGATTTTGTTGCTTCAAGAATACCAGCAGCCCATCATGCATAATACTCACTAGTTCTTTCACTATAATATGCAATTACAGAGAGCAAATCTGGTATCATATCTGGATGTTGTTCACTTGAGCCTTAAATAGTGCCCAAAAAGTACATCTAACTCAATCAGAAATTGTTTAGGAAAGTCAGTCCCAGTACCTTCAGTAGTGGAATTATCAAAGTCCTCAATGTCCCAGGTTAGCACTGGGCATTCCTAGTCTTCCCCTTTAAGATCCTGGAGTTTCTCATCACAGCTGTTCCTATCAATGATGCTTTGCCCCACTGCTTCTCTCCATGCTTCAAAAATGCTAATGTTACTGTGGTGGAGGGCTGGTGCAGTAGGGGGTATGAATGTAACTTCAGATTCAACAGCAGTAAAGATGTTTGGCTGTGTGACAGATAGTGGTATTGTAGAAGTTGGAAAGGGTGGAGTTATTGCTACTGATTTCTTCTCCATTCTTACAGTGAGTTTGGTCTCCAACAAGGTGGCAGATTGATAAGATGAATAGTCTGACCAGTACTGCCTGAATCAGTATCTTGCCACATATCTGCAAGTTAGATAGGCATGATACTAGTAGGTTCTTTTCCTAGGATTAGTCAGGAAGTGTTACATAACACTAGTGCTATAGCTTCTCTGATCTCCAAAATTACCCCTGTGCTTCTAACACTTTTTCCTCTATTCCTTTGTCAGTCTGTCTTGCTGTATTACTTAGTGTTTTTGATTCAGTATATTGTGTTCTGATCATGTCTATAGGGCTGGATAATTTCAACTTCTATCTATGATTTGAGGCTTTAACAGGTATGGAACAAATTGCTACATGGTGCGTCATAGGAACACAGGCTCAGGCAAAACAGAGATTTTCAGCAAATGACCACTTTATTACTTACAAAGCACAAAGGGTCCAAAACAACAAGGGAAGAGGTCTCATCATGGTTTGTCCCTCAGAGAGGTCCAACTGGTCAGGTCAGGGTCAGTGGATGGCAGCCTATGAGGGAAACCTATGCTATCCAAGTGTTGTTTTCTTTTATACACCTCAAGGGGAGGACCCCTACCACTGAGCCAAATGCAGACATCAAGCAACCTTGGTTCAGAGTTTCCACCCTGGCAAGAAGCTGGGGCTGCTTGTTCCCAGTTTCAGGTTCAAGGTACAGTTAGGCCATGCCATTTTTGGTAGCTTGTTTTTTTCATGGTTGAGGACAAATATCTCCTTCTGGTTGCTTGCCGTTTCTTGCAAAATGGAAATGTATGGAACAACTGCATGCAAATAGCAAGAGGGAAAAAGGAGGTCAGGTGGGCAGGCTAGGGCTGGGAGACGGCTGCTGAGTGTGTGCATGACTTTTCTGGCAGTGGCCTTCAAGACTTGTTTAAATCAACCTTTCAGGCCTGTGTTACCTGTTAGTATTCTCAAGTTGTCTTTTAATAACCCCTTATATCTTTGCTTCCTGCTGTTATGTATTAGTATGCTAAATGAAAATTTAGCATACCTCTTTGTTCTTGCTCTTCTTTTCCTATAAAAGACTACCTTGACTGACTCTATGATTAGAGGGTTTCTGTAGCAAGCTATTCGTATTCCAAGAGCTTCAATAGTTAATTACTATTCATTCCTTTTACATGGAAAAGACATTCCTATTCTTGACCATACGTCTACTATATTACAAGAGAAAGCTTTATTTCTGTTAATGGCATCGGACCTAACAATAAAGTTAATTTGTATTATCTAAATGCTGTATCTGTTTTTTTTTTATCAGATATAATATTTTTATGTTTCCAGGCTTTAAATTTCTACAGATCTCACATTTGTCAATGTCTATTGCAATGTGTGCATATGTGGGCAAATTTCTCAGCTGTATCCATTTAATTGTACCATGTAATCCTTGGTGTCCTGTATGTTCACGTGCCCATTCATATGTTTTCCATGGTTTTATGACATCTTTCTGTATTATCCATTCTCTTTTTTCTTTCTTTATTATTACCTTAGGTAGAGTTGTTTTATGTCCTTTTCTATCCTGGTTAACCTGTCCCCTGCATTATTTTCTTAGGTTTGTCTTTTTGATATGTTGATACACGTGTGATCATGATATCTCATTTTGAATTAACTATTTTATCCCATATTGTGTTGCCCCAAATGTCATGGTTATTAATTTGACAATTATTTAGTTTCCATGATACAAACCATGTTACCACTCTATTAGCTACAGCCCACCAGCCTGTAAATATGTATATTCTCTTTTCTCTTATAGCATTTGTTCAATTGCCAAACTAGCAAGTACTACTAGATTAACAATTGAATTGCTACTAATTCTGCAAATATTTTGAATGCCCTGCACTCTCACTAGTTAGGGTTGTTATATCTTGGGTTTCAACGCCAATATAATTTAAAAGGATGTCTCTAGGATATTACTAAAAATATACATGAATTAATGGAGGAAGACATAGTAATCCATACCATTTCACTTTACAATAATACAATTTGACCATTCTAGCATCATTAGATATGGCTCCCAATTGTAATAATTTGCTGTCTATAAGTGGCAAATTACATCCTCTACCAATAACAACTGTGTTTCAGTCATTTCTCCATTTTGCAAGAATTCTTGCCTTAATTTTACGATTTCTTATCTGTTAAATGTCCTTTGCTCTGTTACTGCCACAGGGTCATTATCATTACTGTTCTCAGTAGTTTTAACCTAGTCTTGGGCCTAACTACTCATCTATCCAGGTTGTATGGGTGATCCAGATGGCCGTAATCACCTGACAAAGGATTTGTGTCACCATCTGGAGCAAATGGGTCAGGATTTGGAATTTGTCTTTTAGATGCAATCCTTTGGGCCAGAATTTTCCCTTTAGTTTTATCTTTGTCCATGTTGCTTATTGCTCTCAGTGATAAAGAAAGTATGTCATCCTTTTAAGATGTTTGAATTATAGGAATAATTCTTCTGGTCAGATCATCAGGCTGAAATCTGGAGTGTCTCTAATCCTAAATTTTTGTTTTATGATATCCTCTATTGACCTCCAAGGATTCTCATTTTTTTAACCCATCATTGCCCTTTTTAAATTGTTTAAAAAGAATTCTCCACATTTTGTGTACTTGCCAACCTTTTCTCAGGTTATTCTCCCAAATGTAAATCCAATTAGAATAAGAATACACAAAATTCCAAAACTGGCATCTGTACAACCTGAAACATGTATTTCCCATCAGTCCAGAGAATAACTAATTCTCACCTCCTAAAAACATTTTTTGCTTTGGATTTTGTTTTATAGAATTTAGATTTTTTATATAAATATTGCAGTTGCAATGCTGTAACAAGGTATTTGAATTGGTGTTAGAATCCCACTGTCAATTGTCGTGTA
Organism: Choloepus didactylus; assembly: GCF_015220235.1. Taxonomy (NCBI): domain Eukaryota; kingdom Metazoa; phylum Chordata; class Mammalia; order Pilosa; family Megalonychidae; genus Choloepus; species Choloepus didactylus. Next base: position 178,919,653 of record NC_051310.1, on the reverse strand, counting down.
AATGTTGTAAATCAAAAGCAGACTTGGCATGACTCTAGTTTGGATGTTCTGTACAGTTTATTTGCTACCTTAACTGCAAGCTGCCAAAACAACTGATATGCAATAGCTAGGTCAAGGGCATGCATCATCTTTAAAGGTGGAGGATACCAGAGCCTCTTAAGTCCACTGGCCCGAGGTTTGACACAAGGTGGATCTTCAACAAGGGAGCCAGTACAGTGCTGCATCAGTAGGAAGTGCTGGTGGTGGTAAGGTGAGAACAGCAGCAAGCCTCACAGCACAGCATGGGTATGGAGTCAGAGTGACTGTGTGTCAGTCTTCCTCTACTTGATGCTCACCAGAGTGACAGCTGCAACAAGTTTTTATGCCTCAGAGGTCTGTTTGCTGATGTCTTTACCAAGGGAGTGTCCCTCTGACAGACATCAAGCCAGTCCATATCATATCCTTACATGAATGTCTCATTATCACTTGCTACAAAAATTTTTTTTTTTTCAACTTGTTTGCATTCTAGTTGTGGTCAACATGGTTACAACTTTTTTTTTTTTTTTGGCATTCAAGTTCCTTGATATCACATCAATACACAGTAGTAATTCTATGTAACAAATTAAAAAAAAAATACTTGTCTATAGCTTTCAGCTTACGAAGCAACTTTACACATATTTTCCAATTTCATCCTCACAGCATACCAAGGGAGCTAAGAAGGTATAAATAGCCTCATTTGCTGAATAGAACAATGAAATTTGGAAAGATAAATGAGTTTCTGTTTCTTTACTTATAATATAAAGCTCTTGTTCTATCAATAGTACATCTAAAATGTTTCTATTGTTATCATTCCACATGTTTATGTTGTCTATAGATCGGGAATCATGTTTCTTCCTCTCTTCTTCCAAGGTATACTACTATTCACAACAAAGCATCCAAATGCATACCAGCTTCAGCCAGGGATTTTTCATTGTCTTTAACAGGAAGTAAACTGGAATCAACCCACACAGTGAAGACATCATAATAATTTTGACTAGATATTTCAGAAGGACAAAAGAGTGCAGACCTCTAAGGAATGCAAATAGCAGCTAGTTTACTCTATAATTTTCAATTACAGTGTTAAGTTCCATGTTCTGTGTTCACACACAGTGTAGGATGAAGAGTTTAGTAGCATTTTTCTCTTCATGAGGATGGAAATCAACTTGGTTTATCCTCTCTGAGATATTTCATGTTGGGAGATGGGGAGCATTAACAGACAGAAAATAACCCTCACTTTTTTTTTATGTCACAGGAAATAGCAGTAGGTGAAATAATCAAGATAGTGGCAAGATGTTAAAACAGTCCTCTGTATTCAGTTAGGAAGTTGGCATAATGCCCTGACTTCATCGTGCTGGAGGTATCAGTTTATTTCTCAAGGCCCAAAATGTGTAGAGTTCCTTTTAAACATATGAATGGTTTTTAATAGCTTATACCAGGACTTACTGAAAGGGCAATTCTCTATTTCATTTTCTTTTCTCCTTACAATTGGATAAGTCAAAATACCTTTCCGAGCATGTACAACTATTCTACTCTAGAATACAAAAATTAAAAGCTCTCTTTATAACCTTGTGGCCAGAAGAATCTGGAATGATGGATATTGTGATTTCTTTTTACCTGATGAGGAATTTAGTTTAACAGAACAGTTTTGATCTTATATTATTCTCAGCAAGGATTTGTCTAGTTAAGGGAGTTATGCGTGTGTGGAAAGTTCACCTTTGCCCAGTGCAAGCTGCAGGGACTGGTTCTTATTTTAAAGCAATTAGTACACAGAAAATAAAAAAGGACAAGGTATTGCCTATACAAGTGGGTCCAGAAAGAAAAAAACTTACCTGAGACAGTGAAAAACATTTTATTTTTCACTTTTCAGAAACTGACAAAAAAAAAATCTCTAACATGTACCATCAATGAGTTCCATACATATGGAGGTCCACAAGAACACTATTGTAAGGACTATGAAAAATAAATTCACCACATAGTGTCATCACATCTTGATGAAAGAAATAGCTTCTAAAGCATTGATATTCAAAATATGGACCATAGTGCAGCAGTACTGCTATCCCTAGGAGCTTGGATAAAGTGCAGATTCTAATGCCCAACTCAAAACCTGCTGAATCAGAATCTGTGTTTTTAACAAGATTCACAGAAGATTGTTATGCTGAAATCCTAGAAAAACTGCTCTAAAATAACCAAAGTCTGTGATATACAGATTGATTCACAGTTTCGCTGAAACTCTAATTTTTGCAGTACTTTTTAAATTAATATGTTTTAAATCTCTGATCAAAGCCACATCTGCAGAAAATCAATTTATTCAAGTGATGCCTTGACAATGAAATTTCTCTTTACTCTTTTGTAGGTACGTATACATTTTTATATTCAGTTTATGAACATTTTCCAATGCAGTAACAAATACAGCACATTTAAATACATGTGTGTTTATATCGAAATTTGCTTTGACTGGCAAGAAAAAAATGAATGAAATTCATTGATAAGCCAGAAGACTTGGGAATAGTATGTTTGTAATGAGTGACTATAGCAAATCTCTCAAGGACGAACAAATGTAACAAACATCAGTCAATAAAAAAGGTAAGAAAATGTCCCCAAAGTAGACTACATGGCTTAAAACAGTATTTCTCAAAGGGTAGTCTAGGAACCATCAAAATGATCTCAGTTATTGTTATAAATGCAAGAATGGGTTTCCACTCATGCCTGCTGAAGCAGAGTCTTTGGGTATGGGATCCCTGAACTCAGCATTTTAAATTCTCTAGTGATTCCTGTCCATATTATGTTCGACATAATATCCAGATTTTATTATTGTGTTATAAATAACCAAATCCCAGTAATTAAAAAGTGATGGAAAAAAGGATTATTTTCTCCAATAATGATCCAAATACGGCTTTAAAATAATTTAGAATACCATTTTAAATGGTTTCTGCCCTCTACATGAATTCCGCTACTCTCTAGTGTTTTTAAATTTTATGAACTTTATGGAAATATACTGCTGTGTGAATTCCAAGTGGGAAGAACAGAGTAAATTGCCTAAGTTCTTTCCTTTTTGTGGTATCCACTCTTTCACAACCCTACCCTCAATTTGGATGAACACTACAGGATAATTTTCAGAGGTGTGATATTCCTCTAAGACCAAATAATGTTTAGAACTTTCACTTAAAAGGGGAAGAATAAATTTATAGAAACTTGGTTAGAGTTCCAACTTTTCTCTCAATTAATATAACCTTGGGGAATATAATTTGACCCCTCTCCACCTAATTTGAAACTTGAAACAGCTAGAATAGAACATCCCTAATGTCCCTTCCACTTCCAGCAGTCTATGATTCCAAATAAAACATTTATCTTGACCATAAGAAATATTTTAAAGAAATAAATTGTTAACTATATAGAGATTATTTTATATAGTGTTCTTTAAACAACTGGCTATAAAATATTTGGTAGGATGATTTATACTGGAAACTTTTGGAACCATCTTTTTGAGGTGAAATCTCTAACTGGTATTTTCCTTTGAATACATATTTATATCTAATTACTACCTAAGTAGGTCATTAGTGGAACTTTTCCTGGAACCAAAGACATTGAATTCCTTCTGTAGGGACATCTTCCGCAGGTAACATGGAGCTGAAGGTTTCTAAAGCTGCACATCATAATACAAGGCATAGAGTGAGATTGTGTTGCTTTATTTTGAATAATTATTTGTGCCCCATGTTAAAAATCTTTCCAGTCATCCAGGTATAGCAGTCTCCATAAAGCAAAGTTTTAGCAAACTCTTCCAAAATTCCCTTAATTTTAGCTTTTGGGTACTTTATATAACTTGATCAGTACTCGGATACATCTGTATTAGAGTCATTGTCTCTATAATTGACAGTTAAATCAGGCTCAAGTTTGCCTGGTTTGGAACTGAGGCCATTCACTGAATGTGTTTCTAATCTCTGAAAAGCAGTTAACACTCAGAAATGCATTTTCCTTAAAGCCCTACATAATGTGGCCTCCTGGCCCTTTCTGGCCTCATCTCTTACCATTCCTCCCCTTATAGGCTCTGTCACCCTCTAAGGCCTCCTCCTCCTTGTTCCTTGAGAGCACAGGGCTTGCTCAGTCTTAGTGACATCCCCACTACTACCATTATCTGAAACACTCTTCAGATAACTACCATTATCTGAAACAAACATTATCTGAAACACTCCATGTTTGACAAGCTAAGGATCAATTATCTAATTTGCTAATTAATACACTCATGAATTTCTTCTGAAAGGTTTATTGAAATACAACATGCATAATAAGGAGGAAAATTATAAGCACAAAACAGTATCCAGATCAAGGAACAATATACCCAGCATTCCAGAAGGTTCCCTTATGCTCCAGTTCATTCCATAGGTAGCCATTTTCCTGACTTCTAATAGAATGGATTTGTTTTGCCTGTTTTAAAATTTTATGTAAATCAAATTACAAAGTAGTGACTCTTTGGTGCCTGGCTGATTTCCTCAACATTATGTTCATCCATATCATTGTATATAGCTATGATTCATCATTCATTTTCTTTCTCTGGAGTATTCCATTATGTGTATATACTGAAATGTATTGGGCCATTCTTATGTTGATGGTCATTTGGGTAGTGTGGTGGTTTGAAGCTGTAAGTACCCCAGAAAAAAAATGTTCCTAAATATAATCCATTCTTGTATGTATGAAACCATCCTAAGTAGGACACTTTGATGAGGTTACTTCAGTTAAGGTGTAGCCCAGTTCAATCAGGATGGGTTTGGAGTCCTTTATAAGAGAATGAAATGAAGACATAGAAAGAGAAAGCCACAGGAAGCAAGAAGCTGAACATCAACAGAACACAGAAGAGAAGAGAGAGATAAGGAGAGGTTGCCATGTGCCTTGCCGTGTGACAAACTAGGAACCAAGCATCACTGGCAGCTAGCCCCAGGATGCCAGTGTTTGGGAAGAAGCATCTCCTTGATGACATCTTGATTTGGATTTTTACCAGCCTCAAACTGTTAGTGAGTAAATTCCAGTGGTTTAACCCAATCCATTTCATGATATTTGCTTGAGCAGTGTAGGAAACTGAAATAGTTTCCAGTTTTTCATTGTTACAAATAGTATGAAAAATTTAGTAACATTTTGTGCTGGTTTGGATGTATTATGTCCCCCAAAATGCCATTATCTTTGATGTAGTCTTGTGTGGGCCGAACGTATTGGTGTTCATTGGGTTGGAGACTTTTGATTGGATGTTTCTGTGGAGATGTGATCACTCAGCTGTGGGCGAGGTCTTTCACTGGATAATTTCCATAGAGGTATGGCCCCACCCATTCAGCATGGGTCTTGATTAGTTCACTGGGGCCCTATAAAAGCTCAGACAGAAGGAGAGAGTTTTTGCTACAGCCAAGAAGGACACTTTGAAGAATGCACAGGAGCTGAGAGAGGAACTGCAGTTTATAGAGACATTTTGGAGTCGGCCTTTGAAAGCAGACTTTTGCTCCTTAGAAGCTAAGAGATGACAAATGCCCCAAGAGCAACTAAGAGTGACATTTTGGAGAGAAGCTGAAGCCTAGAGGGGAACGTCCTGGGAGAAAGCCATTTTGAAACCAGAACCCCAGAGCAGAAGCCAGCCATGTGCCTTCCCAGCTAACAGAGGTTTCCTGGACACCATTGGCCATCGTCCAGTGAAGGTACCCAATTGTTGATGCATTACCTTGGACACTTCATGGCCTTAAGACTGAAACTGTGTAACCAAATAAACCCCATTTTATAAAAGCCAATCCATTTCTGGTGTTTTGCATTCCAGCAGCATTAGCAAACTAGAACACATTTTTATGCAAGACTTTGGTGAAAATATATATTCATTTTATACATATGTATGTATGTGTATATATATACACACATTCCAGTGGAATTTCTGGTCAAAAGGCACACACTTGTTGAGCTTTGGTAGAAAATGCCAAACAGTTTTCCAAAATGGTTCTACCAATTATGTTCTTAGTGTAATATGATAGTTCCAGTTGTTACACACCCTTAAAGACACTTGGTAGTCATAACCTTACTCACTTTAGCCATTCAGGCAGGCATATAGTGTTAATTGTAGTGTTATTTTGCATTTCCCTAAAGAGTCATGGAGCAAAACACCTTTGCATATGTCTATTGGATGTTCAGATAGCCTCTGTGGTAAAGTGTTCGTGCAAGTCTTTAACCTAATTTCTATTGCATAACCCATTTTTAAAATTTTGTTTTGTTTTAGTAATTGCTTTTAAGGATTTCTTTGTATTTTCTGGATGAAAGTCCTTTGTCAGATAATTGTACTGTTATTATCTTAAATGAACTCATTTGTGTGCATTTTTATTTCAAACTTAGAGTAAAATTTCAAAAACAGTAATAAGATGAGTAAAATGAATATCATTATACCTTTTGTCTAGACTCACCTGTTGTTAATATTTTACAATTTTTGATTTATCATTTGCTTTAGCTATATAATATATGTACTATTTTATTTACATTTTACCACATTTTTTACACACCTACATTATTTACATATCAATTACTTTTCTGGAACAATTTGACAAGTAATTTACATACATAGTAGCCATTTATCCCTAAATACTTCAGTGGGTATTTCTCAACATTATGGATATTAAGTAAATTTATTATTATTCAATACTCTTATGTAATATACATTCAGAATTTCAATTTGTAAATTACTTCAATGATGCCCTTTATAAATTTTTTCCTCTCTAGTATTTTTAGGTTCATTCTAGGATTAGGTTTGACATTTAGTTGCTATATCTTGTTTACCATTTGTTTGGCTTTTTTGATATTGATAATTTAGAAGATTGCTTTTATTCCTCTTTTTAACTTTTTGTTTTGAAGTGCTTTCAAATTTATAAGACAGTTATAAACATAATACAAACTTCATGCACAGAACTGCAACATAGCCCCAATCCCCAGATACACAGATCTACATATTTTGATATTTGGCCACATTTGCCATATCATTCTGTCTGTTTACTCATATATCTATCTATCTGCCAATTTACCTACCTACCTATCGATCTATCTATCTTCCTGTCTATCTAATTGTTAATCCATATCCTGAACCCAAGTGTAGGTTCTATGCATCATACTCCTGGAACACTTAATGCCACTGTCCTAGTTTGCTAATGCTGTGGAATGCAAAACACCAGAGATGGATAGGCTTTTATAAAACGGGGGTTTATTTCGCTACACAGTCACAGTCTTAAGGCCACAAAGCATCCAAGGTAACACCTCAGCAATCGGGTACCTTCACTGGAGGATGGCCAATGGCGTCCGGAAAACCTCTGTTAGCTAGGAAGGCAGCTGGCGTCTGTGCCAAAGCTCTGGCCTCAAAACGGCTTTCTCCCAGGACGTTCCTCTCTAGCAAGCTTGCTCCTCTTCAAACCATCACTCCCAGCTGCACTCAGTCCCTCTCTTTGAGTCAGCTCATTTATATAGCTCCACCGATCAAGGCCCACCCCGAAAGGGGGGAGCCACGCCTCCATGGGAACACCTCATCAAAATCATTACCCACAGCTGGGTGGGGCACAGTCCAAGCAAATCTCTGCCCCACAAGACCACAAGGATAATGGCATTTGGGGGACACAATACATTCAAACCGGCACAGCCACTCTGTACATTTCTTAATAACAGGCACATTCAGTTATATAAATCACCTTAAGGACAATTATCAAGTTCAAGAAATTTAACATTGATATAAAGCATACAAACTGCATTCCAATTATTTCGTATGTACCAACGTATGTCCCTTTGAGCCTTTTCTTTTCCCTTGCTAGATCCCATCCAGTATAATGTGTTGCCTTTAATTGTCATTATCCCCTTAGTTTTTTTTTTTTTTTTTGAATTATGGGAACAATATAAAACATAAACTTTCCCATCTCAACCACTTCCGAGCATACCATTCAATGAGATTAATCATATTCACAATACTGGAGTACCCTCACTACCTTCCTTTATTAAAACTTTCCCATCTCCCCAAATATAAGCTCTACATCAAATATGTATTAAGTCTCCATTCTCCTGGCTCCTTGACCCTGACAACCTATCATTGGTTTTATGAATTTTTATTACCAAGTCATGGTTTCATTCCATTTCTCCTCTATGCAATTGCTGTATTTTTACATGTAAATATTAAACAATCTGAGAAGACACATTAAGAACATGAAAATATCTTGATCTTTATCAAAATTTTCCCATCATGTTAGCATCTATTAATGATTCTTGCCTGAAACAATATGTATAATTTTGATGGTTGAAAATTGATGCTTTTCTAACTTCTAGGCTTCTTTCACGTTTACCAGTTGACACTCAGCTTTATACAGTAAGCAGAAGCCTCCATTTATTTAATCAGTTATTATTACTGTTGACTCATGGCTTCCTAAATGTTTTAATGACGTATATTTATTTGCCCTACTTATTTTTTCTCACACTGTTCCGGATTTGGCATCAGAGATCTCTTCAATTTGGCTTCTGTGTCTTTTTGACATATCCCATCACTTTTTAAGTGTGGCCTTATGGTCTGGTATAACAAGAGTCTCCTTACCTTTTAGCCCCTACACAACCACAGTTCTGGAATGAGCCATTCCTTAGAGGAGTCCCAATTCTTCCTAATGACCTTTAGACAGAGATTTCTATGCTCACTTATAAGGAGGTGTCTTTGCCTCTAGACTCTTTCAATGGACAGAGTTAGGTAATATAAGATATACATACACACACACACACACACACACACACACGCACACACACATGTACATGAATATGCTTAAATATGTGCACATAAACATGCATGTGTAGAAGCATATACATATTTCTGAAATTATGTATTCATACACTGATGTCTACAGTTGAAATCCATTCTTGGAAGGTCCTTTATTACCTTACCCAGTTCTAGATGCTTCCCTCCTTTTGTTTGCGGTGAGAATACTAACTCCCAACAATATCAACATCATTGTACTAATCGATTCACTGAATTTTTTAATACATTTAAATAGTTTCAGAATTACTTTTCTCATGACACTACAAAAAGCAAATCTATTAAAGGGTACAAGATTTGTTTGTTACTCTCCCTACTCACACCTCTGTCAACCATGTCCAAAACAGAGGGTTTTTATTCATATACAGTGTTTCTTTGTTTTTTGGGTTAATTCTTTTTGTCTTTTTCTTCTCCAGTGTGGTTATTAATTTGAAAAACAATCTGATTAATTGGTTTTATTTTGTTTTCTGTTTTATTTCTCATCCTCTTTTCTATCCTTTCTGATTTAATCACGGTTTTAATTATGTAGAACATTAATATGCCTCCAAAAGTCAAAATTAAGCAAAAAGTTATACTTAAAGAGATATTGTTTTCTCTGACTTCTCTTCTACCCCATTCTAATTCTCATTCTTTGTTGGTAACCAAATTTATTGTTTTGTGGTTTACTCTTCTCAGGTTTGTTTTTTAAAGACTAGCAGATACTCATATGTTTTATTTACCCCTTTTCTGTACATTTTTATGGATTGAATTGCTTCCCCCAAAAGATATTTAGAATTCCTAACCAGAGGTCCTGTGATTGTGAACATATTTGTAAATAGGACCTTTGAAAATGTTATTAGTTCAGATGAGGCCAAACTGTATTAGGGTGGGCCCTTAACACAATATGACTGAAGCCTTTATAAGCAGAGGAAATTTGGACACAGTAAGAGAGAGACAGAAGCAGAGAGGTAGTGATAGCCATGTGATGGAAGCAGAGATTGAGTTATGCCACAAGCCAAGGAGCCTAGGAGCATCTCGGATTGCTGGCCACCAACAGAACCCTAAAAGATGTCACAGGAATCATGGCCCTACCAACACCTTGATTTTAGTCATCTGGGCTCCAGAACTGTGAGAAAATAAATTTATATTGTTTAAGCCATGCAGTCTGTGGTACTTTGTTACAGCAGCCCTGGCAAACTAAGATATTATATGTGTTTCTTTTGTACTTTGCTTTTCTCATTTAATAATATATCCAAGAAACACTTCATATCAGTCCTTAGAGCTCTTCCTCATTCTTTTTTATAGCTGCATTGTATTACATTGTGTGGATGTACCATAGTTTATGTAAACGATCTCTTAAAGTTGAACAGTTAAGTCTCCAGTGGTTTACAATTATAAATAGTGCAGCAATGAATAATTTTATGCATATGTACGTTCATATTTTTAAAACCTTATCCTCAGAGTAATGTCATGTAATCAACATTGCTGAGTTAAAGGAAAATAGTTACACAATATTGTTAGATATTGACAAGTTTTCTTCCACAGGGGTAGAATCACTTCATATTTGTTCCAGCAATGAATGTGGGTGGCTACTTCTCCATGGCCTCACCAAAAGTATATTGTTAAACCTTTGAATTTTTGTTAATGGAATGTTTGAGAACTTGTATCTGTCACTTTTATGCATTTCTCTTATTTTGAGTGGGTTGAACATATATTCTCATACCTAATAGCCATTTTTATACCTGTGAATTATTTATATCTGGATTTTTCCTATTTTTCAAAAGAACATTTTGTTTCATTTGTTCTTCATATATTATTTATGTAAGTCTTTTATTGGTGTTTATTTTTTATTATACAGATGTTTATATTGTACGTTTTGTCATTTGTTGCTTTTTTTAATTAATTGTTTTATTGAGATTGTTCACATACCATATAATTATCCAAAGATCCAAAGTGAACAATCAGTTGCCCATGGTATCATCACACACATGTGCATCCATTACCACAATCAGTTTTTTTTTTCAATTTTTAGAACATTTTCATTACTCCATAAAAGAAATAAAGACAAAAAAAGGAAACTCAAATCCTCCCATACCCTCAACCACTCCCCCTCCATTATTGATTCATAGTTTTGGTATAGTACATTTGTTACTGTTGATGAAAGAATGTTAAAATACTACTAACTGTAGAATATAGTTTGCAATAGGTATATATTTTTTCCTATATGCCCCTCTATTATTAACTTCTGGTTATAGTGTCATACATTTGTTCTAGTTCATGAGAGAGATTTCTAATATTTATAGAGTTAATCACGGACATTGTCCACCACAAGGTTCCCTGTTTTATACATTCCCATCTTTTAACCTCCAACTTACCTTCTGGTGACATACGTGACTCTGAGCTTACCCTTTCCACCACCTTCACACAGCCTTCAGCACTGTTATTCTCACAACGTGCTACCATCACCTCTGTCCATTTCCAAACATTTAAGTTCACCCTACTTGAACATTCTGCTCATAATAAGCAACCACTCCCCATTTTTTAACCTCGTTCTATATCCTGGCAACTTATATTTCACGTGTTTGAGTTTACATGTTATAATGAGTTCATATCAGTGAGACCCTGCAATATTTGTCCTTATGTGTCTGTCTTACTTCACTCAGTATAGTGCCCTCAAGATTTCTTCATCAAACCATTTTTTTTAAGACAGTTTTGCTCACACACCATAAATTCCATCCTAAGTTAGCAATCATTAGTTCTCTGTATAGTCACATATTTATGTATTCAGCACCACCACCAGTATCTGTATAAGGACATCTCCATTTCTTCCACAAAGAAGGAGGAAGAGTCAAAGAAGGTGGAGGGCCAAAAGAGAAAGAAAAAAGAAAGAGATAGAGAGAGAAAAACATGACAGCTAGAAAGCAACAAAAGGAAAGATGGCATTAAACTAAAGTAGAAAAAAGAGTCAGACAACATCACCAGTGCCATGACTCCCATACCCTTCCCCTTATGCCTCCCTCCCCCCATATGCATTTAGCTTTGGTATATATGCCTTTGTTATGCTAAAGGAAGCATAATACAATGTTTCTGTTAATTATAGTCTCTAGTTTGCATTGATTGTGCTTTCCCCCCAATCCCACCCTATTTTTAACACCTTGCAATATTGACATTCATTTGTTCTACCTCTTGTAAAAACATATTTGTATCTTTTATTACATTCATTGAGCACCCTAGGTTTCACTGAGTTGTATCTTTCCTCTTTATCTTTCCTCTTTCGTTCAGTTGTCCCACATGGTCCTAACCTTCCTCTTTCAACCATGCTTGCAGTCACCTCTGTTCCGTGTACTTACATTGCTGTGCTATTATCTCTCAAAATTGTTTTCCAAACCTCTCATTCATGTTTTTTTCTTTCTGTCTGCAGTGCTTCCTTTAGTATTTCCTGTAGAGTGGGTATCTTGTTCACAAACTCTGTCATTGTTTGTCAGAGAATATTTTAAGCTCTCCCTCATATTTGAAGGACAGTTTTGCTGGATATAGGATTCTTGGTTGGTGGTTTTTCTCTTTCACTATCTTAAATATATCACCCCACTTCCTTCTTGCTTCCATGGTTTCTATTGAGAAATCCTTGCATAGTCTTATCAAGCTTCCTTTATATGTGATAGATTGCTTTTCTCTTCCTGCTTTCAGGATTCTTTGTCTTTGATATTTGATGATCTCATTATTAAGTGTCTTGGTGTAGGCTTATTCAGGAATTCTGTTTGGGGTATGCTTCACTTCTTGGATCTGTAATTTTATGTCTTTCATAAGAGATTGAAAATTTTCATTATTTTCTCTACTATTGCTTCTACCCCTTTTCCCTTCTCCTCTCCTTCTGGGACACCAATGACATGTACATTCCTGCATTTTGTTTTGTCCTTAAGTTCCCAGAGATGTTGCTCATGTTTTTCCATTCTTTTCTCTGCCTGTTCTTTAGTGTGTAGGCTTTCAGGTGCCTTGTGCTCCAGTTCCTGAGTGTTTTCTTCTGCTCCTGAGATCTACTGTTGTATGTTTCCATTGTGTCTTTCATCTCTTGCGTTGTGCCTTTCATTTCCATAGATTCTGCTAGTTGTTTTTTTGAACTTTTGATTTCTACCTTATGTACGTCCAGTGTTTTCATTATACACTTCATCTCTTTTGCCATATCTTCCCCAAAATTTTTGAATTGATTTAGTATTAGTTGTTTCAATTCCTGTATCTCAGTTGAAGTGTAAGTTTGTTCCTTTGTCTGGGGCATAACTTTGTTTTTCTTAGTGTAGGTTGTAGTTTTCTGTTGTTTAGGCATCTACTTTTCTTGGTTATCTCAATCAAGTTTTCCCAGACCAGAACAAGCTCAGGTCTTGGAAGGTGGGAATAGTATCCAGTTTCCCTGAGTGTGTCTTAGAAGAAGATTGGTACCCCCTGTGGGCCCTCAAGTCACTGTGATTTTCCACCCAGCAGGTGGCACCTGTCAGCCTATAGCTGCAGACTGGTGTAAGGAGGTGTGGCCTGTGGCTGTTTTCTCCCAGGCTCTGGGGTCCAGTTATGAATGGAAGGCAGATAGTAGAGCTGGGCCCCACCTCTTTCCTCTTACGGAAGATAGACCCCCCCTAGGGAAAGGTCATTAGTATTTGAATGGTCTCTACCTGTGCTATCTCCATCCTTGTCTGAGTCTGAGTGCTGGGAACTGTCAATGGCTAAGGATTTCTCCACTGAGCCAAAAAAAGGGAGAGAAAGCCCCTTTCAGGGCCAGACCATGGCCACCCTCCAGCTCACCAAAATTCTCTGCTTTTGGGGGATTCATAGCTTGTATTGAGCAGTCCACTTTTGTTAATTAAAACCCCAGTTGGTGCTCAGCAGAGCTATATTTGCTTGCTCAGAGAATGATGCTCTCTATCACAGTGAGGCTTTGTAGTTTGGGCCATGGGGGGAGGGGGGTCCCAGCTTAGATCTGCAGCTTTTACTTACGGATGTTATGCTGTGATTTTGGGCATTCCTCCCAATTCAGGTTGGTGTATGATGAGTGGACTGTCATGTTTTTCCCCCCACAGTTATTCCAGATTATTTACTGGTTTTTCCTGGTTGTTTATTAGTTGTTCCAGGGGGACAAATTAGCTTCCACTCCTCTCTATGCTGCCATCTTCTTCCCTTGTCATTTGTTTTCATTTTACTACCAGAACTTTTAAAATCATAGTTACAAAACTTTTCCCAGCACTTGGAGTTTTAGAAGAGTTCCCACATGTTTCTCAAGTACTTGTATAGTTTCATGTTTTATATTTAGACCTGTGTTACATTTATAATTAACTTGTATAAAGACTGATTATTGTATCTAACTTTTTGAAAGTGGACATTCAGTTGTCCCAACATAATAATTTTAAAATACCATGATTGCCTCAGTGATTTGAGATTTCTTTATGCAGATGGACCTGGTTTTTGAACTTTGCTTTTATACTTCATTGGTCTTTTTGTCTATTCATGTACCAGTACCATAATATTGTTTTTAGATATTTTGTCACATCTTTTAATATTGGATAGGGTTCATGCTCCCTCATTATTCTTCCTTTTTACAGTTTCCCTGGCTATTTTTGGCATGTTTAAAAATTCATATAAATTTTAGTATCAAGTTGTCTAGATCAAGCAAAAATAAAATTGAAAATATAATTTATGTTTTTTGGGGGGATCATTTAATTGTATTAATTAACTCAAGAGAGAAACTGCATTTTAATGATGTTGAGACATCCTAAATGTTAGTAACTACTTTAGAATCTTTAAAGAATATTTTGTATTTTTATTTGAAAATATTTTGAACATTTCTTAAGAAGTTTCACAGTGTCTTTTGAAAAATAAATTTTTTTTAATTTTGATGTAACCCAACATATCTTTTTAATGATTAATGTTATGGATGGAATCATATCCCCCACAAAGACATGTTCAAATCTTAATCCCCAGTCCTGTGAAGGGGGGCCCATTTGTAAACAGGATCTTCGAAGATGTTGTTAGTTAAGTTGAGGCCAACTGAAGCCTGGTGGGCCTTAATCTAATATAACTGAAGTCCTTATAAGCAGAGGAAATTGGACACACTCATAGAAAGAGACAGAGAGAAGAAGATCTCCAAGTGATGGAGGCAGAGATTGAGTTATGGATTGCCAGCAAACCACTACCAGAATGCTACAGACTTAAAAGAAAGCACAGCCTGCCAAACCTTGACATTTTATTTCTAGCCTCCAAAACTTTGAGGCAATAAATTCCTGTTTTTAAAGCCAACCAGTCTGTGGTATTTGTTAGAGCAGCCCTGGCAAACTAAGACATTTATTCATGCTTTTAAGAACCTTTGCCCTCTTGAAGATCTTGAAGATATTCTCCTATTTTCCTCTAAAATCTTATTGTTTTAATTTTTACATTTATCTTTGTAAGCCAATCTGAATTGATTTTTGTCCATGTGTGGTGCAGAAGCCCAAATATATTTTTATATAGCTAGCAACTTGATCCATTATAATTTGTGGAAAATGACTCTTTGGCTATTATACTGAACTAAAGTTTTGCATAACTTTGTACAATTTTTATATTTATAAGTACATTAAAATGGTGGAATGATACACAGAAAATTGGTAACAGTATGAATTCCTCAGGAGGCAATATGAAGACAAGTATGGTATGGTGATGCTCTTTATTTGAGATGTTATACTTATGTATTATTTAAACTTTTATAAATACAAGCGTTTCTTATTAGAATTTCATTTGAGTTTATATAATATTAATACAAACCTATTTTATACAACTAGATTATAAACACATTACAGGAGAAATGTGAACGATGTGAACGTGACAATTTATAGACAATATTTTAACCCCAAATTTCTTAAAATAATCATACTTTAAATGCAATGTGTTAACAACTGTGGAATACAGAGTTTCAGTGGCCATCCTTGGGAACTAGGGAAGGACAAGTATATTGACATCTGTCTCATTGTCTTTCAATTAGCACAGCTCCACTTTTAATTTCTCTCTTTATAGATCCTCTATTATAAACTACTTGAAGAACAAGATTATTGATAAACTGGAGGTTGAAAACCACTTTTTTCGAGAAACATTAGTAGGACATGTCTTTTATCTCCTTGAACTAGTATTTCTAGTCCACTTAGACCATAAGAACATTCCTATTGTAATATTTGTGCCTAAAAGTCAGACTTCTCCCTCATATTCCTCTGCAAGAAAACAATGCATATAAATTAACATTTCATGTATTTATATTGCTTTGTTCTTAAGTCTCAGTTTTTTATTTTTTTGACTTGAGTAATTATAGTTATTAGTAGTAAACAATTGATCATGACATAAATATAACAAATTTAGACACTTTGTAAATGTAAAAATTCATATTAATTGGAGTGTCTCATTTAATGAA
Source organism: Choloepus didactylus (assembly GCF_015220235.1). Lineage (NCBI taxonomy): Eukaryota > Metazoa > Chordata > Mammalia > Pilosa > Megalonychidae > Choloepus > Choloepus didactylus. Next base: position 178,903,454 of record NC_051310.1, on the reverse strand, counting down.
ATGGATCTTGTGTATTTTTCTCAATTCATTTATATGGGTGATAATTTTTAAATGCTGCACTAAGTAATCCCCAAGAACTTTTTCACATAAATAATTAGATGCAAATCAAACAATTTTACTAAAGGAAAATCACTCAATACCTTGAACTTCTAGAGAATTATATGCCCAAATTCATGTGGCGATCTATCATCAGAAATCATTATAATGATCTCTTACTTGACAACAAGATTAAGTCTTCTTCAATTTTATGGAAAACAAAGCACTGAAAATCACCTGGCCTACAAGTTGATTTGTTATACAAGCATTAAGGTAAAATTAGACAGCAGTATTTTGAATTATTCTTATACATTTTTTTCTTTTATATTCCAGTTGTGTTTAAAGTGAGAGAAAAGGGTTAATAGAAGAGGAACCTAGAAAAGAAATTCATAATCATGCCTCTCAGCATGATGGAAATTTCCTCTTTTAATGAGTCCAATTCTGTGACTTCTATTGAAAGGAGTTTTTTATTTGTTTGGCTTCATATTTGAGCTTTCAAAAATGAATATATGTTTCTCTTCCATGATTCTAATTTTGTTTTTGAGGTTTTTGCATTTGCACTCCCCTACACCCCCACACCCTCATCTCTACCACATCCAGTCCTTAACTATATTTTATATTATATTTCAGAACACTTTCCATTTGCCATGTGGCAGCTTGAACAATTATTGATTTTAGGGTCTGTGTCTGTTTTCCACCCAACAATTCACAGAACTTTAGTGGCCTCTGCTCTAGGCAATGGTTGTAATTCTGATTAGACACTTTGAGGACAGGTCCCACAACACCTCTCAAAACTAACCACTAGAATCCAATTTTGTGTACCAGTTTGAGCTCGAGTCCCCATTTCAAATGAAGGATTATCTCTATCTGGTCTGGGAGCACAACAAACTCCACTTACTATTGAATTCATATAGAACTACTTTTTTTCTTATATTATTTCTGAGCTAGTCTGAATGTATCTAATAATCTAAGATTATTATGGGTTTGGAGGTGTAATTTCAAACTTAATTCACTCTGTCATTTTAATTATAGCCTAAGTGCAATCTATATATTGCTATAACATTGTTATTGTCATTACTTTTAGCATTAAACAATATTGCATGTAGTTGATTCCAATTAGCAATGAAACATTTTTCTGGTTACTAATGCAACTGAAAGATTAGAATATACTAAGTGAACAAGGAGTTTTTATCAATTTAATAGGAAATATTTGGAAATCTGTTAGTAATTGTATATTCAAAAAAACTATTTGTAAAATCTGAGTTCGGGCAGATTAGTTCCCCTCTTTACTCCTATGAAGTAATGTAAAATGACTGTACCATTTATTCCTTACTTAGTTTATTTTTACTAGAGAACACAAGAAAAGATATAGGAACAGTCTTGCCAAGCAATAGTATCTTATATTTTTATTCTCAAATTTTGATTCCAATTTATATCATTTCATCTAAAATGCTATGTTTTATTAACTTAAAAAAAAAAAAAAGATTCCAGGAATATTGGCAGGAACACAGCACATTTATTCAAGGCCTGATTTCTAAGTTCTCTCTAAGGAAAGAGACATTTGGAAAACATACTCTGAGGAAAGTAGCTACAAGCTACATATCTCTAAAGGGATGAGGTGATTTAAAACGGAAAATAAAAATGGAATCATCTCTTCTGTTGGCATTAAAAATCTCTCTACAGAACCCCATAAGAAAACACATATAAAGAATACCTGAAGACCTGGAAAGTGATTAAACTAGAGGAAGGGGTAGCAACAGATAAGATGGAACTTAACAAAGGAGTGTGAATACTGAATCTCTATATAATTACCTTTTTTCATGGTTGCTAGGGTATTAGAATAGCTAGAAGGAAAGAATTGAAATGGTGGAACTGTAACCTATAGCATCCTTTGAAATTTGTTCTATAGCTAAACTTGTTAAATTATAATTTGAAAGCTATCACCCTTTTGTATATATGCTGTATTTCACAATAAGGAAACAATGAAACTGTACTACTGTAACTCGTAACAACTTTGGAAATTTCCTGTATAACTACTTATTAAATCCTATTTTGAAAGATATTACCTTTTTTGTAAATATGTTATATTTCACAATAAAGAAACAACTGAAATTGTGGAACTGTAACCTATAATAGTCTTTGAAATTTGCTCTCCAACTACTTGTTAAATTGCACTTGGAAAGTTATCAGTTCTATGAATATATGTGATATTCTACAATAAAAAATATTAAAAAAACAAGAACTGAATACCTTAAAATGGAAAAAGTCTCCAAACAGAAGGAAGGAGCAAAAGAATTCTAGATAATAAGGACAAATTGATACAGGCTTAAAGATAAAGGCATTTATCCACATGAGCTATACCAGACTAAAGGGGCTGAGCCAAGTATGATAACTGCTGAGACTGAAAACCCGATAAGGATTAGATTATTTTAGCTTAAACAGAAAACAAGTAGTACAAACAAGTACATTAAAAATAAAAGTAGGTGCACATGGCTTCTTGATGCTTCTCTTTATTGCAAAATCTCAACCAAGTTCGCTGTCTCAAAAGCCATGTGGAGCGAAGAAGTTCCCAGGCTAGCAGTCCCCAAACTGTGTTGAAAATACCTTGCCTTTTATAATCTTTTTGGTTGTAGGAAGCACACAAGCAAGTAAAACAAAAAGTACTGCAATTATCGCTTAACCTTAGTTTTCAATTCAACCCATCAAAAGATGTGGCTTATTTCCCAACCCCTTGAATTTAGCCTTCAGTCTTCTTTCTCAGAACACCCTGACTACCTGAGCAAGTTCAGGTTAGCCTTTTGGACAAGGGAAAACTCTTGGAGCAGAAATGAATTGTCACTACTGAGGCAATCTTAAAACATCTTAGCTAGTCCCCAATAACCTAGTAGATGACTAAAAGCATGGAGTGGAGTAAGTTCTGCAACTGTGTGTCATGGCAGGCTCTGGGCACAACAGAAACTTTCAACAATGAGCCCTTTATTTATAGAATAGATCAGAAAAGGCAAATCTCATTGTCATTTATATAGCACAATGAGTCTAAAAGAGCAGGGGAAGAAGTTCCATCAAGGGCAGTCTCCGGGGTGGCCAAAACTGCTCCAGGTTGGATTGACAGATGACAGCTCCATATACCCCACTTTGTGTTGGAGAAGAAAGACAAAGCTATACTGTTTGAGTGTGGTTTTTATCAACCTGGGTTGGAGAGGAGGCCCTGCTACTAATAATTCCTGTTCTGATAAGCATCTGGAGCTGCTTGTTCCCAGTTTCTGGGTTTAAACTCTGCCAGGGCCTTTTCATCAGGTTTAACATCTCCTACAGACTGTAGAATGGCACACAATAGAAGAGGAGGTAGGGGTAGTGGAAACCTGGAGGATGACCACTTAACAGATGTCCCTGACTTCCCTAACACCTGGGTTAGCCCAATTAAAGTCAGAATAGCCTGGATGAGCCCAGTTCAAATTGCCAGTCTAAGGAACTGTGAGTTAAATAAATATCAGAAAGAAGAGACAAAAGTCAGATTATATCCAGATAATATGATTAATATGTAGAAACATTAGGGAATCAACAGATAAACTATCATAAGCAGTAAAAATTTTAATAAATAGAATATCACACAGATATTCTAGATGCTTTATATAACTCATAATATATATAACTCATAATACGTACTCTTATTATCTGTAATTTACAGGTGAAGAAACTAAAGCTTAGGGATGTTAACTGGGCCATCATCACACAGTCATTAAGATGGCAGCAAGATTCCAACCCCCACTAGAATGACTGTAATATGGGCTCTAAACACCAGTCCCTGAATGCCAATCACAGTAGCGACGCATAATATGAAATACCAAAGACAAATGTAACGTGAAATCTTCAGGATTCCTGAAGAGAAAAATATTACAAAAGCATAACTGGAACCATATTATTTTTGTTTATGTTGCTATTCTCATAGTACAATGTTGGGCACATCTATTAAGCCCTCAAAATATTTGCAAATCAAACAAATGAATAAAATTTAGTATTTTAAAGATGCTGCAGGAAAGCAAGTCTTTCCATTTGTTATTGGAGGAGTATAAATTTGTACAACTTTTTGAAGGAAAATTTGACACTAATGATTATGATTAAATGTGTATACCATTTATGTGTAAGTCCCTTTTACCATTTTATTCTATGTAAGAGTGCTTTTTGCAGAAACGAACAGAAAACTTGATCAATTATGTCTTAAAAATTGTAGTTTATGTTTTCCTTAGATAATTGGATGTAGACAATTTTCTATGTTGGTAAAGTAATTCAACAATGTTAACTAGTTCCAAGACTCTATCACTGTGACCTGATATCCTTAGCATCTTGTGCTTGCTCCATGTACACCTTTCTTCCTGGTTTCAATATGCCCAACTTATCTCCAGATAGCAAATCTACATTCCAGAAAAGAAGAAGGAGGAAGAAACAGCAGTAATGAACTCTTTTTATATGCCTGTCACTTCTATCAGAAAATAAAATATCTTTCTGAGAAGTTACCCAGCAGATTTTATTTTAAGTTTACTTGTTTGGAAAGGATTTGCCCTAAAGAGGAGAGAAGAAGGATCTGACTTTGGGCACTCAATTGATCCTGTCTGTGATACACTCACAATAATGCTGAAATACATGTGCAAAATAATTAGCCATCCACTATCAGCATGATAAGAAAAAAAAGCTAGAAAGCTATCTAAATAGCCGTCTATTTAGACTAATGAACTACTTGTCATATGGCCAGAAATTAGAAAAGAAATAGGAGAAGGAAATGGTAGGAGTTGTCCTTCATCAAATGCCTTGGACATTGGGCAAATGATCAAAGTAGCAGGTCATACTACTAATGACAGTAAGAAGAGTCTAAAGCTAGAAGAATACTGTAAAATAATGAAATCTGTAATAGGGTTTCTCAAGTAAGTTATGCTGTATAAGGTAGTTTTTTCAGGTAAACTGAAGACATACATATCTTAGTTCTCCAGATCTTGAGATCAACATGATCTCCTAAGAATCTGGGATTCAGACTTTGGTATGCTACCAAAAGACCCAAAGGTCACAAGGTACTGAAAAGGTGACATCTACCACTAATACAACAATGATACATATACTTCATATTGTCTCCTCTCTTTCTCTCCTCTACTCTCTCCACTGGCCCCCAGATGAGTTTGAGAGGGCCAGGACGTTGTTAGGAAGGTCTTCCAGGTTAACATGCTTGTTTATCTGTATGTTTTCAGTTCTTAGTTTTAATAAGCAGTATTTAAATTTTTATGCAACAACCAGAAAAAAAAAAAGATGCACACAATGTTCTATTGCTATGGTTTTAAAATAATTAAAGCTTTTCTCCCCACCATAAATATTTCAACCCAAACTGAATTAGTCTTATAAAGAAAGATCTTAATTCCATATGTGAGCATCAGAAATTAGTGGTAATCTGAGTCATGGTCTATTAGATGTGATTTACGTTTATCATTAAATAAAGCCATAGCAGTATTTTTTTCCTACAAAATGCAGTTAATAGTAAACAAATTTACTTTCAAGAAATTTAAATTCTCTATAAATAACACTTCTGTGGGACTTAGCACTTCAGCTTCCATAATGCTAATTAGTAGAACAAATTATGCTATTTGTTGAAATTTCTAACAAACCACTTGTTTAATATTCTTTGTCACAAAATAAAGCAATGCAAAGAAGTCATTAAAAAGATGTCTAATATCTCACAAAAATGAGTCTAAATTTGGGGAAAAACACAATACAAATGCTTCTGAAATATAACATTTCCTTAACTTTCTTTAATGAATAACATGATTCACCATAATCATGTCTGGAGACTGCAGGTATTTTTTCAGGAGGAAATTTTAGCCTGCAATGCGGTTATACTTACATAGAGTGGGTTACTGTGTTATTGTTCAGAAAATATTCACTTTCTTTAGCCCCTTCTGTGGGAGAACTTTATTTTTCCACCCTGTTGATGTTGCCTTTGGCCATGTGACTCACTTTGGTTTACAACCAAAACCACTTATTTCTTACTCAAGGGTATGTGGATCAGATGCATCCCTGCTTGACTCCACTAGACTCTGCTGGGCTGAGTTAGGCTTGCATCCAGCATGTGGGTTGGCACCATCTTTTCCCAGGTTGTTTGTTATGGAGCTTTACAACAGTAAAAGATAAATTTTATAAATGCTTAGCATCCCAAAATGGTGAATAAGGAAAATATTACATACAGTCAATTTCACTCTTGAAAGTCTTTAACTTACCAATAAAACACAGTCCATAGTTATTTGTAAACAACCTTGTAATATATCTGTTTATTCCATAGAGTATAAAAATATATAAAAGTGAATACACATGTAAGCTATGATTTTATAATACTCCATTTACAGCAGAGGTGTTATGTCTATGGAATATACTGGTAGCGATAACCAGTGAGGAAATAGCATGACTTCTGTCTCATGCACATTCTTGACCATTCATTCACTTATTGAAATTGTCTATATAATATAATGGCTACTTTCTTCTTTTCTTTTCTTTTTCCACTATTTTATTTTATTTTTGGCTGAGTGTGTCTATTTGAACTACTTGAAGGTAACTCCACCACTATTATGAGATCATTGTATAAGTAATTCTATTTTTATAATATTTTGTTAATTAAATAAAAACATGTATACGCTCAATTATGCAATCATTGTTTCACTAATTGGTATAGTTGCCAAAAATTACAAATCAAAAGGCTATCCTATTATTCCAAAATAATATCACATACTATGTAAAAATCTATAAAGATTCAGATGGCTTGATAACTTTTAACTATCTAGGGATAGTTTATATCCCTAGATCAAACAAATTCTCCATCCTGTGGTAATTGCTCCTCCATCTCTCAATACTTCTTGTGACTGGTTTCCATTAATTCATTCATTTATTCATTCACTCTTTAAGTTAACAATTATATCTTGAGTGCCAATATGTGCCAGAGAAATTAAAGTAAACAAAATAAGTCAAGACCTTGTCTTCATGTAGATTCAAGTAACTTAGATTCAAATGTTGGAGACAGAACAAATTATATATATATAGACATACCTATAAACACAATCATATGTGTTATATCATACAATTAAACATATATAATATATATATACCATGTGCATATATATGCATACACACATATATACACATATAAACATATTAATGTATAATATTATAATAACTAATGATGCTATAAAAAATCCTGGCAATGGGATAGAAAAATGACATGGAATATTGTACATAGGGGGTATGAGAAGATAACATTTGACCAGAGACCTGAAAGAAGTGAGCAAAGGTACCATATGGATATCTGGGGGAAGATTATTGCAGGCTGAAAGAACAGTAAATGCAAAGATCACAATTTGAGAATATGTTGTGCACTGTGGATAAACTGCAAGGCAGCTTCCTATAGCTGAAACCCAGTGAGGAGGCATAGCAAAAGATTAGTAGGCAGTGAGCAGATTATGTAGGGACTGGTAGGCCATGGCAAGGAATTTGAACTTTATTCATCATGTAATTAGATGCCACGGAGGAGTTGAGCTTGAGAATGGAACACTGCTAAAAAAGAGTGGAAGCAAGTGGATCTTGCATTAGACAGTACGGTGAAATTGATAGTCTGTAGGACAACCCAATAAATATATATTTAATGTATTTTTGGATTACAAGTAAAAGAGAAATTTACAACCTCCCTCAAAAGACTCTTAAACTAAAATCAATCAACCAATTGGACAAATAAAACATACACATAAACAGAAGATCAGTAACCCCACATTAATCCTAGAATTTCCCTTGAGGGTAGATACTGATCAGGTACAGGGATTAGGATACTAGTACTTGATCCCTCCACAAAGTAATGCAGCTCAATCTAAAACTTCCACATTAAAGTAGACCATCGAAAGCACAAAAGTGACCTGGAGCCTACAGTCTTTCTTTGCTCCTGGTTGAAGCAAAATGTGAAAGAGTGGAAGGAGGATGGCTAGTTAGATGATTGCTTCAGAAAGGAAGAGATGTTGTTAATTTGCACAGCCCACTTGAGGTGGAGGTGAAAATTAGTAATTACTTTCATGAGCTATTTTGAAGGAAGACCCTCAGGATTGTCTAGTGCACTGGTTATAGTATGTGGAGAAAGAGTTCAGAGGATGATAACTAAAAGGTTTCTGCCCCCAGGAAATTGGGGTAACATTCGTACTTTTGCAGAGATGTGAAGACTGAGCCAAGAGAAGAATTGAAAAGAGAATCTGTACTTAGGTTTTGACATGGTAAGTTTGAGATGCCCTTAAAACTTCAAAGTAGAAATGGAATAGTAATTTTCAGGAAAAAGTTGAAGGTAAAATATGAATTTAGAAGTTCCTGTGCATATATGTGATTTAAATCCAAACCACCAGATAAGTTCACCTAAGGAGTAAAGAAAATTAAAAACAGAAAAGGTCTGTAGCCTGAGTTCTTGTGAACTAGAGCATACTGAGTTTCCTTAGAGTGGAAATTAGAGTTTTCTCGTCTTGGAGATAGAACTTATAGGGATTAGAATGAAAACTGAAACAGCAGAAGGTCATATGGGGAAAAAACTAGGAGAATGTAGTGCTTTGGAAAGTTGAGAAGAGAAAAGAAGGCATTAAACAGTCATCTTAGAAGAGTAGAGAATGATTTAAAAATTAAATAAAGTAGTCTTCACTCTATTCTAGTCAGTCAACATGGCCTATCCAAAAAAAAGTAAGGGCTGCATAAGACATTTGAGTAAGTGGTCAAACCTGTTTGTACATGGTGATACAGCCAGTAACACAAACCAAACTTGAGAGTTTGGAAGTACATTATTTATTCAGTAGGTTAAAGTTTAATTTTGCAAAATTAATTTTTTGCTGATAGTATTTAAATACATTTATTTATCATCTGGAGTTTTGTAAAGGAGCCTATTATTCACAGGGACAGGATCTTTGTATTATATAATTTGTCCATTGTAATGCAACTCTGTAAAATAGAACAGGTGATTCAGATGGCCAATTTACGTACAGGCATAAAATTTGTGTCCCTTGGTGGTGCTGATAATAACAAAACAACTCTCTTAGGGAGACAAGCAGATTGTGCAAAGTCGTTTACTTCTGCTGCTGTTAAAAGCTATTACTAAAACTATTACCCACTACCTGAATTTTAGGATACTAAAGGAAAATCATCTGGAGAGAAATATTTTAATTATAAATTTTAAAGCTCCACTCCATTCTCTCCTATCTAAATGCAGATATTGTTCACTCCTTCAAGATCCCCTTTATTATGACTTAGAATTAGAAGAAACCTTCAATTCTCTAGTGGTCACCTACTTGCCTATTTGAAATGTTCATCACCTTCAGAGTACAATGAATGAAAGAGCTTTGATCTGAGTAAGAACAAAATTATTTGGTTTCATTCATGAAACTACTATTATTGAAATGTAGACTTATAGTATCTATAAGTAGTTTCCCCCTGTTTTAAAAGCTGCTTAGAGACATGATCTTACCCACAGTCACTTAAAATCAAAAGGGAAGAGTGTGGTCAGAATAATTTCAATTTGATATAGGAAACAACAGATGTATCCTTTCCTCTGAAGCTGGAGAAAGAAAGGTTCTGAATGTACCTATTATCACACTATTCTTTTGTACCTACCTAAGCCTTCCTTTACTTGTGTGGAAACCGGTGATTAGCCAGCCAGGAGTCTCTTGATCCCGATTCTCTTGATCCCAATCTCTCATAAAATACAGAGAAAGGAAGTCTGCTTGAAGAAACGGTAGACTAGAATATTTAGAGTAACCCTCTACTATCTATCATCTATCTATCTATCTATCTATCTATCTATCTATCTATCTATATCTATCTATCTATCTATCTATCTATCTATCTATCTATCTATCTATCTGTCTATTCCATCTGATGGTATTTTAGAGCCTACAAGGAAATAAAGAATTAAGGGATCAATATCTCACAGAAGAAAGAAACTCAGAAAAGTTTGCTTAGCTTCTGGAGACACTTCTACCCTAGAAATATCTGCTGATTCTGGAAAATGCAGTTCAAAGGCTGAGATGATGATCAGTGCTTTTTGCAGTTCTGTTGGGACAGTGGGAGAAAAGTTGGAATCTATAGCAATATTGTGGATGGGGACTACAGCATAGAAGAAAGGGTAAACCAGAAGACCAGCCCTTCTCAGCAAAGAGGCTTAGGTGTTAAATATCTCAAACAATGTAATTGGATTAAATTAATCCTTGATTTCCAGTTATCCTATATAAAACTAAATCCATTCTTGAGGAAGATATCATAGCTACATGTTTCAAAATAATTTGACAATAAACATAATTAAATTCAAAAGCTTCAGGCATGTAAGTAAAAAAGATATCACCTGTCCACCAAGGGGAATGGAAATAGAGATAGAAAGAATAAATGGCTAAAAGAAATTCTTTAGATAGAAGAGAAATGACAGCAGATGAAACCCCAGATATGTTGAAGTGAATGAAGAACATACAAAGAAACATTTTTGAGTTCTGAGTAAATATAATATGAATTTAAAGATGTACATATATATTCACTACATTTCATATATAAAATTACATCCAGGTACAATCACATATACATATGTGTTTTAATAGAATACTGATTTCTAAATTTATTTTTGGGTTTCTTGCAATATCCAAAAGTAAAACATAAGACAATATGTACAAACAAGTTTTTGGAAATAACAAAAGATACTTCTAAACAATTCAACAACTCATGAGACAAAGAGGAACCACACGGAAATTTCAAAATAGGAGGGTTGACATGAAAAAGGGGTTTAGAGGGAAATTTAAAGCCCTAGGTGATGATATTAAAATGCAGAAGTTGTAAAATTAATGACCTAAATTTAAACAAAGCTAAGAAAGTCAAGGTATATGTAGTTACCCTACAGAGTATGTATAGTTAGTTAAATGCAAGTAGATGGGAATAAAGTAAGAGCAGAATTCATTATATAGAAAATAGATAATTAAAAATAAAAATAAAGTAAAACTTCATTTTTAAATTGATTATTGAAAATAGCAAAGTTCTTGCAAGATCACTTGATCAAAAGAGAAAGAAAAAAACATACATTTCCAGTATTAGGAGTGAAACGAAGGAAATCACTACAGATTCTTCATACAGGAAAAGGATAATATGTGGCTATTATGAGCTACTATATACAAATAAATTTTATGATTTAAAGGAAATGGACAAATTCTTGAAAGAAAAAAACTGAAAGAAGAAAAAAATAGGTGTTAAGTGACCATTTTCTACTTTTCTCGGTTAGGTTCTCTTTTTTTGTACTTACCAACCCACAAATCAATGTGCTACTCTTATTTAAAATAATAATAATAATAATAAGAGGAAGGAGAAAGAAAGAGAGAAATAAATAAATAAAAGAGAAAAAAAAACTTGACATCATAGTACATGTTTTTTTGTTGATCAATCACATGGAAACATGCACTGCAACTGAAAGGAGCTCCAGATTAAGTTTTTGTCTTAGGTACTACTAATGGTCAGAATTACACAACAAATAATTATCAGATCATTCCCTGTATAGGTCCATATGCCATCTATATTACTGAATAAATTGTTGGTAAACTAAAAAAAAAAAAAAAAAAAAGAAAGAAAATTCAAATTCAAATAGTCCCATACCCATGAGAGTCTTCAAGTTATAATCAAAATTTTTCCATAATGAAATTCCACATTGAGATGATGTTGCTGGTGAATTTTGACAAGTGTTTAAGGAAGAAATAATACAAACATCACACAAAAACCATTTAGGAAAATTAAAAAAAAAAAAAAAAAGAGGAGGAGGAAACACTTCACAGATTTTTGGATGAGACCATGAGACCAGCATTACTCAAATTCTGAAGCCTGACAGACATAATAAGATACATGTAGATCAATTTCAGCATAAATTTAGAGGTGAAAATCTATAGCATAGTACTAGCAAATTGAATCCAGCCATATGTGAACAGGGATAATATATAATGTTTTCACCATAATTGCAGTATTTTTTAAACACTCAAAAATTCTTATTAATTAATCAGCCACATTATTATAGGATAATAGAGGAAAAACAAGTCACTATACCAGGAGATGCAGAATAATAATTTAGTAAAATTTAACATGCATTCATAGTCAAATAATAAAATGATAAAAAAATAAAAAATAATATCATACACAATGGTGAAACATGAGGGAATTTCTGGAGAATTCTATAGAGCATTTAAATAAAAAATATTAATTTTTTTCACAAGCTCTTGCAGAAAATATAGGAGGAAAGAAGACTTCCCAATTCAATCTAAAATGTCAGTATTACCCTGATGTCAAAGCCAGACACAGACAACCTGAGAAAAGAAAATTATAGACTGATATCCATCAAAACATAGACTCAAATATATTTTGTTAATATATGTCAACAAAATATTAGCAACCTAAATCCAGTAACATAAAAAAAGATTATACATCATAACAATGTAAGGTTGGTTTAACATCCAAAAATCATTTAATGTAATATATCATCTTATTAGAATAAAGGGAAAAAACACATGGTGATCTCAATAGAAATCATGTTATGGAAAATACAACAATTGTTAAAGATAAAAAAAATTCAGAACACTAGGAATAGAAGAAAATCCTCAATGATTAAGAGCATCATCTACAATAAAACCTACTACTATCATGCTTAATGGTAAAAGCTAAATGCTCCCACCTAAGACTGAGACTAAGACAATGATGCATATTATGACCACTTCTATTCATGACTGTCCTAGAGGTTTTAGGCAGGACAATTTTCAAGTAAAAGAAATTAAGGAATCCAGATAGGAACGGAAAAAAAAACAAAACTTTTTATTTTCAGATGACATGATAATATACATAGAAAATCCCTGGTACTTCATTAAAATACCACTAAGACCAATAAAATAGTTCAGTAAGGATGCAGGATAGAAGATCAATAAATAAAATATTTGTTACACTAGCAATTAAAAATGAAAAAAATAAAATTAAGGAAATAATTCCATTCATATAAGCATCTAAAAATATGTCGGGATAGGTTTAACAAAAGAAGTGTAAGATTTGTACTGAAAACTATGATGTTTTTGAAAATAGTTAAAGATGTAAGTGAATGGAAAGACATCCCATGTTTATGAATTGGAAAACTTAATATTGCTAAGATGGCAATATTACTCAAATTGATTTATAGATTTAAAACAATCTCTTTGAAAATTTCATGTCTTTTTTATAATTAGTGTTTTCATTTGTTACATCTTTCAATCATTTATGACAAGCATCTGTCTTGTTTATAGAAATTGAAAAGCTGACTTTAAAATTCATAGAGAAATTAAAAGAACTCAAGCAGTCAAAACAATCTTGAAAATGAAGAATAACATTGGAGGAAGGATTCACATTTCCCTATTTCAAAGCTCACTACAAAGCGACAGTAATCAAAATAGGATATTGATATAAGAATAGAGATAATAAAAGGATTAGAATTGAGAGTCCAGAAATAAACTCTAAGATTTATATTCAGTTGATTTTCAACAAAGGTGTCAAGACAATATAATGGGGAAAGCATAGTCTTTTTAGACGGTTGGATGTCCATGTTCAAACAGATGAATTTGGCCTCTACCTCTCATCATATATAAAAAGTAACTCAAAACTCAGATCACGGACCTAAACATAGGAGAAAAAACAATAAAACTCTTAGGAGAGAGCATAGGAGTAAATCTTCATGACCCTGGGTTAGGAAATTGTTTCTCAGATACAGCAGCAAAAGGATGACAACAAAAGAAATATAGATAAATTGGACTACATCAAAAACTGAAAACTTTTGTGCTACAAATAATACTATCAAGAAATTGAAAATAAAAACCATATAATGGGAGAAGATACTTGCAATCATTTATGTGATAAAGGACTTGTATCAAGATTGTATAAAGTACTTGTACAGTTCAACAATAAGACAAATAGCCACATTACAAACAATGGGCATAGAGCCTGAATAGATATTTCTGTAAGAACATAGAAATGGTCAATAAGCACATCGTTAGTCATTAGAGAAATACCAATCAAAACCAAATGAGATACTTCTTCACACTCACTTGAACAACTATAATAAAAAGACAAGGACAATTATTGGCAAGCATATAGAGGAAAGAACTCTCACGCAATGCTGTTGGGAATGAAAAATTGTGCGGCTGCTTTGTAAACCAGTTTAGCAGTTTCTCAGCATTTTAAACATAGAGTAATCATATGACCCAGCAAACCAATCCTAAGTATCTATCCAAGAAAACTGAAAACATGTATCCTTACGTAAACTTGTGCATGAATGTCCATAGAAGCATTATGGAAACAATGCTAACGTTTACTAACAAATGAAAGTCTTATCAACAAATAAGCAAAATATCCACACCATGGGATACTCTTCAGCAGTAAAAAGTAATAAAGTACTGATATACACTGCAATATGGATGAACCTCAGAAACGTTATGCTTTGTGAAAGAAGCCACACACAAGAGACCAGATATTATATGATTCCAAATATATGAAATATTTTGAAGAGGTTAATCTGTAGACACAGAAGTACTTTAGTGGTTGCCTAGGATTGGGAAGGGGCAACTGGGACTGACTGGTAATAAGCAGGAAAGATTTATTTGTGGGGGAAGGGATGATACATTCTAAAAGTGTATTGTGGTGATGGCTGCACAACTCTGTAAGTATATTTTAAAATCTTTGAATGCTACACATAAATTCAATACTATGTAAATTAATCTCAATAAATCTGCTTTAAAAAAACAACTTAATGAAGAGCATTGTGTATAACATCTGGGATTGAGAGAGTCACATCTAATTGGAAACAACATGTTTTCCCATACATATATCCTCATTATCCCTTCTCTGGACCATTTTAATGACCTGCTAAAAATAAGCTCAGGGTCATCCCCCAAAATTGCATGCTTGAGAATTCAGAAGTAAATTTCTAGGCTATTTTCTATCCTCTATGCTGTTAGAGACACTATTGGCAAAATAAGGAGGATGGCAGTCCCTTTCTGTGGGAATTCTCTCTTTTCATAGCTCCAGAGGAAGGAGGAGTGGCTCATGCAACCATGATTTCATCTTCAAATTCTATTCCATCCCTTGCTATGTCTTTTAGAAAAAGGTATAAGCAGCAACCCTAAAGTTAGACAATCAATATTTAGATCAAAGAGACTGCATCAAAAGTAAAAATGAGCCTCCAAATTCCAAGATGACACCCTCCCAGATCGAGTATAATTGCATACCAAAAAACCTTGGAATTTTGGTGCGATTGACCCCAATAACTACCCCTGTTTGACTGACCCAGCTACAAGAGTATGAGATGTCTGGTCTCTGATGGTGGCCCCAGCTATACAGTTATAAAAGACCATGGTTATCTGTCATGCTGTCATATATTTGTCTTCACCATTAAAACTAAGGCATTCAAAATAGGGGTGGGGATCATCTTATCCATACATGACTCTAGCTTTATGACCTGTGAAATTTAACCTAGTCTCCCAAAAAAGTGGAAATGGGAGCTTGTGGTATACAGGATAATGTCAACCCCATCCCGGAAGTCCACATCCTAATGCCTGGAACCAGGTAGTGAGTTACTTTGCATGGCAAAGGGAACTTTGAAGACATGTTTAAGTTAAGGCTCTCAAGATGGAAAGATCATCCTATACTGCCTGGATAGGCTCAATGTAATCACAAAGGTCCTTGTAAGAAGGAAGCAGGAGTGTTGGAGTCAGAGAAGGAGGTGTGATGATGGAAGCAGAGATCAGAGAAAGAGAAAAAGACAATATGATGCTGGCATTAAATATGGAGGAAGAAGCCATAAACCAAGGTTCTAGAAACTGGAAACCCATTCTCCCCTAGAGGCTTCAGAAGGAACACAGATATTCCAACACCTTCATTTTAGCTCCAAGAGACCCATTTCAGACTTCTACCTCCAGAACTGTAAGATATTTGTATAGTTTTAAACCACTAAGTTTCTGGCAATTTTTTATAGCAGCAAGAGGCAACTAATCTGAAGTTCTTTACCATTTGTTGCCTCATTTAAATTTTGTGACTGATTTCTTTAGTGAATCTGGCACACTGTGGCATTGCAATTAGAAGAATTAGAAGCATATAAGAACAGAGAAAGAATACAATTTTATCTCACATTATGGAAGGGTGGCATGTTCTATTTAAGAGCTTTAATTTCACAGTCTCTTGTGCACTATACAATCAAAACCAGCAGTAAGATACTTTATTCCAAAATTCCATGTACCAGAGAATGGAGGATGTAGCTCTATGATGGAATAAATCCTACCTTAAATGTAGTAATATATAGATATATCTAATTCTAAATGTAATTTTTATTAACTTTATTTATCAAAAAATAAAAAAAATTCTAAACAAAGCAAAGGAATAAGAAAATAAATATAATTAACAAAGATGGGTCAGGATGGACATTTTACAAATTCTTATGTACATGGTTCTTATCTGATATACTGAGAACCTCAAAAGCAGCTTTTGGAGCCATCCAAAATGGATGCTTGCATATTCCAGATTGAAAGCTCATACCCAAGAACTTTATACATAACTTCACTTCATCCCTAATGGGCTTTGTAGCTGGTGCAAAACACGTAACTTGGTCTTGAGAATTTCTAGTTGCCAAATGTCTAACCTGACAATCCCTTTCATAGGCCCATACCTAATATAGGAATGCTGAAAAATAGAGCAGTGTATAACATACTTTAGAAAATCATGCTGTAGTTTAGAAGAACTGGATACTTAGAAAGCCAGTCCCAGACTCCTACAATGTTGGAGGCTTTTTCAGAGCCAGGCTTCTGCAGTTTGACGTGTTTTTAGTGCCAGACCCATATATCATGGTCAACTTCACCAACCCTGGGTTTCTGCAGGGCATCTGGCCAGTAGCATGCAGTAATTATCAGTTTCCACCAGCAACTCCCTCAGATATTTCATAACAGAGTGCCTGTGGTGAAACACCTCCTTTTCAACAGGTTTCCCTAGGAACATAGAAGGGAATGTCCAGCAAGTTCTCCTGCTGTAGCACTATAGTGACTTCTCTGCCTTTCAGAAGTCATGGCCATGCCTTCTCCAACAATGTCTGGATCCCAGCCCTGTAGAGGGGGCTGTTCCTTGGGCACTATCTCAAGGCCTTAGGGGTAGTAGATGTTCCATTATATCTACTCTTCTTGTATTCTTTGTATCTCCCTTTACACCTTACTGGATAATCCATTGTCACTCCAATTCCCTGTTATAATTAATAGTTTTTTTAATATTAAACTTCCCCTGTTCAAATTATTGTATGGTTTTGTCCTGATTGGATCCAGACTGGCAAATTGTCCCAGTGTCTATACCTGATAGGAGTTCAACAAATAATAGTTGAATAAGTAATAGAAAAATGGAGGGATGTTCATTAATTTTCAATTCATCATCTGATGACATGGGACTGTTGAAAAGACCCTTCGGCATTATTAGGACTGACTCATGGATGGTAGGGCCAATGCTGCATGTTGCACAGATTTAGTAGCTATTTCTGAGCAAAACCAGGGAAGGCAGAGAGTGAAAACATCATTCCTCCGTAAAGCTTCTTTTCAGCCAGACTTGGCAATAACCTCAGCCAATTTGTGATTGGAGCTGCTACCAATCGAAAACCTGGCATGAGAAGTTATACCTTGGGAAGGATCATCTTTATTTCTGGAACAGAACTACTACTACCATGCAATCAGGGGAAAAATGCTTATCTGAACTATACCCAACAAATTATATTTGAATAAGTCTGTTGGTTTATTTATTTATTTTTCATTTCTGTGCTATTTGAAGTACAATTGCAACTGCTGCTCAGAATTTTTGAAGTGTCCAGCTAGTTGGCTTTAACCACGGAACAATTATCTGGGCATCTAGAGGCTCTGGACATTTCCAAACAAATTGAGCATGTTTGAATATTTGGTTGCTGGCTCATCAGGAGGAAGGTATCTCTTACCTCCCACAGTGTTAATGCTGTGCTCTTCAAGTGTCATATTACAGCATAATACACTTTGAAGGCTCTGTCTGTAGCTCTATTGAACACTGGTTGATCAATGTACATGCTGCCAGTTGGTTTATAAATATTTAAGGGCCAGATTTTTCTAATGAAGTCAAGCCAAGCAAGAATTCCAAGAGAAAAAGATAATAGACTAACATGCTGATTATTTAAAATAAGTGAGATCACATTTCTTTATCAAACCTATAATGAAGAATGATTAAATTTGGCAAGGTTTCTAAAAGTTTTATTTGATTGTTTTTGTTCCACAGTTTTCCCCATATGTTTTCAGACTTAAGTTACCTTGCTGGCATAGAAGTTAAAGTTTTCCGATGTCCTGAGACATTAGTATTAGTTTAATATAAAAGATGGCATCTAATAGGTAAAGGTTTCTGAAAAGAAGGCTAGGGAGAATAAAATAAGCCTTTGAGGATATAGAAAGAGACAGAGATCAGAGAGTAGAGGAAAATAAACATGTGACTATAGAGGAGAAGGAAAAATATAACTGTGCATTTCAAAATGAAAGATGACATCAAATTGACACTATGGAATGTGCTTTGACAGTTTAAAATTATCTAAAATCTATGTGAGCTTTTCTTGGTAAAGTTTCATATCTTAGATACCTACAGAATTACCTAGATACACTTTTGTTCTGGTTTGCTAATGCTGCAGGAATGCAAAACACCAGAGATGGATTGACTTTTATAAAGGGGCTTGATTTGGTTACAAAGTTACAGTCTTAATGCCATAAAATGTCCAAGGTAAGTCATCAGCAATCGGGTACCTTCACTGGAGGATGGCCAATAGTGTCTAGAAAACCTCTGTTAGCTGGGAAGGCACATGGCTGGCATCTGCTCCAAAGTTCTGGTTTCAAAATGGCTTTCTCCCAGGACGTTCCTCTCTAGGCTGCAGTTCCACAAAAATGTCACTCTCAGTTGCTCTTGGGGTGTTTGTCCTCTCTTAGCTCCTCTGGAGCAAAAGTCTGCTTTCAACAGCCATCTTCAAACTGTCTCTCATTTGTAACTACTCTCTCAGCTTCTGTGCATTCTTTGAAGTGTCCTTCTTGGCTGTAGCTCCTCTTCAAAATGTCACTCTCAGCTTCACTGAATTCCTTCTGTTTGTCAGCTCATTTATATGGCTCCAGTGATTTAGGGATATCTCAGCAAAGTTATGTCATTAACATATCAAGGGTAGCACGTCCATGGAAATTATCCAATCAGAGTCATTGTCCACAGCCGGGTGGGGTGCATCTCCACAGAAACACTAAAAGAATTACAATCTAATCAACACTGATACATCTGCCCACACAAGATTACATCAAAGGAAATGGCATTTTGGGGGACATAATACATAATACATTCAAACCAGCACAACTTTCAAAGACTTGTAGTTAACCATTTCTTGTTATGTACTGACTCCTCATTCCCTTCAAAGTGGATTATCTGTGATAACTTTTTTCAGCCAGGAACAATCTGTTCCTTCTTTTCTGAATGAACCAGATTTTCAGAGTAGTGGCTAGTTCTCCTTAAATGTTTTACATTAATATTTTAAAATATTTTACATTAATATTTTAGGGAAGCACCCAACTTATTTCCATATATACCCTCTTAAGGCTAAGGGACAGAGTTTTGACATTTACTTTTGCAGCTACATTATGAGAAATGAAGAAAACAAAGTGTATTTATTAGGTGAAAGTATTATTTAAGATGACAGAAACATGGATGTATATGTAAGTGTGTGTGTGTGTGTGTGTGTGTGTGTATTTGAGTGTGATTTACTAGGTCTCAATTATGGTGTTAATTATGGTGTTAAAATTCTATTATATTTTCACCAATCCTTACTTTCAGCTATGATATTTTGATTCTCATTTTCCTTATTCATAAAAAATCTCAGCAAGGTTATGTCATTAACATGTCAAGGTGAACAGCTACTGAAAACTTCTCTCCAGAGAGTCAATGAAAAAAAGGACAATTCTGAATTGTTTAAAACTCTGGAGGAGGATACAGAATGGAGATGCATCATGCAAATGCCAAATTGAAGAATAAGAAGAAATATCTGGCTCCAATCTTCTGTCCCAGACCAGCTGGTCCTCTCACCTCTCCCTCACTTGATCTCAGAGGCACAGAAACAGCAGATGGGACCCTTCCCACGAGGCTCACAGATTTTACAATCTATCGCAGCAGTAAAAAATACCCTCATTATTTGAAGACAGGGACAGGAGAGGACATTTCAAGGCTCAGATCAGTGAGGGACAAAGAGACTGAGAAAATGTGGGCAGAGACTGTTTCCAGCCCTGGGTCCAAGAGCCCTTCCCTCACCCTTGAGGGAAGTAGCAGCTGGCAGCCGTTTCCTTGTCTTGAAGACAACTGGAGTACTGGGTCAGCTGGGGGAGTACCGTGCCACAGGGGGAAACCCACATTGAGCGAGATTTCAGGTGGCAAAGTGAGGGCATAGGAATCTGCAGTTTAAGCTCACCTGTGTAGACACAGCCTGTGCTTGGAGGCAAAGTGGTCTCTGAGGATGATTAAGTTACCGAACAGCACTATCTGCTGGACAGTCTGGAAAGTGCAAGGGAATTAAAATACCATTTAAAAGATGCCTCAGACCCTTTCTTAGGAGCACAGGAGCTGGTCTATACCCCCTATATGGAAATCCAACCTTGTTTGAGCGGAGAAATAAGATGCAACTGTTAAAGCAGGGCTGTAAAACAAACCAAGGTCTTGCTAGCAGGTGAAAAATAGAGCACCACTTGAAGCCAGCAGATTTGTACTACCACATGCAGTGAACTTCCTGGTGTACCCAGTGCCTACCTTCCATCCCTGTGGCAGGCCAGGGTAGGTGCCTGATTTTGTGGGGAAGACTAGGGGCAGAATCAATCTGACAACTGGCCAAGGAGAGAAACAAAGAAAATATTGAGATCAAAGAAAACCAACAAGAAAACCTTAGGCAAAAGACAGAAAACAACTTACAGAATAAATCAATCAAGAAAATCAGATGCCAAGATAGCAAAAAATCATGAGCCACATCAGGAATTTGGAAGATATGGCCCAGTCAAAGGAAGAAACTAACACCTCAACTGAGATTCAGAAGTTGAAACAACTAATTATAGATGTTCAAACAAATCTTCTAAATCAAATCAATGAGATGAAAGAAAATGTGACAAAAGAGATGAGGGATATAAAGAAGATACTGGGTGATCATAAGGAAGAAGTTGTAAGCTTGAAAAAACAAATGGCAGAACTTATGGGAATAAAAATCACAATAGAAGAGATGAAAAACAATGGAGACATAAACAGCAGATTTGGATATATGGAAGAAAAGATCAGTGAGCTAGAGGACAGGACATCTGAAATACTACACAAAAAAGGACAGATAGGGAAAAGAATGGAAAAATATGAGCAGGGTCTTGGGGAACTGAATGACAACATGAAGCACATATATACGTGTTAAGGTGTCCCAGAAAGAGAAGAGAAGGGAAAAGAGGCAGAAGGAATAATGAAGGAAATAATCAATGAAAATTTCCCAACTCTTATAAAAAGCTTAAAACTACAGATCCAAGAAGCACAGCGTACCCCAAACAGAATAGATCCCAGTAGACCTACTCCAAGACATTACTAATCAGATTGTTAAATGTCAAAGACAAAGAGAGAATCCTAAAAGCAGCAAGAGAAAAGCAATCCATCACATACAGGGGAAGTTTGATAAGACTATGTGTGGATCTCTCAGCAGAAACCATGGAGGCAAGAAGGCAGTGGTATGATATATTCAAGATACTGAGGGAGAAAAACTGCCAACCAAGAATCCTATACCTGGCAAGGCTGTTCTTCAAAAATGAGGGAGAGTTTAAAATATTTATGGATAAACAGACACTGAGAGAGTTTGTAAACAGGAGACCGCCTCTATAGGAAATACTAAAGGGAGTGCTACAGGCAGATAGGAAAAGACAGGAGGGAGAGGTTTAGAGAAAAGTGTAGAAATGAAGATATCAGTTGATAGAAAGAGGGGAGAGATTGGTCATTAGATGTTGAAGATGTATAGAATGCTTTAGGGGACAGATTGTATAGATCCAGAAATGGATAGCACAATACTACATGATGGTAGCACAATATTGTAAGTACACTGAAAAATAACTATGAATATGGTTGAAAGAGGAAGGTTAGGGGTATGTATGACACCAGAAGGAAAGACAGAAGATAAAGACTGGAACAGTATAACTTAGTGAGACCTAGAGTGGTTAATGAGTATAATTTAATGTACAAATATCAGAATGTTTTTACATTGGGGAGCAGCAAGAAGGAATGAAGTTGTGAGGTATGCAACTATGTGAATGGACTTGAGGACAGTATGATGAGTGAAATAAGCAAGAAATGAAAAGACAAACATTATAATACCTCACTAATATGGGCTAGCAATAATGTGCAAACTCTGAGAATTGAATCTTTGGACATGGATTATCAGGGGAAGGCTTAAGAAAAGGTTCCTAGATTGTAAGCTCTTATAACAGGCACATCAATTCATGACTCGTAACAATTATTTCTAAATTCTGAGATGCTGAGCTGTTTGTGTGTGACCTGGATGGTCCCTAGAGCTTTGGGTATCTGTGTGGCACCTGGGACTTGGAACCAGAGTTCAGCAGCTGTGAGTGTTAGCATTGCCCCATGAATCAACTGTTAAAGAGGCTGAAAAGGAGATCCGACTTCAGCTGGAGATATGAATGAAATGGACTTGGTTCAGTTCGGGGTAGATCAGACTGAAGGGTAGAAGATGATATTAACTGTGTTTTAAAACTATGGTTTCTGTGTGGGGCCAACGGAAGACATGTGTATTTGGTGCAAAAATCTTTATTTTCTGTAGCACAACTATATAATTTAACTTGCATGGTCAATTTACTCAAAAACCATAATTACATAGAACTTTGACTAGGGAGTAAGAGCTTGTTGGTTTGTAAAGTTCAGCATGAAGCCCTGATACAGCCCATTGTAATTTGGGCAGAGAATAAAAAGTATTTGCAAAGCCCCCTTGAGGGATGGGGGAAAAATGTGGAAATTTTAAACTTCCTCAGCTGGGGAATTCCTGATATTCTCACAAGCATTGGGAACTACCAATTTAGTAGGCTAGGACCTCAATCCTGGGGTTTGTCCTTATGAAGCTGGTGACTACAAAGGAGAGGCTAAGCCTACTTACAGTTGTGCCTGAGAGTTACCCCTAGAAAACCTCTTTTGTTGCTCAGATGAGGCCTCTCTCTCTAAGCCAACTCAGCAGGTAAACTCACTGTCCATCTCCCTTCATGGGCTATGACTCCCGGGGATGAGCTTGGACCCTGCATCTTGGGATTGAGAAAGACTTCTGGACCAATAGGGGGAAGAGAAATCAAACAAAATAAAGTTTCAGTTGCTGAGAGATTTCAAATGGAGTCCAGAGTTCATTCTGGAAGTTATTCTTATGCATTATATAGATATCCCTTTTTAGTTTTTAGTGTATTAGAATAGCTAGAAGGAAATGCCTGAAACTACTGAACTGCAACCCATTATCCTTGATTTTTGACCATATGATTGTGAAAACCTGTGGCTCACACTCCCTTTATCCATTGTAAGAACAGATGAGTAGAAAAATGGGCACAAAAAGTAAATGAATAATAGGGAGGAAGGAGGGTTATGAGATGTTTTGAGTGTTCTGTTTTACTTTTGTTTTTATTCTTATTTTTATTTATTGGAGTAATGAAAATGTTGAAAAATTGATTGTGGTGATGAGTGCACAACTATATGATGATACTGTGAACAATTGTTTGACACTTTGGATGTTTGTATGGTATGTGAATATATTTCAGCAAAATTTTAAAAATTAAAACAAAAAAACAAAACTAAAAAAAAGTCTCAGCAAGACTCATGTGGTTAAGCCCCAAATCAAGGGGTGGAAATATATGGTATAGTCTTCCTATGGAGATAGGAGGACAGTGTGGATATTTTGAGTAATAATAAAATGTATCACATGTGCAATTAGAATTTAAGCAACTTTAATAGGAGATAAGATTTATATTTCACAATTAAAGAAGAACTCTAACTTCTAATCAATTCATAAAATTGTATCCAGCTAATCAACACAGTATAAAAGGGATTTCAAAGTGGAAAAGAAACTCCTTTCTTATCCTGGCATTTGAAATTGACAAAGGATATGTGGGACAAAAGGTTTTCAGAGGACAGTAAAACAGTACATACATACATACATGCATACATTCATGCACACATACATACACAGAGAAACAGTGTCCAATAACTTCTCTCCCCTGCCCCTTCCCAAACAATTCAGTCCAAAACCATTAGGAGGGCTGGGGATATACAGCCCTTTCAGAAACCCCAGAAAGAGAGAAGGATATCCATGTGGGAAGGAGATTTAAGATTACTTTTGAGACTATTGCATCTTGGCTTCTTTTTTTTATTACTATTATTAAGCTGCATTCTGACATAACTACAGCTTTCTCATGTTTATTGTAATCCCAAAAGAAAATTTCTGACATTTTTGTTCTTTAGTAGGAATTGATTTATGTTTATGCCTGCATCAAAGCCTTTTTTAGACTGGTGCAGTTTGAAAGAGTAAACTTTGGCTGTTTAATTTTAGTTTCCTCTTTCTTCTTTTTGGCTTATGTTATTTAACTCACTTTTCATGTTTTCAGATAAATTCTACTTGTTTCACCTTATTATTTCATGCATTTTTCTGCCCATATTTCTCCTTTAACCTCCTTAAAGTACAAGGAAGTTATCTTTCTTTTATTCTCTTCACTTAGTTTATATGAGAAGTCAGTGGGTCCTATTCCAGGGAAGCCCTTGACATATGGAACATTGACAAAGAGGTCACTTTTTCTGTTCTCAGAGCTCTGATTGCAAACACTAAAGACAACTAGAGGCAACCTCATGTTGTGGGAATACATCATAAGAAATCACAAGTTTTTTAAGTAAGAATGGGTAAACCCTCCAACCTTAGGTCCTTTCTCCACCTACTTTTCCTTCTGACTCTGTGATAGATTAATTAGCTCTTTCTCCATTATTTACATTTAAATACTTTAATGAAAATATTTCATGAATGTAGCTGATAACCAGCCCCAAGAGTAAGACAATTGCCAGGCCACTGTGTAGACTGCTGGTCAGAGTAGAGATGACTGTTTTGAGGTCTGACAAGATTTCCTAGACTAATTGTTAAACTGTGGTAAGAAGTTTAGGAATTTCTGGCATGGCTGCCACCCTCTTATGATTGGTTCCTTATCATTGGGCCATATACTGGGTACCAAATTATCTTACCGCAGTTTAATGATTAGACTAGGAAAATTTGTAGTGCATTTTCACTTCAGAATTTCAGCATACTATTTTTCTCATTGTATAACTCTAACCCTGCAACATTCCTTGCTTCCCTTGATTGCCCTGTGAATCTCCAACCTTACACTCATCTTTTTGTTTGTGGTTCAAATCATAGCTATGTATCTCTTCCGAATGCATGACTTTAATCTTGTGCTTTGATTTTTAGTTTCTTTTTGTCTGTGCCCTTGATGTACTTCAACCAATAAAAATGAACATCCCTTAATAAATACATGAATATAGAAAAATTGTTACCTGTTACCCATATAAATCAGAAGTACATTATTTAGAGTTACTTGATATTGAACTAAACTTGTTTGTATTCTGATTTTAGAGAGGATGATTGAAAGCACCAAAGAGGATTCAGAATTTGTTCATTCCAATTTGATCTGTCTTCATAGAATCAACATCTTACAGTTGGTGGGGAAATGTTAAGCCTTCTCATAGATTTTTTTTTTTCTAAATTTCATAATGAGATTCAAAGAAGATAAGTAACTTCTGCAGGAGTAACTAGCTAATTTTCTTGACTTCCAGACGTTACTAGACTACTTATTTCATTGAATAGTTATCTCAGCAAAGTCATAACTCCCAAACTTTAGTTTACCAGACAAATTCTGAGTGGATTGTATTATCCCTTCCAAAAGTATGTGATTCTATGTTCTTAATTTGTTTATTTAATCCTCTCCAAAGCCTCCATGAGATGCAACTTCAGTAGGCGTATTCTCTAACCCTTCTCCTCTCAGGTGGATCATAAGAAAACTGTAAAGTGTATTGAAAACATCCTAGCATCCATTCCAGAATATCTGCTCCTGCACTATTGCCAATTTACTAGATAACATTTATGGAAATTTGCTAACCTTACATATTCCAAAACATAATAGAATAAGATCATCACTGTCTGTGGTTTTATATAAATTAACCCTGGTTGATTTTGTTATGTGGTAGGACGCCAAATTTATATCACCTTCCTTAGATTGTTGGTTATATTTTTATTTCCTTTACTCTTTTTCACTTTTCCCATGTTAGAGAGAAAGGCACTTCTGATTTCAGTGTGGAAATCTTTCCAGTTATCTAACACCTGATGTTTCATTATTGCAAGATTCTTATATTTCTCTCACCATTCATCATTCATAGTAGTTTTTGTAAAGTAATTGTAAATAAACATGTTTTTAGGGGATTTTGTTTTAATAGATGTTAGGGAGGGAGGTAGCAGCCTCCTCTCTCCCACATGTTCATCATTATTTTCATATTAAAGAAATGAGAGCAGGTATTTTAAAAGTATAAAGAAAAAACTTTAAAGAATAACAAAAGCAACATGGTCACCTAAACTAAATGGTATTTCCTTGCCAAATACTAATAAATGGAATTACACAAATATGCATTTTATCTAACAAAATTTTCATCAGCCTGCAAGTTACACAATTTTATTCCTGCCCTGACTGAGAGTAGTTAGCAATAGACAAAAATGACGTCTGCTACCATAGCCAGGAAAAGACCAAGAGACTTCTTTCTTACTGCCTCTTCAAGAGATAACTGGCCTACATTTATATAAATAATAGCACAATAGAGTTTTAGGAAAAGAAATAAGATTAGAGTTTAATACAAACTCCCACATTTCTAGTAAGGAAAACTGTATCTAAAGGGATGAAATAATAACAACAAAATAATATTGATAACTAGCATTTATTGAACAAAATACAATTACACACATAGCTTGCATTATCTCAGCTTATATACAAAACAATCCTTAAAATAATTACTATTATTATAAAAAATTACATGCTAACATAGTGGAAGAATTGGAAACCAGGTTTTCAGAATCTCAACACATTGTTATTTTGAATTCATTATTCTACCTTCTAATTACCTACATTTTTGAAGCATTAAAATATTTTTCTTGTTTCTATGGATTGTATGAGGCACTTTATGCTAGCTATAAATAACATGTATCATATTTAAAAATAAAACAGAAACATGATTTATTATAGGATTGATTTGCAAATACAAAACCATAATGACTAAGTTTTGTTTCTAATAAATTTAGTGGAAAAAATTATTCCAAGTGTTTTCACTTGAGCTTACAGAAATTCTATGCTACACTTATATCAGGCACAGCCACCCACATTCATGAAAAATAGTCTAAAGTTTGTGACTCACCAGTAAGAAAATGCTATTTAAAATCTAGTGCTTTAAAATATTCATGACTGCTCATAAACCTCATACCAATGATATTTTAATTATCCATGAAATAATTTGGAAACTAGTAATTTGGGGGTGTGCAATGCAGATAATTTTGGTTCAAGTGAATCAGTTATACTAATTGATTCATCCAAGAGGTAAACTATATTTTAAAACCTGTAGTTAAATTTAATTTAGGGTTCTGTGATATGCTAGAAAGAAGAGGAAAGCTAGCAGGGATAAATGTAAAATAACATTTCTAAAACTTCAAAGCAGAGTTTTTAGAATTCATTTATTTTCCATCAACTTATTTGATACAAGATCTATTCACTGCAGTTTTGTATCTATTAAATGAAGCCAACAAGAATATTCATTTTCTAAAATACAATCCTATGAAAAAATTTAAATAAAACATAATATACTTTGGATGGTAAAGACCATGGAAATATTTAAAAATTCATCTATTCATTCCACAGTATTTGTTGAAATCTTTCATCAACACAGGGTTGTGATATACACTGTGTATGCACATTCTGGAAAGAGGGATGTTAGAAAGAAATGGGTATATGTGGGGGACTGTATGTAGGTCAGATATAGTCTATGCCTTTAAGAAGCTTACATTAAAGGGAGGTGGTATAGGTAACAATTATAAAAGTTAAAATCAAAGAACTGGAATTAAAGAACTATAGCATAATACAATTTTTTTAAATGTAGAGAAAACGAAACTCCTCCTGTGAATCAAGTTTCTATACAGTGTGCTGTGGGAACACAGGCTCAGGCACAACAGAGACTTTTAGCAGATGACAACTTTATTACTTACACAGCAAAAGAGGTCCAAAAGAGCAAGGGAAGATATTCCATCATGGGCCAGTCTCCTGGGAAGGCCAACTGCTCAGGTCAGGGTGGGTGGAAAATAGCTCCACATTCTCTGCTTCACATCAGAGATGAGAGACACCTGCACTACCTGGGTGTTGAGTTTTTATGAACTCCAGGGAAAGGAGGACTTTGCTAATGAGAAACCTTTTTGTGCTGACAAACAGGTTGGACTGGTTATGATTTAACATCTTTCCTGCCTGCATGTAGTCTCTTGTATAATAGAAACATACCAAACACTTGCACACAAATAAGCATGAGAGGAAAAGGAGGAGAGTAGGTGAAGGTTAGGATGTGGCTGCTGAGTGTGTCTATGACTATCCCAGCACTCTCTAGCCAGTAGCAACTCCAGAATTTTTGCATAGGGAGAAATTGGTGGCAGGAATCTGTGGACTTAAAGAAGATGATGATGCAGGGTGAGTGGGAGGCTGCCTTAGAGCTCTCTTTGCTATAACTACAGTGGCAGATATTTGATGGAATGGCAGGTAACTAAGGGAATGACAGGGAAGAATAAGGTGAGAGGAAACAAAAGGTAATCTGTAAACAAATCCACAGAGGGGTAAAGATACAAAAAGTGACCTTCCAACAAAAGTAATCTTCTTCTGTACTTCAAAAATATAAGGGCAGGTTTTTCTCTCACATTTGCAGGGTCTTGGCAAGACTAAGAATACAGATTCACTTACCACATTCTGAAGTATAGAAAAATTATTAATCTAACAAACAAACCATTGAATAAATTATGTCTTATTTGTGTGCCTTGATAAATATTCCTTATTTTATGACCTAGAAGGGCAGTTTCCAATTTAGAATTTTTGGACTCCTCTATTTGCATGTAATCAGTGAAGGAAGAGCCAGTTCCTGATCCCACAGATCTGGTCCCTATCATGCACCACAGGGGACTCATGCACATGTGTGTAGACCTCACAGCCCACATGGGTAAAATCCTTCAAAATCCCCACTGACAACTGCTCCTTAGCCATCACTTAGGCCTAGTGGTGCCCATACCAGCAGCAGCAATGACCTTTGGGAAGACAGATCTGTGGAAGTGAACTGAGCAGTAGCCTGAAGTGAGCTCGGGAATGTTTATGCAATTTAGAAAGTGGTTGATGAGATCTACCTTAGGATGGGTATGCTGTCTTAGCCCTGTGGACTCCTTGGCACTGAGTGAGGGTGTATTGGAGGAAGATCAATCTAAAGTACAGACACAGGTCTCAGGATATAGTAGGAAGAGAATTCTAGTGATGCATGAATCTCAGAGAGAGGACAGGCTAGATGATTACTAGGTACTACATGATTCCTGACCAGTATCTTTGAAAGAAGAAAGTGAAATGACATGGACACTGTGTAAACAGCAGGGAAATAGTGCTAGACACTGAGCTGAAATAAAGTGAGAATATTAATAATATATGTTTGCCCATATTCCAAAATCAGTTCATATACTGGATGGGGACTAGAAATCATGAAGGAGGAAGTTTTTGTATTCTGGTGAAGATAAATCTAACATGGTTCAGTGTAGGGGAAGTGTTCAGACATAAGCCCATTTGGTGGATTAATGACAAAAACAAGTGTTTGTGGCTTTAATATAAAAGTAAATTTATGCCAACTATGAGGTAACACTGATTACAAGTCATATTTTTCTCACATTTTTGTCAGTCAACCATAATCTCTTTCCCCTCAAATACAACGTGAGTATCTTGAATTAAATACAACTATTGGTATTAAAATATATCTAATGATTTTCTGTATAATATATGTTTGAATTACTGAAATAGAATTATCTTCACTGACTATAAATTTCCAGTTACAGTTTTATTAAGATAGTGTTAAAAGTAAGATTAATTAAAAAGACATGGATAGAGGAGGAGCTAAGATGACATCATAGAGAGGAGTGGGAGACTCTTAGCCCCCCTGGAAAAATTCATAAATGATCAAAAAACTAGTAAATAACCTGGAATAACTGCAGGGAGACAAACATGACTGTCCACTCATCATCCACCAACCTGAATTGGGAGGAATGTCTAAGATTGCAGCATAAAATATGTAAGTAAAAACTGCAGACCCACGCCAAGAGCCAAGAGCTGACAGCAGAGAGCTGAGAGCCCCTCCCTCATGGAAGCCTCATGGTGCTAGAGAGCAGAACCCTCCAAATAAGTTAGTGTAGCTCAGCCCAGCTCCTACTGGGGTTTTAATTTTAACTGCTCAATACAGACAGTGAATCCCCAAAAAGCAGAGAGAGGCTTTTGGTGACAACTGACCTTGGGAGAGTCAGGGGACATATTTGTTTCAGGGCAGTGAGCCCAGAGGATCAGGTGCTATCTCTGGCTGACGGGTGAATCTGGGAGCTTTTCTGTCCCTTTCTCTCTCTGTAGAGAAAGCTTCAGCCATTTTCAGCCCACAGCACTTTGCAGTAAAGAAAGCCTCAGCCATTTTGAAATCACAGCACTTTGACCAGCAGGGTCAGAGAAACAAAGAATATATTGATATGCAGGTGACCTCTCTGGAGGGGACATAGCTTCCCAAGAGGAAAGGGAGGGGCCCAGCTCAACTGCCTGCCTTAATGGAACCAGAACCCAAAGCCTGGGGGAGGAGAGCCACAGGCCACATCCTCTTACATCAGCCAGTGACAGGCTGACAGGTGCACCTGCCAGGCAGAAAAGCACAGGGTGTGTCAAGCCTCTAAGAAAAACCATCAGGGAAACCGGATACTGAATATATCCTCCTTCTGTGACCTGAGCCTGTTCTCATCTGGGAAAACCTGATTGGGGTGGCCTGGGAGGTCAGAAGCCTAGACAACAGAAAACTACAACCTACACTAAGAAAAATGAAGTTATGGCCCAGTCAAAGGGATAAATGTACACTTCAACTGAGATACAGGAATTTAAACAACTAATGCTACATCAATTCAAAAAGTTTAGAGAAGATGTTGCAAAAGAGATAGAGGCTATAAAGAAAACACTGGGCATACGTAAGGCAGAAATTGAAAGTTCAAAAAAACAACTAGCAGAATCTATGGACACGAAAGGCACAACACAAGAGATGAAAGACACAGTGGAAACACAACAGCAGATCTCAAGAGGCAGAAGAAAACACTGAGGAACTGGAGAACAAAACACCTGAAAGCATACACGCAAAGGAGCAGATGGAGAAAAGAATGAAAAAATATGAGCAACATCTCCAGGAACTTAAGGATGAAACAAAGTACAAGAATGTACATATCATTGGTGTCCCAGAAGGAGAAGAGAAGGGAAAAGAGGCAGAAACACTAATGGAGGAAATAATCAATGAAAATTTCCCATCTCTTACAAAAGACATACAATTACAGATCCAAGAAGGGCAGAGTACTCCAAACAGAATATATCTGAATAGGCCTATGCCAAGACATTTAATAATCATATTATCTAACATCAAAGACAAAGAGAATCCTGAAAGCAGCAAGAGAAAAGCAATCCATCCACACAAAGGAAGCTTAATAAGACTATGTGTGGATCTCTAAGCAGAAACCTTGGAGGCAAGAAGGAAGTGGTGTGATATATTTAAGGTACTGAAAGAGAAAAACTGCCAACCAAGAATCCAATATCTATCAAAGCTGTCCTTCAAATATGAGGGAGAGCTCAAAATGTTTTCTGACAAACAGACAATGAGAGACTTTGTGAACAAGACACCCACCCTACAGGAAATACTAAAGGGAGCACTACAGAGTGATAGGAGAAGACAGGAGTCATGGTTTGGAACACAATTTTGGGAGATGGTAGCACAGCAATGTAAGTACACTGAACAAAGATAACCATGAATATTGTTGAGAGAGCAAAGTTGGGAGCATGTGAGACACCAGAAGAAAACAGGAAAGATAAAGACTGGGACTGTGTAACATGGTGAAATCTAGAGTGTTCAATGATTGTGATAAAATGTACACATACGTTCTTTTACGAGGGAGAACAAGTATATGTCAACCTTGCGATGTGTTAAACATGGGGAGGCACTGGGGGAGGGATGCAATCAAAGTTAACTAGAGACTGTAACTAACAGAATCACTGTATTATGCTTCCTTTAATGTAACAAAGGTGATATACCAAGATAAATGCAGATAAGAGGTGGGGATAGGGGAGGCATGTTAGACACTTGACATTGGTGGTGTTGTCTGACTCTTTATTCTACTTTGATTTAAGGTTGTCTTTCCTTTTGATATTTCCTAGCTGTCTTTTTTTTTTTTTTTGCCTCTTTCTTTTTTCTTTTTCTTTTGCCTCTCTACCCTCTTTGACTCTCCCTCCTGCCTTGTGGAAGAAATGTAGATGCTCTTATATACATAGAGGTGAAGGTGGTGAACACATAAATATGTGACCATGCAGAGAATCATAGACTGTTTACTTAGGATGGAATGTATGGTGTGTGAACAAAACCATCTAAAAAAAAATGGGTTGGTAAAGAAACCTTGAGGGCAACATACTGAGTGAAATAAGCCACACACATAAAGACAAATATTGCAGGGTCTCACTGATAAGAACTAATTATAATATGCAAACTCATAGACATGAAATATAAGATACCAAGATATAGGATGAGGCTAAAGAATGGGAAGCAGTTGCTTAGTATGAGCAGAATGTTCAACTAGGATGAATTTAAATGTTTGGAAATGAACAGAGGTGTTGGTAGCAAGATGTGAGAATAAGTAACAGTGCTTAATGGTGTATGAATGAGGTGGAAAGGGGAAGCTCAGAGTCATATATAACACAAGAAGGAAAGTTGGGGGTCAAAAGATGGGAATGTATAAAACTGAATCCTATGGTGGGCAATGTCCATGATTAACTGTACAAATATTAGAAATCTCTTCCATGAACCAGAACAAATGTATGACAATATAATTAGAAGTTAATAATAGAGGGGCATATGGGGAAGAAATATATACCTATTGCAAACTATATACTACAGTTAGTAGTATTTCAATATTCTTTCATAAACAGTAACAAGCGTACTATACCAATGCTATGAGTCAACAATTGGGGGGTGTTGTTTAGGGATATGGGAGGATTCTAGTTTCCTTTTATTTATTTATTTTTTCTTTTCTCATCTTTCGCTTTATTTCTTGTCTGGAATAATGAAAAGTTTCTAAAAACTGAACAAAAATTAAGTGTGGTGATGGATGCACAGCTGTATGAGGGTACCAGGGGCAACTGATTGTATACTTTGAATCTTTGGATAATTGTATGGTACGTGAACAATCTCAATAAAAATTAAAAAAAAAAGATGTGGATATCTTAAATAACTGATTAGGTATTGCCCATTTTTATGGTTAACTTCCAAATCATAGAAATACATATTAACTGAAAATTTTTTGATAAGAAAGCCTCTGGTTTATCAAAAAGCTGCTTGTTTGAGGTGTGTCCATGAAAAGCATTAAATTGTTGTGCAGAACTTGATGTTGTAAGTCAAGCCTAGAGATATACATTTTTTTTATCTATCTACACAGATGTACAGTTTAAAAAGCATAATAGATAAGAATAATGCAGGATAGTTCTAAGGAAGGCAAATAAAGAAAGAGGAGATGTCGAAAAGAGCAAAGAATTGACTATTGAGGACAGAAACAGAAAAGTGAAAGTCAATGTTTAATAACCAGATCATGGATTCAGAATAAAGTTGGCATGACAGGTAAATTGTAATTTAACAAAGAATAATCCAATAAGAATTATTTAAAATTTAATTTATAAAACAAATTAAATTAGTTACAATTTTCTTCTTTAAACTACAGAGTTAAGATTAATCTAACAGAATGTTGTCTAGATGAAACAATTAGAAAGCTTAGTTTAATAAGTGAGTGATTTTTCTTTATAACATCAATTATTTTAGAAAATTAATGCTTTGGAAGACTTCCAAAATGTCTTCAGTTTTTGTTCTATAATAAACAATAAATATTCTCTTGCAATGTTGCTTAATCCAAGTATTTATGTTGTTCTTGAGAAAGGATTTTCCAAGAAAAGATAAAACTTCAGCCCATTTGTCAGAATTCTTGCCCCAAATTATGAAACTTCAAAATAACAAATGTTAACCTTAGAAAGAAAAAAACTGACGCAATAAGTCACTTAAAATTTCTTGGTTGTATATTTTTTATCTGTGTGTTTAGCTAAGAGCACAGGACCAAGAATGAGGTACAACTGAATTCCTTTCCATGATTGGACATATCCCAGCTATATGATATTGGGCAAGTTATTGAGCTTATATATTAGACTGTTAACTGTCTTTCGCAGTCCATTCTGAACTTCTCTAGCAATAGACATATAGCAAAGGACATGGCTAAACTATATTTCTTACTCTTGTTTGCAATCATTATATGTATCCATTCAACTAGTTCTCTACGAACAATTGGAAAAAAGGAAATATGCATCCTCCACTCTCTTCCCTATTCTGGAACAAGTTGCATACAACAATAAAGCCCAGAACATGGCACAGCCACAGGGTAGAAGGAATTTAACTTGCTGAATGACCTAGAAGAGTTGATCTCTTAAGGTGAAGAACTATTTAGGACTCATATGAATAAATGAATTGTTAATTTGATAAGCCATTACAATTCAGGTTCTATTTGTTATAGCAGTAGCTCTAAATTAGCCCCCCATGGGTCTCAAATTCTTTTTCTGAAAATGCAGATGTGGTATTTATTAAATAGGATTGCTGCCAAAATTAAAGTAAACTACGTTAACACATTATCTAATAATATTTATCACTCAGTAAATAACAATGTCATCATTTTATATTATAATTTACCCTTATGCTTTCTTAAAGAAAGATAAAAGAAGAAGCTACAATTTGTTTTTATTTTCACTAGAGTAATAGGTTATGTTGTTTTATTAGGGTTTGCAAAAGAAGAGAGGAAAAAAATGATCACTTTGTGACAATTATTTGAAAACTAATGATTTGTGCACATTTCTGTATGTACAATATACTTCACTAAACTATGTTTAAATGTGTATTCTTATGACTTATTCATTTCGATAAGGTTCTTTTTTTTTCTTTTTAATTTTATTGGGATTGCTCAGATACCATACAATTGTCCAAAGATCCAAAGTGTACAATCAGTTGCCCCTGGTACCCTCATACAGCTGTGCATCCATCACCACACTTAATTTTTGTTCAATGTTTAGAAACTTTTCAATACTCCAGGCAAGAAATAAAGTGAAAGATGAAAAAAAAAAAGGAAAAAAAGGAAAAAGAAAAGAAAAGGAAACTCGAATCCTCCAATATCTCTAACCAACACCCCTGAATTGTTGACTCATAGTGTTGGTATAGTACATTTGTTACTGTTTATGAAAGAATGTAGATATACTACTAACTGTAGTATATAGTTTGCAATAGGTATATATTTCTTCCCCATATGCCCCTCTATTATTAACTTCTAATTATATTGTCATACATTTGTTCTGGTTCATGGAAGAGATTTCTAATATTTGTACAGTTGATCATGGACATTGCCCACCATAGGATTCAGTTTTATACATTCCCATCTTTTGACCTCCAATTTTCCTTCTGGTGACATATATGACTCTGAGCTTCCCCTTTCCACCTTATTCACACACCATTTGGCACTGTTAGTTATTCTCATATCTTGCTGCCAACACCTCTGTTCATTTCCAAACATTTAAGTCCATCCTAGTTGAACATTCTGCTCATACTAAGCAAACGCTCCCCATTCTTAAGCCTCATCCTTATCTTGGTACCTTATACTTCATGTCTATGAGTTTACATATTGTAATTAATTCCTATCAGTGAAACCCTGCAATATTTGTCCTTGTGTGTCTGGCTCATTTCACTCAGTATATAGCCCTTGAGTTTTTGTCGTCAACCCATTTTTTTTTTTAAGATGGTTTTGTTCACACACCAACATTTCATCCTAAGTAAACAATCTATGGTTCTCTGTATGGTCACATATTTATGTGTTTACCACCTTCACCCCTATCTGTATAAGAGCATCTACATTTCTTCCACAAGGCAGGGGAGAGAGTCAAAGAAGGTAGAGAGGCAAAAGAAAGAGGAAAAAAAAATGACAGCTAGGAAGCAGCAAAAGGAAAGATAACCTTAAATCAAAGTAGAGTAAAGAGTCAACACCACCAATGTCAAGTGTCTAACATGCCTCCCCTATCCCCACCTCTTATCTGCATTTACCTTGGTATATCACCTTTGTTACATTAAAGGAAGCATAATACAATGATTCTGTTAGTTACAGTCTCTAGTTAACTTTGGTTACATCTCTCCCCCAGTGCCTCCCCATTTTTAACACCTTGCAAGGTTGACATATACTTGTTCTCCCTCGTAAAAGAACGTATTTGTACATTTTATCACAATCGTTGAACACTCTAGATTTCACTGTGTTACACAGTCCCAGTCTTTATCTTTCCTGCTTTCTTCTAGTGTCTCACATGCTCCCAACCTTCCTCTCTCAACCATATTCATAGTTATCTTTGTTCAGGGTACTTGCATTGCTGTGCTACCATCTCCCAAAACTGTTTTCCAAACCATGCACTCCTGTCTTCTCCTGTCACTCTGTAGTGCTCCCTTTAGTATTTCCTGTAGGACAGGTGTCTTGTTCACAAAGTCTCTCATTGTCTGTTTGTCAGAAAACATTTTGAACTCCCCCTCATATTTGAAGGACAGCTTTGCTGGAAATAGGATTCTTGGTTGACAGTTTTTCTCTTTCAGTATCTTAAATATATCACACCACTTCCTTCTTGCCTCCATGGCTTCTGCTGAGAGATCCGCACATAGTCTTATTAAGCTTCCTTTGTATGTGATGGATTGCTTTTCTCTTGCTGCTTTCAGGATTCTCTCTTTGTCTTTGACATTTGATAATCTGTTTATCAAGTGTCTTGGCATAGGCTTGTTCATATCTATCCTGTTTGGAGTACTCTGCCCTTCTTGGATCTGTAATTGTATGTCTTTCGTAAGAGATGGGAAATTTTCATTGATAATTTCCTCTATTAGTGCTTCTGCCCCTTTCCTCTTCTCTTCTCCTTCTGGGACACCAATAATATGTACATTCTTGTACTTTGTTTCATCCTTAAGTTCCCAGAGACATTGCTCATATTTTTTCATTCTTTCCTCCATTTGCTCCTTTGCATGTAGGCTTTCAGGTGTTTTGTTCTCCAGTTCCTGAGTGTTTTCTTCTGCCTCTTGAGATCTGCTGTTGTATGTTTCCATTGTGTCTTTCATCTCTTGTGTTGTGCCTTTCATGTCCATAGATTCTGCTAGTTGTTTTTTTGAACTTTCAATTTCTGCCTTACATATGCCCAGTATTTTCTTTTTTTTTTTTTAATTATTTTTTTCATTTTTATTGAGATTGGTCAGATACCATACAATTATCCAAAGATCCAAAGTGTACAATCACTTGCCCCTGGGTACCCTCATACAGCTGTGCATCCATCACACTTCATTTTTGTTCAATTTTTAGAAACTTTTCATTACTCCAGACAAGAAATAAAGTGAAAGATGAAAAAAGGAAAAAAGAAAAGGAAACTCTAATCCTCTCCTATCCCTAACCACCCCCCCTCAATTGTTGACTCGTAGTATTGATATAGTACATTTGTTGCTGTTTATGAAAAAATGTTGAAATACTACTAACTGTAATATATAGTTTGTAATAGGTATATAGTTCTTCCCTATATGACCCTCTATTATTAACTTCTAATTGTATTGTCATACATTTGTTCTGGTTCATGGAAGCGATTTCTAGTATTTGTACAGTTGATCATGGGCATTGCCCATCATAGGATTCAGTTTTATACATTCCCATCTTTTGACCTCCAACTTTCCTTCTGGTGACATATATGACTCTGATCTTCCCCTTTCCACCTCATTCACACACCATTCGGCGCTGTTAGTTATTCACACATCATGCTACCAACACCCCTGTTCATTTCCAAACATTTAAGTTCATCCTAATTGAACATTCTGCTCATACTAAGCAACCACTCCCCATTCTTAAGCCTCGTCCTATATCTTGGTACCTTATATTTCATGTCTATGAGTTTACATATTATAATTAATTCCTATCAGTGAGACCCTGCAATAATTGTCCTTGTGTGTCTGGCTTATTTCACTCAGTATATTGCCCTCGAGGTTTTGTCATCAACCCATTTTTTTTTTTTAATATGGTTTTGTTCACTCACCATACATTCCATCCCAAGTAAATAATCGATGGTTCTCTGCATGGTCATACATTTGTGTGTTCACCACCTTCACCACTATCTATATAAGGGCATCTACATTTCTTCCACAAGGCAGGAGGGAGAGTCAAAGAAGGTAGAGAGGCAAAAGGAAGAGGAAAAAAAAAAAGACAGCTAGGAAGCAGCAAAAGGAAAAATAACCTTAAATCAAAGTAGAATAAAGAATCAGACAATACCACCAATGTCAAGTGTCTAACGTGCCTCCCCATCCCCCCCTCTTATCTGCATTTACCTTGGTATATCACCTTTGTTACATTAAAGAAAGCATAATACAATGATTCTATTAGTTACAGACTCTAGCTTATGCTGATAGCATCCCTCCCCCAATGCCTCCCCATTTTTAACACCTTGCAAGGTTGACATTTGCTTGTTCTCCCTCATAAAAAAACATATTTGTGCATTTTATCACAATTGTTGAATACTCTAGATTTCACCAAGTTACACAGTCCCAGTCTTTATCTTTCCTCCTTTCTTCTGGTGTCTCACATGCTCCTCACCTTCCTCTCTCAACTGTATTCACAGTTACCTTTGTTCAGTGTACTTCCATTGTTGTGCTACTATCTCCCAAAATTGTGTTCCAAACCACACACTCCTGTCTTCTATCACCCTGTAGTGCTCCCTTTAGTATTTCCTGTAGGGCAGGTGTCTTGTTCACAAAGTCTCTCATTGTCTGTTTGTCAGAAAATATTTTGAGCTCTCCCTCATATTTGAAGGACAGCTTTGCTGGATATAGGATTCTTGGTTGGCGGTTTTTCTCTTTCATTATCTTAAATATATCACACCACTTCCTTCTTGCCTCCATGGTTTCTGCTGAGAGATCTGCACATAGTCTTATTAAGCTTCCTTTGTATGTAATGGATTGCTTTTCTCTTGCTGCTTTCAGGATTCTCTCTTTGTCTTTGACATTTGATAATCTGATTATTAAGTGTCTTGGTGTAGGCCTATTCATATCTCTTCTGTTTGTAGTACGCTGCACTTCTTGGATCTGTAATTTTATGTTTTTCATAAGAAATGGGAAGTTTTCATTAATTATTTCCTCTATTATTGCTTCTGCCCCCTTTCCCTTCTCTTCTCCTTCTGGGACACCAATGATATGTACATTATTGTACTTTGTTTCATCCTTGAGTTCCCGGAGACGTTGCTCATATTTTTTCATTCTTTTCTCCATCTGCTCCTTTGTGTGTAGGCTTTCAGGTGTTTTGTTCTCCAGTTCCTGAGTGTTTTCTTCTGCCTCTTGAGATCTGCTGTTGTATGTTTCCATTGTGTCTTTCGTCTCTTCTGTTGTGCCTTTCATTTCCATAGATTCTACTAGTTGTTTTTTTGAACTTTTGATTTCTGCCGTATATATGTCCAGTGTTTCCTTTATAGCCTCTATGTCTTTTGCAATATCTTCTCTAAACTTTTTGATTTGATTTAGCATTAGTTGTTTAAATTCCTGTATCTCAGTTGAAGGGTATGTTTGTTCCTTTGACTGGGCCATAACTTTGTTTTTCTTAGTGTAGGTTGTAATGTTCTGTTGTCTAGGCATGGTTTCCTTGGTTATCCAAATCAGGTTTTCCCAGACCAGAACAGGCTCAGGTCCCAGAGGGAAGAAATATTCAGTATCTGGTTTCCCTGAGGGTGTGTCTTAGAAAATTGCCCCACCCTTTGATGCCTCAGGTCACTGTGCTTTTCTGCACAGCAGGTGATGCCTGTTAGCCTATAATTCTTGACTGGTGTGAGGAGGTATGGCCGTGTTCCCCCAGGCTCTGGGGTCTGGTTCTGAATGGAAAGGGCCCCACTCCTTTCCTCCTAGAGAAGACAGACCCCCCAGGTGGAGGTCATTAGCATTTCAATGGTCTCTCTCTCTGCTTGTGCTGTCTCCACCCTTCCCCAAGTCACAGCCCTGGAAACTGAATATGACTGGGGCTTTCTCCACTGAGCCGAAAAAGAAACAGATAGTCCCCTTCAGACTCAGTCCAAGGCGACCCTCCAGCTCTCCAAGGTCAGTCATCACCCAAAGCCTCTGTATGTTTTTTGGGCCTGTACCTGTAGTGAGCAGTTCACATTTGCTACTTAAAACCCCAGTTGGAGCTCAGCTGAGCTATATTCACTTGCTGGGAGAGAGCTTCTCTCTGGCACCACGAGGCTTTGCACCTCGGGCTATGGGGGAGGGGATCTCCCGACTTGGATCCGCAGGTTTTACTTACAGATTTTATGCTGTGTTCTCGGGCATTCCTCCCAATTCAGGTTGGTGTATGATGAGTGGATGGTCTCATTTGTCCCCCCTCAGTTATTCTGGATTATTTACTAGTTGTTTCTGTTTTTTTGTAGTTGTTCCAGGGGGACTACTTAGCTTCCACTCCTCTCTATGCCACCATCTTGCCCCAAGTCCCCCAGTATTTTCTTTATAGCCTCTATCTCTTTTGCAAAATCTTCTCTAAACTTTTTGAATTGATTAAGCATTAGTTTAAATTCCTGTATCTTAGTTGAAGTGTACTTTGTCCCTTTGACTGGGCCATAACTTCATTTTTCTTAGTGTAGGTTGTAGTTTTCTGTTGTCTAGGCTTCTGACCTCCCAGGCTACCCCAATCAGGTTTTCCCAGATGATAGCAGGTTCAATTCACAGAAGGAGGACATATTGAGTATCCAGTTTCTCTGATGGTTTTTCTTAGAGGGCTGACACCCTGTGCTTTTCTGCCTGGCAGGTGCACCTGTCAGCCTGTCATCGGCTGGTGTAAGAGTGTGTGGCCTGTGGCTCTCCTCCCCTGGGCTTTGGGGTCTGGTTCTGGTAAGGCTG
The DNA here is from genome assembly GCF_015220235.1 of Choloepus didactylus. NCBI lineage: Eukaryota > Metazoa > Chordata > Mammalia > Pilosa > Megalonychidae > Choloepus > Choloepus didactylus. The sequence continues at coordinate 178,861,967 of NC_051310.1, read as the reverse complement.
GTAGTAGAGCTGGGCCCCTCTCTTTCCTCTTCAGAAGCTATGCCCCCTCCAGAGAGGTCATCTGCATATCAGTATATTCTTTGTTTCTCTGACTCTGCTGATCAAAGTTTTTTGATGTTAAAATGGCTGAGGCTTTCTTTACTGCAAAGCGCTGCAGGCTGAAAATGGCTGAGGTTTTCTCCACAGAGAGAGAAAAGGACAGAAAAGCTCCCAGATTCACCCATCAGCCAGAGATAGCACCTGATTCTCTGGGCTCCCCATCCTGAGACAGATATGTCCCCTGACTCTCCCAAGGTCAGTTGTCACCAAAAGCCTCTGTCTGCTTGTTGGGGAGTCTCTGTTTGTATTGAGTGGTTAATATTAAAACCTCAGTTGGGGCTGGGCTGAGGTCCACTCGCTTGTTTGGAGAGTGCTGTTCTCTACCATTGTGCAGCTTCCATTAGGGAGGGGCTCTTGGCTCTCTGTTCTCAGCGTGGGTCCACAGTTTTTACTTTCAGATTTTATGCTGTGATCTTGGGCATTCCTCCCAATTCAGGTTGGTGGATGATGAGTGTTTAGTCACGTTTGTCTCCCTGCAGCTATTCCAGGTTATTTACCAGCTTTTGTTCATTTATGAATTGTTCCAGGGGGGACTAACAGTCTTCCACTCCTCTCTGTGCTGCCATCTTAGCTCCTCCAGTAAGGTTCTTATACTTTAATCTCTAGTGTTATGTTTCTATTAATTGGATCTTGCAAAATCTGAGTGTAAATAGACCTCTTACTATGTGTGACAATACTAAATGGCTTCACATTTTATTTAAATATGCTTTACAAAATCAATTAGGATACACATGGCTGTTAGCTGCCTATGAATAGCCCTATTTTCCCTATCCTTACAGAGTCATAGCCTATGTAAATTTTACCTGTGAAGAGTGGAGTCCTGGACTTTGTAATTTATAGATTGATTCTTCTCCATTCCTCTTTCCCAATTTTATTTTTAAATGTATTTCAGTATTTTATCTTATGAAGAGCTACTTGAGATCATGATTTGTACCTTACATTCACTTCATACCATGACTGTGACTTTGCATTCTCCAACATTTTTCACTACTTTCCTTTTCCTCTTTTCTCATTCATTCTACACTTGCTTTGTTTTTACATTTTTGCAGTTTACTTGCTTTTCTGGCTTATCATCTGCCTGTGTTCCTGATTGCCAGTTCCCATTGTATCTGGCATTATTATTCCAACAAGAATTTCCAGAGTTAAAGAAAATGCTGACAGTAATAGAGGGTGTTGTATGGAAACCTAGGCTTGACTGCATGAGAGAAACACCAATTCATTAAAGATTTAGAACAATGGGAATACTAGAAGGGTTCTTAAGCATAAGCAATTTATCCACCTCATTTTACAGGTGTGAGAACCAAGAGATATATACTCTGTCTATAAACTAAATGCTAAGCTATTCTGTTTCTGCCAGTTATGTGACGTAGACTTTTCTTTGACTTGTATTACAAAGATCATTTATTTTTTAAATGATACCAGAGAGGAATTGCAAACTTGGCAGGTGCTCTTAGGTAGCCCTTTTGACCATTATGCAGATCCCTGCAGAGTTATATTAGTGTACTGCTGTAGCTTCAAGTTTATTAATCAAAGACTGGCCTGTCTTGTACTAATGTTCACAATCAGAAAAAGTACACAAATATTTCCCCAATCTGACATGGACCCACTCAAAACCTAGTCTTTTGCTAAAACTGATAACTTTAAAACATGCTTTGTTCATGGCAGTTTCACAAATCTGAAAGAAATTTTGGTGATAGAACAAAATTTTCTTCTTAGATTAGTAATCACTGATGAACCTTTGTAGTAGTTTGAAGCTGAATGGACCCCAGAAAAATCATAGTCTTAAAGCTAATCCATCCTTGTGAGTGTAAACCTATTGTGGATGGGAACTCTTTTGATTAGGTTATTTCAGTAGAGGCATGCCCCAGGTGAGTCTTAATCTTCTTACTGGCATTTTTTAATAAAAGGGATGGAGAGGGAAAGAGAGAGAGAGAGAGAGAGAGAGAGAGAGGAAGGACACAGAACAGAAATGCTGCTATGTGCCTTGCCATCTGACAGAGAAGTCCAGTATCGCTGGCAACCTGTCTTCAGAAAGAGGAGACCATCTTGACAATGCTTTTCTTTGGGCATTGTCATGGACTAAGAACTGCAAGCTTGTAAATTAATAATTCCCATTGTTAAAAGCCAAACCCATTTCTGGTACATTCCATTTCAGCAGCCTAGCAGACTAAAATAACCTTTAGTGACATATAGCATTTTTTTCTATTTGAATTGTTAAGTAAAATCAAATAGCCACCTGTATTGGTTGTTGCTGGGAGGACCTTCTGAGAAGGGCTTTTCTAGAAGACAGAAACAAGTGACCTACAGAACTGCAGATAAGCAAAACCTGCTGATCAACCAGTTTCAGTCCAGGAGAGAAAGCATAACATGCTAATCAATGTATACGCGCTCCCCACTTTATAGATCCCCTATGGAAAATGGAAGCATAATCTCAGCCAATCAGAACACTTCCCCACTGGCTTCCACATTCACCCTAAATAATGAGTTTCCACTTTCTACACCCTTGATGGAGCTCTCTTCTACTTTCTGAATTGGATGCTGGCCAATTCATGAATCACTTAATACAGTTGGTAGACGGTAAATTTAATGTTGTTGAATTTTTTCTTTTAACAGAATCATGGTTTAGAATTTACTATTGCTCCTGGTTAAGCCATTTCCTTTTTTAGAAGTAGCCTTAGCTGTAAGAGACAACTATTGCAAAGGAGTATCCAAAAGAGAAGTAAAATAAAAAAAAAAAAAAAGAAGAAAGAAAGAAAAAGGTAAGCCCCACACACATTTACAAAATCCTCACAACAGTAACAGTGTAAATTATTTCTTTCCAGTCTAAATGATAGCCACAAAGATTATAATTTTACTGCCTTGTAGAACATTAATTAGTTTTGCATCTAATTTAGGAATTGTCATCCAGCATTCTTTCTTTTCATTGAAAATATATGTTTCTAATATTCTCCCATATCTAGCTTTGCTTGCACTGTCGGTTTCCTCAAGAAAAAGTTAAGTAAGCTTTTAACCTGTGCTGAGTTTTTTGAAAACAATTGTGTATTCAAAATATTGAAAAGTATACATTGGCACTGGGATTATATTAGGAAAAAGTAGAATTCTGAAAAAAAAGACGTTAAGTGCCAAATAAAACTTCTCTAATGTTTTATCAATTATCCGTATTTTTGGGTCTCCAATGTACTGTGTTTCATGAAGATCTACCACTGAAAACATGTTTTCATCATTTGAGCCAGTGGTAGTTATTTCATTTAAGAAAGTAATTTCACTATACATTTTTTCTGTCTATTGCTAATTAGTGGGCCTGGAGCTGGGAATAGGAAGCCAAAACAAAACAAACAAATGATAAATAATTAGGCAATATGACAGAAATACTTATAAGTAATTTTAAAAGGTATATAATTCAGTTAGAAAAGATAATGCTGAATATGGTTATTAAAAACAATTTGGGCTAAGTGGCATTCTTTTTATTCTCAATAATTTATTTTAAGTATTCATTAGAGTATACAATTTTATATACATATATATACCCACTATATGTGTGTGTGTGTGTGTGTGTGTGTATGTATATATAGATTACATATCTAACACATTATGTGTGATAATGTTATTTATAAAACAAATTATATACTATATGTTATATATATATATAAAACACAATAATTTGTATTACACACACATTATGTGTGTATATGGTTTGAAGAGTATTGATATTTTACTCCACAATCTTTCAGCTTCACTTAAACTGTGAAGACATTCCACCCTGTAGACAACAGTTTTATCCAGTGCCCACGAGTTCCAGCTTGCTTGTGATCTTCCTTTTCTGATGGCCTTCCCTATAGATTTCAGGCTTGCTTTGTCCATCTTCACAATTGTGTAAGCCAGTTTCTTCAAATAAATCAATCTCTCTCTCTCTCATTTATATATATATATATATATATATATGTATATATACACAGATTAGATATATAGATACAGGTATAGGTATAGGAATAGGTAGAGGTATAGCTATAGTATAGGTATAGATACAGGTATAGTTATATCCTATTGGTTCTGTTTCTCTGATTGATCCCCAACAATACAGATTTTGGTAATGGAATTGGTTCCAGAGGAAGAGAATATTAAGGATGAGCTTTCTGAATTGACTGGGTTTTCTGGAATGGCTTCTCTACTCCGATTAGATTTAAAGGCACTAACGACCATATTTCCAGTGGTAAAGTGGGCACTGGTATTTCAATACATGACATGACAAAAGAATTATTAAAATGATCACTTTTTGATACTTGCAAAAAAATAGCTATAGAAGACAAGGTTCTGTGTGACCAATATTTGCTACCTAAGAATACTTTAGTCAAAATAAGGAGTATAATGGGGTTGGTTGCTTCTAACTGCTCTGAAGAAAGTGAGGGAAGAAGAGTTCATTACAGGATTCATCAGATTTCCTTTTTTTTATAGGGTAAAAACCTATTGTGGTACTATGAAACATAAGTGTATCTGTGTGAAGTGGGATGCTTTATGAATAAACTATCAACAACAATTTTTTTTCAAGCAAGAATGCTACAGTCAGTACTGAATTACTTTACTACTTTATATAAAGTTTGTGAAATTGTCTTATAAAGAAGTGAACAAAGAGTGTTCAGTAAAACATTGTAGAAAAAAATGACTTTTTTGAGTATATCAGGCATTTAATTAATATACACATTGTTTTAGTTTTCTGAATTTGTGATATGTTTGGTATTTTTCATGTTTAATGTATTTGTTGTGTTTTATTTTAATCAAATATTCACTTTCATCTCTAATCTCGTATCTGTAATGTTGTACTCCTTTTCTTAAAGTAGAACCTCTCCCCCACCCCCAAATGGTATAATGCTCAGGCCTCCACAAAATTTGGGTCCACTACTTGCTATGCCAGTTTATGGAAGACTGGAAACTAGAGCAACATGTGGTAAGTTTAAAATCAAGCACCTGACTTGGAAACCTGGTTCTCTCACTTATTGGATGCATGATGCTGGGCAAGTGATCTAACCTCTCCATGCCTGATTTCATATCTGCAAATTGAGAATAATAACAAAACTTACTTCACTGAGTTGTTGTAAGGATAATACAGAGCCCTTAAGCAAGAAGTGCCTCACCTATAGCAAGTGCTACACAAATATTTGCTGGAGTTACAAGTTATCCGATGTTGAATTTCAACAGAAATCCTCTACAAAATATTTTCTTGCTATGACATAGAATATATTTTACAGAACTATATCAGAGACTGAAGGAAATAATCCAGAACATAGGGAATATAAAATTGAGAAAATAAAAGGCAACATACTATTTTTATATTAGAATTCTAAGAAATCTGAAAAAGAGCTAGTTATGATTCATTTCCCACATTCACTTGCTTCTTCAGTCTATAGAGATCCTGATAAGATAGGATTGAATTTCAAAAATTTTTTACAAGAAAAATGTTAAATTGTTGCTTTAAATGATACTATAGTAGGCTAACATACTAATATCACTATTCTGTGAAATACAATTCTTGCTATATCATTTTCAGTTTGTGTGCTATGAGGAAGCTCTATCCTTTGATGTGGATGTCTCTGTTCAGGCATATATACTTGTTTCCTTCTTCAAGTATTGTTATGACATGAGATCAAAACTATATATTGAAATTGCTGAGGTGATATTGGGAGGTAGGTAATCAATTAACATAGAAGACATCTTGCTTCCATAATTATGAAAAAACCACATATTCTTTTGTATGGTAGGAAAAGATTTAGGCTTTAGGTAAAATCATTAAAACTATACAAATAAATAATTACAATGAAATTTATGCTTTTTGCTTCTGAATATGTAGGTTATTTTTAAAGCAAATTAAAGAAATTGGAAAATGTCAATTAATGTAAAAATATCAGAGTTAGATTTTTGATTCAGAAAAGTATTATCTCCAAAACTACATTTCTACCCCAGATGGTGCTATAGATAGTAGAAATTGTAATACTATAACATTACTATTAGATACAGTAAGAAAGACAAAAATTTAGCTAATAAAATATATACCATAATGAGTTGATATTTTTATTGTGTAAATATGTCTTGTATTTTTGTTAAAACCTGTTTATAGAGCTGTTCCCAAATTTGATGTGACACAATATGCTCTCAGGATTGAAATTCCACTCATCTTTTATGCCATGAATTTTCCCTGGCTCTCTTGCCATGTGTCCTATTCCCTGTCTTCAATTATAAAGTAAGTACTTGAGGAACATGCCAATATTGTTGGCACATATTTTGACAATGTACAAATTCATTGAGGCATTTCCCCCTGAGTCAAACTTATTTGCAATATAATTATTTTCAAAATTTGTACCCCATCAGAGTTACTCCATTATGTTATACAGGAATGCCAATCTATCTTTTTTTTTTTAATTCCTAGAATGCCATGGTGATATGATTACAATGCATTATAACTTGATCTATTTTTTGCCTTCTTTTTCTTAATGTGCAAGTAAGGAGCCTTGAAAACTAAATCATTTATTTTGTCTCTTTCATATGATAAAATGGAAATGTATTGTTGCTTTTAATGTACTTGAAAAAAATGAAATGTTCTTTAGAAATCATCAATCATTTATCACATTCAGTGCTTTTGTGTAAAATTAAAACCATCTTCAGGCTTACAAACCCATTACATTAATTACCCTTTCCGCTTGGGATTAAAGTTGTGCATTTGATGGTAGGTGTGGGGTATTAAGACAATTTCACAGTAATGTTTAATTATCAAACAGTTCCCAACTAATGATGTAATAAACTTAAGTTACTTTGTAATTAAAATCATTAACATGATAGTTATGTTCCAGTGTAACTTAAAAAAAAAAGAATCCCACACAAATTTCTAATTCTTGGTTTTCCTTTTTGCACCCTAATTTCTGATGTTAGAGATATGATTTACATGTTGAAACTGACAATGTGTGTATATTGTATTCTTCTTAAAATTTATTTATCATACTTTGCCTAAATGATTTCCACACCAAGAGAGGCTTATTTATCAAAATTCCTATTGTTCTATATACCAGAAAAATTCCAAAACAAATATCTGTGAAAGCTATTAATAGTACTGGAAAAGTATTTTATTTGAAAATACTGTTAAAATGTTTTTCTATTAGAATTACATTTTGCTATCATATCATAACATTTTTTCTTGTTTCTTCCTCCTAAGCTTTTTCTTCCTTTCACCAAAACCATCTTTACAGAACCTACTATGTGATCAAAACTGTAATAGGCATTCTCTGCATTTGAGCTGCTCACAATATTGGGCTGAGCAATTATGTATAAAATAATCAAGATAAAACAGAACCCCCTTAAAGCATAATTACAACAGGATCAAATTGTAAACACATCAAATATTTCTTTTCTTTTTAGATACAAATACATAAGGGACATGAGTAACAATATATTTGAGCAAGAAAGACAACATCTTATGCAAGAAGGATGGTATCTAGAACTATATAGAGATAAGGTTGCTAAATGAATACAAAAAATATTATATTCTTGTTCATTATTATGATAGGACCAGAAGTAATGATGGAGATTATGACTATTATTGCAGAATTTACTCACTTAACTTTCCAGTTCCCATTCTGCCCATTAGACATATGCCTGCAGTCATTTACTAAGCACTGTCATTTCCCAAGATTGCATCCACCCTGGCACATTTTGACCAATGTTCTTATGTGACTGCACTATAATAGACTAAGTCAAAGGAGAAAAATTCAGTGTATGTCATAGAACATTTAAAAATTGATGAATAACTGATGAATCGGATTGTTATTTTTGTGGGGGTGTTATATGAAATTGGAGTAAGGAGTGTTATATCGAAAGAAGATATCAAACTATGGTTTCAGAAAGATTTGAGTCCATAGTCAATCTTTTCCATTTTCTATTTTTGTTACTTTGGGTAATTTATTAAATGGTGAGATTATGACTATTTTTTATAGAATTAAGAAAGCAATATCTAAATCATAGAGTTGATAAGATTATTAAATAAATATTATTTATAATATCTAAAACTGAAGTAAGAAAAGATTTAAAATGTATGTAGTGCCAAATATAGTATATGAGATATGATGGGTGTCCAGTAATTTTTTTCCCCTTAATCTCCCAATATTTATTTGGAAAAAAACTTTAAATACTGCCAGTGAAAAATTAAAAAAAAAAAAAACTTAATGAAATAATTAGTTTACTTGTTTTGGGGGCAAGAAAATAGAGCATTTAACTGATTTACTTTTCCTTCAGGTGGTATTGAAGTCCTCTAGGTAATTCATTGGTTCAAATCTTGTGTGTAATGCAGCATTTTGTTCCCCTTAGCTCCTATTTTTGTATAGCTATTAGGCAGATAGAGCAGTATATCTCCAATGCCTACCTGTGAGCTTTGGCACTTATTTGCACAGATACCTTAACAGATTTACATCATATCATCATATTAGATGTTTAAATGTAGTGAAAATATCTGAGAAATTTAGTGCCCTTTTTCATGAAGTTTTGATTCTAAAACAATGCTGCTAAATGTGATTTGTAGAAAAGGCATATTTGTCACAAAAAAAATCCCTTGCTAAATACCAATATCTTAAAGAATTTAAGCAAAGCCTGGAAGACCACATAATCTGCTTTAAAAAAAAAAAAGAAATATAATATGGACTTTCAAGAACCTTGTAATCATTTCTTATAGAAAAGAGTAGTCGAAGTATAGGAGAAAAAAGTTACTTTCTTTTTAAAATAATTGTATAAATGTGTTCTCTTACAAAAGCATCCATTATCACTATTAAGCTTAGAATAAAGACTGGACCATCATTTCAATATTTCTTACACATTTTAATTTTTAACAGAATACAGGGGTTTACAAAGTAAAGTGATTAATATCTAATTATTACTTTCTGAAATAATGATAATGATAGCACTTGTCACTCACTTTCAGTATGCCTAAATATAGCATAAACAACTTATGTGGATTATCTCAGTTAATTTTTCCTACACCATAGGGGGTAAATCCCAAGTAATATGCTGGTTTTATACATTAGGAAATTGAATCTTAATTGTCTAAAATGACATAACTAAAAAGTAGAGTTAAAATTTGGACTAAGTCAGTATAGAAGAATTTAATTGGGCATTTGTTCTGTATTTGCTCTGCTATTTACATGTAAATTATGTTTTTGGCTTAGAAAAAAATACCTAGTTCTTTAGACAAATATGGGAGTGTGGTACTATTTACTTTGGCCTTTACTCATCTCAAGCCTCTTTTCTTGACCTGTTATGATTTTTTTAAAGCCAGCTTGGGACTAAGCATCTCCTATCCCTGTACATTTTATTTTATATATTAACTGATTTGCAATGCAGTAACTTTAAATCATTCAGAAATATTTAATGTATATTTTAAATGAAATATTGACAGAAAATGCCTTCCTCTGTAAGAGCATTGTGCTATTTGAAGTGGGCTAGATGAACTGATGCTAATTAAGCATCTGGTATTCAACTTCAGTTCACTATTTCCCCTTAACCAAAAACCATTTTGACAAAGGAGTTTAGTAGTTTAAAAGATTGATAAGGAAAATAAACACTCCAAACCATGAACATTCCATTATAATGCAATTGTACTGTAAATGTATAGTTATCAATATTAATCAGATGAATATGCACGTTTTTGTTCCTTCCTATGCAAAAACATAAATATATTTCAAATGAAGCAATGCCTCATTGCTGATATTATTGCCTTTATAAGAAGAGACAAAGGTTATTTATAAAGAAATGGACCATGATCTTCCTTTTAGGAATGTATAGCATTAAAAACTGAACCTCATATTACCTTCCATATATATATATATGTGCATATCTCTAACATAGACATACATAAACTGTTTTACCATGGAGTAGTATGACCAAAAATTGCATGTCTAATACTGAACATGAGGTAAAACAATTACAGTCTGTAACAAAATTTTACCTAGATAGAATCATTAGCTCTAGGATAATCCATGTGTTAAAAATTGTTTCCTTTAGCTTTATTGTCTGGTGTGGGATTTCGAAAACAGTCAATTAGTGAGCTTTCTCAACCATGAAAAAAAAGAAGTCCAGAATGGTGGATTAGACACAGGGATACCATTACACCTTTGTGTGAATGGGCATAAGGTATCCCCCTGTGGGCACCGGATTTAGAAAATCAAGCCTGGACCATATTGCAACTCTCATTTGCCCCTAGACCAGACACCTCTGTGCAAGGCAAATCTGTACAGCCATATGCAACTGCCTCCTTTTGTCCTGAAGCCAACATGGGCTTTCTACTACGTTCAACCTCCTTGCAAATGAACTTCTAGGGAACAAATCACAAATAGGAAAATACAAGCTTTCCCAGAAGTATGGAGAAGTCAGTCCCATTGAGAGCAAGAGAAGAAATAATAGCAAATGTTGCTTTAGGAAGGCAAATCCTAGTTTATGAAATCGAGGGAAAATATGAGCCCAACAAACCAATGTATTTCCAGCTCACTTCAGTTAAAAGCATCCCTCCAATTCTGTGAGGAATAAATTAGGGATGTTGAAAAAAATCAAGGCAGATAATAATCTTCCAATATTATTCCCCACAAGGAGTACAATGATCTCCCTTCTATGAAAGAAAAGAGAATAGAATAATATATAAGCATTCATCCACCTGTAAGAACTAGCAGGCACATATGGAGAGTTAATTATGATATATAAAATGAAAACATGATTTCAAGTACATAATATTCTTTCTAATAAAATATGAAAATTATTATAACATAGTAACATAAATAGTTATCAGAAGAAAGGATAAATTGTTATGATCTACTGAATTCTCAGTGTTTAGGTAAATCTTACTGGAAAAATAATTTTACTGAAAGGGAAGTATCAAGGTCTTTCATTGAAACACTTGCTATTTAATATTTCTTTCTAAGGATGCATTGGAAAATGCAAACCCATCATTCTGTCATTCATTCAACAAATATTTTACGTACAACAAATTTTTATTGTGTGTACTTTGTGTTAGACCCAAGCAATTCACAGACATGATTCAAAATCTCTGTCTTCAAAGGACTTACATTCTAAGAAGGGGAGCCCAGAAAGTTGATAATTACTAAAGGGTGTCTTAGGTGCTTTGGTGGAGATACATGCATGATCAGAGCACATGGGGATTAAGTGGAGCATATATTTGGGAGTTCAGGGTAGGTTTTGAGAAGATAAACTATCTGTGATGGGTTGTGAAAGGTAAGTGGAAATTAGCCAGGCAAAATTAAAAGGGCTAGAAAAAGAGACACAAAGGGTATAAGCACATGGAGACAAGAAAGAGATTGGTAATATGGGAACATAAAAGATATTAGAAAACCTCAAGGTAAAGTGGGGCAGGGTCAGTGATAAAGGTGTATGATTTGACAGGGTGGAGATAGATTACAGAAACATGTCAGCGTTCTATTGCTGCCATAACAAATGATCACAAATTTTGTGACATAAACAACACAAATTTAGTATCTCACAGTTTTGTGGGTTGAAAGTCCAGGTTGGGTTGACTGTTTTCTCTGCTCCAGGTCTCACAGCATAGAATTCTATATATCAGCCTTCTAGGCTTTGATCAGGAGATTTTGGGAAGACTCTGTTTCTAAACACAATCTGGTTGTTGGTAGAGTGGTTTCTTATGCTTTTCTTATAAATTCAGTTCTATTGAGATATATTCTCATACAATACAATAATACACAGTGTACAATCAATTGCTCACTGTATCATATCATTGTGTATTCATCGCCACAATAAATTTTTGAACATTTATTACTCCAAAAAATACAAATAAGAATAAAAATAAAAGTAAAAAAGAACACCCAAAACATCCCATACCCTTATATCCCCTGTTCCAGTTTGCTAATGCTGCTGTTTTGCAAAACACCAGGAATGGATTGGCTTTTGTAATGGGGGTTTATTTGGTTATAAAGTTACAGTTTTAAGGCCATAAAATGTGTAAGGTAATGCATCAGCAATAGGTACCTTCATTGAAGGATGGCCATTGGCATCTGGAAAACCTCTGTTAGCTGGGAAGGCACGTGGCTGGTATCTGCTTGCTCCTAGGTTGCATTTCAAACTGGCATTCTCCAAAATGTTGCTCTTGGGGCATTTTTTCCTCTCCCAGCTGCAACTCCTCTTCAAAATGTCACCCTTAGTTGTTCTGAGGTCCTTCTGTTTGTGAGCTCTTTTCATAGGATTCCAGTGAACAAATCAAGGCCCATGCTAAATGGGTGGGGCCATACTTCCATGGAAATTATCTAATCAGAGTTATCGCCTACAGTTGGGTGGGTCACATCTCCACAGAACCAACCTAATCCAAATTTTCCAACGTAATCAACACTTATACATCTACCCCCATAAGATAGCATGAAAGAATATGGCTTTTTCTGGGAGACATAATATACACAAACCAGCACATTTCACAACCTGGATCCCAGATCTTTCCAAATAAAAAAATACATTCATCCCACCACAAGATCACAAAAAGCTCAAATCATTTCAATAACAATAGGTAAGTACAAGATCCCATCAAAATCAGTTACAGGCATGGTCTTGTCCTAAAGCAAAATTCCCCTCTGGCTGTGGATCTGTGAAACTTAGAACAAATTATCTGCTTCCAATATACAAAGGAGGGACAGTCATAGGATAAATATTCCCATTGCCATAAAGAGAAACAGTAAGTAAAACAGGGTTTAAGGGACCAAAACAGTTCCTAAAATCTGCAGGGTAAACTCCATTAAATTTCAAGTTCTGAGAGTCATTTACAGAACGATGTTTTATCCTTGGGGCTTGAGAGAGCTGCAGTTCCACACTTTCCAAGGGCCTATGCAGTAGCCCTTTTCTCTCCAAATGCTGGGGTGAGTGCTCCAACATATCCACACACTGGGAAGACCACCTTCTCAGCCCCACTCTCCTCAATCATTGGGGTGCCACAAGAACTCTGCCTCTCTGGGACAAAGGCTCTTCCCTCTCCAAACAGTGGTGTGGCAGCCAGGCTCTCCCCAATCCCTGGGGAATATGTTCCACTCTCTCTGAGGCCTGGAGTGGCAGCACTCTTCCTGCCCTCGACCTCCAGGGCAAACTCACCCTTTCCACATGAATGGGCCACTCCACTCTCCCAGCCCGAGACATCTTGACTCCAGACCCCAATCTCCATGACTCTGTCTTTGAAGAAATTTTTTTCTTCAATTTGTTCCTCTGTCCCCTCCAGTCCAGGCTGGCCATGGCTTCAGCTATACAGTTCTCAAAAATCTTGGCTTGGCATGAAGCACATATGGGTCAAAACCATCAGACAATACGACTTTCAGCAAATCCTTTCTGGATAACACCATCTCCAATCGTGGCTTATACTGAAATGGTGGCTGGGTTCCATATTTGGTTAAATCCTCATGTGGGGCTGTAGCTCTGGGGTTTCACTTTCTGGAAGCCCAGAGTCTTCCAAACCATCAATTTCTGGTTTCTTTGTACCTAAAAGTCCATTTCTCAGTTTATCTCTGTCCTGTTGCCTTTTACTATAAGCTGCAAGGATAAGCCAGTCTGCACTTTTCATATTTTGTTTTGAAATCTCCTCCACTAAGTATCCCAGTTTGTCACTTTCAAATTCTGCCTTCCATACAACACCAGGACATGATTTTGCCAAATTGTCTGCCACTTTAAAACAAGGATCACCTTTCTTCCAGATGACAATGACACATTCATCATTTCTGCTCAAGGCCTTATCAGAAGTATCGTTCAAGTCCATATTTCCACAGTCTCTTCAAAGCAGTCTAGGCCTTTTCTATCAAGTTTCTCACAGTTCTTCCACAATCTTCCCCTTATCCATTTAAAAAGCCATTCCAACATGTTTGGTATTTGCAAACTCAGCAGCACTCCTGGTACCAAAATCTGTCTTGATTTGCTAATGCTGCCAGTATGCAAAACACCAGAATTGGATTGGCTTTTATAAAGGGGACTTACTTGGTTGCAAAGTTAAGTCTTAAGGCCATATAGTGTCCAAGGTAAGATATCAACAATAGGGTACCTTCACTGGAGACAGGCCATTGGCATCTGGAAAACCTCTGTGAGCTTAGAAGGCACATGGCTGGTGTCTGCCTGCTGCCGGTTTGCATTTCAAAATGGCATTCTCCAAAATGTTTGTCTCAGCTTTCAACATTCGTCTTCAAAATGTGTCTCTCAGCTGCAGCAAGCTCCTTCTCTCTAAGCTCTTATATAGGGCTCTAGTAAACCAATCAAAGTCCATGATGAATGGGTGGGGCCACACCTCCATGGAAATTATCTAACCATTGTTATCACCTAGAGTTGGGTGGGTCACATCTCTATGGAAACAACCTAATCCAAAGGTTCCAACTTAATCAACAGTAATATGTCTGCCTGCACAAGATTGCATCTTGGTTTAAAAATGTTGATTTTCATATGCTCATGGGATAATCCAACTTCTAATGAGTTATCAGTTACATAAGATTTGAACAGAAAAAGTGGATTGAGCTGGCTATGAAATTTTTGAATAATCAGTGGTTGGGAGTTCCAAGGGAGAAAAAGCATGTAGCTTGCAAATAGATATCAAAATTAGAATTTTACAAAAGAACAGAAGTGTAGGGAGGGAAAAATTCAGGGGTGGAGTGTCTGGAATTTGCTCTAGAAGTGGTTATGTATTAGAAGAATATTCAAAGACAGAAGACATGTTCATATGTATAGTGTTAAAATATGTAAGTGGAACACAATTTAGAATAAAACATGGACTTCATGAGATGTTTATACTCACATTACCAAAGACTTAAACACCAAAGCCTATTTTTTCTTTTTTTCTAATTCTTATTCTTAAAAATATTACTTTTGAAAATAGAAAATCATTAAATTTGTTTCCAAAAAGTGAGGTAAACTCTTTTCAATGAAAGGGAATATACGAAAAGAAATGGTGCTTGATGGTATAAAGTTCCTGAGAAAATGGAAGAAGGAATTCAGATGATAGTTGCGGTTATTGCCATTCCACAGCAGTACCTCTACTAAACCTGGAAGAAGAACTATAAAGATGATTGATGATGCTGATAAGTTTGAGGGTGGAAGGCCTGGTGGCCATTATATTTTCTATTAAGTAGGACTCAAGGTATTCCACTGAGTGTCATGGGGAAACTGGCCAGGACAAGGGATTTGAGGAATATATAGCAAGGATTAGAAATAGCTACTGTGTGGGCTTGGAGAAGATGATTAGGGGAAGAAGGCAAAATGTGTATTATTGCCAAGAGCTTTACAAGGTATCAAAAACTATTATAGAGCTATGGTAACCAAGACAATGTGAAAATGGTACAAGAAGAGATAAGTATAACAGTGCTACATAACAGAGGGTCCAGAAAGAGATTAAAAGCCATAAACACTATACATGGCAGAGGTGCCATTGTACCATGGGTGTTCTAGTTTGCTAATGCTGCAGAATGCAAAATACCAGAGATGGATAGGCTTTTATAAAACGGGGGTTTATTTAGCTACACAGTTACAGTCTTAAGGCCACAAAGCGTCCAAGGTAACACATCAGCAATCGGGTACCTTCACCGGAGGAAGGCCAACAGCGTCCGGAAAATCTCTCCTAGCTAGGAAGGCAGCCGGCGTCTGCTCCAAACCTCTGGCCTCAAAATGGCTTTCTCCCAGGATGTTCCTCTCCAGCAAGCTTGCTCCTCCTCAAAACATCACTCACAACTGCACTCCATTCCCTCTCTTTGAGTCAGCTCATTTATATAGCTCCACTGATCAAGGCCCACCCTGAATGGGCAGGGCCACGCCTCCATGGGAACATCTCATCAGAATCATCAACCACAGCTGGGTGGGGCACATTCCAAGCAAATCTAACCAGCACCAAAACGTCTGCCCCACTAGACTACAAAGACAATGGCATTTGGGGGACACAATACATTCAAACCGGCACAATGGGTAAGGTTGGATTTTTGAAAACGATAGTGGGACAAGTAGTTATATATAGTCAAAGAAAATGAAATTTTTACACAATTCCAGTTATATTAAGGACTTAAATTTGAAAAGCAAAGCTATAAATGATTTAGAAATTATTATGGAAGAAAATCTTGCCTAACTTCAGGGTAAAAATGATTTTTTAAATTATTTTGAGGTATAACTAACATGAAATAATCTGCACAGATTTTAAGAGCTTAGTTCAATGTTTTGACTAAACTCACATGTAATCACCACTACTATCAATATATAGAACATTTCCCTTTGACTCCTTGCCTATCAATTCCTACAAACCACTCTACCTAGAAACCACTTTCTGATCTCAATCACTATAAAATATTTTGGCCTCATCTTGGACTTAATATAAAATTAAATGGAATAATAGATTATTTAACTATTTGTGTATGGCTTCTTTTGTGGCAGATTATTCTTTTCTTGTTGCTGATTAACATTCCATTATATGAATATGCCACAATTTATTGATCCTTTCTTCTCTTGAGCATTCTTATGCATGTCTTTCTCTCAAAAAATATTTTTATTACTCTTGGGTGAATAACTAGGAATACAATTGCTGGGTCAACTGAGTAGATATATGTATAAATTTATTAGATACTGTCTAACAGTTTTTCAAAATAGGTGACAATCTTACACTTCCACTAGCAATACATGTGAGTTCCACTGCTCCACATACCTGCTGGAACTTGGTATTGTCATTTTTAAAACTCGAGACTTTCTGGTCGGTTTATAACCATATCTCATTTTGGTTTTAATTTGCATTTACCTGACACATTATTGAACCATATCTCATATGATTAATTTTATATACTCTTGGATAAATATCTATATAAGAATATACCAATTTATTTCCTTTTTATTTATAGGGGTTCCTTATATTATCTAATACTAGATGTTTGACAGATAGATGTGTTGCAAATGTGTTCTTTATGTGTATGGCTTGCCTTTTCATTTTTTATCAGCATTTTTCCAAGACAGGGTTTTTACATTTTAATGAAATACAGTGTGTAATTTCTTTCATTCATTGTTCAGTTCCCTGAAGGAAATCTTTGCCTACCCAAGGTCATGAAGATTTTCTCCTATGTTTTTCTCTAAAAATATTATAGTTTTGGTTCTTGTGCCAGTTTGGATATACAATGTCCCCCCAAAAGCTATATAATTTAATGCAATCTTCTGGGGACAGATTTATTAATCTTTCTGATTAGGTTGTGACCTATGATTGAATGTTTCCATGGAGATTTGACCCTGCCATTCATCATGGGTCTTGATTAGTTTACTGGGGTCCTTTAAAAAGAGCCATACAGGCCCAGATTTCTGCTGACTGCTTGGAGATGCTAGCCCAGAGTTGTTCCTGAGAAGCTAAGAAAGACAACCCCAAAAACATTTTGAAGAAAGTCATTTTGAAACTAGAACCCCAGAGCAGATGCCAGCCACTTGCCTTCCCAGTTAACAGAGGTTTTCCAGACACCATCAGCTGTTCTTCAGTGAAGGCATCTTCTTGATGCCTTCATTTGGACACTTTCATGTCTTTAGATATGTACATTTCTAACGTAATAATTCCCATATATAAAAGCCAATCCATTTCTGGTATTCTGCATAATGGCAGCTTTAGCAAACCAGAACAGTCCTTATGCTTATGTCTAGCATCCGCTTCAAGTTAATTCAAAGTTTCAAAGTAAACTTTTAAAGGTAAGTTTATCAACATATTTCTACAGAGGTTTGTTCTTAAAATGTATTCTGCAACATATTGACAGACTGTACTACTTTTCACCTTCATGAGCTTGGGGATGTTATCTTCTACAATATTCCTCCTTTTCTGATAATTTTTTAAGTAAAGTGCTTTTGAATTTTTATCATCTGCTTCTTTTATGTATTTTTAAAATTATCACAAGGTTACTCTCCTGTAACTTATTAATGTGATGTGTATATAATGATTAATTTTCTAGTGTAAATGTTGTCATTGTGATGGTTGCAATTGTTATTTGAATATTTATTAGCTGTACAAATAGTAAATAAATACAAGTGATAAGTGATGCACCATACCCCAAGAAAGTGAAACTCTGTGCATTTACAGTTGTAGACTTTGTAAGAACATACCAAGTCTTACCAGTTTTTCTGCCACTGGACCCCATTTTCTCCATGACTTGAACCACTGACATCTACCCAAAGACTCAGTTATAATGTACTCTGTAGTCAAGTAATATCCTCAGGTAGAAAATTTAGGGAGCATTAACCCCAATAAGTGGAGATTAATCATCAAGAAATCTTTAATAGTAGTTTGGTGTAACTTTAAAACAATTTTGAAAATTTGATTTCCTACTTTTTTCCCCTTCAAACCCAGGATTCTAATTAGATACCATTCTTACAGTTGGATCCTAATATTTTCTTCCTATGGCTGAATTTTAGTGATTTTCATAGTATAAGATCCCTCTCAGAACATCATCTTTGCTAATCCTTGTCATATAAAGACAGGATTACTACCCTGATTCTATTCCAGTCTCTGAGATTCTTTATATACAAAATGTGTTTGCTGATGCAGGCTTTTTTTCCTGTTTAATTTCTGCAAACCAATTAATACTGGTATTTTAGTTACCTAGGCTACTTTAAGCAAATTCCATGAAATGTATTGATTTAAACAATGGAATTTATTTGCTTACAGTTTTGAGGATATGAAAATTTCTAAATCAATGCACTATCAAGGTGACACTTTCTTCCTAAGACTGGCTGCTAGTGATCCTTGGTTCCTCTATCACATGACAAGGCACATGACAGAATCTGCTGGTCTCTTCTTCTCTTCCAGGTTTCATTGAATTCAGTTTCTTGCTTCCATGGCTTTCTCTCTCTCTCTCACTGTATTTATTTCATTTTAAAAGGACTCCAGTAATAGGATTAAGACCCATCTTGAATGAGGTGGGTCACACCTTAACTGAAGTAATCTCATCAAAATTCTTGCTAACAATGGCTTTGCACCCACCAACATGAATGGATTAACTTTAAGAACATGTTTTTCTGGGATACATACAGTTTCAAACCACCACACTCCACCCTCTGGACCCCCAAAAGAAATATTCTTTCTGTATGTGAATACATTCATTCCAACACAATATCCCAAAAGCCTTAAGTCATTTCAGGAACAACACTAAGTAAGAAGTATCATCAAAAATCAGTGATGGGTCAAAAAACAAACAAAAAAAAAAATCAGATGGAAGAATATGACAGCATAGAGAGGAGTGGAAGTTAGTCCCTCTGGAGCAACTAAGAAACAACCAGGAACAACTAGTAAATGATCTGAAATAACTACTGGGGGAAAAGCATGACTGTCCACACATCATGCTCCAACATGGATTGGGAGGAATGCCTGAGAGTAAAGTGTGGAATCTGTGAGTAGAAACTGCAGATGCAAGCTGGGAACCCTCTCCCCTCCATGGCAGTACAAACTGCAAAGCCTCACTGTAAGAGAGAGCAGTGCTCTCTGAACAAGCAACTATACCTCATTCCAGCTCCAACTGGAGTTTTAAATGGCAAATGTGGACTGCTCAGTGTAAGCTGCAAATCCCCAAAAAGCAGACAGAGGCTTTTAGTGATGACTAACCTTGAAGAGCCAGGGGACTTCTCTGCCTCAGGACAGGGAGCCCAGAGGAACAGGTGCTATCTCTGGTCAAGAGGTGAAACCGGGGGCTGTGGACTGGCCCTGAAAGGGGGCTTTCTCTCCCTTTTCCTCTCTCTCAACCTGAGTGGCTCAGTGGAGAAAGCCTTCAGCCATTTTCATCTCACAGCTCTCTGACCCAGACAAGGGTGCACATAGCAGAATCAGAGAGACAAAGACCCTATTTATTTGCAAATGAAAACTCCCTAGGGGGGTTTATCTTCCCTAAGAGAAAAGAGGTGGTGCCCAGATCTACTACCTGCCTTCCATTCAGTCCCAGATCCCAGAGCCTGGGGGAAAACAGCCACAGGCCACATCTCCTTATACCAGTCAGGAGTGACGGGCTAACAGGTGCCACCTGCTGGGCAGAAAAGCACAGTGGCCTGAGGCCTCACAGGGTGTGTCAAGCCTCTAAGACACACCCTCAGGGAAACAAGATACTGAATATTTCTTCCTTCTGGGACCTGAGCCTGTTCTGGTCTGGGAAAACCTGATTGGGGTAACCAAGGAAACCAGATGAATAGACAACAGAAAACTACAACCTACACTAAGAAAAATGAAGTTATGGCCCAGTCAAAGGAACAAACTTACACTCCAACTGAGATACAGGAATTTAAACATCTAATGCTTAATCAATTCAAAAAGTTTAGGGGGGATATGGCAAAAGAGATGAAGGCTATAAAGAAAATATTGGAGGTACTTAAGGTAGAAATCGAAAGTTTGAAAAAAAAACAACTGGCAGAATCTATGGAAATGAAAGGCACAACACAAGAGGTGATAGACACAATGGAGACATAGAAGAGCAGATCTCAAGAGGCAGAAGAAAGCAGTTAGGAACTGGAGAACAAGAGACCTGAAAGCCTACACACAAAAGAACAGATAGGGAAAAGAATGGAAAAATATGAGAAACATCTCAGGGAGTTGAATGACAACATGAAATGCAGGAATGTACATGTCATGGGTGTCCCAGAAGGAGAAGAGAAGGGAAAAGGGGCAGAAGCAATAATAGAGGAAATAATCAATCAAAATTTCCCAACTTTTATGAAAGACATAAAATTACAGATCCAAGAAGCACAGCTTACCCCAAAGAGAATAGATCTGAGTAGGCCTACACCAAGACACTTAATAATCAGATTATCAAACATCAAAAACAAAGAGAGAATCCTGAAAACAACAAGAGAAAAGCAATCCATCACATACAAAGGAAGCTTAATAAGACTATATGCTGGATTTCTCAGCAGAAACCATGGAAGCAAGAAGGAAATGGAGTGATATATTTAAGATACTGAAAGAGAAAAACCACTAGCCAAGAACTCTATATCCAGCAAAACTGTCCTCCAAATATGAGGGAGAGTTCAAAATATTCTCTGACAAACAGACAATGACAGAGTTTATGAACAAGATACCTGCTCTACAGGAAATACTAAAGGGAGCACTACAGACAGATAGGAAAAGACAGGAGTGAGAGATTTGGAACACAATTTTGGGTGATGGTAGCACAGCAATATAAGTACACTGAACAAAGATAATTATGAATATGGTTGAAGGAGGAAGCTTAGGAGCATGTGAGACACCAGAAAGAAAGAGGAAAGATAAACACTGGGACCATATAACTCAGTGAAACCTAGTGTGTTCAACAATTGTGATAAAATGTACAAATATGTTTTTACATGAAGGAGAATGAATATCAACCTTGCAAGTTGTTAAAAATAGGGGGGTATTGGGGGAAATACAATCAATATAAAATACAGACTATAATTAACAGAAATATTGTATTATGCTTCCTTTAATGTAACAAAGGTATTATACCAAGGCTAAATGCATGTAAGCCGGGGGCCTAAGGGAGGGGTATTGGTGATGTTTTCTGACCCTTTATCCTACTTCAGTTTAATGCTATCTTTCCTTTTGTTGCTTCCTAACTGTCATATTTTTTTCTTTCTTCTTTTCTTTTTCTTTTGTTTCTCTACCTTCTTTGACTCTTCCTCCTGCTTTGTGGAAGAAATAGAGATGTCTTTATACAGATAGGGTTGAGGGTGGTGAATACATAAATATGTAACTATACAGGAAACCATTGATTGTTTACTTAGGACAGTATGTATGGTGTGTGAACAAAACTGTCGTAAAAAAATGGGTTGATGAAGAAACCTCGAGGGCACTATATTGTGTGAAATAAGTCAGAGACATAAGGACAAATATTGCACGGTCTCACTGATATGAACTGTGCTGGTTTGAATGTATTATGTCCCCCAGAAAAAGCCATATTCTTGGATGCAATCTTGTGGGGCAGACATATTAGTGGGGATTAAGTTGGAATGTTTGGATTAGGTTGTTTGCATGGAAATGTGCCCCACCCAACTGTGGGCGATGATTCTATTTGGATAATTTCCATGGAGGTGTTACCCCACCCATTCAGGGTGGGTCTAAATTAAATCACTGGAGCCATATAAATGAGCTGACAAACAGAAGGAACTCAGTGCAGCTGTGAGTGACATTTTGAAGAGGACCTACAGCCAAGAGGGACAATTTGAAGAATGCACAGAAGCTGAGAGAGTAGCTGCAGATGAGAGACAGTTTGAAGATGGCTGTCAAAAGCAGACTTTTGCTCTGGAAAAGTTAAGAAAGGACAAATGCCCCGAGAGCAACTGAGAGTAATATTTTTGAGGAACTGCAGCCTAGAGAGGAACGTCCTGGGAGAAAGCCATTTTGAACCCAGAACTTTGGAGTAGATGCCAGCCATGTGCCTTCCCAGCTAACAGAGGTTTTCCAGACACCATTGGCCATCCTCCAGTGAAGGTACCCAGTTGCTGATGTGTTAACTTGGATACTTGATGGCCTTAAGACTGTAACTGTGTAACCGAATAAACCCCCTTTTATAAAAGCCAATCCATCTCTGATATTTTGCCTTCTGTCAGCATTAGCAAACTGGAACATGAACTAATTATAATATATAAACCAATAGATATGAAATATAAGTTACCAGGATATAGAGTGAGACTAAAGAATGGGGAGTGGTTGCTTATTATGAGCAGAATGTTCAACTAGGTTGAACTTAAATGTTTGTAAATGAACAGAGGTGACAGTAGCATATTGTGAGAATAACTAACAGTACTGAAAGGTGTGTGAAGGTGGTGGAAAGTGTAAGTTCAAAATCATGTATGTTGCCAGAAGGAAAGTTAGGGATTAAAAAATGGGAATGTATAAAACAGGGAACTTCGTGGTGTGCAATGTCCATGATTAACTGTACAAATATTACAAATCTCTTTCATGAACCAGAACAAGTGTATGACACTATAACTAGAAGTTAATAATAGAGGGGCATATAGGGTAAAATATACCTATTGCAAACTATATACTACGGTCAGTAGTATTTTAGTGTTCTTTTATCTACAGTAAAAAATGTACTATACCAATACTATGAGTCAACAAAGGGTGGGGTGGTTAGGGATATGGGAGGATTTGAGTTTCTTTTTTTTGGCTTTATTTCTTTTCTGGAATAAAGAAAATGTTCTAAAAATTGAAAAAAAATTAATTGTGGTTATGGATGCACAGCTGTATGATGGTACTGGGGGCAATTGATTGTATACTTTGAATCTAATTGTACGGTATATGAAAAATCACAATTAAAAAATTAGGATGAAAAAATCAGTCATGATTGTGGTCTGTCTTGGGAAATAATTCCCCTCCATCTGTGTATTTGTGAACCTAGAGAACAAGTTATCTAATTCCAATATACAAAGGAGGGAAAAGCATGGGTTAAATATTTCCATTCTAGAAGGGGGAAATTTAGAAGAAAACAGGGTCATCAGTCCCAAGCAATTCCTGTAGGGCATATTCCTTTACATTTCAAGGTCTGAGAGTCATCTATAGAAAGATATTTTGTCTTTCAGGCCTTGCTGGAGTAGCTCAACTCTTTCCAAGTGCTTGCACAGTAGCCATGTGCTTTCCAAACACTGGAGTGAAGTCTCTATCCTCTACATGCATTGGGATGGTGGCCAGGCTCTCTGCAATCTATGGGGCATGGGCTTCACCAGATAAGAACCTGGGGTGGAATCCAAATATTCCACAATCCTCAGTGCACAGGATCAACCCTCTAAGAACAGTGGGGTGGCAGTCAGACTCTCCACAATCCCTGGAGCACAGGCTCCAGACTTTCAGAATAGTGTGGTGGCAGGAAAACCTGAACACCAGCATGGAAGTCTTGCCCTCTCTAAGTGCCAGGGTAGACTCAGCAGTCTTACATGCATGGGCATGTCCACTTCCTTGGCTGGCCAATATGTCTTTTGTCCATACCTCAGCTTCCATGGTTCTGCCCTTGAAGTGATTTATTCTCTAATTGGTCCCTTAAAGTCCAGGTTGACAGTGGTTCCATTCACACAGAGCATCCCAAAAAAACTTTTAAGTTTTGCATGTGGTACACAGGGGTTTGGAACATAAGATAAGAATTTCCACAGATCCTTCTGAACCTCCAGTCTTGACTTGCAGTGAAATGGCTTACTGGATCCATGTTCACTTTAACCCTCCCATGGAGCACTATTCCCTGGGGACTCACTTTGCATAAGCTCAGAATTTCCAATCTCTCAGGTTCTAGTTTCTTTTGGTCTAGTAATTCACTTCTCAGCTTATCCCTTTCCTCTCTTATTTTAGAATAAGCTGCAAGGAGAAGTCAGGTTGCACTTTCCAAATTTAGCTTGGAAATCTCAGCTAAATATGTGTGTTCATCACTCTCAAATTCTGCCCTCCGTCTGATATCAGAACACATTTTTTTCAATTCTCTGCCACTTTAAGAACAAGCATTGCCATTCCTTCAGTTTCCAATCACACGTTTGCCCTTTTCTTCTAAGGCTTCATCAGAAGTACCTTTAACATCTCTATTTCTACTGACAGTCTTGTCAAAGTAATCTAGGCCTTTCTATCAAATGCCTCACATTCTTCTAGCTTCTACCCATTACTCAGTTCTAAAGCTTTTCCCACATTTTTGGTATTTTGAATAGCAGCACCCCAGTCTCCTGAGACAAAAATCTATTTTAGTTTCCTAGGCTGCATAAAGAAAGTACCATTAAATGGGTTGGCTTAAACAATGGGAATTTATCAGTTACAGTTTTGAGGCCAGGAAAATGTCCAAATCAAAGCAATGCCAAGGTGATGCTTTTTCTCAATGATTGGCTGCCAGCAATCCTTAGCTTTTCTGGCAGTGCCTGCTGGTTTCTCCCGTCTTCTGGGTTTTGTTGATTTCAGCTTTTGATATCTCTTTCTTTCTCTGTATTCATGCCATTTATAAAGGATTCCAGTAACAGGATTAAACCAATCCTGAATGAAGTGGGTTACACCTTAACTGAAATAGCTTCATCAAAAGACCTAATTATAATGGGTTCATACCCACAGCAATTTATTAATTTTAGGAACATGTGTTTCTGGGGTACATGCATTTTCAAACCATTTCACTTGGATTCCCTATTACTGTGCCCTCTCCATTCTCACCAGTTTTGGGATTCTTAATATTAGCTATTTGTTGAACACATTTACTGTATGGTAATATTCTTTACTTATCATGCTGTGTTAGGCTTTTTTTCTAGAATGTGAAGTATGGTTCACACTTTCCATGTCATCCATATAAAGTCTTCTCATAGTATAATGTTAGTCAAAATTGACATTTATATTTCTGTTATAAATATTTTGAGAAGTAGATATCTTTGCCTCTTGCTTATTTGTTGACAATAAATTAGATTATATTTAGCTTCAATCCTCACTGATTTGCTAGATTACTGTTCCAGAATACAAAAATCTTTATCCTAAAGGATTTTGGGAAGATGGCATATTAGTGAACTCCAGGACTCAGTCCTTTCACTAAAACCACTATTAAACAGGGAGGAACTGTCTGAAACAACTATTTTGAAACTCCAGAGGCCAGAAGAACATTGCGCAGCATCCAGGGAAGAGTGGGAGGAAGAGGCTGATAAATTATGCTGAAGAAGAGTAAATTGCTTTCTCTGTACAGCAGCTATCAGTGCCCACCCCCAACTCTTGTGGTAGCCCACCATGGGATCCAACCCCTCACTAAATCACTGATGCCAAAAAGAGACAAAAAAAAAAAAAATTCCCAAAGACCAAAGGTGGGCACAGGTGATCACTGATCATGACTTTTGATTAGTGTATTTAGATCACTGAGGGTCTGGCTCTGAGGGCAGCTGTTGTTTCAACCCTCCATGGACAGGGGCCATGGTCATGGAGATTTAAAGATGCTGAGCTTCCATCAGAGCTGTGGGGGACAGGTACTTGAAGGGATGCATTTGTTGGACAGGTCAGGAAAGCTCAACTATGGAGAGCTCTCAGAGAAGTTCTTGTCTCCCTAACTGACTCACACCCCAGGGTACTTTGGAGTTGGTCTCAGTCAATTTTTTGGGTCTCTGGACCTCTTTAGGCTTGGAAAGACCAAATTGGAAAAGTTCTGTCTGGTATATCCCCATCCGAGGATTTGCCCTCCAGACAAAAGCAGCTTGAGAGGATGAAAGGGTGTAAAACCTGTAGAGGCAGACTCTCTGGAACAAAGGACTGCAAGCTTCAAACAACTGGGAAAAGGAGAGCTCTCTCTCGGGAAACAAAGGGAACAATCAAACTCCTGTAAGCAGAGAACTCCAAAACAGCTAACAAGAAAAATCCCAAGACAAGACAGATGCCCAGAAAGACAGGGAAAAGTCTGAACACTGCATTTGACTTGGGCAGGCCTTCTTTATAGGAGGGCAGACACTCAAGAAAATCTCTGTCTTATCACTGCTGGTTACAAAACCAAGAAACAGAAATACTGTCAGTTTGTGCCAATTTGGATGTATTATGTCCCTCAAAATGCCATGAACTTTGATGTGTTGATTAGGTTGGAATCTTTGATTGTTTCCATGGAAATGTGACCCAATCAACTGGGTGAGACCTTTGATTGGATAATTTCCAGGGAGGTGTTACCCCACCCATTCATTGTGGGTCTTTATTAAATCACTAATTAGAGTCCTATAAAAAGAATTCACTGACAAAAGGAGTTCAGAGCAACTGAGAGTCACATTTTGAAGAACTGCAACTAAGAGAGGACAAAACACCCCAAGAACAACATTTTGGAGAATGCCAGTTTGCATTCTAGGAGCAAGCAGATACCAGCCACATGCCTTCCCAGCTAACAGAGGTTTTCCAGACACCAATGGCCATCCTTCAGTGAAGGTACCCTATTGATACCTTACCTTGAGCACTTTATGGCCTTAAGACTACAACCTTGTAACCAAATAAACACCCTTTATAAAAGCCAATGCATTTCCTGGTATTTTGCAGTTGGCAACATTAGTGAACCAGAACAGAGAATAAATTCCAGAGCTAACATTTTAAAGTATTAAAATATACAGTGTGCAACAAAAAGAGTACAACACACAAACACACACAAACAGGAAATGATGCGCTATCCAAAGGAAGAGGATAAAAATCAAGAAAACACCAGTGAAGAAGAGAACAATGTGGACAATAGTCAAGGAGATAAAGGAAAATACAGAGAAATAACAAGGATATCATGAAAACAATGAATGAGCAATATGAAAGACCTAGTAAAGAGAGGAAATTTAAAAAGGAACAAAAAAGAACTACTGGAGTTTTAAACCACAATAACTAAAAGGAAAAATGCCCAGGAGGGTTTCAAGTGCAGATTGGAGCTGGCAGAAGAAAGAATCACTGAACATGAAGACAAGACAGTTTAAATGAGTCAGGCTGAGGAGCAGAAAGAAAAAACAGTTTTTAAAAGTTAAAATAACCTAAGACAACTCTGGTATACCATCAAGTGCACCAAAGAAAAAAGAGAGAAATAAATAATGACAGAAAACTTACCCAAACTTAGCAAAAGGCATGAATATGCACTTTCAAGAAGCCCAGAGACCAACAAACAGAATAAACATGAAGAAAAATAAACATACAATAGGATATTATTTGGCCGTAAAAATGAATGAAGTTCTGATGTATACTACAACATGGGTGAACCTTGAAGACATCATATTAAATGAAATGAGCCAGACACAAAAAGACAAATACTGTATATGAAATAATTAAAAAATGTAAATTTGTAGAGTCAGAAACTAGAATACAGTTTACCAGGGGCTGTGTGGGGATGGGGAAAGGGGAATTAATACTTCATTGGTGTGGAGGTTTTGTTTGGGGTGATAGAAAAGTTTTGATAATGGATGGTGATAATGGTGGCACAACATTGTGAAATTAGTTAATGTCCTGAATTGCATTTCTCAAAGCAGATAAAATGGTAAATCTTCTGATGAATATGTGCTATCAAAATAAAAGTTAAAAAAAAAAATTGAACTCTACAACACAGAGTGCACCCTAAAGTGAGCTACTGAGTATAGTTAGCAGTATAATTATAATCATATTGTATAATCAATGTGCCAGTTTGGATGTATTATGTCCCCCAAAATGCCCTTATCTTTAATGCAGTCTTGTGGGGGTAGACTTATTAGTGTTTATTAGGTTGGACTCCTTTGAATGATTCCATGGAGATGTGACTCAATCAACTGTGGGTGAGACTTTTGATTGGATAATTTCCATGGAGGTGTTACCCCTACCATTCAGGGTGGATCTGAATTAAATCACTGGAGCCATATAAAAGAGCTGACAAACAGAAGGAACTCAGAGCAGCTGTGAGTGACATTCTGGAGAGCAACCAAGAGAGATGGGCATTGAATGAAAACATGCTAGCCCAGAGTTTGCTTCAGAGAAGCTGCAGCTGAGACAGACATTTTTGAAGACAGCCATTGGAAGCTGACACATTTTGTAGAACATCATTTTGAAATGCAACCTGGAAGCAAGCAGATGCCAGCTACTTGCCTTTCAAGCTAAGAAAGGTTTCCTAGATGCCAATGACCTTTCTCCAGTGAAGACTGATGCCTTACCTTGGACACTTATTGGCCTTAAGACTAACTTTGGAACGAAACAAACCCTTTTATTAAAGCCAATCCATTTCTAGTATTTTGAAAAACAGCAGCATTAACAAACTGGAACAATCAATTACACCAAAGTTATCACAGCAATAAAAATTTTAATAGGAAAAACTGTGTGTGTGAGGGGTGGTGTATATGGGAACTCTGTACTTCATGCATGATTTTCCTGTGAACCTGCAATGGCTATAATAAAAATAAAATAACAAAAATAACCTAATAAAATATCCTCCCCATCTGTGGGTGATGATAGAAGTCTGAACTCTCCCTCTCCTGCATGGAAGTTGGTAATGGAAGGTAGCCCAAAAGAAGGATAAAAGAGATGCCTCCTCTTTTGCCACATTAATTGGTTTCATCAATTTAAACTAGGCAGTGCTGGAAATGAGACTCGAGCATTATTTCAAACCTCCCTTTCCTCTGTGCTTCTGGAAAGAATCACATAGCCTCTTATCATGAGAGGGTGGAAAATTATTTTTCTGCATCCTTTTTAAAAGAGAAAAGAAACATAATAATGCTGCCTGCTACTGCCAACAAAAAATGACATATATTTGAATCTTGACAATATTTGTTAGGTCATATTAATCAATTTCAAACTACTTGTTAAAAATTCAAAATTGAAAAAAAGCATGTCTGTTCTATAGTATTATTTAATCCAATCAGTTTATTTTGTTAACATAAGTGCTTTCTGAATATTAAGCAATTAAAATTTATGCATAAAATATTGATAATTGCTGATAAGTATTAAGCATCTATGAGATTTTTACTATTCTCTTTACTTGAAATTTGTCATCATAAAAAAATAAGAAAAAAATTTGCCTGTTATTATAATATGTGAGTATTCATGCTTGCACCTGAATTTATGTGTCTCTCTTTCTTTAAAAAATATCCACAGTTGTGTAAATATGTAGGTGTATAATCTAAATGGTACTACAATCTATAAAAGTGAGTTCTGATTAGGTTATTCAGGACATCCAACACAAAGGTTCTTAAGAAGGAAGCCTGTATTAATTTCCCAGCTGCTAAAACAAGTATCATACAATGTGTTGGCTTAAACAATAAGAATTTATTAGCTCACTGTTTTCAGTTTAGAAGTCCAAAATAGATGCATAAGCAAGGTGATGCTTTCCTACTTATGACAGTAGCATTCTGGGGCTGGCTGCTGAAAATCCTTGGTATTGGCTTTTTTGTCACTTGGCAATGCACATTGTGGCATCTTCTCCTTTGCCTTTTGGGTTTCATGGACTTCCAGCTTCTGGATTCACCTTTGACTTCTCCCTCTGAGTCCTTGTTCTAGTCTGCTAATGCTGCCAGAATGCAAAACACCAGAGATGGATTGGCTTTTATAAAGGGGGGGGGGTATTTGGTTACACATACAGTCTTAAGGCCACAAAGTGTCCAAGGTAACACATCAGCAATCAGGTACCTTCACTGGAGGATGGCCAATGGTGTCCAGAAAACCTCTGCTAGCTGGGAAGGCACGTGGCTGGCATCTGCTTCAAAGTTCTGGTTTCAAAATGGCTTTCTTTCAGGACGTTCCTCTCTAGGCTGCAGTTCCTCAAAAATGTCACTCTTAGTTGCTCTTGGGGTATTTGTCCTCTCTTAGCTTCTGGGGAGCAAGACTCTGTTTTCAACGGCCGTCTTCAAACTGTCTCTCATCTGCAGCTCCTGTGCTTTCTTCCAAGTGTCCCTCTTGGCTGTAGCTCCTCTTCAAAATGTCACTCACAGCTGCACTGAGTACCTTCTGTTTGTCAGCTCATTTATATGGCTCCACTGATCAAGGCCCACGCTAAATGGATAGGGCCATGCCTCCATGGAAATATCTCATCAGAGTTATCACCCACTGCTGGGTGGGGCGCATCTCCACAGAAACACTCAAAGAATTACAATCTAATCAACACTGGTAACATCTTCTGCCCACACAAGATTACATCAAAGATAATGGCGTTTGGGGGACATAATACATTCAAACTGACACAGTCCTATTTCCTTTGCTTTTAGGGATTTCCACTATATTAGATGAAGAGCCATCCTCATTTATTTTGTGCACACCTCAACTAATAATATCTTAAAAGTTCCTATTTACAAATGGGTTCACCCTCACAGGACCAGAGTTTGGCACCTGAACATGCCTTTTGTGGGGGACATGTGTCAATCCCCAACAAAGACTAAGAGTATAAGTGACACATGGTGATTCATCCTCAGGAATAACCACCATGGAAATGTACACGTGTATCTTGAATAGTTACTGCTATTTTAAAATGTTAAATGTGACAAGGTAAATGGGAAATTGTTTTTAAATGCTGTGAGTTGTTCTTATTCTTGATGTTTGCTAATTAAATACCTTTTGTTCTTATCAAAGATAATTCAGATTTGTCAGAAATACTGGTTTTATTTTGTTTCTTTTTTAGGCATTCCCTAGAAACTATCACTAGCATACTGCTTTTAAACTAGCAAAAGCTTTTAAATGTTTACATAATTTAAAGCCTCTCACCAGTGTCCTTGTTTAGATTTCTCCAAATTATGCTAGATTGCAGACAATTTTCTTATTAAAATGTGATCTTCTGGAAAACAATAATTCCACAACTGATGATAATTACTGCACCAAAGCTAAAAACACAAGCAAGAATTTTTTTTTTAATGGATCAAAAGTTTGCAGTCTTTCAGTGGTAGTATATCACTGAGGTGCACTCTCTGTGCTTGGGAACTGTGATCTCTTGTGGCACCCCCTCTTCTTTTTAAAGCCACTTTCAATGAGTGTCCTTTAATTCCTTATGAGTAATCTTTTAAAATGGAAGAAAATTAAAGTTCAATCAGTTCTTGCAAAAAGAAGTTTGTTTACTTCTCCCCACCTCCATCCTAACTCTCCTGAGAGAAGGAGAAAATCCTTTATGATGGCTCCTTTCACATGTTGTTGGGTAAATGCACATTTAAAGTTCACATAAACATATCTATCTCTCCATCGGTCTCTCTTCAAAGTGGTTCTTTTGTTCTCCTTCCCTTTCACCCACTTCTTCCACCCCGTCTGATCACTTATGAATTGCTCATCAATATTTCAAGTTTCTATTCTGGCTGATGGCTAAATTTATATTTGGCTAATAAGGGATTGCATGGTCTCATTTAGACCACTAATCCAAATTTTCAGGTCCAAGCCAAAGTTTAGCACTGGTGCATCAGCAATTGAAAAAGTACCCTGTTTTTCCATTATTTATTATCCCTTGGGTATAAAGATCACTTAGGAAAATAATTGGTCAGGGTTTTTGGCTTTGTGTCTGTGTGTTTGTTTGGGTGGTGATGGTGGGGTGGGAGGATTAGAAAATCACCACTGCCAAACTTTTCACTTTCCATCCTCAAGTTCTCACATAGTTTCTTATGTTGGTGGACACTACTCATAGGCTCACTCTTCTAGAGAGTCTGAGAAATGTAAATTTTTGTTTTTTATGCCCTGCTGTATTGGAAAACAAACTAGATTAGGATTGGAACTGGCACTGAATATGTCAATGTGCAGAAAATTTTGTGGTGGGCAGTGCAAGAAATAGATATCCCTGTATTATTTTGCTAAATAAGATAAAAATCCCAGTAACACCTGAACCGTATTAATATAATCTCAAAACATAACACTTAAAGCAAAATTGTATTCTTTTTTACACAGCTGTGAAATGCATTCCTGTCCATGTAGTGAAGAATAATGGGAATAATTCTTCAGAGTCATGTTGTGGTTTTCAGGCACTGAAATTGTGTATTCAACTACAGTGGGATGGCGGGTATTTTTAACGCCACAGTTTTAAAAGGAACATGCTAGCTTGCTTCCTACTTGCTTTTAAAATTTATTTTATACCTCCTATTGAAATTCTATTGGACATGACAGGTATGAGGTAAGAAAAGGTTAAGTGGAAGATTATGATTCATAAATTTTTGGTTCCTCTAGACAAATTCCATCAAAACTGCTACAACCACCACCACCTTAATCAGTGTTTGGTTGGGACAATCAGAATTCTTTTTTATGAAGTAATGAATACTCAACTTAAAGTGGATTAAAAATTAAATACTTTACTTTTTCCATGATTACTACTCAATCAAGGCCAGAGCAATGAGTTGACTGATCTTGGACTGACTGACTTTCCTATTTCTAAGCAGAGAATGTGGGCAGAAGAATTGAGATTACTCTGATTGGATTTATGGGTGAGCTAGATCCTAGAGTTAGAGAGAGGAAACCAAAATGTCCATTTGTAATAAAGATAAAGGTTCCATTTCTGATGTTTGACCAGTGAGAGCTTTCAAGTCTCCACCCTTCCCCTTGATCCTTTGTCCCCTATATGGGCAAATTGAAAATAAAGCCTCCATACCCTCTCTCCATAACTTGTTGCCTAGGGAAATTTCAAACCATGCAAGACCCAGGCTCTAGGCCAGCACCCCCACCTGGGTTCCACCCACAAACCTGAATAAAACAAATAAAAATCCGAAACCACCTGCAAATAACCCCCACACCACCTCCTTCCCCACTCTCACTCTTGTTTCACTCCTTACTGAACCTGAGCCGTTTTCCTGGGATATTCCTTTTGCTACTTACTAAGTAAGTGATAAGCCTTATTTCACAACCATTGGTGCCTATATGTCATTCCTCAACATCCATATATTGCTAAGGTAGGGTGCCCAGTATCCAGAAGGGGATGCTAAACACCCAATTAAACACTGCTGCACCAAACAGCAATGAAGTAGAAATAATGGATGGTTTGATGGGTGGAAGAGATAGAGGGGTGTAACTCTCTATAAAAAGGAATGAAGGGATATGGGATTGTTACTGGGAAATAGGACAGCAGAAATTAGATACCTCACAATTGCAGAAGTAGCCTAAATTATGATAGTGTTCTTAATTCATGATTTTGTTCAAGGTCACTTTGGCTCATCCTTCTCAAAATTCCACCATATAACAAATAAACAATTCCCATGTAATCAAATATTTTTGTGAAGTTTGTCCTCACCCCCCCAACACCAACTGAGAAAATTGAGCATTGTTATGGCAAAGTGATTATTTACAGATGAGGGAATGAATTTTAAGTCACAGTAACTGATTTATGTTAAGAGCCCTTAGAAGGATACTTGGCAGGGAAGGGTGAGAGTAAAGAAATGACATAAGAAGCAAGTTTAATTAAATGGAACCCCTAAAATATGTACATTTTATATAGAAATATGTATGCATCTATATCTATATTAAAAATTTGAGATAATTAGATATGAGTTTATCTGCCCCTTCATAAAACAATCACACTGAATACAAATAGAAGGCCGGAAGAGTATCTGTCACAACTGTTAAATGAAAGTTAAATTTTAATATTCAGTTAAAATTTAAATGGACAAAAGTTAAATTCAAATGTTTAAATTTTAATTACTAGACATTTAATTGATTTAATTTTTATCTGTATATTTTTTCTTATTTGTTCATCCAGATCATTTCCACAACGTTTAGTACTTTCCTCTAAAAATATTGTTGAAAACAACAATAATTCTGCAAAATGCTTTTGGGAGGGCTGAGAGTTCATCTATCTGTTTTGTGTATTGGGAAGGAGAAATGCTCAGTAGGATAATTTTTAAGGGCAGTATAAAATTTTTGTTCTTTGTGATTTTCTTCCATTATGAGCCCATCAGTACCAGTAAACCTATGGAGCGGAAATCTCAGCAGTCTTTATAAACTTCTTCATCCTTACCTCCACACCAAACTAGTAAAAGATTGTGTCAGGACATTTTTTTTTTTTGACTTCAGCATTTTAAAACTTAAAATATAAGAAAAAATAGCAAAAACATGTTTCTCAACCTTAAAGCATTTGGATGTGATGGTACTCACTTTTTTTTTTTTTTTTTTTTAGTATCACAGTGACAATAACATCTGAATTTATTTTGACAGCTGATTTTCCCCAGGCTTTCCACTTCTGAATTCGTCATATAGTGTTATGCAGCATAAACCACAGCATTCAGACACAAGTAAACAGCAGAAGTTGGACTTGTGCTAAAAATTTTAAAGGAGACTGTCAAACAATTATTTGCAGTTTCATTTTTCCCCAGTTTGATGTGAATTGAAGTGTAAAATTGTTTTTTTCCCAACAATTTTGACTTCACATATGCTATGTCTGCTGTTCCGAGGGTTTTGAAACCTAAATGAATTCATCTTGTTTGCTACTTAAAAAATTATGATAGAGATAGAGATAATGGAGAAAGAGAGAGAGATAGAGTGAGAGAG
The DNA here is from genome assembly GCF_015220235.1 of Choloepus didactylus. Taxonomy (NCBI): domain Eukaryota; kingdom Metazoa; phylum Chordata; class Mammalia; order Pilosa; family Megalonychidae; genus Choloepus; species Choloepus didactylus. The sequence goes on along the minus strand of NC_051310.1, from coordinate 178,827,013 downwards.
AGAACAAGAGAGGGAGAGAGGGAGAGACGGAGAGAGGGAGGGAGAGAGAGAAAGAGAGTTTTCTTTGATGGAAGATCTTTGATTATGTACTCATATTATTGATGTTAACATGGCTCAGCATGTTGGTGATGCAGATAAATCAGGAAAGAACACAAATTCTGGGATTGGTATTTAAGACTGTGGAACTCTTCCCATTTTTCTGTAAACAATAAGGAAGAAGTGAAGTTTAAATAGGAAAATATTATTATTTCTCTAGGACTGTGAAGGTATTAGAGCTTGTTTTATGTAAGTACTCTACTTTTCCAAGTAATCCATGTCAAAAAATACATATGATTTTGCAAATTATTTACCAAGGTATGGAAATGGAGATTCTAAGACCAATCATGTTAACCAGACTATTGATTATTACCCAATTATTAAATAGTGAAAGCAATTAAACCAATTTACATGAAAAATTATCTTTTCCTATGTTACATATGTCTGATGTTGATTTCAGGGACATCTTAAGATATTAAACATATTAAACAAGTAAAATGCCCGACACAAAATAGGATTACTATATATATTTCCTTATAATCATTTTTTAAAATATAACTGTTTGGTGGGATTAAAATGTGGATATTCACCTATATTTTTCACTTCTTTAGTTATATCATATATATAAATATGTATTAAAGTTACACATATATTTAAATAATAGTAATGGTACACACAAAATGCCCATATGCTCACTTAAGAGTATACCTACTCACACTAATTGGTCATATGTACCAGTTTGGGTCCTGCCTGGGATGAATGCTTGGAATATAGCTGTAACTGACCTGAGACAGATATTAGAATTAGAAACAGGAATTAGAAATTACTCTTGTTGGTTGTTGATATTTGATGGCCACTTTTTACCGCAGCATCACCTAATCTACCTAATCTATCATAATAGAGAACACAAATATTTGATGAGTATTTTGTTTACTTGTTTGTTTGCTTGCTTCATATGAACTGAAATTAAATAGGCTGAGTACTACATTTCTGGGAAATGGAAGGCTAGATCAGTATAACATAAGCTGAATGATGAGGTAATCTATAAAGTAGACACGTGGAGCACAGAACCCAAGATAATCATGAGAACTTAAGTGCTCCCCATGACTTCCAGAATTAACCAGAAAGAAATTAGGAATTTTACAATTTTGGGATTGGGAATTGGAGTCATTCTTAATAGTAAGGACCTCTGATATTAAGGCTACCTAGATTATTAATCTATAATTTAAAATAATTCTTTCAGCTCCATTTGGATGAAAATGTCTCTGGCATTACATTTCTAAAAAACAATCCTCAAAATTACAATTTTGTACCAGTTTTCCCTATTCTGGTATAATTATCTGATCCTTTAAACATCTATGAGTAAATCAGCCTTCCTTGTTAGTGAAATTTGGGATCTATTTTGTTTATCGTAGCGGGTTTAGTTGTAGTAAGCTTTCTGGGCATTGAGCCATAAACCACATTGGGTTTAAATACTCTTTCAGTATTTCAGGTAAGCTTATTAAAACTTTTCTAATGAACTAATGTTATAATTATAATAATTAGAGAGGTTAAAAAAATTTAAAAAAGCAAAACTTTAACCACCTTAAAAAAATTTCAGAAATTTTTTTGATTATGATTTTTTCTTACCTTGGTAAGTAAAAGGTGTAAAAATATAAGAATGACAAAAGTGGGATAAAAATTCAGGGGAATTTAGATAAGCCATCAACAACAGAAATTTCCAGTTACCATTATTTTTGAGTGCTCATTTTATATATATAAAATACTTACATTTTATACATGTATATATTTCATGTATACAGTGAAAATGAAAATATATTCTAGACATATTCAGCTGTAGCTGGTACACATTCTCTAGAGTGACCTTTGAAGAACTGACAAGTAAATAAAGAAAATTACATATATTTATAACCATGTAAGATGTTTGACTAGCATTAGATCTAATTGGTAGTAGGATAAATTATTTTATATAAATTGTCTTCACATCAAATTATATCTCTTAAGCATACTGCTGTGCTATAACAGGTTCAGATTGCAAAAACACCAGGAATGGAAACCTAGAAGAGATCATATAGATAAAAGGGGGAAAATGGAGCAAGAGTAGTCTGTCAAATAACTTAGCAAGATTTGCTGACCATCGTACAGATTTATGTTGGAGGTGTCCATTATATAAAGACCACATACACCTTGTTTCAAGAGAATGCTTCATAGCTCTCATGCTGGTTTGAAGCTGTTATGTAGCCCAGAAAATGTCATGTTCTTTTAATCCATTCCTGTGGGTGCAGACCTATTGTGGGTGGGACCTTTTGGTTAGATTATTTCAATTGAGATGCAACCCACCCCATTCAAGGTGGGCCTTAATCCTTTTTTACTAGATTCCTTTATGAGAGGATAAAAGACAGAAAAGGCCAAGAGAGCTTAAAGAGAGAAACACACAGAGAAGTTTGGAGAAAGCTGAGAGAGAAAAGCCCTGGCGAGGATAGGGAGGGCCCAGAGAAGCTCAGAGAAGAGGCCACTGGAAACAGGAGCCGAAAACAATGAATCCTGAGAGCAAAGGAGAAGCAGATGCTGGCCATGCACCCTCCCATGCGTCACTGATGCCAGCAGCCTTTCTTCAGAGTCCGGGTATCATCCTGTTGATGCCTTAATTTGGACATTTTCATGGCCTAAGAACTGTGAGTTGTAAGTTAATAAATTCCCATTGTAAAAGCCAATCCATTTCTGGTATATTGCATTCTGTCAGCTTTAACAAACCAAGACAGATCATATATATATATATATGATTACATTCAGGTTGGGATGAAGACAAAATAAGTAGAGATGTTTAAGGATGGTAAGGGAGTGAAAGCAGGACTTGAAATAATGAGAATCTTTGAATAAAGGAATGAAGGATTCAACATCATCACCATAAAATTATCCTTCATGGGGACCAGTTGAGAGTGAAATAATTCAATAAAATTGCTGCTTGGCTACATGTTAAGAAGTAATTTTTCAACAGTCTTTTTTTTTTATGCATTCCTGCTTACTTTAACTCTAAGCTTGCTGCTCTTCTTTAATTTCCAATCTTGACTGTAAACTTCAACTTCACCTTTTCAATTGTGTTCTACAACTCTAAAAATTTACCTTTCCAACTTCATGGTATTTCCAGTATCATATAGCTTCCAAGCTCTGGTACAGAATGTGGCTCTGTAAAAATTGTCCATAACTTTCACATTGGCTGATAATAGGACTTATATTTCTTTGCTCTGTATGTAATATATAGAAATTAATTTGGATTATAGAAAAGAATAACATGCATTATGTAAATAACAAATACTTGAAGATATTAATTAACATATAAAATCAATAATATAAAAATATTTTAGCAATACTACTTCCTAAAAATAATTGGTTTTTTAAAATTTAAATAATTGCTGTAAAAATAAGATGATTTTCTATTCTTTACTCAGCAATCTAACACCATAAGATAAATATTAACTTTCAATGAAAAGTCACATTGGAGACTTCATATATAGAGGTGGTTAAAAATGCGTCTTAAAATCTTTAGTGGTACACTATAGGTATAATGTAGTTCTTATATGAAGATTATTTCTGTATTAGCAATTAATATTTTTTCTATGTAATGATAATGTTCCAGAGTAAGCAAATTAGTAAATCATGCCATAAATAGTTGATTAAAACCTTCCATTTGTCCATATTAAATATGTATCTTTTATGGTTCTTTTGGAAAGTTGATACAGTGTTTAAGGTGATGGTGAATTCATGAATGTTATTTAGGTTTTGTTATTATTGGATAATGATGAGATTTTACTCACAATTTTCATACTTTCTCACATATCTGATCTGAACTTGGGTTGCCAATGAATTTTTTAATCACAGATAAGAAAAACTGCTGATCAGACAAGAAAATCTGTAAGTTTCCTGGAGCAGAAATTTAAGTTACACAAACATACTGGATCCTAAACTCATAGGTGTTTTGGAAATAAAATTGGGGTGAAAAAAACTACAACAAAAAATTCCCCTTTCTCCTTGGAATTTCCTTCTATATTCACTTTTAACTTACAGGTTGTTTTATTTGTTGTTTTCCTTCTCTTTTTCATAACCTCTTCTTTTTAAGTTTCCTTTCATGAGCATGAAGACCAGGATGAAAAATCTACTGTCAAATCATATAACTGATATATTACATATTTATATAATTTAATTATTTAGTTAGAATTAAAATATGGGCACAGCTCTCTCAGATAGAAACAGTTTTAAAGGAATAGAGGAAGCTATGGTATACATTTGTTTTACTGCTATTGATAGTTATATTATCCAAGGTGAGGTTGATCTTACACTAGTTGTTTGTTTCTATTTTTGCAACGGGTATTTGGGTGCACATTCTGAAAGCTTTTGTTTCTAATTTTTAAGCACATTGTTGATGCCAGTTTTTGACAAAGTCTCCAGATCTTCAATTAATTGCTTTCTTTGCTTTGTGTCAATTCCGAACAGTTAATGGCAGGGCCTTGTCTTACATGCACATATGAATGAAGTAAATGCCAAAGGGTGGGCAACTCTCATAATGGAAAATATTGCAAATCAATGAATCTTTCTGGAATCTCTAATTTTGACTCCTTCTATTTTAGAAATAACTTACCAGGTCCAGAAGAGTACATGAGGTACTGAGTAATGGTGACCAGAAGGTTGTGAGACAGTCTTTTTCTTGAGCTCACACAGACCCATGGTTATTGTTTTAACTAATTTCTTTGATTGACCATTCTTCTTTGTCTCAGTCAGGATACTTGTTAAGGTCCTAATCATCCCTCACATAGACCTGTAAAAGGTATTACATGCACTGATCCCTATTCTTGTCTTCAATCCCTCCTCTTCTGTAGTTATAAAGAATTCTGCCTTCAGTTTAGGAAGGCAGGTGAATATTTAATCACAAGTGCAGTGACAATAAATATTTGTAAAATGATGAGAGAAGATATGTACCAGTTAGACAATGTAGAACCTCTTCTGAAATTTAAACTGATATTGGCCCATAGATATATTACAGATTGCCTTTAAATTAGATTGTATCAGTGGGAAAATGGTGACAGGTTTTTTTCCTTCAATTTTCTGTTGGAAAGAGTTTTGTGTTGTTTAAAAGAGATTTTGGATAACTTAACCTGATTTATGAACTCAATGTTTCTTCCATTCTTTGTCTCTTTTTAAAAATTACTTGCCTTTCCTATTTATTTTTAGGGTGATTTTTTTTAAAGATTTGTGCAGTACATCTTGAGGTGAAACTAGTGCATCTTTTTCTGATAAATGAGAGTATTTAATTGACCATATTATCCAGTTTGATTTATTGAATATTTGCTAAAGACTAATTCTTTAAGCTATGACATCTGATAACTTCAAAGGGCAGTACCCTATTGTTTACTTAGCTTTTGTACTTATGTTTTTCAGAGGAAAACAATACTACTGTAAATTGTAAATAGTCAGTATATAACTGTATTGTATGCAGACCTGTGCCTGTTAGCATTGTCTTCTTGGAAGAACTGATAAACAAAGTTTATTTATTATATGAAAAGAAAAATCTGGTGAAAAATTTTCCATCTCAAAGGCCACTGACAGTAACAAACCAAAGCAAAGAACAAGAATAGTAAAATATTTATTATAAAATAATTACATACTATTTTATGTTATATAATATATATTATAAAATATATAAAATTCACAAATATAAGTAAAACATAATTATATATATGAAACTATATAAATGTGTGATGTGCATATATGTGTGTGTGTATATATATATATAAAACACAATATGAAGAAAGGAAAATAAATTGTGTAATCTTTTTATTATAATTCTGACATTTTGTCTACTCACATTTTATGAATTCCTCTTTTCATAAGAAATGGTTGTCTTTTTCTTGAAATATAATGTGCTATTCTATTTAAAAATAAATCCAACTTGACATTACTTTGCATAAATCTTTTCATGTGTTTGTGGGATGTGCTGATCTCATTAAGTCTGGGGCACCTGTCACTGAGTGGTATCAGCAGCAGAAGTATACATGGAGCCCTGACTGCAAAGCAGAGGACTCTGGCACTCTAAATGTACTGTACTTGATGCCCATAAGCCACCATCTAGGCAGTAAGGGCATGTCTCCAGATTCTTGGTATTGCAGACATTAACAACCTCTTGAACTTTAAGCTGACTAGGCATCAGGAAAATTAGCCCCTGGGATAATGGGGCAGGTGGCAACCATTTCCTTCAAAGCATGTTGATAGGAAAAGTGCTTACATGCAAATAACTTCTGAATCCCAGCCAAGAAATACCTCCTCCCATTGCCAGCTAACCGCTTGCTATTTAGGTTCCTCACCTGCTTCATTCCCTTGGGAGCTATACAAGCAGCCCTCACCACCTGCCGTGCTGGAGGCAGCTCTATTGTGGCACTAGAGAAAAGCTAGACTGAGAAAGCAGTGAGCTCAAACGGGTAAATCAGTATAGATGTAAACAAAGGCATCTTCACTGTTTGTTTATTACTCTCTTCTAGAAAGTAAAAAGTGGATGCAATGTGTGTGAGCACAAGTCCTTTACGACAGAATGGATTTTTCAAGAAATTTATTGTACACATTTAAAATATAGTGAGGTTAATTACAGTGATAAAATCTATCTCCATATATAATACAAATTCATTACATTAATAAAGTTGATAAATGCAGAGACTATGATTAGTTTTCTTTAAAACTTCACCCTGTCGCCATTAGCAACTGCTTTCTTTTCCTTAGTTCTTTCTCCTTCTCATCCTTCTCCTTCTTCTCCTTCTCCTCCTCTTTCTCCTTCCTCTTCCAGACTACATAAAAGCCACAGATTAACACTCATCCTACTCAGCAGCCCTCTATGTTCTGTGTCTTTGCAATTTAAAGTGTGGTTCATGGACCAAGTAAGCAGCAGCAAAACTCAAGAAATGGTTAGAAATGCAAACTCTCAGATCTAATCCTATACCTATGAATCAAAATTTGCATTTTAATAAGGTGCTCATGTGATTTCTGTGCATGTTAAATGTTGATTAGTGCTCCTCTGTCTCAGTGATTTGCAAGCCTAGGTTCATACTAGAATCTCTAGAGGAGTTTAAAAACTGCTAATGCCTGGGACAAACTGCCTGATTCTAATTTAATTGCTCTGGGACAGTGTTTAGGAATCAATGATTTTCAAAAGTCCCCCAGTACGTTCTAATTCACGTTTGAGAAACAAAGCTGTGCATGGATTCCTGAAGTATATTTTGAACAGCTTAAATCTAAGCATGTATTAGGGAATTAGGTTCATACTGAATTGTGAGAATAATATCTGGACCTAGAATATAGCTACAGGAAAAGAGAGATTGATTTTGGTACAGGAAATTACCTTTTGTGGATTACAAAAGAATTGCACAGCAAAAGGGTTTTCAAGTGTCTATAAGTAGTGATATATAGTTAAAAAAACAACAATGCTCCAAGGTTTGGATTTTATCATTGAATTGATAAATATTTTATATGCTTTATTAATAACTAAAAATAGATGCCATTTTTAAGCTAGACTTTTATGGGGTGAGGCTATCTTAAACAAACAATCTCTAATAAAACTTTGTAAGGATAAGGGTTAAACATTTATTATGGTTTCTCACTTACCATTTATTATATGAAACCACTGCACTTAGATTTATGAAAGATTGAGATCTCTTACTCTATTAAGATATAGGAAAAAATCTATTGAAAGTAGAATAGATTTCAAATATTTGTTGGATTAAACTTTTTTTAAAAAATGATGTGATAATTTAAATTCTAAAAGAAAAATGGATAGGAATTAAGAAGAGATTGCAGGACAAAACAAAACAGTACCATCTTTTAAATCATTTTATTTTACTTTGTTAAAAACCTAGATACTTGTTTGGAAAATATGAGAGAATGACTGAAATACATTATTTAAAATTCATGAAAAGTAGAAAGAATTTGTCAAAGGTGGCACTAACAAATATCTGAATTGTGTCCTTTTGTGAAACATCCATGAAGCAGTGTAAAGATTCCAGGGTGAAGTTAATGTTTCTATAAATGCTGATATAGCATATTTCTTTCTTATTTTAAGAAAGAAATAAACACATTAATTTCTATAACAAAATTTACATTGGTAAAGGAACTGGTGACAGAAGTACGCTTAAGAAGATGAAAATGAAATTGCAATTAAAATGTGATATGTCCCTGTGGGTATAAATAACGAAGAATTAACCCAAGAAAAAAATGAAAGTGGCTTACTCATTTACTTTATATCTAGCATGTTACTTGAATCTACAGCATAATATCTTTCATATTTTCTTTGACTCCAAAAATACTATCAACATTTTATGATAAGAAATATTGGTAATTGCCTAAATGTTATGCAGATAAAGGTAAGCACAAAATACATGATTTGTTTCTACAAATCTTTAATGTAAATATGAGTCTATTTTTAAATTCTGTGAAATTTTTTATATACAGAACTCAAAAACGTGTGTTTAAACTATAAAGAATGTCATCAAATAACAGGTTTCTTGCCAGTTATTTGCTAAATTTCTTATATTTTCTTTATTATATACTCAGTGTTTAATAGCACATTGTTTTCTGGAAAACCTTGGCTTTTGGCAGTTACTAATATAGTAATGAGTACAGAATGAGAAGAGAATATTAATGAAGATAATGCATAGAAGAGCCAACTTTCAACAAATCTGGTAATGAAAGCTTTGTTAAGGCACTGAATCTATCTTGTGATTAACTTAACTCACTTGAAAACATGGTGTTACTTATTGAGAAAATATCATTTCCAGGAAATGAAGCTGCTTGGAACACAATTCTATTCAATTATAAGAAAAACAGCAAAATAATCATCAAATAAATTTATAGTTATAAAGCATTTATTCATGCATTCAACAAATAATTTTTGTAAACCGACTATGTTTCAAGTACTGTGCTCTAGGAACTTGGTAAAGAGATAAAAATACAACAAGGAGAAACCGTCAATGATCTAACATTCTCCTAGGTGAATGCAGAAAGTTAAAACATAATTTCAGAGAGTGATAAATACTATGAAGGAAATGAAACAGGTGATAATGCTAAAATGCTACCTATCGGCTCCTTTAGGCTTGATTTGTGAAGAGTCTCTTTGTGAAAGAGACATTTGATTTTAAGGCTAGCAACGTTAGAAAAGCCAACCCTCTGCAAATGTGGGAGAAGCCTTTCATAGGCAGAAGAAAGAAAATTGCAAACTTCTAAAAGTCACAGCAAATTTCATTTATTTGAAAAATAACTGACCTGAGTAGATAATGAAGTGAAATATTAATGTCAGGAGATCAAAACATAGACAGAGGCCAGGTCAAGTCATGCCCAGTATACTATTATATAATGTTTGAATTTTATTATATTTATGATGAGATGCCATGATAAGGTTTTTTGCTCTTATTGACATTATTAATGATTAATGTACATTTAATTTTTAAATTTTTTTGACATCTGACAGTTGCATATTCCTATGAAACCACTATTACAATCAAAATGCAGACAGTCTTCATGTCCCTTTTAAACAATCTCACCTTCTGCAACCACTGATAAGCTTTTCTTCACTGTAGTTTAGTTTGGCTTTTGAGTAGATCGGATCATATAATAAGTCATCTAATGTCTCACCACTTCATTGAGCATAATAATTTTTAAATTCATCCATATCGTAGCGAATATATGGTATTTCATTGTATAAGTAGATCATATTTGGTTTACCATTCAACATTTAATGACAATTTTGGTTGATTTCAATGTTGGAACCATTACAAATAAAGCTGCTATTATTTATGTGCATGTCTTTATTATGGATGCATCATATGGTAGGGATAAATTTAACACTTTAAGAATACACCAGATTCCCAAAGTAGGTGCACAATTTCACATTCCCAATATCTTTGTAAAAAAATTCCAGTTCTTCCATGCCGTCACCAGTATTTGATATTCCTTGTCTTTTGAATATTAGTCATTCTAATGGGTATGTGCTGACATCTTATGGTGGATCTAATATGTACTTTCCTGATGATTAATGATGATGAGCACCATTTTATGTGTTTATGGACCATCTGTCATCTGTATATCTTCTTCTATGAAGTGTCAGTCATATTCTTTGCTGTTTTGAGGAGGAGGTGTTTTCTTATTCTTATTAATGAATTAGAAGATTTCTTTATAAATTCTGGACACAAAGCTTTGGTGAAATAATCTCTTTTGCCACTATTTCCTGCCATTCAGATGCTTCATTTTACATTGAATCACTGTTGTCTTTTGTTGCTGAGCACGTTTTTAAATTTTCATTGACTCCTTTGCATTAATATTTTATTTTATGGTTTGTCCTTTTTGTGTTCAATCTAAGAAAGGATGCTCAGATTTCGTTCTGTGTGTTACTCTAAGAGTTTTATAGTCTTAGCTTTTACATTTTTATCTGTGATCTACTTTGAATTAGTTTTTAGGTATGGTATGAGGTAAGTATTGATGCTCACTTTTTCCATAAGTATATCTTACTTTAACACCATTGGTTGATAAGACTTCCCTAGATTCACTGGATTGCCCTGGCACTTTAGTTTCAAGTCAGTTGTGTGGGTCTATTTCTGAAGTCTCTATTGTGTTCTAGTGATCAGTATGTATCATTTTACCAATATCATACACAAGCTTTACAGTAAATCTTTCAATTAGGCAGTGTAAGTGTCCAGTTTTCTTCCTCTTCTTTTCTGTCTTCCTTCCCCTCCCCCTCCCCCTTCCTCTTCCTCCCCTCCTCTTCTTCTTCAACATTTCTTTGGCCATTCTATACTATTTTTTTTTTCATAAGCCATTTTATTTAATCTTTAGAAAAACCATACATGGCAGATATTATAATCCTGACTTTGTCACTGAGGATGCTGAGGATCAGAGAGGTTGGGTAAATTGCCCACAGCTGGTCAGTTGTGCAGCTAGGGTAGAAGCCAGTTGTAGTCTTCACTGTTGCATACTGAGTTCCCACTTATTTTTTGAACTTTAGAGCTGCTCAATCTACTCAGGGTCAAGTGAATTCACTAGGCCCCACAGAACATATTCCCTCCTTCCTTTTTCACCCTACCTTTTTCACTTTGTCCTCCTTTGTCAGACTTCAGACCTCCTCCAAAGCAATGTTAAGGTGTTCATTTGCTTGCCACAGAGACCATTTAACATATGTTTTGATAATCAAGGCTATTGCTTCTGCTTATCTTGGTGCAGGACACTGGGACATTGCTGTGCTGCCATCTCCCAAAATTGTGTTCCAAACCACGCACTCCTGTCTTCTCCTATCACTCTGTACTGCATCTTTTAGTATTTCCTATAGGGCAGGTATCTTGTTCACAAAGTCTCTCATTGTCTGTCGGAAAATATTTTGAGCTCTCCCTCATATTTGAAGGACAGCTTTGCTGGATTTAGGATTCTTGGCTGGTGGTTTTTCTCTTTCGGTATCTTAAATATATCACACCACTTCCTTCTTGCCTCCATGGTTTCTGCTGAGAGATCCGCACATAGTCTTATTAAGCTTCCTTTGTATGTGATGGGTTGCTTTTCTCTTGAGGCTTTCAGGACCACTCTTTGTCTTTGACGTTTGATAATCTGATTATTAAGTGTCTTGGCGTAGGCCTATTCAGATCTAATCTGTTTGGAGTACACTGCACTTCTTGGATCTGTAATTTTATGTCTTTCATAAGAGATGGGAAATTTTCATTGATTATTTCCTCTATTATTGCTTCTGCCCCTTTTCTCTTCTATTCTCCTTCTGGACACCAATGATACGTACATTCTTGTACTTTGTTTCATCCTTAAGTTCCCAGAGACGTTGCTCATATTTTTCATTCTTTTCTCCATCTGCTCCTTTGCATGTAGGCTTTCAAGTGTTTTGTTCTCCAGTTCCTGAGTGTTTTCTTCTGCGTCTTGAGATCTGCTGTTGTACGTTTCCATTATGTCTTTCGTCTCTTGTGTTGTGCCTTTCATTTCCATAGATTCTGCTAGTTGTTTTTTTTGAACTTTCGATTTCTGCCTTATGTATGCCCAGTATTTTCTTTATAGCCTTTATCTCTTTTGCCATACCTTCTCTAAACTTTTTGAATTGATTTAGCATTAGTTGTTTAAATTCCTGCATCTCAGTTGAAGTTGTTCCTTTGACTGGGCCATAACTTCGTTTTTCTTAGTGTAGGTTGTAGTTTTCTGTTGTCTACGCATCTGACCTCCTAGGTCACCCCAATCAGGTTTTCCCAGACAAAAACAGGCTCAGGTCACAGAAGGAGGAAATATATTTCCCTGATGGTTTTTCTTAGAGGATTGACATACCCTATGCTTTTCTACCTGGCAGGTGCACCTGTCAGGCCTGTCATTGTCTGGAGTAAGAGGGTCTGGCCTGTAGCTCTCGTCCCCTAGGCTTTGGTGTCTGGTTCTGGTAAGGCAGGCAGTAGAACTGGGCCCCTCCCTTTCCTCTTGGGAAGCTATGCCCCTTCCAGAGAGCTCATCTGCATATGAATAAGTTCTTTGTTTCTCTGACTCTGCTGGTCAGACTGCTGTGATTTTTAAAATGGCTGAGGCTTTCTTTACTGCTAAGCACTGTGGGCTGAAAATGGCTGAGGCTTTCTCCACAGAGAGAGAAAGGGACAGAAAGCTCCCAGATTCTCCCATCAGCCAGAGATACCACCTGATTCTCTGGGCTCCCTGTCCTGAGACATATATGTCCCCTACCCTCCCAAGGTCATTTGTCACCAAAAGCCTCTGTCTGCTTGTTGAGGATTTGCTGTCTGTGCTGAGCAGTTAACATTAAAACCCCAGTTGGAGCTGGGCTGAGGTATGCTAGCTTCTTCGGAGAGTGCTGCTCTCTAGCATAATGAGGCTTCCGTGAGGGAGGGGCTCTCAGCTCTCAGCACGGGTCCACAGTTTTTACTTACAGATTTTATGCTGTGATCTCGGGCATTCCTCTCTATTCAGGTTGGTGGATGATGAGTGGACAGTCATGTTTGTCTCCCCACAGTTATTCCAGGTTATTTACTAGTTTTTTGGTCATTTATGAATTGTTCTGGGGGGACTAACAGTCTTCTACTCCTCTCTATGCTGCCATCTTAGCTCCTCCCATTCTATACTATTTTAATTTCCTTATACCTTTTAGAATGTATAGATAAGCCTCCTGAGAATTTAATTGGGATTGTATAGAATTTAGATCAATTTTAGATAGGATTTAATAATACATACTCTTCCAATGCCTGAATATGGTATACCTTGCAGATCATTTAGATGTGCAAGGGTATAAGATGCAGAGCATGAGAAAAGTCCATTGAAAGGCACTGCCTCAGCAGTGAAGATAAGTTAGCCTTGGACTAAATGTTGCCTCTGGACCAACGCTAACACTGCTGAAAGGCAAACTTCAATTACTGCTCCTAGTAACTGGCTGATAAGCGTTCCCAGTCCTGAATGAATTCTAGAAATTTTTCGATACAGTGTTTCCTGGTGTTTTTTTTCTGGCCACAGGCAGTTCTGTTTCATTCATGTATTTATCAATACTCAGCCAAAGGATCAAGAGGAATCCTCTGTGGAATTTGGAGTTCTCTCTCTATATATGCAGCTCATTGCTCCCCTGTACTCTGCTCCAAAAATTCTAGTCACCTTGGGCTCCCAAAAGTCCAATCCCTGTCTTCTCAATTCCAACTTCAAGAAATCCCCAGGCTGTTTGATTTCCTCCTCCCTAGGCTGAGTCCTGGGAACACTTTCTAGGCAATAAGCTGTGGCCGTCATGGGGCTCACCCTGTGTTTTACTTCTCTTATGGATCACAGACCTGTGCTGACTTTTCTCAGTTTCTGAATACCATAGTTTCACACACTTTTTCCAGTTTTCTATCTGTTTAAGGGAAGTCAGTAAATCTAGTTCCTGTTACTCCTTTATGGTCAGGAACAGAATTCTATCCTCTTTTTAAATATTGTTTTTTGTTATTTGTATTTCCTTCTCTAAATGAAAGAGTAAAATTTGGAAATAAATAAGGTTTTATTCTGTGCTACTGTTTTGGCCTGCTAAAGCTGCCAGAATGCAATATATCAGAAATGAGGTAGTTTTTACAATGGCAATTTATTGGCTTACAAATTTATAGTTTTAAGACCATGAAAATGTCCATTGGTGGGATGGTATCTTCTCTGAAGAAAAGCTGCCCACCTCTGGGACAGCTCTGTCACATGGGAAGCACATGGCTGGTGTTTGCTGGTCCTTCGCTCTTGGATTGTGTTGTTTCCAGCTTCTGGCTTCAGTGGCTTCCAATCTCAGCTTTTGTGGGTGTGTCCTTGTCTCTCAGCTTCTCTGGGGATTTGCTGAGCCCCCTAAGCTTTTTTCTGTGTATCCTTTATCCTCTTATGAAGGACTCCAGTAAGGGGATTAAGACCCACCTTGAATGGGGTGGGTCACATCTCAATTGGAAAAACCTAATCAAAAGATCCTACCCACAATAGGCCTGTACACACAGAAATGGAATAAAAGAACATGGCCTTTTCTGGGGTACATAACAGCTTCAAACTACCACAGCCGTATTTCATAACTATCATTAATCTTTGATTCCCTTGCATCTATTTATGAAATGATTAAATAGCAGTAGGCTAATTGGAATTCAGAGAACATAAAAACATCTATCTTCCTTCAGCAATCCTCTATATCTAATAATATACAAGGAAATGTCTTGTTTATGTTTAGTCATTTATTTATTTTTATACTATGCAATTCTATTCAGCAGCTGCTTTCCAAAATCTGGATAGCATCTCTCCAAATCTTTGCAGAAACATTTGGGAAACAGTCACAAAGACAGAGGTGGGGCCCACAAAGAGGAGAAATCACTTAATAGTTTCCCTTCCCTTGTTTCTTTCATTAATGCTTTGCTTTCCATAGCAAGAAAAAATTGAAATTAGTAAAGATCTCTGTTGTCAACAAATTGGTTATTTCAGAGCAAAAGGGAGATGGCTGAGATGGATTTCAGAATGGAAACATAGGTGGTGTTCCTTAGTATTTTCAACATTTTTAGAGATTTGCGAATATATGAGATTAGGAATAAACATGAAAAAACAGTGTGATGATTCAAAAATTATAATTTCTAAATTTTAATGTAACAATAAAGGAAAGTAAAATGTCAGTCAACCAAATTTAGAAGCCCATAACATTACAAGTACGTTATTTCTGTGTACCTATATTGTAGTAGCATTTAGGTATTATGCTAACCTACATCTTTATTTATAAATATAATGTATATCACTTGTATTTGACACAAGTGGTACACATTATATATCTGTCACAATTAAAAGTTACTTATGTGAGTCTTAGAATATTCCAGAAAGATTGGAGACATCTGTCAGCACTACCATTTTGCTATATCTTTTTCCATGGATGTTTTGGGAATTATAACTCAAAGGAATCTGCTTTGTCCTATGCAAATCTATAACCTAAGTCTGCTGTAAGATGTATCTCTAAAGCAATAGAAAAAATCAGAAAGGAAAGGAAACTAGCAAAGAGGTGGCATTCCAATATATTTCTATCTTAAACCACAAACATATTCTTCTATGTGAAATTTTATAAGAATAAGATTTCAGGGAAATTAGAAGGTGACAATGTACAACTGAAAAAAAGTTTGTGTAAGCAGGTAGTGTAGAGGAAGATGGATGGAGTGGGTGTATTATTTTAACTAAAGTTATCATCTGCCATTGACCAAACATTCATCTTTATACCCGTTTGAATAAAAGAATAAAATCAGAATAAAAAAATAAAATATTTGCACAGACAATTAGACACCATTTGATCTAAAGCAACAAATGAGGAAAATTACCTTAGAAAATCTAAGTGATTTGTGAATAGTCACCCAAGTGCTTGGTAGTGGTTCAGGAATAAAAACCAAGATCTCACACAGAAACTGCACTAGGCTTTAAAAAAAGTCTGTTTAAAAATTTATTACTTTTATTTTTTCTAATTAATAGACTTTATGTTAGAACAGTTTTAGATTTGCAGAAAAATCAAGCAGTTAGTACAGAGTGTTGGCAGGTTTGGTTCTTTACAGATGTTCTGAGGGATAATCAGTTCCATGCCTCTCTCCTGGCTTTTGGTGGATGTCCACAATTCTTGGCATTGCTTGCCTTATAGTTACATCACTAATTTCTGTGATTGCCTTCTTCCTTGTGTCTTGCTGTGTGTCTCCAAATCTCTCTCCTTTTAAAGACACCCATTGTTGTCCAGTATGACCTCATTTTAACTTGATTATATCTGCAAAGACCCTATTTCCAAATAAAATCAAATTCACAAGAACCAGGGATTAGGACTTTAATGTCTCTTTTGAGGGAAGAGAATTCAGCCTACAGCATTTGGTAGGACTATGTTTAGCATTGTAAGAAACTGCCAAGCTGTCTTCCAAAGTGGCTGTGACATTCTTCATTCTCACTAGCAATGAAGGAGAGTTCCTGTTGCTTAGCCCTTCATCAGCATTTAGTGTGGCCAGTTTTAGGATTGTAGCCATTTTAAGAGGTAGCTAGTGGTATCTCGTTGTTTAATTTGCAATTCCCTAATTCATATTCATATGCTTATTTACCATCTATTTCTCACCTTTGGTTAGGTATCTTTTCAGATATTTTGACCATTTTTAAATTGGATTGTTTGTTTTCTTATTTTTGAGTTTTAAGAGTCCTTTGTATATTTTGGATAGAAGTCCTTTATCACGTATGGGTATTGTAAATTTGCTGCTAAGTTATGGCTTGCCTTGTTATTCCTTAGCTAACTGTTCTAACATAAAGTCTATTAATTAGAAAAAATAAAAGTAATAAATTTGGAGCAGAAGTTTTTCATTCAAATAGTCTAACTTCCCATTTTTTCATCCAAAGTTTTTTTTTTTTTTTTTTTTTTGGTGTTTGTTTAAAAACTCATCAACAAAACCAAGTTCGTTTAGATTTTTTTCTGTTATTTTCTAGAAGTTTTTATAGTTTCACATTGTATATTTAGGTCTTTAGTCAATTTTGCGTTAATATTTATGAAAGGTATAATAAGGTCTGGACCTAAATTAATTTTTTTGCATGCAGAAGTCCAATTATTCCAGCACCAACATTGAAAAGACTTTTTCTCCATTAAACTGCCTTTGCTCCTATGTCAAAGATATAAGTTGATTGTGTATGTAAGTCTACTTCTTATCTTTCTATTCTTCTCCATTGATCTATTTGACTCTTCTTTTTGCAATACAACGCTGTCTTTATTATTGTAGCTTTATAGTCTTGAGTTTGAGTAGAGTCAGTCCTCTGACTTTGTTTTTCTTCTTCAGTTTTGCTTGTTTCTCCTGGCTTTTTCATCTTTCCGTACAAACTTTATAATAATTTTCTCAATATCCACAAATTAATTTGCTGAGATTTTGAATGAGATTGGGTTGGTATTTATAGAATTTATAGATCTAATGAGATAAGTTGACATCTTTACAATATTGAATCTTCCAAGCTGTGAATATGACATAGCTATTCATTTATTTAAAACTTCTTTGATGTCTTTCATCAGAGTTCTGTAGATTTTTCTTTTTACAGATCCTGTACATATTTTGTTAGATTTAGACCCATGTATTTAATATTTGGGGTCTGTAATGTAAATGGTATAGATTTTAATTTCAAATTCCAACTTTTCACAGCTGGTATATAGGAAAGTATATCCTGTATTTTGTAATATATTTCCTATATATTTTATATACATATTCCTTATTTTTGTATATCACCTTGTATCTTATAACTTTGCTTTAGTTGCTTCTTAGTTCCAGGAGGTTTTTTTGTTTGTTTGTTTGTTTGTTTCATTGGGATTTTCTATGTATTCAATATTGTCAGCTATGAACAAAAAGTTTTATTTCTTCCCAGTCTGTATACTTCTTGTTTCATTTTCTTGTCTTTCTGAATTAGCTAGGTCTTTCTGTACACTTTTGAATAGGCATAATGAGAGAGGTCATTCTTGCCTTGTTCCTCCCCTTAGGGGCAGGGCATCTAGTTTCTAACAAATAAGTATGATGTTAGCTGATGATATATTCTTTACGAAGTTGAGGAAATTACCCTCTATTCCTAGTTTGCTTAGAATTTTTATCATGAATGGGTGTTGGGTTTTGTCAAATGCCTTTTTCTGCATCTATTGATATGATCATATGCTTTTTTTTTCTTTAGCCTGTATTGATGTGATGGATTACATTAAGTGATTGTTGCATATTAAACAAGTCTTGCACACCTTGAATAAAGTCTGCTTGTGTGTGGTGTATAATTCTTTTAATACATTATTGGATTCAGTTTGGTAATATTTTGTTAATGATTTTTGCTTTTATGTTCATGAGAGATATTGGTCTGTAGTTTTCCTCCCCTTTAATGTTTTAATCTGTTTTTATTATTGGAGTAATGCTGGCTTGATAAAATGAGTTAGGGAGTGTTCCTTCTGCTTTTATAATCAGGAAAAGATTGTAGAGAATTGATATAACTTTTTCTAAGTGTTTGGTCTTTTTAGAAAGTTATTATTGATTCAATGTTTTTAATAGATATAAGAATTCCTTTTATCTAATTCTTGTTTGGGTTTGGTAACTTATGTCTTCCGAGGAATTGGTATATTTCATCTGAGTTATCAAATTTGTGGGCATAATGTTTGCATTATTCCCTTATTTTATTTTTAATGTCCATGGAATCAGTAGTAGTGACTCTTCTTTCATTTCTGATATTAATATTTTATGTCTTCTCTCTTTTTTATTGTTTAGCCTGACTAGAGGTTTATCAATTTTATTGACCTTTTAAAATAACCAGCTTTTCTCATTTAGTTTCCTGTTTTCTATTTCATTTATTTCTGTCCTAATTTTTATTTCTTTTCTTCTGTTTGCTTTAGGCTTATGTTGCTGTGTTTTCTCTAGTTTCCTAAGGCAGACTCTCAGATTATTGATTTTAGATCTTTCTTCTTTTATATAGTGTGTATTCAATGGTATAAACTTCCCTCTAAGACTGTTTTTACTGCATCACAAAAATTTCAATAAGTTCCATTTTCATTTTCATTTAGTTCTATATATATATTTTACTTTCTCCTGAAACTTCTTTTTTGACCCATGTGTCTTGTAGAAGTGTGTTGTTTAATTTCCAGTATTTAGGGATTTTTACAGCTCTCTTTCTATTAATGATTCCTGGCTTAGTTCCATTATAGCCTGACAGCATAGTTTCTATGATTTTTATTCTTTCAAATTTGTTAAGGTATTTTTATGGCCCAGGATGTGGTCTATCCTGGGAAGCATTCTATGTGAGCTTGAAAAGAATGTATAATTTTTGTTGTTGGAGGAAGTATTCTATAAATGTCAACTAGATCCAGCTGACCAATAAGACTGTTCATCTCAACTAAATTCTTACTGATTTTCTGCCTACTTGAGCTATCAGTTATGGATCAAGGGTGTTGAAATCTTCAACAATTGTAGTGGATTTGTCTATTTCTCCTTGACATTCTATCAGTTTTTGGTCTCAATCTATGACACTGGGGTTTCAAAGAGAGAGAGTTTATTGCTACATGCAAAGCAAAAGATCAGATGACCTATTTGCTCAAAAATCTGTCTCCCCAAGTCTAAGAAGTTTAGGATTTTTATGGATTTAAACAAGGGAATAATGGAGTTGTTACCATTACAATCAAATATATACAGAGGGCTGAGACTAAGCTAGAATAGCCATTACAATAATATAAACAGGGGTTGAAAGCAGGCTAGAATAACCTAGTAAGTATACACAAGGCTGAGACCAAGCTAGAATGGCCATTATAATGGTAACAAGAGTGAGATTGGTTTCAGTAATTTCAGGTATTAAATTCTGCCTATTCTACAATAAAGAAAGCAAGACAACTATATAATGATTCAAAAATCATAATCATTTGTTAATTCTTAATTTATTGGTTACAATGCCAGGTACCCTGATCCTAGACCCCATGTTCTTAATTATTGTGATTGGAATAACTCTTTTTAAAAACATTCATTACATTTAGTGAAAAACATAACTTTTCTCCAATGATTTGGAATGCTTCCTTTATTAGAGATTAAATTCCTAAATATTTCTTGAATGTAAGTTTTATTGACTTACCTTTACATGTATACACACATAATTGCATATATGTTGTCATTTAAATATATGTCACATATACATATATTTATGTGTGTGGTGTGTGTATGCATGTGTTTCTAGCCAGATTTATGATGTGTGTATGGGTGCATATGTATGTACTATCAACAATTAGACATTTGATAGAAAATGATTGCGATATTAAACACGCACACACACACACCCCCACACACACACCCTGGAATCCCTTTAAGATACCTGAGCCAAATTCTATTGGTCAAGTAAATCATTAAGGCCCACCTAAATTCAAGGAGAGGGCTTTGCTCCTCTTTTTAGAGGAATTAAAATGGGTTTTGTTTCCTTTTCAATTAAAATTTTCCTGTCACCCTATTTCAACGCAACGTGAAAAAAATAGCAGAAGCAAACAACTTTAAAACACTTTGCTCTGTTCTGCCTGTTTGCAAGTCTCGTTTCTGGCATAGCATAAAATTGGCCTGTGTTGCAGTACATCTTATTGCAAAACCAGTTGGTAATAATTTAGCAGTTAATTCTTAGCAGACCAAAGTCATTATCTAAATAAATGATTACTGTAAGGTTGCCATCAGAAGCAAGGAATTGTCAGTTTGCATCTTCCGAATGTGAAAGCCACCAAGGATTCTGGGAAGATGGCAGAGTAAGAAGCTCCACGAATCAGTTCCTCTAACAGAACAACTACTAAAAAAGCAGGAACTATCTGAATCAACAATTTTGAAACTCTAGATCTAGTAGAACACTGTGCAGAATCCAGGGAAGTTGGAAAGAAGAGGCTGATAAATTGCAGTAAATACTGGCTAATTTCAATTTTTGTGCAGAAGCTACCATTGTCCATCCCCCAGCCTTACAGCAGGCAGCAGCGAGGTCCTCAACTCTGGCTCCTGGTGCAGCTTGCTGTGCCACGGTGACTTATAAAAATTTAGTTCCCCAAGATCCTGGGCTGTGCAATCCAAACACTGATTACTGGTTTTGATCAACTACTTCAACCACTTGTTCTGAGGGCAATCATTGTTCTAATCTGCCTTGGGCAAGAGCAGCAGGAGAGTCTTAAAACAGTGTACTTCCTCAAAACTATGAAAAACAGTTAAAGGACTGCATTTATGGGGCAAGCACAGAATCAAGAAAATGCAGCCTCAAAAAGTCACTGGAGAAGTTTCTGGAATACTTGCTGGCCTCTACCTCACCCCATCCCTGAGAAAGAATGGAGATGGAGCAAGCTGGCTCCCTTTATGAGTCTCTGGTCTCTTTCCAGCTAAGAAAGATTGACCCAGGTAACTCTGCTCCATCTGGTCTCCCCTTCTCTCCCAGAATTTATCTTCCAGGCCAAAGCTGCTTGGGACACCCAAAGAGGAATAAGAAACAATTCAGTGGGCAGCCTGGGATTGTTAATTTTTCTTGGAATGTTTGGAAAAATTGACGTATGAAGCCTTCCAGTCCTGGGCTTTTCTTTTTTGGGAGTTTTCTTTTTTATTTTTTTCCTACAAATTCAGTCTCTTTGCTATTGATTTGTTGAGAGCTCCTATTTCTTCTTGAGTCAGTATAGAGAGTTTTTGTGTTTCTAGGAATTTGTCCATTGCATCAGGTTATCTAATTGTGGCTTACAGTTGCTAATAGCATCCTCTTGTAATTCATTTTATTTCTGTATAGTCAATAGTGATTTCTGCTTATTCATTCTGTAATAAAAAAAAAAGGAAGAAAAAAAAGGAATGTGAAAGCCATGCTTGGAATACTCTTCTCACTTGCTAAATTCTGTAGGAATTTCACTTCTCATTTCATAAATTCTTATATCATAACTAATACTTTTCAGTTGATTCTCATAGTTTTACTCTTATTCAATCATATAACTGATGATGCAGAAGGAGGATAAAAAGAGAAGGAATGCACCTAGTAGCTTTATATGAGAACTGCCATAAAGCTAAGCATTGAAAGAAAACTGTTTTTACCTTTAATATGAAGCAGAAAGTTAAATCTTCCAGACAAAGTATGTTTTAAATATCTTTCCTATGGTCACAAAGGGCAGAAACAAGAACTTAAAGAAAACAACTGGCAAAAAGAATAGCAGCTTTTATATTTGAAAGAGAAAATAACTAACCAATAAATAAGATAGGTAAGTGTTGTAAGAGCATTCCATGGTAAGTACCATCTTCCAATGAAATTAGTTAATATAAATTTTGTATTTAAAGATTAAAAATCTAAGCAAAAAAAAAATCTAAGTCTGAAGACAGAACTTCAGAAAGACTTGAATGATTTGTTATGAGTATACATGAAATTAATATTAATAAAATGGACACATTACATTACATGATATTTTAAAGGGAAAGTAAACTGCTTTCAGAAAAGGAACATGAATGTGCATCATCATTTACACATGTTGAAAACAGAATGCTTTATCTTTCCCCTACAAAGTCATTTCAAGGTGGTTAATGGTAAATTACCTCTATAATTATATAACATATATTACAAATATTTTCTTTATTTCAGTTTTGTTTTATTTATTTTATTTGAGTGTAGAGAAAATATTTATAAAAGATTATACAGGCTTATTTAAATATTTTAAATCTCCATGTGAAATTTCCTCACCAAGAAATATTTTTAAAAACTATATTGTATTACTGTAATTCTGATTATGCTATTAATATTTTCATGTGTCAGGTATCATTTTTGCAAAGGGAAACCTCAGTATCTCCAAGTGCTGAACATAAGAGTATTATTATGCATCAAACATGGAAAAAAAGGAGAAGGTCATTTTAACAGGAAAATATGTAGACTTGAACAAAGGGGACACCATACTGAAAACTTCCTACTGTATTTTGTGAAAAGGGCCTGGTCTAGTTATATGCTATGTTCTGTATCGTAAAAGTTTTAGAGGAGGAAGTAGTAAAAAGTCTGGTGACCTCTTCGTGATGGAAGATTTGCTGTCAGGAGAAGACTGCGGAATCTGCTTTATAGCAAAAGAGAAAAAGCTAAAACAAAGATAGAAGACTTTGGCCATTCAGAGCACACTTCTCTTTGTTCCCACTAAGGAATTTTAATTCAACCAGTATTGGAGTATTCTGGGAAGTTATCTCAATAGCGAGTCAAATATTTTTTCTTTTATATTCAACTTGATTTATCAAGTTTTTTTGCATTCTAAGGAGTACACAGTTTCCTGATGCAAAAGAAAAAATGAAAGCTTCTATGTTAATTTGTTTTGGTTCTTCACTGTAAGGAGAGTTCTTTAGCCAAATAGGCTTGCCTAGATTATTGAGCATTATGGTTTAGGTGATTCTGGCAGTTGCTCATGGAAATCAGTGCAAGAGTTACATGTGCATGTGAAATAGTGAACATTAACTAGATTTTCAGGCTTGCTTCATTTTGCTATCTCATTGATATTTAACCAATTACAAAATCATTCTACAATCAGCAGGTAGTCTTAAAAATACGTGTTTGAATTCTCTAAGACATTTTATTCCAAGCTGTTGATATAGTTCAGATTGTCCTTTTCCAATTGAGAAACAAGAACAAAAATAATTTGTATTTTAATTTATTATTGATATCTGTAACTTAAAAGAAATTAAATCAATATTCTGTGCAGAAAAATGTACTTAAATCTTGCTGACTTTTTTGTGAAGGGCATATTAAAATTTCTTTGAAATCTCAGTTTTGATATAATGTGAATCAAATAAATATGACTTTTCCAAAAATTAAACCTAAATGAGGGACAAAGTTAGGGAAATCATGTGGAAGTTAATAAAACTCAAAAAGATGCAGAGTTATGGAGATAATGTTTGGAAAAGAGAATATCTTAGTCATTTTAAACTGAAAATCAAGAGAAATTAATGACTAGTAGAGCATAATGGTTCAAAGAAAACAAATGCTTAGTATTTGCATCATTAATGACTAGAGATATTAGTGAGATTCTCAATAAAAATTATTATTCCCAGAAATAACCCTAGTATGTAGCATGAAATTGAGACGTACATTTGGGTATGATAAATTCAGAGTAACTGAATTTTTTTTCCCAGTGGAAGTTCCTGTGTTCAGATACAGCATTAGGAATCATATGTGAGATAAATGCTAGATATGTCACGTATTTCATATTTATTTCAATTATTAAAGAAAGAAAACATAGGGAAATAATAAAGTATTTTTCATTCTGTTTAGTTGCATTGCCAGCAGCTCACACAGCAGGAATGTATGGTTGGGAAGTGAGCGTCAATATTCTCCTTGGGAGTGAACCTAGTCTGCATCCTGAGCATTCACATCTCAGTATACTTTCATCATTCTTTACCTGTTATCAGCAAAATATGGCCTCTTGTGAAATGATAAAAAACTCTGATTCTTTCTGGTAAATGGTCCAAGAAAAAAGTTAAAAAAAAAAAAATTATGACTCAGAGGATTCCAGTAGATGAAATATTACTAAGAAAATATTTTTTCTTACCCAGATAATAGTTTTATGTACCTTGAGGATAAAATGCCTTTAATTTATTTATTAGTTATTCCAGAACAATGATTTGAATGAATAGATCAGATGTTATATTTTAAAATAATGAAAATTTTGAAAGCACCTACCAAGCATAAAAGTTGCTCATTGAGTTACAGATGGAACTTTAATAAAGTTAAAAAAAAAACAAAAATTAATAATTTAACAAGGGCAGATATAAATGAAAACTTGAGTCAGTATCATCATGATATTTGGGGAAAAAAGTACAAACCTTCGACAAACAACTTCATGAAATATCAGGCAGAGATATGACAAGTGAGGTGAACATTATTGTGAGTAACTGTTGATTTGGACATGTTAAGGAAGACATTTCTTTCAATAATGTAAAAACATAGCAGGAGTGGCAAAAACTGACCTGGTGTCACAAAATTACATCCTTGCAAATCTAATGATACTCATAGATGAGAAGGGTTATGGTCTGGAATAAGTGTTCAAATCAGTGAAAATAGCCTTATAGGATGAATTGGCTCTTTGGATAAATGTTAAGATAAGAAAGGAAAGTGGTCATGAGGGTTTTATTTGGAAAATAACACTTTAGCAGCTATAATCTATTAATTAAATGGAACATACTGAAATAATCTTGGCCTTGGATCTGTACATGGAAATTTGTAAAGAGTTTTAAATTCATAAACGATAGCCACTCGTCGTTGTTTAAGAAACAGCCCATGATATGCACCAGTCATTTCTTACTGGTGCTTCTGACCAATCAGAAAATCAGGAGATGGAACACTAAGCTATCTGAGTGAAATCACCTGTGTTCCTCCAGCTGAATAAGTTTCATTATGACACTCATTTGAACAATTAATTATTCTACATTTTTTATCTTTTTTAACTGTCAGATTTTAAAATACAAAAATTTATGGCTAATATTGCTAAAGTCATTTTATGAAGTATACAGTCTATTATATTTAGAATATTTCAGTTTCTTAAAATTTTATGTTTAAGGTATTTGGAATTTTGACAATGTCCATAAGGTCAAACATATTTTGATTAAAAAAATAATTAAACCTTCACCAAAATGAGTTCAGAAGTTAAGGAAAGGTGAGAAAATAGTTGATAGATAGATAGATGATATAGATAAGCCACCATCAATACAGCTGTCAGTGAAATAGAATAAAAGCTGTATGGACAGTAGGGCTATAAAATATTTTATACAACATGTTTATGCAAAAAGGAACTACTCAAAAATTTAGATCATTATTCATTATCATCTCTGTATTTAAAGGATTCATGCAGTTTACTTACAATGATGGTTTAAGTGTTTATTCTGAGGCACTGAAAGCAAAAGAAAAATCATTAAATAAACTATAAAATGTATGTGTACCTGAAGTATAGAAGGCACACAGTGTTGGCCTGAAAGAGAAAATGTGGCATTACTGTCAGCAATTAGTGTTAATTCAGACAGCTGATTTTTATTTGGGTTCATACAAAACTTTAAAAAATGGCATATTCAGCCAAGTCCAACATTCTTGCCTGCAGCATTATATGTCAAATATTTCCAAATGCCAGCTAAGGGGGGAAAAAAGAACTATCCCTTGACTCAAGATGCAATGAACAAGGTTCTTAACATCACAGATGGCAGACTCAAAGGGCTTCTACTTGGGTGACTGTCCGGCGCTGCCCCGCTCGGTCCCCGGTTCCCGGCCGGCGAGGGGAAACAGGGAAGGAGAGAGAGAGATGCAGACTGCGCGAACTAACCTGGTCATGAATCACGACTCGAACCACACGGCAGTTGTGAAAGCAAGCCCTTTACTACAGCTAGATGAACATTCTGTGTTACTGGTTCCCACACGGGGCACGGCGCCTCGTGGGAGAGCAGTCTCGATGTGGCCGTCAGGCACGGCTCCTTGTGGGCTGTCTCACCCTACCCCGTCTGGGTAAGACCTTTTATACACAATTAACAACCAATAAGCTTCTAGGCTAGTATCGCGTATACAGGATTTCGATTGGTAGGAGCGGGTGGCGGATACATGCGTCACTATGCGGAAACAGGATGCAGGCGCCATCTTGGCTCACTCGATGGGCGGGGGTAACTCTAGAGCAGGCTGCAGCGCATACGCTAGGCCCGATTCGGGAGGCGGCTTTCCACATCTCCCCCTTTCTTATTTATTTTTGACCCAGTGTCTCCAGTGATGAGCGTGCTCCCGTGAACCCAAATGGTTCACAACCTCTTTGGTGCTTTGGGGAGTCTGGACTAGGCCTCAGCCATCCAGCGGCGGAGCCTCTAGCACCAACCAGAATGCTCACGTCATATGGAGACCGGAGAGTCCGTAAGCTGGAAACAACGTGACTCTCCCTGCAGTGCTTTGCCTGGCAACTGGGGAACAACGACGGGGGCAGGAACAGCAGTAACCAGAGTCGGGGGTGTCACTAGGTGTCTCTGTGCAATGGCTAGGGTCCAGTCTGGCCACAACTAGGACTCTGCCCTAGAGACCCACCTGAGACAAAATTATGACTACTGGTGTCGCCTTTTACACCCGAGAAACAGCCATGCGATTCGCTACAAATTTTGCTCCAAAGCGCCCCACCTGAGGCGACCAGGAAGGGGTATGGTTAATAAATCGGTCACTATCGGGGGTAACAGAGGTGGGAGTCATAGCCATCATAGTGGTAACACGCAATTGCTGCTGCGCTTGAAACAGGCGTTCTAGCAAACATTTAACAACGACTAATCCCACCAATAATCCCACTGCAATGAGGATCCAATTAGTTAAATTGGGCCAAGAGAACCAGGAAGAAACACTGTGCAATATTTTCTGTAGAACCTCGCCTAACCCGGAGAGATCGACTTTAACGGGTTTTAACTTGATCCCCCCAATTGTGTCTAAACTAGATTCCACCTGTTGGGAGAGATTAACAAATTCAGGAAAATATGACCTTTTCAGCCAATCAGAGACTCTGGAAATGCTTCCGGTCACGTTGGCCCTGACAGGAGTGACACAGAGTTTAACCGTAAGCCACCGGGTGTCACATGTTTGCTGAAGCACTCTCCAGAGTCCATCTATTTCCAGTCCAAGTTCATCTATCTCCGCTTGGAGTTTCTGAATGGCCTGGAAATTTAAGTTCAGCATCTGATTGTGGCGGCGTAGCACGTCTCGGGTAAGGTTGACCAAGCCATTTACCGTTTCCATCGTTATGGCGAGCTGCCGATCTGTCCATGCTTGTAGCACAGCCTGCCCGATCGTTGGGACAAACAAAGAGGAAGCTACACTGGCAGCATTCGATAGCCATTCTTTTATGCCTCTTGGACGCCTAGACTTAGAGAAGGGGATATTGTTAAGTGAAACAACTTGAGAAACAGGGCCAACCCAGTCGGTTGCCTTGACGGGGAGCCAGACATAACTTGGGCGATACACTAGGATAGCGGGGCGGCGAGGCATCCGGGTCTTTGGAACGGTTGCAGACTGTAGGAGCAAGCCCTGGAAGGAAAAGGCACCTTTGAGTCTCCTTTTTACTCAAGATCCCTTCACAAGACTGGCGGCTCTTCCCTGTAACGTTAAGAAATTCAAGCAAGACTCCCTTACTTAACTCGCCATTACCAGTTTCACAAGTAGCATTCGCCGCAACTGTGGTGTTGACAACCTTGACAGAGAGGTTAGCAAAAGAGAGGATCAGTGTGTCATTGGTGAGGGGGAAGGACTCATTGAAGCTTGTGGAGGAAATATAGTTCCACTAAAAAGAAAAAGGCAGATTAGAAGGATTGCTATAGGAGAGCAAAGAACAGAGTTACCGATCCTCTTTTTGGGCAACCGCGGGGTGGTCAGTCCTACTATTATCGTCTTGTCGGTCGTCGCCATCATCAGCAGGGTCGGAGGCTTGGTCTAATGGTTCAGGTTGTATATTCGTTGGCGTTTCTGACAGCTGTTCCTTGGCTTCTTCAGGTGATGTCACGGTTCTCACCAGTCTTTCCGGAACCCACACTGGTTGACGTCCTGGTTCCTGGGGAAAAACACAAACAGAGCCTCTGGCCCAGCTGAGCACCGGGTCAGGGCCTTTCCACTGCCCCGACAGGACATCCTTCCAACGGACTAGACCTCTATGCGGAGGACTCGGGGTGGTGTGTTGCAGGGCAGGTGTCATTCCTTGTGAATTTTCGTTTAAAAAATTATATGTGAGCAAGGCTACAGACAGTCGAGCTTTTGGGGACAGGCCGTGGCCTATACCCTCTTTCTGTTTTTTAAGCAAGTCTTTGAGAGATCTGTGCGCTCTTTCAATGATTCCTTGCCCCTGAGGGTTATAGGGGATGCCATGTTTTAATTGGACATCCATGTTGTCACAAAATTTTTGGAAGGATTTACTAGTGTAGGCAGGCCCGTTATCCGTCTTTAACGTCTTTGGCTTACCCCAAGCTGCCCATGCAGCAAGGCAGTGTGCAATGACGTGGGAGACTCTTTCTCCTGGTTCAGCAGAGGCAAATAAAACTTGGGAGCATGTGTCCACCGACAC
Source organism: Choloepus didactylus (assembly GCF_015220235.1). Lineage (NCBI taxonomy): Eukaryota > Metazoa > Chordata > Mammalia > Pilosa > Megalonychidae > Choloepus > Choloepus didactylus. The sequence continues at coordinate 178,797,927 of NC_051310.1, read as the reverse complement.
ATGTAAGTACTTGATCTTACCATACTCTGAATGATGAGTGACATCCATCTGCCAAGTATCCCCTGGGGTGAGACCCCTAGGGTTGACCCCAACCGAGGGGACTGCTCTCTGCTCTGCACAATTGTTGCAGGCTCGGACAATATCTCGAGCAGCTGCACGTGGTATGCTGAACCGCTTAGCTAGGGTACCTGCGTTGATGTGAAACTTGGCATGGAATTCTCGGGCTTGTTGATACGGTACCAGCGTCGGAAAGATGTGCAGCTGTCGAGTGGCTACATCTGCGCTATGGTTCCCCTGGGCCATAGGGCCAGGCAAACCTGTGTGGGCTCTAATATGGGTTATGTAAAAAGGGTGTTGCCTGGTCCATATAACCTCCTGTAGTTTGGCAAAGAACGTCCTTACTGTAGAGGAATGTTTAACAATGCCCACCGTTTCTAAAATTTGTACAGAGTTCACAACATAAGCAGAATCCGAGACGACATTTAAGGGCTCGGAAAGGCTTTCCAGGACTGCAATGATAACCTGCAGTTCTACCCATTGAGGCTTTTGTGGTTGGAAGAGCACTGTTTTAGGAGTGTCCCCCTCCACACAATACGCCCCTGTTCCAGAGCTGGAGCCGTCCGTGTATACGGTGGGGGCGCCTGCTAGTGGCCTAGGAGAGGTTACTTTGGGAAAAATCACTGGGTGCCGGGCGACAAACTGCAAGAGAGGAGCCTTAGGGAACTGATTGTTAATGGGACCAAGAAATGTACACCGGAGAATGGCCCATTGATCTATGCATCCGGTGAGTATCTCAAGCTGCTGGGAAGAATAAGGCACCCTGAGATTTTTGGGCTGCTGACCGAAATGCTGCACAGCCCTTTTAATGCATTCTAGGGCCAAGTCTGCAACCGCTGTAGGATAGTGCTCTAGGACTTTTTTGGGGGAAACTCCAGGGTGGACCCAGAGCAGCGGCCCCCGCTGCCACAGTACCGCAGTGGGCTGTAATTCTGTCGGCAGCACGCAGGCTTCAAAAGGCTCATCAGGGTCTATTCTCTTCAATGCAGCGCCACTGAGCGCCTGTTCCACCTGGCATAGTGCTCGCCTTGCCTCTGGAGTGAAGCTTCGAGGTGAGTTTATATTAGAATCCCCCTTCAACAGGTCGAACAAAGGTGTTAGTTTGACATTGGGTATTTTTAGGTATGGACGGATCCAATTGATATCCCCCATGAGTTTTTGTAGATCATTGAGAGTGTGTATATTGTCTAGCCTGAGAGACACCTTTTGGGGGGAAACATGAGTGGGTGCGACTTTCGCCCCCAGGAAAGTGGTAATGTCAGTCATTTGGATTTTTTCAGGGGCAATCTCTAGGTTAGCTTCTCTAAGACTAAGGACTAAATGTGACAAAACTGTTTTAAGAAGATCTGTGTCTCTATGGGCTAAGAGAATGTCATCCATATAATGGATGATTTTCACTTGAGGGAACTGCTGCCGAGTGCTAGCTAGCTTCGCACGACATACAGCTGGCACATGGTAGGACTATTAGCCATGCCTTGGGGCAGGACTGTCCATTCAAAGCGTTGACAGGGCTCCTCTTGATTACTAGAGGGCACAGTAAAGGCAAACTTAGGGGTGTCTTCAGGGTGGAGCGGAATAGAAAAGAAGCAATCTTTCAGATCTATGATGAAAATCGACCAGTGCTCCGGTAATGCCGAGAGGAGGGGCAGTCCCATCTGAACGGGCCCTAAAGGCTCCATGCAATCGTTAATAGCTCTTAGATCATGTAGCAGTCTCCATTTACCAGATTTCTTTTTTATTACGAATATAGGGGTGTTCCACGGTGACGTGGAAGGGGCGATATGGCCCTTTTCTAGTTGTTCTGATACTAGGGCGTGCAACGCTGCAAGTTTTTCCTGTGGCAAGGGCCACTGAGGCACCCACACCGGAGCCTCGGTTTTCCATTTTAGTTTTATAGGTGTGGGTGGGAATCTCTCCTCAGTGGCCCCTATGAAAAACCCAAGCCTCGTCTGTCAGACTTGGGGGCAGCTTGTATAGGCTCCGCACGTCCGTGCAGTGAAGCTCCTAAACCCTTGCCGGGGGTATACCCCATTTCTTTTAGCAGTCGCTTAGAGGTTGGGGAGTAGCCGCTAATTAAAGTAACGTCCATTTGGGTCAGAATGTCTCTTCCCCACAAAGACACAGGCAGGGCTAATACATAAGGCTGGAAACTGCCTTGGTGTCCTTCTTCATCGGCCCAATGAAGGGCAGCTGCACTGAGCATGGGCGCTGAAATTTGGCCTATTCCTCTAATGGGCTCTTCCGCCCTGCTCGTTGGCCAGGTGGGGGGCCATTCTTGTTGTCTTATGATAGACCGATCGGCCCCTGTATCGAGCAGGCCCAAGAAAGATCTGCCTTGCACCTTAATGGTTAGCATAGGTCGAGACTCCAGGGACATATGGAGTCCCTCAAAAATCGCTCCACTGGATCCGAACCCTTTTTCCCCTCTCTGTCTGATTCTGCTTGGAAAGACTGCATGTAAGCTGGGTAAGAGCAGGAGCTGCGCCAGCTTATCACCTTCTGCAATGACTAAGGTGCCCCGCTGAGATTGAACCATAACTTGGGCACGGCCTGTGAAATCTGAATCTACAAGTCCTGGTATAACTGTTAATCCTTTCAGGGCCGTGGATGCTCTTCCCAATATGAGCCCTACAGTACCAGCCGGTAAGGGCCCCTTGAAGGAGGTCCCTACTAACTGGACACCCATGGAGGGGGTTAGTACGAGTCTGGAGGTGGCACAGAGGTCCAGTCCTGCTGAGCCGGGGGACGCACGAATTTGATCGGATCCTGTGTTGTCGAATGGCATGCAAGGGGGTCCGTCGAAAGGGCGGACCCCCTCTTCCCGTTTTTTGGAATCTGCTCGGGGCGGCCAGAGAGGCGTCTACCCTGCGCATCGAAAACCGATTTACAGTCTTCTGCGCGGTGGGGGCCTTTGTGGCAACGGCCACACGGCCTGGTTGCTGCACCTGGTTCGCCAAACCGTTGAGTGGCAGGGGGTTGACGTCTATTGGGACAATCTCTCTTAAAGTGCCCTGATTGGCCACAGCCATAGCACCCGTTAGACTTTGCCCCTAAGGTTCTCGGGCTTTTTGTAGCCACCTGTAGGGAGCTGGCTAGCATGGCAGCTAGACCTGCATTAGTTAAAGGGCTGCCAGCATCTCTACAGAGCCTGACCCACTCTGTCAAATTTTTTGCTCTGTTTTGTGCCAGGATAACTTTGCACTCCTTGTTGCACTGCTCAAAAATCATTTGCTTAACCACAGTCTCTGCTACTCCTGGATCTGAGAAGATTCTCTCAGCTGCGGTTTGCATCCTGGCTACAAAATCCGCAAATGGTTCTGTGGGGCCTTGGTGTATATTGCTGAGTGAGGCCTGAGCCTCTCCCTCACCTGTTAGCTTTTTCCAGGCACCCACAAAACAGCGGAAGATCTGGGCATAGACCTCTTGTGGGAAACCCGTTTGGTTCTGGGCATGGGCGCCTCTCCCCAACAGCATGTCAGCATTCCACCCGCCACGTCTCCCCGCCGCATTCCTTGCGGCCTGCTCTTCAGCTAACTCCTCAAACCATGCTTTCCAATCTATGAATCGGCCTGACGGCAAGCAAGCACGGGCTAGCTGAAAAATATCTGCGGGTGTATGATTTAGAGCAGAGAGGTTCTCGATCATGTTCAAGGTATAAGGGGCATTGGGGCCATACTGATGGACGGCCTGCCTCAATTCCCTCAATAGTTTGTAATCATATGATTCGTGCCGATTGCCACCTTGGGGATTGATAATAACCGGGTACATTTCTGAGACTGGCTGCGGCTCAAGTGGCTGGTAGCCACCCAGCATGCCAAAAGGTCTAAATGTTGTGAAAGGGTTCCATCTCCAGAAATGTCTCCCACCACTACCTAATGGCAAAGGGTCCTGAGGGCCTGTATACTCGGGCGGGGGGTACGGCAAAGGTTGCCCCTCCCCTGACCGACCCATCGGGGTTTCCGGGTCTGGCAGCAAAGGATAATTACATTTACTGGGCATGGCCACTAGAGGGAGCTCTCGGCAAGGTCCTTTGGTGGGACCGCCCAAGGCGTCAGTTGGGAGCTGGGGTGTCCCTGGGGGTGCAGCGGTAGACATTGGCGGGGCGGAAGGCCGCACGGGTGTGGCGGGAGTCTCCTCCCACTCAATTAGCGGGGATGCTTCCGCCTTCTCGTCAGTATCGCTATCTGACTCTGAGTCAGAGTCACTGGACTCCGGCGGTTTGCCCTTACAGGAGCCGTCCGCTGACGAAACTGACTGGGTTTCTTGGAGCGCGCACCGTGCTTCTTGCAAGACAGAGGACAGGCTTAGGCCGGTAGCCAATTCTAGTTCAAGGACCGCACGGACGGTCTCCCATATGGGTACTAGAATCGGGTCCATACACACGCCCGTCTGGCGCGCTCGGTCTATGTCGCGACCGAGCTTCATCCAAGAGGGTAGGCTAAGGCTGCCGGTGCAGGCAAACCAAGGGGCAAAAGTATCAACATCATCAAGAAAACGCTGAAGGGAGCTTTTCCTGACCGAGATACCCCGTTGTTTCAAAAGGTTCTTTAAGGGAGCTAAGAGAGGTGAACTTCCGGACTGCCCCATGATTGCAGTCGGCACTATACTTCAGTCACTCGGAGAGCTCTTCCGAGTCCCCCGGGGTCACCTGAAAACCCACGGGCCCTAACTATCATGTAATAAGACGCACTCACCTTCTCGCGTTGATCAGGTGCGGGAAGTCCGCCGTAAGCTCGACGCGCAGCGCTGCTCTCCTCACAGAGGGACCGTCGAGAGCGAGGCAGGAGGAGGAGCGTCCCCGTACGGGCCACCACTTGTCCGGCGCTGCCCCGCTCGGTCCCCGGTTCCCGGCCGGCGAGGGGAAACAGGGAAGGAGAGAGAGAGATGCAGACTGCGCGAACTAACCTGGTCATGAATCACGACTCGAACCACACGGCAGTTGTGAAAGCAAGCCCTTTACTACAGCTAGATGAACATTCTGTGTTACTGGTTCCCACACGGGGCACGGCGCCTCGTGGGAGAGCAGCCTCGATGTGGCCGTCAGGCACGGCTCCTTGTGGGCTGTCTCACCCTACCCCGTCCGGGTAAGACCTTTTATACACAATTAACAACCAATAAGCTTCTAGGCTAGTATCGCGTATACAGGATTTCGATTGGTAGGAGCGGGTGGCGGATACATGCGTCACTATGCGGAAACAGGATGCAGGCGCCATCTTGGCTCACTCGATGGGCGGGGGTAACTCTAGAGCAGGCTGCAGCGCATACGCTAGGCCCGATTCGGGAGGCGGCTTTCCACAGGTGACCAGTCTTGCCGTGTCACTTAGGACTGGAGCTAAGCCATGTCTACTTAGTCTCTTTGACATTGAGACTTGACTATTTGTGCATAAAATGTGTCACTTCAAATTCAGGTTACAAAATAAAATACTGGTAGCTTTTCAGAATGATGCAATTTTTTATATAATGCATGTTTTTAAAAGTTTAAGCATACCAATTTTACTCCGAAGGGTCAGATAGTTAAGTTCATATAAAAAGCAGGCAATTTTAACATAAGTGTATTCAGCAATGTCCTGAACATAGTTATGAACATAATTTTCCTAGCAATTCTTATATATTCATATTAAGGTAATTATGGATAATTATACAAAATCTATGTATGGTTACAACTAAAAGTTACACATGTTGGCTACAAACAAAATAATGTAGCTCACACTACATTAAAATCTGAGTCAGAGAGATCAACTAAAACACTACAGAAAGGTTTGTGTCAGTGCTCACTCTCGTGCTAATGTGGTGAAACCCATGAGGAAACTACTATCCCTTGTGTCTTGTTTAATCGATTAGTCATTCATGGAAATATTCTCAGGCCAATTTTCTTTTTTTCAAATGTCTATAATTGAAAATGCGTGCACATCTCTATTATTCTGTTGCCATGCCATCTCTTTCTCTCCTCTTTATGTTCCTCCGAAGTGTTATTTTTGCAACTCCAGCAAAAGTTACATTTATATCACCTCCTTAGGAATTCTGAGTTCTCAACACAGGCTACCAGAAGTTATAATTATATTTTGCTTCAGGCTTCTTGGCAGAATCTTTGAAGTGGGATTTGGGACTGACAGCACTCTGGGCAAAGGAATTAAAACTCTGGAGGAAATAACGGTCTGAAAAAAAAAAAAAAAAAAAAGGATACTGCAGAAATTGCCCTTACAGGCATTTCAGAATTGAAGAGTTTCAGTTTCACAAGACAGTTTATTTAAATTTCCTGTTCTGCAGAATAAAGTGGGGGAAATTTTAAAGTTTTATAGGATTAGCCCCTGGAATGAGAGGTCATAGCCTAGGAAAAATGAAGAAGGGCTTTTTAGACCTGGTGGAAACAGAATTATGGTGGTAAGTTTCTAGATATGATTGTTAAGAAATCCAGATGGTAAAAATTACTGTGGGGAAAATGGCCACTGGATTGTGTTTGCTTATTGGTTTTAAGACCAAGGACTCTAATATTCAGTTGTAAAATGTAAGATATAATGGTTTATTCTGCAATCTCCAATTATTTCCTCCAAATTTCAACAATGGATGCTGAACAGTATTGTCTTTTATTAAATTACTTTGGCTAAATTGAAGAAAAAGAATCTGTATTTCATGCTTGTAGCAACATGTGTTGAAGAAAAGAAGTTGAAGAAGTCAGAACTGGCAATACACATAGAGCCAAAATTAAGAATTTAGAAGACAAGAAGCAAAAGCAAATGAGAAAATTTAACTTTCCTGAGATCTAGGAATCTTTGCAATTTTAACAGGGTTTCCCCTGTTAAATTATTTCATTCACGGGGATAATATGTTTTGATACTAAGGGTAAGAGGGACTTCAAAAGTCTGAAAGATTTGTGGATGCCCAGGAGATTGGTACGTAAGTTAAGGTATTTGGGAGGGGGTTATGAGGAATAAATGCAGTGCAATCAAATCCACACAGCTGTTATTCAGAAGAACTGTATTATTTTCTCTTACTCCTTTTTTAACCCCTCTGTTAACCCATATTTTAGATCCTCTCTTTTCAAATTCCTGTATCAGTTTCTGCTTCTCTTTCTCTCTGTTCTCCATCTTTCTCTAGGTTCTCTCTCTCTCTGAGTTCTCTCTCTCTCTCTCTGTCTTCCCCTCTCCCTCTCTCTCTCTTCCTCCTCCCTCAACCCATAGCCCCATTCACCCCAAGTGTATGTGTATGAGTGTGTGTGTGTATGAGTGTGTGTATGTGTGTGTGTGTGTGTGAAAGAGAGAGAAGGAGATTATGTATGTTTCTCTGGCCAAGTATCTATTATCTGCATCTCTGTAAATTTGCTCTACCATACTATATGGACCAGATTTCACTGCAGGGCTTCTAGTTTCAGCTCCCACCTAACCTCAGCTTGAACATGGTTTTGGATTGTTATGGCACTGTTTGTCACCCCAATGATAGTTAAATGTTATTGGGCTTTTCACTGCTAACAGATACACTTTTTAAGTGTCTCAATTCCAGATTCTCACTAAAGAGCATTTGAATCAATCAGCTTGAATCTGGTGTTCGTATCTGGCTATACAATGTTTAGACAAGGAGGCAAAGTTGCTCATTCAATCATTGCCACCCAGGTCTGCCCCTTAGGAGCAACCATAGATGGGGTAGCATTACTTATAAAAATATATGATTGAAGAAGAAGTGGCTAATATCTTTAATACAGGCCATGAACATGTAGAATTAAAATTTTGTTTTGAGATTCCAACAAGTCTTAGAAAATATTTGATTAGGACAGTATTCTTTTTTTTCTGGACAATTTGCATTACAGTAAAATTTGAGAAAATTGTTCATGAATTTGAAGACAGAAATAAAAATGGGGCAATGTCAATTGCCCATTTCATTGTCAATCATATGATTGTTCGTGAGGTGACATAACCAAGAAAAAGCAAAGACTACAATATATTGCATATGTTTGTAAGAAAGAACCCAATTATTTCCTGTTCTACCATGAGCTATATCCTGATCATTAGTGAATCTAAAATCATCAGGGAATGGAACAAGCCCAGAAAGAAAACTTGTCTGGATCACCAACTCTTCTAATCTACATGTTCATGGTAAAACTGGGAAAGTAAACACTGTTCTTCATCAGGAAGTCTTAGGATTCTTATTTCATTGCTCAAAAGAAGACAATTAAGGAGATTTACTGCTTATTATGTTCTTAGATTATTGTACATATATGATTTAATAATACCCATATTGCCAAATTAATTGCATGTGCATATGAGTATCTAGAAATATATTTTTCCTCCAATTCTTTTCGAAAACCACATCATTTTCTTCTGAATGTAACAGTATTTTGGAGGGATAGGGTGAATCCAAAGGGGCATTATTGGGATCAGATGAAACAAAGCATAAAATTCAAAGAGAGTTTTATATAATAAAGAGATCATTAGTTAACCAGCCAGCAGAAGCAGTTCTATTCTCAGACACCACAAGAATAACTGATGATCATGCCATCATCATCTCTAAAATCAGCCACCTACCCACTTGACCTCCTTCACCTTTGTTCACAAGCCAGGCTGCAATGACAGGAAGAACATCTGGGCATCTTGCCTACCCAGAGTCTCCAGGGCTCTTCTGCTGCTCTGAGCTTAATCTTTATTTAACCTTTGTTTTAATGATGAAAGACCGTCTCTCTGTCAGCAATTCTCCACCTACAGCGTGCTTTTGTCACTAGTTTCCAATTTAAAGACTACAGGATCAGGCAGCATGAACTTTGCCAACCTATGCTATTTTTTTTCTTTTTTTCTGTTTTCTTCCTCAAATTCCAGTACTGCTTGATCTATTGTCCTTAAGTAAACGATTGTTGAGTCAGATTCTCCCTGTGCATAAGATACTTTCCTGGCAAAATTTGGCACCATAGGAAGCTGTGATAACTTTTAGCAGTTCAGCATGTCTCTTATCAAATCACATTCCCCAAGCTGTAAATGTTTCAACTTTCAAAAACATTGACTTTGCTCATTTCAAGAAGCTTAAGCACAGGAAATTCTTATCCACTGTTTTAGTTGGACCATCAGTCTATTTAATAACATCTATTTTTAAAAAGGATGAATGAGAGAAACCAAACCTTTCTGGTGCATGTACCATCAAGCTTAAATATTACATACATTTCTACAAACTCAAGCAGTGCAAAAGGTAATGAAAATGCTAACAGGGATAAAGTAAGGAGTCAACTTGGTAAACTACTTTTGCAGATATTGGGCATTTTTAGGCATTCTTCAGTAAGATGTGAACACATGCTGGGTTTTGCAGCACATGTAGAGAAATGAAATTTCTTTCAGTAACTATTTAAAAAAAATAAGGGTAGTAGAAAAGGATTTCTAAAATGTGAAAAAAAATCGGTTACAAAACTTATAAATAATTGTACATAGGTATGTTATTTTTCATTATGTGAATAGCCAGAATATCAGTTGGAAGAAATAAATAGCACTAGGGAATGTTTACCTTGGACAGAGTTCATACCTGATCAGCAACAAGAAGATCCTCTGAGAGAGTAATTGCTTCATGCCAGACAACTGGCAAGTGTCAGATTGCTTGTCACCCACACATAAAAGTCATAGCCTCTATTGATTAATGTCAGTTCACATTATCACTATCAATAAAACAACAACTATTTTCAAATTCATGCATATTAACAAAGAAAGTGAAATGAAAAATGTCTCTAATCTGGCTTTCCATAACAAAAATATAAAATACACCAGCCTCCACCAAGAGGGGTTATGGTAAATAGGGAAAACACCTGGAAAAGATGTGGCATCATCATAGAAGTGCCAACTGGGATAAAAATGATGAAAGGCATCAATACAGTACACCCTGTCAGGCTGTAAAAGTAATCCTCAAAATATTTCTCTGATATACCTCATGTATCTATTTTTTGATCCAGATCATTCCCCTTCTCATTCTTCCAGAACTGAACCATCAACTCTGTCTGTAGTTCACCACCTAGTGTCTCCCCTCATAGACCTGCTGCCCAGCCTGATTCTCTTCCCAGAAGTTTGGATATTGGCTCTCAACTTTTCTGGCAGTCTGCTTTTCTACCCTCAGAATCTCATACTTAATCAAGTGATTTCTCCCTGATTCAGCTACAAATCCTGCAAAAGCGCCTATTCCATTCTCTTCATAAGTCAATGGCCAATGCAGCCCCTAAAAAAATGGTTTAATAATTCATACTGGTACAATGTTTGATAGGAGATTAGGAAAGGAACATAAAATTCTTAGAGCTGGAGGAGCTGTGACCTATTTGCTCACTGCTAATGGATCTGCTGGGATACTTGGCCTGATTTGGTTATTTTACTACATGATCCAGTCTGTATTTTTGGCTTTTGTGATTTTAGTAACTGGAATGTGGGTGGAGACTTGCTTTGGCCTTTGTAAAGTATTACAAATATAAGGAACAATACCGAACTAATCTCAGTGCACCAAAAGCTGAGGATCTGATGTTCAGCCCTTTCCCCATCTTAGAAAAATTGACACTGCTTATTAGGGTATAACACCTAATTTGCTAGTACTTTCTTTCACTCAGGATGGGCCCAGTATTTGATAAAAACTTGTTTATCATTTCTTCAAATATCACTTCTCAGTGAGATCTCTCCCAGTCTCTAAAATTTTCTTCCCCACAGAGATCTTTACAAGTCCAATAAACAAGTTTGGACAGCCTAAAAGACAAAAATTCAGTTGAACAGCATCAGCTTTATAAACACATTACAATGAAGAAGACCACTTGTGAGAAGAATCATGGTTTATCTCATGAAACAAAGGAAAAGAAAATCATTATAAGACTGGGGAGGGGCAGAACTGAAGTGATTTTAAATGAAGAGGTGCTTTGACAGGTACAAAGTAAAGCAGAGCTAGCTGTGAAGGGGTCAACATCAGGTCCAGGCTGGAAAGTGGAGTCAGGGTCCAGGTTTCTTGGAAAGAAAGAAGTTCAGAAAGAGGTAGAATATTGCATCCAGAAACCCCTTATCTGACACTTTGCACATGAATTTTAACTTGAGGCTGCTTCTTGGTGTCAAAGTGACTTAGATCCAGGCAAGAGAGAAGTATTTCATTCTTACTGATATAATTTCAAACAGCAAAGATTCATATAACCTATGATTTTAAAGAACAAAATTTCTGAGTAAGAAAGCAGTGACCACTCATTGAAAGGAGTTGTTATTGTTATGGCACCACACAGCTGTAGGGTGTCTGGAGGGACAGTGTTTCCTACAAATTTTACTCAAATTGTCCCAGATTTGGCTACCATTTTTTGAGCACCTCTTTGCTTTTTGGCACTGCTAGATGTTCCAGACTCATCTTAAAATCTCTTTGTCCCAGCACTGACACACTGGAATCAACAATTCTCCAAGGTCCCTGAAACCCATTATCAGATAATGACATTTAGAAACAAATATTAGATTTGTTTATTGTTATTGGGTATCATTGGTCCCAAGCTTCTGGATGAATAGAGATAGGAAATACATGCACTAACACAGGAATCATCTCTCTCTTTCTCTCTCTCTCTCTCCATACACATGCATACACACACATACACATGCATACACGCACACACACATGCATATTACTGTGCTTATTCTATCCTCTTTGTATACTTGCAACTCCTTTATCTAAAAGTGAGAGGTCATCTGGCTCTTATTTGCAACATATATCCTTATTTAGTTAAACCCTAGAGAATATATAAAATAATTTCAGAATTTCTGACACATATTCCTGTGAAAAACAAATTGTAAAATAGAGTCTAATATTTTTGTAGAGCACTTTTTTGTCTTTAGCCTTAGAGTATATAAGAGTATATAATCAAGATGCTATTTTTCCATTCTTACTTTTTGCCGTAGTAAAGTTAGCACTTTTCTTCCCCACCCCCCTCACTGTGGTTAAGCTACTCGTTTGTAATACTTAGGTTCATTTATTACTCTTTATTTTACCCTTGGGTTCCCCCACATCCTGCTTAATTTTAAAATAATAAAATAATAAATTTAAAATAATATTTAAAATTATTTTAATGTGTTTTATGTATTTTTTGAATATTATTTATGTATATTTTAGAACATGAACATTGTTCTAAAAGTCAAAGCTATGCAAAAAGACATACACACAGAAGTGTGACTCTCCATCACCCTCCTCCATATCATCCCCTAATATTTCTACCGACTCCCTGTAGAATACCAGTCTCATAAGAATCTGGTTTCTCCTTGTGTTCTAGTTTGCTAATGCTGCAGAATGCAAAACACCAGAGATGGATAGGCTTTTATAAAACGGGGGTTTATTTCGCTACACAGTTACAGTCTTAAGGCCACAAAGCGTCCAAGGTAACACCTCAGCAATCAGGTACCTTCAACGGAGGATGGCCAATAGCGTCCGGAAAACCTCTGCTAGCTAGGAAGGCAGCTGGCGTCTGCTCCAAAGTTCTGGCCTCAAAACGGCTTTCTCCCAGGACGCTCCTCTCTAGCAAGCTTGCTCCTCTTCAAAACAACACTCCCAGCTGCACTCAGTTTTCTCTCTTTGAGTCAGCTCATTTATATAGCTCCACTGATCAAGGCCCACCCTGAATGGGCGGGGCCACACCTCCATGGGAACATCTCATCAAAATCATCACTCACAGCTGGGTGGGGCACACTCCAAGGAAATCTAACCAGCACCAAAATTTCTGCCCCACAAAACTACAAAGATAATGGCATTTTGGGGGACACAATACATTCAAAACAGCACACCTTGCGTTTTCTTTTTCTCGCTCTCTATTTCTCTCTCTCTTTCCTTCTTTCCCATTTCTTCCTTCCTTTCTCCTTACCTCCCTCTCTCCCTTCCTGTCTTCCTTCCTCTCCAAAAAACAAGAAAACAAAACAGAGCAAAATAACCCATGATGTATATTTCCTTATTTCTTCTTTCTTACACAAAAGGTAGCACGCTATATTAAGTGTTTCACTTTGCTTTTTATCCCCTTAATACTAGATTTTGGAAATTATTCTGTATTAGTTCATAGAAATCATAAATATTTTTTAATAGCTTTTGCCTGGAGCTATGTATGGTCATTTAGGTTGTTTCCAGTATTATGCAATTACAAACAATACTGCAATGAGTAAATTTGGGTATATATATTTTCATATTGTTGAAGGCATATCTTCAGAGTAAATTCCTAGAAATGGGATTGCTAAGTCAAAAGGTAATTAGCATACAGTTTTGTTAGACAATCTCAAATTCTTCTCCAAAGGGCAGTTTTCATTCCTACCAGCAATGTATGAGAATGTCTCTTTCTCCAAAAGATTGAGGCATCCTACTCTGATTTTTCCCAGTCTGATAGGTAAGAAATGGGTGATATTTAAAATTTATGTTTGTTTATTTATCTCTAATTATTTTCCCATACTCCCATTATTTTTGTTTCTGAAGGTACTATTTGATAAACAATGTACCTCATAGACTGATCCTGTTTGTCTCTTAATTTTTTCTTCATATATTTTTGTATTTTTATTTGAACTGTTTAATGATATAATAATATTATAATCCAGACCTTCTGTTAATTATCTTAAATGTCAAAATTCATGTATTTAATTTGCATGATTTATCTCATCAGATAATTATTTTTCTGATATAGAAAAAGAAGCTTGCTTCTATTTTATGATTTTTCTTAAATATGTCTAGAGAAGTCACCAATTTTTTTTTCAAGTTATCTTCCGTTCCTGGAATTGCATTCTATTTCTCATATGAATTATTGTTTGTTCATCTTGATTTTTCTCTTTCATTCTATTAGTTTACTTCCCACAGTTGATGATCCTCAGGAAGTAATTTAGTTAATATATATAGCTGTTCTGTGAAGCTCTGTGTTCATGATGGCTGCCTCTACTTTGAATTTTGTGGAGCAAGACAGCCAGAGGCTATCCCTCATGAAATCAGTAACTGAGGGGAATCTGATGGATGCTGGAAGCCATTTTGAACCCTAGCCCTTTTCAGCAAATCTTAAAATTTCTTTATAAAATCAACCCTCTTTAAAGCCTGGTACAACAATATTGCCACCAGTCACTCTAAATGTGTGGGGAGTAGGGAACAATTAGTGAATTCTGACAGGTTCATCAGTCTATCCCCTGGACAGCCCTTAACTCAGTACTCTGAATTCTGCCCTACAAAAGATGAGTTTTCCATAATTGCTAATACAGAGCTTGGAGTCTTTCAAGGATTTCACCAAGAGTAACAGCAGTTTTCTGTTTCAGCTTTCTCTTGTATGTTCTCTGCTTTGTTTTATAATTAAATTGTATTCTATCTACATATGGAAATCCAGAAAAAAATTATCTCTAATCCCAACTGCCCCCTCCCCCCCAAATATGTTTGGCTGAAGTACTGACATTAATATGTTAGCCTAGATTCACTCTTTATATCCATTTACTGTCCTTTCGATGGAAGAGAGTATGGAAGAGAGTTACACACAAGTATTCAGTTCACCAATCTTCAACTTTTATCTTTGATTTTAACCATTTTTGATCCTAAATGTCTGGCTTTATTTAGTATAGTTTATTTAATGTCTTTCAGATTAATAATAGTTATCATAATTGTCAGTGAAAAAGCTATGCAGATAATGGGAACAAACAAGTAATTTTAGGAAATTCATCAGAAATAATTTTTACTGTAATTTTATTGAGATGTATTCATACACCATACAATTCATCCAAAGTATACAATCAATGGTTCACAGTATCATCACATATTTGTGTAATCATCACTACGATCATATTTAGAACATTTGCATTACTCCAGAAAAAGAAATAAAAAAGAAAAAAGAAGACTCCAAACATCCCATACCCCTTACTCCTCCTTCTTATTGAGCACTAGTATTGCACTCTATCGAATTTTAAGACTTACAATAGAGGTAGGTTAACTAAAACAGTGTAGCATTGTCAGAGACAGATATACAGATCAATAGAATAGAACAAAACATCCAGAAGTAGATCCATACAAACACAGGCAACTGACTTTTTTGTTGTTGTTATATAGCTATACAGTCATTACCAAAGATCAAGGCTGCTGGGTTACCATTCAACAGCTTCAGATATTTCCATCTGGCTATTTTGAAACACTGCACACTAAAAGGAAATATCTATGTAATGAGTCAGTACTGGCAGTCATTTGTTAAATCCAAATTTCTCAGTTACACATTCTCCTTCTCATTTGATCTTTCTCTAAATCTTCAGGGATATCTGGGCAATGACGATTTTAACTTCTTTAGGCTGAAAGGGGGTGTTGATCTTATGGGGTAGATGCATGAAACTGGTTGATATTCTTGGAGAGACTGGTACCTTTGGGTTTCAGGGTTTATCTGGCATAAGATCAATCAGGAGTCCTTAAGTTTCTGAGAAAAATAATCTTATTAAGAAAAATTTTTATAGAGACTTAGGTAGAGCCCAGTGCACTCCCTAAGGTTTTCAGGAATAACTGTTGTTTGGGGCTTGGCATACTGTGGCAGTTTGCAATATCTGGCTAAAGCTTGCATAAAAGTAACCTCCAGAATGACCTCTTGACTCTATTTGAAATCTCTTAGCCATTGAAACTTTATTTTATTCCATGTATTTTCCTCCTTTTGGTCCAAAAGCATTTTCAATCTGAATGCCAGGGCCAAGCTCTTCCTGGGAGTCATGTTCTATATTGCCAGGGAGATTTTTACCCCTGGGAAGTCATGTCCCACATAGAGGGAGTGTAATGAGTTTATTTGCAGAGTTGGCTTAAAGAGAGAGGCCACATCTGAGCAACAAAAGAGGCTCTCTGGAGGTGACTCTTAGGCATAATTATATGCATGCCTAGCTTCACCATTGCAGAAATAAATTTTGTAAATGCAAGCCTCAAGATCAGGGACTTGGCTTAATCATGTGTCCCTAGTGCCTGAGAGAATATTGGGAATTCCCTGGGTAGAGAAGTTTAATAGCTCCACATTTTTAACCAGTCCCTCAAGTAGACTTTGCATTTTTTTTTTTTTTTTTTTTTTTTGTAATTTTCTGTTCCAAATACTCTGAAATGTATCCGGGTATTACATTAACCTGTACAGAACAATAGGATCATGTTCCCTATTCTAGGTTCCATATATTTGGGTTGTTTAAATAAACTGGCCAGACAGGTTAAATTAGATAGAGTGCTACAGTAAATTTAAGTTTTTGACCAAATAAACATCTTTTCCTTTGGTCTCACACAGAAGTTGAAGTTTTAAAATACTGACAATATCATCCTTTACCCTATCAGAAATAATCTTAATCTCACTTACACAGGAGAGTTGTTTCTGTTGGTCATAGAGGCCCTTACTTTGGAACCCTCTAAATTTCTCTGCTCTCCACTTTAGAATATTGGAAATGATATTTCTTCTGATAATTCGTTAATTAATATAACACAATGGACACTGAGAGGGGAACAGTGCAGACTGATACTTACCTGACAGAACTTGGTGCAATTGTCCTAGAGATTGATTTCCTAAGTCTACAGAACCCACATTCCACAGGGCTTCCTGACCCATTTCCCCTGTTTTTTGCCCAGACATTCATTTGCAGATGTTAGAGACTTGACATCAGGTATTTTCACAAACTGTGCAAAACATCGCCCCTTAATTTCTATGTTCTTTATTATACCCATGTTGAAATACAGACGCCAAATAGAGAAATTAGAGAGGGGAGTAAATCTATTTGGAAGTGATGTTTTAACACTAGAAACATACACATAAGATGGATTGTATGCTGTTTAGTTTTGTTTTCTGTTTTTTTCAATTCATTAAATACATCATGCTGCTCTAACGATTATGATTACTTCCTGAACTCAGTCATTTCAGGGATATATTTTTAGATACTAAACCCCAGTTCACCCTTCATTTAGATCAATAATATGCAAGTAAGGTATCTACCAGATACTTGATCTTAGTAGCTGCTGCATTATTGCTATGACCACACTGCTCTCTGAACTGTTCACTGCGCGTTAGTCAGCTCAAGGCCCTCCCACCTGGCCTTACTTTAACCAATCAGGAATGGCTGTCAAACTCAAATGTATTCAGAAGATTCCACATGAGGGACCGCTGCCTAAGACAAGCAGTTGCTGCTACAGAAACCAGTCTGATTCTCTTTCAGGGACTTTTCGTTCTTCAAGATATGAAAAGACAAAAGCAGTTATTCAGGAGGTATAGATATAGAGAAAGAAATTAAACTATTATTCAGGAGCATTGTTGGATCATTTCTGAAGGGAAAATCACTTAAGATTGAATTGATCATCTAGAATTGCTGTTGGATTATTAGAATTACTGCTGTGACCTAAACAAACATCTTTTTGGAGGACACTTGGCAGGGTGGTGGTTTCTATCTTTCTTCCTTCTTTAACAAACCATACAGAAAACACCCTGTAACTGAGCAACAATTGAAAAGAAATTAGTATCACTATTCTGTCTAAATCAGTTTCTTGGTTGCTTCATTCTGAGAAAAAAAATTTATGTCAAACAATGACAGAATCAAAAGTACTTTGTCATTGTAGATTACATGAATATTTTTAGAGGAAAATAAGAAATTGTAAGTTTCATGAGAGAAAATAAGCAAATGAAGTCTACATGCTTCCAAATATTCAAAAAAATATGCTTAGGGAACCAATAAATTCAAATATTGGACTTTGCCAAAAAGCTGCTGTATTTATTGTCAATTAGAAAAATGTCTGCATGTTTTGTTTTGTTTTGTTTTTCAATTTTAATATGGATCAGTCATCAAGTCTTTGAAGAGTTTATAAAGAGGAGATTTGAACCTGGCTTCATCATAGCTAAATTAATTAACATCTAGCTATTTTAGTCTGACTTCATGGTTGATGATTTTAAAACATTATATTGTGTGTTCCTAACACACAGTGAAACTTCAAACCCAGCTATTACTACTATTTTTAAATAGCAATAACATTTACCTCATATGCTTATTATACACAATAAGAGAAATAACATATTTTAAGGTCTTAGAACAATCCCAGGAACATAGTAAATATTAACTATTTGGTAACTGTTAAAAATATATATGTTATAGATTATGTGAATGGTCCAGGTGCTAAGTACATTGATGGTTGCTCAGCATCATTAGAGAGTCTTCAAAGATCAAAATCTTTCCCCATGGGCTTGAATTTTAGAAGCTCAGCAAATGGTCAATTTTGTTGAAGATTTCTGTTGTTTTCTTTCAGGAAAGCTGGTGAACAGATAACAGGCCTACTTTTTGATCTAAGATATCTATATCTGCACCATTGAAAATTCAGCAGAACTCAGTGGTTACTTAGGAATTAAGAAATAAAATGCCAATTCTCTCACCTATACTTTTTATCTTTATAGTAGATTATATCCCTCAGTATATACTATATTTATATTATTAAAATGTTTTTTATTTATTGATCACAATTAAATTTGAGATACAGATATGCATGTTCTTACATGTTCTTTAGGGATCAGAGATATGAAACAAAATTTTAAAAATGACTCTGTAACTTTTCACTGATATTATTTGAACTTCATTGCTGTCTAAAGGGGGTCACTAGCTAAGGAATAGCTATCCTTTAAGTAAAAGCTGAAATTTAGAAATAATAGACAGCACTCTGTTGTACAATTGTGAGGAAACTTTTTTCCAATAGTGTGAAGCAAGAGCTGTGTATTTCCAAAATTCATGTTTAGCAGCATTACCATGGTAGTTTTCTACCCAGCAGCAAAAATCTGACAGGGTATTTTAAAAAGTGCTGGAAGTGGGTGATATGAAAGCAATTTGTTAAATTTCAAATAGTATCAGGATTACTGGTCTAGAAAAAAGTTCTATTAAGGTGGCCTGCTATCTGACTCTGTGACTCATTTTCAGTGATCTGTGGTTGGATTCATTATAAGCTTTATACAATGATGAACGCTGTGGTACATTTATGAATAAAATGAATAAAAAGTCAAAGCCAGACTCATTAAGCAAAGTGACTTTAGAGGCTAAAGTGCTAAATCAAATGAAAGGATCTTATTTGGATTCAAAAAATAGCATTGAATGGGACTGAAGCTGTCATCTAAAAGAATAAGGCTGAGCACAAGAATATAATAGGCAGTAATCCTTGCCTTTTTAAAAATCAAGGACATATTGCATGTCTGAAAAGTTTGCTATGATGCTGTCATAGAATACAAATTACCAAGACTTTAAAAAATAAGTGCAACCATAAGTATAAGAGAGTAAGATAATAAGAAAAGCTTTTCAATGATAGGAGTTAAGGTGGTACTCACAATTATCATTCTGGTTGGATAAAGAAAATAATGTAATGGGATGTCAGAAAAGTCTCTATGGGTTTTAGTTGAAATTAAAACAGATTCCAGTGTCATAACTTTACCTGATATTTTGTATATCTATTGGAATAGAAATAGTTCTTCCAGCTTTGATTTCAATTTTTAAATGGTGTTACTTTAATAGACACTTTTAAGAGGTAAATATAATTTAAATTTCCATTACAAAAGGGAAATAAGTTTTTGTCTAAGTGTAAGAAAGAGAAAAGAAAACAGGTTTTAATAAATACCAAAAACAAAACAAAAACAAAATGTAAAATTTCTTTCTTCTCATATATATATATTTTATTTATGCAATGAAACACTTTATTATTAGGTTAAACTTATGCACAATACAGTTTCCTGAAAGAGGCCATGGTCTTTGGTAGGAAAGTGAGTTGTTAACAACAGCTTAAGTTCAATGCTAAAGATCCATTTCTTTAATCAGTGTTCTTTATTTATTTTACTTTTCTCACTTTTGTTTTATTTGCTCTGTACTCTGTGAATTTTGGAATTTTATCACATGTAGAATGGATACCTTAATGAATGTTGCCAGATTTAATTAAAATACCTGTTGTATAGAACAGCTACAAATGTATAATATTTTATACAGCAATTTTTATATCTCTCTAGAAACCTTTAGCCTTATAAATCTGTATATATGCATACATTTTGTTATAATAGGTAAGATCTCTATTTTGTAAGCAAAAGTAATATCCCTCAAATAAATACCTATCTTTAAGTATGTCCCCTGCCAAACTCCTCCACATACTTCAAAATACTGAGGTGAACCCAGTTTAGGCTTAAGATTGGATTCCTGATGCATTGTGGTTTAAAATATTTCAGAAGTTCATCTGTTTCAAGAAAACTAAGAAAGGTCAGTTTGGTCAAATAGACAAAGAATTCAAGATTGAATTACTTAAAAGGTTGACATGGAGCAGTTTTAAAACCCACAGTTCAAATAGAAAATAAAGGCTGATAGGAGATTTTTCCACTATCCCAGAAACCAATGGAAACCACAGTAATACAGGAAAATTGATGTGAATAGGGATAAATTCATCTCAGGCATATTGATCAGGCTTATGAAGAATATAAAAGAAGTAGACTTGGTACTGATATCCTCATCATTTTCCCTTATTTGAAAGAAGTAAGCCTGAAGTATAAGTTTTAGTTGGGATGCAGTGTAATGAAGATTGTCCTTTCTGAGCCTTAAGATTGAGTAAAGATAGTCTCAAAAAAGGCAATTAATTTAAGTGTTAAGGTGGGAACTAAATCAAAAGAGTCATATCTATAAGGAATTGGAATACTGAGTTATTTTCAATATAGAAGACTTGCTTTTCTTTAGAGAAATAATCATGTTTTTAAAAGCCAAACTGATAGGAGGCTTTATGTCTTCAAAATTATTAAAATTCAAAGGAATCAATTGAAATTGGGACTCTGGACTAACTATACTATAGCTGACTTAAACTGGGCACCAGTGGGGACTACCTGAGGAGACTACCAGTCTGCAACATGCATCAGAATCATATGGTAGGCTTGTTGCAACCCCCAGAATTCCTTACTCAGTATGCCTGGATTGGGGTCTGAAAACTTGCATTTCTAACAAGTCAGCAGGTGATGCTGATACAGCCACTCTGGTGACCACCCTCTAAGGACCACTGGTTTAGATGTCCAAAGGACCATCTAGGGAAACATTTAAAAGAGAAAACATACTAAAGCAGCTAATGTAGTCACACTTGTGCTAGGTGGAAAGGAAAGACCTGACACCCCCACATCTCCCTTGCTGCGACCCAACACCCCCCCCACCCCACCCCACACACAATTTGGAGATTTGACAGGTTAGAGATCCATTTCTTTCCTAATTATCTGGACTGAGGCATAAAGATACTCCCCTAAGAAGCAATAATATAGGTAACTCAGTTTTAGTCATCTTGAAAAGATGCTGATAACTAGCTCTTTACTAATGATATGAAAAGGGAGTACTTTTCTAAGAATTATCATAATAGAGTATTCCTGATTTAGGATTGTTTATGTTAAACAAACACATGACTTCTAGATTTATGGGACTGTCTCCTTGGAAAATATAAAATAAGTAATCATCTAAGGTATATAAGGTATATTATGAAAATGTTTCATTATCTCAATGGTCCTTCTTCTGTGTGAGTTACCCATAAACCTCATTAGAGACCACATTTATTACCTTGAGTCTCTGATGTGGGAAGGAAGGGCTTAAGGGAGATAATCGTGTCATCCCAGCCTCATCATTTCTTGCATTCTTGAAAGTGTTAGAAAGGCTTCACGTTACAGAAAATAAGATCTCTGATTCTTGTAATTATGATTTAGCAATGCAGTTCTTTGTCTTCACTCACCAAAAATATAGCTCACTCAAGTAAGGGGGTTATTTTTAGGATAAGCATAAAATCTAACTGAAATAAGAGAACTAATTTGTGATAATTGAAGCTGAAACATAATTCTGGCAATTGTAGCTACAGAAGGTGATGAATCAAGGTGACTCTTCGGGCCTCACCAGGAGTTCTTATGTTTTCACTCTAGCATTTTGCCACTGTTGTATCTTGGCCAATTCAAAATGATTACTTCTTTTTAGCCTGCTCATATCCCATAGCTACCCCTAGTTTCTGCACCTAGGTACCTTGAATTTGCAGATGATCCATCATGGTCCCTTAAAAACTTTGCATTTTGCTTTTAGACACCGTTATATTTGTTACGTGCTTTTTTCTACATGGTTCTTACTATAAATTCTGAGATAGAGTACAATTAGTGTGCTGGTTTGGATGTATTATGTCCCCCAAAATGCCATGTTCTTTACGGAAGTCTCGTGGGGGCAAATATATTAGTGTTGATTAGGTTGGAACCTATTGATCGAGTGTTTCTATGAAGATGTGACTCAATCAACTGTGGGCAAGACCTTTGATTGGATAATTTCCATGGAGGTATTACCCCACTTTTTCAGGGTGGGTCTGAATTAAATCACTGGAGCCATATAAAAGAGCTGACAAACAGAAGAAACTCAGAGCAGCTTGGAGAGACATTTTGAAGATGGCCATTGCAAGCTGATGCTGACATTTTGGAGAATGCTATTTTGAAATGCAACCTGGGAGAAAGCAGACGCCAGCCACATGCCATTCCAGCTAACAGAGGTTTCCCGGATGCCAGTGGCCTTTCTCCAGGTAAGGTATCCTATTGTTAATGCCTTACCTTGAACACTTTATGTTCTTAAGACTATAATTTTGTAACAAAATAAACCCCCTTTATAAAAGCCAATCCATTTCTGGTGTTTTGCAAAATGACAGCATTAGCAAACCAGAACAATTGGTCCACTCCTATTATACATAGAGTCATGTATACATGTGAAATAGTTGCTTTGGGGTAAATTGTGAACTTCTTAAAAATGATTTGTGACCAAAGAGAGCAGATTATGGGTTGAAAGTGAAGGAATAATTAAGTTTAGGATCTGGAAAAGATTCCATTGTCTATAAATGGGGAGGGAAAGAGTAACCATTGTGAAATGTGGTCAGAGTGTTCTCCATGAGAAAGGAACAGACTCCAGGTGAAAGGACTTTGCCAGAACTCAATTGTGAAACTGAAATTCTGGCTAAGGGAAGAGTATTTCTTCCTATTCCATCACCCGCCACCTTTCCTGCCCCACCTAAGTGGGGAACAAACTTTGTCAACAGAATACAAGGCTTCAGGGAAAATTATTGGAAATGCCACAGTCAAGAAAAGAATAGGAAGCAGGTAAAAAGCTAAGCCACTGGAGGAGACAAAGAAATATTTTGAAGGCCTGAGTCCCAAGACACAGGCCCACTAAAAGATCAAGACTTAATCAGAATACTATAGAATTCTCCCCCTCATATTTAACCTTACCACAACATCAACTGGGCTCCAGCATAATAACAGTGGATTACAACTGAAAGAGCTTCTAGATGCAGATTCTCTAAAGAGGAGTACATGGGGGACCCCAAAAGTCAAGAGACAAGGCAAACAGAAAGACACTGGAAGAATGTGAAACCCTGGTAACAACAGCTACAGAAAACACTAAATACAGCCCAACTCTTAGATGGAGTTACATAAACTGTCACATTAAAGACCTATTTACCTCACTATCTATTGTCATATTCAACATGTTCAACAATAAATTAGAAGGCATACCAAAGGCAAGAAAAAATAATCTTCAGAACCAGATTCAGATATGAGCCAGATGTTTTAATTATCAGAGCACTGAAAATAGCTATGATTAATTTATTAAGGGTCTAAAGCCTTCCATAGACTCATTAATAGACTTGAAACAGCCAAAGAAAAAGTGATTCTCAAAATGTGCAATAGAAACTTCTCAAACTAAAATGCAAATTTGAAAAAAAAAAGAGTAAAAGAATAGAATAGAATATCTGAAAACTGTGGAATAACATAAAAGGTGTAGCTTATGTGTTATTGGAATAGCAGAAGAGAGAGATAACAAAACAGATTAAATATTTGAAACAATAGTAGCTAAGAACATTTCAAAACAGATGACACAGATAGTCAAGAATCTCAGAGAATACCCAGTGTGAGAAATACCAAAAACACCAAGAGACAAACACATACACACAGATATACCCTATTCTGACCACAGACAAACAAAGACAGTGAGAAAATATTGAAAGAAGCCGGAAGGAGAGGGAGGTGGAGGTAAACCTCTTATCTATAGAGGAAAAAGCATAAGAATTACAGAATACTTTTTGTAAACAACAACAACAACAACATTGAAGCAAGAAGAGAGTGCAGTGAAATATTTAAAGTATTGAAAGAAAAAAAAAACACTGAACTAAAATTCTATATCCAGTGAAACAATCTTTCAAAAATGAAAAGAAATAGACTTTCTCAACAAACATTGATGGAATTCATTACCACTAGAACTTTTCTGCAAGAAATGTTATAAAAAGTTCATTAGGCAGAATGGAAATGATATTGGATCTGCATAAAGAAAAGAAGAGTGTTGAAGAAGGAATAAATAAAGTGAAAATCTTTTACTTTTCCTATTTTTAATTGATTTAAAGATAATTGTTTATTTGAAGAAGCACTGGTAACAATCTATTGGTATGTAGGCAAGTGAAATGAATGTCAGCACAGCACCACTCAATGTTTGCTGGTCCAGATAGACTGCGTCTTGCAAGACAGCTTTAGGAAATGGGATCATCTGCTGGAATTATAAGTCAACTGTTTGCAGATAGTGCATCATACAATTTGTTATCAAAAAAATGTTATCAACGACTCATAAAATATTGGCAACTAAGAGGATTCTCTCTAGATTGCCACTTTTGACTAAAGGGTATTATATTAGCTTTTCCTTCTGTTTGTTAGGTAACAAGCAACAACCACCAAATACAGAAGTTGTTGAGTATCATTTCTGAGGGTATGATTTAGTTCAGATATTTGGAACTATCTGTGGGGATAGTTCAATGTGCTAAACAGCACTCTCCCAGGCAGCCATGTAAAAGAAGATTGAAACATCTTTTAAAATTAACATATTAGTGAAGTAAAGAACATCATTAAAAATCAGTGGACAAACACACATCTTCTTAATACAGTGATTGTTAACTTGATTTTACAGGATTAACCTAACCTGTCAAGCTCTGATATCTCATCGATCGGATAAGCCACTCCATCAAATGAGAATGATAAAGTAGATCTTAAACTGATCACTCTCATACTGCACATTCTTGAATCTGAAGCAAAGTTCATGCTTTCAAAAATGAGGATGGGGCTAAGGATACTGTTACTTCTAATATATTTTACTAGCTGTCACTTAGAAGAGTCACCTTCTGTTTTTCTTTTGACCCTAGATCTGTAAAATGTTTCAGGAATGGAGAAACACTGATATATGATCTTAGTGTGAAATAAAGGTAGGCTTTTATGTACGAGGCTTGCTGTTTTCCTGGCAATGTAATAGCTTCAGAAACTTAGTATCCATCAGAATATTGCAGTTTTTTAAGTAAGGCCAAAACACCAGAGGATTACCATGCCCAGTAAGGTAAATAATTTTAATACTCAGTATTGAACCCATAAGTCTCCTGGTATAATACAAGTTATATCTGCCAACCTACCCCTTCCACTCCCCATAACTCATCTTTCCATTGCCCTGTAAGAATTACCCAATGCCTCAGAATACTGATGAAAAATAGAGTGTTTATTATAATATAAAATATCACCTCACTCTTTGCAACCCTTTTCAGAGACTCCACTCATTATGGAAGGAGTTTTCGTGTCATTACAGCTAGGCCTCTGTTAGTACTCGATCACATGGCTTCATCCGTAAGTAGCTGAGAAATGTGGAAGAGTATATGAATATTCATTCTCTGTAACAGACTTCCAGGAGCAGAGTCTTAATAGGGCTAGGTGTTTTCTTAACAGATGTCTCTCAGTAGAACTACAATTTGGGCTATTCTGCTTATACACACTTTTCTAAAACCCAAAAAGCATAACCGACGCAGCCACAATTCTTACATTTTAATCACCTTTGAATTACTCTATGATTGTAAGTATGCAATTCCACAAAGAATCCTCCAGGGTTTACTTGCTATGAATATGTATCATGCCCATTCAGCCCATTCACTTCTGAGCTTGAAACCCATGTAGCTCATGCATTAGATATCTCTACTTGGAAGTCTGAAATATATTTCACACTCAGTACATCCAACACTAAATAAAATCATTCTCTTAGCATCAGACCTACCCCTTTTTTGTGTTTCTCATCTTAGTAAATGTCAGTTCCAGGTACCTAGTTGTTCAAGCCACAAACCCAAACATTATTGTTATTAATTTTTTTCTTTCTCTTCTGTGCCCACACCCCCATCAAATCAACCAATCACCAAGGCCAGTTCTTACTGCCTCAACCACAGTTCAGGTCCTTAGGTCATTAATGTCTCTTTCCTTGGTTATTGTAGCTACCTCTTCACTGATTTCTAATCCATTTCTCACACTATAGTCATAATGACCTGAAAAAAATTCAAACCCGATTATTGTATCAGTTTCCTACTCAATGGCTTCAAAGGCTCCCACTGTCCTTAAGTATACTTCAAAATAGTTAGTTTACAAGGTGCTGCATGACCTGTCCCTTTCCTGTCTCTCTGGCCTCCTGATTTACACACTTCAGTCATTACAGATCTTCTCTCCGTTCTCTATTTCCTCCTAGATTTGGTATACTGTTCTCGTTTGCTAATGCTGCCAGAATACAAAGCACCAGAAATGGTTTGGCTTTTATAAAAGTGGGTTTATTTGGTTACACAGTTACAGTCTTAAGGCCATAGAGTGTCCAAGGTAATGCATCAACAATCGGGTACCTTCACTGGACGATGGCCAATGGTGTCCAGAAAACCTCTGTTGGCTGGGAAAGCACGTGGCTGGTGTCTTCTCCGGAGTTCTGGTTTCAAAATGGCTTTCTCCCAAGACGTTCCTCTCTAGGCTCCAGCTTCTCTCCGAAATGTCACTCTCAGTTGCTCTTGGGGCGTTTGCCTTCTCTTAGCTTCTTCGGAGCAAAAGTTTGCTTCCAAAGGCCGTCTCCAAAATGTCTCTGTAAACTGCAGTTCCTCTCTCAGCTCCTGAGCATTCTTCAAAGTGTCCCTCTTGGCTGTAGCAAGCTTGCTCCTTCTGTCTGAGTTTATACAGTTCTCTAGTAAACTAATCAAGGCCCACACTGAATGGGCAGGACCACACCTCCATGGATTTCATCCAATCAGAGTCATCACCCACAGTTGGGTGGGGCGCATTTCCATGCAAACAGCCTAATCCAAATGTTCCAACTTAATCCCCACT
This sequence comes from Choloepus didactylus, assembly GCF_015220235.1. Lineage (NCBI taxonomy): Eukaryota > Metazoa > Chordata > Mammalia > Pilosa > Megalonychidae > Choloepus > Choloepus didactylus. The sequence continues at coordinate 178,770,773 of NC_051310.1, read as the reverse complement.
AATATGTCTGCCCCCAACAGATTGCATCAAAGAACATGGCTTCTTCTGGGGGACATAATATATACAAACTGGTATATATACATACATGTTTTTTCTTAACTGAATGATTCTGCATTCCCCATCCCCATGTACTCACAAAATACCACTCTCATTCCTATTCATTTTTCAAGTCTCAACTTTATATTCTTAAAAAAAAAAAAACCTTTTTTCATTCCTGCATGCAAAGTTACATTATGTGACTATGTATTTCTGTAATTCTTTTATCATAGATCTATTATATACTTAATTATAATTGGCTACTTAAATGATTAAGCCTTCCTATCTTGCTCATCATTCTATTCTGACACTGAATATGGTTACTATTTAATTTAGTTTTGTTACTATAATTTTTCTCATTTGAAATCCCATGCCATAATATTCTCATTTTTTGAACAGCTGTATTTCATTAGAAACAGCTCCACTTACTTTCACAGGTCTGCAATAATTAGTAAAAACATTTTAGAGATTACAAGGATATTCATATTAACTGTTCCAAAAAATCCTGCCCTAATTGTCATTTTAAAAATACTTCTGTGTTAGGAAAAATAAAAATTAATGTATCTCACATGATCAATAATCTTGAGAGATGGTCTTTACCTTTGCGGTGTTTGTGTACCAGCGGCAAAACAAAACACAACATGAATCCTATCTTTGAAATTGCCTCTCTGTATAGTAATGGGAAAATTGCACCTACTATATTTCCTAGAATATAAAGGTAAACCTGTTTTGTAATATAAAAGGTGGTCTATGTTCTACCTAGTTAATTATTATAAATTCTAAAAATATTTATGTGGTTATATACAGATCCATTTCAATATATATTTTGATAAAATTTAAAAATATTTTAATATATGGACAGCTGGGAGACAATAAGAGTTTCTTTATTACTAAGAGTAAAGTTACTTTAAGGAAACAGAAGCACAGGATTTTACAGAAGAAATTTTCAATTCAATCCTGAAAGACCATTATTATTGTCAACTGACGGTAAATGTGACCCAAAAGAAAGTGCACTGTAGTTGGCACCCTGGAAGAGACAGAAAGGAGGGAAAAAGAGAAGGGCTTGGATCTAAAGTTATTATTTCTAGAAGAAAAATGATAGAGTCGGGCATTTGCTTTGTGATCTTATAAAACTTTTATTGTTAAACTTGAAAGTTGGGATGAAAGCAGGCATCCTGATGTTCTTAGTGTACCCCAGATGTTAAGTACTCTTCAATATCCAGATAAGATGGGTTCAAACCCTACTTCAGGTACTGTGTGACATCTACTATCTCATTTCTCAAGAATTCTCATTTGTTTGCTCTTCTCTATTTACTTTTTCTCTTATTCCCAAACTTAGACTGAATTCTCATACTGTTGGGTCTAGTGCTGTCCCAAATGGGGAGCAAAATATTCTCTTTGATTCCTGTCTCCTGCATTACAAATAATACCACTGAAAAGATACAATATCCTGTGGTGTCTTTTTCCTTGAGATTCAAGTATGAGTATGAAGGATGCTATAATACAGCACTCTGTAGCAGACAGTTTCAAATGACATCAAATTTCCCTACTTTTACAAAAGTACTCAGCCCCCTCTGTCAACCCAGTCACCAGCCTCCAACCATATTGTTCTGCCATCTCTCTCCCCACATCTCACTCTTTTTTCTCCTTTATGATCTTTCATACCTCTGGATGCTTGTTCACTCTTCAGCAGAAAACTTAGCTCAACATTTTATGGTCTCTTCATATCCAGTGACCAAGACTCTGCAGCTTCTATTCCTAATGGGAATAGGTATTTCACAAACTAAAGGCAATTACCTAAAATCAATTTTCATGTTACCAAGTTAAATTAGACTTTTTTACACCCAATAAACTAACTTTCTTCTAGAGGGCATGCCTCTTATTTATTTTCTGGCCATAAATAAATAATATGAGAGATCCTTGTAAATCCTGTTCACATCTATTCCTTCAGTGTTCACCATAATGTTCCACACATAGCTGATACTTTACAAAATGTTAAGAAGATGAGAGGAAGAATGAATGAATTAATTGAAGACTAAGAAAGATAGTGGGAAATGCAAATCAAAACTGCAATGAGATACCACTTCATATCCACAAGGATGTCTATTATTTTAAAAATGGTAAATAGCAAGTGTGGAAGAGGATGTGGAGGTATCTGGATGCTAGCCATTGTTGGTGGGATTGTAAAATGGTGTAGCCACTGTGTACAGCAAATGGTAGTTCCTCAAAAAGTTAAATACAGAATTACCATATGACCCAGCAATTCCACTTCTAGATATATACCCAAAGAAAGTAAAAGAAAGGTCTTGAACAGGTACTTGTACAGTAACGTTTATAGCAACATTATTCACAATAGCTGAAAGGTGCAAACAATCCAAGTGTCCATCAACAAACGCATGGATAAACATTATGTGGTACATGCACAAAATGGAATATTATTCTACCATAAGAAAAAATGAATTTCTGAGACATGGTGCAACACAGAGAAAACTTGAAAACACTATGTTTGGTGAAATAAGCAAGACACATAAGGAAATGTTGCATCATGTCATTTATAAAAGATGTCTAAAAATAGAAAACCTAGAAATAAGTAGATTGTAGGTTGTCAAGGGATGGGGAGGGATGGGGGAGTTTATGTTGGTTGGTATGGAGTATATATAAATTTAAATAAAAAATAAAAAGTTGTTAATAAATATCCTTTTGATTTTATCAGAGACATTCATTCATTGTAAAAGATTGAAGTACATTTTAGTTGCAGTCTTTTCAGGAACCATAGAAAAGGAGAATGGTAATTTTACTAATGATGCCACATACTTGCAGCATAAATGGCATCTTTGTAATGAAAACTTGTGTAATAGGAACAGTAACGTCACTGAGTATGGAGATCAGATTTTACACTGATTATTTAAACTCTATACAGAGTGGCTATTTTAATACATTCAAAGATATTCAGGATTTTATTTGGAAAGTTTTAAGTAATCCTGACATAGGAGCCTCTGATGCAGTAAACTGAGGTTTCTGAAATCTTTTTGGTGGCGTAAGAGCTAAATGCTGCTCTGGAGTGCAATTTTAACAGATTTGTAAACAACTGCCTTTCTACAATCAGAAATCTCCAAATATGCTTATGGATGTTAATTTTGTTGAATTGCAACTCTCCTGGACCCTAGACTGCCCATACTAGTTGTTTAAGCCTACTTTACTTTCTGATGATTAACTGTGACTTCCTAAAAGTCAAGTACCTATAAGTGGAGTTTTCAATCCAATATTGCTGGTTAAACTAGACCTACGTGATTGATTCCTCTTGGTCAGCCTTGGCACCTGGTATCCCACCTACCTAGCCTACCTCCTTATTCACACTTTTTCTTAACCTCATCTGCCTTCTAATTCTTATCAGTATTCCTGTCCAAATACACACTTTTCTACATGCCTCTTCTCCTTTCTCTTTAGTTTCCATTTCTGTATTCTATCATTCTTCTATTTTCTTTTATATAACCTTATAAAAATTAATATTTTTTTCCTTTTTCCTTCTACCTTATTTTTGTTTGATTTTTCTCTCTTTTTTTCTCTCTTCCGTTGATATTTTCTCTCTAATAGTGGTGGTATAATTGGTTCTGTAATTTCTATCTTATCGGAAGTGAAATTACTTAATGTTATGTAGATTACTTGAGAAATTCTAAAAGAGAAATCATCCAGTCTACCACCAAATATAATCCATATTGAACCCATTTTTAACAATCTTTGATGCACATTTCTGGTTACCTCACTGATTGCAAAGTAATGTGTGTAAAAAAAAGGAGTGTCTAATAAAAATTTTATATGTTTAGATTGACAATACATAATGTTTAGCAAAATGTTGATAGCATTATAAACTAATAGTCTTATTTTCCTAGAGCTGCTATAACAAAGTAGCACAAACTTGATGCTTTAAAATAACATAAATTTGTTGTCTCACAATTTTGGAGGCTAGAAATCCTAAATCCTCCGGGGAGGATCCTTTCTTCCTCTTCTTATCTTCTTGTGCCTTGCCAGCAATTGTTGCTTTTCTCTGCCTCAGTTGTCACATAGAATTCTCCCCTATGATTCTCTGTTTGTTTACAATTCTTCCTTTCTCAAAAGGACAGCAATCATATTGAATTAGAGCCCACTCTAATTCAGTTTGGCTTCATCTTAACTAATATCTTCAGAGAACCTATTTTCGTGTTCATAGGACCACCAATATTAAGAAAATATTTGAAGGATTATACTTAAGTATTTATGGTTTCTAAAAGATAGTTTGTCAATGTCAGGAAAATAGAGCATGGAACTTTAGCTAGAGAGCTTTACTACCATCCTTCTTGAGGAATTTCTGAGATTCTCAGATTTTTGTCAGTTAAGGGTGCTAACCTTTGAATTTCACTATGGAAGTGAACAGACACAATTATTTTATTTTAGAACCATAGAGGCTGAGCATTTATCTTGCTATAAAAATACAAAAGACTGCATGAACTTGCTCAAGATGATAATTTAGGAAAACGACATATTAAAGCATATCACATACTGTTTGGGAAAGCTTTGATTTATGAGGGGTTTTTGGAAACTGCCTTCCTCCTGTCAAGAGACAAAACCTGTTTACAAGGGCATTCTCAACAGGATTGCAATTCATTGTTGTCATTTTATGAAACAGGATTGTATAATGCACAAAACATTTTGAAAACAAAATATTATGGCTGCTAAGCAATACTGTAATCACTACTCCAACTAAAATTGCATCTGGATAACTATTTTTCTTAGGTGTATTTCTTTATTAAATATAGTTTTGTTTCTGCATTTGTGTACAAAGCTAGTAGTCATTGCAGCCTTTAAAAACTACTCCCCAAGGAGTGGATTTAGGGACAGCAACATTTGAACAAAAATATGTGTAACATTATAGAGGCAATCAGAGAGTGCTGGGAAGAAGATCATTCTCTAAGAGGTGTTTGGCAGAATATGTGAACATTAAGTTAGACATTTTATTTATTACAAATACTACTGCATAAACACGACAAAGCCAATGAGCTTGGGGATATTTTCTTTAATAAGGTATGAATATTGCTTGGTAACAAGCGAAAACATAAGCAAAAGCATTTGTAATAATTAAATAGGAGAGAATCAAACTTTAAAAATAATGGATAATGCAATGACAGCAAAAGGATTCACCCAGAGAGAACTATAACACAATATTTTCTTAGTTGTCTTTCCTGACACTGAATGTTTCTGAAAAAGATTCTGACTTAAAATTACACAGTGAAGCCAAGGGCTTATAATAATTGGTTCATTCTTTGAAGGAGGCAAGGTAGGAAACCATTGGTGATTTTCCCCCAAAAGTCTTAAAATCCTTATCCACTAGGAATACAAGTTGATCCCTTTATTGCCTGGTGCATCTCATTTTCTTGACTAAAGTACATTTAATTTAGGTAAATAATGCTTAGTATAATTAAATGTAGAGTAGTGTGAATTTATTTTATCATGCAAAAGTAGTTCAAAAGATTAAATGTTAAAACTCATATTAAAACACCCTAGTGGTATGTAGTATGCTATCACTTAAGCTTTTTCTGCATTTTCACAGTCAAGTTCTCTTTAGTGCATTTTTCGCAAGTGTTTCCTAACAACTGTAGAGACAGTTTATATTATCATTCTGTTTTCAGAAACAAAACGTCTTTGAAAATTAGAGAATTTGTGAGATATTTATAAAGCTACATAACAACAAATGGAGCACAAATTCAAATCAGTCCTTTTAAAGAAATGTTCCTTTCTTTCAATGATTTCCTATGGTGAAAGTACATATTTCAGCTATTTAAGCAAGTATCACATTATTTTCATCACCACTACATATTTTTCTACCATCACACTACTTTGTTAAAAATGAAGGTTTATTTTAGCATCACCATTTTAATAAATGAATAATTTAGGTACATGATAATGAGACATCATTAATAAGAGTGATATGAATGCATACAACAACAAAAAAAAGAGGGCCTGTATTGTCTTCACCAGAAGTACAGTAAAGTTAAAAGCCAGAGATTTTCATTATCTTTCATTGTAAGCTAAGCTATTTCTGCTTAAACTACTACAAGTATTTAATCTCTTTAGCATAGCACCTGCTGGTGATAGCAAAACTGAATCTTTTGCATTCTGTTCACAAATCTTGTGGGATTATGTATATTTAAAATTAAATTAAACTGGGTCAAATACTTTATTTCTAGTTGTCCTACTTTTATTCATTTAGTGACTTAAAAAGATTAAAAATATCACCAAGAAACAACCGCAACATGCAGTTGCTATGCAAATAAGTGGAAAAAGTAAACGGACTATATTACATTAGGCTGCAAAGCTGTTTATATGTATATGACCAGTGCAGAGCAGCAATTGAAAGCTGTACATCTGTGATGACTTCTAGGAGGAAGAGTTTGGCAAAAAACCCACAGATAAGCTCAAATTACAATGGCCCTTATCTGGGTTATAATAGTTGCTGTTCATTTGCGAGGCATTTATGAACTTTTAGTTAATTAGTTATTTGTTACTATGAATAAATCTGAAATTAAAGAATTTTACATTCAAAAGCTAGCCTTTATATACTGCCCTATAATGGATATATTAGATCATCCCAACAGAAATACAGCTTGTTAAATGCCTCAACTGAACTTAGTTGTTTGCTTTATTTTTGAAACCATAAAATATTTTAATCTAATAACTTGAATTGATACATATTTTCTAAGATATGTAATATTATATGAAAACTTTTCTTCTTTTACTCAATTTTCTATACAGTATTTTTGACTATTTGCATGTTCCTTTTAATGTTCATGAGATTATGTCTCAATTCTAAGAATTACGTGTCACATACTTTGTAAACCTTTTTATTCTAGAATGATCTTCTCTTCTCTGGATGCTGATAGCAATTATTGTCCTTAGCATTATTTTCATTCTTTCTGTCCTCTATTTTATTTAACTATTCAAATTCATAGATTATTTTACCTCTCCCAAAAAAATCAATTTTAAACTATTGAGGAAAATTTTATTCCTATATATTTGTATGCAAAATATAGCTATATCAAGATAGCTCACAGAGAATATGGCACAAAGTAGGAAATTCATAAATATATATGCATGAATTTTATCTTCATATTTGAAAACCAATCCCCATGGTGATAGTTATTCACATTTTGAATATTTGGTTGAAAAAAATCTATTACATGTTTAGTAATTTTTCCATGCTGGGAACAAAAAGCTTATTACCCTTTGCTTTACAAACGTAGCAATAAACTGACACTGCTCTAAAATTTGTATTTTACTAATTTATTTTCCCTGAAAAATACCAACATGCTCATAATTGCTGCCAGAATTATATAGTTCAAGTGAAATAGAGTTGTGCAATTTATGGAGAGAATTCAGAGCTGCAAGAATTCAAATTAGACCAACAATCTGGTTGATTCAGGCAATGATAGAGAATTGCAGAAAATAGTCACATCCATTTCTATTGGTTCTAGCTTAGTAGAATTGCATCTACTGGTGTAGAAATTATTTATTGTACTACATTTTCCTTCTATTAAAGGGTGGGGGGCAATGCTAACTCTATTTTATGAGCAGGTCTATTTGTTTTTAATTATCCAGGTGTAAGAATCTTGGAATTTAAATCTTGTGTTTGAATTATACTGCTCCATGAAACTGTATGAGTATTGATTTCAAGGAGATGATAATATATTTTCTGAAATAAAAAATACCACAAGAAAAGCAAACAGGCTGGGAATGGACTATAGTATCTAATCAAATAAATCTATATTCCAATTGCTGACTTTTGTTGAGATAAAAATCCTTCAAGCTATGCATTCAAATGAAATGCTTTGTTTTGTTAATGTTATAACAGTTTCTATTTTTATGAAAAGATTTGAGATCAGATTATTCTTTACTCCTAATGGGTATTTCAAGAGACAAGTATTTCAAAGCATGTCCTTTACCATCCCTCAAAACAGAAAAGCATGTCTGTAGTGAGTAATGAATAAAATTATTATTTTGTATTGAATTGGCAAAAAGAAACTCAAAATTTATCTTCTAAAATTATTTTATTGAGGCAAATATTATTTAATGCCCCTAACATGCAAGTCACTTTTCTATTAAATGTGTATGCACATTTTGAATTCATGAAGTACTATCTTTGGTATTTATTAGTATGTTTAGGGAGCAGTGTCTTTACTAGCACCGTATTAAAATTCTAGACCTCATATTAAAAGCTAGTTAATTATCATGTTACAGATGACTTCTTCTTAACACTGAAAATCCCCTCATTTTCCTCCACTTACCTTCCATATTACAAAGCAGCAGAATCTAAGAATGAAAGTTTTGCAGAGAAGCTTTTTCACTGATCCCTAGAGAGAGAACAGCTTCTTTAATCTAGTAGCATTTGTGTCATTTTAATTTCCAGCAGGCCATTCATAGCAACTTTGCAATTATTTATTTAAGCTTCAAATAATTTACAGGTTTATATCTACTTTAACCCATGGGCATGGGAGTGAGAAGGGAACTAATGAATTCAGTGAAGTTTAAACAAACAAAAAATTATGGATTTTTATTCCTTCAATTTACTTAGATAGTATATTTAAAAAATACACTTTCAGATAAATGACAACATCCCATCAGATAGCTTTACAATCTGATATCATTCAGCATTTCAAATTGTTCCATTATTTTCCCTCTTATAATTAAGAAAAATAACAATTATATAGCTAAATAAAACCCACTTGTTTTGATATGGGTCCACTGTTAATTTCTGCTATTTCTTTTCTTTTCCTTTATATGTTAGCATCGTTGAGAGAAGAAAAAAGAAGAAATTTTGTTCTTGTTTTCTTGTTTCTTTGTTTGTTGTTGTTGTTTTTGTAAGAACACTAGATTACCCTGGTTATGGAAAGCAATGAACCACTGCTTTCAATACTTATCTCATCTGGTATTTCTGGAGGCTGTTCATGACTTTCTTCTTCTTTTTGAAATTTATTCTTTCCTTTATTTCTTTGACACCTATCTTTTCAGTCATTGTGGTTGTTTTTATTTTCCCTTTTGTTGGCCCTTCTTCTTCCAAGGGTAAATGACTGATTAGAGATGATAAAAATTCTATTGCAAATATGTGTAAAAGTTCATAGATGCCCCTCTCTTCTTAAAGTCTGACAATTTCAGAATTTTGTTCCTGGTACCTGTTCTCTTCTATTTTGCTTATTCTAACCTATCTTTTTCTCTCCTCTCTCAAGCTGTCTTTTCCACTCTTCTCTTCCCACATTCCATCCTTTTATGCCTTTTTCTTTACTTCTCACTCTTATAAGCTTTCTTAGGAAATTTCACTCATTTCAATAATTTCAACTAACAACAATATTTTGAATTTTGAAGTCCCAGATTTTTATCACTAAACCTGATTGTATCTTGACCTCTATGCTGCCTGCTGTAAATCTTGAAATCCACAAATCCATTGAAGAACTTAGCATTGTCTATCTATCCATATTCTACACAGTCTTTTTCAGAGAATAAAATCAACATCATGCAAGAGACCAGAGTAGGAAAGTAAGAATCATCCTTGACCTCTCCCTCTCCTTATCGCCCACAACTCTTCAGTCTCGTAAGTTATGGCTCAGTTATACTTCCCAACTCTACCATTTCATCATCCATCATCATAAGCTCCTCCACCTGTGACTGGGAACCAGTGAGTGAAGGAATGAAGGACCCAGCCTGTAGATGCCAGCGGGCCTGGAGAACAATGGGGACGGCCACCTAGCACCATTTATTAAATTTAGGTGGGTCTGGAGTGTAAGTGCTGGGGCCAAAGGCATTTCTTAAAGTGTTAGGTAATAAACTAGGAGAGAAAATAAAATTGTAATCAAATATAGATATTATATAAATAAAAGAAGATGAAAAATGGGACTGAACAAAGGTGGTCAAAAGACCAGAAATTTACAGAAAAGGGAAATTACAGTGGACAACCAGGGTAATGGGTCTAAAGAGGAAATCAGTTGAAGCAGTTTTTTTTTCCCCATGTGTTCAAAATAAAACTTTGCATTCATGAAATAAATTATTTTAAAAGTACCAGTTTAACACAGATATTTACAAATATAATGTTTAATCAATATCTCTTTCATTTCCTACTTGAATTTTTGCAACATATTTAAGTGGTACATTTGCCCTGCTAGGTTTTATATTGATTCAAGAGTAATAATTGCAAAAGATAAATTTTTATCCTGTCATTTTTATTGCAAATTCTTTCATATCACCCTATTTCATTCAAAATAAATATCAATATTCTTTTCACATGGTAGAGTGTCTATTTATCGACCTCTGAAATTCGTTACTTGCCACATTTTCCACTTGGAACTCAATTCCAATTATATTAAAATATTTTTAATTCTTAAAAGATGCCATACTCTTTCAAGCCACCTTTCCTTGCAGCTATGCTCTTTCATGCCACTTTTCCTAGTATAGTTCTGCTATGTTACTCTAGAAGGTCCTGGTGGGAAATCTCTTCAAATCATACCTTATTTCTGCTTTGAGGAAGGCTTCCCAGTTCTTCCACCCAAAATATCCAGCACTGTATTCCACTAATGTACTATCTGAGTATGTTACATTTGTACTTGCTACTTTTTTCTCATTATTGTTTACTACATGGTAAGCTTTTTGACTGTTCTTTATCTCTGTTTTCCCATTCCAGAAACCACTGCTACTAATATACGGCCATGACAAAGGTAGGTTCTCTCTCAGTGGTGGTTTATTTTGCCTCTACAGTAAATAGAATTATAAGTCTTATAAGGCATAATAAAATATTGATAATTTAGATAAATATAAAACAAAATAATTGAAATACATTTTAGCTTGATCTCTCTTTCTGTCTATACAGACACTAGTATAAATAGCCAGGGCTAAATATTTTGCCTTTTCCCAAACTCTTCAATCTTTAGAAAGCATTTAAACTCTAATTGGAGCTTACTACATAACCTTAATTTCCATAATTCTTGACTCTATAAAAATACAAATAAATACTTTTTTTAAAATTAAGACTATTATAAACTATTATATATAACTGTAGGAATTGCTAAGGAAAGAAAATAATTGAACAGGTTGAATCATTTTCAATTGGGGTCATTTGTTAGTGCATGAGAGATATTCAGGAAACAATTCCTAACATTCATTATGCTTTCCTTATCATCTGGCTTCAAATTTGCTAATGTGATGTCAGTAGTCAATCATTCTCTTACAGGAAATATATATATTTTTTCTTTTTCTAGTAGCTTTTGCATTCTCTTTGTTTCTAGTGCTTTTCGGTTTACTACTACGTGTGCAAGATGGATTGACTACATTATTGGTGTTCATTCTCAGGGAGTTTTCATTCACTATCATCTCAATATTGCCTCTGCCTCATTCTTTTTATCATAGAATTCTAGAACTTCAGATAGTTATATTGTATGCACTCTCATTCTACACTTCTCATTCTTCTATCCTTTTAACATATTTCTCATTTCTTTATCTCTTTGTACATATTATGGATAATTTATTCATATCCATTTTCCCTAATTTTAAAGCAGTGGTTTTACTACTATTTTAATGTCACTTTTTGAATAAAAATCCTAATTTTTCACTTGGTACTTTTTCAGATCTGCTTTGCTATTTTCTTACTCATATTTTCAATTCCCTTTTATTTCTTCGCACTTAATTTACATCCAAACCTGATGATCCTGCTCTCTCTTTTATCTGCTGGCTCTCCTTATCATTTCTGCCTTGTTTTCCCTCCCTCCTTCCCTTCCTTCCTTCCCCTTTCTTTTTTCTTTCTCTTTCTCCCTTTCTCTCCTTTCTTCCCCTCTCTTTCTCTCTTAATCTCTCTTTCTCCTGGCTGGCCTACCTGTCTTAATTGTTACTCACATTGAATTCTTTGATGCCTAAATTCCTCTAGACTACAGAATGTTTGCTTTTCATTTGGCAGGCTCTTGGGGTACTCCATCTCAGGACCACTTTGAAAGAAAGTGTTTGCTGGAAGGTTTTTGTATCATACAGATATCATGAATTTGCAGGATAAACTTTTATGAGGACAGGCATATGTTTACATATTATCAGGGCATTTTTTTTTTTTTCTATTCACAGTATTAAAATTAATTTGGGTTCCATAAGAGGTGAGAGTTTATTTTATTTCATTTTTTTTCTACCTACAACTGCTCTAAAAAAGAGAAAAAAATTAGAAAAGAATATAAATAAATTTTTCTTGTCCACATTATGATCAATTTAAGATCAATCCTATGAGATATTGTTCACGTTTTGAAAGAGGAGAATTTCTTGAGACTTTGTTTGGGAGGGCACGGAAGATTCACCATAGGTTTGCTGTCCTCCCTTATGAATTTTATTCATAGAACTTTCAAAAGGAGTGAACTGCCTTCCTAATGAAAACTAAAGGGCATTATTAAGGAAGAATGTATTTGCAGGTAATAATACCACTTAAGAAAATGTTCTCACGTATGTGTAAACACATTCAATGTTGAAATCTGAATTGCTTCAAGAAAAATAAAGCATAAAATAATGTGTATAAAGTTAAATAAAGATCTTTATTTACTATCACATAAAGTAGCAAGCTCTTGAATGAGTTTGACGAAACCTATTTTTTTTTCTGCGTGTGGTTTTAGCTTTAGAAAGAAATGCTTTATAGAAGCAAGTAATAGGAAGAAAATTGATGTATATTTTAATGATACATTATAATTCCTTTTAAAGTAGTTGACTCTACCTACTGTTGTAACATACATTTAGTTTAACAGATTGTTCAGCATAACACTGTTCTAATTAAGGTGACCAAGTTTTACTGTATTTAAATCATCAGCAGTGTATCTTGAATATGTTTAAACATATCAGTTCACAATACAAAAAGTTACATAGAACTTTACATCTTAATTTTCTTTGTCATTTTACTTTTAAATGCAATGTATAAGATGTCTATTTTGTTATTGTTGTAATAAAGCTGAATGTAAAGGAAATCACTTTCTTCCATGCAGGTGTATAGTCTTAAAAAAGAAAAATGCTTCCATGTTGAAGCCAGATTTTCTGTAGTAAAATCTTTAAGCGAGAGTTTATTTTTTATTTACCTTTATAATGTGGATAGAGTGCTTTTGTGTCCCAAATTTATACTGGATGTTCTTATACTTGCTACTTTGAGTAAGGGTTAATATATTAGTATTTAAAAGTTCATCAGGGTTCAGCAAATGACTTTAGGTTAAGAATTGGCATTAGCATTTACCTTCCTTCACGGATTTCAGCATCTACTGTATTTTCTGTCTCTAAGAATTTGTTATTTTTCTTGCCAGCTCAGCATTGCATTTTAAATACTAAATTTTAAAATACATTATCCTATATATTTTAGTTATTTTCAACTGGGGTATCAACATCTCTAATCTGTAATACTGCTGGAAATTGAATTCTTATGTTTGCATTAATTTTCTTAATTATGTGTCATTTCTAGCTCTGAGACTATAACCTTGATTTCCCTCAATTTGTTTCTCAACATCTTTTAGTTGTTTCCTTTTGAAAAGATCTCCAATTAGAGTAATTTGAATGGACTAGATGTCTTTACCTCTTTCCACAGATAAGGGATTAACATTTTTCCCCCAAACCAGATGTAACTATGAGGTTATATATTAAATTATGAATATTTCATTTCAAAACAAAATTCATATTTCTCTCTTCCTGTTTATTATGGCAATTTAGACATGTGTTTAAACAGTTGAGCAGATATCTGCTTGCTGATTAACATCCTTTTCCAATTTCTTTGGGTAAAACTCTACTTTCCTTTGATACTTTGACTCCACCTTAACACCTTAAACAATATGTGGGAGAATAACTGAACCCAGAACCAGTTGTCTTCCATATCAGGCCATAGAATATGCAGATCTTCTTCTGGGAATTTGTTATGTCAGTGAGTATATTTAGAGTCAAAAGGCTTTTGAAGCTAAATCATCTGAGGGCTGAGCCTACAGTGAGACCCCAGAAGTGCCATAACCCTATACCATTAATGTCTCCTTCAATTATGTTAACAAAATAGTACTCTACCTGTTTTTTAAAAGTTGCTTTCATTATTAAGAACTGTTTTGATATTGACAGAATCTTCATCTTAAAGTAGCTTAAATTATAAGAAAGGAATGGAATGAAGAAAGGAAAGAAAGGAGAAAGGAAGGAAGGAAGAAGGAAGGAAAGGAAGGGGGGAGGAAACAGACATTTATTGACTTAAATACATGAAGAATTCCAGACATGGGAGGGAAGAAGGGAAGAAGGAAGGAAGGGGGAATGGGGGAAAGGAGGGAGGAAAGGAAGGAAGGAGGGAGGGAGGGAGGGAGGAAGAAAAAGACATTTATTGACTTAAATGCAAGAAGAATTCCAGACATACGAAGATGCAATGCCTCAAACCATGAGTATAAGATGCAGATGCTCTTTCTCTTGGTGGTAACTTTCTCTGTGTTGGCTTGATTATCTAATCATCTCTTTACGAGTAGTCATTAAGAAATAAGCTGACAGTCCCACAGTTATGTCATAATCCACATCTCAGGTAGACAGCAGTTAGTACCAAAATGTCCAGAAGAACTCATGGCAGAAAATAAAGTAATTTGCATCCCAGAAAAGGGAGAACAGAGGCTTTGAGCAAGTCTAAATTATGATCCCGTCTCAGAATTCTAAAGGATGGAGTGAGCCCCACCCAATATCACAATGAATATGAGATGAGTAGTCATCTTCCAAAAGGAAAACTTAAGTAAAACTGGAAGAGGAAGAGATACAGGGTCAACCAAACAAAGATGCCCATTATAGTTTCTCTTGTTTTTCGACCAAACTTCACATTTGCTTGTATTTATTTTGAAATGCACCCATGTAAGCACAAACACAAAGCTTTACCTCTAATGATATTTAATCAGCAATATTATTTTAGGAAGGACAGACAAGTGCTTGAAATCCAAGATATAAGTTAAATTTTATTTTATTTACGGATCTGATATGTCATTAAATATGCATCATGAAATATATGTCATAAATTGAATGGAGGATCTAAAATGCTAATCTGCTAAATCATCAATTGATATATAAAATTTAATTACTCCCACAATTTAGGGATGTATACTTCAGAACAATGCTTTTATCCCTGTGTGTAGAGTATTTATCATCAAAACTGACACTGACCACCATGAGTTTATGTTTGAATGCCATGTTGCTACATATAGCTCATGTTATAAATTTATTTTTACAATTATTTGTGCAAAGTTATCTAATGTGCTTGATCATTTTATTGAAAACTTTGAATCAATTTATTTCCTTGCCTTGACAATTAAGTGAGAAAGAAACTGCTGTTTTAATCCCATGCTTTTTTTTTTCTCCATAATTCTTCATTATCCACAGAGTTGAAACTTTTCCTGGTCTGTATAATCACATGGGCATCATGTGGTATAGTCAAAAGTGTATGGGACTTTGGTGACAAATAGGCTCAGCTTTGAAACTATATCTGAAATTTAAGTATTGTGTCATGGGCCATGCATGGTGCATGCCTTCTTTCCACTTCAGTTTCCACGTGTGTAAAATGGAGACCATTACATCTATTTGAGTTTTTGGAATAACTGTTTTATAACACCTAACAAGTCTGATGTACTGGAATCACTAAAAAAGTTTGTTCCTGTGCTTTAATTTATTATTATGCCCTAGACCTTTCTTCTCCACACAAAAACACCAACTGTACAAAGTTCAACTGCACTAGCTTATTCAATCTTCTCTGTAATTTCTGGCCTCTGTGACTTTGATTGTGCTACTAACTTCCTGAGAATGCAAGTGGAACTCTTGATTCTCCTTCAGGAGCCAGGTCAAAGGTGCTTATATAACATGTCCACTCCCTATCCTTCACCCAATTTGAATTAACCAGTTTCCTCTTTGTTGTCTTTATTTATCTTAGAGCACGTAACTTCCCTGTCTCTATTATAATTAATTATAATTATGCTTATGGATTTCATTCTCCTTCAGCATCTCAAATCACTAGAAGAAAAGGGGTTGTAGGGCATAACTAAGTAACATACATTCTTATATATGGGCATTAAATATAATTTTGTTTCTGTGCCCTCCCATAAAATCCTCTGGTAAAAAGTCTATTATATAATAATTATATCTATATTGTTATTATAATCTAGCAAAAACAGATAAGATATTGAGGGTAATCTTAATGATATGGAATGCTCAGAAATGACTATGGGTTATTAATTTTCTTGGGGTATAGTAGGAGCATATGGAAGCAATGTAGTTGTTTTGGGATATATGCCTTTCTTGTTCCTTTGTTTTGTTTTGTTTGAATTTTTTTTTTAATTTTTTGATAAAAATGTTAAAAAAAAAACTTTATTTTTATCATTCTCCTCAGGTGACATGAAAGTTTTCAGCACTGGACCTAGTATACAGTGAGTATTCAGTAAGGTGAGTTATTACCTAGTGGTCAGGATAATCTAGTGGGAGGCAGCATAGTTTAAGAATTAGGAGATTGGACTTTGGTGCTGACTATCTAGATTTGAATATTAGTGCCTCCACTTACTAACAGTGTGAAATTTCTTTATCTGTAAAACAAGGATAATGATAACACCTATTTCACTGGATCATTATGAAATTCCAATGAGTCGATAACTGTGATGGTGTTAGAAGAGTACCTGGAACATAGTAAGCAAATACAGACTTGTATTAAATAAAGAATATCTGATAGCATTGTCTATGGAATCAGATAATTTATATGTGAACTGGTATTCTCCTTTTTCCTATCAAAAAAAAAATATGTCTTTTACTTAGCCTCTTTAAACCAAATGTTTTTGTATACAATATACCATAATTTAGCTGGGAGTATTTAGATGAATGCATGTACGGGGTCCAGATCAAAATGAGCTCTCAATACATAATAGTTACCATCATCACTGTCACTTTTTTATTCTTTAAATGATCCATATTCTACAGCATTGCTGGGAAAACCCTTTCCACCACTGTGTCTTTTCCAGACACCACAATATGTCCTTAATTATAAGAAATAAGGTTCATTTGCAAATGTCCACCTGTTAACATCTGAATTTTAGCTACCCAAAAGAACATTTTCATAATTCTGTTCAAAGTAATTGAAATAAGGGACACTAGGCCAAATAAATTCATAGAAAAGGCACTATTTTCTCACCATTGGCCTCTTGAAAATAGGCAATATGTTTAAAATCTCCAAGTACAATCAATGATCTAAAATAGGGGTTTGGTAGCAGGAAGTTGCTCTTTCAATTATATGAGATTTATGTTTGGGAAAGAAATTCCAAACAAAAGTTTAAATAAATTTGATACATAAAAATGAAATTTTAAGTTAATCTGCACTAACAGTGGCAAGTATACTGGGTTCAATTTTAATGAAAACTCACAGGACCCCAAATAGCAATTCTTACAAATCCACAGTTGATTGCTGTAAAAAGATACATTATGGCAACATCATTATTGGAAGAATATGCATCACACCCAAGGGCTGCCTCACAGCAAGGAGTTGAAACACAAGAAGTAGAACTTCCAATTGTCCTCCCTCTGTAAGGGCTCTGCCGATGTGTTTTCTCTTTCAAACTAGGAGCCACTGGTAGGTTCATGGAACATCCTGGAAGTAAAACAGGGTTGCTTATATACTTTTAACCACCTAGACATATTCCTGCTACATAGCCAGCTCCAAAGGCAGAGCCTCTGGGAGTCTTACCAATACCATGTACAAATCATCAGTTTCACTGTTGTCGATAAACTCCGCTGACAAGTTACTATAAATTACCCCCAAACTCCTCAGGACCATGGTTACAAGTAACCATAGTAAAACATGCTCTAATCTACTATCCAATCATTCCACCCATTCATACTTGCCCATACCCAGTTCTTTCTACCCTTGTTCATTACACACTAAAAAAGAAAAAGAAGAAAAAAACCTTTTTACCTAACCGTTGAGCTGCTTGCAGACCTTAAGGTCAGAGTGTTCTCCTTACTACTGTTAACCAATATGTGTGTTCCTTTGGAGTGGGGCTATCAGTGGTATACAATACTTTAAAAACAGCTCAGTCAGTCCAATTCTAGACCTTGTGGTCATAATACGTACTCTAAAATCCTAAAGAAAATTAAAAAGCAAATAATGAACCAACAAACAATTTCTTTCAAATAAAACAAAGGATTAATACTTTAGTACAACAAGATCCCACATAAATCAATTGGAAAAATCACCAAACCTCATCAAGTAGAGAAAATGGGACATGCATGTACTTATTCAGAAAAGGTTGAACACAGTGAACAAGAAAATTCAAATTCAAAAAAATGAAACAAATCACAGTGCAATTCAATTTTTATCCCTTCATTATACTTTTTCTCACCTATCAAAATATAAAAAATTATGAATTTCAATATGGTTGGCAAGAATTAGGTAGAACACTCTCATTCCCTGCTGTTGAAAGTATACATTTTTACATGTAAATTTGCTTGGATTTGTATTAACTGTGTAACTCAAATATTTGTCCAGAATGGAAATCAGGACATTAAACTATCCTTTCTTGATATTCATGCTCTAATGCGGTATCCCTTCCATTTTTAAATATAATCATTTTTAAATCTTCAGAATAGATAGATTTACTCTTCTTTTAAATAAAGTGAATACGAACAATAGATATAATTTATAATTCCCTCTTATGTAGGACATTGACAATGGTGAACTTTACGGGAGGCCTATAACCCTTGAAAATAGTGAATGTTAAGAAATCCCACACCTTCGTGTTCCAGGAAAGGGTTTACTGTAAAGAACCTCCCTTCCCATATGACTTAGATAAGACTCAAGGACGCCTGCCTTGATTGCATATGACAAAACAGACACAAACCCTCCAAATTCCCATCCTTTGCCTCATAAGTTATTAGCAGAACTGTTTTATCCCCACTGATGAGTCAGAACAAAATGCTTGTTAACCAAACTGTGGCTAAGATTGTCTCTTTCCCCAGGCCCCTAAATTTATATTTTATATTTCTTGTTTTCTATCAGAAACATAAGTGAATATTTCCAGAAAAAAGTTAGGTTTAGACTGTCTTGCTTGGGAGAGGTCTCAGCAGGGATGGAGATGTGGGAGTCGACAGTCTGGAAATGGAAAAGGCTGCAGGGGGAAGAGCAAAGAGTGATTTTCAAGACATAAGGATTTACTACATCAGACAAATTTTTAGGTGATTAAAACAATAAAAAGACATAATTTACACATCAATTTCTCAACAGTTAAGAAAAAATTATCCACTTATATGAAAATTTTAATGTTAGTTAATCTAAAGTTTTATTATAACTTAAACCTCCAGCTGGTTTCTGATTCATGCTTTTATTAAAGATATATCTTGGTTTTGTGTAGTCTTGGTTACTCAAAAAAAAACTTCATTTAATTTCTGTCACAGTGGAGTAAATTTAGAGTCACATTAGCATCAGACTATTCAACTAAAAGTGTTAGTTTTCATTTCTTATTCTCATGGCATAAATGAATTCTCAACTATTGCCATAAAAGAAAAGTTATCTTCAACACTTATTCATTTTTAAGACTCCTACCCAATCATGTTTGCAGATAACTCTGCTGTGAATAGTTGCCCCTTAATGCCTCCTTCTGGAATATCAAAGTATACTTCTCAATAAAAATTTTTACTTTAGGTATGCACATTGAATAAAAGCTGACTGTTGATTGTACTTCAGAAGATTAAATTCATTATATAAATGTAAATGTTAAGCTTTAGGAAATAAATTCTAGCTGAATTCCCAGAATCTACAGTGAATACATGCTAGTTTTTTTTTTAATTAAATTCAGTTTTATTGAGATATATTCACATACTGTACATTCATCCATGGTGTACAATCAACTGTTCACAGTACCATCATATAGTTGTGCATTCATCACCCCAATCCATTTTTGAACATTTTCCTTACATCAGAAACAATCAGAATAAGAATAAAAAATAAAAGTAAAAAAGAACATCCAAATCATTCCCCGATCCCACCCTATTTTTCATTTAGTTTCTGTCTCCATTTTTCTACTCATCCATCCATACAGTAGATAAAGGGAGTGTGATCCACAAGGTTTACACAATCACAATGTCACCCCTTGTAAGCTACATTGTTATACAATCATCTTCAAGAGTCCAGGCTACTGGGTTGGATCTCAGATTGATTTTTATTTATTCCCATATGACTAGACTTCAATGTGGAAATGGATATGTGATTTCTGAAGGGATATTTAATAGGGAATAAAATGTGGCTAAATAATATCAAGCCAAAGGGGAAAAGCATATGAAATTATGCTCTTAATTTTTTTAACTTTAAGAAATTTTTAATTGTGGTAAAATATACATAATATGAAAGTCATTTTAACCACTTTAAGTAAACAATTATTTGACATTAAGCACATTGACAATACTGTGTAACTTTCACCATGGTTTCCAAACTATTATCATATTATCATCATCCCAAACCAATACTCATATTCATTAAGTAATAACTCCCTAGTTCCCCCACCTCCACCCTTGGTAACCACTATTCTGCTCTCTGTCTCTATGAATTTGTTTATTCTAAGATTTTCATATAAGATAAATCATACAATATTTGTCCTTTTGTGTCTGGCTTGTTTCACTCAACATGATATCTTCCAGGTTCATTTACGTTGTAGCATGTACCAGTACTTTGTTCCTTTTTACAGTTGCATAATATTACGTTATGTGTATATGCCACATTTTGTTTATCAGTTCTTCGATTGATGAACACTTGGGTTGCTTCCATCTTTTGGAAATTGTGAATAATGCTGTGATGAACATTCT
This sequence comes from Choloepus didactylus, assembly GCF_015220235.1. Taxonomy (NCBI): domain Eukaryota; kingdom Metazoa; phylum Chordata; class Mammalia; order Pilosa; family Megalonychidae; genus Choloepus; species Choloepus didactylus. The sequence goes on along the minus strand of NC_051310.1, from coordinate 178,749,887 downwards.
TGTTCAGGTATCTGTTTGAGTCCCTGCTTTCAGTTCTTTGGGGTATATACCAAGGAATGGAATTGCTGGGTCATAATAGTAATTCTATGTTTACCCTTCTGAGACAGCACCAAAATGTTTTCCACAGCAGTCACACCATTTTACATTCCCACCAATAATGTATGAGGGAGAGTTCCTATTTCTCCATAATCTTGCCAACACTGCTTTTTCAGACTTTTTAACACTAGCCATCCTAGTGGGTATGAAGTGGTATCATGTAGTTTTCATTTGCATTTCTTTAATAGCTAATGATGTTGAGCATCTTTTTTTAGTGCTTTATCGAGACACAGTTACACACCATACAATCCATTCAAATTATACAATCAGTGGCTCACAGTCTTCATCACATACTAGTGCATTCATCACCATGACCAATTTTAGAAGGTTTTCATTACTCAAAAAAAAAAAAAAAATTGAGCATCTTTTCATATACTTATCAGCCATTTGAATATTTCCTTTGGATAATTGAATTTTTTATTGAATAGTTTGTCTTTTTGTTGTTGATTTCTAAGATTTCTAAGAATTCTTTGTATATTCTGTATATTAAATCTTTATCAGAGGTATAGATTCCAAATATTTTTTCCCATTCTGTAGGTTGCCTTTTTACTTTCTTGATAATGTCATTTGATACACAAAAGCTTTTAAATTTGATGAAGTCCATTTTGTCTATTTCTTCTTTTGAGGACAAAATAAGTAAATTTTAATTTATATGGGAATGAAATCTTGGCATCTAAGTACTCCTTAAGAAAAACATGCTCAAATGTATACTATAGCATATTGAACATATATCTTAGAAACAAAGACATGAAAAACATGAAACCATGATTTTAATGTTTTTCCAATAAAAGATACACAGAGCAGACAGCTGTATGTAGTCCCAGAAAATAATCTTGTTTAAACAAACTGGAAGATGGGGAGCTTCATTAATAATAAATATCTTTAATAAGAAAATGTTTAGTAGCTTTCAAAACTCAATCAACCCATAGGCAAAGTATATTGACAACTTAATTGTAGCAGAAAAAAAGAAAACAAAGTAGATATAACAAATCTTGAAAATAAAATGTAACAACATGGGGGAGAGAAATAGAAAAATGAAATGGAATGTGGAGGAGGGAAATATGATATGCTACTTTGTTTTACCTAGTGTGAAATCAACAGAAAGATCTGTAGGGATGATGGATTAAGAAATAGAAATTTAAAGTATAAATTTGCCACTAAAATAATTTTGAAATAAAAAAAATTACTGAAAATCAATACATGCTAGTTTTGAAGAGAATATTTTAATGCAAAAAGTATGAATAATAAATTTTGGTGGCATTTGTTCAAAATCATGTAAAATAAAACTATATTAAATCAAATGAAAGATCATTGATTTTTTCTGTAAAAGATATTTACAAAAGAAAAAATCAATCTACAACCAAAATTCTATTCAAAATAACATAAGCTTTGTTCAAATTTAGAAAAATAGTTCAAATATAACACCAAAACTAGGAAGCAAAGACCCCCACATATGAATACATGGGATATTTGAATGCAAAATCACTTGATACATTTAGAAATACTTGAGATTTAGAGTTTTTAGAGTCTATTTGTGATCATCTTCAAATGCTAAAACAACTTCTTAGTTTCCAAGCTGCTAAATAAATACCATACAGTAGGTTGGCTTCAGACAAGGAATTTATTGGCTCATGGTTTCAGGGAGTAGAAGGCTTGCTTCCTCCCTGGGTCAGTCGAGTTCTGGCTGCTCAGCAATGCTCGGGTTCCTTGGGTTTCCTGTGACATGGCAATGCCCTCTCCTTTCTCTTCTGGTTTCCTGCTAACTTTCGACTTTTAGCTCCTCTTGTTGGCTTTCTGTCAAGTTTAAAAAGAAAGATGCATAGTAAAATTGGTTCAAGAACATAATTTTTCTAGGTGGAGGGTCATGAGCTCCATAGGACTTCACTGTTGAGTCTGTTTTTCAGTACTCAAACAGGAAAGGAAAGGACTGATTCATATTCAAGAAACAACAGGCCTGACATCCTTCATAAGAATAATCACTATAACATTTCAGATAATAGCAGCTGCATTTCCAGACATTTCAGCAATTAAAATGTGTCCCTTATCGCACTTCCTCCATTTGTTATATCATCTGATCATCTACCACACTATTCTAAAACTTTCTAAAGACAAAAGTTAATGCATAGGAATTCAAAATCCAATGACATCTAGCACTCTCACATTCCATGTAGTGGTAGTGATTTGCTAATGCTTTATCATATGCTTACAGCTCATTATCTTTATTAATATTAATTATTAGGCTTTTCATTAAGTTTTATTTTTATGTATGGCGGGTGAAAATCAATTTAACTCTTGAATAGATTAGATTAACTTTTGTATTCTCTAAAAGTAAACAATGAAATTTCTTATTTGTTTATTTATTTAAACTGTTACAAAACAATGTTGCATTGGATATCCTTGAATATGTTTCCTGTGGCCATTTAAAATAGCTTCTGTTAGATATGTTCATGAAAATGGAATAGTTGACAGACTGATGTTTTATGTCAAAAGTGAATATTTTGATTAATACATAGTATTTAAGTTCTATTTCGATAGCGTTTTACCTTAATATACATTTTTATGTGTGTCAGCAGAAACAAACTCAGAGATGGTTTTGTCTGCCTAATTTATTGACCTGTGGCTTGTATTTCATGTTTAGAGAGACTTAATTCAAATAAAAAAATATATGCCCTTATATAATAAGCAAGTTAGCAAGATCAGTCATTATTTTTTGTTCATTTCTATGGTGATCACTATTAAAAACTATTACATGTCAACTATTTCACCTATTCTAAAGTCTCAGTTCTTCACTATTTTTGAGGTATATTGGGATGAGGTTATAATTAAAACAAACAACAGCAAAACAAAATCTAATAACAGGAGAGAGGTAGTGACCACATAAAAATGTTGCAAATTAATAAAATTATTTGTCTTTGCTATCTCCAAAGGGCAGATTCTTAAGTCTGAGAAAATGGATTCACAATTCCCTTAGGCAATATCATTTCTTCACCAATCTAGCATTCATTTAAACCCAAAGAAAAGTGGATGTATACAATGAAACCACAGTGGCTAGTATCAGAATATATGAACATATCATAAATTCTGATACTTACATTGAAAATTCCTTAAGGCAAAAGATGTAAACTCAATCCAATTTATATCTGAAGCAAATAACACAGAACCTGGAATTAATTCTGTATCTAATATTTACTTTCAAATAACAGATTTAAATGGTATTTAACTGGTATTCTTATATATTGCTGATGGGATTTCAAATTGATATAAAGACTTTGGAAAATAGTTTCTAAATTTTTTATAAAGTAATATATGTATTTACTACATGATTCAACACTCCACTAGTAGGTATTTACAAAAGAGATATAAATATGTATGCTAAAAAAATCATGTATGTGAATATTTAAAGCTGCTTTATTTAAAATCATCAAAGTGTTCATCAACTACTGAACAGATAATTTGTGGTACAATTGAATACTACTCAGCAGTAAAAAGGGATAAACTGACAGACGCAACATGGATGAACCTCAAATGCATCACACTAAGTGAAAGAAGAAAGACTCAAAAGGCTACCTACTGTGTACTTCTATTTATATGACATCCTGGAAAAGTAAAACTATAGGGTTAGAAAATAGAGAAATGTTTGCCAGGAGCTAGTTGGAGAAGACAATGGCATAAAAAGGGGGCTTGAGGGTGCTTTTCTTTTGGTATTGAAATTATTCCATATTTTGTATATGGTGGTGCACATATGATTTTATGTTTGTCAAACTTCATAGAACTGTACACATAATAAGGACAAATTTATCTATATATAAATTATATAAATAAAGTTCAGTATTAATAAAAGTTAAATAAATTAATATCTATCTGAAAAAATGGTCATGACTCAAGATTATTTTGTTTAGAATATTATTCAGAAAACATTGAAACTTAATTTTCCCATTGAATATATTTTTCTATTCTTTACAAGATATTTAATTTTTATCAATAAACCTCATCTTCCTAGGTAATGCAAAGTACTAAATGCATGAATATAAATCTAAAAATTAATTTATTTTTATGCTTCTATCAATTAACTTTAATACTTCAGTGAATTTATCAAATTTAATTGAAAATATTGGTATATACAGTTTAGTGGGCTGCTCTCAAAAACTTTTCCCTTTTCAAAAATTAATTGGACATATGCACTGGATACAAAATTGATACATATAAGAATATGTAGACCCTTGCCCTCAAGGATTTTACAGTCTAGCTCTTAATCCCTTCCTGCCTTTAATTCCACTTAAATCATGATATTTTCATTTATAAGGTTTTAAAATGCATTCTTATTACATTTTTCAACACAAGAATAGCTAAATTGATCAGCACATTTCTGAGTAAAAGTGTCTAAAGTAATACATTATACAACTTTCTTCATTTGGTATTGAAATTTGGCTATCCTTTAAAATATTATTCAGGATGTTATGTTGTTTTGCTTTTATTTAACTATACAAGTTGAAAAATATGGTGTCACATTTATACCTTTTACCTATGGACTTCTTTCAGGTCAGCAACTCACAACCTGGATGCTCAAGTGCCATAGGTCCTGGAAAAGCATTTCATGTATAAAAAAAAAACCTTGGAACTTTGGTAAATGCTGAAAATGAAGTTGTAGGAATGAAAAGATTAATGAAAATGCCATTTATTTCAATTTGAAATTTTATTACCTCAACATGGTGAATCTAGTAATTTCATAATGATCATCTCCAATTGAGAGTTTGAGAGTTTGATAATTTGATGAGTAAAAATACACAAAAAACAATAACATAATGAATGCATTCTGTTAGATAAAATCTTTTAAAATTAGTTAGTTTTAAAACTGGAAATAAAGGGTCTCTTGGCATTTTGTGACTTTTATAAATCATTTGTCCATGGGAAAAAAAGTTATTTGTACTGATCAATCAGAACTCATCTAAAAAAGAAGCGGTAATAGAATTCATATTATTTAAAGAAAAAATTGAAAGGGAATCAGAGAGAAATGATAAATGGTCAATTCATAGACATTTCTTAAAGAAGCCAAGCTTCTATGTCAGTGTTACTTTATTTTGTGATCGATAAAGGTTACAGGAAAACCTTTTATTGAAGTCTTTCCTTTTTGCATAGTTTCTTCAAATAGAACCTCCATGTTGCTTTTATTTATTCCATTTTCTTGAATTTATGACTTTTAACTTGAATGGAACGCATGAAGTTGCACACAATTTCACACCTTGCAACAGACTTTGAAATGTAGACAACTGTGTTATACTAACAAACATAATGCAATTATTTAATTTTTGAGTCTGATAGTTTAATGATAGAGGTAGAAATTTTAATGTCTTTTAAAGATACAGTAAAAAAACTCATTAATGAGTAGCTTTTTCCCTCCATACTGATATTTCACATTCATGATTTAATCAGTTTCAACTGATTCTGAATGTCCATTTCATGAAATAATATATATTTTTGAAGGAATAAATATGAAACAAGAGCCTTTATTACTTTATGAATATTTTAGTAAAACAACAGGTGATAAAGACACATGTTAGATTTCATTGGCCAGTCCCAAGTATAATAGGACAGGGATGTATAATCCACCCAGGGGGAGAGTACACACATTTTCCATTGCAAGAGGACAAGTTGCTTACAATTAAGTATCAAGAAGTTTGCTGAGAGTAAGGTGGAGACACCTGGCCTAGAAATACAATTGGCATAAAGTATAGAAAAATAGTTATTTTGGTGCTTCTGATGGATTTTTAATAATTTCCATCAACCCCACAAATTTCTGATTGTGAGGTAACTTTAAGATCTTGTTTGTCCAAGAAAGTCTTGATTTGCTCTTGGTTATTCCAGTGTAAGTATTTATAGCACACTCTTTCAAGAGCATTTAATAATATGTTCACACTAAGTAGTGTATCTTTTGGATCCAGTAGTGGGTGGAGAATGAGGATAGTTGTGCCTAATAACTGTTTCCACTTCTTTTATATGGACCCACAGACAATGTCTTCAACTTCATAAGTGTGAACATGTACATAAATTCTAATTAATTACACCTTGAACCAGATACCTATATTTTAATATAAACCTTATGTGATTCTGATATTGATCATCTATATTTTAAGAAAGATGACCCAGATTGTGCTATATTTGAGGTCATCTGGATTCAGCAGGTATGCATATGTGTGTGTCTAGAGGTGTTTTAAAAAAAACATTTGTGCATTGATTAACAAGAAAACAACCCCCCATTCTTTTTCTTCACACTGTTTTGAAAATGTCTAGAAGTCTTATGTCTAAATTTTGAATTACGACTAAACTGGACTACTGCACCAAATGATCCCCCCAAGTCATTTTCCCCACTTCTCTAGCATTAATTATAGTGAATAATGAAGGAGAGAGGAGGGCTCATGGACAGATACAATATTTCAGGAAATGTTAGCGCAGTCTCACGATGTGAAGTTTTAAGAAAACCTACTCCTCAGGAGAAGAATGGACTAAAGATAGAAGTTAGGGAACTAGGTTCTGCCTAGAATGTAATCTCTACCTAAACCTGTGACATGCTTAATGGTTCTGAGGTTTTGCTTCATTTGGTTTGATTTGGTCCTGGACAAGGTGGGCAAATAATGTTAAGTGTGGTTTATGTTTTTTTAGATGAAACAGGAGAATCAGAAATAAAATGGATAATCAAATAGGGGATGTGGGGGACTTTGGAAGTGAGCACATCCTTGGATCCTGCCCAACTGATGGAGCAACCACTGAGAAATCACCCCATCACTATTTAGCCATATTTTCATTATTGAAAATTTTTCCACCCCCCACCTGCAAATATAATTATATCCTACTTGAAAATTCTCACCACTCTATTTTGGACTGGATGCCTATCTTCACTAATTTCATAGATTATTTATGTCACTTACAATTCTAAGCTCTTATTTTCCCATCATCTCAAATGCCAACATTTCTTTTGCTGATTGCAAAAGGAATGGGGAGGGGGTGAGTAAAATGTTTATGGTCCTAATTATAGGCAAACATAGTGCTTATATAAATTGTGCCAATTTAGCCGTCTGTAGTGGATGGGAAAGAGATAAAGAGTATAGAAAACTGTTACTCTCTGGCATCCCTGGTACTACAGGGCAATGGAGAAAGGATAGCCTTTCAATAAATGATTCTGGTTCATTGGATTTCTATATGGAACGAAAAAAAAAGAAGAGTCTTAATCCCGCACTCACATGACACACTAAAATTAATCTTAAATGGATTTAATACCTAAATGTGACAGGTAAAACATATATCTTCTTAGAGCACACAAAAAATACTAACCACAAGGAAGCATTGAAAAACTTGACTGCCTTAAAATTAGAAAATCCTGTTCATCAAAAGAAATTGTTAAGTGAAAAAGCAACCACAGATTTAGAAAAAAAAAAAAAATATATATATATATATATAACAAAGTTCTCACACCTAGATTATATAAAGAATTCTAACAGTTATTTATGAAGAAAAGACATTGCTTAACAGAAAAGCTAAAGAAGGACTTAGATATGTCAGAGAAAGGTTTTCAAATGCAAAATCATAATACTCATTAAGTAGAGAAGTCAGAAGGAAGAATAATATATTATTTAAAAATACTTCATTTCCTACTAAATCGTTACAAATTACAGATAGCTTGAGCAAAGAGAAAGAGCTTCCTTATAAAACCAGAAAATAGAATATTAAAATATAAACAATATTCTAAACAAAAAACACAATTATCCCTCAACAGTTTATTCAATCCTCTGTAATTAATTATTTCCTTCTTGATCTTGGATTAGCAGTTTCATGAACCCATCTGCTTCTCAGTTAGAGAAATCAGGAAATCGTGTCTCATCTACCGGTGCAATCTCACTGTTGTTTGTCATGCCATCAGAAGTCTGTACCCCAAAGTACCTGGCACTTTCTGTTTTGTATAGGTCTTTGAAACAGTCCTTTGTTGAAGATGAAACACAGTGAATGGCCTGTAGCTGATTGCAAGTGCTGACAGAGAAGCATCAGAGAAAAACAAAAATTCTGTAGATGACAAAAGATTTAAATAGCTGTGGTTAACTTATTACAGTAATTTTCATAAGCGAAAGATCTGATGAGAGTTCTTAACAAGAATAGTGCACCTGAAAAGGAAATTTGGTTGTTCCTGTAGCATGCAAAACAAGATGATAAAATCAATCCAAATATAGCTTTAAACAAAATATCTGAAAACATGAGGATTATTTCTCTTTTTAAGAGTGAATTTTACATCTAATTTATCATAGATGAACATTGTCTCTACAGAAAAACCGTCTTCAGAAATAACATATAAAATCCTGAGATAAAATATACAATAAATAGACAAGCCTATATATTAGAATATACAAAGAATATATGAAAAATATCAAGGAAAGAGATTTAAGTTTGTAGTGGGTCCTTATTTATGATAAATAAAATACCATAGGTAAGTGCTACACATCCTACTAAAATCACCTGCCTAAAAGATGCTGCATTCAAACTAAACAGATAAAGTTGTTGTGACCTAATTTACATTTTAGAAGATTAACAGAAATTGTGGCTGATAGCACTTTGCTGTTGTTGGTTGATATCAGGAAAAGCAGCACCAAGACTGATAAATCAGACAGGTAACTGATAGTTAAGACATTGACAATTCTTTAGCAAATGCCCATACAGGGTACAATTTCTGGAATATATATATTAATAACATTTTCCCCATACAAATTTAACCCAGAGAAGGATAAGTATCTCTTCTATTTGAAAACAAATCCAATGAAACTTATCAACAGTAGCATATCAAATAAACCTAATCATTTCTAGCACTTGTCCTTCTACAAATTGAAGGAAAAAATCGTTGTAATTTTTCCAGGGATCATCTGGGAAATCTCAAGTTTCTGATACAAGCATCATACTGAAAATTTAATTTAGTTTAATTTTGCATTTAGGATTTTATTTTTGGAAGGGAAAATTGAGACACTTAAAATAGAAATCAGATTATGCTGTTGAAATGCATGTTACTATACATTTCAAAGTGAAAACAAAACAGAGAGAATTTTTTTTTCCTCAGACAATTAAGGACATAAAAATTCAGCATAAATCATAGCAGGTTATTCTGGTAAGACCAAGATTAGCTACCTGTGCAGACTGCACAGAAAAAAGAATAAACCTTAATATAGAAAAAGGCATTAAAGAAAGAAAGCAAGACCATCAAATTTAACTAAGATTTTAAACATTTCATAGCTTTTCAAGCTCAGGTATTATAAACCAAGGCAAATATATTTTAGCTTCCAAATTTTCTCTTTCATTATGCTCTGGAACAGAGCATATATTCTGGAACAGACTTTCAATTAACTTTAGGACCAATTTCAGGGGTGCCATGAAGTTAGAACTAATTTCATAATATTACTGAGATAGTATTAACATTCAATATGTTCATCATTGCTATCTTCAAATTAATTAATAATTAAGCATTGAAAAATCTAGTTTTATTTTCCAATAAAGTAAATATTGATAATTATAACCCCAAAAGAAAGCTCTTTGAAATCCTCAAAAATGCATTAAAGAATGCCAGTGGGTTGAGACTAAAAAACTCACTCCTTTAGGACAAAACTACACTTTTATTTAAAAAATAAAAGTACCTAAATGGTTGTATTTCTCTTAAATTATTGCTTTGAAATGTAGTGTCACCTATTAATTATAACTTTTAAAAAAGAAAACTAATTTCTATTTCACAGAGAAAACTGGGGGGAGTGGGATTTGGTAATTGTGCACTTCCTGACACATAAGCATTTTGCAGGTTACTTAGTAGAGCTCATGAACAATACAGCTTTCCACCTCTACACACATTATTTATGAATTTATCAAAGTGGAGAAATAAATGTTCACTATAGACCAAAGATATAGTGTCTCAGTTACATACAAAAGTAAAAAGCAAAAAGTGTACAAAAAATTATGCTTAGTAACTGATGTTGCAGTGTTTTCTTACTTAGAAATTATCTACAAATCTAATGATATCCTTTAATTAACCCAATTTTCCAACAGTCTAAAGTTATAAGTAACCTAAAAGTTTCAGAAATGATCTTCAAGGTAACACACTAAAAACATAATCACTGTTGAAATGAAGTTCATCAGAATAATAATTCAACTTGATTAGACACAAATTTACATTTTTTATACTCTTAAACTTTAAATAGAATTAATGCTAGTTTATTTGATCAGTAAACCTGTTTAAGTTTAGAAAGAACATAACCAAATAGAATAAAAACCTATGCAGGCATTATACTTAATTCTCTGAAATATCAGAGAAGGTATAGCTGTTTTTATTAAACCAAAAACATTACACTGGTCTTATTTGACAAAATTTATCTAAATTATATGAATTTCAACCCTTAAACATTTCTAAGTTGGTTTCTTTAAGGATATTTTTGATATCTAATACACTGAATGTCTTACAGTTTCAATTTACCTTTTTTTCAAAAAAATTTAGGACTATTTTCTTAATATAATTGTTTGTTTATCTATCAGCTAATCAGAATATAACTCCCTTAAGATATTTTATTATCTAATTTGATTATACAATCTGGAGGTAGGAAAATATACATTCTCAATTGGAGGTAAAGACTTCTCTAAGTTACAAATTTACAAACATACAAACAAGCACAGATACAAAGCATAGAACTTCAACTCTAAAATTCCGTCTTGGGTTAACAGTAATCACAGATATACAAATTCACAGGTCCCTATCAAAGAAAGAAATGTTCTCTTCCTAGTGGGTACAGATTCTTAATTAGTTGGGCTCAAAATAAAACAGAAAAGAGTAACACATCAGAATATCTGTCATTTCTCATCTAATTAAGACAAGGTTTCCATAAATCATTAATCCATTTTCAGAGATCAACAAATTATCAGACTGAAAAAACAAATTTCCAATGGGGGAATAACTTATTGGCTATAAGCAAATCAAAAATAAAACACAAATGAGAAGAAGTAGCACCAAAAGTCAAGCCAGTAGTCAAAATTAATCCAATCAAATCTTTGCCCTGCCATTTATGAGCACAGGATCAGGAGTTAGACTTACTGTTAGATCCCCAGAGCACTAGTCAGGAAAGGAACAAAAAGCCCTGTTTTACATGGGCAGAGTAAATGGGGATTCAAAAGTGAGGTCCAATCCCATCTGAGTCATGGCACCAAACTGTGAAAGAAAATAATGTACTGGACAATTAAGAAGAATTTATTCAGTTGATTGCAGCAGGAAAAATGTTCATTTCCACTAGAAAATAAAAATGAAATGTATTGAGAATAGGAATGGGGTCCTGAAGATTTGCAGATGTAATTAAACAAGAGAGTCATAAAGAAGGGTGGACAGTGAGTTTTATCTGAGTCACAAGGAAAGATGGTCCCTTGCAGTTAGTTGTTTCCAGTAACATACAGCTGGTGGGAAATGTTTCAACCATCACTACTTTTTAGCAGCAGGAGGCTCTGCTATAGTTCAATATTCTCAAGGAAATACATGGTTTTTCCAACCCTGCTCCTTGGCATGGAAATTCCCCAAGGTAGTAAATCAGGCTGCCATGAGGCTCACATCATTTTTTCCGTCATCTCCCAGGGATCTCAGTCTTTCATTCCTGAAGCCCAATATCTTGGAAAATGTTATTTCATATACTTCATCCTTTATTGGATATTTAACATGGGAGGATAAATCTGGTACCACCTACTTGATTTTGTTTTAATTATTAAAGGAAAACAGGTGTCAACTGAGAGCAACACTATTGAATTAGGTTGGAGGTCATTTTGTACGCAGGACATATAGAAAATTAATCATTGTAAATAGCATAAAATATTTAGGTCTTTTTTATTAAGATAAGCACACAAATGTTACATCCATGGGTTAAAATAGTTTCTGTCATATTTTTCTGATTGTTTGAAATTTTCTCTGCTTATATATTTCATTTCATAATATTTTCCCAATTTGAAGCATCTTCATTTCCTCAACTGATTGTCTCTCTCTTGCCTGACTTTTACGATTCCATTGCCACAGATCTTCAGATCATGTATAGCTTAGTCTCTAGTGATTATAGTTGGAAATATTTACAAAAAGGAAGAAGTTTAGAACAATGAAAGACATAGGCTGAGATGATATATCAGGTATCATATCAGATATAGTGTAACTGAGAAATTAAGAATGAATAAATGATTATGAGTACTGAATCATTATATACATGTTTTTTGTTCTATAGTGTAGACTAGGCAGAAGTTAAAACCTGAAATTACTGAAACTCAACTAGTCTCACACTGTTGTAATCGTCATTCTAGCCTAGTCTCAGCCTTGTTTATACTTCCTATTGTAATGGCTACAATTCTTAACGTCCTTCCCCCTTGTTTGAATCCATAAAAATCCTGATACTCCTTAGACTTCAAGAGACAGATTTTGGGGGCCACAGACCATCTGATCTCTTACTTTGTACATAGCAATAAACCTTTTCTTTTTTTGAACCCCGTTATCATGGATTGGCTCTTGTGTGCATTGGGCAGAGAACCACCACTTTTGTTCAATATCAGTAGTAATAAAAGGCAGATTATACATAGTCAAACCCCTCAGAATTATTTACAACAACCTCAAAAAGGAACTGAGCTAAAAACCTGTAAAAGACACATTGAAGGATTGAAGTAACAGTTATTTACCATATTACAGTACGTTCTTGCATACAGTTCTCACATGTGGAGTCAGAATTAATTTGTACATGTATTTAGTGGAGAATGTTGCATAAGAACTTCTCTGGTAGGTGAAGAACATTTGGTTAAATATAGGTTTTAACAATAGGATAGAGAATGTAAAGCTAAAAAAATTGTTATGCAAATGAAAAAAATGTTACAAGCATCCTTTGAGAGTTTCAAAACAGCAAGAAATTTTTGAATAGAAATTAATGATGAAGGCTAATTAATCAATCCTGATAAGGCATCTCATCCTTTTATATTTTGTAGTACATTTTTACCAAAAATGTTTCATGAATTTATTTTAATCTCTCTCCCTTTAGTATTTAAAAGTCCTTACCCATGGTGATTTTGTACATTGGTGGACTGAGAAGAGACAGTCATTTTTTTTACATGTGTGTCTATTTTAGTGGTCTCCCTCTTTGCCATATGAGCTTGTTGAGACCAAGTATTAACCATCTTTCTATTTCTAAAAGCCTTATCTGGAGTAGGAATATGATAAGTGTTAGTCGATTTCAGTTAAATCAAAATTATGGACAATACACTTAAGATGTTTATCACAGCAGTACTGAGGAAAGCCAAAAGCAGCAAAATTACAGTTCTTATGGGAAAAATAGTTCATTATAGCCTTGTGCAACTACTAAATATGTCCCACATAGACATTAAAATTAGGCTTATGAAAACAATATAGATATAGAAACATGGCTAAGCATTTTTCTCAAAATACTAGCAAAGAAATGTGATTAAATCTTGCAGATAACTTATGATTCCAAAAAATTTAAATCACATGATAAAAGAAATATTTTTCATGCAATTTAAGATCAGACAATTTTATTGAGCAATGCATGAATCAGGCAGCATTCCATTCAGAAAGAAGGGAGCTATGACAAGGGAGTGGAGAGGGGAAGCTCATATAGAGTAACTTTAGAAGCAAGTGAGAAAATTGCTTCTGGTATTGAGTTTCCATTTTACATAGCGGGGTCTTACAAGGTTGGGAGGAGATGTATACTGATTGGTATGGTATATTTGTTCAATCTGACATGCTATCTTTATAGGATCAAAACTAGCTTTATCACTTATCTGCATTTCTGTAGGGTGTGTTCCATTTTCCTAGAAAGCTCCCACAGGTCAAATGCTTTTGTCTTCCGGAAAAGCCCTTCTGGGAAAGGGTTCTCTCTCTACAATACCCAAAACAGGTGGCCATTTTATTTTACTTTACAGATGTGAACTTAAAACCAAATGAAAGAAATTACATATTTCAATGGAAATTTTTTTTAAGCATCTAAGATATATGTTCCCCTATTACTTTATTCAATTTTCTTTACATTAAGTAAATATTTTCTAATTATTGTCAATACTTCATTGAACCATATATGACAACACGACTTACCATTAGGGAAGTAAAATCATTAAATCAAAGGGATGAAAGACAAAGAAAATTATACAGATTCATTGGATTCTATTTCAGTAGTAGTAAAGTTAAAAAAAAAAATCAGCAGATTATGGAATTGAAAGCCGATGTTGTATGGTACAGAAATACAACAGGGACGTAATAAGCTTAAGCTCTTTGGCCTATAGATTTCTATGACTTCTGAAAAAAAAAAATGACCAAACCTCTGGAAATATGTTCCATTCCCAAATGTGCCCACAGACAAAAGGCCTTTGGTTGTCATTTTGGTTTTACAGTAAATAGAATCTGTGGGCTATTTAAAGCATGAAACAGTTCAGTGAACAACAACAAATTAGACTTTGTAAAGGATGCCTCTGGCCATAGATAGCCTTTCACTGTAATTTTTATCTGCCTTTTTTTTTTTTTTCAATGTCATCCAACAGCTACAGATTAGCACTGGGCCTAAACATCAAGTACTTTACCTTCTGTGCCACATTTCCTGCCATTTATTCAGGTTGCATCTATTAACAACCATATCATACATTTTTTCTATGATAATTTCTAATAAAATTTTCTTCTGTATTTATCTTCATCTATAATCATGTTTCCTAAATTGGAAAGATTAATTACTGTCTACATCTGAGTTATCTTTTTAATGAAAAACAGTGATTTGGCTGTTCTTCTGGGACTACACTTCACTTCTGTGGGAATTAAAAGGGTATTCAATAATGAAACATACCTTTTTAAGATCCGTTTGAGAAAACATCCAAAGGATCCTTTCAGTTTTATGCTTTTAATACTTTGTTTTGAGACTATATAAACTTATTGAAATTTCCATACTGTGCCATTTTGATGTATTATGTCCCCCAAAATGCCATTATTTTTGATGCAATCTTATGTGGGAAGTCATATTAGGTTGATTAGATTTTGGACTCCTTTGGGTGTTTCCATGGAGATGTGATTCAATCAACTGTGGACAAGACCTTTGGTTGGATAATTTCCATGGAGGTATTGCCCCATGCATAATTTCAGGGTGAGTCTGAATTAAATTACTGGAGCACTGTATAAGCTCAGACAGAAGGAGCAAGCTTGCTACAGCCAAGAGGAACACTTTGAAGAATGAACAGAAGCTGAGAGAGTAGCTGCAGATGAGAGACAGTTTGAAGATGGGTGTTGAAAGTAGACTCTTGCTCTGGAGAAGCTAAGAGAGGACAATTACCCCAAGAGCAACTAAAAGTGACATTTTTGAGGAACTGCAGCCTAGGGAGGAATGTCCTGGGAGAAAGCCATTTTGAAACCAGAACTTTGGAACAGACACCAGCCACGTGCCTTCCCAGCTAACAGAGGTTTTCTGGACACCATTGACCATCCTCCAGTGAAGGCACCCAGTTATTGACACTTTATGGCCTTAAGACTGTAACTGTGTAACCAAATAAACCCCCTTTTATAAAAGCCAGTCCATCTCTGGTGTTTTGCATTCTGGCAGCATTAGCAAACTAGAACACATACATTTCTAAAGAGGATCACACTATGAAATTGTCTGCTTACTCTTAGCAACCATTACAAAGCAGCAACAAATACCTACTTTCTTCATGTTGTCGGTTTGTGTTTGTATGGGTGTGTGTGGTTCCTTAGTATTGGCTGAAAATACAATATGTCATGACAGAGTTGTGGCCATCTGCATCTCTGGAAATTGAAATCCAAAAGCAACCACAATGTTCATATAAATCACAAATCAGTAAGATTTTAAACTGGGTACTCAAATGGATCAAATAAGAAGAAAAGATGAATGATAATCAATTTGAAAATTAGCATTATGTTTTAGGAAATAATTGCAAGTTAAATACTACACTTAGCCTGTATATTAAGAATGTGCCCTTTGATTATATGTGATTTCTGTCATTGATTGTACAAAACCAAAATGACCATCAAATGTGTACATTAAAATTTATAAAATAAGTATTTTCAGTGGACAATTTTTGTTTTTTAAAGAAGATCTCAATACTAATTTCTTCTAAGGGACTCAATGACTCAATGAAACATCTTACTTTTTATATATTTATGTATAAAGATATAAGTAAAGACAATTTAAAATATGTAATTTCATGCAAATGTTAATCACATAATTTATATGCAGTGTAAAATAATTTTAAAGGGTAAGATCATGACTCATACAAATATAAGATGAACACATATCAATAATTTTATTTTACTAATTAGTTATTGAAGAAAAATGAGAGGTTTTTTTAAAAAAAGGTCCAACGGAGAATGTAAAGACCAGAACATTCTTTTTTTGCAATACATTATATTATTGCATTTTAGGACCCTCTTCAGCAGTAACAAGCTCCAAGGTGTTTTCTAGAGTGATAAAATATTTAATAAAAGGAAGACAAAGAGGCACAGGAGACCTCGGCAGCTCTTTTGTCCTTTGAAATACATTACTGACCTGAAAGCTATTAGCTTAATACTCCCTTCTAGTAAAAACTGTAATTCATCCTCTAAAAGCAAAGGGATTTCACTGGATCTACTAGTAACACTTCTCTACTTCTCTTCATCTTCATTCAAAGTCCTAAACTGATCTGATATAATATGGTCCCTTTGTATGCAGAGTGATAATTTGAGAGACCTGATTTTAAAACGACGTCATTTTCCCTATCAACCAACAATCAACAGATCTTCAGTGCTAAGAGGACAGTGGTAACTTGCTAAATTACCTTTCAATTTTGTGCACTGAAGTGAAGAAATTTGCTATGAGAATACCACTGACCTTATGAGGTTTACTCTCCCATGAACCATAAATTATTGTCTTTGTAGAGTTAATAGTATTCCTAGGTCACCCACTTCATTTTTCCTAAATAAGAGCTAAAGTTCATGGACTGGCCAAAGTCTGCCACCACCAAGGGGTCTCTACGGGATGAAGAGTCACATTGTCAAAGCCACACTTGCGAGTAGCGGTTAATTTCTCTTTTAAGATTCATATTTTCACAGGGCTTTTAGAAATTGCATAAGAAAAAAGAAAAACTTGACTAAACACCAAGCCTCTTTTTGAAGAATATTTTGTGTCACACTACAGAACCAAATTCTGGAGCTATAACAAGGTAACCACCCCAATAAGTATCTGGATCCATGTTTACTCTGAATTCCCAAAACATTTGGCAAATTTTATGTTAAGTATTGTAAAATGTGCTGTGACTTGTTTAAAATATTTATTGACTTATACTCGTATGTAATTATTTTAAGAGGCATAGTTATATTTCCATTTGGAAAATTTGATAAGATTGATAGAAGTAGCAATGATAACAATTTCTTAAGCATCTGCTATAGGCCAATAGTTAGACATACATATCTATTTGAATCTTTGACGTCCCTATGAGCTAAGTAATTTTATTTGCCTTTCATCAGTAAAAAAAGGAGGTGTAGCAGATTTAAGCAATTTAGCATCAGCTACCCAACCAGTGAACAGCACAGCTGGAGTTTGGAACTGAATCCCCAGCTCCACCCCACCACCCCCCATCAAATAATAAGGTCAGACTCCCAGGGAAAACAAAAGTTTCCATAGCTTTTCTATTTAATTTGACAGTATAAAATACTGTTATTTTTTCCAAATCTTACTTTGTGTGTCTTAATAACCAGTCATAATCATTTGGATCCTTGATTTTTATTAGCCCTACTGATTATAATCATTTAATAATGGAAATATATAAACCTAGATCATCTTTGATATATTAATTCATATGATGTCTTTGGATAAAGTATACAATCTGAGCTGTTTTACTGAAATGTTTAAGTATTAACATGATATTTGCTAACATGGTAGATTAAATTATATGCCCTAATTTAGTCCTTGATCTTAATCCACAGTTCTGTGGGCATGAACCCATTGTAATTAGACCTTTTAAAGATGTTATTTTTAGTTAAATTTTGGCATACTTAACCAGCTTAGGCCTTAAATTGGATTACTGGAGATCTTACAAAGAGAAAGCCATGGGGAGGAGCAAGAAACTGGAAGTCAGCAGAAACCTGAAGACAAGAAGAAAGGAGGAGACATCACCATGTGACTGGAAGGTTGAGGAATTTCAAGGATTGCAGCCAAGATAGCACTAGACATGGGGGTAGGGGTAGGGGTGGGAGGTGGGTGAAGGAGACAAACCTGCTAGCCTCTGAAACCGTGAGACAATAAATCTCTCTTGTTTAAGCCAACCCTTTATATGGTATTTGTTTTAGAAGCACAGGCAAAATAAGACAGATAGTAATATGCTAGCAATTAACAAAATGGTATGGAATAATTGGGTGTTTGGTTCTGTCCCAAGAGATGTGCAGGACACAGCAATTCACAGAGGCTGGGCAATTCTTCTGTGAAGACTATAGATTTGAAAAAGAACTATCTCTTATGATAGCGGCGAGTATGCTTTGTCCTTGTAGGTGAAACTCAGAAGAAACATGGCCAGAGGAGACTGAAGGGGAAAACCATCAAAGCAGACAGTAAGCAAGGAAGCTGTTATTGGGTAATGGATTGAAAAAGGTAGATTTTGCTGCAGAGGTCAGTGTCGTGCATTCTGGAAACAACCCTGAGTTGTGACTCACCATGGGCAGTGTAGGAGCTCTAAACTGGGAATGTGTATGCTGTGGTATTAATAAGATTAATATTATTTATTGTCTAAATTGGGATACCTGTGTGTTTGAAAGGGGGTGTTATGAATAATTAGGCTAGAACAGAGATATATTTGGGCTTATAAGGGTAAATCAGGGCATATTATCTCCTGAGAACAAGTGAATCTGAAGTCATAGAATAATAATGATAAATTTCAGCTCTACGAATACTAACTGTGAACTGGGACAAGTTACTTAATCATTGTGTTAGCTTTTTATGCAAACAATGAAAATAATTAACTTCACAATGTTGTTTTTATACAGGTAAAAAAATGTGTTAAGGCTTAGGAAGTGTCTAACCTTTCTAGCTGGAAGTTAAAGCCTCAGTGTGAATATATCAATATTTCACTTTTAACGAAGTGAACTTTGAAGACTGACAACCTGTGTTTGGATCCCTGCTACAACTACTAACTGTATAAACTTGGGCAACAAGGCTGTCTCGGTTTCCATATCTGTAAAACTGGTTTACAATAATAAACTCAACTCAGAGCAATGTTAATGAGGATTAAATAAGTAATATTATACACAATATTTAGTAGAGTATCTGATCCATGGTAATCTTTATATCATTATTATTATAATAATGGTGGTGATGATGAAAATGATGATTAAATTTCTTAAATGGTTTTTAGTTTTCACAGTGGCCTTCTTTCAGTGTTTCTGTTGCAGGAAAGAATGAATAAGGGAAAAAAAAAGGAAAGAAAAAAATGTCATAAACTAATAAGGGTTGTTAGCCATAATTTCAAATTACACTATATATTTAACAAAACAACTAGAGAATTATCTTTCTTCTGGTGTCCTAGAAAAGACGTATTAAAAAAAAAAACAAATGTTTTCTCTTTTTATCTCTTTTCACAAATTTCAAATTATTATTTATACACAATTATTTCAAACTGTGAAAGAACATGGGAAGTCAGGGTGACATTTCTGAAACCCAGATTATAGTGGTTAAAGATCATTTAATACTTTTCAGCTTGAATTTTATTTCTCTTGAAAAATTGATTTAATACACAGATATTTGCTTACTTCTGATACAACTTGAATAAAGGTAAATTACCTGGGAATACCAAGCCCTCCTTATACCATTGTAGAATTGAAAAACATTAAATTCTTTACAGAAAAAAAAAGAAATGTTGGTGAGAGAAACACGGCTATTGTTCACATTGTAAAATGCAATTCATAGAAATTGTCACATAAACATGTGAAAATGTGCTCAACTTCACTACACTTCATGGAAATGAAAATTAAAATGACATTAGGCACCAAAGTTCCACATAGGCAGGAATTTTAGCTATTTTTTTCTAAAATAGTTGCTGGCATATAGTTTGTGCACCATGAACATTTGTTAAACATTTACTCAATGGACATATAAAAATTTAAATTTTGATAATGTCAAATGTTATCATAAATATGTAGCTGGTAGCAGAATAGCAGTATAAATTGATACAGTCATGTTGACAGAAAACATGACATCCATGAAAATAAAAAATGTCTTCTGTTGATAAACTCGAATCATTACTCACTCCCCTAAAACCAACTTGCTTACATCTGCAAGGATATTTGTTTGATGCATTGTTTACTAAATGCAAATAATAGAATAATCTGAAGGTTCATTAATGAATAAATATGGGTATGTACATTTTTGGTTATTCCATAAGTGAAAAGGCATAAAATAATTAGGAAGATTTTACCCTTTGACATATAAAGCTCTCTAAAACATAATATCAAATAAGAAAGAAATTGCAGGAAGAGCTAGACAAATTAATAATTTAAATTAAATATAATACCTATTTCTACAGTTCCACGTCTGCTGATAAATATCTATCTTAGATAGGGTGGAAAAAGAAATGAGAGGGATGATTAGCAAAAGGGATTATTGGCCTTAGGTATGAGGCCTTATTTTTCTTTACACCAAGAGTTTCTATTAATGTATTAATTAAAAAAATATTAATTTTAAAAATACTAAAGACAGAATATAGTTGTAAAAAACAGAATTAATTATTGATGATAAACATTAACATATGTGCCCTATTTTCAATTACTTTTGACAGTAAACTTGACGCTTTTCATAGTAATTTCCTTAAAATCAAAATTCTGACAGAATAAGGAAGATCCACATTAGCACATTGACTTCTTAAAATAAATGTAGTTTTGGAACAGTTCATTAAATATTAGTTTAACAGAAAAGATGAATATATTCACATTACTCATGTAAAGAAGAAATAAAAGGAAAAAGAACCAGTGACACTTATTATTAAATGGTAAATGTTTTTGCAGTTTGGGAATTATCTTAGCCTCTTACTTTAGGAAAGTTAAGGGCACTATAAAATTCATTGATAAATAGCTTATTTTGTTATGGGGTGAATCATTAAATAGTACAAATATGGCACTCCTTTATAAGGTTGTTATTTTTTCAGAATATAGATTTTTAGAGAGAAAAACAGTCATAGAAGGTATTGCTAATTCTACTCCTTCCTCAAATTGAACCTAAACAATAGCACAAGGCTTATCTTAATTCCTCTCAAATTAAAACGTGAATTGCCCCCTGAAAGAGTCAGTTGCAAGGAAACTTTCTTAAATCCTTTATATCAGTGGTTCTTAATTTGAGGGAGAAAACCATATGTCTCTCCATGTTGTAAAACTGTTTTGTCTTTGGGTGAGGGTGGTGGATTTTCCCATGGACTTCTCCTTTTGCCTTTGAGACCCTTTCCTCTATGGGAAGTTGTTTTCCTATCGATGCTCTGTGCTTGCTTGCTGGTAGTAAAGCACTACACAAAATGAAATGGAGTATGCTGCCTTAGTTTGTAGCCAATCTGGCTTTTCAAACAGCATAGACTCGAAATTTTGACTCTAATTTGAAACCACAAATTTCTTCTATAATGGACCAACCAAGAAAACTGACTGGTTTATTCTTTGTCCTATCCTGGCCTAATCTGAGAAATCTGGATGACAGAGTCAAGAGAGGATGAAGGTGTTTTTATCCCTTGCAAGGAGGAACCAAGAAGAAATGAATAAAGTCCATAAGCTAACAGGCATATGCAAAAAAGTAGTAACTTAGATTGTTGAAAAAAATGATTCATAATATCTTCATATTACCATATGCTACTTGGTACTATTAGTAATGTTAAATGATTTAGCAACTGTTCCTTCAAGTACTTATTTCACTTTTTTCCAAACAAAACTGATTAGATTCCTGGGGCAAAAGAGAACTCTATTGTTGTTTCTCAGTGAAAACAAATATGGAAATATAAATGGAGTTCCTTGTAATTTTCATTTATATTCACTTTTGTATTATATCATATCAACATATCATAGCATGTCATGTTATGTTACACTGTTATGTAATGTCAATTCATGACAAAAGATATTACTTTGATATAGTTTTGATTTTTTTTAGGTTAAATGCAACCATATTTCTGAAATAAGACATACACACAGCCTAAATGATGCCAATTAATTTGTGAATACTTCTACCAGCTACACTTTGCTATTAAAATTATAAAACAAATTTACAACTATGAATACATTTTACAAAATAAACATCTATTTCTGCTATATAGATGGAAACTAATTTTTCCCTTTGGAAAGTTTTGCTCATCAAAAATCACTTATTTATCTATATGCTTGGAAAATATTTCTGCTGTTAGGGGAGCATTTATTCACTTATAAATCCTATTAAAATTAATAGCATTATAAGAAAGGATATATATATACAGACAAATATAGCTAGCTATATAGATAGATCAAATTGATACATTTTTCTACCCATGGCTTTGTTTATCTCAATAAAATGAAACTTATTATTAATAAAATTTCGATATAATGAAAGAGGGTCATCCCAGCCCACTTAAAAAAAAAAAAAAAGGTGAATCAGCTAACAGCACATTTTGCAACCTGCTTCCCAAGGTCACACTAATTAGGAGAACATAACAGTTTCACTGGACTTAGTCATACTAGTCTTACTATAAAGGTTAAAAATAATTAAAATAATTAAATGCAGTTTTCTTTCACCTTAGGTAAATATGTAATTTAGGAACATTTAATGATGAGGCCATATTAGAGAATGGGGGATAGTCTTTATGCTCTGCTTATGTCCTTAATGTGGGCTACTTTGATAATGTAGCTAGCTGTTCCTGTGTGCATTGGGTATCACCTCAGAGACCTAAAAGTGAAAAAAACACAGTAAATCTTACTGGTGAGGGATAATCCCTGGAGAAGAGCTTGCAGTTATGTCTTGATAATGGGATGAATCAGAAAAGGATTTTGCTAAAAGAAAATATGGGCAAATACATGTAATTTCCCAGGTCTTAGTTTTGTAATCTTAAAAATGAAGTGACTGGAGTAGATGCTACTAGTCTTCAATCAATTCTAAATTTCTATGAGTTAACACAATTTTAAGAAATAAAGTGTTGGCTAAGAGTTTTAAGAAATTTTAAGAAATGTAAAAATGGAATGAAAGTCATGATTTTTGTATATGTTCTAGTTAAATAAAAATGTCAGCAATGTATTTGATGATATAAAGACTGTGATTTAATTATTCAAAGAAATCAATGAAAAGGTGATTTTCAACTTGAAATGTTTAATGAAAATTATAACCACAAGATATTTGAAAAGTTGTGGAAGTCATGATGAAGGATTTTAATTAAACTTATTTGTGACATTTCCATAAATCTTTTAAAAGAATACAAAATGAATATTGTTTTATATTCTGCTAAGTGAAATTCCATTCCCAGTGAGGATAAAGAAAGACATGTAAGACCTTTGTTCTTATGATAACAAGAAATAATTTGACAAAATGAAAACCATACATACTTTTCCATGGGGCTAAGAAAAAGAATAGGAGGAACAAGGGAGTCTTGATAAATTGAAGTTCAGAGGGAAAAATGTGTCCTTAGAAGATCGGAGAGCCCTAGTAGTTAGTGTAGAATAGATGCGGGGTGGAAGGATAGAGGTAAGAGCCAAGGTATATGGGTACTGGTGCCCATGAAGGGGATCAAGCCAGCTTTGGATTTGAGTGTGGGCATGTGAAAGTGGGTGGAGTCTGGAAAGCCCCAAATACAATGGCAGATTCCCTGGCCCATTAACACCAGGCCCCCTCATTTACCAAGCGAGCACCACTGAAAGTGGGCCAGTAAGGTAGGAAAAAGTGCACAGTTTTACTGGGGCCCTGCCAGAGCGTATTTCAAGTAAGAATCAAAATATATTTGAAACTGCAGCTCTCTCTCCTCCAGCTCAGTTAGTAACAAGATTATAAAAGTCGCCACTCTGCTCTGGGCTGGCTTGGTGGTTGAGAGTTGGTATAATTACACAGGATCTGTAACTACATATGAAAACCTGCACCAGCATAATTTTACTGTAAAAAGAGTGTGATTGATCTGTGCCATACACTAACTCCCAGAGAAGAAATAAACAGAGTAAAAAAAATTATCCTTTGGTTTCCAATGAGTACACACTGTTTAGAATACTATAAAGCATTGTAGACAGAATTTCAGAACACACAGGAAAACTCTTAAAATATCTAAATTGTTAAATTGACAAATAAATAGCTGAAATTAAGAAATGTATTGAGCAAACACAATAGCACATTAGACATTTAGAATAAAAACTCAATAAACTTGAAGCTCAGTTAACGGAAACTCTCCAAATGAAAGCAGAGAGAAGAGAAAGACTGCAAAAATAAACACAGCATAAGAACATGTGGATAATACCAAGTGTAACAGAAACTCCAGAATAAGAGGATTGAAAGAGAGGAACACAAGCATTATTTGAAGAAATTCAGACCAAAAAATATATTCAATTCTGACAAAAAGCATCTAATCACACACACAAGAATCTCATGGAATCCCAAGCAGAATGAATACAAAGAATACCATGTCAAATTACTGACGACCAAAAGTAAAAAGAAAAATCTTAAGTCACATAGAGCAAAGGGCATTTTACACTTAGGAGAATAATAATAATAATAGAATGCTGGCTGTCTTTTCATCAAAATACAAAGCAAGATGAAGGACAATGTTGCAACTTTTTAAAAGTGCTGAAGGGCAAAAAAAAAAGACAACTGCCAAACTGTAACTGGTGACTACAGTGGTTTTACTCGTTACTGGAATTGTTACTTTAGCTTAGTTCGATTATTTACTTGATAACTGTAGTTGTCAATTAATGTTAACTGAGTGACTTCCCATAAAAACACTAAAGTCTTCTGACTCAGGAGACAGATTTGAGCCAGGGGCTCCTCTTTCCATGCCGATCAACTTGCATTAAAGCTCTTTTTTTTTCCTCAAAATCCCTATGTCGTTGCATTGACTTCTGTGTGCGTCCAGCACAAGCACCTTGCTCGGTAGCAACTCTTCTGAGGATAGCCTTCAATAACGTAGGCAAAATAAAAGACTATTTCAGAGCAATGATAACCCAGAATATTTGTGGTTAGCACATTCACTGCAAGAAATGCTAAAACATGATTTTGAGCTGAACTTTACAAAATCTTCACCAGGAGTTGCACGCAGTTAGGTAGTCTAATTCTTATTCACAAAACCCAAACTACAGAATATACCCTACCAGACATGTTTCAATTGTCCATTTTCCACAGTAAACTCAAATCTTTTGCTGCATTCAACTAATCTTGTCAAATAAAGTTTTAGACTCTAAGAAGGTATTTTTTTGACAAGGATGGAAGAAATATGATTCAAGTAACAAAACCTGTGAAGAGACACTGAATTTAAAAGTAGTTTAAGTTTGAAAAGCATATTTAACAAAACAGAATCTTCTGAATATGCTTATCTTATGCAAACTTCTAGTAGATAGTGTCTTCCTCCAAGCATCACATTCTTGTTTATTACTTTTTTGTGTCTAACTTAATTTTTGGTACAATATAAAGATCTCATACCTCTCAGAAGGCAGTTCTGGGAGGCAGCCTCTGAGATAATCACAAGGATCCCCAACTCCTAGTAATCACTTTCTGGTGTTAGCAGTAGAGTGTGGTCTTTACATAGTGTCTACCGTCTAACAAACAGAATAGGACAGAAGGGATGTGGTTGTCGCTACCGAGATTAGGTTACCAAAAGATACGACTTCTGTCATGCTCCTCTCTCTCATTCTGTCCCTCATTCACTCTCAGGAAAGCCTGCCTTCCTATTGTTTTAGCTTCCTGAAAATGAGTCCTGTGTGCAAGGAACTGATGTCTCTGGTTAACAGTCATCAAAGACCTGGGTCCTGTCAACAGCTCTGTGAGTTTGGAAATGGCTCTTCCCTCATTGGATTCTTATGGTAGCTGCAGCCCATCAAGATCTTGATTGCAGTCTTATGGCAGATTCTGAGTCAGCACTAAGCCCAGCTAAGCCATGAAAGGATTCCAGATTTTCAGAAACTAAGAAATAATGCATTTTTGTTGTTCTAACTTTAAATGTTTGGGTACAATTGGTTATGTAGCAATAGATAACTGGAATTGAGACAGTGCCAAAACACATGGCTAGAAATACAAGCGGATAATAGAAAGATTTTGAGAAGCATATAAAAGGAACCTAATTTGTTTTGAACAGACTGTTAGTAGAGATTTGATTTTGAGGATACTGCCTAAAAAGGAAGTAAGAAAAATGAGGCAAATATTCTCAGAAACTGAAAAAAAGGGTGATTCCCTTGTTATGAAGCGGCGAAGAGCTTAGCAAAACTGTCATTCGTGGTAATGTTGAAAGCTTAAAATATGCCTAATGAACTTGGTGATCTAGCTAATAGGATTTCCAAGAAAAATATTGAAGGTATGGCATGGTTTTCTTGTTACTTACTGAATGGCTACATTAGAGCTGAAGAATTTTACTTTTGTGAAACAGAAGAAAAATTCTTCCAAAATCTACCCAACCACTATAAATATGTAAAAATCTACAACAAATAAGTTTCTTTAAACATTGCATTTATCTAGTTTCTGAAACTATTATTTTAAATTTCTTCTAAGCCAATATCCCAGTCCAACAATCTATGAACTCTTGTCTTATTTCAGCCTTACTTCAGTCTTATACTGCATCCAATGGATCTTATCAAATGAGGTTCTAGACTCTGAATAGGTAAGTTTTTGACGGCATGGTGGTTTGAAGTTGTATTTACCCCAGAAAAGCATGTTCTTAAATTCAATCCATTCCCATTGGTGTGGACCCATTGTAAGTAGGACCTTTGATGTGATGTGGTTACTTCAGTTAAGGTTTTACCCGGCTCATTCAGGATGGGTCCTAATCCTCTTACTGGAGTCCTTCATGAACAGACTGAATAAGGAGCAAATCCATGGAAATCAGAAGCCAAAACCAATGAAACCCAGAAGAGAAGAGAAAGACCAGCAGACACCGCCATGTGCCTTGCCACGTGAAAGAGGAGTCAAGGATTGCTCGCAGCCATTCAGGAAAAAAGCATGCCTTGGTAATGACTTGATTTGGGCATTTTTCTCAGCCTCAAAACTGTAAGCTAATAAATTCCCATTGTTAAGCCACCCCATTTCATGGTATCTGCTTTCAGCAGTTTAGGATTCTGAAACAACAGGGAATGAAGAAATGTGATTCATGTAACAAAACCTTTAATGAGACAATGAGTTTACAAGGGGATTAAATTAGAAAAATGTACTCTATGCTTAAAGTATTTAAAAAATTAAAGTTTTCTTTATAAATCTATTGATTTCCAAGGTTTTATTTATTTTTATTTATTTTTTTATTATTTTTTTAAATTAAAATTTTCTTGAGATTGTTCAGATACCATACAACTATACAAAGATCCAAAGTGTATAATCAGTTGCGCACAGCACCACCATACAGCTGTGCATCCATCAACACAATTATTTTTTTTCAATTTTTAGAACATTTTCACTACTCCAGAAAAGAAACAAAGACAAAAAAAGGGAAACTTACATCCTCGCATACCCCTAACCATGCCTCCCCCATTACTGATTCATACTTCTGGTATAGTACATTTGTTACTGTTGATGAAAGAATGTTAAAATACTACTAACTGTAGTATATAGTTTGCAATAGGTATATATTTTTTCCTTATATGCCTCTCTATTATTCACCTCTAGTTATAGTGACATAGATTTGTTCTAGGTCGTGAGAGAGATTTCTAACATTTGTATAGTTAATCATGGACATTGTCCACCACAAGATTCACTGTTTTATACATTCCCATCTTTTAACCTCCAACTTTCGTTCTGGTGACATGCATGACTCTGAGCTTATCCTTTCCACCACCTTCATACACCTTTTAGCACTGTTAGTTATTTTCATTACATGCTACCATCACCCCTGTCTATTTCCAAATATTTAAGTTCACCCTAGTTGAACATTCTGCTCATAATGAGCAACCGCTCCCCATTCTATAGCCTCACTCTATATCCTGGTAACTTATATTTCATGTCTATGAGTTTACACATTATAATTAACTCATATCAGTGAGACCCTGTAATGTGTGTCTTATTTCACTCAATATAGTGCCCTCAAGGTTTGTTCATCAACTCATTTCTTTTAAGATGGTTTTGTTCCAACACTATACATTCCATCCTAAGTAAACAATTGTTGGTTCCCCATATAGTCATGTATTTATGTACTGAGCACTATCGCCACTCTCTATATAAGGACATTTCTTCCACAAAGATGGAGGAAGAGTCAAAGAAGGCAGAGAGGCAAGAGAAAAAGGCAAGAGAAAGAGAGAAAAACAAACAAACAAGCAAACAAAAAAAACTTGATAGCTAGAAGGTGACAAAAGGAAAGATAGCATTAACTTTAAGTAGAATAAAGAGTCAGACAACATCACCAATGCCTGGAGTCCATACCCTTCCCCTATTCCCCACCCCCTATATGCATTTAGCTTTGGTGTATTGCTTTTGTTACATTAAAGGAAGCATAACACAATGTTTCTGTTAATTCTAGCCTCTAATTTGCATTGACTGCATTTTCCCCCCAATCCCACCCTATTTTTAACACCTTGCAATGTTGACATTCATTTGTTCTACCTCATGTAAAAACATATTTGTACCTTTTATTGCAATCATTGAGCACCCTAGGTCTCCCTGAATTATACAGTCCCAGTTTTTATCTTTCATCTTTCATTCTGGTGTCCCACATGGTCCTAACCTTCCTCTTTCAACCATACTCACAGACATCTTTTTTCAGTGTACTTACATTGCCGTGCTACTATCTCCTAAAATTGCTTGGCAAACCTTTCACTCCTGTCTTTCCCTTTCTGTCTGCAGTGCTTCCTTTAGTGTTTCCTGTAGAGCAGGTATCTTGTTCACAAACTCTGTCATTGTTTGTTTGTCAGAGAATAGGTGAAGCTCTCCCTCTTATTTGAAGGACAGTTTTGCTGGATATAGGATTCTTGGTTGATGGTTTTTCTCTTTCAGTATCTTAAATATATCACCCCACTTCCTTCTTGCCTCCATGGCTGCTTTCAGGATTCTCTCTTTATCTTTGATGTTTGATAATCTGATTATTAAGTGTCTTGGCATAGGCCTATTCAGATCTATTCTGTTTGGGGTACGCTGTGCTTCTTGGATCTGTAATTTTATGTCTTTCCTAAGAGATGGGAAATTTTCATTGATTATTTCCTCTAGTATTGCTTCTGCCCCTATTCCCTTCCCTTCTCCTTCTGGGACACCAATGACATGTAAATTCTTGCTTTTCATTTGTCTTTAAGTTTCCAGAGACGATGCTAGTATTTTTCCATTCTTTTCTCTATCTGTTCTTTTGTGTGTAGGCTTTCAGTTGCCTTGTTCTCCAGTTCCTGAGTGTTTTCTTCTGCCTCTTGAGATCTGCTGTTGTAGGTTTCCAGAGTGTCTTTCATCTCTTGTGTTGTGCCTTTCCTATCCATAGATTCCACCAGTTGGTTTTTTGAACTTTCAATTTCTACCTTATGTACGTCCCGTGTTTTCATTGTATGGTTCATCTTTTTTGCCATATCTTCCCTAAACTTTTTGAATTCAGTTATTATTAGTTGTTTCAATTCCTGCATCACAGTTGAAGTGCAAGTTTGCTCCCCTGACCAGGCCATAACCTCATTTTTCTTGGTGTAGGTTGTAGTTTTCTGTTGTCTAGGCATGGTTTCCTTGGTTACCCCAATCAGGCCTCCCCAGACGAGAATGGGCTAAGGTCCCAGAAGGAAGAAATATTCAGTATCCGGTACATCCTCTGATGCCTCTGTTCACTGTGCTTTTCTGCCCAGCAGGTGGCGCCTGTTAGCCTATAATTCTTGATTAGTGTGAGTTCGGAATGAAAGGCAAGTAGAAGATATGGGCCCCACCCCTTTCCTCTTAGAGAAGATAGACACCCGAGGGGGAGGTGATTAGCATTTCAATGGTCTCTCTCTGCCTGTGTTATACCCTTGTCTGGATCACAGAACTGGGAACTGAAAATGGCTGAGCTTTCTCCACTGAGTTGAAAAAGGAACAGAGCTAGTCTGGGGCAACCTTCTGGCTTTCCAAGGTTGGTCATCACCCAAAGCCTCTGTCTACTTGTTGGGGATTCATACCTCGTAGTCAAGGTTTTATTTTGAATAAACAGGAAACAAAGCAAATCAAACCAAAATTTAAAAACGTTGTTGAATCAACTTGCTAAATGACCACTCTTGCAGAACTTTTATCTTTCCAGTCTCTGTTCTAACTCCATTGTGACCCTAAGTAATTCACTTAACCTCTCGGGGCTTTAGTACTTCCTGGACAATGATAGCTGCTTCACAGCAGTGCTATAAAAATTAAAACAATCAACACAATGTTAATGATCATGCCTAGCCCAAGAATCTGGCAAATAGTAGGAACTGAGTAAAGGTTAATTAACTCTGAATCAGTGTAATAACCAAGATATTGAGAGTTGGAACTTTTACTTTTTCCGATGAGTATCAGTTTGCATAGATTCTTCACTGATTCATCAACTTGAATTTCATTTAACAGAAAAAAAAATAAATAAATAAAATGTGGAACCTAATAACTTGATTTAAAATTTCAGTCCTTACCCCGCTACTGCTTTCACCTATTCCAGATTCCCTTACTTGGATCTATGTTTTACTTTTGCCTATAGCTTTTATCACCTTCTAACTTAAGTTTATTTATCTATATTGATTGTTGGTTATTATCTGCTTAACTCTTCTAGAAAGTATATCATGAAGACAGGTATCTTTGTCTATTTGTTTCACTGATCTAGCCCAACTACCTAGAAAATTACCTTGCACATAATTGGTATTCAGTACATAAGTGTTGAATGAATGAAGAATTCTCCACTTTCAGCATTCCTGGAGAGCTAATAATTGTTTAACATACATTGTCTGAAAAAATATGGTGTAAAAGAATTCAATACCTGTTATCCAACTAACTGGATTTGCCCAATTACTTACCTGTACCCTGAATCATGTTTCACAACTTAATCTTGGAAACAATTTAAAAAAGGCCTTGGCAACTCTATGGCTAAAATTTGACACAAGCAAATCTTCAACAACTGTTACTGAAACTACATGTGGTCAATAAATAGTATCAGATTCTAACAAAATATATCAATAAAAATGGCAATCAAATTGCTATATTTCTAACATGTAGAGTCTACATTGCAAACAAATTTACTTCCTTGGGACACTGTCATCTTCCAATAACATTAAATCATGGATTCCATTAATTGTTTATATTTCTAAAAATACATTTTTTTTTGGAAACTGGAAAATATTTTCTTATATAAGAACTACAGTTTAAAGTCCTTCTTGGCCACACCACTGCAAATGGAGGCAGTTCTATTATATTCAGCCAAAGTAGTTTGCAGGTGCTGTTTCTTACTTTGGCAAAAAACAAAAACTTTGAACTTCTAGTCCTCCAGTTATTCTTTGATAGTCGAACTCAAAGACACAGCACTATATTTCTCCCCCACCGGCTTCTCATTTTTCGTAGTTGCTATCTAGGAACAGATTTGCCCTCAGCACATAAACTACCCCAGAGTGGTAATGAACAACAAGTTTGATGTGTTTTTTTTGGTTTTTGTTTTTTTTTTTTTTCAAAGAGGTTAGAATGACATTAAGCTCTTCTGACCTTTTTGGTTGAAAATTTTGGAGCCTAAATTTCCTTTCCCTTGGTTAAATTCCAAAGACCTGTTAGCAGGAGAAAAAATATTTTCATCAACTGAGTAATTAGTATTAGTTAAATGTCTACCAAATATTTAGCAGTATTCTAAATATTTAAAATCAAAATGATAATACAATTATGAAAAATTATATATTGATTAAATTCATCTTAAATTCTTTCTCATTGATTCATTTATTTCATTGTTAGTCCACAAGGATTAAGTGAACATGAAGCATTGTCAGACACTTCAGCAACATGTATGATTCAGACACCACTAAATAATCATAAAGGAGTAATGCAATTTTCTGCCATTGCTAATTAATGTAATTAACTAACAAACCACTTCATTCATGTTGGTTAAGTTTTTACCATTTAATTAAAAGTTATTTTAGGTCTCTGAAAATAATCTCTTAAACATGGAAAATTACTCAGTCCATTGGTAGATTTCTATGATGTGCTTGGCTTGTTTTCCCTAGTTTGCCAGTGTCTGATGGGTGCAAAAAGATTATGAAACTTAATGATATAAAGTTAAACTTATGTAATTCTCCATAGTAGCTATTTTTTTATGAGTACCATATGGTTTTGACCATTCTGCCTTAGTGTTTTGTGTTGTGGCTGATTATAGGTATTTATTTTAAATGAAAGCTATTTTGATTACTCTTTTGTTTCCTACTTTGTGTCAGTAAACTTTTGCTCAGTTTCTTTACCTACCAAGCAGTCAACTTCCTGGAAATTGATAAAATATCTCTTAATCTTCTTGCTAAATTAAAGAATTTTTGGTAGATGGGAAATCTAGTGTCCTTAAATAAAACTTTATTATGACATTGATCTGCATATGCAAAGAGGTACAGGACTAAGATATATATAGTCTGTTGTATATGCATGTGTGTGCATGTGGTTATGTTTAATAGAAAGTAGTCTCTGAAGATTGATTGTGAGTCAGGTTATATGTAAATGCTTATCAAAATATATGAGAATATGATTTCAATATGATGCATAGAGACCATTTGACTAACATTTCTCTCAAAACACCAATGAAATGAATAAAATACTTTTAAAAATATCTTGTAATATCAGAAAACAGGTAACACCAGAAAGTCAACATTTTTGAGAAATATTTATAG
The DNA here is from genome assembly GCF_015220235.1 of Choloepus didactylus. Classification (NCBI taxonomy): domain Eukaryota; kingdom Metazoa; phylum Chordata; class Mammalia; order Pilosa; family Megalonychidae; genus Choloepus; species Choloepus didactylus. The sequence goes on along the minus strand of NC_051310.1, from coordinate 178,716,829 downwards.
AAAATATGAAGCTTATGGGAAGTGACTAAAGGAAATATCAATTAACACCTACCAAATTTTGATTCTATCAAAGGGGGAAAACTTGACTTAGTAAAAAAGTTATTGGACCTTTTAAAAGAGTCTCATACCCAAAGTTCAAGCCAAAACATAAGTGCTCAGAGCAATGAACAGTCATGGGACAGCAATCAAACAGTGATCAAGATCTCAGGAACCGTAGAAGTTCCTGAAATTATAGCTGTTCTTTATTGAGTAGGTCAGCTACATTCACCTGCAATGAAAAGCAAGCTAAGTGAGGATGTTGCCATAGCTGGCCAATTTTGTTGGTGTTGGAGCCAAAATAGAGATGATGACAAGTTCCCAACTGATTTCAGGGATAGGAAACATGGAAAATTACTCAGTCCATTGGTAGATTTCTATGATGTGCTTGGCTTGTTTTCCCTAGTTTGCCAGTGTCTGATGGGTGCAGAAAGATTATGAAACTTAATGATATAAAGTTAAACTTAAGCAACTTCATTTTAGTCTTCCAGAATCAACGATGTTTTCTATGCTTCTATTAGAATTTTTTTTTATACAAAAACACTAAGGATTTATTTTGTACTACATAACTGAAAAAACAGAGATGGATGCATCCATCATTCATTTATCAAGACAATGATATCATGGCTTTAAGTTACTTTCTCTTTTGATTTTCCACTTATGTTGTAAAATGTTTGCAACAGATCCAAGAGTTCTTTCCATATATCAGAACATTTCATTATAGAAATGAAAGGAGAAGGATTTTATTTTGAATCATTTTATTTTACCTAGATTAAAACATTTTTCTAGAGGCATGATATATGAAACTAACACCTTCCTTTTTGTTCACGTAGGCCAGGATTTAATTATATACCTATTATTTTAACTGCAAAAAATAGCTGGGAATGTGGGTCTGACATTTTCATCCTCTATAGTGGGAGATGGTCTCTCCCAGTAAAAAAGAAGGGTAGGGGAATAGTTCTTTGTAAGCAAACAACAGTGCCTGTCACTATCTGTGCCAGTTTGGATGTATTATGTCCCCCAAAACACCATGTTCTTTAATGCAGTCCTGTGGAGGCAGACGTATTATTATTGATTAGGTTGGAACCTACTGATTCAGTATTTCCGTGGAGATGTGACTCAATCAACTGTGGGCAAGACCTTTGATTGGATAATTTCCATGGAGGTGTTACCCCACCCATTCAGGGTATGTCTTAATTAAATCACTGGAGCCATATAAAACAGCTGACAAACAGGAAGAGATCAGAGCTGCAGCTGACACAGACATTTTGGAGAAAGCCATTTTGAAACACAATCTGGGAGCAAGCAGGCACCAGCCATTTGCCTTCCCAGCTAACAGAGGTTTTCCAGATGCAAATGGCCTTTCTCCAGTGAAGGTACCCTATTGTTGATGCCTTACCTTTGACACTTTATGGCTTTAAGACTAACTTTGTAAACGAATAAACCCCTTTCCCTTTATAAAAGCCAATCCATTTCTGGTGTTTTGCAAAATGGCAGCATTAGCAAACCAGAACACTATCTAGGCCCATTTTGTATGTAAAATCATTTGTACGTAAAACCAGGTAATTTTGCACCTGAAAAAAAAATCAGAATATTTGTCTAAAAAAAAAAAAACAATCTCATACATTTTTAATATCACTAGAAAAAATAAAACAAAACACAGTGAGGACATAGTTGAATTATGTCTGCCATTAATGGGAATATGATTTACCAAGAAAAATACTACGCAAAGAAAGCCCTATATATTTGATAAGGAGAGACCCAACAAGATAAGTTTTAAGTGACTCTTTCTGGGGAAACACTTATAAATTTAGAAAAGAAAAATGATAGAAAGGAAAAACACATGTGACAACAAGGAAAATATCTAAATGTTCTCTCTTCCCCATAAAGAGGCCTGAAAACTTCTGGTGTTCTTTAGGTGACCTACACTATAGGTCCCAGAATGACACTGATTAGTACATTTTCAGGAAAAGCAGAGCCCCATAAGGGATCTAGAGATAAAATATCAAATATCAGAGGGCCCATATTAGCAATTTTGCGATCTGAATACACAAAAAAGAGATAAATGGCACATATCAAGTCATTATGAATGAACTAATTTGGTCCCCATCAGACAGCCCTCCCAAATACTTCAAATTACTACTGTTGGAGATACCACAGTAAATGAGCCAAATTTGTAACACTTATTCCTTTCTCTTCAGCCTATTAACAAATCAGTTGTGTCTCTAGCTTCAGATAGGATTTGTTTTATTCTTTCATTTCCTATGTTGAAGGTCCAGAAGACCACTCTCAGACTCCATGACTCTCTAAAGGCTTCACAATCCTCACAAAAGCTGTTGTACATATCGTTACATTTCATTACAGTGAAAGAGTACAGATTAAAATCAGCAAAGGAAAAAGGTGCATGGAGTGAAGTCCAGGAAAAACCAAGCACAAGCTCCCAGGTATCTTCTCCCAGAAGAGTCTCACAGAGGTGCTAATCCTCCCAGTCATGGTATATAACAGCACATGCAAAGTTTTGCCAACCAGGAAAGCCACCCAAGTCTTGGCATCCACAGCTTTGACTGTCATAGAGGCATGCAGCACCTGTGTGACTGACCTCTGCCACCCAGATTCCACACCTTAGAGCTAAACCAGTCATTCAAAATAAATCACATTGTTAGCACAAGCTAGTTGATCAAAATGTGAAGTCATGAGGAATCCCCTTAACCTGTACAGCCTGGCGTAATTCCAGGTAGTTAAGAGTCAGAATTGAAATGGATTAAGTTACTGGTGTCTCTGCAGTTGCTGATAGAAGCTTTTAATATCTTTTATACATCTGTGCTGGTTTGAAACTGTTATGCACCTCAGAAAATGTCATGTTCTTTTAATCCATTCTTGTGGGGGCTGACCTGTTGTGGGTGGGACCTTTTGATTAGGTTATTTCCATGGAGATGTGACCCCACCCATTCAAGGTGGGTCTTAATCCTTTACTGGAGTCTTTTAAGAACACTTATGGAAAGTGAGGGCTTAGAAAGAAAATGCCCTGGGAGAAGCGAGAAGCACCCACAGAAATTGAGAGCCATTTTGAAACCAGGGCCCAGGAGAAGGACCAGCAGATGTCACCATGTACCTTCCCATGTGACAGAAGAACCCCAATGCCTGCAGCCTTTCCTCACAGAAGGTCTTGATGCTTTAATTTGGATATTTTCATGGCCTTAGAACTGTAAATTTGTAAACTAATAAATCCCCATTTGAAAAAGCAACCCATTTCTGGTATGTTGCATTTCAGCAGCTTTAGCAAATTGAAAACAACATCCAAGTCAGCTTTGTTTTGCAGCATATAAAACTGGAAATTTATAGCAACATCTGACATCAAGTTTCAATGGAAGAGATGGGGAAAACAACATGCCAAGAAAGGAAAAAAAAAAAAAAAGCACACAGCCCAGAAAAGGATAAAGGACCCATCAGGTGAAATATTGCAAATTATTTTCTTAGAAATTAAAATATCCAGATCTCAATGCTAAAGACTGTGGGAGAAAACAATAAATAAAGTACATTAGTTAGGTCATTATTTTGACATTGTATTTATCTATATAGATTGAAATGGAACTTTATAAACAATTCAGTCTCAACTATTTATGCTTTCTACAATTGAATAGCTGTATCATATGGTAGATGCATACTCAACTTTTTAAGAAACTACCAAATTATTTTCCAAGGTGTTTTTATCCATCATGAGTGGATAAAAGTTCCAGGTTCTTCACAACCTTGCCAATTAATTATTGGAATGGTTGCTATTTTAACTTTAACCATTGTAATAGGTGTGCAGTGGTATCACAATGTAGTTTTAATTGGCATTTCGCTAATGACTAATGTTGTTGAGTATGCTCATGTGCTTATTGCCATCCAAAATTCTTCAAATCTTTTGTCCATTTATTTATTGGGTTGTTTGCTTTCTTAAGAAGTTGTGAGGGCTCTATATATATTCTGGATACAAGTCCTTTGTAAGAGTTTTAATTTACAAATATTTTCTCTCATCTGTGGCTTGTCTTTTCATTCTCTTAGCTGTGCCTTTCAAAGAAGAGATGTTTTTAATTGTGATGAAATCAACTCGATTTTTATCTTTTATGATTGTGCATTTGGGTTTATATGAAACAATATTTTGCTAATCAAGGTAATAAAAATATTTTCCTGTGTTTTCTTCTGGAAGTTTTATAGTTTTAGGATTTACATTTAGTATGTGACACATTTTGAGTTAGTTTTTGTATATGTTGCAAGATACTGATTGAAGTTTATTGATTATGATATGGATATCCAATTTTTCTGGCACTATTTGTTAAAAAGACTTACATTTAACCACTGAAATGCCTTTACATATTTATTAAAATTTAATTGTCCTTATCTGCACAGGTCTGTCTCTGGATTATTCTGTTCAGTTGATTTGTCTATCTCTATTGCAATACCATATTATCTTGATTACTTAGTACTCCAACTTTGTTTTCTTTTTACAGTGCTGTTTTGGCTATTTTTGGTGCTTTGCATTTTCAAATGAGTTTTAAGAATCAACTTTCAATTTCTACAAAGACTCCTCCTGAAGTTATTCCTCATCTCACTCACGTTCTTTGTATTTTTTAATCTTTTTCCTCTTTGTATCTTTTGGACACTTTTCATATTCACTAATCTCTTCTGTAATATCTAATCTGCTATTAATATTATACAGCATAATTTTCATCAATGACACTGATTTCATCTCTAGAATTTTGATTTGGTTCTTCTGGAGATCTCTCATTTCTATATATTTTTAACATGTGAAATGCAATTATAATAATTGTTTTAACATCCTTATGTGCTAATTATAATTCTGTATCAGATTTGGTTCTGTTTTTATTGATTGACTTTTCTCTACATATTTTTGGCTTCTTTGTATATCTTGTTAATTTTTCATTGGATGCCAGTTATTGTGTGTTTTGCTTGGTTGGATGCTGTATATTGCCATACCTATTCATGAGATTTGTTCTAGGAAGCAATTAAGTTACTTGGAAACTCTCCCTAGGCAGAAAGCAAGTGCAGTTATTGGTCTCACCTCTGTTTCCCATCTCACACGGAACACTGTTCCTCATTGTCTGATGTCAGGTGTCTTGGAAACTTTTGTCTCAGACAATCTATTTTTTGTTTTTTGATTGGTTATATTTGGTTGTATCATGTGAGCAAGTAAATATGGTCTCTGCTTCTCCATTTGGGTTGGAAATGGAAGCCCTTTACTTCACTATTTTTAAAGTTAATTTTTGTAGACAAGTGTATAGTATTCTATTGCAGCTATAACAAATGACCACAAACTTGATGGTTTGAACAATATAAATTTTTATCATGTATTTCTGTAGAAGTCTGGCAGGTTTTACTGGGCAAGAATCAAGTGTAGACAATGTTCTAGAGAATCTATGCCATTTCCAACTTCTAGAAGTGTCCCACATCCCTTTGCTCATTTCCACCCTTCTCTATCTTCAAAGTCAGCAAAAGCATGTCATGTTCTTCCTACATAGCCTCACTCAGATGTTCTTTCTGTCTTCTCATCTTTTTTTTTTGACTCTGATTCTCCTTCAGACTCCCTCTTTCAAGAACTCCTGTGATTATATTGTGCTCACCTGGATAATCCAGGATAATCTTTTATCTTCTGATCAGCCACCTTAATTTCATCTGCAACATTAATTCCTCTTTGCCACTTAAAGCAACATAATCACAGATTCCAGGGATTAGGATGTAGTTGCCTTTGGAGAGCTATTATTCTGCCCACCACAACATGAATGAGCTAGTTTTGTCTTTTTAATCCACTATTAAAATCATTTTCTTTGATTGAAGATTTTCTACACTCTACATTTAAATAATTATTTATATTGTTGGGTTTTTTTTTTATTTATGATTTTGCTATTTATTTTCAAATTTTCCTTTCTGTTATCTTTTTTTACTTTTCCTGCCTTTTTTGAATAAACTGAATATTTTTTCTTTCATCTTATCTCTCTCAGTGTGTTAGTACATACTTAGCTCTGATTTTTTGTTTTGTTTTGTTTTATTTATTTTTTAATTGCTACATCACTTCTATTGAATGATATTTAACCTGCTTGAGAGCCACATTTTGAATACAAATTTGTTGAGTGCCTGCTTTTGTTGTGTTCACTTAAGAATTTTGATTTTTGACAGGAAGTTTAATTACATGTAGATCAGTTGGATATTCAAATGCCTTGTTTTTAAGCTTCATTTTCTGGCAGTACTAAGGAAGACTTTGTTCTCAGGCTAATTTAACCTTTCCATTAAGGAGTAACCCTTTCAGATTCTTTACTGATTTTCTGATTATTAAACAAACTGTCTCTACTTTGGCTGATGAGGACCAGAGAATCTCCCTGCCCTCTGTGAAAGTTGGGCATTGTTCAACTTATAGCTTTACAGTAGTTGATTTTCTCCAGTAGCTGTTCTTAACTTGGTCTTGTGGCATCTCACCCTGGGATGGAAGAGTTTAGTTCTCAGCCAAACCTCTCATGTGAAAACCCATGTACATTTCTGGAGCTACTTTTCTGCATAGTTCCTTCCTCTATGGTACTCTACTGCAACAAACAAACAAACAGACAAACAAACAAACAAAACCCAGCTACCTCAACCTCTCCATATTCCAATATCACAGTCTCCTCATTTGAGCAAGACTGGAATGGTCTGCTTGATTTGTCACTTCCTTCACCTGCACCAGGGTCTAAAAGAGCCTCCAGGCAGTAAGTTAGGTGTTTGTAGACCTTACTTTGTTCATTTCCACTCTCTCAGAAATTACTTTCTTGCTCTGCCTGTTATCTAATGCAAAAAAAAACAGTGTTTTGGTTGTTGTTGTTATTTTAGTTTCTTGAGCTGTGGACTGAAAAGGGCAAGTCCTGCAGCAGTTACTCCATCATGAAAGGAAATATACTCCCTTCATGTTATATCCTTTATTAATAACACATTATTTAGCCCTTTGTTTCACCTTATGACCCTTCCAGTATTTCTGATATTATATTCATTAAAAATTTTATAGTTTCTCTATTGTGTTCCAATGATTTTTACTAAGAAACAGAACACTTATATGTATTTGAAAATTCTCTGCTGGTGTATCCCAGTTGTAAAAGCAAAATTGACTGTATGTTTTTTATGTCATGTGTTAATAAAATAGCTATGAAGCCATCAGTGTTTTATAAACAATATTTTATTGTATAACAGCCTATTTTTAAATTTCTGGCTAGTGTAATGATGTTGGGCTATAGAACACACATGTATTTTATAACTTACTGACACATGATTCAAAAGCCTAAGATGTCATCAACAATAATTAAGTGATAAGCAGCATGTACACTGTTTTAAAAGGAGATAATGGCTTTGCAAAACAGATAACTATCCCATATTCACTTCTTTGGTAATGATTTTTGGAGTGCTATTTTAATGGCATACTTCATGCCATCCGAGTTTCAACTGACACTAATCTAGACTGAACGTACTTCATAAGGAATTGAAGGAGTTAATCATCCTGCAGTAATGAAGCATAGATTTGGAAAGCATCTCCCATTTTATTGATTTTCACAAGTGTTCAGATGCACAGATAATAATAGTAAAATATCCACTGAAATAATTATTGAAATAAATGTCAAAAGATCAACAATTCTACCAGGAAGTAAATGTATGTAACCCATGTAATACCATTGAATCTTTAATGGTATTAGAAGCATTTAGAAGACTTTTTTAAAAAAATTGCCTCATATGTATTTCCTTGATCTGTAAGTCATACTTATACAACATCTTTGAGGAGTCCTTTTATAATATAGCAATGTTAATAAGAATTTTTTTTTAATCTTCCCAAAAGTCCTAGAAGTGAAAATATAAATTAGAGCAAAAGACTACAGGCTCAGATGCTGGTATCCAATGATGAAGCATATCTTTTATTTATTAAACAATTACAAATTAAAACAAAATAAGGTGATCTAATTGTATTCTTACACTGGGAGATGAAACATTTCATATATGTAACACAGGCTGAATTTGCAATTAATGTTTATTACTTAAAAAGCTGGATGATTTAGAGATTTACAGAAGCAAAAAATAAAGAAAATGGAAGGAAATTTTAAAGGTAATAATACAGGAAAATTTCACAAAACCAGAGAAAGACACAAGTCCTATCATCAAGAGGAACACTGAGTAGGTTGAAGAGAAACATATGTTAGAGTTAAATTTCAGAACACCATACATGAAAAGAGACATTAAAATCAACCTGAAGTGTGAGATAAATGATGAGCTTCTTTCAATAAAAGAGTGAACTTAGCATCAAATGAAAAATAAAAGTTCATTGACAATTTTTCTATCTTCTTTGTTTTACAAAGTATTAACATTTCTAACACTTTTTAATTGCAACCTTCTCTTTTTGTTCCTGTCAACACATTTTTAAAACAACATTATAGACCCAGAACAGAATCACTAACTGAACACAAAGCAGTGCCAGATCATTTCACAAAACCTTTTTCTTTGATTTGTTTAGCTGCTTTACATTACACCCAGAGCTTTCAAGGGATTTAGTCAGAGGGACAAGCTCCCTAGCCTTCTTCAGGAAAACTGAATGCTTTTGAAACAGATTATTTAATTTTCTATTCTTTGCTGTCACATGGTCAAATAGTGCTTCAGCCCAACCACCCTTATTTTCTAATGTATTTATTTTCCAACTTTTCATTTGGAAGGATAAGCTTCTTCATCTTCAGTTAATTCAGATTATGAAACAGATGGCCACCTTTGCTGATATCCAACAACTTCTAATACAGAATTACTGACAGAATTAGGGTGCATTCAGTGATGCACCACATTTCTGTGGGAGCACTCTGGTTTCCCCCAACCTTGCTGAATCTACCAACTAAGGGAAAAGATAGATGACAGGTTTATACAGTGAAAAGCTGACTTGCCAGTAGTTCTGTCATGATTCTTAACTTCTCAACTGCCAATTCCAAGTGCTCCTCTATCACTTTTTTAAGTAAGTACACCCTACCAAATTATTGGTAGTGCATCGTTGGATTCCTTGAAGAAATCCATTACTGGACTTTATTTCTGAAAAAGAATTGGTATAGGGGAAAATTATATGTGAAATACCAGATGAAAGTATGAGTCCATCTACCATCTTTTGAATTTTTGTATACTTTTTACATCACCTTCAATGCACAATTTGAATAGTGCATGTCACTGCTGTCTGAGAAAGAATCTGCCTCAGTTTCAAGGTCGCTTTTGGCACATGAGATTTTCTCACATCATCTTCATCTTTAGGTTCTATTATTAATTTTAGAATAGGTTGCAAATAAATGTCATTTTTCTATTTAAATCAAAGGTGATTTAGAGCAGTCTATTAAAAGTGACCATGGGTCATCAATAGCTTTTATATCTGTTTTAATAGCATTTTGATTAGAAACTATAATCTGTATAAATTCTGACATTGAAATAGATTTTTCTTTGGATCCTTTATACTATCAATACTCATATAATCATTGAGTATTCTGAAAAAAAAAATGTATGGGGTATCCAGATTTGTATTTTTATAAGTTGTAGTACTTGTTAATTTTATTGCATAAGCCTTTATGTTTTTCTTCAATTTTACTTAACTAAGTAATGAAGACCTGAAAACCATCCATGGTTTTATTTTGCTAATTTATCAAAAATTTCTAAATCTTAATTGTTTACTGATTTGAAATAAATGATTTTTAGCCATGGTACCTCAATGTGCTTTTATTTTAGTTGTTTCCTTCATCTAACTTTGTGTAGTTAAAAACATTTGGAAATAACATTTAAACATGTTCTCTTGATTTCTATTATGTACTTAATGCCTATTTAAAGTGTTATTACTTTGTGTGTGTTTTCTTGTCATATGTTGTTTTTCTTTTGCTTTAAAATTTGGGGATCATTTAATTTTTGTGTCTTTTTAACAATATATACTGTGGATCTTAAAAATTGTTTTATTACATTCATTGAAGTAATATACTTGAATATTTTCTCCTGTTTTCTGCTTTCAGATTTTGTTTTTTTCATTTTTTTTTCTAATATATACGATATATATAGATACGTTTTCTTGGTTTTAGTTATTTATACTTTTTAGAGGTATGTGATTTGGCTGTTTCAATCAAAGGTTCTACTAAATTTTATAAGGAATTCACTAAAATATTTCTTAATTTCAGATTCAAGAGTTGAGAGTATTTTTTTAGTTTTCTTATACACAGTACTATATATAATACATTTTGACTTTAATTCAATCTCCTTCTATCTACTTGTGTATCTTTTTTTTTTTTTTAATCATCATTTTATTGAGATATATTCACATACCACGCAGTCATACAAAACAAATTGTACTTTCGATTGTTTACAGTACCATTACATAGTTGTACATTCATCACCTAAATCAATCCCTGACACCTTCATTAGCACACACACAAAAATAACAAGAATAATAATTAGAGTGAAAAAGAGCAATTGAAGGAAAAAAGAACACTGGGTACCTTTGTCTGTTTGTTTGCTTCCCCTACTTTTCTACACATCCATCCATAAACTAGACAAAGTGGAGTTTGGTCCTTATGGCATTCCCAATCCCACTGTCAATCCTCATAAGCTACATTTTTATACAACTGTCTTCGAGATTCATGGGTTCTGGGTTGTAGTTTAATAGTTTCAGGTATCCACCACCAGCTACCCCAATTCTTTAGAACCTAAAAAAGGTTGTCTAAAGTGTGCGTAAGAGTGCCCACCAGAGTGATCTCTTGGCTCGTTTTGGAATCTCTCTGCCACTGAAGCTTATTTCATTTCCTTTCACACCCCCCTTTTGGTCAAGAAGATGTTCTCCATCCCACGATGCCGGGTCTACATTCCTCCCCGGGAGTCATATTCCACGTTGCCAGGGAGATTCACTTCCCTGGGTGTCTGATCCCACGTAGGGGGGAGGGCAGTGATTTCACCTTTCAAGTTGGCCCAGCCAGAGAGAGAGGGCCACATCTGAGCAACAAAGAGGCATTCAGGAGGAGACTCTTAGGCACAAATACAGGGAGGCCTAGCCTCTCCTTTGCAGCAACCGTCTTCCCAAGGGTAAAACTTACGGTAGAGGGCTCAACCCATCAAACCACCAGTCCCCTATGTCTGTGGTCATGTTAGCAACCATGAAGGTGGGGTAGGCAAATACCCCTGCATTCTCCACAGGCTCCTCAAGGGGGCACCACATCCTTTTTTTTTTTTTTTTTTCCTTGTTTGTCTTTTTCTTTTTTTTTTTTTTTTTTTTTACTTTCCCTTCTTTTTTAAATCAACTGTATGAAAAAAAAAGTTAAAAAGAAAACAAACATACAATAAAAGAACATTTCAAAGAGACCATAGCAAGGGAGTAAGAAAAAGACAACTAACCTAAGATAACTGCTTAACTTCCAACATGTTCCTACTTTACCCCAAGAAAGTTACATAATATAGCAACATTTCAGTGAACTTGTTCCTACTACATCCATCAGAAATTAACAGACCATAGTCATTTCTGGGCATCCCCAGAACGTTAAATAGCTTATCTGTTCTTCTTGGATTATTGTTCCCCCTTCCTTAATTGCTCTCTACTGCTAGTTCCCCTACATTCTACATTATAAACCATTTGTTTTACATTTTTCAAAGTTCACATTAGTGGTAGCATATAATATTTCTCTTTTTGTGCCTGGCTTATTTCGCTCAGCATTATGTCTTCAAGGTTCATCCATGTTGTCATATGTTTCACCAGATCGTTCCTTCTTACTGCCGCGTAGTATTCCATCGTGTGTATATACCACATTTTATTTATCCACTCATCTGTTGAAGGACATTTGGGTTGTTTCCATCTCTTGGCAATTGTGAATAATGCTGCTATGAACATTGGCGTGCAGATATCTGTTCGTGTCACTGCTTTCCGATCTTCCGGGTATATACCGAGAAGTGCAATCGCTGGATCGAATGGTAGCTCTATATCTAGTTTTCTAAGGAACTGCCAGACTGACTTCCAGAGTGGCTGAACCATTATACAGTCCCACCAACAATGAATAAGAGTTCCAATTTCTCCACATCCCCTTAAGCATTTGTAGTTTCCTGTTTGTTTAATGGCAGCCATTCTAACCGGTGTTAGATGGTATCTCATTGTGGTCTTAATTTGCATCTCTCTAATAGCTAGTGAAGCTGAACATTTTTTCATGTGTTTCTTGGCCATTTGTATTTCCTCTTCAGAGAACTGTCTTTTCATATCTTTTGCCCATTTTATAATTGGGCTGTCTGTACTATTGTCATTGAGTTGTAGGATTTCTTTGTATATGCAAGATATCAGTCTTTTGTCAGATACATGGTTTCCAAAAATTTTTTCCCATTGAGTTGGCTGCCTCTTTACCTTTTTGAGAAATTCCTTTGAGGTGCAGAAACTTCTAAGCTTGAGGAGTTCCCATTTATCTATTTTCTCTTTTGTTGCTTGTGCTTTGGGTGTAAAGTCTAGGAAGTGGCCTCCTAATACAAGGTCTTGAAGATGTTTTCCTACATTATCTTCTAGGAGTTTTATGGTACTTTCTTTTATATTGAGATCTTTGGTCCATTTTGAGTTAATTTTTGTGTAGGGGGTGAGGTAGGGGTCCTCTTTCATTCTTTTGGATATGGATATCCAACTCTCCCAGCCCCATTTGTTGAAAAGACCATTATGGCTCAGTTCGGTGACTTTGGGGGCCTTATCAAAGATCAGTCGGCCATAGATCTGAGGGTCTATCTCTGAATTCTCAATTCGATTCCATTGATCTATATGTCTATCTTTGTGCCAGTACCATGCTGTTTTGGCAACTGTGGCTTTATAATAAGCTTCAAAGTCAGGGAGTGTAAGTCCTCCCACTTCGTTTTTCTTTTTTAGAGTGTCTTTAGCAATTCGAGGCATCTTCCCTTTCCAAATAAATTTGATAACTAGCTTTTCCAAGTCTGCAAAGTAGGTTGTTGGAATTTTGATTGGGATTGCATTGAATCTGTAGATGAGTTTGGGTAGAATTGACATCTTAATGACATTTAGCCTTCCTATCCATGAACATGGAATATTTTTCCATCTTTTAAGGTCCCCTTCTATTTCTTTTAGTAGAGTTATGTAGTTTTCTTTGTATAGGTCTTTTACATCTTTGGTTAAGTTTATTCCTAGGTACTTGATTTTTTTAGTTGCTATTGAAAATGGTATCTTTTTCTTGAGTGTCACTTCAGTTTGTTCATTTCTAGCATATAGAAACATTACTGACTTATGTGCATTAATCTTGTATCCCGCTACTTTGCTAAATTTGTTTATTAGCTCTAGTAGGTGTATCGTCGATTTCTCAGGGTTTTCTAGATATAAGATCATATCATCTGCAAACAATGACAGTTTTACTTCTTCTTTTCCAATTTGGATGCCTTTTATTTATTCGTCTTGCCAGATTGCCCTGGCTAGCACTTCCAGCACAATGTTGAATAACAGTGGTGACAGCGGGCATCCTTGTCTTGTTCCTGATCTTAGAGGGAAGGCTTTCAGTCTCTCACCATTGAGTACTATGCTGGCTGTGGGTTTTTCATATATGCTCTTTATCATGTTGAGGAAGTTTCCTTCAATTCCTACCTTTTGAAGTGTTTTTATCAAAAAGGGATGTTGGATTTTGTCAAATGCTTTTTCAGCATCTATTGAGATGATCAACTGATTTTTCCCTTTCGAGTTTTTAATGTGTTGTAATACATTGATTGTTTTTCTTATGTTGAACCATCCTTGCATGCCTGGAATGAACCCCACTTGGTCATGGTGTATGATTTTTTTAATGTGTCTTTGGATTCGATTTGCAAGTATTTTGTTGAGGATTTTTGCATCTATATTCATTAGGGAGATTGGCCGGTAGTTTTCCTTTTTTGTAGCATCTTTGCCTGGTTTTGGTATTAGATTGATGTTAGCTTCATAAAATGAGTTAGGTAGTGTTCCATTTTTTTCAATGTTTTGAAAGAGTTTGAGTAAGATTGGTGTCAGTTCTTTCTGGAAAGTTTGGTAGAATTCCCCTGTGAAGCCATCTGGCCCTGGGCATTTATTTGTGGGAAGATTTTTGATGACTGATTGGATCTCTTTGCTTGTGATGGGTTGGTTGAGGTCTTCTATTTCTTCTCTGGTCAGTCTAGGTTGTTCATATGTTTCCAGGAAATTGTCCATTTCTTCTACATTATCCAGTTTGTTGCCATACAGTTGTTCATAATATCCTCTTATAATTTTTTTAATTTCTTCAGGATCTGCAGTTATGTCACCTTTTTCATTCATTATTTTGTTTATATGGGTCTTCTCTCTTTTTGATTTTGTCAGTCTAGCTAGGGGCTTGTCAATCTTGTTGATCTTCTCAAAGAACCAACTTTTGGTGATATTTATCCTTTCTATTGTTTTTTTGTTCTCTATGTCATTTATTTCTGCTTTAATCCTTGTTATTTCTTTTCTTGTACTTGGTTTAGGATTGGTTTGCTGTTCATTTTCTAGCTTCTTCAGTTGATCCATTAGTTCTTTGATTTTGGCTCTTTCTTCCTTTTTAATATATGCGTTTAGTGCTATAAATTTCCCCCTTAGCACTGCTTTTGCTGCATCCCATAGGTTTTGGTATGTTGTGTTCTCATTTTCATTCGTCTCTATATATTTAGCAATTTCTCTTGCTATTTCTTCTTTAACCCACTGATTGTTTAGGAGTGTGTTGTTTAACCTCCAGGTATTTGTGAATTTTCTAAGTCTCTGATGGTTATTGACTTCTAATTGTATTCCATTGTGGTCAGAGAATGTGCTTTGAATAATTTCAATCTTTTTAAATTTATTGAGGCTTGTTTTATGTCCTAGCATATGATCTATTCTGGAGAAAGTTCCGTGAGCACTAGAAATGTATGTGTATCCTGTTGATTTGGGATGTAATGTCCTGTAGATGTCTGTTAAATCTAATTCATTTATCAGATTGTTTAGGTTTTCAATTTCCTTATTGGTCTTCTGTCTGGTTGATCTATCTATAGGAGAGAGTGATGTGTTGAAGTCTCCCACAATTATTGTGGAAACATCAATTGCTTCCTTTAGTTTTGCCAATGTTTCTCTCATGTATTTTGTGGCACCTTGATTGGGTGCATAGACATTTACGATTGTTATTTCTTCTTGCTGAATTGCCCCTTTTATTAGTATGTAGTGGCCTTCTTTGTCTCTCAAAACATCCCTGCATTTGAAGTCTATTTTATCTGAGATTAATATTGCTACACCTGCTTTCTTTTGGCTGTAGCTTGCATGAAATATTTTTTTCCATCCTTTCACTTTCAGTTTCTTTGTGTCCCTGTGTCTAAGATGAGTCTCTTGTATGCAACATATTGATGGTTCATTTTTTTTGATCCATTCTGCGAATCTATATCTTTTAATTGGGGAGTTTAATCCATTTACATTCAACGTTAAAACCGTGAAGGCATTTCTTGAATCGGCCCTCTTATCCTTTGGATTATGTTTGCCATATTTTTCCCTCTCTCTATTAATATCCTTTATTGTACCCATACCGAATCTCTTTAGTACTGAACCTTTCTCCAGGTCTCTCTGTCCTGTCTTTGTTTCTCTGTCTGTAGGGCTCCCTTTAGTATCTCCAGTAGGGCAGGTCTCTTGTTAGCAAATTCTCTCAGCATTTCTTTGTCTGTGAAAAATTTAAGCTCTCCCTCAAATTTGAAGGAGAGCTTTGCTGGATAAAGTATTCTTGGCTGGAAATTCCTCTCACTCAGAATTTTAAATATATCGTGCCACTGCCTTCTCGCCTCCATGGTGGCTGCTGAGTAGTCACTACTTAGTCTTATGCTGTTTCCTTTGTATGTGGTGAATTGCTTTTCTCTTGCTGCTTTCAGAACTTGCTCCTTCTCTTCTATGTTTGACAGTGTGATCAGTATATGTCTCGGAGTGGGTTTTTTTGGATTTATTCTATTTGGAGTTCGCTGAGCATTTATGATTTGTGTATTTATGTTGTTTAGAAGATTTGGGAAGTTTTCCCCAACAATTTCTTTGAATACTCTTCCTAGACCTTTACCCTTTTCTTCCCCTTCTGGGACACCAATGAGTCTTATATTTGGACGTTTCATATTATCTATCATATCCCTGAGGTCCATTTCGAGTTTTTCAATTTTTTTCCCCATTCTTTCTTTTATGCTTTCATTTTCCATTCTGTCATCTTCCAGGTCACTGATTCGTTGTTCAACTTCCTCTAGTCTTGTACTATGAGTGTCCAGAATCTTTTTAATTTGGTCAACAGTTTCTTTAATTTCCATAAGATCATCCATTTTTTTATTTAGTCTTGCAATGTCTTCTTTATGCTCTTCTAGGGTCTTCTTGATTTCCTTCATATCCCGTACTAGGGTCTCATTGTTCATCTTTAGTTCTTTGAGTAGCTGCTCTAGGTGGTGTGTCTCTTCTGGTCTTTTGATTTGGGTGCTTGGGCTTGGGTTATCCATATCGTCTGTTTTTTTCATATGCTTTATAATTTTCTGTTGTTTTTGGCCTCGTGGCATTTGCTGAACTTGATAGGGTTCTTTTAGGGTTTGTAGACCAGTTGAAGTCCTTATCTCTAATTTATCAGATCTACAGCTTCGTGGAGTACACTTTCTCTAACTAACCAGCAGGTGGCGTCCACGAGCCACCTGTTCTCCACAAGCCAGATCTCCCCTGCTTAGCCTTTTTGGTGAGTGGGGGAGTGAGTCTTGTGGGGCCCAATTGGTGTCCCAAGCTTGCGTGTGTAGTTGGTGTTGCCTGCCCTGTATGTGGGGCATGTTTCTGGGCAGTCGGGGAGGGGGGGTGGCCCTAACAATCAAATCTCCCTGATGATCCTAGAGTTTTAAAGCTGCTGCAATAGTCTAATCCTTCAGTTCAGTCCTGCCACAGTTTGTCTCTGCCACTGACCCACAAGTCTTTGGTATTGGCGTATGGCTCCTGAGACTTGCAAGTGGGCCCCTCTTCCAGGCTGTGCACCCCGGGTCCTCTGTTGAGGGATGACTGTGCTATGTCACAGGTGAGTGCCGTCCCCCCAGGGCAGTTCTGGGCTGCTGGGCTGTGTAGTGAGGCTCCCAGTCTGCTCAAATGATGGCTGAATGGGGCTCTGTTAATTCACACTGCTCCCCCTTCCCAGCTCTGGGACATTCAGCTGAGGTTGCAGGGAAGGCTAATGTCCACGCCCAGTTTTGTGGTGTGTGCCTGTTATTTGAAGCACTTCCGTCACACTGGGTTGTCTGGGGCAGCTCTGGGCTATGGGGCTGGCGATGGGCAGGAGTGTTTCCTGTTCACCAGGATGGTGGCTGTGAGCGGACACCCCCCTTTTCTTGGGAAGTTGTGTTGTTTAGTGAATTTTCTCAGCCACTGGAATATTGCCTTTTGTCTCAGAGCTCTCTTAGTTCTGCTCTTGACTTGACGTGCCCAAATTTCAATTCTTTGAAGCTGTCTGTATTGAGCTTCTTAGAGTAATTGTTTTAGAAAAAGCAAAAAGGATTTAAAAAAAAAAAAAAAAAACAAAAAAAACGGCCCTCCTCAGAGATCTAATGGGTTATTGAAATGCTAATAGACAAAGCAACCAGGGCCATTAAGGAAAGGTGCTCAGGGCAGAGAGATCAGCTTTGCTTCGGGATTTGCATTTGCGCCTCAAGGCCTGATCTCCGCCCTTCCCCTTTCTGTGTTCACCAGAACTCGAAAAATCCTCTGCTTTTATTTTGGAGTTTTTCGTGTTGTTTTTTTTCTATGTCTGTCTCCTCTCTGCTGGGCTGGCTGCTCTCAGAGTCTCTGGTGTCTGGTCTCAGTCTATCTATGGTTGGAGTTTGAATCAGTAGAATGAGTTTCCGATAAGAGCAGCCACTGCAATTCTCCCTTCTCCTTCCCAGAGCTGACAGCCCCTCCTCCCCCGGGACTGAGCCTGGCAGGGAGGGGCGCGGGTCCCCTGGCCGCAAAAACTTACAGATTTCGCTGATCTCAGCAGTTCCACGTTTTCATGAGTGTTGTATGAAGTATGCCCAAAGACAGATTGCTCTGTGGTGTCCAGTCCACGCAGTTCCTGGCTTTTTACCTACTTTCCTGGAGGAGTAACTAAAACATACAGCTCACCAGTCTGCCATCTTGCCCCGCCCTTACTTGTGTATCTTTTTAACCATGTTTTAGATCTAGATTTTTGTTGTTACATTATTATCTTATGCCTTCCACATTTTCTCTTTAAGAACAGATGATGATATTTCTGTTCATTATTATAGCCATATTTGAAAATGTAATTTAGATTTTTCTTTAATTTGAACTTGTTTTAATGTTAACTTCCAGTCTTTTTATCCCATGTTTTCCCATTTAAAAAAAAAATTATATTTTGCTTCAGGTTGGAACAGATCTTCAACTAACTTTATAGGAACAGAGTATGGGAGATATATTTTCTGTGTCCTTAGCTATTGAAAATGTTCATACTGTTAAAATGTTCATAATATTTATATTGGTGCTTCATACATGAAATTAGTTTGGAATAATTTAGACACTTTGTTGCTATAAACTAGATAAATCTTAACCAAGGTATAACCTTAAGTTTGGAGAAAAGTTGGAGGCTTGCCTGACTGTAGTTGCTATATACGTTGACATTTTTATCCTCTAGTACCTTATAAAAAGTCTTCATTGTTTTTCAAAATGAAACCCCTGCAATTTTCCTCCTCTTTCGTAAACTTTGGGTCCAAACCTCAAAACTCTTTCTTTCTTTATCATAGCAGCAATACATTATATATATATCCACCATTCAATACTTCCCCTGCTACCACTGTGGGCAAAATTAACATTGCCTGGCCACTGCTACCTTTGTCCCACTTGGCTCTATGCTCAGTGCAGCAACCACAGTGATTCTATTAAAATGCAAGTCAGATCATGACCCTCCTTTTAATCCTACATTGCTCAAAATAAAATCTGATCTTTACTGTAGTCAACAAGGCCATGTAGCATTTTGTTCTCTGTTGTATTGTCTTTTACCTCATGTCTTATAACTCTTCTCTAGACTGCCTCCTGCAGCCATGGCATCCTGCAATTTACCACTGCAGTGCTTTTGCAATAGCAATTCCATCTGCTTGGAATACTCTTCCTCTGGATATTTGCATGGTTCACTCCCTCACGTCTTTCAGATTTTATTTTATCTGTCACTTTTTCAATTAGATCTTCCATAAGCACCCTATCTAAAGTTTGCAAGCTTATTCTCTCAACCCCCCCTCCCCTTTTTGGTTTAACTTACTTCTGATTTTTCTTTCAGGAGATGGAATCTGCAGTAACCTTGTTATAAACATGTAAGTAATTGCTTTGTAAGAATGTAGTCAAGGATTATCATGTGAGAACATATAATAAATATTGTAATTTTAGTGAGATCTTAGGACTGAAAACTACAAACAAATTTAGATAAAGAGGATGTCAATAAATAAAATGATATGTCATGTTCATGGATTGAAAGTCTAAATTATCTAAATATAACAGTTCTCCCAAAATTTATCTATGGATTCAATAATATTCCAGTGAAAATTTCAACAGACCTTTTCTTTGTAAAATTGACAAGCTAAATGTGGAAATTCAAAGGATCTAAACAAACAAAAATTCTAGAAATGGAAGAGAAAATTTACAGAACTCCAAATACCTCTTTTAAGATGTATTATAAAGCTAGAGTAATCAAGGCAGTGTGTTAGTGATATAATGATAGTCATATAGATCAGCAGAATATAGAGTCCTGAATATAGAGTCTAGAATATACAGTCTAGAAAAATACTAACACATATATGGTCTATTGATTTTCTTTTTACAACAACTAAGTATATTCAATAGGAAAGGTAAGCCTTTCAATAAAGTGTTTTAGAATAACTGGATCCAAGTATGGTAAATAAATGCACCCCAAACCTACCTAACAATATACACAAAAGTTCATTTGAAATTAATTATAAATAAGCAAACAAAAAAGAAAAATATATACTATGTATGTATATATAAGTTATATATGTATATAAATATATAGAATATATTTGTGACCTTGGGGTAAGTAAAATTTTCTCAGAGGGAAAACAAAAGCACTCAACATCAAAGATAAATTAATAAGTTGGACTTCAGCAAAGCTAAATACTTCAAAAAAAGAAGTGTGTATATTGACTAAACTTAAGGCTTGTGATTTATATCATAATGTCACTGAAATGCTTTGGAACCTAGTAACCTAAAAACCACAGCCTTAATGTAGGATTTAGGGTATCAGTCTTTTTTTTTACATGTACATGGATCTGTATATAAATACTGAATCATTATTATTTACTTATAAATGGATAACTGAAATTATTTTTTTAATTTTTCAGAGTTTATTGAATTTTTATTCTAAATTTGATGAACGGAACTTTGAAAGTTTTGAGTTAAATAAAATTTCAAAAATGTCAAACAAAAAACTAATTATTTCTACCGTCCTTTATTTTATAAATTGAAGGAATAAACATTTTTTGGTAAGTGCAGCCATTTTAAGAAAAAAGTTTAATTTTAAGAAATAGCTGAAAAATTTTATTATTTTTTAATTGTGGCCCACATTTGCAACAAGCAAAACATAGTAGACTATTCCAAGCTCAACGTGGTGGCTTGAAGGTGTATGTATCCAAGGAAAACATGTTCTTAAATCTAACCCATTACTGTGGGTTTAAACCCATTGTAGGTAGGACCTCTTGATGAGGTTACTTCAATTAAGGTGTGGCCCACCTCAATCAGGATGTCTTAATCCTATATTATTGCAGTCCTTTATAAACAGAATGAATAAGGGAGAGAAAGCTATGGAAGCAAGAAGCTAAAATCAACAAAACCTAGAAGGGAAAGGAGAACCCACAGATATGACAGTGTGCCTTGCCATGTGGCAGAGGAGCCAAGGATCACCAGCAGTTGGTCTTCAAGAAGAAAGAATAGCCTTGATGATGCCTTGATTTGGACATTTTCACAGCCTCAAAACTGTAAGCTAATAAATTCCCACTGTTAAAGCCAACCCACTTCATGATATTTTGCCTGGAGCACAGCCTAGGAAACCAAAACATAGACAAAATGCAGACAAGAGCCATTCTCCCACACATACATATAAATTACCCTATTATTAGTGTGGTTTACTTGTTACAATGGTAAACCCTTATTAATACATTATAAGTAACTAAAATGCAATGTGCAATTAAGGTTCCTCCATATCTTTCCACGGCTTGATAGCTCATTTCTTTTTATCACTGAATAGTTTTCTGTTGCATGAATGTATCAGTTTGTTAATCCATTCACCTATGGAAAGGCATCTTGTTTGCTAACAATCTGTGGCAATTATGAAAAAATCTCCTGTAAACTTGTATTTGCAGGTTTTTGTGTGTACATGAATTTTCAGTTCCTTTAGGTAAATACCTAAGAGGACAATTGTTAGATCTTATGGTAAGCCTATGGTTTAACTCTGTAAGAAATTGCCAAATTGTCTTTCAAAGTGGCTGCACTAGTCACATTCCGACCAGCAATGATGGAGAGTGCCCATTTCTCCACATGTTCACCAGGCTTTGGTGGTGTTGGTGTTTTGGATTTTAGCCATTATAATAAATGTGTTGTGGTACCTCATTGTTGTTTCTAATTCCCAAATGATATTTAATGTTTAGCATATTTTCATATATTTATTTGCCACACATATAATTTCTTTGGTGAGTGGTCTGTTCAGCTCTTTGTCCATTTTAAAACTGGGTTGTTTGTTTTCTTATTATTGAGTTTTAAGTGTTCTTTATTTTGGATACAAGTCCTTTGCCAGTTTATTTTGAATACAAGTCTTTTGCCAGATATGTATTTTCTCCCAGTCTGCAGCTTTCCATTCTCTTAACAGTGTTCTAGACACAGCAGAAGTTTTTTGTTTGTTTGTTTTTAATGAAGTCCAAGTTACTGTTTTTTTGTTTGTTTGTTTGTTTCTGGGTCATCACCAAACCCAGGGTCACCTAGATTTTCTTCTATCCTCCATTCTAGAAGTTGTATGGTTGTGTTTAACCTTTGGGTCTACGATCCATTTTTGATCTTTGTAAAATGTGAAAGGTCTATATCAAGATTATTTTTTTTTTTTTTAACATATGGATAGCTTACTGTTCCACCACAGTTTGGCAGAAAGACTATAGATTTTTGATTGAATTTTCTTTAGCTTTTACATAAAGGAATAGGTATTTGGTATGGCAAGTCAACAAACCCTCCAACTGCAAGTAGATAAATTTTAAAAAAAAATAGTTTCAGAAATGCCATAACAATACTGAGGAAAGTTCTTATAAGATTTTGAAAAGGTGACCTAAGGAAAAGTTTGTTCTACAGTTGTTCTTACAAGTTCTTCTGAACTCAGTTCTTGGTTCAGCTTAAGGATGGTTTAATAGGCCTATATGGTCTATCAACCCTCTTAAAGCCCTACAACATGAAATGACAGAAAGATAAGCAATAGGGTTGTTAGTAACAAAGAAGGTTTTGATTAATGATAGGAGTTTTCAAACCAGATAAATGTTCTTCATTCCTTGGAACAAAATATACATAGTACTAGGAGTTCGGTGCAAATAAATTAGAGCTCAAATCCAGTGTAGGACATATTTAATTTTTGTGGTCTGAGCTTATCCTTTCCACCACCTTCATACACCTTTTAGCACTGTTAGTTATTTTCATTACATGCTACCATCACCCCTGTCTATTTCCAAATATTTAAGTTCACCCTAGTTGAACATTCTGCTCATAATGAGCAACCGCTCCCCATTCTATAGCCTCACTCTATATCCTGGTAACTTATATTTCATGTCTATGAGTTTACACATTATAATTAACTCATATCAGTGAGACCCTGTAATGTGTGTCTTATTTCACTCAATATAGTGCCCTCAAGGTTTGTTCATCAACTCATTTCTTTTAAGATGGTTTTGTTCCAACACTATACATTCCATCCTAAGTAAACAATTGTTGGTTCCCCATATAGTCATGTATTTATGTACTGAGCACTATCGCCACTCTCTATATAAGGACATTTCTTCCACAAAGATGGAGGAAGAGTCAAAGAAGGCAGAGAGGCAAGAGAAAAAGGCAAGAGAAAGAGAGAAAAACAAACAAACAAGCAAACAAAAAAAACTTGATAGCTAGAAGGTGACAAAAGGAAAGATAGCATTAACTTTAAGTAGAATAAAGAGTCAGACAACATCACCAATGCCTGGAGTCCATACCCTTCCCCTATTCCCCACCCCCTATATGCATTTAGCTTTGGTGTATTGCTTTTGTTACATTAAAGGAAGCATAACACAATGTTTCTGTTAATTCTAGCCTCTAATTTGCATTGACTGCATTTTCCCCCCAATCCCACCCTATTTTTAACACCTTGCAATGTTGACATTCATTTGTTCTACCTCATGTAAAAACATATTTGTACCTTTTATTGCAATCATTGAGCACCCTAGGTCTCCCTGAATTATACAGTCCCAGTTTTTATCTTTCATCTTTCATTCTGGTGTCCCACATGGTCCTAACCTTCCTCTTTCAACCATACTCACAGACATCTTTTTTCAGTGTACTTACATTGCCGTGCTACTATCTCCTAAAATTGCTTGGCAAACCTTTCACTCCTGTCTTTCCCTTTCTGTCTGCAGTGCTTCCTTTAGTGTTTCCTGTAGAGCAGGTATCTTGTTCACAAACTCTGTCATTGTTTGTTTGTCAGAGAATAGGTGAAGCTCTCCCTCTTATTTGAAGGACAGTTTTGCTGGATATAGGATTCTTGGTTGATGGTTTTTCTCTTTCAGTATCTTAAATATATCACCCCACTTCCTTCTTGCCTCCATGGCTGCTTTCAGGATTCTCTCTTTATCTTTGATGTTTGATAATCTGATTATTAAGTGTCTTGGCATAGGCCTATTCAGATCTATTCTGTTTGGGGTACGCTGTGCTTCTTGGATCTGTAATTTTATGTCTTTCCTAAGAGATGGGAAATTTTCATTGATTATTTCCTCTAGTATTGCTTCTGCCCCTATTCCCTTCCCTTCTCCTTCTGGGACACCAATGACATGTAAATTCTTGCTTTTCATTTGTCTTTAAGTTTCCAGAGACGATGCTAGTATTTTTCCATTCTTTTCTCTATCTGTTCTTTTGTGTGTAGGCTTTCAGTTGCCTTGTTCTCCAGTTCCTGAGTGTTTTCTTCTGCCTCTTGAGATCTGCTGTTGTAGGTTTCCAGAGTGTCTTTCATCTCTTGTGTTGTGCCTTTCCTATCCATAGATTCCACCAGTTGGTTTTTTGAACTTTCAATTTCTACCTTATGTACGTCCCGTGTTTTCATTGTATGGTTCATCTTTTTTGCCATATCTTCCCTAAACTTTTTGAATTCAGTTATTATTAGTTGTTTCAATTCCTGCATCACAGTTGAAGTGCAAGTTTGCTCCCCTGACCAGGCCATAACCTCATTTTTCTTGGTGTAGGTTGTAGTTTTCTGTTGTCTAGGCATGGTTTCCTTGGTTACCCCAATCAGGCCTCCCCAGACGAGAATGGGCTAAGGTCCCAGAAGGAAGAAATATTCAGTATCCGGTACATCCTCTGATGCCTCTGTTCACTGTGCTTTTCTGCCCAGCAGGTGGCGCCTGTTAGCCTATAATTCTTGATTAGTGTGAGTTCGGAATGAAAGGCAAGTAGAAGATATGGGCCCCACCCCTTTCCTCTTAGAGAAGATAGACACCCGAGGGGGAGGTGATTAGCATTTCAATGGTCTCTCTCTGCCTGTGTTATACCCTTGTCTGGATCACAGAACTGGGAACTGAAAATGGCTGAGCTTTCTCCACTGAGTTGAAAAAGGAACAGAGCTAGTCTGGGGCAACCTTCTGGCTTTCCAAGGTTGGTCATCACCCAAAGCCTCTGTCTACTTGTTGGGGATTCATACCTCGTAGTCAAGGTTTTATTTTGAATAAACAGGAAACAAAGCAAATCAAACCAAAATTTAAAAACGTTGTTGAATCAACTTGCTAAATGACCACTCTTGCAGAACTTTTATCTTTCCAGTCTCTGTTCTAACTCCATTGTGACCCTAAGTAATTCACTTAACCTCTCGGGGCTTTAGTACTTCCTGGACAATGATAGCTGCTTCACAGCAGTGCTATAAAAATTAAAACAATCAACACAATGTTAATGATCATGCCTAGCCCAAGAATCTGGCAAATAGTAGGAACTGAGTAAAGGTTAATTAACTCTGAATCAGTGTAATAACCAAGATATTGAGAGTTGGAACTTTTACTTTTTCCGATGAGTATCAGTTTGCATAGATTCTTCACTGATTCATCAACTTGAATTTCATTTAACAGAAAAAAAAATAAATAAATAAAATGTGGAACCTAATAACTTGATTTAAAATTTCAGTCCTTACCCCGCTACTGCTTTCACCTATTCCAGATTCCCTTACTTGGATCTATGTTTTACTTTTGCCTATAGCTTTTATCACCTTCTAACTTAAGTTTATTTATCTATATTGATTGTTGGTTATTATCTGCTTAACTCTTCTAGAAAGTATATCATGAAGACAGGTATCTTTGTCTATTTGTTTCACTGATCTAGCCCAACTACCTAGAAAATTACCTTGCACATAATTGGTATTCAGTACATAAGTGTTGAATGAATGAAGAATTCTCCACTTTCAGCATTCCTGGAGAGCTAATAATTGTTTAACATACATTGTCTGAAAAAATATGGTGTAAAAGAATTCAATACCTGTTATCCAACTAACTGGATTTGCCCAATTACTTACCTGTACCCTGAATCATGTTTCACAACTTAATCTTGGAAACAATTTAAAAAAGGCCTTGGCAACTCTATGGCTAAAATTTGACACAAGCAAATCTTCAACAACTGTTACTGAAACTACATGTGGTCAATAAATAGTATCAGATTCTAACAAAATATATCAATAAAAATGGCAATCAAATTGCTATATTTCTAACATGTAGAGTCTACATTGCAAACAAATTTACTTCCTTGGGACACTGTCATCTTCCAATAACATTAAATCATGGATTCCATTAATTGTTTATATTTCTAAAAATACATTTTTTTTTGGAAACTGGAAAATATTTTCTTATATAAGAACTACAGTTTAAAGTCCTTCTTGGCCACACCACTGCAAATGGAGGCAGTTCTATTATATTCAGCCAAAGTAGTTTGCAGGTGCTGTTTCTTACTTTGGCAAAAAACAAAAACTTTGAACTTCTAGTCCTCCAGTTATTCTTTGATAGTCGAACTCAAAGACACAGCACTATATTTCTCCCCCACCGGCTTCTCATTTTTCGTAGTTGCTATCTAGGAACAGATTTGCCCTCAGCACATAAACTACCCCAGAGTGGTAATGAACAACAAGTTTGATGTGTTTTTTTTGGTTTTTGTTTTTTTTTTTTTTTCAAAGAGGTTAGAATGACATTAAGCTCTTCTGACCTTTTTGGTTGAAAATTTTGGAGCCTAAATTTCCTTTCCCTTGGTTAAATTCCAAAGACCTGTTAGCAGGAGAAAAAATATTTTCATCAACTGAGTAATTAGTATTAGTTAAATGTCTACCAAATATTTAGCAGTATTCTAAATATTTAAAATCAAAATGATAATACAATTATGAAAAATTATATATTGATTAAATTCATCTTAAATTCTTTCTCATTGATTCATTTATTTCATTGTTAGTCCACAAGGATTAAGTGAACATGAAGCATTGTCAGACACTTCAGCAACATGTATGATTCAGACACCACTAAATAATCATAAAGGAGTAATGCAATTTTCTGCCATTGCTAATTAATGTAATTAACTAACAAACCACTTCATTCATGTTGGTTAAGTTTTTACCATTTAATTAAAAGTTATTTTAGGTCTCTGAAAATAATCTCTTAAACATGGAAAATTACTCAGTCCATTGGTAGATTTCTATGATGTGCTTGGCTTGTTTTCCCTAGTTTGCCAGTGTCTGATGGGTGCAAAAAGATTATGAAACTTAATGATATAAAGTTAAACTTATGTAATTCTCCATAGTAGCTATTTTTTTATGAGTACCATATGGTTTTGACCATTCTGCCTTAGTGTTTTGTGTTGTGGCTGATTATAGGTATTTATTTTAAATGAAAGCTATTTTGATTACTCTTTTGTTTCCTACTTTGTGTCAGTAAACTTTTGCTCAGTTTCTTTACCTACCAAGCAGTCAACTTCCTGGAAATTGATAAAATATCTCTTAATCTTCTTGCTAAATTAAAGAATTTTTGGTAGATGGGAAATCTAGTGTCCTTAAATAAAACTTTATTATGACATTGATCTGCATATGCAAAGAGGTACAGGACTAAGATATATATAGTCTGTTGTATATGCATGTGTGTGCATGTGGTTATGTTTAATAGAAAGTAGTCTCTGAAGATTGATTGTGAGTCAGGTTATATGTAAATGCTTATCAAAATATATGAGAATATGATTTCAATATGATGCATAGAGACCATTTGACTAACATTTCTCTCAAAACACCAATGAAATGAATAAAATACTTTTAAAAATATCTTGTAATATCAGAAAACAGGTAACACCAGAAAGTCAACATTTTTGAGAAATATTTATAGAAAATATGAAGCTTATGGGAAGTGACTAAAGGAAATATCAATTAACACCTACCAAATTTTGATTCTATCAAAGGGGGAAAACTTGACTTAGTAAAAAAGTTATTGGACCTTTTAAAAGAGTCTCATACCCAAAGTTCAAGCCAAAACATAAGTGCTCAGAGCAATGAACAGTCATGGGACAGCAATCAAACAGTGATCAAGATCTCAGGAACCGTAGAAGTTCCTGAAATTATAGCTGTTCTTTATTGAGTAGGTCAGCTACATTCACCTGCAATGAAAAGCAAGCTAAGTGAGGATGTTGCCATAGCTGGCCAATTTTGTTGGTGTTGGAGCCAAAATAGAGATGATGACAAGTTCCCAACTGATTTCAGGGATAGGAAACATGGAAAATTACTCAGTCCATTGGTAGATTTCTATGATGTGCTTGGCTTGTTTTCCCTAGTTTGCCAGTGTCTGATGGGTGCAGAAAGATTATGAAACTTAATGATATAAAGTTAAACT
The DNA here is from genome assembly GCF_015220235.1 of Choloepus didactylus. NCBI lineage: Eukaryota > Metazoa > Chordata > Mammalia > Pilosa > Megalonychidae > Choloepus > Choloepus didactylus. The sequence continues at coordinate 178,688,677 of NC_051310.1, read as the reverse complement.
TAAGCAACTTCATTTTAGTCTTCCAGAATCAACGATGTTTTCTATGCTTCTATTAGAATTTTTTTTTATACAAAAACACTAAGGATTTATTTTGTACTACATAACTGAAAAAACAGAGATGGATGCATCCATCATTCATTTATCAAGACAATGATATCATGGCTTTAAGTTACTTTCTCTTTTGATTTTCCACTTATGTTGTAAAATGTTTGCAACAGATCCAAGAGTTCTTTCCATATATCAGAACATTTCATTATAGAAATGAAAGGAGAAGGATTTTATTTTGAATCATTTTATTTTACCTAGATTAAAACATTTTTCTAGAGGCATGATATATGAAACTAACACCTTCCTTTTTGTTCACGTAGGCCAGGATTTAATTATATACCTATTATTTTAACTGCAAAAAATAGCTGGGAATGTGGGTCTGACATTTTCATCCTCTATAGTGGGAGATGGTCTCTCCCAGTAAAAAAGAAGGGTAGGGGAATAGTTCTTTGTAAGCAAACAACAGTGCCTGTCACTATCTGTGCCAGTTTGGATGTATTATGTCCCCCAAAACACCATGTTCTTTAATGCAGTCCTGTGGAGGCAGACGTATTATTATTGATTAGGTTGGAACCTACTGATTCAGTATTTCCGTGGAGATGTGACTCAATCAACTGTGGGCAAGACCTTTGATTGGATAATTTCCATGGAGGTGTTACCCCACCCATTCAGGGTATGTCTTAATTAAATCACTGGAGCCATATAAAACAGCTGACAAACAGGAAGAGATCAGAGCTGCAGCTGACACAGACATTTTGGAGAAAGCCATTTTGAAACACAATCTGGGAGCAAGCAGGCACCAGCCATTTGCCTTCCCAGCTAACAGAGGTTTTCCAGATGCAAATGGCCTTTCTCCAGTGAAGGTACCCTATTGTTGATGCCTTACCTTTGACACTTTATGGCTTTAAGACTAACTTTGTAAACGAATAAACCCCTTTCCCTTTATAAAAGCCAATCCATTTCTGGTGTTTTGCAAAATGGCAGCATTAGCAAACCAGAACACTATCTAGGCCCATTTTGTATGTAAAATCATTTGTACGTAAAACCAGGTAATTTTGCACCTGAAAAAAAAATCAGAATATTTGTCTAAAAAAAAAAAAACAATCTCATACATTTTTAATATCACTAGAAAAAATAAAACAAAACACAGTGAGGACATAGTTGAATTATGTCTGCCATTAATGGGAATATGATTTACCAAGAAAAATACTACGCAAAGAAAGCCCTATATATTTGATAAGGAGAGACCCAACAAGATAAGTTTTAAGTGACTCTTTCTGGGGAAACACTTATAAATTTAGAAAAGAAAAATGATAGAAAGGAAAAACACATGTGACAACAAGGAAAATATCTAAATGTTCTCTCTTCCCCATAAAGAGGCCTGAAAACTTCTGGTGTTCTTTAGGTGACCTACACTATAGGTCCCAGAATGACACTGATTAGTACATTTTCAGGAAAAGCAGAGCCCCATAAGGGATCTAGAGATAAAATATCAAATATCAGAGGGCCCATATTAGCAATTTTGCGATCTGAATACACAAAAAAGAGATAAATGGCACATATCAAGTCATTATGAATGAACTAATTTGGTCCCCATCAGACAGCCCTCCCAAATACTTCAAATTACTACTGTTGGAGATACCACAGTAAATGAGCCAAATTTGTAACACTTATTCCTTTCTCTTCAGCCTATTAACAAATCAGTTGTGTCTCTAGCTTCAGATAGGATTTGTTTTATTCTTTCATTTCCTATGTTGAAGGTCCAGAAGACCACTCTCAGACTCCATGACTCTCTAAAGGCTTCACAATCCTCACAAAAGCTGTTGTACATATCGTTACATTTCATTACAGTGAAAGAGTACAGATTAAAATCAGCAAAGGAAAAAGGTGCATGGAGTGAAGTCCAGGAAAAACCAAGCACAAGCTCCCAGGTATCTTCTCCCAGAAGAGTCTCACAGAGGTGCTAATCCTCCCAGTCATGGTATATAACAGCACATGCAAAGTTTTGCCAACCAGGAAAGCCACCCAAGTCTTGGCATCCACAGCTTTGACTGTCATAGAGGCATGCAGCACCTGTGTGACTGACCTCTGCCACCCAGATTCCACACCTTAGAGCTAAACCAGTCATTCAAAATAAATCACATTGTTAGCACAAGCTAGTTGATCAAAATGTGAAGTCATGAGGAATCCCCTTAACCTGTACAGCCTGGCGTAATTCCAGGTAGTTAAGAGTCAGAATTGAAATGGATTAAGTTACTGGTGTCTCTGCAGTTGCTGATAGAAGCTTTTAATATCTTTTATACATCTGTGCTGGTTTGAAACTGTTATGCACCTCAGAAAATGTCATGTTCTTTTAATCCATTCTTGTGGGGGCTGACCTGTTGTGGGTGGGACCTTTTGATTAGGTTATTTCCATGGAGATGTGACCCCACCCATTCAAGGTGGGTCTTAATCCTTTACTGGAGTCTTTTAAGAACACTTATGGAAAGTGAGGGCTTAGAAAGAAAATGCCCTGGGAGAAGCGAGAAGCACCCACAGAAATTGAGAGCCATTTTGAAACCAGGGCCCAGGAGAAGGACCAGCAGATGTCACCATGTACCTTCCCATGTGACAGAAGAACCCCAATGCCTGCAGCCTTTCCTCACAGAAGGTCTTGATGCTTTAATTTGGATATTTTCATGGCCTTAGAACTGTAAATTTGTAAACTAATAAATCCCCATTTGAAAAAGCAACCCATTTCTGGTATGTTGCATTTCAGCAGCTTTAGCAAATTGAAAACAACATCCAAGTCAGCTTTGTTTTGCAGCATATAAAACTGGAAATTTATAGCAACATCTGACATCAAGTTTCAATGGAAGAGATGGGGAAAACAACATGCCAAGAAAGGAAAAAAAAAAAAAAAAGCACACAGCCCAGAAAAGGATAAAGGACCCATCAGGTGAAATATTGCAAATTATTTTCTTAGAAATTAAAATATCCAGATCTCAATGCTAAAGACTGTGGGAGAAAACAATAAATAAAGTACATTAGTTAGGTCATTATTTTGACATTGTATTTATCTATATAGATTGAAATGGAACTTTATAAACAATTCAGTCTCAACTATTTATGCTTTCTACAATTGAATAGCTGTATCATATGGTAGATGCATACTCAACTTTTTAAGAAACTACCAAATTATTTTCCAAGGTGTTTTTATCCATCATGAGTGGATAAAAGTTCCAGGTTCTTCACAACCTTGCCAATTAATTATTGGAATGGTTGCTATTTTAACTTTAACCATTGTAATAGGTGTGCAGTGGTATCACAATGTAGTTTTAATTGGCATTTCGCTAATGACTAATGTTGTTGAGTATGCTCATGTGCTTATTGCCATCCAAAATTCTTCAAATCTTTTGTCCATTTATTTATTGGGTTGTTTGCTTTCTTAAGAAGTTGTGAGGGCTCTATATATATTCTGGATACAAGTCCTTTGTAAGAGTTTTAATTTACAAATATTTTCTCTCATCTGTGGCTTGTCTTTTCATTCTCTTAGCTGTGCCTTTCAAAGAAGAGATGTTTTTAATTGTGATGAAATCAACTCGATTTTTATCTTTTATGATTGTGCATTTGGGTTTATATGAAACAATATTTTGCTAATCAAGGTAATAAAAATATTTTCCTGTGTTTTCTTCTGGAAGTTTTATAGTTTTAGGATTTACATTTAGTATGTGACACATTTTGAGTTAGTTTTTGTATATGTTGCAAGATACTGATTGAAGTTTATTGATTATGATATGGATATCCAATTTTTCTGGCACTATTTGTTAAAAAGACTTACATTTAACCACTGAAATGCCTTTACATATTTATTAAAATTTAATTGTCCTTATCTGCACAGGTCTGTCTCTGGATTATTCTGTTCAGTTGATTTGTCTATCTCTATTGCAATACCATATTATCTTGATTACTTAGTACTCCAACTTTGTTTTCTTTTTACAGTGCTGTTTTGGCTATTTTTGGTGCTTTGCATTTTCAAATGAGTTTTAAGAATCAACTTTCAATTTCTACAAAGACTCCTCCTGAAGTTATTCCTCATCTCACTCACGTTCTTTGTATTTTTAATCTTTTTCCTCTTTGTATCTTTTGGACACTTTTCATATTCACTAATCTCTTCTGTAATATCTAATCTGCTATTAATATTATACAGCATAATTTTCATCAATGACACTGATTTCATCTCTAGAATTTTGATTTGGTTCTTCTGGAGATCTCTCATTTCTATATATTTTTAACATGTGAAATGCAATTATAATAATTGTTTTAACATCCTTATGTGCTAATTATAATTCTGTATCAGATTTGGTTCTGTTTTTATTGATTGACTTTTCTCTACATATTTTTGGCTTCTTTGTATATCTTGTTAATTTTTCATTGGATGCCAGTTATTGTGTGTTTTGCTTGGTTGGATGCTGTATATTGCCATACCTATTCATGAGATTTGTTCTAGGAAGCAATTAAGTTACTTGGAAACTCTCCCTAGGCAGAAAGCAAGTGCAGTTATTGGTCTCACCTCTGTTTCCCATCTCACACGGAACACTGTTCCTCATTGTCTGATGTCAGGTGTCTTGGAAACTTTTGTCTCAGACAATCTATTTTTGTTTTTTGATTGGTTATATTTGGTTGTATCATGTGAGCAAGTAAATATGGTCTCTGCTTCTCCATTTGGGTTGGAAATGGAAGCCCTTTACTTCACTATTTTTAAAGTTAATTTTTGTAGACAAGTGTATAGTATTCTATTGCAGCTATAACAAATGACCACAAACTTGATGGTTTGAACAATATAAATTTTTATCATGTATTTCTGTAGAAGTCTGGCAGGTTTTACTGGGCAAGAATCAAGTGTAGACAATGTTCTAGAGAATCTATGCCATTTCCAACTTCTAGAAGTGTCCCACATCCCTTTGCTCATTTCCACCCTTCTCTATCTTCAAAGTCAGCAAAAGCATGTCATGTTCTTCCTACATAGCCTCACTCAGATGTTCTTTCTGTCTTCTCATCTTTTTTTTTTGACTCTGATTCTCCTTCAGACTCCCTCTTTCAAGAACTCCTGTGATTATATTGTGCTCACCTGGATAATCCAGGATAATCTTTTATCTTCTGATCAGCCACCTTAATTTCATCTGCAACATTAATTCCTCTTTGCCACTTAAAGCAACATAATCACAGATTCCAGGGATTAGGATGTAGTTGCCTTTGGAGAGCTATTATTCTGCCCACCACAACATGAATGAGCTAGTTTTGTCTTTTTAATCCACTATTAAAATCATTTTCTTTGATTGAAGATTTTCTACACTCTACATTTAAATAATTATTTATATTGTTGGGTTTTTTTTTTATTTATGATTTTGCTATTTATTTTCAAATTTTCCTTTCTGTTATCTTTTTTTACTTTTCCTGCCTTTTTTGAATAAACTGAATATTTTTTCTTTCATCTTATCTCTCTCAGTGTGTTAGTACATACTTAGCTCTGATTTTTTGTTTTGTTTTTGTTTTATTTATTTTTTAATTGCTACATCACTTCTATTGAATGATATTTAACCTGCTTGAGAGCCACATTTTGAATACAAATTTGTTGAGTGCCTGCTTTTGTTGTGTTCACTTAAGAATTTTGATTTTTGACAGGAAGTTTAATTACATGTAGATCAGTTGGATATTCAAATGCCTTGTTTTTAAGCTTCATTTTCTGGCAGTACTAAGGAAGACTTTGTTCTCAGGCTAATTTAACCTTTCCATTAAGGAGTAACCCTTTCAGATTCTTTACTGATTTTCTGATTATTAAACAAACTGTCTCTACTTTGGCTGATGAGGACCAGAGAATCTCCCTGCCCTCTGTGAAAGTTGGGCATTGTTCAACTTATAGCTTTACAGTAGTTGATTTTCTCCAGTAGCTGTTCTTAACTTGGTCTTGTGGCATCTCACCCTGGGATGGAAGAGTTTAGTTCTCAGCCAAACCTCTCATGTGAAAACCCATGTACATTTCTGGAGCTACTTTTCTGCATAGTTCCTTCCTCTATGGTACTCTACTGCAACAAACAAACAAACAGACAAACAAACAAACAAAACCCAGCTACCTCAACCTCTCCATATTCCAATATCACAGTCTCCTCATTTGAGCAAGACTGGAATGGTCTGCTTGATTTGTCACTTCCTTCACCTGCACCAGGGTCTAAAAGAGCCTCCAGGCAGTAAGTTAGGTGTTTGTAGACCTTACTTTGTTCATTTCCACTCTCTCAGAAATTACTTTCTTGCTCTGCCTGTTATCTAATGCAAAAAAAACAGTGTTTTGGTTGTTGTTGTTATTTTAGTTTCTTGAGCTGTGGACTGAAAAGGGCAAGTCCTGCAGCAGTTACTCCATCATGAAAGGAAATATACTCCCTTCATGTTATATCCTTTATTAATAACACATTATTTAGCCCTTTGTTTCACCTTATGACCCTTCCAGTATTTCTGATATTATATTCATTAAAAATTTATAGTTTCTCTATTGTGTTCCAATGATTTTTACTAAGAAACAGAACACTTATATGTATTTGAAAATTCTCTGCTGGTGTATCCCAGTTGTAAAAGCAAAATTGACTGTATGTTTTTTATGTCATGTGTTAATAAAATAGCTATGAAGCCATCAGTGTTTTATAAACAATATTTTATTGTATAACAGCCTATTTTTAAATTTCTGGCTAGTGTAATGATGTTGGGCTATAGAACACACATGTATTTTATAACTTACTGACACATGATTCAAAAGCCTAAGATGTCATCAACAATAATTAAGTGATAAGCAGCATGTACACTGTTTTAAAAGGAGATAATGGCTTTGCAAAACAGATAACTATCCCATATTCACTTCTTTGGTAATGATTTTTGGAGTGCTATTTTAATGGCATACTTCATGCCATCCGAGTTTCAACTGACACTAATCTAGACTGAACGTACTTCATAAGGAATTGAAGGAGTTAATCATCCTGCAGTAATGAAGCATAGATTTGGAAAGCATCTCCCATTTTATTGATTTTCACAAGTGTTCAGATGCACAGATAATAATAGTAAAATATCCACTGAAATAATTATTGAAATAAATGTCAAAAGATCAACAATTCTACCAGGAAGTAAATGTATGTAACCCATGTAATACCATTGAATCTTTAATGGTATTAGAAGCATTTAGAAGACTTTTTTAAAAAAATTGCCTCATATGTATTTCCTTGATCTGTAAGTCATACTTATACAACATCTTTGAGGAGTCCTTTTATAATATAGCAATGTTAATAAGAATTTTTTTTAATCTTCCCAAAAGTCCTAGAAGTGAAAATATAAATTAGAGCAAAAGACTACAGGCTCAGATGCTGGTATCCAATGATGAAGCATATCTTTTATTTATTAAACAATTACAAATTAAAACAAAATAAGGTGATCTAATTGTATTCTTACACTGGGAGATGAAACATTTCATATATGTAACACAGGCTGAATTTGCAATTAATGTTTATTACTTAAAAAGCTGGATGATTTAGAGATTTACAGAAGCAAAAAATAAAGAAAATGGAAGGAAATTTTAAAGGTAATAATACAGGAAAATTTCACAAAACCAGAGAAAGACACAAGTCCTATCATCAAGAGGAACACTGAGTAGGTTGAAGAGAAACATATGTTAGAGTTAAATTTCAGAACACCATACATGAAAAGAGACATTAAAATCAACCTGAAGTGTGAGATAAATGATGAGCTTCTTTCAATAAAAGAGTGAACTTAGCATCAAATGAAAAATAAAAGTTCATTGACAATTTTTCTATCTTCTTTGTTTTACAAAGTATTAACATTTCTAACACTTTTAATTGCAACCTTCTCTTTTTGTTCCTGTCAACACATTTTAAAACAACATTATAGACCCAGAACAGAATCACTAACTGAACACAAAGCAGTGCCAGATCATTTCACAAAACCTTTTTCTTTGATTTGTTTAGCTGCTTTACATTACACCCAGAGCTTTCAAGGGATTTAGTCAGAGGGACAAGCTCCCTAGCCTTCTTCAGGAAAACTGAATGCTTTTGAAACAGATTATTTAATTTTCTATTCTTTGCTGTCACATGGTCAAATAGTGCTTCAGCCCAACCACCCTTATTTTCTAATGTATTTATTTTCCAACTTTTCATTTGGAAGGATAAGCTTCTTCATCTTCAGTTAATTCAGATTATGAAACAGATGGCCACCTTTGCTGATATCCAACAACTTCTAATACAGAATTACTGACAGAATTAGGGTGCATTCAGTGATGCACCACATTTCTGTGGGAGCACTCTGGTTTCCCCCAACCTTGCTGAATCTACCAACTAAGGGAAAAGATAGATGACAGGTTTATACAGTGAAAAGCTGACTTGCCAGTAGTTCTGTCATGATTCTTAACTTCTCAACTGCCAATTCCAAGTGCTCCTCTATCACTTTTTTAAGTAAGTACACCCTACCAAATTATTGGTAGTGCATCGTTGGATTCCTTGAAGAAATCCATTACTGGACTTTATTTCTGAAAAAGAATTGGTATAGGGGAAAATTATATGTGAAATACCAGATGAAAGTATGAGTCCATCTACCATCTTTTGAATTTTTGTATACTTTTTACATCACCTTCAATGCACAATTTGAATAGTGCATGTCACTGCTGTCTGAGAAAGAATCTGCCTCAGTTTCAAGGTCGCTTTTGGCACATGAGATTTTCTCACATCATCTTCATCTTTAGGTTCTATTATTAATTTTAGAATAGGTTGCAAATAAATGTCATTTTTCTATTTAATCAAAGGTGATTTAGAGCAGTCTATTAAAAGTGACCATGGGTCATCAATAGCTTTTATATCTGTTTTAATAGCATTTTGATTAGAAACTATAATCTGTATAAATTCTGACATTGAAATAGATTTTTCTTTGGATCCTTTATACTATCAATACTCATATAATCATTGAGTATTCTGAAAAAAAAAATGTATGGGGTATCCAGATTTGTATTTTTATAAGTTGTAGTACTTGTTAATTTTATTGCATAAGCCTTTATGTTTTTCTTCAATTTTTACTTAACTAAGTAATGAAGACCTGAAAACCATCCATGGTTTTATTTTGCTAATTTATCAAAAATTTCTAAATCTTAATTGTTTACTGATTTGAAATAAATGATTTTTAGCCATGGTACCTCAATGTGCTTTTATTTTAGTTGTTTCCTTCATCTAACTTTGTGTAGTTAAAAACATTTGGAAATAACATTTAAACATGTTCTCTTGATTTCTATTATGTACTTAATGCCTATTTAAAGTGTTATTACTTTGTGTGTGTTTTCTTGTCATATGTTGTTTTTCTTTTGCTTTAAAATTTGGGGATCATTTAATTTTTGTGTCTTTTTAACAATATATACTGTGGATCTTAAAAATTGTTTTATTACATTCATTGAAGTAATATACTTGAATATTTTCTCCTGTTTTCTGCTTTCAGATTTTGTTTTTTTCATTTTTTTTTCTAATATATACGATATATATAGATACGTTTTCTTGGTTTTAGTTATTTATACTTTTTAGAGGTATGTGATTTGGCTGTTTCAATCAAAGGTTCTACTAAATTTTATAAGGAATTCACTAAAATATTTCTTAATTTCAGATTCAAGAGTTGAGAGTATTTTTTAGTTTTCTTATACACAGTACTATATATAATACATTTTGACTTTAATTCAATCTCCTTCTATCTACTTGTGTATCTTTTTTTTTTTTTAATCATCATTTTATTGAGATATATTCACATACCACGCAGTCATACAAAACAAATTGTACTTTCGATTGTTTACAGTACCATTACATAGTTGTACATTCATCACCTAAATCAATCCCTGACACCTTCATTAGCACACACACAAAAATAACAAGAATAATAATTAGAGTGAAAAAGAGCAATTGAAGGAAAAAAGAACACTGGGTACCTTTGTCTGTTTGTTTGCTTCCCCTACTTTTCTACACATCCATCCATAAACTAGACAAAGTGGAGTTTGGTCCTTATGGCATTCCCAATCCCACTGTCAATCCTCATAAGCTACATTTTTATACAACTGTCTTCGAGATTCATGGGTTCTGGGTTGTAGTTTAATAGTTTCAGGTATCCACCACCAGCTACCCCAATTCTTTAGAACCTAAAAAAGGTTGTCTAAAGTGTGCGTAAGAGTGCCCACCAGAGTGATCTCTCGGCTCGTTTTGGAATCTCTCTGCCACTGAAGCTTATTTCATTTCCTTTCACACCCCCCTTTTGGTCAAGAAGATGTTCTCCATCCCACGATGCCGGGTCTACATTCCTCCCCGGGAGTCATATTCCACGTTGCCAGGGAGATTCACTTCCCTGGGTGTCTGATCCCACGTAGGGGGGAGGGCAGTGATTTCACCTTTCAAGTTGGCCCAGCCAGAGAGAGAGGGCCACATCTGAGCAACAAAGAGGCATTCAGGAGGAGACTCTTAGGCACAAATACAGGGAGGCCTAGCCTCTCCTTTGCAGCAACCGTCTTCCCAAGGGTAAAACTTACGGTAGAGGGCTCAACCCATCAAACCACCAGTCCCCTATGTCTGTGGTCATGTTAGCAACCATGAAGGTGGGGTAGGCAAATACCCCTGCATTCTCCACAGGCTCCTCAAGGGGGCACCACATCCTTTTTTTTTTTTTTTTTCCTTGTTTGTCTTTTTCTTTTTTTTTTTTTTTTTTTACTTTCCCTTCTTTTTTAAATCAACTGTATGAAAAAAAAAAGTTAAAAAGAAAACAAACATACAATAAAAGAACATTTCAAAGAGACCATAGCAAGGGAGTAAGAAAAAGACAACTAACCTAAGATAACTGCTTAACTTCCAACATGTTCCTACTTTACCCCAAGAAAGTTACATAATATAGCAACATTTCAGTGAACTTGTTCCTACTACATCCATCAGAAATTAACAGACCATAGTCATTTCTGGGCATCCCCAGAACGTTAAATAGCTTATCTGTTCTTCTTGGATTATTGTTCCCCCTTCCTTAATTGCTCTCTACTGCTAGTTCCCCTACATTCTACATTATAAACCATTTGTTTTACATTTTCAAAGTTCACATTAGTGGTAGCATATAATATTTCTCTTTTTGTGCCTGGCTTATTTCGCTCAGCATTATGTCTTCAAGGTTCATCCATGTTGTCATATGTTTCACCAGATCGTTCCTTCTTACTGCCGCGTAGTATTCCATCGTGTGTATATACCACATTTTATTTATCCACTCATCTGTTGAAGGACATTTGGGTTGTTTCCATCTCTTGGCAATTGTGAATAATGCTGCTATGAACATTGGCGTGCAGATATCTGTTCGTGTCACTGCTTTCCGATCTTCCGGGTATATACCGAGAAGTGCAATTGCTGGATCGAATGGTAGCTCTATATCTAGTTTTCTAAGGAACTGCCAGACTGACTTCCAGAGTGGCTGAACCATTATACAGTCCCACCAACAATGAATAAGAGTTCCAATTTCTCCACATCCCCTTAAGCATTTGTAGTTTCCTGTTTGTTTAATGGCAGCCATTCTAACCGGTGTTAGATGGTATCTCATTGTGGTCTTAATTTGCATCTCTCTAATAGCTAGTGAAGCTGAACATTTTTTCATGTGTTTCTTGGCCATTTGTATTTCCTCTTCAGAGAACTGTCTTTTCATATCTTTTGCCCATTTTATAATTGGGCTGTCTGTACTATTGTCATTGAGTTGTAGGATTTCTTTGTATATGCAAGATATCAGTCTTTTGTCAGATACATGGTTTCCAAAAATTTTTTCCCATTGAGTTGGCTGCCTCTTTACCTTTTTGAGAAATTCCTTTGAGGTGCAGAAACTTCTAAGCTTGAGGAGTTCCCATTTATCTATTTCTCTTTTGTTGCTTGTGCTTTGGGTGTAAAGTCTAGGAAGTGGCCTCCTAATACAAGGTCTTGAAGATGTTTTCCTACATTATCTTCTAGGAGTTTTATGGTACTTTCTTTTATATTGAGATCTTTGGTCCATTTTGAGTTAATTTTTGTGTAGGGGGTGAGGTAGGGGTCCTCTTTCATTCTTTTGGATATGGATATCCAACTCTCCCAGCCCCATTTGTTGAAAAGACCATTATGGCTCAGTTCGGTGACTTTGGGGGCCTTATCAAAGATCAGTCGGCCATAGATCTGAGGGTCTATCTCTGAATTCTCAATTCGATTCCATTGATCTATATGTCTATCTTTGTGCCAGTACCATGCTGTTTTGGCAACTGTGGCTTTATAATAAGCTTCAAAGTCAGGGAGTGTAAGTCCTCCCACTTCGTTTTTCTTTTTTAGAGTGTCTTTAGCAATTCGAGGCATCTTCCCTTTCCAAATAAATTTGATAACTAGCTTTTCCAAGTCTGCAAAGTAGGTTGTTGGAATTTTGATTGGGATTGCATTGAATCTGTAGATGAGTTTGGGTAGAATTGACATCTTAATGACATTTAGCCTTCCTATCCATGAACATGGAATATTTTTCCATCTTTTAAGGTCCCCTTCTATTTCTTTTAGTAGAGTTATGTAGTTTTCTTTGTATAGGTCTTTTACATCTTTGGTTAAGTTTATTCCTAGGTACTTGATTTTTTTAGTTGCTATTGAAAATGGTATCTTTTTCTTGAGTGTCACTTCAGTTTGTTCATTCTAGCATATAGAAACATTACTGACTTATGTGCATTAATCTTGTATCCCGCTACTTTGCTAAATTTGTTTATTAGCTCTAGTAGGTGTATCGTCGATTTCTCAGGGTTTTCTAGATATAAGATCATATCATCTGCAAACAATGACAGTTTTACTTCTTCTTTTCCAATTTGGATGCCTTTTATTTATTCGTCTTGCCAGATTGCCCTGGCTAGCACTTCCAGCACAATGTTGAATAACAGTGGTGACAGCGGGCATCCTTGTCTTGTTCCTGATCTTAGAGGGAAGGCTTTCAGTCTCTCACCATTGAGTACTATGCTGGCTGTGGGTTTTTCATATATGCTCTTTATCATGTTGAGGAAGTTTCCTTCAATTCCTACCTTTTGAAGTGTTTTTATCAAAAAGGGATGTTGGATTTTGTCAAATGCTTTTTCAGCATCTATTGAGATGATCAACTGATTTTTCCCTTTCGAGTTTTTAATGTGTTGTAATACATTGATTGTTTTTCTTATGTTGAACCATCCTTGCATGCCTGGAATGAACCCCACTTGGTCATGGTGTATGATTTTTTTAATGTGTCTTTGGATTCGATTTGCAAGTATTTTGTTGAGGATTTTTGCATCTATATTCATTAGGGAGATTGGCCGGTAGTTTTCCTTTTTTGTAGCATCTTTGCCTGGTTTTGGTATTAGATTGATGTTAGCTTCATAAAATGAGTTAGGTAGTGTTCCATTTTTTCAATGTTTTGAAAGAGTTTGAGTAAGATTGGTGTCAGTTCTTTCTGGAAAGTTTGGTAGAATTCCCCTGTGAAGCCATCTGGCCCTGGGCATTTATTTGTGGGAAGATTTTTGATGACTGATTGGATCTCTTTGCTTGTGATGGGTTGGTTGAGGTCTTCTATTTCTTCTCTGGTCAGTCTAGGTTGTTCATATGTTTCCAGGAAATTGTCCATTTCTTCTACATTATCCAGTTTGTTGCCATACAGTTGTTCATAATATCCTCTTATAATTTTTTTAATTTCTTCAGGATCTGCAGTTATGTCACCTTTTTCATTCATTATTTTGTTTATATGGGTCTTCTCTCTTTTTGATTTTGTCAGTCTAGCTAGGGGCTTGTCAATCTTGTTGATCTTCTCAAAGAACCAACTTTTGGTGATATTTATCCTTTCTATTGTTTTTTTGTTCTCTATGTCATTTATTTCTGCTTTAATCCTTGTTATTTCTTTTCTTGTACTTGGTTTAGGATTGGTTTGCTGTTCATTTTCTAGCTTCTTCAGTTGATCCATTAGTTCTTTGATTTTGGCTCTTTCTTCCTTTTTAATATATGCGTTTAGTGCTATAAATTTCCCCCTTAGCACTGCTTTTGCTGCATCCCATAGGTTTTGGTATGTTGTGTTCTCATTTTCATTCGTCTCTATATATTTAGCAATTTCTCTTGCTATTTCTTCTTTAACCCACTGATTGTTTAGGAGTGTGTTGTTTAACCTCCAGGTATTTGTGAATTTTCTAAGTCTCTGATGGTTATTGACTTCTAATTGTATTCCATTGTGGTCAGAGAATGTGCTTTGAATAATTTCAATCTTTTTAAATTTATTGAGGCTTGTTTTATGTCCCAGCATATGATCTATTCTGGAGAAAGTTCCGTGAGCACTAGAAATGTATGTGTATCCTGTTGATTTGGGATGTAATGTCCTGTAGATGTCTGTTAAATCTAATTCATTTATCAGATTGTTTAGGTTTTCAATTTCCTTATTGGTCTTCTGTCTGGTTGATCTATCTATAGGAGAGAGTGATGTGTTGAAGTCTCCCACAATTATTGTGGAAACATCAATTGCTTCCTTTAGTTTTGCCAATGTTTCTCTCATGTATTTTGTGGCACCTTGATTGGGTGCATAGACATTTACGATTGTTATTTCTTCTTGCTGAATTGCCCCTTTTATTAGTATGTAGTGGCCTTCTTTGTCTCTCAAAACATCCCTGCATTTGAAGTCTATTTTATCTGAGATTAATATTGCTACACCTGCTTTCTTTTGGCTGTAGCTTGCATGAAATATTTTTTTCCATCCTTTCACTTTCAGTTTCTTTGTGTCCCTGTGTCTAAGATGAGTCTCTTGTATGCAACATATTGATGGTTCATTTTTTTTGATCCATTCTGCGAATCTATATCTTTTAATTGGGGAGTTTAATCCATTTACATTCAACGTTAAAACCGTGAAGGCATTTCTTGAATCGGCCCTCTTATCCTTTGGATTATGTTTGCCATATTTTTCCCTCTCTCTATTAATATCCTTTATTGTACCCATACCGAATCTCTTTAGTACTGAACCTTTCTCCAGGTCTCTCTGTCCTGTCTTTGTTTCTCTGTCTGTAGGGCTCCCTTTAGTATCTCCAGTAGGGCAGGTCTCTTGTTAGCAAATTCTCTCAGCATTTCTTTGTCTGTGAAAAATTTAAGCTCTCCCTCAAATTTGAAGGAGAGCTTTGCTGGATAAAGTATTCTTGGCTGGAAATTCCTCTCACTCAGAATTTTAAATATATCGTGCCACTGCCTTCTCGCCTCCATGGTGGCTGCTGAGTAGTCACTACTTAGTCTTATGCTGTTTCCTTTGTATGTGGTGAATTGCTTTTCTCTTGCTGCTTTCAGAACTTGCTCCTTCTCTTCTATGTTTGACAGTGTGATCAGTATATGTCTCGGAGTGGGTTTTTTTGGATTTATTCTATTTGGAGTTCGCTGAGCATTTATGATTTGTGTATTTATGTTGTTTAGAAGATTTGGGAAGTTTTCCCCAACAATTTCTTTGAATACTCTTCCTAGACCTTTACCCTTTTCTTCCCCTTCTGGGACACCAATGAGTCTTATATTTGGACGTTTCATATTATCTATCATATCCCTGAGGTCCATTTCGAGTTTTTCAATTTTTTTCCCCATTCTTTCTTTTATGCTTTCATTTTCCATTCTGTCATCTTCCAGGTCACTGATTCGTTGTTCAACTTCCTCTAGTCTTGTACTATGAGTGTCCAGAATCTTTTTAATTTGGTCAACAGTTTCTTTAATTTCCATAAGATCATCCATTTTTTTATTTAGTCTTGCAATGTCTTCTTTATGCTCTTCTAGGGTCTTCTTGATTTCCTTCATATCCCGTACTAGGGTCTCATTGTTCATCTTTAGTTCTTTGAGTAGCTGCTCTAGGTGGTGTGTCTCTTCTGGTCTTTTGATTTGGGTGCTTGGGCTTGGGTTATCCATATCGTCTGTTTTTTTCATATGCTTTATAATTTTCTGTTGTTTTTGGCCTCGTGGCATTTGCTGAACTTGATAGGGTTCTTTTAGGGTTTGTAGACCAGTTGAAGTCCTTATCTCTAATTTATCAGATCTACAGCTTCGTGGAGTACACTTTCTCTAACTAACCAGCAGGTGGCGTCCACGAGCCACCTGTTCTCCACAAGCCAGATCTCCCCTGCTTAGCCTTTTTGGTGAGTGGGGGAGTGAGTCTTGTGGGGCCCAATTGGTGTCCCAAGCTTGCGTGTGTAGTTGGTGTTGCCTGCCCTGTATGTGGGGCATGTTTCTGGGCAGTCGGGGAGGGGGGGTGGCCCTAACAATCAAATCTCCCTGATGATCCTAGAGTTTTAAAGCTGCTGCAATAGTCTAATCCTTCAGTTCAGTCCTGCCACAGTTTGTCTCTGCCACTGACCCACAAGTCTTTGGTATTGGCGTATGGCTCCTGAGACTTGCAAGTGGGCCCCTCTTCCAGGCTGTGCACCCCGGGTCCTCTGTTGAGGGATGACTGTGCTATGTCACAGGTGAGTGCCGTCCCCCCAGGGCAGTTCTGGGCTGCTGGGCTGTGTAGTGAGGCTCCCAGTCTGCTCAAATGATGGCTGAATGGGGCTCTGTTAATTCACACTGCTCCCCCTTCCCAGCTCTGGGACATTCAGCTGAGGTTGCAGGGAAGGCTAATGTCCACGCCCAGTTTTGTGGTGTGTGCCTGTTATTTGAAGCACTTCCGTCACACTGGGTTGTCTGGGGCAGCTCTGGGCTATGGGGCTGGCGATGGGCAGGAGTGTTTCCTGTTCACCAGGATGGTGGCTGTGAGCGGACACCCCCCTTTTCTTGGGAAGTTGTGTTGTTTAGTGAATTTTCTCAGCCACTGGAATATTGCCTTTTGTCTCAGAGCTCTCTTAGTTCTGCTCTTGACTTGACGTGCCCAAATTTCAATTCTTTGAAGCTGTCTGTATTGAGCTTCTTAGAGTAATTGTTTTAGAAAAAGCAAAAAGGATTTAAAAAAAAAAAAAAAAAAACAAAAAAAACGGCCCTCCTCAGAGATCTAATGGGTTATTGAAATGCTAATAGACAAAGCAACCAGGGCCATTAAGGAAAGGTGCTCAGGGCAGAGAGATCAGCTTTGCTTCGGGATTTGCATTTGCGCCTCAAGGCCTGATCTCCGCCCTTCCCCTTTCTGTGTTCACCAGAACTCGAAAAATCCTCTGCTTTTATTTTGGAGTTTTTCGTGTTGTTTTTTTTCTATGTCTGTCTCCTCTCTGCTGGGCTGGCTGCTCTCAGAGTCTCTGGTGTCTGGTCTCAGTCTATCTATGGTTGGAGTTTGAATCAGTAGAATGAGTTTCCGATAAGAGCAGCCACTGCAATTCTCCCTTCTCCTTCCCAGAGCTGACAGCCCCTCCTCCCCCGGGACTGAGCCTGGCAGGGAGGGGCGCGGGTCCCCTGGCCGCAAAAACTTACAGATTTCGCTGATCTCAGCAGTTCCACGTTTTCATGAGTGTTGTATGAAGTATGCCCAAAGACAGATTGCTCTGTGGTGTCCAGTCCACGCAGTTCCTGGCTTTTTACCTACTTTCCTGGAGGAGTAACTAAAACATACAGCTCACCAGTCTGCCATCTTGCCCCGCCCTTACTTGTGTATCTTTTTAACCATGTTTTAGATCTAGATTTTTGTTGTTACATTATTATCTTATGCCTTCCACATTTTCTCTTTAAGAACAGATGATGATATTTCTGTTCATTATTATAGCCATATTTGAAAATGTAATTTAGATTTTTCTTTAATTTGAACTTGTTTTAATGTTAACTTCCAGTCTTTTTATCCCATGTTTTCCCATTTAAAAAAAAAATTATATTTTGCTTCAGGTTGGAACAGATCTTCAACTAACTTTATAGGAACAGAGTATGGGAGATATATTTTCTGTGTCCTTAGCTATTGAAAATGTTCATACTGTTAAAATGTTCATAATATTTATATTGGTGCTTCATACATGAAATTAGTTTGGAATAATTTAGACACTTTGTTGCTATAAACTAGATAAATCTTAACCAAGGTATAACCTTAAGTTTGGAGAAAAGTTGGAGGCTTGCCTGACTGTAGTTGCTATATACGTTGACATTTTTATCCTCTAGTACCTTATAAAAAGTCTTCATTGTTTTTCAAAATGAAACCCCTGCAATTTTCCTCCTCTTTCGTAAACTTTGGGTCCAAACCTCAAAACTCTTTCTTTCTTTATCATAGCAGCAATACATTATATATATATCCACCATTCAATACTTCCCCTGCTACCACTGTGGGCAAAATTAACATTGCCTGGCCACTGCTACCTTTGTCCCACTTGGCTCTATGCTCAGTGCAGCAACCACAGTGATTCTATTAAAATGCAAGTCAGATCATGACCCTCCTTTTAATCCTACATTGCTCAAATAAAATCTGATCTTTACTGTAGTCAACAAGGCCATGTAGCATTTTGTTCTCTGTTGTATTGTCTTTTACCTCATGTCTTATAACTCTTCTCTAGACTGCCTCCTGCAGCCATGGCATCCTGCAATTTACCACTGCAGTGCTTTTGCAATAGCAATTCCATCTGCTTGGAATACTCTTCCTCTGGATATTTGCATGGTTCACTCCCTCACGTCTTTCAGATTTTATTTTATCTGTCACTTTTTCAATTAGATCTTCCATAAGCACCCTATCTAAAGTTTGCAAGCTTATTCTCTCAACCCCCCCTCCCCTTTTTGGTTTAACTTACTTCTGATTTTTCTTTCAGGAGATGGAATCTGCAGTAACCTTGTTATAAACATGTAAGTAATTGCTTTGTAAGAATGTAGTCAAGGATTATCATGTGAGAACATATAATAAATATTGTAATTTTAGTGAGATCTTAGGACTGAAAACTACAAACAAATTTAGATAAAGAGGATGTCAATAAATAAAATGATATGTCATGTTCATGGATTGAAAGTCTAAATTATCTAAATATAACAGTTCTCCCAAAATTTATCTATGGATTCAATAATATTCCAGTGAAAATTTCAACAGACCTTTTCTTTGTAAAATTGACAAGCTAAATGTGGAAATTCAAAGGATCTAAACAAACAAAAATTCTAGAAATGGAAGAGAAAATTTACAGAACTCCAAATACCTCTTTTAAGATGTATTATAAAGCTAGAGTAATCAAGGCAGTGTGTTAGTGATATAATGATAGTCATATAGATCAGCAGAATATAGAGTCCCTGAATATAGAGTCTAGAATATACAGTCTAGAAAAATACTAACACATATATGGTCTATTGATTTTCTTTTTACAACAACTAAGTATATTCAATAGGAAAGGTAAGCCTTTCAATAAAGTGTTTTAGAATAACTGGATCCAAGTATGGTAAATAAATGCACCCCAAACCTACCTAACAATATACACAAAAGTTCATTTGAAATTAATTATAAATAAGCAAACAAAAAAGAAAAATATATACTATGTATGTATATATAAGTTATATATGTATATAAATATATAGAATATATTTGTGACCTTGGGGTAAGTAAAATTTTCTCAGAGGGAAAACAAAAGCACTCAACATCAAAGATAAATTAATAAGTTGGACTTCAGCAAAGCTAAATACTTCAAAAAAAGAAGTGTGTATATTGACTAAACTTAAGGCTTGTGATTTATACCATAATGTCACTGAAATGCTTTGGAACCTAGTAACCTAAAAACCACAGCCTTAATGTAGGATTTAGGGTATCAGTCTTTTTTTTTACATGTACATGGATCTGTATATAAATACTGAATCATTATTATTTACTTATAAATGGATAACTGAAATTATTTTTTTAATTTTTCAGAGTTTATTGAATTTTTATTCTAAATTTGATGAACGGAACTTTGAAAGTTTTGAGTTAAATAAAATTTCAAAAATGTCAAACAAAAAACTAATTATTTCTACCGTCCTTTATTTTATAAATTGAAGGAATAAACATTTTTTGGTAAGTGCAGCCATTTTAAGAAAAAAGTTTAATTTTAAGAAATAGCTGAAAAATTTTATTATTTTTTAATTGTGGCCCACATTTGCAACAAGCAAAACATAGTAGACTATTCCAAGCTCAACGTGGTGGCTTGAAGGTGTATGTATCCAAGGAAAACATGTTCTTAAATCTAACCCATTACTGTGGGTTTAAACCCATTGTAGGTAGGACCTCTTGATGAGGTTACTTCAATTAAGGTGTGGCCCACCTCAATCAGGATGTCTTAATCCTATATTATTGCAGTCCTTTATAAACAGAATGAATAAGGGAGAGAAAGCTATGGAAGCAAGAAGCTAAAATCAACAAAACCTAGAAGGGAAAGGAGAACCCACAGATATGACAGTGTGCCTTGCCATGTGGCAGAGGAGCCAAGGATCACCAGCAGTTGGTCTTCAAGAAGAAAGAATAGCCTTGATGATGCCTTGATTTGGACATTTTCACAGCCTCAAAACTGTAAGCTAATAAATTCCCACTGTTAAAGCCAACCCACTTCATGATATTTTGCCTGGAGCACAGCCTAGGAAACCAAAACATAGACAAAATGCAGACAAGAGCCATTCTCCCACACATACATATAAATTACCCTATTATTAGTGTGGTTTACTTGTTACAATGGTAAACCCTTATTAATACATTATAAGTAACTAAAATGCAATGTGCAATTAAGGTTCCTCCATATCTTT
Organism: Choloepus didactylus; assembly: GCF_015220235.1. Lineage (NCBI taxonomy): Eukaryota > Metazoa > Chordata > Mammalia > Pilosa > Megalonychidae > Choloepus > Choloepus didactylus. The sequence goes on along the minus strand of NC_051310.1, from coordinate 178,667,939 downwards.
CCACGGCTTGATAGCTCATTTCTTTTTATCACTGAATAGTTTTCTGTTGCATGAATGTATCAGTTTGTTAATCCATTCACCTATGGAAAGGCATCTTGTTTGCTAACAATCTGTGGCAATTATGAAAAAATCTCCTGTAAACTTGTATTTGCAGGTTTTTGTGTGTACATGAATTTTCAGTTCCTTTAGGTAAATACCTAAGAGGACAATTGTTAGATCTTATGGTAAGCCTATGGTTTAACTCTGTAAGAAATTGCCAAATTGTCTTTCAAAGTGGCTGCACTAGTCACATTCCGACCAGCAATGATGGAGAGTGCCCATTTCTCCACATGTTCACCAGGCTTTGGTGGTGTTGGTGTTTTGGATTTTAGCCATTATAATAAATGTGTTGTGGTACCTCATTGTTGTTTCTAATTCCCAAATGATATTTAATGTTTAGCATATTTTCATATATTTATTTGCCACACATATAATTTCTTTGGTGAGTGGTCTGTTCAGCTCTTTGTCCATTTTAAAACTGGGTTGTTTGTTTTCTTATTATTGAGTTTTAAGTGTTCTTTATTTTGGATACAAGTCCTTTGCCAGTTTATTTTGAATACAAGTCTTTTGCCAGATATGTATTTTCTCCCAGTCTGCAGCTTTCCATTCTCTTAACAGTGTTCTAGACACAGCAGAAGTTTTTTGTTTGTTTGTTTTTAATGAAGTCCAAGTTACTGTTTTTTGTTTGTTTGTTTGTTTCTGGGTCATCACCAAACCCAGGGTCACCTAGATTTTCTTCTATCCTCCATTCTAGAAGTTGTATGGTTGTGTTTAACCTTTGGGTCTACGATCCATTTTTGATCTTTGTAAAACGTGAAAGGTCTATATCAAGATTTTTTTTTTTTTTTTTAACATATGGATAGCTTACTGTTCCACCACAGTTTGGCAGAAAGACTATAGATTTTTGATTGAATTTTCTTTAGCTTTTACATAAAGGAATAGGTATTTGGTATGGCAAGTCAACAAACCCTCCAACTGCAAGTAGATAAATTTTTAAAAAAAATAGTTTCAGAAATGCCATAACAATACTGAGGAAAGTTCTTATAAGATTTTGAAAAGGTGACCTAAGGAAAAGTTTGTTCTACAGTTGTTCTTACAAGATCTTCTGAACTCAGTTCTTGGTTCAGCTTAAGGATGGTTTAATAGGCCTATATGGTCTATCAACCCTCTTAAAGCCCTACAACATGAAATGACAGAAAGATAAGCAATAGGGTTGTTAGTAACAAAGAAGGTTTTGATTAATGATAGGAGTTTTCAAACCAGATAAATGTTCTTCATTCCTTGGAACAAAATATACATAGTACTAGGAGTTCGGTGCAAATAAATTAGAGCTCAAATCCAGTGTAGGACATATTTAATTTTTGTGGTCTGAGCAGGAGACTTGAAGAGCACAGGTGTGAACACATTTCCACCCCAAGTGTCTTTTGTTATCAGGGTTTATCAATTGGACCTTGGTAGAACATCTATGATATTTGCACATAAACTTCTCAAAAGATCACTCCACTATTGTACATTTGGTACCAATACTTTCACTATCATAATGGCATCTCAAAAGATGGAAAATAGGGGAGGATATTAATAGGACTTTAGAGCTTAAACTGGGTACTTTTTAAAGTGGATATTATAGGAAGGGAGCAGGTAAAGTCATGACTAGAGTTTCTGACATAATAACATTGGATTGGTAGACAAAGTATAGCAAGGACCCTGAAGTGAATTTTGTTTTTTTTTTTCGTCTTGAGAAGTAAATATTTTATTTGGTTCACAGTCTTATAGGAGCAAGTATTTCCTGGAAAAAGTGGCTAGGTTATTTTTACTTGTTCTCAGTATTGTTTAAGATAGGGAAAGAAAGTATGCCCAGCTCCAAAATTACTTAACATGAGTACAGAAAAGAGTATTTGTTACTAACACAAAGCCGGAGAATTATGTTATTTCAATTCTCATAATGTTGTATTTTAATTTTATTTTTTGTGTCCCCTTAGCTATTTGTGACAAAGACTATTGACTTCTAAAGTCTCTGTTCATCTCTTCCCTAGTAATAGGATTTCTAGCTGATATATGACCTTTGATACTAAAAACTATATTTCATAGCATCCCCAACAATCAGGTGTAAATACAGTCCATGGAAATAAATGAAGACCACCAAAATGAGAAGGAGCAGTGGCTATATATTCAGAGATTGCTAGAGCAAGGAAGTCAGCCACTATCACCTGCATTTGGCAGATACTCAAAGATATGTAGAGAAGTGGGAAAGCTTTATATTGAAAAAACAGGCAGATGTCAGGTATGTTCTGATCAGAGGTTGTTGGCATGGGCTGATTAGAAGTGGGACAACATATTTGATTGGTTCCGGGCACATATTTGGCTTTTTCTGTTTGATTCTGAGTTGGAGAAGGGGAGGGGGGAGGCAAAAATTGGGGAAGTTGACAGCCATTGACCAAGTCATGACTATTTTGACTTTCTACGAAGGTTGTGGTTTGGCTTTGAGGACTGGTGTCTGCAGAAATTGAGGTTTTGCTTCCTGGGCTGGTTGCTACAAATGATTTTGGACCATATATATTGTCATATATGTTCTGGTCATTGCCTGTTTGTATATTCATTCTCTCAGAAGTAGATTTATCCTGTGGCAACTTCTGGAGATCTTCTTTATGAGACAGCTGACACACAATCATTGCCTCTTCTTCTTCATCCTTTCCTAGGTTCTGTTGCCTGGAACAGATGTATCTTAGATCATAGAGTCTATGCCATGCATGGGATGATGGAACACAGGCTGGAAGTTGTCTGGTTCCCTAAGGAATTTGAGGAGTAAAACTACCATAACAGTCAATGATTGCTTATTTCCATAATCTTTAATATGAGTATTAATCTTCTGTTCTCACTAATTTTTGGTAATTCTGTTATTTGCAGCCAATCTATAGTAATAAGTATTTCTTCAGAATTGGTACAGAGGATGGAGCAGGGGCCAACTTCAACTGAAACCAGCAGAAAATATTTAAGTAGATGGTGGTAAACTGAGGCACCACCCCAAATATAAAACAAAATTGTATTCTTTGCTCATTTTTCATCATATAGTTTAGAATTTGAAGCCACTATTGAATTTAATAAATACTATGTTAAGAATGAAAGAATTTTGGGACACGTAACTAATATAAAAACTCTGTATTGGGGTTTTGTTTTCATATAAACTTCTCATTTGATCAAATAGACTACCACAGCTATTGATCAAAATGGATCATTTGTATTTGAGCACTGATGGAGCAAAAGGCATATTGGGACATTTGTGAGGTATGCAACTAGGTGAATGGACCTTGGGGACAGTAGGTTGAATGAGATAAGACAGAAATGAAAAGACAAACACTGCAACACCTCACTAATATGAACTAACAGTAATGTGAAAACTCTGAGAATTGAATCTGTGGGCATGGGTTATCAGGGGAAGGCTTATGTAAAGGTTCCCAGATTGTAAGCTCTTACAACAGCCACATCTATTCATGAGTTGTAACAGTTATTTCTAAATTCTGAGATGCTGAGCTTTTTTGTGGGAAAGTGGCCTGAGCTTGGAATGCATCCTTGATATACTCAAGGGTATGGGCATTGGAACACCAAGTCCTGCCCGGACAGAACACTGTCCAGGGCAGCACCCGCATTGTTGATACAAGAAGCATGCAAGTCTCGAATGGCCTGCCCCTGACTTCCCTATCTTACTAGCTTCTTTATCTTGCCTTCTCTGGCCTGTTAGTAACTCCCCTATTTCTTGTGATAAAATAAAGCTAATAAATATGATATGGAGCAAGCAGAGGCACTCTCTGTCAATTAGGCTCTGAGTCCCCTGCACCCTTAACTTTATATTTTGTGTCCATGTTTCATTCCTTCACTGTCCTCTCAGCAGCACTGTTTGTGTGTGACCTGGTTGGTCCCTGGAGCTTCAGGTGTCTGTGTGGCACCTGGGACTCAGAGCCAGAGTTTGGCAGCTGTGAGTGTTGGCATTGCCCCCTGCAGCAACTGTTAAAAAGGCTGAAAAGGAGATCAGACTTCAAATGGAGATATGAATGAAATGGACTTGGTTGAGACTGCAGTAAATCAGACTAAAGGGTAGAGGATGATATTAACTATGTTTTAAAACTTGGCTTCTGTGAGGGACCAAAAGAAGAAATGTTTATTTGGTGCAAAATCTATATTTTCTGTAGCACACTATATAATTTGTGTGGTCAGTTTATTCAAACACCGTAATTACAGGGAACCTTAAATAGGGAGTGAGATCTGGTTGGTTTCTACAGGTTAGCGTGAAGCCCCAATATATTCCAAAGTAATTTGGGCAGAGAATAAAAAAAAATATTTGCAAAGCCCCTTTGAGGAACTGGTGAAAAATGTGGAAATATTAAACTTCCCCAGCTGGGGAATTCCTGATATTCTCACAAGCACTAGGGACTACAAGTTTACTAGGCTGACCCCTTGATCTTGGGGCTTGCCCTCATGAAGCTTGTTACTGCAAAGGAGAGGCTAAGCCTACTTATAATTGTGCCTAAGGGTCACCTCCAGAGAACCTCTTGATGCTCAGATGTGCCTCTGTCTCGAAGCCAGCTCAGCAGGTAAGCTCACTTCCTCTCTGCCTCCCCACTACGTGGGACTTAACTCCCAGGGTTGTAAATCCCCTGGCAATGTGAGATGTGACTCCCGGGGATGAACCCGGACTCAGCTTTGTAGGATTGAGAAAGCCATCTGGACCAAAAGGGGGAAGAGAGATGAAACAAAATTAAGTTTCAGCAGCTAAGAGATTTCAAATGGAGTTGAGAGATCATTCTGGAGGTAACTCTTATGCATTATATAGATACCCCTTTTTAGTTTTTATTTTACTAGAATAGCTGGAAGAAAATATCTGAAACTGTTGAACTGCAATCCAGTATCCTTGATTCTTGAAGATGATTGTATAACTATGTAGCTTCTGTGGTGTGACCGTGTGATTGTGAAAACCTTATGGCTCACACTCCCTGTACCCAGTGTATGGACCAATGAATAGAAAAATGGGACAAAAAGTAAATAATAGGGAGGGAGAAGGGGTATGGGAGGTTTTGGGTGCTCTTTTTTACTTTTATTTTTATTTTTATTTTTATTTTTGGAGTAATGAAAATGTTCAAAAATTGGTTGTGGTGATGAATGTCCAACTATATTATTATACTGTGAACAATTGTATACTTTGGATGATTTTATGGTATGTGGATATATTTCAGTAAAATCGCATTAAAAAAGGCATATCGCTGCATCCACAAGAAGAGATAACCTAAGCACTGGCAGGGTTTTAATTTGTTCACAGTATAAGTTTCTTTCATATATGAGAATATTTTGATTGAAATCCCCAGATATGGGAAAATGTGTGCTTTGGACAAAGAAAACCTATCAGTTTTCTCTCTGACATGTAATTCTTCTTTGAATAACTTCAGAAGAAATTCAAAATTGTTGCATTTTAGATCCCTATGGGATTCTCTTAAATTGAGGCTCTTAAAACAAACTGTTCTTAATATTTCAATACGCAGTTTGGAGCTTTTAAAGGGAAATTCAGTATAGTATTTGCTAGACACTTTCCTAAGTTTCTGAATAGCTGTGCCATTTATATTATTTATAATATTTCTGTGGACACTTAAATAGTTATATCAGAAATGCATGGGTACCTAGTCTCAAATTCAAAGGAAATGAATTATAGGAACCTCTAAATTAACAGAACGGTGAAATGCATGCAGCCAGAGGCTTCTGGCTCTTCTTACACGTCTAAAGAACCAACTTTCAATGACAATAGCTCTGAATTTATTTATCCTAAGTTGTTTATTTTCTTAACAACTATTATGCCCAGACAGCAAGCTAATCTTCAAGTTCTAGAACTATGGTTGTCCACAGCTACAATCAGAGGGGTGAATTGCTTGGGTGTCTATATATGGTTTTCCATACATTTTAGTAAAGAAATGAAAATCTTTCACTTTGTGAGGCAAATGATGGTGCCTATAAACCTAATGACGTGGCACCTCTAGGAAGGTTTGCTAACTTCAAAGGAAATAGAAATGAAATGTATGAAATAAGTGGAAGATGAACCTAATATATACACAGAGCAGCTTAGGAAAGATACTTAAGGTTTCAAAAACATAGCATTTCTTAATTCTATCCATGCAGCTACTAATCTGAATGTTGAAACAGGGCTGATTTAAAATGGGTAAAGTTCCTTTGTGAAAATGATAAGATCAATCATGGATGATTTGGAAAAGAGTCATTTTTATTTGAAAAATATGAGAGAGATGTTAAAAATAAACCCATAAACAATATTTAAAGTCACAGAGAAATGTTTATATCTTATGTGATATATTGTTGTGATTTAACTTAATTTCTGAATAGTTGATGAGGAATTGTAAATAACTGTTGGCATTTTTAATTTTAGGTCCATGCCAAGTAAAAGACCTGCCTGGAGGCCTACTACGAGTCTTGAAAACTAGACACATAATGAACACCATTATAAGAGTTATCAATAATCATACAGAATTATATGATTATGAGTGGCATTGGAAATTTGGCTTATTTCATTTCAAAATCTAATTCAATGGCATCATAGTGCCTCAAATACACTGATAACTTCCTTAAAAGAGAGAATGATTTTCCCATTTTAATAAGTACATACACAATCGCTTATAAGCCTTCTTTCCCAAGATTTGATTTTTTATTATTATCTTCAAATGGAGTGCATGCCTTTAATTATTTAATCTTTATGGCTAATCTTGTAAATAAAGAAGAATTGATGATATCCTAGTCAAATGAGCAATCTAAGGCTTAAAGAGTTAAAATAATTTGCAAAGATCATAAAGCAGGTAAATGGAAGGGCTGAGTCTTTTCTGCAGGCTGGTTGAATGTCCTTGCCTTGTTTCCTAAACCATGCTGCTTGACCAAGACCAATATTTGATGATCTCAGTTGTCATAGTCTGCATCCTCATGTACCCAGATTTAAGTATTTTCCAGTTGAGAGAACAAAGGGAGAAAATAATGCATATATTCAACAATAAGATATTGTAAAATCTTGAAATCTCTCCTTTTATTGTCTCAAGCTGCCTTTGCCTGGAGGGCAAATTCTGGGAAGAGAATCACCCCAGAAAGGACTTTCCCAAGTCATTCTTTCCCAGTCAAAACAGTGCCAGAGAACCACAAAGCAGGATTTGACTTGTTCCAAAGTACCCTGGAGGGGATTGGGAAGGACCCCAACAGCTTCTCTGATGGCTCCTCAGTGATGTGATTTCTTGGTTTACCCAGCAAATGCAGCCTTTCAATGGACTGTTCCCTGCAGCCCTGAAGGAGCACAGCATCTCCACTGCCACTGCCCCTCTCCAGGGAGGACTGATACAGTAGCTGCCCTCACAGCTGGCCCACAGTGATCCAAATTTGCTAATCAAAAACCTCAGTCAGTGAATGTGTCCACCCATGTTCTTGGGAAAGAGAATTTTTATGTCCGTTTCTGCCACCAGCAAGCTGACCGGGGTGGGGGGGTTGTATCCCATGGCAGCCTGCTGTGAGTGTAGGACAGCTACCAGTAGTCACTGTGCAGAGAGAGCAATTTACTGTTCTTTGTCACAATTTATCAGCCTCTTCCTTCAGCTTTTCCTTGGATGCTACACAGTGTTCTGGCTTCCAGAATTTCAAAATAGTTGTTTCAGACAGTTCCTGCCTGTTTAATGGTTGTTTTGGTGGAAGGAGTGAGTCCTGGATCTCCTTTCACTGCCATTTTCCTGCAGTACTTCTAAGTGGTCTTTTTCTTAATTCAGTGCTTGCTTTGTTACTGTGGTCCTTTAACCATTTTCTGGAACTTTGAGAAAGATTTTTCTGCCAGATCTTGCTGGTTGTTTGAAGAGTCTAAGTGGGTATGGCTCTCTGAAGCACCTGGCTCCAGCATCTTACTGGGGCAGGGCCTGGTCATGCTTTTTAGCTCAAAGCCATGACCTTCTTTTCTTAACAATTTTAGCAATTCAGGTTGGATCCTATGCAATATTCTTTAGTAGCACAAGAAGATATTTTAAATGGATACTGTCAAGCAATAGATTATCTTTCATTTTCTCAAATGTTCAGTAACCATTACTTCTTTAGATTAACCAAGATCAACTTGAATCTAGATGATTACCCATTACAATAGTTAATTGAAAGCAAAGCTATGCTATCAAACCTGTGAAATCAAATTATGTTTTCAGTCTACTGAACTTTTGCTATTTTTTTTTGAATGAGATATCTGTAATGGAGAGATTTGTTTATATCTCCCATTAAGGTGGTAAATTTTCAAATTTCTTTCAAATACTTTTTGAAATTTGTTTCATGTATTTTTATATATATTTTGTTTTATATATATTAAAATTTCTATATTATTTTGTAGTAACTCATTATTTTCCCCACTATAGTGATAAAAAAAATAGAAGTACATAAAAGTTAATTAACTTGTCCACAGTCAGAGAGCTAGTAAGTGGCAGAGATGGAACTTGAAGCTTAATACACTGGCAAAGAGTTTGCTTTGTTAAGATCTAATCCTTTAGTTTCTACTGGTGTTGAAAATTCGGTTCTCAGTCTAATTGTTGTTCTTCTTTTGTGTGGGGTGTGAGGTGGGGTGGGGATAATGTCTTCTCCTTTTATTTGTTCTGCCCTTGTAGTAAATATGTCCAGACATTGGATTTTCCTCCTTGGTATATATTGCAGTTCTGCATTGACAAATTCATTGACTTTCTTCAGTTCTGGAAAATTAACAGCTATTTTCTCTTCATGAAATGCTTCTCATCCTATCTATTTTATTTTTTAGAAATTCTAAATAAGTATATCAAAACTTCTAATTGTATCTCCATATATTATAACTTCTTTTATAAATGTCTCCTGCCTCTGCTTCTGCTGCATCCTACTTATAATCCAATTCCCATCTTTAATTTTCTATTCAGCTCTGTCTAATCTATTGTTCAATACATCTACTGAGTTATTTTATTTTTTAAAATTTAACAAATATTACTTATTCCAAACCTGTTCTTTTTTTAAAAAAGAATAAGTCATATCTCTAGTTTGTTACTTGCTCACTTTTGTGATTTCCATTTCACATTCTTTAAACATTTCTTACAGAAATATTTTATATTCCCCTATCTGATACCTATATTAACTATATGCTTTGTATATCTCATGAAAACCTTCCTTGAACCTACGAAAATGCTTTAACTCAAAAAATAACTTCTTTATATATAAGAACAGGAGCATTTGGGGGTATACAAAATTAAAGTTATTTATCAATATCAATTTTTAAGGGAATGCTTTTGTAATTTTTATTAATTTTCTCAAGTGAAAGATGCATCCTGGAGCCACTAAAATTGGTAATACCTGTGTAAATAGGGGATTGATACAATGAAATGACTGATTTATGAAACTCACAGAGCAACTATCAAAGGTTGAAATAAGTTACACAAGTTACAGATCTTCTCTGTTCATTAAGTCGAATGTACCACATATGACATCTTAAGTTGATAACTATCAATGTCTCACAGAATCAGATGGGATATTGGGTAGCTAAGGAATTTGTGGATGTTCTTCAGGCTTGGTAATCCTCCTTTAGACTTAAACTGCATCATACAGGCCTTTATAAACTGATTCTGCAAATCAGACAACTACATTATGTGGCCATTTATCAGTAAATATCATTTTAATCATGTCTTGCTATGTCTCTGCTTTGTTCTCTTTAAAACTAAATAAATTGTTTGCTTGTGGTGATACATGTGAGAAATTTGATCATTGTTATAACAGAACATTCCTGCCCAGTGAAAATACCTAAACCCACACAGTTCCTGGATAAACAGAGGAATTAAGTGTTGCATCTTGTATAAAACTCTTCCCTGCCTGCAAGTGCAATGAAATACTTCGATAGAAATTAAATAATATTTAGGAATTGGTATTTTTTATTTTGATGCAAAATATTTTTTAGTAATAAACACTTATGTGATGACAATTCCATTCTCTTCACACATTAACAGGAGGTCCTGAGTGCAATTTTGCAGTAGAGTTTACTAAGCTCATTCAAAGTTTTCTTTTAGCCCCACTAACCAAAATGCGAGAGAAATAAAATGGAGTTTCACTCATATCCTAGTCATTGGATTAGATATCTGTATCAGTATAATTTTTTTTTCTAAAGGCTTATTTTCTTGGGTTTGCAACTGCACCTCTGGATGCCATGATATTATTACATTACATTCAGAGAAGAGAAAACATGGTATGTACTCTTACTGACTTTATGTGTTAATTTGGAATTAGTGTTGTCCTCTTCAATGTTTTATCAGAATCCTTGTATCAGAACTTTTGTTTCTGTTCATAAAAGACAAGTTTTCTAGGGAGACACCCTATAACTGACTATAAACATACCATTGATAGTGAAGTTTACACTCTGCCTTCTCACCAAAAACCTTCCCTTGCTCTATGCATGAAACAATTGGACTTAAAGCTCAAGGCTGGTGTCGAAAACAAAATAACTGAGCATGCGCGGAGGGGCGGTGTTTCCGGCGCAGCAGAGCAACGTTCCAAAGTAACTGTTGGTCTTAACGGTTTCCGCAGTCACTGTTGGAGAGGCTGAGATACAGAGTGGTTCCTCACGCCTCTGCTGAGGCGACGCGGTGTGGCAGGCTCTGGCTTTTGTTGAAACAAGAGTTGAAGACTTAGCAGTCCTAGGGAACTAGGCAGTTTCATTAAAAAACACAAACGCAAGTTTAAAAATAAAGAGGTACAACTTAGAGGAAGTGGAGTTACTCGGTTGCATAACAACAGCAACAATAACAACAAAGATGCCCAGCGGCTCTAGCGATCATGACGTGAAAAAAACACGAATGCCTGCTTGTGGCAATGATAACACTGTCCTTTATGCATATAAGCCAAACAATACATGTGTCAGAAATCAGGAAAGTGTTCCATCTGACACATCCCACAATAAAGAGCAGCAAAAAACAGTGCTGAACGTCCTTACTCATTGCCGGGCCATATATGATGGTATTCAAAACCTGGAGAAGAAGTTTGATGTGATTCATGAAAAGGTTCCCAAAATTTACCGTTTCCGTATGAGGTCATCGTGGCAACATCGTAAGCCACTTGGATATGTATACAAAAATTATAATTACCTACTTTATAGAAAAATTAAATTCCAGAGAATGAGGAAGAAAGAGCCTCTTTCTGCAAGCTTCTACCCTGAAAGTTATAGTGCAACTTTACCAGTGGAAAGGCAGAAAAATGATGACCAGAGCAAACCCATGGAAACATCTTTTCAGTCAGAAGAGCCCTTTAAACCAGAGCAGCCGATTTTCGGGGAGCAGAAGTCTGTGCTTGGGAAGGGCCCACTGCTTCCCTCCAGGTTTACACATTCATTTCAGCCATATTTCTCATCCGAAGTCCCAATGCCTGATGCTTCTACAATGCGGTGCTTTGCCAGCCAAGGTGCTCCACGCACCAGCAGTGTCTTCTCCTCTGCCCAAGCTTGCACAGCTGCAACTTCAGCAATGATGGTCCAAGGAGAACCCAGTTCAAGAAATAACCCAGACCTGATGGATTATGATTTACCAGAAAATAAGGACATCAGCCAAAATACTAACTCATCATCTATCTGCGTCCCATCCAGTTTTGTCACAAGTTCACCAATTGGACTTGACTCCAGACTTTTGACACAAAGCTTCCTTAAGTATCCTTCAAGCTGGTCAGTGGATGAAGTGATACAATTTATGAAACGAATAGATTCTCAGACATTCACCCCCCTTGCTGACCTCTTCCGATATCACAACGTTGACGGGAAGGCTTTGCTACTACTCAAAAGTGACACGATGATGAAGTATATGGGGCTGAAGCTGGGGACAGCTGTAAAACTATGCCACCACATTAAAAGTCTTAAAAAAGAAAAATACTTTAGCGGTTGAAAAAATGTGAAGTTTAGATTTGCCTTACTTCTGGGGAGGCTGATACCATCTTGATACAAAGTCATTTTGCTACCCTAAGCAGCTCTTGTTTTGTGGAAGCTTCCTTTAAAAATATGTTGTATGAATTGAAGAACCACATTACAGTTCAGTCTACTTCTTTAAAAGCTACTTAAAGTGTTAGTACTTTCATATTCAAGTTAGCAGTTCTTTGTGGCTTTTTTTTTTTTAATTGCATAGTTTATAAATGAACTTAATGCAGGAAACAGAGGAAAACTTTTGATTCTGGTTAATCTTTATATATTTAACCAAAAAAGCTAAATCCCAAAGGGGAAATGTCGGGGATGGACAACTTTTATAATTAAATCCATGAGAATTTTTCCTTAGAAGAAAATTGAAAGATACAAATACAGATATCTCATTCTCAAATATTTTAACTACCAGTTGCTGCAATATTCTTTTTTATGTTTTACCAGTTTCCCGAAAGGGAAGAGCCGTATAAATTACATTCCTTTCTGTTATTACTTCTCTGTATGTTGTATTTGTTTAGATTTAAAGAAAAAAATAAGCTTATAGGTTTTTCTGAAGCATTAATTTTTTTGATGAGTTATAGATATTCACTTTATGCAGGAGACATTTGTACTACAAGGGTGGTTTGGATGGAGTGAATACTTTTTGTTTAATAAAATACCTATTTTTAAGCTTTCCATATTCAGGCTCAGCTAGGACATTTAGCTAGGCATTCATTGCTCTGATTTCCATATGAAGATGCTGATGCCCAAATTTTGAAAAGATGAATATTTCATTGCATGTGTTTATTTACATTTTATTCTATACCTCTAGGTATGCACACAAGTAGACTTTTTCTTTTTGAATTTAAAATGGCACTTGGCACCAACACAGAGTATTGATGAACTATGTATACTATACTATGTTTTTGTTCTGCTAACAATCTGTGCATTGTTTGCTATTACTAGTACCTCTCATTTTGTTTAATGAAATACCTATTTTAAAACTTTCCATATTTTTGCTCAGCTTGGACATTTAGCTAGTCATTCATTGTTCTCATTTCTATATGAAGATAGTGATGTCCAAATTTTGAGAAGATATATATGCTTCATTGTATGTATTTATTCTTAATATGTATCCTATATCATATTTGTATTTTATTCTATGCCTGTAGGTATGCATACAAGTAAATTTTTTTTTTGAATTTAAAATGGCACCTTGCATCAACACAGAGGTATTGATGAACTACGTACATAGTTAGATGTTTTTATTCTGCTAAAAATATCTGCATTTGCTATCACTAATACCTCTCAGCTGACTCTTTAAGGGGATAAGAAGCAATCAGCAGACTGGTCTCCAGGGAGGTCCTCTGTCCTGTGCAGTGTTTCTAATTTGCTTTGTTCTGAGGCATTTATTCTGTTAAATTTTATGAGATACATTAGTTCTGACTTGTCATTTGGGCTTTATTTTCAAAGATAGAACTTTCAAAGAAAATGTTCATTACTATTCTGTTAGTACACTTATTACTTTGCATAATTTTTGGTGTAATGTTTGTAAGCTGTGAAAGTTGGTGCTAATATTATTAGCCATTTATTATAAATGCCAATGCAATGTACTCCAGGGGCACGAATGTACATTATTTTTTTAGAAAATCAAATGTATTTTATATACAAAAGCAGATATTTTCTAGTTACATGTGGTTTTAAGAGAGATTTCTTCTGTTATTCTTCATATTAGTAATACAAAAATTTAACTTAAACTTAGTCTTCTTTCAGATTGTTTGAAGATTCTGTACCCAGTTGAACATTCCTCAGGTGTTTGTATAAATAAAATGTTTTGCAGTTTTCAGATTTTAAAATTTAATAAAGTAAAAAAGAAAAATAACAGAATGGCTTACCTCATATTTGTTTAGAGTGAAGAAACAGAAAGAATCAAAGGATTTGTTTTTTATTTTTTATTAAATCTATTGCCAATTTTTAGTAAATGCCAGGGATTTGAAATTTATTCACCCACTTATAAAGGATTATACAACATAATTTAATAAATGAACCGATATATACAGGAATGAAAAATTGAGATATATTTTAAAGACGAGAAAATGTGTTTGTTAATAAAAGTGAATTTTTCCAAATGTCACAATTCTAGGGAATGTGAGGCATGTCTGTTTAAACCCCTTGCTTTTACCACAATGTTAAAGTGCATTAGTCCTTTTCATCAAAATGTAGCAGTATAAAAAAAGGTTAAGAGGGAGTAACATAGCTCCTGGAAATGGAGTTTGTAGAGAAAATGGGTTTTATTCAGAACATATAACTCAATTCTAAGAAATCAAAAGATTTTGGGTTGAGTCCATTGATTCTTTAAAGGTCTCCAAATGTTGAATATAAAAAAGTGGAGTAGAGTTATTGTCATAGCAATTTCCATATCAGAGTTCATAACTGTCACTTGCTATGCACCCATTCATTTTCTCTTTTTGAAAACAAAAAAATTCTATTAAAAATACCTGCTAAACCATTAATAGATTTTAACATAAATCTAGATTTCATCCATAAGAGTAATGCATAAATTATTCAAATAAAGAGCATAAACTTTTTTATTACTGTTAAAACTAATAAATCTGCTCTGTTATACAAGCTTACATGCTGAGCATAGAATTATCATCCTGGGGAAAGTTGATACATATATATATGTATGTAATTTTAAAATATAGCTTCTTTTCCTGCTAAGTCTTGGATTTATGCACTGGTGTTCCAAGTGCATTAGACACATAAGATAATCAAATTATTTGAGAATGCAAAATACAAACTAATGTGCAGACTTGAAAGAAACATATGCACTTTGTCTCACTTCCCTCATGTATAAATTGTGGCTGTCCAACCATATCTTATCCAAGGACTTTTCTGCCTATTAATCTTATGATTTCTGTATCTGTGTAGGAGAAGGTGGGGAGTTGGAGTCCCTCAATTTTCCTATATACAAAATGGCCTTATTTAAACCAGATGGATGCTTTCATTACCACTGCAAATTTTCAGTGAAAAAAAAAGAAGCTTGTCCAGGTTTCTTTGTAATAACAACATATTTATTATTAAGGAGTAATATTGTGTCCTCTTGAATGTGAGAACTAAGTAGTTATGGTCATACCTCAAACATGACTTTACATTGGTCAATCACCAAAAGGATACCTAAAATCAATGTCCCTGGGCCTCTTCTTTGTCAGATGAAAAGAAAGGATTAAGTACTCAGAGAACCTTGTTCAATTATACATTCTATAAACATTTATTTAGCATCTGCTTATTGTAACCCATGCTATTATTTGGACTTAGAGAAATACAGTGCTATTTTTAAAGGAAAGAAATGAGAAAAGCAATATTTTTTGCCAGTTCTGAATTTATTATATGATTAATTTCACTCTGTCCATATGTTTTTTCCACTATAGTGTTTGAGTTATCGTTCTAAAACAGGAAAAGCATTATTTTCCTTCATAAACAAAAATAAAAATTCCAACACCTGAACAATAAGATCCAAAGTGTAGCATAAATTTCAGTTTCTTTCTAATCTGGTCCTTACATGTGCTACCTATAATAATTTACTCCCCACTTGCAATCTATTCTCAGCCTTCTGAGATCAGCTCGAATCATCTTGTATGAAAGATGTCCAAATGTTCTCAGTTATGAGTAATTGGGCTTTTTTCTATCTTTCCACAGCATGTACCTATTTTTCAACTGATACCCATTGCAATTTTCCTTTCATAACCTTATACCAATTTATATACACATGTGGGCCACCCAGTAGATACTAAGCATATAATGTTCCTGGCACTTTCTCTCTAGACTCGGGGATGGGGGCAGATAAAGCAAGTCCAGCTGATACCTTCAAGTGGAACTTCTAGCCTCTAAAACCGTGAAACAACAAAGTCCTGGAGTAGACAGGATGATGAACTGTTTAGGCTTGTCTTACATTCTCTTAATTGTACCAAACAAAGTATCTTCACCTGGAGAGCTTATGGAGAGAAATACTAATCCTGAGGTGTAATTAAAAACCAAGCTTGATAGAGTTAGCCACCTAAAATGCTCTAATGTAAAGGTGAGGTAATTTTGAGTATGATGTCAGTACGTTTAAGTACATATGTGGTCCAAATTCTTTCATAGATGTCTGGAATCTTGAGAGAAAAGGTTGTAAATAAATATTAAAATGTCTGTTTCTTAAACTAAAAAAAAAAAAAAATCAAAGCATACGTGCAGGATTGAATAACAAAGAGAAGTGAATCCTCTCTTTGATAGGCCTGTGTGCTCTAATAGCACAAGTGTTTGACACATGAGTGGTTGGTGGCCAGTTTCACAGAGCAGCAGTGGGCATCAGAAGGCAAATATTGACACATGAGAACACTTCATTTTCTGGTCAGGATACGGTGAAGGAGCAGCTTCATCTGGTGACATTTCAGAGGCAGGTAAGGATTTAATTCTCAGGAAGGATGCAGGTCTTTTGATAAGGTGAGTACAAATGTCAGAAAATAAGCTGGTGATATTGTATAATTTCCAACAGGGTTCTTCAAAAGAGGGATATTAACACCCTAATATTCCATTTATATGAGAATACTTTTTTATATGAAAGCTATAAATCTCTATTTCTAGAAACAAGTGTTAGTTATTTTCATTAGTATATTTTTATGTTCATGATTATTTTGTTCTTAATGTCCTTTATTAAAAGACTCTCATCAATAAGCTGATTGTGATGGTTTTTGTATATGTGTATATCTCTCTGGGGGAGAAGGAGAGAGAAAGAGAGTGATAGACTGTTCTGTGAGGTCTGTGTGTCTTTTGGTCTGTGGTCAAGGGGAGTAGGAAAAGAAAGGGAGAGAGAAAGTTTCTGCCTCTGTGAAGAGGTCAAAAGGTCAAGCTAGGAGCAATAAGGAGAAATGCATATTCACAGAAATGGCAGCTGTTTTCAGGCATGTTCTTCTTAACTTATACACAATAGAAGATTTTCCAAAGTTTCTGGAGTTAGTTCCTGCTTATAAGGGCAGGATGAGAAGAAAAGACATTCCTACCTCAATAAAGTGACACAAACTTGAGCAATCTAATTTTCTAGGCATAAGTGTTTTGCTGATATGCTTGTTTTTCATTGTTTTTATTTCTGCTTTTTATTTTCCATTCAGTTCTTACAAACCACTTACATATTAAAAAAACCAGGAATCTTGTAACAAAATGATCTCTCTAGCTGAAAATCTAAATTAATCAAATACAACTTTACCTCTGTTCTGTGGAGAGCTTATATATTTACTCAGCCACTTTTTTTATAAAAGTCATTTTTATAAGTTTCTCAGAGTAATTCCCACACATGTTCTCCATAGCACTTTCCACAACTAAATGCAAAATATGAATGGTGTATTATTTCCAGGGAAACATAATACAGACACACAAAAAACTAGAGATTTTCAGGCTATGGGTTGGACAGTGTTAGATACCAAGTTCTGAGTTCCAGATCTGCTAGGGAAGTTGCAAACTCTGAGCTATCACTTAACAGATGCGTAATTAAGTGAACAATTGCCTTGGTAGCAAGAAATAGAAACTTAGTCAAGCTGGCTAGAGTGAAGAGGGCTTATTGTAATTGGAAAACTTTGCAAGAATCCTAGAACAGGATCCTTATGTTTGAGAGCTAACCTGGAGTAGTTCAAGATTTACGGAGGTTTTAGAGTTCTTGCCAGTGGTGGTTTATAGGTCCTTGCTCACTCTTAAACATACTTTGGTAATATCCTGAGTGTAGAATATTCTCTCTGCTCTATTTTGAGGTATTTGGCTTCATTGCTCTTAGATCAGGAGTCTACTAACCTCTATAACTGTATTCCATAACTTAGGTAGGGGCACCACATTACACTAAGATGTTTTATGCAATTACTCTCCAGTATACAATGAAAGATGTAAGCATTAAGCCAGCAGAATTTAGGTATTATACATATCCTTTCCTTTCATAAAACAAGTATTTCAGATTTATAAAAAGTTATATAGAATATAATGAATGATCAGGTACTCACCTTTATGCTAACAAGTAAATTATGATAATTTCAAATTAAGTCTTACAAACAACCAAAGTCAAAATTCCATATCCAAAGAACAAAGCCAAGCTCACTGGCAGCACTAATACCCTCAATCATCCGACATTTATTTTAACCCCTAAATTTTTATTTCTAGCTTTTTCTAAAGGCTCCTGGTCAATGTATGTTTATTTGGGGCTTTAGATTTATTGTTTCAAATGTAGATATCCCTAAATATAGTGGTGGGGTCTGCTGCTATAAGTTTATAGCACAGAGGAATCGAGAGAATATGTTCAGTCTCTAGTAAGTTTCATTCCTTTAAGAGAAAATAAAGTCGGTATAGTAGTCAGCCTCTAAATGGTGCCACATGATCTCTGTCACCTGATACGCACACCTGGGCATAGTCTTTGTACCATTGTATTGTGTGACCAATATAAAATGGCAGAAGTGATGGTACCTCCACTTTCAAGATTAGGGCTTAGAAGGTACTGCAGCTTCCACCTTGGAATCTTTTCTTAGATTATTTGCCCTGTTAGGAGACAGAGCCTACGTTGTGAGCAGCCCCACAGAGAGGCCCATGTAGTAAAGAACTGAAGACACCTGCCAGCAGCCATTTGAGTAAATTTGGAAGTATATTCTACAGCCCAGTCAATCCTTCAGGTTACTGCAGTCTCAGCTGACTCATTAGCTACCACCTCAAGAGAAACCATGAACCAAAACCACTCAGCTAAGCTGGTCTTGGATACTGAACCCTGACAAATTGTTTCAGGTAATATTTGTTGTTTAAAGCTACTAAGTTTTGGAGTCAGTTATTACATGGTGAGAAATAACTGAAAGATATGTAATCCATGCCCATTTTTGCCCTGTATGCATACTAGTTAGTAGTACTTCTACAAATTTCTTTAAGAGTAATAAGCGAGGGGTTAGAGGAGAGAATGGAACCATTACGGCATATAGAACTCTTTCAACATGAAAGAAAATAGAAGAATGGAAGAAATGCCTCCTCCTCATCCAAAAATTATCAGGTTATTTTACCTCAGAATATATTTACATACTCCAATAATATGTAGTTGAAATAGTATTTTGTTGTGATTTCCCTAAAGAAAATAATGCAGATTGTGATTTGTATTCTCATTTTAAGATGAACAAAATTGTCTTGTGAAGTTGTGTGGTAACAGCTCTCATAACTTTTAAAATGAAGTATTGTCATATTTGTTCAAACCAATCCCCAACTTCTTACCATTTAATTATTAATGGCTGAACATTATCCAGTCTTTTTTTTTTTTTTTTTTTTGTCTGTGGTATATTTTATCAAGGGAAGGTTTAAAAGACAGCATGGTTCCCTTGGTCTACTTGTCTAAACCTATATTGGCAATTCCTTATTCATTCCAAAGGGCATATGAATATCACTTTTCACCTTGTTTGTATTAAATATGTCAATTGATTCATATATTTGTTCAATTTTTATTCATATATGTTACATACTTTGGGGTCGTTTATTTGATGACTTTATTTATTCTATGAAGCACTATATTTAATTCACTTGGTAGAGCTTCAGTAAGATCTATATTCAGATAAAAATTATAAATGCCATTATATGATGATGGTATTTCTAATGCACTAACCAGTTTATGTTTCTCTTTGTTTTGAAGCACTAAAAAATACTATCTGTGAAAATCAAAATTTTATAAAATGAATGAGATGCCAAGTTAGCAGTGGTATTATGAACTAGAATTGTGTTTTATTACTAACTTTAATCACACACTTTTCTTTACCCATAAACTCTATGTCATATCCTAAAGATTTTTGGTAACTTCAAAGAACTGAGTATTGATGTATGTAATATAAATTGAACCAAAAGTCAGTGTTTGCTCACTTGTGTCTCTTGTTTGAAATTTTCCAATGGAATATACTTGAGACAGCTTGATTGACTATAGTGCCTTCTAAAACAACTAGTTGGTTATTAGCTCATCATACATGCTGTTCTATAGGAGAAAATTATGAAAGAAAGCACATTACCTACTCTCTGAAAACTAATAATATGAGCCCCTCATCAATACCATGATCCCTTCAGGGGGAAGTCTCATCCCAATGTATGTATTAAAGATTGAATTTCTTTAATTGTGAATACAAATTTTTCCAACAATCTCATAATCTTCTAAGAGGCAAGTCTATTTACAAATATCCCATTATATTGATATAGTAATATAAGTGGAATTAGCATACACAAAGTTTTAGTGTATTATTGGAGTGCACAGTAATGAAAAGATTTTTTAAATCATTTGATAAATACTTATTAATGTGTATATGACAGGCTAGATGACATAGGACACAAATGTACATTAGAAATCAGTACTGCCTTTAAGACTTTGTAGTCCTATAGCATATAATACGTGTACATGCCTGGTATCTTTTCTCATTTAGCCAGTTTAAGGGAGATAATGAATGGGCATTTTTATATTTCTCTTTTCTGTAATTGCAGCTACTTGTAGATATTTTCCTCCAATTCACTTCCCAAATATTTTAAAGCATTGGCTGACAATTTTTTGTGTGAAGTCAATGTAATCACCCTTATTTCTTAATACTCTTTACTAAGTGTCACTTAAAAAGTAGCAGAACTAATGTAGATGCCTCTGTGTGCCCCTTCTCTGGGACAGAAACACAAGAAAAGATTGCGATTGACAACATTGCAAAGCTCCTTCAAAAAAGTGTGATCCCACAGCAGGAGAAAATGACTCCAATAGAAGAAGGATGAACAAGTTAGAGAAATGAAAAACAGAAAAGAAACACTTTCATGTAGAAGATTAAATTGTCAGATCAGACTCATGCAAATCACAGATCTTATCTTTTACAACCATTTGGTGATAACTGAAAGGACATGACCACACACAAGGCCCTTGGGATGGCTTTTTCTCATGAAGAAGTCTGATCCCATCCCTTCAGAAGCAGTGCTCTATAAGAGGTTCTTTCACTCCTACATCAGGACACCTTCTGGTTTAAAATTTAACATGCAAAGTGTGCTCTGAATAATCCATGGAGTGGAGACAGAAAAATCCCTTTTGGTTATGAATTGCCCCCAATTTATATCCCTTTAATTGCACAGTGTATGTGACATTTTCTAGCCACCCATTGTCACGTAGATTCCATAAATTCCAGTTTTATTTAAAAATAAAAAGCTAGATAGAAAAAGCATATCCTGCAAAAACATGTTATAGTTAAGGACTTTCAGTTACCTTTCTGCTAATAAGTATTATTACTATGTTTACCAGGTGGTCCCTCTTTAGCATTTATTAGTCATATATTCCCAGGATATCATGACTGAGAAGAAATAGTTAACACATCTGCTGCTAACATTTTCCTTCCCATACACACTTGAATATTGAGAAATTATAAGACCTTAATTGAAAGAATACATGAAAGATTTAACTGTTTTGAAAGTAAAGGCATATATTCTCACATTAAAGGAGATACAGCAAGAAGAGTAAAGTCAGAAATCATTTCTGCTTTTATTACAGACCTTCACAGTTTTATGTATGCCTTCCTCTCATTTCCTGTTATTCCTCCATTTCTCACCAATCCCTATTTTAATGCATAGCAGGCTATTTAGAATTCCCAGAACATACCATGCAGATTTGAGTATCCATATCTTTGCATATGCTTTTTATCCTGGCTTCATCACTCCTTCAAGAGATGCTGAAGTGCTCTGCCATGAATGAAACCTTCATCTTAGAATATACTCATCTCCCTTACTTGCACATATGTCTAATAATTGTTTCCTGACATATTATACAGCAGTACTGCTTTTGTAAATTTGTCTCTACTAGTAAAGAAAGGGATATATTTAATACTTATTTGTTTCAGAAGCCCATGACTTAGGGCCTGATAAGTACTTAATACTCTTTGCTAAATTAAAAATGAATGGATGATAATATGACCTGGCATGGGCTGCCTTTCCACACATTTAGGAATTGGAAGAACTAGAATTAAGGATGAGTGGTATGAGTGCCTGGCCCTTTCACTCACTGAATTCTTTTATAGAGAATTTTAGTACCTTAATCGTCTAGAAGCAGGAAATTCATAGAGCACTATGGATGCTCTCATCAGGAGAGAGGACTTGGAAGAGAGTTAAAATTTTATTGGAAATGGAGAGTTACATTATACTAATTACACTAATGATAGATTGGAAGTCGGTGGAATGTTATTCTACATCTTATTAAAATATTTATGATATAAAAAATAACTGAAATAACCTAGATACTTCAAAAACAAAAGAATCCTTATTTTAGTTAGATAGTACATTCTACCAATTAAAACACAATAAATTCTACCAGTTAAGACATTGACAGGGCTATGCTAATAAACACATGCTTTATTCACTGGAGTAATACACACACACACACACAAATATTTCCCTGACTGGATGTTGGTAGAAAAAGGCACGTATCTGAATTACTATGTTTTAGTCAGAAATCAAGACCATTGTGATGGATAAGAGTTGATGGCCAAAAGCAAAACAAATTTTCAATCTCTTCTCTAGAACTACTTCTTTATGCGTCAAGAGGCTATTACTTCCATTGTAGAAGTAGAGGGTATCATGAGGGACCTAGTTACCAAGGTAAAGTTTTATAAAAATGAGTGATTCTATTAAAAGTCCTTCTAGCATTGTATTTTGGCATTCAAAACTTTGCAAGTTCTGATTAGTCACAGAGTACCAGATATGATAGAAGAAAATCCATTCCACATTGGAACTTGCTAGTAATTGAGGTAACAGCTGTGTGAACCATTATTAGAGTTAAGACAGAAACTGTATATAACAGCATTATCCACAGCTCTAGTTCTGAAAGAGAAATTCTCCCAGCACTCTCTTGTCCAGGGTTTCTAATAAGGATGTATGGGGAATGAAAGTAAATTTTGTGGCAAAAAGCAAAACATTACCTTTTGTGGTTAGCAAAGACTTAACCTACAATATATCATTTTTATTTCAAGTATTAGTAACAAGTAAAAACAAAACCCCACATTGGATATATTTTCCATTTAAGAAAAAGTTGGGAAATTTGCTAAGATTAGGTGGCCAATAATAATTATGATTATTAGATGCTCAAAAAAGATAGCAAATTTTATAGCATATAATGTTTTTATATTTTTAACAAAATAAAATTAAGCACATAGAATGATTAGTAAGAGGAAGCTGAGACGATTAGACAATAGATTGGGATTATAAACAGAGGTAGGTGAGAAAAGCAGAGTGCAGAAGAAAATGAAAATGCAGTGGTAAAATTTAAATCTGTTTTGTAAATGATAAACAACTTGATATTGCAGTGTATCAAATCAGTGAAGTGAATGATAAATGTAAGAAATCCTCACAGAGTGGAGAGTAAAAGAACAATAGTCTAAATTTTCAAACTCAATGACGTATATGAGAGGCAGAGACTGTCAACACAATATAGGGGTGAAACAGATGTTATCAAAAATAGACAGGAGAAAATAGGATGGAAATAAAGGCAAGTACTTGAAAAATTAGAGAAAAAATAATTCTTTCCTTAGAAGAAAAGCAAAGTTTCAGTTTGCAGATTGAAGAATCTAATCATATTACATGTACTAGGAACTGAGCTTTTAAATCAATTAAATAAACAAAATTTTGTATAAGTAACTCTTGAATATAGGCATATATCTTGATAAAATTGATGCAATTTCTTCATAGTATAAACTAAGATTTTAGAAATAAAAGTATAAAAGTCCAAGACTATTCAATATTTAATTTCAACTTTCCATTATGAAGAAGTAAAAGACAGTTATTTATTATCCTGCTAACTCATCTTGGTAGGAAATAAATGCAACTTTTACTTTGATAATGATTTACCATATCTTTACATGCTAAAATATTCTTCATAGAAACTTAAATATAACATCTAATAGAATTACAAAGTACAAAGTACATATCTTCAAAATCAATTGTCTTACTTACTGATCAAATTGTCTAATGTCAAAGACAAAGAGAATTTTGAAAGCAGCAAGAGAAAAGCAGTCCATCACATACAAAGGAAGCTTGATAAGACTATGTACAGATTTCTCCACAGGAACCATGGAGGTGAGAAGATAGTGGTATAATATGTTTAACATACTGAAAGAGAAAAACTGCCAACCAAAAATTCTATATCCAGAAAAACTGCCCTTCAAAAATGAAGAAGAGATTAAAATATTTTCAGACACACAGACACTGAGAGAGTTCATGAATATGAGACTGGTGCTACAGGAAATACTAAAGGGAGTGCTAAAGGCTGATAGGAAAAGACAGGAGAAAGAGGTTTGGAGAATAGTGTATAAATAAAGATTATCAGGAAGGGTAAAAAGAGGGAGAGGAAAAAATAAGACATGACATACAAAGTCCAAAAGACAAAATTATAGAAGACATTACTGCCCTTTCAGTAATAACACTGAATGTTAATGGATTAAACTCCCCAATAAAAAGACACAGACTGGCAGAATGGATTAAAAAACAGAACCCATCTTTATTCTGTCTACAAGAAACTCACCTTAGGCACAAGGACAAAAATAGGCTGAAAGTGAAAGGTTGGAAAAAGATATTTCATGCAAACAGCAACCAGAAAAAAACAGGAGTAGCTATATTAATATCAGACAAATTAGACTTCAAAAGTAAAACAATTAAAAGAGACAAAGAAGGATGCTATATATTAATAAAAGGGTCAACTCATCAAGAAAACATAATAATCATAAACATTTATGCACCAAGCCAGAATGCCCCAAAATCCATGAGGCAAACACAGAGAACACTGAAAGGAGAAGTAGATAAGTCCACAATAATAGTTGGAGACTTCAATACACCACTCTCATCAATGGATAGAACATCTAGACAGAGGATCAACAAGGAAACGGAGCTGTTGAATTATATGATAAATGAACTAGACTTGACAGACATTTATAGAACACTACACCCCACCCACAACAGCAGGATATACATTTTTCTCAAGTGCTCATGGAACATTTTCTAGGATAGACCATATGCTGGGTCACAAAGCAAGCCTCAACAAATTTAAAAATATTGATATTATAAAAAACACTATCTCAGATCATAATGGAATGAAGTTGGAAATAAACAATAGACAGAAGATTGAAAAAATCACAAATAAATGGAGACTAAACAACACACTCTTACAAAACCAGTGGGTAAAGGAAGAAATTACAAGAGAAATTAGTAAATACCTCAAGGCAAATGACAATGAAAACACAACTTATCAAAACTTATGGGATGCAGCAAAAGTGGTGCTGAAAGGGAAATTTATTGCCTTAAATGCTTATATTAAAAGAGAAGAGAGAGCAAAAATTGAGGAATTAACTGTCCACTTGGAAGAACTAGAGAAAGAATAGCAAATAAACCCCAAAGCAAACAGAAGGAAAGAAATAACAAAGATCAGAGCAGAAATAAATGAAACTGAGAACAGGAAAACAATAGAGAGAATCAACAAAACCAGAAGCTGGTTCTTTGAGAAAATCAACAAAATTGATGGACCCGTAGCTAGGCTAACAAAAGGAAAAAAAAAAAAAAAAAGAAAGGAGGGAGAGAGAGAGTAGATGCAAATTAATGCAGTCAGAAATGGGAAAGGAAGCATAACTACAGACTCTGCAGAAATAAAGGAGATAATGAGAAGATACTATGAGCAACTATACACTAATAAGTTGGACAACTTACATGAAATGGACAACTTCCTAGAAAAGTATAAACAACCAACATTGACCTGAGAAG
This sequence comes from Choloepus didactylus, assembly GCF_015220235.1. Taxonomy (NCBI): domain Eukaryota; kingdom Metazoa; phylum Chordata; class Mammalia; order Pilosa; family Megalonychidae; genus Choloepus; species Choloepus didactylus. Next base: position 178,642,177 of record NC_051310.1, on the reverse strand, counting down.
AAACAGATGACCTCAACAAACCAATCACAATAAAGAGATTGAGTCAGTCATCAAAAAGCTCCCAAAAAAGAAAAGCCCAAGACCAGATGGTTTCACTTGTGAATTCTACCAAGCATTCAGGGAAGAATTAACACCAATCCTGCTCAAACTATTCAAAAAAATTGAAGAGGAGGGAAAACTACCCAACTCATTCTATGAAGCCAACATCACCCTAATACCAAAATCAGACAAAGCTACTACAAAAAAGAAAATTATAGACCAATCTCTTTAATGAATTTTGATGCAAAAATCCTCAACAAAATACTCCCAAATCAAATCCAGCAGCACATTAAAAGAATTATGCACCATGACCAAGTGGAGTTTAGTCCAGGTATGCAAGGCTGGTTCAACACAAGAAAATCAATTAAAGTAATACACCACATCAATAAATCAAAGCAAAGGAACCACATGATCATCTTGATAGATGCAGAAAAGGCATTTGACAAAATTCAACGTCCTTTCTCGATGAAAACACTTCAAAGGATAGGAATAGAAGGGAATTTTCTCAAAATGACGAAGGCAATATATGAAAAACCCACAGCTAACATCATACTCAATGGGGAGAGACTGAAAGCTTTCCCTCTAAGATCTGGAACAAGATAGGGATGCCTGCTGTCACCATTGTTATTCAACATTGTGCTGGAAGTTCTAGCTAGAGCAATTAGGCAAGAAAAAGAAATAAAAGGCATCCAAATTGGAGAGGAAGAAGTAAAACTTTCACTGTTTGCAGATGACATGATTCTGTATGTAGAAAATCCAGAAGAATCTACAGCAAAGCTATTAGAGCTAATCAGAAAATACAGCAAAGTGGCAGGCTACAAGATCAACACACAAAAATCTGTAGTGTTTTTATACAAAAGTAATGTGCAACAAGAGGAAGAAATAAAAAAAATTCCATTTACAATAGCAAGAAAAGAATCAAGTATTTAGGAACAAACTTAACAAAGGCCAAAAAAGACCTATACAAAGAAAATTACAAGAAACTGCTAAAAGACATTGAACAGGACCTAAAAAAATGGAGGAACATAACATGTTCATGGATTGGAAAACTAAATATAATTAAGATGTCAACTCTATCTCAACTGATTTATAGATTCAATGCAATACCAATTAAAATACCAGCAACTTACTTTGCAGAAATGGAAAAACCAATAACCAAATTTATTTGGAAGGACAAGGTTCCCCAAAGCCAAAAATATCTGGAGAAACAGGAATGAAGTGGGAGGTCTCACACTACCTGACTTTGAAGCATATTACAAATCTACAGTGCTCAAAACAGCATGGTACTGGCATTATGACAGAAATACCAACCAATGGATCGAATTGACGGTTCAGAAATAGACCCTTGCATCTATGGAAAATTGATCTTCGATAAGGCAGTCAAGCCAAGTCAACTGCGACAGAACAGCCTCTTCAATAAATGGTGTTTGGAGAACTGGATATCCATTTCCAAAAGAATGAAAGAGGACTCCTACCTCACACCCTATACAAAATTAACTCTAATTGGATCAAAGACCTAAACATAAGCATTAAGACCATAAGACTCTTAGAAGAAAATGTAGGGCAATATCTTAAAGATCTTGTGATAGGAGGTGGTTTCCTAGACCTTACACCCAAAGCACGAGCAACCAAAGAACAAATAGACAAATGGGATCTCCTCAAAATCAAACACTTATGCACATCAAAGGACTCTGTTAGAAAAGTAAAAAGGCAGCCTACATAATGGGAGACAATATTTGGAAACCACATATCAGATAAGGGTTTAATATCCCGAATATATAAAGCAATCCTACAACTCAACAACAGAAAGACAAACAACCCAATTAAAAAAGGGGGCCAAAGACACAGACAGATACTTTTCTGAAGAGGAAATACAAATGCGTCAAACACATATGAAAAAATGCTCAACTTCACTGGCTATTAGGGAAATGCAAATCAAAACCACAATGAGATACCATCTCACACCTACCAGAATAAAGATTATCCAAAAAACAGAAAATGAGATGTGCTGGAGAGGATGTGGAGAAAGAGGCACACTTATTCATTATTGCTGGTGGGAATGCAGAATGGTGCAACTGCTCTGGAAGACAGTGTGGAGGTTCCTCAGGAAGCTAAGTATAGATCTGCCATATGACCCAGCTCTTCCATTGCTAGGTTATATACACAAAGGAACTGAAAGCGAAGACACAAATGGACATTTCTAAACCAATGTTTACTGCAGCATTATTCACAATTGCCAAGAGATGGAAGCAGCCCAAATGTCCATCAATAGACGAGAGGATAAACAAACTGTGGTATATGCACATGATGGAATATTATGCGCTGTAAGATAGAACAAAGACATGGAACATATAATAACGTGGATTAACCTTGAGGACATCATGTTGAGTGAAGTTAGCCAGAAACAAAAGGACAAATACTGTATGGTCTCACTAATATGAAATAACACTACTAAGCAAACTTTGAGACTTAAAAGCTGATAACACAGGCTACCAGGAGATAGAAAGAGGGTAGAGATCAGGCATTTGATGCTGAAGGACTACAGAAATGTTCAGCAGGAATGACTGTATAGACCCAGAAATGGATAGCATAATACTGTGTGATGGTTGCACAATACTGTAAGTATATGGAACAAAATGTCTGTGAGTAAAGCTGAAAGAGGTGGGATAGGGGAATGTATGACACCAGAGGTAAAGATAGACAATGAAGACTGGGACTGTATAACTTGGCAAAAACTGGAGTGGCCAATGACTGTTGCTAAATGTACAAATATAAAAATGTCCTCACATGTGGGAGAACAAATGAATGTCAACCATCCAGAGTGTTGAAAAAAATGGATGGTATTTGGGAAAAAATATAATCAAAGCAAACTGGAGTCTATGGTCAACAGTAACATTCCAGTATGCTTCCATTAAATGTAACAAAGGCAATATACCAAAGTTAAATGTGTATAATAGGGGGATATAAGGGAGGGAAATGGGATTCTTGCTAGTGGTATTGTTTTTTGTCCTTACTATTATATTGTATTGTATGACATTTTAATTTTTCTATTATCTTTTTTATTATTCACCAAAAACAAAACAAAACAAAATAAAACAAAAAACAGTTTTTCATAATAATCAATATGTTCAAGTGCTGACTGTGGTGATAAATGTACAACCATGTGATGATGATGCCATGAACAACTGATTATACACTGTGGATGGATATATGTTATGTGAACATATCTCTATAAGATTGTATGGAAAAATATAAATAGAGGTAAAAGTGCTGGAGAAAACATGGAGAGAGGTAAGTATCTATTTGCTGTTGATGAGGAGGCAAAATGATGTAGCCTTTCTGGAGATCACTGTGGTGGCTCCACATGAAGCTGAGTATGTGGGGCCATGGCGTTCTGCGACCTCATTGTGGGGTGTGTATTTGGAGGATCTGGGAGTGGAGACTTGGGTGAACATTTGCACACTGATGCTCATGGAGGCAATGTTCATGATTTGCAATGGGTGGAGGTGGCCTAAGGGTACATTGACTGAGGAACAGAATGGTGAACTGCGGTGTATGCATACAATGGAATATTGAGCAACTACGAGAAAGAGTGAAGCTGTGAGACACTCAACAAGGTGAATGGGTCCTGTAGACAGCATGTTGAGTGAAGTACGCCAGAAACCAAGGCAAACACTATAATGCCTCACCAAAATGGACTAACTACAATGTGTAAACTCAGAATTAAATCTTAGAGAACAGCCTAACAGGGGAATGATTATTGTAATGGTCCCCAGATTGTAAGCTCTTACAGCAGTCAAATCTATTCCTGAATTGTAGTGGCTGTCTCTAAACTCTGAGATGTTGATCCCTTAATGTATAACCTGATTGGTCTCTAGGACACTGGGTATCTGTGTGACACCTGAAACTCAGAGCTAGAGCTCAGCAGATATGAATATCAGTATTTATGCATACAGCAACCATTAAAAAAAAAAGCTGAAACAGAACCCAGACTCCAATTAGAGATATGAATAAAGCAGATCTGGTTAAGACTACAGCAAATTGGGCCAAAGGGTATAAAGGTTGAAACTGACTGTGTTCAAACTTCAACTTCCATGTGAGACCAAGGGAAGAGATGTTTATCTGGTGTAGGATCTATATTTTCTAAACAATATAACTTCTACAGTCAGTTTGTTCCAATATTACAATTACATGGAACTTTGAACAGGAAGTGAGCTATGGTAGGTCTGTATTGATTAGAATGAAATAGCAATATATTCTAAAGTAATTTGGCTGGAGAATAAAAATATATATTCGGGGCTCCCCTGAAGAGCTGGGGGAGGATGCAGATGTGTTGAACTTCCTCACCTGGATTGTTGCTGATGTTCTCACAAACATTGGGGACTGATGGCTTGATGTGCTGAGCCCTCTGTCTTGGGGCTGGCCCCTATGAAGCTTGTTGCTGCAAGGAGAGGCTAAACCTGCTTATAATTGTGCCTAAGAGTCTCCCCGAGTGCCTCTTTGTTGCTCAGATGTGGCCCTCTCTCTCTAACTAAACCACCTGGGTGGGTAACCTTGCTGCCCTCCCCTCTACGTGGGACCTGACTCCCAGGGGTGTAAATCCCCCTGGCAAGTCAGGATATGACTCCCAGGGATGAATCTGGACTCAGCATCATGGAATTGAGAACATCTTCTTGACCAAAAGTGGGATATGAAATGAAACAAAATAAAGCTTCAGTGGCTGAGAGATTTCAAACGGAGTTGAGAGGTCACTCTGGTGGGCATTCTTATTCACTATATTGATAACACTTTTTAGGTTTTAATATACTGGAATAGCCAGAAGTAAATACCTAAAACTACCAAACTCCAACCCAGTAGCCTTGACTCTTGAAGACGATTGTATAACAATGTAGCTTACAATCGGTGACAGTGTGTGAAAATCCTGCAGATTGTACTCCCTTTATCCAGTGTATGGATGGATGAGTAGAATAATGGGGACAAAACCTAAATGAAAAATAGGGTGGGATGGGGGAGGGGATCCTTTGTTTTATCTAATTTTTATTTTTTATTCTGATTCTGATTCTTTCTGATGTAAGGAAAATGTTCAAAAATAGATTCTGGTGATGAATGCACAACTGTAAGATGGTACTGTGAACAGTTGATTGTACACCATGGATGATTATATGCTATGTGAATATTTCTCAATAAAACTGAATTAAAAAATAATAATAATAAAGGAAAATAAATAAATAACAGTAAAAAAATTAATTGTCTTTAAAAGCAAATGAAACTGTAGGGAAATATAGAGACTGCTGTAGTTTGGAGCTGTTATGTACCCCAGAAAAGGTCATATTCTTTTAATCATTTCTTGTGGGGGCAGACCTATTGTGGGTGGGACCCTTTGACTGGGCTGTTTCCATGGAGATGTGACCCAGCCCCTTTAAAGTATGCTTTTATCCCCTGCTGGAGTCCTTTATGAGAGGATAAAAGACATGAAACTCAGAGAGCTGAGAGAGTCTCAAAGATGAAATCCAGAGTTTGCCCTAGAGAAGCTAAGAGAGGACCCACAGACACTCAGAGAAATGCCCAGAGACATTTGGAGATGGCCATTGAAAGCAGAACCAGGAAAGAAAGACCAGCAGACATCGCCATGTGCCTTCCCATGTGACAGAGGAACCCTGGATGCCAGCAGTCTTTCCTCAGAGAAGTTATCTTCCCCTCAGAAAATTTAATTTGTAAATTTTCATGGACTTAGAACTGTAAGTTTGTAACCTAATAAAACCCCATTGTAAAAGTCAACCTATTTCTGGTATATTGCATTCTGATAGCTTTAGCAAACCAAAACAGAGACCATAAATCAATTTGGCAGAATTAGGATTAAGCATCTCTGTGAAAACAAATGCAAGTAGTTTAAACCTCCATATTTTGAGTTGTTTGTATAATAGGCATTGAAGTAACAGTTTTACTCATACCATCTCTAATCATCATAATACCCCCAAAACATTGGTGTTATTAACTCTATAATAACCCCTTATAGGAATGTCTGAAGAACTCACAATAATGCTTTCACAGTCACCTCAACCCTTTAGGTTTGGATCCTAAATGCCTTATCTGTATTATATGCTTCTCTTGATTTCATACCTCATCTCTCGCCTCAACCATAGGTGATTGGGCCAATTGGTCATTTTGATACTTGGCCCTAAACAGACTAATCATGCTTTCTCTGTTAGGAATTTTGAGTTGACTTAAAAGTATTCTGACACAGTGAACCAGAATGAGAGATGTGAGCTTAGGTGCTATGAAATCCCACTTTCCAGTCACAATGTTGAGAAGCAGAGAATGTTGCTGTGCAGAGATAAAAGTAAAAAGTCAATGAACAGGGAGAAGTTGCCTAACTGTATGATGGATTTCTAATTCCTGGTTTTGTTCCTTTTCTATGGCTTATGTGCAACATCTGACATTAAGTTCATAGAGGGATAATTCATGTGACCATACATGTAATATACGGAGCACCAACCATATGCTAATGCATTTAAGACTGTGCTGATAAAACAGGCAACACAAAAATACCTCTGCTTTCATGAAGCTTGCCACATAGAGAGACACATATTAATCACACAAATAGTAAAATAATGAGATTTTAGATAGTGATAAGAAGTGACAGGAGGAAAATTAAAGGTGTGCAGGAGAAGCATGTGTGTGGTTGCAGGAGAACCATTTTAGTTTGAGTAGTCTTTGGGGAAGTGACATTTCAACAGAAACTTGAATATTGTGAAAAAGCAAGTGATACGAAAACAGGGAAAAGCATTACAGATAGAGGAAGCAGCCTATTTATAGTGAGAGGGAGAACAGAGCAAAAATGGCAATTTGAAAATAATTACAGCATGATACCTTAATAAAGTTTAAAATCAAGCAATACATTAATATATTAAAATTATAAAAGCATGAACAGACCTGAGAAACATGAATCAGAATATTGGGTTATATCTGCAGTGGAAAGTAGGAATTAAATCTAGAAAATGTGTGTTACACTTCAAAAGTAGCTGTAATGGTGGAGTCTTAGGGGCATCTCTGTGACATTGCTAGTATATTTGAAAAAAATTCATTAAAAATATCCTTGATTAGGTATATGCTCAAAGTGTTTGAGAACAGTCAGAAGGCCAATGCACATAGAGTGGCTTGAGCCAGTGGGTGAGTTGTCATAGGTAAAACAGAATAGTTTAACGAGTCCAGATCAGGCATGGCTTGATATAGTCAGCTAAGGAATTTTGCTATTGTTCTAACTAGAACAGCAAGACTTCTTTGGTTTAGGCAGGGAGGGATGTAATCTGAAGTATATTTTTACAACATTAAGGAAAATAGATTATTGAATAGTTGTGCTCAGAATTAGGCCAGTTTGGGAACTTTTTTACTTTTGCTGCTCCAAGACAAGCAGGGAAAATTGAGAGTAAACATTTGGAAACTTTATGGTATTCTGACATAGTGGCAACATAGATGTGTGTGATTATTTTTTAAGTAATTCACTTTTATTATATTTTACAAAATAGTGTGTGACAAATTGAAAATGAACACACAAAATTGATCATTCACCATGAGAGCTTGAGAAGTGCTATTCTTGAGTGCAAATGGGGAAGCATGGAAATAGGAGTTTATGGCAATTGTCCCAGAGATTGGAAATATATTTTGAAAGCAAACCAGTAGGACTTGCCAAACAATTGGTTATATGGCATAAAAGAAGAGAGAAATCATAGATAAATTCTGTATCTTTTCAAGAATTTTTTTATACTATCCATATTGAAGAAGTTTAGATTCTCCACCTTGTACTATAAGTTAGGACTAATACAGTTCCTATTTTATAAATATTAGTATGAAATTTAGAGAGGATGAGTCACTTCCAAAGTTAATCTAAATAGCAAATAGTAGTGGTATGACTTAATCCCAGGTCTATTTTTCAACAAAATCCAGACTTTTTTTGCTATGTCCCATTTTATTCATATTTTATTGTTTAAGGATCTTAAGACAGCATCAAGAAATAAGATTTTCCCTGTAGATTTAATGTTATGTTGAATGATATGTATCCTCTAATATTGAACAATGCATGCATTCCTAGAACAAATTCAACTAGGGCAGCATGCATTTTTTAAATATACTGTTCAATTGTCTTGCTAATCTTCTATTTATGGGTTATGTGTAGATGTTCATATTTTTAAATGATCAGTAATATTCTTTCTTTTTTTAAGCAAGATTTGTCAGTTGTAGGTACATAAATTATTAAGGTGTAGAAATGCTCTTTCTTCTTCTAGCTTCCAGAACAATTTAAATTGATTTAGAAGTATCTGTTCTTTGGTGATTGAATTCTCCTGATAAATCATCTGGATCTAGTGTTTTTGTATTTATTTATTCATGTTTGGTGTATGGCAGGGAGTAGCTCATCGATATATGTGATGGTTAGGTTCATGTGTCCACTTGGCCTGGTGATGGTGCCCAATTGTCTGGTCAAGCAAGCACTGGCCTAACTGTTTCTGCATTTGTGGCTGGTTAATAAACCAGAAGGCTGATTTATTAAATCACCCATCAATTGATTGTACCTGTGACTGATTACATCAACGAAGGGCGTGCCTTCCACAGTGAGAGAATTCAATCAGCTGGATTCAATCCATTCAATAAGTTGAAGACTTTTAAGTGAGAAGAGAGAGAACTTTCACTTCTTCAGCCACCTAGCCTCTCCTGGGGAGTTCATCGAAGACCTTCATCAGAGTTGCTGCCTGCTCTGTGAAATTTGGGCTCATACATACCTACAGTTGTGTGAGGCACTTTTATAAAATCTCATATTTATGGATGTCCCCTGTTTATTCTGTTTGCCTAGAGAACTCTGACTAATACAACATATTTTCCTAATTCTTCTTTAGAAATCAAACATACATTTTTATAACAATGCAATCAAATACAAAAAAAACAAGCAAAATATTTGCTCAAGTAGATTTAACATAAAAATGTCCTAATAATTCAAGAAAACCATCTAGCAAAATTGATCAAGAAAAAAGGAATGGAAAGATTAAATAACGAAAGGGAATTAACTACAGACAACAGAATTTATGAAATACCAAAACATTTCATGAAATATTTTGCAAATAACTTCAAAAATTGAAAAGGCCTCAACAATTTATTTTGGTTACTATATTCTTCAGTTCTAAAATTTCCATTTAGTCCTTGTTTATGCCTTCTATTTCTTTGCTGAAACTTTGTATTGCTTTGCTGAGACTTTCTATTCTTTCATTTGTTTCAACTGTGCTTTTCATTGCTTGTTAAAGCTTATTTATGATGGTTACCTTAAAATTCTTGTCAGATAATTTTAACAACTATGTCGTCTTGGTGTTAGCATCTGTTGATTTTTCTTTTCTCAGTCGAACAGATATGTCCTTCTACTGACACCTGGACATTTTGGGTACTAATGTTACAAATCTCTGGAATTTATTTCAATCTGTTTAGCTGGCCTCATTTTATATCGCTCCAGGGAGGGAAGGTCGGGGACCTTAGTACTGCCAGGTGGGAATGGAAGTCCAGGTTCATCATTTGGCCTCTGTTGACACTTTGGGAGGCTCCTCATTATTGCTGGGTGGGGTGGGAGTTTCAGCTCCCCAATATGTCTCCACTGATACCTCTTTGGCTGGGCCTGGTTGCAGTGCAGTGGTGAAAGTCCTGATTTCCCATTAGGTTTCCTCTGAGACAAAGAGTCAGGGGAGGTGTGCCTCATTACTGCTTGATGGGGATGGAAGTTGAGACTCCCCATGTGTTCTCTATTGGCACCAAAGGAATGGTGTGGCTCTTTGTCACTCCATGGGCATGAAAGGATGAATGTCTTGTATGGTCTTTCCAGTCAACTTTCTCTGATACCATCCTGGGCAGGGCACAGGGATGCCTTATTGCACCCTGGGAAGGGTGGAAGTCTAGGCTCCCTATCACTTTTGCTAGCAGGAGGGATGAGTTGGGATGGCAATTTTTTTTCTGTTGTATTTGGGAGTAGAGCAGTTATTGCTTAAAAGTTTTCTATCATGCTAGGACACCCCTTTCCTGGTCTTTTGAAGCTAGAGAGAACAGACTTTTCTTGGGACTCTTGGTTTGAACTTCATTGGTGCTTCTGGGTGGCAGCTTCTCCAACACCAGTGTTGCATATATAAGGCAAAAAGAAAACATGGGAAGCTCACCCATGTGTTGTTTCTTAGGTCTTGATGTCCCTAGCTGATCTGCCTTTTTCTCTCCAACTTTCTGCCTTCTATGTTTGTTTTGTATAAAATATTCAGGTGTTTATAATTACAGGAGGAAGAGAAAAAAGTACTTATACTCCATCTTTCAAGCAGCAGAACTCTGGATTCGACAATTAAATAACATTATATCTTACCAAAACTGATTTTAAAAAAGTATAAAATCTTTAAAGGGTAACAATCTTTAAAATTTGGATATATAGCTAAAATAAATTAATATAATCCTCACCCCACCTCTCCAGTCTCCAACATCCAGAGCATAATTGAAAACTTTGGTCCTGGAGCACTTTCTGTGATAGCTTTGCAGAGACTTCAGAAAGCAAATATCTCCTGTATTATAGTAACATGATCAAGGAAGATTATCCAACTCATTTAATAAAATTAGCATTTTGATCCTAATAAAATCTGGAAAAGGACAGTAAAGTAAAAGAAATTTTAGATTGATCTCATTAATATAGAAAGATGAAAAACAGAAATCAATGTACCATATTCAGTCTATAAGTGTATATAATAACTATGAATGAAAGGATGGATCAACTTAAAAAAATCCGTTGGTGTTATCCACTCTACTAATAGATTAAACATTTAAACTCAGGGAGTCTGACTCCAGAGCTTGCAAATGTAATCATAACCATATAATACACATCAATATTAAAAAAAAAAAGGAGCATTCTAACTTACCAGTAGTAATTTAAAAACAGTAACATTAAAAAAGATGACATTAACAAAGCTATAAGGTGCCAACAAATAATGATTTGTGAAAATTAAAAAAAAAAAAAAACTTTTAAAGGGTGTGCAACTGAATAAAAGGTAAGCCATAATTGATCAATATTGTTAACATGTAAATTTACTCCAAATTCATCTATAATTTTAATTCAATTTTATCAAATTCCCAGTAGGGCTACTTACACATCTACACAAGCTTTTTCAAGATTCACTTAGATTAGTAAAGATCCAGAAATGATGAGAAAACCTTGAAAAATAAATGAATTTCAGAAATTAACCCAAATATAAACAAGTGTATGATAAAATTTATTCTAGATATCAGAGGAAAAATAATAACCAGTTGAACCTATTGAGGAAATTGGCTTGATATATGGGAAAAGCTTGAATCTACATAGCATATCACAAATAAATTTCAAATTGATTAAGGATTAAATGTGGAACAATGAACAAATACTTTTAAAGCTATTAGAACAGGATATGGAAAATTACAGATTTGGTGTAAAATATTTGTTTATAAGAGGCAGAAAAACACAACTAATAAAAGATAATGGTAAACTAGTGTGCATAAATATTAAACACTTCTACATTATGAAATAAAACATTTAGCCTTGAAGACTAGAGAAGATATTTTCAAAACATATAAAATAACTAATATGTAAAATATATTGGATGTTTCTATGAATAAGAAAAGAGGATAAGAATTTACATAGGCAGACAGATAAGTAAATTTTGAATGGCTAATAAGCATATGAAAATACAATCATTAGTATTTGCATATGAAAATAAATATGGGGTTCAATGTTACACTTGTGAGAGATTGCAAAATGAAAGAAAACATTTTATAATGCCAAATGGTATTGAGGATGTGGGGAATCACAAACTTACACCCTGATTTAGAAAACTTAAAATTGTCATGTTATGTCCCATCATTTCAATGTTTATTTGTATATTCTCTAAAATACTTAAGCATGTGTATGTTCATTGATTATAATAAAAATGTTAAAAATACTGAACATCTATCAGCAGTTATATATAAATGTTGCCCAATCTATACATATCAATCAATACTTAGAAATTACAAACATAATATTGAGTGAAAAATAATAGAGAGAGTAAGGTAACTTTCCCACATATTTTCAAATAACATGCAAAGCAGTATATTGTCATGTAGTAAAAATTATGAAACCAAAATATGCAAAAACATGGAGTAGAATGGTATATACTAAATACATGGTTGTTTACCTCTGTGGAGAGAAAGAGGGTGCGTGGAATTGGAGAGGGGAAAAGGCAATCCATATATTTTCAATGTACTCATTCCTTCATATTGAAAATAAAATTTGAAGGAAAACATTATTATTTTACCACCAAAAAATTTGGGATGAGGAGGCCCAGAACCAAGAAAGTTATGAAAGATAAAGATAGATAGAAAAACAGGAAGGAAGGAAGGAAGGAAGGAAGGAAGGAAGGAAGGAAGGAAGGAGAGAGGGAGGGAGGAAGGGAGGGAGAGAAAAGGAGGAAGAAAAATTTGAAAATAATAAACAAGAATAATAGCAAAATCATTCACTAAATTGGGTTAAAAATGGACATAGGTTATAGGCTGGAAAGAATTGGACACAGGTACAAAAACCCTTTCCTATTTGTTTTTCGTTGGCAATTTATTTTTATGATGAAAGTATTTGTTTAACAGGCCTATATCATAAAAGTGGAAAATAACATACCATTCAGTGGAAAAGACATTTATAAAGATTTACCAGTGTAAACTTTCTGTGTGAATAGGTGCCAACAGTAGGTACAAACCTTTAGAAAGACCTGACAGAGTCATAGAATGATTAAGTCATATAGGCTATATTTATTTAAAGGTTATTGAAGGAAGGCCATGTAGGATACCAAGCTGAGTGATCAAACGATGTGTAACAAAAGATGTGGAGCTCCCGAGTCTCAAATCCTTATCAGCAGATACCCCACTGTAGATTCTAAATCTGGGTAAGTGTGAGTCACACCAAATCTGTTGGAAGCATGACATTTTCTCTCTGAGCAATTTTCCCCAATGCCTCCTATTCTGCACGTTCAGAAAACCAGCTAATCTGGGCCAGATATAACACATTAATCTCAGAATTACACAATTCTCCATGCAATGGCAGGGGACAACATACTCAGACATAAAATCCACCCTCTGCCATGCCCTCCACCCTCATTCTGATGGGTTCTAACTCATTCCTGAAACCAGATTTGAAGTGCTTGAAAGCCCTTAGACAGGCTAGAGTACTCATACTGACATTTCTGCACATCATCAAGTTGAATTTCATTCAATACATGCCTGAATCGTTGTCCTGAACTTTCAGATAGAGGCAAATTCTTTGATGTTCAAATGTCATTTATAAAAGGGTATACAATTTCTATTGTGGTACATAACTGATCTTCATTGACTACACACACACACACACACACACACACATCTCGTAGCAGAGGACCTCCACGTTTTTATCCCCTGAAGAATTTCATCATTTTAATACAGTTTAATATCTTAAGTGGGTAAATATTTTTAAAAGCCTAAGGCAGGGTTTTGTAATTATGCATAGCCACCTGCTCTGAGTCACATATTTAGTTTAGAACACTAAGCCTACAGATTTAGTTTTTTTCATTTGGACTCTGAATTCTGGCCTGAATCTGTCACATAATTTCTAAGCAGCTTTATATACAGAACAGCCTGAACCACAATCCAAATCACTGAGAGACAGTTCCTAGTTGTGTTGGAGGCTAATGGCTCCAAGTCAGATGGGTTGTTATCTCTATTTATATCATAGCACACCCAGTGGCTGAGTGACTACGAGTACATTAAAATTGAAGTGGATAAAGTATTCTTTTGTAAGTTAACGGCTTTCATATGTATAATCATCTGATTACCTCTGTAAAATACAGAAAATAAGCTTTAAACAAATGTAAATAAATAAATTATAGTTTTATTTTCTGTCTTAAAATACTAATAAATCCTAAATTTTATTGATTTTCAAAATCAGTGAATAACTAAGAAATGTATTTTCAAATATAATATATCAAAGTGAGTGCTGAAAACCTTAAAGAATACCTGGATCCCTATCTGAGACTCTATAAAATTTCACTCACTAAGTTTATTTGTCAGAAACTTAAATCCTCCAGAAAACTACTATGCCAGCCAAGTCCCAAAACCCAGAGGCAATAGCCTCTTCCAGAACATCAAGCAGATGTGTCCCCCTTTCCCATAATGTTGATACCCCTTTTCAAGATGAACAAGTTAGCGTGGTCAAAAACCAAAAAGAAAACAAAAAATGAGTGCAGAAATGTGGGCATTATATATATGAATATTTCTAGTTCTATGATTACCTGGTTTTATATGAAAATGTTCATTTTCTCATAAAAACGAATACACCCTCAAATTGCTTTAACTGAAATAGTTTCCTTTCTTTTCAGCATTTTCCTCATTAGAGCTGAAAGTATAGCAATCAAGAACATGTTACCAGTTTCAACCTGCTGAAAGTTGATGCTAATATTTCAATTTCATCTTAAACGGGATTTTGCATGGATATAGCATTTTTAACTGAATATAGAGAGAAGTTGAATTGAAGTGATGGTCGCTGTTAGTATTATGACAGAAAAACATAAAAATATGTAAGATTTCCAGTTTTTATGTAAGCTGAGCTATCTTACTTCAGTCAAACATACTCAGCCTGATCTCAAAACCAGCATAAAGAAGAGGTTTCTAATTTAAGACCACAATGATAACCATAATCATTTTAAATGTACTAAATGCTAAATCGTAATGCCATCTGTAACTTTTTTGAGAGTAGAAATGTCATTGTTATTTATATGTTGCCTTTCAGATCCCACCTGTGATGTAGCATTATCTGTGAGTGATGATTATATACATTGTCCAGGAAATTGTAGTTGGATTTAGCCTTGTGGCAAAGCAGTAATCATATTTATTTTTCACTACTGCAGCAAATACTCTTGTTTCCAACTGCTAAGCTTTGGCAAAAAATAAATAAAACCACAGCTATCAGATTTGCTGTTTTATGCAAGGTTTCAAGTGCCTCCAAATCATCTGCTGCAAGGTCATTGCAGACAGTATTGCCCACATAAGTGGGATACATTAGATAATATCTGCAGCTGTCCTAACTTTCAACTAACTGGTTATTCTGGGCTATTTTCTTACCGACGATTTTTAGGTGTCAACATAAAGTGTTTAGGAGTATACAGATCGGTGACTCTATCTAGAATGCCACGACTATATCACTAGTGCCTAGAAGAGTGCTTGACTCAGAGTAGGTAATCAATAAATATGGTTAAATTAATAAATATGTAACATCCAAGCATAATACTTTGCATCCCCAGCGCCAATTACAGTACTTCTTAATTATAGGCACTCAACAAATACTTAGAAAATTACTGAACTCTACTTTGGTGATTCAAATTAAGTTTCATAGTGTAAATGAAAGTTGAGCCAACCTTTCAGGTTTCATAGGAATATGACAGACAGATAAAGGGAAAACAGGCATGACAGGAAGGCGAAGTGACATATGCAGAAATACAGAGCTATGAATGATTTATTTTACTTGAGGTTATGTGTAACATGCTATAGCTGAAACATTTAGTTCAATTTGGGGACAGAGCAGTGCTGGATATGGAGTATCTTGTTTGGGAATTAGTCAGGAAATATAAACATGAAGAACCTAACATGCAATGGAAGTGAATTTGAATTTTATCTGCTAAATATGGATTCATAAACAAGTAAAGAAAAGAGGAGAAAAATCAAGTTGTTGCTCTTTGTATGTTTCTTGATTTTTTCCTGAATGAGTCCAGAAATATCATTCTATTGGTCAGTGTAAATGGGGATGAGACTAGAGTCTGAGAGGTCACTTAGAAGTCTATTATCATAGTCAAAGAAAAAACGATGGTGGAATTCTGAACTAAGGTATTATCAGATAAGATACCCCTCATTTGAAAGATATCCCTAAGGTCACCATTTTGGTTTCCTAGGCTGCTCAAGCAAATACCATGAACTGGGTCAGATTAAACAATGAAAATTTATTAGCTTATGGTTGTGGCTGGCTGCCAGTGATCCTTGATCCTTCTTAGTTTGTCACATGGCAAGTCACATGGTGGCATCTCCTGGTCTCTCTCTTCTCTTCCATTCTGTTGATTTCAGCTTCTGACTGCTACCTCTACAGCTTTCTGTCTAAATTTCACGTTGCTTATACCACAGTAACAGGATTAATATCCATCCTGATTGAGGTGCCCACAGCTTCTTAACTGAAGTTACCTCATCAAAAGGTCCTGTTTGCAATGGTTTCACACTCACAAGTATGAAATAGACTTAAGAGCATGTTATTCTGGGAAACATACAGCTTCAAACTACCACAGTGACTTTAAGAAGAAATAGTCACATGGAAGAGATGAGTCAAAGGTAAGGCTCCTGAATTTGGTTAAGTTACTAATATATTACATCAACAATGAAAGGAAAATATTTAGAGGTTAAGGGATAATGAGCTTGATCTTTACAATTTTGATTTTGAGAAGTTGTTGATATCTGAAAATGACAGCGTGTAGAAAACCAGTAGGTACAGGACACACTAGAAAATTAATTTCATGGGAAGAGGAGTGGTACCTGCTTTGACTCAACATTATTGTCTCAGCATCATGAACAACTGTTGGTACATAGTATGTGCTCAAGAAGTATTTACTGGATGTAGCTAAATAATAGTAGAGATTTCAGGGGTAAATAAGATCACCTTGGCAGATCATATTGAGTAAAAAAAAGTCAATATCCATGTTTAGGTTTGCCATTGTCTCCTCTCTATGTTAGATATTGATCAACTATTTCTCAAAATAAATTAAAGAAATATTAATTCTATTACGTTACTGTATGTGCTTACTTTTCCCAATAAAATATTTTTAAAACAATTTTTGGCTAAGTTTAATATACCAAATATAATGATATTATTGAATTTAGTCAAATGATTATATTTGAATTTAGTCTAATAACACTTATATGTTATTTAACTTAATTCACTTTTCCATAGAAACTAAAAAAGACAACCTATATGTCCCCTAACCCTGAATATTTCATATTTTATTTAAAAAAAATACTTTACTTTAAAAACATTCTTTCAGTGAATAAAGTTATACTTAAAACATACCAGTTACATACCAGTATTCTAGATTTGATACAGATAAACTTGCATTCTAATGAGATAGAACAAACCAAGTGCAACCAAAGCAAGCACTTAAAATGGTTACTTTTTCTAACTTATTACTTACATTTTGGAATAGACTTCTTGTCCACATGATGGGAATATCACTTTGTGAGAGCTATCCCTTTTTCATCCAGGCATTTGTCACTGACTCAAAAGTTGAGAAAAAAGAATTACAGCAGAAGTCCCTGAAAGAACACAAAAATAAAAAACAAAAAAAAAAAATACAGAAATAATGCAAACATGAAATCTATACTATGCAAACATGACATTTTAAAAAATGGAAGATTTCTCTAAGAAACTTTCAGTTCACTTCTGTGCCCAATGTCTACAAATCTAATACTGAAGAGTAGGATTGTTTTTTTCTTTCTTTCTTTTTCTTTCTTCATGCAGCTCAACTGAAAAAATGTCAATGAGAAAAATAATAGTTTCCTAACCCGTCAGTCAGAGAGAACTTTGCAAACAGAAAGCTACAAGGTAAATTTCAATTGATGACCTTAGGTTATGTGTTTCTTCTGGCACACAAAATCAGGAAAAAATCTTGCCAACAAAGCATTTGCAGTAAAATAAAAATTAAAAAAAAAATACATTGCCAGAATTTCCTGCCTTTCCCCAAATCTAATTCCCAAAACTTGTCTGTACAAGGAATTTACTCTGAAAATTCATTTTTTATTCATTCAATTAGTACTAACTTAGTAGCAGTAGCCTACTATGCATTTGAATGAATTGAGGGAAAGGCCATAATTTATGCACTTTTATTTATTAACTTAAAAGTATTTTATTTCATATTTATGAATCTTTAAAATTTTTGGAGTCATGAAGATATAAAGCAAGAGTACTATTACAGAACATGTATTAAAATAAAAATACAATTCAAGTACATCAACCAAATGCAAATTCAAAAGGAAGCATCACATCCTAGATCAATTAGTCATGTGCTTCATCACCAAATTTCAATGAGCAAAGCTCATTAGTCTCTTCTTGAGCCTTGTTATATCTCAGGATGGAGAATAGCTTGCAACAATCAATGTGAATGGCAAGATTAGACCACATAGCAAATTTTTTGAAAAAAGACTTGGATAGACTGATGGATAAATTCATTTTTATATAAACAGAAAAACAGTAAACATACCCTGTGATCAACAATTCTACTCCTGGATATACTTTACCAAAATGCATTCTTATGTGCACCAGCTGACATATACATGAAAGCTCATAACAGCATTGTTTGTAATAGCCAAAACTGCTTTCTGGCAGTAGAATGGTTGAATAATGTGTGGCATAATCAGCAATGGAGTAGTACACATCAATAAACATGAGTGAATAAAACAGATAAATGCAATGATATAGCTGATTATTATAGCATTAAGTTTTAATAAGAAGTCAGCTATACAAAATTATACTGTGTTAACATTTATGTAAATTTAAAAACAGAGAAAATGAACAATTTAATTTAAAATAAGTAATTAGATAACACTCTAATATAAAAAGCAAGAAGAGTTTTCAATGAAAGTCAGTAGAGCATTACCTCTTGAGGAGGGGCTCGACTCTGTGTTACTGGCAATATTAAATTTCTTGACCTGTGTGGCAGATACATGGTTGATTACTTTACAGTAATTTAAACAACACATTTATAGTTTGTTGTGCTCTTCAATGCATGTATTATACTTCATAATAAAAGAGGTTGTTAAAAATGAAAAGAAAGAAAGGCCAAAATAGCAACAAGAGAACAATGAACACTTTTTTAGAGGTAGGGTATACTTTAAGGGAGAGTAAATGGCAAGTTCAGGGAAGGTTAAGCTCAAATATGATGAAATGGAACTGAAAATGGCCTGAGAATATTTTCTATCTGTGGGCAGCTTTGTCTTAACAGGTGGTGCTCAGTCTATTGCTTTGCACATAAGCTAGTTTGCTAAAATATACTGCAAGCTACAATTACCAGGATGCTAAATGTAGAGTCCTTGTAAGACACGTGGCTGGCAAATGTAAAACAAATTAGTTACTTGCATAATATTAATGAAAACAATAAAGAACTATAATAGGAAGGAAAAGGAAATTAATCAGAAGGGAAAATTCCTGTTTTTTAAAAATTAACAATAAAGTTGACTCAAAACTAATTAAGTGTGTTTTACCTTTAAAATTAAGAAAGTAATTACAATGCCCTTAATTTACATTGCTTAAATATTTATGAGAAATTTCTAAGAATCTAATTATATTCAAATACCACAATACATGGTTTTGCAAAATTACAAATGTCACATGGTCAGCACTTCCTGCATATTGAATAGAGAGGTAAAAAAACATTGCATGTTGATGTTTTAGTAGTGTTTTTAATTCTTTGCTTTGAGAAAAAAGCATTTCTAGATTTCTTAGTGTTCAGATTTATTTTCTACTATATGGGACGATTTACCAAAGTACTTCCTAGAATGAGTCTAAATAACGTGGCCCATGTGAACAGTTTGCCTCCTTGTTTGTTACCTGTGCCTCATAAAACTTATCAGTTAAGCAATTAGAGTGCCTATGTGTTATGTAAATATGACACTGCTTATCAATTTGCAACAGAAAAAGTCTGATTAGGGAGGAAAGCAATGATTTGCTTGTCTCCACAGCTAAAGTGAAAAGTTTAGGCAATCACTTGCTTAATTCAAGCATTAAAACTGTTTTTGCTTCAAATGCTTAGATAGGCAAAATCAAGCTGCTGTTATTTTTGCCTAAATTTATTTTCTAAGCAGTTTGTTCCATCTTTAAGTGTATTTGGCTATAGAAATGTAACTTCTGAATTGTTTGGTGTTATTATTCATAATGAAAGCAACAGAACTTGCAACTTTTGTCGCTCAAATATGGGGCAATTCTAGATTACATGAAAACCGAAAACTTGGCAAACCTTGTTTTGAATGACTCGCCTTACCTTCTCCCTCTACTGCTTGTCCCTCCTTTGTTCTCCTTGTCTCTAATCTCTTTACTTCTAGTACACATACACAATCACCACACACACACACACACACACATATTCTCCAAGTCAAGAAAGTTATGTCAGTAAAGTATGATATGGAATCTCATACTCTTGTATGCACAGTGTGGTGAAAGAGCATAAGTTCAATGAAAAATTACCTAAAAAATCTGGAAGTACTGGAAGCAAATTAGCATTGGAATTGCTCAGGAGGAGAGGGAAGACAAGAGACTTTCAGACACATTGGTTAGCAGGTATGTTCAAGAACCAGTAAGACATTCATGTGGACAGAATATAATGATTTTTGTAGCAGAGGGATGGACAGAATATGGAGGTGGCATGTCAAGAGATGATCATAGGGAAAATCAGAGTCTTTAAATGAACTGTGTGGAATTCCTGCTCTGTTCAGTAGGCTATTACCAAAGTTCCTTATGTGGGATAGAGAAATAACAGTGTTTTTGGCAGATCACATAGGCAGTGTGGAGAATGGACTATCATAGAGAGAAGAGTAACAGAGAAACCAATTAGAAGATGGTTGGAGTGGCCCAGCCTTGAAATAAAGCAATAAGAAAAGGTACAGAGTGACAAGGAGACATTTTTGGAATAACTCTGAGGAATGATATAGAGACATTACAACATATTGGTTGTAGGAGTATGTACATACATGTAAGAAGTAAGTTTATATAGTAAATGTATATAAGTAAGAAAAGAAGCACAACAGGACCAAAATTTTTAGAATCTGAAAATTCTAAGAAGTCTGACAATAAACAGTACAAGCAGAAAATAAGGTAATTATTCCTGGAAAATTTGTCCTTGAACCTTTGTTGAAAAGATAGTAGTTATCATTAGAAATATGTTGTTCAGTAATTATTATTCAATTCCTCTTCATTCCCTTAAATTCAAACATAACTATCAAGTGAATGACTCAAATATCTAAATTTTGAATACAACCTCAAAAAAGCAAATTAGTAGCAGTTTTAAATGTATAAATATATGAGGAATATAAAGGAAAATGTTTACTGGAACCCATATGTCATGATCATTTTCTAATTCCTAATTAACTACTGATTTCAGAGGTGTTTGGGATGCAAATCTCTGAATAATAGGCATATAATTCCATTGTTTTGAAAAATGTGTCTGATACACAGATTTAGATATTACCACCCAATATATTCCATGAAATATATTTACTGGACAGTGTCAAACCTTGATCTCTCTCTCTCTCTGTATCGATCAATCTAATAACAAAATGATCTCATGTATTTTTAATCAGGCATTGCATATAATAATTTGGGCACTAAGAACAATTACATCACCAGGGAACATAACCCAATGGGCCCTCAATATTTTTCAAAATACTATACTTCATTTATAAAAAAGGAGGAATGATCATTTAATAACCTTTAAATGTCAAACTGACATGCATTTCCAAGTCTTATCTATTGGAATATCTTGTGGGGGGGATAACCACAATTATTTTCTCTGACTGATTGCATTTTATAAGAAAGATTTTACAGAGTTTTGCTCTACATGTATATATTTTCCAAAATCAAGACTTTTGAAAATTAGTGCTTCAGAGGAACTGAGAACTTTTACCCACATCTTCTAATCTTTTACAATTTAGCACAGGTGGAACACATGATAGGAACACTATTCAAAACCCATCAATTCTTTTATATTATTTGGCTTCTTTTTTAATTTTTCACTATATTCTCATTAAATGGTAGTAGTAGTCTTGCATCCCGTGAAACCAGTACAATGCCTGGTGCTTATATCATTTATTGGACTAACAAATATTACAAATACCATATTAACAATTTTCCCAGCCTATTAATTATTCGTAGGCTGTGCCCAAATCAAATGAAGTAAGACACTGAAAAAAAATCTCTAATCTTCCTAATTTATTGTTTTTATTGTTATTATTATGGTCTTTAAGAATTTGTTTAGGTTTTCTGTATTAATAATCAGAATGTGAGTGTGGCTGCCTAATGACTCAGTAGTTACCATGTCCTCAGAGGTCTTTGATAGCCAAACTAATTCTAGCCACAAAGTAGTTATTACCTCATGAACTTTTAATACCCCATTGTCATTTAATTCTTATGATACCTATACTGGAAAGGTTTTAATTATTAACAAAAGCTGCTGCTGATCAGAGCACAAACAATTTTGCTGGACAAAAATCCAATAACAAATGAGTGACCCAATTGCTAGCTTAATTTCCCGAAGGAGCAATCCTTTCCATGAAGCTAGCCAAAGAACTCATGTTGTTTTCATGTTGCACCTATATTCTTTAGAAGAATATTGATTTCTATATTAACACTCAGAATGTCTGACCTTGTAATGTGTACATGTAGTTCCATCTGAATCACCACTGAGAGGGGCTGTGCACTTGAATTATTTTCTCTACTTCTTCTGGGCTGTCCTTGAGAATAAACACACATACATATTTATGATGTAGTTTCATTTATTTAGGAGTCAAAAATAGCTGCATAATAAAAGTAATGATGTGGTTAAAAATGAATAGCAGATCTCATCGTCCTTAATGCAGCTTCTGACTCTTAACTGCCAATCCCTAAGTTTTTATGGAAGCAGCCTGCTTATCCTCATGGGACAAGACATCTAACTTTGTTTCTAACTGACCTGGATTTAGGAATGCAGGACACAAGAAACATTACACTATGATGGCCCTATTATATATTCAGCTCTCATTTTGTCTATGATAATTGTATATATGACACATTTTCGGGGAAAGAAAGAGAACTGGAGCCAGCCTTAAACAGAAGTATGAAATTGGTAACCATTATGTTCAGTTTCCTTTCTTCCATACCATGGCTCTTTGATTCTCTACGTTCACCCCTTCCTGTAATAGATTTACAATGAGGACATTCTCCATCTCTGAATTCTTTATTCTCACTTAAGTGCTGTATAAATTTAATTTAATTTGAAAATTAAATAATCAGAAATCATATGATACAAGCACTTAATACAAGTAATACAAGCAAATAATACAAGCAAAGACTTAACTAACAAAATAAAAATGAATGATTGAATTTTAGGCTTCAGGGATGGGATAATTTTTTTCCTTGAGTGAGCTACTCTCAAATAATTATACACACATGGACATCTTGGACATATATCTTTCTTGTGCAATTTTATTGAGATATATTCACACACCATATAAGCCATCCAAAGTATATAATCAATGGCTCACAGTATCATCATATAGTTGTGCATTCATTGCCACAATCAATTTTAGAACATTTTCATTACTCCAAAACAAAAGATAATAAAAATAAAAAAGAACACCCAAAACATCTCATCCTTTATCCCCCCTATTATTTATATATTTTTTGTCTTTATTTTATTACTCATCTGCCCATACACTGGATAAAGTGGATATCAGTCACAGGGTTTTCATTATCATATGGTCCCACAATAGAAGCTATATAGTTATACAATCACAATCAAGAATCAAGCCTACTGGATTACAGTTCAATAGATTCAGGTATTACCTTCTAGCTATTCTAATACACTAGAAACTAAAAAGGAATATTTACATAATGCATCAGAATAACCTCCATAATTACCTCTCAACTCTATTTGAAATCTCTTAGCCATTGAAACTTTATTTCATTTCTTTTCCCCCTTTTGGTCAAGAAGGAATTGTCAATCCCTGCAAGTCAGGGCCAGGTTCATCCTTAGAAGTCATGTTCCATGTTGTAAGGGAGACTTACACCCTTGGGAGTCATGTCTCATGTAGGGGGGGAGGGTAATGAGTTTATTTGCAGAGTTGGCTGGGAGAGAGAGGCTACATCTGAGCAATAAAAGAGGTTCTCTAAGGGTGACTCTTAGGCATAATTGTTCTTTAGTAAGTCAGTGAAGTCAAATCAACTGGGACAGAGCAGCTTCTTCAATAATTGGTGCTTGGAAAACTGGATATTCATATCCAGAAGAATGAAAGAGGACCCCTATCTCACACCTTATACAAAAACTAGCTTAAGATGGATCAAAGACCTAAAAATTAGAGCTAAGACCATAAACTTGTAGAAGAAAATGTAGGGAAATATCTTAAAGATCTTGTGATAGGAGGTGGTTTTCTAAACCTTACACCCAAAGCAATGAAAGAAGAAATAGATAAGTGGGATCTCCTCAAAATTGAATACTTTGTGTGTATTCAATAAAACATATATCTTAATTAATGAATGTTTTGTGAATACTAACTTACTTATCTATTATATTATGTAGCTAAAATTCATCAATTCACCACAAAGCACGGCTACTTATTATCTATAACATTGCCCTATGGAATTGACCCTATATGTGTTCACTCTCTGCATGGAATGAATTTTCTTCTTCTTTTTTAGTCCATACTTTATCTGTTTCTATACTGAATACTGCAAAACTATTCATACACAATGGATTTAAAAATCTGTAAACATATTTTTGAGTTATAACCTAAAATACCCAAGAAAATTCTAATATGTTCCTTGATACAAAGATGCTTGCTTAGTAAAGACATTATCAGGGTAGAATACTGTACTATCTACCTAAAAGAGAGGAAGAGAAAAATTCTAAGCAAAATCAAAACAGAGAAAAGAGAGAGAGAGAATTTCTTATTGGAGTAAAAACAAAGACTAAAAAAATGTGACAACTGTTATGTATTCAAAATGGGTAGAACTCAGCCTTTCTACAAAAAAAAAAGAGACAATTGGAGATGATATCTTGTAAGCCAAAAATCAAGTTTTGGCTATGAAGAGCACCAACAACATAATTTTCACAAGTGTATCATATCCAGAGGACTAGCATTTGGAAGGTCATTGCAAGCCAAATCATGCAAATTCCTGAATGATATATGGAATCTGAACTTTAATCCAAAGACAATGAAAATTGTTTTTATATCAGGTTACATATAATTTGAAAAAATAAAGAAATTTATAAAACATCATCTTTGTAAATTTAATTTCACCCTATTTTGTCCTAGGGACTGGGCATACTTAATATGGCAATGTAAAACAGAAGGAATCAATCAACCAATAAATGTAAAACTATGGTTCCAGATAATAATAAGTACTGTGAAGAAAAATAAGGCTAGATAAGGAAAGAGGGAGGAATGGATTGTGGAGAGGACAGTATATTAGGGCAGCTGGGGAAGAATTCTCTGTGGCGGTGGCATTTGATCAAAATTTAAATTAAGAGAAAGAAAATCTCATAAAAATCAGTATTTCAGGCAAAAAGAGCAACAAATGCAGAAACCCTGAGGCATGAGCATACTTAGTATATTAAAAGGAGCCTGATATCCCAAGGAAGGTGTAGCACAAGGTAAGTATGGTAGAAAGTAAGTTGAGAAAGCATGCTGGAGCCAGCTAATATAGCACTTTACAAGCTATGGGAACTATTTCTTTTTTTTATTACGGGTGTGAATGGTAGCCACAAGAATGTTATTAAATGATTTGATTTATATTTTAAAAAGATCACCTTCATTATTGGATGGATAACTGACTGGAGGTAAAATAAATAGAAGGGGGAAATCAGTTATGTCTATAGCAGCACAGTAGCTTTTGAGGAGGTGAGTTGTTAGTCTCAGTATATATTTTGAAGGCAGTATCAGTTTTCTATTGCTATGTAATAATTTACCAGAAATTCAGGGCCTTAAAACAACACATATTTATAATCTGGCTTAGATGTCTGGGCATGGCTTAACCAGGCCCTCTGTTCCAGTGTCTCAAAAAGCCAGCTGTTGGCCACAGATGTGGTCTTCTCAGATGCTCATCTGGGGGAAAGATCTGCATCCTAGTTCCCCTAAGTTAGCAGAATTCATCTCCTCTAGCTGTAAGACTGAAGTCATCATTCAATTACTGGCTATATTCCATGGGCAATTTTCAGCTCCAAAAGGCCACCCAAAGTTTCTTGCCATTTGGCACTCTCTATAGGCCCTCTCAAACATGGCTGCTTACTTCTGCAAAGCCAGCAAGGGAGAATCTTTCTGACCCCAGGGAGGGCTACTTTCTCTTTTAAGGTTGTTCACCTGATTAAGTCAGACCCAGCAAGCACAAACTTCTTTTTGAGTAAGTAAATTAAATTTGAGACTTCAATTATATCTGTGAAATCCCCTTCATCTTTGCCATATTTTTTTGGCTACAAACAAGTCACAGGTTTCCTACCAAATTCAAGAGACCTTACACAGAGCACGAACATCAGGAGGTGGGAATTATCTTAGAATTCTGCCTACCACAAAGGCAGAGTCAACAGAAATTCCCAATAGATTAGATAAGTAATTCAAAGAAAATCAGAAAGGTCAAGGGTTATTCCTGGGTTTTTGCCTAAATATAAGGAAGGATGGTGATGCCATTTATTGATGGGTTGACTAAAGGAGGAAGATGTATGTGTATACACAGAGACAAGAGGAGAAATTAAATGTTCTGTTTTGGACATGTTAAGTTTAACATGCCAATTAAACATCCACTGAGGATACTGAACATATAGTTTATTATATAGGTCTGGAGCCCAGAAGTGAGTTCAGGGGAGAGATATAAATTTGGAAGACCTCTTGCGTATACAATGTTTAAAGCAGAGTGACTAGATAAGATATCCAAAGATAGAAAAAAGAGATGAGAACTGAGGACTGGGGCCTTAAATTGACCAAAGCAGAACTATGGGAGAGGAGGAGAAAGAGGCAGTGAAGGAAAATAAGCTGGAGCCCCCAGTAAGTTCTGAGTAAGAAAATAGAAATTATATTTGAAACAAAACAAAATGAATGTTTGAGTGTAGACAGAGTAAACAACTGCTTCAACTTTTGCTGAGTGATAAAATATGATAAGGATTTATAATCTCCATTTGACATGGCAAGCTCATTGGTGATTGGTTATTGGAATTTGGGGGTGTAAGTGTGGTTGAACTGGATACAAGAGGGGAAGAAAGAAGAGGAGATGGATACATTTAGGGTATAAAATTCCTCTAATGACTCTATCATAAAGGGAAAGAGAGATAATAGAGCAGTGACTGAATGTGGTACATTGAGGCATTTTTCCTTCTTTTATTATTTTTGCTATTTAATATGGGATTATTGCAATATATTTCATGCTGATGGGAGTCAACTATTACAGAGGAGAGAGAAAGGTGCATATGCAAAAGAATAGAACAGCAATATTGGAGAGAAAATGGTATCCATTGCAAAAAAGGAGAGTTGAACAAGGAAATTACACCCAGTGAGAGAATAAGGAAGGCCAAATATATAAACACAAATGGCAAGAAGACTGGAAAACTTGGTGATGAAAAGGTGGAGTAGGCTGATTGCCCTGCTTATATACACAGTGACCATGATTTATAATTTGATTTTCACGTCATTTGTTTAATTTATATATACAAGTTTTTCACTTGTATGACAGAAGGAATATTTTTACTTTGCAATCATTTATATCATAGCTTAAGGTACATATTCTTTAGAAAAATGTTCTGGATTAAGTTAGTCCTTTTTTAACTCTATGGTGCAATCTCTAAGTCATGCTTTGTCATAAGTGCACTTCTGACATGATGTATATTCACCTATTACATGAAAAGTAATTTCTAGATATTGCATGGAATACAAAAATAACTAAATGCACAGACTGAGCTCATGCATTCAAAATTCAACAATGGACTAGAACACATTAAATAACTTAATATAATTGCAGTAAAAATTGTCTGTAATAATTTATGGCAGACTTTATTTCCTATTCAAAGCAGAAGTATGGGAGATTTTTTCTTGGCAATTATCTTAGTTTTCCAGTGCTGTGACATAACTCAGTCTCTGCTCTCATGGTAACACGGCCATCCTCTCTTCATGGCTGTCTTCTGTCTCTGTGTCTGTCCCTTTACCAAGTGTTCTCCCCTCCCCTGTCGGTCCACTGTCTCCTCTCCCCTTTTATAAGTTGTCAGACATATTGGACTAAGGTCCCACCCTATTCCAGTGCGACCTCATTGTAACTTGCCCAATTCCATCTGTAATGACCCTATTTAAAATAAGATCACATTCTGAAGAACTGCAGATCAGTGCTTCAACATATATTTGCAAGGGACAAAAAGTTCAATCAATAACAACTATGTATATAATCCCTTTGTCTACTATAAAATCCTAGTGCTAATTACTTTCTTTAAGGGAGAATTTAAATTCATATCATCTTATAAAAAGGAGAACACTATCAAAGTACTCCTAAAATAAGAGTACTTATCTAAAGAAATCTTAAAATATATGCCACAAAATAGTTACATAAAGTGAACACTGAGAGAAATATGTGTTAATAGCATTTTCCTAATTTTTTCATATATCACAAACATTACCTTTCAGGGTAGCTGTTAGTTCCAAGTATGTTCACAAATTTTTCCTTTACTTGGAAGTCCCTGGAAGTGAAGAAATATTGTCAGCTACATTATAAACCTGCAAATAATAATTTTCATGTTTACTATGTCATAGATCTCCATGTCATATTACTATCTTTTTATCTTGTTTGTGTGTGTGTGTGTGTGTGTGTGTGTGTGTAATTTTAAGAGTTACATTCTTCTTTAGTGTACAGGGAATATTTTCCAGGTTAGATCACATGCAAGGTCACAAAACAAGTCTCAATAAGTTAAAAAAATATTGAAATGATACAATGTGGCTTCTCTAACCATAAAGGAATGGAACTAGAAATCAATAACAGAGGGAGAAATGGAAAATTCACATGTGGAAATTAAAAAGACAAAAAACATATTCTTAAACAACAAACAGACCAAAGAAGAAAAGACAAGGGGAATTAAGAAATACCTTGAGTTGAGTGAAAATGAAAATTCAATGTATCATAACTTATGAGATGCAGCAGAGGCAGTGCTGAGAGGGAAATTTATAGCTTTAAATAGTTACATTAAAAAAAGAAGAAAGATCTCAAATCAATGACCCAATCTCAAAACTGTAGGATCTTGAAAAAGAGAACAAACTAAACCCAACATGAGTAGAAAGAAGGAAATAACAAAGATTAGAATGGAGATAAATGGAATACAGAATAAAGAAAAATATACATTAGAGAGAATAAATAAAAGCAAGTTTCTTCTTTGAAAAGATCAATAAAATCAACAAACATTTAAGTAGAATGACAAAGAAAAAAGAGAGAGAACACAAATAACTAAAATCAGAAATGAAAGGGGTGTATTACTACCAACTATATAGAAATAAAAACACTATAAAAGGACACTATGAACAACTGTATACGAACAAATTGTATAACCTAGATGAAGTGGACATATTCCTAAAAACCCACAAACTACCTATACTCACTCAATAAGAAATAGATCTCAACAAACAAAACACTAGTAAAGAGATTTACTTAGTAATCATAAATGTCCCAATAAAGAAAAGCTCAGGACTAGATGGCTTCACAAGAAATTTTACCAAATATTCCAAGAAGAATTAACACCAATCCTGCTCAAATTCTTCTGAAAACTTAAAGAGAAGGAGATAGTCCTTAACTCAGTCTGTGAGGCCAACATCACCTTCATACCAAAACCAAATAAAGGTACCACTCAAAAAACAAAACAAAACAAAACAAAACCAATATTGCACATCAGTATCTGTCATGAATATAGATACAAAAATCCTCAATAAAATACTATCAAACCAAATCCAACAGCACATCCAAAGAATTATAAACCATGACCAAGTGGGATTTATCACAGGTATGCAAGGGTGATTCAAGATTTCAACGTAAGAAAATCTATTAATGCAATACACCACATTTACAGAACAAACAGAAAAAAACACACAATCATATCAATCGATGCAGAAAAGGAATTTGGCAAAATTCAACATGCTTTCTTGATAAAAAACACTTGAAAAACTGGAAATAGAAGTGGTGTGCTTTAAGATTAACATGCAAAAATCATGCATGTTTCTATACACCAGTAATAAACAATCCAAAGAAGGAATCAAGAAAAAAATTCCCTTTAAAATAGCAACTAGAAGAATCAAATATCTAGAAATATAGGCATATCTTGGAGATATTGCAGGTTTGCTTCAGACTACCACAATAAAGTGAATATCTCAATAAAGTGAGCCGCATGAATATTTTGGTCTCCTGGAACACATAAAAGTTATGTGTACACTGTACTGCAGTCTATTAAATGTGTAATAGCATTATGTGTAAAATAAGAATGTGTGTACCTTAATTAAAATGTGACACAGAAACATTAATTGAGCATGTGCTATTGGAAAAATGGTAGTAGTAGTCTTGCTCAACACAGGGTTGCCACAATCCTCAATTTGTAAAAATGCAGTATCTGTGAAGTACAATAAAGGGAAGCACAATAAAATGAAGTATGCTTATAAAGTATGTAAAGGACTTGTACACAGAAAACTATAAAACATTGCCAAAAGAAATCAAAGACCTAAATAAATGGAAGGACATTCCATGTTCATGGATTGGAAGACTAAATATTAAGACGTCAATTCTTCCCAAAGCAATTTACAGTTACAATGTGATCCTAATCAAAATTCCAGCAGGATTTCTTGCGGAAGTAAAAATCAATCATCAAATCTATATGGAAGGATAAGGGACCCCAAATAGCCAAAAACATCTGGAAAAAAAAGAATGAAGTTGTAGGACTTACACTTCTGGATCTTAAAACTTATTAAATTAAATTTTACTGAGTTTCTATTTGGGTTGATGGAAAAGTTTTGATAATGGATGGTGGTAATTGTTGCACAACATTGTGAACATAATTAACAGCACTTAATTATATATTTGAATATGGTTAAAAGGGGCAATTTTATGCTGTTTAGGTTCTGGAATACAATTTTAATTAAAAACAACTAATAACAAAGGACTGTATACACAAACAGGGAATGCTAATGTAAACGATGGACTATAGTTAATAGTACAATTATAAAGATATTCTTTCATGAATTTTAACAAATCCACAATTTTATATTTTATGTATTTTATGCATGATTTTTCTGTAAGCCTACAATTTTTGTAATAAAAAGTGCTACAATAATATAATGTATTTTAGATTCAGGTTTAAATACTAAGATTATGAAATTACTAATTTGATTTTGATAATGTATAACTGGGTGAATGAATCCATCATCACCAAGAACCAATGGAGAAAATGAGAGACAAATAATATTTCTATTTGTCTGGCTTTTCAGAGAGGAAGAATTTCTGTAACCAAACATTGTCAATTTATATTTTACATAATTAAAATGTTCATGCTCAGAGAACAAATTTGATCCCATTATTAAATTAAGCATTATGATGGTGTAGAATTGAAGGATAAGTGGGTATTACCTGCAGGCATTTCAAATTAATGACATTCCAGGTACTAAAAACATCCAAAATTGGAGCTATATGAAAACAATGTTTTATTTCTACAAGGATTGCTCACATTGATGTGTTCATTTGTAAAATCTAAATAAACATATTCTGTCATAATTTTAATTCTGTGCAAAACTGATGTTGGATGGAGATGACTCAAAGACCAGTGAAGGTATACACTGAAATATCCTCAGAATTAAGTGACAGATGTAAATCTCTGAACAGAAATGGAAGCAGTGTGGCAATCATAAAAGGATGAATCAATTTTAAAGGATGAGCAGGACTATACTAAAGTTTGCTGACAGTACTCTCTTCTGTATATACATGAGTGATCAGAAATGATGCTAACCCTTTTCAAACATTATAGTATTTGATTCAGCAGAGTAGCCTGAAAAAGAAAGAGATAAAGTAAAACGCCTGTACTTTCTCTAAGCTTCAGTGAAGAAGGGAAGAATGGGAAAACTTCAGTGATTTTTAAAATAAGTTCTTTAACTTTGTGTTGAGAGTTTGAGGAGTGCAATAATATTCCCAGCTCCATTCTGACCATAAAGATAGAAAATCATGGGTATATGTGCTATAACTCTATCTTTCTCCATATCTTGCTTAACTACCCTCCAAAAGAAAGTTTACAAACTTTTTTTTTTCCATCTAACTGTGGCTAATACACAGTATATAACCTTTTCATAATATTACTAAACATTCTGTAATATAAAAACAAGTATGCTGCTATCACTTTATTCAGAATTATTTATTTAGATATTTTTCTTTGTAAATAGCCATGATAATTTAATACATTTATGTTTTGGATTAGGTCAGTAGTTTGTTTCTCATAAGTATTTGATAGGCATCAAATCTCTTCTGCTTCTCCAGAATTTGATTGAAACATCAGTTCTGTTGGGATTAGAGTGAAATTGAAGTATAAATATTCAGTAGAGACTAAGCATTTTCTTAGAGATGAAAACTCCTTAGGAGTGATTGCACTGCAACAATTCTGCTCTAAGCATCTAAATAATGTGGCCTTATGCTTTTCAGAGGTATGAGACATGTTGCTATCTGTATGGCTTTATCACTGAAGGACAGCCACTCCTCTGATAAAACAGGAAAGAATCACTCCAAAAACGTCTCTTGCAAAATTTAAAAAGGTAATATCAAGTTCTATGGGAAAAAAAAAAAAATCTTTATGTAATGAGACTGCTTCCTGATAGTGCCTAAGTGATTAAAGAACAGGACATTTTTAATGTCATTTGTTATTTTGACACTCATAAAATATCCCATGTCTGCATAAAAAAATAATTACTGATAAATTTGAATTTTCCACACAAGGCTCTACCTAATGGCTATTTTCGGCAATTATAATGAATACTGGGTTTAAATCTTGAAACTCTATATAGAATACTGATGACTGGCCCATCCTATCATATTTCTGCTGTAAAAATGCTAAATTTCCTTCAGTGAAACATATTATTTTACTTTCGGACTTGCCCTAGGAACAAGGCCATATTAGCATCCCTAAGGACAGGGCCTTGCCTCCATTATCTTTAATCACACACCACTGAATGTTTCTTCACAACTTGCCACTCACATTGCAGGCAGACCATATAGCTTTCCCAATGCTTTCTGCTAAAAGAAGGCTCTTATTTGTATTATTTAAAAAACCCAGGTAAGTGTAAGTTCCAATTCTAGTTTTGCAAATATTTTATATACCTGCTCTCTCCCTAATTCAGCCCTGACTTGCCTGTAACAAGGTTGAATATGGGGAGGGGGAGAAGTGGAAAAGTGGGAGATGTGATTTGGTGGTTAACTTTTCTTCTTATTCTGCCTTCTACCCCAACCCACTGCACTCCCCACTTCTTCTGGTTCTCTGCCTTAACTCCTGTTCCCTTATTTCCTTCTAGTACCTAGCAAATTTCAGAGACCTTGCTAGCAGTTGTTACCAATTGGTTTGCCCTTTCTCCAGTTCCTCTTGGCTTTCCTGAGGTAAAAGATGTGTAGAAGCAGAAAGGGGAAGATTTGTACACCTTGGATATAGCCGATTGAGTATAGTCAGTTGGTTTCCTCCAGCATGTGTCTGTTAATGCCACAGATATCTAAATTGATTACAGTTCCCCATATTAAGTACTAATTTATTTTATAAAATCCACTTTTTCTGGAAGTTTTTATCTACTAATTACATTGGCACTACTTCTTCAGAATGAATACTCTGACATTACAATAAGGAAGCATTTACTTCTTTCTTTGAATTATATTGCAGAATATCTTTAGAATAACTGAGAAATAATGGTCTAATAATCCAATTGCTTCTAATGCTAGGTGCTTTCCCCCACCAGAGAAAATTTTAGAATTTTAAATCACTCTGCTGTATCTGTGAATCAGATAGCTAAATGGCTTCAAGCACCTGGCAGGAAAGAAATAGGTAAAGCAGGTTAGCTAAAAGACAGTAGGGAGAGACAGGGATATGTCCAATTAAGATTATCCATTCTACAGGTAGAGCAAATAAATAAACAAACAAAAATGAACAACACCAGCAATAAAAACACTGTGTAGGCCAAATTTAATTTGTCCCTCTCATTATATTTGTGACCACAGTCTTAGAGCTATGAAGATTTTTTTCTATTATTTTTGGGGGGATAAAAAACTTCCAGGAATTGCTTTTAATTCTCTTTCTTTCTATTCATTTTACCTTCTTGTCATTGTTTGTTGTGTGCATTTGTAATGTCTCTTTTTTCTCTTGAAAAAGATAGTTATTGATTTTGATAATTGTTATAAAGAAACTTCTGTTTGATTAATTAATTCTATCATTTTTCTATTTTCAGTGTTCTAACATTAATTATCACATTATCTTTTTCTATTTCCTCTTCTACTTTTACAGTTTTTTAATTATTTTTCTTTTTTGCATTGAATATTAATGTCTAATTTTTAGTCTGATTATTTACTTGTATTCTTTAGATAATATTGTTACATAGTTTTCATTTTCTAAATATTTTAATGTAAATATTTTAAAAATTTTATTGTCACATTTTTTGCATGTGCAGAAATGTCCAGAATTTAAGTGTTTAATTCAATAAGTTATTAAAAGCACACATCCCACACATCAGTGTAAAATACTTCCATCATTCCAGAAATTGTCCCCAAGTCCCTTTGCAGTCATACAAAATCCAACTCCAAGACCAATTTATTTCTTTTATATTTATTGATTTTTGTCCCATCTATAAAATATTGGTCAACCTCAAAGACTCAAAGATATGTTCTTGTTTTTCTTTAGAAGCTTATATAGTATTAGCTTTTACACTTAGCTCTTTGCTTCATCTCAAAATAATTTTTCATTATGAAATGTAGTGATTAAGGATTATTCTGTTTTCCATAGGTATGCCCATTTTTTTTTTTTTTAAGAATCATTTGTTGAAATGAGTTCTCAGTTCCCACTGAATGGTCTTTGTAAAAAATTAATCACCCGAAAAGGTACTCTTCTATTTCTATATTCAATGATGTTGCATATATTTATGTATGTATGTATCCATATTCCAATGACAAACTATCTTAATTACTATCTCAAGTCTTGAAATCAAAGTGAGGCCTAGAACTTTGCTGTTTTCACAATGCAGGTTATATTCCCTTCTATATAAATTTTAGGATCAGCTTTTCAAAGTTATAAAAATTGCTGCAATTTTGATAGGGAATCCAATGAATCTGGAAATCAATTATGGTAGAATTGCTCTCTTATCAACATTGGGTGTTTTGATGTATAATCATGATTTTCTTTCCATTCTTTTGTGTCTTCTATAATTTCTCTGAGAAATTTTTTTGCAATGGTCTGTCTAGATATCTTGCTTTTTTAAAAAAAATCTTAAGAACAAATTTGGATTTGCTGATTTTTTTAAATAATTTGACTACTATTTTGGTCTATCTCTGTGCCATCACGTAGTCAAATTTTATATTTTGTCCAGAGTTTATAATAGTTATCTTCTCAAATGCTTGTTGATGCAAGCTATTCTACCTTATAAAATTACCACAATCCATTACAAATCCTATATATTTTTAATTTATAATGATTAGCACTTTAAATGCACACCATCGATTTTAAGAGGTAATGTTTTCTTTTTCGTTATAACATAAAAATTTCAGAGATTTTGTTTTTACTTCTCCTTTGACTCAAAGGTGGTTTATAGTATGTAAGTGGTTTGGTCTCTTTGCTTGCCTGATTGTTTTGTTATTCATTGCTTGCATTGAATTGAGGTAATGAAATATTGCCTTCTAAAATTACTTATACTTCATGAAACTAACTGGGGCTTTCTTCCTAGCTTCACATAATGTGAGTATGTATGAATGCTCCATGTGTACTTGTAAATATTTTTTATCCTCTATTATCAGGGCAAAAAGTTTGATTTAAATCCGAAACATCTACTTTATATAATATGCTGTTTAGGACTTCAATAGCCCTATTTATATCTTTCAACTGAACTGTGTAGAACTATAAAAAAGTGCTAAACCTCTTACTGTCGATATGTTCCCATCTATCTCTTCTTCCTTTCCTAAGTTTTATGAAGACGACTTTTTTTGTACATATCTATATATTCATAACTGTTATGTTTTCATTGTGAATTGGTCTTTTAGCATTAAAAATTGTTCCATTTGTTAGATTTAATATTTGGGGATGAAATTCTATTTTGTCAAATATTAAGATCACAACCACTGCTTTTTTCTGTTTGTTTCTACTTACCAATTTTAACATTGTCATACCTTAATGTTTTTTTTCATTATTTCCAAAGGACTTCAATTTTGAGGTTACTTGGATGATCATGATTTTGAGTTTGCTTTCAGAATAAATCAAAAACCTTTTACTTTTAATAGATAAGTTTATCAAATTTACTTTTATTGAATTGTTTATTATTTTTAATCTCAGCTCTGTCATAATTATATCTATTTTATGACTTTTACTAAGAGGTCTGTCTCATTATTCTTTTAAAAGTTTTAATGGAGGGCATTATTTTTTACTAGTGTTTAAGAATGTATTTAATTTTGTTATGGAGTTTATATTATTACCTTCATATTAATCTGTTAGTCAACTTTGCCTTTAATCACATTTCTACTATTCAGGCTTTTTAGCTTTAATTATGTCATTAGATTCTAACCAAGTGTTAGTTTTCCAAGTAGTCAGCTTTCTACTTCTCCTTTCTCTATTTCTTCCTAGTAATTTTGTATAAAGTATAATTTTGTATAATTTTGTGTAAAGTATAATTTTTAAATTTATACTTTATCTGGGAATACAATGCTTCAAAATTATTCCCCTATCCTGTTGTCAGTAACTTTGAAGTATCTGAGGTTTCATCTTATTTGCCTGCCAAAAATTTATCCTTCCAGATTTCCATGGAAGCTGGCAAACGAAGCAATGTTCCTGGGTCTGGGACAAAAGATTGTTTATTATGGACAACAATAGCAGTGGCCAGAGTCTCAGCATTAGCACTGCCTTCCAAATAGCCAGTTCCCACAAGATAAGGTAAAGAAGGTTAGATATCACCTAACCTTCACAGAAAGTAGGGTGCATTAGAGCAGTGGAATCCTGGCTTAGGGATCCTAAAATTTTTATGATAGGCAGTAAGCATATTTGCCCTTTGCTTCAGAGGGATACACTATCTCTATCATCCAAGTCTGTTCACTATACAGTATTACAGAAAAAAAAATGATAATAGTAGATGCAATGAAAAAACTCTATCTAAAATGTATAATTGGAGTCCAGAAGGGTGGAGAAAAAAGGCAAAAGCAAAAATGGAGAGCCAATGGGAGAGAAAAAACAGAACTCTCTATTTGAAGAGACAACCTAAACTGATAAAAGACATCAGATTAAAAAAAAAAAACTGAAAAAAGAAAGTCACAATTAACAGCCTTTGCCATTCTAAACGTGATGTTTGGCATGCAGTCAACAATTATGACACACAGACACAGACACACACACGGGAATGCACACATGTATAACCACTACCAAGAATAACAGAACCAGAATCAGAGTAGACTAGATATTAGCATTATCAGATAGTACATTTAAAATAACTATGATTAATATGCTAAAAACTAGTGGAAAAGGGAGACAACATACATGAAAAGACAGAGAATTTCAACAGAGAAACGGAGAGTATATAATAAAGTTGAATTTCTTTAGTTTCTCCCATCTAACTTATGCCTAAAGATTTCACCGTCTGTGTTGGACCCTGCACTTTAGTCACATTAATCAGCCATCCTTTGGTGATCATGTGATTACCAAGCATTTTTAACTTGGATTTAGCTTGGTCTTCAGATTAGGATATCAATATAATGAATAATAAATCAAATCTAAATCTGTTCTTTCTGGGTTGTAGCAATAAGCAGGAGAATTTAAATCCCGATGGGAGAACAATAGACCTGAACTGGAATCTGTCCACATGGATGCAAACTGACATTGGCTTTCCTTTGAGATAGGTATTGAAAAGGAAGTGTTAGCCACATTAATCACAGCATACCAATCTCTTTTAGCTTGTTGCACAGATTGCATTTTTAACTTCATATTGGGCACAGCAGACACTACTGGAAGCATCACATTATTCAGTCCTGTTTAGTGAGTGTGTAGTTAACCTCCAAGATCCACCAGCTTTTCTCGCAGGCCATGGTGAACTATTAGCTAATGAATTTGAGAGTATGAATGCAACTCTACCTTTCATAGCTTTAATTAAATTTGAAATTCCTTGTTGCTCGGAATCCTATTAAATTAACCCATCCACTGAATTTCGGCAATTCTCAACTTTCCCATCTGGCATAAACAAAACAGAATGAAAAGAAGATTTGCATCTCATCCAGATTCCATAGATTTGTTAAAAGTAAGTGTCTCTCATTCAGACATCATATCATTCCAGTGATATATTCTGGTAAGGACGAAGCAATGACACCACATACCTACAAAAATCCTAGACTGAATGCTCTCTTCTAAAGATCAGGAACAAGGAAAGGAAGTTGTTCGCACTCCTTCACTGAAATTTCTAGCCAGTGCAATATGGCATTAAAATTAAAAGTCATACAGGCTAAAGAGGAAGAAATAAAATTGCATTTATTCAAAAAAGGCATAATTGTCTCTATATAAAATCTAGATTGTCTACAAAAAGGTAATCAAACTAATCAATAAATTTAGTAAGTTTGTAGATTATAAGATCTTTATAAAACAATTATATTTCTATATTATAGTAATGAATAATAGGAAATTGAAATAAAGTTATTATTTATTACATCATAAAATGAAATACTTTAGGATAAATTTGACAAAAAGATGCACAAGGCTTTAACAATGAACCATAAGTAACTATTGCTGAAAGAAATTAAAGAAGACTTCAACAAATTGTTGGGAGACTTAAACTTCTGATAGAAATTAAAGAAGATCTAAATAAATAATGCCATGCACATGGCTTAGAAGAGTCAATATTATGATGATGTAAATTCTCCCCCAATTTTTTGCAATATTGATCAATATCTCAGTAGGTTTTTTTTTGTAGAGAGTAACAAGCTGATTCTAAAGTTTATCTGAAAATATAAAGGTCTAGAATAGCCAAAAGAAGAACAAAGTTGGAAGATCTTGCAACCTTACTTCAAGATTTATTATAAAGCTATAGTAAGCAAGACAGTACGGTATTGACTTAAAAATAGATATTTAGAAAAATGAAAAGTATAGAGAGTCCAGAAATAGATCCAGATATGTATGTTTAACTGATTGTTGACTTAGATATCAAGACAATCCAATGAGGAAAGGATAATCTTTTCAATAAATGGTGCCAGAATAATGGGATTAAAGCCATAGCAATTCTATTACACTGCCTGTGGAAATGTAAAATGCTGCAATCTCTTTGGAAAACAGTGTGGCAGTTTCTTAAAAATTTAAACATACACCTGGTATATGGCCCAATCATTCTACCCATAAATATTTGCACAAAAGAAGAATGAAAACATATGTCTGCACAAAAAACTAATACATGAATGTTTATGCAAGTTTTGGTATTTAATAGCTCCGTATACTTATCAACAGGTGAATGGATAAAGGGTTATAAAATGAATTGGCAATAGAAGGAACAATAAAAGCAACAAAAAATTGACATGTGCAACATGAATGAATCTCCGACGGATTAAGTTGAGTGAAGGTAACCGACAAACAAGACTACATATTTCATTATTCCATTTATATGAAATTCTAGAAATTATGAGCCAATCTAATTGTGACATAAGGAGACCACTGGTTGCCTGGGGATGGCAAAATGAATGGATTACGAAAGGGCATGAGGACACTTTTGGGGGTGGCGACTGTATTCATTACCTTGATTGTGGTGATTATTTCTCAGGTGTAAATAAATATCAAATCTCATCAAAATATGCAGATTAAATATACATAGTTTATTCTATATCAATTTTACCTCAGTAAAGCTCTAAAAAATAAATTTTTATCTCAAACTGACTCCCATCCAACCAGTCATTTCTAGATGGACTGTAGATCTAAATGTGAAAGTTAAAACCATTCAGCTTCTAAAATAGAATATCTTCATAACCTTGGGTCTGAAAACATTTCCTACACAGGACCTAAAAATTACTTATCCCAAAGGAAAATACTAGTACACTGAATCAGGACATCAAAAGATACAATTAAGAGAATGAAAGTTAACCCAGCCGAGATAAAACATTTTTAAAGAGGTATGCTAATTTGGGGGATAGCAGGAGTGGAACAAACTATGAAACGGTGCTTGCTATATTTTATTTCATTCTAATTTTTTGAGAAAGCACAGGGAGAAGGAAATCAGGGCAAGAAGAGGAAGTGGTCTCTAAAGAGAAAGTAGCCTATCTCTTGATCCAGTAAGAAAGAAATGAGAGCATAGGTAAACAGACTTGGAATATTATGAACCATAGACCTGAGGATATTATCACCACCCACATTTGCAAAAAGAAGATAAATTTAATGCTCTACCTTCAAAAATTATGTTCACTCTGACCACTACTAGTGAAAAGTATCTGATACCCTCATTTTTGTTTCTTCTTTCCTCCTCTCCCAAGTAATTACCAACTCCCTTCTCACATCATTTTTCCTTTTTAAATTAATTATAATGACTTCTGTGCTTCAAATTTGAAAGTGAAACTCATTGTGATCTTTGCTTAAATTGGCAATGGATTAGGTTGTGTAAGTATACCAGATGCAGTTAATATTCATTACAAATATGCTTACCTCCCACCCCTACAGGCCTTGGCCAGTTGCCTTGTTTCTAGTCCAGAACAGTCCTTCCAATGACTCATACCATACCCATAGCTGAAAAGTCACAGCTGCTTTCTGTATTTCTGCAGCCACCACAGAATTGGAGGCCCTCACATAGTGCCAAATGACAGGAGAGACTGCTCTGCCTTCCGTCCGACAAGACTGCATACACAGAAGCTCTGGCTTCTTCATCACATGCCTGGAAGCCCTGCACAGCACAACACAGAAATGCCAGAGAGGTCATGTCTCTTGGGTGACCCTGAACAAGTTAGAAAGGAATCAAAGAGATATCCTGGGACTTAGTGGTTCCATAATACACTTCTGGAGACATGGCATGACTGAGAAACCAGAGATGTTACTGAAAAGATGTGACCAGCTGGTTGACACACCATATCTGTTCTCACTTGCCTTTCTTTCCATTTTTCTTCCCCCAATCTAGTCTCCCAGGGACTTCATCCTTCTAATAAAACACTATCATGTAAATTTTGGCTTCATACAGATTGTTTTTAGAAAGCCCAGGCTAACACAGTCAATCAGAATATTTTTCCCTAGCTTTTTTCTAACCAATGACAACATGGTTAATGTGTATGGGTTGTAATACTAGAATGGAGCTTTTCTTTTTCAGAAGTGAATCAATCTATATAGTGGTAGAACTGTGAGCCTTTGCTCATTACCTTCTTAAACATCTGTATTAGGTCACTGAGCTAAACAACTCAGCCAGTTTTGAATAAAATGTTAAAAAATAAGGTAGCCAAAAGGAAAAAAATAAATAAACCTAGTGCTGTATAATCACTTACTTATTGCTGAAAAAAAATGAATGAATTAATTTTATTGCCACTAATTTTTTGTTATTGTTTCCTACTAGTTCAACATTACTGTTAAGCCTAGATTATCATATAGCCAAACATAATCTATTAAGTTAAATAATGCATTACAGTATTTCTGTAAATCAAAAAAAAAAGTACTATTTTCAATTTAAGCAAATTTTCTGGAGGAAAAAAATGGGGTTAATGGCTTAAGTAGTTGATTTTCATTGCACTGTGTTTTTAAGGTTCTTAGAGCATTAAGAAATGTGCTGACCCCGGGCAGTGAAGATGAGATAAGGATCAGTGGCAGCTCACTGGGATTAAGTCATTTATCAAATGCTGACAAATTATGATAATTTCTATTGATTTGCTAGCTGGGCTTAGTGAACTGAAAAGCCAAATCCAAATACACACTGAACTGGAATTGGAGACTTGACTGCTTCCATCAAATCAAAGTCAAGTTAAGTTGAAATTTACCCTATTTCTGTACAATCAGCTCTCCATCTTCTATTAAGTTGAACAAAACACAGCTTAATTGCTATAGATTCAAGTAAGTTTTTGCTGTTAGGAACCAAAATTTTACCAAGGGTTTACGAGGTGGTAGAGGCATACAAGGGTAAAAGTTTAATTGCTTGAAACTACCAGAATTTTACTTTTTAAGCCTAATTTCAAAATATAGATGCTGTAGAGTAATGCAGTAATTTATTACATAATTTACTGAAAACAAATGCATTTTTACCAATAACCTATTGTTCCATACATCTGTACAAAAGTACATACATTTTGTGTATGGATTGGTGTGATATAAAGTTATTCTGCGGAATATATGCTCTTGGATTCAATAGCTGCAACACAAGTCAATAGGGATCTATTCATACATCAGGGGAGAGCTAACTCATAAATTAGCTTTTATTGCTTAAAATTAAAAATACAATTGAATATATGTAGCTATTTACAAAATTTCTCCAAAATTTGTCTCATCAGCTTTAATGCCAAGAAAATATTCTTAAATAATTTACATATTACAATGTATTATTATAATAAATGTATCTGTAGTTATTTTCTCCTCTTTATGGGGTACTTCCCTGGAGATATATATGAAAATATACTTTACATTAAAATGCATGAGTTTTTATTTATTTTTAATATGTCTCAAACACTGTTTATGTTAGTGCAAAAATTATCAACCTGCGGCATTTGACTCTTTATTCTCCAATATGATAAATGCTTCTATTTCCTTAGCACCCGTCATTTAGGTCAGTAAAAGTATCAAAAAAGTTACTGTTAAAACATTGGTTTTATATGACAGAAAATGAAAGCAAATCATTTCAATTACTAATTATCCTTAAAAGGTGTTGAACCTTGTCAATTCACTCTAGAGATTATTTAAAAAGTCACAAAATACAAAATTTTGCTTTTTCCAGAAGTGACAAAATAAACTGTCAGAAGTTGTATGTGGAGGTGTGCAGCTGTTTACTGTTTGCTTTACTGGACCAGAGTGTTTTAAAATAAAATAAGACAGAGTTTTCTCAAAAACAAAACTTCACATTAAGACAGGTTGGATAGAAGATAGTTTTGGTTAGCCCCCTTAGGGCACATGCCACACACACACACACACACACACACACTGCAATTTGCAGTTATCTCATTGACATTACTTGCATGAAACCTTAGGCATTTGAGTTTATGACCCAAGACTGCCAAAATAAAACTTCGCTATACATCAAATATTGTTTAATTTAAAAGGAAGCTGAGTGCTGAGTCTAGCACTGATTATCTTTCTATAGAGGGTGAAAGATTGGCTATCTTCTCAAGTTATTTGTACGTTTAAAATATTTATTTAATAGAAAAGTGCTCATTTATGAAATAAATTTCATCAGCAAAGAATGTCTTTTCTTCCTGTAGTTTTAATGTTATCAGGGATTTAGAAGGTCATTAAATTTCCCCACATTTTTGTCATATTTTTCTTCAAAAT
Source organism: Choloepus didactylus (assembly GCF_015220235.1). NCBI lineage: Eukaryota > Metazoa > Chordata > Mammalia > Pilosa > Megalonychidae > Choloepus > Choloepus didactylus. Next base: position 178,598,645 of record NC_051310.1, on the reverse strand, counting down.
AGGAACTTTCTCAAAAAGTGGTAACGTTTAGAGATTCTTTTTAAAAAAAACTTACATATTATCATGGACAGGTGGATCTCTTAAGGGCTACAATCTGTCATACAGGGTTTTGGAATGGTTAAAGAATAGGATTTTGTAGCAAAAGGGAAAAACCACAAAGTCAGATCAGAAACATAAGGATCCCTCCATCTCCCCATCTTTTACAGGGAGAGGGGTGCTAGAGTCAGGCTAACCTTTGGAGATGGTGTGAGTTCCATCCCGCAGGGGAGGACACATTTCCCTGTGTGCTTTTTATATGGCAATTAAAGGAAAGCAACTTTGCCAACTGGAGAATACACAGACAGTTTGGCACTGGGCAGAGTAGCTTTGGATGCCACATGTTTACAAGAGTTTTCTGGAGAGCCAGATGCTGTGCCCCTAGGGATTCTGTAGCAGTATGTGCATCCGAGTCCATGGATGCTTACAGATCCCCCTGCTGAGTTGAAGAAAGGTATTAAGGAAACTAAGCTTGAGTAGCAACATTGCAGTTGGGAAAAGTGAAAACTCTTTCCTGTGAACTTGTTGTTTAGGCAATCAGGATTCTCACTTAGTAAGGTCACTTTTTAGAAAACCTTGTGCCTTGAAAAACATAATTGTACTTAATAAACACACAGGCATGTTAAAATTTTAATAGAGAAAACTGAGCTCTAGGGAGATTTATTAAGTAAATTTTAATTAATTTATTTTGACTTTTGCCTTTACAAAATTGCTGATGATTCAAAACCAGAAGAAAATTCTGGTGTACATTTTAAATAGTGTTAAGTTTAGGTTCTTGCCTTAGAAATAATTTATGAAGAAAGAAAGTATATATTTTGTTGAAGTTATTCATTAGTTTTGTTAGTTTTGTGATGACTATACAATGTTTATTTTTAAAGTTAAAAACAATGTTATAAGAAAAATTTTTGAGAAAATGTACTTTCAGAAATTTTTTTCAATTTTTTTGTTCAAATATCCCAAGAACATTAATATTTTTGCCAACTTAAGGGAGCAGTAGCTCTGATGTCATCATATTAAAATACCACATTTATCAAATCAGTGTATATGTCTTTATCCACACCCCCATGATATAAAATGTGTAAACCCATACATATCCTGTATTTATGTAGTACACCTTGTACATGGCCCTCAAGTTGATTAGTAGTATTGTACACTTTTAAATCTACAGTCATTTTTTCGATCCATGCCAATATGCTAAACTAGTCTCTTTCTCCTATTGTTTCCATTTTCATTAGAAGAAAAAAATATTTACTTTGAATTCCAGAATTATGCCAAACTAGTCTCTTTCTCCTATTGTTTCCATTTTCATTAGAAGAAAAAACTATTTACTTTGAATTCCAGAATTCAAATATTTATCTTTGAAAACCAAGAAAATGAAAATGAAAGACCCGTAAAAGAAGATGTTCAACAGCTTAGAAATTCAGTGGCTTGTAGTTTCATTTTACAATTTGCTATTGCCTTGGTTTATAGGCAGGTTTCCTATGAGCAATAAAAGTGGTAAAATGAAGGCATTGAGAATGCACTTTACAGTCAGTGTGATTTTGTAGTTTTTTTAGGCAATTACTATTTTATTTATTTAAATTAAAAAAAATCAAATATTTGAATTATACATTTACCTACTGATGAAAAAGTTAATCTCTGCCAAAATATGTTTTTCTTTTGTTTGTTTGTTTTTTAATATCTGATGCCTAGAACTGTGTGCTAGCTCCTGCAAAACAACAGCTGTTTCACTTGTGGGCTTCTCATATAATCCATGGGAAATGAAAGTGCACTGACATTTGGTTAGTGTTCAGTCCAACTATATTGACATGACAAGGACTTTTTCTGTTTCTGTTGACATCAATGATGCAGAAGCAAAATTCAGCTACATTCTGTAAAACAGAACATTCATGTTCACAGAATGCCACAGTCAATGTGTGATCGGAATGTTTCCATGAACTGAAGCCACATGTCCTACAGCCTGCTGCTTCAGTCACTGCCAACTTTTTGCAATGAGCACAAAGTTTCAGGAGCACCCACATTACACTGCTAATTCTATATGAACCAGATGGAAATATGCAAAACTCTTCTAATTACTCTTCATATTTCCCACAACTATGGCATTTCTTCCCTGAATATCCAAGTTTAACTTAAGAGACCAATATATATATTTAAATTGTTTAGCTCAGAGAAACATTCAGAAGTCTTTATTGGACAACACAAAGTAAGTCCAGGACTAGAAACTTCATGTGTTATAGCATATTTACCTAAGTTTGTATTCTACTTTGTATCCATCAAGGAAAGGTTTTCAATATCTTCTGTGTACCCCAAAGTATTTTAATTGACTTGTCTTTATCATCATGTCATATTTTCTTGTCAAATATTAACCATTTTCTTGAAGTTGTTGGACAAAACCTATCTAGAAGTGACAAAGAAAAGCCTAAAATACTTGAAAATCAGTTATTTAAAGTATTTAAATACTAGATCATAAGCCAATTTTTTAGAACAAAGTATCCACAGCATTCTGTATTTATTATAGCCCATTTACAAGTATAAAATCTGTAAAGTTCTTTCACATTATTTTATAAAATTATTATAACAATATTACAAAATTGGTAAAATTTACCTGTTTTTCTAATGGATTTAAAGAGGAGATTTTTCTAATGGATTTTAAGAGATTTAAAGAGGAGGCTAAGTCTCTCTCCTAAATTCCCAAAGAAAATTAGTAACAGAATGGGATTATAAACACAAATTTTTATATTCAAAGCCCTTTTTTCCTCTTCTGCTACCCCTGCTACCTCCTCCCCTTTATTTTCAACTCCTACTCCTTTTTCATCTTCATTTCAGTCCTTTGTTTTGAACATTTCCTAGGCAAGATCCAAAAGTCAAGGTTCTCAATTTATTGAAAGATATATTATCATTGTTGCTAATTTTTTAAAGGTAATTCTCTTTTCTTAACTTTTACCCTTAATTCAGATATTTGAAATTTTGACTTACTTCCATTAGATGCCTTTTAGTTCACAGATTTTTAAGGTACATACACTCTACTTCTCAGGATCTGGCTGGTGAAGACTATCTAGACTAGGATTATTCCATATGAATAATCTTTCTATGATTTAGAAAGTCACAAACTTATCTGGTGATAAACAAACATGAGCTACATTAGTGTTTTCCTTACCAACCCTTTAACTCCTAATGGCAGCTGCTAATCCAACAATTTAGAGAGAACACTATCAAAATATAAAATGGCAAAATGTTTTAAAAATAAAAACAGCAAGGTTTCTTCGAAAGGTTTTTAATTATTTAAATAAACCACTGTGAACTGTCTCCAGGTTTCCAAACTGTGTAAGATGGTTTGTTCATATCATGTAGATATGATTTCAGAGTGCAATAAAGCCGTTGTGCTTATTTGCCTTCTGAATATCAGACCACTTGTGTTCTAATTTCAAGTCTTCCTGTAAGAACATTTAGGAATGGAGCCCCTTCTTGTTCCCTGCAGCACTGGGCTTCAAATACACTTTGTTATCCCAAAGCCCTGCAGAGCCTTATCATATATGTTAATCATTCTCTCTCTCTCTCTCTCTCTCTCTCTCTCTCTCGTTCATGTGATTCTATATTATGATGCAAAATATATGTCTGGCACTTTCAATTAATTTACTTTTGTGTGTGCATTTGAAATGTGGTCTTTCTTTTCCTTTTTTCTTAAAGATTATACTAGAAACAGATTCATCTGTTAGTGATGTTTAAAGCAGACAACTTTATTTTTATTGTCCTGATTTTAACATGTTTCTTTCCTCTTTCTCCCTCTCCCACCCTTCCTCTCTCTTTCTGTCTGTCAATGTATCTAGATTCACTATGGGAAAATAGCCAAATAAGAAATGAGGATTTTAATTCTGATTGTGCCATTAACTTCTTGCTTGACCTACAGCAAATCACTTAACCTCTAGATGTCACATTTCTTCACAACTCTGAGGCAGAAAGTAATTTTACTTTTCTTTAAAAGGATGCTGCAAAGAATGGCTAAGAATTGTATTATACCTAGGAAACATGAAGAAAGCTATAAATAACAATTAAGCATGTGAACTGTAGCTCTGAAATATCCAGATTTTATTTTCAAAATTAAAGCATGATGATTCTATAAAATGATTTAACTATACTGATGAATAGAATTCAACCTGAGAATGACATGTTGGAACAAGCAAAATCTGAATATCTCCATAAGTCATAATAAATCATAGGTTCATTGGCTTGCAGGAGCTCTAAAGTGAAATGAAGAATAAGGGCTTTGGAATCAGACAGAATTATTTTCAAATTCCGGTAAGGCCACTGCCACTTTTTTGATCTTAGTCACATGACTTATAAATGCCACAGTTTCTTCATCTTTAAAATAAGGAAGGTATTGCCTAGTTATGAAAGGAATGTATGTGTCATTTCTGATCATTTCTAATATTGTATGTCCCCAATATGCAAATGAATATACATTGCAAAAAAAAAGCAAACAAACACTTCCATTTCTTCAAAAAAAAGTATTCCTTATTTTGACTCAAAAACTATTCATCTTGAGCTATATTATTTTGGTAGACAACACTCCTAGTTTTTTGCATCTTTTCTTTTTTTCAAAATTTGAGAGGGTCATACTTTTGAATTTTTTAGTCTTTATTATTCAGTGGCAATATTTGTTAAAAAGAGTGGGAGAATAGAAGAGTTTTTGCATTTACATGAGTTATATGTTAGAGTGGTGAATGAAGGAAGGCAGGCGTGTGAATAGACTCAGTTATCCAGTCAAGGGTTATTCCTACTTTCTTTAAATGCCTGTGTTGGCAGCCTCACAGCTGCTACAGCTTGATAGGGTATACACTGGATATAAATACTTGCAATTTAAACATTTTCTCACTTACAGAGGCTGTTAAAATATGATCCATGAAAGAGATGAAAAGGAAAATTAATAGTCTAAATTTGAGAGCTGAAACCCCTCTCAGTAGCACATTAAAATATACAATAAGCTCAAAACCAAAACTATAATATATACACACAAAAACAGAATTAGAAAGGATATGGTGTTACAAAATATACCATATCCAAATGCATCTGATGTAAATAAAAATCAAAGAACCTTATTTAGAAACCCAAATTTTGTAAATTATTCCTTTTGTGCTAAAATGATGCAGCCATGCATCAAGGTAATTATAGGACTTTCTCTGAATGGCCTCCTCAATATATTTTCTTCCTATTTCCACTAGCTAACAAGATTTTGAGGAGCCATTATATCTGTGGCTTTTATTATGTGAGTATTTTTGTATCCCGTATATTTTAGAAAATTATTATGAAATTCAGAATTCATTTCCAAATTGCAACTCTTTTCCTCATAGCACACTTTTCTGAGGTACAAAATAAACTAATTTGAGTGGTGAGAATTAGAATAGACTGCTTTCGTTTAATAGTTCAATTTAACCATGATTAGATCAACAATTTTAAATTTACTTGCTGCCTCATTTCATAAAGAAACCTTAAGCCATTCTATTAGACATCAAATGTCTAAAAGAGTTTAACATTTGTAAAGACAAATGATCAGTAAAGCACAGGGTAATCTTTCTCCAAAAATAAATAAATAATTGATACTGGAATATATTTGCTATCATTTCAATCACATTTTTAGTAAAGTTTTACTACCTTTTGGATAATGCGTTCACTAGCTAAAGCCATGCCAAAAGTCAAGTAAAGTTTCTTTGGCCTTACTTATTATTATCTGTTACTATAAAATATAGCTCTAGGGATATGAAGTAGCAACCACTATTGTCATATTCAGCCTGTTATAATATTCTCATTGTTTTCAGAAAAGAAAGGGATTGTAATATACAATTTGATTTCTATGGTCTTTTATGGTTTTAGGTACCAGGTCAATTTATTTAAGTAGTCTAAATACACACAGGTACACCAATCGATAGACAGTAATAGTTCAAATTCACAAAAAAAGAGACCTGCAACATTTATGTCTATGCTATAATCCATATTTTTTCATGTTCAGCTGGAAGTGAATAGCCCAGTATACATACACTGATTGTATTCCAATAGCATTTCTGTAGATCTTGTGAAAAATTACAAACAGGCTTTACTGCCTGAATTTCAGTGACAACAAAGAAATTTATTTCACTCAAAGAAATTAACATTTTGATTTATTCTGTCAAAGATGAATAAGTGTTATTTGGCCCTGAATATTACTTCTCATTTAGAAACAAAACATTATGGTTTGTGTTTTAGCTTTTTTGAATCCTCCTTCATTTGTGCCTTGATAAATTTATAATTTAAAATATTTCATGGAACTGTGAATATCATGGAACTGTGTTAACACCTGTTTGTTTTATGTTTGACTGTAAGTAGAAAATTTCCCTTTGTTTAATCATATATGTATTTATTACAATAAAGAGCCATTTTTTACTAATTTATGCAGTCTATTTTTTTTACAGAATTCTTTTTTAAAACACTTGAGAAAATCATTTAATGAACTTATATATAAAAGCTCTGCAAACACTTAAAAATCATAGATCATGTTAGCTAAAATTAAAAGGGGCCCAAATGAAATTGTCCTTTGACAAATTTAGAAGACAGTAAAGGAAAACAGTGTTGCTTTTTTTTTCATTAGGAACTTGTCATCCAGTACAATTATTTTTCCAAACTGATTTTCACACGTGAGTCAGCAGGTTACATTTGTTTTCAAATAACTGCAATAGGCTAATATTTATATCTCATGATCTGTTCAGGAAATGCATGCAAACTGGAATAGTAAGCACGATAACTTGAATAACATATATACATATTGACAATTAGGTAAAAGACTACCTTTGTGTGTCTTCCTAAGGGTCACTGTCCATTGGTAGATGTCCCCAGATGCACTTAGAAAAGTGTTCTAACAAAGTGGTGATTGAATGACATAGGGATGTGTAAAATCATATAGTCTTTTATTTCCACTCTCCATTTCTATTGGAACCTACCCAATAGCAGTAAAATATGCTTAATTCTCTTTTAGGTAAAACAACAAATTCCCTTTTTATTTCCATTTTACCTTTCAGAACTCTGCTATCCTTCAGAACCTTACTCTTTCATTTTCATTTTGATGAAAGTACTGTCACTGAGAACAATATGGAGGAGGCGAAGGGAAGAACTTTCTAATGTTGCTCTTTATTGCTTCCAGTAGAAAATATAATGTATGTATGCATGTAAAGGAGTATAGGAATGTATATTTAAATTAATTATTTAAATTAATCATCTAAACTCTCAGTTTTCTTGGCTTTTATTATTTGTAAGATTTTTACAACTAGTTGGAGATATTAATGTGTTTAAATTTTTTGTTTAAAGCTCTTTCTAATCTCTAGTTTCAAGTGGAAGAGAAAATTAATTATTCATATTCCGTTTGACATTGTCTGAATAATTGTTCCATCATCATTCCCTTCCCTTCTTTTTTCCTTAGACATTTATTAAATGCCCTCTGTGAATTACATGAATGGGATGCAGAGCAAAACCAGACAAAGTTCCTGCTATTAAGTAGTTTATTATCTGCTTAAGAGAGCCATTTAAAAATGTTTTAAGATAGGGCATGACTATTATTTTAGAAAGATTCTTCTGATAACTCCATAGAGGATGGAGGTAAAACTGGATTTCAGTGACTACTGAAATTATTTAGGAAAATATGATGCAGGAGAGAGGGGAAATAATATATGAAAGGAGTTAGATTAAAAGAAAATAAAACAATAAAAATGAACGGGATGAATATTGACATCTAAAAGTGGACAGAGGGGAAAACAGCCCAAGAAAAGGTCCTGAATTTAATATTCAGAGATGTAGGAAGAGAAACATGATCAAGCAGTGTCCTGGAGTTCAATGGAGAAGAATTTCAAGAGAAGCATGATCTGTAGTATTAACTTGGGGTAGGGGAGATGTGCTAAAATATGCATCAAAATTATTCAATTAGATTAGGTCATTAGGGGTTATTGTCAAGACTTTTTTTAAAAATAGTTCTGTAGTTGTCATGGTTTATGACTGACTACAGTATATTGAGGAGTGAGGGGAAGGTGAGAAAATGGAGACAGTATGGTTTGTATCTGAGGATAAGCCAGTAGGGAGGTAAAAATGCAGTCAGTTCTTGGAAGAAGTGAGAAGAATAAGCTGTTTATAGAGCTGATTTGAAGCATCAGCTAAATATTAATAACCCAGTAGAATATATTAAATGTGTTGTCATTCACCTCTTTATTTGGCTCTGATGAGTTGTGTTCTGTTCTAGTTGCTAGGCAGGTCCTTGCTCTCATGAGAGTAAATGAGTACACAAGTTAATGCATAAAATAATTTCATAAACTGGTAAGTGCTATGGGAAAAACGTGCTAGAATTTGATTGGGGAGTGGAGAGGACAGTTCAGTCTGGTGATCCACAGAAAGCGCAGTGAGGATGTGAAATTTTACCTGAGGCCTGAATGAAGTCAGTCATGCACATGCCTGAGGGCATTTGCACACATCTGCTAAGGGACTAGTAGTTTTACTACTGGCTCAACAACTTGTTAGCTTAATGACAGAAACATGTTAATGCTTTCCAGTGAATACACCTCTCCTATTTCCATAAAAGGAGTCTGTCCCCTTCCCCAAAATGCCCTTCACCTGACTCAATCAGCCACTATAGTAGAAACTCTCATTCAACACAAAAGCCACACCATCCCCAAGCTCTATGGAAGAATTCTGACCAAAAAATGTGATAGAACCACAGGAGGAAATGTTGTTTCTCTAATGTTTCCATGGCATCTGAACACCAGTCTGAGCCTTTTTTTTTTTTTTTTTTTTTGACAAAGCCACTAGCTTCTTCCTGCTTTTCTTCAAAACATGGATATAAGGAAAACAAGAGCTATTTCCTCATTCATCTGTTTCTTTGAAGAGTGGTCAAGTTTGCTCACAGCAACACTATTTCTTGAAAGGTACTTTCTTTTATCTATGAATTTAATTCCTTGTGAACATTTCCAAGTATATTTGGAGCATTTCTGTGCTTTCCATTTCTTCACTACCTTCTTGCTTTTCAGTTTCAATATTTGAATTTGAGTATACTCTGTTTCATTACTTGAAAAAAAAATCTATTCTTCAATCCTCCGCTCCTTATCTCATATTTTTTCTCAAGTAAGGCCAAAAACTTTTTACGAAGGTAGCCAATGTATTATACCTTGCCATCCCCAATAATAAGTTCTGTGATCTCATCTCACTAGATTGCAGAGCATGATTTATCATGGTTGATGGGTCCTTCCTTCATGATAATTCTGGCAGACATAGAGATGTGGTGCTCTGGTGTCTTCAAGAAAGGCCTGGATATCCAGTTGCAAGGAGTGAAGTTAGCTAATACCATCCAGTTCTTAGCGCCTTCAGCTCACACTCTTCTCACATGCCCTGGGCCATTGGCTGGGCAGGCAGAGGTACAATAGCCAAATCATTTTCCCCAAGATGGGACTCCTGTTTTTTCCAGAACCGCTCCAGTGGGATGGCTATGATTTTGAACTGGCTGAGATTTTGTCATGTCCAGATTATAGTCTGACTGCTCCCTTTGTACAATCTGGACTCGGCCACTGTTTCTTTCAAAAGTATTACTCCCCCAAAACCCTTTTGAACTTATAACTTTGTCTCAGTATCTGAAGTTAGTTATTTGCATTGGTAACACACTTGCCTCCTACCCTGTGGTAGGCTTGCTGGCTTGTTCAGGCTCATCAGGCTACTTTTTAAATTGTTATGAATTTTGTGAGCCAGTTAATAAACACAGCCATTGTAAAAATTAAATTCTATAAACTTATAATTAAATAAACTATATTAGAAACAAAGGTAATACATACTAAAAGCTTATTCATTCCATTATACTACATTTTACAATGATCTGTGCTCTTGAAATTGTTTAGGTGTATGTCATCTCCAGATGAGGTGTATCTCATCTACCATCTAGATGAGATGGTAGAAATGCTCTAAAATGCTGTGTTAATGCACATCTCTTCCAGCTCTGCATTCAGTGACACCACATTGTTATGCTGAAATAAGCCACAGTAAGAGTATTTATACCAGAGGAATTGATAAATCAGCCACCCACCCTTCTACAAATCATTTTTTAAATATTTATCAGCATACTACTGCTCTTACTTCTCTGCTTGTTCCTTCTCAATTTCCTTTCTATCTTCTTCTCCTATTAGACTTCTCAGTGTACTCAAAAGTTTATCTGGGTTTTGCCCTCTTTCTTACGTATGCTTTCACGTTCAAACATCAATCCAGTCTCATGGGTTCATATACCATTCATATTCTGATGAAAGCCAAACATTTATCTCCAACTCAACTTTCTCAAGCAAACCCCCAGCAGCTCTAGGAATATGTGATTATGTTCCAGGATGAGGAAACCTGAGTGATGCACCATGACGTGTACTTTCATGTTCCTTGAACATGCCAAGTCTCTTACCATATCAGGGTCCTTACATTTGCTTTGCTTTCTTTATGAAAGCTTTTCTTTAGATCTCTGTGTGGCTGCTTCCTTCTAATAAAGCCTCATCTCAAATGCTCCTATTAAAGACGTCTTTCTTTGCCTTCTCAGCTAAATTAGCACCAGCCACTCTTCATCCTATTTTTATTTCTTTTCATTATACTTGTGTATATGTTAAATTACCATAAGCATTTTGGGTATTTATTTTTCTGTGTCCCTTTCTACAGAACAGAAAATCTTTAAGGGCAGAGCCTATACCTTGTTCATTACATCTCTTCAATGCCTAGGCAAGTCCCTGGAAAAACTTAATATCTCAAAACAATGGAACATCTAACTAATATATAACAGTATTAAAGAAGCATTTTCCTGATATTCTACTGATTCACAGGATTGTTATGAGCCTGCTGTATTTGGAAAAGAAAAGTAAGTACAATGCCATTGAACCATGAATCTGAGTTGTGATTGTGACATCATCAATATAATTCTTAACAATATTTTTACCATAATGGCATCACCCCTTCTAGATTTATACAATACACATTTGCTTATTACACAATTGTTGGGCAAATCCAACAATTCTGCTTATACAAAGTTGTATACTATGAATTCCATAGAGAGGGAAAAGCTCCTAGTAAAGATATTCTTTATTTCTAAAGATTATTCTATATAATTCTCTTTGATTTCCTGAAGAAATTAATGTGAATAGACAGTTAAACTGGATTACTGATAGAGATCAGCCACAAGAAATCATCTGGTAAAATTTAGAGAACAAACTCTCACTATTTCTTAGCTTTTCTTTTCCAGTTAACTATACTTGTCACATGAAGTAATGGGAATTGTTTCATAATTTTGGAAATTATTTTAAACATGTAATGGTTATAGATTTGTGCTAAGAGAAACACAATTGGTGTTTGAGTAGTCAGATGTATTCTAACTGCTATATTTGCCTTGAGACTAGCGTAGCTTGAAATGGTTATCAGCCAATCAAATTGTTTCATTTGTTTTTGCTATGGTCCATTTGGTAACCTACTACGAGATTGCATGTTGTCAACTTGTAATTATACCATTTGCCTGTTCAAGGGAAGAACTGACCTTTTAAGAAGGTTATTCCAGGGAGAGAGAAAGAATTAGAACACTGTAAATCAATAAACAGGTTGCTTCTACAATTGAATATGGATTATATGTCTCTTTGAATATATTATTTTTTCATTAGAGTAGGAAACATTTATTTGCTACAAAAACAGTGTAAAGACCCTGGCATACAATATTAGCATATGTGTGAAATGTCTTTACAGATAGGTAATTTTAATACAGAATGCTTTAGACATGAAAGATGAAATATAGAGTGAAGAGTAGGTTTATACTAGTATTTATTTCATGTAATGGACTAGAAGTTTTATTTTAAGGCTGTAGTACAAAAAATTTTTAAAAATTATTTAGATAAAACACTTTTTATTTTTGTTATTAAGGTTTTAGGGCTTTGAAGCTCTTTTAAAGATATAGGAATGTAAAAATGTCCTGAAAGCTAACTAATAAATCATTTAAAATCTAAATTTTTACTTCAATCTTCATATTTCTGCCCGAGTAAATTCTGTATTCTTATCTAGAATAAAATTTTGCTTATAGACTCCTTTATTTGGATTTTTGAAAGCCTTTCTTATTAAATAGTCCTAAAAGTTGTCAACATCTAGAAGTTTAAACAGGATGCCATCATGACTTTGTATCTTGAAACTACCACCATTTTCCTCTAACAAATTCTGCTTGTGCCACGTTTCATGCTCCATCAAAATGAGGCTGTTTTGAAGCACAGCGATATCATGGCCCGACTTCTGAGTTTTTAGTTCCCTGATAAAAGGGCTTAACTTTCAACTACTGTTCAGTGATCTATAGGAGAAGGAAGTACTTCCTTTTTTTCCTCCAGTAAAAGTTATTACTGGTTATTACTAGAAGATAGGTAAGCCACTGATTTTTGTATGTTTATATAAAAGATATTCCTTTAAGTTTACTTTGTGATTCTCTAACTTTTGGATGATAAGATGTAAAGCATTTGTCGGCCACGGGTATTGGGCTTTTACATCTATACAATACTATTTATATTTTCTTCATCCTGAAAAATAGAAGTAGGCCATGTTGGTATAATCAGAAAGTGAATAAATCATGTTTTTAATCTATGATATAATTCATATAAATTCATACAAGTCAGTTAATTCTGTTGAGAAATGTTTTAATTTCTACAGCCTAATATTGTATCCCTAAGTAATATAAAGTAGTTGAGCCATTGTAATATTAATACCATTTTTATACCATCTTCATATACACTAACCATTCCCTATTTTATCTCTTGTTATTTGAGGAGAGGGTCAAGCAAAGAGCTACTGTGCAATATTTTAAAATTTTTTCTCAACTTTTTAATTTTTTTTATTTAATTCCTTTTTTTATAGTCCCTTATACCTTCATTGTCTCACTCTGTTTTTCTATTTCTCTGTCTCTGTCTCTTTTTCTTCTGTCTCTCTCTCTCTCCCTCTGTCTCACACCACACACACTCACACACATATCCATATATACACACATTTTTTACATTGTAGATTTTAACATACCTCTCAGAATGTGACCTATCTAGTAAACCAAAAATATGAATATTTAAAGGATAGAATGAATGTTCTAATTATATTATTTTTCAATTTTGGCCTAATTACTAATGAATTGGCACATCATTCCACAAGTTTATTATATTACACCTTTTGCTGTCATCTGCATCACAAATTTCTATTTATTTTTCCATACTTATCATTTCACTACCAAGGGTTTTTTTGGTATCTTTTGCCATACATTAGTTTTATTCTTCAAATATACATACTTTTTGACATCTGTGACTGAAACTTGGTTAAGAAATTTTGCCTCACACCCATAAAGAATATTTTTTTCCCTCAGATATTCTTGAATTATATTTTCTTCTATGGATGTATCAAGTTGTACAGCAACAATTATCTTCCTCCCACTCCCACTGAAATTAACTGTTTTGTATGAAGAAAATTCTCATACATACCAGGATATATTACAGGATTATCTATTCTGTTTCAGTGAACTATTTGTCCTTTTATAGATAGGTTCGGTTATTTATTTGATTACAGTGGCTTTCTTCTACATTCTGAAGTCCAATCAGGATGGGTTTCCTTCATTCCATAGAGATATAATAGTGGAGCCAGTATTACTAATAACATATAATATATAATAGAAGTATGGAACATAATTTTTAATTTAATGAGTACTTGCTTCCCTTTTTATGAACATTTATATTTAGTAATAATGCATAGCATACAATTTTTCTTCAAGTACTTATCTGAGTTAACACATAATTGTTGATATAGAGTATGATCACTACCAGTGTTATCCAAATGGTATGTGATATCCCTTATATTTTCCTCATTAATTTATCGATTATGTGGGAATAGGATTCATACTTTTCAAGGTTAGGTTTCAATTATGGATTTTATGTTAACTATTCATTTATAATAATTTTTTGACTAATTTAAAAATATGGGTTGTGCTGGGGAAATCAGGGACATGCTTAGCAGCTATTTCCCTTCCCTCACCTATACCTCTTCCTTTTCTTTTGTGTGCAGATGATTCAATATCTTTCCATTCCACATCCTGTAGAAGATGTTAAGTATAATGAAAAGGCCCAAACAGACCTTAAACCTGGAAACCCTGGACACCAGTCCCAGATGCTTATAGGGACAGGAAGTCTCAGTGGCAGGACCCCTCCAACTGGACTGCACATAACCTCTCCCTTGGCAGCAGGTGTATTCTGACTCTAATAGGAATTGAGGAGTAGAGTTATATATTGAGGATTTGTTTATGTTCTCTCCCTCACTCAGTGCCCCATTTTCCTTACATCTTTCAGTACTGAGACCCATCCTATCTTACAGCAGTTCAGTTTAAACACTCAGCTCTTTATTTTTGCTTTGAGGCTTTTTTTTTCCTCTGATTTCTGCCTCATTAGGGTATCCTGTCCTGGGTAGCCAGACAGTTAATCCAGAAAGGTGGATCACTCCAGAAGAGTCTATTTTGGATTTAGGTGGTCCAGCCAACAGAAACTGGATTGTGTGAGGAACTGCAGTCTCTCTCTCTTTTTTTATAAATTTTCTTTTTCACCTTTGGGGATCCTTTCGAATGCAGCACTCCTCAGTGTCTTGTGTTCTATAGTCTCTGTCCACCATAGGAGAGACCCAGGCCACTGCCTCTGAGTGACTCCCATGCTGTGGGGGACCGAGTGAGGGGGAGGGGAACTGGAATGCACCAGCAGTCCCAGGATGGAAATTTCTTATCTGATATTTTTATTTTTGCAATTCAGCGTTTGTGGAATCCTTCTCCAGTTTCTACTGTCCTCCAGAGTTCAAGGCAAGTAGGATTTGCTCTTGTATCCACTAAATTTCTGGGGAGACTTTTTCACGAGACATCTTACGTTGCCATGTTGAGGATATTGCTTCATTGCATTTTTTAATTGCAACATGAGCCTATAATGTTTTATTTGGTATGTCATATTCTTCAAAGGATATATTAAAATCTCATAAAATGTTTATATTAACTACTCCATATGAATTTTCCCTGTGTTCTCTAGATATTTCTATCAACAAATATCAATACTTAATTGCAAATGATAAAGCAATTGCTGTTAGGTTATTACACTAAGTAAATTAGTTATTACTTACTAAATGTCTTAGTAAAATTTGGGGCTCATGGAGCAGTATGATAACAGCAAACAATTAAGGAATAATTTTTAAAATTTTGTTCTTGGTAAAAATTAAATTATTTACTTTCAAAAAGTTGCCTGAAAATGAGAAAGAGTTCAGTATCTAGTATCAGTGCCCATAATGACTGCCTCTATTGACTTTAGACATTGAAAACAAAAAGCAATAAAAATTATAAAATATTGCTCTTGTCATACTTTAATTTCTTTTTAAGACCAATTTTCTTCCATCGCGATCCTCTGATTTGATGCATTAGAAACTGCTGTTTTTTTGTGAAAGAATCCAGAGAATAAACTATATCAAATAACTCTAACATTAAATGAGCAATTAAAGGGTAATAGTAAAATATTTTTTAGGAAAAGTAGTTATTAGGATATAACTTTATTTTTAAACAGACATGAAAAATGAGATTTAAAATCTAAAAAAATTTAGAAAAATTAATAATCATCTGTGGAGAAGCAGAAGATTGTGTTTTAGATTCTTACTTCCTATGCCACTATTAGGAAATTAACTGTTGACTAAAAATTTCTAGTATTCTATTATTATGTTTTAAACTTGTCTCATACTGACCAAATATTTTAACTGAATATAATCTTCCTCAAAATCTATCTATGCAATAAGTTTACAGCCTGGTTAATATGAATTCTCCAATTCTGTGGCAAAATATTTATAAAGAATACATGGTGCTTGAAACAACACTTAAAACAATAAATTATTTGGGTGTATTTATATATTATATGTTTTACTACAACAGCTTGTGACAAATATAAAACAAACCTTCAAGAAATTGAAATAATCTGATATTTATACTTTATTTTTCTATCATTCTTTAGAGAAAATGACTTGAATAATCCTTAAATACTTTTTAATTGAATATTGAAGTTATTCTTAATGAAATATATTGTAACACATCAATATCATAAAATAAGTGTGGTGTAAATAAGCCACTCTAATTAGCTGAAATGGTAGGAAAAGCCACAGCTTAATTTTGATTATTATAGATTATATTTTATATATATTAGGAATTTCCTCTCATCCAAATAATTTAGTTTATGCTAATATCAGGGCTTATCATAAGCAACATTTCTTCTTATTATGACCAATTATAATTAATTCATATTCATACTTCTGCATTTTTTTTATAAATGGTTATTATTTTCTATGTCTATACACAATAACTAATAAGATTAATGAGGGGAATTTTGATTTTAGTCATCAAAATATCCTATAGTGCTATAGTAAGTAAATATTTCATTAATAGACCATAACAAGATACATTAAATAGCAATATATAATTAATATTTATGTATATATATACACATAGATACATTAATGTATTTTAAAGGTTGAATTTCATATGTAGAGAGGAAGTTGTTTAACAACTTTCCTGCCCATTTTCTGGCTATCAAACAACTGTGTTCAAACTAGTATGCTTTGTCAATTATAATTAAAGAATGTTTTAATTATCACTTTATATTTGAAAGTTACAGCAAACTAGATGGTATGGCTTAAAAGAAAAAAGAAAGAAAAGGGATGGTTGTGATATAGCTTCACTCAACTCTAATTCACTAAGAATATTTTACTTTAGGTACATCTGAAAAGACTCACATTTTGTCATCTGTTGCCTAGAACAGAATAGCTTGTAAATAATAGGTATATTTGCCTCTTAATATGTTTTTTCCTGGGGTACATGCACCACTTTTGAAGCTTTTGAATACATTACCACAAATCCTCCCAACAAACCTGCAGGGGTTCCATTTGGCAAACGAAGCAGCAATGACAATGGATGATCTGAGAATACAAACAAATACCCCAAGTTAGGGCAGCTGAATGACAGTGGCATTTGGACTTGTCCCTGTGCTTGTTGACCCTAATGCTTGTTTTTAAAATTACTTAGCTTTATTGCTTATTCAATTAGGAAGAGGGAGTAAAAAATCCAGTGTCTGTATAGATGGAAGGGTCAGCCCTACAGTAGAAAACTGTTTATGATAAATAGAGGCAAAAAAACAACAAAAAAAAAACAAATTAAGCCCTTCTTCACCTACCAACTGATGACTTTAGTATAAGGATTTGCCATAAAATGAAAATGTTTTTGGGGAGAAGACACTCTAGCTATTTCACACATTTATTCCTGAGAGTTAAAGAACAACTTAGGTGTGATATATGGTAGAAAGAAAGACGGTTTGAGACAGTTGACATTGTAGTTAGAGGTGAAAGTGTACTATCTGGGGAAATGGGAAAAAATAGCCAAAATAGGAATACCCAAGGCAGTACATTAGGGAAAAAAAGGAACACAGACTGTGAATTTTCAAAATGTCTGTATTCAGATTCGGATACCATCACTCATAGATTTTGCAATCTTTGGCAAATTAGATAGATTCTATGAGTTTCTCATGTTTCTCAGTTGTAAACAGAAATTTAAAAAAAATAGGAAAAATAGTTTTCAGTGGATAATACAAATTTATGTATGAAAAGTCCCTGGAATAGAGTTCACCAATAATGGTTTCCTCCTCTAATCAATCATCCACATAGCTGAGTTTCTCCCTTATCAAGACCCTCTGGGAGCTGCATTCAATGGATGGGGATAACCAAAAGTTATTGAAGTACAAGTTCTGAATGCAAAATACATCTCTATTGCTTCTTTTTGTCAAATACACTATTAACATTTTATAGCGACAAATCTGGAGAAGAGTGCACTGTTTTATGAATGACAAAAGGTAGCACACATAGTTCCACTGTGTACAAAAAATACAAGTTGAGGTTTTGTGATTTCTTTAAGACATTTTTGTGGTTTTGAATATGACAATACATACAAAATAACTGTGGAGAACAAAAATTATATTGGCCTTATTAGGCAGCTTATGTGAGTTTAATGGTACCAAAAGCTGAAAATGAGTATAAAATTAAATTCCATCTGAAAGGAAGACTACAGAAATTGTAAGGGAAATGTCTAGTTTTGAGGAACAAAAATCTTCAGATTTCAAACTTATAATAATTTGCATTTTCTTTTGCTGCATGTTATTAGAATTTTGGCCAATTATATTCAATAATTATAAATCTAAAAGCTTAAAGTAGTCATGGACTCAACTTAAAAGAGGCAAAAGAGCATAAGGAAACAAATAGTTCTTATAAAGAGAATATACTCAAATTCTTAGTAAAATTAATGAAGATAGGATCAAAATTAGAAATAAGATTCATATCAAAGTGCTAAATAGAAAATGTTTTCTAGAAAAGCCTGCCCTAATGTAAACCATGGTTTATAGTTAATAGCACAATTATAAAAATATTCTTTCATCAGTTGTAACAAATGAAACATACTAATGCAAGATGTTAACAATAGAGTGGTATATGGGAACCTTGTATTTTATGCCTGATTTTTCTGTACACCTACAACTTTTCTAATAAAGCAAAACAAAACAAAAGTAATTCCTAGAATATCAAGGAATGTGGCTTGCTAGTTTTGGTGGAATTTGCTTCATTGTACAATCTATTTTTGCCTTTTTGAATTTGAAAAAGAAGATATGAAAAAAAATTCATAGAAAAAAATTCCCTAAGCTCACTGAGAAGGGTAAGGCATAAAATTGTATAGTAAAATAGAAAATAAGATGGGAAGGAACTTGGGGATGCCACTGGCATGCCCATAAATGGACAGAGACAAAAAAAATCTATCCAAGTGCTTAAGAAAATGGGGTTAAAATAAGATCTAACAAGGCAAGGCAAAGAAGTGTATTGAAAGATGCTCCCAGATGAAAGAATCACTTCCAAGTGATTTTTATTTCTGTGAAATGAAGTCAATACTTGAAACTGGAGACAACAAACCATAGTTAATTAAAAAGTAGTATTCATTTGTTAAGAGGTCTAGTTTATGAATGTTGGCAGGTAGCTGAGGACTATTTGTTTTCTGGGAATGCAGATCAAGATAAAAATAGATTCATTGCTTGTGAATATAAATGGAGTGACTCTATTGGTAACAGGAAAACATGAGCATCTTTGAGTACGGATTGTAAATCATGCTATACTTAATTTTTAAATTGTTTTTAGAATTTTAACTCATTGGGTTGTTTTCAATATCATTATAAATATATATATATATTGTATATATATATATATATTGTATATATATATATTGTATATATATATTGTATTGTATGTATATATGTATATATACACACTATAATGTAGTAGTTTTTTTTTTAGCTTTCTGCTTGAATAAACAAATAT
Organism: Choloepus didactylus; assembly: GCF_015220235.1. Taxonomy (NCBI): domain Eukaryota; kingdom Metazoa; phylum Chordata; class Mammalia; order Pilosa; family Megalonychidae; genus Choloepus; species Choloepus didactylus. The sequence goes on along the minus strand of NC_051310.1, from coordinate 178,579,178 downwards.
TTTTGAGCACTTAGATATAAAGGTAGTGTTGATAATTATGTTTCTCTTTCTGTCTATAACCCATTCACTGGACAGATATTATCCAGCACCTACCATCTTAGGCACTAAGTCCTAGGAATGCAGCAATGAAAAAAAGAAAACAGAGGTCAATATTCAGCCCTCTTAAAGCTTAATATATAACTATCTTACTATCTAAAAGGATAATCAGAGCTAATGGTTGTCCATACTTTTTACCACATATTTATGTTTTCCCAAGTTCAAGGGTTAATCCTCTATGAAGCACCCACCCCTCCTCACCTTGAAAACATTTGAGGTAGGACTGAACTTGTCCAATCTTAAGAACCAATGGCATTTAAAATTTTGACATACATTTCTTTATAGCACCTAAATTTTATATCACTTATACTTATTTACACATTTTTCTTTGTAATAGATTTCACATTCTTTCAAAGCAGACCTCATATTTTAATTATCTTTGCATTTCCTGCAAATATTGTGGTATCTAGCAAAGAATAATTACCAAAAAAATGTAAAAATGTGCCTGTTATTTATGCCTAAGTAAACCTGGGTACAGGAGTACTAAAGTTGCTTTTGTATAATATTAATAAATAAGTTTTTGCATACCATAGTTTACAACAGCCTGGTTCTTTCTAATATATTTAAAGTTTGGAAGAACAGATTTTGAATGTAGAGTACTGGATTAACAGATGGACTCAGTGACTGGTCCAAGTTAAGAAACAGGACACCTGACTCCAAACCAAGTGCTCTGAACACTGCATCTACTAACAGAAAAATCTTTTTGGAAATATATCAAAGAGATTGCTGGTTATCCTTTGTTTCATGCTGCTCCAAATGAGGGTTCACTGATTCTCTAATGACATACACCTTTTTTGACTAATCTTTGATATTTACTTTTCATGAGGCAAATGATTTATGTCCAATTGTAATGTAAATGATTTTTGTCTATTAGAAAAGAGAACTGTAAAGGTTATAGTTTATAACAATGTAGGATATAAAGTGGATAGTTCTCTAACTTAAAAACCTTATTTCCGAGTGCCAATTTAATGTACTTATATTTCTCAGCTCTTCAAATAACCTTTGAACCAGCTTTAACATCTTACTTGTTTGCTCATTAGTAAGCTGGTTAATTTGAGATGTGTTCATTTTATATTCTTAAAATTATACTTTAACACATCATATTTAAAGTGAAGTTTTCCTGTTCAGGGACTCATCCCATCCTTTGAATAGTTGCTCTTTCCCCCATCATGTGAGTGCAGTGAAGCTATCTTTCCAGTATACTGCTATAGTGGCCATAAGTTTGAGCATATGTTCAGGGACAGTCCAGTTATAATATCATATTTTATTGATCTAATAGTAGGCATACTGTTAGATCTAATAATAGTGGGAAAGTAGGACAGATCTTTATCCTTACCTAGTTTTTTTTTTTTTTTTTTCTTTAGGAGATGGAAGGGAAAGAAGGATTTCAGTTCAGAGAGATAGCTGCATGAGAATCAGGTGTTACCAACATTTTCCTCAGCACTCTTGGAGGAGGGGGTGAGATAGAGGAAAGGAAGAAAGAGAGAAAATGAATTTTGATGATTTCTTTAAGTTCCACAAATCAGAGGAAAAATTTTTTCCTTAAGGAAGTGATATTTGTTTCTCTGTTTCCTGTAGCCCAAGAAACTTAAGTGGCAGGTTAAGCAGTAGAAATACTGCAACATGGATATAGAAAGCAAATATAGTAACTACGGATACATGTGGCACAAGATTATAAAGTCCTAAGGGAAAATGTTAACTTATTAGAATTATCATAATCCTTTGAAGAAATATTCAAATGCACTTGTTCTCTATATTGCTGATTATTTTTTTGACTGGAATCACTTCAGTCCAACAATAAATTCACAGATTATGAGATTGCATTAATATTAAAATTCAGAGATATTACTAGGAAATGTTAAGATTTCAGCGACTGAAATATTTCCTTCAATATCCACTTATTGTTATTCTCTTCAGGAGAAAAGTTTACAAAAGATTACATAAGATAAAAGAAAAAAAGAATTTGAAACCTAAGGATAACCATAGAAATAAAAATAAATTGTGTAATAATAGTTCACAGTTGAAGAATTTCCATGTTTGTTAAAGATCTTGATTAACAATGGAATAAAATGAATACATCAATATTCTCAATGGAAATATAACAAATATTGAAGCATTTCATTTTTAACAACAGCTGAGTATCTAGTAAACATAAACATGAAACAGATTTTTAATTTATAGCTGATTAGACTTTGCTATTCAGAAATATTAATAGTCAAGCAAAAATAAAATGTAACTATTTAAAATTATTATGAATATTTTGGGCTTTTAAGAAACCATTTTACTTTCATTGCATACCATTGTAGGAATAACTGATGCTATTACAATCTTACCTACAGTAAATTTTCTTTTAAATGAATAAAGAAAAGCAAATTATACCTGAGAGAAAGATTCAATAAATGAATTATCTTTCTTTAAAATATGTTGAGGAAACTACAGCCTTTGTAACTGCCTTTCATGTCCTCTTACTTGAGCCACAGGTGATCCATTTTTTACTCTTGTTATGTGTTTATGCTAGAATTTTTTTCTTTGTCCTTAATCTTTGTTTTACTTTTTTTTTTTTATCTTATGTAATCTTTTGCAAACTTTCCTCCTGAAGAGAATAACAGTAAGTGGATATTGAAGGAAATATTTCAGTCACTGAAATCTTTATGTCCGTTGCTCTTTCTAAAATTATTCTCACTATCATGAAATGTTTGCAAACTATTCATTCAAATGCACTACTCTGGAACTCTGGTATACATCTTTTAAAGCGCTTATCTTAGTTAGCCAGGCACAATAAGTTGACTTAAAAAAACAAGAATTTACTGGTTCATGGTTTTGAGGCTAGGAGAAGTCCAAAATTGAGCTATCAGCAAGGCCATGCTTCCTTTCAATGTCTGTGACACGCAGGTGCTGGCTGCTGGTGAGCTTTGGAATTTCTTGGCTTGTACCCCTGTCTCGTGTCACATGACACTGTCCTCTCCCTTCTTCTCCTGGTTGTAGTGACTTCTGGCTTCTGGCTCCTCCCCATGGCTTTCTTTATGTCTGAATTTCTTCCACTGATAAAGAACTCCAGTAATACCAACTTCATTCAGCTGGGCCATGCTTTAACTAAAAATAACGACTTCAAGAGATTCTATTTACAATGGATTCATGCCCTCAGGGATGCAAATTAAGATGAGGAACATGTCTAAATTGAGAACATAATTCAGGCTATCACAACACTTAAAAGTGTATTATATATTACTAGAATAAAAATTTTAACAAATAAGCTCTAATGTAAACTATGGACTATAGTTAATTATAATAATATTGTTTCATCAGTTGTATCAAAGCTACCACAAGAATGCAAGCTATGTGTGTGAGGTGGCTATATAGGAACTCTGTATTTTCTGCATGATTTTTCTGTAAAACTACAAATTCTGTAATAAAAATGGTTTAAAAGTGTATTATAATGCTTAATTTGTATGTATGGATCGCATGGTAGTCTGATTTCAGAGATCAGGGACCATGTATATCATTTATCTCTATCCACAGGGTGAAGTACTGGGCTTAGACTATAGAAAGGGTTAGACCTTTCTTTCTATCTACCTACCTCCCGACCTACCTACCTACCTATCTACCTATATACCAATCTATATATCTAATTCAATCTGTGTCTATTCATATTTAATTATTTAATGTGATAGTTCCTAAATCCACTTTTCTATGAGAGTTAGTTCTAAATAAAGCCAATCTATATTTGACTGCGATCAATTCTCCCTATATTTTGCTTAACAATAGGTATAACATTTTATTGGCAGATTGCTTTCATGGCATTAAGTGAGGTTAAAAAATAATTCTAACATCTCTTAGGAGTGTTATCCTTTTTAACTCATGGCCTGTCTGGTACATTTCCAAGAGGTTTTTCAACTTGCATCGATAGTTGTGCAGGTTGGATTAAGGTAGACAGACTCACCACTAGGCTTGTAGAAGGACTTTTCAATAGCTAGGCTGTGAGGTATTAAAATATGCTTAGCGGGGACTCGGGCAAGATGGCGGCATAGAGAGGAGTGGAAGCTAAGTAGTCCCCCTGGAACAACTACAAAAAACCAGAAACAACTAGTAAATAATCCAGAATAACTGCGGGGGGACAAACGAGACCATCCACTCATCACACACCAACCTGAATTGGGAGGAATGCCCAAGAACACAGCATAAAATCTGTAAGTAAAACCTGTGGAACCAGGTGGGGAGACCCCCTCCCCCATAGCCCAAGCTGCGGAGCCGCGTGGTGCCAGAGAGACGCTCTCTCCTAGCAAGCGAATACGGCTCAGCTGAGCTCCAACTGGGGTTTTAAGTAGCAAGTGTGAACTGCTCACTACAGGTACGCAGCCCTAAAAAACAGACAGAGGCTTTGGGTGACGACTGACCTGGGAGAGCCGGAGGGTCGCCTTGACTGGGTCTGAAGGGGACTATCTGTTTCTTTTTCGGCTCAGTGCAGAAAGCCCCAGTCATTTTAAGTTTCCAGGGCTGTGACTCCAGGAAGGGCAGAGACAGCACAAGAAGAGAGAGAGAGAGACCATTGAAATGCTAATGACCTCCACCTAGGGGGTCTGTTTTCTCTAGGAGGAAACGGGTGGGGCCCTTTCCATTCAGAACCAGACCCCAGAGCCTGGGGGAACACGGCCATACCGCCTCACACCAGTCAAGAATTATAGGCTAACAGGCGTCACCTGCTGGGCAGAAAAGCACAGTGACCCGAGACATCAAAGAGTGGAGCAATTTTCTAAGACACACCCACAGGGAAACCAGATACTGAATTTTCTTCGCTCTGGGACCTGAGCCTGTTCTGGTCTGGGAAAACTTGATTTGGATAACCAAGGAAACCATGCCTAGACAACAGAAAATTACAACCTACACTAAGAAAAACAAAGTTATGGCCCAGTCAAAGGAACAAACGTACACTTCAACTGAGATACAGGAATTTAAACAACTAATGCTAAATCAATTCAAAAAGTTTAGAGAAGATATTGCAAAAGAGATAGAGGCTGTAAAGGAAGCACTGGACATGTATATGGCAGAAATCAAAAGTTCAAAAAACCTACTAGTAGAATCTATGGAAATGAAAGGCACAACACAAGAGATGAAAGACACAATGGAAACATACAACAGCAGATCTCAAGAGGCAGAAGAAAACACCCAGGAACTGGAGAACAAAACACCTGAAAGCCTACATGCAAAGGAGCAGATGGAGAAAAGAATGAAAAAATATGAGCAACGTCTCCGGGAACTCAAGGATGAAACAAAGTACAACAATGTACGTATCATTGGTGTCCCAGAAGGAGAAGAGAAGGGAAAGGGGGCAGAAGCAATAATAGAGGAAATAATCAATGAAAATTTCTCATCTATTATGAAACACATAAAATTACAGATCCAAGAAGTGCAGCGTACTCCAAACAGAAGAGATCTGAATAGGCCTACGCCAAGACACTTAATAATCAGATTATCAAATGTCAAAGACAAAGAGAGAATCCTGAAAGCAGCAAGAGAAAAGCAATCCATTACATACAAAGGAAGCTTCATAAGACTATGTGCAGATCTCTCAGCAGAAACCATGGAGGCAAGAAGGAAGTGGTGTGATGTATTTAAGATACTGAAAGAGAAAAACCACCAACCAAGAATCCTGTATCCAGCAAAGCTGTCCTTCGTATATGAGGGAGAGCTCAAAATATTTTCTGACAAACAGACAGTGAGAGACTTTGTGAACAAGACACCTGCCCTACAGGAAATACTAAAGGGAGCACTACAGGGTGATAGAAGACAGGAGTGCGTGGTTTGGAACACAATTTTGGGAGATGGTAGCACAACAATGTAAGTACACTGAACAAAGGTAACTATGAATACGGTTGGGAGAGAAAGGTGGGGAGCATGTGAGACACCAGAAGAAAGGAGAAAAGATAAAGACTGGGACTGTGTAACTTGGTGAAATCTAGAGTATTCAACAATTGTGATAAAATGTACAAATATGTTCTTTTATGAGGGAGAACAAGCAAATGTCAACCTTGCAAGGTGTTAAAAATGGGGAGGCATTGGGGGAGGGATGCAATCAGCATAAACTCTAGAGACTGTAACTAATAGAATCATTGTATTATGCTTCCTTTAATGTAACAAAGGTGATATACCAAGGTGAATGCAGATAAGAGGGGGGAATAGGGGAGGCATGTTAGACACTTGACATTGGTGGTATTGTCTGATTCTTTATTCTACTTTGATTTAAGGTTATTTTTCCTTTTGCTGCTTCCTAGCTGTCATTTTTTTTTGTTTCCTCTTTCTTTTGCCTCTCTACCTTCTTTGACTCTCCCTCCTGCCTTGTGGAAGAAATGTAGATGCTCTTGCTTAGTATGAACAGAATGTTCAATTAGGATGAACTTAAATGTTTGGAAATGAACAGGGGTGTTGGTAGCAAGATGTGAGAATAACTAACAGCGCCGAATGGTGTGTGAATGAGGTGGAAAGGGGAAGCTCAGAGTCATATATGTCACCAGAAGGAAAGTTGGAGGTCAAAAGATGGAAATGTATAAAACTGAATCCTATGGTGGGCAATGTCCATGATCAACTGTACAAATACTAGAAATCACTTCATGAACCAGAACAAATGTATGACAATACAATTAGAAGTTAATAATAGAGGGGCATATAGGGAAGAACTATATACCTATTACAAACTATATACGATGGTTAGTAGTATTTCAACATTTTTTCATAAACAGTAACAAATGTACTGTATCAATACTAGGAGTCAACAATTGAGGGGGGTTGGTTAGGGATAGGGGAGGTTTAGAGTTTCCTTTTCTTTTTTTCTTTTTTCATCTTTCACTTTATTTCTTTTCTGGAGTAATGAAAAGTTTCTAAAAATTGAACAAAAATTAAGTGTGGTGATGGATGCACAGCTGTATGAGGGTACCCAGGGGCAAGTGATTGTACACTTTGGATCTTTGGATAATTGTATGGTATCTGAACAATCTCAATAAAAATAAAAAAAAAAAACACAAATGGAGACATAAGCAGCTAGAATTTGGAGAATTGAAAAAAAAAATATGCTTAGCGGAAATATTAAACTTTTCCTATGCTTCTGACAAATTTCAATGCTCTGTAATTATCCATATAAAATATGTAACTTAAGGATTTTATGTCCTCAGTATTTACCTATGATTTTCATTTCTCATCATTTAGAAGTTAAAAATTTAGCTTATATAGTGAACATTATGATGTACTATTTACTTGAAAAAATAGAAAAAATATATGGCTAATTCACTATAAACACAGAAATGTCAATTGTATTATTTTATTTTTCTACATTATTGCTTCTGCTTTTCTGTGTCACCTAGATAATCATAAATGAATAGGCATTATGTATTCTAATTCATGCATATCCTGCATTTTACAGTGCATAAAAAACTTCAGCCAGCAATTATGCATTAACTTCTACCTGGGTTTCTAAGTGCTCCTCCTGTTACTGCAGGTAATGGGTTAATAATGACAATATTTGATAAGGCTAAAACATGTGTTAGCTCTTCTTACAAAATTACTTGCGTAAGTATATGTTTTTCTTCTTAAAATAACAAAACCATATGTTAGTGACTTCTTGTATATTGAAAGAGGCTAAATTTTTATATTTCTGGCAATAAAACGTCAATTTGAGAATCAGACGTTTTACATGAGAGTATATTAAAAACCATAAGCTGTTACTCCTTCCAAGTGCAGATATATTAGACCATTTAAAGCTAGTGGGAAGAACTTGTTTCGTGTGGTGTGTACAGTAGATGAGAATTTTTTAATAAGTGTCAAGGGACTCAGGTGGATGGATTCCATATACCACATGCTCTCTGTAGTAAATACAGCAGTTTAACATTTATAGAACTAGCATTACCTATAGGTAAGTCAGAAAATTGTTCAAGTGAAAGCAAAGTGCTTAGATTTGTCCAAGTCTTTATTACAAGCTATCACTCTTTCAAAAAATGTATTTATATATACATTAATTGTTTTAAAAGAAGCTTTAGAGCAGCATATTGCTGTGGAACCAGCAGTTAGAATCAGTCCTGACTCTGCCACTAGGTGTCATTTAACCTCTTAAATCACTTTCCTTCCTCTAAATGACACACTTAGAATTGATCTCCACTTTTCCCTTCAGACCTAATATTTATATTTCTGTGGCCAGAGAAAGAAAGAGAACATAAATGTTTATCTTTTGAATGGATAATTGTCTTCACTAGCAAACTTATTCTCCTCACTACCCATTCCAGACTAACTGTCCTTAGGATTTGCTTTAGTTCTTCTTTCTACCTGAAACATTCTACTACTCTGCATGGTTTACTTTCTCATGTTCCTCAAGTTTTTGGCTCATTTATCACCTTCTAAATCAGGCCTACACTTAACCATCCTACCTAGAATTGTAACTCGCCTGGAACCTCACTACACCAGTATGCTCTTCCCTTTTATTCTGCCCTACCCTTTCTTTCATTCAGGGTACATTTATCCCCAAGGGCAGAAATTATTGTTTTGATTAGTGGTTATGTACAGCACCAAGAACAGTGCCTGCACATAGTAGTAATCATCAAATAACTTTTTGTTGAATGGATGAATTACTTAGAGATTGTTGTGGTTTGCTAACATAGCCAGAATGCAATACATCAGAAATGGTTTGCCTTTTTCAATGGGGATTTATTAAGTTGCAAACTTACAGTTCTAAGGCCATGAAAATTTCCAAATTAAGGCATCAAGAGGTAGATACCTTTTCTGAGAAAAGACCGATGGCTTCCAGGGTTCCTCTGTCACATGGGAAAGCACATGGCTAGCTCTGCTGAGCCTTCTCTCTTGGGTTTAGCTTCTGGTTTCTGTGGTTTTCTCCAAAATGTCTCTTGGCTTCTGTCTCAGCTTCTATGGGTCCTTGGCTTGTTTCTCCCAGGTGTTTCTGTGTCTTGTAAAGGACTCCAGTAAAGGATAAAGACCCACACTGAATTGGGTGGGTAACATTTCCATGAAAACAACTTAATCAAAAGATCCCACCCACAATAGGTCTGCCCATACATGATTGGATTAAAAGTACATAGTCTTTTCTGGGGTACATAATAGATTCAAACCAGCACAGAGATGCATGCTGACATATTAATACACCATTAAATGATCTAAAAATGGAATATATATCTTTGAAATAAGTCTATGTTCGCTCAAACTCAAAGAGAAGGGAAAATCTGTGGAAACCATAAGATGATGTGAATAAGTAAAAATGGAAAAAAATTACTAACATATGTCTTCAGTCTAACTTTTGGAAATTGAATCATCTTTTTCTCACTGAAAAAGCCCATAGTAAAAACTAAGGGAAAGAGGGAAAAAAGCAAAAAATAAGGGGAGTTAAAAAAGCTATCTCTTTTGGTCTGTCTGAACAGAAGGCAAATCTCATCCATTCAGCATCTTCCCCCCATCCCCACCCTACTATGCAATGGTGCCTTTACCGTATCTGATAAATCCTAGGATACAAAGAAACAGTGTGAAAAACACAATTAAAAAAAACTAAGGCTAGAACCAGAGTTCATGGGCTACGTTGACTAGAGATCATAAGAGAAGGTTAGATAAAGTCAGATTTTGAAGGGTCTTGTGTGCTTGGTTGAGTGACTTTATTCTAAAGTCACAGGGAATTAGGGAAGTGATTTAATCAAATCTATTTATCCAAATGTTGACACATTCTAGAAATGTAATAGCATTTTAAAAGGTTTCCTGAATTTATGAAGTATCCATTATAGTTTAGAGAACAGAGTTGACATTGAGATTTTATAGTATGTAGTCCCAACTTGATAAAATGGAATGTACAGAGTTAACCACTTGTTCTCTCACCTAGACTTCCACCTAACCACACCCATTCCATGGCTCTGTGCTATAGCAGAGTAATAGAAAATATGAGCAACTGGCCTGAAATGTTATTGTAATTCTTACATCCTAAGTTATAAAATAAAGTAATAGATACAATCTAGCCTTTGAAGCCCCTGAATCTCTTATTCAATTAGACTGATGTAGAGAGTATGCCTGGTTCATATTTCCTATAGAGCATATGTACCTACAGGGATCATTGGATTATCTAACCAAAGTTGCTGCTTTGTATAAATCCTTTATATACAAATGAGCTGTGACATAAGTAAACTACTCAGTGTAGTCACCTTAGTGGACTGTCTGCACCACAGAGTGATGGATGGAGTTGCAAAATATTTGTATAGATTGAGGGGAATGACCAATATGAACCTAAATTATCTTCTGTGGCATTCAACTGAAAACTGCTTTGATGATTCAGTGAAGAGTTGGGCAAATAATGCCACACTCATATATTTTCATGGAAAATATTGAAACATTATTTTTATTGATAGCCCTATTAATACAATAGGAGGCAATTGTGTCAGTGGTCATTCAACTCATAAAACTCACAGTATGAAAAATCACCTGACCATATGTTAAAACAAAAAACGTTAATAATTAACAGTCACATCAGAATCTTTTCTAATCTATGTTCAAAAAAAGTAACAGCAAGATGGAATACTGATGAGCAGAATTTCCTTGTTCCAGAAGTCTATTGACTTCACTTTCATACTCTCTCAATGGTTTATGTAAAACTGAAATCTCTGCTTCTTGAATAGCTCAAGGTAATACTACCGACTTATACAGCATTTCAGTGAAAGCTGAATTTTTATATTACATATTTAAAAAGGTGATTTATTCTAATTTTAATGTCTTTATTAACATAATTGATAGCATAATAAATTTGTACATATAATGTTAATGGTAAAATTAGTTGATGTGCATTTTGCTTACAATTAAGAAAATATCCTCAAATAATATATTTGTAATATAATTTACAAAAGCATATAAAGTAACAGATGCAGGCATAATCTATGATAAATGGGAAATATATAACATGTAAAATAAGAAGCTTGATAGATACAGCAACTTTAATATATTTTTACATTGTATATTATTTTAAAGTTATTATAACACATATTACATATTAATGATACAAAGCTTGAAATGAAGCCAATCTGATTATGTGTATGATTTCCACTATGAAGCAAGAATAAAAGGTGTCAAAATATAAGGGAGTGCTGAACATACATGGGTTAAAAGAGAGAATTTTAGGTTGTATTTCTGTTATGCTTAACTATGAATTATGAATTGTTTTACTGCAGAAGTAAAGTTCTGTTTGTTTCTCTGTTGGTTTCAAATGGATCATTGGGTAAGGAAGAATTTGAGATTCTCAAGACAGAGAAGGATATGGATACTTAAATACTGTGTTCTCTTTGTAAAAATTATCATATGACATAAAAAAGTGAAATTTAATTCTTATTACTAAATGCATCATATGAGTATACATAATGTATATGCAAATAATTTCAAAAATTAGAAGTATACAATGTACAAAACTGCTTTAAAAAATTGAACATTACCCATGCCTTTTGAAGAGCTCTGTGTGCCGCTTCAATTATATCTCCTTCCCAACTCTCCCCAGAGAGATGATTGTTATCCTGAATGTTGTGCTGATCTCTTCCTGATTCTCTAATATTTTCCTAAACGTAGAATATATATACATATACATATATACATAAATGCACACATGTACATATATAGATACATATGTATATGTTTACATTTATGAGTTTATGGTCTTATAATAAAATCATACTGCTACTGTTTTGCTCTATAATTTGCTTTTTGTCAGCTTAATATTTGCTTAAGTTTTACATATGTTGCTATGCTTGGTGTAATTAAAAGTATTTACTGCAGTAGACTCAGTAGACTGTTCTATTGCAAAAATGTAGACCTATGAACCATTAGAGTGACAATTTTTCTGTCAAATTATTTTTTTATTTCTCCAGCTAACAATTCTTATGTGAACATCCTTATGTGTTTCTCTTGATGCATATATGCAAGAATTTCTCTGGAACATATGCTTAGGCATGGAACTGTTGGGCCATATGTTTTGTGCATTATCATGTTTACAAGATAACTCTATATTGATTTCCAAAATAGTTGTATAATTTTATACTACCCTTGACTGAGTGTTGTAGTTCTTATTGATACTCAAGATATAACTCTTGTGAAAGTTGGCTTATCGCAATATCAGTGTCAATTTATCTTCTTTATGTAATGGTGATTTTTAAGCAATGATTAAAGTGGAAAACATGTGTTCCACCAAAGTCCTAGCTGGAATTTAAGCCATAGATCCCTTGGGTTTTCAGCAAGTCTGGTGAAGGAGAACTGATGCCATGGACTTGCCTTTATAATAATTTCTAAAGAAATCAGCAGCATCTAGGGATTGAAGTTATTGGAGGAGAGAAAATTTAGGCACAGTGTATAGTTCTAGGACAATGGACCCTAGTTGGGGAAAGAAAGCTCATTCTGCTTACAAGCAGTATCTCTCAAATTTTCTTTTAAACCAGGCACTGTAGAGCCACACTTTAATCTTAAGGATGCACAAGTTGCAAAAATAGCAATAAAATAAAAAAAAAATAGTTATGCCTTTAAAATATCATTTGGGTATATAATGCAAGACAGATTAACGTATGAATTCTGGCAATAATAAGAAATGTTGTCGGTGCCTTCAACATAGAAGGGAAATGGAACACATATGAATAATCTTCCCACGTGATTTAGGCAACTTCATAAAAATCTCTCCAAGCACCAACAAATATGGTGGTGGAGCTTTTGGTTAATTAAGGTTTCTGGCATCTGATGTCTTTTATTGCCAGATGTAGCATGACCAGAAGAAATTCCACTTCCAGGAAATATTGGGATGATTATTTCTGTAACCATTGGTAATACACCTTCTAAATTTGGCAAGCTATATTCAATAATTATGCAGCGAGACAGAGAAAGAAAGGTAAGGGAGTACTGCCTACAATGATTGTGGGTTTTTTGGCATGTTTTTGAGACACTCACTGAATTCTAACAGACCAATTTATAAGAAAGATGCTTAATATCAAAATTCATTCACTCATCATGTTAACAAACATTCAGCACACCCTATTGTGTGTCAGGTACTGTTCTACATTCATGCTACAGGAGTGAACAAAAAGGGCACTGATCTCAAAAACCCTATATTCTAGTAGGGAAAAACAAAGAATGATAAACAAGAAGATAGGCCATAAGACCAAAGGACCTAAGGAAGTAAAGTAGTTCAAGTTGAAGGAAAGATTCCTGACTACTGCAATGATTCCCTCACTTCCTCTGGGTTAAACTGCCCTTCAGAACAGATTCTCCATGATTATAGGAAACATCCTGATTTGAGGTGCAATCTTCCAACACCAACAAAAAAAGTTAAATAAAATAAATAATTGAATCACAATTATTGTACAATTTTTCCTTATCAAACAGATTGTGGAATAAATATAGCTGCTGAAAAGAGAGAGAAGGCCATTTTGTTTTTGTTTAGTTAATCCTCTGGAGCCCAATCTCCCATCATATTAAACATACTATAGAAAAGACTTGATCAGGATGATGGATAAAGGATGTATTTTTTTTTTTTCTTTTTCAATGTGAAATAAAAGAGCTTGCTTGCTTAAGTTTTAAGAAAATTGTGGTTGGTAGGAATAAAAACCTTCATTCACTTTGATTGTTGAGCCCTTGAAACTATATATACAGAGTGGGGGTACATTAAAAAACTGAAACCGGAAGCTGATTCATTCATCCTAACCTGTCAAAAGCATTCCTTCTCTAATAAACAAGGTTTTGGTCTGAACAGTTTCTGTTATTTTTTTCCCTGCTTACCTTGATCTATGCATCAAAATCTTCTATTTACTCTGACCAAGATTTTATGGGGTAGCCCTTCCTACTCTCTCACAGAATACAGGGTAATAGATCATGCTGTTAACAGGGTCAGAACTAAAATATTTGAAATGTTTGATCTATTCTTTTGGAGTCAGTTGTGATACATAATTTTGTGATTGGCTAATGTGAAATTATATATATATATGACTGCTACTGGAAATAATGTTTTGATGAGAGTATTATTGGGTAATTCAGTGTATTATATGAGACATTCCTTGAGTTTATGTATTGACAAATTTATTTTTGTAAGATTCGTATTTCTTATTCACTAACCTGCAACTAGTACTGTGATTCCAACCAAATGGTTGCTAGCATGATGGTGTGACTCATTATATTAATTACCCACTATATTTCCCAAGATGTCTGTACAAATAATTAAAGGGAGTCTTCATGTCAAACCACATTAGTGAAGTAATATATCAAACGTTTCTTATAACAAATCCACAAAATTCATGGGTCCATGGTTAATGTCACCATTATAAGAAACTTGATAGCATTATATTATAGATAATGCTAGTCAATTTTATAATTACTTATTTTGTGGCAAGCATTTGGCAAGTGATTTATATGTATTTAACTTGGTAACTCATTTAATTCACTTAATTATCCCTTAAATCTCATAATAAATGGATTATTCTTATATTTATCTTGTCATTGAATGAAATAAGAATTTTTTAAAAGTGTGAATAAATTACCCATATCACCGAGCTGATAAGTGGTAAAGCTAAGATTGTTGCATTGGTTTTGTTTAAGTATGATCTGGTATAAGATAAAACTTCTAAATGAATCTACATTTACAAACAGATTAACATTTTATTTTAATTTTAAAAATCCCTTCCACATTTTTAATAAGTTAGTATATGGATCATGCTGTTATTTATACTGACTTTTTCAGGGCACACCACAATATTACTATGTGTAACTTCTTATATAATCTATTTTATACAAATATAAAATAGATCCTCTAGGAAATCTGTTGTAATGGATGGTGGTGTCCAGTGGTTGATAACAGTTCCTAATTTATTAATTGTTTGTATTTGGTCAAGTGTCTTATCCATTTCTGCCTGCAAAATAGAGATAATAACATCTAACAAAACTTTGTTGATAAAACTATATGAAGTGACTATATCAAATAATATTAGATAACTTGTGGCTCATAATAATTGCACAATAAAAGGTAGTTTTTTCCCCATTTTTATAGATAGCTATATGTTTAAATACATAAATTGGCCTCTGTGCATATAGAGATAGTTCAAAGTTTCACTGTGGATATTTCAGAGTATTATGAACTGTACGTGTGTTTATACTCTATCTACTTGGCAAAAATAAAATGCCTCCTGCCACATACATGAAGGTAGGTATTACACTATATGTAAATCTGAAATATCAGTATGCTACAAACCACTCTGTGAAAATAAAAATGATTGATGAGTTTCATTACTTCAATGTAGAAATTCAGCTGCAAAATATAAGCTCTTCAGTTGCCATGACAGTACATTCTAATTTATGCAGTTTATGCTTAGCTTCTGAGGACAGAAAATTTAGCACAATCTCTATATTGATAATTGGTAAATGTAATAAAGGATTAAAAATTTATTTTACACTTTAATTTTAGTGACTATTCATGAGAAATTGAATGCCAGAGAGACCTTTAAAAGATTTTCCCTCAATTTATAAATCCAGCTAATTTGTATGGAATTGAGTGATGAACATTTATATACTAGCTGATTATCTCTCTTAGGACTACTGCTGACTAAATATCTCTTAAAACTAAATTAAAACTTAGTTTTAACATAGTACAAAGGGCATATTTTCCCTCCATTTCTTAATAAAATGTCATTCACTGTTTTTTTCTTATAATAAGAACTGTATATAATCACTCAAGTAAATTTAGACAATAATTTCATGCCAAAAGTAAATAATAATAATTCTAATACCATTCAAAGATAATTACTATTAATACCTCAACTTGTGTCCGTATTGACTTATCAGCTACATGCAAAAAATGATACAGAGCTGAGAGTCTCTCCCTCTACATATATACCATTAGAATTCTTTTTACATATTAAACATTGCTAAGGACAATAATAAGTACTATGCACAAAAAATTCTCAGAAATTTGATAACTTAAATGAAATAGACTAATTGCCAGAAAGATGCAAACTACCAATACCAAGGAAATATAGATAAACTTGCAAGGTCTATAGCAAAGAAGATGAATCAATAATTAAGAGCCTTCCAAAAAGAAATCATCAGGCCCAGATGGTTTCACCAGTGAATTTTAAAATTATCTGGGGAGAAATTATACCAATTCTCCACAACTGCCCCCAGAAAATAGAAGCAGAGGAGACACTTTCCAACTCATTCCATGAAGCTGCATCACACCAATATGAAAACCAGATTAAAAAAATAAAAGGAAGGAAAACACAGGCTATTTCTCATGAAAAGAGATGCAAAATCCTCAACAAAATATTATCAAAACAAATTTAACATTGTATAAAATAATTATGCACCACAACTGACTGGGATTTATTACATGGGTGCAAGGTTGGTTCAATATTTGAAAATCAATCAATATAATCCACAATATCAACAAGATAAAGAAAAAATCATGACCATATCAATTGATGAAGTAAAAACACATTTGACAAAATGCAATGCTAATTAATAATAAAATTTCTCAGAAAATTAGGAATAGAAGGTAACTTCTTCAACTTGATAAAGATCTACAAAAACCTACAGCTGACATCATACTTAATTGTGAAAGACAGGATGCTTTCCCTCCCCATAAATTCTGGAGCAAGGCAAGGATAGCCTCTTATTCAACATTATACTGGAAGTCTTAACAAATGCAATAAGACAAGAAAAAGAAATAAAATGTATACAGATTGGGAAGGAAGAAAAAAAAAGTGTCTATCAAGGCGTAATGACTATGTAGAAAATATCAAAAAAAATGGGAAATCAAAACAATTCCTGGAACTAATAAGCAAGTATTATAGGGTAACAAGAACCAAGCTTTATATGCAAAAGTCAATTGCTCCCCCTACGTGGGACCCGACTCCCAGGGTTGTAAATCTCCCTGGCAATGCAGAATATGACTCCCGGGGATGAATGGACCCAGCATCGTGGGACTGAGAGTATCTTCTTGACCAAAATGGGGATGCAAAATGAGATGAAATAGTTTCAGTGGCTGAGAGATTTCAAATGGAGTCGAGAGGTCACTCTGGTGGACATTCTTATGCACTATATAGATAACACCTCTTAGGTTTTAATATATTGGAATAGCTAGAAATAAATACCTGAAAATACCAAACTCCAGCCCAGCAGTCTGGACTCCTGAAGACAATATATAATGTAGATTACAAGCAGTGATGGTGTGATTGTGAAGACCTTGTGGATCACACCCCCTTTATTTAGTGTATGGATGAGCGGAAAAATGGGGATAAAAACTAAAGGACAAATGGGGTGGGATGGAGGGATGATTTGGATGTTCTTCTTTCACTTTTATTTTTTATTCTTGTTCTGGTTCTTTCCAATGTAAGGAAAATGTTCAGAGATAGATTGTGGTAATGAACGCATAACTATGTTATCATACTGTGGACAGTGGATTGTATACCATGGATGACTGTATGGTGTGTGAATGTATTTCAATAAAACTGAATTTAATAAGAAAAAAGGCAATTGCTTTCTTGTATACCAACAATGAACTATTTGAATTTGAGATTTTTAAAAATTAGCATTTACAACACGCCCCCAAAAATGAAATATGAGGTGGAAATCTAACAGACAAAATATAAAATCTATGTGTGTTAGACTACAGAACTTTTGTGAAAGAAATAAAAGAAAAAATAACTAAATAAATGGAGGGAAAGTCTGTGTTCATGTATTGCAACATCAACATTGTTCATAACTCAATTCTTCCCAATTTGATTCATAGAGTCAATGAAATCCCAGCGAAAATACCAGAAAGCTATTTGATAGAAGATAAGCAAACTGATTCTAAAGTTTATATGGAAAAGCAAAATACCTAGAATAGCCAACACATTACTGAAGAATAAAGTTGGAAGACTCATTCTGCCCAATTTCAAAATTTTTATAACGCTTACTGCAGCTTACTATTCAGCTAATGGTAAAAGTATAGACATATAGATCAGTGGAAGAGAAGAAGTCCATAAATAGATCTACACAAGTATGGCAAACTGATCTGTAACAAAGGAGCAAAGAACACATAGTCTTTTCAATAAATGGTATAGGAACAATTGGAAATCAATATGCTAAAAAAAAAAATGAACTGAGACATAGACCTTATGCCTTTCACAAAATTAATTCAAAATGGATCACAGATATAAATGTAAAATGCAAAATTATAAAACTACTTGAGAAAATATAGTAGAAAAATCTAGGTAAACTTTGGTTTGGCAATGAAGTTTAGATAAAACACAAAAACATTATCCATGAAATAAAAAATTGATAATTTGGAGTTTATTAAAATTAAAAACTCTGCTCTGTGAAAGACACTGCTAAAGGAATGGAATTCAAGAAATAGAGTAGGATAAATATTTGCAAATACATATCTGATAAGACTTGTACTGAAAATATTTCACGAACTCTTAATACTCACAATAAACAAACAAGCAATCTAATGAGCCAAAATCTGAACAGATGCCTTGTCAAAGCAGATAGATAGATGACAAAAAATATATGAAAAGATGCTCAACATCATTTACTATTAGGGAATTACAAATTAAAACAATGATGATATAACACTACACACCTATTAGAATAAATAAAATCCATACAAAAAGCCCCAAACACCAGTCAATACTAGCCATTGGCAAGGATAAAGAGAAACAGGAACTCCTTTATTCTTAGTCATTGATTTGGGGAATGCAAAATGGGGCAGTCACTTTGGAAAACAGCGTGACAGTTTCTTACAAAGATATACTCTCATCATATGATCCAGCAATCATGCACCTATGTCTACCCAAATGATTTGAAAGCTGCATAAGCTCTATACCCTAGTTAATATAGTTGTTCCTCAGGAGGTGTAGATTAACAATTCTGATATTACCATGCATGTATATTGGATTTGAACAATTAAATAAGAGGATGGTAGATGGTGGGGACCAGGTTTCCCATGGTTGGAGTGGGAATTACAGATAAGCAAGTGGAGGAAGCTAGAATGATCCATGTGGTAATGGATTAATTTGAGTTGGAGACATATATTAATTCATGTTTATTTTAATATAGATACAACTGGTTACATTTAAATGTATTTATAGATATGTGTGTATATAGGGATTAGTATACACATATACATTTCCTTGCTATGTCAGCTGAGTGGTTCTAGAAACAGTGACACCACAGTAGGTAACAAACATATCTAAACCTAGTATCTAGCATGTGGTGTAAAATATCATTCCTTGGAGAAATGACTGATTCTAGAACTGAGGCAGGTGAGCCTGGAGCATCTTGTAGTAACAAAATATAAGGGAATGCTGAACGTACACACACAGGATAAAAGGGGAAATTTTAGGTCATATATATGTTACTAGAATAAAAATTAATGAAAAAAAAACACAGGACTGGACTGTACAACACAAAAATGAGCCCTATTGTAAATGATGGACTATAATTAATAGTACAATCATAAAAATGTTCTTTAATGAATTATAACAAATGTACCACACTAATGCAACATGTTAAAAATAGGGTGATATATGGGAACTCTGTACTTTATATATTTTATGCATCATATTTCTATAAACCTATAGCTTCTCCAATAAAAAATCTAAAACATAAAAATATCCTATACACACACATATATGATAGTAGTATGTGAGAGAGACAGAGGAGACAACTGATAAAAATCCCAATGGCCATAAGCTGTAATAATTTGAGTAACAAAATAAATAAAGTAGCTTTGGTTTATAAAATTATATAATCCAAAGTATAAAATAAATAAAAATAAGTCCATACTGATATAAATAAATGCTTAAATTAAAAAAAAAATGGGGGAGAAGAGACAAATCTCCAATGCAGAAGAATTCAAAATAATTTATGCAGATACTCTGCTTTGAAGGAGACAAAACATAGCTCCACACTCTTCCATAAGTGTTGACTGATGGTAACTTCCTTCCAAAGAAGAAAGTATAAAAGAAGGGGGAAAACACACTTTACAGCAGAGAAACGTGACAAACACTACTTCAGTCAAGTGATTAAGTCTGTCAACATTATAAATCATGTTGATAGTATGTGCCCTTGATATTATGTGATGCAAATGACAATTTGACTCTGTGGCCTTCTTCCCCAAACCCTTAACCCCATCTCATCATGAGAAAAATATCAGACAAATCCCAATAAAAGAACCTTCAACAAAATACCTGACCAACACTCCTTAAAACTGTCACGGTCATTAAAAACAGGGAAAGTCTGAAAAATTGTCACAACCAGTAGAATCCTAAAGAGACTTGGTTACTAAGTGTAATGTGATATTCTGGATAGGATCCTGGAAGGAAAACAGAACTTCAGTTAATATCTAAGGATAATAATGTATCAGTATCGGTTCATTATTTTTAACAAATGTACCATACTAGCATAAAATGTTAACAGTAGGTAAAACTGGATGGAGGTGTATGGAGATTGTGCTTTCTTCACAATTTTTCTGTAAATCTAAAAAACTTCTAAAAAGTAAATTTCGTTTAACATAAAGCAAAAAAAAAAAAAAAAAACCCATATGCATAATTACTTCTACAGTAGAAAAGTATTCATTGAATGAATTTTCCATAATTTAAATACTCTGCTGATAGTAAACATTTAGGTTTATTCAGTGTTTTGCCATTCATCCTTCCATTCAACAAACATGTATTAAACAACTTCTGTTTACAAGATGCTGTACTAAGAGTTGAGATATAACAAAGAAAAACATAGAAATAAGCCCCTGTAGTTTCTTGCCAATAACTAGTAATGGAGGTGGACAAAAGACACATAAATTTAACTGAATAAAAGGTAATCAATTAAAAATGGAAGCAGTAATTTCATAGGAAGAGTTGGCAAGCTGTTTTAAATAGAAGCTTCATTGTCTCCAGACTCTTTGATGGCTCAATGGACAAAAGTGTAGGAGTGGAAGAAGATGGAAGACATTTCAGGATTTTATTATATTAGACCTGGAAAGGAAATGATGGTGACTTTGGGCTTTGTGGTAGATTAAATTTTGTGTCCCAATTTAAACAAATTCTTAACCTTAATCCACATTCCTGTGGGTGTGAGCCCATTGTAAATAAGGTCTCTTATAGATATTATTTCAGTTAAGGTATGGCTCAACTAACTGAGGGTGGGTCTTAATCAGGATTAATGGAGTTCTTATTAAGAGAAAGCCACAGGGAGCAGCCAGAAGATGGAAGTCAACAGAACACAGAAGAGAAAGGACAACATCATTATGTGATGCAAGGCAGGGATAAAAGCCAAGGAACACCAAGGATGGACAGCAGCCAACATCAGAATGCTATAGACTGTGGGAAGAAAATATTACCTTGCTGATTCCTCAATTTTGGACTTCTCCTGGCCTCAAAACAATGAACTAATAAGTTCTGGTAGTTTAACCCAATGCACTGTGTGGTATTTGCCATAATAACTTGGCAAATCAAGACAGGCTTAGGCTAGGATGATAGTAGAGAGCTGTTTAATGAAAGCCTGATATATGAATGTGTTTCAAGGAAAAGTCAAAATAACCCTCTCTTGATTTGGATGTGATTATGAGGGGAAAAGAGAAGTCAAGGATTCCCCTGTTATTTCTTCATAAAGATATTAGTGGGGATGAACACTTTTAAATATTTTAATAATGTTGCTTAAATGCCCTTAAATGTACAAACTTAAACTCCCACCTTTAATATTTATCTGTCTCCCTACAATTAGTGGACTGGTTCAAATTAGTTAGCTTCATAAAACAAAATGCCTAAAATAAAAATGTAATTAGCATGTTAAAAATGTCTTTCTTTTTATAAAAATTCAGTACAGAAGTAGGCAGTCCAAGGCTTCTGTGGCTCTCCATAATTATCAGATACTAAGGCTCTTTGTATCTCACAGTTGCAGCACCCTAGGACTCACTAACTTCAATCCTCAGGTTCAAGATGTCTGTATGTACACATGTTCCAGTTGACAGGAACAAGGAAGTAGGGGCAAGAGAGGGCACTTTCTAGGGAACTTTGCCATGACAGTTACTTTAACAGCTTTAATGGAAATCTCATCTTAAAATTGTGTCCACACGTCATTGACCAGAACTTAATTACATGACCAAACCCAGATGCAAAGGATTATTAGAAATAGGTCTCTTCAGTGGATGTAATGTCATTCCATACATATTTAGAAAATGTTACTAGAGAGGAAGAAAATATGTATCATAAGTGGATGGCTGTCTCTTTGCTACTCAGTAACAGTGAAGATATATTACTTTAAAAAATGTTTTAATTGTTATATATCTGCTATTGTTTATTTTAGCTCCTTAATTAGTGTGGAAGCTTAAAACTTTGTCATATGTTTAGTAATCATAATTGTTGCTTCATTTCTGGAATTATATATTTCTGAGAACATCTTAATTTATGAGAAGGTCTTGATACACAAACCAAGGGCAAAGCAAAACCGTAATGCTGCCATCCAATTTAAAATGTTAGGATGGTAGGAAGAAATTTACTATGTGGTTGGAAAAGAGCCAGTTGTAGATAGAGGGTGATTGTTCATTATGGAGCACATTTTGTGAAGAACAAAAATATTACAAGCTCCACTGTAATGCACCAGAAACTGTAAATCCCCTGTTACTTTCATCTTGTGATATAAGTTGCTATATCTCTAGAAGGACCCTGTTAGCAAGTAATTACATTATCAGAGAAAAAATTATTAGCACATTTGTATGTATTAATTTATTGTTTAAAGAGTTGCTATGGAAAATGATGGGGCTCTCAGGATTTCTATTAAGGTAAACCATGATGCAATGAAAGAAGAAAATATGGAAAATTGCTACAAAATAATTCATATTTGCGGTCTAACTTATCAGGCTGTTTTTCATCACAGGTTTATGTGCTTAGGTGGAGTGGGGTTCCTAGGATAAAGAGATCCTGAGATAAATTTTCAAAGTTTATTAAGTCCATCCTCAAATAGAAAATGTCATAAAATTCTATCCCTTAAACATTTGCTATGTTCGCTTAAAAACACCCAAGCCATTCATGCTTTGATGAAATAAAGCCTTCAAAATTACTGGAAAATAAAGATGGCAGGCAGTCTTTCTGTAGGCACTAAGGAACATATAGAAAATGACCCTGAATATGTTGTCTTATTCTCTGTCATAGAAAAATCATTTTTTTAATTGCAAAAGGACATAGTCAAATGTCAAAACATAAAAGTTATTTTGGCAGGTTTGTCTTTTTTAATAAAACTATTGTCCTTGAAATTTGCTTTCTGTCTTCCTTCAAAGTTGTAGGCCTAGCCATTTCCCAGGAAAATAGACCCTAATCCCTTTTTCCACCCCTTAGTCATATTAAGTAAGACGGCAAAATTAAAGAGGAGGGTCAAGTCCCTTGTGAGAGTTTTTAGTAACAAATGTACTAATGAGTTAAGCAAATGTTTTTATGAGCACCCTTTTCTCTATTTCCATACAGGTAGGGAAATATGGCAGGAAGAGGCAAACCGGTGTTTAAAGAAACAATCCAAGAAAACAATGAGAACCAAATGTTGTTACAAGCTCATATTTAATGAGGAAACATTATTTATTGGCTTCCAAAACTGAGGCAGCAAACCAATAGAAAGCCAGTTAAATAAAAGCAACCATCTTAGAGGAAATCAGTTATGTGGAGGAACAAAAAATTGGAGAGGAGTCCAGAATAGAAACAGGTTTAAAATCTAAGTTCATCAACAGAAAAAGAGAGTAGGCCCATATTAATTTCAAAGTAAATAAGTAGCATTTCATCCCATTATATTTCATTTTGAAGTCCAAAGAAAGAGATTGGTATTTGTGGAAGTTAAATTCATCGATGTACTTTGTGACCTTTGTGGTCAGTGTGCTAAAAAGTCAAACATATTTTGCCTGCCTACTCCACCGATTTTTAGGGCTCAGACTTTTACTCAATCTCTAGTCATGTGTGTTACATTTTTAGAGGATCACTTCCAGTCAAATGAAAAACAAAAATACCAACAAAAGCAATGAAAAATAACCTTAATTAATAATTTGTATTTTCTCTGGTTTGTAGAAGTGCATTCATTTAGTACTTTGTGCATCAAAGTTCTGTTATCATTGAATTGTTTTTATTGTTCCCTACAGACTTTAAGAAAAAATAAATATAGGAGATATAGAGTGATTTCCCTATTGGAAAGAGAGGAGTTAGAAAATGTTGAATTTTCAAAATAGGTCCATCATTTTCATCCTAATCATAATGTAGAGAGCAACCAAGAGGAAATGATCCTTTTCTAGCAGCAGCTGCATTCTACAATCAAACTGCCTTACTAAGCCTTATGGACTAGGAGAGGTGAAGAAGGTAGTGTAAGAAAGAATTTTGTGTCAATTTTGAATGAGGATGTTCCAATGCTCAACAATACAAGATACCTGTAGATGGTAGGGAGTGTTGAAGGTCCACTGAATACCTTAACTGTCAGCCTATTGAATGGCTTTTTTGATAAAAGAATGCCACTGTCAAGCTATAAATTGTCAATAAACCTGAAGAAATGACAAAAATTTGTTTCAGGGACTACAGTGTGTGTGGCTGAGGTCAGTTGGTCAGACTGAAATGGTAACAACATAACCAGATAAAGTGCTAACAGTGATGTGGCATAATCTATAGCCCCAAGATGAGGTCAAAGGCTTGATGTCAATCTGCAGACATGCAACAGGCATGGGCAACAGCCCTTGCAATGTGACCTCCACTGACAGACAACTCAGTAAACTCTTGGCAGGAGTCACAGTCTGGCATACAATGGTAGCCCAGTCTATGTGGCAGATGTGTTGCTCTATCCCATATGATGGTCAAGCTAAACAGTGATGGTGGAAATCTGGGCAGTGCAGTTCTCATCAGCAGATTGATTCTAGTCAGTCTCATAGAATGAGCACTTACAGTGTACATCTATATGAGTGACCCACACATTTTTATCCATTACCATGACTTGTTTACACAATTCATAGTCCCAAAGAGGAGTGTCTTTAATCTGCCAGTCTATTATTTTCCAAATGGTAGATAAGATGGTGAGGCAATTGAGAATAGCCAAAGAATCAACACAAATATTACAAGAGAGAAATAATTGTGGGTCCACTTCCAGACACTGCAACAAAGTGAATATCACAATAAATTGAGTCACATGAATTTTTTGGTTTCCCAGTGCACATAATAGTTATGTTTACAATATATTGTAATATATTAAGTGTGCAATAGCATTATGTCTAAAAAAGAATGCACACACCTTAATTAGAAATACTTTTAAGCACCATCTGATTTTTCAGCAAATCATCATCTTTTTGCTAATGGAAGTTCTTATCTCAATATTTATGAGTACTAATTGATCAAGATGGTGGTTGCTAAAGGTTAGGGTGGCTATGGCAATTTATGAAAATAAGACAACAATGAAGTTTGCTGCAGCAATTGATTCTTCCTTTCATGAAAGATTTTTCTGAGGTGATCGAACCCTCTCAAATCCTGCCATTGCTTTATCAACTAAGTTGAGATAATATTCTAAATCATTTGTTGTAATTTCAACAAGGTTCATAGCATCTTTACAAGAAGTAGATTCCATTTAAAGAAAACACTTTCTTAATTCATCCATTAAAAAACACAAAACAACAACAAAAAATACTCCTCATCCATTAAAGTTTTAACACGAGATTGCAATAATTCAGTCACATCTTCTGGCTCTAGTTCTGGCTTTAGTTCTAGTTCTCTTACTATTTCTACCACATCTGCAGTTAACTTCATCCACTGAGGACTTTTTGCCCCTCAAAGTCATCCATAATTGTTGGAACCAACTTCTTCCAAACTTCTGTTAATTTTGACATTTTGACCTCCTCCTTTAATTCTGAATGCTCTTAATGGGCTAGATCCATCAGAGGAATCATTCCTATGGCAGCTATAGCCTCATTAAATGAATTTCTTAAATAATAAGACTTGAAAGTCAAAATTCTCCTTGATCAATGGGCTGTAGGATGGATGTGTGTTAGCAGGCATGAAAATAACATGAATCTCATTGAACATCTCCATCAGAGCTCTTGGGTGAGCAATGCATTTTTAATAAGCAGTAATATTTTGAAATGATTTTTTTTCCTAAGCAGTAGGTCCAAACAGTGATCTTCAAATTTTCAGTAAACCATGTTATAAACAGATGTGCTGTCATATAGGCTTTGTTGTTCCATTTATAATGCACAAGCAGAGTAGATTTAACATAATTCTTAAGGGTCCTAGGATTTTCAGAATGGTTAATGAACAAAGGCTTCAACCCAAAGTCACCAGTTGCTTCAGCGTCTAACTGGAGAGTCAGCCTTTCCTTTGCAGCTTTGAAGCTGTGCATTCACTTCTCATCTCTAGCTATGAAATTCCCAGATGGCATCTTATTCCAAAATGAGGCTATGTCTGCATTGGAAATTTGTTGTTTAGTGTAGACACCTTCACTACTTAGCTAGATCTTCTGGACAACACTGCAGCTTCTGCATCAGCACTTGCTGCTTCATCCTGTACTTTTAAGTTACAGAGATGGCTTCTTTCTTTAAACCTCATGAAAACACTTCTGCTAGCTTCAACTTTTTTCTTCTTCAGCATCCTCATCTCTCTCAGCCCACACAGAATTGATGAAAGTTAGGGCCTTGCTCTGGATTAGACTTTGGCTTAAGGGAATTTTGTGGCCAGTTTGATCTTCTATCTAGACCACTCAAACGTTCTCCATATCAGCAATAAGGCTGTTTCACTTTCTTATCATATGTGTGTTCACTTGAGTACCACTTTCAATTTCCTTAATTTCCTTTAAGAACTTTTCCTTTGCATTCACAATGTGGCTAACTGTTTGGCTTAAGAGACCTAGCTTTTGGCCTGTCTTGGCTTTTGTCCTTCCTTCTTCACTAAGCTTAATCATTTCTAGCTTCTGATTTAAAGTGAGAGACCTACAACTCTTCCTTCCACTTGAACACTTAGAGGCCAATTTAGGATTATTAATTGGCCTAATTTCAATATTGTTGTGTCTCAGGGAATAGAGAGGGAGAAGGAAGGGGTAACATCAGGTTAGTGGAGTGGTCAAACCATCTTATATGGGCATAGTTTGTGGTGCCCCAAAACATTTACAATAATAACATCAAAGATCACATGTAACTACATAACAGATCTAATAATAATGACAAAGTTTGAAATGTGACGGTTACCAAAATGTGACCCACAGACATGAAGTGAACGCATGCTGTTGGAAAAACGGTGCTGATAGACTTGCTTGACACAGAGTTGCCACAAACCTTCAATTTGTAAAAATATGCAGTGTCTGTGAAGTGCAATAAAGTGAAGCACAATAAAACAAGTATGCCTACATTGGCCAGAATTATGGGAACAGCCTTGAATTTTCCCACTGAGCGGAACAACTATTCTGCCTTTGGTTCTGCAGAACAGCCCTAGCAGCCAGTGGACACAACTCGTCATATGCTTAGCTGAACCATCAATGCAAGGGTCAGGCGCTTAAGAGAAATTCAATGAATCAAGGGGCCCAATAAGTCCACAGATTTCCTTTAGGCAGTAGATTGGGGGATAAAGATTCCCCCAAAGCAATAGCTGTCATTTTTTCATTTAAAGCCAAGATGTGACATATTTTGGCATACACTATTTCCTTTAAGAAATAAGACTTCTTGCATTCCTCTCATGTTATTGAGTTCCACATCTGACAATGAGAATCTTTCAAAAGTGGTGTAACTCATAACCTGTGTCAGGGAGGTGATGAGGCTTTGCATTTTCTCTGTTTTGGTCTCGAGCACCACTCAACCATGCACAATAAGGAGTGTTCTGGTAAAGATTACCTCCCTGTGACAGACACTCCAATTGAAAAATCATTAGCCACAGATTTTTAGCTCAAAGGGGTTATTAAGGATGTCGGACCACAAAAGAACTACCATTTCTCTAACTTTACTCTCCCTTATGGGGAGAATCCCCCCTAACACTTAAGAGCATTCACAGTACAGCATGATAAACACAAAAAGATGATAAATTATGCAGTAAAAGAATTTGCAGGAGTGGAACTCTGAGCTTAGAGATCTTGATTTTTTTTTTTTTTTTTTTTTTTTTGGCAGTTAAAATGCCTGATATGACCTGCAGGGAAGGGGAATAATGTTTTTTTTCTATACTGGATGGTAAATGAACACTCCATATTCCAAGGTTTTATGCTAAACAACCACCCATACAAAAATAGTCTGTGACAGTTATTCATAGCTTCTGCTTGCAAAATATTTAGAAACATGAGACCATTGTTGGTTTCAAGCTGTTATGTACCCCAGAAAAGGCCATGTTCCTTTAATCTTTTCCTGTGGGAACAGACCTATTGTGGGTAAGAACTTTTGATTAGGTTCTTTCAATTGAGACGTGACACATCCAATTCAAGGTGGGTCTTAATCCTTTTACTGGAGTCCTTTATGAGGATAAAAGGCAGAAAAGCCCAAAGAGCTCAGAGAGAAACACCCAGAGAAGTTTGGAGAAAGCTGAGAGGGAAAAGCCCCAGAGATGCTGAGAGGACCCGCAGAAGCTCAGAGAGGAGGCCACTGGAACCAGGAACTGAAAGCAATGAAACCTGGTAGTGAAGGACCAGCAGATGTTTGCCATTGGCTTTGTTATCTGACAGAGGAACCATGTATGCAACAGCCTTTCTTTGGAGAAAGTATTTTCCTCTTGATACCTTAATTTGGACATTTTCATGTAAATTTGTAAACTGATAAATCCGCATTGTAAAAGCCAAACCATTGCTAGCATATTGCATTCTGGCAGTTTTGGCAAACCAAAACAAGATCAATAGAAACTTTTCTCCCAACAGAGATGGGGACTTATTCAGACAACTAAAATCTACCTTGCCAACTGGAAACATCTAGACCTTATTAAATGTGGTTATTTTTACCTTTTGAATGTCAGTTGCCAAAGGAAATTTGGAAGCTCTTAAAAAATGGTCAGATTTGTCAGCTAAATTTCAGTTGGCACTGTATCTCCATCATTTTTCCTCTTCAGCAATTATCCATGGAATTATCTGAGTATTTTATTGAATTTTCCTATTTTAAGGGAAACAATAAAATTGCAGTTATTAATTACTGAAAGTCAATTATCAAATAATACTTCATATAGAAGGCATGATTAGGGATATCAGTTTTTTTTTTCTAAAGCTCTCTGAAAGTGAATAATTTATAATATTCATTTGTATTACTTCACTTTTTAGATCCTATTTGTTTTCATGTTTTATAAAGTATGTATGACATAGAAGTATTTTTATAACAGTATACTCACAATTAAATCACTATTTGATTTTATTTGTGCAGCAGATATTCATGTTAATTCTTCAGTTGGGATATAAATAAAACAAATTCCATGCCCCTTTAAAAGAGTCACTTCTCTGTCTGCTTTAGTTCATTAGTCAGACATTTGCAGTTGTGGAACAAATGGCATGTAATGATTATAAGAATATTGCTCTCTTTAATTGCATAATATTCATTACACTATTTGATTTTGAAATTATTTGGGCATATTAAAGGTTATCATTTACAATGTAATAATCTTTGCAGTTGTATTATAGACTATTTCTTATTCAATACCATTATTTGATATTGCAATATGTTATTATTTAATAGTCTAAAGTGCTTATTATACCAATAAAATAAGTAGAAGGGGAAAGATTTATTTATTACCAAAAGATTAAAATGAAAATAATAAAATAGTGGGAAAAAAAGGTCTTGCCATTCATTGAAAAAATATGAATTTGAAAGTACCTTTAAAAATACAATTCTCAAACATTTGGATTATTAGTGATGTTGATGATGATGATGCCAGTAGAAATAATTGCAAGTCCTTTGCAATATTGTCTTATTTACTCTACACAAAAGTTCTGTGAAGTAGCTACTAATACTCTACCCAGTATTCAGACTAGGAAGCTGTGGCTCAAAAGATACTGCCCAAGTTTTCTAGTTAACTAAACTTTATTTTCCCTAAGAAGTTCTCCTTGTGAGTTTCTCATTGAAAAGTACATGAAATGCATAAAATTTCAGAAAATAGAAATCACCACAGCCCTTAAGCTGGAGGATTGGTTTATGTACACAGATATTTTAAATACCTACCAACATTTTATACATTTTATACAATGATTCATCTGAATCTGAAGATTTGAGTGCATCCTTATATGATTTTTAGCATTACAAATTTTCCCACGTCTTTAGTATACTGCATTCTGGCAGCTTTAGCAAACCAAAACAAGATCAATAGGAACTTTTCTCCCAACAGAGTTATTAAGAAAAAGATAAATATATAACTAGAAACAGTTGAAAATCATGCAAAAACAATTTGCAGGGATATTAAACATAGAAAGCCTACAGATAGAAATAGTCAACATCAACTGTTAAAAAAAAGGAAAAAGTTAGACAATTTAAAAGAGATATTACTTTCAACTATCAAACAGGGAAAATGTCACAAAATTATGTGGATGATGAGAATATAATAAAATGGATCGTTTTATATGGTAAGGTGTGTAAATTACTATATTAAGGAAGGAAATTTGCTAACATATAAATGCACATATCTTTTGCTCAGGAATTCCAATTTTATGAAACTATCCTTAAGAAATGGCAGAAACATAAAGGTTATACAGGTGCTAATTTCTGTATTATTTTTAATTGCAGTAATAATGGTAATAATTTCCTGCATTAAAGGGCTTAAATATTCATGGATAAAATCACATTTTGATTTTTTTCACCACTACTTAATATGAATTGTTGGCTCCAACTTAAATGATTTTACTTTGTCAGGTTTTATCTAACAGTGATAGTGAGGGGTCAAAATAAATAATGAGGTAATTGAGAAATGGACTTTGGAGTGAAAGTTGGAATCCTGGCTATGCCTCTTGCAAAGTCTGTTGCCCCCAGTTTTTTTCTGAGCCTTGGTTTTCTCATTTATAAAGTTTTTTGAATATCTACAATATGAAGAGAGAAACATATAGATTTTTATTGAATTATATTATGTCAAGCAGTGACTTGGAGGATGATAAACCAGGGAAAGGGAGACAGGGCACAGCTGGGTGGGGTGGTAGGGTGATATTTTATAAAGTTGGTCAGGCATATCTCTGCAACAAAGTGACATTTGAGCAGAAACCAGGAGGAAATAAAGGAAATAATGCATTTTAAGCTACTCATATGATTCCTTTTGAATTGGAGTTCAATAAGTGAAAATTATCTTAAATGCTATATATTATTAATATTATTATCCCTAAATACAATTTAATAAATTTGGAGCATTCTTCTTGATATTTCCATAATCATTTAGCATCAGATTTCTTAACTTAAAAAAAAAAATACCTAGGAAAATAAGACTGAAAGAATAACAAAGAGAAGTGACCTCAGAATTAACTTAAGATCCGTATGTATGACACATAGCTACCTATCCTTCAAAAACATCCCAATGCACTTGGAGCTAAGATGGTGGCATGGAGAGGAGTGGAAGCTAATTAGTCCCCCTGGAACAACTAATAAACAACAGGAACAGCTAGTAAATAACCTGGAATAACTGCAGGGAGACAAATGTGACAGTCCACTCATCGTACACCAACCTGAATTGGGAGGAATGCCCAAGATCACAGCATAAAATCTGTAAGTAAGAACTGCAGACCCAAGCCAAGAGCTCCTCCCTCATGGAAGCCTTGTGGTGCTAAAGTGCAGAACTTTCTGAACAAGCAAATATACCTCAGCCCAGCTCCAACTGGGGTTTTAATGTTAACCATACAATACAGACTGTGAATCCCCAACAAGCAGACAGAGGCTTTTGGTGATGACTGACCTTGGAGAGTCGGGGGATGTATCTGTCTCAGGACAGGGATCCCAAAGGATTAGGTGCTATCTCTGGCTGGAAGGTGAATCTGGGGACTGAAGATAGACTCTGAAAAGGTGCTTTCTGTTCCTTTCTCTCTCTGTCAACCTGGGCAGCTCAGTGGAGAAAGCCTCAACTGTTTTCAGCTTGCAGTGCTCTGCAGTAAAGAAAACCTCAGCCATTTTAAACTCACAGCACTCAGACCCAGATAAGGGTGGAGATAGCAGAGTCAGAGAAGCAAAGAATCTATTTATATGCAAATTACATCTCTATAGGGGGCATACATTCCCAAGAGGAAAGAGGTGGAGCCCAGCTCTGCTACCTGCCTTCCATTCAGAACTAGACCCCAGAGCCTGGGGAAAAACAGATTCAGGCTACACCTCTTTAAAACCAGTCTGGATTGATAGGCTGACAGGTGCCACAGGCTGTGTCAATCCTCTAAGACACACCATCAGGGAAACCATATACTAAATATTTCCTCCTTCTGGGACCTCATGTGGGAAAACCTGATTGGGGTGGCCAAAGAAGTCAGATGCCTAGACAACAGAAAACTACAACCTACACTAAGAAAAATGAAGTTATGGCCCAGTCAAAGGAACAAACTTACACTTCAACTGAGATACAGGAATTTAAACAACTAATGCTAAATCAACTCAAAAAGTTTAGAGAAGATGTGGCAAAAGAGATAAAGGCTATAAAGGAAATACTGGGCATACATAAGGCAGAAATCAAAAGTTTGAAAAAGCAACTGTCAGAATCTATGGAAATGAAAGGCACAGCACAAGAAATGAAAGACACAATGGAAATATACAACTGCAGGTCTCAAAAGGCAGAAGAAAACACTAAGGAACTGGAGAACAAGGCATCTGAAAGCCTACACACAAAAGAACAGATAGAGAAAAGAATGGAAAAAATATGAGCAACATCTCTGGGAACTTAAGGACAAAATAAAATAGAAGAATATATGTATCATTGGTGTCCCAGAAGGAGAAGAGAAGGAAAAGGGGGCAGAAGCAACAATAGAGGAAATAATGAAAATTTCCCATCTCTTATGAAAGACATAAAATTATAGATACAAGAAGTGCAGCATACTCCAAACAGAATAGATCTGACTAGGCCTATGTCAAGACACTTAATAATCAGATTATCAAACATCAATGACAAAGAAAGAATCCTGAAAGCAGCAAGAGAAAAGTGATCCATTACATACAAAGGAGGCTTAATAAGACTATGCAGATTTCTCAGCAGAAACCATGGTGGCAAGAAGGAAGTGGTGTGATATGTTTAAGATACTGAAAGAGAAAAACCACCAACCAAGAATCCTATATCTGGCTAAACTGTCCTTCAAATATGAGAGAGAATTCAAAATATTCTCTGACAGACAATGAGAGAGTTTGTGAACAAGATACCTGCCCTACAGGAAATAGAAAGGGAGCACTACAGACTGATAGGAAAAGACAGGAATGAGAGTTTTGGAACACAGTTTTGGATGATGGTAGCACCACAATGTAAGTCCACTGAATAAAGATAACTATGAATATGGTTGAAAGATGTAAGTTAGGAGCATGTGGGACAGCAGAAGAAAAGAGGAAAGATAAAGACTGGGACTGTATAACTCAGTGAAACCTAGAGTGTTCAACAATTGTGATAAAATGCACAAATATATTTTTTCACAAGGGAGAACAAATGAATGTCAACCTTACAAGGTGTTAAAAACAGGGAGATATTGGGGGGAAACTACTATCAACATAAACTAGAGACTATAATAAACAGAATCATTGTGTTATGCTTCCTTTAATGTAACAAAGGAAATATACCAAGGTAAATGCAGATAAGAGGGGGGGCATAGGGGAGGGTTGTGAGACTCTTGGCATTGGTGGTGCTGTCTGACCCTTTATTCTACTTTGATCTAAGGTTATCTTTCCTTTTGCTGCTTCCTAGCTCTGTCATGTCTCTCTCTCTCTCTCTCTCTCTCTCTCTCTCTCTCTCTCTCTCTCTCTCTCTCTCTCTCTCTCTCTTTCACCTCTCTACTTTCTTTGACTCTTCCTCCTCCTTTGTGGAAGAAATGTAGATGCCCTTATAGAGATAGTGGTGAGGGTGGTGAACACAGAAATATGTGACTATACAGGGAACTATCAATTGTTTACTTAGGATGGAATGTATGGCATGTGAACAAAACTATCTTAAAAAAAAATGTGTTGATGATGAAACCTTGAGGGCAATATACTGAGTGAAATAAGCCAGACACATAAGGACAAATATTTCAGGGTCTGACTAATAGGAACTAATTATAATATCTAAACTCATAGACATAAATATAAGTTACCAAGATATAGAATGAGGCTAAAGACTGGGCAGTGGTTGCTTAGTATTAGCAGAACTTTCAACTAGGATGAACTTAAATGTTTGGAAATGAACAGAGGTGATGGTAGCACATTGTGAGTATAAATAGCAGTGCTGAATGGTGCATGAATGTGGTGGGAAGGGGAAACTCAGAGTCATGTATGTCACTAGAAGGAAAGTTGGAGGTTAAAAGATAGGAAAGTATAAAACAGTAAACCTTGTGGTGTGCAATGTCTGAGATTGACTGTACAAATATTAGAAATCTCTTTCATGAACCAGAACAAATGTATGACACTACAATTAGAAGTTAATAATAAAGGGGCATACAGGGAAAAAATATATAACTATTGCAGACTATATACTACAGTTAGTAGTATTTCAATGTTCTTTCATAAACAGTAACAAATGTACTGTACCAATACTACAAGTCAACAATGGAGGGGGGGTGGTTAGGGATATGGGAGGATTTGAGTTTCCTTTTCTTTTCTTTTTCTTCTTTGTCTTTATTTCTTTTCTGGAGTAATGAAAATGTTCTAAAAATTGGACAGAAATTAATTGTGTTGATAGAGGCACAGCTGTATGATGGTACCAGAGGCAACTGAGTGTACACTTTGGATCTTTGGATAATTGTATGGTATGTGAACAATCACAAGAAAAAAAAAATTTTTAAAAGAGGGGGGAGGGAAGAGAGATAAATCAAAATAAAGTTCCAGTGGCTGAGAAATTTCACACAGAGTTGAGAGGTCACTCTGAAGGGTGTTCTTATGTAGATATCAGTTTTTAGTTTTGGTGTGTTGGAATGGCTAGGGAGAAATACCTGAAGCTGTCAAACCGCAACACTGTGACCTTGATTCTTGAAGATGATTGTTTTACTATGTAGCTTGCACAGTGTGACTATATGACTGTAAAACCTTGTGGCTTTATGGACAGATGAGTGAAAAAATGGGGACAAAAATTAGATGAAGAATAGGTGGGATGGAGGGGATGGAAGTATTTAGGTGTTCTTTTTTGCTTTTACTTTTATTTTGGAGTGAGGAAAAGTTTCAAAAATTGATTCTGGTGATGAATGCACAACTGTATGATGGTGCTGTGAATAACTGTACAGTCGATGACTATAGGGTATGTGAATATATCTCAATTAAACTGTATTAAACAAAGTAAACGAACAATGGAGGGAGGAGGGGAATGGGACATTTTGGATGTTCTTTTTTATTTTAATTTTTGTTTTATTTTTTGGAGTAATGAAAATGTTCAAAGTTTGATTGTGTTGATGAAAGCACAACTATATGATGATACTGTGAAAAACTGATTGTATACTTTGAATGATTGTATGTTATGTGATTATATCTCAATAAAATTGCATTAAAAAAACAATAGAACATCTCAGAAGCTTGGAAAAAGTAGCCAAATACATATGATGGCACAAAAATGGCAGAAGCAGTTAGTAGGAATTATATGCAAAATAGTAGGAGAAGACAAAACTAAGAAATTCTTTGAAGATGTGATGAATGACACTATATCCATATTATGCATTGCCATGAGGCTCATTTTAAAGTGACATATTTTTTCATAACTGAAAACATTAAAATTTTTTAAAAAAGCAAACTTTATTTATAGACCCATCATGGTTATTATTTTGCTCTGTTTCCTTCCTTCCAAATTTTTTCTACAAGCATGTTTAGAATTATTATGTTTTGTCTTCATCTCCTTCATTATTGCATTAAATAAAAATAAGAATGTGCAAAAATATATGTCTAGGGAGATGGAAGAAGATGGCAGTGTGGAGAGGAGCAGAAGCTAGTTTGTCCCCCAGGAACAACTAATAAACAACCAGGAACAACTAGTAAATAATCTGGAATAGCTGCGGGTGGATAGACTCGACTGTCCACTCGTCATATACCAACCTGAATTGGGAGGAATGCCCAAAACCACAGCATAAAATCTGTAAGCAAAACTGTGGATCCAAGCTGTGAGCGCCCTCCCTCCATGCCCTAATTAACAAGTATGGACTGCTCAATACAAGTTACAAATCCCCAACAAGAAGACAGAGGCTTTTGGTGATGACTGACCTTGGAGAACAAGAGGATGGCCACAGACTGGCCCTAAAGGGGGCTTTCTATCCATTTTTTCACCTCAGTGGAGAAAGCCTCAGCTATTTTCAATTTCCAGTGCTCTGACCCAGACACAGGTGGAGAAAGTACAGGCAGAGAAACTATTCAAATGCTAATGACCTCTCCTTAGGGGGGTTATCTTCCTAATAGGAAAGAGGTGGAGCCCAGCTCTACTACCTGCCTTCCATTCAGAACTGGACCCCAGAGCCTGGGGGAAGACAGCCACAGACCACACCTCCTTACACCAGTCCGGAGCTACAGGCTGACAGGTGCCACCTGCTGGGCAGAAAAGCACAGTGACTTAAGGCCTCACAGGGTGTACCAATCTTCTAAGACACCCTCAGAGAAACCAGATACCATTCCCTCCTTCCAAGACCTGAGTCCATTCTGGTAGGGGAAAACTTCATTGGGGTAACCAAGGAAACCAATGCCTAGGCAACAGAAAACTACAACCTACACTAAGAGAAACAAAGTTATGGCCCAGTCAAAGGAACAAACTTACACCTTGACTGAGACACAGGATTTTAAACAACTAATACTAAATCAATTAAAAAAGTTTAGGAAGATATGGCAAAAGAGATGAACCATATAAGGAAAACACTGGACGTACGTAAGGTAGAAATTGAAAGTTCAAAAAAACAACTGGCAGAATCTATGGAAATGAAAGGCACAGCACAAGAGATGAAAGACATAATGGAAACATACAACAGCAGATCTCAGGAGGCAGAAGAAAACACTCAGGAACTGGAGAACAAGGCACCTGAAAGCCTACACATAAAAGAATAGATAGAGAAAAGAATGGAAAAATATGAGCAACATCTCCGGGAACTTAAGGGCAAAATGAAATGCAGGAATGTATGTGTCATTGGTGTCCCAGGAGAAGAGAAGGGAAAAAGGGCAGAAGCAATAAAAGAGGAAATAATCAATGAAAATTTCCCATCTCTTATGAAAGACATAAAATTATGGATCCAAGAAGCACAGCGTACCCTAAACAGAATAGATCTCAATAGGCCTATGCCAAGACACGTAATAATCAGATTGTCAAATGTCAAAGATAAAGAGAGAATCCTGAAAGCAGCAAGAGAAAAGTGATCCAACACATACAAAGGAAGCTTGATAAGACTATGTGTGGATTTCTCAGTAGAAACCATGGAGGCAAGAAGGAAATAGGCCGATATATTTATGTACTGAAAGAGAAAAACCACCAACCAAGAATCCTATATGCAGAGAAACTGCCCTTCAAATATGAGGGAGAGCTTAAAATATTCTCTGACAAACAGAAAATGACAGAGTTTGTGAACAAGATACCTGCTTTATAGGAAACACTAAAGGAAGCACTGCAGACAGAAAGGAAAAGGCAGAAGTGAGACGTTTGGAAAAACATTTTGGGAGATAGTAGCACAGCAATGTAAATACACTGAAAAAAGATGACTGTGAATATGGTTGAAAGAGGAAGGTTAGGAGCATGTGAGACACCAGAAGGAAAGAGAAAAGATAAAGACTGGGGCTGTATAACTCACTGAAACCTAGAGTGTTCAACAATTGTGATAAAAGGTACAAATATGTTTTTACATGAGGTAGAACAAATGAATATCAACATTGCAAGATTCTAAAAGTAGGGTGGGATTGGGGGAAAATACAATCAAGGCAAACTGGAGACTATAATTAGTGGAAATATTGTATTATGCTTCCCTTAATATAACAAAGGCAATATATCATAGTAAATGCATATGGGTGGGGGACCTAGGGGAAGGGTATGGGATTCCTGGCGCTGGTGATGTTGCCTGATGCTTTATTCTACTTTAGTTTAATGCTATCTTTCCTTTTGTTGCTTCCTAGCTGTCATGTTCTATTTTTCTCTCTCTCTCTCTTTCTTTTTTGTTTTTCTTTTGTCTCTCTACCTTCTTCGACTCTTTCTCCTTCTTTGTGGAAGAAATGGAGATGTCCTTATATAGATAGTGGCAATGGTGCTGAATACATAAATACATGACTAGACAGGGAACCAATGATTGTTTACTTAGGATGGAATGTATGGTGTGTGAATAAAACAACCATCTTAAAAAAAATGGGTTGATGAAGAAAACTTGAGGGCACTACATTGAGTGAAATATATCAGACACATAAGGACAATTATTGCAGAGTCTCACTGATAGGAACTAATTATAATATGTAAACTCACAGACATGAAATATGTCACCAAGATATAGAATGAGGCTAAATAATGGGGAGCGGTTGCTTATTATGAGCAGAATGTTCAACTAGGGTGAACTTAAACATTTAGAAATGGACAGAGGTGATAGTAGCATGTTGTGAGAATAACTAACAGAGCTGAAGGGTGTGTGAAGGTGGTAGAAAGGGTAAGCTCAGAGTCACATATGTCACTAGAAGGAAAGTTGGAAGTTAAAAGAGGGCAATGTATAAAAGTGAATCTTGTGGTGAACAATGTCTGTGATTAACTGTACAAATATTAGAAATCTCTCTTATGAACAATGTATGACACTATAACTAGAAGTTAATAATAGAGGGGCATTTAGGAAAAAAAAATATACCTATTGCAGACTATATAGTACAGTTAGTAGTATTTTAACATTCTTTCATCGACAGTAACAAATGTACTATACCCAAACTATGAATCAATAATGGAGGGGGGCTGGCTAGGGGTGTGAGAGGATTTGAGTTTCCTATTTTTGTCTTTATTTCTTTTCTGGAGTAATGAAAATGTTCTAAAAATTGAAAAAAAATTAATTGTGGTGATGGATGCACAGCTGTATGATGGTACCAGGGGCAATTGATTGTACACTTTGGATCCCTGGATAACTGTATGGTTTGTGAACAATCTCAATTTAAAAAATATGTCTAAATGAATCAAACTTTTCAAAAATTCTTTGGAAAGGAGTTTATCATTTTGGTTCACTATTATGACAATGTGTTTACCATGTATGTTTTTCCTCTGAGCAGAACCTAAAAT
This sequence comes from Choloepus didactylus, assembly GCF_015220235.1. NCBI lineage: Eukaryota > Metazoa > Chordata > Mammalia > Pilosa > Megalonychidae > Choloepus > Choloepus didactylus. The sequence goes on along the minus strand of NC_051310.1, from coordinate 178,539,786 downwards.
TACAGGACTAAATTTAAAAAGTAACAATTACAAATAGGGTGAGAGAATTACTTTAGAGACACTTTCACAAAACTTTTAAAGAGAACCATTCATTAATAAACTTAAGACTTTTAACTGACGACACTTTAGGTTTAAATATACAGACAAGCAATATTAAAAATTGCTTATTTGTCTGCTTATTTTATTTTTTATTTTATGTTCCTACTCTGTTTTGTATACTCCTATGCAACAAAGATGGACAGAGGTTTATATGATATACTGCTGTTGTATAATGGGAAATTTAAATACCTAATTACTGTAAACAAATGCCTTTATCACTCTGAATATAGCTTAGACTTCTAAGATTGTATGCCTTACTTCCTATGTGCATCTCATTTATATTGCTGTGTCAGTGCTTTTAGATCTAGGTTATTTTGCTGTGCAAAGAAAGTATTCATTAATTGTTAACAAGAGTCCCGAACAACTATGTAACTTTGTGCACAATATACAAACCCTTCTTTCCAGCGGATCGGGTCAGAGTTTGGTTTAATCGTTTATAAAGACGTCTAGAGAAGACCTTACTCTATAGTCTCTAGTGTGTATTACTGCTGAGGTGTTGTCTCCCTCATATCTCAATGGAATGGCAATGCAATTGAAATTGCATTCTCACAGGACAGAACCTCTCAGCACGGCTTGAACTAATGTATAGCTGCTCCCTTCCTAATGTGTTAGCAGACGTTTTCTGATAAACCTTTTTTAGTCTTATCCTCTCCATGTGGGAAACTGCAAAATCTACCCCTGGTGTCCCCTTCAGCATCTTCTCCCCAGAGCCCTGCCTCAGTTTCCAGCCACTTCAGCAACCTGAACTGTGATCTCTGACTGCGCGCGCAGCTCAGCTGAACCACCTGTGTGCTGCCTTCCGGGTCCCAGTTTCGTGTTTGGGAAATTAGCTGTAGACAAATCACTGGGCTCACTTCGGGAGTTTCCCTTTCAACTGGATTTCCAGTCTTATGCTGTGTTTTGTGCAATGGCTGAAAACAAGTTGCCTTATATATTTTACCCAGTTTTATATTTGTTTATGGTAGGAGGGCTAGTCTTTACCGGTTATTTCTGGTAACTTTATCCAGTAGCATCAGTGCATTTTTAAAAGTTTTAAATCTATGACATGATATTTTCCCTAACATTGTGACCATATAACAAGAGAAAAATGCATTATTCTACATGAAGGAGATATTTTCTCTCAGCCAGGTTTTGGAACTCTTAAGATAAAACAAAACAAAACAAAACAAACTGCAGTGTAATCTTTTTTTATTTTAAATAGAAAGTCAAATCAGCAGAAGTACTTTATTGCATCTTTAAAATATCACCTGTGGAATTCAGGAATTGCCTATCACCTTGTTATTTCCATAGCTGGGCAGCTCTTAACCTTTAGCCTGCCAAATTGTTTCTTTTTCAAGAGACATAGACATTGTACAAAAATTTTCTGATATCCTTGTTTTAAATTGCTGTGGTTTGCTGAATCAAAGCAGATATTTTGATACAAGTTCAATATAATTTCAAATCATTTTTCTGGGCTTGAGATACTGAACAAGCAATGTATGGCCTTATCCTAACTCTCCATATACTTTTTAGCCAAGAAATTTTGCATTTTAGCAAGAGACCTGCTCTCCTGAATAACAAGGTTAACAGGGAAGTGAGCATACACAGACCTCAGCTTGTGACAAAGCCCAGTGTTGGGCTTGATCATATTCTGTAAATGACTTCAGGTAGTGCGATCTGTAGCCAATTCCTTTCCATTTCCCCACCATTTATCAATCTGAAAACTCTCTCTTTTCCTTCCGAGGACACTGAGTTCTACATTGATATAATTGAAGTTCCTTTGCAGGGATCCTCTGGAGCCCTTCAAAATAACCATTGATGTGACAAAGAGCACAGCATAGTTAATCTTTGCACAAATTAATAATCATGGAACTTATCTTAATGTTATACATAGTTGCTTTGCAGCATGTCTCATCTAAAATATCCTAGTCAAAATTTAAAAACAAATTTGAAAATGATATTTGCATCACAAGGTCTACTTATTTTGTTTCAGTTATTAGGAACATTTTTATATATATGATAGAATGTTGGAATCATGGAATTAGGATCATGAGTTAAAAATTAAAACAAAAGAATTTTAAAGTCTAATATAATTTAAAAGGCAATATGAAGATCATCCTAAAATGTGAAGTTTGTTCTTAACTGAGTTATTTTTAATTTTCTAAAAAATTGAAATATCTTGATACAAAATAAAAAATAACTTTCAATTGCTTGGAGAAAATGTTCGGTATTTGATAGTATTTCCACAGTTGGAATATCTAGACAAAAGTTAGTTTGTAACTATGTAATTCCAAGTTAAATAATCTGCATTTATTTCCCAAAGAACTTAAAACATTTTTCACTCTTACATAGAATTAAAAATAATAAAATATTAGAACATTATAGTCACCTTTCTATCTTGAAATTTAAAGTGTTTTTTAACTTATTCAAAAATACAAAAATATGTTATGGGAGCCTAAGGAGTAGTTTATCAAATTGACAGTTTTAATTTTATAGCATCACATGCACATCAATAGAAAATGAGATCCATAAAATTTATATTTTATGCCCTCAAAAAACAAAAAACAAAACAATATTCACATTTCTTTCCTTTGATTGCCTATAAAATACATGATTCAGAGGCAATGCCAGCCACTCCATCTTACTTTTTCCAGGCAATCTGAATTTCTCTATATATGTGTTCAGCCAAAATTGTAAGTTAAAGTGAAGCAGTCAGTCCATTTCTAATGAGTTTGCATAAAAACAAATAATAAATTAATCTAGAATTTATCAAATGCTACCATGTCTGAATTTTTTGGATGGAACCTTAATCAGAAGGCTGATGCCTTCACCCCCATCTCCCATAATCCCTGGTTTAAGAATAATCCCCAAATCTCCAAATTTGTGAAATTTGCCCTGCTGTCGGCTTATGCTAGAGATCATCATATAGAAGGAGATTATTCCAGTGGAGAATGATAAAATTAATATCACATATATTCAAGAAATAAATCTCTCCTTCCAGAGTCAGCTAGAACTGGGAACTGAGTGTGAACTTGGGCGAACAATCAACAAGAAACTAAGGCCCTGAGTCTGACAGCAGGCAAGGAATGGCACACTGTCAACAGCCATGTCAGCTTGCAAGTGGCTCTTTCCCCAGTTGAACCATTAGAGGGGAAGCCAGCCCTTGCTGACCTTTGATTGCAGTCTTGCAGAGGAACCAGTTAATCTGTGCTCATATTCAACATCCACATAGCAACTGTGGGATAACGAATGTGCATTTTTTTGAAGTTGCTAAGTGTGTGGCAATGTTATTTTGAAGCAAGAGATAACTAATACACCAGCCAGTCAAACTGTTCCACAATTTGGCACCGATTTGTGTTCCTCAAGTTTCTCAATGACCCCCTGTACTTCAACTCATCAAAATGAGGTATAGTCAGTTCTCCTTTAACACTTGTTTTGAAAACAAACATTTTTCCAACAAGAGTAATATATTAGGGAACAATTTGAGAATAACATGAATTCTGTGTTTAAGTATGCACAATTTCTTCTGCAAACATTAGGTGAATACAGACAATTACACCCAGATAAAACAGCTGCAAAGGAATACACAAAGGGCAAGCCCACACCCTCTGGTGAGGTCTATAGCCATAGAAATCCACATTTGGTGTTAACAATTTTCTATCTGATTTCAGATAACCCTTCTTCCACAACAGTTAAAAAGCCGCAACCTCTCCATGGCCACCCTGCCCGTGCAGCCCTCTTTCCTCTCAGACTATTTTGTACTTTTCCTCTGTGTTCTCCGATCTTTTTCTGTCTTAGCTCTTTTGTTTTCTTTCTCTCATACAGGGAACCAGGTGGGCAGGCCAGCAGGAGAATAAGCTCTCATTCACAAGCAAACTTCAAGCTTTTTCAAGTGACATACTTTTGTAGTACTTAACGTGCTTCTTAGCCATTTAACATGTAGAAAACAATGGTAGTATTTTTTTAATTTCCTTTTTTTTAAAAATTTATGTGTCACTGACAGTTTTTGAGTGAAAGTTCCCTAACCTCATTTCCTATCAGCCCTCTATTTTATTGTATGATTTGCAATAGTATGGTGATTTTTAGGAATGGATATGTCATGTTACAGCAGAATTGGCTATACCGATTTGAATAGAATTAAAATCACCCTACACATCACCTATATTTTTATGCCTCTTTGTCTTTGCTTTCATGCTTTTTGCTCAAACCTAAATGACTTGGAATTCAACACACACAAATTGAATCTGAATCTCTAGACAAATCACTTCTCACAAAGCCTGTCTTTATTATCTTCAAATGTAAATAATTTCTCTCTCCTTTAAATTCCACTGAACTTCATCCTTTTCATTCTTAATTTTTTCTATTGCTATTTGTTTTTGTCTTATTTCCTCTACTAAAATATCAAAATGCTTGCAAGCAGGACCTGTTTATTTTATCAGTCATGCCACTGAGCACCCTGCCTTGTATGTTTTAAGTTCTAAAGAAATTTTTGAAGAAAGACCACATAGAAAAAATTGAATCCAATGCACAGGAACACATGCTCCCTCTCTTACAATGATTTTGATCAGATTAGGAGTGTCCTGAGGTCTTCCTTTAAGCAATATTAATCACTGCAATAGCACTGTAATAAGCATTCTTTCTCTATAAAACAGTAATTTTGATATAGATCATGTTCTATGCAAGCACTGATCCATAGAAACTTCTATGATAATGGAAATATTCTTCATCTTTGCAATTCAATATGGTAGCCACTAGACACTCATGGCTATTGGACACGACTTGTGTCCAGGGTGGCCGAAGAACTGACTTTTTACCTTTATTTAATTTTAATTAATTAATCTTTATATTTAAATGGCTACATTTTGTTGCTATTACCTACTTCCCTGTGAATCCTCATCATTTGTTAATCTATGTTATATCTAATTCAATTATGTTCTCTCTATCCCAAATTGACTAGACAATCCATGCACTACTCTAGCATTTCAATTTCTAGAACTATGACTCCTGAGGATTCTTGACCTCCAATCCACTTTACTTCAACTACTCACCCCCTACTTAGCTTATGGCATCAAGGTGATTTTTTGTATTTTTGACTGAAATATTAATACTGTAAATGGGAGAGATACCTAAACTCCACGATGTTTAGAAAATTCCTATGCTCACAAGGAAAGTTTTACATGAAACCATATCTCATTAAAGAGTAAAACTTCCCAAACAAAATCTTCTTATCTAGAAAGCTATTTCAATTTAAAGCTATTTATCTCTCTAAATAATGCTACATCTCTTTGTCCATCTAGTAAGAATGTTTTATATGATGTAACAATGAATCTTATATTTTGCATCTGAAAGTGATTATACCTACTTAAATACTTCTCAGCAAAGAAGAAATTCCTTTTTACCCAATATTTTTACTAGCATTGCTCTTTTACCTTAATTTTTCTTATAAAATCTTGTTGGTATGAAATAGTACCATTATGTTTTGGAATTTGCTCCAAAATTCTTACATCTTGCTTTTTGAGTAGATAGATAAACTTGTTTGCTTTCAAATTCTCGTTTTTTTTTCTTAAATTAGAGTTGTGCATTTCTTCTTAAGTGTGTGGAAAACTTGAAATCAAGGTTACAAAAGCAGAGTGGCTGTTGATGAAAAGGTCAAATGTATGAGGCAATCGGTAGAGTCATGAATGAATAATAATTTTGGTAGTTACCAGGAAGTCAATAGAAGCCAAACAAAATAAAACATTAAGGGCAGTGAAGTCTAATGTGCTTTAATATGGTTGTGGTGTTGTTTTTTAAAACATTTGGGGGAAAACTGGAGTTATTGGAATTAAATACTTCCCTTGTGATTAAGTATTCAATTACCACAGTATCACCAGGATGAAGTTTCTGTTAATAATAGAGTGCTTCTAATTTTCATTTTATTTCTCAGTGCAGAAATTTCCCTTAGGGACATCTCGAGGAAGAGTTTGATCAAAGAAAAGACACATATTTGGGGGAAAATGCCATATCAATATATAATAAAGTCTCTGACTCCATTTTAATTGTCTGACTGGTGAGAGCTTTCAAGCTCCATACCACCCTTTCTCTTCTTCCCCACATCTAGGAAAAGCTGATAAGGAACTCTGGGTGCTCCCACCTTAGCCCTAGCCCACAGGTGTATGGAAACCATTGAAGCAGCCCCATCTCCTAACCAAAATGTAAAACAGTCCTGTTTCCTTTCCCTGCTAACTCAAGCTATATTCAGACCTGCCTGGGAGCCTGTCCTGCTCTCCTCATAAAACCTCATTATATGCATTAATAAAACAATTCGTATCACTGATTCTCAATAGCCAGACTAAATTTTATTTGGGGGACTATCATGCTTCTGAATGGACACCATCCCATAACACATAATAGTATACAAATAGAATCCCATAAAATATGTGGTTTGTGCTGGTGTTGGTATTCTTCGAATCTTTTCTAACATTTTTTTTTATTATTATAGAAATTGTTGAAATATCACTAGATGAATCTGATAGACTTCTCAGTCATTGTACTTGGCCTTTTTCTCACCAAAAATTATACAAAAAAAATGATTGAAAGAAATCTATCTCAAAAAGGCAAATTTTAATCAAAGTGACTGTAGTAGGCTGCATAATACCCCACAAAATATGTATGTCCTAATCCTCAGAACCTGGGAAAATTTTACCTTTAGAAGAACATGTTGATTCATTACTGTAACCAGACCCTGAAGACTAACCTGGTTTATATGCCTGCCAAGACCTGGTTAAGGTTTTCTGTAAGTTACCTTATATCATTAAAATAATTTCCATTTTCACTCAAATTGACCATGTTTGCTCAGTGTTCTTGCATTTAAAGAACAACTCTTTATGAAACGAAAATATACTGTAGCAAAGGGCCTTATGAAAGAATGTCACAGTAACAATTTTTATTGATTCAGATTTATTCAATAGAAGGTAGAAACATTGCAAAACATTTATAAAATATATGTTGATAGAAACTACTACCTGAAATAATAATGAAAGAAATTCAGGAGCAGAGATTATGAGATTATAACTGGAAAAATAAAGCAACCGATGTTGCATGGTTTTGCTTAAAAATGATTTTAAATGTTACGAAATGAATCCAATAAGGATAAAAAATAAGTCATTTGGAAGTAAAAATGGTGATAAAGTCCTTGGGATGAGAGAAGGTTACATACAAAATTTCAGTATAAAAAGTCACTTATCAATAAATTTAAAATGGCAAAATTAATATTTTGTAATTACAGAGTGTATCCTCATGAACTGAAGGTAATGTTTACAACATAATTTTCCTCCCAGAAAATATCCTTAAGAGGTCTAGAACCAACATGACAGTTTTATAAATGAAGGAAAAACATAAGCAGGTAAGGTTATTTACCCAGATGAGGCAAACACAGAACACAGCTAACAAAATTCATTACATTTTTTTTTGTTGTTGAATGAAAGCTTTTCCTATATCACCTGATTATAGTAGCTTTCACTGATGTGAATAATTTATGTTGCTTTGCATATATTAAATTAATTAACAATTTTATATTTTTTATAGTAGTGAACTATTTTAAATTCATTGTTACAGGTTTGTTTCAAACTATCGCATCTGCTGGTGTTTAAATTCAGAATTTTATGTTCCCTGGCAAATGACTAATACATATGAATGAGAATTTGGTCTTGTCATGCTAAGTAACTTATGGAAAATGTTCATATGGTTATTTTGGTCATATTGACAAAGATGCTCATGTATTTATCACATTTTACACTAAAATACATATATTTACTTAGTTTTGCAATTATGATAGAATAAAACAAAAATATACTTTCAAAATTTTAAATATACATATACTGAACTGAAATAAAATATGTATAGATGGTAAGAATGATTTTATCTGTCTGGGATTATGGATTTTTTATATTCTTTGTATTGTTTTTGAATTTTCAAAATTTCCATGAGTGTATGTTGCTCCTAAAAGCATTGAAAAATAAATATTCAGTGTTAAGAAATGACTAAGAATAATTTAGTCTAGTAATACATTTGTAGAGCTCTCAACATTTCAAAGAATTTTTGTATGTATTATCACATTTTCTAGGGGCCTAAATTTGACTAGTATTTACTGGGACAGTCATATTGGGTTTTACGTGGTTGACGTGTGTTCTGATTATCAGTGTGCCCAATTGGTATATGTGCCATTCTGGTTTTTAACATTTTTAATATACTCTGCTTTTTACACACTGTAAATAGTAGCTAAGTTCATACTGGACATAAGTTTCCTGACTTCTCAATCAGTCCTCTTTCAAAAACATTTTGCCAAATCACTTATATGAATATTTCACCGGAACTTACAAATATTAAAAAGGAACAATTTAAAGTACAAATACAATACAGATTAAATATTAATGTCATATTCAATCTTGCATACTCACATGTCATTTTTTGTAATTGAAAGAAAAACAAATTTGGATTTCTGGACTTCTCCAAAACCATCAAAAATTTACCAGAAACAATAATATAACACTTTCATTTGAAATATATGACTTCTATGAAGATGGTATTTGACTTTGGAAGTTTGTTTTGTTTTCAGTGTGAATATCTGTAATATCTTTGTATTTTAGAAGAAGAAATAAGGATGTGTTGGTTGAACATCACTTAGATGCAGAAATAAAATTATAACATACTACTGACACCTACATATGTTTCAAGTTCATGAACATTTTATTGAGGTATTATAATTTGTATAACATTAAAATTACATTTCTAAATTATGTGATTACATGACTGGAATGAGACAAGAAGCTCTTGGTTTATATTGCCAGCATTTGCTTATCAAAGTGTTAAATATATACTTATAAACAAATAGTAACTATTTAAAATGTGGACTTCAAACCCATAATTAGCACAAATCATGGTCCACAATTTTTTCATCTGCAATTTCAGTAGTTTCTCCACTGGAGTTAAAATAAAATGAAAACTTCCAAGACAGTTGTTATAAGACTATGATATAGTCAGTCTTTTCTTATTGGTGAAGCTTACTTACTGTTCTTACTTTATTTACTATAAAGCAGGCTGATGACAAATTTTTAATGAGGGTATCTGGCAGTCCTGCATATTGCAGTATATATTTAATCCTAAAACAAAAAGGAAGCTAATTCATTTTGGCCACAATAGTTCACTATGGATTGGTGATCTAAAATATTAACCTGTATTGAAGTCTTAGTTTGTAGAAGGTCTTTTTCTAAGACCTGAAAGTAGAATTAATGACCACATGTCTTCACATAAAATATTTATAGACCTATACACAACTGACCATAATGCAAGTTGGGCTGCTTCAATACCTGTGATAGTGGTATTGAAAATCCTTTAGATACATAGTGAAGAAATGTATATGTCAAGATAAAGAACAGTTTCCAGATAATGACTAGCAATCCTCTGTCTTCTCCCCAAATCCCTATGGGTATCATGGTATATTTATAAAAATTAAATGACAAAAATTAATGTATTTCTTTCAACACTGAAATTGCATGCTCGCATCTGCTTCCTTCTACTTATACACGCTTGTTTTTGGAGTGCAATTCAATCATGTTTTACTCACAAATTATCCAACTCATTATTTTCCCAATGAAGGAAACAATGAAGTTCTAAACATGGAATTTAAATCAATATTAATGAAAAAGCCTACTAAATAATCAGTCTACAAATTAAAATTTCATAGGTGTATCCATGCACACAGGATGAAGTTGATGAACTTTGAAAATAGTGTCGATTTCTTCTTATTCTTTTGACAAAGTAGACATAAAAAAGTATTCCATCACATAACATGGTATTCAAAGGATCTGAGTGATTTTTAGATATAGAGGTTTCAGTGAATATCTGAAATGCAAAGCACAATAATTTGGTAGAGTTCCAACATTAAAATTGGAACTGAATTCATGCTAAGGGATGTTTCTTCTGCTTAGTTTATATTAAATAATATGAGCTAATATTCTTTTAAAATTTTAATGTATTTGAAATTTCCTTGGGATTGCAAATTAATTCTCTTACCACCAAGTGATAAGAAGTATTGCTATATTGAGGGCCTGTGGTGATATGGAAGGGTTGATACAGATTATTGAAAGCAGCAAAAAGAAGGAAAAAAAAGGAGGAGTTTTAAAAAAAATGGTTGCAGAAAAAGAATGATAGAAGTGTTTGCCTGACCAATGCGTCCATAGTTTTGCTTTAGCCTGCGAGTTATCTGTAAGTTAACTGGCAACATATATTTTATAAGATTATACAATGTGAAATGCTTAATGTTATTTCCCTATTGATTGACAAGTTCTGTGTAGAAAAGGGAAATCAAATTGACTGATTTGTTTGAAGGCAATGTTAATGGAATCTTGGCTAGATGGGGAGAAAAATAAAAGCAGATGGAGTCCTTAGACTGTGAGGAGATGAGGGACAAGATGGTATGGGGTTAAGAAAAGGCTAAAAGAGGCAAAGTAATCCTAATACTGGTAGGATAAGATACAGTAACTCAGGAGAGGAATTTCACCAAGATCTTAGAGAGGCTCAATGCCAAGCAGTGAGGGAGCTTCCAGATGTAGTCTTCCAACAAGTATGTAAAATAAACTAGAACTTATACTCACGGGAATTGAAGGTTTCAAGGAACAATGTGGCCTAGGTGTTGAGGTAAAATTATCAAAATGGATGCTGTATTTTACAAGGATATTTTCCCAACAAATTAAAAGGAAGGTAAAGTAGTACAGTCATTAAAATCATTATAGAAGAAAAATGTGTAGCTTAGAGGGTATCAGGTAAAAGTGAAAGTGGAAAAAGGAAAGTGGATGACATGCGTTTCAAGAGGACAGCATTTTTCAAAAAGGCAGAAGGAAAATGCTGAACTACACTGCTTCTTTGTTGAAGTCAGAGGCAGGCTGACTTCACAAAATTTTCTTTTTAATTTGTGGAAGTGCAAGTAGTTGCAGTCTTTTGAAAGAAATGTCATTTTATTTCTTCTGTGAAAAACTGATTTCCATTGCAAAGAGAGCATGGAATACTACTGAAAATAAATTAAGAATAAAAGGATTTATTCCATAAACAACAGGAGAAGAGACAGAGGAGACAAATACCAGAGTTGCGAGGAGAGGTATGAATAAACTATATTAAAATAAATTCACAGGGTAGCATTATGAAAGGATGAAAGACGTCTGAACTATGGGTGAAGGTAGGAAATACCAGAAAATCTTATGTGAATGTAGGTGGGGAAATGTATTAAGTTGGCTAAAATGACTGGCTCTAAAATTTTGATCTCATCTCATGCCACAAGTGCTTAACCAGCTTGTAAAATCAGTTACTAGAGGTAGAGAAAACAAGATATGTAACATCACAAAATGTCATAAAAGAAGGTAATCACATAATTAAATTTTCTTTAAATTTATTTATGAGACAAAAAGCATCTGTCTGCATATAAAAGTCCATACTTCTTTGGTCAGCAATGGTAACTATTTAACCCAGAATAGAATTTCTACTTAGAATGAAATATAGAGTTAAAATGTATGTTTATTATAAAGAAAGTTTCAGCTCAGATTCGTGAATATACTATTATGCAGACATATACCTAAACATATAAGTGTGTTTTGTATATTTATGTATTATCATGTAATTATATGAGTACATAAATAGGGAGGAAAATAAGGTAGGATACATATTATTATATATTAGGTTATTAATATGCAATGCCTCTGAGGAGGGTAGAGAGATATTATATGTAGGGAGTGGAAAAAAATGGGGAATAAAAAATAAAAAAGGAAAATAACTACAATAAATTACATATATTATTGATATTACATTTATGCATTTGCATGAAATTATATGTATATACATAAAATAAATAAAATGAATTGAAAAAGGAATAATGAAACAAAATAAAATGAAATGCTGTTTTACTATATTTTTCTCATGTATAATCTGACTGTCTTTCAAGGTATTCTTTTCTGCAAGACTGAGTGGAATGAAGAATGCTGAGAAAATGTGTTCTTCTGAATTTTTTTGCTGTTGTTCTTACGTCATTCTCATTGTTTCACCAAGACTTTTATAGACAAATGTCCCAGTTATTTAATTGGAGAATTGTTTTAAATTATGATTAAAAAACACACAGTTTTTTTTTTTTTAATCTATTTCAAATACCTGCTCTATAATCTCTAAGTTGTTTGTTTTAATTTCTTTGTGGTTTGGTTGCTTTGGTACTTCTTTCACTTACGCAAATAAGCTTAAAATTTAATTTGGCTATACAAACATACTTTCAGAGTCCAAAGAATCTATAAATCTGCTTTTGGTCTCTTCAGCTACCATATCATATCCTTATATCATCAAAGCATAGCAACATTTGGCCACGTTTTGAAGTAATTTTTTTCATTTTCTCTATTTTTAAGATGAAATATTTTCAGGTTCCTGCTCATGTAAACAAGGGGCAACTAACAACAAAATTTACTTTTTTATTAATTTATGAATAAATATGTGTTGCAATTCCTATGTTACTGACACTGTGCTGTGAACTATGGATAAAATATTAGCAAAATAAATATGGTCTCTACCCTCTTGAATTTAGTTTACTGAGAAAGAAGTATATCAATAAATGCAAAAATGTTTTATATTGTATTAAGTTTTATGAAGAAAAAGTAGAAGGAGACATGAGAGTTCATTATAGGGGAATCAAATTTAGTACAGGGTACAAAGACGGGTGCCTGAGAAAATGATTTTTAAAATAATTTGCATTGTGGTTACATATATGCAACTCAAAATTCCCATTTTAACTACATTCAAATGTTGTGCTGCCATCACCAACATCCATTACTAAAACATTTTCATCACCCCCAAAACACTTCAACCACTAAGCAATTCATAAAGACTGAAAGCAGGGATGGAGGCCTACTTTCAGTCTTTATGAATTTGCTTATTCTAGGTATTTTATATAAGCAGAATTATCCAATATTTGTTCTTTTGTGCCTGGCTTATTTCACTTGATGAAGTCTTCAAGGTTCATCCACGTGGCCTGCATCAGAACTTCATTTCTTTCACAGCTGAATAATATAACATTGTTTGTATATATCACATTTCATTTATCTACTCATTTGTTGAAAACTTGGGTTGCTTCCGTCTTTTGGCTATTGTGAATAATGCTACTATGAACACTGGTATACAAAGATCTGTTTGAGACACTGCTTTCAGTTCTTCGGGGTATAAAACTAGAAGAGGGATTGCCAGGTCACACGGATTCTTTGTTCAAGTGTCTGAGGAACTGCCAAACTGTTTCCACAGTGGCTGGACCATTTCACATTCTGACCAACAGGATGTGAGGGTCCCTATCTTTCTGCATCCTCACCAGCACTTGTTATGTTCTGTTTTTATTTTTATTATTATTTTTTAATAATAGCCATACTATTATGGGTGTGAGGTGGTAACTCACTGTGGTTTTGATTTCCTTTTCCCTAATGGCTAATAAAGTTGAGCATCTCTTCATGTGCCTAACAGCCATTTGTATATCTTCTTTGGAGAAATGTCTATTTGAGCCATTGCCTATTTTTCAATTGGTTCTTTGTATATATATATATTTTTTTTTGTAGAGTTTCAGGAGTTCCTTGTATCTTCTCTATAGTTAACCCTTATTGGATATGTGATTTGCAACTCTTTCCCCCATTCTATAGGTTATCTTTTGCTTTCTTGATATGCCATTTGGTATACAAAGTTTTTGATATTAGCCTATTTTATCTTTTTTTTTTTTACAACCTAACCTTTTTTTTGTTTTATTTTTTTAAAAATTCATTTTATTGAGATATATTCATATACCATGCAGTCATACAAAACAGAGCATACATTCAGTTGTTTCCAGTACCATTACATAGTTGTGCATTCATCAGCAAAATCAATCCCTGAGACCTTCATTACCACACATACAAAAATAACAAGAATAAAAATTAAAGTGAAAAAGAGCAATTAAAGTATAAAAGAACACTGGGTGTCTCTGCTTGCTTGCTTGTTTGTTTTTTACCTTCCCCCATTTTTCTACTCATCCATCCATAAACTAGACAAAGGGGAGTGTGGTCCATATGGCTTTCCCAATCACAATGTCACCCCTCATAAGCTACATTTTTATACAATCATCTTCAAGATTCATGGGTTCTGGGTTGTAGTTTGATAGTTTCAGGTATGGACTGCTAACTCCTTCAATTCACTAGAACCTAAAAAAGGTTGTCTATATTGTGCGTAAGAGTGCCCACCAGAGTGACCTCTCGGCTCCTTTTGGAATCTCTCTGCCACTGTAGCTTATTTCATTTCCTTTTGCATCACCCTTTTTGTCAAGAAGATGTTTGCTGCTCATATTTTTGATGTCATGGCTAAGAAATACCTGCAAATTGAGGTTATGAAGGTTTTCCCCTATGTTTTCTTCTAAGACTTTTATGGTTTTAGCTGTTATGTTTAGGTCCTCAATCCATTTTGAGTTAATTTTTGTGTATATTTTTAGGTTGGGGTCCAACTTCTTTCTTTAGCATATGGATATTCAGTTTTTCCAGCATCATTTGTAGAAGTGACTATTTTTCCCCATTTAATGAACTTGACTCTGTGGCCATGATGTAGTAACTGTCTCCAAGGACCAAATGTTCTCTTCTTTCTGAGATGAAGGTAATGATATACAATGACCACCTTTCTTTCCTTATTTAGTAGTCTATTGTTTTCTTTTTTGAAGCAATTTATTTTTTCCCCTCTGGATCAAGCAAAAGATAAGAGTTTTGCATGAAATATTTTATGGTTCCATTTACATCTCTTGTTGCAACTTGTAAAACTTATCATTAGACATAAAATGTATCATATGCTACAAATCTTAATGACAATCCATCAAATCCACCTCTGTTATATTTTTTTTAAGATGAAAGGTATCAGTGAGCAAATATCCAAGTGGCCCCCTGCTGCAATGTATAACACAGGATGTTCCAAAAATCTCTGTGTATATATAGCATCTTCACTCTATATACCCCTTCAAAAATAGACTTCATTATTGACTAGGAGGGCAAGGTTGGCCTCTGACAATATCCTATTACCCAAGACATTAAAATCAGCAGCAAGTCGGGAAAAAGACATATGCCGCAAGAGAAATTTGTTCATACCTCTCTCATTGCTTGAACACCAAAAGCTTTGCTCTGATAGACTGACAATCTTAAGAAGTTCAGCAAAGCCCTTTCAAATCTCTTTAATATCGTCAAGTATTCAAAATTTCCTCCTTCAGATCTTAAGACTTTCTTGGTATTTTAATATTTTGAGTCAAATATTATTTACGATAAGTGACCTCTTGCTATTGTGACACATTCAAAAGCCAGTTTATGATAGGGATGATTTCTGTGCAGGGATTCCTTATCTTCTTTTTTGAAATTTTCTTGAAGAATAACTCGCATGCAGAAAAATATAAGTATCCACATACATTTATTCTCACAAAGCTAATACCGTGTTATCAGCATGCAGCTCAAGAAACAAAATATTATTAGCAGCCCAAGAGCTCGTTGTATCCTAGTCAGTCACAACACACCCAAAGGTAACAGTTTCATGAATTCTAATACCATAAATGGGTTTTAACTATTTTTGAATTTTATGTAAACGAAATCATACAATGTATAAATTTTTTGTGTATGGCTTGTTTCACTCAACATTACATTTGGGAAATTCAAGCCTAACTGTTGCATGTAATTGTAGTTCATAAATCCTTAATGCTGTATAGAATTTTATTCTGTGAATATACTATACTTTATCCATTTGACTTTGATAGTAATATGTGTATTTCCAGTTTGGGGATATTAGAAGTAGTAATATATATAATTTCCTGAGCATATATTTATAATGTTTTGGGATGTGTACCTAGGAGTAGAATTGTGGCATAAAATGATATGCATATTGTATTAGCTTCTTATTACTGCTATAATAGATTGCCACAAACTAAATGACTTAAAACAACATAAATTAATTTCCTTAGGTTCTGGGGTTCAGAAGTCTAAAATGGAACCAAAGAGCTGCAATCTATTTGGAGAAAGAGTCTTTTTGCATGCCTTCTCTGGGATCTAGAGGCTTTTCACAGTTCTTGGCTCATGGCGGCCCTTCCTCCATCTTCAAAGACAACAGCATAGAATCTTCTTTCCTCTTTGACCTCTCCTTCCAGCCTTACATATTGTCTCTCTCACTCTGATCCTTCTGACTTCTTCTTACAAAGACTATTGTGATTACAACTGGCCCTCCCGTATAATCCAGGATCATCTATCTCCCTATCTCAAGATCTTAACTTAATCATATCTGCCAGAGCCCTTTCACCATGTAAGGTAACATTCACAAGTTCCAGGGATTAGGATGTGGACATCTTTAAGGGGGTGGGGTGGGCATTGTTCTGCTTACTGCACATATATTCAACTCTAGGGTTTAAGATCAATTTCCCAAAGTGGTTTTACCAATTGATGCTCCCATCAGTAGTTTATGAAGGTTTTGATGCCTTCCAAACCACCAACACTTGGTATTATCCGTATCTACTTTTTTTTCATTTTAGCCATACTGGTGGGCATCTAAGTGTGGTTAATATGCATTTTCTATTGGCTAGTGAGTTTGAGTGTTTTTTCATTTGTGTATTAGCCATGTGCATATTACATTTTGGGAAGCATCTATTATCGTTTTTGTCCATGTTCCTACTGGTTGGCCAGCTGAATTTTTCCTCAAAGCTAATGAGATTAATTAAATAAGTAAAATATATTTCAAATACTTTCTACAACTCTGTGGAGCACCTTTTCACTCTTTTAGGGAATCTCAAGAGGAACAGAATTTCTTAATCTTTGTAGAGTCCAGTTCATTAATATTTTCTTTAATGGTCAGTTATTTTTGCCATGTTAAACAAGTGTTTGCCTAATCCAAGGTAATGGAAAAGCTCTTCTATGTTTTCTTCTAAAAGATGTATTATTTACTTTTTGCATTTAAATCTGCAATCCTGGAATTCAATTCTGTGTATGATGTGAGTCAAGATGCATGTTTTACCCATCTGTATATCCCATTGAACAGCCTTATTTACTCAAAAGCTCATCTTTTCCTTACTGCATTGCTGAGTCTCTTGTCATAAGTCAGAGGCCTCTACATGCTTATGTCCCTGTTCCTGGGCTCTTACTCTGTTCCATTGACCTTTATCAATCATTGTGCTAATAAAACTTTTTGAAATTTCTGGAGCTTTGTAATAGGTCACATATTACTTTTACTTTTTTTAACGTTTTTTTTGGCAACATATACACAAATCAAAATTTCCCATCTTGACCAATTTCAAGGCTACAATTCAGTGGTATTAATTACATCCACAATGTTGTATTACCATCTCCATCATCCATTACTGAAACTTTTTCATGAACCCAACCAGAAACTGACCATTAGATAATAAGTCCTGATCCTCTTCCTTGTGATCTCTGGTAACCTGTAACTACTTTCTCTATATATGATTTTCCAAATTCTAGATATTTCATATATGTAGAATCATACAGTATTCATCCTTTGTTTCTGGCTCATTTCACTCAACATAGGGTCTTCAAGTTGTAGGTTTTGAAGTATGCATCTTTTGTTTGATTTGGATTCAAGTGTGTGTATGCATGTATGTATGCATTTACCCGGCACTTATAGAGCACCTAATATATGCCCAGTATTGTACTGCAGGTTGGGCAATTAAAATCATATAAGATCTTTCTCCATGGCAAGTCTCAAGTTTCCTTGAAAGGTTGTGCTTTCTTTTATACAGAGAAAACAGCGTGCACGCGAGCATGGAAGAGAGAATCTGAGATATTTTTAGGAAGTACGAGAAGTTCTGATTGACATTTTTCTTGATAGTTACTGAGAATCACTGAAAAGCTTTTGGAGGAGAAATCATATTCAGATTGGTATTTTGTCTGGAAGTACAGTAAAGGATAGATAAAAAGAATGTCAAACAGAAAACAAGAAAGTGAGTTAGGAGATCTTTGTAGTTTTTGCAGAATGTGAAGGGGTAAAGTGGATTTGGGGAGATATATTCATCCATAAAAAATAAGGCAAAAAGGCAAGCAGTCATAATACATTACCACTTTTTCATATTGCCCCTTTGATTTCAGATGAATTCTCAAGTAAAAAAAGAACTTTCACCATTAATTGATAATCCTCTTTGTCATTATCAGATTCTAGAAGATAGAATACCATAGGAAGATATTTTTCGTTTAGATTGTTACAGCACAGTTAATATAAAATTTGAAATATTAGATATTTGTATACATAAAAACTTTATACATAAAATATCTTTTTATGTACTATATAATAAATATGTATGTATATGAAGGAACTTAGAACTTCAGCCTCACAAAAGCATACATGAATGACTCATCTTTCTTATACCTATTTCTATTTTATTCTATTTTATTCATCAAATGTATGTGTGTTGTGCTTTAATTTGATATAATTTAGTTATCCTTTAAAGGAACAAATGTTTATTTTCTAAACTTTGGTGGTATCTGTCCTAAAACTATCAAAATTAACCTTGATGTACCTACTAAGTTAGCAATTAAGCTTCAACTAACTGGCAAGGAGATGTACTTATCATGGGAGTTCAAGATGAAAGATGTCATTTATGATTTTTGCATTTGTGCCTTCTGTTTGCAAGTTAATGTAGCCTGAGGGAGAAAACAATTCTACTGAGTTCATGTTGACTGATGTTTGATAATATTTAAGACTCTCTGAATAAAATACTCCATGAATTAAAATGATCTATGAGTTTATCTGATAGTCATTTAGTCTCTTTTTGCTTGAAGTAAGTTTATCATTTCAAGAATCATCAGTCTTATAGGTTTAAATATCAGAAGAAGAATAAAAGAGGATAACAATTCTCTCAAGAGCTTTACTCAAACTTCCTGATGTGAAGCCATTTTCCTTTAATACTATATGCTACATGCACCACAACCTTTATGCTAGAAATTTAATATAGAAATAAAATACCTGTCATCTAATTTCAGGGATTCTAGATTCCAGTTGCATTTTAATACAGACACAATTACATTTATTAATTCAATTATTTATATATTTCTATCTTCACTCACCAATAATTATATTCCCCATGGAGTACAAGGAAATTGATTAGTTTATACTGAATCATCAATGCCTATTAACATACATTTTGCATAATAGGAGCACAATATTATTTATTGCATGACTGGATCTAAATTCTGCCCCAAAAAAGGCTTAAGAAAATTTAAAGAGGAGTGATATCAGGCTTACCTTTGAATGGCCTAAAATGAAATTATAATAAAAATAAGGCCATCATTGATTCAAAATGCTTTATGCTTATATTATAATGAACAGTTTTCAAAATATTTCATTCATAATCATAAATCAGATCATTTGCTAGTTTTTATCTGAATGTTGTAGCTGCTGGTAACAATATATCTAAAAAACTGGCTTAAATTAAATAAAAATATGTTAGCTTATAAAATCACATTGTATAATCACATTGTATTAGTGATGTCATCAAGGTTCCAGATTCTTTGCAACTTTCTATTGTACCATCCACACTGTCAGTTTCCTGGCAAATCTCAGAGTTTAGGTTAATGATGGAGAGGAGACTAGAATTCTAACGTATAAATGTGTTATAATTAAACACAATTTTGAGGGAATCTGGGGGGGGAATGAAATAATGAATTTGTAATTCTTGGGACATTGTACTGGTTACTCCCTATTAAAACCCCTTCATCCCTCCCTCCCTTACATAGACCAAATTTTTTTGTTCTTTACTCTCTGCTCTGTGGCTTTGAAGGCTGACCCCTATAGAGATTAAAGGGGAGGAGAAGAAGGAATTTGTTCTTCATTCTTTGTGTATGTGCATCACTGATTCTGTTTCTGCTTTCAACATTTACATCTCTGTCAAGTAGCCCTCTTTCCTCTGTTCTGAGGGCCTTATGAATTCTCATAACATACTTTCCACCCCTTATTCCTTCAGGACTAGAGATGGTAACTAATAACTTCCCACAGCTAGTCACTGGGTGCTTCCCCACACTTCTTTAACCTTAAATCTGCCCACATGTCTCTATATTGACCCTTCGTTAAATTATTTAGTGCTAAATCCTTTTCAATTTTCCATCTATTAGATGCCAGGACCCTGGTGGCTCCAATAATTGATACCAGGAGTGATGGAGGAAATAAATCTTCAAAGAAGGATCATGGGAATAGATTATTCAAATATTTGATGACTATTCTGATACCCTGCTTATATAAGTATAATGTATCACTGGTAACCAGTGGCATGCAGTGACATAATAATAGCTAAAACATTTAAAGAACATTTCAAAGTAGAAAGGAGAACTTAAGGCAGAGCAAGGATGTAGTGTCAGTGGAAGGCAAAATTCAAGTGGATAGAGCAGGTGTTGGCAAACTTTTCTAAAAGGGCTGAAGAGTTACTATTATAGGCTTTGCTAGCCATAA
Organism: Choloepus didactylus; assembly: GCF_015220235.1. Taxonomy (NCBI): domain Eukaryota; kingdom Metazoa; phylum Chordata; class Mammalia; order Pilosa; family Megalonychidae; genus Choloepus; species Choloepus didactylus. The sequence goes on along the minus strand of NC_051310.1, from coordinate 178,519,221 downwards.
AGTTTCTGTTACAACTAATTAATTCTGCCTTTGTTGAAAAAAAAAAATACAAATGCAACTAAATAAGTGTGACTATGTTCCAATAAAATTTTATTTACCAAAACAGAAAGAAGGCTGAATCTGGTCCATGGTGAGAGTTTGTCTACCATGGGGCTAGAGCATTTAGTCACTACAGCAACAAAAATAATTTAAAATATTGTAGAGGGTAGAATGTCTAATTCTTAGTGACCAAGAGAGCATATGCAATGCCTGGCTGGAGAATCAGAGAGTTTTATGGAAGTCTTAAAAGAACCACTTGACTCAATTAGATACAGAGCACACATAGCTGAGTTTCAGACATCTGCTTAGAATAATGTTTCCTGAGTTGAATAACTATTAAATGCACAGCCCAGCCAGATTTCTTATGCTAAGCTAAGAACCCTGATTGGGAAGGATCAGGGCCATGAGATTTGGCATAGATATCTTTGAGTAGTTAACAATGGATATGAATTTAAAACCCCAAAATATCCCTGAACTCTGTCAGAAGAAGCAGGCCTTTCCCCTTGTATGAGATCAATCACCCCTTGCATAAAAACTTATCAGTGAATTCATCAATGGCAGTTGCCTCACCAGAGGATGCTGATTTTCAATGCCACTCACTACATTTAGCCTCATATGGAGATTTATATTACAGTAAAATCAAAGTAAAAAAGTGTGAGTTCCTGCCTTCCCCCCATGTGGGTCATGACTCCCAGGGGTGTAAGTCTCCCTGGTAAAGTGAGACATGACTCCCAGGGATGAGTCTGAACTTGGCATTGTGGGACTGAGAAAGCCTTCTTGGACAAAAAGTGGGAAAAGAAATGAAACAAGATAAAGTTTCAGTAGCTGAGAGTTTTCAACTAGAGTCAAGAGGTCAATCTGGAAGTTATTCTTATGCATTATATAGATATCCCTTTTTAGTTTTAAGTGTATTAGAATAGCTAAAAGGAAATACTTGAAAAACAGTAATCCAGTAGCTTTGATTCTTGAAGATGATTGCGTAACTATATAGCTTTTTTGGTGTGAATGTGTAATCATGAAAAACTTGTGACTGACACTCCCTTTGTCCAGTGTATGGACAGTTGAGTAAGAAAATAAAGACAAAAAAATAAATAATGGGGGGGGGGATAAAAGGTATGGGATGTTTTCGATGCTCTTTTTTTATTTTTATTTTTATTCTTATTTTTATTTATTTTTTGGAGTAATGAAAATGTTCAAAAATTGTGGTGATGAATGCATAACTATATTACCATGAACCATCGATTGTACACTTTGGATGATTTTCTGGTATGTGAATATATCTCAACAAATTGCATTAAAAAAGTGTGAGGGCTGCTTCTGGAAATGATAGACCATACACTTTAGGATTGACAAGATATTGACAATTTTGTTTTGGTTGGCACCTGGGGAGCTTATATCTAAGTGGAAGCCAAGGGTATTAGAATAAGAACAAAATATAAAATTGGACTAATTATAATTTATATTTATAGGTGTATTTATCAAGTATTCAGGATTTAATGTTTTGCCTGAAGCAACAAATGTGTGTAATACCAGCTTGACAGGTGCTTAATTAAAGAATGGGCTCAATGGTAGCCTATTATTAATGAGTATAAAATGATTGAGTTTTGCTGTCTTACTGTAGAGGAGGAAGGCCTTAGGCTTGGGGAAATGGGAATGGTGGAATAGTACTATTATTTGCAAAATGAGTCCATTATGTCCTAAACATAATCCAAGAGAAGGTATGCAGTATATTCCCTTTACTATGACATTAGCCATGTTTCGGTGAGTAGAATAGCGTTACGCTGCCAAAGCTGAGTAGCTGTCTTCTGTTAGCAGAAATGAATATGGGAAATGCTGTCATAAATTGGGGTTCCCTCAACCAAATAGGAATAATGGGAACATGGAAGACCAAGTGGGGCCATGTAATCATCCAAGACAAAGTAGGCAGTTACAATCATCATCAGGGTCAGAAATAATAATCTCAGTGTTGGACCCTTTGAGTTCTGTGTTGATGACTAACTGATGATGCTTCTTATGGATGAAGTAGATGCCAATCTACTAAAATGTATACATCTATTGGGTGGACAAGAGTCTAGAATCACTGTAGGCCATTGTCTCTTACCCCATTCTCAGACATAAACTGGTTTACATAGGGGGAGCCCGTCTGCTGAGACAGAACTCAGTCATTTTGACAAAGGATCCAGCAATGTGATATTAAGTTTGTACTGAGGATTGTCCTCCAAACTTTCCCCATTGGGACTTCCAACCTTTTTTAAAGGTGACTGTGCACTTGGAAAAGTGAAATACCAAGAACTTAAGGGGTTATTAGTCATTGACTCTGAAATGAAATACTAAGATATTCAGGGGTTATTAGAAACTGACTCAAAATACTTCTGTATCTACCAGTCGGAGTAATCTTATCAAAGGAAAGGAGTAAATGTTTTCTTGGCCCAAGTCTATCTTATAATGTATACAATGAGACTATTTGTCAAGGAGATTGTACAATAGGAAAAGTGAAATACCATCCTTTATTTTTACCCCTATTCTTAGATTCTGTGGTGGGGAAACACATATTTTGTTACTTGAAGAATCCAAGTACTGAATCCCAGACCTATGTATTGAGATCTGTTATGGTAGGGAGAGTTTAGTGGAAACCCCTAAAATTGCCCACAAATCCCCCAGATAAAATAATAAACAAGAGCTGTAGCAAATATGGCTGGAGGAGATGCATATACTTACAGTACTATTGAAGAGTTAGAAAATGCAAAGATGGTGATTCCTCTTACAACCATGACAAAAGCATCCATTTTTATGGTACAAAACCTAGATGAGTCTAAGTAAAATACTGTGGTTTCCAGAATAGCAATTGTTTTTCCAGTGATTATATATTTACTAGGATAAATAAATGCTATCCCTGGCACCTGATATACACCTATTAACCTAACAAATTACTTATTTTCAGTCCCAATCAATAATCACAGTCAGTTCTTCTTCACCAATCAGTGCCAACAGTACACTTGTAGTCTCTTACTTCAGGATTATATCAACTCTTCTACATTCAGTCATTTCAGTCATTATATAGCCTGGAGGGAGCTTGACTGCTTTGGTGTCCCAAACTGGTCTATTACATCACATTGGTCATCACAATGATGACATCACATTAATTGAATTTGACAAAAAAAAATTGCATGGATCCTAGACACCTTGGTAATATATAATAGTGTTACAGAGTGGTCAATAAACCCCAAGAAAGTTCAAGGAACTGTCACATCAGCAAAATTTTAAGGTCTAATGGGTTTTTCTATATTGGAAAATAGTCTCTGTAAAATGAGAACTTCGTACACATTAACTAAGTATTAAAAACGAGGTAGACTGTTTGGAGGTATTTTTGGATTTTGTTAGCAAAAACTTTGGTGTGCTGTTCCTATCTTTCTGAATGTATTTGCCTTCCTGCCCATAGTACTTCTATCAGCACCACTATTTATATGCACACAGAATACTTGATTTATTGCCAAAGCATAAAACTCAACACCAGCGTAGCCAAGGAACTAGTTAACTGTATGGTGAGAAAAATGTAACAATTGAATTTACTGGTCTTCTCAAGTGCCTCATCACCTGGAATCTGTGTCTGATAATACATGTTTGAATTCTTGTGGATGAATTTTGGCAGTTTCTTGTTTCTACTGGTTCTCACATGTCACCCATTGTTCTTGTTTTCCTTATGTGTTTTGTGAGGTGTATTTAGGCTGATACTTGTGTATTTTCTTTGAAACTATATCTGTGAAAAAGATTTGAGGCTCAGATGGATATGAAGTTCTTCCAGGGACTATTTGCTTTCATGTTTGCCAATCTAGTAAAAAAATGACCATTTAACACTTATTCCCCCTTTGATGTTTTCCAAGTAGTGGGACTCTGGATCTGCTTGAGGGCTGGCTTGTGGTTATGAATTACAGAGATATTTTTTCCTTCACCAGCACTAAGACCTTACCTTAGTTACTTTGCTGTACATTAGTTACCTTAGTTACTTTGCTGTCTGTCTCTAAGCAGTGGAATTTATTTCTCATTCAACTTTGCAAGAGAGTACAGTTCTTTAAAGTGTTCAATTTATGCAGAGGTCCCTGCTTAGAATTCTCTCTTTCACTGACCTTGGCATGTCTCTCATGCCACCTAACTCAACTGCTGCCATTATATCAAAAGCTGAAGTTTCCCAGGTTTTGGCAGAAAGCCTATGGTGAGTGTCAACTTTTATGCTTACTTTGTTCCAGGGAATGTGTTTTTGTTTCATACTTTGGACACTGTAACTTCCATGCTGTGTCTCAGCTCAGTAATATGTGAAAATTACATATGTATGTATGTTTGTATATTCACATATATGCACACATATGCATACATGCATATGCAAATTTGTCTATATGCATTTATGTATGTATAGGTGTGCATACACACACCTATGCATATGTACTGTGATCTAGTACCATTCTAGTTGTTTCATTTGAAGGGATTATTCAGGGTATCTAGTAAATTTATATTACAATACTATCACTAATACTATTTATTTGTCTTTTCCAGTACTATAGGGAGATAAGAGTTATTAAACAAGAGAGAATATCCCAGAATTGGGAAAAAAAAAAAAAACGTTGGTTTTAGTGTAAGTTATCTTTCCAGCTACATCCATTTGAGAATTCATTAACTTATAATATTTATATATGGATTATTCTAAAGCATTATAGATTAAACAGGTTATATAGACTTGTAAAAGCAATTATTCATCTGGAATTGTTATCTCTATCACTTTACTCTTTATTTGCATTTAAGGAAAAAGGTAAAGGAGTGTCAGTTATGAAAGTCAGCTTCCCTGCTATTCTCATTTGTTTAATAGAAAGAAGCTATTTCAAGATCTGGTTTTAAGAGTGAGACATAGTATTTAGCTAGGTCTGAGGCATGTCTATTTTAAAATTTAACAGGTTTTAACTGTTTTTAAAAGAGTATAAACCTTTACTTTTTAAAATAATTTTTAACATAAGAATTCTTGTTGATTTTTTCCCTTACTTTCATAAGATCATGTATGTTTAAAGATAGCTGCTAGAAAGATGATAGATAGACGATAGAAAGCGCTTTTCTATATTCAAAATTCCCTGTGTATTTACAAAAATATATTTGATTTAAAGTATTTTAATAATTGGGAATTCTCATTTCAACTTATACATATTTATTTTGAAATGTTTTTATTTAGTTAAATTTAATGGTGCAGCTAATGCTCTGCCATGGTGAATTTTCCACAGCAATATTCTATTATTTTGAAATTTTCTTATTCATGTGGAAGGAAAAAGCACATCTGGTGCATTGGTTGAAAGCATCCTTATACCCAAACCATTTGAAACTAGTTTTCATTATTATGTCCTAACATGCTTACTTCCTTTTCATTTCCTGCAGTAGGACAAAAAATTCTTGTAAGGTTCTTATTTGTCTGCATTTGTGCAGCATTTGTGGAGAGTGGCAATAATTCAGAAACATTGATGACATTTTCCTTGTTCAATGGCTAGAAATTGGTTATTTTATGCATAATTTAACAAATACGTAGAAGTCAATACATACTATTAACAATAAGAAGTGATGAGGGAAAAGTCTTTAAAGTCAAAAACATTTGGAATAATCAGCACAGATTTCATTATTCTACACAAAATTTTTCTTCTCTAAGCAATAATTCATTGGGAAAATTATAGTATTTTAAACTGTTTTATTACTAAAATAGAATATGATTAAAGAACGCATTAGAGAAGACAGGTGGTAAATAATATTTGCTCTTTATGCATAATAGATAAATCCTCTCGTAAGTTTTGCCTTAAAATGATATTTTAAATGTTCACACCAAGAAGGACACAGAAAGTTCATGTAAAAGTTATATATATTCATAAAAGATTATCTACAGAGTCCGTGGTAAAAGTATAAGTAATACCATTGGTACAAATGTTAAAATTCTGTAATTCATTTCTATAAGTTTTGGCTACATTACACTTATAATTGAAGCCAAAAGAATTACCCTTACCCAAAATGGCTTTGCAACAAAACATAGAGTATATGGATTCAATTTTTGGTGCCTGGAATATATGGATTCAATTTTTAGCTTCTTGGAAAATAACCTGGAGGTTGCAAGTTGGAAATAGTTACATTATGAAAGATGGAAGGATAAAGGTAAGGCTGTAATCAAATAAAAATAATGATGTGGCAACAATAGATTACATGTTTTTGATTGTTTCTTGAAGGAATAAAATATCTTGTATACTTATCTTCCATTCAGTACCGAAAAGTGTCCTCAGGTATCAACATTCAGGGTTAGCTAAAGACGCTGTCCTCAAGGGCTCTCTCAAGATTAATATCCCAACTCTGTGGGGGAAGGAAATCACCTTTCAGAATCCCCATCTCATTCTCTTCTTATTCCAGGAAAACTTCTTGAAGTTCCCCAAATCATATACTATATTGGCTGGCATAAAAATGTTTTTCCGTTAATCTCCATTTTTATTTAGAGACGGTGTTAGAGATTAATTGGAAAATCAATCCATCTGTATGTGTTCAACAGGCCACTGCTAAAACACCTCATTAATATTCAGAAAGAAAAAAATAGATCCAATGATTTGGTTTAAAGTCACAAAACATGAATATATAGTAGACAGGGTCACAGATTTGATTTCTTATATTTGAGAGTTTCTGTAAAATAGTCCAGCATTTTTTAGTATCTGTTCTCCGCAACACAGGAAACTTGCTGTTTACATGTGCAGCAAATGTGCATGAGTTTACCTGCTTGTATTAGTTTTCTCGGGCTGCTGGGAAAAATTACCACAAACTGAGTAGCTTAAAGCAACAGAAATTTTTATCTCACATTATGGAGGCTAGAAGTCCAAAATCAAGTTGGAAGTAGGGCCAACTTCCTCCAAGAGCTCCAGGAAGAACCTTTCCTTGTCTCTCTCAGCTTCTATTCTCTGGATTGCAGCAACCCAAATCCAGTCTTTACTCTCACTTCACATGACCTCCTTCCCCCTCTGTGTCTCTTTCTTTGTTCAAATTTCTCTCTTATAAATATACCAGTCAAGTTGATTCATGGCCCACCCTAATCCTCTCCAACCTCTTCTTAACTTGACTACAGATACAAAGAATCTATTTATGAATAAAGTCACATTCACAGGTACAGGGAATTAGGACTTACTTAAACATATCATTTTTGTGGGACATAATACAATGGACAACACAGTCTTTTTGTTCAATTCCAAAAATAAATATTAGTTGTGGTTTCACATGCAGTATGTCAGTAGGAGAGAATAGAATAATACTGAAGTTCTCCAATTTCTGGAAATAAATGTGTTTTCATAAATTTGCTTTGAGGAAATTTGTTTTTCAAGGAACTCTAGTTGCAGCTCCTTAAAATGACAGGTAGTCATCATTCACTGAAAGTAAACAGAGTTGTGAGGAAAGGCATCTAATTGAGAAAGACGTGCCAGGTATAAGGTAACATGGACAGAGAAGGCAATAGGTATTTGCAAATGTGAATGCCATAAAAGACATGCATTTTAATTATAATCAAACAGTATGTTCCACAAAGCATAACTGAAGTGTACATTTACTAATTTAATGTATTAATTAACATACTTATTAATTTTTATTTTTAATGCAAGAACAATCTTTTACATTTCTATACCTCACTATTAACATCACTATTTTTTGAATTTCTATATTTTGAACTTTATAAACATATTTTTACTTACAGCTGTTGTCCTCTCTTTCTAAATCACTCCTTAGGTGTGTTATTACATAAATGTAGTATTTTCCTTGATCTTATCTTAAATCTATTGATTATTCAAGAATACATTGAAATTTAAATGTTCATTCAACAAACAATTTTTAAGCATTTAATAGGAGCATGGCACAGTATTAAGTATTGTGAAAAATATAAATATAATTATGCATGGAGATCTTCTTTGTAAACAGAGGTTCAGACTATATAAAAAAGGATATGATACATTTCCCCAAATATTCTTGAAAGAGTAAAAAAAAAAATCACTTTCATAATAGTAATAAATTGATAAATTTATAGGAAATTCTTATAAAAATTCTTAAAGGAAGAAATCTCTTCTTCCCAGAGACATCAGTGAAAAAGAGACATTTGAATTAGTCTTTCAAGAGCATGAAACATTTGCCTGAGGAGACATGAGAAAGAGAAATGGAGTGGGTGAATTCTAGGCTGGGGGTAACATTTATAAATGCAAGGAGATGTGAGAAAGCAATAATTTCATTTAGAAAGCAGCAGCTTTTTAAATATAATATAATATATGAAAGTTGAAATATTAAGTGAGAAATTAAAGACTGAATGATCTTAAATTTCAGATTAAGGACTCAGCCCTTGCATCTTTAGGCAATAGAGAAGTGAACATTTAAAGATGTCTAATCAGGGGTAATGTAGTAAATTGTGTTAAATTTTTATATCCTGCAATTTATTTATAACAAATAAATACAATAAAAAATGTAAACACATTCTTGTTTCACCATGTTATAACGGTGGTGGTAGGGGATGAAGAATGTGAGACTAGTTACGAGATCAAGAAAAAACATTTTAAAAGATAGATTTGTAATTGCTAATCTCAATGGTGAAACAAGGCACAGAAGAGAAAGAATAATTATGGAAAGGAAGATAGAGGTTTGATTTGAGGTATATTAATGTTTGAGACCAGGTAAAACATTTGGGTTATTGCAAATAGTATTCTATCTAAAAAGATAAATCAATATTGGCTATTTTTAAAAACTATGATCATAATCCACAACCACATGTGCCATTTGAAATTCGAGATTGATAAGAAGAAAGATTCAGAGAGAGAGAGGAAACACATGGGCAAAGGACAAAACATTGAGTAAGGTTACTTAACGGGTGCATTAGTTAGGGTTCTTTAGGGAAACAGAACAGGGGATATCTGTAAATACCATGAAATTTTTATAAAAATTATCTCACGTGACAACGGGGATGCACAAGTCCAAATTCCATAGTGCAGGCTGCAAGCTAGGAGCTGCAATAAAGGTTTTTGATGAATTTTCCAGGAGAAGCTAGCTGGCTGAAGTGTGGGAAAGAATAATATGAGGAGTCAAAACAGAAAAAAAAATTCATTGATAAAATCACTAAAATGCTAGTGTAGTCATGCCAAAGACAGTTTTTAAAATGAGAAGGAAATTATCAATGTCAAAGGCAATAGAGAAATTGAGAAATATTTTTAATACTATAAAAGCAACTGCAAAAATCAGTATTACTAATGGCAATATTAAAAAATAATCTTGTGGATTAATTGAATTCTGACCATAGTATAAATATGGTATTATAAATATAATCATGAATACTCACAACAGTCCTTCAAATTGGCACAACACTATATTCCATAATTCACATTAAGTAATACCAGAGTGGCAATCCAATCCCAGACTTCTCTGACCTAACGTCAGCACAGTATTCCAAAGCATAAAGCTACTTAACCAAAAGTGAAGACTGAGACATTTATGCATGTGTAGGGAAAGAAAAAGAGATACACTTTTGCCATTATTTCATACCATGTAACAAGTACACACACACACACTCACACACACACAGAGTTTCTCACTATCTAGTATCTGTATACAATTTGAGATATCCATGTTTCTTCTTAGTTTGATAGCAATAATTAAATCAACAATAACATCAGGTTTATATAACGTATGTTTAAGAACATTTTGCTTAAATTACCTCAAGGGGTAATTTAAATAAGTTAATTTATTTTTATTTTTTAGATTATATCTTGATATATAACTTAAATCTTCATGACTTCTTTAGACAAAATTAACACCTCTTCTTACAGAGGCCACATGATATGCACCCAAATCTACCCTTGAAATTTCCTTCTAACAATAAAGCTTAGGGGAGGCCTACATTATCAATTTATTCATAATGCACTGGAGTTCATGCACAGACACACATCTAGAGTAATAATAATGTAGAATATACATTCTGTGTTCAATTACCTTTTAACAAATTCTAATAACTTTATTTTAAAAATGAAAACTATTAAATCACTGAAAGTTGGTCTATAGTAAGTAAATGAACTGAAATGAAATAACTTAATTCATATTTTCAGAGTTCATTTATATTATTATGCAACTTTTGTGTCACTGAAATAACTCTAAATTTAATTGTAAAATCCATTTGAGCCATTTCAAAGTTTTTTGAATATCATATTAATGGTTAATCAAATTAAAATTCAGTAATTTAATTTGCCTATGAAAATAAGCTTGCTGAATTAATCCATAGCTAACATAATTCAACTAAATAAGAAACAGGTTATAAGGTTTAATATAATCAACTTAATTAAAATTCATGTAATAAAATCTCATCAGGATAATATTTCATTTGTTATTAAATATGTACTAATTATATAATATTGCATTTAACAATAAAAAATAGTCAAGTATCTCTCAATTTTCTTTTACTTACTTCGATTACTTCTACTGTTAAGTCTTTGGAAATTTAACAGGCATTAAGAAACAAAACAAAACAAAACAAAACACCCAACATTCTAATCTAGAAAGGATAATTAGGACAGCTCTAGTTTATTTTTCGTTGCAAAATTTGAAACTACTCTCTGCTCTCAGATATCACAATCTAATAAGTAGATTCCAGGGTTTGGAACATTTGACTGGAATTAAGAGAAGTCAAATCTGTTCTTTGCTTTTCCAAAGTAGAACTTATTTTATTAAGAAAGTTTGAAGTGATAATTACATCTAATTTGAAGTCATATGAAGCAACCCCTTAAACTATCTGTATTTCATATTCTGTGTTAGGAAAATAAAAGAAGATATTTTGAAATGTCTGGTCAATAGATTAAGGTTCACTGGGAAGAATTTCGTAAAAATTCATAAGGGGAATTTAGGTAAGATACTTTGTAAGTACCTCATCATCATGGAGACCAAGAATTAATAATTCAAAGCGTAGCTTTTACCTTGATCATGAAATCTGGAAAACAGATACAAGTTCCTGATCTTCTGGAAAGGGAGACAAAAACACTATCAAAAATGTTGTCCATATAGTGATGAGTTAAAACTGCCTTAGATACTTTCCTCCTCAATTCAGTTCTCTTTTCACATTGTGAAATAATTTTCCAACTGAAAAAATTTTCTTTAAAGAAAATTCAATTACCACACATGGGCTTTGTAACTTACAGAGAGAACTGTAGAGAAAAAGGAGGAGCATTATGTAAATTCAATGAAGATAACTTGCAAAATTACTTTCCAGTTACATCCAATCATTCATACATAAAATAAACTGATTTTGTATATCCTTTATGATAATTAGTTTAATTGTATCTCTTTGCCTTTATTATGAGTAAAAACAGCATCAAATCCGTATATATAATAGCAACTTGGATCAGAATGTCTAATTGCTATATGGATAACCAAAAATGAGAATGAAATTAAATTTTACTTTTTCATTGAAAACCTACCTTTCTTTGGCTTGCTCACTGGAAGTCAGAAAACCTTCACAAGAACCATACCTTGCAATGCATCAGTAAGGAGATGCAGTTTATCATACAGGTTACATGCCCTTGCTTGAACAACCAGAATTCCCAATTTGAATTACATCTCCATCAGTTGTGTAATCTTGGGCAATCACCCAGGAATTTTCTTTGACTTAGTTTCCCTATCTGTAAATAAGGACAATAATTGTTCATATTGCATGAGGTATTATGAGGTTTCTATGAGTTAGTACATATAAAACATTTAGAAGAGTGTCATATAGGAAAAATTAATTAAGACTATTTGGTATTATTAATTTGTATGACTGAATTAATGAAAACTATAGACTTGAATTTGACCTTAATGTAATCCCTATCATATTCATAACAAGTGAAATAGCTACTTAATCCATTTTAATGTGTATCATTCTCATTTGAACAAAACAAATTATTAACTTCAACAAAGTTTGATTTTGATATAATTATTGTAATATTGAGAGAGATTGTGTTCTTGCCAATCTTTTTTTTTTTACACATACACAGAAGTGTAAGCTAGGTCTAAAATCTTTTGCATTCCACAAAAGACAAGCTGGAGCTCATTGATGGGACATTGGAGGAGTGCCATACCATAGCAAGCAGAGCTGGCTTTCTGAGGATCTAAGCCAACTATAGTCTTGACCGTGGAGGTCCAGCTGTGTTTCTTGAGATATTAATTTGAAAGTCCTAAATTATTAAAGAGGCACAATCAAGGCCTTTTATCACTTTGATAAATCCATAACAGGCATTAGATTCTGAGTTTCTAGGGATTTTGCTATTACTCTGTTCTTTCCTGATTTTTAAATTTCATTCATTCACCTTAGCTTAGAAGGAAATGAAAAAGTGTTGCTGGCAGAATGCCTGTCAGCTTTAAATCAATGTGTCTCTCTCCAAACAGAGTGCTCCATGCTATGATTCCATAATTCTCAAGTAAAATGTTTTCACAGTCTGATTGTGTGAATATTCGTGCATTTTCTATGTGGATCCAGGGTATCAGAAATTAGGCAATCTTATTTATAATGGATTAGCCTGAAGTTTATGAAAATTACAAAAATCAACATTTAGGATAATCCAATTCAGCTAATAAAATTCTACTTTTGCGTTCATCTTATCTTTCTGCTGTACCAATAGTCAGCACACCAGTGACCAGAAGTGAAACAAATGATTTTTTACGGTGGCTAAATCTGAGGAAAAAGGTTTGAAAGCTTCTAATCTCTGTATCAGGATCTATGAGTTCTATGTTTTTTAGCTGTTAATTAAAATGTCTTTCTCACCATATTGAGCATTCTAGAAGGCTTTAGAATGAAAGGTTTCATTTGACATCAAATTGAAAAGTCCTGAAACTGTTTTATTAGAATAGTGAATAGTGACATTAGAATTAGACACTAAGTTTCATTCTTATTTAAACACATGGTCGTGAATTTATTCAGACACAGCCTAGAGATCTATGCACCAACCATTCACAACTTGAATTGGAGAATAGGGACAATATTTCTATATAAACTATGACATCATAATTTTACAATCTACAAGAGGATGGTGTTTTTATAGGTTCTTTCCAGGAATAAACATACAGAGATCTGCTTAGCACCTGAAAACAAACACTATCTCTTCCAATAAACCGTTTATATTGATCATGACAGGTAGGTAGGATTTTTTTTAACTCTGTTTTGTTGAGATATATTCACATGCCATATAATCATCCATGGTGTACAATCAACTGTTCACAGTACCATCTTATAGTTGTGTATTCATCACCCCAATCTATTTTTGAACATTTTCCTTACACCAGAAAAAATCAGAATAAGAAGAAAATATAAAAATAAAAAAGAACACCCAAATCATTACCCTCATTCCACCCTATTTTTCATTTAGTTTTTTTTTCCCCATTTTTCTACTCATCTATCCATACACTGGATAAAGGGAGTGCGATCCACAAGGTTTTCACAATCACACTGTCATCCCTTATAATCTACATTGTTATACAATCGTCTTCAAGAGTCAAGGCTACTGGGTTGGAGTTTGGTAGTTTCACGTATTTACTTCTAGTTATTCCTATGCATTAAAACCTAAAAATTTTACCTGTATAGTGTGTAAGAATGTCCACCAGAGTGACCTCTGACTCCATCTGAAATCTCTCAGCCACTGAAGCTTTATTTAGTTTCATTTTGCATCCCTCTTTTGGTCAAGAATATGTTCTCAATCCCATGATGCCGTGTCTAGATTCATCCCCAGGAGTCATATCCTGCGTTGCCAGGGAGATTTACACCCCTGGGAGTCAGGTCCCACGTAGCGGGGAGGGCAGTGAGACCATCTGCTGAGGTGGCTTAGAGAGAGAGGGCCACACTTGAGCAACAAGGAGGTAGTCAGGGGGAGACTCTTAGGCACAATTATAAGCAGATTTAGCCTCTCTTTTGCATTAACAAGCTTCATAGGGGCAAGCCTCAAGACAGAGGGCCCAGCATGTCAAGCTGTCAGTCCCCAATGTTTGTGAAACATCAGCAACAATCCAGGTGAGGAAGTCCAACACCTCCATATCCTCCCTCAGCTACTTTTTGTGGGGGGGGGGGTTGATGAAATATATATTTTTATTCTCCGCCCAAATTATTTTGGTATGTGTTGTTATTTCGCTCTAACTTGTACAGACCTACATATCTCACTTCCTTTTCAAAGTTCCATGTAATTGTGGTGTTTGAACAAACTGACTGTAGAAGTCATGCTGTTTAGAAAATATAGATCTTATACCAAATAAACATTTCTTCCCTTAGTCTCACATGGAAGTTCAAGTTTTAACACACAGTCAGTTTCAACCTTTACCCTTTGGCCCAATTTGCCCTAGTCTTATCCAGAGCTGCTTCATTCATATGTCTAATTGAAGTCTGGGCTCTTTTTCAGCTTTTTTTTTTTTTTTTTTTAACAGTTATTGTATGTGTTAATACTGACATTCATATCTGCCAAGCTCTAGCTATGAGTTTCAGGTGTCACACAGAATCCCAATGTTCCAGAGACCAATCAGATTATAAACTAAGGCATCAAATGTCAGAGTTTGGAGAGAGCCATTGCAATTCAGGAATAGATTTGACTGCTGTAAGAGCTTACAATCTAGGGACCACTACAATAATCATTCCCCTGTTAGGCTGTGCTCTAAGATTCAATTCTGAATTTACACATTTGCCTTTGTTTGTGGCATACTTCACTCAAAATGCTGTCAACAGGATCCATTCACCTCCTTGTGTGTCTCACAACTTCACTCCTTCTTGTAGTTGCTCAATATTCCATTGTATGCATACACCACAGTTCACCATTCTGTTCCTCAGTCAGTGTACCCTTAGGCCACCTCCACCTACTGCAAATCATGAATACTTGCTCCATAAACACCAGTGTGCAAATGTCCATTCATGTCTCTGCTCTCAGATCTTCCAAGTACATACCTCATAATGAGGTTGCAGAACCTTATGGCCCCCACATGGTACGTAGGCTTTTTAAAGAATTTTTTCCATTTAGTACATTTATTTACTTGATGAAAAAATCATGTTTTTGATATTTATTTACTTAATCAAAAAGGTTTGTTTTGATAGCTTAAAAATGGATGCATCTCTCAAGAAAATATAAGATACTAAGGGGAGATAAAATGTACTTCTAGATTGAAATTATACTCTAAAATGACAAATAACAGTGAACTTTGAGGAAGAGAAGAAATTTTGGAGGAAACAATGAACCACCAGAAACTAATTTAGCAGAAGTACTGGTTAGCACAGCGATATAAGTTATAGGAAAATAACTAAATATAAACTAAATATAATAAAATAATTAATATAAACAAAATATATTAACTACTGCCATAACAGAGAGGTTTAACTCAACTTGGGATTTGAGACACCAATTCTATAGTGAGAGCTGCTTACACTTTAAAAAATTATATAGAGACAAATATACTTGCACAGAGCAGAAGTGGCACTTGCATCAATGGGAACCAAGATGGAATCTCCTGGGATGAAGCCATACCATTCTGAATCATGACCAGATTTTTAAAATGTGCGCATAATGATTTAATAAGTCTTAAGTGCCTGTGAAAACAACAGCTAGTTAGGTAGATTAACTAAATACAATCATTTTTAAAAGCATAGACTTCTGAGTAAGATTACTTGTCTTTGATGTCCCTCCCATTTCTGACTATATTACTTTGGTAAGATAGGTTTATGAGCATGTTCATGCATCTGTAAAATAAAGTTAATTTACATATCATGTATGGATAGGCAGACATTTCAAATAATACACCTGAAGCTGTCAGCATGATGCCTGCTGCATAAAATGACAGCTATTTTTATACGGTAGCACAGAAAATTTAATGTAAAATCTTCAGATTATAAAGTAAGACATGGGTTTGGGCCTTGTCTAATCTCTTAATAACTATCCTAATTATCTTTCTTTATTATGTAGACATAATCTTTTTATATAAAAGACAAATATGCAAACATTGGACTTTGGTTTAAGGAGTCTTTAATAATGCTAAACATAAATTTGGAAGAAGAAAATGCCATACATCAAAGACCTAATGGTGTGACAAAAATGAGAAACTCCTACTGACCCAATCTCTATGAAAAGTCATTTTCTCCAACCCACAACTTCTCTAATAAAAAAAGAGAATCATCTCCAAAAACCAATATTGCAGAAAAGACTTAATTTCCATAATAAAGGTATATGAGTGCTCAGTTATATTTCATTATAGATTATCTTTTTAATCCTGTTTTAACAAATCCACAGATCCACAGAATGCATACATTGTTCCGACTTTTGCCTTTGGAACAATAAAAAAATGTCCTTTAAAAATGTCAGTTCAATATTTCAAGCTTATATCAATATGCTATGTGTTTTGCAAGGAGAATCTTAGAAATATTTGCTTAAAATAAATTTCTTTAGTATAAAGAAATGCATCTATGGAAATTCAAATTTATCAAGAAGAATTAGAAAGACATTAGCAACTTTACAAAATGTTTAAATGTAAAAGTTCTTTAATACCAAGTTATTTGAATTTTTATGATATTCAATGTATAATAATATACTATATAAATAGTAAATTGATACATGTTCAGTGACACATGCCTGGTATAAAACAAAATATTACTGTTATAGAAAACATATCTAGTTGCCTGCTTATAAGTAGCTTAAATATTATGGTTTAATTATTTGTGACATACTACAATATAATAGAAAAATAATTCATTTAAAAATGATTCAGCAAAAGAAGGTAAGAGTAAATAAGCATTTATACTTGTACATTTGTATCATATTTATGCTAAATGTTTTGTTTGCTAAACTGCCAAAATGCAAGATACTAAAACTGGGTTGGTTTTTACACTGGGGATTTATCAATTGACAAGCTTGCAGTTCTGAGGCCATGAAAAGGTCCAAATCAAGGCAATGCTTTCTCTCCTGAGAGCAGTTACCAGTGATCTTAGACTCCTCTGTCACATGGCAAGGCACATGGCAGCATCTACTGGTCTCTCCCTTCTCTTCTGGGTTTTTGTTGCTTTCAGCTTCTGGCTTCCATGGCTGTGTCTCTAAGATTCTGTGTCTTTTTTCTGTTTCTTTCTCAGAATTTCACCCTTTTATATAGGACTCCTGTAAGAGGAGTAATATCTAGCTGGATCATTCCTCTACTGAAATAACCTAATCAAAAGGTCCCAGCCACAATAGGTTTACACCCAGAGGAATGGATTAGCTTTAAGAACATGATACTCTGGGGTCCATAAAGCCTCCAAACCATCACAGAAGGTAAGAGTAAATAAGCATTTATATTTATTTATTTGTATCATAATTATGTTAAAATCATTTGAGTATCCTTCTTTTCTGTCCTCTTTATTTAGCTCACAAGTTTCTCATTTCAACTTTCAAAAAGTTTCCCAGCATTCACTTTTCCTATGCATCTTCATTCATTAACATTATCTATAAAACCTACTTATCTCTCATTCACAGGAAAAACATGAATATTAATTAGTATATATTATTAACATGTTAGAATTAACCTTAATTGAATTTATAACTGAGTAGATGATAAAAGAAAGCAAAGAAAAATGTCTGTTATTACATTGAAGAAAAGCACAAAATAAAATTTGTATGTACTCTTATTAAAGTTATGTAAATTCCATGTATACATATGGACAATGTCTAAAATATAGCTAAGAAAAAGGAAAACTACTTGGCTTGGTATAATATGTAAAATTTATTGTATACCTCCCATGTGCAAGGCTAAATTCTAAATCATTTACTTCTCCTAATAGTGTTATCAGAAAGGTGAAATTGTTAGTCTCAATATACAGATGCAGAAACTGAGTCTCCAAGAGTTTAAGCAACTTGCTCATGTTAATAACTTATAGAATGTGTATTCAAACTCAGCTGGTCTGGTTCAAGAACCCATATGTTCAAACAGAACTGCCATATTAACTGATACTGAAACCATTGGTTATGTTTTAATTTCCATTAATATAATTTATAATATTGCACTTAAAATAAATGAGAATTACAAAAGACGAATTAAGTATACTGCATTAGGCTAGATGAAATAGTATGAGAACAACTATTAATCTATAAAAGCATGCTATCTATAAAAGCATGCTATAGGAATTGAGGTTACTCAAATAGTGAACAATAGATTTAAACCAACCCCTGGACCAAATTAAAACTAAAAATCTCTCTAATTTTCTGATGGTTATATGTCTATTTCTATGTCTATGTTTATGTCGGTATATATGCATATTCTTATACATATGTATTGAGTTTTAATTATATATTAAAGTTTAATTTATTTCAAATGGAATTATTTGCTTGATGGGTTATAAATATTAATTATTGAAAATCCAACTGCTAAGTAGGCAACAAGGGAATGCTAAAAATTATTGAATTGAAAATATATACTTGAGCTTACTGTGCAGAACCACTGAAAAGCTTTTGAGCATTGACTAGTAACAAAACAGACAATTGTGTTGCTGTAGCTCTTACTATGCAATAGAGGCAATTGATAGACAACACAGAATAGAGGGCATTGTCTTATTATTTTAAGAAGCACTGTTCTTTAAATAATACAACTCAATGTGTTGTATTTTTAAATCAGACTGTTATCAAAGTAAAGTAATAAATAATCTCATCTTTTGCCTTTCTGAAAAAAATGTCTTGAGTTTATCAGTATGTATTCATTTACAAACATGAAAATAAATAGTACAAGTCATATCCATTGTATATCTTCACCTTTAACTTCTCTTTGAAACTTTTTGAGATTCAGCGGCATTTTAGCAATAAATGGAACCATCAACCATCAATGTTACCTGTCACTTAGATGTCTAATCACCATCAAGGTTTACAGTAATATCACTAGGAACCCATGCAGAGAGTATGTATTACCAGGTGACAGATACCTGTCAGCAAATAGAGCCAATCCACTATATCCATTCTTACATGCTTATGAACCAATCAAAAAGGAGAACTAGGCTCAAGGGAAGTGTTTTTGCAAGTCTATAGGCCTTTCATCTGAACAATGCCACATGACACATGTCCTTTGCTTTTATCATCCCTCTTCCCAGTGTTTAAAATATGAATTTGGTAAGAATAAGCCCACTTCTGTAAAAATAAAAGTTTTTTTTTTCTGCAGTTAGCTACAGGGTAGACATTGTATAATGAAAAAAAATTACAGTCTCCTTAACAATTTGATGATTCTCAGAAAAATTTAGGAAAGGATACAATTGGTATACATTTTACCTAAAAACCCCTTCCTCTTTAAATGTACTCATGAGGGAGTTTAACTTTATTATCATGGCTATACCAATTACTCAATCAGATAAGCATTTTGATTAGAAACAATAATGTAGCAGAACACAATGTCTTTTCCTAAAGTTTTAAACCAGCAAGTTGAGTCTTCAAAGCAAGAAATGTTAACCAGAAAAAGAAAAAAAAAAAAAATCAGGTAAAATCAATGCCAAAAGGCCACAAAACAATACATAGAGGGTTTAAAAGAGAAAGGTTGTGAATCAAAAATTCTAATTTTTCAGAGTGATGGCATTTGATTTTTCAAATATCCTAAGAAGCAGAGAATGTGCCAATAATGTATCCTTTATGAAAAAAACCCGTAAATATTGTATTTGGTTAAGATTATGTTTGCCATTTAGCAAAATAACTTGAACTGCAGAAGTTTAGATGTTGGGGTTGGAATTCTTCTCACAAATAGGAATTTTGAAGCCAAGCAATTGCTGGTCTTAGGGCATCAGGTGTGATAACTAGAAAGCTGAGTTGAAGAGTCCCTAGACCTTTGCTTTGCACTTGTACATGTTTTATTTGCTTTTCCACATTCTTTCTTGAAGATAAGCAAACTTGGTGCAGGGTAAAAACTTTTAGGTCTTGTGAGCTTGACTATCAACCAAAAGCATAAAACATGGCTGCTAATAGAGCAGAGTACAGCATGAGCGATAAGTAAAAATTGAAAAATCCTTTATTCTATATATAAATATGACAAATGGACTCTTTCAATCTTTATTTTCATACATAGAGGAATACAGTCTTAAGTATATTTTACTTAATTAACTAATTTAACAAATTATAATTTTTAAAAAATAAAAGAAAAATATGTAGTCTATAAAGAAATAAGAAACAAGGAAAAAATAGGAAGTATGAAAAAGATGACAACATACACTATTGTAAAATAAATTAAGCTTCCAGGAAGATGGCAGATAAGGAGAGACAGAACAAACTTCTCCTCCATGAAAAACACTAGATAAAGGACAGAAAGTGCTCTGGAACAACAGTTCCAGGGTTCTACCAGCTGGGCAGGGACTTCTACACCCATAGTGAGTGTGTATTGGAGAAGCTGGGAGACTACACTCAAAACCAGAGTGTTCAGCCTGGGATGCCACCTAGGAATGGGTGGTTAAAGCCAGTAGATGAGAGTGAAGGGAAACAGCCAAAGGGGAGTAGCCTCCTCAGCACTTGGCTCAGGTGATAACCCTTCACAGACCCATGGCCAAGAGCCCCCAGGCCAAGAAATGGCAGCTGAAGCAGGCAGACAAGTGTGGAAGGGGGCAGCTTTCCACACCATGTGCAGCCATCTTTGTAGTTGGTTGGGGAGATGACCCTTCACAGCCCCATGGCTGAGAGCTTCCTTGAGGGAATTCAGGATTCAGTGGGCTTATGATGGTGTCCAAGTCTCCTCAACGGAAGCCTGGCGCTGCACAGAAATGCCAGGAGGCCTCCTTCAGTATCAGGAATTCAGGGACACATGGCAGACAGAGACAGTGGACCATTTGAGCTGGAAGGTGAGATGCACAGTTCTGCAGCCCCAGAGTACTCCACCCACAGTGCTGGGAAAGGCTGGGACCACTGTCCTGGAGTGGACTTATGGCCAAACTGCACAGGGTATGTTCCCACCCACAGGGCTGGAAGTCCTCAGTATACACAGAAAATTGGTGCACTGTTTGGACTTCCACAATGTTTGGACCCCCACTCAGTGCATGGATGAAGTTAGTGGAGAACTGTCTTGAGGGTAACAGGTGGCTCATGACTGTGATCTGCTGGTAGGTCAAGGAAAGTGCACTCCAATAAGCTTTAGCTCTCACAAATTATAGATGTGTTCAAATAATCCTGTATATCCTAAAAGAACCCTATTGAGATAAGCAAATGCCAAGAGGCCAAAAACAATAAAAAATTAAACAGTGTACAAAGTAACCAGAGGATATGGATAACCCAAATGTCCAAAATTAAAAAGCCAGAGGAGACACATAACTTGGAGCAATTAACCAAAGAAGTACACACAAGCATCAGTGTCATGGCTCAGGATATAAAAGACAGGAAGAAGACCCTAGAAGAGCATAAAGAAGAATTTGCAAGAGTAAATTAAAAATATCAGATCTTAGGGAAACAAAAGATACTGTTGATCAAATTAGAAATATTCTTGAGACTATAGCAGATTTGAAGAAGTAGAAGAATGAATTAGTGAACTCAAAGACAGGATGATGGGCTGTGACAGCACAAAAGAACAAATGGTGAAAAAAATTGAGCAATTTGAAATGGATCTCAGGGAAATGATGGATGACATGAAGAACACAAATATAAGAATCATTGGTGTTTCAGAAGGTGAAGAGGAGAGTAAAGGGATGTGAAGAGTATTTAAAGATAATATTGGGGAAAACTTCCCAACCCTTCTAAATGACATAAATATGCAAATAAAGATGCCCAATGAACTCCAAATAGAATAAATCCAAATAAACCCACTCTGAGACATATTCTGATCAGACTGTCAAATGCTGAAGAGAAGGAGAAAGTTTTGAAAGCAGGAAGGGAAGAAGTGATTCACCACATACAAGAGAAACAACATAAGACTAAGTAGTGACTACTCAGCAGGCACCATGGAGGCAAGAAGGCAGTGGTATGACATATTTTAAATTCTGAGAGAGAAAAATTGGCAGCCAAGAATTCTTTATACAGCAAAGGTCTCCTTCAAAATTGAAAAAGAGCTTAAAATTTTCACAGGCAAAGAAATGCAGAGAGAATTTGTTAACAAGAGACCTGCCCTAGAAGAAATACTAAAGGGAGCTCTACCAGTTGAGAAAAAAAGACAAGAGAGAGAGGCCTGGAGAAGGACACAGATCTGGCAAATAAAAACCAAAGGATAAGATGGCTGATTCAAGAACTGCCTTCACAGTAATAACATTCACAGTGAATGGATTAAACTCCCCAATTAAAAGGTATAGATTGGCAGAATGGATTATGAACCAATAATATTCTGTTTATAAGAGACTCATCTCAGACCTAGTGACACAAAGAAATTGAAAGTCAAAGGATGGAAAAAATATTTCATGCAAGCTACATCCAAAAAAGCAGGGGTAGCAATACTAATATCAGATAAAATAGACTTTAAATGCAAGAATGTTGTAAGAGACAAAGAAGCACACTATATACAAATAAAAGGGACAATTCACCAAGAAGAAATAACAATCATAAATGTTTATGCTCCCAATCAAGGTGCTCCAAAGTACATGAGACGAACATTGGCAAAACTGATGGAAACATGTGATGTTTCCACAATAATTGTGGGAGACTTTAACACATCACTCTCTCCTACAGATAGATCAACCAGGTAAAGGACCAATAAGGAAATTGAGAACCTAAACAATGTGATAAATTAATTAGACTAAACAGATATATACATATATAGAGAGAGCATTACATACCAAATTTTCAGGATATATATTCTTCTCTAGTGCTCGTGGAACTTTCTCCAGGATAGATAATATGCTGGGGCATAAAAAAAAGTCTTAATAAGTTTATAAAGATTGAAATTATTCAAAGCACACTCTCTGACCACAATGAAATGCAACCTGAAGTCAATAACCATCAAAGATCTAGAATATTTACAAATATCTAGAGGTGAAACAACACATTCCTAAACAATCAGTGGTTCAAAGAAGAAATTGCAAGAGAAATTGCTAAATATCTGGAAACAAATGAAAACAAGAAGCCAACCTATCAAACCTTATGGGACACAGTGAAGGTTGTATTGAGGGGGAAATTTATAGCTCTAAATGCATACATTAAAAAGGAAGAAAGAGCTAAAATCAAAGAACTAATGGAACAACTGAAAAAGCTAGAAAATCAACAGCAAACTAATCCTAAAGCAAATAGAAGAAAAGAAATAGCAAGGTTTAAAACAGAAATAAATGATATGGAGAACCAAAAACAAACAAACACTCAAGCAAACAAAAACAAGAGAGAGAATAAATAAAACCAGAAGTTGGATCTTTGAGAAGATCAACAAAATGGACAAACCCTTAGCCAGTCTGACAAAGTCAAAAAGAGAGAAGACCCAAATAAATAAAATAATAAATGGGGGGGTGCATTACTGCGGATCCCAAAGCAATTTAAAAAATCATGAGAAGATACTATGAACAACTGTACGCCAACAAACTGGACATTTTAGAAGAAATGGATAATTTTCTGGAAACAAATGAACAACTTAGACTGACCAGAGAAAAACAGAAGACCTCAAAAAAAACCAATCACAAGTAAAGAGATACAATCAGTCACCATAAAGCTTCCTACAAATAAAAGCCCAGGGCCAGATGGATTCACAGGGGAATTCTATCAAACTTTCCAAAAAGAAGTGACACCATTCCTACTCAAACTCTTTCAAAAAATTGAAAAAAAGTAACACTGCCTAACTCATTTTATGAAGCCAACATCATTCTAATACCAGAACCAGATAAAGATGCTACAAGAAAAGAAAATGACAGACCAATCTCCCTAATGAATATAGATACAAAAATTCTAAAAAAAATAAAATTAAATTAAAAAAAATAATAATACTTGCAAATCAAATCCAAAGACACATTAAAAAAAAATCATACACCATGACCAAGTGGGGTTTATCCCAGGCATGTGTTCAACATAAGAAAATCAATCAATGTAATACAATACATTAACAAATCAAAAGGGAAAAATCAAATGATTATCTCAATAAATGCTGAAAAAGCATTTGGCAAAATCCAGCATCCTTTTTTGATAAAAACACTTCAACAGGTAGGAATTTAAGGAAACTTCCTCAATATGATAATGGGCATAAATGAAAAACCCACAGCCAGCATAGTACAAAATGGAGAGACTGAAAGACTTCCCTCTAAGATAAGAAATGAGATAAGGATGTCTGCTGTCAGCTTTATTCAACATTGTGCTAGAAGTTCTAGCCAGAGCCATTCGTCAAGACAAATAAATAAAATGCATCCAAATTGGAAAGGAAGAAGTAAAACTGTCACTATTTGCATATTATATGAGCTTATATTTGGAAAACCCTGAGAAAATGATAACACAGCTACTTGAGCTAATAAACAAAAACAGCAAAGTGGCAGAATACAAGATTAATCCACATAAGTCAATGATGTTCTTATACACTAGAAATGACCTAGTGCAAGAGACACTCAAGTAAAAGATTTCATTCACAACATCTAGTAAAAATATCAAGTACCTAGGAATAATCTTAACCAAGGATGTAAAAGACCTCTACACAAAAAATTACACAACTTTACTAAAAGAAATAAAAGGGGACCTAGAGATGGAAAGACATTCCATGCTCATGGATAAGAAGGCTAAACGTCATTAAGATGTCAATCCTACACAAACTGATTTACAGATTCAATGCAATTCCAATCAAAATTCCAAAAACCTACCTTGCAGACTTGGAAAAGCTAGTTATCAAATTTATTTGGAAGGGAAGGGGACCTCAAGTTGCTAAAAACTTTCTAAAAAAGTAAAACAAAGTGGGAGTACTTATACTTCCTGACTTTGAAACCTACTATAAAGCTACAGTAGTCAAAACAGCCTGGTATTGGCACAAAGATAGATATATTGATCAATGGAATCAAATTGAGAATTCAGATCTATGGTCAGACCCCAGATCTACAGTCAAGTGATTTTTGATAAGCCTCCCAAATTCATTGAACTGGGTCAGAAGAGTCTCTTCAACAAATGGAGCTGGGAGAACTGGATATTCATATCCAAAAGAATGAAAGAGGACCCCTACCCCACACCCTATACAAAAATTAACTCAAAGTGGAACAAAGACCTCGATATAAGAGATAGTACCATTAAACTCCTAGAAGACAATGTAGGGAAACATCTCCAAGACCTCTTATTAGGAGGTCACTTCTTAGACCTTAAACCCAAAACACAAGCAACGAAAGAAAAAAAAAAATAGATAAATAGGAACGCCTCAAAATTAAAAGCCTCAGAAGAATTTGTCAAAAAGGTGAAGAGGCAGCCAATGTAATGGGAGAAAATATTTGAAAAACTTGTGTCTGATAAGAGACTGATATCTTGCATATATAAAGTAATCCTACAACTCAATGACAATGTTACAAACATCCCAATAACAAAATGGGCAAAAGAAATGAAAAGACTTTTCTCTGAAGAGGAAATACAAATGGCTAAAAAACACGTGAAAAAAATGTTCGTCTTCACTACCTATTAGGGAGATGTGACTCAAGGTCACAATGAGATATCATTTCACACCAGTAAGAATGGCTGCCATTAAACAAATAAGAAACTACAAGTGCTAGAAAGGATGTGGAGAAATTAGAATGCTTATTCATTGCTGGCAGGTCTGTATAATGGTACAGCCACTGTGGAAGACAGTTTGGTGGTTCCTCAGAAAACTAGATATCGAGTTACCTACAATCCAGCAATTGAACTTCTCAAAGTACACCCAGAAGATCTGAAAGCAGTGACATGAACAGATATTTGGCCACTGATGTTCATAGCAGCATTGCTCACAATTGCCAAGAAATGGAAGCAATCCAAATGTCCTTCAACAGATGAGTGGATAAACAAGATGTGGTATATAAATACCATGGAATACTATGCAGTAGTAAAAAAGGAACAAGGTCATGAAACATATGACAACATGGATGAACCTTGAAGACATAATGCTGAGTGAAATAAGCCAGACACAAAAGGAGAGATACTGTTAAAACTAATGTGAACTCTGTAAAAAATGTAAAATAAGTGTCTTATAATGCAGAATATAGGAGACCTAGGGATAGACAGAAGCTAGTGAAGGGAGAATGATAATCTAATATGTACAGATATGATAATGAGGGTGAACTTAATGGCACGGGAATGGTTAGGTGTGACTCTGGTTTGTTAATGGGATTTTAAGTATCAGTGACTCATTGAAGGCAAGAATATTCATAAATGATTGTCTAAAGGCATGTAACCCACAGAGTAGCACCACAAACCTAAGTAAGTATTAGCATGATATACTTATAAGGTATGACACTGCTGCAGAGGGTTAACAACACAGTGGTATATAGAAAAACTACCCATTACATATTAAAGACTATGTTAAATAGAAATATCTTATCAACACTACACTAATACTAGAGATGAATAATTAGCAGCTGATAAGAGCTCTGGGATATATTATGTTATGATAATTGTTTAAAGTTGAGAGTGATGAGGATTGTGAAGATAATGTAAGGAACTGACCATTTAGCTTGGGATAGAATATATATTAAGTGAAGTTAGGAACCCACTACTTAATAAATCAAGCCCTCAACTTGAGGCTTGCTCTTATGAAACTTAGGGTTGTAAATGGGAGGCTGAGCCCTCCTATAATTATGTCTAAGAGGCACCTCCAGGGAAACTGTTTTGTTGCTCAGATGTGGCCTTTCTCTCTCTAAGCCAACTTTGCAAATAAATTAGTTACCCTCCCACCCCCCCAGTTAGGGACATGACTCCCAGGGGAATGAATCTCCCTGGCAATGTGGGACATGATATCCATAAATGATCTGGGTCCTGGCAATGAGGGATGGAAAATGCCTATTTGATCAAAAAGAGAAAAAAGAAAGGTAACGAGCTGAGGTTGCAGTGGCTGAGAGATCCCAAATAGAGTCAAAAGGGTATACTGGAGGCTTCTCTTATGCAAGCTCCAGACAGACATCCCAAAAGGCCACAGTATGCCATGCCCTTACCAAAAGTAGTTCTTAAATACCTAGGTCCCTACCTGAGATTCTATAAAAGATTCAGTTGTTAAATTTTATCTCTCAGAACTTAAATCCACCACAGTGTTCCTATGCCAGACAAGTCCTAAAACCCAGAGGCAATACCCTCTTTAAGAATAACAATCAGATGCAGCCTTCTTCCCCATACTGTCAACACCATTTAATGTAAACAATTTAGGATGCTCACTGTCTAGATACCCCTGAAGATGGAGAAAGAGGTTAAGTGAGAGAAAGGGATAGCAACAAACAAAGTAAGACTTAACAAAAATCTATGAACACTGAAAATTTATAGAAATATATATATATTTGATGCTGGGGTGTTGGAATAGCTGGAAGGAGGTAAATGGCATGGTGGAACTGTAACCTACAACATCCTTTGAAATTTGTTCTATAGCTATATGTTGAATTGTGCTTTGAAAGTCTTCCTCTTTCTCTATATACCATATATTGCATAATAAGGAAAGAATGGAAACTGTGAAAATATTACCCATAACAGTTTTTGAAATTACTTATATAACTGCTTGTTGAGCTGTATGTCAAAAGTTAACACCTTTCTGTATGCATATTTTACATTAATGGAAATAACATTAATGAAGTTGTGGAGCTATGACCCAAGACATTCTTTGAAATTTGCTCTCTACTTGTTAAATCATACTTTGGAAGTTATCACTGTTAGTATACATGTCAAAGTTCACAATAAAAAATGCATTAAGAAATAAAAAAAATACAAATAAAAAAGAAACTTTGATCAAAAATTAAAAAAATAAACTAATATTTTAGGACAGAAATATTCAGATTGTGCTGAAAATAATATAATATTTCAGCAGACATACATAAAGTCAAATGACAAAGAATATCAGAAAATTATGTAAAACTAATATAGAAATATCATTATCAAAATGTACCACACTGCAAAATATAAAATGAGCAAAAAAGAGTTATAGATGCAACAGAGAACTGTAGAAATAAAATTTGTGTGAGAAAAATTAAAACAACCTATTTCTGACAGAACAAGGAAATATAATGAATAAAGGGCAAAGTTAGTTTGTATTGATTAGTTTTAAAATATACACAATGGAATTATTTTTAACTTTATAAAGAGAAAATGTATTTAATTTTCAAGAAACCATGTATTAAAAAAGCAGTAACCCATAAATTAGGCTTAAAAATCATAATAAATTGCACAATCAATTTTAACGGGTATATTTTTGTCACTCTCAGAAATTAGAAATTAATCATGAAATTTTCATAGAAAATCCTAGCGTATTTGTAAATTAGCATATGCCATCTTAATTAACTACTACCACAGACACATATATTTTTAATTATTTAGAAAAGAATTAACCTACCAACATTATTATGGATGAGACCAAACAATAAGTGTATGAAAAGTCTAACATAATAAACCTAAGTAAAAGAGAAGGAAAATAATGAGGAAAGAAAAATTTATTGAAAAAGAGAACTGATTTTTGAAAACCTAAGTTGTTTAAGCTCAATATTAACGATTATGGGGCATCTCTGATTAATCTAAATAATAAAAAATGAGAAAATGCAATTAAAATAAAGGAGATATAAATTATATGGTAGAGAAAAACACTAGAAAATTTCATAATTTTAGGCAAGCTGTTTCTTTTGCTGTCAGACAACCTGTATATAGATCTTTGTTTTGCAACTAACTAGGCATGTGACCAGGGAAATTTACCTCATTTATTTATGGCTCAATGTTCTCATTTGTATCTCTCACAATTATGGAGCAATTGAGTAAATAATCCATGTATATGCTTCAATAAAATGTCTTAGTTTGCCAAGATCTCTGTAACAAAGTACCATAGACTAGTTGATTTAGACAACAGGATTTTAATATTTCATGGTTTTGGAGGCTAGAGGTCCATACTCATGGTGTTGGTAGGGCAGGTTTGCTCTGAAGTTTGTAGCATTCCGATTATGGCTTGCAGATAATCCATAACTCAACCTCTGCCTGCATCACATGGTCATCTCTTTCCCCATCTGTCTCCTCCAATTGTGTCCAAATTTCCTTTGTTTAAGGAGTCTATTTGTGTTGGATTAGGGCCCACTGTATTGCAATTTGGCATCATCTTAACTAATTACATCTTCAAATATCCTGTTTACACATGAGTTCACATTCATAGGACTGGGGTTAGGACTTGAATATGTCTTTGTGGGGATATGATTCAATTCATAACTCCATAACACACAATATAATTAATAGCCTTAATAATGATTGTATTAAAAAAGGTGAAATTATTTAAAAATATTTTATTAATGTGAGACCTTGTATTATACTTTTGAAAGTCTCATTTGAATCATTAATATTTGCCTATCTAAGAGACATACACATCAGTTTTTACAAAACTTTATTTGATCAAAAACAAATATGTAATAATAGCACAGAGTTTTTATGCTACACATTAAAGTAAGAATCACATTTTCAGAGGCTACTAGAATATATACTAATATTTTAATAATTAAATTTTATAAATGATCATTTCTGTTATTATATTGGAGCATTTGGTAAGCAGGAGCTAACAGCACTAGCTGCCATGGGCACTATTTTACCCTAAGAAGTCCTTGGAATTACCACAGTTCTGGTGTTTGTGTTCTCTCCACATGTCCCCTTTACTCAGATTTACCAGACTTAGGATGGAAGGGGGCATTGAGAGTGGAGTCAAGAGAATATGCTGTTATAGGAAGCCCCAATCTCTCCTGATCCCAGTTTTCTCAACAAATATTTCAAAAATGCATTCAGGAGAAAAAAAAATTGAAGAATATATAAATTATCTGGTAATAGAAAATGAGTATCATTTATCTCTCCTTAAGCTAAACTAGTAAATAAATTTGGCCTACCTCTCTCCTAAAAAGAGCTTTGATCTTAACCTATATATTTACCTCAAACATCTTTTTGTTTTATAATTCTAAACTATTTTTAAATGGTGAAATATAATACACACAAAAAAGTTCATAAAGCAATCATATTTGCTTTATGATGAGCACCTATGAAGTGGAACACCCCCCAAATCAGCACCCAGTTTTACAAATAGATCATTGCCAGTAACCTTGGATCTTTTCCCAATTACAGCCTTCCACTGTTCCTCAGAGAGATAACTACAAACCTGATTATTGGGATAATACTTTTCTTGCTTTAAAAATGATTTCACTACTTCTATAAACCCCACTCAATAATCTAGTTTAGTTTTGCCTTTTAAACTTAATATATACTGAAAGATTCTCTATTCTTTTTTTTTTTTTGTCTCTTTTGATACACATAACATTTGCAAGGGTTATGCATGTTGCTGCATGTAATTATAGTTTGTTCATGATCATCTTCATTTGTAATGGTTTGAATATGCTGAAGCTTATTTATTTTATTGCATTGCTGATGAACATTTGGAACATTTCCATTATTGCAGGATGTGGATGATGAATAACAAGAGTGTGTATGTTTTCCATTCATCCCACTTCCCAGTATTTTTTTAACTGGAAATGATCACTCTTTAAAGTTATAAAACCCGTTTAAATAATAATACAATCAACTGTCTGGCCTGGCATATAGAATATTTCTTGTTTAATTTTGATGACATCAGGTTTTAAATGTTTGTTTGAGAAGAATGAAGGTAGTGGTAGAAAATTCTGTCAGTAAGAAATTAGTATGACAAGACTTACTGGCCTGAGATTCATAATTAAAATACAAAGATGAATAAAGTATTAATAAAACAATAATGTAATATAATTCATTTACAGATGCTGGAAAAGCAATTAATAAAAATCAGGAACTTCCAATTCAGGCAAGATGAAGTAGACCAACTTATCCTTATTCCTCCAACTGAGCACAACTACAAGCCATGGACTTTAAACATAAATATAAAAGGCTCTAAAAACTGGAGGGAGACAGACAAGCAAGGGATCTCAAGAACCAAGGAAAGAAATGGTGCTGAGCTTTTCTATGTTTTCTTTTTGATTCATATATCTCAGAATTGTACCTGAAGAACCCGGAAACCTAAAAATTTCAATAACTGCAAACAAAAAAAAAAAAAAAAAAAAAAAAGCCCCCTAAAAAGCCTTCTCTCTCTAGTCAAAGAACCAGGAAGGGAGCAATCTAGTAAACCAGAATACTTATATACAATATGGGCTCTACTTAAGCAAAATAACCTGGAAAGAAATTTTCTCAACTCAAGGCTGACAAAGGCCAAATTGGGAGCCTAGACTTCTAAGCTGGCCAAGCTGAAATGAGGCATCCATCCCACCCCCTCCCCAAAATCATAAGTCATCCCTCCCACTCTTCACTGTGGTGGCTTCACTGTGGTGGCTTCTACTAGAGGCAGCTAGTAGAGAATGAGGACTTTCACCAGCCCCAATACTTATGAGGTCATGCCCACACCCATAATGTCAGTGGAAAACACATGGGAAGCAGCAACAAGGCCTCCTAGCCAAGGAGATATTGTGGAGGCCTTATGGGGAGTTGGAACTCGACTCACATTCAGCAGTAAGCACAAACCCACCAGTTGTATATCAACTGACAGTGAGTGGAAAACCACCTGGCAGTAACAAGGTGATTATCCCCCTTCCCTTGTGGAACAGTTTTAGAGGAAGTCAACTAAAACAGAAGGTTTGAATAAGATCCAGAGTTTGATACCATAACAATATTATGTCCAGGTTTTGATTAATGAAATCACTTATACCAAGAACCAGAAATACTTCCAACTCAATAAACAAGAAAATCAATGATGCCAACAGAGAAATGACAGATTTGTTATAA
Organism: Choloepus didactylus; assembly: GCF_015220235.1. Lineage (NCBI taxonomy): Eukaryota > Metazoa > Chordata > Mammalia > Pilosa > Megalonychidae > Choloepus > Choloepus didactylus. The sequence continues at coordinate 178,487,344 of NC_051310.1, read as the reverse complement.
TTATTTAAAAAATATTAAACCAACCATAATAAAAATGCTTAAATAGCAGTTAAGAACCTTCTAAAAACAAAGGAAAAAAGATAGAAGGCCTCCAAAAAAGTAGAAACCCTTATTTAAAAAATAGAAGATATTATGAGGAAACAAATGGAAATGGTGTAGTTGAAATATTCAATAGCTAAATTTAAAAATACAGTGGATGGGCTGAACAACCAAATGGAAGGAACAGAAAATATAGTCAGTGAACTTTAAAGTGAAACAATAGAAATTAGAAATGTGGACAGCACAGAGAAAATTGTGACAAAAAGAAAAATACAAGGAAGCACAGCCCTAGGAACCTGTGTGACTGTCAGAAAAGATTTAATTTTTGTGTTATCATGGTCCTAGAAGGAGAGCCAAAAGAGGGCAGTGATAAAAAGTACTTGAAGAAATAATGGCTTAAAACTTCCTGAATTCAACTAACACACACACACACACACACATACAAATAATGATAAACATACAGATTCAAAAAAGTGAGTGAACACCAAACAGAAAAAGAAAAAGAAACTCACACCAAGACACACCATAGGAAACTTCTACAAATTAAAGGCAATTAAAAATCTTGAAAGCAGCAAGAGAGAAATCACACCATACCTACAAGGAAAATCAATCAAATTACAGCGGATTGTTGTCAGAAACCATGGAATACAGAACGAACTGGCAAAACATTTTTCAAGTACAGAAAGAAAAGAACTGTCAAACCAGCATCATGGATGCAGTGAAATTATCCTTCTGGAATGAAGGGAAAATCAAGAGATTTTCATATGAAGGGAGACTAAGATACTTTGTCTGCAGCAGACTTATTGTTTAAGAATGATTAAAACAAGTTCTCCAAAGAAAAAGAAAAAGAATAAAAAAGAATGAACATTGGAACATCAGTAAGGAAGAAAATATACAAGGAAGGAAGAGTATAATAGACTTCCTTCTCCTCTTGAGTTTTCTAAGTTATGTTTGATGGTTGAAGCAAAAATTAAAGCACTATCTGAAGTGGTTGTAATGTATGTTGAGTCAATATTTAGGACACTTTGTTTCAGTTTGCTAAAGCTGATGAAATTTAATGTACAACAGATGGGTTGAGTTTTACAATGGGGATTTATTAATTTACAATTTAGTTCTTAGGCCATGAAAATGTCCCAACTCAAGGCATCAACACGACTATACCTGGGAACTCTGAAGTTAGGCTGCTGGCATCCAGGCCACCTCTGTCACATGGGAAGGCATATGGCTGGTGTCTGCTATTCCTTCTTTCCTGGATTTTGCTACTTCCAGCTTCTGGCTGTGTGTTTCTCTCTTTTAGCTTCTGTCTCTCTTAGCTTCCCTGGCTGTGTCCTTGTCTCAGCTTCTCTGGGGTTTTTTTCATGAGCTACTCTCAGTTTCATCTCTTAGCTTCTGTATGTGTTTTGTTCCCTTATAAAGGACTCCAGTAAGAGGATAAATATCCACTGTAAATGGGATAAATTACATCTCAATTGAAATAACCTAATCAAATGTTCCAACCCACAATAGTTCTACAACCACAGGAATGGATTAAAAGAACCTGGTCTTTTCTGGGGTACATAAGCCCTGCAAACCACCACACACTCATAAACTTAGTTAGTAGTGCAAAGGAACATAAGTTTTCTACACTTCATTCATACAAGTAAAATAATGTCACCAATAAATGGTAACAAGTATGTATCTATGATGTAATTCTTAAAACAATGACTCAAAAAGCTAAAAAAGAGATACATACTAAAGCACATATAGATGAGATATCAAAACAGAATATTAAAATTTTCAGTTAACCCACAGGAAGGCAGAAGAGAAAAAAACAAAATAATGAAAAACAAACAAAACAAATGTTAAATGTGAACTTAAACCCTAACATATCAATAATTAAAAACCAGAGCTTGGCAGAGTGTATTAAACCATGAAATAAACATATACTGTCTACAAGAAATTCACTTCAAACATAACAATACAGGAAGGTTGAAAGTTGAAGGTGGAACAACATATATTATAAAACTATTAATCACAGGAAAGAAGGAATGACTAATATCAGTTAAAGTAGACTTCAGAGAAAAAGAATTACAAAAGGTAGACAGGGACATTACATAATAATTAAAAGGTCAATCTATCAAGAGGTCACAAAAATCCAAAAACTGTATGCCTCAAATGATGAGCTGTGAAATATGTGAACCATATGAGAAATAGACAAATCCACAAATACAGCTGGAGACTATAACATCCCTCTCTCAACAATTGACAGAATAACTAGACAGCAAGGAGATAGAACTCAACACTATCAACAACAGGATCTAATCAATATTTATAGAAAAATCCATCCAACAGCAGAATACATGAACTTTCTGAAATTACAGAATATATAAGAAAGATAGAATTTATCATGAGCCATAAACCAAACCTCAACACATTTAAAATAATTGAAATGATACAAATTACCAATGTCTGGAATAAAACTTCAGATATCAACTTTGTTGACATCAAGAGGATAATGATGGTATAATAGGAACAATTCCACACACATAAAATTTGACAACTTTGATATATGTAGACCTGTACAACTAAAACTACAAAAACACAACAGAATTATCCATTAAAGGCCTGAATAAATTGAGAGAGACCCACATGCTACCACATATACAGGAAGGGGTTCTTAGGATTGAGAGCATGTGACTTATACTGAAGGAATGTTATACATAAAATTTCCTATATGTTTACTTTGAGCATATATTAATTGTGTTATAAAATGAGAAAATATTAAATGATTGGGAAAATATATTTCTAACATACAAGTCATATGTCAATGCCATTTTAATTTAAAGACATAACTTTCTTCCTTTGCTTTCTTTGTGTATGCTGAATTATCTTAAAGAAATTGAAATAGAAAGAGGCAGGAAGTAACAGATTTTCAAAAGTTATCAATAGAAATCATCTCTGCCCCTAGAGAGGTGCCCCTATATTTATATTCAATTCACAAAACGGAAACTTTACGCAGAGATGGTCAAATATCAAATCTGTCATTCCCTAGAATACTTTGGAAAGGACCAGGAACACTTTAGGTTGTCACAGAGATAGTGGGACACTACAAACATTTGGTGAGCTTGAAGCAGGAACGCCAATAGACTAATAATTCACACAAAACAATCACATAATAAAGAATTATCCTTTGTTCTAAAACACTCTCCAGTGTGTCACCACATATTTATATTGGTGAAAACTTGTACGTAAACATGTATCCTGAAACTAAGTCCATTTTCCATACAAATATAAAACATTTTTTCATTATTTTATTATATATATATAGCATATTTTAGGAATGCAACTATATAAAAATTGAGAGATGATGGTTTTTTTTGTTTTAATTTTTATCTACACTTTCATTCTTTTTAGAAAATCCTATCAGTGATGTCAATACAACTTTTATGATTTGAGTAGTCAATACAATGTACTTTTATCAGTCTGTATTTGAGCTGTCCTGTACAAATACTAACAGTGGAAATTTCTCTTTTGGTCAGACTTGAAGGCAAAATGTATTTAATTTCCTGAAACACATAACATAAATTTATCTCATTAAATTCCATTGATAATGATTTTTAAAATATTTAATATTTTAATACAAGTTCTCACCAATATAAATATGTGGTGACACACTGGAGAGTGTTTTAGAACAAAGGATAATTCATTATTATGTGATTGTTTTGTGTGAATTATTAGTCTATTGGCGTTCCTGCCTCAAGCTCACCAAATGCTTGTAGTGTCCCACTATCTCTTTGACAACCCAAAGTGTTCCTGGTCCTTTCCAAAGTAGTCCACCTTAATATTTGTAAAAAAGAAATTGTAGTGCAGTGAAAATAAATGTACATTGTGAAAATTAGCAAAACATATTATTTGAATCCCCTGACCCAGAATTTATGCAACTTTTTAACGGCTTTTGTATTTTTCTCTCCTATTGCTGGTTAAGGAATATAACCTTAAAGGTTGTTTTAGGTATTTGAGACAAAATGTTTGCATTAACATCTGCTGAAATTTCAGTATAAGGGATTGTTCCCCTGTGACATTTTGTCATTATTATATATCATATAATAATGCAAGGGAATCCTGTGAAACTAAACTTTTATAGAAAACCAAGATAATTATTATGTACTGTGTGTAAGGTCATCTGTATTTTAATAAGTTTATTTTCCTCTTCCTTTTATAATGTACACATATACCTGATGTGTTATTACTTATACTAATCATATCCTTTTATTTGACTTATTGTCTTACTTCTGTTAAATTCAAACTTATAATTATTAGGTGGATTTGACTTCTAATATAGTTGTTAAACAGCATTGTTTAAATAAAATATTTATTTTCTCTCTTCTATGTCCATCATATAGATATAGGGGATCTACTGATATTGGAAGGGGGGTTAATAAGTAGGACTATCTTATTACTTATGAGATTCATTTAAAAACATTACACATTTTATTTATAATAGTTGGGAAAAGTAGCATGTGGGCTTTCCTCTGGCCACAATGGACTAAGAAAGACCAAACATTTGCTTCCATAGTAAACAACTAGAAAACTCAACAAAATACATAGAATAACAGTTTTCAGACCTTGGGCAACAGGACACATAGGATTTTAATCACTGAAAGAACAGAAACAAACTAAATTGAGCCCTGTGGTCACAGAAGATTTCTGCCTGCAGGCAACTTCTGAAATGAAGTGAAGGAAGAAGAAACACAGGAGGACAATAGCCTTGATGAGTTTAGAATTGATTAGAGCATATTGGAAAGAGCACTGAGGAGCCCCCCCCCCAAAAAAAAATGCAGAAAAGGAGATCCTGAAATCTGCATAGGATTCCCTTGAGTCCCTTGCTGAACACTAAGACACACATGCTTAGGGTGAAATTCTGTGAGGCCAAGAAAATACTGAATGGGATGAGGTAAACTAAATAGCCATCAGAGCAAAAGATTGAGAGATATTTAACTTCTGAGCAGTTAACAGTGTCAAGTCCTTGATGAACTCTGAGGACATTGAGTAGACACCTCAGAAGGGTCAAGTCTCAACAGGAAAAAGTAGCCCAGAATAAAGGCTGTTTTAAACCTGCCTGAACCAAACATTAAAATTAAGCATAAAAATGATACAGTTTGTCTGCACAAAACTTCACTGCCTATCAGAAAAAATATCAGACTCTTCAAAGGAAAGAAATGAATTCTATCATTCGACAATATAAAATTCATAATGTTTAGCATCCAATCGGGAACTACCAGAGATGAGAAAATGTAGGAAAATATGACTCATAATCATAAGAATTATAAATCAATATTAAAAAGAATAGAACAAGAACATATTAAGGTGATGAATGTATTTGCTTATAGAAAGAAAGTGACTTTTTGTGGTTCAGAGGGTCAAATGTGGTGGTTCAAAGCTGTATGTACCCAGAAGAACATGTCCTTAAATATAACCAAATCCTATGGGTATGAACCCATTGAAAACAGGAACTTTTGATGAAGGTGTTTCAGTTAAGGTGCGACCCACCTCATTTAGAATAGGCCTTAATCCTATTACTGGACTGGTGCATCAGAGAATAAAATTCAGGCACAGAGAGAGAAAGCCATGGAAGCAAGAAGCTGAAATCAATGAAACCTGGAAGAGAAGGGGGAGACCAGCAGACAAAGCCATGTGCCTTGCCATTTGACAGAGGAGTCAAGGATCCCTGGCAGGTGGTTTTGCAAACAAAGCATTGCCTTGATGATGCCTTGATTTAGATACTTTCCCAATCTCAGAACCATAAGATAATAAATTCCCTTTGTTTAACGTGACCCATTTTATGGTATTTGCTTTGCGCAGTCTACGAAACTAAAACACAGAGTAAGAAATGATATTAAAATAAAATAATCCAATAACTTCAAAATTTTTATTTAATATATACTATCATACCCAGAGTCTTTCCAAGTGTCTTCAAGATTATGTTGAATCATACCTAATGATGGTAACCTCAATATGTTACAAGGCCATCCATTCCACCTTTGGATATTCCTAAGAGTGAGAAAGTTATATAAATATAACAGAATAAATTTAATCCCTCTTCCTTTATGATAGCCTTTCAGATATTCAATATAGTTTTAATATACTTTTAACAGTTAATGATAGCTGTAGTCAGCACACCAGAAAAATTATAAATGCATAGTGTTCCAGTTTACTAATGCTACCATTTTGCAAAACACCAGAAATGGATTGGCTTTTATAAAGGGGGTTTATTTGGTTACAAAGTTGCAGTCTTAAGTCCATAAAGTGTCCAAGGTAAGGCATCAACAATAGGGTAGCTTCACCAGAGAAAGGCCATTTGCGTCTGGAAAACCTCTGTTAGCTGGGAAGGCATGTGACTGGAATCTGCTTGCTCCCAGGTTGCCTTTCCAAAGGGTGTTCTCCAAAATGTCAGCCTCAGCTTTCAATGGCTGTCTTCAAAATGTCTGTCTTGGCTGCAAGTGTCTGGGCCAGTAATTAAATTAAATTACTACAGTAATTAAATTAAGACCACATTGAACGGGTGGGGACACACCTCCATGGAAATAATCTAATCAAAGATATTGCCCACAGTTGGGTGGGTCACATCTCCATGGAAATAACTTAATCCAAAGATTCCAACCTAATCGACACTAATATATCCACCTCCACAAGATTGCATCAAAAAACATGACGTTTGGGGGAACATAATACATCCAAACCAGCACACATAGTATTTTGGACTTAATCCAAAGATTCCAACCTAATCGACACTAATATATCCACCTCCACAAGATTGCATCAAAAAACATGACATTTTGGGGAACATTATACATCCAAACCAGCACACATAGTATTTTGAATCCAAGTTGAGTTACTAATAGATAAGGCAAAGGACATATATAACAATGAAATTAGTGAGAATCTATGGAAGTAAAGACATTTATTGACTCAAGTGCTTTTGAGAAAGCCAAGGACTAAACTAGTCATTACAATCTGTTGTAAAGGTAAGAAAGCCCATTGATGACTATTAATAAATCAGTCACCAAAAAATTCAAAAAATAAAATCATGGGAATGTTATGAATTAATGTTACAATTTAATATACCAATAAATATTCTGTATCTTGTCATTATGAAAATGAATTTTGCAGAAAAGCAAGAATTTCTATGATGTATGTCTTACAAAAAAAGTTTGTTGTTCTAGCCTATAGAATATATCATTTTACCTCTATCCTATAATTATATCCTTGTTTTATAAGGCTAGTAGAGGAAATTGAACTTGCTGGATGAAATTGAGTCTATTTAGCCAAGTTATATTGCATACATCTTCTCATAACTCTATCTATAACATTAAAATTTAGTTCTAATTCCATTAGTGTTTAAGTGTCTTGGGTTGGCCTGCTCTCTTGACCCAAGAAGATGTCTTCTGTCCAGATTTCAGCTTCCATGGTTCTGCCTTTGAAGTGATTTTTCCTTCAATCTGTCCCTTTTAGTCCAGGTATGCAGTGTTTCTGTTCACGCAGTTCTTGCAAACAAAAGAAAACAAAACAAAAACCCAAAAATCCTTGTAGGTTTTGCATGTGGAAGACAGGAGTCTAAACCATCAGACAAAAGAACTTTCCACAGATCCTTCTCAGATAACTTCATTTCCAATGTTGACTTCCATGGAAATTGCTGAATGATTCCATGTTCAGTTAAACCTTCACATGGAATACTATTCTCTAGGGACTCACTTTCCAGAAACTCAGAATTTTCCAAACAATCATTTTCTGGTTTCTTTGTGCTCAGAAGTTCAGTTCTCAATTTATTTCTTTCCTTTCACATTTTACTACAAGCTGCAAGAAGATCTCAGACAACACTTTCCACATTTAGTGTGGAAATCTCAGCTGAATACTGAAGTTTATCACTTTCAAGTTCTGTCTTCCACACAACATCAGAATTCAATCTTACCAAGTTCTCTGCCACTTCAAACCAAGTATCTGCTTTCCTCCCCCTTTCCAATAACAAATTAATCATTTCCTTCTAAGTTCTCATTGGAAGTACCTTCAACATCCATATTTCTACCAACCATCTCTTCAAAGCAATCTAGGCCTTTTCTATAAAGCACCCCACAATTCTTCCAGCCTCTACCTGTTACCCAATTCCAAAGCCATTTCTACATTTTTGGCATTTGCAATAGTAGCATCCTACTTTTCTGATACCAAAATCTGTTTTAGTTTCCTAAAAACAAATACCATGAAACGGGTTAGGTTAAACAATGGGAATTTATTTTCTCATGGTTTTGAAGTTGGGAAAATCTCCAAATCAAGACATCATCCAGGCAATGCTTTCTTCCCAAAAACCACCTGCCAGGGATCCTTGACTCCTCTGTCACACGGCAAGACACATGTCAGCATCTGCTGGTCTCCCCCTTCTCTTCCAGGTTTCATTGATTTTAGCTTCTTGCTTCCATGGCTTTCCCTCTCTGTGCCTGAATTTCATTCTCTTATGAACAATTCCAGTAATAAGATTAAGGCCCATTCTGAATGAGGTGGGTCACACCTCAACTGAAGTAACCTCATCAAAGGGTCTTGCTTACAACGTGTTCACACCCACAGGAATGGATTAGATTTAAGGCCATGTTCTTCTGGGGTACATGCAGCTTCAAGCAACCACACTCTGAGAAACTATGGGTGACACATTATTTGATATATCATTTAATATTTTCTAAAACTTAAAATATTGATTTGGAAAACATTTGTGATATATTTGTACTTTAAACCTTTATTTAATGATTCAAGGCTAAAAAATTCAAACATTTTTGAATACCACAAAGTTATTTTATTTGCATATGGATTTTCTTTTTGACTCTTCAGCCTTAATTAATTTTTTTCTAGAAACAATTTTATTTCCTTATTGGACCTTTCCTTCTTTTAAGAAACTCCTATAATGTATTCTTATCTTAGTACACTAAAAAATTCCTAAAGTCAACTTTTACTCAGTCCCACTTAACTGTAAAACCCTCTTTGCACTGCACTGATAATACTGAGCCCAGCACCATTATATAGTACATAAAAATATATGCTTATTAAACTGGTGAACTTTAGACTTAAAGAATTTAAAAATGACTCTCATTTCAGTTAGTTCACTGAAGATTATCGTCATCTAATTCAGTAGCAAATTATGGCCTATAGGCCAAATTTTAGCATTCTAGCACATCACTCACCCCTCTCTCCTTCTTAGTAAATAATTTATTGGAATACGGTGTTGCCCACTCATTAAAGAATTGACTATGGTTGATTTTGTGCTATATTAGCAGAGCTAAGTAGTTGCAACAGAGAAAATATGGCACACAAAGCCTAAGATATTTACTATCTGGCCCTTTACAGAACAAAAGTTTGCCAAATTTTTTTTTTTTAAGTTACCAGTGACATCTAAGTCTTTAAACCAATGTATATATATATTTTTAATTTTAGTTCATTTTTTTACCTCTCTTGTGAGACTGAGAAACAGTGAGGAGACAGTACAATTTGTGCTAATGAATTGTGTTTTCATAATCATATGGCCAGGGTGAGTTACTTACCTTCTCTAAAATTCAATTTTTAATGTGTAAAATAGACAATAATATATTGGCATGAACAGATAGTTTTGAAGATTTGATAAGATGATCCATATTAAATTCAATGATGTGACATACAATAAGCCTCCAAAACAAATTAATGTTATGCTAATGAACAAGGAATTGAGGTTCACTGAGTTTATGTAACTCATCAGAGATTACCTGATTTAGATATTGTAGGATACAGACTGGTTCTTGGGCATTCAGATCTCAAGTCACTGTCAAATTTACTATAGTGCCATACACTGTAGGTCCAACTGCAGTGTTTTGGGGAAATTCCACATTGATAGAGTTGAATTCAAAAATACAAATACATAATACATTATACCTTTTCTTCTCTCTTGAACCCTCCAGCAGCCTTCCCCACCATTTAACTTTCCCCTCTTATGTTCATTTGTAGTTCACTAAAAAAGGAATATCTCTGAAGAAATATCATCTCCCAGACTATATGCTATCAACCCACATATATTTGTATGCATTTTGTGTGCATTTTTATACTGTTACAATGGCTTATCCATGCCCAACCTCTCCACTTAAACTTTGAATCCATTCTCTATCATCAATATAGGGGCACTGATCCAGCAATTAACACCTTCTGTCATACATTATCATTTTCCTCTACATCTGGATCATTTCTATTAGCATGGAAAAAAATGCCAAGATATTTTTCAGTAAAAAGGAAAAGCAAAACCTTCTATAATTCTACATACCTCTCTGCTATCACTCATTTTCTCTGTAGCCCTTTATGGCAAAATTCATCTAAATTTGTGTACACTTATCAACTCCAACTTTTTACCTACTGTTTCCTATTTAAACACACTTCAAACATATTTGTGTTTGCAAATACTTTTTTTAATGTCAATAATGAATTCCATGACACCAAATCTAATTAACAATTTCCAGTCTTGAATGAAACCCTCATCTGGTTTTCCTTCAACCTCATTGACTTTTTCTTCTCATTAATGTTGGATTATTTTCTTCTTCCTAATTAGTAAAAGATAAAATTTCCCAGGACTCAGTTTCAGAATCCTTCTTTGTAAATATTTCTATATATAGAAATACATATAGATTGCTATTTAATCTCATCAATTTTATAGCTTTATATACAACTTGCAGTTTGAAGACTTATTTTTTTAACTAGAGTCATCTCTCCTCCCTTGAACACCTACATCTAAATTCAATTTCAGCAACTTCATATGATATTTGATAAGCAAATCAAACCTGTACTCCTTAGTATTGTCTCATTATTATTATTATCAATAAATGTAGCTCTTGCTCAGATTTTACAACTAAGAATTATCCTTTCATTAGTAAATCTTTTCAGCTGTAACTCTAAATTATGTCCCTAATATAAACTTTTATCTATATATTTCATGTTTTCATTTTAATCAATATCACCCTCCACCATAACCTGAGCAATTTATTTTATTTTATTAATTTAAAATCAGGTCATGTCACTTGCTCCACTATTTCTCATGTTTTTCTATTACCTTCAGAATAGTGTACATGATTGGTGATTACCCTGAAGTTATTTTCTGTCTCTTTTTACTTTCTCATTCTGATCCATTGACATGATCTTCTTGTTTCTCAAAATGACTGCTTCAGGGTGTTAAGCCCTACTGTTTCATTGTAGAAAGCTAATGACCTATAGATCTTTGACACTTGCTCCCTCATTTTGTTCAGTCCTTTCTTCTGTTTTCAAGACCTCTGAGAGATCTTCCATAGCCACAATATCTGAAATAAGTGCCATTTACCACTCTTAAATTTCTTACTCTGCTTTTTGATCTTCATGGGGTTTCCTAATGCATTTTATATTAATTGAGTTATTTGTCTATTGCTTATCTTCCCCTTAGGATATAAGGCAATATTCATGTGTTGACAGTACTTGGAACAGGCACATAGTTGAAATAGACTAGGGGAGGGGACAAAAAGTTGATTAAGTGAACAAAAACTCCCTTTACTTATAGAAAGAAACTGTTCAAGTTATGGAGAGAATTCTGATCACATTGCAATCAATATTAAGTACCATATTTGACATATACTTTTCCAAACACTTTAAATTTAAGAGGATAACAAGCTTTAATTCAACTGAGAAAGTCTGGTATTGATTCCACAAAAAAGCACAAACATTTTTAGTGACCATTATACAACAGAAATTTGTTATTTTGCAGAATCACTAACAGTTTTGTAAACCAAATCATTCTGTCACGAATAATTCAATTTGCTTTATCTAAGCATTACTAGGACAACTTTAGAATGATTAAATTGCTCATTTGCATTGACAAAAGGAGTTGGTGAGAAGCCACATGTTTAGGATGACATAAAATCCTTTGCCATAAATAACCTTCTGCTTTTAATTGTCTTTGTAGAGATTTGTTTAAAATGTATCTTCTTGTGACATAAATTTCTTCAGTTTGACATGTTTTCTTTCTTTAATATTCCCAATTCATCATAGTTATTTTTCTTTTTCATGTTTTATCTACTTATAGGAGACAAGATGTCAAGGTGTGAAATCCCCATAAGCTTTATTTCACAGAATCTATAATACATGCTATTAGTGCCAATAAGGAGTGTTTACAAAGATGCTGGAATTATTGGAATAAGAAAAATAAACTTGTTTTAAAATCTTTTAAAAGTAAAGTGTCACCATATTTTAATTAATCTATTTTTATATAGTTCTAATCTGCTGGGTTAGAGAAAAATGAGGGCTTTTTATGTTTGATATATGATAATTTATATCCTCCAAATTCACTTTTACCATTTATAGTAAATGCTATGCTATGCTTGGTGTTGTTCTAGTAGAATTATACAATTGCATAAAAATAATCTATTTTTAAAAATTATTCTGCAAGCTTTAGTTCTACATTTCAAACTCCTTAGTAAAATAAAAAATTCTTGCATGATCCACTGTAGCTTCAAGCTTAACACATTTAAATAGAATCCCTGCAGTCAGAATATCTGACTTGCCTACTTTTTAGAATTATTATATTTCTCTAGTCAATCAAGAACAAAACCATGAATCCTTTGTCAAACTCTGTCTTTCTTCATTGTAATGTCTAATATTTTGCCAAGTCATGTAAAATATTTGAGATACATCTATTTGCTGTGCTTTGTTTTCTATTCCCATTGGTATGTTTCCAATTCAAGTTCTTATTTTCTTATTTCCAGACAAGTGCAAAAGCCTTTAACTGGTTCCATTCCTCCAGCTTCCTTCCAATCCTCCCTGCACATCACTAAAAAATTCATATCCCTAAAGGAAAGATTTTTTTTTAGTTTTCTAATTTATCAGTTAAAAGCATGTAATGAGTAAATTAATAAGGTTCAGACTCTTTAGTCTGACATTAAAAGCTTCCTTCATAATTTTCCTTTGTATTTCTGAGCTTTATTTGCTACCAAATCTCCTTAATTAATAATGCCACCCAGACCAACATATTTATATATTGCTTAATGATTATGGAAATGCTACTTATATGCAATATAGTTTTCAGTTTTTATTACACTATAGCTTTAAAATATGCCCCAGAAATTATACAAATTTTATTCACTCAGATTTAAAAATTCTTAAAATTTAGAATTTAAAAATATCCCTTATTATTCTACAGCATTTTTTTATTCCCTTGCACACATTTTGAAATAAAAATTTTGTTAGGTAGTGCAGAATGTTACGTCAATTATGTAAGGATTTGCTTTTGAATGTTTTGAGAGGGTTCAGTGTTTAACAAAAGAATGGATTTCCCTCAAGTTAAATTATATACTTTGTGGTTTGTCAAAATTATTGGATGGCAAATGTATATAGTAACACAATAAATCAATCAGAAATATTTCCTGAGTTGTGACCTATATTAAAGTTTAGATGAGTCACTACACTGCTAAAATTAGAAATTTTAATAAGCAAAGAAAATTAAAGTAACTTATGAAAATTTATCTAATTTCATTTATCAATCATATGTATTATGATGTCCTGGTAAATTACTATTTATATCATGTCTGTGTGCCTGTTATTTGAGGGGAACTGCAGCTCCATATAATATGCCCCATAAATGGAAAATTAGACAATTAAATTGCTAGAGTGAAATTTATTTCATCAGTTGCTTTGGTTTCCAGCAATACACAGCTATTTTAATAAAAATATTAAGATAAGAGTCATTTTTAACATGAATTATTTTCTAATGAATTTAAAAACAAGAAGCTACTAAAAAATGCCTATTTAGAATACAAGGAAATTGTTTTGCTTATCTAGATCATGTTATTACATATAAATTTAATTTTATGGATATGTTCCAGAAAATGAAAACATATTGCATAATATTATACGGCCTGCATCTCATCTGGATATTTTGAGTCTGAAGTTTCACAATAGGCAAACATTCTTAAAATAGCAATACAGATAGAGTCATTAGTGATTCTTCATGGTAGTGAAGACAGTTTAATATATTTGAATTAGTAATCATTATTTAACATCTTGAATATTACAGTTAAAAGATTACATTATCTTCTAGTGTGTCTGAGCATGTTTATTAAAGTATAGAAAAATTTGCCAGTGCTTTGATAAGATGAACATTTTAGTTTTAGAAGGACAAGGGACTGTGTTCTTGGGGCCACTTCAGTAAACAAGCCCCAAGCACAAAGCCTAATGCCTCATGTGCCCTTTTGGATATATTATATCCCCCCCAAAACATATTCTTTAATGTAATCTTGTGGGGAGGCAGGCTTATTAATCTTTTTGATTAAGGTGTAACCTCTTGATTGAATGTTTCCATGGAGATTTGACCCCACTCATTCAGAGTAGGTCTTGATTAGTTCACTGGACTACTTAAGAGAGCTCCCAGCCCAGAAGCTTGTTGATGCTTTAAGATGGTAGCCCAGAGTTTGCTTTGAGAAGGTAGCCCAGAGTTTGCTCTGGAGAAGCTAAGAGAGGACAAAATACTCCAAGAGCAGCTGAGAGAGACATTTTGGAGGAAGCCATTTTGAAACACAACCCAGGATCAGCAGACGTTACTTGCCTTCCTAGCTGATATAGGTGTTGTGGACACCATTGGACATTCTTCAGTGAAGGTATCATCTTGTTGATGCCTTAGTCTGGACAATTCTATGGCCTTAGAACTGTAAATTTGTAACCTAATAAATTCCCTTTATAAAAGCCAACCCATTTCTGGTATTTTGCATAATAGTTCTAGCAAACCAAAACATCTAATAACTTTTACTACATATTTATTGAAATACTTAATGATTATTTAAAAACATAAAAGCAAAGTAAATGAAAATTACAGTATTGATATTGTATGCTAATAGATGGAATAAATTATTGGCATAGGTGGGCTCATCTTAAATTTCAAGATGACAAATGATAGACTGCATTCTTCTGTTTTTGATTTAACTTCTAATCTATGGTCTTACCATGTCTAATTCTCCTTTCTGATTACATTATTCATTTCATAACCTTTAGTCTGCTCAGATTAAGTGAATTTTTTTCTCCACCAAATATTTAATATGACACCAAATATCTTATGGTTGTCATTATGGCAGTTTACCTAATATTTTCTGTTTTCCTCTGCTTCAAGAAACATGGCAAAATTACAGTTCTCTTTGGGTTGTACGATGTGACTGGGTTTTGGCTGGTAATATGCTCTTCTCCCGTGGGACAGTAGCTGTTAGTATTTTTTGGACAGTGGCTGCTCTGTTCAACTGGTTCTCCAAGTGAATTTCTCTGCTGATTGGTGATGGCATGTAGTAAGAGAAAGAAATAAACTCTTATTGTATTAAACCACTGTAATTTGTAGACGCAACAAGCTAATCCTCATTTATATAAAACCCCAAACAAATAATTGGCAAGAACATTCTAAAAAGTAATTAGAATTTACTTTTTTATTTATTAATTCATAAATTTACTTTATCAAATATTGTTTATTATATACATATTATGTTCTAGGTATTATCCTTGGCATAAGGTGTACAAGAAGGATTGGGATTATTATCAGTTTTATTTCATTGTTCCATCTCCAATGCTTATAAGACAGGATGTTATATTTTCTATGATCAATAGGAATGTTTTCCATGAATGAAAAAGAAGCATAGTAATGGCTGCTGGATGGAGCAGATATTAATGAAAATGACCAAAGAAATAAAAATAAAATTATAACTACTTTTCTTCAATATTTTCTTAACTGAGGGAAAAGATTTTTTGCCAAACATTTATTAAGCATCTTACAGTTATAAAGAGCTTTCTTTACGTTCTCTCTCTTAACAACAACCCCACAAGGTAAGAATTATAATCCACAGTGTCCAATTGTAGAAGCAATAATTCAAAAGTTAAAAAAATTAAAAAAATCAATTGTTACTTATTCAGTATTATAATACCAGTACATGGCTGTCCTATTGTTTCCAAACTTGTGCTATTTGTTTCCAAACATGTACTATTTCCATTTCACTAAGATACCATTATGTTAAAGAAATTCAGAAGTTAGGATGTATAACTGCACTAAATATTTCAGAATAATTTTAGGAATTGTGCCACAACTACAGATATATTTTAATTCATTGCTAGTAAAATTGCGTTACAATATGAATGCAAACCAAAGAAAACAATAAGCTGTTGCTCAATGGAAAACAAGATAACTTACATAAATGATGGGAAGGGAAGACTTGTCACAAATCTACACCCTTCTGCCAGCTTAGACATTCTACCAAACAGAATTCTAGGAAGTCTCAAAATCTAGGGTTAAAGCTCAGATTATAACTATTTTCAGTGGTTTTCTAGCATATGGTACACCTTATCTAGGAGCCAGAGATCCCCTCCAGCTTCACCATATTCACACAGTGTGGTACCAAAAAAGTTTGTTCAACATAATTCATGCTGACAATATTGTTTTCAACCTTTAGTGATTGATTTGAAGCCCCTGAAGAGAAAAAACAAGGAAGGAAAAACAAGGATGCTTGGGTTTGCTATCTGAAGGAAAGTAGAGTCAGAGTCATAGTTTGCAGGCAGAAGGAGGAGTCAGAGTTATAACAGAGTGGACAAACATAATTTAAAAAATGGAAAGTAGAACGTTCCAACTTCTGGAATGGAAGACTAAGGATGCCTGAAAATCTGCTCCTCTATAAAATGACAAGAACACTGGCAATAACTGTCAAAATCAACTTTTTCAAAAATCTGAAAATTAACAAAACCTTGAAATAATCCTAAGAGCATTTATTCAAGAAATACACCTGAATCCCAGCATGAACAGTGAGATTAAGGCATTTCAACTTGTCGTATTCCCATCCCTCTCTCCTGAGCTCTGTGTAGCCTTGAAAACTAACAACCACCTAATCATGGTAGCTAAGAAAACCATCAGGCTAGCAGGCACTGGAAGGGGAATAATAGATCTGGAGCTTCCCAAAAGTCCCATTCCCAAAGAATTGGCACTATTAGACCTCTCTGGCAATTCTCTGGAAAACCAACTGACAGGGCATTTGTTTATTTGACATGACTCTGGAAACCCTACTGACAAGGTATTTGTCTATTTTACTTGACTCCAAGCCAGCTAAGTGCCTTTTCCCTGTGCCACAGGTTGAAAACAATTGGCATGAATTGTTTAACATCACAGCTTATAATGTCACTGATGAAAGTTGGGGCACACAAATTGTGCTAGCTTGAAGCCTTTATGTACCCCAGAAAATGCCAAGATCTTTTAATTCATTCATATAGGTTCAGACCTATTGTGGGTGGAAAATTTTATTAGGTTGTTTCAATTGAGATGTGACCCACACAATTCAAGGTGGGTCTTAATCCTTGACTGGAGTCCTTTATGAGAGGATAAAAGGCAGAGACATTTAGAGAGAACAGAGAAAGAAGTACCCAGAAAAGCAAGAAGGACCCACAAGATTTGAGAGAGTATTGAAATCAGAAACCAGAAGGGAAAGACCAGGAGATGTCACCATGTGCCTTCCCATATGACAGAGGAACTCGGGATACCAGAGCTTTTCTTCAGAGAAGGTATCCTCTTGCTGATGCCTTAATTTGGACATTTTTCATGACCTTAGAGTTGCAACTTGTAACCTAATAAATTCCCATTGTTAAAAGTCAGCCCATTTATGGCGTATTGCATTTCAGCAGCTTTAGTAAAGCAAAAACACAAATGCAAACCAAAAAACTTAAAAGGAAAATCCAGGGAGGACTTTGAGAAGCTTCAAAATACTTCTGAGTTAGAAAGACCTACTCATAAACAGGGCAATATGTATGCCTAAGAAAGACTTATGAAGGTCCTAAATTTTCATCTCTGGCTGACCCTGAAGCTCTGCACAAGCAGGCAGTGAAGGCTAAGGCAGTTCTGTAAACTTCTGTCAGAGCTTTGAAGGTGTATCCCACCACTCACAGAGCTCTCTCAGCCAAGGGTGGGAGACTTAGTGGTGCAGGGTATTTAGGAACTCTGTCCGATAGTTAGCTGATCACTAAGCTAACTGCTCAGAGACTTCAGTGGCAACACATAACAAGAAATACAGATGTTACAGAGTTACTTCATTAAATTTCTTAAACAAACGAACAATAACAACAATAAATTCTGAGGCAAGCATTCTGATTTTCTTAATTGCAACATTTTATTTTCTAAAATGCCCAGTTTTCAACAAAAAATTAGAAGATATGTAAAGAAACAAAACCTATGGCCCATGAAAAGGAACAAAGAAAAGCAGTCAATAGAAACTGTCCCTGAGGAAGCCCAGATATTGGACTTATTAGACCAAGAGATTAAATTAGGCATATACATAAATTCAAATTACTAAATGAAACCATGTCTAAAAAACATGGACAGTGTGAGTAGGACAGTTCACCAAACAGAGAATATCAATGCAGAGGTACAGATTATAAAAACAATGAAATTTTAGAGTTCAAAATTACAATAACTGAAATGAAAATATAAATCACTGGAGGGGCTCAACAGAAGGTTTGAGTCAGCAGAAGAAAGAATCAGTGAAAATGAAGATCAGTCAATTGAGATAATCCAGTGTGAGTAATAGAAAAAAAAAAGCTTGAAGGAAATGGAAACTAAAAATGAATATTATTTTGAGATAATTGTAGAAACTTTGCTTGTAAGAAATATGCAGGTATAGTCTGTATAAGTTTTACTCAGGTTGTCCCAATGGTAATATCTTGCTAAACCTTACTACAGTATCACAATCAGATATTGTCAAGATACAGAACCAAAAAGGATCCTTCATGTCTTTCCTTTAGCTGTCTGAGGGGTGAATGGTGATATCCCTTGTTTCATTCCTGATATTGGTAATTTGTACCATTCCTCCTTTTTTCTTTGTTGGTCTTGCTAGGGGTTTGTATGTTTTGTCTATCTTCTGAGAGAACCAACTCTCTGCTTCACTGATGTTTTCTGTATCATTTTCTGTTTATAGATCCATTGATTTCTTCTCCCATCTTTATCACTTCCTTCCTTCTGATTGTTACAAATTTGCCTCACAGCTGTGTCCCACAAATTTTGTATGTTGTATGTTCATTTTCATTGAGGTCAGTATATTTTTCTCATTTCTCTTGAAACTATCTCTTTGGCATGCTGATTATTTAGAAATGTGCTGCTAAGTTTTATTGGTATCTAGTTTGATTCCACTGTGGTCAGGAACACCCTCTGTATGATTTCAATTATTTTAAATTTGCTGAGATGTGTTTATGGACCAGGATATGGTCTATCTTAGTATACATTCCATGAGCACTTGAAAAGAATGAATGTTCTGCTGTTGTTGGATGGAGTGTATAAATCTTGATCAGATCCTGTTGGTAAAGGTATTGCTGAGTTCTACATTTTTGCTGATATTTTGTCTAGTTATTTTATCAATAATTGGTAGAGGAGTGTTGTGCTTTCCAAGCATAACTCTGGATTTGTCTATTTCTTCTTTCATTCTATGAGTATTTGCTTAAGATATTTTGTACCTCTTTATTTTGATACATACTTAGTTAGGACACCTATGTTTTTGGTGAATAGATCATTTTATCATTATATAAAGTCCATCTCTGTTTCTGGTAATTTTCTTTGCTCAAAAGTCTACTTTATTTGATATTATCATTGTCACCCCTGCTGTCTTTTGATCGATGTTTATATGATATGTATTTTTTCCATTCTTTTACTTTCAATTGCCTATATAGTTATATTTGAAGTGAGTTTCTAAGAGATAGCCTACAGTGGGATTTTTTTTTTCATTCCTACTGTCCTTGTTTGAAAAGTCTTCTATGACAAATACTGTAAAATAGAGTTGTTTTGCAAAACAGTCATTGCAAAACTGAAGGCTGGAAGTCAAAAATCAAGAGTTCAGCAAGGCTCTGCTTTCTCCCACAGTCGGTAGCATTCTGGTGATGGCAGTCTTCCATTACCTGGCAGCTTCTCTCTCCTCTTTGATATCTCCTGATTTCTGGCTTCTACTTCTTTTGGTTTCCTCTGACTGACACTGTCCAAATTTCTGCTCTTTATAAGGCTTCTAGACATATGGATTTGGAACCAAACTGATTCAATTTGTTCACACCTTAACTAATAATAGCACCTTCAAAGTTCCTATTAACAAATGGGTTTACACCCACAAGGATATGAATGATGATTTGGCCATGACTTTTGTGGGTTACATGATTCATTCCTCAACATGTACTCTGCGAATCTTTGTCTTTTAATTGGTGTATTCAGAACATCTTCAGTTACTAAGATGTTACTTACTAAGTAATTACTAAGATGTTAGCACTTAAGTCTGCTATTATATTTATTTTTGTTTTGTTTTGTTTTCTCATTTTTCAATCTCATTGATGGAAAAAGAGTATCTATTAAAATTATCTCTTTCATTTCCAAACAAGATGAGATTGTGGAGTCATTCACTGGAGAATATTTCTTTTCTTTCCACAATCCATATCTTATCCTAAAAAGTTTTAATAAACGTTAACAATTAGATTTTCAATAGGGTTTCCAGTTTTCCAACAATGTTTGTAGAGACTTTGTATGAAGAAAAAGGTACAAGTGATAGCATAGAGTAGAAATAATAGTAGAAAATAGGGCCAATAAATAAGTTCACCAGGTCACTGGACTCAGTCTGAGCTCAATGAGAAATTTCCAGCTTTGGAATCCCTAGGGACTGCCTCAAGTTGGCAAGAAGTGTTGACTGAGAAGCAGTGAGAGATTTTGGCTACTACACATATTTCCTGAATAGCAAGTATATAATCCAAAGTTAGGTATTGACCACTTACATCTTTGTCAGTTGGGCAGAACCCATTAGAGCATGGTATACTGATAAGGTCCCCAACAGTGAGTCAAGATTTTTGATAGATTGCCCTGCTTCAGTTGCAGGAGGCTATATGACACTGTCTGTAGAACAGGGAAATAGAGAGGTTTTTCACCTTTGATTCCCAACCTGTTTTATGGGTCAGATGTATCGTGTCAATACTGTATCACCCAGAATGAACCAGAACACCTTTTCTTTTCCCTGAGAATTAAACTCTGCCAGGAACCAGGACTCACCTTCTACCACCAGTTAAATCCCGGGGACCCCTGGTGGCTGCAGTGTCTCTGACTTAATCAATGTCCACTATATACAGGGGAGGTGCATAGAAGATACACATAACTCATAAAAAGCCCAGTGAAAAGAGTCATAAAGGGTCAGTCCCTGGAGAAGGAGCACCCAAATTCATGGCCATCCAGTGGTGTGTGACAGTAACAACACAACCTATCCTTCTACCTGCCAGGGTCAAAATGATTCCAAGAAAGTAAAGGAGTGATTTGGTTTAGAGATGTAAGATCTCAATTTTACATGATTCCCTCTCCCTGAATGAATACTCAAGAGCCTTATTAAGGCAGATGGGGAGTCATGGGACATGGCAGCATTTTACATGTGCACAGCTGACAGGCTAACCAGCTGAAAAAGTCATTGTTGGAGAGTCTGGTGTAGTTCTTCACTGAGTAGCCGCTACAACTCACAACTCCACTCATTGATAATATGAGCAGAGGCTGCCAAAGGACTCTCATCAAATGAGGAATCAGATACATCAGTCTGAAGGAGATAAGTGACCAATGGGTGATTTTTTTTTCTTTTTTTTTTTTTTTTTGGGTTGTTGTTTTTGTTTTTTCCCTCTCTGCATTATTTCCAGAATTTCTTGCTATAGTACTTTGTACTTAGCCTGTTTGGCAAAGAGGCATCGGTTAATCAACTAGGTATTGAATGTTCTGCCTCCAATATATAAAAGGCCAACAAGATTTGGGGAGTTCCTTTTGGAGATTGGTGGTCCCAAGACCAAATAAGCTGTAAAATATCTCTTTGAGCTGCTCTTGGGTTACATCCCAGAAAGTAACCTGGGTGGCATGGCCCTGGATTTTATCTGCCCATTAGCCCTAACCGTCTATGTTCAGTTGTGTTGGCAGAATACACTGAAGCATGAGCTGGGTCATTGTTTTCTATTTAATGGAATGTTGTACCCTAATTGGCATTTAACATTAACACAAATAGAGGAATATAATTCTCTTCACAAAAGTTCTGTATTTATGTGTTTGTTTTTCATTTTTTCAGTGTTCTCAATCATAGGCACATCAAAAATAGCTTAAAGCTTCCACATGTGAATCTTTTACCTATCTGCTAGAAGCAAATATGGTGATTAATTACTGTAAGCCAGGAAAAATAATACTGTTTTGCCTCATTTCTAAGAGCTATAAGGCATAGCACTCACAGCAGGGTTCTGAGCTTTAAAGTGCCTGCATTTGTTGTACAACTATTTGATCCCTGAGAACTGGCACTGCAAAATAATTTAATGTGAAAAATTGTTCAGAAGCTGTGAAGTAAACTGGACCATTAAGTAAATGCTTTTACTCTGACATACCAGAGGTCTATATATGGACTTCCAAACCTCTGAGTATTTATACATAGTTGTCGGTAAGAACATTAAAGGTGACGATACATTCCATTTCTTCATCTTATGGTGATGTTGACTCTTTCCAGGTTCATCATCTCCAAAAGTGCTTCAAACTTTAAACCACTCTTTTGATTTTTAGGTTATACACAATATATTTGTTTACAATTAGGGGATGGAGGAAAGGTTGGACTGCAACAGAATGCATCAAAAGTGGCCAGAGAGCAAGGCTGGGTTGGACTTGTGGTTATCGAGGGACAAGGGTATGAATAGCATAGGGAGACGACCTACAGAAGACTGGTTTCTAGCTGCCAGTCTCATCTTTTCAGTTTGCCCTAATTATGTCATGAAAAATATTTCCTTTGTTTGTTCCTGCCTCACCAGAATATTGACTTAATTATCTATGCTTCCCTTTCTGTACAATGAGAAGTTCTCTTTTACAGAGACAATCTCATCAAAAGAGTCCCCTTCCTCCCCACACAGTGGAAAGAACATTTGTTTATTTGTTTTCAATTAACCAAAGAACTGGCAGTGTCTTTCTACTAAAGTTTCAGTTAGAAATTACTGCATCAATGAAACAGTATCTTTTATATTAACAATGCAAAAGACTATATTCTTTAAGAAGCATCAATTTAGGCAAATGGTTAAAATGGTAAACCCCATATTCTTCAATTAACCACCCTTCTTTTACCTGAGAAAGGGAAACTTAAACCTCTTCAAATTGATTTTTTTTTCTCCCGAGGCCCTTAAAAGTTACTAAAATTTATGCTCTTATAGAAATTTAACTATTTTTTGTAAAATCAGCTCTTTTAATGGATAGGTTTGCAAATACATTAAAACTTAATTTTTTTTAGATAAGAGCTTTCACTTTCTTTTATTGAAGAAAACATTGCAAATGCATGTCAAATATGCTGTGGAAAACGTAACTCTACTTATTTATAGCATCATGTGTCTCTCTCCTCAGAAAGAAAAATTTCCCACTGGCTTGTACTCATCATGAGATTAAAATACATTTCTTTAATAGGTAAGCTTATTTGTTTCCTGAATAATTTTGGTAAATGAGCTTTAATGCCAGAAACTTACTTAGGAATAAATCAGTCTCAATCGGATTCTACATGGAAAGGTGAACAAAAAATAAACAAAACATACGAAGTGGATAATTATCAAAATACATTTATGAGTGAATCATCAATAGTGTACCCCATTTACAACTTTCCAATGGTTTAATATTTATGCAATAGATAAGGTCCCAATATTTTTTACATAAAAGATAAGTTCCCAATATTTATGGATTAAGAGTAAATGAGCTTGCTTTTTATAGAAATTAGTCTTTTCTCTCTATTTATATTCAGTGAGAAAAATCTACTGGCTCTCCTACTTGCATAAAACAAGGTTTTGAATCTGTTGCCTTCAGTATGTTTGACCTGGTCTACAGTCCACCCTCTTCTCTTGTCCCTGCAATCAGTGTTCCAACCACACTAACTACAGGACACTCTGAATCGGAAGTGGGCCTTTAAATGAGCTCTCTCAATTTTAAATGCCTTTACTGAACACAGCCATTCTTGACTGGAATATTCCTAATCATTATCCTAGAACCAAGGAAGTTTTCACCTCTAGTGTGAACCTTTCCTGGCACTCTTCCTCATTTTCTGACTTATGATACATTTCTAATTGTGCTTTTAATGTATATACTAGAATCTTTTAATTTACTACTAACATTTCAGCCACCTATGACAATGCAAAAAAATGAAAAAACAATACACACACACACACACACACACACACACACACACACTTTCCTGGGCCAAATACTCGTAGGTCACAGTGTTAAATGTATTGATTAGTAATATCTGAATGCCAAAAAACTTTTTAGCGTGTAGTTATTTCCTAGGAAACACAAATATACATAATTTATATTCATTTTAATCAGTAAATGTGTTCTGAATCCTCTTATTTAATGTTCTTCAAATTCTTGGGTGGAGCATAGCATAGCTAAATACTGAAATATTTCTTCTCAACAACTGTCATCAGTAGGAAATATTTATGTCACTAAATTTTTTCTGAAAAACAGATAAAATTTATCTGTTCTACATCACAAATAAAATATACATTTTAGATTTTGATTGAAAATAATGTTTCTGAAGTGTTTCACCCTTTGCTCTTCAGTGGTGTAAAATAAAATGAATGAAAATAAACCCAACTTTTTGAGATTGTACTATTCGTATTCATCTCTAATGTCCTTTCTAGAAATTATACTACATGAATCTCTTACTCAAAAAATATTTTAAGCCTAATTAAAGATGCTGAGGAAAGAATACAAAATATATTTTTGGTATCTCCAATTTTGACTGAAATTTTTATGCATCTAGCTTTTATTATGAATGTAGAAACAGTATAGAAAGAATGTAGACAATGGCTGAGAAATAGCTATTTTTGAAATAGATGCTATTGTCAATGCTACTTGCCTACTCCATATGTATTCTCCCCTTTTGCCTTTCTAAGATAAGCCTGATTTTGTTTGGGAGATAATAAACATAGGGGAAAAAAAACAACAACTCAATCTATTTGCCTTCTTTATAGTTAGTGGTGGAAATGTGACACATTTCAAGACAATGCTATATTGCAGTCATTATTGAGTGGGACTTCCAGAAAATGCTTAAGGCAAATAAGCAAATTATAGCAAATGCAAATATTCTCTGGAAAAAAAGAAACAAAAACAAAACAAAACACCAAAACCAGCCTTCTCTGAGCTTTCTAAGTGTGGGTTAAATCAAAACAAATCTAAAAAACAAAACCAAAACAAAACATGAACACAATAGTAGAAGCACTTTTCAGCAGAAAATAATTAAAATCATATCCCAAAGACATTAAATTTTTGTATTATAAAAAGAAATGGAACATAAATTACTGTATATATGAATTATGTAGAAAAATAAAATAGAATAAAATATTGATCAGGGAATATGACTCTATTAAACATAACCAGGCAGATTTTTTTTAAATTGATTTTTATTGAGATGTATTTACATAACATGCAGTCATACAAAACAAAGCATACATTCAGTTGTTTACAGTACCAATATATAGTTGTGCATTCATCACTGGGTGGCTTTTTTTTTTCCTCCCCCACTTTTCTACTCATCCATCCATAATCTAGACAAAGGGGAGTGTGCTCCACATGACTTTCCCAATCACATTGCCACCCTTCATAAGCTACATTGCTATACAATCATCTTCAAGATTCACGGGTTCTGGGTTGTACTTTGATAGTTTCAGGTATTTACTGCTAGCTATTCCAATTCATTAGAACCTTAAAAGTATTGTCTATATTGTGCATAAGAGTGCCCACCGCAGTGACCACTTGGCTCCTTTTGGAATCTCTCTGCCACTAAAGCTTATTTCATTTCCTTTCACATCCCTCTTTTGGTCAAAAGATGTTCTCCATCCCAGGATGCTGGGTATAGATTCCTCCCCGGGAGTAACATTCCATGTTGCCAGGGAGATTCACTCTCCTGGGTGTCAGATCCCACATAGGGTGGAGGGCAGTGATTTCACCTGCCAAGTTGGCTTAGCTAGAGAGAGAGGGCCACATCAGAGCAACATAGAGGCATTCGGGAGGAGGCTCTTAGGCACAATTGTAGGCAGGCCTAGCCTTTCCTTTGCAGCAACAGTCTTCCCAAGGGCAAGTCCTGTGGTAGAGGGCTCAGTCCATCAAACCACCAGTCCCTTATGTCTGTGAGCACATCAGCAGCCATCGAGGTGGGGAAGCCCAACACCCCTGCTTTCTCCACCAGCTCCTCAAGGGGGCTCTGCATATTTTTTTCCTTTTTTTTTTAATTAACTGTTTTTAAATCAACTATATATAAAAATTTTTTTTTAGAATACAATAAAAAAACACTTCAAACAAACCAAAACAAGGGAGTAAGGAAAAGACAACTAACCTAAGTAACTACTTTACTTCCAACATGTTCTTACTCTATCCCAAGAAAATAACCTAAAATAGCAACATTTTGTGAACTTATTCCTACCATACCCATCAGAAATTAACAGACCGTAGTCATTCCTGGGCATTTACTTACAATATGTTAAATTTACCCACAATAGCTTATCTGTTCTTATTGGGTTATCATTCCCCCTTCCTTAATTGCTCTCTATCACTAGTTCCCCTACATTCTACATTATAAACCATTTGTTTTACATTTTTCAATGTTCACATTAGTGGTAGCATATAATATTTCTCTTTTTGTGCCTGGCTTATTTCACTCAGCATTATTTCTTCAAGGTTCATAAATGTTGTCATATGTTTCATGGCATCGTTCCTTCTTACAGCCGTGTAGTTCTCCATTGTGTGTATATACCACATTTTATTTATCCACTTATATGTTGAAGGACATTTGGGTTGTTTCCATCTCTTGGCAATTGTGAATAATGCTGCTATGAACATTGGCATGCAGATATCTATTCATGTCACTGCTTTCAGATCTTCCGGGTATATACCAAGAAGTGCAATCGCTGAATCAAAGGGTAACTCTATATCTAGTTTTCTAAGGAAGTGCCAGACTGACTACCAGAGTGGTTGAACCATTATACAGTCCCACCAACAATGAATAAGACTTCCAATTTCTCCACATACCCTCCAGCATGTGTAGTTTCCTGTTTGTTTAATGGCAGCTATTCTAAATGGTGTGAGATGGTATCTCATTGTACTCTTAATTTGCATCTCTCTAATAGCTAGTGAAGCTGAACATTTTTTCGTGTGTTTCTTGGCCATTTGTATTTCCTCTTCAGAGAACTGTCTTTTCATATCTTTTCTCCATTATATATGGAAGGTGTCAGTCTTTTGTCAGATACACGGTTTCCAAAAATTTTTTCGCATTGAGTTGGCTGCCTCTTCCCCTTTTTGACAAATTTGTTTGAGGTGCAGAAACATCTAAGCTTGAGGAGTTCCCATTTATCTATTTTTTCTTTTGTTGCTTGTGTTTTGGGTGTAAAGTCTAGGAAGTGGCCGCCTAATACAAGGTCTTGAAGATGTTTCCCTACATAATCTTCTACGAGTTTTATGGTACTGTCTTCTATATTGAGATCTTTGATCCACTTTGAGTTAATTTTTGTGTAGGGTGTGAGTTAGGGGTCCTCTTTCATTCTTTTGGATATGGATATCCAGCTCTCCAGCTCCATGTGTTGAAAACACTGTTATGTCCCAGTTCAGTGACTTTGGGGGCCTTATCAAATATCAGCCAGTCATAGATCTGGGGGTCTATCTCTGAATTCTCAATTTGATTACATTGATCAGTATGTCTATCTTTGTGCCAATACCATGCTGTTTTGACAACTGTGGCTTTATAACAAGCTTCAAAGTCATGGAGTGTAAGTCTTCCCACTTTGTTTTTCTTTTTTAGAGTGTCTTTAGCAATTTGAGGCATCTTCCCTTTCCAAATAAATTTGATAACTAGCTTTTCCAAGTCTGCAAAGTAGGTTGTTGGAATTTTGATTGGAATTACATTGAATCTGTAGATGAGTTTGGGTAGAATTGACATCTTAATGACATTTAGCCTTCCTGTCCATGAACATGGAATATTTTTCCATTTTTTAAGGTGCCTTTCTATTTCTTTTAGTAGAGTTATATAGTTTTCTTTGCATAGGTCTTTTACATCTTTGGTTAAGTTTATTCCTAGGTACTTGATTTTTTTAGTTGCTATTGAAAATGGTATCTTTTTCTTGAGTGTCTCTTCAATTTATTCATTTCTAGCATATAGAAGCATTACTGACTTATGTGCTTTAATCTTGTATCCCGCTACTTTGCTAAATTTGTTTATTAGCTCTAGTAGCTGTATCGTCAATTTCTCAAGGTTTTACAGATATAAGATCATATCATCTGCAAACAATGGCAGTTTTACTTCCTTCTTTCCACTTTGGATGCCTTTTATTTCTTTGTCTTGCTGGATTGCCCTGGCTGGCACTTCCAGCTCAGTGTTGAATAACAGTAGTGACTGTGGGTATCCTTGTCTTGTTCCCGATCTTAGAGGGAAGGCTTTCAATCTCTCACCATTGAGTACTATGCTGGCTGTGGGCTTTTCATATATGCTCTTTATCATATTGAAGAAGTTTCCTTCAATTCCTACCTTTTGAAGTGTTTTTATCCAAAAGGGATATTGGATTTTGTCAAATGCTTTTTCAGTGTCTATTGAGATGATCATTTGATTTTTCTCTTTTGATTTGTTAATGTGTTGTAATACATTGATTGATTTTCTTATGTTGAACCATCCTTTCATTCCTGGAATGCACCCCATTTGATCGTGGTGTATGATTTTTTTAATGTCTTTGGATTCGATTTGCAAGTATTTTGTTGAAAATTTTTGCATCTATATTCATTAGGGAGATAGCCTGTAATTTTCCTTTTTTGTAGCATCTTTGCCTGGTTTTGGTATTAGATTGATGTTAGCTTCTTAAAATGAGTTAGGTAATGTTCCATTTTCTTTGATGTTTTGAAAGAGTTTAAGTAAGATTGGTGTCAGTTCTTTTTGGAAAGTTTGGTAGAATTCCCCTGTGCAGTCATCTGGCCCTGGGCATTTATTTGTGGGAAGTTTTTTGATGACTGATTGGATCTCTTTGCTTGTGATTGGTTGGTTGAAGTCTTCTATTTCTTCTCTGGTCAGTCTAGGTTGTTCATATGTTTCCAGGAAATTGTCCTTTTCCTCTACATTATCCAGTTTGTTGGCATAAAGTTGTTTTTAGTATCCTCTTTTAATTTTTTTAATTTCTTCAGGATCCACAGTAATGTCACCTTTCTCATTCATTATTTTGTTTATATGGGTCTTCTCTCTTTTTGATTTTGTCAGTCTATCTAGGGGCTTGTCAATCTTGTTGATTTTCTCAAAGAATCAACTTTTGGTGTTATTTATTCTATTTTTTTTTGTTCTCTGTGTCATTTATTTATGCTTTAATTCTTGTTATTTCTTTTCTTCTGCTTGGTTTAGGATTGGTTTGCTGTTCATTTTCTAGCTTCTTCAATTGATCCATTAGTTCTTTGATTTTGGCTTTTTCTTTCTTTTTAATGTATGCATTTAGTGCTATAAAATCCCCCCTCATTACCTCTTTTGCTTCATCCCATAGGTTTTGATATGTTGTGTTCTCATTTGCATTCATCTTTATATATTTAGCAATTTCTCTTGCTATTTCTTCTTTAACCCACTGATTTTTTAGGAGCATGTTTTTAACCTCCAGTTATTTGTGAATTTTCTAAGTCTCTGATGGTTACTGACTTCTAATTGTATTCCATTTAATTTTTTAGAAATTAAAAATATAAACATTACCATTAAAAGCTTGCAGGATAACTTATCTAACAAATTGGATCAGCTGAAAAGAGTTTATGAGCTGAAAGATAGATTGGGATCTATTACCCATAATTCAACAAAGAAAAATAGGGAGTTAGGGACTTAGAGAATATAAAGAAACAAAAATGCCCAGAAAAAAATGGTGCAATATAATAAGCTATACTGTCTTTAAAATTTAAAAGACTGGCATAGAACTCTGATCTGAGAACACTTAAGGCACAATTCTGTGGCTGTATCTGCCCTTGCCTGATGCTAGAGGACAGAAACAGGGCTCTTTTGCAAAGTGCCTGCATTTCCAGATTTTGGAAGTTCCTAAGTGGAAAGACCATTAATTTGTCACCGTGTGAGGGGAGCTTCTAGTGAGAAATTCTCAATGGACTAAGATAGTCTCTAAAGGACCTCAGGAGGCAAAGAGCCAGCAAATCACAGCATCTAGAGGGCTACTAACAATTGGTTGAAGTCAAGAATATCCTGACTTTTTTTCTGACTTCTTTAATTGATCTAATTCTCACAGAGCCCCAAACCATGAGACTTAGTGGAGGAGAAGGAGGACTATAGTCCCCTTTGACACTACAGGTTTTCCTGGTTTGAGGTAAATTTGAACTGGGAAAGGAGATAAGTTAGAAAAAGTATGAAAGCTTGGATTTATTGATTGCTATATTGAACTAGACTTTAATTAAGTGAAATTGAATGATTTTCAACAAGTAAATTAAAAGAGGATAATAAAACTATGGAAAAAGCAACAAGTTTCCCTTTGCCTGCACCTAACCAAGTCTTACAGTGTAACAAATGGGTTATAGGACAGATCATGGGAACCATGCAGGACCTGGGAGGAGGTAGCACACATGAGTGGTTAGGACAAAGGGCAAAGAAGGGAACAATCTAAATTTCTATGCTATACATTTTCTATCCGCTTGAAGATTAGCGACCTGTATTTCAAGCATTTATTCACTGTGTGACTACATATACTTCCTGCTTTAAATCACACATTCTGACAATATATAGAAAATCATAGACATTTTTTAATTTGTCAGCTGTTTCTAACTATTTTCAGTAAGCTTTATCCCTATCAAATAAAAAAGCTATTATTTAAAATGAATGAAATATCATTTGATTCTCAAAATAATTTTAATGATTTTCTTCATTAGTTCAACAATTTAGAATTTGGAATTATTATTTGAATGAGATTATAATGACCACATTTTCTTTCCTAGTTATCAAAGTGACACATGCATATGGTAGAAAAAATTGGAAAGCACGGAGAAGCAGAATTGTAAATCCCAGTGGTTGTAATTTTACCACACCAACTAGAAATAAGCAATGTTAAAAGAAACGGTATATATTTTCCTTGAGTTTGTGCACATATTTTACAGAATGGTATGCTACTGTTTTACATTCACTTCTTTTCTCTTACCAATAAACTATCAATATTTTCTTATCTTTATATATAATAGTTCAGCATGATTTTACATTAGTTTCATAGCATTCTATGATATGGGTAGACCAGAGTTATTCAACCAAACCTTATATTTGTCTATTTAGGCTATGTTCAGTTTTTTACAAGTATAATTCAGTTATGATGATTATGAGTCTTTGAACACTTTGTTTACAAATTATAATCATTATAACTGAGAAAAGGGTACAACTCAGGCTTCAAGAACCTATAAGTAAGACAAGTCTGACAAATGGCTTTATAGAGATACCTAACTATAACCTGTACTGCACGACTTCCTCAGAGACATGCAAGTCAAAACTGCTCTACTAAATATTTGAAAATATGGAAGCTTTGCTGAAGTAAAAATAATTTAAATATTTAAAGTCTCATATCTAGTAATCACAGTAATTCTGATCTATGTCTAGTTCAGTTTCGCTTTGCACAAGGCAGTGAGATTGAAACACAGCAGACCTTAAAAGCAGAGTCCTAAGCAATGAACTGAAATGTTTTATGTATCTGTTTTCTTAATTTTGCATGGCATAAAAATAATTAATCTGTTGGCCCCTCTATTTTTATAGCTATTTTAGTTACTTTTAATATTCCTTGACTAGTTTTTCTAAGAAATCATTTTTCCTCACCAATTCAGTTAAAAAAATAATCAAACACAATTTCACAAAAGGAAATAATTTTATAGAATCCTGCTCCTCATTTCTACTTTTACCTATTTTTGCTACACTCAAATTTCATTCCAGCAACTTATAGTATAAATGCCAAGGCAGATGCTTTCCTTTGA
Organism: Choloepus didactylus; assembly: GCF_015220235.1. Taxonomy (NCBI): domain Eukaryota; kingdom Metazoa; phylum Chordata; class Mammalia; order Pilosa; family Megalonychidae; genus Choloepus; species Choloepus didactylus. Next base: position 178,455,291 of record NC_051310.1, on the reverse strand, counting down.
TTTTGGATCCTAAAACATAGTTTTCATTCTACCTGCCTTTCCAACTAACATTTAAATGAAATCATTTGTATTTTAAACCTGTCTCTGTATATATTCTTTTCTTATACAACAGCATTTCAATATCCCTGAAGTTATTTTTTAATCACTTGGTCATTAGTAATTATTAATAAAGTAATTACTGTGGGATTTGTGCCTTTAGTAAAATCAGTTCTTATTAGTTCTACCTCAGGCAAATTTTATAGGAAGGAATATTTTGGAGCAGTGGCTCTCCATTTTTAGCAGACATAAGTATCAGTTGAAGGGCTTGTTAGAAGATTGTGGGCTACAGCACTACAAGTTTCAGATTCAACGAATCTGGATGCAGCCTAAGAATGTGCATTTCCAAAAATTTCCCAGTTGATGCTGATGTTCCTTTTCTGGGCACCACACTTGAGGGTCCTCAGGTTTATACACAAAAGTCTCATATGCAGATTTCAAAAGAGAAATCAACAGTATTACCACCTATAAGTGCCCTTGCAGTTGTAAGTAAACTTCAAGCTTAAACAATTATTCATTTTTATGAGATAAAAATCTGTTGTTTAAGCACTGAGAGAAAAAGACTTAATTTTCTCAAGAGAAATTTCTTCATTATTCAGTATTTCTAATTTGAAAAATTCTGTTGATGTTAAAGAGCTTAAGAAATTGTATGTTACTACATATTAAAAAATACTTTACATTTTTCAATACAAGTGATATTATGTTAATATTGAGTAAAATATTCTAAAGTCATTTATGGGTTCAAATCCTGGCAGCACTGCTTACTAGTTGATTAAAGATCAAGTCATTTAAATTTTCTGAGCCTCAGATTCCTTCCCTATGAAATAGAACCCTTAGCTAACTAATAGAGTTGTCTCGAGAATTAAATAAATTTACATATGTAAAACTCTATAGTGGTTGCTCCTTGCAAGTGTGAGCAAAGAGAACAATCTTGTCAGAGAAAGGGGTATAATGATGAAAAAAAAAAAAAAAAAGGAAAATAATGGCAGAAAAATAAATAAATAAATAAATAACCCATCTAGCAGTTAAAAAAGGCAATAAAAGACAAAAGCAGGTGCAGATAGAGATATTTAAAAATCATGATGTTGAGGAAATAAGCCAAACATGAAAAGATATGCTTCATGATTCCATTATATGAAGTTCAAATTCAGGCAAAACTAATCTATGATATTAAAAAGATTATTGTTACCTTTGGGGTAGTGATTCAGGAGGAAATGAGAGGATATTCTAGTGGTGTTTTAATTCTATTTCCCAATCTGGCTGGAGGTTTCAAGAGTATGCCCATTTTTATGAGAATTCATTGAGCTGAATTCTTATTTTTGGTGCACATTTCTATATTAAGCATTACTTAAGTAATATATATATTTAAAGAAGAGAGTTTTTTTTTTTTTTAATTTTGTAAATCATTCAAGTTATCAATTAACTTTAGACCTTTTCATCAAATTGCTTAATTGGCATCTCTACCTCTGTACTCCAAACTCAAATTCTCATAAACTGCTCTTATCTCATCCTATTTGTTCCATTCCCCCACACTGCAAACCTGATCTTTCCTGTATTTACTCTATCTGCTGGTGACACCATCATCTACCAGTTGCCCTTATCTGAAACTTTAGTCATCTCTACTCCCTACTATCTCTCATCTCAGTACTTAATGGGTCACCAAGTTCTGTTGATACGTAACTATCTCAGGTCACTTTTAAATTTGTTTCCTGTCTCAGTCCCCAAACGATGTCATTTTGCTGTGGGCTTCTCATTAGCAGACAAAATCAGCAACAGTAAACTACGTAGATTTCCATGAATATGTCTTGGCATAGGTTGTTTCTTCTTCTTAGAAAGCCCTCTATTCTTTTGTCTACCTTTAAGAAATATTTTTCTAATAATAATGTCTTGATGAATTTGTCTTTATCCTAGAAATTCTAGTTCAAACATCATTTCCTCTGCATTCTGCTTACAAAGGGAACTAATCTTGTTTTTCTCTGTTGTCTTTGGACCTTCCACATCCTTTCCAAAGACACAGGGGTAGAGGATAGCAGTGCTTTCAATTCCTTCCTGATTAGTTTTTCTTCATCATCTTCTTTCTGATTGTGCCTAAACTGAAAATTTGGAAGTTGTAACACGTTCTCTTCACCATTATCATTTTAAAAAAGCATATCCTTGTAGGCTGGAAATGGGCTCAACAGGCTGCTTTCCTTTCTTTTATCAATTGAATATTTTCAGGATTAAAAGCTGTATCACAATCATTATAGAACAAATACTTGTGCATTTATTAATGTATTTTCTCTTTTCTACTCCACTTGTTGCTATCTAGTTCAACAACAAATTTGATGAAAACTCATAACCTATTATCTGTGAAACAGTATCATAGATATATTGCTAGATGGTCTCTCTGGGCTAAGATATAAGTTCTCTATTTTTCTCATTCTGTGATCCCTGATATTTCTCAAAAATTAATGAATCAATCTGTGATATGTATTCTTTCTTGTAATTTTGGTCCTATATACCACATGCCAAAAATAAGTCAAAACTCCAGGAAATCCCTACAAATATCTGATAGTTGGAATTTAAGTTTTAAAAAAACCTCCAATTCTGTACTCTTTTTCCATTTACAATAATAATATCTTGCATTTATATGTGGCTTTGTAGATGTCAAATATTTACTCTTAAATGTTATTTTTTCCTTTCTCTAAAATGTAATCACATTGAAAATACTTACCAATGGTTGACATAAATATAGACAAGAAAAATCTTTATTAAATCTACTGAAGAGTTCCCTCTTCCTTGGGACCTTTTTAAGTGCTCCCTATTTTCTAGGGACTTTTTGCTTTCAACACCAATAAGTATTAAGAACATAAGAGGAGGGAGCCATACTATATCAACAAAACTCCAAACACCACAGTTTTCTGCTTCATCCATTTTCATGAATTAAGAAAAGCACATTTAACGGTATTTGGCAATTTCTGAACTGGTTTTGACATGTCTATATTTCAAAGCTGCCTTGAATCTGATTTGTTTTCCTGTAGGAATAAATTGTTGAAAAAAATATTCCTTCATTGTACACACTGATGAGTTTGGGAACCTTATTTCTTACTGAAATTGGTTATCTCTGACCTTAATTTTCTTTAGTAACATCAAGCTAAACTCTTCTCCCATAACTCCATTAAAAATAATTTTTGAAGTTCTGTGATTTCCCACTTTCTAGCTCTTTCCTTCATTATTTATTTTGAGGATTAACTGAAGGCATACATTTTATAGAATATTTTTATGATTTTTTTTCTTTTACTGTTTCTTTCACTGTTAAAAGGCATTTTGTCTTCCTTCTCCCACAGTTACTTTTTCCTGTATTACTGGCTCAGAAGAAAACTCCTTTCTCTTTCTCTCTCCATCCCATCTAAATTCAACATAGCCACTTTTTTTTCCTTTCCTTTCCAACTCTGAAGACCATTTCCACATCTTTTTCCCAGCCACACCACAATTCTTGGCAAAGCTCAGGGCAGAAGTTGTCATTGTGAGATAAACAGGATCTGTGCAAACTAAGAGGGTTGTGCTCTCCAGTTTTATTTCTCCATCATCAGTAAAAAAGTTAATGCTTGTTGGAGAAGGGAGAATAGTCTTTTATGGATGTATTATTTATGTGTTGGTCTGTAACAATATTATAGCACACTTAGCAGGTTAAAATTACAAATGTTTATTTTCTCATACTTTCTGGGGGTCAGGAGTCTTGGCACAGCTAAACTGCAAATTTTGTGTCATAATCTCACAAAGCTGCCTTCAAGATGTTGGCTGGGACTGGAATTTCATCTGAGACATGACCAGGGAAAGAGATGCTTCTTGCTGAGGAAAGTGCTAAGTTCCCAGCTGGATATCAGTAGGAGCCTTCCCGGAGTTCATTGCTATGTAACCTTCTTCATACCGTAGTTGACAACAGGACAGCTTGCTTCATCAAGCCAGCAAAGGAAAGAGGCTCTCCTAACAAGATGGGCTGTAATCTTGTGTACTGCAATCATGTATGCATAATTGCATACATCCCCTCACCTTTGCCGTATTCTGTTAGAAGCAAGTGACAGATCCCAACCACCCTCAAAGGGAGAACATCACAACATAGCAAGAACAGCAGGACTTTGGGTTGATGAAGGCCATCCTACAGGCTATCCAATACAGTGAATACTGCAGAATTTCTGGGTATTAGAATTTGTTTGTTTTAAATTCCTTCTCCTTGAAAATATTTGTATCTGGTGAAAAGATCAGTGACAAAAAGAAATACTCTTGAAAGTTGGGAGTAATATTTGCATATAGCACAAGAACCCATTTATTATCTGAAGATTTCAGAAGAGGTTTGCCGAGTTTGAAGGAACATCATCTTGGTCCCTCATGATCTAAGGAGGAGAGGCAGATAAACTATTCCTGATGGTTTTATGTGAGGGAGCAAAACATTAGCTAGAGATGACAAGTTTTGAGGCACTCCTGGAGGCATCTGCCTAGGAAAGCAATGCTAAGTATAACCAAGAAGGGCAGAGGACATGTGCCACTGCCTGGGGCTTAAGAAAAACATGGATACCCTCAAGAAACCCTTGAACACAGGATTTGGGTGAAACTGAACCCCAAAAACCTACTTACACCACCTAGATGCTCACAGAAGCAGCATTCACCTTCTGGCCAGACCAAGAGCAGAGACATCTTTGCCTCTTCAGGATGCTCTGCTGGTTCTATAGCCAGCATCATCAGCACCAAGGCAGGGTAGTGATGGCCCTAGCAATAGGAGAAGCAAAGTGACCTTGACAACGTATGCCATGCCTTTTTTCCTACCAATAAGCCATCATCATTCAAGAATATTCTTCTACTGCTCCATCACTCACATTGCAAAGATCCATGCAGGAGTAGAGAATTAGAAAGGAGGAGTCAGGAAAAGAGAGAACGCTTGCAAGAGTGAAAGGGAAGAGTAAAATATGAGAGATCATGACAGTGCTTGTATTTACTGAACAGTTGTCAAATGAAATTTTAATGAATTTTTAGAATAAAAGTTTTTATTGTAATAAAACCCCCTTTATAAAAGTCAATCTATTTCTGGTATTTTGCATAATGTCAGCATTAGCAAACCAGAACAGTTTGAAATCACTGTATAGGTTTAGTTTAAAATCACTGTACTGGTGATAATACTATCTGATGATTGTAAATTACATGTAATCTCCCCCTATCTAAAAGGAACAAGCCTGCAATGCTTGTAAAGGAACAGCCCATGAAATTTTTGAGACTAAAACAATCTTCATGTTTACTCACAATTGAATACTGCATTTTGATCAATCCTGTTACAAACCTTGTTAAACTGATCTGAGTAAGATTTAGTGGGCCTGTGTCCATTTTCTCTATTTCCATGGCTACAAATATATGCTAATGTACAAAGCTCTTTGGTGAGTTCCTTGGACACAGGTGTACACCATGTGACTTAATGATGAGGCACATCCATTTGACTTTTCACTTTACGTATTTATGGCTGCTGTCATGGCACAATATATTCTTGTGATAGCTTTTCTTTACTCCAGAGTAAAGAATGATTAGTAATGAGCTATTATAAACTTCCTTATTATATTCAGCCTTATTTCATACTCACATAATCACACTGGAAATCTCATGAATAGCAATGAAGTTGATTTCTTTAAATAGTATACTGTCATCTGAGGTAATGACAAAATTCTAAATAGGTTAAGACACTTTACTCCTGCCCCACTTAATAATATTAATATCAATGCAGGTAGTCCGTGGAACCAAAAGAAAATCTCATATTTGCTGAATTGTTGTGTTCCTTCCGATATTTCTTTCAAACATATTCATGCAATTTCTGCAATAAACAATGATTCCCCGTACTTGAACCCTGTGAGAGTCATTCTTAATGATCTTCAAATCACCCAAGGGTTTGCCATTTCCTCTAAATGTCTTCAGAAAAAGGACTGCCTTTAGATGATCTAGTGACATGACTTCTCTCCTGGTGTGGTTTGTTCTTTTTCCTCAGCCCATCTTCTTTTTCACATATTTGGTTAGAAGAGAATCAAAAGGTAACCAAGCTATTACTAGAAAGACCGAGTTTCTGAAAAGGCTGCTATGGGCCATTTTTTTCCTCCTCTTCACACTCTTAAACATTTCACACTGCTACCTCTTTTCACATCCCACTTCCTAGTTTCAAGTTTTACTGTAATGTACCTGCATTGCCTCAGGAGAGAAAGAAAAAACTACCAGGATCTGTTCTCTCCCTCCTGAAGAATTTGCTATGCTCCTTTTGAAACTTCTCCCTCTTATTCCACTTTTTTTATTTTCAAACTCATCCTCTTTCTGTTCTCAATTTTAAATATTTCCAATTTTTTTTTTACTTTTGATTATTATTTCTCCTTTTTTTTCTTTTCTCATAGGTGGTAGTTTTTCAATTAAGCCTATACAACAAACACCAGTAAAATTTAATTCATTATTTCACACAAGAAACTTTAAGTCTAGAAAAAGATTTTTAGTTTACAATGTTGCTTAACTAGCAAGACCAGGTGCAAACCATATATCCTTCAATCCTTAGTTCCATTCAATTTCAATTTGTCAGTACTACTTCCTTATTCATTATACTTCACAGAACTCCTGTGAGAAAGGTGAATTACAAGCAATAAGAGAGCCATTTTCCACACAGAAGAGTTGAAGTGAAGCAGTTAATTGACCTGTGAGTGGAGAAACCACAGAATCCATAATAGTCAATCAACCAAACCACACCATCATAGCAGGCAAGAATGAGTTTTGATTAGTGAGAAATTGGAGTGAATTTTATAGCAAGAACCTCATTAATTCATACTAATTAAGAGCAGAAAAAAGTAAAGATCTTTAATAAGTTAAAAATCATAGAATATTCAAAGTAAATTATTTTAGTTATCTGCAGTTTACAGTTATTTAGACTGTAACAAGATTTTGGCAATAAAAGTTCTGTTAAGCCCACTTTAAGTATTTGGGATAAAACTATAGGTTCATGTCTAAAGAGCTGCTAAGTGTTTAAGAACTTAAGTAAGTGAATATTACTAAGCACATACTAACACAAATTTTTAATTAGTACACTTTAAATAAGCTCATACAGAGATGAATACATGCATATTTTGAAACATACATATACAAGCAATTAGAATACAAGACTTGCTAATGATGGCCGAATTTCCTTTATGTTTCAAAGAAACGTAATTTCTTCCAGTCCACAGAGAGAGAGGTCAGAAAACAAAGTAAGCTGCACCCAAAATTGCATGTGTTGTACCCTTTCTCTTACAGAGACAAACAGTGATGGACTTTCATTTTGTTCTCACTGTACTCAATAACCCCCTCATTAAAAGTTATTCTAGTGCCTCATAATGGCATTCAGTGCCTCACTTGTTCTTACCATCCTCCACACTGGGCCAGATTGTGGCACTAAAATTTAAGTTTGATTTTGTCTCTCACAAATAAAAGTATTTAATGACTGGTTGTCACTAACAGAATAAAATTAAACTCATAAGAAAAGCATTTCCGACGTACCAGAATCTGAATCACACTCACTCTTCAACTCCCATTACAACACAATAGACCTTAAAAAAAAATAAGTGCATAAATACATCAATAACCCTCAAATTTTATACTCTTGTGAGTTTTTAAAACAATTCCATTAAGTTCAAAAGAATTTTACCCATTTCTATCTTTCAAAATTTTGCCTATGCTTTCACATCCAGTTCATATTACTACTAAAGTATATATATTATATCTATCTATCTATCTATCTATCTATCTATCTATCTATCTATATATATATATATATATAAATTACTGGTGGCTATTCTAAATGCCTAAAATTATAATTTCTTAATGCTTAAAATGAATACTTTTTACATAGGAGAGCAATCTAAGATTTACTTAATAACTTCCCATATATGTTATTCTATAGTTGAAAAAAGTTCTCCATCTCTTGTACTCTCTTCTCCAATTTCTATCTGTTCCTTTTTGAACTCAGAAAGAAATTATTTGCACTGAAAGGAAGCTAAGTAAATTTTTATGGTTACTGCACTGATAATAATCAAATTGACTTCTATTTTGAGGGGCTCTTCAGGCTTACTTTTTCAGAATGTTGATTCTAAATAATTAAAAACTAAAGGAGTTGAAAAGTTGGTGAGTGTTCCAGTTAGTGTCAAAACAGGGAAGCAAAAACCACTCTGAGTATTTTTAAACAGAAGGAATTTAATTCGGAAATTGGTCTCAGAGGAGTAGGCCTCTGATGTAAAAAACACGGTATTCTGAAAACTATAAAATATCACAGAGAAAAGTTAAAAGAGACCTAAATGTATGGAGAATTTACAATGTTTCTGGGTCAGAAAACTCAAAGCTGTTAAGATATCAGTTTTCCCCAATAGCTTCAATACAATCCTGGTCAAAATCCTGACAGGCTTTTCTGTGAAAATGGACAAACATTCTAAAATTCATAAGTAAATTCAAGAAACCTAGAAGAATGAAAACAACTTTGGAAAGGAAGTTTGAATTCTAACACTGCCTGATTTTGAATCATTTTAGAAAGCGTGGCATTCGCATGAACGTTGCCAAATAGATCAAGGAATAAAAAAGAGTACATATATAGGCCTACACAAATATGAACAATGCCTTTCAATTAAAATTTAAGGGAATTTAGTGGAAAAAGGACAAACTTTCCAACAATTGGTTCTGGAACAAGTTGATATGCCAAAAAAGAAAAGAAAAGAAAAGAAAAGAAAAGGCAAGAGAACATTGTTCCATAACTCATATATTATGCAAAAATTGATTAAAAATATATCATCAACCTAATTGTAAAATCTAAAATGATAAAACTAGAGAAAATCTTTGTGACTCTGAAACAGGCAAATATATCTGAGATGGAACACTGAAAACATAATCGATAAAGCAACAAATTGACACATTGGAATTCATCAAAATTAAACTGTTCTGTTCTTTGAAAACATTGATAAGAGAATGAAAAAACAAATCTTAAGCTAGGAGAAAACATGTACGAATTATATATCTAATAAAAGGACGTTTATCCAGAGTATAGTGAGTTTTGACTGACAAAACTCATTAATAAGAAAAACAACTCCATTTTAAAAATGGACAAAAAATTTAACAGACATTTTACCAAAGTAGATATACGGATGACAAATATGCACATGAACAAATGTTCAACATCATTAGTCATTAGGAAATAAAAATTAAAACCACAACAAAGTGTGCCATTTATTATGGATATATTATGTCCCTCCAAAAGCCATGTTTTAATCCAATCTTGTGGGTATTTGGATTAGGTTGTTTCCATGGAGATGTGACACATCCAACTGTAGGTAATAACTCTGATTGAATTGTTACCATGGAGGTGTGCCCCGCCCATTCAGCATGGGTCTTGATTAGTTTACTGGAGTCATTTAAAAGGGGCTGACAGGCCTAGATGCTTGCTGACCCTGGAAGATGCTTAGAAACGCCTGGAAATGCAGACAGAAGGAAGTTTGGAGATATTAAGCTAAGAGATGAAGCCCAGAGTTTGCCCTGGAATATGCTAAGAGAGGACCTCCAGGTGCTTAGAGAGAAATGTCCTGAGAAAAAGAATCAAGAATGCACAGGAACTGAGAGAGGAGCTGGAGCACAACCTGGGGTCAGCTGATGCCAGCCATGCACCTTCCCAGCTAACAGAGGTTTTCCAGATAACATAGACCACCCTTCAGTGAAGGTATCCTCTTGCTGATGCCTTAGTTTGGACACTTTTATGTCCTTAGAACTGTAAATTTGCAACTTAATAAATCCCCTTAAGCAAATCCATTTCTAGAATTTTACATAATGACAGCATTAGCAACTGGAACAACAAATAAAAGCACACACATATTAGAATGGCTAAAATGAAAAGAGTGACCATACCAATTTATTCAGGATGTAAAGAAACTAGAATGCTCATACATTACTGACAAGGATGTAAATGGTCAGTGGCTTTGGAAAACAGTTTGACAATTTCTTTAAACATTAAAAAGACACCATTCCAATCCTAGACATAACCCAAGACAAATGAAAGCACCTATTCCAAAAGAAAACACACAAAATGTTCACAGCAGCTTTATTTTTAATAGTTGAAACTTTGGCACAACCCGAATGCCCAGCTACATGTGAATGGATAAAAAATATTGTGGTATCCATACAATGGTTTACTGCACAGAAATAAATAAGAATGAACTATTGAAATGTGTGACAGAATGGATGAATTTCAAAATAGTTGTGCTAAATGGAAGAGACTAGAAAAAAAGATTGCATACTATATGATTTCGTTTATTTAAAACTAGGAAATGCACACTAAGCTACAGCAACAGAAAGTCTTTTAGGGATGAGTTGGTGAGGGTGATGCAGGAAGGGGTAAGAAGGAGCTATTACAAGGGCAAATGAAGAAATTGGTGAAGGAGATGATGGATGTATTCATTATCTTGGTTTTATTGATGGTTTCATTGATGTCTTATAAAAATGTACAATATCAGTATGTGTGATTTATTGTATGTTAATTATATCTCAAAGTTGCTTAAGAAAAAACTTACCCAAAGATAAACAAGTTAATAAAATATAATAAATGGATTAAATTTGTTTATTATTGTGATTAGCTTCAATATTTTGAATAACTCTTACAGGCTAAGATCTGTGCAAAATGTTCAAAATTTTAGTATTATTATCTCCATTTTTAGATAAAGTAATGAAGTTTGAAAAGGTTAAATGACTTGCCTAAAGTCACATAGCTTTAAAAAATAGTATGTCTCCATTTTCATTTAAAATTTTGAAATAAGAACATATATTGAATTTGATTAATTTATCATCACCTAACAAATTAAAGGAGAGATCCTCTCTCGTTCCTAATCATAATATTTGTTTTTCTCTCTTTTGCATTAATTAGGGTAGTAATATTTTCCAGAATCCAGCACCTATATTAATCATTTTTAATATTTTACTAAATAACATATTTTGAATTTAGCTTTAGGGTCTTCTTTCTGTTTTATTTTTTATTGTTTTCTTGATTTTGAATGTTTAATTTATCTGCTTTCCTTCCTTCCTTTCTTTCAGTGTTTTATTTTTTTTTACTGTTACATCTCTTAACAATATTACTTATATTGGCATTGATATTAGAAACTATATTTAAATTCTTACTAAGTATCAAGCACTTTGGTAACCATTTTAATCATATTATCACATTTAACTTTGGTAAGAACCCTATGGTGATGATCAACCTATGAGCATGATTGGATCAAAAGGAGACATCTGTCTAATGAAGACTAATAGATTAGGGAGGTCAAAAGCTATATTTTTCCTTTATAGAAATTTCAAAACAGGAGAAATGTGAAATAATTGAATAAATGACTTATTAATGTGAAATAACTGAATTGATTAAAGGTTGGGACACCGGACTTGCCAGAGCATGTAACATAAAGATCTATTTTGACATAATTTCCAAGTCAGAGAAATAAGCAGACAGAAAGGAGAATGGAATAGACAGAGAAACAGGGAGATCACATACATACCTGAGCTGCAAACAGAGAATAATATAGAGATTTTTCCCTGACTTTCTGTCACAGTAAGTGGTTAAAAAGTTGTTACTTAAATACACACACACCCACATATGATAATGTAATCTGTAGTCTCTGACATGGAAAATAATTGCTTGGAGTCATCAAGTATATTAAGTATCAAGTATATTATGTTCATGTATGGGGGTACAAGAAAGGGGATAGGAGCAATGTCAGCAGGTTTCTTTGCCTATATTTAAATTGTCACCATTTTTAAAAAGTTAGTAAATACTCTTCCTTAATTGAGGCTCATCCAAGATTACTTCAGACATGTATCATGCCCTCTGATATCTTATATTCAATGAAAGAAAGATGTGGGCATTTCTGATATACTGATAATTTTAAAGATCCTGGTAACAGTTGTACTAAATAATTTCAAGCTATAAACCCTAGGGTGTGACTAAAATACCAAATTTTTATAATTTGATAAATACTTCAAAGAAGATCTAGCAATAATGAGTAAATTTTGGACCAAGGATAAATACTTATTACTGGGAATTTCCATGTCCAGGAATACCAGCAGAAAAGATAAATATATCAGAAATATTAAAAGTTGTATCAATGAACAGATATATGAAGGTAATGTGATCAATTGTATATTTTGGATGATTGTATGGTGTGTGAATAAATCTTATTAAAAAAGTATCATTAGCAACTGTGAAATACCCTGTGTTTGACCATAAAATATCCACTTTCCCAAATGTTTTAAGATTATTATTAATATTAGCTCTAGGTCTGGAAATGGAAATATGCACAAAATAGAAGAATTGTAGTGAGCTGTGATTTTCATAAGGGATAATCCCACATTCAAATTTGCAAGTACTCAATGGATTAAAAGATATCTGCTTACTGTCATGAATATTTTGTGATTCAGACCTACATGAGATCTATCACCATGAATTCAAAGTGGCACTGATGTACTCACTTGAATGATTTTCTTTAGTGCTCAGAGATCTGGACATAAAAATAGAAAAGACAAACAGTTGATAAATTTGTGATTGGGTTTTTCTCAGCAGCTGTGAAAGAGGGCAAGGGGGCAATAGAGTTGACAACATTTATATCAACAAGATTGAATTTATGTGCTTTGGGTTCAGGATCCATAAAGAAGAAAGTAAAGACAAGGATGACATTTACAGTGGAGAAAATCAAGGTGTCAAGTAAGAGATAGTTTATGGAGGTCAAAAAAGTGCAGTTGGAATAGGTTGTTATCACAGAGGTTGTAGATACAGAGTTTAACTTTAGAAATGAGCAACTGCTGATGGTTATTATAGGATATGGCTGTGTATTTGAGTAGATGAAATCAAGTACAATTGAAATGTTTGGATTTAAAGAAGGTAAAACATGAAATTTATCATAATGTATAAATTTCTGTAAGAACATAATAATCAACAGGGAAAACATTATGACTTGTGATAGAGAAGCACCCATATGCCACATATCAAATTTGTCCTTAAATATATGAGAGTTTGATATGCAGCAACAGTTAAAGTAGATAAACAAATTTCATATACCGTGAGTAAGGAAAGAGTTTTACAAGAACGTGGAAGACATCATTTGAAGTCAGCTCTGGGAATCTTGATGAATGTAGTCTCCACTTCCTAGCCCTCTGTGAGAAATGAGAGACTCATCCCCAAGAAGAATGAGGGAGAAGTGAGAGCCAGGTAAAGAAAATATCCCTTTGGAGCAATTGAGTAATGGATGATATGGTTTCCAATCAAACAAAGGATATGTAGAGTATTGTAGAAAAGTTTAGGCAGAATAAAAGTAGTAAATTGAGAAGAATAAAGATGAAAGTGCAGTAGAGAATGCATTGCCTAAAGGACTTGCATTTTGAGTAGCATTTAAGATTTGTGAAGCAATGGAAGAATTAACTTTGAGCTTCCAGAAAGAATATTTTTTTAATTTTTTTAATTTTAATTCATTTTATTGAGATATATTCACATACCATGCAGTCATACAAAACAAAGCATACATTCAGTTGTTTACAGTACCATTACATAGTTGTGCATTCATCACCAAAATTAATTTTTGAAATTTTCATTATCACACACAGAAAAATAATAAGAGTAAAAATTAAAGTGGAAAAGAATAATTAAAGTAAAAAAGAACACTGGGTACCTTTTTTTTTTTCTTCTCCCATTTTTCTACTCATCCATTCATAAACTAGAAAAAGAGGAGTGTGGTCCACATGGCTTTCCCAATCACATTGTCACCCCTCATAAGCTACATTTTTATACAGTCGTCAAGATTCATGGGTTCTGGGTTGCAGTTTGATAGTTTCAGGTATTCACTGCTAGCTATTCCAATTCATTAGAACCTAAAAAGATTGTCTATATTGTGCGTAAGAGTGCCCACCAAGTGACCTCTCGGCTCCTTTTGGAATCTCTCAGTCTCAAGGCTACTTTTAAAGTAACCAGGCAGTTTGGATACTAGAAGGTGGTATTTTCTTTGAAACCCTATGTATTTAGAGCAAAATCCAAATTCCTTACACTGGATGAAAAATCCTGTGTGTCTGACTCCCTGAAGCTTATTTCATTTCCTTTCACATTCCCCATTTGGTGCAGAAGATGTTCTCCATCCCACGATGCCGGATCTAGATTCCTCCCCAGGAGTCATATTCCACATTGCCAGGGAGATTCACTCCCTTCGGTGTCAGATCCCACATGGAGGGAGGGCAGTGATTTCACCTGCCAAGTTGGCTTAGCTAGAGAGAGAGGGCCACATATGACCAACAAAGAGGCATTTGGGAGGAGGCTCTTAGGCACAATTATAGGGAGGCCTATCCTCTCCTTTGCAGCAACAGTCTTCCCAAGTTTTGAGGGCTCAGCCTGTCAAACCACCAGTCCCCTATGCCTGTGAGCACATCAGCAGCCATCAAGGTGGGGAAGCACAACACCCCTGCATTCTCCACCAGCTCCTCAAGGGGGCTCTGCATATTTTTTTCATTGTTTTTTTTTTTAATTAACTTTTTTTTAAATCAACTATATCAAAAAAAATTAAAAAAAACATACAATAAAAAAAAAAACATTTCAAACAAACCATAACAAGGGAGTAAGAAAAAGACAACTAACCTAACTACTTTACTTCCAACATGTTCCTATGCTACCCCAAGAAAATAACCTACTATAGCAACATTTCTGTGAACTTATTCCTACCATACCCATCAGAAATTAACAGACCATAGTCATTCCTGGGCATTCCCAGAATGTTATATTTACCCACAATAGCTTATCTGTTCTTATTGGGTTATCATTCCCTGTTCCTTAATTGCTCTCTATCACTAGTACCCCTACATTCTACATTATAAACCATTTGTTTTACATTTTTCAATGTTCAAATTAGTGGTAGCATATTTCTCTTTTTGTGTCTGGCTTATTTCGCTCAGCATCATGTCTTCAAGGTTCATCCATGTTGTCATATGTTTCACAACATCGTTCCTTCTTATAGCCACGTAGTTCTCCATTGTATGTATATACCACATTTTATTTATCCACTCATCTGTTGAAGGACATTTGGGTTGTTTCCATCTCTTGGCAATTGTGAATAATGCTGCTATGAACATTGGCGTGCAGATATCTGTTCGTGTCACTGCTTTCCGATCTTCTGGGTATATACGAAGAAGTGCAATTGCTGGATCGAAGCATAACTCTATATCTAGTTTTCTAAGGAAGTGCCAGACTGACTTCCAAAGTGGCTGAACCATTGTACAGTCCCACTAACAATGAATGAGTTCCAATTTCTCCACATCCTCTCCAGCATGTGTAGCTTCCTGTTTGTTTAATGGCAGCCATTCTAATTAGTGTGAGATGGTATCTCATTGTGGTCTTAATTTGCATCTCTGTAATAGCTAGTGAAGCTGAACAATTTTTCATGTGTTTCTTGGCCATTTGCATTTCCTCTTCAGAGAACTGTCTTTTCATATCTTTTGTCCATTTTATAATTGGGCTCTGTAGTATTGTCATTGAGCTGTAGGATTTCTTTATATAAGAAAGAAGTCTTTCTTCAGATACATGGTTTCCAAAAATTTTTTCCCATTGAGTTGGCTGCCTCTTCATCTTTTTGACAAATTTCTTTGAGGTGCAGAAACTTCTAAGCTTGAGGAGTTCCCATTTATCTATTTTTTCTTTTGTTGCTTGTGCTTTGGGTGTAAAGTCTAGGAAGTGGCCGCCTAATACAAGGTCTTGAAGATGTTTCGCTACATTATCTTCTAGGAGTTTTATGGTACTGTCTTTTATATAGAGATCTTTGATCCACTTTGAGTTAATTTTTGTGTAGGGTGTGAGTTAGGGGTCTTTCATTCTTTTGGATATGGATATCCAACACTCACAGCCCCACTTGTTGAAAAGACTGTTATGTTCCAGTTCAGTGACTTTGGGGGCCTTATCAAATATCAGCCAGTCATAGATGTGGGGGTCTATCTCCAAATTCTCAATTTGATTACATTGATCAGTATGTCTATCTTTGTGCCAGTACCATGCTGTTTAGACAACTGTGGCTTTATAATAAGCTTCAAAGTCAGGGAGTGTAAGTCCTCCCAATTTGTTTTTCTTTTTTAGAGTGTCTTTAGCAATTTGAGGCATCTTCCCTTTCCAAATAAATTTGATAACTAGCTTTTCCAAGTCTGCAAAGTAGGTTGTTGGAATTTTGATTGGGATTGCATTGAATCTGTAGATGAGTTTGGGTAGAATTGACATCTTAATGACATTTAGCCTTCCTATCCATGAATATGGAATATTTTTCCATTTTTTAAGGTCCCTTCTATTTCTTTTAGTAGAGTTATGTAGTTTTCTTTGTGTAGGTCTTTTACATCTTTGGTTAAGTTTATTCCTAAGTACTTGATTTTTGTAGTTGCTATTGAAAATGGTAACTTTTTCTTGAGTGTCTCTTTAATTTGTTCATTTCTAGCATACAGAAACATTACTGACTTATGGGCATTAATCTTGTATCCCACTACTTTGCTAAATTTGTTTATTAGCTCTAATAGCTGTATCATCATTTTCTCAGGGTTTTCCAGATATAGGATCATATCATCTGCAAACAATGACAGTTTTACTTCTTCCTTTCCAATTTGGATGGCTTTTATTTCTTTGTCTTGCTGGATTGCCCTGGCTTGCAATTCGAGCACAATGTTGAATAACAGTGGTGACAGCGGGCATCCTTGTCTTGTTCCTGATCTTAGAGGGAAAGCTTTCAGTCTCTCACCATTGAGTACTATGCTGGCTGTGGGTTTTTCATATATGCTCTTTTTCATATTGAGGAAGTTTCCTTCAATTACAACCTTTTGAGGTGTTTTTATCAAAAAGGGATGTTGGATTTTTTTGAATGCTTTTTCAGCATCTATTGAGATGATCACTTGAATTTTCTCTTTTGATTTGTTAATGTGTTGTAATACATTGATTGATTTTCTTATGTTGAACCATCCTTGCATGCCTGGAATGAACCCCACTTGGTCATGGTGTATGTTTCTTTTAATGTGTCTTTGGATTTGATTTGGAAGTATTTTGTTGAGAATTTTTACATCTATATTCATTAGGGTGATAGCCTGTAGTTTTCCTTTTTTGTAGCATCTTTGCCTGGTTTTGGTATTAGATTGATGTCAGCTTCATAAAATGAGTTAGGTAGTGCTCCATTTTCTTCAATGTTTTGAAAGAATTTAAAGAAGATTGGTGTCAGTTCTTTTTGGAAAGTTTGGTAGAATTCCCCTGTGAAGCCATCTGGCCCTGTGCATTTATTTGTGGGAAGCTTTTTGACGACTGATTGGATCTCTTTGCTTGCAATTGGTTGGCTGAGGTCTTCTGTTTCTTCTCTGGTCCATCTAGGTTGTCCATATGTTTCTAGGAAATTGTCCACTTCCTCTACATTATCCAGTTTGTTGGCATACAATTGTTCTTAGTATCCTCTTATGATTTTTTTTTTAATTTCTTCAGGATCCTCAGTAATGTCACCTTTCTCATTCATTATTTTGTTTATATGGGTCTTCTCTCTTTTTGATTTTGTAAGTCTAGCTAGGGGCTTGTCAATCTTGTTGATTTTCTCAAAGAACCAACTTTTGGTGTTATTTCTTCTTTCTATTGTTTTTTTTTTGTTCCTGTGTCATTTATTTTTGCTTTAATCCTTGTTATTCCTTTTCTTCTACTTGGTTTAGGATTGGTTTCCTGTTCATTTTCTAGCTTCTTCAGTTGATCCATTAATTCTTTGATATTAGCTCTTTCTGCCTTTTTAATGTATGTGTTTAGTGCTATAAATTTCCCCCTCAGTACTGCTTTTGCTGCATCCCATAGGTTTTGGTGTGTTGTGTTCCTATTTTCAGTCATCTGTATATATTTAGCAATTTCTCTTGCTATTTCTTCTTTAACACACTGACTGTTTTGGAGTTTATTGTTTAACCTCCAGATATTTGTGAATTTTCTGAGTCTCTGATGGTTAGTGACTTCTAATTTTATTCCATTGTGGACAGAGACTGTACTTTGAATAATTTCATTTTTTTTTTAATTTACTGAGGCTTGTTTTATGTCCCAGTATATGACCTATTCTGGAGAAAGTTCCATGAGCACTAGAGAAGAATAGATATCCTGTTGATTTGGGATGTAATATTCTATATATGTCTGTAAAATCCAATTGATATATCAGATTGCTTAGGTTTTCAATTTCCTTGTTGGTTTTCTGTCTGGTTGATCTATGTATAGGAGAGAGTGATCTGTTGAAGTCTCCCACAATTATTGTGGAAACATCAATTGCTTCCTTTAGTTTTGCCCATGTTTGTCTCATGTATTTTGTGGCACCTTGATTGGGTGCATAAACATTTATGGTTGTTATTTCTTCTTGTTGAATTGCCGCTTTTATTAGTATGAAGTGGCCTTCTTTGTTTCTCATAACATCCTTGTATTTAAAGTCTATTTTATCTGCGATTAATATTGCTACTCCTGCTTTCTTTTGGCTGTAGCTTGCATGAAATTTTTTTCCCATCCTTTCACTTTCAATTTCTTTGTGTCCCTGTGTCTAAGATGAGTCTGTTGTATGCAATATATTGATGGTTCATTTTTTTTTTTTTTGATCCATTCTACCAATCTATGCCTTTTGATTGGGAAGTTTAATCCATTTACATTCAACATTATTACTAGGAAGGAATTTCTTGAATCAGCCATGTTATCCCTTGGTTTGTGCTTGTAAGATATATTTTTTTCCTCTCTCTCTTAATGTTCGTTAATGTTCCCATTCTGAATCTCTTTAGTACTGAACCTTTCTCCATCTCTCTCCTTTCTTTGTTTCTCTGTCAGTAGGGCTCTCTTTAGTATCTCAAGCCGGGCAGGTCTCTTGTTAGCAAATTTTCTCAGCATTTGTTTGTCTGTGAAAAATTTAAGCTCTCCCTCAAATTTGGAGGAGAGCTTTGCTGGATAAAGAATTCTTGGTTGTCAATTTTTCTCTCTCAGTATTTTAAATATGTCATGCCACTGCCTTCTTGCCTCCATGGTGGCTGCTGAGTAGTCACTACTTAGTCTTATGTTGTTTCCTTTGTATGTGGTGAATTGCTTTTCTCTTGCTGCTTTCAGAGCTTGCTCCTTCTCTTCAGTATTTGACAGTTTGTTCAGAATATGTCTTGGAGTGGGTTTATTTAGATTTATTCTATTTGGAGTTTGCTGGGCATTTCTGATTTGTGTATTTATGGTGTTTAGAAGATTCGGAAAGTTTTCCCCAACAATTTCTGTGAATACTCTTCTTAGACCTTTACCCTTGTCTTCCCCTTCTGGAACACCAATGAGTCTTATATTTGAACATTTTATATTATCTATCATATCCCTGAGGCCATTTCAAATTTTTCATTTTTTTTTCCCCATTCTTTCTTTTGCTCTTACATTTTCCTTTCTGTCATCCTCTAGGTCACTGATTTGCTGTTCAGCTTCCTCTAGTCTTGTACTATGAGTACCAGAATCTTTTTAATTTGGTCAACAGTTTCTTCTATTTCCATAAGATTCTCCTTTTTTAATTTACTCTTGCAATTTCTTCTTTATGCTCTTCTAGGGTCTTCTTGATGCCCTTTATGTCCTGTGCCATGCTATTCTGCATGACCTTTATATCCTGTGCCATGGTCTTGTTGTTTATCTTTAGTTCTTTGATTAATTGCTCCAAGTATTGTGTCTTCTCTGATCTTTTGATTTGGGTGTTTGGGATTGGGTTATCTATAGCATCTGTTTTTTTCATATTCTTTAAAATTTTCTGTTGTTTTTGGCCTCTTGACATTTACTTAACTTGATAGGGTCCTTTTAGCATATGTAGACTGATTCAAACCCTTATGTCTAATTTGTCTGATCTACAGCTTTGTGGAGTACACTTTAACTAACCAGCAGGTAGCATCCATGAGCCACCTATTCCCCTCAAGCCTGTTCTCCCCCACTTTGTCTTTGTGGTGAGTGGGGATGTGAGTTTTGTGGGGTCCAATTGGTGCACAAAGCTTGCATATGTAATTGGTGTTGCCCGCCCTGCATATGGCGCCTGTGTTTGAGTGGTTAGGGAGGGGGCAGCTTTAATAATCAAATCTCCCAGGTGTTCCTGGAGATTTAAAGCTGTTGCAATGGTCTAAACCTTCAGTTCAGTCTTGCCACAGTTTGTCTCTGCCGCTGACCCACAAGTCCTTGATATTGGTGTATGGTCCCGGCGATTTGCGAGTGGGTCCCTCTTCCAAGCTGTGCACTCCTAGGTCCTCTGCTGAGGGATGACTGTGGTATGTCACAGGTGAGCACCCTCCAGGAAGAATATTATTCTGATGTGATTTCAGTATAAGAATATTCTAGCAAGTCAAGGCTTGCTCCTACTAGCAACATTTCCACAAGTGTTATAGTCCATAAAACAAATTTACCTATGTGTTATATAAATGTTATATAAAGATGGCCTCTGTGTAGTGGTCCTATGTGTTGTTTATTTCTTTAGAGTAGCCTGAATCCATTAGAAAAACCTGCCAGCACCAAACTCAAATACTTACACATCCAGCTGTTTTAAAAATAGTCCAAGTAAGCACTTTTTAGCTATTTTAGAATTACCCTGCTTTGCATACACCATGAAACTTCATGTAACTTTGCCCAGTGTCTTTTTCTAATTGGTAAAATAGGAACCTGCACTTATAAGGTCCCAAACTTCTTCAGGCCCTCAGAACTCTTTGGTCCAGATCCTCCCTGTCTTGTGACACCTGGAAAAGTGTCCAGTCCTCACTTTCTTTCCTCTTCTTCCCCAGGAGTTTTGTGGTTTTCCCTTTTCCCTGTTTCCCCTCTTGTGGCTCCCTCTGGTCTCTGGCCTCTGGAAGGTCACCTATTGTGTGGGCCCTCCCAGTCAAACCCCTCAATGAGGACTCCCCCAATAAATAGCTTGTGTTACTGCCATCTAGTGTAAATCTTTTTCTTTGTCATCTCTGAAATCCTTGAATTTGAATTTACTACAAATATGCCCTTATTTGAAAGCACTCAAAGGCCTCCTACTGGTTTCAGGATCATATCTAAAATCTTTTGTTTCTTTAGAGTGGCATAAAGTCCTGTCTCTGAATAGATAACTTTTCAACATAATCTGTCAGCACATTACATCTACATGTTCCCTCTGTGCTTTTGTTAGAATGTGTGAATCCTTCATCTTCTTGAACAGTTTTCAGTCATGCTTCAAGTTTTTGCTCGTATTTCTTCTGGGAAGGCTGTTCAGGATAGACCCACTTTGAGGAGATAATTCTCTATGAAGCTATCATGTTTCTTCATGTCCAGGAATTAATAACCAATTTTCTCAGTTGAATTCCATACCTAGAGATATTCCAGTTTGGTAAACATAAAGACCTCTCCCTTCCCATTCTGAATAAAGATAAGAGGAGAGGATAAGCAGATTTACCAGAAGCTTTCCTTTAAGACTTGGAGTTTCTGAAGCTCAGGGTTCCTCAGAGGTGTAATGGACCCATTGTGTCTGCAGCATCCATCTAGGTCTGCCTCTACATTGCCCCAGTGGGTCTTGGGGACAAGAGGGTCTAATGAAAACATGAAGCTTATGCTGCCTGCTGTACCATAGTTAATAAACTGTTTAAATCCATTTGGACAATTTTCCCTAATGGGCCAAGTCTGTGGAAGTGTGGGACTCCAACCTAACATATTCTACCATGTTGCTTCTTAGGAACTGCTTGAAAACTGAACATACACATATGCATACCAGAGAGAGTATGTCCCTTCTGTGTGTTCCCACTGTACGCTGTACTGTGGTTATGCCAATCATTTTACTGGTATGCTTTTCCCACTAGCTTGCAAGGACCTTGAGGAGAAAGACTGCATTTTTACCTATTTATACCTATTTTACCCTAATAATATGCTATTAGACAAAAAATTATAGTCACTGCAATATGGTAGCATCATGTAATTATAGGGAAGTAGTAAAGCATATAATTATAAAGAAGCAGTAGAGCATAGTGGTTTAGAATACAGTCTCTGTAAACAGAATATTTCAGTTGGAGATTTTACCAGCTACATGGCATTGGGCAAATAAGAAATTTCTGCATGCTTCGGTTTCTTCCTCTGTAAAAATGGCAGCCATAATATGTACCTCACAGGCTACTATAAGGACCAAATGGCTAAATATACTTGGAGAACAATTCCTGGCATATCCTAAACAGTAAACATTTTGTACCCATTAATATTAACAATCTCAGTATTGCAGATACTTACATAAGTATAAAGAAACTAAAGACCATTGTATAAATCAAAGAAATTAATGACAACTATAAGAATACTGCTATTTTTAATATCAGTTGAATTTTTTTACTGTTTGTAAGTTTTCTGTGTAATACTACCTTCTATTATGAGTATTCAATAGAAAAATATTTTTTTAAACTCTATGCATGAATATGTCTTTATAAAAGAAAGTAACTGCCTGCTAAATAAAAATAGCTATTACTATTTCTAGTAGTAGTAACTATGGTAACTAACATTTAGTGAGTATCTATCATGAATAAATCAAGATATGACACCCATAATTTACAGAGTAAAAGGTCAAAGAACTCTTTTCATAAAAAATGACAAAAGGGTAAAAAACTGGTATTTTGGAATGAGAGTCAAGGTGAGATTGGCCTAACTCAAACCTAGTGATCTCAGTCTACTTTGTCTCCCACTATGGTATAGAAAGTATTTCTAAATGCCTGGAGTTCTAAAATATAATTAAGAAGTGGATCCTTAGTAAAAACTAATTTTTGACACTTTTAAAATTTATTTAGAATTTGTTTTTAACAGTTAAACTTTTTCTGTTTTTGTAATGAAAGTAACAATGAAGGATAAGAATTCCCTAACTAGTTAACAAAAATCAGGTCATATTATTTACTTCCCTTTTCACAAACTTCTCAGCATCACTTCAGGTCTTCAGAGACTTAAAACTCATTGGTCACTTCCCTCTGAGATATCACTCTGCTTCTCTAAGATTTTATGGAGAGACAGTGTAGAAACGAATGGATTATATCTTTACCCTTATGTTAAATCTATTAACATGTTAAAAGTGCTATTCCTATATGGATGAATAGATTCTACCTTTTCTTCTGCTGCCTAGGAAAAAAAATTGAAGCAAAAAGTAGAGGCTAAAGCTGTTTTCACAGTTTGCATCATTTTGGTTTCATATATTTGTGTTCACAGATGGTTGCTTTATATACCTGGATGTGGAATTTAGTTAGGATGAATTTCAAGGTAACAGAAGGGATTGTCATTAGCATTTCAAAAAGTTGTCAAGTTGCCTAAAAGTATGTTAACACTTTTCCTAATATCTTCATAATGAGCTGTGCCCTCAGGATGTTATCACTGGTATTGAAAATAAACTAGTTCTAAAGGTGATACCTAAAATACCCAATCTGAGCTTTTTAGAAAGCTATAAAAGGTAAGTTGATTTCACTTGAAAGACTCGCTTTTATGTTTTTTGGCTAGGGAAGCAAATTTCCAGAGTGTATGGTGAAAAGTTTTAAAATGATTATATATATATATGCTATGTAAAAGTGGTCAGATTTTAATAATCTTTTATAATTTCTAATGAAATTTAATATCTTGAGAGAATTGGTCATGATGATCTCTAAGGCACTATGTTATAGATAAAAATACTTTAAGGAATTTGCTGAAATCCTATGTAAATGACTATTTGCAGAAGGACATTGATATATGCTTAAACATATTTTACTTTGTATGCTGCTATATATGGAGAAGTAAATGTGATGATGTGCCCCTTCTCTCTGCCTAAATCATATTTTCTGAGAATGTATAAAACAGGAGACAGTGCCCAGTTAACAACTATCAATTTTACTGACATTTTCAGTACTCCTACAGTCAGGTGCTGTGAAATATGTAAGAACAGTTTTTCACTAACAAACATAAAACTGACCAATGAAGGGGCAAGTTTCAGCTTTTAGTCACATTAAGAAGGTGACACATAAATATTGGCTGTAGGGAAATGACCAATTTTTTTTTCCCTTTGTGGCTCAATAAAACACTTCATTAGTAGCTTCCTAGATTTGAAAAGAATATTTTAGATTGATATTAACATTTTAAGGCTCAGATATTTTGAAGAATATATGAATAGTACCTACAGAGTTCTGCATTAGAACATATCCAGATTCATGATGGACCAACTCAATCTCTGATTTGTGGCTATAAAGGTGAACAAAACATATACCTATTTGCATAGAATTGATGTAAACTAATGCCCAAATAATAATTTATTATATTTTCAGGGATTCATTTACTAGATTTTTCATTATCACTGTTGATTTTCTAGCCAAGAGAAACAGAAGCAAAGATCAATACTATAGCTCTGAACTTAGAAGAAATCTATGTATTTATTCAATAAATATTTACAGTGCTTTTTAATAAGAAAAGTACTAGAAGGAATTCATAGAGCTTAAAAAAGTGAGCCAGATATTCAAACTTCTCTTGAAATAAGTAAGATTTATGAAAATATAACAATAAAAATAGGAATATAATTTAGGTTATAATCTGCAACCACAAAAAAAAACAAAAACAAAAACAAAAGTAATGCGAGTTTAGAAAGTTTAAATAATATACCCAAGAATGCACATTTAGTAAGTAGCAGAGCAAATTGTCTGTATTAATTAGAACTCTTTATGTGGTGTATGTGAACTAACTAAAGGAAAAAGACAAATATTATCACAACCATATAAAGATCTGTAACATAATGCTAGAAGAGGGAGGGAGCTGGGCTTCAGGAAAAACTTTTAAGAGGATAAAGGCCTTCACTTTATCTCCTCTCTTTGCATTTGCTTAATTCTTATTTCTCAATTAACCTGTTAATAGGACAGCCACCAATGAAGATTGTTCACTCTCTTCAATTTAGGGGAGAATGTATATTGATTCAATAAATAAATATTTATTAAACACTTCAACTCTTATAATAGGGACCATAATGTAGCAAATATTTTGAAATTTAAAAAATAAATGAGATACTTGAACTATATTAAAATAGGAATTTATGTTAAAAGGCAGAAAAAAGATGAACAGAAAGAAGGAAAAAAACACTAGATTGTGCATGGTATAATTTGGATTGTTAGGAGTTTATATGAGAAAACAGATGTTCAATGATTGTGCAGATTGTGGCCACATTTGGGAGGTGACTGACTTAAAGCCAGATTTTAAAAGCTGTACATTTCCCGGTAGAAGATTAAAAGTTTACTCTGAAGAGTGATCAGAAGCAGAGTGATCAGAACCATGCTCCTAGACAATTACAAAGGTGGCATTATGTAACATGGTTCAGATGAGAGCAGTTAGGCAGCTATTACAATTATTTAACATGTGTGTGTGATTCAAATCTATTATAAGCATATTCTCATATTAGTACATTTAGACCTACATCATTACTTTAAATTATTAACATCCATTTTATTTATGTATGAATAAAGCACACTGTTAGGTTTTTATTTTGAGAAAATTATAGATTTGTAGGCAGTTGTAAGAGATATTACACAGAAAGTCCATATATCCTTTAGTTTTTTCCAGTGGCAACATCTTGCATAACTATAATATCATAACTAGGAAACTTACATTGAAAAAATCCAAGGATCTTATTCAGATTTCACCAGTTTTACATGCATTAGTGTGTGTGTGTGTGTATTTAATTCTATGAATTTTTACTACATGTGCTTTTATGACTATCATCAGTCAGGATATAGAGCAATTCCTTTACAAAGATCCCTCATATTCCCTTTTAATAGCCATAGACATCTCCATTACACCATCTCCCAATATCTGGTAACCCCTAATCTGTTCTCCCTCTCTATAATGTTGTCATTTCAAGAATGTTATATAAATGGAATCACACCATATGTAACCATTTGAGATTAGCTTTTTTCACTTATAATTTCCTTGAGATTAATCCAAGTTGTTGCATGTACCAATAGTTTCTTTTTGTTGCCAAGTAGTATTCCATGATCTAGATGTATCACATACAATTTGTTTAACCATTTGCAGATCTATATGCCTAACCCTCAAACAAAAAACAAAAAAGCATGTCTTTATTACTATAGCTACATATTATGCTCCCTAATATTAAGTGGCATGATTCCTCCCAGTTTATTCTTTTTGAAAAAGTATTTTAGCTATTCTAAGTCCTGTGCTAGTCCATAAAAATTTTAGAATAAGCTTACATTTGTCAACACAAAACCTTGCTTGTATGTTAATAGGAAGTGGGTTGTATCTGTAGAACAATTTGGGAAGAACCCATGTCTTTACTATGTTGAGTCTTCTAATCTGTGAACATGGTATATCTTCCTAATTATTTTAGTCTCATTTGATTTCTTTCATCATCATTCTCTAATACTCAGGACACAGATTCTACACTTGTTTTGTTAGATGTATAACTAAGTAATTTTCTTTGGTGTAATTATAAATGGTATTGTATTTTTAATTTTAATTTTGATCTGTTATTATACAGATATACAATTGATTTTTGTGCATTTATGTTACATTCAGCCATCTCGCTGAATTCACTCTGTGTAATAGGCAAAAGGCATTGGGAACAGTTAAGAGGAGAAATGAAAACCATGATAAAAACAATTGATAATTGATGACCTGTGGGGCATAATAGATAAGGAATTATTAACGAGTAAAACAGCATTTTGAATTTTCATTTTGGGGTAAGACCACTATCAATACAAAGCAATTGAAGAAGGGGATTATATTGAGGAAGAAACATGACGTGCTCAGGTCTTATTGTGTTGATTTCAGATATATGTTGCAAATTCTGGTGGAAGCATCTAAGAGATGACTGTAAATGTGAGATTAACACTGTAAAGAAACATCTGAGTTAGATATTTAGAGACCTGTGGTGATTTATCTGGAGGCAATAGTTGAAAGCATAAACCAGCTTGCAATCCCAAGTTAACAACAATAAAGTAAGAAAGTCAAGTACAAATTCCTGTGACCGTCTACATCCCCACCAATAGATGGTGGGGAATTACCAAGGGACTATGTTATACATATATAAATTTTTTCTATGATTCTTAAACATATATTCTGCTTTTGCATTATAATTATTCTTGCAATTCTATTATTACCTCAAATATCAGTATCTGTGATTTTGTGGGTTGTTTCCAATTCATTTTTTTAATTCAATTTTGTTGAGATTGTTCACATACCACACAATCATCCAAAGTGCACAATCAATTGCCCACGGTACCATCATACAGCTGTGCATGCATCACCACAATTAATTTTTTTCATTTTTTAGAACATTTTCATTATTCCAGAAAAGAAATAAAAACAAAACAGAAAACTCAAATCCTCCCACACCCCTAACCACCTCTCCTCCATTATTGACTCAGTATTGGTATAGTACATTTGTTACTGATGATGTTAAAATACTGTAGTACATAGTTTGCAATAGGTATATTTTCTCCCTATACACCCCTCTATTACTAGCTTCAAGTTATAGTATCATACATTTGTTCTAGTTCATGAAAGAGAAGGGTATATTTGTACAGTTAATAATGGATATTGTCCATAAGATTCACTGTTTTATACATTCCCATATTTTAACCTCCAGCTTTCCTTCTGGTGACATATGTGACTCTAAGCTTCCCCTTTCCACCACATTCACACACCATTCAGCCCTGTTAGCTATTCTCATAATAACATGGTACCATCACCTCTGTCCATTTCCAAACACTTAAGTTCAACCTAGTTGAACATTCTGCTCAAAATAAGCAACCACTCCCCATTCTTTAGCCTCATTCTATATCCGGGTAACCTATATTTCATGTCTGAGACCATACAATATTTGTCCTTTTCTGTCTGACTGATTTCACTCAATATAGTGCCCTCAAGGTTTCTTCATCAACCCATTTTGTTTTGTTTTGTTTTGTTTTTTTACGATGGTTTTGTTTACCCACCATACATTACATCTTAAGTAAATAATTGATGGTTCCCTGTATAATCACGTATTTATGCATTCACCACCATCACCACTATCTATATTAGGACATGATTTATTCCCCAAAGAAGGAGGAAGAGTCAAAGAAGGTAGAGAGACAAAAGAAATAAAAAGAAAGAAAAAAAACATGACACCTAGGAAGAAACAAAAAGAAAGAATTAAAGTAAAGTACAATAAAAGAGTCAGACAACATTACCAATGCCAAGAGTCCCATACCCCTCCCTTATATCTCCCTCTTATATGCATTTAGCTTTGGTATATTGCCTTTGTTATTTTGTTACAATGTTTCTGTTAACTATAGTCTCTAGTTTGCATTGATTGTATATTTTCCCCAATATCACCCTATTTTTAACACCTTGCAAGGTTGACATTCATTGATTCTCCCTCATGTAAAAACATATTTGTATATTTTATCATAATAGTTGAGAACTCTAGGTTTCATAGAGTTTTATAGTCCCAGTATTTATCTTTCCTCTTTCCTGCTGGTGTCCCACATGTTCCTAACCTTCCTCTTTCAGCCCTACTCACAGTCATCTTTGTTTAATGTACTTAAATTGTTGTGCTACCAACACCCAAAATATGTGTTCCAAACCTCTCACTCCTGTCTTTTTGTATCAGTCTATACTGCCCACTTTAGTATTTCCTGTAGAGCATATATCTTGTTCACATACTCTTTCATTGTCTGTCATAGAATATTTTAAACTCTTCCTCATATTTGAAGGACAGTTTTGATGGATATAGGATTCTTAGTTGGCATTTTTTCTCTTTCAGTATCTTAAATATATCACACCACTTCCTTCTTGCCTCCATGGTTTCTGCTGAGAAATCCACACATAGTCTTATCAAGCTTCCTTTGTATATGATGGATTGCTTTTCTCTTGCTGCTTTCAGAGTTCTCTCTTTGTCTTTGACATTTGATAATCTGATTATTAAGTGTCTTGGCATAGGTTTATTCAGATCTATCCTGTTTGGGGTACACTGCACTTCTTGGATCAGTAACTTTATGTCTTTTATAAGAAATGGGAGATTTTCAATGATTATTTCCTCTCTTATTGCTTCTGCCCCTTTTCCCTTTTCTTCTTCTTCTGAGACTCCCATGACATGTACATTCATGCTCTTCATGTTGTCATTCAATTCCCTGAGACATTGCTCATATTTTTCCATTCTTTTCCATATCTGTTCTTTTGTGTGTAGGATTTCAGGTGCGTTCTCCAGTTTCTGAATCTTTTCTGCTGCCTCTTGGATCTGCTGTTTTATTTCTCCATTGTGTTTTTCATCTCTTGTGTTTTGCCTTTCATTTCCATAGATTCTGCCAGTTGTTTTTTCAAATCTTCAATTTCTACCTATGTTCATCCAGTATTTTCTTTATATCCTTCATCTCTATTGCCATATCTTCCCTGAACTTGTTGACTTGGTTTTTGAATTTATTTAGTATATTTATTTGAAAAATTTTAATTAATTGCTTCATTAAAGTGAAATAATATCTCAACTCTATCTCAATTGAGGTATAAATTTGTTCCTTTGAGTGGGTCGTATCTTCATTTTTCCTAGTGTAATTTGTAGTTTTCTGTTTTCTAGGCATCTGGTTTCCTTGGTTACCCCAATTAGATTTTCCCAGGCAAGAATTGATTCAGGTCTCAGAATGCAGCTATATTCAGTGTCAAGTTTCCCTTAGAATGTGTCTTAGAAGATTGACAGACTTTCCTGTGAGGCCTCTAGCCACTGTGCTTTTCCTAACCTGCTCAGCAGGTGTCACTCCTGACTGGTGTAAACAGGTTTGGCCCCTTTAATTCTCAGCTTAGATTGTTTCTGTTTTGACTGTTTTCCCCCAGGCCCTGGGGTCCAAGTTCTGAAGGGAAGGCCAACACTAGACCTGGATCCTATATCCTTCCTCTTAAGGAAGATACACCCCCTAGGGAGTTATATTCTGCATTTGAATTACTCCTTTGTCCCTCTGACTGTTCACTCCTGTCTGAGTCAGAGCACTGTGAGCTGAAAATGGCTGAGGCTTTCTCCACTGAGCCACTCAGGTTGACAGAGAGAAAAAGGGAAAGAAAGTCCCTTTTCAGGGCCAATCCATGCCCACCTCCTACTCCCAGGTTTTGCCCTTTGGTCAGAGAGAGCACTCAGTCTTTGGGTCTCCCTTTCCTGGGGCACAGGCATTTTCTGGCTCTCTAAAGTCAGTCCTCTAAAAGTGTCTGTATTTTTTTTTTTTTTTTTTAGTTAACTTTTTTTTCCATCAGCCCCACCTCCTCTGCACTGGAAGCAACCTCAGGGTACTTTGCTCCTTGTTAGGGGTTTGTCTATGTTTGTAGCTTGTATTCAGCCATCCACATTTGTTAATTAAAACCCCAGTTGGAGCTGGGTTGTGCTGTATTTGCTCACTCTGGGAATGCTGCTTTCCCTCACAGCAAGGTCTTGCAGCTCAGCCTGCCATGGGGGTAGAGGGATCCCAGCATGGTTCTGCAGTTTTTACTAACAGTTTTTATGCTGCAATCTCAGCCATTCCACCCAATCCATGTTGGTGTATGATATGTGGATAGTCACAGTTGTCCCTCATCAGTTGTTCCAGATTATTTACTAGTTGTACCCGGTTGTTTATTAGTTATGCCAGAAGCTAACTAAATTCCACTCCTCTCTATGCTGCCATCTTGCCCCTTCCTCCAATTCATTTTTGCATTCCCTAATCTTTCTAGGATAGAGAAGTTAAGCTAGTCACAAAAATGTGTATGTTGTAAGAAATGCAGTAAAAAAAAGTAAGATCAGGTAAGAATAATGTGCACTAGTTTAGAATACATTGGATTTTGGAGTCTTGGTTACCTGTGGCAGTTTCAGTTGATAAGGAAAATAGCCACAAGCTAAGATTATAATGATTAAGTAGTGAAAAGATAAAAGAGTAAAGATGAAGTATTCTTTTAAAATAGAAGAGGAGAGGGGGGGCTATCATTTTCTCAGCACTATCAGGATACAGTAAAGAATAAGTTAGCTGAATGGAAGAAACCAGAAGAAATAAAGCCAAGCAATGTATTATTGGCCAAAGAGGAGGCAATTAATGATCCAGCAACCTGGAGGAGGTAGAACTGTGAGATGTTAACTAAGGAATTTCCCATAAAAATAAAATAGGTGTGAGGAATGGAGGAAAGAGAGTTAAAGGACACAAAACTTTCAAAGTGAAGGAGATGGTTTTTTAAAGCACTCCATTTAATTGATGAAGTCAACTTGAATGCCACTTTCTTAATGAAAAGCTTCCAGATTTTATAACCAGTGTAAATGCCTGTAATGTTTTGTTTGAATTTCTCTTCCATAGTTTATTAAATTCTATTTCATGTTGTTTAATTACATAGAATATATCATACCTGTATTTTGCACTATGGCTATATCCTTTTAATCTTTCTTATACACACTGGCATTTACATGCCCATTCTCTCCATTACAATGTAAATCACTTGAAGGAATTTGCCTTTCTCATTTTTGTACTATCATTGCTTAACAGAATTCTGGTGATCCAGAAGTTATTCAGGAAATATTGACTTTAATAAAATTGTTTTTCATGTTTCTCTTACCTTTTGTGCCAGTTTTAAACTGTTATGAACCCCAGACAAGCCATGATCTTTTAACCCAATCTTGTTGGGTGGAATCTTTTGATTGAGTTTCTATGGAGATGTGACTCACCCAACTGTGGATGAGGACTTTGATTAAATTATTTCCATGGAGATGTGACCCCACCCATTCGAGGTGGGTCTTGATTAGTTCACTGTAGTACTTAAGGGGAGCTCAAGAGCCAAGACAGATGTGGGCACTTGGAGATGCTTGGAGATGCAGACAGAAGGATGTTCGGAGATGCTAAGCTAAGAGATGAAGTCCAGAGTTTGCCCAGAGAAGCAAAGAGAGGACTCTCAGATGCTTAGAGAGAAACACCCCAAGAGAAACAAGCAGAGAGCTGAGAGAAGCTAAGAGAGACAGAAGACCAGAGACATTTTGGAGAAAGTCATTTTGAAACACAACCTGAGAGTAAAGGACCAGCAGCTGCCAGCCACATGCCTTCCCAGCTGACAGAGGTGTTCTGGATGACACTGGCCTTTCTTCAGTGAAGGTATCCTCTTGTTGATGCCTTACTTTGGACACTTTTATGGCCATGGAACTGTAGATTTGTAACCTAATAAAATCCCTTTATAAAATCCAATCCATTTCTGGTATTTTGCATAATGGCAGCATTAGCAAACTGGAACACATTCTTTCTAGATTGTAAGTTTACTTAAGTTAAACATTTCCTCCAGTTAATTTTCTACATACTGTTGTGCACATGATAAGATACAGTCAATAAAAGTCATGAGTGGAAGTCATTGATGATGGACATTGTATTAAAATATATGTTTTCAGAAAGAACTATATACTCATAGTCTATTTGACCATGCACAGTATTTTTGGAACATATTTTTAAATATGAGATGACAAGTTGCAAGAAATTTTGGAAATACAGTTATTCAAGAAAGAAATATAGAGCACCACTTTGGAAGAAAAGACTTAAAAATAGAGTTGCTAAAGAAAAAAATGTTCTAAGCATTTTACTTTGGAAAATGATAAACATTTTACATAAATATAAAACAAAACAATCAAATAAAAATACTAAAATTTAGCCAAATACCTGTAATAATGGCTAGCACTAAGTTTGGAACAGAAAATATGGAAGATGAGCCTCATACATCTTATACTAGAGATAAAAGACAGTATCAAAGAATACTAAGGTCATGTCAAAAAGATCCTAAGAATGTCCTACCAGATAGGAAATGTGAAGCTCAAAAATAATAGCAGTGGAAATGGGTTGAACATAACAAATAAATTAAATTTATAATTTCATAATGATATACATGCAGAAGTCTCATTGGAGAATTCTTAGAAAATTTTAATCAATAATAATTTGTAACTGAAAGGAAATAAGGAAGAATTTATCCTTCCTTTCCTGTGTAATCTGTCCATAGGTAAGTGGTTGATAAGTCCAAGATTTTCATTATAGGAACACATTTCAGTTAATAAATGAGGAAGGAACTGTAATAGTTCAAAATTTTACATTGCATATGTTACCAGAATAAAAGTGAAAAAAAAAACCAAAACAAACAAACTACAACTGTACAACACAGTGAACCCCAATGTAAAAATGGACTACAGTTAATAATTTATTTATGAAAATATTGCTTCACCAATTGTAACAAAAGTGCCACACTAATGCAAAGTGTAAATGATAGGGAAAAATGTGCATGGTGGTGGTGGGGGTGGGGAGGACATACAGGAACTCTATATTTTCTACATGATGTTTTTTGTAAACCTAAATCTTCTCTAAAAAAAATTCTGAAAATGCAATTAACCAAACTGACATGAGAAGAATTAAAAAATCTGAAGGGTCATATAGGTAATTAAAAAAATGAATTTGTAGAAAAATAAAATTCCCAGACTCATATGATTGAACTAATGAATTCTTCAAAAAATATTTAGAAGCAAAACCAATCTTA
Organism: Choloepus didactylus; assembly: GCF_015220235.1. Classification (NCBI taxonomy): domain Eukaryota; kingdom Metazoa; phylum Chordata; class Mammalia; order Pilosa; family Megalonychidae; genus Choloepus; species Choloepus didactylus. Next base: position 178,421,732 of record NC_051310.1, on the reverse strand, counting down.
TGTATACATGTCAGGGAAAGAGAAAATGAGAAAACACTTTGCAGCTAACTTAATAGAGCTGCATTGATTTGATCTCAAATCTTGAAAATTAAAAAAAAAAACTAGGAAAAGTTTATACCAAAGACTATGACAGCCTTCCTTATCTCTTGAATATAAATATGGAGAATCCTAAGTACAATAACAGCAAACTGCTTATAGTGATAAATGCATGATGTAACTTGATCAAGTTATACAGTTTTTCTAGGAATGAAAGTTTGATTTAATATTTAAAATAAGTCATACACAATATTAATGGAATGAAGGATAAAATTCATAATTAACTGAGTGTGTCAGAAAAAATTTGAGAAAATTTCAACTCATTTATAATTTTTAAAACCTTAATCTTTGTAGTACTATAAACAAAAGCATTTAGTCTCTCCAAAGAAACCTGCAAATAACTTACAGCAAACATTATATTTATGGTGAAATATTTGAAAGCTATCTTCTTCAGTTCAGAAATGAGATAAGAGTACTCACCCTCATGATATCTATTAAAGGTTATTTTCTATTAAAGATTTCTATTAAAGATTTTGCTGGAATAATGCATAATAAATCTATGGAAGATGATACAAACTCTCTAAATAAAACCTATGATATTACTGAGAGAAATTAAGCAAGACCTGAATAAATGTAAGATATTCCATGTTCATGGATTTGCAGATAGTATTTACAGCTGTTATTTCTCTCTTTATCAATCTATAGATTCAGGTGAGTTTCAGTAAGTTATTGTTGGGTTTTTCTTTTCTTTCTTTCTTTCTTTTTTTTTTTTTTTTTTTTGTTTATTATGGCAATCAACAATATAATTCTAACATTTATAAGGAAATGCAAAGAGACAAGAAGATCCAGGACAAATTTAGAGAACAAACTTGGAAAACTCATACACTAGAAATCTAGTATTATTATAAAACTACAGCAATTATGACAGTGCAGAATTAATAAAAGGATGGGCAAAAGGACCAGTGTAACAGAATAAAGAGTCCTGAAATAAATTTATGTAGAAAGCCAACTGATTTGTACCAAAACTGATGCTGCAAAGCAGTGGGGGAAATTGTCTTTCCAAAAAATAGTTGTGATATCAGTTGGATATCCATGTGGATACAAATGAAACTTAAATCCAACCTTACATCATATAAACAATCAATTCCAAATGTTTCTCTAAATATGAAAGGTAAAACAATTAACCTTCTAGAAGATAATTAAGAATAATTTGACTAACTGGAGAAGGGGAAAGGTCCCTTAAACATGACCCTAAATTAATTAATCATAAAGGAAAAGATTGATAAATTGGATTACATTAAATTGTTAACTCTCGTCATTGAAAAGCATAATTAAGATTGTGAAAAGACAAACCACAGAAAGGGAGAAGATTTTTGCAATAAACATGGCCAACAAAAATCTCACCATAAAAAATGTGCAAAAGACTTGAGCAGGAAAAAAAGGATATCAAAATGCTTACATGCATTAGTGATAGGAGAAATGTAAATTAAACCACAGTGAGAAAGCATTACATACCCAATGGAATGACAAAAATGTAAGGATTGTTGAGTCAACGTAGAAACTGAATTTTTCGTATACTGCTGTTGGGAATATATTTGCTATATATGCTTAGAAAAAAAGTGTTTGGCAATAGAACAAAGGTTGAATATATACATATGTTATTACCTAGCAATTCTTTCCTTGATACATGCATTACAGAAATTGTTATATATGCACAAAACTATTGTATCATAATATGTCAAAGCAGCTGCTTCCTTTTAGGAAAGGGAGGCACAAGGGTGATTATGGTGTGCAAATGATACACTATTTGTTGCATAACCATTTAGTTGTTTACTTTGTAACAATTCATTAAGGTGTGCACTTATAATTTATATATACTTCAAAAATATTAAGAAAAAAAGAGATGAAAATTATGAGTCATGTTAACTAAATGCACGTTTGGACTTTGGACCATAATTTAAACAAACCAATTATTAAAACACTTATTATATAATTAGAGTAATTAGAACAATAACAAAATATTTGATGATACTAAAGATATTTTTATTTTTAAGAGTACAAGGGGTATTATAATTATATATATTGAAAGTTATGTTTTTTAGTTTTTTTTTTAACTTTGAGAGCATATACTAAAAACACTTCTGGTTGACATTATATGATGCAAGGATTTTCAAATAATTCAGAAGAGGAGGTGGAGTGGGAGGGTTGTAGAGGACCTGAGACTGGCCAAGAGTTGGTAATTGATGAAATTTGTTTCAGAGTTATGAGTTCATTTTCCATATTCTATACTTTTGTATGTAATTAAAATTAACCATAATAAATCTTAAACACAACAAAACAAATAAGCAAAAAAACCCAACAACTTAGTTTTAGAAAATTATAAACTCAAATTTATGCCTACTAACAAAAAGTTTTCAGTGCAGAATATGCCAAATAAAAACTTCATGTTTGAGTGACTCTTTTTATTTTTGTGGCTATTTTTCATATTTAATTCCATGTTTGGTTTCTGGACATAGTTTGGTACTTGTACAGAGACAGGGAAGCACTATGTGTCAGCCTGACATTTATCTGCAGGAAGGTTGATGTGTCATTAAACATTCTGGTAGTATTCAGTTCAAATAATACTGCAGTCATGCTAAAAGCAGGGGGGTAAAAATTCCTGTTTTATCAAGGCTGAAAGCAATAAATTCAAATGTGGTTAGTAATGACTTTCTCTACTATGTGGCATATAGTTCCCTTGACTCTAGAGAAAAGACACTCATGACCCAGGTTAGGCAATTAATCTTTTTATAGCAGCTCCAGAGAGAGGGGACATTAAAGTGTGTGGCAATATTTACTAAACCTGACCACCAAAGTTATCAAAACAGCATCTCTATGAGGTTTCAGTTTACCAATGTGAAGAATCGTAAATGAAAACTCAAAACTCTTATTTTGACCCAATAGACACAGAAATTGCACTAACTTGAAGCTGAAAAATGTGGGAATTCAGCATATGAGGCAGAGATTATTAACCTGAGAGGGTTTAAACAAAGGAATGAAGTTCTTGAAGCAGACTGAGGAAACAGGAGATTATCAGCTGCAGAACTGGCCTTGAAAGCAGAAGAGAGTAACTGGAATAAAGCAGCAACATTTAAGAGTGGAAGGATTTAAGATTGTAGGATTAATGGCGTAAGGACGAGAATTCTCCATCTAGTGACACTGTGAGGCAAGCTCATCAGCTGGGAGCAAGGTGGAGGGATGAAGGACTGCTGCATTTGGAATATTGGCTTGTTTCTCCCTACTCCCTTCAGACACTGCCAAATGTACCTCAGAGTACAGATGCAATTGTAAGTTTGCAGAAAAAAGTAAATAAATGATGAGTGGTACAAGTGTTTATATCAGGGTTGCATGTGGGCTATGCAGGAGAATAAATCTGTGTTCCATAAATCAACTTTAATAGTAAGTTTTGTTTCATGCATTCTGCCTAAAAATGCAGAAAAATATTTTGAGATTCTTAATCTTAAAATGAACTGAAGGGAGGTGGCTTGTGAGACTTGAAAAGTACAGCAAAAACTACTGAGAAATCAAAATCATATTTTACAGGGCTTCAGATGAAAATGAGATCTCAAGATTACTTTCATGAAAAGTATCTGTTCCATCTGTACTCAAAAAATGTAAAATTATCCAATGGTGTCTATTCAATTATATCAATTCACTATTTATATTGATACTATATCCCCTCAAAGGTAGATTCAGATAGAATACTAAGAGTCTTATACATAAAATTATTTGTAAATATAAAGCCTAGGGTTTTCAGGGAAAAACTAATTTAGTTCATTTCTTAAGAGTGTGAATCATTGAATTTTTAGTATAAGAAGGAACAGGGGAAATTTAGTTATACCTTCCTCAACAGAGAAGAAACTTAAGTATAGAGATGGGAGATTTTTACAGTCTCACGTGAGGAGTAGAAGTAAGATGAGATCTAAGGTTTTCTGAGCCTCACATGCATGTTCATTCCTAAATGGCAATCATTATTTCTCAAGTGGAAAAGATAGGAAATGCATGGAGTTAAGCACTTTTATTTAATCTTCACATGAAATCAAAAGGCCTGGTTCTTAATATTTGCTGCTCCAGTTTTCTACATCTCTCAGAGGAGAAACTCTTATAATCGGCTGTACTTATATCGCTTTGCTATCTCAAATACAACCTAATCTGTGTGTGCAAATATCAACTACATGGCACAATTAATATCAGAATATTTTATATAAAATGTATAAGTTATTCTTATAGATAAGATGTTCAGTTATTCTTATATAAAATATTCCTATATGTTTTGCTTCAGAATTGAAGTGTTTCAACTGATAGTATTTCATTTCTAGAAAACACAATTTAATTTGAATTCTTATATTTCTAGCCTTATTGTATAATGTCCAAATACACTTTAAGAAAATTCCCAATGCTCATGAATCCACATTCTATGCCCTTTTAATGTGTTCCTCTTTCCAAGTTTACACTTATTAGTTAGCTTATAAATGTGAATGAGTCATACAATAAAGACATAAAACATCACACCATGGAGACTTTGGGGAACTCAAATGCTTCACAAGCAGAAGGTAATGAACTAAATTTCACAAAATGTAGCCTCTGCTAGAATTTCGTTTTCATTTTGAAAATGACTTTTCTGTCTTTAGGGAGAAAGAAGCAGATTAGAAAATAGTATCATGAGGATGAAGAGATCAATTTTAGAGATAGCAAGTATACAATGGATTCTAGAATCTCCATTACTTTCAACAAAATATTTATTCTTCACTTGCAATGTGTCAGGCACTATATCAGGTTTTGGGGAAACAGCAGTGAACAAAATAGAAAAACGTGTTTTCATAGTGATTATTTTGTAGAACAAGAAGAGAAACAATAAATGAATATTATCAATAATATAAAGCCCCCAAGATGATATTAAATGTAATAAAGCCTATCTTTATACAATAAACAGGGTGCATAGTATTTAATCGGATGACACTTGGGGTTACCTTATTGTAACATAATGAAATGTTTGAGCCTAGTTATACAGCAGTACTGGCAAACCAGGGATTCTGGAGGTTTTTAGCATCTTTTAAATCTATCTGGGTCCTTGCTGTAGTTTTGCATCACTGGGTGGCAGTTGTTCACTCCAGTAAGATTCTGGGTGGGGTGACTCATAATTTGTTATCAAAACAGGAACCTTTTTTTTAGAATGAAATGTGGTGCTATTGATGTTTATGACAAGGCAGCTAAGTAAACCAGGACACTACAGTAATTCATAGTCACTCTAATTCTGCCCTGAGTTTGGCTAGTATGTAATGGACTGCTGAAGGGATTGCAAGAATCACTAGATCTTTAGATGAGTAGGCACTTGTTTAGAAAGCCCTTTCCTGAGAGGTTAGTCACAAAGAAAATTAGGGGTACAGGGACCACTGGCCACTCACCAGTTTCCTTAGAAAATGTTGCCTGCTATTTCTCAAAAAGGTCTAGCCATCCTATTCATGTATCTGCTACTTTGAAATTTGAGGACAGAGGAGGTCAGTTATCAGCCACTGTCACTCTATCTGAATTTATATTATTACAATATATTTATGGTATTTTTAAACACAATGAAGAAAAAGAAATTAAAGACAGAGAGAGAGAGAGAGAATTGTGTGGTCTAATTTTAAATATTGGAGCCAAGAAGAACTGAAAGTAGTGAGAGACTGAGCCAGATTTCTGGGGAAGCATGTTTCAAAAAGAGTGAATACGGTAAGTGTGTTCAAGAAACAGAAAGGAAGTTACTGTGGCCGAGCAGAGGGAATGAGTGGGAGGGAGGCAGGACATGAGGTCGGAGAGTTAAGAGCATTAGGGGATTGGGACCAGACCATGTAGAAAACAAGACATTGTACTATCTCTTATTTTAACTCTGATTACAATGCAAAGGGTTTTCATAGAGAGGAAAGATCTGGCTTTCCATTTTAAAAGCATCACTGACTGCTATTTTAAAAAGAAACTAAATGGGCAAGAGAAGAAACTTGGAGATAAGATAGCAGATTATTGTAGCAAACAGGAGATTAAAAGCTATAGCAGTAGGGGTAGTCAGAAGTCATTAGTGTTTGTATCTATACATGATTTTCAGATTTTAATTATGAAAATACATACACACACATATATAAGTGCATATACAAAAACATATATACATTATTATGTAAATTTCCAAACCTACAAAAGAGTATGAAGAATAGAAAAATGAATTTCCATGTGCTCATTATTCAGGTTCAGTAATTAACAGTATATAGGTTCATCTCCAATTCTCTAACCCTGCCCTCCATAGGGTAATTTTAAAGATAAGTACATCACATGATTCATCCATAAATACTTCAAGATGCCCTTCTACATTTTTAACATGCCACTATCACACCTAAAATAATTAATATTGATTGATATCACCAAATTTTCAGTCAGTCTTCAAAATTTTCTGATATTCTCACAAAAGTCTTTCTATACTGGTTTGTTTAAATTAAGATCCAAACAAGAAAACACAGACTATTTTTTAAAGGGCAGTCTTCAAGGGTCAGTCAGGAGACAAACCACACCTTAAACCTTTGAGCAAAGAGAATTTAATATAAATAACTGTTTCATAACAGTTGAAGAACTGTTGAAGAACTTAAAAGGCTGAATAAAAGAAAAGAAAGAGAAAGGGATTTCTGCAGTACCACAGCTAACATGATGCAGCTACCATGACTAAAGTTGAGGCTATAACCAGAAAAAGCTTAGAATCTTGGGAGGTGGAACTCAGACATCCAAGAAGAGGAGCTACACAGTGATTGCTTGTGCCTTTGTGCTTGAGGTTGGGGCTCCTTTGGACTAAGATCCAGGCCTCCAAGGAGGATATGCACTCAGCTTGTGCTGGGAGAATACAACAAGCACGATTCTGCAAGTGTTGGAAAAACTACAAACTGGCTCTAACTGCTGTTACCAGTGTGAATTGCCACTGCTGGTATGAAGATGTATCACTGACAAGAACAGGAAAGGAGCAAGTCTGTTTTTCAAAACCAAAAGGATCAAGTGTCTTCTTCCCCCCTTTTCTTTTAGTTTCTTTCTAACTCTCCTTATTGGCAGTACCTATCAGGGAGTAAGGTGGCAAATCAGCAATGTGATTTGCATTGTTCTAGCCCCATCATCACAGACAGGATCAGGAAGATTTCGTTTGGAGCTAAGAAACAAGAATTTAACAATTGGCAAATGGAGTCAAGAAAATTTTCTAATGGGTAGGCTATGGCATACGCAGGAAGAGAGTTCAGGATGACTAAGATTTTGGACCTGAACAGCTGGAGGACAGAGTGTCATCAGATGAGAAGAAAATTATGGGAGGAGTGTATTTGTAGAGGAAGACCATGATTTGGCTTTAGACATATTAAGTGTAAAATTTCCAATTGGTTTTAGTGGTATTTGTTATGGTTCTTCATTTTATCTTCTTTCTTTTCCAAAAACCTCAATACGTGAGAGAAAAGGAGGGAAATCTGTAACATGAAATAGCAGTATTTAGGTACTTTTATTTCCCTCTAAAAACCTAAATCAACAGTCATTAGTTTTCTAACTTTTATATTGAGACATATTCCATAATTTACAGCAGGTATTTTTGCAGAAAAAATATTTGGTGTAATAAATTTATATTGAATCATATTTCTATTTGCATTCTGATCAGGAAATTGTATTAAGTGAAAACCCTTATTTAATGCAAATAACCCCAAATAAAGTTTGAATTAACATATATCATATTTTCTTTAAAAGAAGCTTTCATTTTGGAAAATTCTGCCTACTTATGCCTTGATTTATATATCATGAACATTTAAATATTAATATTAGTTATTTTTAAAAAAGTGCTCAAAAATATCTACTCACACTTCATCCTAATTAAATATTTTCAATGGATAATTTCAAACTACAGTTAGATATCCTGTGACAATTTACATGGAGAATTTCTCATGGAATGAAAAGAAAATGTAGAAAACTTTGAAGACAGAGAACTATTCCAATAGATATTTTGATGATAAGACTGAAGAGAAGGGCTAAGGATTGAAGTAGATATGGATTTAGCAGACATTGTTGTTTGCCTCTCCAAACAACCAACCATCAACCATCCATATTTCTTCCTTTATGAAATAGACTTAATTTTGTTTTCCATATGACTCAAACTTGTTTTTGCAATAAATCCAGTTTCAGGGGTATAAATTGCATCTCTCTTTGAATTGGTGAGTGTAGCAATGGCATGCTGATGGTCAGTAAGAAGCGATGGAAAATTAGGAGAGAATATAGAGAAATTGTCTTGCTCCTAAGAAGGAGAACTTTCTACCGCTGAACTTGGAACTGCTGTACCAACTTTCCAACATGAGGGAAGGTAGCCTCAAGGCAAGCCAATAAATTAAAGATGGTGGAGGAGAGACATGGAAAGAACCTAGGACCTTTATGAGACTACTGAATCAACACAAACTAAAAATGAGAGTTTACCTTACTTTGCATTAAATGTTGTAATTTATTTCCTTAGCAATTAAGCCAATTTAAGTTGAAGTTTCCTTGCAGCTAACATTTTTCCTGACTTGAGTGACCATATATTTAGTTTGCCTTGGGCAGTCCACTTTACACTGTTGTTTGGCATCACATAAAGTTAGTGTTCCTTTTCACTCTTAAATGTGTACCAGTTTGCTTGAAAAATTTTATGATCACTGTTAATGAAACTGACATATATGACTTTAAGCAATGATTGAATTTATTTCATAAGCACAATTAGCTCAAAAGCAATTACTTGAGAAAGATTCCAGAAATAAAGTGCAGATGCCTTTGTTACGTGTCTGCATCCAAATGAATGGTGTGATGATTGAGTTATAGGTTTAGTTTTGTAGGGTAAAAATTGATCCACATTTTTTTCAAGTTTTACTTCATCTATGATGAAAGGCTTCTAGGTTTTCCTAAGCTTGCTTCCTCTTCTCCCTTTCCTTTCTGTATTATCTTTGGGGCTCATACAATGAGATGTACTTAGTTTTTATCATATCATAGGCCATGATTTATAAAACTTGTTGGTGAAAAATTCAAAAGGATGAGTTCCCTGCATGACAACCTGGGTAAAGGGGATGGACCAACAAATGTTTACCTAAAGAGCTTGCCATGAACCTTTTGAAGTATGGGGAAGAGAGGAATTGGTGCCAAATTTGAAACAGAAGCCTAATCCTTAAAGCTGCCTGGATGCCATGGAGAAAAGAAAAGGCTGCATTGGAAATACAAAGTACTTTTCCCAATAACAGGTGAAGGTACTGGTTGTGGATCATTTAAAAAATGATTCCTATTGATGATGAGTCAATGATGCCAAACAGAGAGCTGCCAGGTCCCAAGGTCTGAAGAGGGGAGTGGAAAGAAGCTAACAACAGGAAAGAGAACTGCAGTAAGAGGTCCCTGTGGTCCCTGGGGAGAAGGGGAGAATCTCTGAGACAATGGCCTGCGACTGTGTGTCTGCTATTACCATAGGGCGCTATTGTAAGATAATCACTGAATCAACCAAGTGAAAGCTCCTTGTCATTCCTGCCTCCTCTCCCTGGAAAGGCCAGTAATTCAGCTAATATGTGTTGTATGTGGAACTAGGAAATAGTGAAGAAGGCAGTCTCTTCCCCATGGCCCCACTCCAGAAAAACACCTTCTATGTGTGTGTTAGTCCGAAGTGGGAGGAGGGAAAAGCTTTTAATTGGCTAGGAGATAGGCGTTTTGATATTTCAGTGGATAGTACATTTTAAAATGAAAATGCATTGACTAATTTTATTAAACCTTTACATGCATATTTTTTTTTAGTTTTCTTATTTAATCTTTACAATCACCTAGTAGGATGATGCCATTATTACTTTTGTCTTGCAGATAAATAACATGAGCTTTTCTCCGGGTTTCATATGAATGGCAGTTTCAGAAACTGAAAACTTACTTGTCAGATTTTATGTTCTTAATCACCATTTTCCTGAGTCCATATTTACATTTATTTAATTTCTCAAAAAGACAATAACAGTGGAAAATTATATATCTGAATATCCTAAGGAATAATCCCACATATTCAGCTAGATACATGCTGTAATGAACTATATTTTTATCTTGCAAAAACATTCCTTGTTTCCCAAAAGTTTGCATCATGATTGTTTTTCATGAATTGCCCTCAGGTGTTTGCATTGAAGTCAGAAATAAACAAATACATGCATGGCTTCTGCAATATTTTCAAAAGTGCTCCTAATAAAAGTATTGTTTAGGAGAAAACATTAAAATGTTTTTATCAATACTTAAGTTAAAGCATATAGTCAATATAAAGTATTAGAATTCATCCACATCATTTTGATCCAGTCATTCTTAAACATGTATTTTTTTAGGACAGAATTTTAACCTGGAGGTAACTTTGGAAGTTATCTTGCCCAACCTCCCATCCATTGCATGAACCCATTCTGCAATAAGTTTGGCAAATAAGAAGAAAATGAAATCATGAATAAACTTTTGTCTGAAATACATAAACACATAAATGTTATAAAATCTCTCTCTCTCTTTTATATGGATAGAATATCTTTCCCTTTTTATTTCCATCCATTTTTTTCTAAGCCTTGCCCTTGGAGACACAGAGTTCTATGTTCATTTAATAAATGATTATTGATGCCAGGAAGCATTTTAGATGCCGTGGCTAAAATGGTAAGTAAAACCAGAGATAATTCATATTCAAAAGGAACTCACAGGTTAGCAGTGAAACTGATAGTAACATAAGATTTCAAAAATAAATAAGTTAGAATTTTGATCAATGTATTGAAAAGAAGAACATGATGGTATGAAAGTCAATATTAAGGGTTGAGAGAAGTTGATCAGGCAGATTTCAAGAAGGACTTTCCAGAAAATGTGAAAATCCTGCAGTATTGAAAAGAAGCATTATCTCTTTGAAGTATTTTCTTCAAATTATCCCTACCTTTTCACGATGCTACATAAATCACTGCAATACAAATGAAGGGGTTTAGAAAGTGTATGAATGTGCATTTGAGTATGTGCATGTACATGTGTATTTAGTATGTTTGTGGATCTCATTTATAAACTACCAACCCTTTAGTTTTCCTTGTCTATGCACTGTAGAAAATGTGTTGGGGGAATTAAAATATACCAGTGAAATGACTGCCATAGAGAATTGAGAAATAAAAATTCATAAGAACTGTAAGAACAATTATACACACAGAACTTTTAATGGTTTCTTAGTTTGGATCCTGTTGTAATTTTCTTTCCTCAATTATTTATTCTCTTCTTTCATTTATCTTAGTTTTCCTGTTTCTTCTCACTTTTACAGAGTTTTAAGGTTAAAAACACACATAATTTATTTTTGCACTAAGAAAGTTATACATAACTAAACAATAGGAACAAGACCATTGAGAAGGAATGGGATACATATTTCAGCAATGTGTGTAGCTACAAGTGGCCAAATGAATTATGATATCCTTTCAAATGCAAAGAAGGACTGCTTACTTGTAGCCAAGGCCAATAATATTTTGGTAGTGTGACAGTTTGGATATATTAAGCCCCTGCCAAAAGCCATGTTTTAATCCAATCTTGTGGGGCAGATTATTTATTAATCTTTCTGATTAGGATGTGACCCCTTGATAGAATGTTTCTATGGAGATTTTACATCACCCACTCAGGGTAGGTCTTGATTAGTTTAGTGGAGTCTTTTAAAGGGAGCTCACAAACAGAGCAGCAGAAACAGACTTTTGGAGAGACAGCAGAGGCAGACTTTTGGAGAGACACTTGCTGATGCTTTGGGATGCTTGAAGACGTTTGGAAATGCTTGAAGCCCAGAGTTTGCTCAGGGGAAGCTAAGAGAGGACTCTGACACTTAGATGCACAGGAGCTGAAGAAGCTAAGAGAGAAAGACCCAGAGACATTTTGTAGAAAGCCATTTTGAAACACAGCCCAGGAGCAAAGGAACTGCAGATGCCAGACTTTTGCCTTCCCAGCAGACAGAGATGTTTCTGACGCCATCGGTCATTCTTCAGTGAAGGTATCCTCTTGTTGATGCCTTAGTTTGGACATTTTTATGGCCTTAGGACTGTAAACTTGTAACCAAATAAACCTCTTTATAAAAACCAACCCATTTCTGGTATTTTGCATAATGGCAGCATTAGCAAACCAGAACAGGTAGCAATTATTTCTTTTGTTGTATATTAATCTACATCTAATGGAGAAACAGAGCATACAATTTAAGTTCTGGCTATTTAAAGTGAAAAATGAGAATTGAAGAAACTGTTAGTCTAATTTAGTATGGGAAAATATACTTCGCAAGGAAATTTTCAGATAACTGAGATTACTTTGTGCTGGATTATCAGTATACATGCATAAAATGCATTTATTTTGATGTAAGTACAAAGGATGATAATTATCTGACAAATTTGAGTAATGAAGGAAAAACTGGACTTAGAAACAAATACTCTAAAGTGAAGCAGCAGAATTTCAGAATTGGTAGAGGCTCTAGAGATCACCTAGTTCATCACCCTCATTTTACAATTGAAAAAACCTAGGCCAGAAAACTTAGGTGAGTTACAGTGTCAGAAAAAAGGTAGGAAAAGAATAAGATGGATAAGAAATCAACTTTTTCCAGTGCAGTATTATTTCCAGAATACTAAGCAAATGACTTTGATTAACTGAAAGACATTAAGACATCCACAGTTCTAATCTACTAAAGCAAAACAAAAAGTACAAAATAGCATCCCCCCATTCATCACTTGCACTGTTAAACTGTTTGCCAGTGTTTTATGTATATATATTAAAAGCCAATATTGGAGGCAGGGCAAGATGGCGGCATAAGGAGGTTGGAATTCAGTTAGCCCTCTAGAGAAACTACTAAACAGCCAGGAACAACTAGTAAATAGTCTTCAACAACTGTTTGGGGAACATCTGTGACCAGACACACATTGTACACCAGTCCAGAGTGGGTGGAATGGTTGAGATCACAGTGTAGTACTGTAAGTAAAGCTCTCCAAACTGAAGAGCTTGTGCCCCTCCCCCACTGACACAACAGGCTGAGTTGTAACAGACCCCTGTGGAAAAAAGAAGCAGTCTTTGCTGCGAACAAGGGAAAATAGCATCAAATGCAGTTTTAATAAATATGGACCACTAAATACAAGCTATGAGTACAGATAAACCTGGAGCAAGCAGGAAGGAACCCTGAGGTCTCTCCCAGCAGAGAGGAGGCCAGGCTGATGGAAAAAATAAACAAATAAAAACCAAAGGCTCTTGGAGTTGGCTAAGCTGAGAATACTGGAAAAGGGTTGTGTCCCAAGAAAAGGGGCACATGGAAACGGGTACCAATTCTAGTCAACCAGAGAAACTGGGGGGCTGGGGACCAACTCTGAAAATGGACTTTTTTCTTTTTTTTTTTTCTCATTCTAAGTAGCTCATTAGAGAAAGACTTAGGCATTTTCAATTGTCAGCACTGACCCAGGCAAGGGTGGAGTTAAGATAGAGACCAAGGAAGAAGTCAATTGAAGTAGATAATTCCCTAAAGGGCTTATCTTCCCTAAGAAAAGGGGGACAGGGGCCAGCCCAAGAGGCAGCCCCCTCTCAGAGAAATCAGACCCAAGGACCTGGGGAAAAAAAAAAGCAACAACTTAAGCTTGGCTTCTGATTCACTGTCTGTTCCTAGTGGGGACAGGGTCTGCTGAGAATTAAAGGCACTGCACCTCTATGCTTATGGGGAACTGTGGGCTGAAAATTGCCACCTACTTGGCAGGACAGGAAAAGCACAGAGTCTAGAGGCCTCACAGGAAAGTCTGACAATCTTCTGGATCTCATCCCCAGGGAAATCTGATGCTGATTACACCCTCCTCCTGAAACCTGGGCCCATCTGGTCTGCGAAAAGCTAATTGGGGTAATCAAGGAAACCAGATGACTAGGCAACAAGAAACTATGAGTCATAATAGGGAAAACAAAGATATGGCCCAGTCAAAGGAACAAACTTACACTTCAAATGAGATACAGGAGTTGAAACAACTAATTAAAGATGTTCAAACAAATATGCTAAATCAATTCAAAAATCAAAACAATGAATTGAGGGAAGATATGGTAAAAGAGAGAAAGATATAAAGAGGACATTGGGTGAACATAAGGAAGAACTCAAAAGTTTGAAAAAACAATTGGCAGAATTTATGGGAATGAAAGGCAAAAAAGAAGTGATGAAAAACAAGGGAGACATACAGCAGAAGATCTGAAGAGGAAGTAGAAAGGATTCATGAACTACAGGACACACACATGAAGAAATCCTACAGACAAAAGAACAAATAGGGAAAAGAATGGAAAAATATGAGCAGGGTCTCAGGGAATTGAAGGATAACATGAAGTGCACAAATAAACATGTCATGTGTGTTCCAGAAGGAGAAGAGAAGGGAAAGAGGGCAGAAAGAATAATGGAGGAAATAATCACTGAAAATGTCCTATCTCTTATGAAAGATGTAAAATTACAGATCCAAGAAGCACAGTATTCCCCAAACAGAATAGATCTGAATAGATCTACTCCAAGACACTTAATAATCAGATTGTCAAATGTCAAAGACAAAGAGAGAAATCTGAAAGCATCAAAAGAACAGTGATCCATCTCATACAAAGGAAGTTTGTTGAGATTATGTGAGGATTTATCAGTAGAAACCATGGAGACAAGAAAGCAGTGGTATGATACATTTAAGATTCTGAAAGAGGAAAAACTACCAAACAAGAATTCTATATCCAGCAAAACTGTCCTTCATAAAGGAAGGCATATTTAAAATATTTTCAGCAAAACAAAACTGAGAGAGTTTGTGAACAAGATACCTGCTCTACAAGAAATACAAAAGGAAGCACTGCAGGCAGATAGGAAAAGCAAGGAGAGAAAGATTTGTAGAAGCATGTAGAAATGAAGACTATCTGTATGGAGAGAGAGAGAGGGAAAATAAAATAAAATATGACATATAAAATACAAAAGACAAAATGGTAGACAGTAGACATTATGTTGAGGGAAATTAACCAGAAACAAAAGGACAGATACTGCATGGTCTCACTAATATGAACTAACATTGATGAGCAAATTTTGAGAGTTAAATTTGAGAACACAGGTTATTAGGAGACAGAAAGAGATCAGGCATTTGATGCTGAAGGAGTATAGAAGGTTCAACAGGATGAATTTTATAGATCCAGAAATGGATAGCACAGTACTGTGTGATGGTAGCATAATATCGTAAGTACTCTGAACAAAGATGAATGTGAACACTCTAGGTTGAAAAGAGGAAGGCTTGGGGAATGTATGACACCAGATGGAAAGATAGAAGACAAAGACTGGGATTGTATAACAGTGAAACCTAGAGAGTTCAATGGTGTTGACTAAATGTACAAATGTAAGAATGTCTTTATGTGAGGCAAAACAAATGAATGTCAACATTGCAAGGTATTGAAAATTGGATGGTTTAGCGGAAAAATGCAACCACTGCAAATTAGAATCTGTAGTTAACAGTAATATTGTAAGATGTTTCCATTAATTGTCACAAAGGCAACATACCAAAGCTAAATGTTTATTAGAGTGAAATATAAGGGAGTAGTATGGGATTCTTGATAGTGTTGTTTTTTGTCTGATCTTTTCATTGTATTTTAT